>NC_141164.1:31202057-33939557 GCF_053477565.2 Lygodium microphyllum
GGCCGACAAGGTACTCGAGAAGCCGAGAGTGATTAGAGCTCGAAGGAGTCGAATATGGCTACCAAGAGTGAGAATCAATGGTGTAGGGATTCGAATGAATGTTGAAGGAGTCACGAATGCTCAAGCAAACATGCTCTAATACCAGTCAAAAGGTGAGAAGGATCGAAGCTTGCATGGGAGAGCTATGGCGGGAGAGCAAGAGCAAGAGAGAGAGAGACTCACAATGTGGGAACTCCAATAGTCACAATGTGTCACTGGCATTCCCTTTATTCATCTATCACTAAAAGAATAAAGAATAAAGTGATGGTGATGGGTGCCCGCCGCCTGTAGTGTGCAAGCACAGGTATTGTCAATGTAGTAATACATGTGTGGCTAGGCAAAGACGCCTTTACTCCCAACAGCTGAACGCTCCACCGCCCTGGTCGTTGGTTGCTAGCTGCCCTAACCACCGTGCAGGTTGCTGCCCCACCATCTGTGCCTTACGCCTCCACCCTACCATGGCCTTGCTCCTCCTCCTCATCGTCGCCGCCCCCATGTGGCTTCCCCTCCCCTCCCCCCTTCCCGCCCGCTCCCACAAGTCCTACCTCCCCCACAGGCCCTACCCTGCCCAATTCTCCTACCCCGCCCAATACCCCCCTTCCCACAAGTGTCTCCCCCCCCCCCCCCCAAAACAAGACTCCCCTAAGGTAACCCCCCTTTTTTAAATTATATTAAATTTTCTTCTTTTCTTCTAATAAAATAAAAAAGATGTCCTTTAGGAAACTAAGGATTCCAAACCCCCCCCCCCCCCCCCAGTCCACAAAAGAACTCATCTTGAAGGGAGAATGCTCTCAAGATTGAGAGGGAGAGAGTGAGAGTGAGAGTAAAAGAGAGACAAAAATAATGTGAGTAATTTACATAATGAGGAGATAGCAGTCATTTGTGTGTCATCATCCTTCTTATTACAAGGCTTCATCATTCTAGCTTACTTTCTCAACTACCATGGCCCAATGTAAATGCATCAATGACACATGACCTTCTTCTATCCCTAATGTCAAAAATATTGTCATCGATAAAATGTAGTTTTATTGTTTTATTTTCAAAAATTTATTAAATAAATTATACTATTCAAAAATCAATCTTTAAAATCATGCTAAATTAAAATTAAACAAATCTTTTTTCCATTAAATTTGTATTGACCTTGAATTTACTAAATTATTCAATATTAGTAAAATATGTTAAATTTTCTCAAAAATTAACAATTTTCAATTGAAAATATAAATTTAGCTTACTTAATTAGTATTAAATTTTAACTCATCAAATTAAATGTTAAACAAAATCCTAGATGAGTAAAATAAGTTATAAGAAAATTGGAGTAAAAGTTAAAACTAAATTTTTAAAATACTAATTTGATTATTTAAAAATCTCAATTAAAAAGAAAAATTTAGATTTGGATCCTTTAGATTTATTTTAAAAATTTTGAAATTTGATCCTTAGAGTTAGTAGGCTCTTAAGAATACTTTTTTAGTAAACTGTCATAAGTTACTCAAGTTATATTAGTATTATTGTAACATTAGCATGGAAATTATTTAGAAAGGCACTTCCTTTATGAACTATGCATGCTTCAATTATCTTTTAAAATTTTAACCAAATATGATAAATAAATCACTTGATTTTCTTTTCTTTATTTCCCAACTCAGTCAAAAATTAACATTTTTGGTCGAGTATGTGTATATGTTGATAGAATGTTGATGGAATTTTGATTGAAGTTGTGTTTATCCTTGAACATTCATAGGAATATTGTGTTCACATGCACATCACATTGCACTTTTTGTCATATCACTCCCCTCGAGGTTTGTCTCTTACTCTTTTGAAATTACTTCTATGGAAGCGTGGATGTAAGATGTACGATAATTGAGCACTACATGCCAAGACAATATTTGCAACTATATGCAAAAAAACCTACATTGAGAGCTCACCATTCAATGAGCATGAATGCCATGTGCTTAAAGATTGTGTTGTCATATTGTTACATCCAATTACTAGTTCATTGATTGTGGAGCCATCACCTGCATATTAAACTCTATTGGCATACCCTAATCAATGACTCCAATGAAGACCCTTTTTTTATGTTTTGGCAAAGTGAAACATGATGTTCTTGGTGTGCAAATTATTATGAAGTAGCTTGTTTTTATGCAACATGTTTACCTACTTACAAAACAAACCACCAAGGAAAGGGTGTTTGCTTGGATTCTTTTGTACCAATCATCATCTTGAGGTATGCTAACTAACAAAGTCATTAAGGAGCATGGCATTTGGATTTTTATTAAGTTTGGTCACATCCAATTCAGTGTTGAAGATTTGAGCCATTCCAATGACAAATTCAAGTATCAAATATCTTTCACACCTACAAAAGACTAAGAATATGCTTCTTGGTGCTATAAGATAGATTTTCTTTCAATGTTTTTTCTATTTACTTGGTGTTCCTGCCTCAAGAGCTCTACCATTATTGCAAATGTAGGCTAACAACATACTTAGATAAAAACCAAACAATAGTGCAGCTTGTCCAAAAGTAAATGTAGCAATCTAGGGTTTCAAAATAGGTTATCATCAAGCTGATGGAGCAACAAGCACAACTATAGATAGGTCATCAGAGTTTATGTGGAATGCATTGTAGCAGTCATTGAAGTGATGTTTGGCTACTCAATAAGAAGAGGTGATGTGCTAAAACCTAGAAAAAATGAATGGAGCAAGTGGTACGATAGTCTTCTATTTATAGTTGCGGATCCTTCCAAAGCTTGGATGTTTTCTAATGGGTCATAGAAACTTTTGGTAATTTTGTAGTTTAGGGATGTTTTAATGAGGTGATTAAGGTTTAACATGCAATGCACCTTTTTAAGCATAACAAGGGGTAGTATAACTGGGTATCTATTATTCTGTGTGTGCGTGTGCGTGTGCGTGTGCGTGTGCGTGTGCGTGTGTGTGTGCGTGTAAATATGTATATATATAGCTACTTATTACTAATCTTATATATATAGCTACTTATTACTAATCTTTGTATCTAGCACTAACGATAAATTCCTAGTACATATGCATATATAGCTACTTATTACTAAGCTTGGTATCTAGCACTAGCAAGGCAATCCTTGTGTATGTACATATGTATACATATAGCTACTTATTATACTAAGCTTGGTATATTCCTAGTACTTTTAAAGAAGTCTATTTCCAATTTTAGAGGTTGAAGTTGTGATTGGATCTCATCACATGTACCCACCTTATAACAATCTCATGCACCCTAATTGACAATTGACTTTTAAAGGACTATTTATTCTACTCCATTCCTAGAAAAATCTTTCTAAATTGATGAATCTTACAAAGTAGGTGTTGACTAATAGCTTTTTGAGGGTCAAGCATAATCACTTTCATACTCTGTGGGGCAAAGAGAGGGATGTGTGATCACAAATAATCACTTTCATGCTCTGTGCAAAATAGAGTGGCGTTATCTCTTTCATAATTGTTTGAAAATGTGAAGCATAATTTCCTTCACTCCCTAAGAAAAGATGTTGGAATTTGGTGCACCAAATTTCTTTGTTGCATGGAGCCCTTCAATTATTTATGACATAGTCCTTTTATATCCATGATGCATCCATATTTTGGGAGGGGGTTGCATCACTAGGTCTTGGATACACGGTAATAATAGGGTAGGGTTAGCTCTTTGGTCATTTTCTTTGTTGACTCGAAAAAAGTCTCCCTTGCAAAGCACAAACACTTGTCATATTGCTCTATGTGTACATTTCACATTTAAAGTTGTGCAACCCTTTTTCGTCATGCTTATTTATTATTGTAAAAGGAGAGAGAAGAGAGAGAGAGAATGCTTCATTAAAAGTGGATACAAAGATGTGAGAGAACAGAAGCACTTTTATTGACTTACATGCATAAGTTATTAAGAGCTGGCAATTGAGTTAATGAACATAAGTGCTCCTTATCACTATCTCACAAAAAACTATCCTTTAGTGTATTTTGTTAAGGTTAAAATGAGAAAAAAAGGAAGTTGATTTTTATCGATCCTTTTATCTAAAGGATAAATGTTGATAGCTATTCTTTATTTGAAGAGTTATATCAAAATCTATCCTTTTTTAAAAGATTCACTTGTCATTAAACCTTGATTTTCAAGGTATGCATAGGAAAGGGTCCTTTAAATTTTGTCAAGACTCAAGAGTTAAGATTCATAAATATGACTTAATATACCTATTAATACACATGTGGCATGGAAGAGAATTTAATATGTAATGTTCAAGGCTCCAACTCTTTTAGAAGTTAGTTCCTTAAGTTCTAAAGTTTAAAGTCTAAATCATTATCTTCAAAAATACAAAACTTTCAAGCTTCTCGGGTCCAACTCAAGTGCTTTGAACCATATTCACTCAACAACCTTCAAGATTTTTAGACCCACACAAGCGCTCTCAGAGATTGAATCAAGCTTTTGGGGCTCACAACAGCAAGTTGAGAGATTGAATCAAGAGCTTGACTCAACTAGAAACCTCTAGGTATGTCCACCATTCTACCCATTCTTCCTAGTTTAAAATCTTAAGTGCTTTGTGCTACTGCTGCTTGCATATGATGTGCTATGTAATTGTGTCGTTGCTATGTGTGTGTGTGTGTGTGTGTGTGTGTGTGTGTGTGTGTGTGTGTGTGTGTGTGTGTGTGTGTGTGTGTGTGTGTGTGTGTGTGTGTGTGTGTGTGTGTGTGTGTGTGTGTGTGTGTGTGTGTGTGTGTGTGTGTGTGTGTGTGTGTGTGTGTGTGTGTGTGTGTGTGTGTGTGTGTGTGTGTGTGTGTGTGTGTGTGTGTGTGTGTGTGTGTGTGTGTGTGTGTGTGTGTGTGTGTGTGTGTGTGTGTGTGTGTGTGTGTGTGTGTGTGTGTGTGTGTGTGTGTGTGTGTGTGTGTGTGTGTGTGAACGGGCTACTCGGAGGCCAAGCGTACAGAGACAAAATTTGGATTTCACGCAGCACAGAGAGAGAGAGAGAGAGAGAATAGCGAGAAGGGAAGAGGAGATAAAGGGAGGGTAGAAACAGGGAGGAGAGAGAGAGAGAGAGAGAGAGAGAGAGAGAGAGAGAAGAGAGAGAGGTAGGTGTAGGAAGGAGAGAGAGAGAGAGAGAGGAGGGGAGGGTAAAAAATAATAGAGAGAGATTTAAAAATATATAAAATACATATTCAATTCTAAAACTTTACAAAGAAGATTGTATTTGTGATGCTTGCATGCAAGAGGAAAGGTGAACTACCTAGCTATGGCGCCTAGAAGGTGTGAGTTGGTCTTTCTTCAATTCCATTTGATATCGATGTTGTTGTAGAGACACACACTCACACACACACACACAGGGAAAAGAGGAGGGGAGGGTAAAAAATAATAGGGAAAGATTTAGAAATATATAAAATACATATTGAAGTCTAAAAATTTACAAACAATATTGTATTTGTGATTCTTGCATGCAAGAGAAAAGGTGAACTACCTAGCTATGGCGTCTGGAAGGTGTGAGTTGGTCATTCTTCAATTCCATTTGATATCGATGTTGTTGTAGGCTAATGTGACTATTTTCTATTGACATGGACTTATCTAGGGTTCTTGAGGTCTTGTTGAGCTAATGACCAACATAGTTAACGTGCATGTTAACATTGATAACTATTTGCTAAAATGGTTTGCTCCTCTAGCAACACTGACTTTACATAGGCATTCATAGATATTTTAATCAAGGTATGAACTTAATGCACAAACTCTATGTAAATGCATCATCATTACCAATCCTTGAAATTGTAGATGCACCTATATCATACATAAGATGGTATATAAAAGACTTTACATCTTTTACGTATCTAAATATACTCATAGAATAAGGATTTTTAAAATTTTTATGGCTGATAATTAAGATTTGGACGTATCTAAATATACTCATAGAATAAGGATTTTTAAATTTTTTATGGCTGATAATTAAGATTTGGAGTAATCTTTATTCCAATTTCACTCATAAAACAAGTCACCAAAATAAATTTAAATTCGTAAGCCATGTTTTTGTGTTAGTTTATTGTTGGTGTAAATTAGCAATCTTTAATTGTGAATGGAGTTCAATATACAAAGGAGACTAATATATGGACAATTAAGTACTACATATGTAGGTAAGCTTGTTATTATTTGTCTTGTTTCCTACCACAATATAAAATATAACTGATAGTACAATACATAATAATACTATCACTTCACAAGGGAAGGGTAGATACCCTCATAATTATGAATACTTGGAGAATATATTCATGTTTGTTAAGTGTTTGTACTTAGTCTCATCCTTATACATATGTCTTTCTTATCATTTTGACATTTTCTTCTTTAACATTTGCATTTATTTTCTTCTTCCTTATGTGCGATGTGATGGACATTCAAAAAGGATCTTGTTGATTTATTCAACCCTAACATTTATGATTCTTCTTCAATATAGACTAAGTTTGCATTCCTATCTCTCACTCTATGTTACTACACATAGGAATTTTAGGTTACTACAAGAGGCTATGAAAACACCATGTAGACAGAATCATATACTTACCAATATAAGCCTTAATGTAATCCTTTTCAATATCTCACCCAAAAAAAGAAAGACATTTAGTAATAATATACAAATGTCTCATGTTGGGATTTGGATGTTGGAAGAGTTAGGACTGCACAATGCATTCCTTTTAGCAATCCACGTGACGATTCTAGAGGAGAAGGTTAAAAAATTACAATGGCACTCGCGTTTGGAATCTAAAAAAGAATAGAGAGGAGATGAGGGGAGGGTAAAAAGGAATAGAGAGAGATTTAAACATATATAAAATACATATTAAAGTCTAAAAAGTTAGTTGTGTTTGTCATGTAGTGTACATTGATTGATTGTTTTCAAGCAATGAAATCTAATTTTTTATAAGTCATTGTACTACACATTTCGTAAATTTACATTAGGCTAATTTGATTTTTTGTGTTATTGGAAAATAGATTCACTAGGTCAAACCTTGTGCAATATTCATTGCTTGGTATGCATGGTTTTATCAAAGTGCAATCAAATGAAAATGAGGTATCAAGATCTAAGCGTAGAAAGGTAACCAAGAACCATGTATCTACTATTTGTAATAATGAAGCAGTTGATTTAATAAATGATGAACTTAAAGAAAAAGATCAACTTGTAGAAGATGTGGAAATACTAAGATGTCAAAAGGCTACTGTAGATTGGAATGAAGCTTGGGGACTAGAACTTTCGATTGAGCATACTTTGATCGCAAATTAGCTAGAATATTTTGCACATTTTGTAAACAAGTTCCAAAATGCAAGAGTGAATTTGGTAAATGTGGCTCAATAAATATCCAAATTAGTGCATTAACTGATCACACGAAAACTAATTCTCATAAGCTAGCCACATATCACTGTGATACCAAAAAAATATTAATAACTGATACATTAGAGAAAGGAAAATATAAAACTGATCGTGCATGTAAAGTTCTAAACTAACATACTATCATGCATGTAAAGCATGACTTATCTTTTGGTACTTGCGAACATAGTTTAGAATTACTTGAGGTCCTTGATTGTGAATGCATTCCTACTGAGATGTATAGAAATGATAACGCATGTGCCATGTTTATATAGTATATTAGTGAATCTATATTTAAGGCTCAAATTGGTAAGATTAAATTGTCTCCTTTTTTTAGTTTAATGTTAGATGAGTCTACAAATATAGGAATTACGCAAAATATGATTGTCTATGTTTCTTTTTTGGATAATTATGAACCTATCACCATGTTTCTAGGGTTAATAGAGCTAGATAATGGCACTACATCTTGTTTTATGATACATGCATTGATTTCATGTCAAAATGTGGGCTAGATATTTCAAAATGGTTTGTTTTGGCTCTGATGATACCTCTTCAATGATAGGTTGTCTTACCGGATTATCTACTAGGTTGAAAAGGGATAAACCATTCATGACAAATATCCATTACATTTCCCCTAGGATAAGCTTATGTTTAGCTAATACAGTCTAAAATTTTGAAATTGCACAAAGCATTGATTCATGCATGAATTCAATTGCTTCTATTTTCTCAAAATGTGCTTGTAAAACTAAATCATTAGAGAATTTATAAGAAGAGTTCAATTGTGCAATTTTACATTCAAGTCGTATTCACAAGGTAAGATGGCCAGTATAAAACTTGTTGTGAAAAAAGTGTATGATTCTTCTGAAGCAATATTAGCATATACTCAATTAGAAAATATGACTCTTTTTTATAAATTAGCAAACTTAGAGTTCATGTATAATTTACATTTTTTATCTGATGTCTTTGATAAATCAAGCATGTTGAGTAGAGTTTTTCAAAGTGATTTTGTGGCCTAAAAGATACATGGGTTGCCATAGCTAGAAATCCAACAATGAGAGAGAAATATCCTATGTTATTGAGATTGGCTAACATTGAATTTTTACAATGTTGTAGTACAACCTCTTATGAGAGAGGTTTTAGCAAACAAAATTTGATCAAATCAAAGCTACAAAATCACTTGAATGTAAGAACCTTTGAGTCTTTGATGAGAGTATCTATAGAGAAGGTCCTTTGCTACAAGTTTTTGATTTCTCAGATGCAATAAAGATGTGGAGACAAGGTGCAAAGACAAGTAGACATATTTTTGGAGATACTATAAGGTAAATTATGTTTTTAACTTGTTTCTTTGATATATGTATTTGTAATCTAAATAAGTTTTCTTAATATTCTCTGAAATATGAATGTAGGTTGAATGATATGGGATAAGCATTAATCTATCGACAAGCATAGGTGCTACTTTTTTCTTTTCAAAAAGTTTTTGTATACTCAACTTATATCCATGTATGCTTTTCTTTCCAAGAGAAGTTAAAATTTTTAGATGATTTATCACTTTACAAAACATTATTTAATATGGCCAATGTTGACAGCTCTTCTTGAGGAGTATAGGGATTTGTTTGAGGTGCCTACTTCATTGCCTCCCAAGAGAGCAGTAGATCACCCTATTGATTTGGAGCCGAACTCAAAGACAATCAATAAGCCACCTTACAAATTATCTAAGTGTGAACGAGAGGAAGTAGCCAAGAAAATCAAGGATCTTCTTGAGATGGGATTCATTGAACCAAATTCTTCACCTTATGCATCTCCAGTTTTGTTAGTAAAAAAGAAAGATGGATCTTTCAGAATGTGCATTGACTACAGGGATCTTAATAAGATCACAGTGAAGAACATGTATTCGATACCCAAGATTGATGATTTGCTTGATGAGCTTAAGGGGGCTCGATTCTTTACAAAGATTGATTTGAGGTCAGGGTATCATCAGATTCGCATGCGGGAGGGTGATGAAGTCAAGATTGCTTTTAGGAATAATCGAGGGCTCTATCATTTCTTAGCGATGCCATTTGGGCTTACAAATGCTCCAACTACCTTCCAGAGCTTGATGAATAAGATTTTGCAGCCTTTCCTCTTTCAATTTGTCTTGGCGTTCTTTGATGACATTTTGATTTACAGTAAGACTTTATAGGATCACTTAGCACATACGAGGAGGGTTTTTGATGCATTGAGACATCACAGGATTTTTGCTAAGGAGAAGAAATGTTCTTTCATGCAGACTAAAGTGGAATACTTAGGACATATTGTCAGTGAAAAAGGGATACAGGCTGATTCCAAGAAGGTGCAATGTATTAAAGATTGGCCAACACTTACTACTACTACTTCTCTTAGACGATTCCTTGGTCTATCTTCATTCTATCATCGATTCATCAAGCATTATGCAGCTATTGCAGCTCCTTTGACTAACAGGTTGAAGAAGGAGGCTTTATTTTGGGATGCACTTGCAGATAGTAGCTTCAACCAGTTACATGAACTCCTTACTTTTTCTCCTATCTTAGTATGCCCCGACTTCTCCAAAGAATTTACCATATAGTGTGATGCCAGTGGCCGTGGCATTAGGGCTACTTTGTTACAGGAGCATGGAGTGATTGCCTTTGAGAGCCATAAGCTTACATATAAAGAAATGGCCATGAATGTTTATGACTAGGAGGTGTTGGCTATCTTGCATGCAATAAAGAAATGACACCATTACTTGTATGGCAGTCGATTGAGAGTCTAGAGTGATCATATGGTTCTTAAGTATTTCCTTACTCAATCCAATCTTCCTCCTAAGTAGCATAGGTGGGTAGCTACACTACAGAATTATGATTTTGACATCACTCATATAAGGGGCAAAGACAATATAGTGGCTAATTCTCTTTGTCGTATGTGGGCTTGCAAAGTTTCAGCAATGACTGAACTACATAGTGATTGGATTGAAGAACTATAGGAGGCTTATCTTTTGGATGAATAATTCAGCCATATTCTTTAGAAATTACAGCAAGGTCTTATGGAAGAAAACTCACATTATCAGTTTAAAAATGGCCTTATTTGGTTGAAAGGCAAGATTGTCATTCCTTCTACCTCTTCTTTTACACGAAAAATTATGGAGGAAATCCATTCTTCGCCTTGAGCTGGACATCTTGGAGTTTTCAAGACCTATGACAAGATTAGCAAAAGCTTCTATTGGAAAGGGCTGTGGAAAGATGTCAAGGACTCTGTCATGAAGTATATGCCGTGTTAGCAGAATAAGGATAGCACCCATAAGCCAGGAGGTTTGTTGCAGCCATGGCCTATTCCTACAGGTAAATGGACTCACATTACCATGGATTTTATTACTGGCTTGCCTACTACCAAGAAGGGATGGAATAATATATATGTGGTGGTAGATAGACTCACCAAGGCAACCCATTTCATTCCAACCAAGACCTAGTTTATTGCCTCTCTAGTGGCCAGTTAGTTTATGGAGTGGATTTTTAGACTACATGGATTACCACAGGTGAACTTTTGGCATGCTGTATTTACATCTATGGGCACTAAATTGGCTCCTATCATCCACAAACTGATGGACAGACAGAAAGAGTTAATAAATGGTTGGAGACTTATCTTCATCATTTCTACTATGATGTCCAAAATTCATGGGATTCTTGGTTACACTTGACTGAGTTTGCTTACAACAACTCTACCCATGCTAGTATTGGAGTTTCGCCCTTTGAGGCTATGTACAAGGCTCCCTTACCCACAGTCATTTTTTATGAAAGGATCAACCCTCATGGGAAGGAAGAGTTGGAAAGAATGCAAACCCTTCTTCAGTAATGTAAGATGAATCTTAGGAAAGCTCAAGACCAAATGAAGATGTATGTTGATGAGAAGAGGCAGCCTGTAGAGTTCCAAGAAGGAGAGTTGGTCTTACTGAAGGTCCCCAAGTCTAGATACTCTACATTAAAAGATGGGTTTAGTAATAAGCTTGCTCATAGATTTTATGGCCCCTACCGGATCCTAAAGCCCATTGGTGACTTGGGATACATATTAGAGCTCCCTTCTTCCACAAAGATTCACAATGTCTTTCATGTTAGTCAGCTCAAGCCTTTCTATGGTGATCCAGTTAATATAATTGATGAGTTGCCACCTATTGATGAAGAAGGTCTTATTCAGTACATCCCAGAGGTTGTTATAGGTCAGGGTGAGAAGAAGCTTTGATCTCGTTCTATCATGGAATATTTGATCAAATGGAGAGGTTTACCACCTAAAGAAGCTTCTTGGAGGCATGATTCTATATTGGATGAGTTTTCTTTCTTAAGGGATACATTAGTGGCTGAAGCTTATTGATTATGGAGCTAGTTTTGGTGCAGACAGGATCAAGACAACACACTATTTTAGAACAATTTTTATTGTGCCTAATTTTCAAAATTAATCTATCTACATGGGATCAAAGTACTCTTCAAGAGCTAAGCTTTGATATATGGCACGCCTCATTTGGACACTTCTAATAGAAGTTATGGTAGATTTGGTCCAGTAGGGTCTGTTTACACAACAAGATGTCTACTTCATTTTGAGATTATCTGTTGAAGTTTTTATGGTTCCATATACTTTTGAAGTATTCCAAATCATGTATATACTGAGGTCTACTCTTGTTCTTCCATTTTAGTCCATATGTTGGTCATCTTTCATTCATTTTTCCATTTGTAAAGCTGTAAAAACAGAGTAGTACTCTGTTCTATCCATCCTTTTCTAGTCTTTCAAGTTTGTTTTTGAGGGCAAAAACCTTTAGGAAGGGATGGATTGTAAGAAGCTGGAAGAATAAGGATTTAGTGTAAAAATAATATTGATGTTTTGCCATGTCACACTGACATTGGTATAAAAGGAGAGGACATGTAAATTTTCACATCTTTTGACACATTAATACAATTACTGTCCTTCTCTCCCATCTTGCTCATAGCTTCTATGACTTCTATCTCTTTCTTGTCTTTCTCTCTCCAATTCTAGTATTTCTCTCTCCTCGTCACTCTCATTCTCTCTCTTCCTACACTCTTTCTCTCTCTACTGCAGTCTTCTCTCCTCTTTCTCTCTCTAGTCCACACACACACACACACAGCATGAATGCCCATGCACACACATAAGTGTGTACACATGTATGCATGCATACATGCTTCTTTTTTTTTAAAAAGGGAATATGATGCATGCTTTTCAATATGGCCTTAACAAATACCGCCTCTATTTAAATATTAAGAAGATAGAAATACACCATTGTGATAAAATTAATCATTGGATGACTATTTTATTTAGGGAGGATTTTATACCTTGGCCCTCCTTAGATAGTTTCCTAAGATTAATAGCAATAGCGTTACTCATTTCATACCTTGGGCCTCCTTAAAACCATAATTTCTTAAATAGTTTTTAAAGATTAATAGCAATAGTGTTACTTATTTCATGATGAATAATGGCAAATAGTGTAACTTGGGTAATAATAGTTACCTTAGCATAAAAGTTTAATAGTAATTAGGTGTTGCTCTTTTTACTTGTCATATAAGTTTACACCGCTTAAGTAGATTTGATAGTTCATCTTGAGTAGACAATTGATAGTAATGAGATTCTCTAATTTGAGATTGGACATGTAAATCTTATAATACATTATGTTTCACAGGGGAACCAATTTTTATACTAATTTTATATATAAGCATGCCCTTTTGTTGTATCTATGTTTTTTTCTTTGCATGTATAAGTATCTGTGTGCTCAATTGTATTTCTTAAAGCACTTATATGTAACATAGAAGAATTGCACAAAACACACATGATTGTGCTCAAATCTAGTCCTTATGGGAGAGAACTAGCCTAAGCAATATAGTTATTATTACATTCAGACAAAAGGATAGAAACATTTAGAACTGTTCTTTCACTTTATGCTTTACTTTACATTTGCTTATCAATAGTCCACACTTAGATTGGGTGCATGATGAACATAATAATTTAAACTTATATTTCCCATGTGAACATCCTCTTTTTGGATAAAAAATAAAGTATATGCATGATCTTTGTGCACTTCCTCTTCTCTTACTTGTACATTCTTCTTTGAGAAATACAATTAAGTATGTTTATACACACAATAAATATGGAATTGTAACAATCACGCATGGGAGAAGCTTCACATCCATTCTTTGGACACAATGCTATGTCTATCTTGATCTTATGAGCATTTTGTCATTGTTCAGTGGGTTGTTTAGATAATATGGTCATAGATTTGTGGTTGTTGCTTGCATGCTTTCATATTGTGCACTTGTTTCAGTGTTTTTGAGTTATGTAGGAAATTATAATGAGGTTACAATGAATAATTAGAACATTCATTTTCATGTGGTTTTCTTGGAAATAAGCAATATATGTTATTGTTTTGTGCATACAAACTTATAAAGGATCTCATGCAATGCAACTAAAATACAATAAATCTTTTGCATTACCTTCTAAGTGTTATAACCTTGTCAAAAGTACCTAAGCATTTGAATGCATATATTTACATTCTTATGGTGATAGATCATGTGCCACACATGAAATAGTAGTCATATCAATAGCAACATATCAAACACTAGCCACATCATAGCCCCTTTAGCTTGAAACATAGCAAGGCCCCAAAAACATGCAAGGGTGCTTGGTGCATAATGCAATGTAATATTAAGAAATTATATTGTGCATGATATAGAAACATGTATGTAGTTGGAGAGGGTTTCCATAAGTTGTTGCCTTGACATGCTATGATATGAATAGGGGGATATGGGACAAATGGATATCGCTATTGTGCCAGATGAGCTACAGAAGAAGCTTGATCCAAACATTGAAAAATGTATTTTTATTGGATACTCTTTAGAGCACAAAGGGTATCGTTGTTATAACCCTGTCATAGGTGAGTTCAGATTGAGCAGGGATGTTATTTTTTATGAGTTGAGCAGTTGGTATGCACCTGTTGGTGATGTATTAGATGATAATAATGATCATGATAGCTATGTGCAAAAAGAAAAGCAAGAATCATGGATTCTTTGTGGGCTAGAAACATCATTTGGTACTACACCTCAGTGAGTCCTTGGTCGGGGTCAAGTGATGGGACCTAAAATGGGCCAATACTAGCTATGGCACTAGCCGGACCTCATGCACACAATGGACAATCCCACCACACAGCCTCGTGGGCCAAGAGTGTCTGAGACTTACTCTACACTAAATGCTAATGTCGATTCTGCGTTCGCATTAGGTCATAGTCCAATTTTTACCATCCCTTCTCCTCAGAGGGAGATCCCATAACATATATGCATAGTGTCTCATAGCACAAACATAAGGAAGCACCTCTTGGCTGATTGTTGCGGCTCCACTGCGACTCTCCTACACCTTGGGGATTGGCCCCAAGATGCGTCGCTCTAATATAAAGTACATACGAGACAAGCTCCACTCTTTCATTTTGAACATATTCCAGGAGATATCATGTGTCCTTAGCAAATAATTCCCCAAGGAAACAATCGACTAGCCTACAACTTAGGTCGCCTTCCCCGTCAAAGTGTAGGTCATCATAACGGAAAACGAGTGCTATACATCCAGCTTTTCATATTCCAATACCATGTTTAATATGCACATGAAAAAGTGGATGATCCTAATGTACTCAAACATAATTTTCACTTAGAAACGTGTCATGCACAACCATGCTTTCCAATGCTCATTCACTAACTCGTTGCAGTGATGTAAGAATAGCACCGAGACAATGCTCATGCTACTATCCTCTTAATTAAAATACAAAGAACCCTATATCATGCTATGCATCAGCAAAATTAGCAATAAACAGCCCCCAAATCGCATAATTCAAACACCCCACCCTCTACATTTAGGTAGTGCTTCCATTGCATATGTATAGGGGACCATTTTGTCATGTTTTGATATATGAAAAGCGATAAATTATAAACTTTGACAAAGAGATAGGGAAAATTGAGGCTTAAAATATTATATTTTTTCTTATTTTTATGAAGCATATTTCTATTTTTCCTTATTTTTATGCATTTATTTATCAATAATCACTATTATTTTTTTATTTTCCTTGTACCAATCATTTCAACATACTAAAATCCAATTTTATTTTCCATTTTCCCCCATAAGAACACATTTCACCCACCTGAAATGATAAAACCATAATTTTACCCTTAAAAATCACATTTCGGGTTTTGCGGGATTTAAATATCGCATATAAATCATTATGAAATCAAAATTTTTTGATAGCCAGCAATTAAACATGATGCAACCAACACTCAAATAATTTTTCATCACATAGAACATCATTTCCATCATAAAATGTCAAAAAGCTTCATTTCCTTCATAAAAAATAGTCATAACATGTTTCTACGAAACCCAAGATGCATTAAATGATTATGTGACCAGTGGGACGGTGCCTCCATTGCTCTCAATTCCATGCTGCACATCAAGCTTCAGCATCTCCATTAATCTCCATCATCATTTGCTTCAATCTCATTCCCGATTCTTCCTTCAAAGTAGTGCACATGAACAACCCATAGAGGGGAGAGAGAGGGAGGAGAGAGAAAGACAAGTTTCTGATCTCCATGTCCAGGTAGTCATTGGATGGGCCGAAGGCGGCGATGGGGAACGAAAAAATTCAACATCCGACCGGTATGATTAGATTATGGGGTTGTATTTAGGTGGCATAGCCCTTCTCCTCCAAAAAAATGGCGCCCCCCCTCCCCCCGGCTCAATCATGAAATTTAGGGGGTGCCCAAGGCCCCCCCAAGGTCCCCCAAAGGGTGGCACCCCTTTAACTCTCAAGTGGTTGGCCATTTTCTAGCACTCCTCCTACGTCCGGCCTCTGAATCAACTTTTGAAAAATTCTAGGTGTCCTTCTCGAGGTCCGGCAATGCTTGGCTCTTTTCAGGGCCCATTTTGGTAGATGAAAAAATTATGAATTCCCCAACCCTAGCTCAATGGGTCATTAAAGCACTTTTGGCACTTGTCTTTGACTTACCGCTTAAAATCATATTGACTGCAGCTACCACCTTCGATGAAGTCTATTTTTTCATGGAAATGCAAATTTTTTGGCTATTTTTAAGCATGTTTCCTGGGCAAAATCCACCGCTCATCAAGTAAGGAGCACTAGTGTTTGTTAACTCCATCATGGGATATGGGACAAAGGCACCTTATTATTGCTAAAACCAAAATTCATAAACTAAGGAGCAGTGTTCACAAAAAACATTTCTAGGAACCAATGGAAAAACCCCCTAACCTTTAGGTTGTTTGGGACTTCTTAAGGTAGCCGATTTTAAAAGACTAATGCTTATATCGTTCCTTTTTCAACATCCAATCGTAACCCTTTTTCTCAAGAAACTCATAAATTTAGCCTTTAAAAACATCATATAAGGACGTCACATAATTAATTCAAAGATATATACACCACATGATATGTAGTATTTTGGTCTCAGAATGGATTGGGGACTCTATTGTCTATAAATAAGATGAAGAAAATGTTAAAGAATATAAAGTTATATATGTATATGATTACGTGCAATAGATAACATGATGCTTATATTTTATAACTTAAGAATTAGAAAAAGGAAAAAACATAAGTGTCAATATTGACATGTATACAAAACTCTATGTGTGTGTGTGTGCATCTATAGATTTGTTTAGTTATAGATATATACATATAAATAAAATAAAATGTAACATATGTGTGTGATGCTTATTATTACCATATATAAAATAATGTATAACAAAATCATATAAGTGTACAAGTACATAGCAAAACCATAGATAAAAAGACAAGCAATATAGACATAGAATTATACATTGATATATAAAAGGCCTTATACAAAAGGGAAAAAAATATAGTAAATATATCTCTATATGTGCAAGTAAGCATAGAGAGAGGATAACTAATACAATATAGATATTATCTAGAGTCTACCCATTCTCTTCTTTGCTTTAGCATATAGCAAAGATTGAGATAATATGGCTTGCTGATTTATTGGGCTAATCTTGCATCTATTTATTCAAATGCAAAACAAATATTTGTGAATGCCTCTTGTACTTCCTTTTGAGTTGTTGAATGGTGATAAGCTAAAAATCTGATCTACTAAGAATTCCCTGTAAATGGATGAGATGTCCATTAAAGATAAACTCCATATACAACTATAAGAAATCGATAGTGATCTTGACTAATGTCATCAACCAATCACAACCAAGTACAATGTCTATAGGCCCTATTTCCAAAGTAATCAAGTTTACTTTTGCTTCAAAATTTTCAGCCAGTTGTAAAGAAACCTGTGGGCATATCTGTGTGCTGACTTCTTATTCACCATTGGCCACTTGAACTCTAATGGGCTGCTGTAAATCTGTGGGAATACAATTCAGCTTGTCCATAATGGACTTATTCACAAAACTATGGGTACTGCCACTATCTATTAGAATGAACATAGCCTTTCCATGAATGTTACCCTTCATACGGAGTGTATTAGGGCTCTTAGAACCTGTCCAAGCATACATGGAAATAGAACAACTAGTGGCAGCAAGTGGCTCATGAAAAATCTCACCTAAATCAAAAGGATCACTCCCACCTGGATCAGAATGAAAAGAGTCGACTGGATCATAGAAATAATCTTGCCCAACTTCTTCCTCAAGATCTTTATTTTCAGCATTAAGTGCAATTCCATTTCCTTCATCCATCTCATCTTCAAGATCCTCAAAAGCTAACATAATCTGAAGCTTGGGTTTGACATTTTTGTATACACACTTTGTGGCATAATCATGTGTATACTTTGCCCCACACTTGAAACATAATCCTTTCTCCTTTCTTTCTTAGGATTTATATTGGCTGAAATGGATTTAGGCTTGATGTCCCCTTATTTGAAGTCAACTCTAGGACTGTTTGTTGTCCTGAAATTGCTTTGCGGTCTAGAGGCATTGAACGATGGATAAGTTGGCACCCTTAAGCTCCCATTTGGCCCATGATTGCTGCCATAAATGTTACCAACTTGCCCTTGTTTAAAAACAGTCCTTGGCTGTCCAAAACCAAGCTGAAATGAAGATTTTCTTCTATATTCCCTTCCATAGCACTCTGCAAGCTCAATAGCCTTAAAGAGAGAAGTAGGGTTTTGTGCCATGACATCAGCTGATAAAGATGGCTCTAAACCATACATATACTTGTGGAGCTTAGCCTCATCACTGATGCTTTCTACATACATGGTTAGGTTGAGAAATTGGTTAGTGTACTCTCTTACACTTAGGCCTCTTTGCTCCAAACCATACCATCTCCATGCCAATTTCTCTTTTCCAAGAGGAGAGATAAATACTTCATCCATAAGTGCCTTGAAAGCTTCCCAATTCTCTACAAGTATGTTTTCCCTTTTTATATACCTCCACCGAGTATGGGCAAATCTCTCCAAATGCAAAGAAGCAAAATGAATCTTTATGTCATCAATTTTGCGGAATATGTCAAGGTAAGATTCCATCTTAGAGGTCCACTCCTCTAAATCAGATGGTGAAGAGGATTGACCATTAAACTTGGCTAAAATCATCTTGTCCTTCAGCTCTCTTTCATTGAATGGTTTCTGTCCCAAAATAGACTGATCATGAATGTCATGCATTGAACCCCCAAATTGAGATGGAAATCTCCCAATAGGTGGCTAAGAAACACTATGCAATCTTCCCATCGTTGGTAGAGGACCCCTAGGAAGTTGAGTATTCAGCCCAAAATCTTGAGAGTTGGCTCCATTCAAACTACCCAAATAGTCATCATGCCTTTGTGAAGTCTCACCTATTTCATATTGGCTATTTGGGATGCCTCTTTGTCCAATATATCCATGACCATGACCATTTTGGTTAGATGGCTGAAGTGGGACTGAAGGCTCGCTGTTTGAATAAGCTTTCTCCTTGGCTTCTTTATATCCCATTTGCATCTGCATCCATTGGGAGAATTGAGCCATAATTTGAGCATTGGATTCCACCAACTTGTCAATAGAAGCCTTTGTTTGAGTCGTTGAATCTACTAACCTCTCAATGGAAGACTTTGTTTGATCAATAGACAAAACCATTTACTCCATTCTTGATAGTAGGGCCTCATGATGTTCTCTATGTCTTTGTTCATGTATGCACAAGGTATCATTGATTATACTGGTTTCCCCTTGTTGTTGAGGCTCTTCAGAGCTCTCTTGAGGTACATTATCCAACATGGAATCTCTGATTTGTTGAGCATAACCATCTTGGACCTTATTTTTACCCTTATGCCCTACCATAATAGTGCAGTCCTGTAGTACCCCCTGTTGGAAAAAGGGCTATAACTTTGGCTAGGGAACTTGGATCTCAAAAAATTTTAGTTCAAATCGAAGCCAAGATTGCTTCTTCAAGATGAGCTATAGCACGCTAAAACAAATTTAGGACAGAAAATTCTACAACTCAATCTCTGAGTTTGAACTATCTAGGCCTACACCCTGTTTTGACCTATGAATGCCCTGTTTTGACCCTGTAAGGTAAAATACTAACCCCAAATGGTTACCAAACCCTGTAGAAGGCTGAGTAGGACTTGTGGATACCCTGTAGTACCTGCACTTGTACTTCAGTAATGAAGGGTGTACCTGTAACAACCTGTAAATGCCCTATAGTGCCTTGTAAATTCTCTATTTTACCCTGTTTTGATCCTGAAGATACTTGAGCCTTTGGGAACTCTTCAATCTTCAATTCTCCACTAGTTGTACCTTGGTTAAGCTTGAAGAGGATAATAGATGTCAGTTCCAATCCCATTGATGGAAGAATTCTTCAAAATCCATCATAAATCCACCAAGAAGCTTGAAATATCCACTAAATCAGTCCATATGAGCTCCAATATGCTCAAATCTGTGAAGAATCAATGCCTCGAGCTTGCTTGAACACTTGAATACCAAAGATTCAAGCCTCTTGAAGAAAAGCCCCAAAATAAACCTTCAATATGAGCTCCAATGTCCTCCATGAGCTGAAATCTTTGCAATTTGTTGGAGAATCCTTACTGCCTTGATCCCACAGGCTAGATTGATGAATAGCCTTCAAGAAATTCTTGAGAAATGGAAGCTTGGACTGAAGCTTTCATGTCTGCCATGGATTTTTCATCTAGAGTTTACAAGAGAGCTGAAGGTTTTAACTTGTTAAAGATTGGAGCAGCCAAGATTTGGTGTGAATTAGTCAGGGAGAAGAGAAATGAAACTTGATGCAGCCCAAAATTTGCACCGCAATTTTCAGGACTATTTTGACCTGTTTGGGCAGCAATGATCCTCCACAATGGTTATGGACTTGAATTTGGAGAGCTGAAGCAACTGATTCTCAGCTTAGATGAAGTCTATGAGCACAAGTTTGCATGGTAGGGAGAGATCTTGGCTGGAAACTCCATGAAACCTACACGAAACTAAGCCCGGTTAAGTCTCCTTTACCCTAGTTACCTCCAGTTTTGCATGAAATTTGATGGTGACCTTCCACTTTAACCATCCTCTGCCATATCTGATCTTGGACATCTCTAGATGTAGCCTCTCACTAACTATAGATGGTCTGCAACCCTCCACTAGTCACTGTCTTTACCAAGTACTTGTCTGAAATTGATTTTTGATGGAGAAAATAGGATTGAAAATAGAAGAAAAAATGGATCAAAGACCAATGCTCTGATACCACTTGTCAAAGAGTGGACTAGAGAGAGAGAGAAAGAGGAGAGAGAATGTTACAGTAGAGAGAGAAAGACTACAGGAAGAGAGATAATGAGAGTGATGAGGAGAGAGAAAGACTAGAATTGGAGAGAGAAAGATACGAAAGAGATAGAAGCCATAGAAGCTGTGAGAAAGATGGGAGAGAAGGATAGTAATTGTATCAATGTGTCAAAAGATGTGAAAAAATACATGTCCTCTCCTTTTATACCAATGTTAGTGTGACATGGCATAACATCCAATGTTGGTTGTCTGCTAGAGCTTCTGACCATCATGCAAAGTGGTACTAATGGGCGAGGTCTTACCCTTCGGCAACTAAGATGTTGTAGCTTTATGGGACTCACTAGTTGTCCTTACAAGCTGATTATAGTCCTCTTCATCATCTAAGAATGGTAGGTTGATGGTGGCTAGCACATGCATCCAATCCTGCTCGTCCTCAAGGCAAGGGATATACTTTGTTAGTAGTCCGTAATAATTCCAAACCTGTGATTCTCCTTTCAAGAAGATAGCGGAGATGGCATCTAGATCAACCAGTGTGGTCTTCCAAATATTATTTTTACACTAAATCCTTATTCTTCCCAGCTTCTTACACACACACACACTCTCTCTCTCTCTCTCTCTCTCTCTCTCTCTCTCTCTCTCTCTCTCTCTCTCTCTCTCTCTCTCTCTCTCTCTCTCTCTCTCTCTCTCTCTCTCTCTCTCTCTCTCTCTCTCTCTCTCTCTCTCTCTCTCTCTCTCTCTCTCTCTCTCTCGGGAGAAGCATATATGAATGCACAACAATGGATGGAATTATCAATCCACAAACAAGCGAGGGAGATTAGATTGCAAAGAGCTTTGTAGCCACACAATGTGCAAAGAAATAGAAATAACCTCTTTTTCTCAAAGATATAGATTGATATAATTATAAAGTTCCATGAGTTCCAACCCTTCATATGCACATTTTCAAGTGATTTGAAAGCTTGAAGTGGGACCATAAACTACCAAAAATGTGCAAAGGTAAAACTCATGGCATTAAAATGAACCTTACAAGTATAAATGAATTGTATGTGGATTACCAAGGTCATGGCATAAAGGGTGTTACAACGAAACTCTAGGTGTATGATATTTTCTATTAGGGTAGACTTCATTGAAATAGTCTAGCAATGAAACTCTAGCTCTACATTGAAGAGTTGCTTTATGATATATTTTATTAGCGTAGCAAAATAGTCTAGCTAACAAGTTAAATGTTTTAATAAAGAAATCAACATTAGGTTGCATTTGGATCTATCAAGAACCAAGTGAAAAAGGAGGGGGTATGGGGAATAGTTTTGACAAGAAAATGATATTTATCTCATGAACCTTTTGATTATAATGAAGTAAAAAACATTCTTGTGGTTGAACTTTAGATGGTTTTGAAGGGCATTAGAGCATAAAGTTCTATGAAAAGTTTGAGTCTAGGTATAAAAATAATTTGAATAAGAAGACTTATATATCAAGATTTGTGACATAAGCCATAGTGTTTAGAAAGGATCAACATGGCAAAATTATCAAATAAGCAATGATAAAGTACAAAGGAAGATGTTGAGAGGTATAATCTAATCAAAAGACACTTCCATCTCCAAGGAAGTAGTGCATCATATCTCATTCAATCCACAACATCTATAGCACTTTTTTTAAGACAACCTCTTTAAAGCATTCACCTATTTATGGTGTTCACCTCCTTAGGTAGTAGCTTTTGTTTGTTCACTTTTTTATTGTGTAAGTATTTTACATTGATCTTTTGCTCTAAAATTCATTATCTTTACTATTAGTTAAGGGAAGGTGGGGGCGGGTGCCACATGGTAGCCCCCAACCTCCCCACAAAGAAATGCAGGGGCAGATGCCACGCGTCCAGCACCCGCCCTCGTCGTGAAAATCGCGTCCGCCCCGGCGCGAAGTGCCGTGGCGAGTCTAGGCGCGGAGCGCCTAGTATCTAATTAAGGGAAGAGATGTTGTTAAGTCTTAACACTAAAAGATAGAGAGTACATTGTTGAAAAGCTTTCACACTTACACATTCTTATAATTCCACATGTCTTGCAACATCTCCACTTAACTAAAATATGTATCTTAGAGTTTGGCATCAATTCTTGGATACAACAATAAGTGCTTCAATGCATTTTAATCATATCATATTAGGAGACATATCTATACATTCAGTCATAGTCCATGCTCTTTAAAGGGAAAAAATCAATTAATTATCAAGAAAAATGATGTGTCTAGGAGAAATGGCAATGTTTGGCTTGATTGGACCAATCAAAGGGTACCCTATGAAGGCACATGGTCCAAAGGGGTGATGTTGTACAAACCTACTAATCCATTGAGCACCATGATTTCCATACATCTCATCCATGCCACATGCTAAGTGCTACCAAGTTAATAGAGCATAAGAGTCATCACTTTTAATAAGAGCATGGTTAAATACGTATATGCAAAAGTATTTCCAAAACTATATATTAATGTTCATGCATGCATACTTACGCATACATAAACACATATTTACATTATATATATTTATGGATGCATATATTCATATATACATGTATAGATAGAAACATGCCTATATAGCTAAATAGACAAAAAGAATAACTGATACATATATCAATACTCACACAAACAAACAAGCAAACCCATCACTTTCATGTTCATATATTGAACCATAGATCTAACATGTCAAGTAAATTTCAAAGGGCCTTATAAGATTTGTACGAAAATAAAGACTAAATCTTGGCCAAGTTGTCCTTTTGCTAAATATAATAAGCTCATTTTTAAAACAATATCCAAAATACAAAAGTAGTATTTTATTGATGTCCAAAGTTAGACTAACAAAAAGGATAATATACATATCCTTGAGAAGGACATTGAACCCTCATCAAGCTTTTGGGCTTATAAATCAAAACCTTAGAGTTTCTAAATACTTCACCAAAAGGCTAACTATCCACCAAGATAAGGTCAAAAGGTGATCGATGTGATCAACCATGGAGAGCTAAGAAAGTGATTTGAAAGTGATCAATGTGATCAACCATGAGCTAAGAAAGTGATTCGAAAATCACCTCATTCCTTACATCCCAAATTTTATATTTAACAACATCGTAGAATAAATGTTGAATGTAAAAATAGCTTGAGATATTCTCCCCCTTTGAACCAAGAAAGCTTGTTTCCAAGAGATGTAATGGAGCTCAAACTTGAGTAATTGGCCCTCAATCTTCTTGTAAATCATTTTGGTGTGCAGAGACACCAAAAAGCTATGAAACAAGGCCTCATTTCTCACTTGCAAATAGGAAAATGGCCTGCAATTGAAAGTCTTTTGATCAACCAACTTTGGGTGGAAGTTTGGCCATAATGATTCTCTAAAGCAATAAATTCATATTCTAAAATGATGCTGCATTCCAACTAGCTAAAGCTAAAATTCTACATTTTTTGCCATTTGATAAACATAAGTCTATTAAATTTATCCCAAAAGTAATGGGCCTTTACAAATAGTTGCAACATGTGTCTCATCATCAATCCCTCCTAGATCAAAAGGAATACTATCATCAAGTTCAAAAGGAAAAGTGTTAGCAATATCATAGAACTGTTCTTGCCCAATATCCTCATATTTAGTGGCAACCATAAGAGCATTTGCATCATCAATAGTATCATCCTCTGAATCTTCAAGAACTAACATACTATGGACCTTGGCTTTTGCATTGCTATAAGCACACTTTGTTGCATGGTCAGTTGTATACTTCTCACCACATATGAAACACAACCCATTTTCCTTTCTTTCTTTGTATGGGTCCATAAGAATAGACTTTATATTACTATTGACAGTTGAAGTAATTCTAGGCTTGCTATCCCCTTGTTTATAATCTAGTCTTGGATTTTTTGCTATCTTGAAATTTCTTTGAGGCCTTGAAGCATTAAAATGAGGGATAGGTCGGCACTCTAGAGCCCCCACTAGATGCATAATTATTGCCATAAATATTGCCAACCTCTCCCTATTTTACAATAGTCTTAGGCTATCCAAAAGTGGACTGAAATGTAGGATCTCTTCTATACTTCTTTCCATACCTCTGCAAGCTTAATGGCCTTGAAAAGGGCAATGGCATTTCGAGCCATAACATCAACCGTGACAATGAAGGTTCTAGACCATACATGTACTTGTGGAGTTTGACTTCATTACTTATACTTTCCACATACATAGAAAGGTTGAGGACTTGGTTTGTATACTCCTATTCACTCTAATCCATTCTATCCTCATGCCAACTTTTCTTTTTCAAGAGAGAAAACAAAGACCTCAACCATAAGTGTCTTAAATGCATCCCAATTCTCATCAAATTCTATGCTTATCAAGCAAGCTCAATCCCTAGTAGTTTGCTTGTTGAAGTCTATTGTCTATAGCACCTTGTCATCAATAATGGGTGGTGGAGCATGGATTGTCATTATGGAAATGGAGATCATGCCTAGAGTCCAGCATGGGCTAGCATGGTGCAAATGTAGATCACACTTTCTTTGTTACCCCATTGAACCACATCATTGATTCTGGCCCATTAGTTGCTTTCATATTTGCATACCATCAATATAACCTTAGTATTGTGAGTGCACAACCTACCTATTGTGGGATGTGCACCATGACCCTAAACCATATCCAAAGATTTCTTGCAATAACATCACTCATGCAACATGTCGAGTGTCTGGCACAATTCACCATACCCAATCTACCATCACCATCCATGAACAATTCACCTTTGTCACCTCTCCACATCTAATTCAATTCCCTACCACCTCCATGTATTTTAAGAGGGAGGGGTTAATGAGGAGCGGTGCATCCCAGAACGATGAAAGCAAGGGGTCATTTTTGAATGAGGCATCCCTTTTTTTGAGCAAGCAATCTAAATTTTGAAACATACACTGAGTTTGGACAGACTGAACATGATGAATCATGATCCCATCATGATACGCACACTACAACAATAATGATGCTGGTTGTATATTAAGACTCAAGAGTCAACCAATGATACTAAGCAACTATCTATGGAACTTGATAAAAGACAATCCACTTTGAATGTATTAAGGTACATGCATGACAACATAGTTTGGGTCAGCAACACCCTGGTTAAACTGATTACTCCACACAAATAGTGCCACCATGCACCATGGCAAGATACACTTAAAATAGGTTTGTGAAGGCTCACACTTTAGACCATATATCAAACAGACTCCCCATATGATGATATATCCATTATTCACTATCACCATCCCACCTTAAGGGCACCTATATGGCTATTCATCAATGTATGGATGGGATAATCAGCAACACTATTTTTTATTGTCGTGATCATTTTTAAAAGGGGATGAATCAAAGACTTCACAAAGATAATGTTGAGTTATATGATTTACATCAAACTCTTGAATTGTAATTGTACAGTTATATGCCTCCAACCCAATAATGTATTTGAAGTGGACTACAATCCATTTGGAATAAGCTATTAATAATAATATGAATGTGCTTGTTGTTGACATATTTGTACACATTAAAGTGAATTTGTATTTGTAAAGGAGACAAAACTCTTCATGAAATGATTGTCATTTAATGAGGCTTATATTAGTATGCAACAAAGGTGCTTTTCAACATAATCTATGAATGCTAACAAGGCATAATTTGTTTGTCACCATATCCATGAGCACTAAATAAGCTCAACAAACATCTATAAATGAATTTGATGGTGTGTTTCACAAATTTCATTGCAATAGGAATGTTGAAAGCAATAAAAGAAAGTGAGTTGTAGCCCTTCTTCATATATAAACAAACTTATTAAGCTATCACAAAGAAAAACAATGCTAGCACACTTCAAATAGCTAGCCCCGCAAACTTAATATTTTTGTGTATTTGACACATCCAAATCACATGTGTAGATGTTTGAAGGCCAAAATTTGGAAAACATTACACAAACTTGTGTACACACACAAAGTTTTAAAATATTCACCCCATAACATGTGAACCTACATAGCTTGCTCCTCTCTCTCTCTCTCTCTCTCTCTCTCTCTCTCTCTCTCTCTCTCTCTCTCTCTCTCTCTCTCTCTCTCTCTCTCTCTCTCTCTCTCTCTCTCTCTCTCTCTCTCTCTCTCTCTCTCTCTCTCTCATTGTAAACAATATTCTTTTAACCGTTATCAATAGGGCTAGCTTGATCTTTAACACAAATGATTTTGTGGTTCGTTTATGGTATACGGGCAGCCCTTGCCCTATCTCCTAATGATATTATTACGCAAGATTTCCTTAGGAGTGTGGAAGATTTTCTTTCACATCAAGAAGAGAAAGTTGTTAAGGCTACCAAGGTTCAATTGCCTAGCAAATGGGAGCTATATGGTGATGGTCCAAATGAATTCTATTTTTCCAAATTGAAGGAGAAACAAAAAACAAAAGCCATTGTCTGTATGGAGGATAAGGACAGCAAAATGGCATATGATCAATCCTCTATTGCAAAGTATTCAAGGACCATCTTGCTTCAATTGTTGGCTCTGAATCACGATGGATACCTAGCTATGAAGCCAAGCTATAGGATTTTCTGGTTGACTCAGTCTCCACCATTCCTATAGATAAAGCCTTGGCCTTAGAGAGGCACTTCTCTTTAGAGGAGGTTAAAGAGGTGGTATTCATTTTCAAACATGGAAAGTCCCTTGGACTTGATGGGCTTCCAACACAAGTGTTCCAGAAGCTTTGGCCTTGATGTGGATAAGATTTTGTAACCCTTCTGAACTGGTTTAGAAGGTCAAGGATGATGCTCCCTGAGATGAACTGTGGAATTATTAAATTGATTCCTAAGTGGCAAGACATGACCAAGGTTTCTAGCCGGCATCCGTTGATCATGCTTACCTTTGCCTACAAAGCTTTTGCTAAGGCCTTAGCCTTTAGAGTTAAGAATTTGTTTGCTCAGGTCATTCATCCAAAATAGTTTGGTTTTGTTTATGGCAAACGCATCCATGATGCAGTGTTAAATCTAATTTTTTCAATGGATTTGGCTATGAGCCAAGAGACAAACTTCATCCTCGTCAACATGGACTGGGATAAGGTGTATGACAGAATCAATTGGTCTTTTATATTGGCAATTATGTTAGCCATGAGGTTTGGACCTACCTTTATTGATATGGTCTCCACTCTGTTTAAAGGTGCTACAGTAGCCATCAACATACATGGTCACTTCTCTACTCCTTTTGAACTAACGAGATCCATTATGCAGGGCTATCCCCTTTTGCACCACTACTCTTTGCCTTCATTATTGATCCCTTGTTGAGGAAGTTGGATAGATGCATCCAAAATGGTTCTATTAGAGGCCTGCCCTTGCTAGATGTCTCCCAAGCATCTATGCAATTCTTTGCAAACAACAATGCTTCAATTGTGGAAGCTCATAAACAATCAATCACCAAACTTCTAGAAGTATATTCTAAATTATTAGAGCTATCTGCCTCTAAAATCAACTATGCAAAGTTTGAGCTCTTTTTCTTGTCTTGGAAAGACCCCAATAGCTAGATTCTCAACCTTGGGTTTAAGGTCATGAACCGGGAGAAATTTTGAGGTACCTAGGAGTTCCAATAGGTGTGGGAATCTCCATTAAACAAAGATTTGATTGGTTTTATCAAAAGTTCTAGGGCAAGATGGATAGGTGGCTCCATGTGCCCTTGTCCTTTATGGATAAGTTTTCATTACGACCATGCTAGCTTCTACTATAGTATATATGGCCACCTTAATGCTATTCAATCAATCTGCATGGGAAAAGATTGAGAAAATGCTCAATGATTTTTTATGGAGGCATCAAGACAGGAAATCTCAATCTACTTGGAATGTCTTAACTGAGAATAGAGCATTAGGAGGAGCTAGTGTTGAAGCTCTGTGTTTGACAAATCAAAGCCCTTGATGATGAATGAGAGTAAATAAAAAATTAGAAATAGAGAGGGAAAAGAGGAGAGAGAAAGATGATAAAAAGATTGTTGGGTATCGAACGACAGCTTCACTTGCCACTTCGAGGCAGTGAAGTTGCCGTGAAGTGGCCTAGCATTCCGTGCACACAAAGCGCACACATAACGCTAGTACATATTATTGAAAGAACGTAACAAATGAAATGGAGCTTAATAAGTGTCACTAACTTGATTGGCCATCATGCTAACTATGCATTGCACAATTACAAGCTTGTAAAGTTCATGAAGCTATGCCTCGATCACTTTGCATTTTTATGAGCAAAGGGAAGTGGTTGTTTTCTCACAAAAAATGATGGATGGCACCCTTCGTGCAAAACAAACTATGTGCTCTAGATGTTGTCTTATGTAAAATCCCACTAATCCCAAGTTGGAATATGTGCAAAAAAAACTATGTGCTCTAGATGTAATGTTATGTAAAATCCCACCAATCCCAAGTTGGAATACGTTATACTTTCACAATTGTAACATCTCTAAATGGGGTAAATAAATATGATTTCACAATTGTAAACTCTCTAAATGGGGTAAATAGGGAAAATAGATATTATCATTAATGATACTTTCAAAGGATTGGTATGATGGCATACTTTGATACCTCTAACCAAGACTTAAAACCTTAGAGAAGGTAGCATTGATGTTGATCCTAACGTAACCACAATTGTGCACTAGTGTTAGTTTACATAGGTAAAGGGAAAGGAAGTTGGAACCAAAAAAAAAAAGAGCTATGGTGGAAGGAGCAAGAGCGAGCGAGAGAGAGAGAGAGAGAGAGAGAGAGAGAGAGAGAGAGAGAGAGAGAGAGAGAGAGAGAGAGAGAGAGAGAGAGAGAGAGAGAGAGAGAGAGAGAGAGAGAGAGAGAGAGAGAGAGAGAGAGAGAGAGAGAGATCTATAGTGTGCAAGTGCGGGCACTGTCAATTTAGTAATACATGGGCAGCTAAGCAGAGGAGCCTTTACCCCCAACAACCTCCAACTTAAAGGGAATCTTCCTCGATGAGGAATGAAAAGAAAAAAAGAAAAGACAGTACAAGATATACATAGATAAACCAGGATGAGGGAAGATGCCATCTCATCTAGCACCCATCAACCTCCTAAGAAAGGCAAAGCACTCTGTAGAGGGGCTTTTCGTGAGCAAGTCTATAGGATTATGGTCAGTTGACATCTTGAAAAGATCAATAGACCTATCCTCAATGACCTCATGAATGAAGTGATATCTCACCTCAATGTGTTTCATCTTCACATGGAAGACCAGATTCTTGGCTAACTGGATAGCACTCATAGAATCCAAATGCAATGTAGGGATAGCATATGCAATACCAAGGTCAGCAACCAAACGACCCAACCAAATGGCCTCCTTGCAAGCCTCGGTGGCTGCAACATACTTGGTCTTTGTATTAGAAAGGGATGTGCATTTCTGCACCCTGGACATCCATGAAACAATACCTTCAGCAAAAGTGAACACATAGTTAGAAGTGGACTTCCTACTATCTGCATGTCTTGCATAGTCAGAGTCAATGTATCCCACGACTCCTATATCCCGGCTACCATAACATATGCACATATTAGCAGTGCCTTTCAGGTACCTCATGATACTTCATGTCATCCCAATGCCTCTTGCCAGGTGTAGCAATATAATGTGCCACAACACCAATAGCTGCAAATGCATTATCTGGATAGGTGGCTATCATGGGATTTGGAAGCATTACTGATGTTGACATGAACAACTTCGATAAGGCTAACATCACTACCACTAGATAGCTCTTCTATGATAGCTTTTCCTCTCTAAAATATTTGCTTTGGTCCCTCATCTTGCTTAAGGTTGTTCCCTTGTGCTCATCAATTGATTGGAGCTAGCTGCTTACTCCCTTGTTGAAGAGAGTTGATCTTACTCTAGCACGTACTAGCTAAATGGTCAAACTTCCCACATATATTTCATTTGACATTAGGGTAGTTTCTTGGAAAGTGTTGACTATCACATTACTTATAGCTAAATCTTGATGGACCACTCTCTTCATCATGACATCGACTTCCTATCGAGTTTTGCTATTTCTTTAGGAAATTAACATCTACGGCTATTCATCTATACTATTCCATTATCAAATGGTATAATGCTTCATCATGTCCTTGACTTCACCATGAATATTTTATCCACTAGACTCATAGCCGTGATCATCCACTTGCTGTTTAACTGGCCCAACCACCTGATTAGAGATAAATCGCACTAATTAGTTGGCATGATATTTGAGTTAGTCGTTTGGCTTCCATTATTTAGTGGAACCATTTGGCTAGCCATCAGCATAGCAACATTAAGAGAAGACAATAGCATGGGCACATTTTGCATTATGCTTCCTCTTCCATTCAAATTGGTCATAGATATACTAGTTGCACCTTGACTTCCACTGATCAATGCCAAATTATTTCCATGACCTAGATTCGAATTTAGGTTAGCCCTAGACGCTTAGGCTATTCGTAAGTGTGACTCTCCTTGATGCCAGGAGGCATATTCCACCATGGTCTCACGGAATCCACCATGGAATATGCCTCCTGGCATCATACAGGAGGCATATTCCACGGTGGATTCTGTGAGACCACGGTGGATTTCGTGAGGTTTTGCGGTGGATTTCGTAAAACTATATTTATTTGCCGGGGCTCGGATACAAGGTGGATTCTTTGTGTTTGACGGGGACGCCTGTCCTTTTCGGGTGTCACGTTACTTTAATGTGCAAGTGGGTGATTCCATAGCGGGTGATTCTGCAAAATACATATTTAAATTAATGGATGTTTATGAGTTTAGAGTGCGCACTCATATTAAATTAAGGTTAGGACAAAGTTTCAACCTATTTATTTATTTTGTAGCTAAAGACTACTAAGTATTCACTTTTGTTGGTTTAATTTTATCATTTTCTAACAATTGTGAATGCTTCAGTTGATGTGTAGAGCCAGCGGCGTTGGCGTTGGGAAGCACTGGGTGATAGCATGTATTCAAGTTGCTTAGAAAAAATTATCATTTTTGATAGGCATGCATCTTATCATTAAAGGCTTGGCGCTAATATTTATTTAGGCGTGCTTATTTATTGAAGTGCTTGACATATATCTATTATTTTGTATGCGCATGGGCACACGATTTAAATATTCATTATTGGGCATTGTATTTCGCACTGTCTGACTCTTGGGCCGCCCAACCGCTTTATGCTTTATTTGGACAAAAGCAAACACAAAAGCTAAAGCATGCTAATTGTAAAATTGGGCTGTTTTTGAGCTTTGAGATGAATAAATTTATAAATACATGCTTTGTGGAGGGCTCACACAAGGCATGGGGGGAGATTGTACCCAATTGGTCTTTTTGCATCATGTCGTGCAAGTCTATTCTCTTGATTTTTGAGCTTAAAGTAGAGTTCTTTGTTCTTGGGGACCTTCTGACGCCCGCTACGTATGCATATAGCATCCGATTTGCGCACCACTCCTCTTTTGCTCATGTAATAGTAGTGTCTATATTAGTAAGAGAAACTCTATTCAATTGCACTTGGATATTGAATTCTAATCCATGTAAAAAGTACTACATTTGGGCAGTAGTTGGAATGGGAGTAGAGGCTTGCAATTTATGAAACAGCTCTTTCAATTTCTTGGCATATGCTCAAGCATTCTCATGGGGCTCTTGACGTGTCACATTTAGGACATGCAACCAATATTGACCAACTCTCTCAGGGGCAAGCTCTCTTTGAAAGGCCACATAAAATAGATTTATAATAGTTATAGTTCTGACTTCCAAGTCATGTTACCACACCACAGTTTTTTCTTTCAGAGTCATGTTGAAAAACATCATGAGATCTCGTTCATCCTAAATTCAAAAATTGAATATTAATTTTTGAAACTCACTAATGTGGAGCTTTGCATCTTTCTCTACTAACCTATTAAGGATGGGTAGAAGGAAACCTAGGGTTGGCAAATCTAACATTCCTGTAAGTATTGCAATGGGTTATGCCATAACAATGATTGGATTTGCTACAGGGGTTATGCCTGTGAAATCCAGTGTGAAAATCAAGGAGATAAATGTCATGCAAACTCATGACTCTGATGGGGAGTTCATATTTGCAACTAGTTCTTGTAATGCTATGTCATTGACCGACATTCACTCTATGTATGCACAGTGCTAGCTTTTGGATTATGGTGCTTCATTTCATGTTACACCATGCCGTGAGTGGTTCCACTCCTATCGCACTGTCTCTGGTTCAGTTCACTTTGGTGATGATAGGTCACTTGCTATTGTTGGCATTGGGGATGTACGGCTGCAGTTCTCTACTGGCAATACTTTTCTATTACAGGATGTACGTCATGTACCTGCGCTTATGTGCAATCTTATGTCTACAAGGCAGCTTGATGATGCTAGGTTTCATGTTTCATTTGGGGATTATACCTAGAAGATTATGCTGGGTTTCATGTTGGCATTGAGGATTATGCTAGGTTTCATGTTTCATTTGGGGATTTATGCATGAGTGAGCCCTTGGTATTGGTACATTCGGATCTCTATGGACCCATGCCCTATCAGTCTATGGGTGGTGCAAAGTATTTTGTGACATTCATTGACAATTTTTCACGTAAAGTCTGGGCTTACCCCATTAAGCTTAAGTCAAAAGTCTTGGATGTGTCTCAGAGATAGCTTGCATTGGTCAAGAACTAGACTGGACATAGACTGAAATGCCTCAGGACTAACAATGGGGGAGAATATGTGTCACGTGCTTTTGAGCAACTATGTGACGAGAGGGGTATTAAGCTCAATTGTCGTCCCCTATACCCCACCCCAGAATGGTTTGGCTAAGCAGATGAATATAACCATCTAGGAGCGTGTATGCAGTATGCTTAGCCATGCAGGCTTACCACAGAGCTTTTGGGATGAGGCAGTCAATACAGCTATGCATGTCATAAATTGATCACCTTTTAGTCGTTTGGATTTCCACGTTGTAGAGGAGGTATGGACTCGAAAACCTCCGTCTTATGCGCATCTATGTGTCTTCGGATGTGAGGCATTCTGCCATATGTCCAAAGACAAGCGCACTAGGTTGGATCCTAAGAGTGTCAAATGCATTTTCCTTGGCTATGGGGATGCATGCGAGATGGGTTACCGCCTCTGGGATTTGCAAGCGTGGAAAGTCATCTGCAGCTATGATGTAGTCTTCCATGAAGACAAGATGCATAGGCATCCTGACAAGGTGGTAGAGATACGCATGGTTATATTCCAGGAGGAGCCACGTGCTCTTACACAGCCAATTGGACCGCCTGTGCAGCAGCAGTTGGTACACATGGCCAAGGTGTTGGACCGGCCACAAAGCTTGCCGTGAGACGCTCTACTAGAGATAGACATCCACCTGATATATTTGAGCCCTCAATGCATTATGTCTTCATTACAAATGCAAGAGAGCCTCTCACCTATGATGAGGCTATGCACAGGGGTGATAGTCACTCCTGGTAGAGGGATATGCAATCTAAGATAAACTCTCTGCACAAGAATATGACTTGGGATTTGGTTGCACTCCCTCATGGCAAGAAGGCTTTGCCATGCAAATGGGTGTACAAGCTGAAAAGTACCCTTGGAAACCCCAAGCCAGCTTATAAGGCAAGACTTATCGCTGAGGGTTTTAAACAGGAGCATGGAGTTGACTTTGATGAAGTCTTTTCTCCTATGGTCAAGATGACCACCCTACACTTGGTTTTGGCCTTAGTCACGCAGCTTGACTTGGACTTGTACCATATGGATGTCAAGGCTGCATTCTTGCATGGGGATTTGTATGATGAGATATACATAAGGCAACCTAAGGGCTTTGCAGAACCTGGTAGGGAGCACCTAGTGTGAAAGTTGAAGAAAAGTCTTTATGGCTTGAAGCAGGCACCTAGGGAGTGGTATCATAAGTTTGATGCCTTTATGCAGTCACAGGGCTACAGCAGGAGTGCTATGGATCTATGTCTTTACAAGAAGAAAGTCTGTGATGGCTCATTGCTTATTTTGTTACTTTATGTGGATGATATACTGATAGCAGGGAAAGCTCATGATGAGCTGGATGCTATGGATATGGGGTGTGGCCTAGTGCCAGGCCCCTATTGATTAATCAACCTAATCTATTAAGGTCTTAAGTGTGGGGATGCATCCCTGCACGTTTGTTGTGCATACTCTCATGGAAACATCCCTATCAGCTCATTCAAGAATACCATATCCTGATCTTGCCCTGATGGGGTCCCTTTCTCACCCACTCGTCCTATTTTCACCTTGTTCTTGGGGTCGTTCCTTGCCCGTTTGTCTTTATCTTTTGTTTTACTATTTTTTCATGTGAATGCCTTCTACGTTTACAAAAATTAAAATATGATCTTATAGCCATGTTTGTCCCTTTAAATTGGTCACTTTTTTTTAATAGTCCATTGTTCTGAGCCAGGGCTCATGAGTTATTAATTTTTGAAGAATTTTCTATAAATTTAACGTGTTTCCATGCGAACATGCTTTTTCACTTTGGAACAATGATCTGATATGACAGCCCCGACCTATACCTTTCCCTTTAAATTTGTTTTTAAACTACTTGTCATTCCGATGCACAATTTGTCCATTATTAATTTTTCCATATTTTTGGGTATTCTCATTGATGTTTTTGGCTCTTTTTTCATATGAACCTGCCCTATTCACCTAGAAATTCAATTCTAATTAGATAGCCTTGTCTAGCTTGCTTCCTTCCACAATGTTTCTTTTTCCTCCATCATGTTTCAGGCTAGTGATTTTATGTTATTAATTTATATGTATGTTCTCATGCTCATTTTTTCTATTTTTTCCATGTGGACGTGCCCTTTTTGCACCAAACGTGTGTTCTCACTTGAGAACCCTATGGACTACCTAAGATATTTTTCCTTTTTATTGCCCGATATTTTGACTTATAGATTGTTATGAATTATTATTTTTTGGATTTTTGGTATTTTTTATTGTTTTTTTCATATGAATGGGTCCTATTCTCCTCAAAACTATGATTTGACATGATATTCCTATTCGTCTCTTCATTAAATACAATTTTTCTTCTTTTCGCATTTCATTCCAACTGATGGATTTTTCAAAATTAATTCTCGTGTGTGTTTTTGTGCTCAATTTTTTTTTCTACGTGAGTCCCCCGTTTTTCTTGCCAAATGCACTAGACGTGCCCTTACCCCAATTGTCTTGCTCGATTTTTCTTTTTACAACATCTTAATCCGATCTCGGATCTTTGTGAATTAATTTTTGTGATTAAATTTTCATTTTCGCACCCGCGTGTCACGTAAACAACCGATTTTTGCTTTGACACACATGTCCAACGTCTGCGATGTTACGTTTAGGCATTCGGATTTTCTGTAGTTTCCAATCGTTTCCTGTCAGCGCAAAATCCCCCCCCCCCCCCCCCCGCATTCGTGCGTGAGATGGGGGGTCCTTTTTTAAAAAAAATAAAAAAATAAAATAAAAAATAAATAAACATTTTCCACCCCCAAACCGACACCCCCTCTTCCCCCGTCCCTCCCTCTCTCTCTCTCTCCCCTGCGTCATTTGCATCCCTCCCTCCCCTTTCCCTACCTTCCTCTTCTCCTCCATCTTCATCCTCGCCCTCCCCTCTTCCTCTTCTCCTCTTTTTTTCCTCCCCATCTCCTCCCTTCCCCCCCTTGCTCTTCTCCTCTTCTTTTCCTCCCCTTTTCCTCCCACCTCCCTCCTTCCTCCCCTCTTCTTCCCCCCTTCTCCCTTCCTCTCCTTCGGCCACAAGCACCACCACTGCCACACGCCACAGGAGCCTTCGCTATTTGCCATACATAAGTGCTATCGAAATCACTGGTGCTACCACTGCCAGGCCTTCTCTGCCACACGCGCCCTCGCAACCTAATGCCCCACTGCCCTAGTCATTGGTCACCATCGTCGAGCCTTCTTCTCCATTGCGCGTTCCCTCATAGCCAATGAAATGTGAGAAGGATTGAAGCTTGCAATAGAGAGCTATGGCAGGAGAGCAGGAGAAAGAGGGAGAGAGAGACTCACAATTTTGGGAGCTCCAACAGTCACAATGTGTTATTGGCCTTCCCTTTATTCATCTTTCACTAAAAGAATAAAGAATAAAGTGATGGTGATGAGCACCCGCCACCTGTAGTGTGCAGCCATGGGTACTATCAATGTAGTAATACATGGGCGGCTAGGCAAATACGCCTTTACCCCCAACAACCTCCCACTTAAAGGCAAATCTACCCCAATGAGGAATGAAAAAGAAAAAGAAAAAGATAGTACAACATGTACACATGTACAATAGGATTACAAAAGACATCATCTCATCCCACGCCCATCAATCTCATGAGAAAGGCAAAGCGCTCCATAGAGAGGCTTTTGGTGAGCAGATTTGCAGGATTCTTGTCAATCGAGATATTGACAAGGTCAATAGACTTGTCCTCAACGACCCCATGTATGAAGTGATACCTCACCTCAATGTGTTTCATCTTCGCATGGAAGACCAGATTCTTGGCTAATTGAATAGCACTCATAGAATCCGAATGTAGTGTAGGGATAGCATCAATACCAAGGTCATGAACCGAACGGCCTAACCATATGGCCTCCTTGCAAGCCTTAGTGGCTGCAACATACTCGGCCTTAGTGGTGGAAAGAGTCTTACACTTCTGTACCCTAGACATCTGCACCTCCAGCATAGGTAAACACATAGCCAGAAGTGGACTTCCTGCTATCTGCAAGTCCTGCATAATTAGAGTTAGTGTACCCCATGACTCCTGTTTCTTGGATGTCATAGCATATGCACATATCTGCAATGCCCTTCAGGTACCTCATGATACCCTTTATGGCATCCCAATGCTTCTTGCCACGTGTAGCCATATAGCAAGCCACAACACCAACTGCAAAGGCAATATCTGGACGAGTGGCTATCATGGCATACATAAGACTACCCGCTACGGATGCATAGGGAATCTTGGCTATCTCGGCCCTCTACTCATCTGTCTGCAGACAATCGGCATGTGATACCTTCACGTAAGAAGGCAATGGACAGCCAATAGGCTTCATGTCTTGCATGCGAAAGTGCTCAAGGACTTTATGAATCTACTCCCTCTGTGACAAGTAGAGGAGTCCCTGATGCATGTTGCGTCTAATTTGCATACTGATTATGTTAAAGGCATGTCCCAGATCCTTCATCTCAAATCTCTTCTTGAGCTTAGCCTTAAGAGCATCTAGCTCATCATGAGCTTTCCCTGCTAATAGCATGCCATCCACATAGAGTACCAAAATAAGCAAAGATCCGTCAAGGGATTTCTTTGTGTACAAGCACGAATCCATAGCACTATGGCTGTAGCCTACTAGCCCTGTGACTGCATAAAAGCATTAAACTTATGGTACCATTCCCTAGGTGCATGCTTGAAGCCATAAAAACTTTTATTCAACCTGCACACTAGGTGCTCCCTACCAGGATTTTGCAAAGCCCTTAGGTTGCTCCATGTAAATCTCATCATGCAAATCCCCATGTAAATATGCCGTCTTGATATCCATCTGATACAAGTCCAAGTCAAGCTGCACAACTAAGGCCAAAACCAAGTGGAGGGTGGTCATCTTAACCATAAGAGAAAAAACTTCATCAAAGTCAACTCCATGCTCCTGTTTAAATCCCTTAGCAATAAGTCTTGCCTTATAATCCAGCTTGGGGTGTCCAAGGGTACTCTTCAACTTGTACACCCATTTGCATGGCAAAGCCTTCTTGCCACTAGGAAAGGAAACCAAATCCCAAGTCTCATTCTTATGCAAGGAGTCTATCTCAGATTGCATAGCCCTCTCCCAAGAGTGACTATCACCCCTGCGCATAGCCTCATCGTAAGTGAAAGGCTCTCTTGCATCTGCAACTAAGACATAATGCATCAAGGGCTGAAATCTCTTGGGGGGGCGTCTATCTCTAGTAGAATGCCACACTTCAGTCTCTGCTGCCTGCTCAACATTCTGTCCAACACCGTGGCCATGAGTACGTACTGCTGCTGCAAGCTATCTAGCTAGTTGTACGGGAGCTCGTGGCTCCTCTTGAAATATAACACTGCGTATCTCCACTATCTTCTTAGGCTGCCTATGCATCTTGTCTTCATGGGAGACTATATCATGGCTGCGGATGACTTTTCGTGCATGCGGATCCCATAGATGGTAACCATCTCTCCTGCATCTCCATAGCCAAGGAATATGCATTTAACACTCTTAGGATCCAGCTTGAAATGCTTGTCCTTGGGCACATGGCAAAATGCCTCACATCCAAAGACACGTAAATGCGCATAAGAGGGAGGATTTCCTATCCATACCTCCTCTGTGACCTAGAAATCAATGGTACTACATGGTAACCTATTAATGATATGCACGACTATCATAGTAAAAGTGTTGGGGTAGGCCTACATGGCTAAGCATACTGCGAACTGTCTCTTGGATGATCCTATTTATCCGCTCAGTCCTACCATTCTGGAGAGGGGTGTAGGGGGCTATCAATTGACACTTGATACCCCTCTCATCACATAACTGCTCAAAAGCATATGAGACATACTCACCCCCATTATCTTTCCTTAGGCATTTTAGCCTATGCCCAGACTGGTTTTCTACCAAAGCAAGCCATCTCTGAAAAACTGCCAATACATCAGACTTCTGCTTTATGGGATAAGACCATACTTTATGTGAAAAATCATCTATGAAAGTAAGAAAATACTTTGCACCACCCATAGAATGATAGGGCATGGGCCCACAAACATCAAAATGAACCAACACCAAGGGCTCACTTATGTGAGATATAACAGACTTCTTATGTGTAGACCTAGTCTGCATGCCATAAAGACAATGATCACAAGAATCAAAATAAGAATAGTCAAGGGGTGGTAGGTACTACAAACCAGAAAGAATTTTCATTCCCTTAAATGGACATATGCCCCAAACAAGCATGCCAAAGAGATACATGAGGTAAATACCCCACAGACAAAGCATGATCAACTGTAGATCCAAAAACAACTAAGGGGTCAAGGCTGTTAGCCTTGGCACCTTTCGCAAGCACAAGCCTGCCACGAGTAATCTTCCATGCAAAGTCTCCAAAAGATACATAATATCCTACATCATCAAGCTGTCGAGCTGACATGAGACTGTGTATCAATGCAAGTACATGATGTACATCGTGCATAACAAAACTACTACCAGAAGGAAACTGCATCCTAACATCACCAATGCCGACAATCTCAAGAGACTTGTCATCACCCAAGCGCACAGAACCCAAAACAGAATGGTATGAATGGAACCACTCTCAGCAAGGTGTCATATGAAAGGATGCATCTGAGTCCAAGAGCCAACATTATGCATACATAGAGTGTATCTCTATCATCTTCGAAGCACTAGATGAAGCTGTTGCAAGGATATAATCCCCATCACTATCCTCGAGCTGCATAACATTGATCTCTTTAATTTTAACACTTGACTTAGCAAGTACTATGTTGCAATCAAAAGACTTTTCCTACACTTTCTCTTTCCCCTTGTCTTTGCACCTTTCATTGCGCAATTCATGACATTGTGGCCTTATGTGTCCTTTCTTCCCACAATGATGACAAGTCAAATTGGCATTTCTCCCACAAGACTTATTGTTTGACTTGGACCAAGATTTCTGCGAATCCCATCCACGGCCATTACCACGGTCATTCTTTGCATTTCCATCATGTCAACCTCTAACTATCAAAGCATGAGACACACAAGAGGCATCCAAATTCTTACCGTTTATCTCTTCATGCAAAAGAGAGCTCTCAACATCAGATAGTTTCAGAGTATTGGCAGAAGTACATAAGGTAGTGTGGAATACATCCCAAGACTTATAAAGAGTTCTAGTAAAGAACAATAGAGTGACATCCTCTTTGAAATCAATGCCTTGCGAAACCAAGTTCTTAAAAATAGCATGAAACTAGCTCAGATTAGGTGACATGGTCACATTCTCTTTCATGTGGAGATCCATAAGTTGTTTCAACCAATAGATTTGACTTGCAGGACTTTGTTTGTCATAGAGGTTCTTGATCTTATCCCAAAGCTACCAAGCACTCTATGTTTCCTCAACCACATTGTAATGCACATGTTTTAGTGAGAGACAAGATGAGGGTGGACTTGCATAACTCATCCAGCTCCATCCATTCGTCATTAGTCATAGTTTCAGGCTACTCTCCACTCAACCTTAGTGGCTTTATCTCCGATTTCTACACTAAAATCTGTCAAACTTGGCTCTTCCAATAGGCATAATTTGTACCATCAAGTTTAGTGATGTTGAAGATAGCACTGTCAGTGAAAGAAGATGCCATACTACAAGCTGAAATAGTGCAGACAATTCAAAACTGTTTGATGTGTAAACTGCAAAAAATTACCAAAAAAACACCAAAACCAAGGCAAAATAGCGAGAAACCAGCATTTAATGATGCTACCCACCAAGTACCATCAAAAGTACATCAAACCAAGATGATTCAATATGAAAAATACCTCACAATCTAGAGATATATGCTTATAATTTGTAGCAATGTACAATGAGAGCTGACAGTAGGCAAAAAACAATATTCCAAGTCAACCACTAACAGTCAATGCAAAACAGCATCAAGCGGGCATCAAATGTTAATGCCAACCAAGCATAAACATAAAGTGTTGATGTAACACTGGTTGTGGCTGCTTGTGGACTATGGAAAATAGTCCTGGACATTGAGGTAAATCAGTCCACAAATCAATGCCAATGATAACCACCAATGCCTAGCATCAAGGGGGTGTTCCCAAGTGCCAAATGAAGTGTTTTCAAGCTGCCAATGAGTGCTAAGGAAGGGCTAAAGTAAAAAATGAATTTTTTGGAAGTCTTCAAGCTAGCATAAATTGATCTGGGGCTTATGGAAGGGTTGGGCAAGGTCAAGGCAAGGTTTGGGGGGTAGTCAAGGACCCCCAGGAGCCCCCTCTTTAAGGGCAAAGTCACCGATAGAGTGTAGGTGTCACAAGAAGCAAGAGGACATGGCTGTCATGCTTCTTACAGCCTGTGGACTAAATTGAAATAACAAAAGAGAGCTCCAATACCTTTAAAGGAATGCCATGAGGGTGCTTAAATGGGCCGAGGAGGTACTTGGGAAGCCGAAAGTGATCAGAGCTCAAAGGAGTCGGATATGGCTGCCAAGAGTGAGAACCAATGGTGTAGGGGATTCGAATGAATGCTGAAGGAGTCATGAATGCTCAAGCAACCATGCTCTGATACCAGTTGAAAGGTGAGAAGGATCGAAGCTTGCACAGGAGAGCTATGGCAGGAGAACAAGAGCAAGGGAGAGAGGGACTCACAATGTGGAACTCCAATAGTCACAATGTGTGACTGGCCTTCCCTTTATTCATATGTCACTAAAAGAATAAAGAATAAAGTGACATTGATGAGCGCCTGCCGCCTGTAGTGTGCAGGCACAAGTATTGTTAGTGTAGTAATACACGTGCGGCTAGGCGGAGACGCCTTTACTCCCAATAGCTGAATGCCCCACCGCCCTGGTCGTTGCCCGCCAGCTACCCTGACCACCGTGTAGGTTGCCGCCCCAGGGTTGGCAGCTTATGCCTCCACCCTGCCATGGCCCTACTCCTCCTCCTCATCATCGCCGCCCCCACGTTGCTTCCCCTCCAGTCCCCCCTTCCCACCCGCTGCCACAAGTCCTACCTCCCCCACACGCCCTACCCTGCCCAATTCCCCTACCCTGCCCAACACCCCCCTTCCCCCAAGTGTCCCCCCACAAACAAGTCTCCCCTAAGGTAGCCCCCCTTTTTTAAATTAAATTAAATTTTCTTCTTTTCTTCTAAAAATAAAAAATATGTCCTTTAGGAAACCAAGGATTCCAACCCCCCTCCCCTGCTCCACAAAAGAACTCATCTTGAAGAGAGAATGCTCTCAAGATTGAGAGGGAGAGTGAGAGTAAAAGAGAGACAAAAATAGTAATGTGAGTAATTTACATAATGAGGAAATAGCAGTCATTTGTGTGTCATCATCCTTCTTATTACAAGGCCTCATCATTCTAGCTTACTTTCTCAACTACCATGGCCCAATGTAAATGCATCGATGACACATGATTTTCTTCTATCCCTAATGTCAAAAATATTGTCATCAATAGAATGTAGTTTTATTGCTTTATTCTCAAAAAATTATTAAATAAAGTATACTATTCAAAATCAATCTTTAAAATCATGCTAAATTAAAATTAAACATATCTTTTTTCCATTAAATTTTTATTGACCTTGAATTTACTAAATTATTCAATATTAGTAAAATATGTTAAATTTTCTCAAAAATTAATCATTTTGAAGTGAAATTTTAAATTTAGCTTACTTATTTAGTATTAAATTTTAACTCATCAAATTAAAAGTTAAACAAAATCCTAGATGAGTAAAATAAGTTATAAGAAAATTGGAGTAGAAGTTAAAACTAAATTTTTAAAATACTAATTAGATTATTTAAAAAATATCAATTAAAAAGAAAAAATTAGATTTGGATCCTTTAGATTTATTTTAAAAAATTTGAAAATTAATCCTTAGAGTTAATAGGCTCCTAAGAATATTTTTTTGTTAAACTATCATAAGTTACTCAAGTAATATTAGTATTATTGTAACATTAGCATGGAAATTATTTAGAAAGGCACTTCCTTTATTAACTATGCATGCTTCAATTACCTTTTTCCAATTTTAACCGAATATGATAAATAAATCACTTGACTTTCTTTTTCTTATTTTCCAACTCAGTCAAAAATTAACATTTTTGGTCGAGTATGTGTATATGTTGATAGAATGATGATGGAATTTTGATCAAAGTTTTGTTTAACCTTGAACATTCATAGGGATATTGTGTTCACATGCACATCACATTGCACTTTTTGTCATATCACTCCCCTCGAGGGTTGTCTCTTATTCTTTTGAAATTACTTTTATCCCAAGGGAAGGGTGGATGTAAAATGTACGATAATTGAGCACTACATGCCAAGAGGATATTTGCAACTATATGCAAACAAACCTACATTGAGAGCTCACGGTTCAATGAGAATGAATGCCATGTGCTTACAAAGATTGTGTTGTCATATTGTTACATCCAATGACTAGTTCATTGATTGTGGAGGATCCATCACCCGCATATATTAAACTCTATTGGCATACCCTAATCAATGACTCCAATGAAGACCCTTTTTTATGTTTTGGCAAAGTGAAACATGATGTTCTTGGTGTGCAAATTATTATGATGTAGCTTGTTTTTATGCAACATGTTCACCCTACTTACAAAACAAACCACCAAGGAAAGGGTGTTTGCTTGGATTCTTTTATACCAATCATCATCTTGAGGTATGCTAACTAACAAAGTCATTAAGGAGCATGGCATTGGGATTTTTATTAAGTTTGGTCACATCCAATTGAGTGTTGAAGATTTGAGCCATTCCAATGACAAAATTCAAGTATCAAATATCTTTCACACCTACAAACGGCTAAGAATATGCTTCTTGGTGCTATACGATAGATTTTCTTTCAATGTTTTTTCTATTTACTTAATGTTCCTCCCTCAAGAGCTCTACCATTATTGCAAATGTAGGCTAAGAACATACTTAGATAAAAACCATACAATAGTGCAGCTTGTCCAAAAGTAAATGTAGCAATCTAGGGTTTCAAAATAGGTTATCATCACGCTGCTGGAGCAATAAGCACGATTATAGACAGGCCATCAAAGTTTATGTGGAATGCATTGTAGCAGTCATTGAAGTGATGGTTGGCTACTCAATAAGAAGAGGTGATGGGCTAAAACCTAGAAAAAATGAATGGAGCAAGTGGTAAGATAGTCTTCTATTTATAGTTGTGGGTCCTTCCAAAACTTGGATGTTTTCTTATCGGTCATAGAAACTTTTGGTACTTTTTTAGTTTGGGGATGTTTTAATGAGGTAATTAAGGTTTAACGTGCAATGCACCTTTTTAAGCATAACAAGGGGTAGTAGAACTACATATCTATTATTCTGTGTGTACGTGTGCATGTGCATGTGCATGTGCGTGTACGTGTGCGTGTGCGTGTGTGTGTGTGTGTGCATGTGCGTGTGCGTGTGCGTGTGCATGTGCATGTGTGTGTGTGTGCACATGCAAGATTTCATCTATATGTGTGTCTCTATGTATTTCATACGTGTCTGTGCATATGTGCATGTCTACACATTTGTGTATTTACATATGTATATATATAGCTACTTATTACTAATCTTGGTATCTAGCACTAACAATAAATTCCTAGTACATATTCATATATAGCTACTTATTACTAAGCTTGGTATTTGGCATTAGCAAGGCATTCCTTGTGTATGTACATATGTATACATATAGCTACTTATTATACTAAGCTTGGTATATTCCTAGTCCTTTTAAAGAAGTCTATTTCCAATTTAAGAGGCTGCAAGTTGTGATTGGATCTCATCGCATGTACCCACCTTATGACAATCACATGCACCCTACTTGACAATCGACTTTTAAAGGACCATTTATTCTACTCCATTCCCAGAAAAACCTTTCTAAATTGATGAATCTTACAAAGTAGGTGTTGACTAATAGCTTTTTGAGGGTCAAGCATAATCATTTTCATACTCTGTGGGGAAAAGAGAGGGATTTATGCTCACAAATAATCACTTTCATGCTCTGTGCAAAATAGAGTGGCATTATCAGTTTCATAATTGTTTGAAAAGGTGAAGCATAATTTCCTTCACTCTCTAAGAAAAGATGTTGGAATTTGGTGCACCAAATTTCTTTGTTGCATGGAGCCCTTCAACTATTTATGACATAGTCCTTTTATATCCATGATGCATCCATATTTTGGGAGGGGGTTGCATCACTAAGTCTTGGATACTCGGTAATAATAGGGTAGGGTTAGCTCTTTGGTCATTTTCTTTGTTGACTCGAAAAAAGTCTCCCTTGCAAAGCACAAACACTTGTCATATTGCTCTATGTGTACATTTCACATTTAAAGTTGTGCAACCATTTTTCGTCATGCTTATTTATTATTGTAAAAGGAGAGAGAAGAGAGAGAAAGAGAGAGAGAGAATGCTTCATTAAAAGTGGATACAAAGATGTGAGAGAAGAGAAGCACCTTTATTGACTTACATGCATAAGTCACCAAGAGCTGGCAATTGAGTTAATGAACATAAGTGCTCCTTAGCACTGTCTCACGAAAAACTATCCTTTAGTGTATTTTGTCAAGATTAAAATGAGAAAAAAAGGGAGTGGATTTTTATCGATCCTTTTATCTAAAGGATAAATGTTGATAGCTATTCTTTATTTGAAGAGTTATATCAAAATCTATCCTTTTTTAAAAGATTCACTTGTCATTAAACCTTGATTTTCAAGGTATGCATAGGAAAGGGCCCTTTAAATTTTGTCAAAGAGAGAACTAGAGAGAGAGAGAGAGAAAGAGGAGAGAGAAGATTGTAGAAGAGAGAGAAATACAGAGAGAGAGAGAGAGAGAAAGAGAGTGATGAGGAGAGAGAAATACTAGAATTGGAGAGAGAAAGATAAGAAAGAGAAAGAAGCCATAGAAGCTATGAGCAAGATGGGAGAGAAGGACAGTAATTGTATTAATGTGTCAAAAAGATATGAAAAATTACATGTCCTCTCCTTTTATACCAATGTCAATGTGACATGGCATAACATCAATATTATTTTTACACTAAATCCTTATTCCCAACTTCTTACAATCCATCCCTTCCCAAAAAAAATTTCCCTCAAAAACAAACTTAAAAAACTAGAAAAGGATGGATAGGACAGAGTACTACTCTGTTTTTTATAGCTTTACAAATGGTAAAATGAATGAAAAATAACCAACATATGGACTAAAATTGAAGAACAAGAGTATGCCTTAGCTATATACATGATCTGGAATACTTCAAAAGTATATGGAGCCATAAAATCTTCAACAGATAATCTCAAAATGAAGTAGACAGCTTGCTATGTAAACAGACCCTACTAGACCAAATCTACCATAACTTCTAGTAGAAGTGTCCAAATGAGGCATGCCATATATCAAAACATAGCTCTTGAAGAGTACTTTAAGTTTGTGTAGATAGATTAATTCTAAAAAATAGGTACAATAAAAATTTTCTAAAATAGTGTGGTATCCTGATCGTGTTTGCACCAAAACTAGCTCCATAATCAATAAGCTTCATCCACTAATGTATCTCTTAAGAAAGGAAACTCATCCAATATAGAATCAAGCCTCCAAGAAGCTTCCTCAAGTGGTAAACCTCTCCATTTGATCAAACATTCCATGATAGAATGAGATCGAAGCTTCTTCTCACGCTGACCTATAACAGCCTCTGGGGGGATGTACTGAATAAGACCTTCTTCATCAATAGGTGGCAGCTCATCAATTATATCCAATGGATTACCATAGAAAGGATTGAGCTGACTAACATGAAAGACATTGTGAATCTTTGTGCAAGAAGGGAGCTCTAATCTGTATGCCAAGTCTCCAATGCGCTTAAGGATCCGGTAGGGGGCCATAAAACCTGTGAGAAAGCTTATTACTAGATCCATCTTTTAATGTAGAGTACTAGACTTGGGCACCTTCAGTAAGACCAGCTCTCCTTAAGGCAGCCTCTTTTCATCAGCATACATCTTCATTTGGACTTGAGCTTTCCTAAGATTCATCTTACATTGCTGAAGAAGGGTTTGCATTATTTCCAACTCTTCCTTCCCATGAGGGTTGATCCTTTCATTAAACATGACTGTGGGTAAGGGCACTTTGTAGCCATACAGAGCCTCAAAGGGCAAAACTCCAATACTAGCGTGGGTAGAGTTATTGTAAGCAAACTTAGCCAAGTGTAACCAAGAATCCCATGAAGTTTGGACATCATAGTAGAAATGGCGAAGATAAGTCTCCAACCATTTATTAACTCTTTCTGTCTGTCCATCAGTTTGTGGATGATAGGCCGTAGATGGAGCCAATTTAGTGCCCATAGATGTAAATACTGTTGAGAAATAGACAAATGATGTATGCTCCAAGAGGAGCTGTTCTGAATCCCATATGCACAGTGAGGAGAGTGGAACAACTCAAAGCCTATAAAGCATTGTACTTGACTATGAAATGAATACAATATCATGATGCTTTGTACTTTCAGTTAAGTGTCTGTCATTGTCAATTCTACACAAGATTGTGTTTATGAGTCCAAGCTAATCTATCTTGGAACCTAATTCACTTGTGTAATAGTTTATCTCTACTTGTCCATGTCATTATGAACTTGGTCTTCATCTTTGATCCACCATAGCTTGTGTCATGTCCTAGATCCGCATCATTTATCATGGTATCAGAGCCCAGTTGGGCATGGCACAGTTCATACTCTGAATCTCTAGTCTCTCTTCACCTCTGGTGATCTCTAACCAGCTCACATTCAGCTTACATCTTCAGCTTCAACTTCAAATCTCAATTGGACCTTGTGGCAGCCATAGCCAGACTGCACCTACCCACCTTGGAGCTCTTGGATCTCTCTCTACGGGCCATATCTTCAGGTGATTCCTTCTGGAGGTATCTTCCCTTGCTCAAGACGCTTCATCCTAGCACTTCAATCAATGACATTATTGCTTCCTAGCTCCAGCATTACACAAATCAAAACGCGTTGTCCTGTCTGCGCATGTTCACGGTCATACTGCTGACGCGAATCGTACGGTTCGAAATCGACCCTGTGAGCATAGGGCTTTTGAAGCTCACTATGCAAGCCTACTCCCCATACAATATCTTGGGCAATGGTGAACTCGTTGAGCTGCACGAACTGAAAGAACAGTCGGCTGTCTGAAACCCTAGAGAAAGCCATATCCAGAAATTTGAAAAGCTTGGTAACCTTGTTCTGTTTCTCATTACCATCATCAACAGTGATTTTGATCACTGAGGAATAATCTCTGAAGCTCATTACTAGTCTGGAAGTGTCTAAGGAAGCTCAGAAGCCACCCACGAAGTTCCTGAGAGGAAGCAGATCAAGTACCGACTAGTATCCATTAACACTCAACTAGTGTCAATTTGACACTGATTCTCTTGTGTCTCTTGACACATTAAAATACAATTTTTTGCTGGTTAACTGAAGATTAGCAACATGGCAGAGCTTGAGCAAATAGCAAAGTTCAATGGAGAAGGCTTCCATGCCTGGAAGGAAAAGACCATGTATCACCTAATGCGGAAAGACTTGTGGGATCTGTTTGAAGATGATGCAGATAACAAGAAGGAAGATGATGAAGACGGGTTCGTTGAAGAAGAACAGTTTAAATCCAAAGAATGGAAGAAGATGAATAATAAGGCACTAGGCATCATTGCCTGGGGATTAAGTGATGATGTGTTACATCATATATCTGGCATTAGAAATGCTAGAACCGCCTGGGAGGAACTTGATAAAATGTTTGGTACTCAAGCAAAGAATTCAAAGGTAAAACTTCTCATGCAGTTTTATAAACTGGATATCAAAGACAGTGCTTCTATGACCATACACATTAATAAGTTTAAGAGTTTAAAAACCCAGCTTGCATCTCTTAAAAAGAATATTGAGGAAGATGAAGCAATAGCCGTACTGCTTGCAAGTGTAAACAAGGATCCATATGAAAATCTTGTGTCCACTTTGAGTAATGTTCCAAGCCTCACACTTAAAGATATTGAGCACTCACTACTCGATGAAGAAGGCAAAGTAAAAACCAAGAATGCAAAAGACAATGTCTCATCATCTAGGGAAAATCTTTTGTACACCAAAGGAGCTACTGGACCTAAAGGAAGAGGTCGAGGATTCATCAACAACAATAACAAAGGATCGGATTACATGTCACTATTGTGGTAAGACTGGTCATCTAGCCAGTGAATGTTTCCACAAGAAGAGAGCCCAATAATTGCAAAGTGATCATCACCAGAACCAATACATGGAAGAAAGAGAAGAAGAAGAATATGCTTCCACTACTATCAACAACTCTGACAGATTGTTTTGAAGAACTTTCATTGTATCCTTCATATGTTTTTTTCCATAGTGGATCTTTCTTAGTGAATTTGACTTGTACAACCCTTGCCAAGATATAAAGTCTCAAGCTTTAACTTGACTAGGCTGCCTATGAGCTAGTCTTCCAGGCCATGTTTTCATGAAGGGGGGGCAAAAGCCAGCAAGTGTAGGGACTCATCATTTGAGGGGGGGTGTTGAGAAATAGACAAATGATGTATGCTCCAAGAGGAGCTGTCCTGAATCCCATATGCACAGTGAGGAGAGTGGAACAACTCAAAGCCTATAAAGCATTGTACTTGACTATGAAATGAATACAATATCATGATGCTTTGTACTTTCAGTTAAGTGTCTGTCATTGTCAATTCTACACAAGATTGTGTTTATGAGTCCAAGCTAATCTATCTTGGAACCTAATTCACTTGTGTAATAGTTTATCTCTACTTGTCCATGTCATTATGAACTTGGTCTTCATCTTTGATCCACCATAGCTTGTGTCATATCCTAGATCCGCATCATTTATCAAATACGGCTTGCCAAATGTTACTCATAAACTTTGAGTCTCTATCATGAACAATCACCTGCGGTAATCCATGTAGTCTAAAAATCTGCTCCATAAATTGACTGGCCACTTGAGAAGCAGTAAACTGGATCTTGGTTGGGATAAAATGGGCTGCCTTCGTGAGTCTCTCTACCACCATATATATACTATTCCATCCCTTCTTGGTAGTAGGTAAGCCATAAGTGAAATCCATAGTAATATGAGTCCATTTACCTATAGGAATAGGTAATGGTTGTAACAAACCTTATGGCTTATTGGTGTTGTCCTTATTCTGCTGACAAGGCATACACTTCATGACAAAGTCCTTGACATCTTTCCACAGTCCTTTCCAATAAAAGCTTTTACTAATCCTGTCATAGGTCTTGAAAATTCCTAGATGTCCAACTAAAGGCGAAGAATGTACCATAATTTTCCATGTAAAAGAAGAGGTAGAAGGACTGACAATCTTGCCTTTCAACCAAATAAGGCCATTTTAACTGATAATGCGAGTTTTCTTTCATAAGACCTTGCCGTAATTTCTGAACAATATGACTGAATTCTTCATCCAAAAGATAAACCTCCTGTAGTTCTTCAATCCAATCATTATGCAATTCAGTCATAGCTGAAACTTTGCAAGCCCACATACGAGAAAGAGAATCAACCACTATATTGTCTTTGCCCCTTATATGAGTGATGTCAAAATCATAATTCTATAATGTAGCTACCCACTGACGCTGCTTAGGAGTAAAATTGGATTGAGTAAGGAAATACTTAAGAACCCTATGATCACTCTAGACTCTGAATCTGCTGCCATACAAGTAATGGTGCCATTTCATAATTACATGCAAGATAGCTGACATCTCTTGGTCATAAACATTCATGGCCATTTCTTTATCTGTAAGCTTACAGCTCTCAAAGGCAATCACTCCATGCTCCTATAACAAAATAGCCCCAATGCTACGGCCACTAGCATCACACTGTATGGTAAATTCTTTGGAGAAGTTTGGGCATACTAAGATAGGAGCAGAGGTAAGAAGTCCCTTTAACTGGTTGAAGCTACTATCTGCAAGAGCATCCCAAAAGAAAGCCTCCTTCTTCAACCTGTTAGTTAAAGGAGCTGCAATAGCCGCATAATGCTTGATGAATCGATGATAGAATGAAGATAGACCAAGGAATCCTCTAAGAGAGGTAGTAATAGTGGGTATTGGCCAATATTTTATACACTCCACCTTCTTGGGATCATCCTATATCCCTTTTTCACTAACAATATGTCCCAAGTATTCCACTTCAGTCTGCATGAAAGAATATTTCTTCTCCTTAGCAAAAAGCTTTTGATGCCTCAATACATCAAAAACCCTCCTCATATGTGCTAAGTGATCTTGTAAAGTTTTATTGTAGATCAGAATGTCACCAAAGAACACCAAGATAAACTGAAAGAGAAAAGGTTGCAAAATCTTATTCATCAGGCTCTGGAAGGTAACTTGAGCATTTGTAAGCCCAAATGGCATCACTAAGAAATGATAGAGCCCTCGATTAGTCCTGAAAGCAGTCTTAACTTCATCACCCTCTCGCATGTGAATCTGATGATACCCTGACCTCAAATCAATCTTCGTAAATAATCAAGCCCCCTTGAGCTCATCAAACAAATCATCAATCTTGGGTATCGGATACATGTTCTTCACTGTGATCTTATTAAGATCCATGTAGTCAATGCACATTCTAAAAGATCCATCTTTCTTTTTTACTAACAGAACTGGAGATGCATAAGGTGAAGAACTTGGTTCAATGAATCCCATCTCAAGAAGTTCCTTGATTTGCTTGGCTACTTCCTCTCGTTCACACTTAGATAATCTGTAAGGTGGCTTATTTCAATAGGGTGATCTACTTCTCTCTTAGGAGGCAATGAAGTAGGGACCTCAAACACAAATCCCTATGCTCCTCAAGAAGAGCTGTCAAGGCTGGATGGTTTGCTGAATTATTGGGATGATCTTGCATCTCTTTATTCAAATGCAAAAGAAATATTTGTGAATGCCTCTTGTACTCCCTTTTGAGTTGTTGAATCGTAATAAGCTGAAAATCTGATCTACTAGAAATTCCCTGTAAATGGATGAGCTGTCCATTGAAGATAAGCTCCATATACAACTATGAGAAATCCATAGTGATCCTGCCTAATGTCATCAACCAATCACAACTGAGTACAATGTCTACAGGCCCCATGTCCAAAGTAATCAGGTTTACTTCTACTTTAAAATTTTCAGCCAGCTGTAAATAAACCTGTGGGCATTTTTGTGTGCTCATTTATTCTTCACCATTGTCCACTTGAACTCTAATGGGCTACTGTAAATCTGTGGGAATACAATTCAGCTTGTCCATAATGGACTTATTCACAAAACTATGGGTATTTCCACTATCTATCAGAATGAACACAATCTTTCCAAGAATGTTACCCTTCATACACAGTGTATTAGGACTCTTAGAACCTGTCCAAGCATCCATGGAAATGGAACAACTAGTGGCAGTAAGTGGTTCATGACAAGTCCCACTAGATCAAAAGGAACACTTCCAACTGGATCAAAAGGAATCATAGAAATGCTCTTGCCCAACTTCTTCCTCAAGATCTTCATTTTCAGCATTGAGTGCAATTGCATTAACTTCATCCATCTCATCTTCAAGATCCTCAAAGACTAATATACTCTGAAGCTTAGGTTTGGCAAGTTTATATACACACTTTGAGGCATGATCAAGTGTATAGTTTTCCCCACACTTGAAACATAAGCCTTTCTCCTTTCTTTCTTTGTAAAGATCCATAGGAATAGACTTAGGATTCATGTTGGCTGAAATGGATTTAGGCTTGCTGTCCCCTTGTTTGAAGTCAACTCTAGGACTATTTGCTATCTTGAAATTACTTTGAGGTCTAGAAGCATTGAATGGTGGATAAGTTGGCACCCTTAAGCTCCCATTTGGCACATGATTGCTGCCATAAGTGTTACCAACTTGCCCCTATTTAAAAACAGTCCTTGGCTGTCCAGAACCATGCTAAAATGAAGATTCTCTTCTATATTTTCTTCCATAGTGCTCCACAAGCTCAATAGCCTTAAAGAGAAAAGTAGGGTTTTGTGCCATGGCATCAACTGATAAAGATGACTCTAAACCATACATGTGCTTGTGGAGCTCAGCCTCATCACTGATGTTTTTAACATACATGGTTAGGTTGAGAAATTGGTTAGTGTACTCTCTTACACTTAGGCCTTTTTGTTCCAAACCATACCATCTCCATGTCAATTTCTCTTTTTCAAGAGGGGAGACAAATACTTTAGCCATAGGTTCCTTGAAAGCTTCCCAATTCTCTACAAGTATGTTTTCCCTTTTCATATACCTCCACCAAGTATGGGCAAATCCCTCCAAATGCAAAGAAGCAAAATGAATCTTCATGTCATCAGTTTTGGGGAATATGTCAAAGTAACATTCTATCTTAGAGGTCCGCACCTCTAAGTCAAATGGTGAAGATGAACAACCATTCAACTTGGCTAAAATGATATTGTCCCTCAGCTCTCTTTCATGGAATGGTTGTTGTCCCAAAATAGACTGATCATGAGTATCATGCATTGAACCCCCAAATTGAGATGGAAATCTCTCAATAGGTGGTTGAGAACCACTATTCAATCTCCCCGTTGGTAGAGGACCCCTAGAAAGTTGAGTATTCAGCCCAAAAGCTTGAGAGTTGGTTCCATTCAAACTACCCAAATAGTCATCATGCCTTTGTGAAGTCTCACCTACTTCATATTGGATATTTGGAATGCCTCTTCATCCAATAATTCCATGACCATGACCATTTTGGTTAGATGGTTGAAGTGAGATTAAAGGCTCACAGTTTGAATAGGCTTTCTCCTTGGCTTCTTTAGATCCCATTTGCATCTACATCCATTGGGAGAATTGAGCTATAATTTGAGCATTGGATTCCACCAACTTGTCAATAGAAGCCTTTGTTTGAGTCGTTAAATCTACTAACTTCTCAATGGAAGACTTCGTTTGATCAGTAGACAAAACCATTTGCTCCATTCTTGATAGTAGGGCCTCATGACGGTTAAAAATAAGGTCCAAGATGATTATGCTTAGCAAATCAGAGATTGTGCATAATCATCTTGGACCTTATTTTTAACCTTATGCCCTGCCATAATAGTGCAGTTCTACAATACCCCCTATTAGAAAAATGGCTATAGCTTTTGCTAGGGAACTCCGATTTCAAAATTTTTTAGTTCAAATTGAAGCCAAGAGTTCCCTTTTTGAGAAGAGCTATAGCACACTATAACAAATTTAGGACAAAAAATTATGCAACTCAATCTCTGAGTCTGAATTATCCAGGCTTGCACCCTGTTTTGACTTATAAATGCCATGTTTTGACCCTGTAAGGTAAAATAATAACCCCAAATAGTTACCAAACCCTATAGAAGGCTAAGTGGAACTTGTGGGTACCCTATAGTACTTGCACCTGTACTTCAGTAATAATGAAGGGTGTACCTGTAACAACTTGTAAATGCCCTATAGTGCTCTGTAAAATCCCTGTTTTACCCTGTTTTGATCATGAAGATACTTGAGCCTTTGGAAACTCTTCAATATTCAATTCTCCACTTGATGTACCTATGTGAGGGATAAAATGGCATGATAGGCTCCCTACACGGGCTCCGAATCACCAGGAGGTGAGCAAAGTTCCCCCTGGGTCGGTTGGTTGCACCCCTTCGGGATCTTTGATAGTGAGGGAGGGTCACCTCTCTTTTGTCCCACTATCTCCCCCAACATCCACCTTTTTCCTTGATGGGTATATCAACATGGCAATGGCATTCTATTCTAATCAACCAGTATGAAATGCATTGCTGAAATATTCATTCAACCCTTTTCATGAGATGCAGTTGAATGAAATTTGAAAATTTTGGATAAGGAAAGGTTCTTAATGCAATTCAATGACTCACTGATTGCTTTAGTACTTATCCCTTTTATAATATTTCAGCTTGGGCAAAAGAATTCAACCAAACAAGTCAAGGTTATGCATCAAACTTGGCATATGATATCTATGATGAGGTTATGATTGAATCAATACTGAAATTCAATGGAATAGGCTGAGATTAATGGGAAATAAAACTAATCTCTAATCTATTGATCAATTCAGACAATTAATTGATCAATAATCTCTCATCAACAAGTGGAAAAGCATTAACAATTGGATTATTGAGAGATTTCAAAGATTAAGCGAGAGAAATACCTTGATTAAGCTTGAAGAAGATGATAAATGTCAGTACCAATCCCATTGATGGAAGAATGCTTCAAAATACACCATGAAGTTTGAAATATCCACTAAATCAGTCCATATGAGCTCCAATGTACTCAAATCCATGAAGAATCAATGCCCCGGGCTTGCTTGAACACTTGAATACCAAGGATTCAAGCCTCTTGAAGAAAAGCCCCAAAATAAACCTTCAATATGAGCTCCAATGTCCTCCACGGACTGAAATCTTTGCAATTTGTTAAAGAATCCTCACTAAGATGATGCCACTGGCTGAATTAATGAAGAATCCTCAAGAAATTGTTGAAGAATGAGAGCTTGGGATGAAGCTTTCATGGCTGCCCATGGACTGTTCATGTAGGGTTTCAAGAGAGAGAAATGATGAAAAATATAGCCCCATTTTGGAGTCTACACATCAAAGTTGAAGTAATCAATGCCAACGACCATTGAGAAGCATCAGTGCTAGAGATTGGCTGAAGATTAGTGAGAAACAAGCTGAAAAAAATCAACGCAAATTTTGGGTTGTTATCCTGCACACGTGGCTAATCCTCCAGTCAAGAAAATGGTATGCAACCTGTAGCATTTGATGCCTAGAAGGCTATTATGCAAGCAATTGTTGAAGGAGAGCAAGGATCAGTGAATAAAGAGAAGAAGATCTCCATGGAAGCTTGGCCAAAGCTTGGAAAAAGAGAAAAGGAATACCTCTTTTGAAAAGTAACCACAGTTTAACTCCAAACTAAGCACGATTAACTCTCCTTTACCCTAGTTACCCCCAATTTTGCATGAAATTTGATGACGACCTGCTACTTTAGCCATCCTCCCCCATATCTGACCTTGGAGATCTCCAGTTGTAGTCTCTTACCAACTGTAGATGGTCTGCAACACTCCACTAGTCACTATCTTTACCAAGTACTTATCTGAAATTTATTTTTGATGGAGAAAATAGGACTGAAAATGGAAGGAAAAATGGATCAAAGACCGATGCTCTGATACCACTTGTCAGAGAGAGAACTAGAGAGAGAGAGAAAGAGGAGAGAGAAGAATGCAGAAGAGAGAGAAAGATTGCAGGAAGGGAGAGAAAGAGAGTGATGAGGAGAGAGAAATACTAGAATTGGAGAGAGAAAGACAGGAAGAGAAAGAAGACATAGAAGCTGTGAGCAAGATGGGAGAGAAGGACAGTAATTGTATTAATGTGTCAAAAAGATATGAAAAATTACATGTCCTCTCCTTTTATACCAATGTCAATGTGACATGGCATAACATCAATATTATTTTTACACTAAATCCTTATTCCCAGCTTCTTACAAATTTTGTCAAGACTCAAGAGTTAAGATTCATAAATATGACTTAATATACCTATTAATACACATGTGGCATGGAAGAGAATTTAATATGTAATGTTCAAGGCTCCAACTCTTCTAGAAGTTAGTTCCTTAAGTTCTAAATTTTGAAGTCTAAATCATTATCTTCAAAAATACAAAACTTTCAAGCTTCTCAGGTCCAACTCAAGTGCTTTGAACCATATTCATTCAACAGCCTTCAAGATTTTTAGACTCACACAAGCGTTCTTAGAGATTGAATCAAGATTTTGCAGCTCACAATAGCAAGGTGAGAGATTGAATCAAGAGCTTGACTCAACTAGAAACCTCTAGGTATGTCAACCATTCTACCCATTCTTCCTGGTTGAAACCACTCAAGTGCTTTGTGATACTGCTACCTACATATGATGTGCTATGTAATTGTGTCATTTTGAGAGAGAGAGAGAGAGAGAGAGAGAGAGATCTTCATCTCATTGCTTGGACTTTGGAGGTCCCAAGAGAGAGAGATCTTCATCTCACTGCTTGGACTTTGCAAGTCTTAGGAGAGAGAGAGAGAGAGAGAGAGAGAGAGAGATCTTCACCTCACAGCACAGCTCAAAATTTGAGCCTCAAATATTGGGTGCAGGTCATCCTGGAGAGAGAGAGAGAGACTTAGCGTGATTGATGACAGAGAGAGAAGCTTTGTTTCTAGAGTATGGCAAATGCCAGAGACTCGAGAGCTACGGCAAAGAGAGAATCAGTGATTCAACATTGCACAGAGAGAGAGAGACAGAGAGGCCTAGAGTTCTGGACCAACGAGAGAACGGGAAGCACAGAGAGAGAGAGAGAGAGAGAGAGAGAGAGAGAGAGAGAGAGAGAGAGAGAGAGAGAGAGAGATAATGGGTGGTGCACACGCATGAGGTTCATGGCCCATGGGAGCCCAGTGCACAGAGAGAGAGAGAGAGAGAGAGAGAGAGAGAATCAAGATAATAGGCGCAGAGAGAGAGTGAGAGATAACAGGCCTAGAGGCTAGGGCCCTAGCATAAACAAGTTGTAGAATCCAATTATCTAGGCGTAGAGAGAGAGAGAGAGAGAGAAAAAAAGGTTTACAGCCCAGATAACAGGTGTAGAATGTCGTAGATTCTAGATGAGAGAGAGAGAGAGAGAGAAGAGGGAAAAGAGAGAGAAGGGAAGAGGAGATAAAGGGATGGTAGAAAGGGGGATGAGAGAGAGAGACAAAGAGAGAGAGAGAGAGAGAGAGAGAGAGAGGAAAGAGAGAGAAGGGGAGAGGAGAGGAGGATAGGGTAGGGAGAGAGAGAGAGAGAGAGAGAGAGAGAGAGAGAGAGAGAGATGGACGTAGGAAGGAGAGAGAGAGAGAGGAGAGAGAGGAGGGGAAAAAAAGGAGGGGAGGGTAAAAAATAATAGAGAGAGATTTAAAAATATGTAAACTACATTTTGAAGTCTAAAACTTTACAAAGAATATTATATTTGTGATGCTTGCATGCAAGAGGAAAGGTGAACCACCTAGCTATGGCGCTTGGAAGGTGTGGGTTGGTCTTTTTTCAATATGCGTGGTTTTATTAAAGTGCAATCAAATGAAAATGAGGTATCAATATCTAAGCGTAGAAAGGTAACCAAGAACCATGTATCTACTATTTGTAATAATGAAGCAGTTGATTTAATAAATGATGAATTTAAAGAAAAAGATCAACTTGTAGGAGATGTGGAAATGCTAAGACGTCAAAAGGCTACGGTAGACTGGAATGAAGCCTGGGGACTAGAACTTTCGATTGAGCATACTTTGATCATGAATTAGCTAGAATATTTTGCACATTTTGTAAACAAGATCCAAAATGCAAGAGTGAATTTGGTAAATGTGGCTCAATAAATATCCAAATTAGCACATTAATTGATCACATGAAAACTAATTCTCATAAGCTAGCCGCATATCACTGTGATACCAAAAAAATATTAATAATTGATACTATCATGCATGTAAAGTTCTAAACTAATATACTATCATGCATGTAAAGCATGGCTTATCTTTTGGTACTTACGAACATAGTCTAGAATTACTTGAGGTCCTTGATTGTGAATGCATTCCTACTAAGATATATAGAAATGATAAGGCATGTGCCATGTTTATATAGTATATTAGTGAATCTATATTTAAGGCTCAAATTGGTAAGATTAAATTGTCTCCTTTTTTTAGTTTTTGGATAATTATGAACCTATCACCATGTTTCTAGGGTTAATAGAGCTAGATAATGGCACTGCATCTTGTTTGTATGATACATGCATTGATTTCAAGTCAAAATGTGGGCTAGATATTTCAAAAATGGTTTGTTTTGGCTCTAATGGTACCTCTACAATGATAGGTTGTCTTACTGGATTATCTACTAGGTTGAAAAGGGATAAACCATTCATGACAAATATTCATTGCATTGCCCATAGAACAAGCTTATGCTTAGCTAATACAGTCAAAATTTTTGAAATTGCACAAAGCATGGATTCATGCATGAATTCAATTGCTTCTATTTTCTCAAAAAGTGCTTGTATAACTAAAGCATTAGAGAACTTACAAGAAGAGTTCAATTGTGCAACCATGTATAATTTACATTTTTATCTGATGTCTTTGATAAATTAGGCATGTTGAGTAGAGTTTTTCAAAGTGATTTTGTGGATGTTATGGCCATAGCTAGTTTTATAAATACTGAAATAAGAGCATTAGAAATGTTTTTTATTGATGATCCCATTGTTGATGTAAATGCATCAACACATGACAAATGTGACTTTCACATCATACCTAGTTATGGACCACCAGAGAGTCAATTGCATGCTCTCAGAGCTTCCATTCGAGGTAATTATTATAGGAGTATTAAAATTTCAAGAAAATTTAATGGATCTGATTTAGATGCATGCATCACATTTCAAAAGATATTTGTAAAATCTATTATAGAAAACTTAAAACAATGCTTTTGTGATAATGAGATCATTTGATGTTTTAAAGTTGCAACATGCTCTTTTCCATCAAAGAAGGAAGATTTTAGGGACTTTGGGAATCCAAAAATAGAAATATTAGTTGAATTCTATGGAGAAGAAAGTATTAGTTCTATTGGTGAGACATATGACACATTAGTTAGGAAATACAAAAAAAAAAGAATATGAATATTTTAAGCTTCAAGCCCCATTTGAATGGTATGAATGGAGCCTAAAAGATACATGGGTTGCCATTGCTAGAAATCTGACAATGAGAGAGAAATATCCTATGTTATTGAGATTGGCTAAAATTGCATTTTTACAGTGTTGTAGTACGGCCTCTTGTGAGAGAGGTTTTGGCAAACAAAATTTGATCAAATCAAAGCTACGAAATCACTTGAATGTAAGGACCTTTGAGTCTTTGATGAGAGTATCTATAGAATGTCCTTTGCTACAAGTTTTTGATTTCTCAAATGCAATAGAGATGTGGAGACAAGGTGCAAAGACAAGTAGACATCTTTTTGGATATACTATAAGGTAAATTATGTTTTTAACTTGTTTCTTTGATATATGTATTTGTAATCTAAATAAGTTTTCTTAATATTCTCTTAAATATGAATGTAGGTTGAATTATATGGGATAAGCATTAATCTATCAACAAGCATAGGTGCTACTTTTTCCTTTTCAAAAAGTTTTTGTATTCCAAGAGAAGTTAAAATTTTTAGATGATTTATCACTTTACAAAACATTATTTAATATTGCCACCCAATGATGATATTATCTCAATCTTTGTTATATGCTAAAGCAAAGAAGAGAATGGGTAGACTCTAGATAATATCTATATTGTATTAGTTATCCTCTCTCTATGCTTACTTACACATATAGAGATATATTTACTATATTATTTTTCATTTTGTATAAGGCCTTTTATATATCAATGTATAATTCTATGTTTATATTGCTTGTCTTTTTATCTATGGTTTTGCTATGTACTTGTTCACTTATATGATTTTGTTATATGTTATTTTATATATGGTAATAATAAGCATCACACACATATGTTACATTTTATTTATTTATGTATATATATCTATAACTAAACAAATCTATAGATGCACACACACACACATAGAGTTTTGTATACGTGTCAATATTGACACTTATGTTTTTTCCTTTTTCTAATTCTTATGTTATGAAATATAAGCATCATGTTATCTATTGCACATAATCATATACATTTATAACTTTATATTCTTTAGCATTTTCTTCATCTTATTTATAGACAATAGAGTCCCCAATCCATTCTGGCCAAAATACTACATATCATGTGAAGTGTATATATCTTTGAATTAATTATGTGATGTCCTTATATGATGTTTTTAAAGGCTAAAGTTATGAGTTTCTTGAGAAAAAGGGTTACGATTGGATGTTGCCTTGTGAAAAAGGAATGATATGAGCATTAGTCTTTTAAAACTGGCTAGCTTTTAGAAGTCCCAGACAACCTAAAGGTTAGGGGGTTTTTCCATTGGTTCCTAGAAACCTTTTTTTATGAACATTGCTCCTTAGTTTATGAATATCCCATGAATTTTGGTTTTAGCAATAATAAGGTGCCTTTGTCCCATATCCCATGACCGAGTTAACAAATAGTAGTGCTCCTTACTTGATGAGCGGTGGATTTTTCCCAGGAAACATGCTTAAAAATAGCCAAACAATCCGAATTTCTAGGGAAAAATAGACTTCGTCGAAGGTGGCAACTGCAGTCAGTACGATTTTAAGCGGCAAGTCAAAGACGAGTGCCAAAAGTGCTTTAACGACCCATCGAGCGACTGTTGGGGAATTTTCATAATTTTTTCATCTACCAGAATGGACCCCAAAAAGAGCTAATCATTGCGGGACATCGAGATGGATGCCCAAAATTTTTCAGAAGTCAATTCGAAGGCTGGACGCGGGAGGAGTGCCAGAAAATGGCCAACCACTTGAGAGTTGAAGGGGTGCCATCCTTTGGGGCACCTTGGGCATCCCCTAAATTTCACGATTGAGAGGGGAGCGAGGGGGGCCTTTTTTTTTGTGGAGGAGAAGATAGCGACATCCTGCAACATGGCGCCCTTTTTTTTTGGAGGAGAAGAGCTATGCCACCTAAATACAACCCCATAATTGGATCATACCAATCGGATGCTGCATTCTTTCGCTCCCCATCGCCACCTTCGGCCTGCCATCCAATGGCTACCTAGACATGGAGATCAAAAACTAGTCTTTCTCTCTCCTCCCTCTCTCTCCCCTCTATGGGTTGTTCATGTGCACTACTTTAAAGGAAGAATCGGGAAGGAGATTAAAGCAAATGATGATGGAGATTAATGGAGATGCTAAAGCTTGATGTGCAGCATGGAATTGAGAGCAATGAGGCTCCATCTGCTGGTCACGCAGTCATTTAATGCGTCTCGGGTTTCATAGAACTATTTTTTCTTGAAGGAAATGAAGTTTTTTTGATATTTTATGATGGAAATGATGTTTGTATGTGATGAAAATTTGTTTGAGAGCTTGTTCCATCATGTTTAATGTTGTCTATCAAAAAAATCTAATTTCATAATGATTTACATACGATATTTAAATCTCGCAAAACTCGAAATGCGGTTTTTAAGGGTAAAATGATGGTTTTGTCGTTCCGGGTGGGTGAAATGTGTTCCTATGGGAAAAAATGGAAAATAAAATTGAATGGTAATATGTTGAAAGGATTGGTATAGGAAAAATCAAAAATAATAGTGATTATTGACAAATAAATGCATAAAAATTAGAAAAAATAGAGAAAAATAGAAATACGCTTCATTAAAATAAAGAAAAATATAATGACTGCTTGTGAATGTATGGTAGTGGCGGAGCATGAGGTTTAGCCTCAGTTTGCCCTATCTCTTTGTCAAAGTTCGTGATTTATCACTTTTCATACATCAAAACATGACAAAATGAACCCCTATACCTATGCAACAAAAGCACTACCTAAACATAGGGGGTGGGGTATTTGAATGATGCGATTTGGGGGCTATTTATTGCTAATCTTGCTCATGCAAAGCATGATATAGGGTTCGTTGTATTTTAATTAAGAGGATAGTAGCATGAGCATTGTCTCGGTGCTATCCTTACATTGCTGCAACGAGTTAGTGAATGAGCATTGGAAATCCTAGTTATGCACGACACGTTTTTTATTGAAAATTATGTTTGAGCACATTAGTATCATCCACTTTTTCATGTGCATATTAACCATGGTATCGGAATATGAAGAGCTCGATGTGTAGCACATATTTTCGTCATGATGACATACGCTTGAGTGGGAAGACGACCTAAGTTGTACGCTAGTTGATCGTTTTCTTAGGGAATTATTTGGTAAGGACACATGGTTTCTCCTAGAATATGTTCAAAATGAAAGAGTGGATCTTGTCTCGTGTGTACTTTATGTTGGAGAAGCGCATCTTGGGGCCAATCCCCGAGGTGTAGGAGAGTCACAATGGAGCTGCAGCAATCAGCCAAGAGGTGCTTCCTTATATTTATGCTACAAGGCACTATGCCTATATGTTATGGGATCTCCCTCTGAGGAGAAGGGATGGTAAAAATTGGACTATGACCTAATACGAATGGAGAATCAACATTAGCATTTAGTGTAGAGTGAGTCTCAGACGCTCCTAGCACATAACTCAGAAACACTGAAACAAGTGTACAATATGAAAGCATGCAAGCAACAACCACAAATCTATGACCCTATTATCTAAATAACCCACTGAACAATGACAAAATGCTCATAAGATCAAGATAGACATAGCATTGTGTCCAAAGAACAAATGTGAAGCTTCTCCCATGCATGGTTGTTACAATTTCATATTTATTGTGTGTATAAACATACTTAATTGTAGTTCTCAAAGAAGAATGTACAAGTAAGAGAAGGGGAAGTGCACAAAGATCATGCATATACTTTATTTTTTATCCAATAAGAGGATGTTCACATGGGAAATATAAGTTTATATTATTATGTTCATCATGCGCCCAATCTAAGTGTGGACTATTGATAAGCAAATGTATGAAGTAAAGCATAAAGTGAAAGAACAGTTCTAAATGTTTCTATCCTTTTGTGTGAATGTAATAATAACTAGATTGCTTAGGCTAGTTCTCTCCAATAAGGACTAGATTTGAGCACAATCATGTGTGTTTTGTGCAATTCTTCTATGTTACATATAAAACCTTGCTTTAAGAAATACAATTGAGCACACAAATACGTATACATGCAAAGAAAAAAACATAGATACAACAAAAGGCATGCTTATATATAAAATTAGTTTAAAAGTTGGTTCCCTTATGAAACGTAATGTATTATAAGATTTACATGCCCAATCTCAAATTAGAGAATCTCATTACTATCAATTGTCTACTCAAGTTTAACTATCAAATCTACTTAAGCAGTGTAAACTTATGTGACAAGTAAAAAGAGCAACACCTAATTACTATTAAACTTTAATGCTAAGGAAACAATGTCAGAGAGTGAACTAGAGAGAGGATAAGAGGAGAGAGAAGACTGCAGAAGAGAGAGAAGAAGAGTCACGAGGAGAGAGAAATACTAGATTTGGAGAGAGAAAGACATGAAAGAGAGAGAATCCATGGAAGCTATGAGCAAGATTGGAGAGAAGGACAGTAATTGTATTAATGTGTCAAAAAGATGTGAAAATTTACATGTCCTCTCCTTTTATACCAATGTCAGTGTGACATGGCATAATATTAATATTATTTTACACTAAGTCCTTATTCCCAGCTTCTTACAATCCATCCCGTCCCAAAAGTTTTTGTCCTCAAAAACAAACCTGAAAGACTAGAAAAGGATGGATAGAACAGAGTGCTACTCTATTTTTACAGCTTTATAAATGGAAAAATAAATGAAATGTGACCAACCATATGGACTAAAATTGAAGAACAAGAGTAGGCCTCGGCTATGTACATGATTTGGAATATTTCAAAAGTATATAGAACCATAAAATCTTCAATAGATAATCTCAAAATGAAGTAAACAGCTCCATAATCCTGTCTGCATCATCACTAGCTCCATAATCAATAGGTTTCAACCACCAATGTATCCCTTGGGAAAGGAAACTCATCCAATATAGAATCAGGCCTCCAAGAAGCTTCCTCAGGTGGTAAACCTCTCCATTTGATCAAATATTCCACGATAGAACAAGATCAAAGCTTCTTCTCACACTCACCTATAACAGCCTCTGGGATGTACTGAATAAGACCTTCTTCATCAATAGGTGGCAGCTCATCAACTATATCCACTAGATCACCATAAAAATGCTTGAGCTGACTAACATGGAAGACATTGTGATTCTTTGTGAAAGAGGGAATCTCTAATCTGTATACCAAGTCTCCAATTCACCTAAGGATCCGGTAAGGGCCATAAAACCTGTGGGCATATATGTGTGTTGCTTTCCTCTTCACAATTGGCTACTTGAACTCTAATGGGCTACTGTAAATCTGTGGGAATACAATTCAGCTTGTCCATGATGGACTTATTCACAAAACTATGAGTACTGCCACTGTCTATCAGAATGAACACTAGCTTTCCACAAATGTTTTCCTTCATACGGAGTGTATTAAGGCTCTTAGATCCTGTGCAAGCATCCATCAAAATAGAACAATTAGTGGCAGCAAGTGGCTCATGACAAGTCCCATCTGGATCAAAAGGAACACTTCCACCTGGATCAAAAGAAAAAGAATCAGTTGGATCATAGAAATACTCTTGCCCAACTTCTTCCTCAAGATCTTCATTTCCAACATTAAGTGCAATTGCATTAGCTTCATCCATCTCATCTTCAAAATCCTCAAAGACTACTATACTCTGAAGCTTGGGTTTGACATTTTTGTATACACACTTTGAGGCATGATCAGGTGTATACTTTTCCCCACACTTAAAACATAAGCCTTTCTCCTTTCTTTCTTTGTAAAGATCCATAGGAATAGACTTAGGATTCATGTTGGCTGAAATAGATTTAGGCTTACTGTCCCCTTGTTTGAAGTCAACTCTAGGACTGTTTGCTGTCCTGAAAATACTTTGAGGTCTAGAAGCATTGAATGTAGGATAAGTTGGTACCCGTAAGCTCCCATTTGGCATATGATTGCTACCATAAGTGTTACCAACTTGTCCCTGTTTAAAAACAGTCCTTGGCTGTCCAAAACCAGGCTAAAATGAAGATTCTCTTCTATATTTTCTTCCATACCGCTCCGCAAGCTCAATAGCCTTAAAGAGGGAAGTAGGGTTTTGTGCCATGACATCAGTTGATAAAGATGGCTCTAAACCATACATATACTTGTGGAGCTTAGCCTCATCACTGATGCTTTCTACATACATGGTTAGGTTGAGAAATTGGTTAGTGTAATCTCTTACACTTAGGCCTCTTTGTTCCAAACTATACCATCTCCGTGCCAATTTCTCCTTTTCAAGAGGGGAGACAAATACTTCAGCCATAAGTGCCTTGAAAGCTTCCCAATTCTCTACAAGTATGTTTTCTTTTTTTATATACCTCCACCAAGTATGGGCAAATCCCTCCAAATGCAAGGAAGCAAAATGAATCTTCATGTCATCGATTTTAGGGAATATATCAAAGTAGGATCCCATCTTAGAGGTCCATTCCTCTAAATTAGATGGTGAAGATGACTGACCATTAAATTTAGCTAGAATAATCTTTTCATTTAGCTCTCTTTCATGGAATGGTTGATGTCCCAAAATAGGCAATCATGAGTACCATGTATGGAACCCCCAAATTGAGACGGAAATCTCCCAATAGGTGGCTAAGAACTACTATGCAATCTTCCTGTTGGTAGAGGACCCCTAGGAATTTGAGTTTCAGTCCAAAAGCTTGAGAGTTAGCTCCATTCAAACTGCCCAAATAGTCATCATGCCTTTGTGAAGCCTCACCAACTTTATATTGGCTATTTGGGATGCCTCTTCTTCCAATAATCCCATGACCATGACCATGTTGGTTAGATGGCTGAAGTAGGACTGAAGGCTCACTGTTTGAATAAGCTTTCTCCTTAGCTTCTTTAGATCCCATTTTCATTTGCATCCATTGGGAGAATTGTGTCATAATTTGAGCATTAGATTCCACCAACTTATCAATAGAAGCCTTTGTTTGAGTCATTGAATCCACTAACTTCTCAATGGAAGACTTCGTTTGATCAGTAGACAAAACCATTTGCTCCATTCTTGATAATATGGCTTCATGACGTTCCCTATGTCTTTGTTCATGTATGCACAAGGTATTATTGAGTATACTAACTTCCCCTTGTTATTGAGGCTCTTCAGGGCTCTCTTGAGGTGCATTATCCAACATGGAATCCCTGATTCGCTGAGCTTAATCTTCTTGGACCTTATTTTTACCCTTATGCCCTACCATAATAGTGCAGTCCTGTAATACCCCCTGTCAAAAAAATGGCTATAACTTTTGCTAGGGAACTCCGATTTCAAAATTTTTTAGTTCAAATCGAATCCAAGAATTCCCTCTTTGAGATGAGCTATAGCACGCTATAATGAATTTAGGACAAAAAATTCTGCAACTCGATTTTTGAGTCTGAACTGTCCAGGCATGCACCCTGTTTTAACCTATAAATGTCGTGTTTTGACCCTGTAAGGCAAGATAATAACCCCAAATGGTTACCAAACCTTGTAGAAGGCTGAATAGGACCTATGGGTACCCTGTAGTACCTGAACCTGTACTTCAGTAATGAAGGGTGTACCTATAACAACCTGTAAATGCCCTGTAGTGCCCTATAAAATCCCTGTTTTACCCTATTTTGAACCTGAAGATACTTGAGCCTTTGGAAAGTCTTCAATCTTTAATTCTCCACTCATTGTGTGTGAGGGATAAAATGGTGACAGACTCCCTACACAAGCTCCGAATCACCGAAAGGTGGGCAAAGTTTCCCTCGAGTCGATTGGTTGCACCCCTTTGGGATCTTTGATAGTGAGGGAGGGTCACCTCTCTTTTGTCCCACTATCTCCCTCGGCATCCATCTTTTTCCTCGGTGGGTATATCAACATGGCAGTAGCTTACTAATCTAATCAATCAGCATGAGATGCATTTCTGAAATATTCATTCAGCCCCTTTCATGAGATGCAATTGAATGAAATCTTGAAAGTTTGGATAGGGAAAGGGTCTTACCAATGCAATTCAGAGACTCACTGATTGCTAGTACTTACCCTTTTACGATATTTCAGCTTGGGTAAAAGAATTCAGCCAATCAATGGATTAGAGTGAGCAAATTCATCAATCAATAAATTCAATCAATTGGATTTTAGTATTATGTTGGAAATTTCAGATTGAAGCCTCTAATTCACTGATTAGAACTAATATGCATAGAGCAAACAGTGCATTACATGAATGGATTGATTCAAGCAAGGGTTGGCTGAAATTTTATGAATATTATTCAATTCTTTAATCTCTCAATCAAATGGATTAAGCTCAGCAAATGGATTAATAAGAGAGATTAAGAATTGAAGAAGAGTACCTTTGACATGGTTGATGATGACTTGATCAATCTTCATATGCTTGATAAAGCCTCTGGTGGTCCAATGTTGCTAAAATAATCTTCAAGACTTGTGTATTCAATGCTTAAGAACAATCTTGAAGCTTCAAATGCTTGAGATTGAAGCATTAAACGTGTTTCCCCCAAATTTTGGCTCCATGGAAGCTCTTGAGCTTCAATCTTTGACCATTCGTGCTTAATCCTTGCAATTTGTTGAAGAACCCTTGCTGAAATGATCCCACGGGCTGAAAAGATGAAGAATCTTCAAGAAATTGTTGAGAAATGAAAGCTTGGGCTGAAGCTTTCATGGCTGCCCATGGACTATTCATGTAGGGTTTCAAGAGAGAGAAAGGATGAAGAATATAGCCCCATCTTGGAGTCTACACATCAGAGAGTTGAAGAAATCACTGCCAAAGACCATTTAGAAGCATCATTGCTAAAGATTGGCTAAAGATTGATGAAGAACAGGGCTAGAAAAATCAGCACAAATTTCGGGCTGCTGTCTTACACACATGGCTGATCTTCCAATCCATGAAATGTTATGCAATCTGTTGCATTTGTTGCCTAGAATGCCATTATACAAGCCATTGTTGAAAAAGAGCAATGATCAGTGAATAAGGAGAAGATGTCAGTTGGAAAACTCCATGGAAGCTTGGCCAAAGCTTGGAGAAAGAGGAAAGGAAGAGCTCTTTTGAAAAGTAATCACAGTTTAACTCCAAACTAAACCCGGTTAACTCTCCTTTACTCTAGTTACCTCCAATTTTGCATGAAATTTGATGACGACCTGCGACTTTAGCCATCCTCTGCCATATCTGACCTTGGAGATCTCCAAATGTAGTCTCTTACTAACTGTAGATGGTCTGCAACACTCCACTAGTCAATGTCTTGTACAATACTTGTTTGAAATTGATTTTGATGGAGGAAAATAGGGCTAAAAAATAGAAGGAAAAATGGATCAAAGACCAATGCTCTGATACTACTTGTCAGAGAGTGAACTAGAGAGAGAGAAAGAGGAGAGAGAATACTGTAGAAGACAGAGAAAGATTGCAGGAAGAGAGAGAACAAGAGTGACGAGAGGAGAGAGAAAGACTAGATTTGGAAAGAGAAAGATAGAAAAGAGAGAGAAGCCATGGAAGTTGTGAGCAAGATGGGAGAGAATGACAGTAATTGTATTAATGTGTCAGAAAGATGTGAAAATTTACACGTCCTCTCCTTTTATACCAATGTTAGTGTGACATGGCATAATATCAATATTATTTTACACTAAGTCCTTATTCCCAGCTTCTTACAAACAATAGTAACTATTATTACCTAAGTTACACTATTTGCCATTATTCTTCATGAAATAAGTAACACTATTGCTATTAATCTTAAAAAACGATCTAAGCAATTATGGTTTTAAGGAGGCCCAAGGTATGAAATGAGTAACGCTATTGCTATTAATCTTAGGAAATTATCTAAGGAGGCCCAAGGTATAAAATCCTCCCTAAATAAAATAGTCATCCAATGATTAATTTTATCACAATGGTGTATTTCTATCTTCTTAATATTTAAACAGAGGTGGTATTTGTTAAGGCCATATTGAAAAGCATGCATCATGTTCCCTTTTTTTTTTAAAGAAGCATGTATGCATGCATACATGTGCACACACTTATGTGTGTGATGGGCATGCATGCTCTCTCTCTCTCTCTCTCTCTCTCTCTCTCTCTCTCTCTCTCTCTCTCTAAGAGAGAAGCATGTATGAATGCACAACAATGGATGGAATTATCAATCCACAAACAAGCAAGGAGGGAGATTAGATTGCAAAGAGCTTTGTAGCCACACAATATGGAAAGAAGTAGAAATAACCTCTTTCTCAAAGATATAGATTGATATAATTATAAAGTTCCATGAGTTCCAACCCTTCATATGCACCCTTTCAAGTGATTTTGAAGTGGGACCTTAAACTACCAAAAAAGTGCAAAGGTAAAACTCATGGCATTAAAATGAACCTTATGAATAAAAATGAATTTATGTGGATTACCAAGGTCATGGCATAAAGGGTGTTACAACGAAACTCTAGGTCTATGATATTTTCTATTAGGGTAGACTTCATTGAAATAGTCTAGCAATGAAACTCTAGCTCTACATTGAAGAGTTGCTTTATGATATATTTTATTAGCGTAGCAAAATAGTCTAGCTAACAAGTTAAATGTTTTAGTGAAGAAATCAACATTAGGTTACATTTGGATCTATCAAGAACCAAGTGAAAAAAAAGGGGGGGGGGGGGGGGGGGGGGGGGGGGGGGGGAGGGCGCTATGGGGAATAGTTTTGACAAGAAAATGATATTTATCTCATGACCCTTTTGATTATAATGAAGTAAAAAACATTCTTGTGGTTGAAATTTAGGATGGTTTTAAAGGGCATCAGAGCATAAAATTCTATGAAAAGTTTGAGTTTAAGTATAAGAAGAATTTGAATAAGAAGACTTATATATCAAGATTTGTGACATAAGCCATAGTGTTTAGAAAGGATCAACATGGCAAAATTATCAAATATGCAATGATAAAGTACAAAGGAAGATGTTGAGAGGTATAATCTAATGAAAAGACACTTCCATCTCCAAGGAAGTAGTGCATTATCTCTCATTCAATCCACAACATCTATAGCACTTTTTTTAAGACAACCTCTTTATGGCATTCACCTCTTTATGGTGTTCACCTCCTTGGTAGTAGCTTTTGTTTGTTCACTTTTTTATTGTGTAAATATTTTACATTGATATTTTTCTCTAAAATTCATTATATCTAATTAAGGGAAGAGATGTTGTTAAGTCTTAACACTAAAAGATAGAGAGTACATTGTTGAAAAGCTTTCACACTTACACATTCTTATAATTCCACATGTCTTGCAACATATCCACTTAACTAAAATATGTATCTTAAAGTTTGGCATCAAATCTTGGATACAACCACAAGTTTTTCAATGCATTTTAATCATATCATATTAGGAGACATCTCTATACATTCAACCATAGTCCATGCTCTTTAAAGGGAAAAAATCAATTAATTATCAAGAAAAATTATGTGTCTAGGAGAAATGGCAATGGTTGGCTTGATTGGACCAATCAAAGGGTACCCTATGAAGGCACATTGTCCAAAGGGGTGATGTTGTGCAAACCTACTAATCCATTGAGCACCATGATTTCCATACATCTCATCCAAGCCACATGCTAAGTGCTACCAAGTTAATAGAGCATAAGAGTCATCACTTTTAATAAGAGCATGGTTAAATATGTATATGCAAAAGTATTTCCAAAACTATATACTAATATTCATGCATGCATACCTACGCATACATAAACACATATTTACATTATATATATTTATGGATGCATATATTCATATATACATGTATAGATAGAAACATGCCTATATAGCTAAATAGACAAAAAGAATAACTGATACATATATCAATACTCACACAAACAAACAAGTAAACCCGTCACTTTCACGTTCATATATTGAACCATAGATCTAACATGTCAAGTAAATTTCAAAGGACCTTGTAAGATTTATACAAAAATAAAGACTAAATCTTGGCCAACTTGTGCTTTTGCTAAATATAATAAGCTCATTTTTAAAACAATATCCAAAATACAAAAGTAGTATTTTATTGATGTCCAAAGTTAGACTAACAAAAAGGATAATATACATATCCTTGAGAAGGACATGAACTCTCATCAAGCTTTTGGGCTTATAAATCAAAACCTTAGAGTTTCTAAATACTTCACCAAACTGCTAACTATCCACCAAGATAACGTCAAAAGGTGATCGATGTGATCAACCATGGAGAGCTAAGAAAGTGATTTGAAAGTGATCAATGTGATCAACCATGAGCTAAGAAAGTGATTCAAAAATCACCTCATTCCTTACATCCCAAACTTTATAATTAACAACATCATAGAATAAATGTTGAACATAAAAATAGCTTGAGGTATTCTCCCCCTTTGAACCAAGAAAGCTTGTTTCCAATAGATGCAATGGAGCTCAAACTTGAGTAAATGGCCCTCAATCTTCTTGTAAATCATTTTGGTGTGCAAAGACACCCAAAAGCCATGAAACAAGACCTCATTTCTCACCTTGCAAATAGGAAAATGGCCTGCAATTGAAAGTCATTTGACCAACCAACTTTGGGTGGAAGTTTGGCCATAATGATTCTCTAAAGCAATAAATTCATATTCTTAAATGGTGTTGCATTCCAACTAGCTAAAGCTAAACTTCTACATTTGTTGCCATTTTATAAACATAAGTCTATTAAATTTATCCCAAAAGGAATGGGCCTTTAGAAATAGTTGCAACATGTGTCTCATCATCAATCCCTCCTAGATCAAAAGGAATACTGTCACCAAGGTCAAAAGGACAAGTGTTAGCAATATCATAGAACTGTTCTTGCCCAATATCCTCATTTTTAGTGGCAACCATAAGAGCATTTGCATCATCAATAGTATCATCCTCTGAATCTTCAAGAACTAACATACTATGGACCTTGGCTTTTGCATTGCTATAAGCACACTTTGTTGCATGGTCAGTTGTATACTTCTCACCACATATGAAACACAACCCATTTTCCTTTCTTTCTTTGTATAGGTCCACAAGAATAGACTTTATATTACTATTGATGATTGAAGTATTTCTAGACTTGTTATCCCCTTGTTTATAATCTAGTCTTGGATTTTTTGCTATCTTGAAATTGCTTGGAGGCCTTGAAGCATTAAAATGAGGGATAAGTTGGCACTCTAGATCCCCCACTAGATGCATAATTATTGCCATAAATATTACCAACCTCTCCCTATTTTAAAATAGTCTTAGGCTATCCAAAAGTGGACTGAAATGTAGGATCTCTTCTATACTTCTTTCCATACCTCTCTGCAAGCTTAATGGCCTTGAAAAGGGCAATGGGATTTCGAACCATAACATCATCCGTGACAATGAAGGTTCTAGACCATACATGTACTTGTGGAGTTTGACTTCATTACTTATACTTTCCACATACATAGAAAGGTTGAGGAATTGGTTTGTATACTCCTATTTACTCTAATCCATACTATCCTCATGCCAACTTTTCTTTTTCAAGAGAGAAAACAAAGACCTCAACCATAAGTGTCTTAATACATGCATCCCAATTCTCCAGTAGTATATTCTCTTTCTTAATGAACCTCAACCAAGTATGAAAACCCTTCCAAATGTAACAAAGAAAAGTGAATCTTCATGTCATAGTCCTAAGGAATATGTCAAAATAGGACTCCAACTTTGAAATCCATTCCTCTAGGTCAGATGGTGAAGAGGACTACCTATTATACTTTTCTAAAACTATTTTTTATTTCAACTCCCTCTTATGGAAAGGTTGATGTCCCAAAATAGGCTAAACATGATTAGTAGGAATTTGGACTTCCAAAATGTGATGATGCTCTTCCATAAGGTGGCTAAGAATTAGTTTGAAACCTTCTCGATAGTAAAGGACCCCATGAAACTTAAGGATTCAGTCCATGAACTTATGGATTAGCAACATTAATGTTGCCCAAATAGTGATCATACCTTGTGAAGCCTCATCTACTTCATTGTGACTATTAGGAATGTCCATCCATCCAATAATACCTTGACTTTGAACATTTAAATGATTGGATGGCTAAAGTGTAACTAATGGCTCACTATTTAATTGTGCTTTTTCTCTTGCATCCTAGGTACCCATTTACACTTATATCCATTGAGAGAATTGAGCCATAATCTGTGCATTGGACTCTATTAATTTGTTGATTTAAGCCTTCATTTGGGTTGTTGAATCCACCAAATTTTCAATGGAATACTTCCTTTGATGGCTAGACAAGACCATTTTCTCAACTCTTGATAGTAACTCTGCATGTATATGAGGCATGTTTAGTCTCATGTTCACACATGCTATAATTAAGGGCACTAAGTTCTCCTTGTAATTGAGCTCTTTAAGGCCCTCTTGGGATGTATTTCCAAGTATGGAATCTCTAATTTATTGGGCATATTCATCTTGGGCCTTATTCTTCCCTTTATGACATGCCATGATCGTCCAGTCTTGTAGGACCCCGTGTTAGCTCTATAACTTGGACTAAAAAAAATCATATTGCAAAAAAATTTAGTTCAAATCAAAGCTAATGATGCCCTCTTCAAGATTATCAATAGTATGTTATAATATATTTAAAACAAAAAACTTGTAATCCAGTATTTGTGAATAAATTGTTCGAGCTTGCACCTTGTCTCAACATGTAAGTGCCCCATTACCACCTATGGGACCAAATTTATTGACCAAAAGGCTAGCAAACCCTATGGGGATCTAGATAGGACTTGTGAGAAACTTATAGTACGTGCATCTATAGCCCAATGATAAGGATGGTACCTGTAATGACCTATTTATACCTTGCAGTGTCCTGTAATAGCCTTGTTTTACACTATTTTGGTCTTCAAGAGACTTGAATCTTCATGAACACTTGAATCTTCAATCCCCCATAAACAATATCTATGTGAGGGATAAAACCATAGGACAAGATCTCTATAAGAGCTCCGAATCACTGGGAGCTGAGTAAAGTTTCCCCTGCATTGGTTGGTTACACCCCTTCGAGATCTTTAATAGTGGAGGAGAGTCACCTCTCTATTGTCCCACTATCTCCCTTGGTATCCACCTTTTTCTTTGGTTGGAATCTCAGCATGGTAGAGGTATGCTATTCTAATCAATCTATATAATATGCATTGCTAGAAATATCCATTCATCTTGTTCCATGTAATGCAATTGAATGAAATTGGAATTGATAAAAGGAATAGAGAGAGGGCCTTACCATGTAGTGACTCGTTTCTTGACTTACCCTTTACAATACATTTTTATATGTTTTTTTCATAAATCAATGAAATATCAACAAGACACTGGATTAGAGTAATGAATTCAACCAATAATTCACTGTTGAATAAGAGGTTTAATGCAATGCCATGATGCTAAGCTAGGCTTCTAATTCAATATTCTAATTCAAGATAGGAATACAACCAGTGAATGGGATGATTTGATTATTGAATAGCTGAAATTAATGAGAATTTCTCAATTCTTTAATCTCTCAATCAAGTGGGTGAAGCTCAGCAAATGGATAGGTGAGATCAAGTATTGGTTGAGAGTACATCTTGTATTACTTGATGAAGACTTGGATGCTCCCCAATGCTTGAATAAGCTTCTCAATGCTCAATGTTGGCACAATATTCTTCAATATTTTCTCCTTTAATGCTTGAAATCAATCTTGAAGCATGAGAGGAGGCTATAGATTGAAGCTTAATCCTATTTGCACCCTAAATCTTGACTCGAGAAGGGCTCAAGAATAGATTCCATAGCTCAATAATGCTCTATTTGCACCAAGAATGCTCCAATGTTGCCAATGAGGAAGTAGAACCACCAAAAATCCATGGCATTCAAAAGCTTTGCCTTTCTTTAAATTTCAAGAACCATGAATTTCATACTTGAAGAAGAATCCCTAAATTTCACCATCATGGATGCTTGAAAGAGTTTAAGAAACCTTCAATATTACTAATCTTGAAAGGATCTTGCTATAGGTAAACTCCATGAGTGAAGAGAGGTAAAATCCCCTTAAATCTATAGAGATTTACCGAGATTTCAATGGCTATTCATAACCTACACCATTAGGGGATGAAGAAATCAACTTGAATGGGAGGTATTTTGGTCCAAAACTTGATGATTATCCCTATCAAAGAGGTTGTGAAGCCTTGAAACAATACACCTAGCTTGAAATGGAGGAGATGAATGCTTAAAATCAATGCAATTTGTGTTGATTTCCTACTACACATGTGGCTATTTTGTCCATCATCAATAGTCATCAAAGTGATCACTAGAATGAGTAGAATTAGTAGAAAGTAATGGTTGAGGCTCTTGATGCCTAAGGAGAAGGATCTTGAAACAAATCCACCATGGAAGCTAAAACAATCTTGTATGAAGAAGAAGAAGACTCTCTATCTCCAAAAAGTAACCATAGTTTGCTCTTCCACTATGTCCGGTTAATCCCTATTTTACCAAGTTACCTTCAAAATAGCCTATAATAGATGCAAACCTTGGCATTTTGGCCACAGTTTGGCTAAATCTCCTCCAAATCTTTGTCAAAGTCCCATGATTTGCAAGTACCTACCATGTGACTCCTATAACTATTGCATGAGATTAATGGGTGAAAAATAGAGAAAATATGTCTAAAAATAGGGAAAATCAAATCAATCAAGAGCATATGCTCGAATATCACTTGTAAAAAAGTGAGCCATGAGAGAGAAACGAATAGAGAAATGACTATAGAACGGAGAGAAAAAGAGTGCAGGGGAGAGAGAGGACTAGTCGAGGAGAGACAAATATTGAAAGTAGAGAGAGAAAGGTTTGAGGTAAAAGCCATAGAATCTGAGAGAAAGCTTGAAGAGAAAGAGACTTTGTATAGTTACTGAATGTAACAAAAATAAAGTCCCTTACATCTTATATACTAGCCAATGTAGCTAGTATTTTTGCATATGAATAATCCCATTTTCTTACATACATATGTGTGCACACATAAGAAACACACAACAAATGTAGAAATTTTAGGGTAATTGCATAAACTAGACAACAATGCCTGAGACATAATCTATTAACTAAGGGGTGGCTTCAACAAATAGAAGTTGTTGTGCTCATGCTCAAGTAACCATACAAGGGGATACACAACCCTAAGAGAAAAAGACCTTGTTTTTGCATATCTAAGGATGCAAAGCTAAGATCTCAAAAACAAACCCTAATATTTTTTGTAATCAATTTCATCTAGGAGTTTAATCTTTCTAATCCCCTTGCCTACTTATGCAAATGAAAATCATAACCAATAAATAACAATGTCAAAATTCCTACTCAGCTTGTGATGACTTCCTAGATTGGTAGTGTGAATATTTAAATGGATGATAAGGATGCTTCTCAAAAAGCTAAGTAGCACAAGACATTTTATGATTTTCATGGCTATGATGATGTATTGCATCAGTGACCTTGTCAAATATGTTGGATACACCTCTTGTGAGCTTACATCTAGATGTTCATCCAACATCATCTATACTAATGTTGAAGATTCACAGGTGTCCACATAACTTTTATCTACCAAGGATATAGAAGTATTAGGAGCATCAACTTTGTGGGAGTACTTGATTTCGAAAAGATTGAGATGAAATCATTTATGCTATATTGGGACATGTAAAATTTCATTGCTGACTAGAAGGCATGCATTTGGCAAAGGTCAATATACTAGCCAATTCTATGAGTGATAATGCATCCCCCTTAAGCCGACATGATTGGCCCAACTCGAATGATTTTAACTTCATCAAAAGGGAGGCAAAAGTCCAAAAAATAGGAGATGTTATTGCAAATATATTTTTACCTAAGACCCCTCAATCTAATTGTCTCCTCTCCTCCACATAAGGAATAGAAGTGGCAATAGATCAACAAGAAGAGGCTTTGTTTGACTGGTTAGTAATGAATGACAGATGTTAGCAAAGGTGGGGAATGGGGCTTCAATTTTTGGCTCATCTCTTGCCTTGACATTGCCAAGAATGGTTGTAATGGCACCCATGACACCCCATTTCCTTCATAGGATGCCTATCCCCACCAACTTTGCCTGTCTTACTAAAGATCACATGCCTATCTCCACCAACTTTGCACGTCTCACTTATGACCACATGATGCAAAATACCCACATTGTCACCCCAACTACAACTATTTTCTCTCTAATAACAACCCATGTAACATGATCAAACGAAATATATTTTCCTACATGGGCAACTAGATATATGCCAACCCCAAAAACCATTACAACCCACCTTTTTAATGTCAATGCTAGTGGAACCCACCCTTCCATCCATTACCTATGGCCAATTATATACGGTGGCATGCATAAAACCCTTTTAAATTCAATAAAAATATACATACATACATGTGTGTGTGTGCGTGTGCGTGTGCGTGTGCATGTGTGTGTGTGTGCGCGCGCGCGCGCACGCGTGTGCACGCGTGTGTAAACATGTGTGCATGTGTTATGATGTGTAATAAACCATGATCTCATTGATATAAGAGTTGGGGCAAAAGCTTGCCTAAAATAAAGTTATGCCAAAGAAGCTCACCTAAGTAAGCTCAATAAAAAAAATCCCCCCTCAATCTCACTTTTAAAATCAAGCCTCTACATCTACCTTATCTATCATCATGCTCAATTTTAAAATTAATCCTCTAAGAAGGCTTAGACCAAAATTTAAAAAATGAGCTCTCTACTCTTTCCTCCTAAAGATCAAATTCTAAATTGAGCCTTTGATTTTTCCCTTCCTAGGCTCAATTTTGAGATTGAGCCTTTAGTTGCTCTTGCTATGCTCAATTTTGTGATCTAGCCTACAACTTCTCTCCTTCATTAGGATGAATTTGAAAAAGTTAGTGTCTAAGTGGGTTTGTACCTCCTCATTCCTTAGGCCCAATTTCAAAATTGAATCTCTACTAGGTTTGTGGATCCTTTCTACTTAGGTGTACTTCAAATTTGGACCCTTCTCTCTTGAGGATAGCTCATGTCCTTCTCTCTTAAGGTGCAATCTTGAAATCAATTCTAAGGCTACTTGGAAGATTTATTTTAAATTTTGACTTGAAGAATAGACTAGAGGCCTCTTAGAGCACCAATTCCATTAAGACTTAGAGAAGAGCTAAAGTGACCTTTGAGCCTTAATTGTGCAATCGAGCACGAAGAGAAAGGGGTTAGAAGTGACTATCTAGAAGAGACTCAATTTTGGGAGGCTAAGCATTTTACTAGCTAAATTTTGTAAATCAAGCCTAAAAAGAGAGGAGCTAACATCATTTTAGAGGTAACAAGCCTTAGACTTAATTTCGAAGTTGGGCATTCTATTCCTCACTATTCAAGGAAAATTTTGAAACTAAGGCTCCAACTTCCCTCTTCGTAGACTCAATTTTGAGATTGAGCCCTTAATTACTCTTCTTAGGATCAATTTTGTGATTGTGCCTACAATGCTTATTTTGAGCTAAATGAAATATCAAAATTGAGCCTTCAAGAGATCTCTAATTCTCTTTCTTTGGGCTCAATTTTAAAATTGATCCTATAAAAGGATCATAACTCATTTATCTCTAAGCTCAATCTAAAGATCCAACTCATGCCTCTCTCTCTTGAGGCTCAATTTCAAAATTGAGCCTCTAAGAGACCTTAAGCTCAATTTCTCAAAACTAATCCTTCCATTCCTTCCTCCTTAGCCTCAATTTCAAAACTGACCTCCAAACTATCCTCTTCAATTTAAAAATTAACTCTCCAATTACTTTTGACCTTGGCTCAATTTGTAAATGGAGCGTCCAACTCCTAACTTTCTAGGATCGCTTTGAAAGGATATCTTTGAAAATGGCACTTGAATAAGTACCAATATTACTAAATTTTTATTCATAAATTTTATTGCCCTATGTTGATCTAACTACCATACCCCTTAACTAATATAAGGGCTTTTGAGAGTCCACCAAGCTCATAGGTTTCCTATCTATCCTAGCTTGTGATGAGCACTACTATCAAAGTGTACTTGTTTCCATCTGCCTCAAGAGCAAGGTGCATCCCTATGGAATCACCTCTCATATTGGCATCACTCTTAAGCATGAGGCAAACCTTAGTTCTCCTACTGCTAAAGGAACATAGCAAGGGACCTAGGTAAGGTCAAGCTTTTCCCCATAATCACCTATATGAAAATAAAATCAATACCTCTTCCATGCACAAGACGAGCCATTGAAAGTAGTTTCCCAACTAGGAAATTAACCTTTCCTCCAAATAGTCCTTTGGCAAAATATTTCCAATGATAATCAAGATGGTATCACTTTACTCATGGAATAAAAACTATGCTTTAATTCAAGGGTCCACAACCAAGTAGAGATTCAACAATTCATCTAATTAACCTAACTAGATACAAGTTACTTTTCCTTACCTAGGGTATCCCTTTTTGATAGACATAGACTTGCTTGACCTTTGAAAAGGTTTCTTGAGTCCCTAGATTCTTGAATAACTTCAATCTTGAAAATAATTGAGATTATTAAGTAGGGAGGATTCTTATTCCTTCCCAAAGAATTAGATGAACATTTTGTAATCAAAACTAATATTTCCCTTCTCTTTCTCTTATTTACATTAGATATTCAAGTTGGATTTAGTCTCCTTTCTCCTCTTCTCCTGTAGGGAGGTGTTTAGTGTAGATGTTTCATGTGAGGAAGATTTGCCCTTTTTGTAGTAGCTCTAATTAGGGTCATAATGAGAAATCCTTCTCATTATCCCATGTTTTTAATTATTCTATATTATATCCTTGAATTTACAATGCAAGTTGGTAGTACATCAGAGTCTAGATAAGAGGGACCTAATGTAAGTAATCAAAATAAGAGTCTCCTTCATGGCTTGAGACAGTCACCCTTATGTGCTTAACTAAATCTAATATCCATTTTATGCTCTATGACTATGGCTATGAGATAGAAGTTTTAAGAGTGGAATGTAAGGTAGCCAATTCAATTCATTGGAATAGAAGTCACTGTGACTGAGCCTAGTAAGATAATAAGGTCTAAAATAGGAGATGAAACTAGATAAGCCCTTGGGGCTTCTCCTCTATTCATGGATTCAACATAGTCTCATTTGATAGGGTAGTCACATAAACTCAACATTGTGGGGCCATCCTCTAGCTTTGCTGTTCTTTAAGCTTTACCAATACTCTCTCAATCCTTCCATCTTCTAAGATATGGCACTTGCACAAGTAGCTCTTGGGACTCGATCAGGTTACTTGACATGGCAACCCTTCCTTCTAGTGATAGTAAGGGTTTGAAGAGGGTTTGCTAATCCCTTCTCTTACATGAGTATTTTTGTTGCTTGACATCACTAGAGTAGCCACAATAAGAGGGTTGAGATTCCCCCCTCTCTCTCTCTCTCTCTCTCTCTCTCTCTCTCTCTCTCTCTCTCTCTCTCTCTCTCTCTCTCTCTCTCTCTCTCTCTCTCTCTCTCTCTCTCTCTCTCTCTCTCTCTCTCTCTCTCTTTCTCGGTAGCATAGTGGGGTTAAGCTTCTTAAATTTCCTTGAATATAGAAAACTCTTCTTGGGCCATACTCACAAGAATACCATGGATCCTTCCTTGAAGACATGCTTGGACCTCTTTGAATTTGCATAAGCCTTCTGAGAGTCTTGGGTAGCCTTGATGTCATGTCATATAGCCTTCATTTATTCTTCCATTTTTTCTAGCATTCTCTTGGGGGATGCCTTCATCTTGGGTGTAGGATCCAAGAAGTCACAATTGTGATAGATAATATTGGCCATACAAGGTTTGAAGAGGAGTCATACCAATACATTAATGTTAAGATGCATTGTACACAAATTCCATTAAAGGTAGATATTCAATCTATCTTTTGGGTTGCCTATGACAATAAGCTGTAAGGATATGATCAATTACTTGATTTATTCTTTTAGTTTAGCTTTGAATTTGAGGATAATAGGTGGTAATAAAGCATAATTGGGTGAGATTAGGTCCCCATACCTTGAAAGAGACTACTCCAAAATCTTGAAGTAAACAAGGTGTCTCTATCATTGACTATTCTTTTAGGTAGGCCATGGAGACAAAATATCTCATTAACAAAAAGTTTTTCAATGTTTAATTCTTTAAATGTTGTCTTAATAGGAAATACATGATCAACCTTGGTAAGCATATCCATAACCACCATGATGGAGTCATACCCCCATTGTATAGTGGGAAGTCATACCACAAAATCCAAGCTAGTGAATTTCCATTTCACGTGTGGAATTCAAAGGATTGCAACTTCTTAGGTAGTTTGACTCATTTTTTATGTGATCCTTTGATAACTTAGTCATTGGGTGACATATTTAAGTATGTGAACCTTCATTCCTAGTCAAAAGTAGCTCTTCCTTACTGCATTCAAGTTCTTGGCCTCTAACCGGGATGTCCTACAAACTGTGCTATCATGTGCTTCCCAAATAAGCTTCTTCTTCAGTTCCCAATCCTAAGAAATGCATAGCCTATTCTCTTAGGCATTGGGTGACATATTTAACTATGTGAACCTTCATTCCTAGTCAAAAGTAGCTCTTCCATGCTGCATTCAAGGTCTAGGCCCAACTAGGATGTCCTGAAACTGTGCTATCATGTGCTTCACAAATAAGCTTCTTCTTCAGTTCCCAATCCTTAGGAATGCATAGCCTATTGTAGAAACACAAGTATACACCTTCTATGTAATAATCTTTGTACTTAAGCTATGTCAAACAATCCTTATCCTTGCATAGGACAAGGTACTTCCATTATAGATATTTTCTCCTTGGGAATTCCATCAAATATTGTTTCCAAGATAGGGTTCCTTGCTTTGACAAGTATATTATTTAATGAAGCAAAACAACTTGGGGCATCTATTGCACTACATTGTTCTTTCCTAGAAAGTACTTGATTTCAAAGTCAAATTCTCTATGGCTAGGCTAAACTTCTTTCCAAGTAGAAAATGCTATCAAAGCTTACAAAGCATGAATTATCATTAAAGCTCCAAGTCATGTGTAGCATTGTTCTTCTCATATGGCTTGAGCTTATGAGAACATTAGGCAATAAGATGATCTTCTTATGTAAGGACACATCCTACCACACGTATGCTAGCATCTATAATTACTTTAAACACCTAATAAGGTCAGTAATTTTATGATGGGGGAAGTGGTCAAGTATTTTTTTAGCTTGTTGAAGCTTTCTTGCTTAATGGGAGTCCAAATAATTGAGTTTGATTCTTAAGTACTCTGTGAGTGGAACCGCTATCAAGGCATAAAGGCTTGATGAAAATGTGATACCATCTTGTGAGTCCAACGAATCCACAAATTTCCTTGACTTTTGAGGGGGTCCAATCTTGTACATATTTAACCTTGGCTAGGTCCACTATTATTGTTTCTTCAGAAACTATGAATCCAAGATACTCAATTTGCTTCTTAAAGAAGGAATGGTTGCTCTTTTTAGCATTTTTATTTTCTCATCAATTCCTAGAAAAATGCACAAGTGAACTAATATATCTAGATCTTAGATAAATCTTGGAAAATGAATCCCTATTCTGAAAGCATTAGCCCTATTGCTGTGTGTATGGGCATTATATAAGGTCTTTTGGCAACAAATTCAATTTTGAGGACTAGCTTGGTCTTTAGATCAACATCCCTCTTTGGCTATATATTTGTCAATTCTTTAGGGAAAACATCCAAAAACTCATTTATCAAAGGATGCTAGGTTTACCCAACTTGTTGAGCTTGTTCATGAAGGCAAGAAGTCCTTTCTTATCCCTTGAGCTACTCAAGAGGCCTCAAAAAGTTGGATCTTTGGTTTTTCTACTTCACCTTGTGTAGTCACTATATTCCCATCTATGTTTTGAAAGGTCAATTGTCATTTTCCACAATGGATAATAGCAACATTAGCAACAACCAATCTAGTTCTAGAAGATAGTCATAAGCTTTTATATGTACCATCCAGTTCTAATAGATAGTCATAAGCTCCCACATGTAACATCCACACTCATGATTCTAATAGATGGTCATCTTTATTTCGAATTTTTACAAGATACAATATCATATCATCCATGAAGCTTCCTATTTTTAATCATTCTATAAGTGAGTGATTCTTCAAAGATATCAAGGATTCAACATTGGATAGGTAACTCTAGAAATTCCCAAGATGGCTACTTTATTTGGGAAACCACTTCTACCACACTCAATCATAAATATAGCAATTATTATATGAACACACTGGTCATTGAGGTTCAAGATGGGCGGCCTCTTCAAAGATAAATGATTTGACCAAGTTGATCCCCTCCATCCAATGGATTCCCTTAAGGCTAGAAGCTAGATGGTTTGCATCTATAAAATAATAGGCATCCATTCTTATCCATCGACATTCCCTATAGAAAGGGGATGGGTTGTAAAGCCTCTCAAGGATCATCATAAAATAATCTCAAGGATTGTCATAACTAATCTCTCCAATCATAATTCTAGGAATGAATTGTCAAGTTATACATGAAGGAAATGCTAGAAAACATGACCATGGATCTATCTCATTTCTAGCATGCAATCAAATGGATTTAACTTCCTTATCATGTGATAAGACTTACCCAATGTTCAATTAATATTAACAAGATACTCTTCTAATTCTAATAATATAAGTCAAACTTAGGAAAACATATCATAAGATATCAATTCTTTTATTTCATTAATGAACAACTTCATCTCAATACAAGGCTAGGTGGGTCTAAAATCGTGGACTAGCCTAGAGAGAGGATCCTTAGGTTTCATACCCATACCTTACAAGATACTTCCTTAACATGGACTATGGTTATGAACCAATCCCATTGATACAAGCAGTATGGGTGATGTACGCCCCATGAGGATGTACTATAATGTGGTTGGGTTTGACAACCTTCAATAAGTTGGGAGTAGGTTTATCGGTTTTGGTTGGATAATGAGTTATTCACAAGGATGAGAACATTAGAATTTCTTGTTTTAGGGAACCAAAAGCAGCTTGAATGAGATGCAATTGCTCTAATATATGCTAGTTTTTCCCTTTCCCTATACTAGTCTAGCCACCATGTCCCCCTTATCGAGTCCATTAAGCTTGTAGATTTCCTACAATATCCTAGTGTGCTCTAGGCATTACTACTAGAACCCCATAGGTTCCCATCCATCTAAAGAGTGAGGTGCAACTAAATGAAATTCCTTTAAGAATTTCTTTAATTTACCTAACTAGATTTAAGTTACTTTCCCCTTACACATTGTATGCCTTACTGAGAGAGACTAGTCACTACATGCACTTAATCCTTGAAAAGGTTTCTTGATTTATTAGATTCTCTGATAACTTCTATCTTGCAAAAGCTTGAGATTATTGAGTAGGGAGGAGTCTTATTCCTTCCCAAGGAATAACATGGCCCTTTTGCAATTAAAACCAATAATTCCCTTCTCTTTCTCTTATTTAATTTAAACATGCTAGGTGGTTTTATTCTCCTTTCTCCTCATGAGTTCCATTTACTTTTGACAAATGCCCTTCAATATCATAGGCTGTCCATTCCATTGGAAATCCATCAACATATTTTGCAAATCCAAAGAAAATTTTCCAATGGTTTTCAACCAATCACAGCCAATGACAATATCTATGGGACCCATTTCCAAAGTGATCAAGTCCACTTCCATAACACATGAAGGAGATAGGGTAATAGGAGTGTGTAGGCATACTAGGGTCATAACAATAAGAAATAGTTTCACTTATCCCATGTGTTTAATTATTCTAATTTATATCATTGGCTTTACAATGCAATATACAATAGACCATACTCTAGTAGGATATACCTAAGGTAACTAATCAAATAAGAGTCTCATCCATGGGTTAGAATTCAAGGAAATTATCAACAATCATTCTTGTGTCTTTAACAAAATCTAGTATTCATTTCTAGAATTATGCTTTTATTCTAGTCTAAAGGCTCAAGGGCTTGATAAATTAGAACTTCTACAAGTGTTATGTTTGATATCATGCTCTAACTAATGATGGTAAGAGTTGGAGCAAGAACTTACATTATTCTTTTCACCAAAATTGGGTCCATTACAAGAGAAGAGAAGAGGAGCCAAGCAACAGTCTTATCTAATAAAATTGCAACTTAAAAGAGCCCTCAAAAAACATATATAATTAAGCTAAAGCATTCACAAATAACTTCTTGACCATATTATACAATATATAACCCAAACCCATCTTCCAAATTATAAAAAGAGAAAGCATCCCATCATATGTTATCATATGCCTGAGTTGATGGACCAAATATATTATTCAGAGTCTCCCCATCCTTTGTAGGGTCCTTCCCTCTTCTCATATCTTTAGATCTCAATTTTAATCATGTCCCCAACTAACACTTACATCAATCAATGTCAAGTTTCCAATATAATGCCATCTATCTCAATTATATAGATGTCTAACTTCTACCACAAGACACATCATAAAGGACCAAAAAAAGCTTATAGACAATGCAAGAAAGAACTTCTAGGGCAAGCATCACTACCTTGAGCTTAGTACTAATATACTTATAAGCATATAAAAAGTGCTTACCATATATCCCTTGTGTGTACAACTCAAATATTTCCCTTCTTTGGACCAAGAAAAGCTTATAGACAATGCAAGAAATAACTTCTAGTTCAAGCATTACTACCTTGAAAAGACCCTTGGAACTTAGTACTAATACATTTATATGTCATGAAGAGGACAGGAGAGAGAGAAAGAGTGCAAAAGAGAGAGAAATACTGCAGGAAGAGAGAGAAAGAGAGTGATGAGGAGAGAGAAAGACAGAAAGAGGGAGAAAGAAGCCATGAAAGCTTGGAGAGAGAGGTGAAGATGAAAGGAGACTCGTATTATAATCTGATGGTGCAAAAATCAAGTCCCTAACGCCTTATTATACTAGCCAGTGTAGCTAGTATTTCCCCATTATTAAATCCCCCTCTCTTACATTCTATCCCCACCCGAAGATTTTTGCCCTCAAAAACAATTTGGGCACTTATGATAACTGGGCAGGAGCAGATTAGAGCACTACTCTGCTGCATTGTTACAAGGGTATACTAATGAATGAAGAGGTATTATTGTGTATGATGGATCATTGGGGGTATGTACAATATATGGGCCTTATTGGGGAATTATAAAAATGAATTTTGACCCAAATATCTTGAGTAAATGCGAGCTATAGACAGTGGATAGCAAGCTGTTGACTACTACAGGGCCCTGTTGTAGTAAATCCGTCATAACTTTCTGTAGGAGACATTAATCGGGGCATGCTACACATCAAAATGGAGCTCTTGGTAAGTGCTTTCAGTCCATGTAGGTTGGGTTTGGTTGTTCAAAGTTCAGAGTAAAATCTGGTGTAAAACAGTGAGCTGTCTACAATCTTCCCTGCACTAAGATATGGCCATAGATAACCAATCTTCAGCCAAAAGAGTCTACCAAAAAGATGGATGTTGGTCTAAATGAGATCCCAAGCAATCCATTAACCTCCTAGATCAAAAGGTATTCCGTCATAATGATTTTCCAAGAGAAGAGAATGCCCATCAACCACATACTCCAATCCACCCAGATCAAATGGATACAATAAAGTATCCCCATAATCACATCCATAATCTCCTGGATCATAGGGGAACACAATGCCATCTTCATATTCATGTATGCCCAAATCATGTATTATATCATCATCTGACATATGCCAGTCATCATAATCATGATCAAGGTACTCATTATCAAATGCGTTCAATGGTTGTTGTAAACCTAGATTAAGTGTAAACTGATGCTCAAGAATATCATCATGAGGTTTCTCCAAGAGTCTAAAACCTTCAGCATAGCCATCTACATCTATGAGTGCCTCATGTGGTTCATCAGCTAAGATGTCATCAGCTTGTACATCTTGCTCTTCATTGTTCCCTTCTTGTACATCTTCTTGGTCTTCTTGCTCATCTTCTTATTGATCATGTTGCTCATTATCCCAGTCTTGTTGCTCAGCTTGCTCATTGCTCTCTTCTTCATCATCAACACTTTGAAAAGAACTCATCATTACATTTGGGTAATCATGAGGTATAAATTGATTGGGATATAGGATACCATGGTAGTTATGAACTTGCTACTGATCAAAGCTAGAAGAGCAATGATAAGCATGACCATTATTGTCATTTCCATAAGAATTGAGATGTTGAATTAGGGAAGGTTCACATGTATAATCATGACTGCGTTACTGAAAAGGTGGATGCTCATAAGCATAAGCATGTTGCCCATAATAGCCATTCTGCTACCAAGGTTCAATGGAATGATACTCTGCATTATGGCATGGTACATCATATCTATAAGCATTAACATGCTGTCCAGATGTACTTGCATACTGCTCATGTTCATTTGAATGTTGTTGTTGTCCATATGCATAAGATGCATGCAGATCATATGTGTACCATCAACATAAACATGTTGGCCATAAGCATAAGCATCGGTTGTATAATGCCCATGAAGATACTCATCATGACCATAATACTCATCTTGCTGTTGATAATACTTAGGGTGATAAGAATCCATACTTGATTCAAGTCTTGCTCCTTTTTCTCTGTTTGCCTTCATAAGAGCAATATACCAATCAATTAAAGCTCCAATTTTATCATTATTAGCCTGTGTTTGAAGCCAACCTTGTTCGCTAGAGCTGGAGCTATTGATCTCAGTTGCCATTGTAATCAAGTTGCTTTCAGAATCTTATTGTTTGATGCGCATCAGCAAAGCTACATAACTTCTCTATTTCTGTTCTCGTCTTCCACAAGGTGAATTACATCAATAAGCTATGTCAACTACTAAGATAAGCACTGATGCCTCTAGTAGCAGCTGGTTCATCTCTGTCAAGTACCAAGATCAGTCTTTAGCAATCAAAGATCTGGCTCAGAAATTGTTGCAGCATGGTCAAAGCTCTGAGGTTGCACAATTAGTTAACAATGCACCTTCCTTGGAATCATTGAAGCCATTAGCATGTCCTTTCTCTAAACATGATAATCTTATCAATCAAAGATCTAAAATGCATGTAATAGTGTTTGAGCAGCCTGAGATCCTTGTCTCTGATGCAACCCAAATAGGTATGGAAGTACAGCTATCTTCGGAGGGGGGTGCTGTAATTTAGATACCTAGCTCCAACATAAACTTTTCAAGCCTGGTTCTCCAAGCAAGTTGAACCCACAAAGGCCATAATAAGCATGTAGCAAATCTGGTACTTCCCTTGGATAATTGCTAAACCACCAAACTCACTTTGATAGCTTAATGAAAAGGCACACAATGCATTGGTGTCCCAAAGATGCCCAACTCCAAGAAGATTGAGTACTCCCCCAACCCAGAATGCATAGCAAGTATTGTATGACGTGTTTATCATCCCTTGGAAACCTCCTGCTGTGACTGTTTCATTTTATAAGGTCATTCACATCCAAAACAGTTGATGCCAACATTCCAGACACTAGATCAGGTACCATATAGCCTATCAACTTAAAGCAGCAAATGCACAATATGTAACACCACTTGTACATGAGTCCAGACACTGGATCAGGTACCATATAGGCCATCAACTTAAAGCAACAAATGCGCAATATGTAGCACCACTTGTACATGAGGCTCCAAGAGTGCCATTGGTCTTGGATGATTATGTTGAGAGAGTGGAAAAGACTGTTGCTATTGTCAAGGTGCTGAAGAGAAAGATCCAAAGTGAGGGAGTAAACCTTCAGCCTGATTATAGGGGAGCTCTGCAGGGTGTAGCGCTACTTACTTTTGCAAAGAAATTTAGCAATGGGCTCCCTTTTCTTAGCTTTTGACCCAAATATGTTTGGCATTATTAGCATTGGTTCTAAGAGCTGTGGAACTAAAGAAGCCTGTTGAACAACTGTTTCCAAGCCTCTATGAACTACAGGGACAAGGAAGTGGTAGCAATGCCATTTTGGAGTTGCTCACAGTCCTTCCTGAGGAGGCTATAGAAGACCAAACTATCAATGTCTCTATCAGCTCAATGAGAAGGTGGCAGTTCACTGAAGAGCTATTATCACATAGTGGGGATGTCGTGGAATTTTGTTGCAACAGATAGAGGATAACAGTTTGAAAAGTTTTGAGCTTGTTGACAGACATAAAAAAGGTTGTGCGGAGCTTGTTGAGTTTGGTCCGGGTTGGTTGTTTCTTGGAATTACCTCAGAGCAATATGTCTTCCCATCCCTTGTTGGGATTTGTGTATAATTCAATGCAGGTTCCAGCCACCTTTGATTTGACTATATGGCTCACTATGAACTGCTTGTGATTGACATAATGCCCTCACTAACAGAAGACTCATCACTGCTCTGAGATGTGACTACAAAAATCCTAGCCATGTCTACACATTCAGAACCACTTTGGAATGTAAAGAAACCAATTGTGCCAGTCAATAGCAAGATTCCAAACACCATCAAGATGGAGTATCCCAAGAATAGCAGCGTGGGCATTGACCAGCATTGCCTCTAGGACTTCAGAGCATACCAGGGTGGTCATAGATCATTGGAGCGGTCCCCATTTTTGTGCAGCTGCTCAGTTCTCATAGCGATGATGTCAAAGAGCATGCGATTTGGGCTCTTGGGAATGGGGTTGGTGATTCTCCAACTTGCAGAGATCTGGTTCTTAGTCATGGTGCTATGCAACCTCTTCTCAACCAGCTGACTGAAACTGCCAAGCTTTTGATGCTTAGAAATGCAATATGAACCCTTTCTAACTTCTGTCATGGAAAACCTCCCCAATCGCTTGAACTGACAACAGTTGCACTTCCAGCCCTTGAGCGTTTAATACATTCATCTGATGAAGATGTGCTGGTTGATGCTTGTTGGGCTCTTTCTTATCTTTTGGATGGCACAAATGCGGCAGACTTGTTGAGTTGCTATTACATCCTTCTCCTTCTGTCCTCATGCCTCCTTTAATATCAGTATTGGCGAATGTTGAGTTTGAGATCAAGAACGAAGCTGCATTCAAGATTAAGGCTGTTTATGTGTGTTACTGATGTGTTGCTGCCGCATCATTCGCACACCAGGCTTCATATGCAATCATTGGGCTTGGGATCACGCTGTGACAAGCTCCTTTGCACATTGTTGTCTTAGTCTGCAGCAGCGCATCTCGCTAAGTTGCCTTCTTAATCTTTCACATGCGGCCATCTCCTGCCATGCATTGAGCTATTGGCTAAGCTTCCTTTCACTTGAAGACTGCACGAGCCTAACTGCCCATGCTCTTATAGCCATTACAAGGCGCAACCATTTCCTGCCTTCCTTGCAGGTATCAATCTGACGAAAACAGTAACAAGCCATGTCCTATAGATGTCATGCTGTGTGATTTCTTCACTAGAATGAACATTGTGTTAACACACTAGCCAAGGGCAAAAGCAAGACATAAAGAAAATGGTGGACAACAACTCCACATTTTGAGGAAGACAACTGTAATGAGGCTATTAGAACAGCAAATGAGGCTACACCTCTTGCAAGCTAAAAATGGTTACCATCACTCCATGAATAATCATCAAGGTGGTTGTCTATTAGAAGCTTACGATATCAAAAATGCATTTCTTGTAGTTATCTCCCACAATGAGCAAGTAATCAATATGGTAGAAGGGATTTTCTCCATGAAAGCTTGGAAGAAAGCTCAAAGAAGAAGAAGAAAATGCATGTTCTCAAAAGGTAGAAGGGAAAATAGTCTCCTCTAAGTCTTCTAAAACCCTTCTTTAAGCAGGAACCCTAAAATTTACCTCAAAGTTGGTGACAAGCTGCTAAATCTGGTCTTCCAGCCTCCAAACTTAGTCCAAGGACTCTATTAATGCTCCTGACTGTTGTCCTCCTGGTCCTTGATCTCTGGGTCCTTCAGTGCTCCTCCATTTTAGTGCATGTCCCTATGTACCTGAAGCTTCTTGGATTTTTAATTGAAAAGGATGGTAACTGAGCATGTAAGATAACTAAATGGATCAAAACTAGAGCTCTGATACCATTTGTCATGAAGAGGACAAGAGAGAGAGAAGAAGAAGAGAGAGAAAGAGTGTAGAAGAGAGAGAAAGATTTTAGGAAGAGAGGGAAAGAGAGTGATGAGGAGATAGAAATACTAGAAAAGGAGAGAGAAAGATAGAAAGAGAAAGAGAGAGAGAGAGAGAGAGAGAAGCCATGAAATCTTGGAGAGAGAGGTGAAGATGAAAGGAGACTTGTATTATAATCTGATGGTGCAAAAATCAAGTCCCTAACGCCTTATATACCAACCAGTGTAGCTAGTATTTCCCCATTATTAAATCCCCCTCTCTTACATTATAAGCATATATAAAGTCTATTTATCCCTTGTTTGTACAATTCAAATATTTCTCACTCACTAATAAGTCCTTTAAAGCTACACAGCTTAATTCATTTAAACACTTGAAATTGAAGCTTATATGAGGAAGAGACCCCCATATGCTCATATCTGAGCCTAGAATATTGCTCTAGGATGGTTTGGATTGAATCTAAACTCCATAAATGTCATGTGACAAATGATACTAAACACCTTGGCCCATTTTGAAAATGATTCATATTTTAAATAAACTTTTTTTTTTCACTACCAAAAAAAGTAGAGAGAAATCCCTACCTTTAATCATCCTTTCACTACCAAAAAGGCCTCTAAATTGTTGTGGGAAAAAGAATGTGTGCCCTAACTTCATTATTGGGATGAAGTACAAGTGCTAGATTGTATGTGAATGAAATGAGTGTGTGATTTATTGGATTGTATCATTGACAGATTATGTGTTTGGTTGGTGAATCGATTGCCTTATGTGCAAGCTTCAAAGGAATCCATTGCCTATTAGCTCCTCCAATTACCACATCTTGTTGCATGTAGAGCAGAAACACACTTTGCAATCAAGAGGAGGGTGATGGATCCAATTTCAAGTCTTGAATGAGGTGGTCAAGGGACCATGAGGGCAAGAGGAGGTCATGGGTGAGAACTTAGGGGTGTGCCACATTACCTTGTAAAAGTGACTAGAGTTACACGGCTCACATTACGAGGTCCAAAGGGGGGGTGGGTGTTTTAGAGTGCAAATGTACGTTGTCATGATGTTCCTCTTTCTCATTCAACCACACTTTTACAAATCAATAGGATTAAGATGCTAGGATAGTAAACGCTCTTTCGCACACTTCCTATTTCTTAAGCTTTTTCTTAGTCAACCATGTTAATGCACTAGAACCCATTACTACATCCACACACGTGTGCACATGCATGCACAGAGAGAGAGAGAGAGAGAGAGAGAGAGAGAGAGTGAGTGAGTGAGTGAGTGAGTGAGTGAAGAGCAAGCTATGTAGGTTCACATGTTTGGGATTGTTCTACTTATGCTACCTAGGATTGGAAATTTTCTATGGTACAATATTTACTTGAGGCTCATTATCTTTTAAGTATATGTAACCAAACCCACATTGTAGGGTCAAACTCTTAGTCTATAACCCATGATGCCAAGTGCCAAAAACTTGTATTTGACTTGGAGTTTTAATGCTCTATATCACTTTACTTCCAATTTTGATGTTTCAACTAACCCTTTTCACTTTTAACAATCCTTACACTCTATTGAATTGGAAGGATGTGCTTTTTATTTTATGGGCTACTTTCACTTATACCTTTGAGAGAATCCCAAGTAGAAAAGAGAAATTGGAATTACCATTACATTAATCAATGTGCTAGGCTTAGGTTAATGTCTTGCATAAGAGATGTGTGCTCATGTTGTACTAGCTACAATAATTAGAAGAACCCCACAAAATACTAAGATACAAATGTGTGTGTGTGTGTGTGTTACCACTCACAACCTCTCCTATCTAGATGGTGCCACATAAGCAAGTCAACATTTTCGATCTTTTGAGCAACTCAACCTTACCCTACTCCCATTTTTTGTACTTGATCCACCATTAAAAAGCTACCTTGCACTACACATAGCGTTTCAAAACATTACACATAGATTTTCTCACTCAATTAAGAAAAAAAGCTAACCTTGTTTGAAAAGAAGATGAACCAAAAATTCAATGTGATAGATGGTTCAATTTCAAAATTGAGACACTTGCACTTGCTATTAGCATTAAGTTGGTCCCTTTTTTGCAATATCAATTGAGAAATAGCATCTAAACTTTATGGAGGGAAGAGTTTAGTTTGAAATATTAAAACAATAGTCTTTAAATCATAACTGTTATAGGATTCACAAGATTAAACCTTCCACAAGTAAAAGGTATAATATGCATGTATGTGTGTTTAATACATGTGTGTCTATTTGTGTAGTCTTATAAACATGCATACATGTGTTTACTATGTGTGCATGTCTATTTGTGTGGTCTCACAAATGTGTGTCCTCTCTCTCTCTCTCTCTTCATTTTTATTTTCTCTCCTTTCTTTTTCTTCCTCCAATCTCTCATCTTTCTTCACCTCATATATGTGCATATGTACACATATGCATATATGTTTATGTACGTGTGTGTGTGTGTATACATTACTTGTATATGTACGTCTATATAGTTGTGTGTGGAAGTGGGTGTCTATATATGTTCATGTCTACATGCATGTATGCATATTTTATAAGTGTGTATCTCTCTCTCTCTCTCTCTCTCTCTCTCTCTCTCTCTCTCTCTCTCTCTCTCTCTCTCTCTCTCTCTCTCTCTCTCTCTCTCTCTCTCTCTCTCACATATACGTTTACATGTGTGTGAGCATGTATGCATAAATGCCTACATGTGCATATGTGTTTGTACATATGTGTGCACATGTACATTTGTATGTGTGCATGTATTGTTCATGCATTTTTATAGTCTATGTGCATTTGTATGTGATTTTAGAGCATGTATACACTACTTGAACTCGTATTCAACCACTAAAATTATTATATCATCCCATATGTTCAATTTCTAAAAAATCAACTATTTTTTTATAGTAAATGTGCATTTGTGAATGTTTTTAGAGTATGTACACATTGCATACACATGTTCAACCATTAAAATATCATATCATTCCACATGTGAGAGAGAGAGAGAGAGAGAGAGAGAGAGAAAGCTGCATACAATTTTTCAAAAACTCACATTTCCCCTCTCAATGATCATATCCTATGTTTAGTTTAAAAAGAGAGACATCCACATACAAATTCTCAAAGACTCACCTTGCCCCTCTCTGTGATCATATACTATGTTCAATTTCAAAAGAGAGAAAGAGAGTGTATGTATGTGTGTTCAATTATGAGAGAGAGAGAGAGAGAGAGAGAGAGTGTGTGTGTGTGTGTGTGTGTGTGTGTGCTCACTTGGGAGGGGGTAGGGGGGGAGGGAGATGATAGAAACTAAATATAACATCACTTGGCACTCACCCTTCAAGAAAAATCCCTCTCTATTTCTTGAATAATAAACTTCTCCTCCCTATGCCACATAGGATTGGGAGCCTTCTAGTTTATTCAAGATCCCCAAGGCAGACCTTCAAATAATGTATAGAATAGACTATGTTGTTTAACCAGGGTGCCGCTAACCCAAACTATGTTGTCATGCATGTACCTTAATACATTCAAAGTGGATTGTCTTTAAACAAGTTCCATAGATAGTTGCTTAGTATCATTGGTTGACTCTTGAGCCTTAATATACAACCAGCATCATTATTGTCGTAGTGTGCGTATCATGATGGGATCATGATTCATCATGTTCAATCTATCCGAACTCAGTGTATGTTTCAAAATCTAGATTGCTTGCTCAAAAAAAGGGATGCCTCATTCAAAAATGACCCCTCACTTTCATCGTTCTGGGATGCACCGCTCCTCATTAACCCCTCCCTCTTAAAACACATGGAGTTGATAAGGAATTGGATTAGATGTGGAGAGGTGACAAAGGTGAATTGTTCATGGATGGTGATGGTAGATTGGGTCTGGTGAATTGTGCCAGGCACTTGACCTGTTGCATGAGTGATGTTATTGCAAGCAATCTTTGGATATGGTTTAGGGTCATGGTGCACATCCCATAATAGGTAGGTTGTGTACTTACAATACTGAGCTTATATTGATGGTATGCAAATACGAAAGCAAGTAATGGGCCAGAATCAATGATGTGGTTCAATGGGGTAGCAAAGAAAGTGTGACCTGCATTTTCATCATGCTTCATTTCCACTCTAGGCATGATCTCCATTTCCACTCTAGGCATGATCTCCATTTCCATAATGATAATCCATGCTCCACCAAACCCATTATTGATGACAAGGTGTTGTAGACAATGGACTTCAGCAAGCAAACTACTAGGGATTGAGCTTGCTTGATAAGCATAGAATTTGATTTGATTACTCCACAAATAGTGCCACCATGCACCATGGCAAGATGCACTTAAAGAGGTTTGTGAAGACTCACACTTTAGATCATATCTCAAACAGACTCCCCATATGATGATATATCCATTATTCACTATTGTTAACCCCAACACGAAGAAAGTGGAAAAGACGCAGGGCAAAGGCGGAAAAAAGGTAGCCCGACTGAAGAAAGAAAGGGAGAAAAGGCCAAAAGCGCAAGGGCAACCTTAAAAGTCCAAGGCAAAGGCAAAAGGGGAAAGGCGCATTTTAAAATAAAAAGGCGCACCCTGAAATCTTGTAAAAGAGCGCCGGGCTCTCACCCGTGCAATTTGTAAATGTAGACGAGTGGTGGAAAGGAAGATAGGAAGATAGAAGGACAATGGGAAAAAGGGCCAAGGCTACGGCCGGCCATGTAAAAAGGGGAAAAGAGGATGACCGCCCAAAAGGGATTTAGGGTTTTGTATATAAAGTTGAAAAGTGAATGAGAAGCTCATTCTTGTGTGTGGCCAAAAGTAGCTCTTCTCTTCTTCTTCTTCTTCTTCTTCTTGCTTGCTTGAGCTTGTGCTTGAGAGAGGGAGTGTGAGAGTGTGAGGGAGTGAGTGTGTGAGGGTGAGGGACCGAGGACTCTCTTCTCTTGTCTTGCTCGCGGCAATGGAGCTTGGAGCGTGGAGCTTGAGGATGGAGCTTGCTTGAAGCTTGCACTTGGATCGTGGAGCTACCGGAGTGCGCGGGAGAGGAGGTAACTCGAACGGCATCAAGGTAAGCTCACTACACCTGTAGGTATGGATGGCGCATCGGCTATGTGAGAGGTAGCCATTAGTGCTCGGCTTGGAACCCTTGAAACAATAAGCGGTCCGTGGGTCTTGGCAGTTGAGTGAAAGCTCCCACATTTTGGTTCCGTTGCCGGGACCAACGGATTCCAGCCTTGAGCGCTTGCGTGCTTCAAATCGAGCATTGGAGTAGGGTTTTCACCCGAAACGGTGCTTGAGGTAGATAGGTAGGAAGGGAGGGGGTTGAAGATGGTATTCGATCTCCTTGGCAAGTAGGTTTTTTGCTTTCTGTAATTTATGTTGTGGAATGGAGTAGTGTAGGTATTTATTTTGTGATTTGGATGCATTTAGGGTAGGAAAAAACAAAGAAAAAGAAGAAAAAAACAGGCAAGCAGCAGGGTCTTCTGTTGCTGTATAACATACTAAAACAGGGAAACAGGGGACCAGATTCAAGTTCTGGGTAAGATACGGACAAGGAACTAGCTGTGAGGTTCTGCAGTGCTCGAAAGGGACCTTAAGAGGCCTGGGAGGCCAGGACAGACCTCATTTCCTTGGTTTGCCTTGTGTGAGAGAGAGAGAAAGAGAGAACTTCTGGTTCACAGGACGAGGAAGCGCTGCCCCGATTCCTAGGTATCGGTGATTCATGCTGCTCCAGGTGAGTCTGATATTTTCGAATAAGTGCCCTGATCAGATTTAGAAAGCCTGTGGTGATTTTGTGCACCAGACAGTGAGGAGGGGACAAACACGCGGGAATCGCGTCCGCCCGTCGACGCACTCGGACCAACTCGCTGTGGTCCGATTCCCAGAATCGGACCACCCGAGTTCGGGAGTCGGACCGTCCGATTCCCAGAATCGGACCAGTACGATCGGACGTGCCACGTGGCACTCAGACAAACCCGTCCGATTTTGAGAATCGGACGCTCGAACGCTCAAACCAATCCGTCCGACTCGAACACTCGGACGAGTCCATAATCGGACCACTCACAATCGGACCAGGCCATCCGAGTCCCAGACTCGGACCAGACAGAATCGGACCACCCTGTCCGATCCGATTCCCAGAATCGGACCACTTGAAAATCGGACCACTTTTTGATCCGACTCCTAGAATCGGACGTGACCAAAATCGGACCACTGGTCCGATGGGACCCACCCAAGATCGGACGTCCGATTCCGATAATCGGACTCCCGAAAATCGGACATCTGAGAATCGGACAGAAAACTGTCAAAATCGGACACGTGTCTAGAACATAAAATTTTGATACATCTAAACCCCGAGATTGACCCCTAAGGCTACGTAGAGCTGAAGGCATATCACAGATCCATAATCGGGCTAAAATTTAGAGCACGTAGCTCAAAATTTGGCTATAAACGGTCCTCCAAATTACATATGGCGTCTACCGTAACGGCCCTGCGGGCCGGGGGGGACTACCCCCCCCCCCCCCCCCGGGACCCCCGCAGAGGGGGCTCTGCCCCCTCCGCACCTCACCCGAGTAGGTTGGAGAGAAAACGCGCGCCGTGACAGGCCTCCCAAATTGGACCCTAGTGAAGTAATGGCTCTATACGAGCATGGATTCTCACATGCAAAAGAGCAGCCAAAAACCCATACCCGAACAGAGACAAACAAAGACCCTAGAACCTCAACGGGCCAATCTAGCCATCACGGGCAAAAAGGCCACATCACTAGAACACAAAGACATTATGTTCACACCATGTCTAGTCAGAGCGAAATGCAACATCAGCAAGCTACAAATGCCAAGATGACTAGACATGAGACTCTTGACGAGAGATGTACCTTGAGCAACACTGCACAGACAACCCAAGACAGCAGTGAAGAATCCACATCTGGTCGTGCAGTCGAGAACTCAAGGGCATCTGTCAGAAGGCTTAAATTTACAAGCCAAGACCCGAAAGATGAAGACATAGTACCACCTGCTTATCTTAGGGTCAAACTCACCGCGAAAAGAGAGCATACTATCGATGCTCTGATTGATGAAGGAGCATATTTTAACATCTTGACCTATGAATCATAGACCCTACTAGGCCAACCAGAGCTCACACCGACTAGTGCAACTCTTAGCCCTTATGGGGGACAACCACAAGCACTAATAGGGAAGTGCAAAATCCTTGCGACAATTGAAACGGAAAGCTTGCCTATCCTATTTCACGTTCCTCCAAAAAGTGCTAGCTGCAGGAAGGAAACCCTCCTAGGAAGACCCTTCAAAAGGGCGACCAAATGTGAGGCTGACTATGTAGCACAGAGGATACACCTGACACTACCGGGTGTGAGGATAGTCACAACCTTTAGCAAGGGTGACCTCATCAAACCTCGAGGGAAAGGTAAGGAAGGTGCTGACGTAACAGTCAAGCCTACTAACGAGGGCAAGGACTTGTTGGAAAAACTGATACAAGCACAGGTCGAACAACGAGAACCAGTGAGTGAGGCCAGGCCTGAACCAAGAAGGTCAAGAGACAATGCCAAGGACAGGCTTTGGACTTACAAATATCGTAGAAGACCCCAAAAGAAGCCCAAGCCTTATAGACGGAGGCGACGATGGAGAGCCAGCACAATGCCACGATGGATATCCAAGGCGTTGCTTCGGGCTCAAGGGTATTATGCAGGCAACCGATGGATTTGGGTGCCAAAACCCCTTGTCAAACCTCCCTGGTCGACTGAAGGCCAAAGTGCATCAAAAGCAACGAAGCACAGGAGGAAATCTAAGAGAAACTCTAGGTCTCGAGGTAAGAAACCGGACATGAGTGTTCGAAAGAAAGAGCCTCAACCTAGCATGCTTGATAAGCAGATGTCATACGTAGCCATTGAGCAGGCACAAAAATCGTTAGCGCCCAAGGAGCCTTTGATTCCCCAAGGGGAGAACAAGCATCATAGGCACAACATTGCTCAAGGCAAGGCTGATCGCTCAACAAAGAAAATGGCACAATCGTCTAGTAACCTCGAGTAGATCATTCAGCGGGTGCCAAGTCCACCTAAGAGGCCTAGATCTCCTACGCCCTCTTCTCCCAAACAGACACAGGAAGCACCACAGCAGTTGTCAAGGGCGACTGCTCAATTCCAATCTCTACCTCCATCTAAGCTTCCAACCATCAAAGAGGTGGGACATGATGCCATCCGTACCTCTCGACCCAAGGATATGCCTGAGCCACCTAATGCAACTACATCAGCTCATGTTCGATCTACACAAATGAGTGCTCAAAGGCCAACGAAAGACACAGCCACTTCTGATCGCCCTAGGGACTTAACACCGCAATCCACCAAGGGTAGCCAGCCCACTGAACTAGTTGCTACTACTTCCAATCAGGGATCACAGCAGTCACAGCCCTTGGCCATGACAATGCCCCTTGTGGAACGTGTCCTTAGTAGTTTACCTGTGGAGGAGGTGTCGCAACCAAATCCCTCGATAGCTCCAGCACTTTCAAAGTGCCTAAAGCCTAGGATGGAGAAGTTAAACGCAAGGGAGTTGGTTGAAAAGCTAGACCCTCCAAAAAGAGCAGCAGTTGTGCCCTCACAACCAGGCAAGGCTATTCAGCAAACCGTGGCTATGTCCCATAAGGACACACTAGAGAAGGGAAATGCTGAGGCCCGACCAAGCACATCAACGGTCGAAATAGCCCAGGGTCCTGAGTCGTCGAGAGAGGCACCTTCATCGACCAAGAAAAAGAGGAGAAAGCAGAGAAGACAACAACAGATGCAGGTGGTTGTGGACTCCAAGAACATTGAGACGAAGGGCACTGGAGAGCTGATGAATGAAGCATCGAGTCCACCCACCAATGAACTCATTGATGCCTCTCCGAATAGCGGTGAAACCCCAGACACATTCGTGTGTTCTGAGAAACCAAAGCAACCGTTGCCATCAACAGTTGCTTGCAACACTCTATCCACTGACAATAGAACTCACATTGATCAATCAAGAGTGGATACAACGCTGTCACAACAGGGTGACAAATCTATACCAGTCACATCCGAGAAGAACCATGACGAAATAACAACAAAACCTCAGGAGAAACGTGAGAACCCCAAGAGCACAAGGAATCCTAGCGTTGACCAATCTTGCTCATCTACACCTGAGCCCCCAGCCATGCTGAAGCCTAAGGAAACTCTTAGAACTTTGCATGAGATAGCAATCGAGCAAGCCCTCGCTGAACATGAGTTGGAGGCTAGGCTCAAAGTGGTCGCGCGTGTCTACGTCCTTGCGGACATGGGCACGATCCCCAAGGAGCAGCTTGGAGATTACTTGACCTTTCCTCTATCATGGGAAGAACAAGAACATCTTAACGGGCACTACGACAAGCTCCTGCATGAACAAATGCGACTCATCCCTGACGAGGAGGCTGATGAACTACGCTTAACCGTCACGTTCAATGAAGTGCTCTGCCGACCGAATCTCGTAGACCTAGAGCTACTAAAGCGACTGTCAGCAGGCCAGAGTCAATTTGAGCAGCGTTGGTGCGAAAGCCGCGTCGTAATGGCCGAACTAGGGGCTCAGATCATGACGGTCTCAGAAGAGCGATTGGCCAAATGGCGGTCTCAAAGAGACCCAACCTACGTGGCACCAACTTCCCTTCGAGTGCTCACTGACATTCGGGGTGCGGACTTGGCTGGGACTAGGCTACAGGGCCCTTTGATTGATAAGGTTCTCACCGAAGAGGAGTTACATATTGCCAGTAGACTCGGTCAAGGTTCCATGCTACTCGACATGGCAAAATATCTATCAGTATTAAGTCAGCTGCCACGAATACTAGATGCCTGTGCCATGCTCCGGTACAACCCCGAGTTCTACACTTGGTTCTTATCCTCGTGATGTGACATGGATTCATAGATATGTATATAAATAAACACTGATTTTTGTGTCACCATGTATAAACAATATCAACACACACAAGCAATGATAGTCAAGCGCAGGGAGAGGAGTCGGGTTTGACAGGCTAAGCTCCTCAGGTCCTCCTCATATCACACTTTTAAAAGTCGGGTGACCAGCCCCACCTCCAAGTGAAGGGCATGCAACCCATATTGCCGCCATAGGAGGCCTTGACCAACAACTTTGATGGTGTAGACAGGGTGGAGTCTCTTCCTATACACCTTCTTCCCTTTTGGTCTATCCTCCCGAGGAAGTACCCTGTCCCACTCCATGACAACCAGTCCACACGACTTAGCATAAACTAATGTCCGCAAATGATTGGAGGCTATGCGAACATCAGCATGGGGACCATTCCCCTACAACAAACAACGCATGCCTCACTCCTCCCTTTTTTGTCATATGCGCTTCATAAACCACACTAAAATCCCTTCCATGCAAACAGTGGTCTCCTGCATCAAGGTCTAACCCTTGGTTTGCACCTTGCAGGTTTCCTTTTTTGGCGGAACGCATGGAGAATCATGAAGAGTTGGCTTGCAAAGATGCTCTTCGCAGAAGGCGGGAGCATGTGGCACGCGCCCCTCCACCAGAGCGCTATGTGCCCACCATCAAGAGGTATGCCAAGAAGCGGGGCCCTAAGCGACATTGCCCAGGGCGAAGGCCGACGAACCCTCGAGTTCAGAAGGTCGAGACCCGAAACCTGCAACAGGCCACAGCAGTAGTGGTGCACACTCCCAGCTCCTGCTCGGGCCCCAGACGCTCAAAGGCAGAAAGGGCAGCTCGGGAACGAGAAGAATTTAATGAATTATTTAAAGAAATTCTGGAGACGGTAGCGAGCCGGGATTACACCATTCGTATCCCGGCCGACATGTTCCCTGCTCACCCCCGCGGGAGTCCCACACCAGCAGAGCCCCAATCACCTCGCCACCCAGACTCGCCCCGCCTCGTACAAATCGAGTAGCCCATAATGCATAAGGGGCTTATCAAATGATAACTGGCCAGGACTTTTTGTTTTTAAATGGTTGAGTGTTCCCGACTTGTTAAGTGTTGACATGTTCCTGACTTGTATGAACTTATCATATCTGCGTTTAATATATGCTACGCCTTTAGCAAAAGAAAAAAAGCTAATCAAGTGCAGGTGATAAATGTCTAGTCAACACCATAGAATTCAAATAAGTGATGTCTCCTTGCATTGCACTGGTTTATTATAGTTGCGGCATACACAATGCATGTGCTCTCATGAAGCGACAAGTGAATGTAGGATAATACAGGTCCCTGTGCGAAAATGCTCAATGCCCAATCACCGCAACACCCACAACCCCACAGCGAGCCGCGGCAAGGCCACGCTGCCGAAAGCACCCTTGCCAATCGCCCACATTGCATGGCCCACAAAACATTCCTGGGCCACGCTCCCTTTCTGGGACAAGCTCTATAGTTGGCTCACGGCAGTCGTCACCTCAATTGTACCCACATCGCATATGCCGCAAGGAGGGTTGAAATATCTCAAGTGTATCTTCCCCTTTCGCCAACTGCTTCTCTAACAACGAGGCTAGGGCACCATCATCATTGTACTAGTCATTTTTCTGAGCCTTCGAAGCTTGACAATTTCCAACCCATTGAAAGGCTGATAGCCTCAACAGATTGTAATGGTTGTACTCAGGCAAGCAAAAAAAAAAAAAAAAAAATGAAATGAATGGAAAAATAAGAAGCACCCACAATCACAACACAGCACCTAGGGGTCCTCAAATTAGGTACGTCTGGTGACCTTGGTCGACCGGCTTCGTCCCTAGTCCCCTAGCCCCTTACACTCACCCACAATTGTTCAGGGCACATCAAGGGCAGGACATACCTGGGGAGCTTGTCTCGCCTAGGGTTAGACTTGTCACCTTGACCCACTTGCACAATTTTCTTTTGCACTCTGCCTTCGTACCATTGCAATCAGTGGTGATAAGCATCGCGTGATTGGCCATGAAAAGTACACCGTACTCATCAAGCGAGTCCAATAGTTTCCAGCTACTAGAAGTGCGGTGTCCTTGTATTTCATTATGCTACATCGTGCAGTCACAATGCAAAGGATGTCTCATATGCCTTCACGCGTACTCCTTCTCCACATGGACAACTTTGCTTCATCCACGAATTGTTATGAGAAACTAACCCACGGTCTTCTAACTATGTAATATCTAAGCATGCACAAGCACTTACATGATATCTGCACCACAGTATATGCACAGTTTGGGTCCTCAAGTGCAGGACAATACTCTCAGCTTGCTTAGAGTTCGACCTGTCTCCCAAACTAATCAAATATGTCTTGTGCACGATAAGAAGACTAGCACTACCCCTTAGGGAGAGATCACACGAGAGGTTTTCAAATTGCAGGTATTGAAGCCTCCAACGAGATTCCAATCGCTCCTTATCAACACTCAACTTTGAATGCTTGTTCCTTACCATCCGACAAACCCGCAAGGAATCATCATGCGTAGAATCCCCAACAAACCAACACTTGTGCTGGCCATCCATGCAATCCCCAGCACAGCATGCCCTACCACCAACTGCAACAACCTTCCACCAGCCACCTGGGCCACCAACAGGCCCCCAGGACCTTCTGCCACACCACCACCAACACTCCTCCACGGAACCCACAGGCGTCCTTGTCACCCACGTCTTCGGTGCATGCTACAGCCTGCTCCCTACGACGGTGAGTGCCATGGGACTGGCACTCGTCTAGGAGGGGGGTAATGTTAACCCCAACACGAAGAAAGTGGAAAAGACGCAGGGCAAAGGCGGAAAAAAGGTAGCCCGACTGAAGAAAGAAAGGGAGAAAAGGCCAAAAGCGCAAGGGCAACCTTAAAAGTCCAAGGCAAAGGCAAAAGGGAAAAGGTGCATTTTAAAATAAAAAGGCGCACCCTGAAATCTTGTAAAAGAGCGCCGGGCTCTCACCCGTGCAATTTGTAAATGTAGACGAGCAGTGGAAAGGAAGATAGGAAGATAGAAGGACAATGGGAAAAAGGGCCAAGGCTACGGCCGGCCATGTAAAAAGGGGAAAAGGGGATGACCGCCCAAAAGGGATTTAGGGTTTTGTATATAAAGTTGAAAAGTGAATGAGAAGCTCATTCTTGTGTGTGGCCAAAAGTAGCTCTCCTCTTCTTCTTCTTCTTCTTGTTCTTGCTTGCTTGAGCTTGTGCTTGAGAGAGGGAGTGTGAGAGTGTGAGGGAGTGAGTGTGTGAGGGTGAGGGACCGAGGAGGAGAAGCTCTCCATCTTCTCCTCTCTTCCTCTCTTCTTCTCTTCTCTTCTCTTGTCTTGCTCGCGGCAATGGAGCTTGGAGCGTGGAGCTTGAGGATGGAGCTTGCTTGAAGCTTGCACTTGGATCGTGGAGCTACCGGAGTGCGCGGGAGAGGAGGTAACTCGAACGGCATCAAGGTAAGCTCACTACACCCGTAGGTATGGAGGGCGCGCCGGCTATGTGAGAGGTAGCCATTAGTGCTCGGCTTGGAACGCTTGAAACAATAAGCGGTCCGTGGGTCTTGGCGGTTGAGTGAAAGCTCCCACACTAGTAGACTTAACAAATTTCTCTTCTTAATGTGAAAGAAAATCTTCCACACTCCTAAGGCAATTTTGCATAATAATATCATTAGGAGATAGAGGAAGGGCTGCTCGTATACCATAAAGGATCCACAAAACCATTTGTGTTAAAGATCAAGCTAGCCCTATTGATAATGGTTAAAAGATTATTGTTTAAAGAGAGAGAGAGAGAGAGAGAGAGAGAGAGAGAGAGAGAGAGAGAGAAGAGCAAGCTATGTAGGTTCACATGTTATGGGGTGAATATTTTAAAACTTTGCGTGTGTACACAAGTTTGTGTAATGTTTTCCAAATTTTGGCCTTCAAACATCTACACATATGATTTGGATGTGTCAAATACACAAAAATATTAAGTTTGTGGGGCTAGCAATTTGAAGTGTGCTAGCATTGTTTTTTTTTATGATAGGTTAATAATTTTTTTTTTATATGAAGAAGGGCTACAACTCACTTTCTATTATTGCTTTCAACGTCCCTATTGCAATGAAATTTGTGAAACGCACCATCAAATTCATTTATAGATGTTTGTTTAGCTTATTTAGTGCTCATGGACATGGTGACAAACAAATTATGCCTTTGTCAGCATTCATAGCTTATGTTGAAAAGCACCTTTGTTGCATACTAAGATAAGCCTCATTAAATGAGAATCATTTCATGAAGAGTTTCATCTCTTTTACAAATAGAAATTCACTTTAATGTGCACAAATATGTCAACAACAAGCACATTCATATTATTATTAATAGCTTATTCCAAATGGATTGTAGTCCACTTCAAACACATTATTGGGTTGGAGGCATATGACTGTACAACTACAATTCAAGAGTTTGATGTAAATCATATAACTCAACATTATCTTTTTGAAGTCTTTGGTTCATCCCCTTTTGAAAATGAGCACGACAATAAAAAATAGTTTGTTGATTATCCCATCCATACATCAATGATAGCCATATAGGTGCCCTTAAGGTGGGATGGTGATAGTTGTGGGAGCTTTCACTCAACCGCCAAGACCCACGGACCGCTTATTGTTTCAAGCGTTCCAAGCCGAGCACTAATGGCTACCTCTCACATAGCCGACGTGCCATCCATACCTACGGGTGTAGTGAGCTTACCTTGATGCCGTTCGAGTTACCTCCTCTCCTGCGCACTCCGGTAGCTCCACGATCCAAGTGCAAGCTTCAAGCAAGCTCCATCCTCAAGCTCCACACTCGAAGCTCCATTGCCGCGAGCAAGACAAGAGAAGAGAAGAGAAGAAGAGAGGAAGAGAGGAGAAGATGGAGAGCTTCTCCTCCTCGGTCCCTCACCCTCACACACTCACTCCCTCACACTCTCACACTCCCTCTCTCAAGCACAAGCTCAAGCAAGCAAGAAGAAGAAGAAGAAGAAGAAGAGGAGAGCTACTTTTGGCCACACATAAGAATGAGCTTCTCATTCACTTTTCAACTTTATATATAAAACCCTAAATCCCTTTTGGGCGGTCATCCCCTTTTCCCCTTTTTACATGGCCGGCCGTAGCCTTGGCCCTTTTTCCCATTGTCCTTCTATCTTCCTATCTTCCTTTCCACCGCTCGTCTACATTTACAAATTGCACGGGTGAGAGCCCGGCACTCTTTTACAAGATTTCAGGGTGCGCCTTTTTATTTTAAAATACGCATTTCCCCTTTTGCCTTTGCCTTGGACTTTTAAGGTTGCCCTTGCCCTTTTGGCCTTTTCTCCCTTTCTTTCTTCAGTCGGGCTACCTTTTTTCCGCCTTTGCCCTGCGTCTTTTCCACTTTCTTCGTGTTGGGGTTAACATTACCCCCTCCTAGACGAGTGCCAGTCCCATGGCACTCACCGTCGTAGGGAGCAGGCTGTAGCATGCACCGAAGACGTGGGTGACAAGGACGCCTGTGGGTTCCGTGGAGGAGTGTTGGTGGTGGTGTGGCAGAAGGTCCTGGGGGCCTGTTGGTGGCCCAGGTGGCTGGTGGAAGGTTGTTGCAATTGGTGGTAGGGCATGTTGTGCTGGGGATTGCATGGATAGCCAGCACAAGTGTTGGTTTGTTGGGGATTCTACGCATGATGATTCCTTGCGGGTTTGTCGGATGGTAAGGGACAAGCATTCAAAGTTGAGTGTTGATAAGGAGCGATTGGAATCTCATTGGAGGCTTCAATACCTGCAATTTGAAAACCTCTCGTGTGATCTCTCCCTAAGGGGTAGTGCTAGTCTTCTTATCGTGCACAAGACATATTTGATTAGTTTGGGAGACAGGTCGAACTCTAAGCAAGCTGAGAGTATTGTCCTGCACTTGAGGACCCAAACTGTGCATATACTGTGGTGCAGATATCATGTAAGTGCTCGTGCATGCTTAGATATTACATAGTTAGAAGACCGTGGGTTAGTTTCTCATAACAATTCGTGGATGAAGCAAAGTTGTCCATGTGGAGAAGGAGTACGCGTGAAGGCATATGAGACATCCTTTGCATTGTGACTGCACGATGTAGCATAATGAAATACAAGGACACCGCACTTCTAGTAGCTGGAAACTATTGGACTCGCTTGATGAGTACGGTGTACTTTTCATGGCCAATCGCGCGATGCTTATCACCACTGATTGCAATGGTACGAAGGCAGAGTGCAAAAGAAAATTGTGCAAGTGGGTCAGGGTGATAGGTCTAACCCTAGGCGAGACAAGCTCCCCAGGTATGTCCTGCCCTTGATGTGCCCTGAACAATTGTGGGTGAGTGTAAGGGGCTAGGGGACTAGGGACGAAGCCGGTCGACCAAGGTCACCAGACGTACCTAATTTGAGGACCCCTAGGTGCTGTGCTGTGATTGTGGGTGCTTCTTATTTTTCCATTCATTTCTTTTTTCTTTTCTTTTCTTTTCTTTTTTCTTTTTTTTTTTGCCTGAGTACAACCATTACAATCTGTTGAGGCTATCAGCCTTTCAATGGGTTGGAAACTGTCAAGCTTCGAAGGCTCAGAAAAATGACTAGTACAATGATGATGGTGCCCTAGCCTCGTTGTTAGAGAAGCAGTTGGCGAAAGGGGAAGATACACTTGAGATATTTCAACCCTCCTTGCGGCATATGCGATGTGGGTACAATTGAGGTGACGACTACCGTGAGCCAACTATAGAGCTTGTCCCAGAAAGGGGGCGTGGCCCAGGAATGTTTTGTGGGCCATGCAATCTGGGCGATTGGCAAGGGTGCTTTCGGCAGCGTGGCCTTGCCGCGGCTCGCTGTGGGGTTGTGGGTGTTGCGGTGATTGGGCATTGAGCATTTTCGCACAGGGACCTGTATTATCCTACATTCACTTGTCGCTTCATGAGAGCACATGCATTGTGTATGCCGCAACTATAATAAACCAGTGCAATGCAAGGAGACATCACTTATTTGAATTCTATGGTGTTGACTAGACATTTATCACCTGCGCTTGATTAGCTTTTTTTCTTTTGCTAAAGGCGTAGCATATATTAAACGCAGATATGATAAGTTCATACAAGTCAGGAACATGTCAACACTTAACAAGTCGGGAACACTCAACCATTTAAAAACAAAAAGTCCTGGCCAGTTATCATTTGATAAGCCCCTTATGCATTATGGGCTACTCGATTTGTATGAGGCGGGGCGAGTATGGGTGGCCAGGTGATTGGGGCTCTGCTGGTGTGGGACTCCCGCGGGGGTGAGCAGGGAACATGTCGGCCGAGATACGAATGGTGTAATCCCGGCTCGCTACCGTCTCCAGAATTTCTTTAAATAATTCATTAAATTCTTCTCGTTCCCGAGCTGCCCTTTCTGCCTTTGAGCGTCTGGGGCCCGAGCAGGAGCTAGGAGTGCGCACCACTACTGCTGTGGCCTGTTGCAGGTTTCGGGTCTCGACCTTCTGAACTCGAGGGTTCGTCGGCCTTCGCCCTGGGCAATGTCGCTTAGGGCCCTGCTTCTTGGCATACCTCTTGATGGTGGGCACATAGCGCTCTGGTGGAGGGGCGCGTGCCACATGCTCCCGCCTTCTGCGAAGAGCATCTTTGCAAGCCAACTCTTCATGATTCTCCATGCATTCCGCCAAAAAAGGAAACCTGCAAGGTGCGAACCAAGGGTTAGACCTTGATGCAGGAGACCACTGTTTGCATGGAAGGGATTTTAGTGTGGTTTATGAAGCGCACATGACAAAAAAGGGAGGAGTGAGGCATGCGTTGTTTGTTGTAGGGGAATGGTCCCCATGCTGATGTTCGCATAGCCTCCAGTCATTTGCGGACATTAGTTTATGCTAAGTCGTGTGGACTGGTTGTCATGGAGTGGGACAGGGTACTTCCTCGGGAGGATAGACCAAAACGGAAGAAGGTGTATAGGAAGAGACTCCACCCTGTCTACACCATCAAAGTTGTTGGTCAAGGCCTCCTATGGCGGCAATATGGGTTGCATCCCCTTCACTTGGAGGTGGGGCTGGTCACCCGACTTTTAAAAGTGTGATATGAGGAGGACCTGAGGAGCTTAGCTTGTCAAACCCGACTCCTCTCCCTGCGCTTGACTATCATTGCTTGTGTGTGTTGATATTGTTTATACATGGTGACACAAAAATCAGTGTTTATTTATCTACATATCTATGAATCCATGTCACATCACGAGGATAAGAACCAAGTGTAGAACTCGGGGTTGTACCGGAGCATGGCACACGCATCTAGTATTCGTGGCAGCTGACTTAATACTGATAGATATTTTGCCACATCGAGTAGCATGGAACCTTGACCGAGTCTACTGGCAATATGTAACTCCTCTTCGGTGAGAACCTTATCAATCAAAGGGCCCTGTAGCCTAGTCCCAGCCAAGTCCGCACCCCGAATGTCAGTGAGCACTCGAAGGGAAGTTGGTGCCACGTAGGTTGGGTCTCTTTGAGACCGCCATTTGGCCAATCGCTCTTCTGAGACCGTCATGATCTGAGCCCCTAGTTCGGCCATTACGACGCGGCATTCGCACCAACGCTGCTCAAATTGACTCTGGCCTGCTGACAGTCGCTTTAGTAACTCTAGGTCTACGAGATTCGGTCAGCAGAGCACTTCATTGAACGTGACGGTTAAGCGTAGTTCATCAGCCTCCTCGTCAGGGATGAGTCGCATCTGTTCATGCAGGAGCCTATCGTAGTGCCCGTTAAGATGTTCTTGTTCTTCCCATGATAGAGAAAAGGTCAAGTAATCTCCAAGCTGCTCCTTGGGGATCATGCCCATGTCCGCAAGGACGTAGACACGCGCGACCACTTTGAGCTTAGCCTCCAACTCATGTTCAGCGAAGGCTTGCTCGGTTGCTATCTCATGCAAAGTTCTAAGAGTTTCCTTAGGCTTCAGCATGGCTGGGGGCTCAGGCCTAGATGAGCAAGATTGGTCAACGCTAGGATTCCTTGTGCTCTTGGGGTTCTCACGTTTCTCCTGAGGTTTTGTTGTTATTTCGTCATGGTTCTTCTCGGATGTGACTTGTATAGATTTGTCACCCTGTTGTGACAGCGTTGTATCCACTCTTGATTGATCAATGTGAGTTCTATTGTCAGTGGATAGAGTGTTGCAAGCAACTGTTGATGGCAACGGTTGCTTTGGTTTCTCAAAACACACGAATGTGTCTAGGGTTTCACCGCTATTCGGAGAGGCATCAATGAGTTCATTGGTGGGTGGACTCGATGCTTCATTCATCAGCTCTCCAGTGCCCTTCGTCTCAATGTTCTTGGAGTCCACAACCACCTGCATCTGTTGTTGTCTTCTCTGCTTTCTCCTCTTTTTCTTGGTCGATGAAGGTGCCTCTCTCGACGACTCAGGACTCTGGGCTATATCGATCGTTGATGTGCTTGGGTGGGCCTCAGCATTTCCCTTCTCTAGTGTGTCCTTATGGGACATAGCCGCGGTTTACTGAATAGCCTTGCCCGGTTGTGAGGGCACAACTGCTGCTCTTTTTGGAGGGTCTAGCTTTTCAACCAACTCCCTTGCGTTTAACTTCTCCGTCCTAGGCTTTAGGCACTTTGAAAGTGCTGGAGCTATCGAGGGATTTGGTTGCGACACCTCCTCCACAGGTAAACTACTAAGGACACGTTCCACAAGGGGCATTGTCACGGCCAAGGGCTGTGACTGCTGTGATCCCTGATTGGAAGTAGTAGCAACTAGTTCAGTGGGCTGGCTACCCTTGGTGGATTGCGGTGTCAAGTCCCTAGGGCGATCAGAAGTGGCTGTGTCTTTCGTTGGCCTTTGAGCACTCATTTGTGTAGATCGAACATGAGCTGATCTAGTCGCATTAGGTGGCTCAGGCATATCCTTGGGTCGAGAGGTACGGATGGCATCATGTCCCACCTCTTTGACGGTTGGAAACTTAGATGGAGGTAGAGATTGGAATTGAGCAGTCACCCTTGACAACTGCTATGGTGCTTCCTGTGTCTGTTTGGGAGAAGAGGGCGTAGGAGATCTAGGCCTCTTAGGTGGACTTGGCACCGGCTGAATGATCTGCTCGAGGTTACTAGACGATTGTGCCATTTTCTTTGTTGAGCGATCAGCCTTGCCTTGAGCAATGTTGTGCCTATGATGCTTGTTCTCCCCTTGGGGAATCAAAGGCTCCTTGGGCGCTAACGATTTTTGTGCCTGCTCAATGGCTACGTATGACATCTGCTTATCAAGCATGCTAGGTTGAGGCTCTTTCTTTCGAACACTCATGTCCGGTTTCTTACCTCGAGACCTAGAGTTTCTCTTAGTTTTCCTTCTGTGCTTCGTTGCTTTTGATGCACTTTGGCCTTTAGTCGACCAGGGAGGTTTGGCAAGGGGTTTTGGCACCCAAATCCATCGGTTGCCTGCATAATACCCTTGAGCCCGAAGCAACACCTTGGATATCCATCGTGGCGTTGTGCTGGCTCTCCATCGTCGCCTCCGTCTATAAGGCTTGGGCTTCTTTTGGGGTCTTCTACGGTATTTGTAAGTCCAAAGCCTGTCCTTGGCATTGTCTCTTGACCTTCTTGGTTCAGGCCTGGCCTCACTCACTGGTTCTCGTTGTTCGACCTGTGCTTGTATCAGTTTTTCCAACAAGTCCTTGCCCTCGTTAGTAGGCTTGACTGTTACGTCAGCACCTTCCTTGCCTTTCCCTCGAGGTTTGATGAGGTCACCCTTGCTAAAGGTTGTGACTATCCTCACACCCGGTAGTGTCAGGTGTATCCTCTGTGCTACATAGTCAGCCTCACATTTGGTCGCCCTTTTGAAGGGTCTTCCTAGGAGGGTTTCCTTCCTGCAGCTAGCACTTTTTGGAGGAACGTGAAATAGGATAGGCAAGCTTTCCGTTTCAATTGTTGCAAGGATTTTGCACTTCCCTATTAGTGCTTGTGGTTGTCCCCCATAAGGGCTAAGAGTTGCACTAGTCGGTGTGAGCTTTGGTTGGCCTAGTAGGGTCTATGATTCATAGGTCAAGATGTTAAAATATGCTCCTTCATCAATCAGAGCATCGATAGTATGCTCTCTTTTCGCGGTGAGTTTGACCCTAAGATAAGCAGGTGGTACTATGTCTTCATCTTCCGGGTCTTGGCTTGTAAATTTAAGCCTTCTGACAGATGCCCTTGAGTTCTCGACTGCACGACCAGATGTGGATTCTTCACTGCTGTCTTGGGTTGTCTGTGCAGTGTTGCTCAAGGTACATCTCTCGTCAAGAGTCTCATGTCTAGTCATCTTGGCATTTGTAGCTTGTTGATGTTGCATTTCGCTCTGACTAGACATGGTGTGAACATAATGTCTTTGTGTTCTATTGATGTGGCCTTTTTGCCCGTGATGGCTAGATTGGCCCGTTGAGGTTCTAGGGTCTCTGTTTGTCTCTGTTCGGGTATGGGTTTTTGGCTGCTCTTTTGCACGTGAGAATCCATGCTCGTATAGAGCCATTACTTCACTAGGGTCCAATTTGGGAGGCCTGTCACGGCGCGTGTTTTCTCTCCAACCTACTCGGGGGAGGTGCGGAGGGGGCAGAGCCCCCTCTGCGGGGGTTCGGGGGGGGCAGTCCCCCCGGCCCGCAGGGCCATTACGGTAGACGCCATATGTAATTTTGAGGACCGTTTATAGCCAAATTTTGAGCTACGTGCTCTAAATTTTAGCCCGATTATGGATCTGTGATGTGCCTTCAGCTCTACGTAGCCTTAGGGGTCAATCTCGGGGTTTAGATGTATCAAAATTTTATGTTCTAGACACGTGTCCGATTTTGACAGTTTTCTGTCCGATTCTCAGATGTTCGATTTTCGGGAGTCCGATTATCGGAATCGGACGTCCGATCTTGGGTGGGTCCCATCGGACCAGTGGTCAGATTTTGGTCACGTCCGATTCTAGGAGTCGGATCAAAAAGTGGTCCGATTTTCAAGTGGTCCGATTCTGGGAATCGGATCGGACAGGGTGGTCCGATTCTGTCTGGTCCGAGTTTGGGACTTGGACGGCCCGGTCCGATTGTGAGTGGTCCGATTATGGACTCGTCCGAGTGTCCGAGTCGGATGGATTGGTCTGAGCGTCCGAGCGTCTGATTCTCAAAATCGGACGGGTTGGTCCGAGTGCCACGTGGCACGTCCGATCGTACTGGTCCGATTCTAGGAATCGGACGGTCCGACTCCCGAACTCGGGTGGTCCGATTCTGGGAATCGGACCACAGCGAGTTGGTCCGAGTGCGTCGACGGGCGGACGCGATTCCCGTGTGTTTGTCCCCTCCTCACTGTCTGGTGCACAAAATCACCACAGACTTTCTAAATCTGATCAGGGCACTTGTTGGAAAATATCAGACTCACCTGGAGCAGCATGAATCACCGATGCCTAGGAATCGGGGCAGCGCTTCCTCGTCCTGTGAACCAGAAGTTCTCTCTCTCTCTCTCTCACACACAAGGCAAACCAAGGAAATGAGGTCTGTCCTGGCCTCCCAGGCCTCTTAAGGTCCCTTTCGAGCACTGCAGAACCTCACAGCTAGTTCCTTGTTTAAGGTTGCCCTTGCGCTTTTGGCCTTTTCTCCCTTTCTTTCTTCAGTCGGGCTACCTTTTTTCCGCCTTTGCCCTGCGTCTTTTCCACTTTCTTCGTGTTGGGGTTAACAACTAGGGTTCAATTGCCTAGCAAATGGGAGCTATATGGTGATGGCCAAAAATAATTCTATTTTTCCAAATTGAAGGAGAAACAAAAAACAGAAGCCATTGTCTGTGTGGAGGATAAGGACAAAAAAATGGTATATGATTAGTCCTCTATTGCAAAGTAATCAAGGACCATCTTTCTTCAATTTTTGGCTCTAAATCACGTTGGGTACCCAGCTATAAAGCCAAGCTGTAGGATTTTTCGGTTGACTTGGTCTCCACCATTCCTACAAATAAATCCTTAGCCTTGGAGAGGCCCTTCTCTTTAGAGGAGGTTAAAGAGGTGGTATTCAATTTCAAGCATGGGAAGTCCCTTTGGACTTGATGGGCTTCCAATAGAAGTGTTCCAGAAGCTTTGGCCTTGATGTGGATAAGATTTTGTAACCCTTCTGAACTGATTTAGAAGGTAGTAAAGATCTTATTACAGAAAATTCTATATAGATCCATAATTGGAGATTATAGCTTGTTGGATAGAGGGCATAATAAGCTTCCATTTGAATCAGGAAGTTAAGTGTTTTGACATCTGTAGCTCAAGACATTTCAGTTTTAGTGACAGTGGGTACAGTTGGACATCACCTAGACAGCATAACAAGGACTCACTATTTGACAATATTTCACCTAAGACCTTCATCCCAAGTTGAAATCTCTTCAAATCTGGTATATCACTACATCATAAGCTTTTTGGAGCTATTAAGCATCGGGATTGAAGCAATACTTTGACAGATACAAGGGATTTTGTGATTGACAATCCATTATTACCGCAATCATTTCCAATGGCCAAAGGCAAAAGGAAAGACCAAGATGGAGACAATTCAAGAGGACATTAGAGAGTATGCCAATGAACAAAATAACACTAATGAAACCTGAAATCAAAACCAACATGATGATGGTGTAAGTGTTGGTAATGCCCATAGTGTGCAACTTGGAAATGAAGAAAACCATGCATTCCATGAACCTTTTGGGGAGCCTACACTTTCAAATGAGTTACATATAATGAGCATTGGAATGCATGACGGATTTGAACAACTTTCTAAGTCAATGGGGAATATGGAAAAGACAACCAATGCAATAAATGAGAGTATTCAACAATTGGTCAAGTTCATGCAATATGAGTTTGAAAATATAGTAGCAAAGACTATGAAAAATGGGTTTGATGAGGTATTATCAGCCACCACCATCAAGGTTCAAAATACAACCTCTTCTCCAAATAGACCCACTACTCATGGTGAAAATACTTCAACCCAGCCATCTAATGTGAAAGGGAAAGGGATTGATCAACCAATCGTGTCCACTTTTGAGAGAGGAGAGCCTTCTACATTGAAGAATACCTATGGTTAGCCATCAAAGTATTATGGCTATCCACATTTTAATCCAAGACATGAGGCAACTTATGTAGGGGATGAAGACTTAAGAGAAATGGAGAATGAAGAGTTCCATGGAAGATTTGAAGAAAGAAAGTCATTTTAAGACATCACTAACAAAGAGAACACAATCTATGGTCAGCCCACTAGTGGACAGCATCATTCATTTGTATCTAATCAACAAAATCAAGGTGGTAATTCTTCTAGGATAAATTCCTTTGGAAGGGATTCAATGCATAGAGAATCTTAGAGACAACCATCTTTTGGACAGCATTCTAACAATTTTCAACCCACATATAATGAGACGGAATACAAAGAGAAAATCACAATTTCCAACTTCAAGGGGAATAATGCATCTCCAACGGAGTTAGAAGAATGGGTAAACAAACTAGAGATGTACTTCACTCTTTTCCCTCGCCATGACGAAGCTAAGATCTACTTTGCTGCACTCCATCTTGAAGGGTATGCTCATACATGGTGGAGATACATGCAAAGAGTTGGTCATAATTTTGCTTCATGGGAAGATTTTTAAAAGGCAATGTTTGAGATGTTTGTTTCTCCAATGGAAAAGGAAAAGTTGCAATGAAGATGGTATGATCTTCAACAAAGAGGCATGTCCGTGTGTGAGTACTCCAATATGTTCCTCAACCTCTCTATGTATATTGATGGAATTTATGATATGGAAAAATTAAACAAATATATCTTTGGTTTAGATTCGGCCCTTTCTTTGGAAGTAGATGCAATGCAGCCCAAGAGCATTCATGATGCTATTCAATATGCTGAAAGGTATGGATAGAAATATAGGAAAGATTCAATGGGTTTTCAGCCTAAAGGTGCAGGGTATTCTTCATCAAATCAGTCCTCTAAGTTTGGAGCTTATTTCAGCCAGCCAAAGGACACTTTTAGGCAAGAAAACAGGGGGTATAACAGTCCCAACAGTTATAACAACAAAGTACCAATCTTTCCTACTGTTTATACCTCAAAACACGGTGGAAATTATGCATAAAAATAGGGGAAATTTTCAGAAATATGGCTAAAGCACAACAAAATTTTACAAGGGCTAAAAATACACAAAAGGGATCTCAAAATAGCACTTAAGCAAGGTCCTTTCTAATGATCTAATTCTGGGCATGCGAATCAAAGGTTTATGCTTTAAGTGTGGAGAGAAGTGGACACAAGACCATAGGCTGAAATGTAAATCTAAAAATAGTAAGCTCAATTTTGTCATCATTGATGAACCGGATGAAGATGAAGGACAAGAGAATCAAGAGGCAAACGTGTTTCAAGTGGATGCAAACCCTGTGGTTGAAGACACAAGACCATAGGCTGAAATGTAAATCTAAAAATAGTAAGCTCAATTTTGTCATCATTGATGAACCAGATGAAGATGAAGGACAAGAGAATCAAGAGGCAAACGTGTTTCAAGTGGATGCAAACCCTATGGTTGAGGACACAAGACCATAGGCTAAAATGTAAATCTAAAAATAGCAAACTCAATTTTGTCATCATTGATGAACCGGATGAAGATGAAGGACAAGAGAATCAAGAGGCAAATGTGTTTCAAGTGGATACAAACCCTATGGTTGAAAACGTGAATGATGAGGATGATGGAACCAATGATGAGTTTTATGACATTGTGGACAGCTTTCCTTTTGATCTAGATGGTTCTTTATGTGCCATTTCTCATTATGCATGGATGGGTTGTAAGGGAGAAAATACCCTTCGACTTGAAGACCTGATCAATGGCAAAGTGGTTCATCTCTTGATAGACACGGGTAGCACCCATTGCTTCATAAATACCAAATATTTACATGGACTAAAATTGTTACCTCAACAAATGCAAGTGCCATTGAAGATCCAAGTTGCGAATGGAGCTTATGAGTCAAGCAATGAAGTGTGCCTACAAACTCCTATTACTCTATCTGCTTCATGTACCATACAAGTGGACTTGATTACTTTGAAAATGGAACCTATTGATATTGTCATTGACTGCGATTGGTTAACGTCCATTGGAAAATTTTCATTGGACTTGAAGAACATGAAAATGGAGTTCAAATGGAATGGACAACATATAGAATTGAAGGGCATTGGTCAAAAATAGTTGGAACTCATATCCATGAAGAATTTAAGAAAAGAAATCAATGCACGATCATGTATCTTCACTCTTTTGCTTGCGAAAGTAGATGAAGAGCAGCCACCAAATCAGCCATCTTCTTCTTCAAAGAAAAAGGATCCAAGGTTGGAAGAGCTATTGGAGGGGTACAAAGATTTATTTCAGCCACCATCACATTTGCCTCCAAGGTGAGAGATTGACCATCCTATCTACTTGTTGCCTAATACCAATCCCATCAACAAACCTCCCAATCACTTGTCAAAGTTTGAAAGGGAAGAGGTGGAGTGACAAGTCAAAGAGTTGCTGCAAATGGGTCCAATTCAACCAAGTCAATCTATGTTTGCCTCTCCCGTGCTCTTAGTAAAGAAGAAGGATAGATCTTTCTGCATGTGCATTGATTATAGAGAGTTGAACAAGTCCACGGTGAAGAATAGATACGCAATTCCATGTATTGACGATCTCTTGGATGAACTTAAGGATGCAAAGGTCTTCACCAAGATTGATCTTTGTTCAGGCTATCACCAAATTCGAATGAAGGAAGGAGATTGATCTTTGTTCGGGCTATCACCAAATTCGAATGAAGGAAGGAGATGAGTATAAAACAGCCTTTAGGACTGAAAGAGGGTTATACCACTTCTTGATCATGCCATTTGGGCTCTCAAATGCCCCTGCCACTTTTCAAGCTCTCATGAACAAAATATTGCAGCCTCTCTTATACAAAACAGTCCTTGTATTTTTTTATGACATTTTCATTTATAGCAAGTCCAAGGAGGAGCATTTGATGCATGTACGAGAGGTCTTTGACATATTAAGAAGACATGCACTCTTTGCCAAAATGCCAAAGTGTTCTTTCATGGAAGAAGAAGTGGAATATCTAGGTCACATTGTGGGAGAAAAAGGGATAAGAATGGATCCTAACAAAGTGAAGTGTGTCAAAGAATGGCCTACACCGACTTCTTCTACATCTTTGCAGGGATTCCTTGGATTATCATCATTTTATAGAAGATTCATAAAAAATTATGCTCATTTGGCGGCTCCTTTAACCAATAGATTGAAGAAAGAGTCTTTATTTTGGGACTCCATAGCTGACAAGAGTTTCAACAAGCTGAAATCTCTCTTAATTTCAGCTCCTATTCTTGTTTGCCCAGATTTCTCTAAGGAGTTCACTATATGTGCGGATGCTAATGGAAGAGGAGTTGGGGTTGTCCTCTATCAAGACCATGGAGTTATAGCATATAAGAGTCGCAAGCTTGATGATAAGGAGCATCAACTACATGTCTATGATCAAGAGATGTTGGCAATTTTGCATGCTATTAAAAAGTGGCATCATTATATATATGGCAGCCATTTCAAGGTTAAAAGCGACCACCGTGTGCTGAAATATTTCCTTTCCCAATAAAATTTGTCTCCTAAACAATAGAGGTGGCTAGCTACTCTTCAAAGCTATGATTTTGAAATATCCTATATGGCTGGAAAAGACAACATTGTAGCAGATGCTTTATCAAGAATGTGGGTATGCTCCATCTCTACAATTTCAATTGTGCATAAGGATTGGATCAATGATATTCAAGAAGAGTATCTGCTTTATGAGAAAGCATAAAAAATGATGAAGGAATTTTAGCAAGGCAAAGGAGAAGAGTATTCCAATTTCAAATGGCATAACGATCTTCTATGGTATCATGGTAGAGTCTACTTGACACCACAATCTTCTTTCAAAGACCATATTTTGCATGAGATACACTCTTCGCCTTTAGTAGGACACCATGGGGCTGTTCAAAACCTTTGATAATATCCATAAGAGCTTCTATTGGAAGGGTATTTGGAGGGATGTTAAGGATTGTGTTATGCAATGTCTTCCATGCCAACAAAACAAGAACTCTTCTCTTCTACCCGGCGGCTTACTTCAACCACTTCCTATTCCTCATGGTAAGTGGATTGATATTACCATGGATTTTATTGTGGGATTACCTACAACAAAGCATGGGTGGAATAGCATTTATGTGGTGGTAGACTGGTTGACTAAATCAGCCCATTTCATCCCTACCAAAGCTCAATTTACAACAAAGCAAGTGGCTAAACAATTTATGGAATCTATCTTCAAGCTTCATGGAATGCCAATGAAGATTGTGTCCGATCAAGACACTAAGTTTATGGGCAACTTTTGGAGGAGTTAATTCTCTTCAATGGGGACTCTATTGACTCCTAGTACAATATACCATCCACAAACTGATGCAAGAGGTGAGTATCTTGTTGTTGCAGCATTCATCTTTGATTCTCAGCCATTCATGGCAATACATTTTTATGCCTAGCCACCTTGGCTATGGTTTCTTTGGCATATTTGGTGTATTCTTGTATTTTCCAGTTATTTTGTTTGCTGTGAGAGTTTCCTCTTTTATACAAATGAAATGGAGCTTAATAAGTGTGACTAACTGGATTGGCCATCATGCTAACCGAGCTTGCTAACTATGCATTGCACAATTACAAGCTTGTAAAGTTCATGAAGCTATGCCTCGATCACTTTGCATTTTTATGAGCAAAGAGAAGTAGTTGTTTTCTCACAAAAAAGGATGGATGGCACCCTTCGTGCAAAACAAACTATGTGCTCTAGATGTAGTGTTATGTAAAATCCCACCAATCCCAAGTTGGAATATGTGCAAAAAAAACTATGGAGACTTAAAACCTTAGAGAAGGTAGCATTGATGTTGATCCTAACATAACCACAATTATGCACTAGTATTAGTTTACATAGGTAAAGGGAAAGGAAGTTGTAACTAGAAAAAAATTGTGTTAAAGATCAAGCTAGCCCTATTTATCATGGTTAAGACCAATGTTTACAATGTGAGAGAGAGAGGCGCAAGCTATGTGGGTTCACATGTTTTTTTTTTGTAATGCGTGAAATCGTATTAAAATGTAAATAGTTACATCATCCTACAGATGCAATGTGGCTCATGCCATGGCTTCTAATTTCCTATAAAATAGCTTAAAGATCCAGTTCTTTATAATCAGAGGCTTTTGCACAGAAGTGATCTCCAACTTCAGTTGTCTAATACAACAAAGTCAAACATATCTTTGTTATCAACTGAAGGGAGGTGAGCCCTAAAGTGGAAGCATGAGTGGGAGTAAGAGCTATGGTGGAATGAGCAAGATCAAGAGAGAGAGACACACACACACCTGCAGTGTGCAAGCGCGGATACTGTCAATTTAGTAATACATGGGCGGCTAGGCAGAGGCGCATTTACCCCCAACAACGTCCCACTTAAAGGGAATCTTCCTTGGTGAGGAGTGAAAAGAAAAAAGAAAAGACAGTACAAGATCTACATAGATACAACAGGATGAGGAAAGATGTCATCTCATGCAGCACCCATCAACCTCCTAAGGAAGGCAAAGCGCTCTGTAGAGGGGCTTTTCATGAGCAAGTCTGCAAAATTCTAGTCAGTTGACATCTTGACAAGATCAATAGACCTGTCCTCAATGACCTCATGAATGAAGTGATATATCACCTCAATGTGTTTCGTCTTCACATGGAAGACTGGATTCTTGGCTAACTGGATAGCACTCATAGAGTCCAAATGTAGTGTAGGGATAGCGTATGCAATACTAAGGTCAACAACCAAACGACCCAACCAAATGGCCTCCTTGCAAGCCTCAATGGGGCTACAACATACTCAATCTCTGTAGTAGAAAGGGCTGTGCATTTCTGCACCCTGGACATCCATGAAACAATACCTTCAGCAAAAGTGAGCACATAGTTAGAAGTGGACTTTCTACTATCTGCATGTCCTGCATAGTCAAAGTCAGTGTATCCCACGACTCCTATATCCTGGCTACCATAGCATATGCACATATCAGCAGTGCCTTTCAAGTACCTCATGATACCCTTCATGGCATCCCAATGCCTCTTGCCAGGTGCAGCCATATAATGTGCCACAACACCAACAACTGCAAATGCAATATCTGGACGGGTGGCTATCATGGCATACATAAGATTGCCCACTGCAGATGCACAAGGAATCTTGGCCATTTTGGCCCTCTGCTCATCTGTCTGTGGACAATTGGCCTATGATACCTTCACATGAAAAGGCAATGGACAGCCAATAGACTTCATATCCTGCATACAGAAGCACTCAAGGACTTTATGGATATACTCCTTCTATGACAGATAGAGTAGTCCCCGAGACCTATCATGCATAATGTGCATACCAAATATATGAGAGGCATGTCCCAGATCTTTCATCTCAAAGCTCTTCTTGAGCTAAGCCTTAAGAGCATCTAGATCATCATGAGCTTTCCCTACTAAAAGCATATCATCCACATAGAGTACCAAAATCAATAATGAACCATCACGGGCTTTCTTCATTTACAAGCACAGATCCATAGCACTACGATAATAGCCCTGTGATTGCTTGAATGCATCAAATTTCTGGTACCATTCCCTAGGTGCCTGCTTCAAGCCATAAAGACTATTCCTCAATCTACACACTAGGTGTTTCCTGCCAGGCTTTGGAAAGCCCTTAGGCTGCTCTATGTATATCTCATCATGTAAGTCTCCATGTAAGAAAGTCTTCTTGACATCCAATTGATACAAGTCCAAGTCAAGCTGTGCAGCCAAATCCAAAACTAAGTGTAGCATGGTCATCTAATTTCCACATGTAACCATTAAATTGAAAATACAAAGAATAGACTAAATGCCAAGATAAAAAAAGGTTTAATTTTAAAAAGACTATTTTCTTTTCTCTTTTCCCCCTCTCTTCGTCTTTTTCTCTTTCTTCTTCTTCTTCTTTTTTAATCATTCTCCTTCTTTTTCTTCTTCTATCTCCCTCTCAAAGTGTGTCCAAAAAACTTTAAATTAAAATTAAAAAAAAATATTTAGTTAAAAAAGTTTAATCTAGCACACATGAGAGAGAGAGAGAGAACCTAGGCCCTACACATGAGAGAGGGACGAGCGGGGAGAAGAAAGATATTTAATTTAAAAAAGACTATTCTCTTTTCACTTTTCCCCCTCCTCTCTCCGTCTTCTTCGTTTTATCCTTCTTCTTATCCTTCTTCTTATTCTTCTTCTTCCTTCATCTCTCTCTCTCTCTCTCTCTCTCTCTCTCTCTCTCTCTCAAAGTGTGTGAAAAACTATGCTTGAAAAACTATAAATTTAAAAAAAACCTTTAAAATGTTTAATTAAAATAAAATTTTAAATTAAAAAGTTTAATCTAACATAGAGAGAGGGGGGGAAGTGGGGGCACTTTAATGAAAAAAGGGGGGGGGGGAAGAGAAAAGGAGAGATTTCACGTGAGAAAGAGGGGAGGGGAGGGGGTTTTGATTGAAAAAGGGAGGTTTGGAAAAGGGGTTAGGTTCAGGAAGCCCTCTAGAGCTTCGAGGCTTTTCGAACCTTCAACAAAAATAATATAGTAACAAGATGTATAAATTATTCGCATTTTCTATATTCTAAAAACACACTTGATGTTTACAACATACACTTACCATTTGCATGTGCACAAGTAACTAACTCTAAGGTGTTTTATAAAGCTATGGCTAAGGCTTAAAGGGTATACCATGGATGCACCCTTAAGTGATGATGTAAAAATTACTTTTACTTTTATTGTTGTAAAATTTTACCCATTATTTGAAAAAGAATAATAGAGTAGTCATCTCTTGTATTGGCCAACATATTGCTTACTACTATCAAGTGATGTAAATTTCCAAGGGCCTTAAATTACAAATTACTCTTTAACTTCTATAATAGAGATTTCATGTAACTAGAAATATTTATGTTTAATTTGGTTAGATTCGTGTAAGACTACCCTAATGTGTTATTTATTTACGAAAATATACATTATGCTTAAATGACCCAAGGTGTTTATGTGTCACATGGCTGGAGCCCCAAGAAGATTACCAAGGAAAATGGGATTCTACTGCAAGAAAATCTATCTTGTAACATCAACAAGCTTTTGTTTCATTCTTTAGAGAACCATAATAAGGAAAACATTAATTCTTCACGGAGCATCATAGTAGATATCTCCCACGGATTTGATAGAATCAACCATAATCTTCAACATCTTCACAAAATCCATCATAACAAACAAGAACACAAAGGAATACACCATTTTTGAATGGAAATCAATCACATAGTATTCATCTTCAATGTCTTCATATTTTTCTCTTCTCAATCTATCATTGACAGACACATTGTTTTGATATATTTGGCTTTCTCTCTCTCTCTCTCTCTCTCTCTCTCTCTCTCTCTCTCTCTCTCTCTCTCTCTCTCTCTCTCTCTCTCTCTCTCTCTCTCTCTCTCTCTCTCTCTCTCTCTCTCTCTCTCTCGTACATCATCTCCTCACTACAATACTCAGGAATGGCACTTAATAATCCTTCTTAGTTCGTGGATGCACCTCCCAAGAGGTATGGGAGGTATGAAAGGGCACAAGAGCCACTACAGTGTCTCTTCATAGCTCACTACTGTCACTGTCACTTCAGTCCTCTCTTCAGTCTTCAGCAGCTGCTTCTTCCATTTATTTAGCTCTTTTGAACTTAGATTCATCCTTTCCAAAAGTTAGAAAACTTTTCCAAAGTCACACATACATTCTACAGAACACTTACAGAAAATCTATAGAACAAAACAGAACAAGAATAGAGCAGAGACATAGGCTCTACAAAAGGTCTACAGAGGGTTACAGAAGGTCATCAGAGAACATCAGATCCTCATAACTCATACTAAAATCATTCCAAACTATCAAAAACTATTCAATAAGCTTTCAAAAGACCTCAACCTTCATCAATCATCAATCCATGCTTCATACAGAAGAAAATCAGAACAAAACAGAAGATATCAGAACCTCAACACAACCTATCAGAACATCACAGAGCTTCATATTTCCACTAAGAATCATCATAAGCTTCCAAAACATAATCAATATCATCCAAAAAACTCTCAAAAACTTCTAAAAACAACCAAACATCACTCAAAATCCATCAAAAATCAACCATTCAGACCTCAAAAACAACAAAAATCAGTCAAAAATTCAGTCTTTTTCCACTCTCAACATATCTCCACACTTAGAAAGGAAGTGTCCTCACAACCTAAGGAAAAGAAGAATGTAAGTTAAGTAAAAAGCTCAATTCGATCTTCTTTAATATCTGCAATAATCACCCAAGCATAACCCCAACTTATCACATGTATCTAAGAAAGAATACTACTAAAGGAAAACATTGTTATGCATTAACACATCTTATAAACAATAGAAAGTCATGACAAATTTGTAAAGGATATAAGAGGTTCCTCAGCTTTGCATCGTAGGCTTGCCATCCACCATCACCATCAGTGTCAATAGTCGAAAAGAGAGCTCTCGAACAAATTATTCAACCAACACGAACTCATCACATAAAAATTAATACATCACAAACACAAAACAACCATCTGAATGGCATCTCCAAAAAATATATATATCATTAAGAAGCATAGAATATACATTCAGGGGTATCAGTGAAGATGATCCCTCTTGAAAGCTTGATGAGTACGAAAGTTATCCATGGATAAAGACTCATCTACAAAAGATTTTGGAGGATTCTGAAAGAATTGAAGACAGCACATCCTTTCTAGCAAAACAAGGTATCTGGTAGGTAGACAAAGGGCATGAAAATATAGAACATCCAATTGTTGGGAATCAATGTTCCCATTGACATTCATACAAAGCTTGGGAATGGCCTTTTGATCGTTATGGAAATGTCTATACATATATGCTAGGTACCAAGCAAAATGGGCTGTCAATCTCATTGAAGGATCTAGAGATTGTGAATATTGTTGGAAAAAATGGAGATAATTTTGGTACGCTTAACTAGCCGTTGTCCAGTCCCCTGGAATTAATGGCTAATTAATATGTGGTCCCGTGAGAGAATCAATTGAGCTCCATCCTCTTCTTCTTGGAATCTACTAATCAAATCCTTTATACCCACTAACCAACTTAGGGGGTTTTGTCAACCGACTAGACGCTGGCGTCCCCACACTTAAGATATAACATACACTTGCAAACAGAAAAGTAGGGTTAGGAACACTTAGCCCATTTCGTAGATGGTTGAAGGGAACCGTCGTTGTTGATGCAGAAAGATTGAAGCCGTCGTCAGGCGGCAAGAGGGACCAGGGCGCGCCACAGAACACGTCCAGCACGGCAGGGACCATGCAACAGCACCCATGGAGGTAGTTTTGTCAATAAATTCTGTCAATTCAAGTGTCAATGATGAAGAATAGAACTCTCAACTCATAGGCACTCAAGAGGATGATAGAACAGTCACTCACCCCATGACGCACATCGCTCAATGAATAAGCATGAAATCCCATAACGCACAGTTGGTTTAGAATTGAACAAGGGGAAAGTGATTGGGAGGGAGTATACCAGTGTGCACAATTGATAGTGCATCCGTGCGTTCCACCCATCTGGCATAGGTGCAAGGAGGAAGGCCAAGGAGCCTTGTAGTACAGTGCACAGAACAGGGTGATGTGTCTTGTGCTGATGGCAGAGACCGGTCCCATGTATGCATAGGGAAACGGAACGTACCTGACTCCAATTGTCGTAACATTCCTCAATCTCACCTCTCGGAATTGATTGAGGAGAAACACCAGTCACACTCAGCCCACCCTCTGTATCACACTCTATTGAAAGATACAAAGGGCAACCCATTCCTAAAACCCATTGATATAATCGGCACATTCACTTGTGCAAAGGTTGTATACCTTGTGTGCATTTGATGGTGCAATAGTGTATCATGTCCTGTGCCGACATATAGTGCAAGAAGGAAGGCCAGGGAGCCTTATGGTGCAGTGCACAAGAACAGATTGTGCGTTGTGCATTGAGAGGCCCAACCTGTGCATGCAACACTCCATTCACACATCTCGCCTCTCATTTGATTTAAAGGGAAAGACCGGTCACTCACCCCACCTTCTGTCTCACACTCTTTTGATAGATACAGAGGGCAGTCCATACTCACGTCCCCATCCTGTTAGGATGAAAGCTTGCATCACTCAGGGGGTTGGTGATGAAGATCGCACTGGCTATTGTTATTACCAGATTGTTGAAGATGATATGTACCCAGGGAGGTAGCTGACACGTCTGGCACTTCAATGATTTGTATGGAAGGTCATCTGTTAAGGAGGGCAGATGAATTGATATTGTAGAGACAGCGCACTAAGGGAGGTAGCTTCAAATTGCTTACGGAAAGGTTCTGTTGATGAATCACCTATCCTGAACTGCGAGATGTTACCACCTTTTCCACAGTCAACTTTTCACCCAAGGGTGTTTCCACCTTTTCTTGAAACAAGGCGTGCTATGACATGGAATTTCTTCCTTTTCTCCTATAACAGTTTTTTTTTCTTTCTTTCTTTTTTTCTTTTAATAAAGAGAATGGTAGAAATACCATGTAGCAGAACCATCCACATCACCACTACTAGATCAAACGAGAGGAAAACAGAGTAAGGATTGGAGGTGTCTGAGAGGGGTTAGCAGAACAAGACCGCCTCATGAGGAAGATCATAAGGGCTATCAGAAGCACAAGGAGAAGGACAGTGTGACATCCACAAGGAAAAGGGTGCGTCGACTGTGATTGTTAGGATCCCCAAGGAGGGAAGTACTTCTTCAGACGACAGCCATTGATCTGAAAGGGATCATCAAAGGCATCAACGGTCTGCACCTGAACAAAGCCATTAGGGTTAACAGCAAGTACCTTGTACGGGCCCATCCACCATTGTTGAAGCTTGCCAGGAAACTTTCCAAATCTCGAATCATAGGCCAGGACAAAATCACCTTCTTTGAACTCCTTGTGCTTGATGAAACCACTTCAATCCATTGTATACAGTAGACATTCACTACTTGAAACTGAGTATATGCAGGTCCAAATCATCTTCAAAATGATGGCAAAGCATTAGCATAAAATCCACCAAGCATAGGCATTAATGGCATAGCATATGGGTATGAGGTAGTGTATGTAGATGAGCTCTAGGACTTGTGCACTTTTGCTGCAGACTAGACAAACTTGTTATTGTTATTACAGCCAATGTGTGCTCAAATCAATGTCCCAAAGCTCAAGAGAAGCATCAATACATTGCAACCAACATTGCCAAGCATTGCTCTAGTGCCCAAGAGACCAAGTATTGTCATTGCCATGGAGTAGGAGTGCTGCCCTTTGCTGCCATGAAACAATGCAAATTGATGTGGCTGATCTAATGGTGCTACTGCTCGTAAATGGCTAATTTAGGGTCAAAGGAAGCTTGAGGGGGTGCCAAAGAAGGCACACAACAAGCCTTAGCAAGTCTTGTATCAAGACAAATGAGATATGAGAAGAGGGAGGACCAATGGTGGCTGCCCCTTCCTGTAAATACCCTGTGTGACTTGTAAACCAATGAAAAACCTAAAGCAAAAGAAGCAATACCTCTAATACAATGCCCTGAGGGTGCCCAAAGGGATCAGGAAGGTGAGAGGGAAGCCGATGAGTGACGAGAGCTCAAGGGAGTTGGCTATGGCTGCCAGTAAGGAGACCTAATGAGTGTAGGTATTCAATAGGAAGTTGAAGACACCACGAACCAAGCTCGAGTAGTCATGAATCCATGCTCTGATACCAATTGAAAGGTCAAAAGGATCGAAGCTTGCTTGGAAGAGCTATGGCGGGAGAGCAAGAGCAAGAAAGAGAGAGAAACGAAACGGGAACTCCAAGAGTCACAATGTGTGACCGGGCCTTCCTTTATTCAAATTATCACTAAACAAATAAAGAATAAAGTGATGGTGATGGGGTGCCCGTCACCAGCAGTGTGCAGTGGTAAGTATTGTCATAGTAATACACGGGCGGCTAGGCAGAGGCGCCTTTACCCCTAGCAAAATTTAATTTAAAAGGGGAGGGGGAAAAGAAAGAGAGAGATTATAAGTGACAGAGACTGGAGGGGTTTTAATATAAAAAACCGGGGGGGGGGGACTTTAATGAAAAAAGGGAGGGGGAAGAGAAAAGAAGAGATTGCACGTGAGAAAGAGGGGAGGGGAGGGGGTTTTGCTTGAAAAAGGGAGGTTTGGAAAAGGGGGTAGATTCAAGAAGCCCTCTAGAGCTTCGGGCTTTCCGAACCTTCAACGAAAATAATATAGTAATAAGGTGTATTAACTATTCACATTTTCTATCTTCTAAAAACACACTTGATGTTTACAACATACACTTACCATTTGCATGTGCACATCTAAGTAACTAACTCTAAGGTGTTTTATAAAGCTATGGCTAAGGCTTGAAGGGTATACCATGGATGCACCCTTAAGTGATGATGTAAAAATTACTTTTACTTTTATTGTTGTAAAAGTTTACCCATTATTTGAAAAATGATAATAAAGTAGCCATCTCTTGTCTTGGCCAACATATTGCTTACTACTATCAAGTGATGTAAATTTCCAAGGGCCTTAAAATATGAATTACTCTTTAACTTCTATAATAGAGATTTCATGTAACTAGAAGTATTTATGTTTAATTTGGTTAGATTTGTGTAAAGCTACCCTAATGTATTATTTATTTATGAAAATATAAATTATCATTAAATGACCCAAGGTGTTTATGTGTCACATCGCATTTGTGTTTTGGTTATAAGAATACTCTCTCCATGTCAAAGTTGTGGGATTGTTATGTTAGTTATTATTATTGTGATTCACTTCACAAATGGCATTTGTGTTTTGGTTATAAGAATACTCTCTCCATGTCAAAGTTGTAGGATTGTTATGTTAGTTATTATTATTGCAATTCACTTCACCAATGGGTCTCCCTCAACTTAGGTAACTCTTTGAGCCCTTCTCTACTCGTATCTTGGCATGCCCTTGTGATTCCATCACCAAGGATATTGGGAAATGCTCTCTAGCAACTGCATTTGGCATCATTTTTCTATAGCTGCACATTGCTTAGAACTGGAAGGAAAGCATTCTTTTTTTAAATAGAAAAGCTTGCAATACACCCAAGCTCCTAAATCTTGGAAAGAAACAAAGCCCTCTAGTATTTTCCTTATGCTTTAAACATGCAAGGTGCGTATGTCTTAAATCAAAGTAGGATAAGCTTGCTAAACATGATTCAAACTCCTCCACTTGCCAAATGTATTGATTGTGATATGGAGAGACAACATGAGTCGTCTATTGCATGCATTTTCAAATGCAAGTACTTGCACTTGCTCAAAACCCCTTGCATACTCTTATTTCTCTATCACCCTCATGATTTCAACAAGAGCTGTGATCTTGTCATCTGCCCATGTCATATGATTATGAGTTTTTGTCCTTTTCATTTACAAATTGCATGATTTTGAAACCCTTTCATTTTCCAAGTTATACAATCTTGTATAATGGTTCTTCTTTTCCATAAATTGAATAATATCTTATGTTACAATCCCTTCTTACATGGCTTAGAGCTCCATATGTGCCCTTATATCTTTAGCATATTCATGAATATTATGTAAATATCGTTTATAATGCATTTAGTTTTCATCTTGTATATATGGAATATGATTATCGGGAGAACCATGTATTTATCCATGGAATATAAATAAAATCCTTCACATGAGCACATTTCTCCTTCTTACATGGTGGAGCAATCCTAAGATAGCAACATACCTGACCCATCTATCCATGGCACATGGCAATACTGATGGTGGGCCTAGTGGTTGAGATGTTGAGTTAGTGAGTGTGATGATCAATTGTACTTCATAAACTAGGCCTCTAGACCTTTGGGACATATCTCCTCAACTACCTATTTTTTAGGCTTTATGTGTGTCTTGAGTGCTTTGGCATTAATATCCAATGTTGTGTGCGGCCCATGAAGGAGCTCAAATATTTTGTTATTGGCAATAGATAAGTCTTGGAAGGCTCTCATTCATCAAACTTTCAATACATTGCCATTTTGTTATTTTCTTTGTGTAGCATTACAGGCAAATAGAATCAGTATTTGTGATTTTCGAAAACACATTAAGACACCCAAGGTTGATCAGTTGGAATATGCTAAATTGGGAAGCAACACAAAGCTCTCAAACATTCACTTTTAAGACTATATTAACATTAAATATCCACTCACATGACTAGTTGCTTATTAGCAACCCTTGTGTGAAAGCTTATAAATTACATGCAACATCTCAAGAATGGCTCACATCAAACCCTATAAACCACAGAGAACATGTCAAGTATGTCACTCAAATGATTCATGGCACACTAAGTGTGTTTCACATCAAAGCCTCCTTATGCATGAGTTCAAGCTTTGGATAGCCTTATAGCAATTTCAAGCATTCTCGTTCAAACTTTGTAGCCCATCTTGTTTAGAAACTTGCCCATGCTGTGACAAGGGAGCAACAATTTCCACAATGAAACTTTCATCGGGAGCCAATATCAAAACATTTAGCCTTGATGCTTTGTGAGTTTTTTGCAAGACTTTGTGCTAGACCTAAAATTTGAAAGTTGCAACACCCTTCCTTCTAGGGAAGGGTCACTAATATATTATCCTTCAAATGATAGGTAATAAATTTAGAAATAATAGCTATATATTCTTCCAATCTCTTTAAAAAGAAAAGGGGAGCTCCATGAGCTTTTCCAAATGAAATGTTTGGCAACCCCTCAAAATGTTAAGAGGGGGCTTTATTCACATTATAAATGGATTTGACCTCAAAATTTGAAATTAAAAAGTCCTAAATTCCTAGTCGCATATTACAATGAGGTTCAGGATAAATTTGTTTGCCATAACTAGGTTGGCCCCATAATTTCCATTGAAATTTTGATTGGATTGAGCCTAGAACTTTTTACATGCAAATAGATATTAATACTAGATGGGGGGGGGGGGGGGGGGGGGGGACATACATTCCTACATAAAATATTAAGGCATTGCCTGGTTTATGAAGCTTGGCACCTTGGCCAAGCCATTGTTGATCGACTTCTCTACCATGCTCGGAGCTCAGTGGTGCACAAGGAAATAAGATTCAATCATGATCGAGTCTAAAGCTTTTCAAAAGTGCATAAAGAAATAGGATTAAGTTAAGATTGAGCTGAAATCTTCTTTTCTAAAGTGCATAAAGAAATTCGGTTAAACTAAGATTGAGCGTAACCTTTGAAATGGAAAGGTTGTCTATGTAAACGGTTTTAGCGTCATGTGATAATGATTAGTGGTACCATCTCCTTTTCAGTGAAATTCTCATACCTAAGCAAAAGGGGGCAGGGGACAGATTCGCTGGAAGACAGAAGGCGGGAAATGCCAGAGCAAATATAATTATTAAAAAATGTTTTTTTCGGCTAGTTTTCACACGTAAGGAATCCGATGCCGTGCACGAAAAGAGGCGCAAAAAAAAGAACAAAAAAAAAACAAAAAAACATTCCTATCGAAAATGTCCGCCGCTTGTACAAAAAGGCTAATTTCTATTTTGCAATGTCTTTATATCGGACTCTTTTTAATATTGCAACCTCTCTCGTTAGCTTTGAAACGAAACCACCACTATTTCTTAACATTGTGGCCTTACACTAACACTAGTCTCTATCCCTTCAACTAAGAAGGGCTTCCCACCACGCCCGGTTTGTCAGTTTGGAGTGGATATACAAACTGTGTCTAGCATCTTTAACTGTGCCAAAAGAGGAAAAGCTCGGGCACAGATTGCTACATGAACATGCAAAGAAGCAAAGACTAATTGCAAATATTGTTTGTTTGTGATGGACCTCTAAGCAAATTTCCCCTTAAGTCCCCATCATGCTAAGTTAAACTTATTCACATACCACCACCAAATGTTGCCACACATGTTTCCATCTTGACCCTTTGTAGCACCTACACTAAGGTGCTAGTAGGACTGGCAGGCCACAATAGATGTGGTAAGTTGAGGTGATCTTGAATGTTCCGATTACCTTGCCTCAAATATTGTGCTCCCAAAAGCTTCAAGTTCTATTGTTATTTTCTTTAATCATGGTCTTCATCATGAAATGTACTCTAGAGCTCTTGGCTATTATCATCATCATGAAAGGTCATTCGGGGCTCTTGGCTCATATGGGCATTATGGAAAGTCCTTCTAGGTTGGCCCTTATCGCAAGTATGGAGACTACTCTTATCCAGGTGACAGGGACTCTTAAAACACTCATGGGAAGTTTGAAGGCTACAATTACACATCATTAGCATGTTTACATCTAAGGTTCTAGTGAACCCTATCCTCAATCTACCCTTGTTTCTCAACATCCACCTTCTAATGTTGAGATAATGGCATTGGATTGAAGTCCCCCCCCCCCCCCCCCCCCCCCCCCTCCCCCAAAAAAAAAAACCTCCTATTAGTTTAAAACTAACTCAGTGAACATTGGCTTCTATAGAGTCTTGTGAGTAGTGGGCTTATGCGCTTGTTCTCTATTGATTGGTGCAATGCTTTAGAAGAGGGTATCCAAATTAGTTGAGAGCTTGTTGGTGTTTTTGTCATCTTGCTCCATTAGGCTAGCTCAATTGTCCTACTACTATTTTGTATTATTCACCTTCTTCTTGCAATCGGGGCACCTCGGCTTATATTCATGATATCAAGCTATAAACTCATGTCATGTCATTCCATAATCTATATAAAGTGGCATTGTTTGCTTTTGTCCTTGGTTTATAGTTCTCTTGAGTAGAGAGTTACAACTATCTTTGAAGTAGCTACTTCATGAACAATGAGGCTTCTCTTTTTATTGTTGTGTTTAGCAACTATCTCATTAAACTCATGTTTGTTATTTAGCACCATAGTATTCTATTTGTAAATGGAGCTCTTGATTCTTAGCTTCAAGTCCAAAAATCTTACTCAATCCAAGCCAATTTGGTTGTACCCTTGACATTAATATGATGGAAGAGGCCTAGTGCCAAGCATAGACCTATCTAAGATATACTTGCTACTCCCTTTCCTTCCAATTTGATGCATTTGTTTATTGTGTAGCTTCTATTACAACATCCCACACTTTTGTATGCATAAGCAAGAAAAAACATGAATCAAGTAGGTCTAAAATATTTGGCCATTAAACTTTTCAATTTATGCATTCAAAATGAAACTTACAATTTGAATAGAGAGGAATTACTAGTTGTATATGGAATTAACAATGTCTGTCACTTTACAACATAGCATGACAACTAAATTGACTAGGAAAACCACACATTATTGCTAAGTAAAAATAACAGACGAGTTATTTTCCTAAAGAAACTAGTTCAAATTGTTGGCATGTAGGTGAGGACTATCCATGTAGATTTTGAGATTATATTGTTTTGATAGTCTTTTGCACCCCAAACAATAATAGAATTGGGTGGAAGAAGACCAAAATCTTCATATTACTATCATGCATGGAAGTCTACGTGAGCTCGACATGTAGCTCTCTGCCAAACTTGTCCCTTATCATTTGCTCTCTCTCTCTCTCTCTCTCTCTCTCTCTCTCTCTCTCTCTCTCTCTCTCTCTCTCTCTCTCTCTCTCTCTCTCCCCTTGTGACACAAAATGAGACAAGTTGTATTGAACCCCCAACAAGAGAATGTGAGCATTTTTTCCCACCATGGAGTTAGCATGCTCATACATTTATCTTCCCTCCTTCCTTCGCCCACCTCAATCTCTCCACCTTTGTCCACCCCCTCTACCCACATTTATCTACTTTATACGTGCCTAACCCCTCCACCTATCTTCATCACCATCTTTGTCACTATAGGCCCTCCACCTACCTCTATTGCCATTTTTAACACTCTAACCCTACCTACCTACGTAGATGAAAAGCTTATCCAATTTCCACATTAAATAGGTCCTATCATAGCTAGGGAATTCCTTTGTGAGGAGTGTACACCGAATGAACATATAGTGTCATGTTAAGCAAGCGTTGGCATCAACAACAAAGGCCCGATAAGCACAAATTTTGAATGAGTGCAATTCCAAAATATATTTTCACAACTCATTGTTCATAGATTGTGCATAATCTCCTCTGCCATTTGTTAAGGTCCATGAGGGCAATTGAGGAGCTAGGAGGTTGTGGCCATGTTATCTTTCTTTTGAAATTTACAAAACAACAAAATAATGACTTGAGGAACAAATAATCTTGGATCAGTCAATGTAGGATTAACTTACTAAATGTCTAAAGTTGCATAGTAATAGGATGCTTTAATTTCCCTTGTGAATTGAAGATTCAAGCTAGAGTGCACATTAAGTAAGTGACTTGGTCTACCTATTGTGGTTGAATTGTCCAAGGCCTCAAGCACTACAAGATGTTCTAAGTTATCCCCTGGGTATTGTGATGTATTCAAATGTTGAAACATATTTAGAAGATCTTTACAAGTTGGAGCTTTCCTTGATAAAGTGGTAGAGTTACTACCAAATTTTGAGATGAGAAAGCTCAATTACAAACTACAAGGGGATGACCTTATAATAATGACTTTGTTGGATTATTTCTAAGTTGCAAAGTGCATTGTTGATTTCCAAAGGTGTAGACTAGGTTTACTTTCTAGCTAAGAGGATCTTTAGTTATATGTATTTTGTGCGAGTATAGTTTAATTCACAAGGGATGTATTGTAAGGAAGCCATTTTGCATTTTTATTTTTCAGAAAAAAACATTTCTACAAAAGGGAGGTTAAGATATGGATGTATAGGGTGAATAAACATCACATGGCTTAAGATATGGATGATGTGGACATTTATAAGGGAACAATATGAGTTAATAGTTGATATGACTATTGACTTGTTTGCATTGATACTTATGCTATGAGATGGGAAAGGGCCATAAGAGCTAGGTTTAAGTGTGCCTATTTATGGGACAATCATACAGGCATGCATCTAGGTAGATGCGATGTCAAAATAAGTAAAAATGCGGGCTAAAATCCTAAAAATATCATAAAAGAAGCAACAATATAGAGTGACTTGAAAATCTAAATGAACCTAGTTGGAAGAACAACACAAAATTGTGGATTAATCATGTCTTCAACTTAGATTTTAAAGCTAAACAAGCATTGCACGTTTTAACCAAGAGGTTGTACTTTTTTATGGTACAAGCCTAAGGCCACGCATGGCGGTAGACCTTATGACAAAATAAATACGAAATAAGGGCCTAAAGAGGCAATGATACAAAGTGGGTCCCCTAAACTTACCTAAAAGAGGCTATGGCTAGAAGTAGAACACACTATTGTGCAAGAATGATGTCTCAACTTATACTTTAACATCTAAATAAGTATTGTATGATGTAAACTAATAAGTTATATTACCGATTGTTAGGTATATAGGGTTTTGGATTTTGTGGTGACAATGAAATTCATATATAAAAAAAGAGGCTGAAAATGCATTTTCACTAAGCTTAGCTCTTGTTAATTGAGCATCCCCATCCCCCCCCTCCCCCGCACACACACACAGAGAGTCACTGTGTGTGTGTGTGTGTGTGTGTGTGTGTGTGTGTGTGTGTGTGTGTGTGTGTAATAAGAGGCTGAAAATGCATTTTCACTAAGCTTAGCTCTTGTTAATTGAGCATCCCCATCCCCCCCCCCCCCGCACACACACAGAGAGTCACTATGTGTGTGTGTGTGTGTGGATACCAATGCTTTTGTAAAAGGAGTTCTATTATTGAAAAAGCATGATTACATTTAGCTAGAATGTTATAGACCACCTTGGGTCCTTAAAAGTTTTATGGCTAAAGGCACTTAGGGTACAAAAGTGAGGTATGAAATAAAATCTTTTAACAATGTGAAAGTTGAAGGTTTATGTCACAGGAGAATTTTCTCATTTCATTTTAGATTTTCACAATCTTTTGGAAATCGTAATGTCAGACACATAATATTTTACATTAAGTTGTGTAAGGCGTGTCCGTGTACATTAATGCTTGAAAATGTTAGGCAAAGAAAAGTAGATTATGAAGCTAGAAAATCTCAACTTCTTTCACACTCTAGCGCTGTTGCTTTCCCAAGATTAGGAAAATGCAAGAATATCTATCAAATCAACATTTGTATAGTTTTACAAGGGCCCATGTTAAATGAACTAGGTTCTCACATGTGAATTGGATTCAAGGATAAAAAGTGAAAGTGAATCTAACAAGAAATTTTCATATAGAACACAAACATGTTCAAGAAGTATAATTGTAGCTTTTCATTGCAGAATATTGACGACAATGAAAAACTAGCGATTATGCACATGGAGGGTCAAGCTTATGAAAAGCTTAATTCAACATGTATTTATCCATGCAGGATTTTGATGTAGAGAACTATGAATGTGTAAGGTACTTGAGCTCAAGTAAGGTTATCATGTATGTCTTATAAGAAGAGTTTTAAGAGAGAGAGAGAGAGAGAGAGAGAGAGAGAGAGAGAGAGAGAGAGAGAGAGAGAGAGAGAGAGAGAGAGAGAGAGAGAGAGAGAGAGAGAGAGAGAGAGAGAGAGAGAGAGAGAGAGAGTGTGTGTGTGTGTGTGTGTGTGTGTGTGTGTGCAGGCGTGAGCGTGCATGTAGGCATGTGTGATAACTCAATTTGCATAAAGAGTCGAATCTTCAATTAAGAGAATATATCATTGCATATTGATTGCATTTTGAAGTTGAGATTTATTCTTCATATATGTGCATATATGTAGATACATACATGTGCACACATGTGACACATATAAATTAAAAGAACTACATACAACTATGTGTGTGTTATACAATATATGGACATATGTCTTCACATATATACATAGATATGTAGGTGTCTATATTACCATGTACATGTACTTGAAGTACATATTACACATAGATTATGTATGCAAAATGATATAAGTATAGCATATGTTTGTTTGGTCAAGATGTATATAATAATAGTATAGAAGGTGACCATCCTTTTGTGCCAACTCAAGAAATTTTTCTATTCGAATGAGATCTCATTATGCTTGTACGTTATCCAAGGTAGAGATTAGCATTGCACCAAACATTCTCAAATGGTGCTCCTACTCTACATAGGTGGGTGTGCCATGTATGAGAGAGAGAGAGAGAGAGAGAGAGAGAGAGAGAGAGAGAGAGAGAGAGAGAGAGAGAGAGAGAGAGAGAGAGAGAGAGAGAGAGAGAGAGAGAGAGAGGCCATAAGCAAATTCCAAGTTGTAAGGCACTTTTTAAAGCATAAGGTTGAACTCTTACCACTCAATACAAACTTGACTTCATCTTTAAGAAAAAGATACACACAAACATGTGCCAACACACGTATGCAGTAACTCAAATCATTGCTTTCACAAACACAATCTCATAATAGTTCTTTATAGACATGCTCACACTCATATGCATTTGTATGCTCTTAAACATACACATTCTCTCCCAAGCTAGCTTCTACCATGCACTAAATTACAAAGAGAGGGGGTGCAAGGGGGGAATGGAGGGAGATACAACATGATGTTTCATTATTTTATGTGCAAGCATAAACACCAACTACTCTTGAATATATGATCCCTCATCCACTCCCTGCATAGCGCATGCATGTGCATGTGCAAACTCACTCACTCTCACTCGTAGATGCACACGTGCACATGCACCCACACACATGTATGTATGTATGTACACACACATATATTTTTATATATACACATATATACATACACGTGTGTGTGTGTGTGATGCCTACTACTCTTGAAATGTTCTCCCTTGTCCACCTCTTCCATGTCACATACCCACATATACCCCCCTTCTCTCTCTCTCTCTCTCAAATAGTGTTCCCTACATATGTGATGCAAGGTGTTTCCATTTTGGGATTAGTTCCTTCCTTTGATAGTAGATTACAAGTTTTAGGTTTTCAACTAGATTATTAGTCACTCTTCAAAAGATGGCAATATAAGGTGTTGAAAGACCATATTGACAAATGCTTAGGCTTCTAACGTAGCCTTTTTTTGGGTAAGGTGCTTTTATGAAGGCTCATAGTAGGAGGAGCAAAACTTGGGAATTAGTTGAGTAAGAAGAGGAGATTAATTTTCATTCCTTCAAGACATATGTCATTTTCACTTTTAGAGCATGTCTTCCATCTTTCACGAACACACACGAGTGGAACATTTAGGTAGTGTAGATGTTATCAAAGGCTTTGTGATTGCTTTGCTTAACAGGTGTCCACTTTGGGGTCAATGTCTTTCCTTAATGAAACAGATCAGTAGATTGATTGGAAAATCCATAAAGATCTCTTGCTTGCTCTATGAATGTTGTCTATCATATGCTTGTGTAGAATACGTGTTGAGGTAGAGTGATGCGTTTTAGGTCGCTCTTGAAGCCATTTTCTGTACATGGATTAGTGAGCCAAGGCTGCCCAACATCACCCATTTGCAACCATAATTGATCCCTTATTTAAAAAATTGATTGGTTGTCGGTTTTCAACAAGGGGTGATCGAGGGCCTCTCTTTTCTGGATGGAAAGTAGTTACTCGAGAGCCTTTGGAAAGAAGTTAACCTTGAAAAACAAAGGGTTATGATGGGGGCTATTGATTTTGAACCAAGAAATTGACGCTACAAATAGTGATTTTGTGAGCATTAGGTGGGAGCTTATGACAAAACAAGCATCATGCATGTGAATTGTGCCTAGTACCTACAATGGCTCAATGATAGCACATATACGTACATACTACACACACACACAGATATTGGGCTTGTCCATGAAAGCCTGAAGGAAGGGCAAGTGAAAGAGGGGCGGAGAGCCCACCAACAAAAGTATGTTTCTCTCGTGAAAAAGCGCTAGATGGGCACGCACAAACATACGCGCAGAAGGGAAGGCAATAATTGGGGGAGGTTTTGGGAGGGAAAGGTCTAACCCAGCCGAGGCTCGTTGGTACAGAGACACACAGAGAGAGAGAGAGAGAGAGAGAGCCTTGCATCAATGGGACCCCTTAGCACAGGGGAGAGAAGGTGGCAGGTAAGCAAAGTATATATAAAGGAGCCTCCTCCCTTCAAAGCCTTCGTCCAATTCAATCATCCATTCACGTTGAGACTTGGCACTGGCTGTATTGATCCGTGCCCTTCCCTTTCCCTTTCCCCTCTTTCTTCTCATTTGCTCCTTGCTTCTCCCTCCTTCTCTCTCTCTGTCTGTTAGGTGAGCTTGCTTCCTCCCCTTTCCCCTTTCCTTTGTGTGTAAAATTTGGGCCAACCTACTCCTCCTCCTAAGCGTGAGGTTAATTACCCAATCTTAAGCAAAACTATCACCCCCCTGAATTAGCGTTCCTGGGCAACCTAAGGATACTAATCTTTCCCTTGATTATGTGTTTTTCGGGTGTTCTAATTTGTGTACTCTAAGCATATTAATCTCCCCCTGATTGTGTATTTTTGAGCAATCCAATGTGGGCACTCTAAGCACATTAATCTTCCCCTGACATTTCGTGTTTTTGGGTGGCTTCTAATTTTGGGCTATTCTGAGCATATTAATCTCCCCCCTGATTTGGTGTGTTTGGGTGTCTTAAGCATATTAGTCTCGCCTCCCCTGGTTTTTAAAGAAATCTGGGGCATTAAACCTTGCAATCTAGTATGAGTCCAAACGGGAGCTTTTTCGTCTTTACTGATGTTTGCTTTTTAATTACAGGGCAAATATACTTATTCCATTTTTGCACTTGGGTTTTGTCAGTTTCTATCATTTTTAAAATGAATCACTTTTGCTCAAATTTTCCCGCACCGTGTTATCAAAGTATGAACTGATTCTGAGATGCTGGGTTACGAAGTGTAGTGCATACATTTTTCAGAATTTGGAAAGACTATCATGGCAATGGTTTTTAGGGAATTAATTTGCTTTCGTGCTTGGAAGTCAATTCTCATGAGGGATCCGTGTGTGCTGCAGATCATAAGCAAGGATGAGTGATAAGAGTGACTTCTCCTTTGCTGTGAATGGCAATGGCATCCCCAACGGTCTTGCCAAAATTCACACCCACATGGAGGAGAAGCCTGTGACTTCGGATGTGTGCATTGATGACAGTGTGCCGACGGTCAAGGCGAAGACCCTCAATGAGCTGCACTCGCTGCAGAGGAAGCGCTCCGCCCCTTCCACACCCAAGGATACCCCCAAAGGAGGGGCAGCCTCCATTTTGCAGCTCTCCGATGAGGAGCGCCAGCGGCAGCAGATGCAGTCCATCAGGTGGGTGCCAAGGGCATCAATTACTCCCTACATAACCTCTATTTGGGCGCACTTTTTGCCCGATGGTGCCTGATTGGGCAAATGGTGTGGTATTCTGCATCCATAGATCATGATCCAACGATATGCACTGAAAGCAAGTATAGAATGGGTTAGACCCTACGATGATCTCAAATTATTTGTTTGTGAAGTCTTGAGTCCCGAGTCAAACAAGATCGCAGAGTTGTGGTGTTTGTTTGGGCAATGGTGTGCTATTCTGCATGCATAGGTCATGATTCAACTTTTTGAACTGAAAACAAGTAAAACACAGGTTAGACCCTCTGATGATTTCAGATTATTTGTTGTAAAGCTCCAGAGTTCTGATTCCAACAAGATTGCAGAGTTGTTCACAATTCTATCAATAGTTGAGCTTGTAGATTTTTCCTGCCATTCTAGTAAATAGGTAATTTCAAGTACTTTTGGTAGCCATGGCTAGTTTAATAGCCTACTAAAATTGTGCGGTTCTGCTCTGATACAGTGCATCCCTTGCCTCCCTTACTCGGGAGACTGGCCCCAAAGTCATTCGAGGGGACCCTGAGCGAAAACGGGAGGTGGGCGATCAGACCTATGAACATGCAAAGCCCCATTTTTCTCTTCAACCATGCATAAGCGACAGTGCTCTGAAGTTCACCCACATCATGTACAACCTTTCACCCGCAGGTAAAATTTGACCAATTTGCCTCCAGCACATCTTGCTTGTAGAGCATAGAACAAAAGCATATAGATTGTCAACATCCTCAGATTTTATGATTAATCCATTCTCATGCTTCTTAAATCCAAAAGTGGTGGGGAAATGACTTTGCATCATGTCTACTTGTGGTGTAATTCATTGCACTTTACTGTTTACCTATGCCTAATAGCAGGCTCTGCCTTGTTTTTATGTGCTCGGTAAAGAGCTGTATGAGCAGGCTATCAAGTATGAGAAGGGATCGTTCATTACTTCAACTGGATCTTTGGCCACCCTGTCTGGTGCTAAGACAGGTCGTTCCCCGAGGGACAAACGAGTAGTTAAAGAGGATATGAGCAAGAATGACTTATGGTGGGGAAAGTAAGTTGGCACAACTTCCTGCTCCACTCAGTAGTATGCTGTGATGGATACACTTCCGTTAACATGTTTTGCTATACACATTGCTGCAATGAAATACAGCGTTTAATCTCTAGCATCATTTTGGGTTGATCTCAGGGGTTCCCCTAACATTGAGATGGATGAGCACACTTTTCTGGTCAACAGAGAAAGAGCTGTTGATTATCTAAATTCTCTCGAAAAGGTGAGGTTTGTGTCATCATCCAACCAACTAACTTATGATGGTCTGCCCTGTAGGAATTAATAAAAATTATAATAATGTCAACAGTAATAATAATATTAGTAAATTGGGGATCTGCAGCTTATATAATTGTAATTCATCAACAGAAAAGAAAAGCGTAGTTGTTTGTCTGCAGCTTAATTAATCGAATTCTACTTTCCTTCCAGGTATTTGTGAACGACCAATTCTTAAACTGGGATACAGAGCATCGTATAAAAGTCAGGATAATCTCGGCACGAGCTTATCATGCACTTTTCATGTACAACATGTAAGCATCTTTACCATCTGAATGAGTGTGGTACATGTTGAGCTTCATAATGAGATGCCAGTCCAAGCAAGGGATTGCATTGTTTTGAGATTATCTAATCTGTATGGTTGGTCCTTGGTAAGCATTTTGTTGTTTGTTAGAGTCACCTCCCTTGGCCAGATGAGCATAGCCTGCGATTTCCGATATTTAAGGAGGGTCTACTTGCCTTTGCAAGACCCATTTAGTTTCCTTTTAAATGTGTGTATATGGGATGAGATCGCATCTGGAAGATATGAATGGGTGGCAGGTGTATCCGGCCTACCCCTGAAGAGCTGGAGGACTTCGGGACTCCGGACTTCACTATCTACAATGCGGGCCAATTCCCATGCAATCGATACACACACTACATGACTTCCTCAACTAGCATAGATCTAAATCTTCAAAGAAAAGAGATGGTGATTCTTGGTACACAATATGCGGGAGAGATGAAGAAAGGGCTTTTCAGCGTGATGCACTACTTAATGCCCAAGAAAGGGATTCTTTCTGTGCATTCCGGCTGCAATATGGGAAAAGATGGGGATGTGGCCTTGTTTTTTGGATTATCAGGTTTGATCATTAAACGAGGATCTTCGGTGCTCACAAAGTCTGGGTTTTTGTAGAGGAGAGTGTGTGCAAAAGGCTAAGGTTTTCTATAGGATAGCTGAGGAGTTTTAATTGTCTCCATTGAGCAGGTACTGGGAAGACTACACTCTCAACAGATGAGAATCGATATTTAATTGGTGATGATGAACACTGCTGGAGTGATAATGGTGTCTCCAACATTGAAGGAGGCTGCTATGCGAAGTGCATTGACCTGTCCCGAGAGAAGGAACGCGAAATTTTCAATGCGATAAAATTTGGAACAGGTAAAACATGATGGCATCTCGTTTAGACACCACTATATCCTGTCCTGACTGAATAATTTGAGAGCTACAGTCTGGTTTGATGCATGAATTGTTTTTTATGATTTTAGTCGTGGAGAATGTGGTCTTTGATGAACACACGAGAGAGGTGGATTATTCAGACAACTCTGTGACAGGTGTGTGCTACAATTATGGTGGTGTCTCAATTTGGGTCTGTTTTGTTTTGCATAGATAAAATAGTTGCTGGATGTAGGATCTTCTGGAAACAGCTCAGATTTCAGCACATATGGATGTTTAATTTTGCAGAGAATACAAGGGCTTGCTATCCAATTGAATACATCCCAAATGTGAAAATACCGTGTGTTGGTCCGCATCCGAGGAATGTGATTTTGCTGGCCTGTGATGCGTTTGGTGTGCTTCCACCAGTCAGCAAGTTAACGCTACCTCAAACTATGTATCATTTCATAAGTGGCTATACTGCCCTGGTAAGTTATTATTAACGGCTTGTAGTATGCTTGGTACTTTTGAAGAAAGACCATTGCTCCTCATACAATTGAGGTGCATGGCAATAGGTTGCTGGAACAGAAGATGGGATCAAGGAGCCTACGGCAACATTCTCAGCATGCTTTGGGGCTGCCTTCATCATGCTCCACCCAACTAAGTATGCAGCCATGCTTGCTGAAAGGATGAGGAAGCATGGAGCAACAGGTTGGCTTGTGAATACAGGATGGACAGGAGGCAGGTTAGTCTCAATCTGTGTTCCGATTACCGAACCTTGTATTTGTTATGATAGTTCAATAGTCGATTGAATTGCCTATTCAGAGGTGGATATTGCTGTGCTTTCAGATATGGTGTGGGGCAGAGAATGAAGCTTTCTTACACAAGGAAGATCATAGATGGAATTCACAATGGGTCGCTTCTGAATGTTGAGTACAAGGAAACACCGGTTTTCAAGCTGTTGATCCCAGATCGTGTGGAAGGAGTCCCATCACAGATACTTCAGCCAGAGAATACGGTACAGTCTAGTCTTGAAGGCACAGCTGTTTTGTGTGTAGTGTGTGCATGTATTTTGAGTGTGTGGAGGAATGATCGCTCCTTTTGTGGACAGTGGTCTGATGCAAAAGCGTATCGGCAAACGCTCGAGAAGTTGGCTGGACTCTTCAAAAAGAACTTTGAGAATTTTACTGACTACACAATAGGCAATGACAACAGTCTTACCAATGAGATCCTACAGGCAGGACCTCAGTAGTCTCTCAACAGAGAATGCCTTGGCAAACCAGGAAAGAACCAGCCTTGTTATCACATGGGTTTGGTGCATCCATGTATCTGTAAGTGCCATCATAGGAGGGCTAATGCAGAATAAAGTTAGTGATTTAGTTTTAACTTTTTTATTGGATAATGTAATGGGGTACCAGGATTTTGAGCCCTAGTTCTCATAGGGCATAGTCAGTTTTGGTAGAGCCTAGCTTTAAAGCTATAAGCTCGGTTCCATATGCGATTATCGGGATTTCAGTGGAAAAGTCTGTACAAGCAAAGATGACAAATTGTCTTCATTGACCTATCTATGAAGATTCAACTATATTCCAACACTACTAGGCTTCTCTTCAAGCAATATGAGAGTGCATTTCAGTGAAATTTTAAAGGGGTTTGGTTTGATTATATACCGTTTTATATTCGATCCAAGTATAACTTTTTTGGTTTGTCTCTCTCTGCATAAGATCAAATAAATTTGTGGTAAGTATTTTAGGTTGCAAAGAACCTCTCTCAAAGAGTCTTGTCATAAACTAATCTGAGTGGGTTTACAGAGTGGAGAGCCTTGTCATAAGCTAATCTGAAGGGATTTATAAGGTGCCATGTTCTTTAAACCAGGGTAATTATCCTTGGAAGTGAGCCTTTTCACCAAGTTGCATGAAGCCTTTGCAATATATATGAGATCCTAGAAGGTGGAACATATGCCAAAGAGTTTGAAACCTTGGCCAATGAACGCATGAGTGAATTGCAAGAGTGAATTGCAGACGAACCTCCGTGAGATGGGGAATTTGTTAATGATTTTGCTCACACTTCTGTCCCAAGAAAAGCTAATCAAGAAACGTGAGAATTTGTTTGATTGACATAAAAATGGGAGGAACAAAGAACTTGTGTAACATGGACCTTAGGCAAAGCTTGTTTCAATGTAGGGACTAGGAGTGTAATTACAAAATAGCTTGTACAAGAGAAGGAAGATGAAATTATCATGAAGCATAATATTAAATTTAAAATTTTGCTTTTGTGGTGCTGGTTCCCCTTCGTAGAAGCATACCTTGGATATCTTTTTGTGAGCACAAAGAGGAGCTATCATGTGATAGCATTGCTGTCTACCCCAGCTAGTTCTGATGGAGCAAAGAAAGATGTGATATAATACACAACACAAAGTGTTCTCTTTCTAATGGAACGCATGGTGCACTTGCAAATAACATTACTATCTCATATACACCTTTGATATGGCATGCCCTTACAAGAGCTTATCCACTTGATGAAACACCCCATTGTTAGTGTGATGTGTGATTGATGTAAAAGTTAGATAATGTGAGCAAGTTTGTGAATGATGATGCAAATCGAAGGGTTTCAATTATTTTGATAAATTTCTTAATCGTTTTTGTGTAAGCAAGCTATGGTAGGATGATAATACCTTGTTAAGTGAACTTTGGGCCAAGATTCCACCATTTGATTGATCTCAACACTCTTTATACAAGTAATTGTATGTCAAAGAGAATGAGTAAAGGTAAAAAAGAAAGTGAATGAGGCATGCTTGAGGTTTTGGCATAGGTGAATATCCTCCAATCATCTTACATTATTTAGAACCACTTTTTTTATACCCCAATCATCTTACATTATTTAGAACCACTTTCTCTAAAGTGGCTTGGGCCTCAACACTTGCACATAACATCCTCAACCTTTAGATGAGCAATGATTTTAAAACCTTTTAGATGAGTCATGTTGAGATCAAAGGCCTTTTGATTAGTAAGATGATCGATAAGAAACTAGTGGTCACTAATGATTGTTAATAGAATCTTAATGGTGATGAATGCTTAAAGGCTCAACATGATATGGAAAGCACATTCTTGCACCAAAAGGCACGACGAGCAACACAAACTTCTATTGTATGAGAGTACTAAGTTTCAAGAGGGTTGTGATAGGCAACACTAGCATAAGAAGAGATCTTGGAACATCTCGAAGTGTTAATAATTTAAAGGATCCATCTAATCTACTAAATGAGTTTCACCTTTTTTAAGGTGATCTTTGATTGCAACTTTTGGTGTTTTTCTTAATTAAATGTTGAAGTTACTAGATATTCCATGATGATGATTGAGGTTAAGAAGTTCTTAGGTGGTGGTGTTGCTATTAGTAAGATTGTAACTTTTGGCATGTTTTTTGATTGAATGTTGGAGTGCTAGTTCTAAGGCTATTAGAGGCTAAATATGATGGAGCTTAACCATGAAATTAAAGGAAAACAAGCTTGCTATACTCTGGGAAATTTGTGATTCTAGACTAATTGGCATGGCACTTGAAGTACTTCGTCTTTTTTGCACAAAGAATGGTGTAAACTAATTTGCAAAGCTAGCTACTTTGTTCTACTCCAAAACATCTATCTGGCTATCATATCTAGGTCTTGTAATCAGGAATGTTGATGATTTATTTAGACACGGTCATTTGAATAGTCTCAACAATGGTGTAATTAGGTCTCATGATTAGGTCATGTTCATTTTCCAAACCCCATTATAGTTTTGAGTTGTGTATTACCATGAGATCTCTCAGGTGTTGCTTGATCTTTGAATGATGCTCTCATGTTAATATTCCACCCAACCAAAAGGTCTTTACTTTAATAGCATTATCTACTATAATGTTAAATGTTAAATGTTGAGTTCATTGCTTGAAAAATTTCACAACGCTATGGCTTTTGCTCATAAAAGTTAGGACACAAACCTTCATTGGCACCTTACTTGATTGACTTGATGCATTGACCAAGCCATCATTTGAGGTAGATGATAGAATTGAAGTAGAGCAATGAAGACACATCAATTAAGCTTTTACAACATCTACTTCATTGGATTGTTGTACCATGTGTCACATGTATATGATCTACCCACAATGATATCTTTTACACGTCGATCACCATGAATTGAAGCCTTGGTTCAAATCTCTTACATGTTCTCTTGTTTTGGTCAATATGTCTTTCAAATGAGTGATTTGTTTGCTACTCTTACCTCTTGATTTTCATTACTAACACTTTTTCTACCATACTTTCCCTTGTATTGTTTACCTTTTATGCCTTTTGACTAGCCATAGTAGAATTCTTTATATGTATCCCATAGTGACCACCTTGCACTAAATCAAGATATTGTTGAAACATACTCTAATAGGTAGTACACTTGAGTAGTTTTGCAATAAAGCTCGCAATATCTCCACCATGTCATATGCTCAATTACCAAGTTTGATTGCTTAGTAAGCCACCATGGAGCACAAAAATTTGCTCATTGCACGCAATCATAGCCCATAAGAATGTATTGGTCTCTCAAATATCTATCAAGATAAGGTTTTCCTATGCTAAAGTATACATCCTATCCATCCATAGTGTAGTTTTCCTTCCAATTTTCAAGTTAATGAGGGGTGCCAAGATATGAAGAGATAAAAGGGCAATCATGCACTTGCACTCACTTGTATGCTTGGGATCCATGATTTTGGTGTTGATGAAAGCTCTCAAGGAGGTGGTCATGCTCTTTGAGATTTTAGAAATTGAGGGGAAGTTACCCCTTGTCCTAATACCTCTCTTAGTTGCAATGCCTGCGAGAATGCTATGCTTCTAGGATATCTAACAATATGAAAGCGTGCATACTTAAGCACTCAAGGGGAGCATGAGAAATGATTCTTAAAAGGGCTAATGGGAATAGGCACATGCAAGTTTTTATCCATTTAGGCTACACATATGCGCACACATGTTTACAAGGTACAATGTTCTTAGTACAATGGTTTCATGACATTTTGAACAAGATTTGGAAAGAAGGGAGCTCTATTGCTTTTTATATTGAGAGGATAAAGGTCATATGCAAGAGTTATAAGAATGATCTAACTACTTGATCTGATGGGTGGGGATTAATCAAAGCTTGAAAGATTGAGGGACCTTGAGCAATGGCTTACCTCTAATCAAAGATTGAGAGGTTGAGGGCCTTGAGCAATGGCTTACCTCTAATCAAGGTTCTTAAGAAGCTTCTTCATCCAAGAAGTTGACCTAGATTCCAAATCTTTCAATGGAACTTAGGGTGCCTTCTGCACAATGAAGTAGGTGATGAAGTACAAGCTTACTAGTTGTCCATTTGTACACACATTGAATGATTTCTCTTTGTCAAGGTGGAATTAATTATAATGGTTGGCGGGCCAAGGTTCATTGTACTACCACAATATCTTATCTCCACATTGCTCCTTGATCTTTGAATGCTATTCTCATGTATGTTACTATTCACCCAAATTGACCTTGGCCTTTCCTCTTTTACTTCAAAGTTTGGTGATCGAATCAACATAAATAATAGGAAAATGTACGAGCTATGAGTTAATTATAGAGATTAACGTTGACATTGCTTAACATCTTCTTGATCCAAAATATTGGGCATCAATGTGATTCTCTAGGAAATCAAATAAATGTTATTTCATTTCTACATTCTACCCACAATAACCTCCTTTACACCTTGATCCTTGTGCATGTAGCCCCCTAATTTAAATGTATTGCATATTTGCTATATGTAGCATGTTTTGGTCAATACTTCCATCAAATGAGCGATCCATTTTTTGCCTCGGCACTTGAACTTCACTATGAGCCAAAATATAGGAGTAGGGCCATGTCACAATTTGCTAATCTCTCTAGATGTCAAACAAGCCAAATAAACTCAAGTTTAAATAGTGGAGCATGGTCATTTGCCTACTTTCTTACTAAAAAAGTGTTTTCTTTACTTGAAAAGTCTAGCCAAGTAGGTAGATGTGGAACCATCCTAAATGGTTTCACATCTACCTACTTGCTGACTTTTGCATAAAGAAAACACTTTTAGTAAGAAAGTAGGCAAATGAGCCATGCTCCACTATTTAAACTTGAGTTTATTTGGCTTGTTTGACATCTAGAAATAAATTGGGCTTCCTAGGGATTATTCCATTCTCACACCATTGACCTAGCCTTCTATGTTTCTTATATAAGTGGCAATGAGGTGAGCCTTTTGCTCCTACTCTTGTAGGTCATGCTATGAAAATTCTTTCCCAGGCTTCAATCTTGGAGAGTAGGAGATCATTTTGTTCTAGGTCTAGGAGGTTTGTTTCATATGCATGTCTTGACACTCCAAGTCAACCAACTACCCTTGCTTCCTTGAGAGGTCATTGTGGATTTCTCTTTCCATGGTTGACCAGTTAGTGTGCAAAGTGCAATCAAATCATGGTCCATCTTCTCCTTATGTTCTTGAGCTTGCACAAGTTAAGCTCAAAGAGTTTCCTTGGTGGGCAAGGCATGCTTCGACTATAACGGTCTTCTTATAATTAGGCCAACTCTTCCCATAGGTCTTAAGCTAATGGTTATGGGTTCTATTGAGCCTCATGAGGCCCCCTCAAGTTCCTACTATTCAGGGCACTATTTTGAAGATTAGGCTTTGATTCCTGCTTTTTAGTCATTTTAGAGGGTGGTGTGTTGCTACTATTGTAGAGTTCTAGTAGCTATTGGCTGGCCAAATTATCCATTTGGATGGTCACAAGTGTGTGGAGGTTCAAGAGTTAGGAAAGGTGGCCTTACTCCTTGGATTGAGCTTTTTCAAGTAGGTAGGTGAATGGTTTTGTTAGCATTCTAGAGTCTTTGGGCAGGTGAGGTTGGTGGTTTGGTTAGCATCCTAGAGTCTTTCAACTTTTTCCTAGTTGGTTCTTCAAAGTTTTATAGCTCTTCCTACAAGGCTTGTTGCTTCAATTGTGCCTGGATATGATCCTTTAGTATTCTAGTCTCGTATATGCTTTCATTCCACCTCCAAATGTGAACCACAAATTGGACAATATGAGGAGACCACCAAAGCGTATACCACACAACAAAGGACATATAATTTGTTGGCTATCTTCCATTATATGATGCGAAGAAAACTACATTCATGATGTCAACATAGTTGAAATCTTGTGATCAAAGTCAATCTCCATCCAAGGTGTAGCAAGGGAGGAGAACACCTCCATGTATAGACATATCCCACCCTGTGTAATGCATAGTTCTAAACACAAGATAGAAGTAGTGGTCTTCTTGAAAGCTTTCCACCATGGAAGGATGCTGGAGGATGTCCAAAAGACTCATTTGGTGTTGTCCAGCATGGATAGATGCTAGAGGACAATGCCTCATTTGATGCAACCTTGCAAGCATGTCATTGTTGTTAGCCTTGCTTCTTCATCATCATAGTAAAGAGATTGGGCATGACATGAATGCTAAGTAGTGCCAAGATCCTCCAATATGCTCCAAGAACCTTGTAGCCTTGGGGCTTGTGGCCTCTAACCATATTCTTAAATGATCAATATCTAGATGAGAGGCCAGTTACACATTAGTTTGGATGAGTTCGTGGAATAGGGTGGTGGTGTAGATGTTTCATGCATTGCGTTACGAAAAAAGTTGTCCACATGGAAATTTTTTATTCGGCATGTCCATGCCACCCAACACTATCAAATTGCAAAGATATAGAAAAAGGGAGCATTGAACTAGCACCATTTGCAAGCATAGCTCTTTTTGTAACCACTCAACCAATAGCATATTTGTTGTGACATGAAAGTGATTTATCTATTATGGTCTTATTCAATCGGGTGTGAAAAGCTCACATTCCTTTTTATTTCCCAGATTTTTGATGTTTGGACGATTGGTATGAAACTAGACTAAATATATTTGTTGGATGTACTTCAATGAGGCAGAATGAGCAAAAACTATAAATAGTAAAGGAGATCACATTGCCAATAAGGAGAAAACACCAAAAACATCTTATTGGCATAAGGTGTTGTGTGATCCTGGTGATGGGAAAAAAGAATTTATTTAGTGTTCCACAATAATTTGTGACATATTTTTTCTTCATGCAAAGAGACAAGCTTTAGAGAAAGAGTCAAAATGGCCAATTCATTGTAGAAGGCATGTAGTGGGTAGGAGATACACGCATGTCACCCATGGTAAGCACAAGGAAGAATGGAAGAAATGCTAAGATGGACAACCCTTCTTGCACACTTTGAACAAGAAACAAACCTTGTAACTAGAGCCATTGGTTACAATGTGTGACACCCTTGGTCATAATAGAAAGGCTTAAATACCAAAGAAATACACCATCTTTAGAAGCTTGTTGTGGGGTAGATGTGCTAAAAAATAATTTGTCTTGAAAATAGTGCATATAAGTTAGAATCATTGTGAGACTAAACTGATGGGAAAAACAAAGCATAAGCCCCTATGTTATACCAAGCTGATAGAAAATAGGGGAATGAATCCTTAGAATGGATATCCTCTTTAGAAACTAATTGACCAAAGGACCTAAAGGTAGAAGGAAAGAGAATCCCTCCCAATGAATGACCCTCTCCAAAAGCTAGATGGTCAAAGACTTGAAATTAGAAGGAAAGAGAACCCCTCACAACAAATGGCCCTCTCCAACAACTAATTGGGCAAAGACTTGAAGGGAGAAGGAAAGACAACCCCTTGGATGAAATAATTGGCAAGAAATACCTTTAGAAATTAGTTAGTCAATGACCCAAAGGAAGAAGGATTGAGGACCCCTCCAATGACTCCTCGTCGCATTCAACTCGAGACCAAAGGTAAAATGATTGAGAACCCCTTCTATGACTTTTTTGGTAGGAGGATACACTCAACAATTAGTTGACCCTCTTAGAAGGAGAGAATATGATCATGGGTCTTTGATATGAAGATCATCTTTGGAAATTAATTGACAAAAAAACTCATTGGCAAGAGGAAAAACTTCAACAATTAGTTGACCTTCTTACAAGCAGAGAATAGAAGCACATATCTTTGATATGAATATCATCTTTGGAAACTAATTCATGAAAAGTCCTGAAGGTAGAAGGAAAGAGAAACCCTCCTAGAAAATCAACCTCACCCACAACTAATTGGGCAAAGACATGAAGGTAGAAGGGAAGGGAACCCCTTTGATGAAATCCTTGGTAAAAAGGCCTCTTTGAAATCAATTAACCCCACTTTGAAATCCTTGGTAAGAAGGCCTATCTAGAAATCAATTTGCCCAAGTCCCAAAGGTAGAAGGATTGGTGAATGTAGATGAGAAGAGAACCCCTTTTATGAAATCCTTGGTAAGGAGGCCTCTTTGAAATCAATTAACCCAAGTTTGAAACCCTTGGTAAGAAGTCCTATATAGAAATTAGTTTGCCAAATCTCCAAAGGCAAAAATATTGAATACCCTCTATAGGAATTAGTTAGTCCTCTTATAAGTAGAGAATATGAGCACAAATCCTTCATAAGAAGATCCTCTTTGGAAACTAATGACCACAAGACCTAGATGTAGAAGGATGGAGAACCTTTCCCAACAAACAACCCTCTCTAAGATCAAGTGGCCAAAGATCTCAAGGAAGAAGGAAAGAGAAATCTTTTGATGAAATTCTTGGTAAAAAAGTTTCTCTTGAATTCAATCAGCCAAAGATGCATCCTTGGTAATAAGGCCTTTTTGAAACCAATTGGCCAAAGACCCAAAGGTAGAAGGATTGATAACCCATCCCATGACTCCTTGGTAAGAAGAGATGATTCCTCTTCTTCTTCCAACTTTGCTTCCCTTTCCCCAAATTCTTATCAGCCATTATAATTGAGGTCATCAAGTCATTGAACCCCCTCTTTCTCTATGTTACTTGATGAGAATGCCTTGCGTTAGGTTGTTGACAAACTATTCGACCTTGAGAACAATGTAACATCATTGGTTTATGGTAGATGACTTGTAAGGGTGGAAAAATTTCTACATAATAGGAAATGCTTCAATTAGTGCATCTAATCTATGATTTAGTGGGGTCCTTTGGTCATTTAAAACTTAGAAATGCATCTTTCAAGGCATTTCATATAGCAAATTGGCTCAAGCTCACAATGAATTGAATGTGGAGAAGTATTAATGGAGTATGTATTTGGAGGGTACTCAGAATTGGTGGATGATGGTACGGATGTGAGCAATGTGCATGCTCCACATCCATTAGCTTAGATGCGTGCTATTGGGATGGATTATTGTGGAGACATTTGTCATATTATGACGGTTAGCTTGGCACACTAAAATGCTATGAGATATTGATAAGGTAGAGCAAGGAGCTCAAGTACACAACAGAATCCCATGTACTTACCCTACTTCCTACAATTCCAAAGGTTAGATAGAGACAATGTTAATAGAATCACTAAAAGTGTGACATGGGCGTGATCTTCACTGTAGCCATGTTGAGGTAAACTTAGTGTTATGCAAATTTAAAGGGCTGAACATGCACTTTACATGCATGCATGGTGCACATATTGAACAAGTTTCAAAAGACAATTGATCCTCCCTCTCTATTCTCTCTCTTTCTCTCTCTCTCTCTCTCTCTCTCTCTACATGCACTTTACATGCATGCATGGTGCACATATTGAACAAGTTTCAAAAGACAATTGATCCTCCCTCTCTATTCTCTCTCTCTCTCTCTCTCTCTCTCTCTCTCTCTCCCCACTATGATCAACTCTCATTCATAAAGGAGACATAAACCCAAGCCAAACATACTTACACTAATCATAGATTGAAACCTAGAAGACTACACTTCAAGGCTGCTAAAAGATCAAAAGCCATTAGCAAAATAGACTATACAACAAGACAATGCACGAAAGTAGACTGTAATAATAAAATGTGGCCCAGGTGCTCCATCGAATATATTTAATGCCACACTAAAACAAAAAACTATTAACCACACCCACATCAAACAAGAAAATGGCCATCTTGGCCTAATGAAATCAAACATTAAATCCAATAGGAATGACCCTCTTGGTCTAATGAAAATATAGCTATAAAGCATACCATTTAGTAATCTACAGTTGAAAGTAAACCCTTTGTCCCCACATAAACCATACTGAAGCACAAAACTAGACTAAGGGGATGGACTAACAGTCAATTTTAAAGCCAGAATTCAAGTGCAAAAGTAACCCAAGACCCACAAAAGAGATGGTTTTGGTGCAAAATGAAACGTTATGGATCAAGGAGCTTGAGTTTTCTTAGATACATTTCAACGCTAGGAATCCAATGAAAGTTTTTGTTTGTCAATCAAAGTCAGTTTGATCCCCCATTTAATGTTTGCAATGTTTGGCATTATGAAGTAGCTAGCCACCCATCTATTCAGATTGTGATTTTAAGGCCGTTTGCCCCTCTATCATTAGGGCCAAAAACGCTTCAAAAATGGCACTTGTAAGAAAGTGATTAAGTTGCTAATTAGTTGAGGTTTAGGAAGAATAAAACCTCTAAATTTGGTTGTCCAGATGTGATTAATGAGAGAATATTTGGTTCATTGAAGAGGTCGGCCATTAATTGCCCTCATCTTTTAATCCAGGTCAGGGGTCACCTTTTCGGCCGTTTATTGTCTTGGAACTCGAGAGATTTTGTATTTTCGAGATTTTCGTACGAACTTCGCATTTGTTTGCTCCCGCGTTTTCTTTCTATACACTATTCTCTTTTACCATTCCTTTTGCTGCACTTGCTTTCTATCACTGTGAGATTCTTGCTCGGTTCATTTGCTAGAATGTCTAGCAATACTACTTCAAATAACACAGGCGCAAGCACATGTAAATACAAGCTATCTATTCAGCTAGATCCGACTTACACATCTTGGAGAAGTATACATCATCGAGTATTGATAGATGAGATTGAAGCCAACAGGTTGCGAACACAAGGAATGAAGCATATAGATTTGTGGGTGGATGGAAATATCTATCCCAGGGATCCTTCTACAGGTAAACCACCTCCTTTTTTGAATGTCCATGACTATATAAGATATGCTGGAGAAGGTTATAATGGAATGCTTGGCTACTGTATGAGGTTATACTCTGCATCTTACACATATATAGCCCAAGTGCACGAAATGAAAAAAGCACTAGAAACTACACAAACAAAAATTTTAGAGTTGACAAGTCAGATTGATATTTTGAAAAATGTTAATAATTCATTGCAGAATAAGCTAATACGCTTGAGAGAAACTCCAGTAGGATTTAGAGAGAGGAAGAGACCGTTAAAAAATATAACCAGCTTGTGTGAGAGAGCAAAGAAAAGGAGACTAAATCTTACAAAGAAATATGTCTCTAACATATTAGGCATAAATATCCGAGAGAATGAGGAAAGAATCAAACTTTTGAAGGAAACCATGAATAAGAAAGACATTTTGAGGATTCTTAAGTCACCAGAAAATGTGGATTTGAGAGGTCCAACTCTGAGAGAGTTAGTGAAGGATTTAAAAGGCACAGTGAAAGCAAATGAAATCGTAGAGACATGCGATACTGTGGGTATAAGTCGAAAAGGTTACCGTGCTATCTCTGGATTATGGTTTAAAAATCTTAAACGCAATAGGGTAACTATATTTGGATTGCCCCGAGCCCTTGCAGTTTCCACTGCAAGAATTTCCATGAATCGCAAGATTCCACATGTTTTTGGAGATTACTTTCACATCGAAAGGTCTATGTCCTATGAAAAACAAAAAAAACAGGCAATTTTTGATTACAATGAGTTTAACAATATATGGGTTGATCTAAAAAAGGTGCAAATTGCAATGGTTCACATGTATAAAATCACAGTAGAAGAAAGTTATGGTGTTCTAAAGTTTGCCTTGAAGTTGGATGAAGCACAGATTCAAAAGGGACAGAAGATGGAAAGAATTAGCATTTGCCTCATGAACATGGCATTGGACCATGGCAATGGCGAGGGCAAAGCTCCATTGCATAAGATCCAATCCGAGATGGAGATTTGGTGGATTGGTGCAGCCCAGGTACCAATTGAAAATCATCAAACGTTGAAATGGTTGTTCAACCATACAGGTATTCCAAATATCATTAAGTCTCAAAGTGAAGGCGAAATGTTGGTAGTTGATGGGGTTGGTAAATTTAATGTGGAATGGCATATGAGTGCTGATTTGAAAACTATCAAATGTATGCTTGGAATATGTAATGGTGCAAATGCAAAATATCCTTGCATTTATTGCATGGAAAGTATTGGATCCAAAGATTGGAGTAGTTTGCGACCAGTAAGAAGAGCCCCAAATAGAGACTCTATAGATTTGAGTAAATTTAAAAACATAGAAGACATCTGGGATCCCATTCTTTCCATCTCTCTTAAGAATGTTCATATTTGTACTTTGCATGCAGAGATTAGAATAATCGATAAGCTTCTCAGGTTGCATCTCGACTACGTATATTCCATTAAGCCATTATCTTTATCAGATGAGTGTATTGATAAATGCGAGGCATTGCTATCGAAAATGGGATTTCATGGGGGCCAAGTTCACTTAAGAAAGGATCCAATACTTTCAGGAAAAACAAGAGATATCTTGGCCGATGTCTCTATGGGAGGCTCAAAAGCTAGACGATTCTTAGGAAATCATTCAGGAAAGCAGGTGAATGCGGCTTGGGAGTGTTGGAGAGAGCTATGCGAGATCACAACAAATGTTGCAAGCACGCCGAGGCTTGCGTTTCTTAGAATGGAGGTTTGGATACACCTTGATGTTTTTCTGAAACTCCTCAGGCAACATAAGACAACATATACATATGCGGAAGAGTTCAAAAGATCAATCACAAAGCTTGTTCATGCGATAAAAGAGGCATGGGGAGAAAAAGATATCACTTTTTATCTGGTAAAGTAATAATTATTTAATATCGGCTTATTTTGACAGGTTTTTCAATTGGTATAAAATTTGTGTTACTTTGTATTGCAGCATATTCTTCATATTCATGGACCTTTCTTTGTGGAGGAGCATGGCCCCTTAGCAACTTATAGCAACCAAGGCATGGAAAAATCCCACTATCAAGCACGCACAAGTTATTTTCGAAGCACAAGGCATGGGGGAGGAGTTACAAAAAGCAATGCTTTGGAGGAGCTATTCAACTGGTTTTTTCGACGACAACTTCAAAGAATGCAAATAAAAGACGGCAATGACACATGAGCAATCGCACTTTTATATATAAGAAAGAATATATACAAAGCTAGTTTTCCAAAACCCTCACATTCTCTTCCTCCTCAGGAATCTTTCCTCTATAACGTAGAAATTTTTTTCTCTTGTAGCCAACTATAGATTTTACATCAGTTCTGTCTGCAGCTAAGGCGTAGGATGAAAACGCCAAAAAGTATCCTGCTCTAGAAGCAGAGTAACCTGGACCGTAGCCAAAAATCCTAATTGCTGCAGTCTTTTCCAAAAACATTATTTTGTGGGCATTATATTGTAATCCTGAGAAACCTAGAAGCCTTGTAAGAGCTTTAATACAAAGTATCGGCCATGCTGCGTCCTCTGAGAAACTACTATGAAGTACAAAAAAGGATTCTGGGTCAATCCTAGCCAAGTAGTGGCCGAGTGCAATGTCTTTGGTGGTGTTACTAGCAGCTCTCGATCCTTTGCCACGCCCCAAGAAGTTATCTGTATCGGCAATCTCCAACTGCAAATAAAAGCCATACTGAATGAGCATGAAATGTAAACCTACCAATGTGTAAAAGCAAATTCAAAATTATCTTACCACTTGATTTTCATCGTACTCCAATTTAAATGGATTCCATAAATTAATTGATGATGCTGTCTCATTGGTGTTAGTCAATTCTTTAACATATTCAGACTCCTCTCTTCCAAAATTGGAAATGCCGAGCTCGCTTTGAATGCGATCGAAGTCCTCATCAGTAATACTCAACTCCTTTTCAGCTTCTTTGGCCTTTTCAAAACAAAGAGAGAATGCCTCACCAGCATCAATAAACTTATCATCTAGAGTTTCTTTATCAAGTTTCAGAATCTCTTCCTTTGTTTCATTTTCTGTGTCAATTATCCCATTAGCAGCATCAGATGCCTCTGCAATAATTGCAAGACAATAATCTTCCCTGAGATTAAAAAGTTTTTGAATATCTGATAGTAAAATGTACTCCTTGTCCTTGAAAGGTATACATGGCAGGGAAGGAACAATATGGTGAGAACTCTCATCAGGTTGAGGGTTTGTATCTCCTTGTCTCTCCTCAATGATAGTCTCAGCTTTGAAGTGAGCAACATCCAAATTCTCAGCAATGGAAGCCTCAAAATCTGTATCTACAACCTCCTCTGTTTTCCTTTCATCTGCCAGATCATCCAACATGTTAAAGCTGGCACTCTTTGCTCCTTCCAACTGTTGCTCCTCAGCTTTCATAGGGTATTTAACAAGGATGAATATAATAAAAGCAGCAGATTTTCTCATCATCTTGCAGTTTTTGGAATGAGTGCAGCAAAATATGTCTGTTGAATGAAACCTCTCCATAGAGTGGGCCCTGGACTTCCTAGTAAATACTGCCTTTTCATTTCCTGTTGACCCAATGGGAATATGGACATAGTCAATTGTGCCAACTTCAACAGAAGGACCTGCAAGAGTTTCAAACTCCAAAAAGTCCTCCATAATATATTTTTCACAAGATTTCAGAACTTTGTCAAGTTCCCAATCAGGATTAAAAATATTTTTCACAACTCCATAGAATGAGAGATCCATTCCATTCTGAAGCATAAAATCAAGTAGCCTCTCTGATGGAGTGATATCAATGAGCTCTGATACTCCTTGACCTCTCACTACTGGCGTTCGCTTCCCTGGAGATGTACTTGGCTTTCTCACACTAGTGGCAGAGGATGGAGAGGAAAAAGAATGCACAGGCTGATCAGCTGTTGATGCACTTGACCCTTTTGAAAGCCTTCTTCTTTTACCAGTTCCTGAAGAAACCTTGGATTGTATGGGTTCAGACATGTTTCCAACTTCTGACGATACGGCGCGATAAGAGAGAAACGATTCAGACGGAAAGGCCCCCTCGCGCCATATCGGTGATCCCAGTAAGAAGCGCAAGAGCCACAACAAAGGTGGTCACACGAGCTTCAGGAACGCTGAAAAAAGACTAGATCTACAGAACCTCCAAAACGAAGCGAAGAGAGGAAAGCGAAGAAAACCAACAGTCGCCCTCGCGCCGTATCAGCAATAGAAACAAAGGTCAGAAACCGAAAAAAGCCGTACAGATAAGAAACACACCCTTATGTAGGCGCGGATTATGCCACCTGGCAGTACCCGTTAGTGTCATACACGTGGCAGTAGCCGTTGGGCAACACGTGGCCGAAAACCACGTGGCGAACAAGTGGACCGGTCATTACTTGACACGTAGCATACGGACCATAAATGCAGATACGTGGCACAATCAGTATCGGACACGTGTCATGATTTACCTGGGTATATAAGTGGTCATTTGTCCGACGTGTACACTTTTCAATTCTCGAGCTCTTCGCTAGCAAAAAGAGGTGTGCCGATACGGAGCGAGGGCGTCCAAACGGTGAGCTCGTTTTCTCCTAATCGCGCCGTATCATCTTCTCATCTCCGATACGGAGCGAGGGCGTGCAAACGGTGAGCTCGGTTTTTCCTAATCGCACCGTATCGTCTTCTGATCTCCGATACGGAGCGAGGGTGCGCAAACGTGGTGGTCGTTTTCTCCTAATCGCACCGTATCGTCTTCTGATCTCTGATACAGAGCGAGGGCGCGCAAACGTGGTGGTCGTTTTCGCCTAATCGCGCCGTATCATCTTCTCATCTCCGATACGGAGCGAGGGCGCGCAAACGTGGTGGTCGTTTTCTCCTACTCGCGCCGTATCATCTTCTCATCTCCGATACGGAGCGAGGGCGCACAAACGTGGTGGTCGTTTTCTCCTACTCGCGCCGTATCATCTTCTCATCTCTGATACGGAGCGAGGGCGTTGTTTCATTCTGCTCGCTTTGTTCATATCGCGCCATATCGGAATTGCTCATTTCGTCACTTTCCTCGCCAGTTTGTCTTTCAGTTTGTCCTTCTGGTTGTTATTTTACCCTTTCTGGATGGCAAGGACAAAGCAAACTGCAAGAAGAGTGTATATAGATGGGAAGGACAGTGGGGGTAGAAGAAAGTTAAAATTTGATGAATCTAAGGGGGTAGAAGAAGCTGGTCCATCACAGGCTCCAGAGCATTTTACAACAGAAATCCCTCCTACACCAGGTGTTGTCCTTACATCTTCCATAAATGTTTCTTCACCTGAAGTTGAGGAAGCAAAGGATGAGGCTAACCCTGTGAAAGATTCATTCCCTACAATGGTACCTGAGCCCACATCTGCTGAAGCCACTGAACACCCCAAGCCACAGAAGAGGAAGAGGAAGTCCAGGTTCTTCTATATGCAAAGATGTTTCAGTGAGATCAGGAAAGCCCAGAGAGCTACACAGCATGTCATTCCAAAAGCTGCTTTTATAAGGGTGGTTAAAGAGATCTCTGATAGATTGTCTCAAGTGGCAACTGTCTCTGGTCTAAATAAGAAGTGGCAACTCTCAGCCATTCTTGCCCTGCAAGAGGCCGCAGAAGATTTTGTTATTGATTTCATGAACGACGCTTACATTGCTGTTGCCCATGCTCATAGGATCACCCTTATGAATAAAGATTTCAGCATCATTAGCAGAGTGAGGTATAGGTTTGACAAAGTCCTGAGGCCCTTGCCTTCCAATGATAAAAAAGCCTTTGAAATCCTTAACGTTCCCCCAAAATTGTCCAGGAAAGAGAAAAAGCTAAATGTTGAAGATGTTACTAACCTTTACCCTACAAGGGGTGCCACCTAGCAAGAGGCTTTCTTGAGTGAAAAAAATCAGGAGGTGTTTGAAACTGAAGACGATGTTTACAAGAGGAAAGCCGCATCACTTGCTCCCGTTAACAGCGAGAGGATGGGCAAAGTGTATGGGCAGATTCTTGTGAATGTTGCTGGGGAATCTGAGGAGGAATATCTTAGTATATCTCCCGAGGACAAGCCCATGTTGGAAAAAAGGGATCTCCAACTATCTGACTCCGTGGTATTTTGTTGCATAAGGTAAGGTTTTTTGTTGCATAAGTTAAGTCTTTTCAATTATATTTTGGATGAAATTGGTATTGAATAGCTTTTGCTATTATCTGCAGGGCATTGGTGTCCTCTCTCATTCTCGATATCCGAAGAACCATATACATTGTTGATCCACTTCTCTCTGTGGGACTTTTTGCAAAATCTGGTTCTAATATTTCACCATTTTTTCGTAGCTTCGATAGTGTGAGAAATTACCACATCTTTTTTCCTTATGTAGAAAGGTATTTTTCTTTTACTGTAGAGGAGAATTTATGTTCATTTGCTTTCACCCTTTTACTCACCTCTTTTATGAATTTGCAGAGGGCATTGGAGTCTCATCTACATTAATTGTCTTTCAAGGGAAATTATCTTTATGAATTCTCTCAGCGGTGTTCACGGTCAAGCACGAATGTATGTTGGAAGAAAATTACTTACTTTGATTTCTTTTATAAATAATATTTTGAACTTACAAAGCTTCCTTTTGCAGTGCTGCTAGACTCGTTTCTACATTTTTGGATACAACATACGAGGATCTTGCTGATCCTCAAAGGCCGTATACTTTTCTTCTACAAGAAGTTCCATTGCAAAGCGATGCGCATTCTTGTGGATGGAGAGTTATCTCAAACATTTGCAGAACAGTGGATTCAAAGCTGTTACAAATAGAAGGAGTGAATGTAAGTTTATTTCATTTGATGTTTGTGTAACCCTTATCATGATGTCTTTTCACTAACTTATAACATTTATTCTTACAGTGTAGAGACTATCCTAAATCATATGTTTGGTGGATAAGGGAGAGATGCATCGAGCTGATTCTAGACAAAGCAATCACACCGTATGATCCTGACTCCCCTCTTCCTCCCAAAACTTCAATGGCAAAGGGCACAAGCAAGGGAAAGGTCAAGGGAAAGGGTAAGGACAATGGTAATGGTAAAGACAAGGGCAAGGGAAAAGGCAATGGGACCACTGCTACAGAGTCTAAGAAAAAAGGAATGCCAGTGCTCTCTCCTCTTAAATTTGATCCATCCCCTCTTAAGCCCCAAGAAAGGAGACTACCTGTAAAGGTCAAATTTTTTCAACAATCAAAGAAAGGCCCTGTGAGGAAAAATATCTTTGAAGAAATCGATAAAGAATGAAAATAGCAAACATAAGCATACACGAGCCATTTTATTTTGGCTTTGTACATTTTTATGCAATTTTTGTACCTCATTGTGTAATGAAAATTTTCACTTGTAAATCGAATGTAATGTACATTTTATACACGAGCCTTATTATTTTGGCCTTGTACATTTTCATGCAATTTTTGTACCTCATTGTGTAATGAAAATTTTCACTTGTAAATCGGATGCAATGTACATTTTATTTATACACATTCGAAAGGCGACTTGCTTCACGATAGCTTATGAAGTTCCCATTAAAAAATATCTTGAGGATAGTCTGTTAAGATAAATTCCTGCCAAGTTTTCATTCTTAAGGTCCCAAACTCACAATTGTGGGAGACAAACAACTAGTACAAAAGAAAGAGCGCTCGGCTCTTTTACCAATTGTTACACCATTCACTTTGAACTTATATCTAGGGGATGTATTGTCTAGCAATTCCAAGGTATCCCTCACATCTTTCAGACTCCAATTGGAAGTAACACTCACCTTCTTTACTTCATGCGGAAAAACGTGCACCACAAGTTTATATGTTGTGTTCTCTGTATCAGAATCCAAGGGAACCCAAATACCCAATCTTCATTTGTATCGCCTGTAATCAAAGGCCAAAGCAAGATTTTGGCGAGGGATACTGTAAGCCAAAGCCAAGGATTGAGGGCATGCACTGCACCTCAAGATATCACCTTTATGATCGCACTCTCTAGATTTCCAATGCGTCCCTATAGTGTTGTCCAAATCCTCTTCCGAAAAGTTTCTACTTAACTAGGATACCTTCGTTCTTTGTAAATTTGCTGTTTTGAAGCAAGCGACGAAGATATGGAGGGGTACAAACCATGATAAACGTATTCTTCATGAGATCCTTCCAGCTGTCATGGACTTTTTAATATCCTGAGATATTTTGAATTTGAAACTCTGCACTGTTACCTTGTCAGGAATCTCCCAATTTAGAGATGAAAGACTTGGCAATGGCAAATCTTCGATATTCCCATACCTATCCGCTTTAGAGGGAACCACATACTGTGCATAATATATAAAAACCTTGCATTCACTATAAAAAGACACAGTTTGATCGGCATAAATAATGTCTGCCAATACCTTATGAATGGCATGGAAAGTCCCACTTAGGCTTTCCACAGGTTGCCATTCAATACTTGTTGACGGAAAGATATCTACAATGACGAACCGTTTGTTAGAACTTGCATAAATGGAAAAGAATTATATACGTTATTCAACTTATAACTTACAATGTGTTTGTTGGGGAACACGTTCGTTTGGAGGCAAGTGCATATCCTTGACCATGTAAACATGTTGCACCTTGACAAACCAGCCTTCGGGCATAATTTTGAAGGCAATGATACGCCCCTTCCAGTGATGTTTTATATCTTCTCGTTTTCTTCTTTTCACCTTATGGGAGCCCTTGCAAGATGGCAGCATGGTAACCCAATCATTTACAACAAAGGTTTTGGGCTCAAAATTTCCATCTACTCCCTGGCTATAGACTGTGCAAGAGTGTATTAAACGAGAAGGGCGCCTGGAGGAAGCCATGAAAAGAATGAAAGCGCAGAGAAAGAAGCTCAAAGAGGGGTGAATGAACTAAAAAGTAGCGCCAAGAACCCAAATGAGTATGTATTGGGCGCCAAAAACAATATTGAAAGATCTCCCGACTTTCAAAAAACTCATTATTAATTTCATCACATCTCTGTCATGTATTTTGTCAGATTTGTAAGTAAATAACGTCTTTGGGACTCCAAAACATGTCAGACTTTAGGGGTTTTGGCTAAAAAAGAAGAGAGAATCACGAAATGGACTCCACTATCTCTAAAAAAGAGGAGACAAGAATACCATATTCTTGCACACGTGGCGAACTCTCTTTGGCCCTTTCCTTAATCCCGTGATTAACAAAAGTGCATTTTTTGAAGCGTTTTTGGCCCTAATGATCTAAGACAAAACCACTTGTAGTCAAGTGTGAAAAGGAAAAATTGGAACTAAATAATTTAATGGTTAAGCTTAACCATACTTAAGAAGGAGAAAACTCATCAAAATCACACGAGAGAGAAAGGAGGATGCATTTTTTTGGTGCCCCTTCCTCCCATTAAAAATTTGATTTTTTTTAGCTATTGCAACTCTCTTTACCCTCTAGGGCTTGAGATCCATCAATTTCTTATTCTTTGACACTTCAAAGTATGCGTAAAATGATGTAGTGAATGAAAAGACCCATTTTCAATCTTTCTCTCTCCTCTTTATTCCTTGTTCACCTGGCTGTGTATGAGAGAGAGAGAGAGAGAGAGAGAGAGAGAGAGAGAGAGAGAGAGAGAGAGAGAGAGAGAGAGAGAGAGAGAGAGAGAGAGAGAGAGAGAGAGAGAGAGAGAGAGAGAGAGAGAGAGACTGATTCAATGAAATGGTGATGGACGATGTTTGAAAGCGTAATGGCACGTAGATTGGGTGATTTGGATGCATGGTTGGAAATTAGCGTCAAGAGCTCCATTTACTTGAAGTACAAGACGTACATATTTGGATTTTAGAGTAAGCGACTCTTTCTTAATTTTTATGATGAATCATTAGTGTTGCATATGATGAAAAGATGATTGTAAATGGTTAAACCATGTTTATTGATAGTTATAAAATTTAAAAATTAGTCATTTTCTTTCATATATATTAAAACCAATAAAATAGTAAAATTCAAAACGTGGGATTTAATGGAAAATGGTGTTGTTTTTGGATTTTGGAGGATCAAAGAATGTTCATATGGTATGAAAATGAGTATGCTAATGGATCACACTTCATATAAGTCATATGAATTGAAAAACTAAAAAAAAAGTAATAGTTTATGTTTAAATAAATGGTTGAAATTCATGAAAAATAGTCAAATAAAAGTTTTTACATGGAAAAAACTATAAAAAATTAGGAGAATGTTTATGATTATGTAACGAAGGTAAAGCATGAGGGTTTGTCTCAGTTTACCTTTATCTATATGTTAAAGTATGTGTTTAGAGTTTGTTTCTATGGAAAATTATCACAAAATCTCCCTACATTTGTACAAGCAAGAAAAATGCAAACAATAGGGGGTGTGGGACTGAACTGGAAAGATTTTTGATTAACTTGTTGATTTCTTTGCATATCTTAGCATATAGGTTGTGGTTCATATAAGTTTTAAGTGATTGAGTAGTATAAGTTAGTCTGGTGCTATTCCTTTGTAGCATGATGCTAGTAGAAACAACCATAAAAAGGTTGTTTGTACACTTCACATTGGTTGGTTTTTAGTTAAGTATTTTGAGCACAAAGTGCCATACACTTTGCATATGCAATCTAAATATGGTATCAAAAGATAAATTCTTGGATGCATTGCAATTGTATGTTTAGGTGACGACCAACGTTGAGAGTATAAGATTCTCCTTTTGCCGAAAATTATGTTGTCATAGAGGGAGAATAGATGAGAGAAAAGAAAGATGTAGAGAGAGAGGTAGAGAAATTGGCAACACACATACGTAGGTAATCCTTAAGTGGATATCTAAGTAATATCAAACAAATCCCCCCACCCCAAAAAAAAACCACCCACCCAAAGGGATGTTCCTTGTTTGGATCCACATTAAGCTAATGCTAGTTGATCACTCCAAAAGCCTTGGTAAGGATATCATCATAATTGTCCTTTCTAGAACAAAATTCCCAATCTCCACACACTCCATCTTCAATGACTCCTTATACATAAATGATATTAGATCTCTAAAACAATAGTCCCCATCTCCACAACTCCTCAGTGAGCTCCTACACATAATGATATTGGATCCTTATATTTTCTATAGGCATGATAGCTAGGGTTCTTTGCAATCACTACGTATATTTTATTGTTGCCTCTCTTACTCTAACGGGTTGTGCCATATCTTAGGAAACAGATATAGTGAGGAATATATATAGTATCCTAGATCGTTACATGTATATTTGTTACGCCCGTGTTTTATGTGTAAGATGGTGTATCCTAGGGCCAATCCCTAGGGTATAGGAAAGTTGTAGGGGCCATATCATTCTATTGGAGGAAGCTCTTTGTGTATGTAAGTCGAGGTATTGATCACTTGAATATTTGGATACTCCCTTTGTTGGAATTAGATTGGTTAAAATTGTTGGACTACAAATCAATACAAATGCACGATTTATTTAGAACAATAAATAATCTCCAAATACTCCCAGTCCACGAGATCGTAAGGGTGGTTTGGTAAGCATAGGAGGCCGGCTAGAGCCCTAGAGCTAGTGTTAGGCCCGCATTTTAGGTCCCAACAGGTAGTGCATTTTTCGGGAGCCACTAATAGGTGGCAATTTTTGAATTTTGGTTCATTAGGACCAATCATTTAATGTATGCCAAAGAGCATTGAAATAGATTAGTTATTTCTCGATAGGCACCATCATGTCGAGATTCAATGGCAAGAAAGCAGTAAAAGGGCTAGATAGCGAGCTGAGATCATTAGGAGGTATTCACCTAAGCATAGTAATTTGATGTCCTTGAGAAAGAGAGGTCTTGTTGACCCAATTAACATCCGAGTTAGTTTTTTAAGGGGGAGGAGAAAGCTCTAGCATTCCCCTTTCCCCGAAAAGTCAATCTACTTCGAGTGGGAGTGTAAACCCATCGATACAAACCCCTAGAGCAAACCCGATTGTCACATGATAACGTAACCCATTGCAATACCTATCAGAATGCCATATCTACTAGATTTAGGTTTCCCTATACCCGTTTCTAATGGGTTAGTAGAGGAAGATACAAAACTTCACATCAATGAGTTCCAAGAATTAATGTTTGATTTCCAAATTCAGGACAAAGGATATCTCATGATGTTTTTTAACATGACTCTAAAAGAAAGAGTTGCAATGTAGTATTGTGGCTTGGAAGCCAGAACCATAACCATGATTAACTTATTTTTTGTAGCCTTTTGAAGAGAGTTTTCCCTTGAGAGAGGCGGTTAGTATTGGTTACATGTTTTGAATGTGACATATCAAGAGCCCAATGAGAATGCTTGAGCTTATGCCAAGAAATTCAAAGAGATATCTTGCAAATTGCAAATCTCTATTCCTATTCCATCTACTGCCCAAGTGCAATACTTTTTACATGGAGTAAACTTCAATATTTAAGTGTTGTTGAGTAGTGTTGCTCTTGCTGATATATGCAATGTTATTACACAAGTACATGAGGTAGAGTCATGCTTACAAGTGGCCTACGCATCTAGGACAAATCTAAATTCTAGTCTAGATCCTAGAAATAATTTGGCATTGATCAGTGGAAGTCAAGGTGTGACTAGTACACCTATGACCAAATTGAATGGAAGAGGAAGCATAATGCAGAATGTGCCCATGCTACCGACTTCTCTTAATGTTGCTGTGCTGAAGGCTATCCAAATGGTTCCACTAAATAATGAAAGCCAAATGACGAATCCTAATGTCATGACAATTAATCAGTGAATCGATCCCTAATTAGGTGGTTAGGCCATCTAAACAACAAGCAGGTGATCATGATTATGAGTCTAGTGTATCAAATGTTCTTGATGAAGTCAAGGACATGATGAAGCATTATACCAATATGATAAGAAAACAACATAGACAAATAGCAGTGGATGTTAATTTTCTAAAGAAGCAACAAAACTTGATAGGAAGTTGATGTCCTGATGATGAAGAGGGTAGTCCATCAAGATTTAGCTGTAAGTGGTGTGGTGGTTACCACTTTTTAAGAAACTTCACTAATGTCAAATGTGACATGCATGGGAAGTCCAACCATCTAGCTAGTACTTGCTAGAGTAAGATCAGCTCTCTTTAGTAAGGAAATAAGCAACTAGGTCCAATTAATCATTGAGCACAAGGGAATAACCTTCAGTAAGATGAGGGACTAGAGCAAATATTTTAGTGAGGAAAAAGTATCATGGAAGACCTACCCAATGGTAATTAGCCTTATTAAAGAAGCTGTGCATGTCAACACCATTGAGCCTTCCAATTTACAAGCCATTACAAGATGACAGAAGATTAAAGAAGGTGATAGAGATAATGTAAAACTTGTTGAGTCAAACCCTAAACATGATGATAAGGGGATGCAATTTCTTAACCTTGATATAAAAGCCAATCCTCTAAAAGTTGTTAGTGGCAAAGCTGACTCCTATAAGGAGCCACCAAACAAGAAGGTTAAAGCCAAGAAAGAGGGACCTAAGCCTATTCAGGACCAAAAGAAAGCATAGTTTGGTGGGAGAAGAGAACTATCGTTAATTATCATGAATTTGACTTGGCCAATTCTTTTTGGAAGGTAAATCCTAATGTGAACCTCCTGTAGCTAATCAAGCTATCTCCAAGAGTGCGTAAAGAGGTTTAAGAAGATCCTTTGCATTGGTGGGTATATCGTTGAACTCTTAGGAATAGCCCATGTGTGGGAGATGATTGGTTTGACCATGCTGAAAAGTGTTGCCCAAGGGTGGCAGCATATGTTGATGGCATATTAGTGGATCATGCCATTGTAGATATAGGATTCTCCATCAATATTATGAGTTAAAAATTGATGGAGAGGATAGGATTGTAACTCCAAAAGGGTGTCTCCACAATTCTCCAGATGACTGATGATAGTTTAAGGCAATTGGAAGGTTGCATTATCAAAGTCCACGTGACTATTGCTAATGTGGAATGCATTTTGGACTTTAGGGTTATTAGGTTTGCAGGGCAGCCAAGCTACCAAGTATTATTAGAAAGACCATGGATCTTGCAATCTGAGTATCAAGTTGATACACCCACTAGTTGTCTGATATTTGGAAAATGTGCCAGATGTGCAATAGTGCACACATATCCAAAATCTCCCCGAAGCGAGAGAGTACCTTTATCTTTGATAGAACTAGAAGCATTATGGGATCCTTCTGGTAGTGAGACTTTGTCGATTGATGAATCAAGAGAGGGGTCCACTATAGAAGATGTCTCTATCAGGTGATTTTAAATGAGCCAATAGAAGCTCAAGATAGAAATAGAGACACATATATGATTGAGCTAGATCTTGATACATTGGATGATCCACAATCAATGAAAATAGAATATATACTTAGTTTAGAAGAAAGGAAGGACTACATATCATTGATCCAAGAATTTCGTGATATTTTTGCTCGGAGCTATGATGAGTTAAGGGGTATTCCTTCTAGTTTTGTTATGCATATTATTCCCTAAAGGATAATTGCCATCTTATTTGACAAAAAGTAAGGTGCATGCCTTTTGAGCTAAGAGACAGAGTATTTTAGGAGCTATAAAAATTGTATAAGGTTGGCATGATATTTCCTATACAACACATGAAGTGGTGTTTGCCAATAGTTATCAAGAAAAAGAAAAATAATCAAATCCGTGTTTGCATAGATTTTAGAAATCTCAATAAATAGATGGTCAAAGATTACTATGTGCTATCATTTATTGATTATGTTCTAGATCAATTATTAATGGGCAGGGATATCTATTCATTTATGGACTACTTTTTTGGTTATAACCAAATGGCTATCATTGAGGATGATAAATTGAAAATGACATTTATCAATGTAATTGGGACCTTTGTGTATCATGTAATCACTTTTGGCCTATGCAATGTGCCAGGGTCTTGGCAACATGTGACTAATAAAACTTTTGGTGATATTTCCCTAGAGAAGCTAAAAGTCTTTATTGATGATCTAGGGACAACCACCATAAGAGAGAGACAGTTGATTATTTTGAGAAAGTGTTTCAAGAATTGTAGGCAGTTCTGCATTGCTCTTAATCTAGGAAAATGCATCGTTGGAGAGCCCTATGGATTGCTGTTGGGCCATGTGGTTAGCTCGGTTGGTATTGTGATTGATCCTAAAATGATAAAGGTTATCATCACCATGAGTCCACCACGTACTCCTAAAGAGGTGCATAGCTTTCTGTTTTTTCAATTGATTATTATCGATGATTCATTAATGCATTAGCTGAGAGAACATTGCCATTGATAAAAATATTATCCTTTAATTGTCTATTTGTTTGGAATGATCCATGTCAATTATCCTTCCAAGGATGTGAAGCAATTGGCAAAAGCGCCAGTCTTGAAAGCACCCAAAATGAGTGAGATATTTTATATATTTTCAGCGACTACTATGTATAACATCAATTGCTATTTAGCCAAGATTTGGAAGGAGAAGTAAAACCAACCCCCGAGGAGTCCATCTATAAGAAAACATCTATATAACATGTGTTCAAAGGATATAACACCATATTAGAGAATTTGGGAATTTTCCAAGTTCCGCTTTCAAATAAGAGGTAAATATTGGACCATGTGGCTAAATCTAAACACGGGTTTGAAAGTGGGGCTTGGGAAGGTAGTCTATATAGTACTTGGGGTTAACTATAAAGAAAGCTTTGAGAGCTGGCTATTGGTGGCGATCCATTTTCTAAGATGCATTTGCATATGTCAAGAGATGTGATACATGTTAAGATCCATTGACTCCTATCATGGCTATATTACCATTTGAGAAGGAGGACATTGATTTTGTTGGATCTATACATCCTTCGTCAACTACATGAAAGTGTTATATCATTGTGGCAACATAATATTTCACAAAGTGGTCTAAAGCTTGTGCTATGATGAAGGATAATGCCAAGGAAACGACTAGTTTTATTTTCGAATAGATTGTTTGCCATTTTGGCTCACCTAAGGAGCCAATGTTTGACCATGGGATACATTTTTTGAATAAATTGATTGAGGCTTTGATGAAAGTACTAAATGAGAGTTGGATTTTCAGATTTGATTTGGATCCGTTCTTGAAGCGCTGGAGCCCATTTTGGAGCTCGAAAGTGCCAAAGAGGCGTTAAAGAGCCAACTTTCATGAAAAATCAAACGGTGGCGAATGACCGAGCTAGAGTTTTACTAGATGCATTTCAACATCAGGAACCCAATGCAAGTCTCGGCTCGTCAATCGGAGGTCGTTTGACTTCCCATTTAATCCCCGCAAGGTTTGGCATTATAAAGTAGCTACCGGATTGGGAAGCCATAAAGTGCGTGGGAGAGGCTAGTTGATGGAGTTCGACGCTATGAAGCTGCCTGTCTAGTCGGATTACAAATCGGAGTTCGTTTAGGCCTTCAAAATCAAAAAATCCATTTGCCAGGCAGTGTGAACATGAAAGCTTAACCGGTTATTTTAATCGTTAAAATTTAATGAAGGATTAAAAGGGGAAAAAACTCATGAAACTATCGAGACAGGAGGGGCACATTTTTTTCATGACTCTTTGATGATTGGTGCCTCTTCGTTGCTGGTCGCGTGAGAGAGATGAAGATGGATTACTGATCCACACAGAGCGCTCTCCGTTTTGGTTGTAAGCACACGTCATATGATTGAGAAATGAAAAATCTAATTTTTAGTCTTTCTCTCTCCTCCCTCTTTCTCCTGCAAGGGGCAGTTCTTGCGTGTGAAGGGAGATGAAGCTCGGGTGGTGAATGCTTGTCCGATGTGGTACCGGATCGCTTCCGAGTTGACTTGGGATTGGAGATGGGATGAGCATTAATGGTGGACTATTTTGCTCTCTTGAATCCTGTTTTAGAAACCCGCAACCATAAAAAAACCGGTAACTCTATTTTATAAAAAAAAAAGCTTCTTTTTTAGGTTTGGTTGGCCAAATGATATTCATATTGGATGAAAATTAGCAGGAACATTTTTTGCTGTATGTTTGATGATTTTATGTCAAAAAAATCAGAATACATAATGCCATAATGCTGAAAATAATTCTCTAAAACCCAAAAATTGCATTTTACAAAGGAAAAGTGGGATTTTGCATGTTTCGGGTGGGGAAAAAATGTGCATATGGGCTGGAAATTTGTTTGAGCCTTGCTTGCATCATGTTTGAGGGAAGCACATGGGGAAATGTAGAACCCGTAATAATTTATGGTCATAACTAATTACTTAAAACCCCAAAAATTCGCATTTTACAAAGAAAATAAACTTTTTGTCATTTTGGGTTAGATAAAAATGATGCATGAGGGATGAAATGTGGAAAATGAGTGATTCGCAACTGTCATAATTAGAAAAACTAGAAAAACCAGTAAATGCTCTATTTTCTTGATAAATGAATATAAAAAATAGCTAAAAATAGAGAAAATTATATTTTTTGGTGATAAATAATTAAAAAAAATATGATTAATGTTTGTGGATGTTTAGCAAGGCTGAGGCATGAGGTTAAGCCTTAGCTCACCTTTGTTTTTATGTTTTAGTGCATTTTTATTGCTTTATACATGGAAAATGATAAAAAATAAAACCCTACACCTATGCAACGATGCAACACATAAGTGGTAGGGAAAAAAAGGGTTGTGAAAGTGTTTGAGTGCAGAAAATAAAGTAAAGTTTGATCTTTTGTTTGTGGATGTCATATAGGACGATAATAATTTAAGTTTTAAGAGGCTAGTAGCACGAGGTAACTTGGTGCTAGTCTCCAGCAATGCAACAACACCACCGAGTAGATTGAAAATCATGGAAGGGTTGATTTTTACACTCCACTTTGCTGATTTGTTTTAGAATAAAATATTTGTGCACAATACGCATCCACTTTTGCATTTTGCATGCCACATAGTATAACCTCTTGGATGCATAGCACCTGTATGCCGAACATTGACCAACAATGAGAGTGTAAGGAAGTCCTTTGTTGTAGGTTAGACGAGCAGTTTGTTGGGGTAAGTTCAGTGAGGAAATATCAACTCCTCGATTGTTTGATAAATCAAAGAGTGAAGCTTGTACACTTGTTCTTTATGTTGAGGCAGCGTATCTTGGGGCCAATCCCTGAGATGTAGGAGAGCTGCAGTGAGGCCGTGGTGTTTTAGCCGAGAGGTTGCCTCCTGTGTATGTGATACAAGGTATTATACCTATATGTTATGGGATCTCCCTCTGAGGAGAAGGGAAGGTAAATGTTGGAATGTGTCCTATTACAAACGCAAAAGCGATATTAGGGTTTAGTGTAGTGTAAGCCTTAGACGCTCTTGGCCGCAAGGTTATGTGGGGTGTCTTGTGTGTCTTAGAGGTTCGACTAGTGCTAGAGAGCTAGTGTCGGGCCCATTTTAGGTCCCGTTATAGGTGGTGCGTTTTGCTGGAAGATGCCTATAAGTGGCAGTTATCAAATCTTGGTCATATAAGGGACCTTTTAGCTTTATTCTATAGTTGAGGGCTGTCTTGAAGCAGTGGATGTTAAACTAGACTGATTAAAGTCTTAGCCATGAGCATGATGATGAAACCAAGGAACCCCGATAACCCTAAAGATACTTTGTCCATTTTAAAATGTTTAGTGGAATCTTTGGCTAGAAATTTGGTCGATTACTTTACCCTTTGCCTTGATAGTGACACCATGCTGGAGTTTGGGTCACTATGGGGAAATACCCATGGAGTAATCATGAGAAATAGTCCATGGGAGCTAGATGAAAGATTAGGGAGGAAAAGTGATGTCAGGATGGTACAGTCATTTGTGATCCTCAAAAGTGATAAGTTTTTGAAGGAAAAGACTGTGTTGCCACTAGTCAAATTAATATATGCCTATGAGCAGGAGATACCTCCGATGCTAGGGCCTGATGCAATTAGGTTTCAAAGCACAATTTTGCAGATCCATAAAGCATTGGACGATATCTACATATGTGGAAAATCCTTATAAGAGAGGAAGGTTCTATTAGGACCTACCTTCGATTCTAGGAAAATGGTAGCAAATAAGGATAGAATTATTAAAACACCATCAGCACAGGTGATGGGGTGGATTCCCTATTGCATAGCATAGGACTCCCTAGACCACTCTGTGAGTTGGCAAAAAGAGATGGCAAGGATGATATTAACCTTTCTACACCAATAAAGGTGGAAACGGAAGAGGTTAGGGACCCTAAGACATTGGAGCCAGGTCATGTTGAATATGAAGATTTTAATGACCCAGTACTGATCCCAAAGGAGAGGACTAAATGCCCCCCTCCTTATAGGGATCTCCCATTGTTTTATGGGATGGTAAATGAGGACTCGATGTTGCACTTAAAGGAATACAACCTAACGTGCCTTGCAAGTGGGTTTGATGACACACATTGGATGCTTGTGTTCTTTAGTACCCTGAAGGGAGAGGCTAGGAAATGGTATTGGATCCTCCCAAGAGGGTTCATTAAATCATTTGAGGAGCTACACGATAAATTTTTAGATAAATATGAAAAGAAGGTGCCTTATGACCCAGGTCTTAGGGCAACTTATGTAGATAAGACAAGAGTCTTACCCTTCTGCTAAAGAATACGCTAGAGCCTTTGACAATATCTTGAGACTTTGGCCAAGAAGAGCTACTATGTTGCCTAAGGATGTGCTATGTGAGCTCTTTATGAGTGCCTTAGAGATTAATACACAAATACAAGTGAGGAGGCAAGATCCTAAGTCATTAAATGAGGCCAAGAGGCATGCAATTGACTATGAGCAGTATATTTGAAGATGTTGGGAAAACTTTTGGAGTTTCCCCTGCTCATTGCAAGTGCATCCAAATATCCAACCAATTTTGCAAAGAGAAAATCCTTTTGCTAATACCAAGACACCATGTGTAGGGGACCTTGGTAGCCAAAATCTCCAAGCAAGAAATGACAATCCTATTAGCAGTGATAAGATGCCTCTTGGGGATAAAAAGATTCCATGCTCAGCAAGTCCCATCAAGGCTTGCAATGCTTTCATGAGAGGTAGTTGCGACAACCACATTGATAGGACCACCGAGCCTATGAGTATGGATAAGCGTGCTATGAGTGGTTCTAGTTTTTCTCTTTGTAAGGCTCTTGAGAAGCCTTTTCAATTTATGGATGAATCATGCTTTCAAGTAGATGCTTTTCCTTTTAGTACAAGCATGATTCCTATGGTTAAGCAGTTGCAGAGTGGACAAAGGCAAGTAAAGACATCTCATATGAAGAAGATGCATGATGCCAAAGGTCCCCCGTGCTCGATAGTAGTCTTAAGGATGTGAGGTTATTTGGCTATAGCAATAACTACACTTTGAGTCAATCAAACCAATGTGGCAAAATGAGACAGCCTAAGAATATGAAAAGGAATATGAGATGGGTTTGGAGACCCAAAATTTCTAAATGTATGGTTGGTGTGTCAGATGAAGGGCTAGGAATTGCATGTGGACATGCTTTGATGGATTTCCAATAGGATGTGACTAAAGGCCATAATGCTACATCCGACAATAGGGACCACCCTGAGCTGCATCTATGTGATGGGTCTAGGCTTGAAGCTATGTCTAGTTTGTATCGTATCACTGACATATGTAAGGGTCCAATTAGAGAAGAGTTGAATGATCATAAATCCACGATTCTCCCTGTAGGAGGAGTTACGGGAAAGTTGGGATGAGCGATCCATTTGAATGATAACCAAGAAGATGAGATATATCAACCTAATGATATCATTCATTTAGCTCATAGTACCTAAGAAGAGATGTCCCTTATTACTGAGATATCAGTCGATAGGCTTGGGCTAGTGGATCTACAAAGGGCCCAGATCAAGCTTTTAGCTGACTCGCATGAGTAGGAGAGGCTAGTCCTCATATTTTATGCTATCTTTGGTATCTTGGTTAGTTTGATAGGATGTGGTGTATATGCCAAGAAGGCCATCCATGTATTGCATGGATTAGAATGACCTATCCATTTTAGGCCAAGAGGGCCATTTGTTTGTTTAGTGCGGGCGTGGTTAATGTTTTTTGTTTTAGTGTTGTGCTAGACAAATTACATGGAACCTAGGGGGGAGCCTTTGCTACGGAGGAGCTTCTTGTGGCCATTCCAAGTGGTTTCATCCCCTTTTCGAGGCTTTTTCCCTTAAGCAGATAATGATATATGTGTATGTAGGAGTTACTTTCTTTTTGTTTGTTGGGGACCGACAATCAAGGCATGAAGTCCCAGGTTTAGGTTAGGAATGTCAGAGGGAGGTATGAGTAGTCATTGCCCCTGCACAGGCATTGTCAGGCACTGAAAGACCTGTTTTAGATGGAAGTTCTAGTGACCCTGTTCTGCTAACCTGCTAGGCGGCCATTCTAGGAGTTTCTGTCAGTTTTGAGGTAGTTAGAGAAGCTTGTGATTAAAAATCACGAGAAGAGCAAGTTCTGAATCTATCTAAAAATAAATACATAAAGGTGTGTAAAAAGGGTTCTAACCCCTCTAAAAAAATAGAAAAAGAAAGAAATAAAATTCCTTGAGTAGTTGTTCATCGCCTTGTGAAGGCCTGGTAGGTTCCTGGGGCCGAGACAAGACCCGGGGCCGATACTTTGACTTCCTAGGGGTAGCAACTAGCTGAAAAGCAAAGAAAACTAAGGAAGTTTGGAACAAAAATAAAAGCGAGCGTTAGCAAAGGATTAAGTGTCGCCTCACGAGGGCTTGGTAGGTTCTTGGGTATCGAGATGATAGGACCTGAGGCCGATGCCCTGTTCTCCTTGGGTCACTACGCTCACCTCCCTCCTTTTTACATGCCCGAGTATGGAAAATAAAGGCCTTAAAGGACAATGTGCTAAAAGACTATATTTCTTGATTAGGCTATAGGAGTCCTCACCTAGGAGGAGCTCCTGGTTGAGTTGTCCTCAATTCGGTAGGTAGTTCAGACCACCACTTAGGATGACCTCTCTGATAGTTCTTTTTAACTTGGCCATGTTGGAGCAGTTGGTTAGTGACTAGCTTTGGGCTTTTGTTAGATTATGCTAGGCCTACTCCTCGTGGATGTCATGCCTTGATTTTGATAGGGGGTAGGGTGAGAGCTGTGATGTGTTTTGTTGTGTATCTGTTTTGTATAAGCTTGATGCTCTTTATGATTATGCATGTGTAGATCTGTTCATGGGATTCGACACGTTGAGTTGCCCTATCCCATGGTCACCAATGAGAGCTAGATTTTCAGACATGATTTGGACCCGTTCTTGAAGTGCTAGAGCCCGTTTTCGAGCCAATTTTCATGAAAAATCAAACGGTGGCAGATGGCCAAGCTAGAGTTGTCCCAGATGCATTTCGACGTCAGGAACCCAAAGCAAGTCTCGGTTTGTTAATCGGAGGTCGTTTGACCCCCCATTTAATCCTTGCAAGATTCGGCATTATAAAGCAGCTACTGAATCGAGAAACCCGTAAAGCATGTGGGAGAGGCCACATTGATGGAGTTTGACGTATGAAGTCATCTGTCCAGTCGGATTGCAAATCGAAGTTCGCTTGGGCCTTCAAATCAAAAAATCCATTTGCCAGCGCGGGCAGTGTAAACATGAAAGGCTGAACCGATTATTTTAATATTTAAACCTTAATGAAGGATTAATAGGGGAAAAAACTCATGAAACTATCAAGACAAAAGGGGCGCATTTTTTTCATGACTCTTTGATGATTGGTGCCTCTCCGTTTGCTGGCCGGGTGAAAGAGATAAACATGGGTTACTGATCCACATAGAGCGCTCTCCGTTTTGGCTGTAAGCATGCTTCATATGATTGAGAAATGAAAAATCTGATTTTTAGTCTTTCTATCTCCTCCCTCTCTCTCTTGCAAGGGGCAGTTCCTACATGTGAAGGGAGATGAAGCTCGGGTGGTGAATGCTTGTCTAGCATGGTACTGGATCGCTTCCGAGTCGACTTGGGGCTGAAGATGGATGATTGGAGATGAGATGAACATTAATGGTGGACTTTTTTGCTATTTCGAATCCGGTTTTAGAAACCTGTAACCATGAAAAAATCGGTAACTCTATTTTATTAAAAAAAATGCTTCTTTTTGAGGTTTGATTGGCCAAATGACGTTCATATTGGATGAAAATTGGTAGAAATGTAGTTTCCTATATGTTTGATGATTCTATGTCAGAAAAAGTAGAATAAATAATGCCATAATGCTGAAAATAATTTTCTAAAACCCGAAAACCGCATTTTACAAAGGAAAATTGAGATTTTGCGTGTTTCGGGTGGGGAAAGAATGTGCATATGGGTTGGAAATTTGTTTGAGCCTTGCTTGCATCATGTTTGAGGGCTGCACATAGGAAAATGCAGAACCCGTAATAATTTATGGTAATAACTAATTACTTAAAAAACAAAAAACACACATTTTACAAAGAAAATGGAGTTTTTGTCATTTTGGGTTAGATAAAAATGATGCATGAGAAATGAAATGTGAAAAATGAGTGATTCTTAGTTGTCATAGTAAAAAAAAAACTAGAAAAACCAATAAATGCTCTATTTTTTAATAAATAAATATAAAAAATAACTAAAAATAAGGAAAATTTAAATTTTTACGATAAATAATTAGAAAAAAATACAATTAATGTTTGTGGATGTTTAGCAAGGTTGAGGCATGAGGACAAGCCTTACCTCACCCTTGTTTTTATGTTTTAGTTCATTTTTATTGCTTTATACATCGAAAATGATAAAAAATAAAACCCTAAACCTATGTAACGATGCAACACATAAGCGGTAGGGAAAAAAGGGTTGTGGAAGTGTTTGAGTGTGGAAAATGAAGTAAAGTCTGATCTTTTATTTGTGCATGTCATATAGGATGATAATAATTTAAGTTTTAAGAGACTAGTAGCACGAGGTAACTCGGTGCTAGTCTCCAGCAACGTAGCAACACCGAGTAGATTGAAAATCATGGAAGGGCTAATTTTTACACTCCACTTTGCTGATTTGTTTTAGAATAAAATATTTGTATACAATAAGTATCCACTTTTTCATTTTGCATGCCACATGGTATAACCTCCTGGATGCATAGCACCTGTATGCTGAACATTGACTAATGTTGAGAGTGTAAGGAAGTCCTTTTGCTGTAGGTTAGATGAGCGGTTTGTTGGGGTAAGTTCAATGAGGAAATATCAACTCTTGGATCGTTTGATAAATCAAAGAATGGATCTTGTACACTTATTCTTTATGTTGAGGCAGCACATCTTGGGGCCAATCCCCGAGATGTAGGAAAGTTGTAGTAAGGCCGCGGTGTTTCAGCCGAGAGGTTGCCTCCTATGTATGTGATATTAGGTATTATACCTATATGTTATGGGATCTCCCTCTGAGGATAAGGGAAGGTAAACGTTGGACTATGTCCTATTACAAACACAAAATTGATATTAGGGTTTAGTGTAGTGTGAACCTTAGATGCTCCTGGCTGTGAGGCCGTGTGGGGTGTCTTGTGTGTCTTAGAGGTCCGCAGCTAGTGCTAGAGAGCTAGTGTCGGGCCCATTTTAGGTCCTGACACTAAAGGTTAAACATAAAAAGGCCATGCCTTAAAAACCCCAAGCTAATGGGTAAGTAGAGAGTACGAATAAGCAGCTTGTGAGGATTCTATCCAAGATTGTGTCTGAAGCTAAGCATGAGTGGGATAAGAAGTTGTATGTGTCTCTTTGGGCCTATAATATGACATTTAAAAGAGATACATGCCACACCCCTTTTAAATTAGTATATGACAAAGAGTGTGATTTACCTTTGGAGATTGGGCTGCCTATAATAAGGTCTACTCTAAACCATTCTTTGGGTGAAGAGGAAGTATTACAAGAAATGTTCATTTCCCTTGCACATTTTGATGAGATTAGGTTACAAGCCTTGTTACATCAAGAAGAAGGGAAGAAGTAGATGAAAATCCTTCACGACCTTCATGCTAAGAAGTATAAATTTGCTAAGGGTCAATTGATCATATATTATGATGCTCGTCATAAGCTCTTTCTAGGCAAGTTAGAATCCAAATGGAATGGTCCTTATAAGATTGTTCGTATAGGAAAGAATGGCTCTACAACCCTTTTAGCATATTTGCCCAGAGTTCAAAACTAAAGTAAATTTCAATAAACTGAAGCCCTATTATATATAGCAGCTGATGTCGATAGACATGGTTCCTTTGTAGGTCCTTCAGGATCTAGCTTAAACTTGCAGAGGGTACCAAGAGTATTGGATGGGGAAAATCATTCCATAGCTTGAGTATCCATATTTAGAGCAGTGTTACACTAAGGCAAAGTGATCTAGTGGATTAAGGATGATCACATTGCATGGTTCAATGAGGAAGGAGGGATTGTACATCTCACACCTTCTCTCTCAATTAGACTTTGACTATCATAAGTATGAGTAGGTTGATTGCCATGGTAGGTTACATCAATGAAGCCTCGGTTTACACATTATATTTTGATAGAGCTTCTTGAGGACCTACTAAGCATGTGAGTATCGAGGTTTTCATAAAAGAATCCCACCATTGAGTGGTTTAAAAAAATGGGAGTATATTTAGGCACCTCTTTTACGAATAACATGGCAAAATACAAGGCCTTGGTTATGGGGCTAAATCTAGCTAGATGTGGTAATATTCGCTAGTTATTGGTGAAAGGAAACTCACAGTTAGTGATCAACAAATTAAATGGGAACTATGAGAGATCCCATTCTAAGGATGTACTAGCGTGCAATCTTGGACTAGTGACTTGCCAGTTGATTTTTTGACTAGTGAAATCACTTTGCAAATTCCTTGGCCAATTATGCTTTTATTGAAGATGTCTTTCTTAAGTATAGTTATGAGGGGTTTTTACAATTGCATCTTGATGTTAGTCCATTGCCAAAAAAGAAAAGGAAGTAAGAAAAATCCCAAGAGGAGCAGATGATCATTGCCTTGGCAGAGAGGCATGGTAGTTTCCTAGGGGGACGACTAGGGGGTGCCATTTAGCTGAATAAAATAATAAGGATGGTTGGAGAAAAAACAAAAGTAAGTGGCAAAAAAGGATTTTGTGTCACCTTGTAAGAGCTTGATAGGTTCTTGGGTATCGAGAAATAGGAATTGAGGTCAATACCTTATTCTCCTTGGGCCACAATATACTCAACTCCCTTTTTTTAACCTGCATGAGTATAAAGTACTGAAGAAAAATATGAGAAATAAAAAATATGTGATTTTCAATAGACTAGGCTATAGGAGTTCTCATCATCTAGTAGAAGTTCCTAGTCCAATTGTCCTAGGTCTGGTAGATAGGTCAAACCACCACCTAGGATGACTTCTTTGATTGTTCTTTTTAGTTGGTCTGTATTGGAGTAATTAGTGACTAGCTCTGGATCTCTATCAGATTATGCTGGGCCTATCCCTTATGGACTTCATGCTTTGATCTTGTTAGAGGGTAGGGGGTGTAGTAGCTTGATGCTCTTTTCGATTTATATATGTGCAAATTAGTTTGTAGGTTCAATATGCTGAGTCACCCTATCCCTTGGTTGCCAACAAGAGTTGATTTTAAAGCAATATTTAAGTGCAAAAGTGACTTGAGACCCGCACAGGAGGCGATTTGGTGCAAAATGAAATGGTTATGGATCAAGGAGCTAGAGTTTTCCTAGATGCATTTTGATGCCAAGAATCCAATGAAAGTGGTCGTTCGTCAATCGGAGTTCTTTTGACCCCCCATTTAATGACCGCAAGGTTTAGCATTATAAAGAAGCTACTGGATCTGAAAGTTGGAAAGCATGTGACATAGACTAGAGTAATAGATTTCAACTTGCTTGTCTAGTTGGATCATGATTTTGAGGCTGTTTGCCTCTCTGTCCAAGACAAAATCACTTGTAGTCAAGCGTGAAAAGGAAAAATTGGAACTAGATAATTAAGTAGTTAAGCTTAACCATGATTAAGAAGGAGAAAACTCATCAAAATCACACAGGGGGAAGGGAGTTGTATTTTTTTTGGTGCCCCTTTCTCCCATTAAAAATTTGATTTTTTCTAAGTGCTACAACTCTCTCCACCCTCTAAGGCTTGAGATCCATCGATTTCCCGCTCTTCATCTCTTCAAACTACATGTAAAATGATATAGAGAATGAAAATATATATTTTGAATATTTCTCACTCCTCTTTGTTCTTTCTTCATATGGCTACTTGTACACGAGAGAGAGAGAGAGAGAGAGAGAGAGAGAGAGAGAGAGAGAGAGAGAGAGAGAGAGAGAGAGAGAGAGAGAGAGAGAGAGAGAGAGAGAGAGAGAGAGAGAGAGAGAGAGAGAGAGAGAGAGAGAGAGAGAGAGAGAGAGAGAGAGAGAGAGAGAGAGAGAGAGAGAGAGAGAGAGAGAGAGAGAGAGAGAGAGAGAGAGAGAGAGAGAGAGAGAGGGTTGATTTGATGAAACGGAGATGATGATGGCTTAGAAGCATAATGGCATGTAGATCGAGTTATTCAAATATGTCAATGAATCACTGGAAAATAACATCAACAGCTCCACTTTCTCAAAATACGAGGCATACATATGCGAATTTTAGAGTAAGTGACTCTTATTTAATTTCTATGATGAATCGTTAGTGCATATGATGAAAAGATGATTGTAAATTGTTGACGTTTACAATTGTGAAAATTTAATCATTTTTCTTCATGTATATTAAAAACAATAAAACTGTAAAATTTGAAATATGAGATTTAATGGGAAATGATATTGTTTTGGGGTTTTGGAAAATCAAATGATGTTTATATGGCATGAAAATGAGAACGTTGATAGGTCGCACTCTATCTAAGTCAGAAAAATCGAAAAACTCAAAGAAATTAGTAATTTATGTTGAAATAAATGGAAAATTTCATTAAAATAGTCAAATAAAGAGAAAATTTTAAGAAAAAATAGTTTTTACATGGAAAAAAGTACAAAAATTTAGGAGAATGTTTTTGATTGTATAATGAAGGTAAAGTATGGAGTTTATCTCAATTTACCTTTATTTATATGTTAAAGTGTGCATTTAGAGCTTGTTCGTATGAAAAGTTATTGAGAAATCTCCCTACATTTGTGCAAGTAAAAAAAATGTAAACAATAGGGGGTGTGGTACCAAAATGGAAAGATATTTGATTAAGTTGCTTATTTCTTTGCATATCTTAGCATATAGGTCGTGTTTTATATAAGTTTTAAGGGGTTGAGTAGTAGGAGTTAGCCTAGTGCTGTTCCTTGGCAACATAGCATGATGCTAATAGAAAGAAATCATGAAACGATTGTTAGGTTACTTTATGTTGGCTAGCTTTTTGGTAAGTTTTTTTAGCACAAAGTGCCATACACTTTGCATATGCAAACTAAATACGATATTAGAAGATAAATTCCTAGATGCATTGCAATTGTATCTTTAGGTGACGACCAACATTGAGAGTGTAAGATTTTCCATTATTATAGGATAGTGCAATATCTTGGGAAATCGATGAAATGAGAAATATATATAGTCTCCTGGATTATTATGTTTATATAATGAGAGGACTTTGTTATGTTCGGGTTTTATATAAAAGATGGCACATTCTAGGGTAAATCCCCTTGGGGTTGTAGGAGAGTCGTAGGAGCCACAACATTCTGCTGGAGAGAGCTCTTTGTGTATATAAATCGAGGTGTTGATCAATGTTTGGATACTCCCTTTGTTGGAGTCAAAATGAGTAAATTTATTGGACTATAAATCGACACAAACGTGTGATTTATTTAGAGTAGTGTAAAATCTCTAGATGCCCCTCATCATGAGGCCATGAGGGTGTTTTTGTGAGCAAAGAGGCCCATGACTAGAGTCCTAGAGTTAGTGTCATGCCCATTTTAGGTCCCAATATGGGCTACTCATGCCCTACACTAAATACATCAAATTATTAACTAACACCCCTGCATAAATAGCAAGGAGTGTCCTACAAATATGCTATTGAACGATCCGATGTGTTCATGATAGAATAGTAAGATGGTCAATCACTACCTGGCTCATAACCCATACTAAACATCAGCGACCAAAACATGACATTTCAGTAAGAAATCCCATAGTAGTCCTGGACTAACATTAGGAGGTAATGATAAAAGCCCCTAAGGACCACAGTTAAGAAAGACATCTCCAACAAAGGCATAAGAAGCCACGGAATCTGCAAAGCCATTCCAGTGTTGGGAAATCACTAGCAAGTTACTACCTCAAAGATCTCAAGGGCATCCAAAGTTGCATGATGGCATATCCTTAGAATGGGATCTCTCACCAGAGGTCCCATCCAATTGGTTGATCGCTAACTAGGAGTCGCCTTTCACCAATAATCAATGAATACCACTACGTTTGCCTAGATTCAATCCCATAAGAAAGGCCTTGTATTCTACCATACTATTTGTAAAAGTCATGCATAAATACACTCCCATTTCTAAAATCACTCAATGCGATGGGATCTTTAATGACAATCCCAATACTCATATGCTTAGCAGGTCCTCGAGAAGCTCTATCAAAATACTAATGTGTAAACCAATGCTTCCTTGATATAACCTACCATGGCAATCAATCCACTACTTATGATAGTCAAAGTCTAATCGAGAGAGAGGGTGTAAGATAGCTACAATCCCTCCTTCCCCACTGAACTCAATAGGGATGCCAGTAAAAACTCTATGATAGTGGTGGCAATAGATCTTAATATCTTGCATAAAATATCTATCTTGCCAGTCAGGAATGTGATAATCCTTACTCCACCAAATCACTTTGCCTTGGTGGTAATACTACTCTAAATATGGATGCTCAAGAATGATTTTTCCCATCCAATATAGTCTTGGTACCCTTTGCAAGTTTAAGCTAGATCTTGAAGGGAGCTTTTCAAGCTCATCCCATTTTTCTTTAGCAGTGTTTAGTTGATCAACATGATGAATCAGGGATTCATCTAAGTGTAGCATTATGATTGCTTGAGCACGTTGGTCATCTTCTATATCAATCATATTTGTAAAGTTTACAACTCTACTTCCTTGAATAAGAGGCCAATACCCTCTCTCCATCGAATTTGAGGACGGACATCAGCATATGTTGTGGTCATTGGGAAGGTCTTACCACTTGTTAGGACAAGGGCGGTGTCTAGTCCCTTACAAACCTTTCACTGAATGCGGAAGAAAATTAGACAAAGTGAAGTCAAAGTTGCAATGAAGAGAAAGACTGAAAATCATATAAGTGTAATATTTCAAAGTATGACTTTGGTGGTCCTTTCTTATGAGCAAGCTTCTTCCGTGGTTTAATAGTCTTTTTAGGTTTTAATGAAGTAAACCTAGACTGGACTTCAGGCTCCTCCTTATAGTACAGCTTAGTGGATGAAGCTTGTGTTGGACACGATTTGTCTATGATCTCAATGCTTGTTGCTGATGATTCCGAGGAGAGTATGATGACACTCATGCTATTGATTTCACTGACCAATGTACTTGAGACAATGTCACTTATGGTATGCAATACACCTCTTGTGCATAATGGTCTATTGTTCATTTTACACATAACCTTACAACAATATATGAAGAGGAATAAAAAACTCATTGGGTTTTAGTGAATGCCCAGCAAGCTATTAACCTGATGATTTATGATTAGTGTTAAAAGAACACTATTGTTAAGCTTAGTGAAGTGCTTGAATGGAACCCGGTTGGAAGTCGGCTTCCCGATGCTTGGTGATGTCTGTTGAGCATGCCCAAGAGCTTTAGACTCTGGAATAGGATTCAGAGACTCTGCTTCAGTGATTAGAATCACTGTTAATGAAGCTCAGAGTGTAAAAATGCCAAAATGTCAAGCTTGGAGCTTGTTGGCTATGGCTGCCCAAAAAAACACAGTTAGGGTTTGGCTTGTAGCAGCCAGCAAAGGAAGAATTTCTCAGAGCCCTCTTAGCTGAGGATAGCCCACTTGGGGGGCTATCAAAGCCCTATGGTGGTGGTTGGGATTGCGCCTTCTACAGCCCACGTTTCAGCACGAGATATGCACCTGTCCAGAACTGCACCGTTTTTGGAATCCACGCAATGCTGCTCTCGACGTCCACCAATTCCGGGGTTTATCACTCCAGGCTGATTTGCCCTGAGGTAGGGAAGAACTTTCTAGAAGAACATAGGAGCTGATATGGCATCCTTTGTCCTCCCTAAGTCCTCCAATGGAGGCAGGTTGCAGGCAGCTATGGAGGAAAGAAGGATAGGATGAAGAAAATGACAGCTCATGTGCACTTAGTGATGACTGATGCTGAGGGAAGCTGAGGAGATCAGAGATGGCTTTGATACCATGTTGAGAATCAGAGTTTGCAGCAGTAGAATGTGTGCATAAGAGGGAGAGAAGAGCTCAAAGTACAAGAATGAAATCTTTCTTACTAAGTTGCTTAGAGTACAACTTGGGTACACTCTCTCACAAATGATAGTGACCCATAGGCTGTTTATATAGCCCTTTGCCAGCTAGGGTTAGGGTTTCCCCTGCCCCTAGGGCTATTCACACTCATCTGCCCTTATACTCCCTTGCTCACAGTGGGTTTCTATACCCATCTTCTAACAGGGTCTTGGACATCCTACTTTACGCAGAGATATCAAGCCAAAGCTGAACCATGCCTCACTTGGTTCAAAGAGAATGGGAAACGAGAGGGATGCACCGCTCAACCTCTCTGCCCGTAGGGCATAGTCCCATTTGGGTCCCCTAAAATAGTATGAATTAAGGTTCTAGCCGAATAATTTCTAAGGTCGGTAAAACCTTGTGAGAAGCCTCCCAGTTCTCTCAGACCACCCTACTATAGGACAGATCCGTTGGGGGTTCCGCCCACCCTCTTTTGTTAATAGGAACTCTTTAGTTATTTAATTAGGTCCTATCACTTTTATGTGTGATATTTAAAATTGGCTTCCTTGATTAAGCCTTTTTGGAGAACACGGTTCATTCGTGTAACTTATAGCACTGACAGGAGAACATAGCAACAGTCCTTTTGACAAACAAGTTCCTTAACTTATCTTCAAGTTAATCTTTGTCCATTGCCAAAAAAGAAAAGGAAGGAAGAAAAATCCGAAGAGGAGCAGATGATCATTGCCTTGGCAGAGAGGCATAGTAGGTTCATGGGGGAACGACTAGGGGTTGGCATTTAGCCGAATAAAATAATAAGGATGGTTGGAGGAAAAACAAAAGTAAGTGGCAAAATTTTGTGTCACCCTGTAAGAGCTTGATAGGTTCTTGGGTATCAAGAGACACGAATTGAGGCCAATACCTTATTTTCCTTTGGTCACAATATACTCAACTCCCTTTTTTTGACTTGCATGAGTATAAAGTACTAAAGAAAAATATGAAAAATAAAAAATATGTGATTTTCAATAGACCAGGCTATAGGAGTCCTCGTCATCTAGTAGAAGTTCCTAGTCTAGTTGTCCTAGGTCTGGTAGATAGGTCAAACCACCACCTAGGATGACTTCTTTAATTGTTCTTTTTAGTTGGTCTGTATTGGAGTAATTAGTGACTAGCTCCAGATCTCTATCAGACTATGTTGGGCCTTTCCCTTATGGACTTCATGCTTTGATCTTGTTAGAGGGTAGGGGGTGTAGTAGCTTGATGCTCTTTTTGATTTATGTATGTGCAAATTAGTTTGTAGGTTCAACATGCTAAGTCGACCTATCCCTTGGTTGCCAACAAGAGTTGATTTTAAATTAAGCACAAAAGAGACTTGAGACCCGCATAGGAGGCGATTTGGTGCAAAATGAAATGGTTATGGATCAAGGAGCTAGAGTTTTCCTAGATGCATTTTGATGCCAAGAATCCAATGAAAGTGGTCCTTCGTCAATCGGAGTTCTTTTGACCCCCCATTTAATGACCGCAAGGTTTAGCATTATAAAGAAGCTACTGGATCTGAAAGTTGGAAAACATGTGACATAGACTAGAGTAATAGATTTCAACTTGCTTGTCCAATCGGATCATGATTTTGAGGCCGTTTGCCTCTCTGTCCAAGACAAAATCACTTGTAGTCAAGTGTGAAAAGGCAAAATTGGAACTAGATAATTAAGTAGTTAAGCTTAACCATGATGAAGAAGGAGAAAACTCATCAAAATCACATAGAGGGAAGGGAGGTGTATTTCTTTGGTGCCCCTTTCTCCCATTAAAAATTTGATTTTTTCTAACTACTACAACTCTCTCCACCTTCTAGGGCTTGAGATCCATCGATTTCCCGCTCTTCATCACTTTAAACTACATGTAAAATGATAGAGAATGAAAATATCTATTTTGAATATTTCTCCCTCCTCTTTGTTCCTTGTTCATATGGCTACTTGTACACGAGAGAGAGAGAGAGAGAGAGAGAGAGAGAGAGAGAGAGAGAGAGAGAGAGAGAGAGAGAGAGAGAGAGAGAGAGAGAGAGAGAGAGAGAGAGAGAGAGAGAGAGAGAGAGAGAGAGAGAGAGAGAGAGAGAGAGAGAGAGAGAGAGAGAGAGAGAGAGAGAGAGAGAGAGAGAGGCTGATTTGATGAAATGGTGATGATGATGGTTTGGAAGCATAATGGCACGTAGATCGGGTGATTCAAATACATCAATGAATCACTGGAAAATAACATCAGCAGCTCCACTTTCTCAAAATACAAGGCATACATATGAAAATTTGAGAGTAAGTGACTCTTATTTCATTTTTATGATGAATCGTTAGTGCATATGATGAAAAGATGATTGTAAATTGCTGAAATATATTTGTTGACATTTACAATTGTGAAAATTTAATCATTTTTCCTCATGTATATTAAAAATAATAAAACTACAAAATATGAAATATGAGATTTAATGGGAAATGATGTTTTTTTTGGGTTTTGGGAGATCAAATGATGTTTATATGGTATGAAAATGGGAACGTTGATAGGTCGCACTCTATCTAAGTCACACAAATCAGAAAACTCAAAGAAACTAGTAATTTATGTTGAAATAAATGGAAACTTTCATTAAAAATAGTCAAATAAAGAGAAAAATTTAGGGAAAAAATAGTATTTACATGGAAAAAATTACAAAAATTTAGGAGAATGTTTTTTATTGTATAATGAAAGTAAAGCATGGATTTTATCTCAATTTACCTTTATTTATATGTTAAAGTGTGTGTTTAGAGCTTGTTCGTATGAAAAGTTATTGAGAAATCTCCCTACATTTGTGCAAGTAAGAAAAATGTAAACAATAGGGGGTGTGGTACCAAAATGGAAAGATATTTGATTAAGTTGCTTATTTCTTTGCATATCTTAGCATATAGGACGTGGTTTATATAAGTTTTAAGGGGTTGAGTAGTAGGAGTTAGCCTAGTGCTGTTCCTTAGCAACATAGCATGATGCTAATAGAAAGAAATCATTAAAATATTGTTTGTGCACTTCACGTTGGCTGGTTTTTTTGTAATTTTTTTAAGCACAGAGTGCCATACACTTTGCATATGCAATCTAAATATGGTATTAGAAGATAAATTCCTAGATGCATTGCAATTGTATCTTTAGGTGACGACTAACATTGAGAGTGTAAGATTTTCCTTTATTATAGGATAGTGCAATATCTTGGGAAATCGATTAAATGAGAAATATATATAGTCTCCTAGATTATTATGTTTATATTATGAGAGGACTTTGTTACGTTCGGGTTTTATATATAAGATGGCACATTCTAGGGTAAATCCCCTTGGGGTTGTAGGAGAGTCGTAGGAGCCACAACATTCTACTGGAGAGAGCTCTTTGTGTATATAAATCGAGGAGTTGATCAATGTTTGGATACTCCCTTTGTTGGAGTCAAATTGAGTAAATTTATTGGACTATAAATCAACACAAATGTGTGATTTATTTAGAGCAGTGTATAATCTCTAGATGCTCCTCACCATGAGGCCATGAGGGTGCTTTTGTGAGCAAACAGGCCCACGAACAGAGTCTTAGAGTTAGTGTCATGCCCATTTTAGGTCCCAATATGGGCTACTCATGCCCTACACTAAATACATCAAATTATTAACTAACACCCCTGCATAAATAGCAAGGAGTGTCCTACAAATATGCTATTGAACAATCCGATGTGTTCATGATAGAATAGTAAGATGGTCAATCACTACTTGGCTCATACCACATAATAAACATCAGCGACCAAAACATGACATTTTAACAAGAAATCCCCACAATAGTCCTAGACTAAAATTAGGTGGTAATGGTAAAAGCCCCTTGGGACCATAGTTAAGAAAGACATCTCCAACAAATGTCAAGAATCGCGTGGTGGAGGGGGTTGCTCAAGATGCTGCGCCGAACACACACAGAATGCACAAGGAGAAGCTCACTCAAGAGACAAGAAGAGAGATGGAGGCCAAAACGTTTTCTTGCTGGTTTCTTCTTCTTCTTCCACACACTTTACAATGTACACAAAGTATAGATAAGATACAACATAAAAGGAAATGGCCTAATAAGTCAAACAATGCATAACCGACTACACTAGTCGACTGGCGCTATAACTATGCCAGCTGTAAATAGGTGTAACAACCTGAATATAATAAGTAATGAGTCAGTGGCCATGTGAGAGTCATAATGACCACCGACGTGCTAAGTATAGACGTGTGGACCCATCTAACCAGGCGGTCCATCATCCATCTCCACATGTGTTGAGCTTGCCATCTCAACACTCCCCCTCAAGCTCAACTGTATCTCTGCAACTCCAAGTAAGCTTCGAAACTTTTGAAGCTTCTCTGTACCCAATGCCTTCGTGAAGATATCAGCTATCTGATCCTGTGTGCTAACATACACCAAGTCAATCTCACCTGCTAGTACCTTCTCTCTCACAAAGTGGTAGTGTACCTCAATATGTTTTGTCCTGGCATGGAACACAGGGTTCCTAGCCAACTGTATACTGCTCATGTTGTCACAATAAATGACAACTGGACCTTCCACCTGCACATCCAAATCAGCCAGTAACTTTTGCAGCCATACTACCTCACATGCTGCAACAGCAGCACCTCTATACTCAGCCTCTGTACTCGACAAAGCAACTGTAGATTGCTTTTTGCTGCTCCAAGCAACTGCTGCACTACCAAGAGAGAACATGTATCCGCTGGTAGATCGTCTATCAGACATACTACCAGCCCAATCTGCATCTGTGTATCCAAACACCTGTACATCTGTACCTGCCTCATAGAAAAGTCCATAATGTAATGTGGACTTCACATATCTCAATATGCGTTTGACTGCATCCAAATGTGGCTTTCTAGGTACTTGCATAAACTGACTCACAAGACCAACAGCGTAGCTCAAGTCTGGCCTTGTAATGGTCATGTAGATCAAACTCCCCACTATCCTCCTGAACATAGTAGGGTCTTCTATCTCATCCCCAACATCAGCACTCAGCTTCACATTCTGCTCCAACGGGACTGAAAGTGGTTTGCATGCAGTCATACCATACTTGGACAACATATCCAAGCCATACTGTCTTTGGAACAGCCATATACCATCATCACATCTGATCACCTCAATGCCAAGGAAGTACCTTAGCTCACCTAAATCCTTCATCTCAAACTTCATCTTCAAACAGCCCTTGACTTCAGCAATTCCACTATCACTATCACCTGTAATAATCAAGTCATCCACATAGATAACTATGATGACCAAACCTGCATCTCCCTTTCTCACATAAAGTGAGTGATCAGCATCAGAAACATAAAAGCCAATATTGACAAGATACTCTCTGATCTTGTCAGACCATGCTCTTGGTGCTTGCTTGAGCCCATAGAGTGCCTTCTTCAACCTGCACACATACGTGGGATGCTCTAAATCTTCATAACCTGCTGGCTGATCCATATACACTTCTTCCTGCAAATCACCATGCAAGAAGGCATTCTTTACATCCATTTGCTGCAACCTCCAACCTTTGGCTGCTGCCAAAGCAATCACACATCTGACAGTTGCCATCCTAGCAACTGGACTGAAGGTTTCATCATAATCTATGCCATATGTTTGGGCATAGCCTTTTGCAACCAGCCTAGCTTTGTACCTGCTAATAGAACCATCTGCATTGTGCTTAATCTTATAAACCCACTTACATCCAATAGCTTTCTTTCCCTTTGGCAATGATACTAGATCCCAAGTCTTATTGGCCTCTAATGCAGCCATCTCCTCATCCATTGCTGCATCCCAATGAGCATGACCAACAGCCTCCTCAAAACATGTGGGCTCAACATCCTCAACTAGTTTCACCATATAAGCATAATGGTGAGCTGCATAACCCTCAAAACCAAATCTTTTAACAGGGTATCTCACCCTGCTAGACGTGCGTACCACTGGATCACTCAATGGAGTCTTTGCATTAACACGTGCTCTCTGCACACCTGGAGTCCTCACTGAAGGAATGCCAAGCTCATCATCCAAGCTCTCTGAGCCACTGGAGTCTCCATCAAGAACTGCATCAATGCCTTCTGACACTTTATTCTTTCCTTTGTCTTTACCTGTAGTGCTACTAGATGCACTCGAAGATGTAGAGGTACTCCTTAGTCTCCCAGACCAAGGACTACCAGATGATGTCTCTGGTCCACTAAGAGTCCGTGATTCTTGCCTTTCAGCCTGCACATGAGTGTCATGATCATCATCAACATCCAATGCATCACCACTAGATGCATACCAACTGCTCATTTCATCAAAGATGACATCCCTGCTCACTCTGAACTTACATGTGACAGGGTTGTAACAGCGATACCCTTTTTGCTCTAAAGAGTATCCAATAAAGATACACTTTTCAGCCTTTGGATCCAGTTTCTTCCGCAACTCATCTGGTACATGAACATACGCAATGCAGCCAAACACTTTCAAGTGTGAAACATCAGGCTTCTTACCTGTAAAACATTCTTCGGGGGTCATACCATGAACTGCAGCTGTGGGAGTTCTGTTCATAATATAAACAGCAGTATGAACAGCCTCAGACCAAAAATGCTTAGGCATATTCTTTTCAGCCATCAAGGCGCGTGCAACTTCTGCAATATGCCTGTTTTTCCTTTCTGCAACCCCATTTTGCTGTGGGGTATACCTGCATGTGAACTGTCTCTTTATCCCATGAGACCTCAGAAAATCACTGAACTCATTTGAGAGGTACTCTCCCCCTCCATCTGACCTCAGGCACTTTACTTTCAAGCCTGTTTCTCTTTCAACTGCAGCCTTGAAAGTTCTAAAATGCTCAAAAGCTTCACTCTTTTCCTTCATAAAATATACCCACAGCTTTCTAGAACAATCATCAATGAATGTGACAAAGTATGAACTGCCTCCAAGAGATACATTTTGTGTAGGCCCCCAAATGTCTGTATGTACAACATCAAGAATATTTCTGCTTACATCTCTATCATGTGAAAAAGGTTGCCTTGCCTGCTTACCAAACTGACATGCTTCACATACCTTCTGAAATTCTGCAACTCTAAATGTAGGCAAACCTGTAACCAACCCTTTGGACTGCATTAGTTTCAGCCTTTGTACATTTGCATGTCCAATGCGTTTGTGCCAAATTTCAATGTCTGCAACAACACCTTTTCCTTTGGCATACATAGCAGCATTCATAGTAGGGATTCCGGCATCTAGAGTGAACATACGTCCAACTCTACTTCCCTTTGCTACCAACCTGCACTTGTCATTGAAGTCTTCTACAAAGCAGCCCTTTGCATTAAATCTGACTTGCAGCCCTTGCTCTACCATTTGACCGACTGACACCAAGTTCTTTGTAATAGATGGTACATGTAATACATCTGAAAGACTCTTTGTCTTACCATCATGCAAGGACAAGGGAACTTTTCCAATGTGTGAAATTGGGTGGCATGAGTCATCACCCGTCTGCACATAACCTGCATTCTGCAAATTCTGCATCTCTCCAAACCATTCTGCATGGCTGGTCATATGATTGGATGCACCTGAATCAACATACCAAACATCTTCATGTGTTCCCTTTCCTGTAACAGCATTCAGCATATGCTGCATAACGAACAAACGTTCATTTTTGTCTTCATTCTGTCGTGAAGACGATGCATAGTTTCCTTGCTGCAACTTACCACTGCGGATATCATCTCTCTTAGCATAACATTGGGCTGCAATATGACCTGTTTTACCACAGTAGTGGCACACAATACCAGAGTTGTTAGAACCTCTGTTCTGCCATCCACCTCTTCCTCTAAAGCTCCCCCTGCCTCTAAAGTTACCACGACCTCCTGAAACCTGCATATCGCCAAATTGCTGATTCAATCTGTTTTGCTGGTTGTCACTACCACGTCCTGTACCACGGCCTCTTGAAGAGAACCTGCCACGTCCCCTTCCAGAACTGGAGTAGAAAGCTTGGACCTGTTCACCACTTCTTTCAGATGTCTCACTCTGCATGTTGATCTCTTCAGTGATCATAAGGGAGACCAATTCATCGAAATCTGGAAATGGCTTTCTGACATATACGGAAGTTACAAAAGACTTCCAAGCCTTTTCATTGTTAAGTCCACCCAAGGTAGACGACACCAAATCATCATCATCGGGCATTGCATCAATCGCTGCCAATGCATCTGCAATGCTTCTTACTTTCAGTGCATACTCATTGATAGACATCTTCCCTTTCTTCAATGTATTCAACTCTTGCTTGAGTTGAATCTTTCGTGCCTTTGTATTTACAGAAAACATACTTTCAAGTATGGTCCAAGCTGCATATGCATTCTCTGCATTTCTAATGTGTCCCAGCATGTTATTGTCAATTACTGCAGACAACCAATACATGACCTTCTTGTCTTTTGCATTCCATTCCTTTCGTGCCTTTGTCTCTTCTACAGTTGGAGGATCACTCACCTCCGGCTCCTTTTCTTCACCTGAAACGAACTCATAGAGGCCTTTTCCAATAAGGAAGTTCGTGACACGAAACTTCCATGATGGGTAGTTGTTCTTGTCGAGCTTCTCAATGATGGGGCTTCCACTGTTCTCTGCCATTATCACAAAACTAATACCAAACAGCAAGCAAATCTTCTGCAACCCTTGACCTGTAGTGCACAGCAATACACCAGACAGCCTTTTTTACTGTCTGCTCAACAATACATGCAATCTGCAACCAGTTTGCAGATAAACCTTGTGTTTACTCACTGATAAACACCTTTGAACTTACAGATCTGAAATCTGTAACCTGCGCACCCACGTTCGGTCAATACAGTCGAAGTCACAGTGTACCCCGAAACTGCTGTCCGCAACCTTGCGGCTCTAAAACGGGCCCTGAAACGGCCTCAAATGCCCAAAATCTCTGTGGGAAAGCCCTAAAGGGCTAATCTGCAGAATACACAGCGCTCTTCGCGCACACCAAATCTCACTGCAATCTAAGATTTTTGCTCTGCCCTGCTTCCGGTGCCTCCACAGGCACTATCCAAGAGAAGGAGTGGAAGAATGGGAGAGATTCTTACCCGTAGCTTGCTTGCTCGAACCTTGCTTCTTCTCCTTTGCTTCAACCTTCGAAATCAGCCTCTCTCAATGGCGCGGCTCTGATACCATGTCAAGAATCGCGTGGTGGAGGGGGTTGCTCAAGATGCTGCGCCGAACACACACAGAATGCACAAGGAGAAGCTCACTCAAGAGACAAGAAGAGAGATGGAGGCCAAAACGTTTTCTTGCTGGTTTCTTCTTCTTCTTCCACACACTTTACAATGTACACAAAGTATAGATAAGATACAACATAAAAGGAAATGGCCTAATAAGTCAAACAATGCATAACCGACTACACTAGTCGACTGGCGCTATAACTATGCCAGCTGTAAATAGGTGTAACAACCTGAATATAATAAGTAATGAGTCAGTGGCCATGTGAGAGTCATAATGACCACCGACGTGCTAAGTGTAGACGTGTGGACCCATCTAACCAGGCGGTCCATCATCCATCTCCACATGTGTTGAGCTTGCCATCTCAACAACAAAGGCATAAGAAGCCACAGGATCTGCAAAGCTATTCTAGTGTTGGGAAATCACTAGCAAGTTACTACCTCAAAGATCTCAAGGGCATCCAAAGTTGCATGATGGCATATCCTTAGAATGGGATCTCTCACTAGAGGTCCCATCCAATTGGTTGATCACTAACTAGGAGTCGCCTTTCACCAATAATCAATGAATACCACTACGTTTGCCTAGATTCAATCGCATAAGAAAGGCCTTGTATTCTACCATACTATTTGTAAAAGTCATGCCTAAATACACTTCCATTTTTAAAATCACTCAATGCGATGGGATCTTTAATGACAATCCCAATACTCATATGCTTAGCAGGTCCTCGAGAAGCTCTATCAAAATACTAATGTGTAAACCAATGCTTCCTTGATATAACCTACCATGGCAATCAATCCACTACTTATGATAGTCAAAGTCTAATCGAGAGAGAGGGTGTAAGATAGGTACAATCCCTCCTTACTCACTGAACTCAATAGGGATGCCAGTAAAAACTCTATGATAGTGGTGGCAATAGATCGTAATATCTTGAATAAAATATCTATCTTGCCAGTCAGGAATGTGATAATCCTTACTCCACCAAATCACTTTGCCTTGGTGGTAATACTACTCTAAATATGGATGCTCAAGAATGATTTTTCCCATCCAATATAGTCTTGGTACCCTTTGCAAGTTTAAGCTAGATCTTGAAGGACCTGCAAAAGGCACTAAGTCCAATGCCAACCCCTATACATAATATGGCTTTAGTTTATTGAAATTTACTTTAGCTTTGAACTCTACCCCTTGTAAATATACTAAAAGGGCTATAGAGCCATTCTTCCCTATACGAAGAATCTTATAAGGACCATCCCATTTGGGTTTCAACTTTGCTAGAAAGAGCTCATGATGGGCATCATAATATAAAATCAATTGATCCTTAGAAAGCTTATACTTCTTAGCCCAAAGATCATGAAGCATTTTAATCTTCTTCTTCCCTATTCCTTGATGTAATAAGGCTTATAATCTAATCTTATCAAGATATGCAAGGGAAGTGAACCTTTCTTGCAGTGCTTCCTCTTCTCCCAAAGAATGGCTTAGAGCAAACCTCATGGTAGGCATCTCAATCTCTAATGGTAAAACACACTCTTCCCCGTATAGTAATTTAAAAGGGTGTGGCTTATAGCTCTTTCAAATGTCATATTATAAGCCTAAATAGCCACATACAACTTCTTATCCAAATCACGCTTACCTTTGGATTAAATTTCCATAAGCTGCTTATTGGTATTCTCTACTTACCCATTAGCTTGGGTTGTAGTCTTATTATGTTTAATCTTCAAATCTTTCATCAAAACCTCAATCACTTGGTTTAAAAAATGTGTCCCACAATCAAACACAAGATCCTTAGGTGGACTAAAATGGAAACTAATCTGTTCGAAAATAAAACTAGTAGTTTTCTTAGCATTATTCTTCATCGTAGCATGGGCTTAAAACCACTTTGTGAAATAATTTGTCACCACAATGATATAATGCTTTTGTGTAGTAGGCAAATGTTGTATAGGTCCAACAAAATCAATGCTCTACTTTTCAAATGGTAGTATAGCCATAATAGGAGTTAATGGGTGCTTTCTATTCTCCCTATTGTCATGTCTTTGGCATGTATCACATCTCTTGACATATGAAAATGCATCTTGAAAAATAGACAACCACCAATATTTGATTCTCAAAGCTTTCTGTGCAATCAACCGTCTAGCAGTGTCCTCCATGCGTAGTGTCATGACACTCTTCCAAGATAAATGGAACCTCATTAGGTCTGATACATCGGTGATAAATATCATCGACCGCTTTCCGATATAATGTTCCTACAATCAAGGAAAATTTCAAGGCTTGCTATCTAATTTTTCTATTTTCAGTCTTTGACAAAGCGGCTCTAGCCTTTCCTATGGATAGGTAGTGCATTATGATAGCACACTAGGATGGAATGGAGGTAATATTACTTTTGAATAGACCCTTGAGGTCACTACCTTTTGGTTAACACTTCCTTCGACTCCTTGAAATACACAAGATATTCAATGATACCCTATAACTTCGGTGGCTTACTCTTGGTTTCATAGTCAAATTCCTACAAAATGACCATCCACTTTGCTAGGTGGTCAAGTAGCTGCAACTTATTCAACAACAGCCTGAGCCCATCTGCCTTCGTATAAAATACTACATTTTCATATAGGATATAGTACTTGAATTTCTTCATTGAAAAGACCATCCTAAGACATAGTTTCTCCATGTAGATATAATGAATCTCGGATATCCCCAATTTGCGACTAGCAAGCACAATTGGATGGCACCACTTTTCCTTCCAAATCTAGGCTTAACGGTAGTTGATGTTATTCATCCTAGCCATTAACATTATATAAAATATCTCACTGTAATGTGCCCACCTATCAACTATCAAGGCACGTTTTTAGTGGTCCATCGAGAGACGAATCTAAGTGATGTTGCTCGACACTCCCATGGAATGTTACGGAGTTTGTTGCCTAGGGCTTCTTGAGTGTGCCTCACAACGGAACGTTTGCGGCTGAACCCATTGGGATCGACTTGAAATTTGGTCCCTAGTGGTCAAGGTCTCCTAATAGCATACTAGTGTTGGGTCTTGGACATCTTACTTTACGCAGAGATAACAAGCCAAAGCAGAACCATGCCGCACTTGGTTCAAAGAGAATGGGAAACGAGAGGGATGCACCGCTCAACCTCTCTGCCTGTAGGGCATAGTCCCATTTCGGTCCCCTAAAACAACATGAATCAGGGTTCTAGCCTAATAATTTCTCAGGGTCGGTAAAACCTTGTGAGAAGCCTCCCAGTTCTCTCAGACCACCCTACTGTAGGACAGACCCGTTGGGGGTTCCGCCCACCGACTTTTTTCAATAGGAACTCTTTAGTTATTTAATTAGGTCCTATCACATTTATGTGCGATTTAAATTGGCTTCCTTAATTAAGCCTTTTAGGGAACATGGTTCGTTCGTGTAGCTTATAACACAGACAGAAAAACAGAGCAAACAGTCTGTTTGACAAACAAGTTCATTAACTTATCTTCAAGTTAATCTTTGTCTCTTGCCCATACAGGAGAATTAAATGCCCCTTCTACCCTATAGAAGTACATGGTCCAAGTCATAGGGCACCACAATTTCCATCCTTTATCCAGAATAGGATCTTCTAATGCCAGAGACGTTGGTTTTCAACTTCGTTCTGGACTTGACAAGGGGTATCGAGAGCTCCACTTGACCCACAGCTACCTAGAAGTGAAATACTATTTTCATGGTTGGGCTTTTCACCACTCGACCTTCGGCCCATGAATTGAGCAGTACTCTCTTCGGATTCATCCGCGGTGCGATGATGGATCTGATCCACCTGTGCAAAGAACCTTTCCTTAATTAATTCGTTTAAGAATCAAGCACAGTTAAGACAATCAGCCCTAATATCATCTTCCAAGAAAACATTCCTTTATTCCCATGGCAATTAGAAGATGGTAGCAACATCCACCAAAATGCATATTTTAATGGGGATGACGGGCATCGAAAAAATGTCCCCCTCCTCCCTCCCCTTTGTGTGATGTTTTAAGTTGTGGCTCTCTTAGCATGGTTAAAACATAACTCTCAAAGTATCTAGTTCTCATTTTGCAAGTTCACACTTGATCGGAAGTGGTTTTGACCTAGAGGGAGGGGAAAATAGCCATGAAATCGCAATCCAACTCGTCAAGTGGCTTTCTGGCATCGAAATCTATCACTTGGCCTCCATCACATGCTTTTTGAATTTCAGAACGAGTAGCTTCTTTATAACACCAAACCTTGTAGCCATTAAATGGGGGGTCAAATGGACTTCAATCAGATGAATGGACACTCGTGTTGGATTACTAGTGTCGAAATGCATCTAGGAAAACTCCAGTTCCTTGATCCGTGATCATTTCAATTTTCACCAAACCGCCTTTTTTGCAGGACTCGGGCCACTTTTGCACTTGAAATCCCACTTTATAATCAACTCTCTCATAATTTATTTTCAAATGTACACACATACAAAGCATGTGACCATTCACACAAACATCTCAAGTGGAAGTGTGAATGTGAATACATTAATAAGGGGAGAAATTAGGGGTAAATAATCTTCATAGCCACACAATTTGCAAGCAAGTAGAAACAACACTTTTTCTCACATGATATAGATAAGACTTCATGACATCTAATGTTTCTATGCACCTTTTTACCAAGCATAAAGTGGGATCATAACTTACCAAAAAGTGAAAAGGTAGATATTATGATGCTCGAATGAACCTTACAATAAAAAAGAGATTGTATAGCCTTTTTTTTGTCTAGCTTTTCAAAGTTATAATGAAAAAGGTTGTTGAGACAAGAATTGATGCAGTACTTATGCCAAAACAAAATTCCATGGCTATATCAAAGAATTCCTTTATGGATCCTTGATCTTTTATAGGCTAGAAATTGGCGAGCTTATTTGTAGTCACATCATCTTTTGAATATTATGAGCTTGAAAACATGTTTCATGGGATTGCACCAACAACCATGCAAAAAGAATAAAGAAAATTGGTTCTATAAAGGAAAGCTATCTTTGTTTGGTGAACCTCATGATTACAAATGAAGAAAAATGTGTGCAATTTTTGGGTAGTTTTCAAAGGCACTAGAGAAAAAAAGGTATGCCGACATTTTGATTTTAAGTAGAGAAATGGAAAGATCAAAGAAGTAATAAAGAAATAAAAGTTGGCACATTGGGACTTGAGATTTCCAACTTAGAGCTTCACATGGGGTTGAAAAAATGCATAAATTAATCAATGTTAATGATAATGTAAAAAGTTGTAACCTAGTGAATATTAATGACAAAGATGTAATCTAGTAAAAGATAATTCAATAATCATAGAAGTTTTAAAAAAGTAATTATTGAGAGGAGAGACATTATTAGGCCTAAGCTTAAAGATAAAGAGCTTTCACATATCGACAAAACATACACAACAAATAATTATCATACTTACATGCTCTTATATTCCAACACACCCTAGAGTTTCTTCTTATCAAGTAAAATGTGGTATAAGAGGTTGTGTCTTAAGATACACATGAAATCACAAGGTTTTAAAAAGTAGCATTTTTTCATTGTTACACTTTCTTACATCACAAGTCTTTTCATCGGAGAAGGGGCGCTTGTACAAGTTTGGTCTAATAGTCATCAAGTTTTATGTCTCATAGAAATCAAGAATTAATGAATGTTATAGAACTAAAGCCCTAACCTTGAGAAGCATGCTTGAGTGAAGTGGTCTCATAGAAATCAATGATTAAAAAATGCTGGTAAGATTAAGAAAAATTGTGGGTGTCTATGGAAATATACATGGGCATAGAAAGTGTCACTACCCAACCATATTCGAGAGATCCGTGATTGAGGCTTTACTTGGAGTTCACTTGAATTTAGATGTGTGAAGTCATCTATTAATGGCAGTGATTGTTTAGCTAGTCTAGCCTCCCTTGAACCAAACTTGTTTCTTAAACATTGTGTAGTCAACATGATTAACAGACATCCACCAACATGTAGTCCATCCTACCCATTATCCACTCACATATATGGCGTGTGGAAATGTGTTGTTTGTGTACACAATGTTTTGAATTTCATCATGCTTCCCCCAACATTAAGAAGTGTTTACTTTTTTCTTTCTATATATATCAATCCCAAGGCCTCATTTTATCAAGTTTTCTTTCTCCAATCTCCAACCTCTCCATGCAACAATAATCATCATCTTGATATTTCCACTTAACTATGCATTGCTACTACATATACAAAATATATTTCTCTCAAAGAAGAAAACTACAATATGGTTGATGCATTCACATCCTCATCCGTAAACATATAAAATCCATATAAATCACTTTACAAAATATTTCATACTTATCCCCCATTAATAAATGTTTTTGTAATTAAAAACATATCGATACTATATTAGGGAATTTGGAAATTTTCATGGAGTTTGGGAAACCCCAATGTCTTTATTATTTGACCACATATTCAAATCTTGTTGCCTTACTTAAAGGTGGAGTCTACCCTAAATACTATATAAGCTACACTTCCAAATCCCGCTTTGAAATATGTATTAAGATTAGCCATGTGGTCAAATATTTATCACTTATTTGAAATTGGAACTTGGGAAATTCCCAAATTCTCTAATATGGTGTTTATCTGAGGTTATCTCAAATGAACTATGTTCTCTCCTAGGTAGGGCTTTCCTTACGTTGATCTTTCCACTTAAATAAATATTATTTAAAAAAAGAACATTTCTCTCTTAATTAATCAAGGTATATTATTGTTCATGTGGTAGCAGATTCTACAAAAGGTTTATCAATGCAACAAGGAAGGACGTGAATCACTTTTTTAAAGTGAGTTTTCTTGGCAAACCATGTATTTTTATTCAATTTATAGAATGGTTCTACCCTTACCACTCCTTCCCCCACACTATTTTGCTATCGTCGTGGCCACCATTACACCACTATCATTTACTCTTACCACTCCCTCCCTTTTGATTTCTCTCTTAGACCCCTCACTCTATGATGTCTTTGCCAGATCCATCTATCTCTCTTTATCTCAACCATCTCTGTCACATTTTCTCTTTGTCTCTAGCTCTATCTCTACATGTGTGTCTCTCTCTATCTTTGTCTTTGCATTGCTCTCTCTATGTTTGTCCGCTCTCTCTCTCTCTCTCTCTCTCTCTCTCTCAATGCAACAACCCCCTCTAGTTTAGGATGCTTAATCCATCCATTAGTGGTAGTGATTGTCTAGTAGGTCTAAAGCATTGTCCAATCAACACTATTTATATACATCCACTAATCGATTAATGTGTAATGCATCCTATCCACATACAACCACATGTATGATGTGTGGACATGTGCCATTTGTGCACACAATATTATGAACTAAACAATGCTTCTCCAACATTAAGAATCGTTTGCTCTTTCCTTTCTTGATATATCAATCCCAAGGAATCAATATATTGACTTTTCTTTCTTAACACTCTAATTTTTCTATGCAATAATAATCCTCATCTTACTATTTCCACTCAATTAAACACTCCTTATACAAAGTATTGTTGAGAAACACATATCCTTGAACAAGGTTTAGCTATGGAGGATGGAAGGCAATGACAAGATGCATGATGACTGAGACTAGACACACTGACTATTACTCAAGTGAATTAGTTATCAAATGATTGAATAGTAGAATGTCTGCTTGACTTGACATGATCACTTGAATTAAAAAGTGCAATCATATTAAATGTATGAGTCTCCCTTCTCATTACAATAATACAAATACTATTTGAGAAGTAGAGTTTTATTGATGCATTGAGTTGCAGGTTATTTGTAAAGTATACCCAAGAAATGTATTAAAAACTTTGCTTATGCCCATATATAATGTAGGATTGAGTAGTTTTCACTCCCCCAATGGTAACTATTGGGGCTTGGTTGAGCTAGTTTTGTTCCACCTACAAGCACATGAGCGTCTAGGTAGGATGGTCATGTATGGAAGGTTCCCCTCCTATGGACACACATAGTTAGGGGGGGTATGGTTTAAAAGGGTAAGTGCATAGTGGGTCCTATGATAGAGAAGAAATCCATACGAGTACCATATAGTATGCATCGGGAGCCCCTGACTTATGGGTTGATTTATTGCTCTAATGAAGACATGAAACAAAACCATTGTTAACGAATATTTAAGGAACCTACTTTTAAATATAAAATGACATGTTACTATGCCTTGTTTAGAAAACTAAAGAAACACCACATTAAATTAGGAAGCAAGAAATTGTCTTTTCCTGATGGAAAATGATTGATGGTTGGGTGGACCCAATAAGTTGGATACTTTCCTCATATGGACATTGACTTCTCCTAGCATTTGGTCTTAGAGATCTTGATCACATTCCATTTTAGGGGAACAGAGATGAGATTTGCCTTATAGGCAGAGGGGTGGAGTTCAACTCCCCCTCTCTCTCACTCACTATGAATCAAGTGCGATAGTTGACCTACTCTCAATCTTGAGGGATTACAATGTGATCGCCTCGATTGAGTACTAGAATGCTATTAGAGATTGTTAGGTCATTTATGAACCTTTATGTCCATTCTCATGGGTCAAGGCTAATTCATAGCAAGGTAGACCCATGGCCACCTAGTTAGTCCAACTATTATTGTGGAGTGTGGACGGTGGAAAAAATTGGGATAGTAGACCCTAGACAACTACCAAGCATTACCTTCCATAATTAAATGGCAAGTATGTCACAACCAGCACCTTATGTCCTCTCGAAACCCCCCCTCCCCCTAACCACTATCATTGTCTCTTTCCATCCCCTCTCTTTTATCTCTCTCCAAAAATCTATCTTTATGACATCTTAGTTGTCTCTCTCTCTTTCTCTCTCACACACACACACACACACACACACACACACACACACACACACACACACACACACACACACACACACACACACACACACACACACACACACACACACACACACACACACACACACACACACACACACACACACACACACACACACACACACACACACACACACACACACACACACACACACACACACACACACACACACACACACACACACACACACACACACACACACACACACACACACACCTCTCTCTCTCTCTCTCTCTCTCTCTCTCTCTCTCTCTCTCTCTCTCTCTCTCTCTCTCTCTCTCTCTCTCTTTGTGTATGAAACCACCCCCACCCCTTCTCTCTCTTCTCTTTTGATGGAAGCATGCTAAATGTTACACTTATTGTGCTTTGTAGTGTAAGAGAGTGGATAGGGGCATATAAAAAGGGCAAATGATATATGTACAAGATCATATATTTTTTCACAAAATCACGACTTTGTTCTTCACCTCTCAAGCTCTTCCTATCCTTTCATGGTTGCCAAGCATCTCTCTCCTTCTTTCTTGTATTTCTCTCTCCTCATTTAGAATTTGTCTCTCGTTTGCACTCTTCTTCTCTTTCGTGCACTATTCTCTCTCCTCTTTCTCTCTCCTCTCAAGTCCCTTCATGAAAAGTGATATCAGAGCATTGGTCTTTAATCCCTTTTTCCTCTTTTTCTTCATATTCAATCCCAATTTTCATAATAAAAACCTATTTCAGACAAGTACTACTGGCACAAGACATGGACTATGAGTAGCAATGATTTGTAGGACACCTACAGTTGGTAGAAGAAAAGTTTGGAGATCTTTGAAGCAAGAAGGGATAGGTATGGCAGTGGATGGCCAAAATAGTAGCTCGTCATCAAATTTCATGCAATTTTTGGAGGTATTTGGTCAAAAGTAGGGTTACAAGGGTTAGACACATAAAAGTCATGTTACCTTTTGAAGAATAGTCTCTTTTCCTGTTTTCTCAAGCTTTCAAGCAGGGATCCATGGAGAAACTTGCTTCTTTCTCACAACACAAGCCTTCTTGTCCAAGGGAGTTTCTGTAAGAGTGTTCATATCCTCGTAAGCCTAAAGAGTAGTGCCATGGAAAGCTTTGAGGTCATTTTTGCCATGTGATCAACTTATGTAGTTTGCATCTAATATAAAGACTTGTAAATAGCAATGCAACTGTACATGTCAACCATTTCACTAGGCTATTGAACTATAATGCCTTGCCATTGCATTTGGAAACTTCATGAACAAGCTTATACTTGTTAAAAGTGTGAATATCAAGCTTATCTATTATACCCGACATGATATCTGTATACCTTAGTTGTCAACTGCATGTGTGTATGTTAAATAAGTCAGGACAACTAGACTTAACTCTAGTTAGTATGATGGTCAGTTAGACCTAGTGTGACTTATCCTTTGTTATGCCACTAGTGTAAGGTGTTTAAGATAGATGGATGAGTAATGAAGAAAAAGCATGAGAGTACTTTGCTCATTGAGCTTGCTCTATGTGCGTGTCTCTTTCTCTCTCTCAAAATCTTGAACATGGCATTAGATCCATGAAACCATGAGACTGTAAGACCCTATGAGCTCAGCATGGGTATCATGGAAACTAGAGTTTGAAGATAGGATCTACATTTGACTTGCAAAGGTTCATTGGAACCATAGCTATACTTGAACTCATATGTCTTAGAGATTTTGAGGCTTACATTGGAAGAGCTTGTGGAGGCCTATAGAGAGAGTTGATTGGCCTAATCTGAAGCTTGAAGAGCATTCATAAAGACCATTATTTGCAATCAATAAGTCAACATGTTTATGCATGTTTGAGCTTGTTTTCAAATGCAAAGAAGGGGTAACACTATGAGTGCTTAAGTGAACAGATAATAGAGAGTTGTAAAGCTCATTGTCTAGAGCATATTTGACACCATTGAGCACTGCTCAAGCTTGATATTTAGTCACAAATGTACTACATCATCAAGAGTAGCAACAACAACCCCATTTGAACTTGATATTCATAGGAATTTGTGTCTGGTTTTCAATGAGCATTTGATAGATGTGCTTCAACCATAAATGCTTGTAAATGGTACACTAGACCATTTAAAATGCTGGAGGAATATATATGACTTCAATCTTGAGAACTTGGACATGAGAATGAGGAAGTAAATACTCAGATCTGAAAGGTAATAATAGGTTGAAATCTATTCTGAATGTATGTCAATTTACACTTGAAGTTTTAGAGATTTGTGGAGCTTGATCGGTACTTGTAAGTGATTGGATCTTTACCACGAGTTGAGGATGCTTTGTGGATGCAATGAGCATTAAATGCTTAGATCTAGACTGAAATACTATTGGTTATAATAGTTAACTACCTAGAAACTATTTATCATTGTTACTTCAAGACTAAGTAAGCATTGATGCTTATATGGTTATGTGCTGATCTCTCAATGTATTGGCCTATATCTATTATGCTTTAAGAGGTGTTGAGCTAAGAATTCTTTGGTTTTTGCAGATTTTACACTACTAGTAATTAAAGACTATTGTCTATTAGTGAATCTAGAGCATACATATATGTCTATTATGTAGCCAATGAGACTTGCATGCACCATTATTGTTCCCAGAGGTTATGACATATGTTAGAAAATGTAAGGTGTGTTCTTGAGCTAAAATTTATTGGTTATTCAAGAGTCTTACTGTCATTAAAATAGTGGATTGAAATTGTCCTACTTTAACAATGAACTATCTATGCATCTTGGATGAAGGTTTTGGAACTCCTATATTTGCAATATGCTTAGATGAGCTAGATTGAATTGGTTCAAGGTACAAATTGATGTACTTGCATTATTTGGATGATATACAAGCAAGTCAAGCACTAATTGTTTAAGACTATAGTGAATAATAGAGCTATCATTATGGCAAATGCTGATGAAAGGTCAAACAATATCACTCAAATAGTGGGTGAGAAGTGAGATAATAAAAAATATGCTATCTAGAAATTCCCTAAGGAGAGATTTCTCATTGGGAAAGGCTATTTGGATTTAGTGACATGTGCTAAAGTTGAGCCTCAGCTTCTTGAAAAGACTCAACCAACTGCTGAATAGCTAAGGGCACATCATGCTTGGATGGAAAGAGCTTGCATAGTTTTACACTAGCTATCACTATGTATTTCAAATGCCATGGTAATGTAGATTATGAATTGCAAAACACCAAAAGATGCTTGGAATATCCTAATGAGATATTATGATACTATTACAAGTGTAAGGAAAATACAACTAAAACAGAAGTTCAACACTATGGACATGAAAGGATGCTCTATTCAAGAGTATGTAACAAAAATCAAATCCATTCTAGATCAGTTGGCAACTATCGGAATTGAAGTAGAGGATGTCAATTTGGTTGCAGTGACCTTGAATGGTTTAGGACCTGAATACAAGTCACTTGACATGTCTATCTCCATGAGATTTGAAATGCCATACTTTAATGAGTTAGAGTCTCATTGCCTATTCACGAGGAGGTGAAACTAGGTTTAGCTACTAGCTCAAGTAGCTTGAAAGGAAAAGATGCAATGTTTTATTCAAATCAGAGAGGCCATGGTGGTCATGGAAAAGGGTCCTATCCTATTAGAGGGACTCAATAGGCAAAATCAACAAGGCCATAATGCTAGAGGTGGTGGATACTCCCAAGCAAGGGGGAGATCCAACTCTAGAGGCAGAGAATCTTGGCAATCACACAAAGTACACATGATAATGCAAAACAAAGAATATGGCCACATTTCTTAAGAATGTTGGAAAAAGCAAGCCAATCAAAGAGGTAGACAACAAGGTCACTATGCCTCATCTAGTCATATAGAGCATGAGAGTGGTGACAAGTTATTCTCCATGTCTTATGTATGGCACAAAGCTACTCGGTAGGAGAAATTAGATGAAATATGGTATATTGATTCAGGAGCATCAAATCACATGACACCACATGGAGGGTGGTTTGATGAAACAAAAGTAGGTACAAATGGCTATGTATGTATAGGAGATGATACTCAACATGGCATAGCTCATACAGGTGTTGTTCCATTGGTTATGCTTGCTGATGGTAAAAAAGAAGAAATGGTATGATGTTTTTCACGTTCTTTCAATCATGAATAATGTGCTATTTGTGGGCTAGATGGCTAAACAAAACTTGTAGGCATGCTTTAACAAAGATGGTTGTTCTATAGATGAATATGGCAGAGGTTACAAGTTGATTGCAAAGGGAAAAGAACATGGCACAATGTTTACATTGGATGCAAATATTCACGAGTTGAAAGCTATAATGTTTTCTCATGGTGATGTAAGTGTCACAGACATAGATATGTAGCATAAACACATTGGACACATCAATGTTCAAAGGCTGAAAAATATGTAGCATAAGGAGATTGTCGGGTCTACCAAAATTCAAATATGTTGATTTGCGATAGGTATGTTCAACATCTCAATTTGGGAAACCAGCTTGGTTTCCCTTTGTCAAACATACACAAAATAGTAGTAGACCCTTGCAATTTCTTCACTTAGATGTATAGGGGTCCACATAGAATATATCTCTTGGAGGGTCTCCATATTATGTGATCTTTGTGGATGCTTTCAGTAGGTATACTTGGGTATACATTCTAGAGCATAAAGAGGAATTTCTAGATAGCTTTATGGATTTCAATTGTCATGCAGAGAAAGAGTTCAATTGTTATGTATCATGCTTAGGATCTGATGGTGGTGTAAATATGTGTCAAAGGAGTTTGACAGCTACTTGATTTAGCATGGGATCAGGAGACAATTGACAGAGAAAGATATGCCTCTTTCTTACTGGGCTAAAGTAGTTCTAACTATTGTTTATGTCATGAATCAGACACCTACATGGCATACATGAGAAGACACCATATGAGAAATTGTATGGTTATGAGTCTGACATTCGACACTTGAAAGTACTTGGCAACATTGCATATGTACACATACTTGACGAGAAATAGAAAAAATTTGATCCAAAATCAGTGAAGACTATTTTATTAGTTACTCATCATAGGAATGGAAGGCTTATAAGTGTTATGCTTCATCTACTTATGAGACTTTGACTAGCCATGATGTGCTATTTGATGAGCTTGCATCTTGGTATGGTGTTAAGCATGTAACAATTCATGATGACTCTTCATAGAGTACATATGATGAAAATGGAATGTAGGCTACTACTAATGCTAGTGGACCTATGCATGATGTATATGCTAGTATACATCCTTGGACATGAAGATTATGCAATCACGGATCTCATTCCACTGACATGAATGTGTCAATGAGGGTGAGATTGGACATGGATAAAGACAAAGAGAAGGCATTACATGATGTAACAAGTCCGTTGACATCAGGATATGATTCCATTGAAAACTTGGATAGTGAGCTTGGCATACTTGTAGTTCTTATACCTAGTGTTAAATAGAGGTATGTGTCATCTCATAAGAGATCATAATTGCACAGTTCACCATACCTACGAAGATCACAAAGAGAAAGAAAACCTATTGATAGATTTACTTACAATGGATACTCAAATAAACACTATGCATACATGACAGAAGTAGTGAAGTACAAAGAACCCATGTCATTTGTAGAAGCAATTAAGGATGAGAACTAGTGTAAAGAAATGCATGAAGAGTATGATGCTTTGTTAGAAAATAGAACTTGGGATTTGGTCAAGCTACTTGAAGGCAAGATGTCTATTGGATGAAAAAGGTTTGCAAAGTCAAATCTAAATTTGATGGCTCGCTTGAGAGATACAAGGCTAGGTTAGTTGTAAAGGGTTTATGCTCAAGAGTATGGGTTGGACTACGAAGAGACTTTTAGTCCTATTGCTAAGATGGAAACTGTACTGATTGTTATTGCATTAACTGCATCCAAAGGTTGGAACTTATATCATATGGTTATAAAGAAGGCCTTTTTGACTAGTGATTTGATGGAAGATGTCTACATGGATCAACCAAAAGGATATATACATCATGAATATCCATCTTATGTTTACAAATTGAAGAAAACACTATATGGATTGACACAAGCATCACATGCATAGAATGAAAAAATCACCTCACACTTACAGAGAATTGTATTTCAAATGGGTAAAGTAGATCAATGCTTGTTCATCAAGAAGGAAGAGAAAGGCTATGTGATTTTGGGGCTTTATGTAGATGATTTGGTTATCACAAGTGATGATACATAGGGGATTATTGAGATCAAATCTATGGTATGGAAATAGGTTTAGATAAAAGATTTGGGAGAGCTAAAAATTTTCCTTCATATTGAGGTTATATACACACCTCAAGGAATATGGATGTTACAAAAGAAGTATGCACATAATATGCTAGAAGAGTATGGTATTATGGTGTGCAAGCCCATGGATACTCCATTAGAGAAAAATTTCAAGTTGACAGCTAATATAGGAAATGAGATTGAGAATAAAACTATATACAGATAGATGGTTGGTAGCTTGATTATCTTATCATCACTCAACTTGATCTTAATTATTCAATTGGATTGATCAGTGAATTTATGCAAAGGCCAAGGAAACCTCATTTAGATACAGTAAGAAGAATTATGAGGTACGTAAAGGCTACACTACATTATGGACTATTTATGAGTATAGTAAGACTCTTGAGCTTATAGGATATAGTAATGCAGATCAAAGCACGTAGACATACATTAGCATTTCATCAAGGAAATGATTCTTGGAGGTAAGATAGATCTTATCCATGTGAAGATAGAAGAACAAGTGGTAGATATCTTTACCAAATCACTTAGTAGAGATAAGTTTACTCATTTTAGATTGCTACTTGGGATACATGAGGTGCCTTGAGCTCGAGGGGGAGGGTGAAGAATCAAGCTCATCTATTATACCCGACACGACAATTGTAGACCTTAGCTATCACTTGCATGTGTATGTGTTAAATAAGCCAGTGAGAATGGACTCAATTCTAGTTAGTATGATGGTCAATTAGACTTATGTGACTTATTCTTTGTTATGTCACTAGTGTAAGGTGTGTAAGTTAGATGGATGAATAATGAAGAAGAAGCATGATGGTACTCTATTCTCTAAACTTGCTCTATGTCTGTGTATCTTTTTCTCTCTCTAAATCTTGAACAAAGGAGCTTAATCACAAGCATCATAGCTAAAAGAGAGTAGCTTGCATGTTCCTAGGCTTCCACAAGAGCACCATGCTTTTCTCTCTAGCAAGGACAGGATATGAGGTCTGCATTTTAATGGAGCAGCTGTTGTAGCTTCAAATGAGAAGCCAAGAGCGCAAGTAGTAGTTTGGGAGGATGATCTATACTACAAATTCTTATCTCGTTGAGTAGTCCTTCTTGAGAAAATGATCAAACTGAGATTATGTTGGTAGAATCTTCTTTTTGCTTCTCCTCTCTAAATGCTTCTACCACTACAAATCTATTGTCAATAGTCTTCACTACATAAGTACCTTCATCAGGACTCTTTGGTGGCTAAGTCCACTTGGTTATCAAGATAATAAGCCTGTGCTTACATTGTCACATTACTATCAACTCCTAGAGCCTGACCTTCAAAGCCTTCCTATCTTACTTCAAGTCTAGGTGGAGATCAACAATCTCCTTGCTAATAGCATAATGACCATGGGCAAAGCTATTGGCAACATCTTCCATATTCTCATTGTTATCAAGTCCAGATGACTGTGTCATCAACATCATAGATAATTCTCTAAATAGCCATAATGATCAAGACCATAGGAACAAAAAGGCATGTGTATTGGAAGGGGTGAGACTTGTTGCATGTGTATTGGAAGGGGTGAGACTTACTCTGGTCATAGGACAAGATTTTGGTGCCCTATTTTTGGTAGTCAAAGCTGTTGATCCAACTATTTCTACACATCTTAGTGTAGTTGTAGCCCAAAATATTACAGATGACTTTTTGTTAATCTCTAGCTATCTAGTCATAGCCTGGACTCTTGATATTATTGCAGACTTGCTCGTAGCCTAGACTATTGCAAATGACTTTTTGTTGATCTCTAGCTATCTAATGTAGAAACATCACAAGAAAACTTGATTTGCAAAGAGGTAGATATCGACATGAATAAGCGGCCTCTCCCAATCACTCACCCCACTTCGAGTGGGGTAATAGTTCCACTAGCTCAAAAACCCTTAGCAAATCCAGTTGTTGTCATGGCACAACCCATTGCAATCTCTACAGAGACACTGGATTTACTTGCCTTAGGATTCCCTCTACCCATTTTTAATGGGTTAGCAAAGGAAGATGCGGAATCCACATTAGTGAGTTCCAAAAGTTAATGTTCAATAGTCAAATCCAAGTTGAGGGACATCTAATGATGTTCTTTAATATGAATCTAAAAGGAAGAGCTATAGTATGGTGTCGCAACATAGAAGCTAGAACCATAACTACAATTGATCTATTTTTTGCGGCCTTTCGAAGAGAGTTTGCCCTTGAAAGAGGAGGTCACTATTGGCTACATGTTCTTAATGTAATACATCAAGAGTCTCATGAGAATGTTTGAGTCTATGCCAAGAAACTGAAAGAAGTGTTTTGTAAATTCTAAACTTATATTCCGATCCCTGCTACTGCTCAACTGCAATACTCATAGGCTGGACTTTAATATCCAAGTGCACTTGAGTAGTGTTGCTCTTGCTGACGTTGATACTGCCATTACATGAGTAGAGGAGGTAGAGTCACGATTGCAAGAAACCTACACCTCCAAGGAAAAATTAAATTTGAGTCTTGGGCTTGGAACTAATTTGGTATTAACTAGTGTAAGTTAAGGGTACCTATGACCAATTTGACCTGGAGAGAAAGCATAGTGCAAAGTGTGCCCATGCTTGCTGCTCCTTCTAATGTAACCAAGCCAATAGGTAGCCAGATGGCTCCACTGAATAATGGAAGACAAATGACAAACCCTAATGTCATTCCAATTAATCAACATCAATCAATCCCTAATCAACTAGTTAGACCAATTGAACAGTAAGTAGATGATCGCAACTATGAGTCTAGTGGATCAAAATTCTTGGCAAAGTCAAGGACATGATGAATCATTATATTGATATGATAATGGAATAGTATAAAAAAATAGCCATAGATGTTAATTTCCTAAAGAAGCAATAGAACTTGATAGGAAGTTGATGCCTTTAAGAGGGTAGTCCATCAAGATTTAGTTGTAAGTAGTGTGATGGTGAGCACTTTCCAAGAAATTGCCCTAGAAGAGTTTCATAACTCCGCTTGTGGAGGACACTTTGTTGTGTGGTTGACTGCATAAAGAGCTTCGAGAGCTGAATATTGGTGGTTGTCCATTTTCCAAGATGCATTTGCATATGTCAAGAGATGTGATGTATGTCAGAGACATGATAATAGGGAGAATAGGAAGCACCCACTGACTCCTATTATGGCTATATTACCATTCGAGGACTGGGGTACTGATTTCATGGGTCCTATTATCCTCTCATCCTTTGCATAGAAGAGGTATCATCATACTAGCAACTAATTATTTTACAAAATGGTCAGAAGCACAAGCAACAAGGAAGGATAATGCAAAGGAGATTGCTAGATTCTTGTTTGAGTAGATTATCTACCCTTTTGATTCACCAAAGGAGTTAGTATAAGATCGCGGAACCCATTTTCTGAATAAGGTGATTAAGAGCCTGATGGAAGTATAGCAGATTAAACACAATAAAATGATACCTTGTAATCCACAGGCGAATGGGCAATGTAATGTGCCGGCCCCTCGAATTGTGGGACACATCTTAGCAGTCCATTGAGAGATCAATCTAGAAGACGCCGCCCAGCACTTCTAAGGAATGGCATGGGGTTTGCCAACTAGGGTCTCTCGAGTCTGCCTTGCAACTGAACTTATCCGGCCGTTCCACTAGGATCGACCTGAAATCTGGGTTCCTAGCCAACATTGTCTAAGGTCATCGTCCGACCTTTCCTAACATTTCTCGTTAACATTTCCTTTGAGGAAAGCTCTCGGCTAACCGAGACCACCCTTTCGTAGGATAGACCCATTGGTCACATCCACCACGCTTCCCTCAGGGGTTGTTTTAGTTATCTAATTACCTACCACATTATGTTGGACACATAAAAGTAGCTTCCTTAATTAACCTGTTAATCACAGGTTCCTTTATGTAATTTAGGGCACAGACATGAAGACAAGATCAAACACTTAAATTATCTTCAGATTAATTTTTGTCTCCTGCCCATACAGGAGAATTAAGTGTTCCTTTCTACCTCCGCAGAAAAATCCTTCTGTCTCCCAGCAATAAAAACCCGAAGGTTTATCCTGCCAAGATTCCGCCTTGTAACTAGTATCAAGGCCTCGAGATCCCATCTCGAGTTACTTAGAACACTTGTGTAGGGTCTGGTTAGGATTTATAGCCAGAGCCCCCCTTGGCACCCAGGCGTCCTCCTACACCAAGTAATTTCCACGGAGAGACCTCTCGTGGCAGGTTCGGTCCACATTCCCGGCACGGATTCATAACCCCCTTCGTTAGGGTTTGGCGGTTCGTGGGGGGTAGCTAGTGCCATCCTTCCTTAATTATCCCTTTAGAAAATCAACCACAGCTGAAGCAACCAGCTTAAAAACACTTACTAGGGAAAACATCCCTTTTGTTTCCATGGCAATCAGTCATCTCAGACTCGGCCATGCAATCATTAGTCACAAACAACTTGGATTAGCATCCAAAACCACATCAAGCAATCACCTTGCTTATGATCCACCTATCCTCAGTAAGATTCTCTCCTCTTACCAACACAACGAGTCGACATTCACTTGGAGTTACCCTTTTCAAATAACCAAGCATAACTTGGGTCAACAATCCATCTTTAACAAGATCAACCTTCGTTAAAACCATTTCAACAGTTCCAAGCACATGCTTAGCATAAATCAACTACCCTAAAGTTCGCTCTCCCCCTTGGGTTAGGGCTTCGCAAGGTCGATTTAACAAATTCCTTCTAGATCCTTTAAATGAACTAAGTGATTTCACCTTGACCTTTATTAATCATGGCTACCTATTTAGGGTAGAAGATCAACCCATCCTAAGCCCTTTAATGGCAAATACATGCAATTCTACCTCTATTTAAGAATTCAAGATGTGTGAGAAGAATCTAAATCCTTGTACAACTTGGATATGAGCTATAGTTGCTGGAGGGTTGGTAGTATTCATGTCTCTGCTTGCATTGGATATGTTCCTAGCCCCGTTTGCAACTTCAGCACTTGTGTTCCTTGTAACTCGTCTCTTGGGTGCCATCCTTGTGCGTTCCCGGTTTTGCAACCCTTGAGGTAAATCGACCGCTCTTGCCTTGGTAGAAGGAAGTGGTACGCGGGTTCACAAGGAATCTAAGGCCAAACAATGTGACTTCAACATGCATAACTTTTCTTCTTCTTTCACCCTCTCCACAATTTGTTTTCCTTCTTTCTCTCCCTTCCTCTTCTTCTTCTTCTTCTTCTTCTTCCTCTTCTTCTTCTCCTTCTTCTTCTCTCCTTCTCTCTCTCCTCTTCTCCTTCTTCTTCTTCTCCTCTCTCCTTCTTCCTCTTCTTCTTCTCCTTCTTCTTCTCTTCTTCTCTCTCTCTTCTTCTCTTCTTCTCCTTCTCCCTTCTCCTCTCTCTCTCTCTTCTTCTCTTCTTCTCCTTCTCCCTTCTCCTCTCTCTCCCTCTTCTTCTCCTTCTTCTTCTCCTTCTCTCTCTCCCTTCTTCTCCTTCTTCTTCTCCTCTCTCCCTCTTCCTCTTCTTCTTCTCCTCCTTCTTCTCTTCTTCTCTCTCTCTTCTTCTCTTCTTCTCCTTCTCCCTTCTCCTCTCTCTCCCTCTTCTTCTCCTTCTTCTTCTCCTTCTCTCTCTCCCTTCTTCTCCTTCTCCTTCTTCTTCTCCTCTCTCTCTCTCTTCTTCTCCTTCTTCTCCTTCTTCTCCTTCTCTCTCTCCCTCTCCTTCTCTTCTTCTCTCTCTCTCTCTCCTCTTCCTCTCCTTCCCTCTCTCCCTCCTTTCTCTTCTTCTTCTTCTTCTCTTCTTCCTCTCCTTCTCTCTTCTCTCCTTCTTCCTCTTCTTCTCCTTCTTTCTCTCCCTTCTTCTCTTCTTCTCCTTCCCTCTCTCCCTTCTTCTTCCCCTTCTTCTTCTTCTTCTCTTCTTCTTCTCCTTCTCTCTCTCCCTTCTTCTTCTCCTTCTTCTCCTTCTTCTTCTTTTCTTCTCCTTCTCTCTCTATCTCCCTCTTCTTTCTCTTCTTCTCCTTCTCTCTCTCTCTCCTCTTCTTCCTCTTTTTCTCTCTCTTCTTCTCCTTCTCCTTCTCCTTCTCCTCTCTCTTCCTCTCCTCCTCCTCCTCTCTCTCCCTCTTATTCTTATTCTTCTTCTCCTTCTCTCTCTCCTTCTTCTCCTTCTTCTTCTCCTTCTTTCTATCCTTCTTCTCCTTCTTCTTCTTCTTCTCCTCTCTCTCCCTCTTCCTCTCTTTCCTTCTCTCCCTCCTTCTTCCTCTTCTTCTTCTTCTTCTTCTATTCTTCTCCTTCCCTCTCTTCTCTCCATCTTCTCTCTCTTCTCTCTTCCCTCTTCTCCTTCTTTGGTCACGGGGGCGGGGGGGGGGGGGGGGGGGGGGAGGGCGCTGTGTAGTCCAGGGAGGGGGCGCAGTTGCTCCTAGAGCTGGGGGGAGGGCTTGTTGCTGTGCCCCTTATAGGAGGACGACACCTCCTGCCATCTGGGGGGCTGCATGCCCCCCTCTCTTCATTACTCACACACACACACTCTCTCTCTCCCCGCCATGCAGTCGGCAGGGGGAGAGAGAGGGAGTAAAAAAATTTAAAAAATTTTGAAAATTTTCTCTTAGGGGGGGTTCTCATGGGGGCGGCATGGGGGAAGCACGGGGGGGGACATTACATCCTCTCCCCCTTAGAGGAATTGAGATGTCCTCATCTCGAGAAGAAACTGGGGAAGACAAGCACTAGTGGGGCTTATGACATGTGGGTTAGGACCCACCATGCATCCACTGCGCAATTCTAATCATGCAGCACTCAGTCCTTTAACGTTTTAGCTTTGATACCAACTGTAATGTGCCCACCCCTCAAATTGTGGGACACGTCTTAGCAGCCCATCTAGCGATCAATCTAGAAGACGTCGCCCGACACTCCCAAGGAATGGCACGGGGTTTGCCAACTAGGGTCTCTCAAGTCTGCCTCGCAACAGAACTTATCCGGCCGTTCCCACTAGGATCCACCTGAAGTCCGGGTTCCTAGCCAACATTGTCTAAGGTCATTGTCCGACCTTTCCTAACATTTTTCGTTAACATTTCCTTTGAGGAAAGCTCTCGGCTAACCGAGACCACCCTTCTTCTTCTCTTCTTCTCCTTCCCTCTCTTCTCTCCCTCTTCTCTCTCTTTCCTCTTCTCCTTCTTCGGTCACGGGGGGGGGGGGGGGGGGGGGAGCTGCCTGGCGAAACGAGGAGGGGGATGTACTTTGACAGACGGAAGCCCCCAAGGGGGGGCACTCTGCTGCCGCAGGGAGGGGGGAAGCTGATAAAGCATGGGGGGGCACTGTGTAGTCCAGGGAGGGGGTGCTGTTGTTGCTAGAGCCGGGGGGAGGGCTTGCTGTTGTGCCCCTTATAAGGTGGGGGGAGGACGGCGCCTCCCGCCATCTGGGGGGCTGCATGCCCCCCTCTCTTCATTACTCTCACACACTCTCTCTCTCCCCGCCATGCAGTCGGCAGGGGGAGAGACAGGGATTAATTTTTTTTTAAATTTTGAAATTTTTTTCTTGGGGGAGTTCTCATGGGGGAGGCACGGGGGAATCACGGGGGGGGGGGGGGGGGAGACATTACAGGCATGTTGAAAATATTGATAAATAGCTTGTGGGTATTCTATCAAAGATAGTATTTGAGAAGAAATGAGATTGGGATAGGAAGTTATATGTGGCTATGTGGGCGTATAATATGACCTTTAAGCGAGCTATCGACTGTATCTCATTCAAGTTAGTTTATGACGAGAATTGCGTACTACCCCTAGAGATGGAGTTATCAATTATAAGATTTGTAATTAACCATTCTTTGGGGAATGAAGATGTGCTCTTTAAGTGCTTTACGACTTTAGCACACCTTCAAATGAAGCAAGTTCATGATTTAAAAGCAAAGAAGTATACATTCAAGAAAGGGTAGTTGGTTTTATACTATGATGCACATAGGGAGTTGTCGCGTGGGAAACTAGAGCCTAAGTGGGATGGTCTCTACAAAATAGTTAGAATTAGAAAAAATAAGTCCACAATATTACTAGCAGACTTGCAAGGAGTGGAGTTTAAAAACAAGGTTAGTCTAAATAATATTAAACCTTATTATCTTTAGGCATACTACTGAGATAACTGTCTTGTAGGTCAAGGCTGCACTGATTTGAAACCTGCAAGAGAGGCTAAAATTTGGTTGATGGGGCAACTAATTTCCTACTTAGAATACCCATATTTGAAACAAAGATACCATCAGGGAAGACTTGTTTGGTGGAGCAAAGGTTATAAATTGATTGTGTAAGAGGACGGGACATTTGTTTGGGAGATCAAAGTCTTCTTTCATCACTGCTTAAGGATTTTGACGAGCGTCCCTATTAGATTCAATGAAGAAGGTGGGATAGAGCCTTTAGTTCATCTTATGAATATGCTAAATTTTGATTATCATAGTTACGAATAAAGGAGTCGACGATGGCCCAATGTATGAACCTTTATGGAAATATACATTATATTTTGATGGAGCATCTAGGGGTCCCAATAAGAAAGAAAGTATTGGGGTAGTCATTAGAGATTAGCAATATAGAATCACAATGAAATTAGCTACTTACATTGGGGTAGGATTTACTAATAATATGGAAAAATATAAAGACCTAATCATGGGACTGAATATTACTAAGAAAGGAGATATTCACCAGTTAGTAAAAGGAGATTTCCAATTGGTTTTGAAACAATTGAATGGGATGTACACAGTATGGAATCCCATTCTTCATATGTATTATCATGCTACTATGAACTTGATTGACGAGTTTGGGAGAGTGTCTCTTCAATTGGTTCCACGAGGTTGGAATCAATTTGTAAATTCATTAGCCAATTATGCTTATGAAGAAGACCTCTTTTTCAATTGTGTTCCTAGTTTAGATATCTCCATTGATTATGAGATAGGACTTGGTCAATTATGGGGATTTTTATTAGAACATGCTTTATATGGTAGGCGATGCTTAGTGTGGGTGATGCAAAGAGTAGTTGAGACCCATTTACCGTTGTGATCTTGGATCCATAGGGTGGTTAGATGACATTTCATATGTACAGCTCTTACTATATATGCAGGAGGTATGGGTCATATTCTGATGCATCTAGTTTAGGGATGTGAGCCTTTTTTCTCCTTGGAATAGAGCGTCTTGTTGTATGTCAGTACTACTCCAAGGAGGGATGCGTATAAGTTGTATTGGTTTTTTTACTTTAGGCCAAGAGGGCTAATTGTTTTGGTGTCGAGGTTGATATGACTGTGTTTTTAATTGGATTTTTGGATAATTTTTGTATGATTTGAATGATAATTGATTGTTTTGAAAGTATTTGAGAGAGTTTTCGATAAGGTTGAATAGGTTTCAGAAGCTCATTATATTTTTTAGTGGAGATATGATCGTTGAAAGGTTTTGTTGAGTGTTTGATTGGTTTTGATTGAGTCTGTTTAGCTTCAATTTTGTTCTATTTTCTTTATGTATGAGAGGATGGAATGACAATTGATGGAGTTTAAGAGTTTTTGGAAGCTTATTGAATGATTTTTGATGGGTTTGAATGGTTTTAGTCGAGTTGGATGTTTGATGTTGACTTTTTGCAACCCTCCGTTGAGCTTCTGTAGAGCCTCTGTTATGTATGCCTCTGTAAGTGTTCTGTGAGATGAGAGTGTAGCTTGGGGAAGATTTCTAATCTTTAGAAGAGATGAATAAAAGTTCAAAATAGCTCAAAGAAGTGGAAGAAGTAGATGTTGAAGACTCAAGTGAAGATTCAAGTGACAATGATACTATTGAGCTATTGAAAGACATTGTAGTGGCTCTCATGACCTTTTATATCAAACATACCTCTTGGGAGGGGTATCCATGACCAAAGATGATTGAGAAACATAGTGACTGGATTGAAGAATTATAGGAAGCCTATCTTTTGGATGAAAATCTTGGCCATGTTTTTCAGAAATTACAAAGTCTCATGGAGGACTACTCTTATTATTAGCTTAAGAATGGCTTGATCTGGTTAAATGGTAAGATTATTATTCCCTCTACTTCTTCTTTTACACAAAAAATAATGGAGGAGTTTCATCTTCACCTTTTGGATGGACACCTTGGAGTTTTTAAAATCTATGATAAGATCAGTAAAAGCTTTAATTAGAAAGGATTATGGAAATATGTCAAGGATTTTGTCATGAAGTGCATACCTTGTTAGTAGAATAAGAACAACACCCATAACCCAGGTGGTTTGTTGCAACCATGATCTATTCCTATGGGAAAATATATGCACATTACCATGGACTTGGTTATTGGATTTCCTACTACCAAAAAGGGATGAAATAATATATATGTGATGGTGGATAGACTCACCAAGGCAACACATTTCATTCCAACCAAGACCTAGTTTATTACTTCTCAAATGGCCAATTAGTTTATAGAGCAGAGTTTTTAGATTACATGGATTATTGCAAGTGATTGTTTATGATAGAGATTCAAATTTTAGGAGTAACTTTTGGTCAGTAGCATTCACATCCATGGGCACTAAATTGGCTCCCTTCACAGCCTATCATCCACAAACTGATGGATAGATGGAAAGGGTAAACAAGTGGTTGGAGACTTATCTTCGCCATTTTTGTCATGATATATAGAATTCATGGGATTCTTGGTTGCACTTGATTGAGTTTTCCTATAATAACTCCTCTCATGCTAGTAGTGGAGTTTCATCCTTTGAGGCTATGTATGGTTATAAGATGCCCTTATCCATAGTCATTTTCAATGAGAGAATCAATCCTCATGGGAAAGAAGAATTGGAAAGAATGCAAACCCTTCTTCAGAAATGTAAGATGAATCTTAGGAAAGCCCAAGACCAGATGAAGATGTATGCAGATGAGAAGAGTTGACCCTTAGAGTTCCAAGAAGGTTAGTTTAACTGAAGGTGCCCAAGTCTCAGTATTCTACTTTGAAGGATAGATCTAGTAACAAGCTTGCTCACAGATTTTATGGACCCTACAAGATCTTGAAGCACATTGGAAACTTGGCATATAGATTGGAACTACCCTCTTCCACCAAGATTCATAATGTATTCCATGTTAGTCAACTCAAGCCTTTCTATGGTGCTCATGTTGATATTGTTCATGAGCTGCCACCTATTGATGAAGAATGCATTTTAGTGCATCCTTGAGGTTGTCATAGGTCAGTGTGAGAAGAATCTTCACTCTTGCTGTATCATTGAATATTTGATTAAATGGAGAGGTTTGCCACCAAAGGAAGCTTCTTGGAGGCCTCATTCTATACTCGCTGAGTTTCCTTACCTATGGGGGATACATTGGTGGTTGAAGCATACTGACTATGGAGTTAGTTATGGTGCAGATAGGATTCTGACAACAAAATGTCTTCGAATAATTTTTATTTTATTCAATTTTCAAAATTATGTCACCTCCATAGGGTCAACATACTCTTCAAGAGCTACGTTCTAACATGTGGGTGTGCTTTGTTTGGATACTTCTACTAGAAGTTATGGTAGATTTGGTTCAGCAGGGTTTGTTATTACAACAAGCTGTCTACTTCATTTTTAGTCCATCATTTGAAGGCTTTAAGTATCCAAATACTTTTGAAGCACTCCTGTATATAGTTGAGACTTATCTTATTTCTTCATTTCAATCCATATGTCTTTAATCTTTCATTCATTTCCCTACTTGTATAGCTGAAAACAGAATAGTACTTTGTTCCATCCATTCTTTTCTAACTTTCGTAAGTTTGTTTTTTAGGGAGAAAACTTTTCAAAGGATGAGATGGATTGTAAGAAGCTGGGAAGAATAGGTGCTTAGTGTAGAAATAATAGTAAGACCATGTCATACTGACATAGGTATAAAAGGGAGAGACATGTAATTTTTCAAAGCTGGGGGTTCAAAATCAATGATGGTCATCAAGTGCTCTTCAAAGAACTTGGTGATGGTGCTCTCATCATGAACAAGGACTCCATGTTGGTCTTGAATGCAGGAGATGGTTTCTCTTTTATACTCGACTTTAAGTGTGCTAAAATAAAACTCATTAGGCTTTAGTTCTTAATATACTTTTAGCTAAAATTTGGTTGCATGCATTGAAATCTCTTCTTGATGTCTCAAAAAAATCTCAACTTAATTTAAACACTTTGCATTTACTTATCTTTTGGGAGATAAGGTAAGACATTTGAAAGCTAGTTGTGCATTCTAGCTATTGCTTCTAGGTCATAGCTTTTGCTAGTTAGCTTGCTCTTCCCAGTGCTAGTTGACCCTAGATCTGAAAGTAATTTTAAAATATGAATTATATCATCAAGTATATTGTGTAAGAAGGAGCATCAATGGATAATAATATCCTAGTCCCTACTAAGTCAATCTCATATCCCAAGTATTCCATATGTCAAGGAGGGCCAAAGGACAATAATGTCCTAGTCCCTACTAAGTCAATTTCATACTTCTCTCATAACCAAAGAGATTTAATGGTATTGGATATCTATTTGTTTGAAATATTGTTTTAAACTTCCAAGTACTAGAATTGAGAGGTATTATAAGAGACCAATCAATGAGAGTAGCATATTTTGCTTCATCTTTTTGTAAATGGGTAGTCTGCTATCTTAGGTTGAGTTTGTATGCTTTACAAACACAATAAATCAGTGTTTAAGAGGCATCTCTAAAAGTGTTGACCCTGCATGAACATTACAAATAGACATTTGAGGCTATGCATATACAAGAGTCAGCTACAGGCAGCTCAATCCTTATGATATAATAGTTTATGAATTTTTTCTTTTTTTAAAAGAAAAAAGGGCAGCTATACTAGCTTCAATATTTACTATGATCAAATATCTAGTAGCATTTTGTTTTCATATGCCTAATGTTTAGGATTATTTAGACATAGATTGTAGCTAGTAAATCAATATACTCATATTAAGAAGATTCATAAAAAAGAGCCAAAAATATTAATTATCCTACTAGTGATTCCAACTAGGTTGTGCAATCATATATATGCATAGTTGGAACTTGACTTTAGTATCTAGAGCTATATTGCTCTAGCATTTCAATCAGGGGAGTACACATACCATCAATCAATACTACAAAATTGTTATAACAGGCCTTAAATAGTATAGTTTAAGTAATCCAAACTCAAGTGTAGTTGCTGCTACTTAGGTATACAGTACCTAATACACTTTTTTCTTCCATTAATAGCAATATGTCCTACAGGTAACCATGCTTATTTTAGGACTGTAATTGAGATCAAGTTGAGACTAGTGTTCATAGAATCAATGTTATTTACTATCATAAAAAGTAAATTGTTTCCTATAACAATCTTTGATGATTGTCACGCCATCAATGGTTTCAAATTTCCAAGTATTAATAGCATACATCATTAACTATCCCAATGTGTGCATTGTCTATAACATCTTAATCAGCAATATGGCATTACCCCTATCGACTATATCCCCAAAGGGATATGAAAAAAATACCACAATTTGTAGTTTCAATGTCTTCTTGCATAAATCTAAGTTAGAGACTTAATTAGTGCCATCCCCAAGTCTTTATTATTAGCCATAAAATCAATTCATGGCTTTCACACAACCTTAATACCATATGTTACTAGAGCCATAAGTGGACTAACTCTAAAGTAGTAGAGATATTTTATATCTACAACAATAGTTTCTGCCATTAAATATATCCCCAACATGTGTCTTGTAGAAAAACTATTAGTAATAACTTTGTAAGTCAAGCTCTAATCATTACAAAGTGCCTTATAGTCAAAGAAAGTGTTTAGCTAATAAAATATATTCAAAATGTCTATTTCCATAGAATTACCCATCATTTAATTCTATTTTTATTTAATTTTCATGGTTAATTCCTGGCCTGACTTAGTAACAACACAATATGAATTGACTCAGTAGCCTAATAATGTGGACTTCTACCACTCATGTCACAGTCTAACCTACAATACTAAGATGTGATTCTTAATCCATTATCCAACAATTAACCATTTTTTATACAATTTCCTACTGGTATCCCATGACTTGACTTAGTCTGATGTAGTATTCTCATAATATGGGCTAGTGTACTTGATGTCACAATTAGAACTATAACCATTTACTATTTAGCTACTCATATCATTTCTTATTTTCAAGTATCTGAATTGATTAGGCAATGGTACATTAGAGCATTATCCAAAGAACCAATGGGAAGCCTCAAATCATTTTATTTTTGTAAACACCCCGAACAACGTAGTATGCTTAACAATTATGATATTCGCTTGTTTTCAAGATTTAATATAAAAGAGAATAAACACTTAAAGCTAAAAATGAAAATTACTCACAAAATTATAGCCATGAAAATGTAAAAGTAATGGAGACAAGATTGAGGGTTGAAGATGGGAAACCCCCCCCGAAGGAATGTATTTCTGCTCAACCCAAGTCCCTTAGGGAAGAGCTCAGTTACAATCAACCTGAGAGTGAGAAAAAGGTAATTCTCACTCTCACAAGATCATGCAAAGATGTACAAACACACATGCATTATCTATTATGCAATGATAAGAACTGATTTCTTTACAGTATGAGAGAAGAAAAAGGGGAAATCAGCCTTTCTCCATCGTTGATCAGCAGTACATGGATAGGGCTTGCTTCTTGTTGCTAAAATGGAAGAAAAAGCTCAAGAAGGAGGTGCTGTAATGAATTTACAAGCTTGCTGTCTTGTAAAACAGCAGTGATAGAAGAGGGCATATGGAGGAATTTGATAATGGAGAAGTGGGGGATGATGATGGGGATGGATGGGGCCAGTTTCTGGCTATCTGTGGGTGCTGTACATGAGTTTACAGCAAAGAAAAATGATGTTGAATGAAGAAAAACGAGCTCTTATTTATAAGAGAGGGGAGAGCTAGTACAAAAGGGGAAAGTGGAGTAGCACAAGACAAGTGTCCAGCCACATGTCATGAGATGTGACAAGTGGTGGGACACTTGGAAACTTGTGTGACAAGTGTCTTGACACTTGTCTCTTCTCTATGGCCTTCCTTTTTGGGTTGAATACTGTCAAGAATAGAAACAACCAAATTTAGTAAGCACAGTCAGAGTACAGAACTTACTATTTTTAGAATGACATCCCTATTTTTTAGGACTAGCATTTTTAGGCTAATTCGAGGCTCCTAAATTTTAGGGACCTCCTAAAATTTAGGGATCTCCTAAAATTTAGGGACCCCCCCAATATGGGTGTCATATGAAAGCTTTTTCCGTGTACATCGCAAAAATGGTATCCGAATCTTCATGTGATTTTCTTATGCAAAGAAATGTGCATTTCAAGCTTTCAACCCACACATGCACATTATACAAGCATTTCATGATCATGCCATCTTGTTGATTGTAACTGTTTGTTCTAGTGGATCTAGCCCACACTTCAAGGCATCAATCCTTTCTGTGTGCGAGTCTAACCCTGATATGCGTGAGTTCTAGTCACAGGCGCCCAATCGGGTTATATAGGTGGAAGTGTGAACTATCTTTTCTCTGACCCACCGCGTGGGTCCACCATAACCTGTGACCACTCATCAGTGGCCAGCTCCAATGCACTTTTCTTTATATCTAATTAGTGCAAAGGAAATAAATTTAATAAATCATTATATAGACAAATTAATGAAAAAGGATACAAATTCTGTTTCTATAGAGTTGTGACAGCCCTCTGGCTTTTATTCAGCTGTCCTCAGCTGAAAAGCTTCTTGATATTGCTGTATAATATTTGGGTAATCCTTCATGAATTTTTCATCTACCCACTGTGCATCTGTTGTGGGTAGATTCTTGAATTTTAGCAAGAATTTTCGTGTCACAAGGCCACTTCTCGTGGTTCGATCCTTGAGAAACAAAATCTTTTCAGGTTCCAAGAGTTGCTCTGTTTCTTCAACTTCTGGGGGATCTTCAGTAATGGGTTCCTTTGGTTCTGGTCCTATGTAAGGTTTTAGCAAACTTACATGAAAAGCATTGTGTATTTTCCAATGAGTAGGAAGCTCAAGTTGATAAGAAACTTCATTTATTTTCTCAATCGCTTTGAAGGGTCCAAAGTATCTACTGGAGAGCTTTGGAAAAGATGAATTTTGACCAGAAGCTTGTTTGAGCCTGCTTTTATCAAACTTTAGCAAGACATATTGACCTTTTTCAAAAGCCAAAGGTCTTCTTCGTTTATCTGCTTGCTTCTTTTGTCGCTCTTGGGCAACTTTGATAGTGGCTCGAACTTGATCCATTGCGGTTTTTAAATCTGAAGCAAACTCATCAGCAGCAAAAATCTTATCTTTAGTGCGAATAATTGGAGGAGGAATCACTTTACCCTGTACTACTTCATTTGGAGCTTTCCCTGTGGATGAGTGCACTGTATTGTTGTAAGCAAACTCCAATAATGGAAGATATTTCTCCCATTGTGACTTATGTTCACTAACATAAGCTTTCAACATATCCAAAAGAGTGAGATTCATCACCTCTGTTTGGCCATCGGTTTGAGGATGAAAAGCTGAGGAGAACTTTAAAGTGGTTCCCAAATTCTCAAATAAAGCACGCCAAAAGTTACTTGTGAATTTGGAGTCTCTATCTGAAATGATCTCAAAAGGCATACCATGTAATCTGAAGATATGTTGAATGAAAAGTCTTGCAGCTTGTGCGGATTTCAATGTTTTATGACATGGAATAAAATGTGATTGTTTGCTGAATCTATCAATTATGACCCAAATCATATCATGACCTTGAGGTGTTCTTGGAATACCTGAGATGAAATCCATTGTGATAGATTCCCATAGATCTTTGGGCACTGGAAGAGGTTGCAACAATCCTGGAATCTTCTGCCTATCATATTTGGATTTTTGGCATACCAGACAAGCCTCAATGAAGTTATGTGTATCTCTTCGTAACGTTGGCCAATAAAAGTAGCGCTCAATTGCACTTAGAGTGGCTGCGCTCCCTCTATGCCCTGCATAAGGGGGTTCATGACTTTCTTTAAGCACCTTTTGTCGAACACGAAGAGTGACACAAAGGCGATTGTTCATGAGAAGGTAACCGTCTTTGATGGAATAATCTGGATGAGAATCTCCTTGCTGTAAATTTGACCAAATTGCTTTTCTCCACATCATTTAGATGGCGGCTTTCAAAGGCTACGGCATGGCCTTCTTGATTTAGCACTGCACCAATACAATCACCGCAAGCATCTGCTTTCATCACAAATGGTTTTACCAGATCTGGAATGATAAGAATAGGTCCAGAAGTAAGAGCTGTTTTCAGCCTTGTGAAGGCTGCCTTCTCTTTTTCCTTCCATTGGAAAGAGATCTTCTTCTTTGTAAGGTCATGAAGTGGAGAAGCCATATGTGCAAAATGCTTGATGAAGCGGCGGTAATAAGAACATAAGCCAAGAAACGATCGCACCTCATGTACATCACGAAGATGAGGCCATTCTTGGATTATCCTGATCTTTTCAGGATCCATCTGAATCCCTTCAGAAGAGATGACATGCCCAAGGTAATTTATTTTATGCATGAAAAATTCACTCTTTTTACCATTTACCAAGAGTTGATTTTGTTGTAGTAATTGTAGAACAATTTCCAAGTGCTGATGATGCTCCTCTTCATTCTTGCTAAAGACAAGAATATCATCAAAGAAAGTACCGACATATTGTCGATGCTCTCTAAAGATGCGCTCCATCATTCGATTAAAGGTGGCTGGTGCATTGGTTAATCCGAAAGGAACCACTAAGAATTCATAAAGACCGTATGAAGTGTGGAAAGCAGTTTTGTGTACATCTTGTGGTATTATCCTAATTTGATGATAACCACTCTTTAGATCAATGCAGCTGAAAACCTTTGAGCCTCCTAGACGATCCAGAATGTCATCAATTCTGGGAATAGGAAACCGATTCTTCACAGTGATTTTGTTGAGGGCTCGATAATCAATGCACATCCTGAATGTGCCATCTTTCTTTTGAACAAGAAGAACCGGTGAACAAAATGGTGAGCTACTTGGCCTAATTAGCCCACGGTTGAGTAGGTCTTCGACTTGCTTTCTGATTTCTTCTTGTTGAGGACGGCTCACACGGTATGGTGCTATATTAGGAGGAGAACTGCCCGGGATAATATCAATATGATGGTCTTCTAGCCTTTCTGGGGGAAGCTGATAAGGAAGATATTCCGAAATACAATCTTTATACTTTTCCAAGAGTTGAAGTTGCTCTTGGTTTTCAGCATTCATATTATCTTTTACATCAGTGACATAAAGCAGACAACATTGAACACAATCCTTAATTGCTCTAGAGACTTGCATATGGCTTACCATAGGTATGGTGTCTCTAGAAACTCCAGCTTGGATCTCGTACTTCTTGCCTTTGTTGGTGAGTTCTACCTTCTTTTTCTGAGAGAAGATGGTTGAATCTACTCTATGATTCTAGGGCATGCCAAGAATCACATCGCAACCATCAAGGTCTCCGATACAGAAGGTATCTTCGTCACTGTAGCCTTGAATTTGAAACTTGAGCTTGCCAATGTAGGGTATCATAGTCTTCACTGTGTCACCTTCATCAGCATTTAAAGCTTGGCGAACTTCTGCCGGAGTGTCCATCTCTTCATTCTTTAATCCAAGCTCTTTAGCTAATTGCAAGGAAATGATATTTTCATTCGCCCCAAGATCTATCAAGAATAGTGCTTGCTTACCTTGCAACTGTCCCCAAGCTTTTAATAATTTGCGCGTCTCTGGAGTGTGAGTTGTGTTTGCAACTACATCACTGATAGCATTGATTTTCACTGGCGACTTAGGCTTGTTGTCAGAAACCTTGCTTTGTCCCTTGTTTGGACATTGCTTCGCTATGTGGCCTATTTGTCCACATTTAAAGCACTTCCTTTCTTTCATGAAGCGTTGCTTTTCTTCTTCGGAAAATTGCTTTGCTTGTGGGTATAGATTGGAGCGAAATTGAGGAGCATTAAGAGGTGCATAGGGCTTCATCTTCTTTTGATTTGATGGTTGCTTTTGCCACTATTTTTGTCCTTCATTTGGGGCTGAATACTCCTCATCATCAGCTACTCTCTTCTTATCATTCTTTTGGAATGATTTGTTGCCATTGTGCTCCATTTCCCATGTCTCAGCATGGTCAATGAGTTCCCTGAGACTAGAACAATGATAATGATTAAGAGCAGTACGAAGTTTAAAATGCAAACCTCCTTGAAACTTCCTAAGCTTTTCCAAACTGCTGATCTTCTTGAAATGTTGGACCTTCAAAAGTAGCTCCCAAAATCTCTTGGTATAGTCACCAAGTGACTCATTTTTCCTTTGCCAAAGCCGATCCCATTCCATTTTTACATCTCTTTTGAAATGAACAGGAAGAAATTGGCTTTGTATCAGGCGAACAAAGGATCGCCATGATTTTGGGGCAGCATGATCATATTCCAACCCCATCCACCAAGTATGGGCTAAGTCGGTTAAATGTAAAGCTGCAAACTTAATCTTTTCTTTTTCTTTATACTTGTCACGACCATACAAAATTTGAAATTGACGAATAAACTTCAGAAGAAGATCAGGATTTCGGGAACCATCATACATACTGAACTTGATCTTCTTTTCAAGTTGAGATAGTGACTTAGTCTTCTTCTTCTTCTTATGCCTTCGTCCATGCTCAGATCTTGAGGTTGAAGATGATGAAGTGCTTGATGGGGATGAAGATGGAGACGAGGGTGAAGAATGTCGACGCCTTTGACGATGATGAGGTCTTCCACGAGAAGGGTGTGACTCTTCATTACTAGAAGAGGATCCATCAGAATAGGCGCCAGATGACTTTGAAGAAGAGGATGAGCTTCGACGCGATCTCTTTCTTTGCCTTGAAGTAGAATGGGACTGCCTCTTAGAAGTAGTTGGACTTCTTGATCGGCTCCTTTCATTGGTATGGCTTTGTCTTCTTGAAGTAGATGGGCTTCTTTCCTTGAATTCTTTGGGATTCTCAACTTTTTCTAGTTTGAGAAGTTGCTCACGAATTTGCTGATTCTCCTCTCTAAGACTTTGAATGCTTGAAGGATAGCACTCGATTGATCCATTGAAACTAAAGAAAAAAAATATGCTCAAGCACTCAATGCAAGGGCTGAAAACAAACAAACTTATAGTTGTAAGCACTACCAGTGTTGGGGGTGAGGACCGAGCCAAAGCTCTGATACCACTGTAAACGCCCCGAACAACGTAGTATGCTTAACAATTATGATATTCGCTTGTTTTCAAGATTTAATATAAAAGAGAATAAACACTTAAAGCTAAAAATGAAAATTACTCACAAAATTATAGCCATGAAAATGTAAAAGTAATGGAGACAAGATTGAGGGTTGAAGATGGGAAACCCCCCCCGAAGGAATGTATTTCTGCTCAACCCAAGTCCCTTAGGGAAGAGCTCAGTTACAATCAACCTGAGAGTGAGAAAAAGGTAATTCTCACTCTCACAAGATCATGCAAAGATGTACAAACACACATGCATTATCTATTATGCAATGATAAGAACTGATTTCTTTACAGTATGAGAGAAGAAAAAGGGGAAATCAGCCTTTCTCCATCGTTGATCAGCAGTACATGGATAGGGCTTGCTTCTTGTTGCTAAAATGGAAGAAAAAGCTCAAGAAGGAGGTGCTGTAATGAATTTACAAGCTTGCTGTCTTGTAAAACAGCAGTGATAGAAGAGGGCATATGGAGGAATTTGATAATGGAGAAGTGGGGGATGATGATGGGGATGGATGGGGCCAGTTTCTGGCTATCTGTGGGTGCTGTACATGAGTTTACAGCAAAGAAAAATGATGTTGAATGAAGAAAAACGAGCTCTTATTTATAAGAGAGGGGAGAGCTAGTACAAAAGGGGAAAGTGGAGTAGCACAAGACAAGTGTCCAGCCACATGTCATGAGATGTGACAAGTGGTGGGACACTTGGAAACTTGTGTGACAAGTGTCTTGACACTTGTCTCTTCTCTATGGCCTTCCTTTTTGGGTTGAATACTGTCAAGAATAGAAACAACCAAATTTAGTAAGCACAGTCAGAGTACAGAACTTACTATTTTTAGAATGACATCCCTATTTTTTAGGACTAGCATTTTTAGGCTAATTCGAGGCTCCTAAATTTTAGGGACCTCCTAAAATTTAGGGATCTCCTAAAATTTAGGGACCCCCCCAATATGGGTGTCATATGAAAGCTTTTTCCGTGTACATCGCAAAAATGGTATCCGAATCTTCATGTGATTTTCTTATGCAAAGAAATGTGCATTTCAAGCTTTCAGCCCACACATGCACATTATACAAGCATTTCATGATCATGCCATCTTGTTGATTGTAATTGTTTTTCTGGTGGATCTAGCCCACACTTCAAGGCATCAATCCTTTCTGTGTGCGAGTCTAACCCTGATATGCGTGAGTTCTAGTCACAGGCGCCCAATCGGGTTATATAGGTGGAAGTGTGAACTATCTTTTCTCTAACCCACCGTGTGGGTCCACCATAACCTGTGACCACTCATCAGTGGCCAGCTCCAATGCACTTTTCTTTATATCTAATTAGTGCAAAGGAAATAAATTTAATAAATCATTATATAGACAAATTAATGAAAAAGGATACAAATTCTGTTTCTATAGAGTTGTGACAATTTTAAGAAAATTTAAGTACAAGGAAGCTTTACTCATGCATAAGTATTTATATGTACCAATTTTAAACTTGTGGTTGTACCATGTAGATATATTTATTTGCTATATAACTAGCATTAGTCTACTATCTGCATTAGGTAAAGCTCCAATATCTCAAAAGCAGATTATCCATAAACATTACATAGATCAATCAAAGATATAATACAAGATTTATTAAAGTATTAGGTCAATTGTACTCAATGATAAATATTGGAAGACTTGCTATGACTTTTAGTAGATATTAAAGTACAAAATTTCATCATGCTACTCCCATCTATCTAGATCATGGCTTCATAACCTATTAATACCTTCTACTTTTGTTCTTGAGACAATCAATAAGGTAATTAAAAAATTTCATCATGCTACTTCCATCTATCTAGATCATGGCTTCATAACCTATTAATACCTTCTGCTTTTGTTCTTGAGACAATCAATAAGGTAATTTTTGTACACAAAATTCCAACCATGCAATCCTTATCACTGCTTGGACAATATCCATATTTACTGAGCAATTAAGTGATTATCCCATCATGTATTGTGTCAATAGTTAGGAGCATAATTTTCCTAAATGATGCTACTTTGTCTAGAAATTATTATATAAGTTTTAAGTATGCATGTAGTTAATTATTTTTTATTATCATTAGAGTGTTAATCCCATCTATACCTACAACCCTGCACCTTATGTAAATTATTAGAGAATGAAATTTTTGATAACCGGTAGTAAAATCAACAATTATCAAATAAGCATTGAAGTATCATAAATAAATAGTGGTAAATGAAACCAGAATTCTTAGTTACAAATGTAACCCAAACTTGAAGGTTTGATGACAATGGAACTAGATCCATTGAGAATAAAGGCCTAAGAAGGCTAATGAAGACCACATAGTAACCAGTAGTAGACAAGGAAAAGCCTTTGAAGCAAGTAGTTGCTTGTCAACAAAAGGCTTCTTCATTAAATAGTTAGATGTCTTGAAGATCATAGGGACAAATCGAGATTATGCAAAGAAACATGGAGAACGTTAGAGGTATCCCCCACTGCTCAGATGTTGAATTAAAACCCTCCCTCATCGAATAGAGGGAGAACACGATGATCAAGATATACAAGTCTTATGGCATATTTCAGTACTTTTTACTGTAATTGTAACCTCCAATATGTATGTGTGCATATGTGTGAGAATATGTGTTTATGTGTGTGCATGTTTAAGTGTGTGTTTTAGTGCATGTGTGTATACAAGCACATACTAAGAGAATATGTGTGTGTGGACATAAAGAAAGAGAGAAGGATATGAACAACAAATGTGATGAAGGATAAGAGAGTATTCGTGTAGCATTCACCTACCCCTCTTTTTCTCTACCTTCTACCTTTCACTCTCTTAAACTATGAAGATGTGCAGACAACATGAGACCATTGATGAGCACATGAGCGCAAGATTGTCTTGATAAAATTACAGGGTCTTTCCTTGTATTGTTTTGTAGCAGGATCATTATTTAAAGGAATGGACTTAAAATGCTTAGGGCCTAGACTTGAAATGTGTTGGGTTATTTTGATACACAAAAAAGAAAAATACATGGTAGGTCACAAGCACACATGTAGTAAAAATGTAATTGAAGAGGGTTTAAGAGATGTATTTAATCCTCCCCTTTTTCATTGGAAAAATTAGAAGGAAGAAAATAAATTAGGGCAAGTAAACAATGTTGCTTTATCTTTTGTAGTACATTGTGGGGCAATGCAAGTACATACGCTTCATGGAACCTAGGACAAACTATTGATCTATTTAGAGTGAACTTTATCCAAATTAAGTAGAAATGTGCGTGTAATGTCATAGGACATTTTGTGAAAATTCTCAACAAAATGGAAAAATGCAAGCTTTATCCAAATAAAGTAGAAATATGAGTGTAGTGTCATTGGACAACCTAGGAAAATGTAGAAATGCAAGCTTTATCTAGATAAAGTAGAAATGTGAGTGTAGTGTTGTAGGACAACCTAAGAAAATCACATTTTTAAAGTAGTACCCATTAGAATGGAGAAGATACTCGTAAGTGCAAGCAACAACTTAGGTAATGCACTGCTCCCATGTTGGTGGCGCAATGGGGAGATTTCGAAGAGGGTAAAATAAGATAACTATGGCAAGGTTGGAATTTGGAGTGTGTATGTAAGATGGGTTCCTTAAGTGACACTTGATATTTTATATTGCTTAGAGATTCTATAATAGGCTATAGGATAGATGAAATAACACGATGTTTTCTTTACCCGTACTTTTAATAGAATGGAAGTACTAGCATATAAGATAGGAATCACACTATGTTCATGCTTGGAAGATTATGATAGGATGATGAGCCAATTACTTGAAATGTCTCCCATTCATGAATGGGTATCATGCAACACCGTGTAAACATGGATGCATTGTTCCTAAAATAATAATCATGTTATCGGGTTGATGTTGGGTTAAGCCATACGAGGTAATATAGATTCATACCTAGTGTTATTCCATTTAAAAATTATTAAAAAAAACTATATATAATTATTACTCTAATTAGGAAGGGATAAAAAAAGTGGTTAAAGTGTAGGGTAGACTCAACTAGCACATCCATGGGGGGAGATATGGATTGAAAAATTGACCTTTAGTTTAAGAGTTAATGAAATCTCTAATCAAGAGAGATTTGAGGTGGACCAATGAGAAGGGAGGTGGTGTGCACATTCTATCCACTTACTTTCCTACATTTGCCCCACCAAGCTAGTTTTTCTCAATAAAACTATGGTATTGTCAAAAACAAATCTTCAAGTTTGAATTTTGTAAATATCTCCTTCTCTCTTTATCCACCATTTGTAAAGGAGGAAGAGTGAAATTTGATTTTCAAACTAGAAAGCTATTGCCTTCAATTGAAAATTTTGGTTTTTGTAGAATAGCACACGAGAAGGAAGTGTTGTATGAGAGCCATATATGTAGCGCTTGACAGAAGGCCAATAGCCCCACGAAAACCATGCCATGTATGCAAGAAGTTGTTGATAGAAGGTAGAAGACTCCCACAGAATTTGTGACATGCAAATTTTCCCATGCTTGGTCTTGAACATAAGACCCCCTAGAAATGGGCCCCTTACTCAACAATCAAGCCAATGGCCAATGATATAAGGCCATGTATATTGTAACTAGTTAAGCAAAGCATGTACAAATTTTGGAGGGGTTTTTAAAGTCTATACCATCTTGGTTTTGCAAAAAACCATTTTTGAGGATCGTGATGACTTGTAGGTCCGCATTTGTCTTTGGATTAGAAAGAGTAACCACCCCTTAGTCGAATCCTTACGAGGCCCTTTTCATGTCCATATTTCCTCTAGTGCATCTAGGATTTTATGTATTTTTTTACATGACTTCTCTTGACCAAATAAGAGGGGATTTCTTAGTAAAGTGGTAGCAATGATTGTAAACCCATCTAGAGGATAGTAGAGTAAAAGACTACTTGAAGAAACTAAGAAAGGCGTCGGAGGACACATGGTGTGTAATTAAATGAAAGTAGCAACATGAATTGAAATAACAAATATGGTAAAATTATAGTGGAACCTAGGAATTGCATCCAAATATCAAGTAAGGAGAAATATGAACTAGAAAGAATAAATAAGTTGTAAGGGTTGTTTCTTGGCACATAGAGGTAGAGGGTCACAATAAAGGGTGAATGCAATAGGAAAAAAGGGGATACTAAAAAATGTGATATTTTTGTGAGGCCCTCCTTGCATGCCTACATGGGAGTTTTATTAATAAAAGATAGGATTCATACAATGGTTGTGCATACATGGGACTAGTATTGCAAGGATGGGATCATCCAATGACCATCCATGAATGCTTGAATAAAGCACGTATGGAAATTGTACCTTGTGGTTAGGGATTATGCAATGGTGTCGAGTTAAATATACCAATCTTGCATGTGCATGAATGCACTATCATTAGACAAGGATTTTTTACAATTATGATTGTGATGCTCATTGGTTGAAGTTAATTATTGTTTGATGGGATTGCTTTTAGCTTGGTTAGGGCTACTTAAGGAGTACAAATGGTTGAAATGTTTGAGCCTACTTATGGCTAGTTGCAAATTTTGGTTGAAAATATGTTTTGCCCTATGTATGGTTGGTTGTGTTTTTCTTACTTAGAAAATGAAACATAAAAGTGGATAAGATGAGATGACTGTCAGCTTGTACTCTCCCTCAAGCCTTACTGTCATGGCTTCCATCTAGCTAATTTAGTATTTTTTTAGAGTGCAGACAACCACCTAGGCAAAAGGTTAAACATGCAAGGAGGGTTTTGCCCTTATTGTAGTATGAGAACTGGTGGGGCTCTAATTCATGATTGATTCTCCCATAGGGAAAGAAATCCTCTATGGGCATTGTGCATAGTGATGGGCACCAGAGGGACTCTGACTAGAAGAGAGGGGTCAAGGGTGTGATTGACTTGGATTAGGGTTGTGATATCCAATGGTGGGATATCAAAGGAAGGAGAACTTTGGGATTGGGTTGAAGTATCTTGGTAATCTTAGTTGGAGATTGGTTTAATTTAATGAATACTAATGTAATCCTTTTTTGAAAAATATTTGAAAAACACTATTTTCCCTACTTTTGTATCATGAAAGGTGTGAAATGAACATTGCATAATAGGATAATCAAAGAGGTTGTTTTTATGTGTTTTCACAATGTAGTAGGATATAATTAGATAATTAAGCATGCATCAGTGGATACATGGAAAGTATGTGAGTGATTTCTTGATGGATGGGTGGACCCAATTAGTCAAGAGCTTTCTAAAAGGATAAAATAAGTTAAGACTAACCAATGACTTTCCTAATGCTTGGTCATCTTAGAACCCGATCAAGCACCATTTTAGGAGGGTAAAGTTGAGTTTTCACCTTGTGGGTAGAGGGGTTGAGTCCAACTCCCCCTCATCTCTCAACTCTCTTTGAATCAAGTGTGGCGACTAGTTTCACATGTAGCAGTCTTACTCTCTTGAGATCAAACCTCCATAGCCATAGCTCTTGCACTTGTGCCCTTCTCACTAACACTCCTACTTGCCCTTTTAGGGTGTATGTATGTGTCTTGGATACATTTATGTGTGTGAATGTGAAGTTTTAGTGTGTAAATTGTGTGTGTGTGTGTGTGTGTGAAGTGCGAGCATGTGCATATGGAGGATGGTGAGCATGAGTGTGTGAGAATAGAGTGTGCGTGGGGGTACACGTGTTCTCAATTATATACTTCTTGAAGGGATCAAGGCAGATCTATCCAATGGTATAAGGAAGTTGCAAGAAATATGGTTTCCTTTTTTTTCACAACAAAAGTATCAAGATGTTTTAAGATTCAAGGCGTTTTTGAATCTCCATGAATTTTGGCTCATTTCTATAAATGTTTTGTTGGAATATGTACTAGCATAACTCATGCATGTGTTGTAATCTTGTTTTCTTCATCTATCTTGATAATTTCTCCAATATCAACATCCACCAAATATGACTAGTTGGATAGTAGCTATCTAGCATGTAGCTTGGTAAATTTAGAAGTATCCTATAGATGATATGCTAGTAGGAGGATTCTCCATGATAGGCATATGATTAGGAGTGACATCTAAGGATCTACCTACAATAGAGCCACCCTTTGTAGCTAACCAACTACTAGAGTGATCATGGATCATAGTTTTTGTCTCTCCATAGAACTCGCCAAAGCCCACCCACACTAGAGTCACCCTTCATAGCAACCTCACTAGAACCTCCCACACCAGAGCGATGAGGGGTCACAACATTTGTCTCTATAGTAGCGCCTACTACTTGAGCCACCTACACCAATGCTACCCTCTATATCCATCCTAGGTCATTTTCTATGCTTATTGGAGAGAGATATATGGACATTGAATGTGGCATCAAATGTGAGAGGGATGCATCCACCTTAGCACTGAGTTACATCATCTACTCAAAAGACATCAATGAAAAAATCTCATCACGCTTTGCATATGAATAGTGTTGGCTCATGATAGAAGAATAATGGTGTAGTAGGAAAGGGAGAACCAAGTGTAAGTGAATATCCAACCATACTACAATGATCTACATAGACAAAAGAAACATCAATTAGCCCAATGTATACAATAATGAGGATCAATGTTAGTGACATGAAATGAAGTATCAATGTTAGTGGTAGAAAGTGACTAGAATGGTGAGCTCACCATGGACACAAACTCAACTAAGGCTCCACAACTTTGTCTAGTCATAGCTTGACATATACAAAAAGACCTATCTAAAGGTCTCCACAAAATAAGAATCCCAATTCATTCTTGAAGAACACCTAGAAGCCCTTCTCCTCCACTTGTCGCACAAAACATCCTAAGTCCTTCACTTGAAAATGATGGCCCTCACTCCTTCCAAAACAATCCAAAATCATACTTTCTAAGGTGCTAAAGTACTCTACCTTGTTACTTTAGTGTTTGGATCCATGGCTTGCCATCAACATTCTTGCTCAAACATTGCCATGGTACCACAATCTATTACGTGCAATTTCTTGATGTGCTTTACCCAAATGTCTTATTTCTGTGAACTACTATGAGTCACTAAAAAAAAAAAACACAAGTGCTTGTGATACTACCAAACTTCAACCACATTACCCTCACACAATGAGCTTATTCTCACACAAAGCCCTTCAGAGTCTTTAGAAACCACTCAAAAAATAACACCCACCACTGGCTATGTATTAGTCCTATAATCTCCACTTTGTCCACGATATGCACTATGAGTATGCATGCAAGTAAGTCCTTCTCAAAAAGACAAACTATCTCCATTGCCTCATCAATATGAAACAGAGAGAGAATCAACAAGCTGAGAGAGAGAGAGAGAGAGAGAGAGAGAGAGAGAGAGAGAGAGAGAGAGAGAGAGAGAGAGAGAGAGAGAGAGAGAGAGAGAGAGAGAGAGAGAGAGAGAGAGAGAGAGAGAGGAACAAAAAGAAAGAAGATGTGAATAGATAGATGGAAATAAAGAGAGACACGAAGGGAAGACAAGAGAGAGAAAGAGAGAAAGAGAGAAAGAAGAAAGAAGAAAGAAGAAATAAGAAATAAGAAATAAGAAAAAGAGAGAAGAGAAGAGAGAGAAAAGGAGGAAAAAATAGACATGGAAGGAGAGGGAGAGAGAGCTCTAGAGAGAAAAGAAGAAGATAAAAAACATAGAGAGAGAAATAGAGAGAGAGAGAGAGAGAGAGAGAGAGAGAGAGAGAGAGAGAGAGAGAGAAGAAAAAAAGAGAAAAGAGGGAGAGGGAGAGGGCAAAGATGAATATTAAAGTGTTAAAAAATCCTTACAAGATTGAAGGTTAAAAATCCCCAGGTTCTTTTCACGTTTATTTGAACTAATTGAACTAAACAAGTTGTATAATTAGCATATTAAATAACTAGAAAGAGAAGTATAGTCAAGGCAAAATATGGATAAACTTATTAGAGATATTAGAGAAATTCTAAGAACACCTAAATATATTAGATAAATTAGAGGAGTTATAATCAAGTTGAAAAATAATTAAATCTATTAGAGATTGATAGTTAATTTATTAGAGGAATATTAATCAATAAATTAACTATATATTTTAAAGAAAAATATTTATGTATTATATAATTAAACTCATTTAGAAAAAAATTATTTAGAGAAACTAAAATGATCAAGAATTTAAGTAGGATATTGGCAAATAAAAAGTTGAAAATTTCTAACAAAATCAATGAAGAGAGGAGATTACAAATTCACATAGGAGAAACTATAGAAAAATTGTAGCAATTATAGGCAAAAACTCATTATAGAATGCAAGAATGTGATATGTAGCACAAAAATTCAAATAAAAAAAATAGCGAAAAAAAAGCAAAACCAATAAAAGAATATAAAATAATAATAATTTAAACTCCATTCATTGAAATTTACAAGAAATAGGCAAGACTACAAATTGATGAGGATTCACTATCAAAAAAATGTTAGGATAAAAAATTGTAGATAGCCCATGAAGGTTGAAACGAGGGTGTCCCTAAAGAAGAGAAAATATTCTAGGATCCTACCATGTGTATTTTAATTTATTTAGAAATGCTTAGATCAAAGAAAAATAGACAAGATGTGTGAAAGAAAATTTCCAAATTTAAAATGTTGACTTTAAAAATATTTTATAATAGTTTAAATTAGTATGTATTTACTATGGATTCAAATTAATTTTTTAAAATGCAAATATGAGTGTTAGGTATTGTGGATCAAATGGACGTTTGCCAATCTAATATGAAAATTTCATTGTGATTTTTGTAAATAAATTACTAATTAAAGTCCATCCTTCCAACAGCCAAAATGGATAGATCGACATTGTGCCTCCGCAAGGGCCTTCTTGGGGCTCCATCATTCTAACCTAATTTTGCCTACCTATAAGCATCTATCCAACCTCTAGGTAGGGGTCATTTTGTGGGAGGTTCCCCTTATAATGGAGTGAAAACCAAAAAGGATCTAGTCAAAATGGTAATTATCATGTCCCATCCTAAGATAGGGTAGAAATGCATGATGAGTTTGATATGATGGGTATCAAGGGCCACCTACTAGTAACAAATAGGGTGGTTACTCTTTAGAAGGTTGGATCTTTTTAAATCTATGTCTCTTGATAAGCCAACATTGGAATTCTAAATATCCCAAACTTTCAAGAAAACTATTTTTGAAGGAATGTTTCACTTGTTTTTGTGTACATGCTCCTAATGTAAGAAGTGTACCAAACCCTATGCTAAGTAATAATTAATGAAGTTGGTTATAGATATTATACAATGTGCATGTAAAGAATGCTTGGGTGCATGGATGGAAAGCAAGTGAGTGTCCCCCTCAATGGAAGTGTTTGATGATGGCTGGGTGGACCCAATGATTCGGTGCTTTCATAAAAGTATTTTCTTTTGGAAAACATTTTGGAAATTTGTCAATTATTGGAACATTACTAAGGGATCACTAATCATTTTGCTTGAGCAAAGTTTGAGTATTATACCATCATTTTGGTCATACTTTATTTTGAAATATGTATAGTTCAAATTTTTTGAGGCATTTTGTTATTTCACACACACATATACACAAAGGACAATTGTTGAGGGTAGCTAAGCATAAAACTTGACTTTAATTGAGTAGTGTATGGGTATTAGTGGAATAAAAAGGAATGTGCATGCTATGTATCATCTACTGTTGATTCTATGTATTTATTGTTGATTCATCACTATTTTTTAAAGTAAGCATATGTCATAAGTGAGCTATAAACCTTGAATAGCCCAATATTAGAATGATCTACTGGCATAATCGTAGTTTCATTGCGCTCTTGAAGTTAGGTGGCAATCTTAATGTCTTCCAAACCAACTATGGATCTATATTAGTAGTACTAGCAAGAAAGGAAGCTACTAAAAATGAGGGTAAGAACCAACCAACTCAAAGCATGCTAAGGTAAAATATCATAAGAATAGTTTACAAGTTTATTGTGGGAAAGAAATGAAAAGTGGATTAAGCAGCACTACCCTCTCATGGAATTTGCCTACAATGTCACCTACCCACCAAAAAACCATTAAGATTATGTAAGGGATGGGACATAGGGTACATAGGAATCATGTATAAAAGGTGAATGTACTAATGATTTTGTAGCATTTTTGACACAGTACAAGTCTTTTCTTGCTTCATTTCTCTCCTCACAACTTTTATGGTTGACATCTTCTTTCCTTTTCTATGTTTCTCTCTTTTCTTCTAGTGTTTCTCACACCTCCTCCTTCTTTCTCTCTCTTCATGTAGTCTTTCTCTCTCATTCAATAGTCTCTTTCTCTCTCTCTCTCTCTCTCTCTCTCTCTCTCTCTCTCTCTCTCTCTCTCTCTCTCTCTCTCTCTTTCTCTCTCTCTCTGTGTTCACTTCATGTAACAGATGACTCCATTTACACTATGAGTTCTTGGTCACGCCATTTTGGAGTAACAATGCCCAATGACATTTAACCAATGGATAAAATACATGTTTTGTCTAAACCTAGATGACTATGTGCTTATGTTATTTGATGATGTTTAGGATGATGTGTTGGTATATTCCAAATCTTTTAAGGGTCATGAGGTTCATTTGAAGACTACACTACAAACACTTCACAAGAACAATTTTTATAAAAGAGCAAGTGCATAATGTACATAGATAGGATCAAATACTTGGGGTATATTATTTCTACAGAGGGAATTTCAATACAAAGTAAAGGACATTCTAAATTGGACAATACCAAATATAATCAAAGATATTAGAGTACTCTTGGGAGAAATCCGAGGATTCTTGGGCATAGTATGATGGTATCAAAACTTCATCAAGGACTATTCTATTATAGTAGCACCTCTAATGAATCTCTTGAAGAGAAACACTCTAATCACATGGGTAGTTAAATAGGAAGAGAGCTTCACTAAACTCAATGAATTTTTAACCACAACACGAGTGCTGAAATTCCACAACTTCACGTGAGAATTTATAGTCACTAATGCAAGTGGAATTGTAGTTAGACGTGTATTGGTGTAAGATGGAAGGCTATGGATTATACACCAACAAGTAATCTAAAGTCCTATTTTTGAAAATCATCTACTCATGATTAAACATAAAATCTAATTAAAGCATAAAATGATTTGACAAGTAGAAAGCCCAATGTTAATCATGATTAGAGTTTTATGCTAAGGTAATGGTAGATGCTATTACCTAAGGCAATAGTGCTTGTTATCATGATTCATAAAAATGAGTTCTAATAGCCATTAATCTTGCAACACTATATCAGAGATCATGGTTTTAAGGAAGATCCCAAGGTATAAAGTCCTTTCCAAATAAAGTATATCCAAGATCATAGTTTTAAGGAAGAGCCCAAGGTATAAAGTGATTTCCAAATAAAAAGGTTTTAAGAAAGAACCCAAGCTATAAAACCATTTCCAAATAAAAAGGTTTTAACAAAGAAACCAAGGTATAAATTCCTTCCCAAATAAAATAGTCATTTGTTAAATAATATTACCAAAAATGTGTATATCCATATTCCAATTTCTAATAAAAGTTGATATTTGTATTTATCATAATTGAAAAGCATGCATCATATTATGTACACATGCACATAGGTGCACGTGCATGCACACAGGAGGCGCGTGCACGCGCGCACGCACGCACACACACACATGTACACAAAAGAATCATGTGTGCATGAGGTCTACAAGCACACAACGAAGGGAAATTTTCAACATCCATATAATATGAATAGGGAGAGAGATTAGATGTCAAAAACCTTCATAGCCACACGTGCAAAGAAAGAGAAATACCTAGTGTTCTCAAAGGATACATATCATTATTCTATAGGCACCTCTTTAAGTGATTTGAAAGCTTAAAGTGGAAAGGTAAAGCTCATGGAACTAGGATGACTTCTAGAATAAAAAGACATTTTATAGCATTGATATTATCTAGATTCCAAGCTCATAGCATGAAGGATGTGAAATCAAAACTCTTAAGTTTGTACTGAAGAGCTTCTTGAAAAGGGAAAAAGAACTAGTTCTGACAAGCAAATGATCTTATCTCATAACTCTCATTGTAATGGAGCAAAAAGTCATTATTGTGATGGGACTTTTGGATTGTTTTAACAATCAATAAAAGCCTAAAAGTACACAAAAATTTTGAGTTTAATTGATGAGATGAAAAATAATATTTGAACATTTGAAAAAAAAATCATATATGGATACTTGTCTCATGAGCAATAGAGTTTGAAAAGGATTAACATGAAAATCATGAAATGATATAATGATATACAAGAATGGGCAATGTTGAAGATATAATCTAGTGAAAAGACACTTCCACCCCTCTTTATGTTGTAATAAATTATGTTTGATTATGGGAGGGAGGTTTCTAAACCTTATTTTTGAAAGATAGACTATCATACATATATTTTTAAAATGCATGAAATATATATTTTAAAAATGATAAATATTTACATCACCATCAAAAGTCATAGAAAAATATCAAAATAAGGTTTTCATCAAGTTTACTATTGAGTGATACATCTTATCTTTCTTGGAAATATTTTTAAATAGTTAATGGGCCTCTATGAAGATAGATGAACTTCTATTAGCTAAACTACCTAGGGTATTTGTTAACTGCAAGAAGGAGATAAAGAAAGAGGCCTACAAAGTTTTGGAGACATTGAACTTTTGGTAACATTTCATGCTATTGTTTTTATGAGAGTTGGGTTCCCTCCCATGTAGGTTGTATTTAATCAGGTACCATCTTGATCACAACTCATGTCAAGTCTATTTTTATCAAAACTAAGATTTGATTGCATGTAAAATTGATCCATGACTAGCTAGAGAAATCACAAAAGGGGTAGGATGCCCAAGGAGGATAGGAAAACCCTAACTCTGATTTTCATGTATTTAAAGGATGAGAAAGAATAGAACAACCTGTGCACAATTTTTTTGTACTTTCCTTCTTACTTTTCATTTGAGAGAGAGAGAGAGAGAGAGAGAGAGAGAGAGAGAGAGAGAGAGAGAGAGAGAGAGAGAGAGAGAGAGAGAGAGAGAGAGAGAGAGAGAGAGAGAGAGAGAGAGAGAGAGAGAGAGAGAGAGAGAGAGAGAGAGAGAGAGAGAGAGAGAGAGAGAGAGAGAGAGAGAGAGAGAGAGAGAGAGAGAGAGAGGGTGAGGGACCATGTGGGTGAAGTCTCCTTCTTCCTCTTTAGAACTCTCTCATACCTATGCTCATGCTTCTTCCTTGCATGCTTATTTTGTAGAGGGTTGAGAACAAAAGGACACATTTGTGGATTGTGGAGCTTTGCAAGAGCATCCTTCATGCTTGAAGGAAGGCCATGCAAGCTCACTACAAGTAGATTTTGGTATTTGTGATGCCTACAAGAGGCCATGTGAGAGATAGCCATTGTGCTTTTTGTGGTTTAATCTCTTGAACTAATAAGAGAGTGTCCAAATTCTCATTGTTGAGCTCATGTAAGGAAACTCTTTGGTTCCTTTTATTGTTGGGGCCAAGGACACATCAATTACAGAGTCACTTGCATGCTTTGCATAGTAGAATAGGAGGAGTAGACAAAAACCAACTCCAAAGCATGTGTGCAATGAGAGGAATTTTTTTCATTTTTTAACTTGGATGTTTTAACAAACTTAGAGAGACCACTTGTATTTGCATGCATAAGATCATTAGGATGCATAGAGTGTTATGATTAGTAATGAACGAATGAATGAGTTGCATGAGCATTGTAATTAATGACTCAAATTTACACATGAATCTACAAAGAACTTATTGAAAGGAAGCATGTATGCATCATGGATGGAAAGGGTTCGAAGTAAAGGAATTTTTGCATGGCATGAGTAAATGGTGAAAATTCATGGTATACAAAGTAAGACACTTTTAAAACACATCACAATAGTAGGTAAAGGAAAGTGTGTTCCCACAAGGCAATGGGCTCCATGTATTCTTGGTCTCATATGAATTCATTAAGGAGAGGAATAGAGAGAAAAAGTTAAAATTCATGTAGAAAAGCAATAATATTGGAAAGCATAGCTTTCTTTTAAAACCCAACTTTTGTGTGCCAAGGGTTTTGAATAACCCTATTTTTTAATCATCATCTTGGTAATTTGGTTTAAGATTTGGAGAAGGAATGACTTGTTTCCTATCACGTTTGTTGCTACCTACAACTCTCATCCCTTGATCAAGGTGCCATCAACAATTGTCCTCTCTACTCTCCACAATTCTACCAAGTGCTAGGCAGGTTGTGATTCTCCGTCCTATAGTGATCACATTGATCAAGCACCAAAAAAACATGCATTTTCTTTGCTATCCATGTTTCACCATAGGCAACATGCCACAACTGCTCTTAGTGATCACAAATTTTTTGGTATTTCCTTCCTTTTGTTGGTTCTACCTTCCCCATCTCTATGTAAATAATCAACCCACATGAGAGCTCTCTGCTCCAAATAAACAACCCAAATTAGAGCTCTATGCTCCAAATAAACAACCCAAATTAGAGCTCGATGCTTTCCTTGCTTTGATCAGACAATATCCCATATCAAACCTCTCTGTCTTCCACATTAAGAAATTGGTGCAAACAAGCCATGCTTTGAGTTGGTCACTATTGCATGTAAAAGACAACAAACTTGGGATAATTAGCATTTCTCGAGAGAAGACTTCTTGTTGTCCATGATTTGGATAGGGTCCAAAATAGCCCATGCTTCCACTTGGTTTGTCCATAATTGTTACATGCAAAGATATCAACAGATCCACATGCTCTCTTGATGTCCACAAGCTCTCCAACATCATCATCTACATTAACTCCAACATCATCATCATCATCCACAACCTAAAGCTTCATCAACTAACCTTTCAATTTAGCAATAGCTTTTGTCTTTGCAATAACATATGCATTAGGCTAATCATCAATAAGAAGTAGGAGGGTTTGGCCTTAAGTGCGACATAGGAGGCCTCAAGAGAAGAATAGCATTATCAATGCCAACAACTATTTGTAGGACTGTCTTTCTTGATACCCCTTGTACCCTCTTCTTTCCCCACTTTCTCCTTGCTAAACCCTACACCCCACCTCAACATTGGCAACACTATGGGTAGAGAGAGGAGGAGCAACTAAGAAGAAGGAGTCACTGAGTGAATGGAAGAGACTACCACAAGAAGAAAAGAGCTACCATGAGCTAAGGGGAGCCTTATTCAACCCAACCCTTGTAGAGGTAAGATTCTCATTTAAATTAATACGTAAATTCATGCATCTATCTAACAAGGAATTTATTAGATTTAAGGAAGATATTGTGGGGCATATGGCCATTTGACAAGCTATGTGTGAGATGCACTACATGTATTGCATTCATTAAAGCCAAACTATGTCTATCTTCCAGTCTTTAAATTGTAGTTGAATATTAAATTTCTTCATTTGTCTCTATGAGCACTCCACTGTGCACAACCTCACACTAGTGCACTAGCATACACATTAGCAAATAAAGAATAAATATGACAAAGATAGACGGTTGCCACCTATAGTGTACATGTGTATTGGCAATAAGTACAAGGTAAATATAGATGACTAGGAATTGGTGGCCTTTCACTCCCAACAACCTCTCACTTAAAGGTAAATGTGCCTAGACTAAGGAGAACAATTTTATATATATATATATATATATATATATATATATATATATATATATATATATATATATATATATATGAACACAATTGGTTGAGGAAAAACACCATCTCATCCCACACGCATCATCTTTTTAAGAAAGACATAACAATCCACTTGGAGACTTTTAGTGAGCAAATCAATAGGAATCTTGTCTATAGAAATATTCAAAAGCTCGATCTACTTGTCCTTAATCACCTCTTTGATGAAGTGATACTACACCTCAATGTGCTTGGTCTTCACATGAAAGACAAGATTATGTGCTAAATGGATGATACTCATAGAATATGAATGCAAAGTAGGAGTCATAGAAGTAATATCAAGGTTTACAACTAAATGGCCTAAGCATAGGGCTTTCTTGTTGCAAGCCTTAGTGGCTACAATATACTCAACCTTCGTAGTAGAAAATGCTATGCATTTGTATACCCTAAACATCAAAGAAACAACACCTCCAACAAAGGTGAAGACAAAGCCAGAGATGGACTCACTATTATTTACATGTCTTGCATAATCTGAGTCATTTTAGTCCATGATTTTAGTATTTTGGTTGCCATAGAAAAGAAACAAGCTTGTATTGACCTTAAGGTATCTAATGGTACCCTTCACGGTGTCACAATGTCACTAGCTAGGTATCACCATATAACAAGTGCCACAACTCCCATTGCAAATGCTATGTCAAATCTAGTGGCTATTATTGCATACATTAAGCTACCCATTGTAGATACATATGGAATCTTAACCCTCTCATCATCTAGTTGGGAAAACTCTGCATGAGCAACCTTCACATATAAAGGTAAAGGGGTGCCAATGGGCTTACCACCCTACATATGGAACCACTCAAGTACCCTATGGATGTTCTCCTTTTGCAATAGGTAGAGGAGTCCCTTAGAGTGGTTACACATAATGCGCATATCAAGTATATGAGAAGCACGCCCCATATCCTTCATCTCAAATCTCCTCTTAAGTTGAGTCTTCAAAGCATCTAGTTGATCATGAGCACTCCCAACAATCAACATATCATCAACATAAAGTACCAAAATAATAAGGCTACCATTATGGGCCTTTTTCATATAAAAACATAGATCCATAGTGCTATAGGTATAAGACTATGAATGCATAAAGACATTAAACTTATGATATCATTCCCTTGGTTCCTACTTAATTCCATAGAGACTCTTGCTCAACTTGCACATTAGGTGTTCCCTGCCCTTTTTCACAAAGCCCTTAGGTTGTGGCATATATGTGTCCTCATGCAAATCCCCATAAAGGAAAGCTATATTAACATCCATATGATACAAGTCCATATCTAATTGTGCAAGTAATGCCAAAATCAAGTTAAGGATAGTCATCTTGACCACTATTAAAAATATTTTGTGAAGGCTAAGGTCAAAGCAAAGTCAAAGTGGAAGTGCCAGCTATTAATTTTTGAAAGGATTATAATTTTATGGAGCTTCATTATATTATTTTGGAAACTTGTATATTATGATTGTACTCAGGCACATCAGATTATCATGGATGTATTATTTTGTGGGAGTCGAGCTAACTCCCATGCATTGAGCGAGGGACTAAGGAAAGGTGAATATCTTCATTGTCTTCTTTATCTTCTTCTTGTTCTTATCTACTAGCTTCTTAACTTGTTGGTGTGCTTGATGGTGGATGCAAAGGAGAGATGACATTGGATTTTGTTGATCATGGTTGTGGAATCAACTTCAAGACTTCAAGCTTTTGGACTACAACATGGGAAGGTAAGTTGGTGAGTTCACTACACCTCAAAGCTAGTCTTGTATTCTTGCTTTCTTGAAATAGAGAGGAGGACGCATGGTTAGTTAGAGCAGAGTGTTGAGAGACAAGATGAGAGATTGTTGCCGAAGAGAGTTGCAACTTCTAAAAGAATAGAAGTCATTCCAAAGTCCTGACTGTTGGTGCGTTCGTCTCAAAATTTTGGTTCCATTGCCAGGATAAAGAACAATGCAACTACCAAGGTTCTCACACTACTACTATGTGGTGGAATAGAAGGCTTGTGCAAAGGGGGTGGATGCTATCAATGTAGTGTTAATCATCCGTGTTTGTGGCTAGCATTCTGAAATTCATTCAGTTAAATCCAAAAATCAAAACTCAAACTTTTCTTGCTTAAACAAACCATGTGATATTTTTGTGGATTAAATATAGATCATGCTTGTCATGCTTGTTGGGTTGTGTGTGTATTTAAGCAAAAGCAATAAAAAATAAAAAATGCAAAACATAAAACATAAAACTCAAAATTTGGACTTTTCTTGCTTAACCACGTGACATTTTTATGGATTGAAGATACATCATGCTTTATCATACTTGTTGGGTTATGTGTGTATTGAAGTGAAAGCAACACAAAACTCAAACTTGTCTTACTTAAACAAACCATGTGACATTTTTGTGGATTGAAGATGGATCATGCTTGTCATACTTGTTGGGTTATGTGTGTATTAAAGCAACACAAAAATGCAAAATTCAACATGCAAAACTCAAAGCTCAATTTTTTTTTGCTTAAACAAACCATGTGACATTTTTGTGGATTGAAGATGCATCATGCTTGTCATGCTTTTCGGGTTATGTGTGTATTGAAGCGAAAGCAACAAAAAATAAAAAAATGCAAAATTCAAAACTCAAAACTTAAAACTCAACTCTTTTTACTTGACCAATTCATGTGTCAATGTTGTAGATGAAACTTTTTTATTATCGATGATTGACTATGTAAGCATTGAAGGAAGAAGAGTGAGCAAAATTCAAAAAACTCCAAATTGAAAAAACACAAAACACAAAAGGCAAGGCAAAAACTCAAAACTCAAACTTCTCTCACATGAACAATTTGTGTCATACTATTGTGGATTAAATGTGCATCATGATTATCATAGTTCTTTGGTTGTATATGCATTGAAGGAAGGAAAGTGATCAAAACTCAAACAACTTTAAACACACAATGCAAGAATCAAATACTCTTGCATGGTTTGTTGCAATTATTTGAATTTTCTTTTTAAATGGGTCCACTACACATGGTAAGCCCTACACGTTTACTAAAGGTACTTGTACTTTGATTCTTCGAGGCTATGAGATTTTGCTCCATGCCTTGGGTGTCATCTTTGGAATATTTGAATCCTTATGGAAGTTAAATAGGAACCCTTGACAATCCATTGGGACATCTCTTAAGTATTTTAGACTAGCCTTGGTTCTATCTACGAGTCTTTGGTTTCTTGGCTAGCAAGTTTTGTGACTTTATTAATCAAATCAAGAACTAGCCCTATTTCAAAGTCATGCTTTTATATTAGTACTTTAGGAGTATGACTCTATCCATTTGCTTGTGTTTTTTGCATTCTCAATAGCCTTTTCAAAAGTGTTGATGATTGGCCTCAACATGTTGAGAGTTTCCTACAATACATGCAAAATCAAATGAATTGTGAAGTTTCCCTCTCCCTATTTTGTCCATTTTTTATTGATGAGCTACTGATGGTGATCAAAGCAATGAAAAAGGCTAGAGCTCCAAGTGTGGATGGATTTCCTTGCAGAATGCTCAACTAATTCAAATGGTCTAATTACATATCAAAGAAAGCTAATGAGGGCATTATCGACTTAAATCCTAAAGCTTTTAAGAATTGTCATCCTAATTGGTTACAATCGCCAAAACTATGATTAATGCACCCTATAAAAGTATGGCAAAGAACTAGCAATTAGAATGAAGCACATATAATGGGATGTCTTGTCCAATGGGATGTATTGTCCATTAATGTCAATATGGTTTCATCCATGGTTGTCACATTCATGATGTCACATTCAAGATGTAATATTCAAAATTTGGTAGTAGTATTACCCTAGTCATTGTATCCTGGAATTGTTTAGTCCCTTGTATTCTATTGTGAACATTTGGTCCCGAATTGATATATGGATTTCTACTTCAGTAATACATTTTGGATTGAGTTTGAGTACACTTTGGGTTTGATCTCTATGATGTGATTATGTCTCACTCTCTAACCTACGCATTGTATGTTGAAAGTGATGCCTATGTCAGCTCTAAGTACACCTATAGTTATTTCTGTGGCAATTGTGCTTGGACACAGATTACACATGGTGACCACGATTACCATTCCTTTGTGCACTGGCCTGAATGCATATGTGTTTGCAAGGTTCGCTTTGGTATTAGGCATTGGGGGAGATTTGAGGTCTTGAAAATGCCTTTTAGGAGATAGAGATAGAGTGCTCTAGACCACTAGGAGCAAAGCCTCCGTAACGAAAGTTCTATATTAAAAAATACCAAAAATCATTTTACAAAAAGATTTATATATGATAACATTATGACTTTGTATTAAAATATCTATTTTTAGCCTCTTATATTCGTGATTATGACATTATTTGCATTAATGATATACAGTCCATGCCACTTTTATTTAATGATATGTTTTTATTAATGATAATGACATGTTTAATCTAAATTCAAATTAATAAAGAGCTTGGCACTTATTATTTTCCCTCCTTTCTTTTATCCCTCTCGTGTTTTTCTATCCTTTCTTGTGGTAGCTTAGCTCTCTCTCTCTCTCTCTCTCTCTCTCTCTCTCTCTCTCTCTCTCTCTCTCTCTCTCTCTCTCTCTCTCTCTCTCTCTCTCTCTCTCTCTCTCTCTCTCTCTCTCTCTCTCTCTCTCTCTCTCTCTCTCTCTCTCTCTCTCTCTCTCTCTCTTGTTGATATGGATATAGAAATTCAACCTTCAACAAGGTGTCCAAGCTCCCAAATCACATCCATATTAGTGTTCAACTCACCAAAAAGATGGAAGATGGATTCCGACAATCATTAGCAAAGGAAGTTGGATCACCATGCAAAATGAAAAATGTGGAAAAATGTGAAGATATGAGCTCGTTCATCTCTACTTGGAAGGGTAGAATAAGATATTTCAAGCTTGGAGTAAATAAGAATAGCATAAAAGAGGTTCTGGTGCAACATGTGTTTATGCATAGAGAGCTATATTTGGAATCTGGAAGTTCAAATCTTCCAATGCATAAACCAAATTGTAAGGATTTGATTCTTAAAGTCTTTCTTTTCTTGAACTTGGTTTAAGGTTTTCCATTATAACATTTGTTCATTTGTCTTGTAGATGTCTATCCCTTTAATCTTGAGGAATGGCAACCGGTAGAGAGTCCATTGTTGATGTGATTGATGTAATGCATGGCTTGATTGGAGAAAGAGATGTACAAATGTAGAAAGAAGACAAAGCTTACAAAGAATGGAATATTTTTCTATGACCATTCTTATATTGTCCCCGTGTATCGTAGCCAATGGGGATCAATATCCCCCCTTCCTTTGTTCGATTTTTCAAGCTTTGAGTGGCCTTTGCCAAGTCCAGCTACTAGTGAGGGCTATAGATGTAAAATATTTTCTGAGATATAGAGAGAATTAAAACCTAGTATCTCAAGTAGGCTAAGCAAAGTTACTTTGTTCATGCCTATTAATATATTTGTTGACTCATTTTCTAATGTTGAGATAAGAAAATCAAAGGCTATGCTTTCAGTGAAGAGACTAACATATGATCATGTTATACAATTTGTTGATGAGGGATGGGACACTAGGATAGAAGGAAAAATTATATGTAAGATAAATCAAGACTCTATAGCTTGTAAATATATGATTGCTACTCAAAATATCATACTTAGCTTTTATTATAGTAGATGTCATTACGTTGATGGTAGCCTGATTGCTTTAGACCAAAATCTTGATAATTTTAGCAAAGATCCTATAGTGGATCTTGATGTTTGGTACAATGAGGACATTATTGCAATGCTAAAGGTTAGATCATCATGTACGCTGCATCAAGTGAGGATGGATTTACAGAATGAAGATATTGAAGCACCATACTCATTTGTGGTCCAACTTAATAACAAATGAGTAAGTTTTTATATCATATTATATCCACTTAGGTGTATATATGATTTCACTTCTTGATTAATAAACATTTGTAACATTTCTTTAAAACTAGGTAACAACGAGGAAAGAGAAGAATATGCAATGCAAGGATATTGAAGAAAATATCTCTTTACTACTGTTAACCGTTAGACGAATAAGGTGGAAATTTTGGAAAAGCTAAAGCAGAAGACAAAGGCCAAGGCAAAGTGAAACGGAAGACGAAGGCACGCCAAGAAAAACCTAGAAAGAGAAGTGCAGAAAATTCCTAAATAAGGGAAAAGGCACATAAGGAAAAGCACAAGTCAATGCTTTTATAAAAGAGCGCAAGTGCATCATGATTTAATTTAAGGAGTGCCGGGCTCTCACCCGTGCAATTTGTAAATATAGACGAGCGGTGAAAAGGAAGCTAAGAAGATAGAAGGACAATGGGAAAAAGGGCCTAGGCCACGACCAGTCATGTAAAAAAGGGGATAAGGGGATAACCGCCCAAAAGGGATTTAGGGTTTTGTATATAAAGTTGAAAAGTGAATGAGAAGCTCATTCTTGTATGTGGCCAAAAGTGGCTCTCTTCTTCTTCTTCTTCTTCTTCTTCTTCTTCTTCTTCTTCTTCTTCTTCTTCTTCTTCTTGCTTGCTTGCTTGAGCTTGTGCTTGAGAGAGGGAGTGTGAGAGTTTGAGGGAGTGAGTGTGTGAGGGTGAGGGACCGGGGAGGAGAAGCTCTCCATCTTCCCCTCTCTTCTTCTCTTCTCTTCTCTTCTCTTGTCTTGCTTCTGGCTATGGAGCTTGGAGCGTGGAGCTTGAGGATGGAGCTTACTTGAAGCTTGCACTTGGATCGTGGAGCTACCAGAGTACGCGGAGAGGAGGTAACTCGATCAGCATGGAAATAAGCTCACTACACCCATAGATGGCGCGTTGGCTATGTGAGAGGTAGCCATTAATGCTCGGCTTGGAACACTTGAAACAATAAACAGTTCGTGGGTCTTGGCAGTTGAGCAAAAGCTCCCACATTTTGGTTCCATTGCCGGGACCAACGGATTCAAGCCTTGAGCGCTTGCGCGCTTCAAATCGAGCATTGAAGTAGGGTTTTTCCCGAACCGGTTCTTGAGGTAGATAGGTAGGAAGCAAGGGAGTTTGAAGAGGTATTAGATCTCCTTAGCAAGTAGGTTTTTATTGTTTTGGACTTGGGAAAGCATGATGGAGTAGTGTAAGTATTTTTCTTATAATTTTTCCTTGCATTTAGGAAGGATAGGAGCAAAACATTGGAGCAAATAGTAGGGTTTTCTGTTGCTGTATAACAGGCTGAAACAAGGAAAAGAAGGGCAAGAAATGAAATTTTGGACTAAATATTAGTAAGGGAAGCAATATTGAGGTGAGTGCAGGCCTGGAAAGGGTGATAAGGGACAAAGAGTGGCAAGAAAGGCCACATTGTGCATTGCAGGGTTTCAGGAGAGCAGGAGAGAGGAAGAAAGCTTCGTTGAGTGGATCCGCTTCGATCTTGCCATTTGGGAGATATTTGCCCAGCCCATGTAATTCTATACCTTCCCCTATATGAGTAGGTTGGATCTGGAGCTGCTCGGGGGAAGGCCTCCAATGCTCGGCCCGGCGAACTTCGTGAAGATCGTCGAAAAAACGTGCTGCGCTCGGCGTGTCCGAGTGACGGTGATTCTAGGCCGAGTCCCAGAATCGGCCCTCAGACCGCTCGAAAATTCAGCCCTCGGCCCACTACCAATCGGACCACTTGACTCGGCCCGAAGTCGGCTCGGCCCATTCACCAGTTCGGCCCTTGGCCCAGGACCCACTGCTCGGCTCGTCCGAATTGATCAGTCGGACCAATTTTGAAATTCGACCTCGGCCCACCTGACTCGACCCTCGGCCACTCGGCCCACCACCACTCGGCCCTCGGACAACTAGACTTGGATTGCCCAAATTTGGCATTCGGACTAGTCACATTTGGCCCTTTCTACTTGGCCCTCGGATGCGGGCCGAATCGGGCACTCGGCTCCTACAATTTGGACCTGTTAGGCCGAATTTAGATTTTTTCAAATTTTAACCTGAAGACAGTGAAACTGACCGAGAGACCATATAGAGCCGAAACCATATCATAGATTGATTACTGGGCTGAAACTTAGAGCAAGTAGTTCAAAATTTGGCTATAAACAATCTTTCAAATCGTGTATGGCATTTATCGCAACGGCCTTGCCGGCCGAGGGGGATTCCCCCCCCCCCCCCCCCCAGACCCTCGCAGAGGGGGCTCTGTCCACACCTCCCCCAAGTAGGTTCGAGAGAAAACACGTGCCGTGATAGGTCCTCCAAATTAGAACCTAGTGTAGTAATGGTTCTACATGAGCATGGATTGTCACGCGCAAAATAGCAACCAAAAGCCCATACCCGAAGAGACAAACAGAAACCCTAGAACCTCAATGGGCCAATCTAGCCAACAAGGGCAAAAAGGCCACACTACAAAAACACGTACGTGTTGCATTCAGACTACATCTAGTCAAAGCGAAAAGCAACAACATCAGGCTATAATAGTGAGAATGACTAGAAATGACAGTCCTGACGATAGATGCTCCTTGAATAGCGCTGCACTGATGATCCAAGACACCAATGGAGAATCCACATCTGGTCGTGCAGTTGGGGACTCAAGGGCATTTGTTAGAAGGCTTAAATTTACAAGCCAAGACCCGAAAGACAAAGACATAGTACCACCTGCTTATCTTAGGGTCAAACTCACCACGAAAAGAGAGCATACTATCGATGCTCTGATTGATGAAGGAGCAGATTTTAATATCTTGACCTATGAATCATGGACCCTACTAGGCCAACCAGAGCTCACACCGACTAATGCAACTCTTAGCCCTTACAGGGGACACCCACAAGCACTCATAGGGAAGTGCAAAATCCTTGCGACAATTGAAACTGAAAGCTTGCATATCCTATTTCATGTTCCTCCAAATAGTGCTAATTATGGTAAGGAAACCCTCCTAGAAAGACCCCTCAAAAGGGCGACCAAGTGTGAGGCCGACCATGTAGCATAGAGGATACACCTGACACTACCGGGTGTGAGGATAGTCACAACCTTTAGCAAGGGTGACCACATCAAATCTCGAGGGAAAGGTAAGGAAGTTACTGACATAACAGTCAAGCCTACTAACGAGAGCAAGGACTTGTTGGAAGAGTTGATACAAGCACAGGTCGAACAATGAGAACCAGTGAGTGAGGCCATGCTTGAAACAAGAAGGTCAAGAGACAATGCCAAGGACGGGCTTTGGACTTAAAATATCATAGAAGACCCCAAAAGAAGCCCAAGCCTTATAGACGAAGGCATCGATGGAGGGTCAGCACAATGCCACGGTGGATATCCAAAGCATTGCTACGTGCTCAAGGGTATTATGTAGGTAATCGATGGATTTGGGTACCAAAACCCCTTGCTAAACCACCTCTATCAGCTGAAGGCCAGATTGCATCAAAAGCAACGAAGCACAAGAGGAAATCTAAGAGAAACTCCAGGTTTCAAGGCAAGAAACCAAACATGAGTGTTCGAAAGAAAGAGCCTCAGCCTAGCATGCTTAATAAGCAGATGCCATATGTAACCATTGAGCATGCACAAAGGCCACTAGTGCTCAAGGAGCTTTTGACTTCCCAAGAGGATAATGAGCACAAGAGGCACAACGCTACTCGTGAGAAGGCTGATTGCTCAATAAAGAAAATGGCACAATCATCTAATAGCCTCGAGAAAATCATTTAGCCAATGCCATGTCCACCTAAGAGTCCTAGGTCTCCTACACCCTCTTTTCCGAAACAGACACAAGAAGCACAACAACAGTCATCAAGGGCAGTTGCTCAATCCCAATCTCTATCTCCATCTAAGCTTCCAAGTGTCCAAGAGGTGGGACATGACACCATCTGTAGCTCTCGACCCAAGGATATGCATGTGCAACCTAATGTGACTAAATCAACTCATGCTCCATCTACACAAGTGAATGCTCAAAGGGCAACAAAATACACGACCACTTCCGATCACCCTAGGGACTTGACACTGCAATCTACTAATAGTAGCCAGTCCATTGAAATAGCTGCTACTACTTCCAATCAAGGATCATAGCAATCACAACCCCTAGCCGTGACAACGCCCCTTGCGGAATGTGTCCGTAGCAGTTCACCTAGGGAGGAGGTGCCGCAACCAGCATCCTTGAAAATTCCAGCACTTCCAAAGCGCCTAAAGCCTACGCTGGAGGAGTTAAATAGAAGGGAATTGGTTGAAGAGCTAGACTCTCCAAAAAGAGAGGTAGTTGTTCCCTCTCAACCTAGCAAGGCTGTCCAACAGGGTGCAACTATGTCCCATGAGGACACATCAGAGAAGGGGAAAACTGAGGCCCAACCAAGCACATCAATGGCTGACCTAGTTCAAGGTCTTGAGTCATTAAGTTATGCACCTTCACTGACCAAGAAAAAGAGGAGAAAACATAAAAAACAACAGCATTTATAGGTAGTTGTGGATCCCAAGAGCATTGAGACCAGGAGTGCTAGAGAGTTGAGGAATAAAGCATCGAGTCCATCCACCAATGAGCCCATTGATGTCTCTCCTAATAGCGATGAAACCTCAGACACATTCGTGTGCTTTGAAAAATCAAAGCAGCCATTACCATCAATGGTTGCTTTCAACACTCAATCCACCGATAATAGAACTCACATTGACCAATCAAGAGTGGATACAACGCTGTCACAACAGGTTGACAAATTTATACCAGTCACATCCAAGGAGAACCATGACAAAATAGCAGCAAAACCTCAGGAAAAATGCACAAACCCCGAGAGCGTAATCGATCCTAGTGTTGACCAATCTTGCTCATCTAGGCCTGAGCCCCTAGCTATGCTAAAGCCTAGGGAAACTCCTAGAACCTTGCATGAGATAGCAACCGAGCAAGCCCTCGTTGAACATAGAAGTGTTAATTGAGTTGAATGCTAACAGAGGAGCTCTGTCAGCTTTGTATTTGTTGTTTGTGTCTGCATTTCTTTTCCGGGTGTCACACAGCCCAAACTGGGCCTTTTGGTGTGCAGTCGGCCCAGATTTGGGCAGGTCGGCCAGATTTGGGCAGGTCGGCTAGATCTGCCAAGTCGGCCAGTTTTGGCAGGTTGGTCAGTTTTCTGGCCTGGGGCTATTTATAGCAGCCCCCCAGTCATTCGCAGCACATTCTTCTGCAGGTTCAGCACATTCTCCATCCTCTCCCACTCCGGCACTGGTGCTGCCATTGCTTTCAGTCTGTTCTGGTGCCCTCACTGACGCTCCGGGCTGCGTGCAGGGACTGATCAGTCCATTTCAGTGTCAAAATGTTCGCATGAGTCTACGTCCTGGCAGACATGGGCGCATTCCCTAAGGAGTAGCTTGCAGAATACTTGCCATTTCCCCTATCCTAGGAAGAGCAAGAACATCTTGATGAGCACTATGACAAGCTCTTGCATGAATGCATTCGACTCACCTCTAACGAGGAAGTCGACAAACTACGCTTAACTGTAACATTCAATGATGTGCTCTGCCAACCAAATCTCTTAGAGATAGAGCAACTAAAGTGACAATCAGAGGGTCGAAGTCAATTTGAACAACATTGCTTTGAAAACTACGTTGCAATGGTCGAACTAGGAGCCCAAATCATGACAGTCTTAGAAGAGCGATTGGCCAAATGGCAATCTCAAAGAGACCCAACCTATGTGGTGCCAACTTCCTTTCGAGTGCTAACTGCCATTTGGCATATGGACTTAGCTAGAACTAGCCAAGAGAACTCTTTGGATGATAAGGTTCTCACTGAGGAGGAGCTACATGTTGCAAGTAGACTTGGACAAGGTACCATGATACTTAACGTTGCAAAATACCTAATGTTATTAAGAAGGCTACTACGAGTACTGGATGCATGTGCCACACTCCACTACAATCCCGAGTTTTACAATTGGTTTTTATCCTCGTGAAGTGACATGGATTCGTAAATATGTATATAAATAAACAATGACTTTTGTGACCCTGTATAGATAAGATCAACACACACAAGCAATGATAGTCAAGTGCAGGGAGAAGAGTTGGGTTTGACAGGCTGAGCTCCTCAGGTCCTCCTCTCAACACACGTTGAGAAGTCATGTGACCATTCCCGCCTACAGGAGGAGGGCATGCAACCCTCATTATCACCATACGAAGCCCTGACCAACATCTCTGATGGTGTAGATGGGGCACCGTCCCTTTCTATACACCTTTCCACTTTTTCAATCTATCCTTCCAGGGATGAGCCCTGCTCCACTCCATGACAACCAGTCCACACAACTTAGCATAAGCCAAGAGCTGCTAATGGCTAGAGGCAAAACGAACATCATCATGGGGGCCAGCCCTCTACAACAAACATTGCATGCCTCACCTCTCCCCTCCTCATCACATGCGCTTGATAACTCACTGTATAATCCCTTCCATGTGAATTGTTTTATCCTACCTCAAGGCCTAATCCTTGGTTTGCATTTTGCAGGCCCCCCTATGGTAGCCAACATGGAGCACCCAGTGCAGCTACCTTGCAAGGATGTTATCAGTCGTCGAAGGGAGCATGTAGCACAAGCTCCTCCGCCAGAACGCTACATACCTACCCTTAAAAGGTATGCAAAGAAATGATGCCCCAAGCAACACTACCCCGGACGTAGGCCAAAAAATCCCCAGGCTAGGGAAATAGAAGCTCAAGGGAGCACATGGGGCATGACAACACCGGTCATGTAGGCTCCCACCAGATACTCAAAAGAGGAGAGGGTAACTTGAGACAAGCAAGAATTTGACGCTTTGTTTAAAAGCATTCTGGAAACAGTTGCGGCTAGGGACTACACCATTCAGGTTTCGACCGACATTTTCCCCACCTAGCCTCACAGGAACCCCTCACCAGCACAGCCTCAGTCACCCAAGCACCTAGACTCGCCCCGCCTCGTACAAATAGAGTAGTCCCATGTTGTATAAAAGGCTTATAAAATGCTACCTTGCCATGACTTTTTATCTTTAAAGGGTTAAGTGCTGACATGTTCCTCAATTGTACAAACTTTTCATATTTGCGTTTAATATATTTCAAGTCTTTAGCAAAAGAGAAAGCTAATCAAGCATAGGTGATAAGTATCTAAGTCAACACCATGGAACTCAAATAAGTGATGTCTCCTTGCGTTGCATTGGTTTATTATAGTTACGGCACATACCGTGCATGTACTCTCATGAAGTGACAAGTGGATGTAGGATGATATAGGTCTTTGTGCAAAAGTGTTCAATGCCCAAGTCACCGCAAGACCACTGACCCCACAAAGATCCGCGACAAAGCCACACTGCCGAAAGCGAAAATCACCCTTGTCGACTATCCACATCGCATGGCCCAAAGCATAGTCATGGGCTACAGTCTCTTTCTGGGTCAAGTTCTACAGTTGGCTCACAATAGTTGTTACCTCAATTCTACCGACATCACGTGTCGCAAAGAGGTTTGCAATATCTCAAGTATATCTCCCCATCTCAACAACTGCTTCTCTAACAATGAGGCTAGGGCACAATCATCACTGTAATATCCATTTCCTGAGCCTTCGAAGCTTGACATTTCCCAACCCATTGAAAGGCTGATAGCCTCAACATATTGCAATGGTTGTACTCAGGCAAGTCCAAAAAAAAAGGGGAGAAAAGAGAAAAAGAGAAAAGAAAGAAAGAAAGAAAGAAAAAAGCACAAGAAAAAGAAACAAAAAAGAAAAAAAAGAAAAGAGAAGAACGAAAAGACAAGAAGCACCCACGATCACAACACAGCACCTAGGGGTCCTCAAATTAGGTACGTCCAATGAGCTTGGTCGGCTGGCTCCGTCCCTAGTCCCCAAGTCCCTTAGCATCACCCACAATTGTTCAGGGCACATCAAGGGCAGGACATACCTAGGGAGCTTGTCTCACCTATGGTTAAAACTGTCACCCTGACCCATTCGCATGATTCCCTCTTGCACTTTGCCTTAATACCATTGCAATCAAGTGTGGTAAGCACTACACGAATGGCCATGAAAAGTACACCGACCTCATCAAGAAAGTCCAATAGCTCCCAGCTACCGAAAGTGCGGTGTCCCTGTGTTCAATTATACTACGTCGTGCAGTCACAATGCAAAGGATGTCTCATACACCTTCACATGTACTTCTTCTCAACATGGACAACTTTGCTTCATCCACACATTGTTATGAGAAACCAGCCTGCGGTCTTCTAACTATGTAATATCTAAGTATGTATGAGCACTCACATCATATCTGCACTAAAATTTATACACAGTTTGGGTCCTCAAGTGTAGGACAATACTCTCAGCTTGCTTAGAGTTCGACCTGTCTCCCAAATTAATTGAACTATGTCTTGTGCACGATAGAGAAGACTAGCACTACCCCTAGGGAGAGACCACCTATGAGAGGCTTTCAATTGCAGGTATTGAAGACTCCAATGAAAGTGTCGTTCACTCTTCATCAACACCCAAATCTGAAATCTTATCCTTTATCATCCTGCAAGTCTGCCAAGAATCATCAGGTGCAGAATCCCCAACAAAGAATAGCCCTACCACCAACTCCAACAACCCTTCCACCAGCCACCTAGGCCACCAACGTGCCCCCAAGGACCTTCCTCCACACCACCACCAACACTCCTCCATGGCAACCATAGGCGTCCTTGCCACCCACGTCTTTGGTGCATGCTAAAGCCTGCTACCTACGACGGTGAGTGCCATGGGACTGGCACTCGTCTAGGAGGGGGGTAACGTTAACTGTCAAATGAATAAGGTGGAAAATCTGGAAAAGCTAAAGTAGAAGACAAAGGCCAAGGCAAAGTGAAACGGAAGACGAAGGCATGGCAAGAGAAATATAGAAACACAGGAAGCGCAGAAAAGTCTTAAATAAGGAAAAAGGCACACAAGGAAAAGTGCAAGTCAATACTTTTGTAAAAGAGCGCAAGCGCATTGTGATTTAATTTAAGGAGCACCGGGCTCTCACTCGTACAATTTGTAAATATAGACAGACGGTGGAAATGAAGCTAGGAAGATAGAAGGACAATGGAAAAAAGGGCCTAGGCCACGGCCACGGCTGACCATGTAAAAAAGGAGATAAGGGGATGACCACCCAAAAGGGATTTAGGGTTTTGTATATAAAGTTGAAAAGTGAATGAGAAGCTCATTCTTGTGTGTGGCCAAAAGTGGCTCTCCTCCTCCTCCTCCTCCTCCTCTTCTTCTTCTTCTTCTTCTTGCTTGCTTCTTCTTGCTTGCTTGCTTGCTTGAGCTTGTGCTTGAGAGAGGGAGTGTGAGAGTGTGAGGGAGTGAGTGTGTGAGGGTGAGGGACTGGGGAGGAGAAGCTCTCCATCTTCCCCTCTCTTCTTCTCTTGTCTTGTCTTGTCTTGTCTTGCTTGTGGCTATGGAGCTTGGAGCGTAGAGCTTGAGGATGGAGCTTGCTTAAAGCTTGCACTTGGATCGTGGAGCTACCGGAGTGCGCAGGAGAGGAGGTAACTCGATCAGCATGGAGGTAAGTTCACTATACCCGTAGATATGGATGGCGCGTTGGCTATGTGAGAGGTAGCCATTCGTGCTCGGCTTGGAACGCTTGAAATAATAAGCGGTCCATGGGTCTTGGCGGTTGAGCGAAAGCTCCCACAACTATCAATATAAAATACATGTATAAATTTATGTTAGCCATCTCCATGACTTATACACAAGGGCTTACAATCAATGAGGCAAAGCTACTTTTTTTGAGAACTTTTCTTAGGAGAAGGGACATCCTTTCTAGGAGTCTTTTTGCCTATCTTTGATGCTTTGGTTGCCTTGGTTGTTGAAGGCATAGCTTCACTCGCACTATAGTTACATGCACCTCCTCTCCTTCAATGTTGAAGCCCCCACTATTGTCCATTCTTGTCGGTTGTATACAATTGACCATTATGTACGTCATGAGCATTGCTCTTATATACCAAACATGCTCACTTGTATAGTAATCCCTTGTAAACTGTCATACATTTGTAAGAAATATTTTTAGTTTATTGTTATTTTTTACAATGGACTATATTATTATCATCAATGACTATTTTGTAATAAACCTCTATCTTAAAGTTTAGTATGTTTCACATTACCTTTATAAGTTTATCAACATTGAGATAAATAAACAGAACCAATCTTCTGGCATTTACAATTACTCTCTAGCCACAAGATCAACTATCATCTTGTTGAGGATACTGCAATCAACAATATAACTATAATACTTGTTTATGGTAGTTTTTAGAATAAATTTTCTTAGTATGTTCCAACCTTATTAATCAAGACCTTACCACAACTTGTCTATATTGCATTATTGCAATGAAGTCAGAAGGCATAGGAGGCCTTTTCTCTAGCACTTCAATCAATATTTTTATAGCTATGTACCAAAAAGGTAATAAAATTTAGAGTTATTACAAAAGAAAGTTCAAAATGTTTAGAGTACTTGCAACAAAAATATCAAAATATCAAGGACACCCTAGATTATATAACTTACAACTTGGAATTTCCATGGCTTCCTTTTATAGAATTGATGAGGAAACATTGCCTCTCCACATAGTCTATTCCAATAAGGCTCTAATGAGAACTGAATTTTTTTTTAAAAAAAATCTAGCAAAACAAAATCTCATAAAATGTAACAAAATATCCAATTACTTACTTTTCCTTGTATGGAATTAGAAGAAGCTCCAAAGTTTCAAAGTCAATTGAATTGAACCAATGGTCAAATGCACTTGCATCAAGCTCTCTCCTCATATAGTATGAGGTAGATGGATCAAGAATCTCAATCTTTTGTTGTATATCAAAGGAGAGCTCATGCGTTACACACCTAGCAAAGGAATGGAGATAGTATGCATCAACATGAAAGTCTATTGCTAGAAAAATATGGTGAGTAGAAACAAATTTTGGTATACTATACCTTATCCCAGCAAGAAGAATCGTCATCTACTTCTCTCACTTTATTCTTGAGAATTTGAACATAATTAGAGTCCAAAAATACCATATCATATCTTTTGTTAATATCCCCAGGTAAAAAGCAACAAACATTGAAGCCGTTAGTGTTAGCCCTTTCAAGAAGTGTAGATAACTCCTTTTCAAAAGATGGGAGTTGTTCTACTTCCTTTTTTGTCAGGGAGTGAACTAGGGAGAGAGAAAGAGGAGAGAGAACATTGTAGAAGAGAGAGAAAGATTGCAGGAAGAGAGAGGAGAAGAGTGATGAGGAGAGAGAAAGACTAGATGTGGAGAGAGAAAGACAGGAAAGAGGGAGAAGCCATAGAAGCTGTGAGCAAGATGGGAAAGAAGGACAGTAATTGTATTAATGTGTCAAAAAGATATGAAAAATTACATGTCCTCTCATTTTATACCAATGTTAGTGTGACATGGCATAATATCAATATTATTTACACTAAATCCTTATTCCCAGCTTCTTACAATCCATCCCTTCCGAAAAGTTTTTGTCCTTTAAAAAAAACCTGAAAGACTAGAAAAGGATGGATAGAATAGAGTACTACTATGTTTTTACAGCTTTATAAATGGGAAAAATGAATGAAGTATGACCAGCTATATGGACTGAAATTGAAGAACGAGAGTAGGCCTTAGCTATATACATGATCTGAAGTACTTCAAAAGTATATGGAGCCATAAAGTCTTCAACAAATAATCTCAAAATAAAGTAGACAGCTTGTTGTGTAAACAGACCTTGCTGGACCAAATCTACTATAACTTCTAGTAGATGTGTCTAAATGAGGCGTACCATATATCAAAACAAAGCTCTTGAAGAGTACTTTAAGGCCATGTAGATAGATTAATTTTGAAAATTAGGCATGATAAAAACTGTTCTAAAACAACGTGCTGTCTTGATCGTGTCTACATCATCACTAGCTCCATAATCAATAGGGTTCAGCCCACCAATGTACCCCTTAAGAAAGAAAACTCATCCAATATAGAATCAGGCCTCCAAGAAGCTTTCTCAGGTGGTAAACCTCTCCATTTGATCAGATATTCCATGATAGAACGAGATCGAAGCTTCTTCTCACGCTAACCTATAATAGCCTCTAGGATGTACTGAATAAGACCTTCTTTATCAATAGGCGGTAGCTAATCAACTATATCCATTGGATCACCATAAAAGGGCTTGAGCTGACTAACATGGAAGACATTATGAATCTTTGTGGAAGAAGGAAGCTCTAATCTGTATGCCAAGTCTCCAATTCGCTTAAGGATCCGGTAAGGGCCATAAAACCTGTGGGCAAGCTTATTACTAGATCCATCTTTTAATGTAGAGTACTTGGACTTGGGCACCTTTAGTAAGTCCAACTCTCCTTCTTGGAACTCTAAAGGCCACCTCTTCTCAGCAGCATACATCTTCATTTGGTCTTGAGATTTCCTAAGATTCATCTTGCATTGTTGAAGAAGGGTCTGCATTCTTTCTAACTCTTCCTTCCCATGAGTTTTGATCCTTTCATTAAATATGACTGTGGGTAAGGGCACCTTGTAATCACACAAAGCTTCAAATGGTGGAACTCCAATACTAGCGTGGGTAGAATTGTTATAAGCAAACTCAACCAAGTGTAATCAAGAATCCCATGAAGTTTGGATATCATAGCAGAAATGGCAAAGATAAGTCTCCAACCATTTATTGACTCTTTCTGTCTGTCCATCAGTTTGTGGATGATAGGCCATAGATGGAGCCAACTTAGTGCCCATAGATGTAAATACCGTCTGCCAGAAGTTACTCATAAACCTTGAGTCTCTATCATGAACAATCACCTGTGGTAATCCATGTAGTTTAAAAATCTGCTCCATAAACTGATTGGCCACTTGAGAAGCAGTAAATTGAATCTTGGTTGGAATAAAATGGGCTACCTTGGTGAGTCTACCTACCACCACATATATACTATTCCATCCCTTCTTGGTAGTAGGCAAGCTAGTAATGAAATCCATAGTAATATGAGTCCATTTACCTGTAGGAATAGGTAATGGCTGTAACAAACCTCCTGGCTTATGGGTGCTGTCCTTATTCTGCTGACAAGGCATACACTTCATGATAACGTCCTTGACATCTTTCCATAGTTCTTTCCGATAGAAACTTTTGCTGATCCTGTCATAGGTCTTGAAAACTCCTAAATGTCTAGCTAGAGGCAAAGAATGTAGTTCCTCCATAATTTTTTGTGTAAAAGAAGAGGTGGAAGGAATACCAATCTTGCCTTTCAACCAAATAAGGCCATTTTTGAACTGATAATGCAATTTTTCTTCCATAAGACCTTGCTATAATTTCTGAAAAATATGGCTAAACTCTTCATCTAGAAGATAAGCCTCCTATAATTCTTCAATCCAATCATTATGCAATTCTATCATAGTTGAAACTTTGCAAGCCCACATACGAGAAAGAGATTCAGCCACTATATTATCTTTTCCCCTTGTATGAGTGATGTCAAAATCATAATTCTGTAATGTAGCTACCCAATGACACTGCTTAGGAGTAAGATTGGACTGAGTAAGGAAATACTTAAGTACCATGTGATCATTGTGTACTCTGAATTGACTGCCATAAAAGTAATGGTGCCACTTCTTAATTGCATGCAAGATAGCAAACATCTCCTGGTCATAAACATTCATGGCCATTTCTTTATCTGTAAGCTTACGAATCTCAAAGGCAATCACTCCATGCTCTTGTAGTAAAACAGCCCCAATGCCACGACCACTAGCATCACACTGTATAGTAAATTATTTGGAAAAGTTCGGGCATACTAAGATAGGAGTAGAGGTAAGGAGTCCCTTTAACTGGTTGAAGCTGCTATTTGCAAGAGCATCCCAAAAGAAAGCCTCCTTCTTCAACCTATCAGTCAAAGGAGTTGCAATGGCTGCAAATACTGAATGAATCGGCGATAGAATGAAGATAAACCAAGGAATCCTCTAAGAGAGGTAGTAGTAGTAGGTATTGGCCAATCTTTTATACATTACACCTTCTTGGGATCAGCCTGTATTCCTTTTTCACTGACAATATGTCCCAAGTATTCCACTTCAGTCTGCATGAAAGAACACTTCTTCTCCTTATCAAAAAGCCTATGATGTCTCAATACATAAAAAATCCTCCTCATATTATGTGCCAAGTGATCCTGTAAAGTCTTGCTGTAGATCAGAATGTCATCAAAGAACACCACGAAAAACTGAAAGAGGAAAGGCTGTAAAATCTTATTCATCAGGCTTTGGAAGGTAGCTGGAGCATTTGTAAGCCCAAATGGCATCACTAAGAAATGATAGAGTCCACGATCAGTCCTGAAAGCAGTCTTGACTTCATCACCCTCTCGCATGCAAATCTGATGATAACTTGACCTCAAATCAATCTTCATAAAGAATCGAGCCCCCTTAAGTTCATCAAGTAAATCATCAATCCTGGGTATCGGATACCTGTTCTTCACTGTGATCTCATTAAGATCCCTGTAGTCAATGCACATTCTGAAAGATCCATTTTTCTTTTTGACTAATAGGACTGGAGATGCATAAGGTGAAGAACTTGGTTCAATGAATCCCATCTCAAGAAGTTTCTTGATTTGCTTGGCTATTTCCTCTCGTTCACACTTTGATAATCTGTAAGGTGGCTTATTGATTGTCTTTGAGTTGGGCTCCAAATCAATGGGGTGATCTACTGCTTGCTTGGGAGGCAATGAAGTAGGTACCTCAAACAAATCCCTATACTCCTCAAGAAGAGCTGTCAAGGCTAGATGGTTTGCTGAATTATTGGGCTGATCTTGCAACTCTTTATTCAAATGCAAAACAAATATTTGTGAGCGCCTCTTGTACTCCCTTTTTAATTGTTGAATGGTAATAAGCTGAAAATCTAATCTACTAGGAATTCCCTGTAAATGGATAAGCTGTCCATTGAAGATAAATTCCATATACAATTGTGAGAAATCCATAGTGATCTTGCCTAATGTCATCAACCAATTACAACCGAGTACAATGTCTATAGGTCCCATTTCCAAAGTGATCAGGTTTACTTTTGCTTCAAAATTTTCAGCTAGTTGTAAAGAAACCTGTGGGCATATTTGTATGCTGATTTCCTCTTCACCATTCGCCACTTGAACTCTAATGGGCTACTGCAAATCTGTGGGAATACAATTCAGCTTGTCCATGATGGAATTATTCACAAAACTATGAGTACTGCCACTATCTATCAAAATGAACACTAGATTTCCACAAATGTTTCCCTTCATACAAAGTGTATTAGGGCTCTTAGATATTGTCTTGGCATCCATAGAAATAGAACAATTAGTGGTAGTAAGCAGCTCATGACAAGTTCCTCTTGGATCAAAAGGAACACTTCCACCTGGATCAAAAGGAAAAGAGTCAGCTGGATCATAGAAATACTCTTGCCCAACTTCTTCCTCAAGATCTTCATTTTCAGCATTAAATGCAATTGCATTAGCTTCATCCATGTCGTCTTCAAAATCCTCAAAAACTAACATGCTCTGAAGCTTGGGTTTGACAATTTTGTATACACACTTTGAGGCATTATCAGGTGTATAATTTTTCCCACACTTGAAACATAAGCCTTTCTCCTTTCTTTCTTTGTAAAGATCCATAGGAATAGACTTAGGATTCATATTGGCTAAAATGGATTTAGGCTTGTTGTCCCCTTGTTTGAAGTCAACTCTAGGACTCTTTGCTGTCTGTGTTGAAATTCCTTGCAACTGGCAGTCCTTCCCTCCCGCAAGGGAACTCCCTTCGTAGACGAATTACGTCCCTTACGCAATTCCGCGGGTGAAGCACCCTTAAGAAGGCTCTTTATGGGAGCTTATAGAAGCTTCTTGAAAGCTTTTTTTTTTCTTTTTGGTTTCTGACAAGGGGGACCTTGATGGTGTCAAGCTTAGGATGGGGAGGAAGACGAATATGATGATGATGATGATGATTTGGGGGGGTTTTGCTATCAAGCGGAGGGGGGTGGCGCTACTGTCAGGCGGAGGGGGGGGAGATGGCCGTTTAACGGCTGCCACCCCTCCACCTAGGGGGGGTGCATGCCCCCCTTTCTCTCTATTTACTCCCTTTCTCTCCCTCTCTCTCTCCCCGACATGTTGTCGGCGGGGAGAGAGAGGGAGAGGTAAAATTTTTTTAAAATTTTTGAAAAAAAGGGGGGTTCTCATGGGGGAGGCATGGGGGAGGGGGGGGGGGAGATATTACACTTGATGCATAACCTTGACTTGCTTTGGTTGAATTCTTTTGCCCAAGCTGAAATATTATACAAGGGTAAGTATTAAAGCAATCAGTGAGTCACTGAATTGCATTGGTAAGACCCTTTCCTTATCCAAACTTGCATGGGGGAGGGGGGGGGGGGAGATATTACACTTGATGCATAACCTTGACTTGCTTTGGTTGAATTCTTTTGCCCAAGCTGAAATATTATACAAGGGTAAGTATTAAAGCAATCAGTGAGTCACTGAATTGCATTGGTAAGACCCTTTCCTTATCCAAACTTCAAGATTTCATTCAATTGCATCTCATGAAAGGTTGAATGAATATTTTAGAAATGCATCTCATGCTGATTGATTAGATTAGCAAGCTACTGCCATGTTGATATAACCACCAAGGAAAAAGGTGGATTCCGAGGGAGATAGTGGGACAAAAGAGAGGTGACCCTCCCTCACTATCAAAGATCCCGAAGGGGTGCAACCAACCGACCCGGGGGGAACTTTGCCCACCTCTAGGTGATTCGGAGCCCGTGTAGGGAGCATGTCATGCTGTTTTATCCCTCACACAGGTACAGTGAGTGGAGAATTGAAGATTGAAGACTTTCCAAAGGCTCAAGTATCTACAGGTTCAAAACAGGGTAAAAGAGGGATTTTACAGGGCACTACAGGGCATTTACAGGTGGTTACAGGTATACCCTTCATTATTGAAGTACAAGTGCAGGTACTACATGGTACTCATAAGTCCTATTCAGCCTTCTACAAGTTTTGGTAACCATTTGGGGTTACTATCTTGCCTTACAGGGTCAAAACAGGGCACTTACAAGTTTAGACAGGGTGCAGGCCTGGACAGCTTCAGACTCAGAAATCGAGTTGCAAAATTTTATGTCCTAAATTTGTTATAGTGTGCTATATCTCATCTCGAAGAGGGTGTTCTTGGCTTCAATTTTAACTAAACAGTTTTGAAATTGGAGTTCCCTAGCAAAATTTATAGCCATTTTTTTTACAAGGGTACTGCAAGACTGCACTATTATGGTCGGACATAAGGGTAAAAATAAGGTCCATGAAGATTATGCTCAGTAAATCAGGGATTTCATGTTGGATAATACACCTCAAGAGAACCCTGAAGAGCCTCAACAACAAGGGGAAGTTAGTATACTCAATAATACCTTGTGCATCCATGAACAAAGACATAGGGAACGACATGAGGCCATATTATCAAGAATGGAGCAAATGGTTTTGTCTACTGATCAAACGAAATCTTCCATTGAGAAGTTAGTGGATTCAATGACTCAAACAAAGGCTTCTATTGATAAGTTGGAGGAATCTAATGCTTAAATTATGGCACAATTCTCCTAATGGATGCAAATGCAAATGGTATCTAAAGAAGCTAAGGAGAAAGCTTATTCAAACAGTGAGCCTTCAGTCCCACTTCAGCCATCTAACCAAAATGGCCATGGACATGGGATTATTGGAAGAAGAGGCATCCCAAATAGCCAATATGAAGTAGGAGAGGCTTCACAATGGCATGATGACTATTTGGGCAGTTTGAATGGAGCTAATTCTCAAGATTTTGGGCTAAATACTCAAATTCCTAGGGGTTCTCTACCAATAGGAAGATTGCATAGTAGTTCTCAGCCACCTATTGGGAGATTTTCATCTCAATTTGGGGGTTCCATACATGGTATTCATGATCAGCCTATTTTGGGAGAGCAACCATTCCATGAAGGAGAGATAAAGGACAAGATTGTTCTAGCTAAATTTAATGGTCAGTCATCTTCACCATCTGATTTAGAGGAGTGGACCTCTAAGATGGAATCCTACTTTGACATATTCCCTAAAACTAATGACATGAAGATTCATTTTGCTTCCTTGCATTTGGAGGGATTTTCCCATACTTGGTGGAGGTATATTAAAAGAGAAAACATACTTGTAGAGAATTGGGAAGATTTCAAGGCACTTATGGCTGAAGTATTTGTCTCCCCTCTTGAAAAAGAGAAATTGGCACGGAGATGGTATGGTTTGGAACAAAGAAACCTAAGTGTAAGAGAGTACACTAACCAAATCCTCAACCTAGCCATGTATGTGGAAAGCATCAGTGAGGCTAAGGTCCACAAGTATATGTATGGTTTAGAGCCATCTTTATCAGCTGATGTCATGGCACAAAACCCTACTTCCCTCTTTAAGCCTATTGAGCTTGCGGAACACTATGGAAGAAAATATACAAGAGGATCTTCATTTCAGCCTAGTTTTGGACAGCCAAGGACTGTTTCTAAACAGGGAAAGTTGGTAACACTTATGGCAGCAATCATGTGCCAAATGACATTGTTTTTTTTAAATGTTAGTGCCTAAGTTGCATGAAGGAACCTGTGTTTAAATTGAGTAATTAAGAAAGCTGCTTTTGCATGTCAAACATAATGTGGTAGTAATTAGATAACTAAGTAACCCGAGGAAAGTGCGATGGACCTGACTTGGGTCCGTCCTACGGAAGGGTGGTCCTGGTTAGCTGGGAACTTTTCTCAAAAGACGTGATAATAATACTGTGAAGACCTAGAGTTAGTTGAGTTAGAATCCCGATTTATGCTGTTTTAGGGGAGCGGAATGGGACTATGCCTTATGGGTAGAGAGGTTGAGCTTCTCATCCCTCTCTTTTCCCATTCTCCATGAACAAGTGGAGCATAAATCTGCTTCGACTCTATTGTGCCTACTCAAAGTGGGTCATCTCGAGCTCGATGCTAGCTACTTCCTAGAGACTTGGTTGATAAGAAAGAAACCATGACTTCAAATCAGTCCTAAGTGGGAACGGTCGGATACTTCCGCTTCGGGGGAGACTTGGGAAGACCTAGATTGTAAACCCTGTGACATTCCTTGTGAGTGCTAGGTGGCACTTTCTAGACTCCCATCCTGATGGGCTGCTAAGATGTGTCCCACAAGTGGTCAAGTGGACACGTTACAGTTGGTATGAGAGCGAATCAACAAGATCTAAAGAGTATAAGGGAACTTAATGGAGGAAAATAAAGGGAATAAGGGGATAATCTGGGAAGGGTGAGTAGAACAGAGCAGTGTTTTCTATTGAAAAAATTTCTTTACTCACTTATGGATGCTGGGTTGTAGAGTCACAAAGCATGGAGCAAGTTCTTGGTGTTTGAGGTCATGTTCATGAATGCAATGCATGCTTCAAATTATCGTCAAAGGCTTGGTATGATGAATATTCTGGACCATATCTATAATCCTTCGCCCCTGTATGCGGAGTGGAGATGGACGGGAGACTCAGGAATATACTACATAGCAGCCCATTGACTCAGTACCTTCATACCAACTTGAAGAGAATCAAGTGGATGGAGGATTTAAAGATTGTGAACCTGTTCATCTTTGTTGAAGCTCGCGTAAATGCAACTTTGCATGTTAGCGGTCGGCAAGTCAAGCAGAACAAGTATGTCTATGAAGAAGTGACTTGGGTGATCTCTACTGATGGAATCAAAGTGTTAGGGTGCTATGAGAAGAACGGGTATCAAAGGAAGGGATACCCCAAGCTTCCTATGACTTACAATTTCCTGAAAATCTATGACCCCACTCCATATTACTATTCCATCCCTGTAGCCGATTGTAACACAATCCTATTTTCCCCAAACTGATGTATCAATTAGCCTGTCCTACTTATCCAAATAAATGTACTCAAAGGGTTATGCCTTCATGAATAAATAAGACTTTTTACAATTGTCTATCTTGATCATAAACGTTAACTAAGGTGTTAAGTGATTAAATCACTTAGTTAAAAAGCTGTGCTGGTCATATTAACATAATATGGAAACATATGATAAGATGTTAATATAAAGAATCTTATTGTTCAGACGCAACCCCAAGCGCATGTTCTAAATCCGACTGCTGCACTAAGTCCAGCTATGGCTCAAGAGAAGAAATTCCTTCTCAAACAAATTAAGCCACCCGATTTTGATGGCAAGGGAAGGACTGTTCAAGTCGATGCCGAGATCTGGATTGAGTCCATGGAGGACTATTTTGAGGCAGTGGGAACTGCACCTACTAACCAATCCATGCTCGCCAAACTCAAGCTTACAGGCGAAGTGAGACTTTGGTGGAAACAGTTGTGCAGAGACCAAGCGATCTCAGAGGGGACAATCACTTGGAATAAGCTTAAGGAAGCTGTGCGAGAGAGGTATCTGCCACCTGCCTACCGCACACAAAAGATGAATGAATTCTATGACTTGAAGCAGCTAGGATTATCCCTTGAAGCATATTATTCGAAGTTCATTTCACTCCTAAAGTATGCACCCCCAATGGATATGACACATCAAGTGTCAAAATTCTGTATTGGGTTGAATCCACCCATAAACACTCGATTGGAATCAATGCACCCAACGGACCTACTAGACGCACTCATTCGAGCTACTCCAATAATACAGGAGGTGCAGACCAAACCAAGGAACAACAGGATTTGGCCTTACAAAGATCAAAATAAGGGCATGTCTAAGGCTTTGACTAAGAGAGCACAGGGTTAGAATCAGGGCCAAAGAAAGAAAGCTAGGGTCAATGCTGTTAACAACTTTGTTCCAACACTAAGCAATGATCGCAACCCACGTTGCTTCCATTACAACGAGCCTGGACACTTTAAGAGGGAGTGTCCCAAGCTTGGCAGAGGGCATCGCCAAGGGCAATTCCAAGGTCAAAACAAAGCCGCTCATAGTCAAGGAACCACCGTTATGGCTAGAGGGAGAACCTCCAATATTTCCAAGAAGGAGCTGGACAATGAAGAAGATACATCCATGGATGCTAACATTGAGAGGGCAACGGTTCACGCCACTCTTCACAAGAAGGGTCCAAATCGCAAATTCTCGATGATTCCAACTCCATCAGAATATCAAGGTAAAAGCTTCAAAACCTTGATTGACTGTGGCAGTGCACATTCATTCATCTCACCAATCTATGCAAAGAGATTAGGGATAGCCACAATAGATGCACCTACCTTACTTGTGGAATTAGCAAATGGTCGTGAGGCCGCTTGTACTAGGCAAACTGCTAAGGTGAAATTCCTATTGGGTGGGAAGCCAACTTCTGTGAGATTCATGGTAATGAACCTAGGTGTCCACGAATGTTTAGTCGGAATGGATTGGCTAATACCTAAAGATGCCCATGTCCACTGTGGGAAGGGCCAAGTCTCCTTTTGAAATTCTGAAGGGGAACTAGTCATGACTCAAGGTGAGGCTGGTAAGCCAAAAATACAGTTGGCAAAAGAAACACGGATAATAAAAGGTGTTCAAAAGGGTCTACCGTATATCTGATTAAACTGAATAAGCTAGATCAGAATCAGGAATCCGGAGAAGAACTTCCATGGTTAAAGGAATACACAGACATATTCCCTGAAGATCTGACGGAACTTCCTCCCCAAAGGGAAGTGGACCACGAAATCAAACTTGTGCCAGGAGCTGCACCGGTCGCAAAGAGGCCATATAAAATGTCCATCCCGGAAGCTATCGAACTGAAAGAGCAACTCAAGCAACTGTTAGACCAAGGCTACATCCATCCTAGCAATTCTCCATGTTGAGCTCCAGTGTTGTTCCAAAAGAAGAAAGATGGAATGCTTTGCCTATGCATTGACTACAGAGGGTTGAATCAAGTAACCACAAAAAATAAATACCCCATTTCAAGAATAGATGAATTACTTGACCGTCTTCAAGGGGCGAAGATCTTCTCAAAGATAGATCTCAGATCTGGATATTATCAAATAAGGATCTTCTCAAAGATAGATCTCAAATCTGGATATTATCAAATAAGGATCAAAGAAAAAGATATCCCAAAGACTACATTCAGTACAAGGTATGGACACTTCAAATTTCTAGTGATGTCATTCGGGCTGATGAATGCTCCTGCTACCTTCAACAAGTTAATGCAGGATATCTTTAGGCCCTATCTTGATGACTTTGTACTCGTCTTTTTTGACGATACCCTAGTCTACTCAAAATAGGGAAAAGATCATGAACCCTACCTTTGCATTGTTCTTGAAACAATGAAAGCACACAAGCTTTATGCCAAGAAGAAGAAGTACATATTTTTCAAGTGACAGATTGAATATCTGGGATTCATTGTATCAGCAAAAGGAATTTCAGTAGATCCAGCTAAGGTCAGAGACATTCTGGAATGGCCAACACCAACTTCTGTCAAAGAAATATGAAGTTTTCTTGGGTTGACAAGGTGGTACAGAATTTTCATCAAAGATTATGCTTTGATTGCAACACCTCTAATTGATCTACTAAAGAAGCAAGTAGCAATTGTATGGTCACCTAAACAGACCAGCTTTGACAAACTAAAGCAAAGCTTAGTATCAGCACCCATCCTGAAACTTCCTAATCTTAGTAAGGAGTTTGAAGTGATAACTGATGCTAGCTCACTTGCTTTAGGATGTGTACTTATGCAAGAAGGTCATCCCGTAGCATATTCTTTAAGAAAATTGAAGAGCCATGTAAGGAATTATGCTACCCACGACCTGGAGTTATTGGCTGTCATCCATGCTCTCAAACTTTGGAGACATTACTTGCTAGGTAACAAATTTTCCTTAGTAACGGACCACAAGAGTCTTAAATGGATTTTCACCCAGAATGAGCTCAATATTAGGCAATGTCGATGGATCGAAGTACTGGAAGAATATGACTTTGAAATCAAATATAGGCTCGGAAAAGAGAATGTAGTTGCCGATGCACTTAGTCACAAGGCATTTCTAAATTCTCTCATTTTTCAAGATCCATCAACAGCAAGGTCTCTAGCCATAAAGGTATCAATGCCAAACAACCTGATTCTTGAGCTGGCAAAAGAGGGGGCATATCATGATCCAGTCTATCAAAAAAAGCTAAGGGAGATCCCCATCAAGGATCAAGACTCGAAGCTAAAGACGAAGTATCAAGAATTCTCCATCAATAGTGAGCTTGTCTACTTTAGGACAAGATTATGTATCCTTGCAAGCCAAACTCTCAAGCAGAAGATACTTTGGCAAGCCCATGACTCCCCTTTCTCAGGACATCTTGGTTATGCCAAGACCCTTAACATGGTCAGGAAGAGCTATTTTTGGGAAAGGCTCAAGAGAGATGTACTCAAATATATCACGAAATGTTTGTCTTGTCAACGCATTAAGGCACAGCATGTTAAAATGCCTGGGAAATTGCAATCACTTGACATTCCACAAATGAAATGGGAGTTCATTTGTATGAACTTTATTGTTGGCCTACCCCAAGTTCAGGGAGGATATAACTCTATTATGGTTGTAGTGGATATGCTCACCAAGGTCGCACATCTCATCCCTATCAAGACGAACTATAAAGCCTCAGACATCACAAGACTATTCATTAAGGAAATATTCAAAATTCATGGGTTACCCAGAAGAATCATTAGTGATCGTGACTCTCTTTTCACATCACACTTCTGGAGGGCTATCTTTGAGGCTATTGGGACTCAACTCTATTTCAGTACAGCTTACTATCCCCAAACTGATGGTCAAATAGAACAAGTCTATCAAGTCATTGAAGATATGCTTAGGGCATACTGCTGTCGCGAACCCAAAAAGTGGATTCAATACTTATCACTGGTTGAGTTTGCCTATAATGCTTCTTACCAACAAATTATTCAAATGACCCCTTTTCAAGCTTTGTATGGGCATGATTGTCGTACCCCCTTGAACTTCTCGGATCCAACTTTGAGGGTAGAAGCTTCAAGGAAGATGCTGGAAGACATGGATGATCAAATCAAGTCAATAAGACAAGGCATTCAAGCTGCCAAGGATAGACAGAAGGCCTACGCTGACTTGAAACGGCAAGATAGATCCTTCGTCGAAGGTGATATGGTCTTCATCCATGTACTCCCTAAAAAGAGTTCACTGTCCTTGGGAGAGTACAAGAAGCTAAGTTTGAGGTATTGTGGACCTTAGAAGATCACCAAGTGCCTAGGGCCTGATGCTTACAGACTAAAGCTACTTGCAACTCTAAAGATTCATAATGTATTCCACATTAGCCTATTGAAAAAGTATCTACCTAATCTGAATCATGTACTTGATGATCAGCAAATTGTAATGCCTAGCCAAGGAGTCCTTGAGCTACGGCTTGATAGAATCCTAGATGTTAGGGAGAGGCATTTGAGATCAAGGACCTTGAGAGAATACCTCATTTAGTGGAAAGATTATCCAGAAGAGGATGCCACCTGGATGGATGAAAATACTCTCAACCAACAATACCCCCAGGTCTTCTTGAGATGAGGACATCTCGATTCCTCTAAGGGGGAGAGGCTGTAATATCTCCCCCCTCGGTGCCTCCCCCATGAGAACCCCCCCTTTTTTTTCAAAATTTTTTAAAAAAAATTACCTCTCTCTCTCTCTCCCCACCGACAGCATGTCGGGGAGAGAGAGAGAGAGAGGGAGTAAAGAGAGAGAAAGGGGGCATGCACCCCCCCAGGTGGAGGGGTGGCAGCTGTTAAACGGCTGTCTCCCCCCCCCATATACCACCCCCTCCCCATTATAAAGGGGAGTCCCCCCCTCATGGTCACAAGCAGCGCTGCCCCCCTCGTGATTAGCAACACCACCCCCCCTCCGCCTGACAGCAGCGCCACCCCCCTCTGCCTGACAGCAACCCCTCCCCCCCCCCCAAGCATCATCATCATCATATTCATCTTCCTCCCCATCCTTAGCTTGACGCCGTTAGGGTCCCCCCTGTCAGAAACCAAAAAGAAAAAAAAAGCTTCCAAGAAGTTTCTAGAAGCTCCCATATAGAGCCTTCTTAAGGGTGCTTCACCCACGGAATCACGTAAGGGACGCAATTCATCTGTGAAGGGAGTTTCCTTGCGGGAGGGAAGGACTACTAGTTGCAGGGAATTTTAGCACACCCTCCACCTGCCCTAGCCCCAATTGCGATGGGCCCAAAGTGCCACACGAGAGGAGCACATGCGGGAGTAAGAGGGGCACATGTAGGAGTCCCCACTTGGAGCGCGAAAGCCGATAATACCCCTCCTGTGGATGTTCAGGTTCCCATCAAATTCACCCTTTTCGTTTCTACATGATTTGGGTGCAATAAGTATAAATTCGCATAGGGTAGTCTTAATCGCATTGAAAATTTACTATAATTGAATGCTTTGTTTTAAAAAGATCATAGGAATGTTCGGGAAAGTTTTAGATCGCATCACAAGGTACTTATATTTCCCGTACCATCATGATGAAAGGCTATTGCATTCGTAAATATATGGTTCATGTGTTAAAAGATGCACTCATGCAATAAGGTCCTAGTCGCATCGCGCACATAGGTTAAATATATATTGCGATGCTCACGTGCATTGGAAGGTTTGCATTGGGTAACTTACGCTGGCAAGAATTGGGTTATATTGTACACAATGCATTTGTGCAATTTAAAAAAAAATCCCTTGTGACGACCGTAAATAGGTTGATTCGTAGGAGGATGTTTAATTAAAGAATAGGGAGTTGCTATGGAGAGGAATAAAAGGGTTATATTTTCGCATAAGCAACCACAATCTATTTCGTGTGGCTTGCATGGGAAAGAAAAAGATTATGTTTTTATTTCAATATCACTGTAACTGTACATAGCATAACTTGCATGCATAAGTAAATGTTTAAAAAGGAAAAGGGTTATATTTCAGTTGGTGAAAAGCATATAGGATGCAACATGCATGAAGTGATAGTTACAATCAATATGAAAAAATAGGCGATTGCAGAGCTAATCCAACGATCTCACACTTAGATCATTCTATGTTGCGAGTAATGAGAGGGTACCAGGCCTTAGGACACGAATACTAGTAATATTGACAAAGGGATGAAATTCCTCAAGATAGGCACTACTACCTATCTCGTGCAACTAGTCTGCAAGGTCAGATGCTATTGCAACTAAACCATAAGATGCTACTACTACATCTTAGGTCAAGGGAGGTGAGACCTAATTACAAGCTAGATTCGTTAAGAGGTCGAGTTGTTGCCCCACTACAACTCTCTCTCTTGGAGACCGATTTGTCAACTTGTGAATTGCCAAGAAGCAAATTGACCAACCGAGGGCAACAGGGTTATCCAAGATCTATTTTACAGGGAGACCTAAGGTAAGGATAATTAGGGTCAGTAGGGCACAAACCCTAACCCAAAGAAAAAGGGGAAACAAGCAACCTAGCTTGCCAAGCCCTTGGAATTTCGCCAAGTTGCAAACAATCCAGGATCGAATGCTGGGAGCATTCGGGAAAAAAGGAATCACACCTTAGCAGTTGGTCGTATGAACAACCACAGAAATGATCGTGATTGTACACTTAGGTACATTTTCAAACTTCTTTGCTCAAGGAACTAATTCAAGGCCAAACACTTAATGGTTCAGGTTAATAGCTTGGAGGGAGGGGCAGGTTCAGTTACCTCAGACTGCCTGCCTCGCCCTATCCAAGGGGTTTGTTAGCCACGCCGAGTACATGAACTAGACCCACCGCGAGAGGTCTCTCCATGGGTGCTGCTTGGAGCGGGAGGATGCTTGGGTGCCAGGGGAGGCTCTGGCTATAAATTCCTTGCCTTCGGATCCCACACAAGAGGCCAACATGACTCGAGATGGGATCTCGAGACCCATGTACTAGTCTACGGGCGAAACTTGGAGTAGCAATCCTGTTGATGCTGGGATAGCCTTCGGGCAAGATACTTGATGTATTCCAAGACCATGATAAATAAAGATCAGATATTTGAAAAAGGAACTTGCTTGACATTGCTTTTTTTAATGTCAGTGCCTAAGTTGCGCGAAGGAACTTATGTTTAAATTGAGTAATTAAGGAAGCTGCTTTTGCATGTAAAACATAATGTGGTAGGTAATTAGATAACTAAGCAACCCGAGAAAAGTGTGGTGGACGTGACTTGGGTCCGTCCTACGAAAGGGTGGTCCCAGTTAGCTGGGAACTTTTCTCAAAAGACGTGATAACGATACTGTGAAAACCTAGAGTCAGTTGAGTTAGAATCCCGATTTATGTTGTTTTAGGGGAGCGGAATGGGACTATGCCTTATGGGCAGAGAGGTTGAGCTTCTCATCCCTCTCATTTCCCATTATCCATGAACCAAGTGCAGCATAAATCCGCTTCGACTTTGTTGTTCCTACTCAAAGTGGGTCATCTGGAGCTTGACGCTAGCTACTTCCTAGAGACTTGGCCGATAGGAAAGAAACCCTTACTTCAGGTCGGTTCTAAGTGGGAACGGCTGGATACTTCCGCTTCGGGGAAGACTCGGGAAGACCTAGATTGCAAACCCTATGACGTTCCTTGCGAGTGCCAGGTGGTGCTTTCTAGACTCCCCTCCCAATGGGATGCTAAGACGTGTCCCACAAGTGGTCAAGCAGGCACATTACATCAAGCTTGACAAATGATATCTATGATGAAGTAATGATTGAATCAAGACTGACATTCAATGGAATAGGCTGAAATTAATGAATAATAACACTAATCTCTGATCTATTGATCAATTCGGAGAATTAATTGATCAATAATCTCCCATCAATAAGTGGAAAAGCAATAGCAAGTGGATTATTGAGAGATTTCAGAGATTAGTAAAAGAAATACCTCAATTAAGCTTGAAGAAGATGATAGATGTGAGCTCCAATCCCATTGATGGAAGAATTCTTCAAATTCCACTATGAATCCATCATAAAGCTTGAAATATCCATAGAATCGGTCCATACAAGCTCCAATATGATTAAATCCGTGAAGAATCAATGCCCTCGGGCTTGCTTGAACACTTGAATATCAAAGATTCAAGCCTCTTGAAGAAAAGCCCCAAAATAATCCTTCCATTTGAGCTCCAATGTCCTCCACAGACTAAAATATTCACAATGTCTTCAATCTTGAAGTCTATCCGACTTGTACATAGTACTAGAGAAGCTTGGAGGTCAGAGAAGTCCAAAATTTGAAAAAATTTGAGCTTCCAGGTCTGTGGCTATGGCTGCCCTACTGTGTTTTAGGGTTTTGAACAAAGGAGATGAAGATTAGAGTTCTCCTCCAGTTGAGAGCTGCTGAAATAGAGCCTGATGAAGTGCTTCAACACAAGTAATCAATCAGTGGAAGATCTGGAGCAAATCAGGAAGAGGCTGAGAGCAGGAAATTCAGCACAATTTTCAGCATAAATTTTGAGCTGAATGCTGCTCCATCTCCTGCATCACTACCTGACCAGGATACTCTTCTTGAAGCTCAGGTGATAAGGAATCATTGCCCCATGGTTTGGATGTGAGGGATGATCAGTAGAGAGATGTCTTTGAAGATTTCTTGGTAGCCACTATTGAAGCTTCAGCCAAAAGCTTGAAAGAGAGAGAAGAAAAGCTCCCTTTTGAAAAGTAACTAGAGTTTAACCTCTAACTAAGCCTGTTAACCTTCCTTTACCCTAGTTACCTCCAGTTTTGCATGAATTTGATGACGACCTGCCACTTAAGCCATCCTCCTCCATATCTGACCTTGGATATCTCTAGATGTAGTCTCTTACTAATTATAGATGATCTGCAGCACTCCAATAGTCACTGTCTTGTACAACACTGTCTTGTCTGAAATTGATTTTAATGGAGGAAAATAGGACTGAAAATAGAATAAAAAGAATGGATCAAAGACCAATGCTCTGATACCACTTGTCAAAGAGTGAACTAGGGAGAGAGAAAGAGGAGAGAGAAGACTACAGAAGATAGAGAAAGACTGCAGGAAGAGAGAGGAGAAGAGTGACAAGGAGAGAGAAAGACTAGATTTGGAGAGAGAAAAATAGGAAAGAGGGAGAAGCCATAGAAGCTGTGAGCAAGATGGGAGAGAAGGACATTAATTGTATTAATGTGTCAAAAAGATATGAAAATTTACATGTCCTCTCCTTTTATACCAATGTCAGTGTGACATGGCAGAATATCAATATTATTTACACTAAATCCTTATTCCCAGCTTCTTACATTTTTTTCTTCCTTCTTTCTTTAATACTCGTTACCATTATCTGCCTGCCCTTCTATGGTCTTTTCCTCTTTCTCATGTTGTATTGTGTCCTTTTCATGTGTGACATCTTCAACCTTCAGACCTGGATCATTTTTCTTCTTTGTATATGGAGGCACATTTAAAATATTGAAAGCCTTCACATCAGAAAGAGAGACTAGCTCAAGGACCTTTGAAAACCTATATCTCAATCTCTTGAGAATTATTATGTCTTTATCCATAAGTGTAAGCCTATGTGCAAGAGCATCACAGATATAAGAATCTTGGAAAAACTCAATCAAAAAATCTTATGTAGCCTCTTGAATATAGTTGAGAGCTACCCTAGTCCATCTAAAACTATCAAGACTATGCTTGTCACAAATTTCTTCGACAAGCCTCTAAAAAGACAACTTTGGAATTGCATTATTCAGAGCCTTCATTACACTTATAATCTCCTTTAGGCACCTAACATGCTGTGAGAACATTCTTCTTGGCTTTGATTTCCTTGTAATTTTGGAAGGCTTGGAGGACTGATGGAAGGCACCTAACATGCTGTGAGAACCTCTAGGATCAACTTCTTGCTTCCTTATAGTGGCCTTAGTTTTAGCTATCTAAAACAGCCAAAAAAACAAATAATACAACCAAATTAGGAAAGATCGGGCCAAATCTCTCATATCATTTTATCTACAATCACCAAGTAGCAAACAAACACTAATCATATAGTCTAAATCCAATTTCAATAAAACAATGCACAAGACATATGAAACGCGAGGAGGCCTTTTGGACAAGAGAACCTAACACTCTCTTGCATTTCATATGTCACAAGAGAAATAATGCAGTCCTAAGTCGTATGAAACGTGAGGGGGCATCACATGGACAAGAGAACCTAACACCCTCTCACATTTCATATGTCACAAGAGAAACAATGCAAGCCTAAGTTGTATGAAATGCAAGGAGACCTCATGCGGACAAGAGAAACCAACACAATCTCACATTTAATACATATTCTATCAAAGACAAACTTGCCCTCCAAACAACGTATGAAACATGAAATAGCTCTTGTAGATATGAAGATCCATGGCTAATCATGTTTCATACGTTCTTTTTGGGATCATTTGATAGAAATTGTCAAGTGATTTAGAGACAACTCATATTTTATAAAAAAACTTACATTTTCGAGGGTTCAGTGCATATGCTGGGGGCGATGAAGCCTTCTTTAGTCACCTTGCACTGAAGAATAAGTTTGCATTATTATCAAATTAGCGTTGTGTTGGTGTGGTTGAGCATAGAAAGAGATTTGTCTTTCAAAAAACACTTTTTCCATTTAGAAATTGGGTTTATAAAGATGTTGGTTTACATGTGTGGCTGTTGTAATGCATAGTTAATTTTACATGTGTGACTGCAGACCCCATTTTTGCCTAGGAAGTTGTGCCACGTGTCACTTACTTTTTTGGCATGATAGAACTTTTATGGCTCCACTTTTCTTAGCATTTTCTTTTTCATTTTAAGCACACCTCCTCTAAATTAGTGCAATGTACTTTTTGAACAAATGTGCGATAACCATTGGCATATATATATGAACACTCAGGGTTGGGTTTTTGTTACCTTTCCTTTCACGTATCTTATCTTGTCTTCGATGAACTATTTATCTCGTAAGAATCACAAGTCAAACCAAGCATATTCTTATAAAAAACCATTTATTCTCAGGAGCAAGGTCTATGAATATTAGGTATCAAACTTTTCTTACTATTTTTCTCTACAATCCTGATTTTTGAGGCATTGAAGATGTTAGTTGATTTAAGAGGAGAAAGATACATCAGGAACTCAGAAATTCTGTAAGGGTTTTACTTTGTTTTTCTATCAATATTGGTATCATACACATATTAAATAATGGGGTTTTGATATTCTTGATGCATTGTTTTGTTCAAATTTTTTGGATGTATAAAATGCAAATTCGTCAAGTTTTTTGGTCAAAGTGATGTGTGAAACATGATTTTGTGAACTATGAAGTGGTCTAGATCATTGTTTTCGTGTTTCATGAGTCGTGAATGTAAAACAAAGTTTGATCGATGAGACTTGGAATTTCATGCTTTCTCTAATACATAAAGTGCAAATACATTTCATTCATCTTGTATTTCTTAATATCTTACATAACAATTACGTTAAATTTGTCAAAATACAAAAGTAGTGCCTTGTAGGTTTTGACTAAATTTTTTTAGCAATCTTTCTTTAGTCTACTGGATATGAGCAAATGTGGATTTGTGTATATGTCCCTAATTTTTTTTTTTTCTGGATTTGGTTTTGTGAGTAATGAGGATGACTAAAAGGAAGTTGTCTTTAGAGGGAATGGAGGAGGAGGATCTAGAGGATACCTGCGATGACAAGCTATTTGATTTTCTTCATGCAACTGGAAATTCATCTAGATTTATTTGCATGAGAGATATGCTCAATGTTCCCTTTGATTTGCAAGAGCTCTTGTTAATGAAGGATCTTGAAGATAAATTGAAGGATTTTAGGGAGTTTTATGATAGACATGTGGAAGGCCTAGAGGTTGAGGGATTTGTCCATTATAGTGATGTAATGGAAGCTTCCAATGCTACTAGAACAATTTTGCAAACAAGTTTTAGCCTTATCGATGAAGAATTCAAGAAGTGGAAAGTAGATTTCCCTTTTCATTAGAATCAGCATCAATGTCTTCTTGTACAAAAGAATGTTGGATTTCTTGTATATCTTCAATATATGGATAGTTGTTCTTCAGATACAATACAAGAGAAGAAGATGGAGGATATTGCATGCAAAGACAAAGAAGTTGAAGAGAAGAGTGAAATGTTTCAGGAGGATATTGAGAACCAGTTAGTGTAGGGATTAGATGTTGCTTTGTTTAAAAGTGAGAACATTACAAAGGTGAAAGAAAAGGAGATAGAGTTGAGTGCAAAGATTGAAATAGGTACTCTTGAATGTGTCCCAACATTTCCCAACTATCTCGACAACAAAAAGAGATATGTATTGCTAAATGATATTCAACACCTTTTTTATCTTAGATAAGATTACTGCTTTGGCAATTCTTGCTGCATGAGGTCAAAATGATAAGAATTTGATAGGTTATGAAGAGGAATTGCTAGCCACTCTTGATGTTGAGGGAGAGAATTTTCAAGACAGCTCTATAGCCTTGCATTCTTGTATTAATTAGATTATGGAATATGAAAAGGGGGGATACCTACAGAGGAAGAGTACTTACAAATTCAACAAAGACTTGGTATTGATAACATGGGGTATGAAGAGAAATTGAAGTCTCCATTAGAGGAGAAACCATAAAGTTCAATAAATCTATATGATGATAGTTTTCTTGAAGAAGATGAAAACCCTAAGGTATGAAAGATAATTCTAAAATATCCATTGTGATTTATATTAGAGTATGTTATGCATCATAGACAAATATTATTGGATATTTATCTACTAACATCTTGTACTATTGTGGTTTATTGTGCACATTGAAATTGAAGATCCAGACAACTTTCTTGAAGAGCCAAGGGCAAAAGGCCATTGAAGCTTGGGCAAAAGTCAAGGCCTTGGTCATTATATTGGAAGATTAAATAATCAAACAATTGAAATTTATCATAGCAAGTTGTCAAGCTCTCCAAGCTTACCAATAATGGCTTTGAAATCTATCTCCAAGGTGATTGGATCCCAAGCTTTCAATAAAGGTTCAGACAATATAATTTTGGTGGATAAGGAAGAAGCTGTAAGAGTTTTTGGCTTCATGCCTGGGTACAGTGGATCCAAGGTAGGATACTTTGGAGTTCTTGCCTCTTATTTGCTTTCCCATGTAGGAGATGCCAAGAATTTGAAGCTCCTTCCATGCTATAGGAAACAAGAGTTCTTGAAATGTAGAGGTCTCATCAAGTGGGATGAAACAAAAGATTTCTTTAGAGGACCTAGTGAATTCCCTGAAACTAAAGACTCTTCTGAAACAAAGTCAGACTAAAAGATGTTAAGGGTTTCTTGAAACCCTTCTTTTTCCATGTCTTTGTCTAGTTTGTAACCATTCTGAATATTTTTTCTTTTCACAAGAGTTTAAATATCCATCTTTTCTTCTTTGGGTAACAGCGGATATATTCCTTGCCAAAGATGATGTATTACATGATGTGGTTGTGTCTTTGAGCTTGAATTTGTGCCAAATTTTTCTATAGAACCATTGAAAGACCTCTAATAAACTATTTTCTTTGTATCTTCCACCTCCATGTCTTGTGTGTCTAAAGTATTTTGTTCTTGCTTGATAATGTGATTTTTCCATACCTTGGGTTGACCAAATAGATAGAGATCCATATTTCTTGATAAAATATGGAGCATGGTTGTATAAAATATGATGCATAGTTAGTAAATAAAGACATTCAATTAAAAAAATCTATATGGGTCAGACAATAAAGAGATATACATATGAAAACTTCTTACCATATAGTGAGTGAAGTGTTGATTACCCCAAGCTTCTGTCATTGCCTTTTTAAAAAGGTTCAATTGGTTTTTGAAGTCTTTGAGATCATCATCATTCCACTATGTTTTATCACAATAAAAGAATAATTTGTCTAGTGTTTTCCAAACATTGGCTTTTCTATTCTGAGCTTGTCCATTATCAGTATGATCCTTAACTGCATTATGTAGGCACTTTCATTGATTGTATCTAATAGTTGAGCCACTATTCCTAGAGTTTATCTTACCAAGTCTCCCATGAAAGTCTAAGAACCTTCTAGCCTTCACTCCGCTAGTAGATGGATTTTTGGGGACCCAATTTCCATCCTTAGACTTTTGAAGATCTAGTTCAATAACAACATTACCACCATGCAAACCAATTGTAGATAACACTTTTTCAATCTTTGTTGAAATATGAATATCACAACTATTAGAAACAATCAATGAAAGTGCCTACATAATGCAGTTAAGGATCATACTCCCCATCTTTGTTTTCATCATTGCATGGGGAGTATTAGCTAAAAATGGGGTTGCCACCATTCTTATTAGCTAAAGATGCTTTCATCACTACATGGGGAGTATATGTATACATAATGATGTGGTTTGGTCTCAAGAATAGCCTCCTTTCAGAGAGACATGCATGAGATCTTTGGGGGTCATACTTCACAAATTTCATGAGGGTCATCTTTGGATTATTTTAGTGTATTTGGAAAATCCACACTTCATGTGATGCACCTTCGGCTTTGCCTCACTAGATGCTACAAGATAAGTTAAAGTTTGAATCCCCTCAAATGTGTATTTGATGTTCAAGGTGGTATTTGGCTAGACCACATCATTGTCCAAAATGGCATAGTGTTTGACCCATCCAAGGTGGTAGCAATAATGCAAACTATAGTATTGGATTCACCATCTTCACTACTCTACTTTTTAGGCCAAATCTAGTGGCATGGTTGCCACCTACGTCTTTTGGCACATCTGGTTGTTCCACTCAACAAATTGCCATATGTGGCCAAATCAACATATGAGTGGAATGAAGAAGCCAACTTGGCATTCTGACACTCTAGCTCTTACTTTCAAAAGCTCCCATTGTGATTCCACCGTATTGGGCAAAGACCATACATTTATTTATAAATGCTTCTAACATTACTATTGGTAGCACGCTTATGCAACATGATACTAATGATTGGTTCCGAACTGTATTTTATCCAAAAAAAGACTATCTCATGTGCTAAGAAAAACTATTCAATAACCAAGAGAGTGTGTCTTGGCATGATCTACTCCATCAAGAAATTCTACAATTGTTTGCCAGGACATGCCTTTGTCTTTTATGTGGATCATTCAACACTAGTCTATCTGGTCAAGTAGCAAAATTTCATTGGGCGACTTGCCCAATGGATTCTCATGCTATAGGAGTTTGAATACATAGTTGTCCATCATCTCGAAACCCAGCACATCTTTACAGATTTCCTATCTCACCTTGATTTCGATGAACCATGAAATGGTGTAGAAGATGACTTTATGGATGCCCAATTATTTGCAGCAGAAGTGAATGCACCCAACCTGAAGCCACCCATCCCTCCATGGTCATGGTATGAAGATATGATAATTTATCATGGAAACTAGAGTACCTTCACCTCATCTCTAGAAGGACCAATGGAAATGGCTAGCATTTTGAAATTGTCATGGGGTAGTTATACTATTGCATCTCTCTAGAGTGCTATAAAGAGTGGTTCTCCCTATGGAGCAACTTGCTATCTTGGAGGAAGCCCATCAAGGAATTGTTGGTGGCCACTTTGTAGCTAAAATGACAATTTGTAGAATCTAGCAAGCTAGGTTATGGTGGTCGACCATGCATGGTGATGTTCGCAAGTGGATATAACACTATGATTCATATCAAAGATGGCTCAACTTGGAGCCAGAGACCGCTTGCCCCTTTGGAATCCTACCTTTGGAACCCTTTTAGAAGTGGGGAGTGGAATTCATCAATGCCATCTCTCTAGCTATGGCATACACAAGAAACGAGTATATTTAGATGGCAATGGATTATTGCACGAAATGGGTCCACGCATGGGCCCTATCGAACAATATGATGAAATTAGATGCCAAATGCCTCTTTAAGGATATCTTCACAAGATATGCCACTCCAATCAAACTTGTCAATGACAAAGATACACATTTTATAAATAAGGTAATCAAGGAGCTCACTTCATTATTTCTGATTGTATATAAGAAACTCTCTTCGTACTACCCACAAGCTAATGGCTTGGCTAAGTCCACCAACAAGTTCTTGTGTAAAATCTTAACCAAGTTGATAGATCAAAATAGAAAATATTGGGACTAAGTTTCCTATAGAATTATGGGCTTTTTGGAAATCCTTCAAAGTTTCCATCGACATGATTCCCTACAAGCTAGCATTTGGCTTAGAAGCCATAATCCCCTAGAATTTGTAACCCCAAGTTTCTAACTCATGGTGAAAGATTGACTCATTCCGAATGAATTCCTTTCATTTTGGATGGAAGCCATTGCCCAATTAGAAGAAGATTGGATTAATAGCAATGTATATTATGTCTAAGGTCTAGGCCCAACAAAAACACCAACTAGATTGGCTATCCAAGAAGCCACTATTTTAGAAGGGCCAAACTCATCCTGGCCTTCAAGACCTAGATGGAGAAACTCCTTGGCAAGCTCAAATTTTGTTGGAGTGGTCCTTTCTGGGTATTTCATGATTTTGGCACTAATTCATTCTATTTTACATATTTACAAGGCAAGTTGCTACATAGGCATGTCAATAGATTTCGGCTATGCCATTATCATGCTAATGGCATCCAGTGCCCATTTCTTGTCACACTAGATTTGCTTATTTTTGCTTCCCCATTGGATTCATTCATTTTGTGCCACTGAGCTCCATATCAAATGGCTCTTATAAATATCCACATGTGCTAACATGGCACTCATTTATGACGCCCATTCATTAACACATGCAGCCATCAGTGCCCTAGCATCTCAAAATACCCACCATCATCATATTTGCTTATGGTCTCTTTTGCTGATGTGGCACACGTACATTGGCTGTGCTTGTCAATTGTTTGTTCCTCACCTAAAGTAAGTTTGATATTGTGTATGCTTTTAAAAAAAGTAAAATAAAATGGTTCCCCTTCAATACACCATCACTTAAGAAAGAATCTCTTCTTCAACACCCTCATTTGTGCTCAACATCTGTATATATCTCTTCTTCACCTCTTTTCACCCTCTCTATCTCTTGTACCCTTTTCTTCCCTCTACCATGGCATCATTCTATCTTACCACCAAGGAGGTTACACCAATTAGTCCTATGGCTCTTTTCCATGCTCAAGCATGGCTAGAGTCCCTACAACTCACCTAGCTTGCCAACCTCCCATGGAGCTCTACCCTTGTCCACCCTAACACAATCAATCTTGGAGCAGCTAATCAATGGCTCCACTATGCAGATTCATGGCAAAATGTACAAGCTCTCCATGAAGAGAGTGCAAATAATGCTCCACTTTCCCACCACTAGAAAACAAGACCCACCATCCCTCACTAGCACCACCATGGAAGCAATCTTTGGCCCCATCACTAACAAGAAGTATCGCCTCCTCACAAATCTGATCGATGACTAGAAGAGCAAGCTCGACGCCTTTAGAATTCTACTCAAGGCCTTCTACCTATAGCCCAAGGCCTTCAGTTTCTCAAGAAAGTTAGTTGTTATCCCCCCCCCCACTCCTATTTCTTGGGGACATGTTCTCTTAGACCACGTCACCATGGAGGCCAAACACCTCTCTAGTAGGCAATCCACCAGAAGCATCAAGGTGATGTGTGATCAACACTTCACCTTGCTCTTTTTCCCACCCACCCTTTAACCCTAGCCACCCATTCTCCTCGAAGGCAACATAAGTTTTCATGTCTCACCAGAGTTGTGGTAGAGGACACACTACCTATTAAAGACCCTAGGGAGAGTGCTAAGGACCAACCAAGTGCTCAAAAAGGAGGAGCAACATGCCCTACAGATTTTGAAGACCAAGTACTCAAAAAGGATGCCAATATACGAGACCCGCCAATACAAAAAGTCCACCAACCCTAGTTCTCCAAGAAATCTAACTCCACCACCAACCTCTCTGCCAAACTCGCTCTCCTCAAATCAAAGGAACAAAAATTCCCAAAAGAGGAGTCCATTGATGACACCAAGCCCCTCGTTACCACTTCTACCCTCATCAGTCTATAGAGCACCTCCCCTATGGCCACACCCCTCCCTGCCAACTTGTCCTAATAACTCGTCATCATCCCTTGTGAATTTAGAGCCTGGGACATGGCCCACTGGTCTTTGACCTTTATTAATGGATTCTTGACCAAGTAGCAACATCAGGAATAGAACCTAGTGGTGTAGGTGGAGTGCCTCAAGCAGGCCAATACCATTCTCTCTAAGAAAATCTAGGAAAAGGGCACTACTCTCTGGGAGTATCACCAAAGTCTAGAGGTGTGCTAACATGTACAGTTGGCCTTTGCGGATGATGTGGGGACTAGAGCACAATAGCTAGAGCAAGACAATGTCTTCCTTTAGTCCTCTCGAGTAGCTAGAGTAGAGAATCTGGATGGCACAACCTTGCTTTCCCTAGAGATCATTGAGGAACTCCATCACAACTATGAAGTGGAATGGTTGGAGTGATGGAAAAAGCTATGACCTAAACTCTAGGCCACCATGCTCAACTCTTGCTACCAACTCCCACCTCTACTCGATAAACAAAATGAACTAAACTCTAATGTCCAGACCATTCCCTTGGCTCATCTAGAAAATTTTGCCCCTCTTCCCATCCATCCCATGCCATCAACAGTACCCCTACTAGCTCCACTCCCTCTCACTCCCACTTTGCATCAAGCTTGGTGGATAAGTTTAAGGCTTTCACATCAGACTACCCATACTCTAGATCCTTTTCGATTGTCCACCTAGTGACTTGACAACAAGGCCAAGTACACCACATAGAGGATTCTATCATTGCCTTGAGTGAGGACTCCTCTTCACCCAAGCCCTTGGATTTGGACTTCTTCGACTTCTTTGTGAGCACCAGTTCCACCAACCCCAAGTGGCAGCTCATTGTGGAACACTGCATACAAAGGTAGAGGAGTGGTACCAAGTGCTTCAACATGCAATACTAGACCTAAATCAAGACTGGAAGACTAAATTAGACCTCCTCTACTAGTAGATCCAAGAAGACGGCCCAGAAAGATGAAGAAGTCTAACATTCCTCGACCTAGCTAGGATTCCCTAGATCACCCTACCTCCAAGCACTGTCAAAGTGCCCACCTCTGGCCCAAGGCTTGAAGCTAGGACAAGAACTGCACTAGAGCAAAAATCCTCAATCCCAATGACCCATGCCAGGATAGGGGAGACAATGATCCTCATTTGGATGATGTGCTCTATAAAAACATCTCCACCTACACCTCTGCCATCATGAAGTTGGCTAGCATCACCCAACTACTCTAGGCCCCCACCTTGGCTCAATCCAAGGCCCTCTCTCTCAAACATTGGCATTGGATCCATGTCATCCTTGGTGCCAAGTCTCCTGGCTCAAACTCAAACTAGGAGTCCAAGCCCACCTCGCTCAAATCACTTTCAAATGACGGGACCAGCTACAATAGAAAATCTAGCTCGATGCCATTTACCTGGAGAAGCTCATCCACAACATTCCACAATGGCCCCTTTGGACTCCATTGACCTCTAGTTGCAATAAAACCACCTCCAATACCACCCCCCACCACTCTACCACCCACCAAGAGGCCCAACAGTGGCACCTCAGCTTTGGCCCCCACCCAATCCCAACCCACCTCACCCTCTACTACTCCCCTTCCACCACACACCATTCTAGCCCCACCTTTGCTACTAGACCAATTCCAAGTTGATGACATAGACGATGATAGCGACATCAGTGAGTAGTTCTATGGGTCCAAGCCCATCATGTGTGCTAGTGTTAAAGGAAGAGGCAGTCACAATGGTATTTAAGACAAAGTTGCCAATGGTGCATTAAGGAGATGATCCGTGCAAATGTAGTAAAGGCTACTAAACATGGCACATGGACATAGATAATGTCCCATTGCCTAACACAACACATCTGCACATAGAATGCTCTATTGCAAGCAATGGCCTATATAAAGGAGGGGAGTGAATCGTTGTAGTTGGCAGTTGTTGTTCAAGCATACTCATAGTCTTGGAGTTCAAGCCACAAAGGGCCCTTTGGCTCCATGTCATAGCCTACCTGATTCTATTTTCTACTCTTCTTTGAGTGGCATTGTGTGTGCTCTCTAATAGTAGAGCTATACTGTCCACAACTATTGAGTTTTGGCAGTAGTATTTCCTCTGTCATTATATCCTACAATTGTTTAGTCCCTTGTATTGTGTTGCAAACATTTGGTCCCAAATTGATGTATTGATTTCTACTTTGATAATACATTTTGGATTGAGTTTGAGTACACTTTGTGTTTGATCTCTATGCTATGATTATGTCTCGCTCTCCAACCTAGGCAAGCATTGTATGGCGAAAGTGATGACAGTGTCTATTTATGTCGGCTTTAAGTGCACCCATTATCATTTGTATGGTGGATGTGCTTGGATCCCGATTACAATAAGATAACCCTAAATTTGAGATTATTTTTCTTTATTGTCAAGAGATCTTGCAATGGCTCTCTCAAATTGGCTTTATTGAAATTCTAAAGGGAAGGATCATTTGTTATTTGGGCATGACTATTGGTGTTGGGCTTACTTTGAAGGTATGACTTGAATGGTTATTTGATAAGGTCAAAGATTTCAAATAGGCTTCCTTTGCTTATGGATTTGAAGGTAAGCTCACTATTTTGTGCTTGGTTTTATCACTTTCTATAGTTTTTGTGACCTCTATATTCCAATTTGTTGTTGTGGACTAGAGGAAGTAAGATTGAATCTTTATTTAGAACTGTTTTGTGGTCCTTCAATGAAATAAGAGCCCAACTAGCTGGACATTTCTTGGAAGAAAATAGTTTCTCTAATATCCAAATGGGTTTGACCTTGATCCACTTAAGAAGAAAGCAATAAGACTCTCCTTCTCTCTAGTCACAAGGATTCCAAAGGGTGAACCATGGGCAATAATTTTTTCTCTATGGCTCTCTACAATTAATCATGACCTACTACCAGGGTGTATGACACTATATTCAATAGTTCTTCTAAGATCTTTATCAAGAAATCTTAGGTGGATCAATAGTTAGCAAATGCTTGAAAACGATTAACTTTTTTGCTCTCTTGGCATGGTTCCTCTCATGGGAAAGAAGATACTCCTCTAAGTTGTAGCCCTTAGTCATGCACGCAATGATGGATTTATTCAACCTTTATTCTCACCTTCTAAGAATGCTAAGTTATCTTGGAATGTGAAAAAAAAAACATCTCCAACTAGTTTTGGTCTATGGGATAACCCTAGTTCCTCTCTTGTTATTGTTGGTCTGAATGTTGATGAAGCTTCTTGGATTCTAGAGATCCTCTCTAGATACAAATATAATTGGCCCACTTTTACTTGAATATTTCTAAAATATTGAAGCACTAGACTAAATGCTTATGGTAATCCCCTTAATAGTTTCAAAGAAAAGAATAGATTTCCATGGGCCCAATTATGTGGGTTTTAAAGACTATGGAATCTTGGTGCAAGCAAGAGCTAAGAGAGATTCTCAGAACTTGGAAGAAGAGGCTCAAGAAATCTTGGAAACCTAAACCTTCTTATAATATCAATGTGTTGCTCTAAAGGATAGTAGCCAGCATACTAGCTACATGTGATAGAGGCTAGCTAGGTTCTGTGTGAGAGTGCGCAATGAAAGAAGGACACAAACACGAAGAGAGAAGGAAAGAGAAATGCTAGAATAAATGAAGAGAATGGAAGTGATAAATTTGCACTAGACTCCAAAAGAATGTTGAATGCAATGTGGACCTATCAATCCTTGCATACATCCCAAAGCATTAATGACGACACTAGACCATGCCAATGTCAAAAGGTAGAACCAAAAGATAGAGGAAAATCCCAAAAGTTAGAGTGTGTTGAGCCTACAATGAAGAATGAGCCATCATCCAATGGCTATAAATAGCTAGAACTGGTTGGCTATTGTGTATACATATAGTAAACCTAGCTTATTACAATGGGAAAAATGTTATTTCCATGTAAATGAGTTGATAATTAAACAAGGAAAAGGGTTCAATGACCAAGCAATGATGAAAGCCATAGAGTAAGGTTGTGCAATCAAGGGGTGCTATCATCCAAAAATATAGCAAGAGCATTAGAGAGCATAAAGAGAGTCCAACTACAAGGAAGGAGGGAAAAAGGCTCTAGCAATTAGAAGGCTAATAGTTAAAAAAGTAGAAATCTATGTGAAAAAACAAAGGTTATTCAACTATGTTCTATAAACTTGGTTAGGATTCACCTAGAATTTTCTCATCATGCACCTAGTAGGAAGGTCTTCTTTATAATCTATGTAGCTCTAGAGGGAGCCACTTACTGCGCAGAAGATTCTTGTGGCCAAGTCCATGTGATATTTTTCCTTTATGAATTCATTCCTTTTATGTTGTATGTGTATCGATATGTGTGAATTTTTTCTTTTGTTCGGGAATAGCATTCAAGGCATGAAGTTCGAGGGATAGGTTAGGTGTGTCTCTAGGGAGGTTTGACCGCCTGCTATAAAAATATTGTCAGGAATTCTAAGAGCTCCTTTTTAGGGTAGTCCTAGTGACCCTATTCTACTAGCTTGCTAGGTAGCTGTTTCTAGGAATCCCTATTAGTTGTGAGGTAGATAGAGAAGCGTGCCCAATGAAATAGGAAAAACAATGTATATATCTGTAATATGTAAATATGAAGGTGTATAGAAATACTTTCTAACCCCTAAAAAAAGAAAATTTCTAAGAGTAAATGATCATCGCCTTGCAAAGGCCTGGTACATTCTTGGGGATGAGTCAAGACTTCTTGGGGTGGCATTTAGTCAAAATAAATAAATAAGGATGGTTGGAGCGAAAATAAAAGTGAGCAGAAGAAGAAAAGGTTTCAGTGTCGCCTTGTGAGAGCTTAATAGGTTCTTGCATACTGAAACAGGACCTGAGGCCGATGCCCTATTCCCCTTAGGTCACAATACACTCAAATCCCTCATTTTTACACACTTGAGTATACAATACTAAAGGGAAAAAATGTGGTCAAATGAAATATGTGTGACTTTTAATAGACCAAACTATAGGAGTCCCGACTAGTAGGAATTTCTGGTCCAGTTGTCCTAGGTCAAGTAGGCAAATCAGACCACCACTTAGGATAACTCCTTTGATAATTCCTTTTAGCCATTCTTTGTTAGAGTGATTGGTTAGCGACTAGCTCTGGATCTTTGTGAGACTATGCTTAGCCTATCCCTCATGGACTTCATGCCTTGATATAGTTAGGGGGAGGATGAGAGTTGTGTTTGTGCTATGTTGTGTAGTTTTATTTGTAGCAGCTTGATACTCTTTATGGTTCATGCTTATGTAGATCAATTCGTGGATTCGATGGGTTGAGTTGCCCTATCCCATGATCGCCAATGATGTCAAGATTGTGGGAGAGAAGGAAGGAGTCTCACTTGTAGCTTTCTTGCTTGCACAATGGGGGAATACACACAAGGGTGGAGGCTGAAAATAGTTTTCCTCTTCTTAGTTGTGTAAGCCAAAAGAACTCAAGTACAAAGAAATAGAAGAACCCTATATATGGGTCTCAAACCAAACTCAACTAACTAAGGTGGCATACTAACTGAGCCACGAACTAGAGTAGATAAGGATAGCTATCATGTAGCTATTATTCAGGGGCGGTGTACCAACCGCATCTGCAACTGACAAGTCGGTGACATAAATACACAACGGTCACCCTGGCGTATCACGAGTGGAGCTCAATATCTCAACACTCCCCCTCGAGCTCAATCCCAATTCCTGCACACCAAGCAGGTCTCTGAACTTGCACGGCTTCTCTGCGCCCAATGCCTTCGTGAATATGTCAGCTACCTGATCCTCTGTGCTGACATAAACTAGATCAATAAGACCTAGTAAAACCCTCTCTCGCACATAGTGATAATGAACCTCAATGTGCTTTGTTCTAGCATGATAGACTGGGTTATTTGCCAAGTGTATACTACTCATGTTGTCACAATAAATGACAACTGGCCCATCTATAGACTGATGCATATCATAAAGTAGCTTATGCAACCAAGCTACCTCACATGCAGCCATTGCTGCACCCCTGTACTCAGCCTCTGTGCTCGACAAGGCAACTGTAGGCTGTTTCTTGCTGCTCCAAGTGACTGCAGCACTCCCAAAAGAGAACACATATCCACTTGTAGATCGTCTATCAGAAATACTACCAGCCCAATCAGCATCAGTATATCCATGCAATTGTATCTGAACCCCAGTCTCATAAAATAGTCCATACTGCAATGTGGACTTCACATACCTGAGTATGCGTCTAGCCGCATCCAAATGTGGTTTCCTTGGAGCCTGAATAACTGACTTACCAATCCAACAGCATAGCTCAAATCTGGCCTGGTAATAGTCATATAAATCAAACTTCCTACTATGCGTCTGTACATAGTAGGGTCTTCTAGAAGCTCACCTGTATCTGTGCTCAGCTTCACATTCTGCTCCAAAGGAACTGAAATAGGCTTACAGCCTGTCATCCCATATTTGGACAGCATGTCCAATCCATACTGCCTCTGCAAGAGATGTATCCCACTTGGTGATCTGATCACCTCAATGCCCAAGAAATAACGCAGCTCTCCCAAATCCTTCATCTCAAACTTCTGCTTCAATAGCATTTTCACATGAAGGATATGTTCATCACTGTCACCTGTCATAATCAAATCATCAACATAAATGACAAGTAGCATAATACCTTTCTCTGTTTTTCTCACATAAAGTGAGAAATCTGCCTTGGAAATCTGAAAGCCAATAGTGACAAGATACTGTCCTATCTTGTCAGACCATGCTCTAGGTGCTTGCTTCAAGCCATACAAGGCTTTCTTCAACCTGCAAACAAACTCAGGATGAACAGCATGCACATAACCTGGTGGCTGCTCCATATAGACCTCTTCTTGCAAATCACCATGCAAGAAGGCATTCTTTACATCCATCTGATGTAAAGACCATCCCTTTGATGCAGCCATAGCAATGACTGCTCTTACGGTTGCCATTCTTGCAACCGGACTAAATGTTTCTTCATAGTCAATGCCATATGTTTGTGCATACCCCTTGACTACTAATCTTGCCTTGTATCTGTTCATAGAACCATCTGCATTGTGCTTCACCTTATAAACCCACTTACAGCCAATTGCATTCTTACCTTTAGGCAAAGGTACCAATTCCCATGTAGCATTTGCTTCCAAGGCATCCATTTCTTCATCCATGGCTTTCTCCCATTTTTCTTTTTCCATGGCTTGCTCAAAAGATGTGGGTTCTGGTTCCTGTATCACTTTGACCATATATGCATAGTGAATGGCTGTAAATCCATCATATTTCAACCTATCCACAGGATACCTAGCTCTCGTAGACCTGCGCAAAGTAGGTTCACTCCCAGGTGCTCTCAAAACATCCCTGGTCTTCCTTACTCCAGGTGTAACAATAGAAGGAATACCCAACTCATCATCAATGCTCTGTTCTGAGCCACTGGATTCACCATCCACATAAGAGTGACCTGCATTCACATCAAACATGGGCTGATCAACCTTCTCTTTTCCTTTTCGTGATACCTGCATACCACTATCTGCATTGCTTTGAGAAGATTCTCCTGATCTCAATCTGCCTGTCCATGGCGAAGAATGTGAACCACTGCTAGAGGACGCTCCAGGTCCACTAATATTTTGTGACTGCTGCTGTGAATTCTGTGCAGCATTACCATTTTGTGCATCTACATCATCAATCACATTTACTGGTTTATACCAGCTACTCATCTCATCAAAAACAACATCTCTACTCACTATAAACTTACGAGTAGAAGGGTTATAGCATCTATACCCTTTTTGCTGCAGAGAGTAACCAATAAAGATGCACTTCTCAGCTTTTGGATCCAACTTGGATCTCAACTCATCTGGCACATGTACATAGGCAATGCAACCAAAAATTTTCAAATGAGAAATAGCTGGTTTCCTACCAGTATACCTCTCCTCTGGAGTCATTCCATGTATTGCTGCAGTGGGAGTCCTGTTCATTATGTAGACTGCTGTAGCAACTGCTTCAGCCCAATAAAAATCTGGCAAGTCTTTTTCATTGAGCATGGCACGAGATACCTCTCCAATATGCCTATTTTTCCTTTCTGCAATTCCATTTTGTTGTGGGGTATAACTGCATGAATATTGCTGCTTTATGCCATGCTCCTGCAAGAACTTTGCAAACTCATTTGAGAGGTACTCTCCCCCTCCATCTGACCTTAGGCATTTTATTTGCAGACGTGTTTCTTTTTTAGCCATAGCTTTAAGGGTTTTGAAATGCCCAAAAACTTCACTTTTCTTTTTCATAAAATACACCCAAACTTTTCTGCTATAGTCATCAATAAAAGTGACAAAATAATGACAGCCTCCAAGAGATGCAGCTTTAGTAGTCCACACATCAGAGTGGATTAATTCCAATGGCTTCTCACTCTCTTGAACATGTCTAGGAAATGGTTTCCTTGCCTGTTTTCCAAACTGACAGGCTTCACATACCTTATGCATTTCTGCAACCTTGAATTTTGGCAATCCTGCAACAATATTTTGGGCCTGCATTGATTTAAGTCGCTGTACATTAACATGACCAATGTGTTTATGCCAGATATCAATATCTGCAACTACACCGGTCCCATGTGCAAACATTGCTGCACTCAATTCAGACATGTCTGCATCCAACGTAAACATTCTGCCCTTCTTCTTTCCTTTTGCTATTAAGCGATCTTTATTTTTCATATCCTCAACAAAGCATCCATGAGGATTAAATCTGACCTGCAAGCCCTGCTCAACCATTTGACCGACAGAAACCAGATTCTTGGTGATATTCGGGACATGAAATACATCGGACAGGTATTTCTTTTTCCCATCCTGCATAGACAAGGGAATTTTTCCAATCTGCACAATAGGATGTGCAGTATCATCACCAATCTCCACAAATCCTGGTTTTTCCATTTTCCTTGCATCCTCCATTCATTCTGCATGACCTATCATGTGGTTTGATGCACCTGAGTCAACATACCATACATCATTGCTTTCTTCTGCACTTGTCACAGAATTGTTCATGTGCTGCACCATGAACAAATGCTCATTTCTGTCATCACCCTGTCTGCTAGAAGATGCATAATTCCCTTGTTGCAGTTTTCCATTCATGATGTCATTCTGCTTTTTATAACAGTCTTTAGCCATATGACCCATTTTACCACAGTAGTAGCATTCAACATTACTGTTTGCATTTTGACCTCTTTGCCATCCACCATGACCTCTTTGGCTCCCCCTGCCTCTAGAGTTACCACGTCCTCCTCCATAGGACTGGTTTTCTTGAGTTTGCTGCATATTCTGATTTCTACCACGGCCTCCAAATCGGCCTCCTCTACCTCTGCCTCTACCTCTTCCAGCATTTGAGTAGAAGACAGCTTCTTTTGAAGTTCCTCCTGAAGAAGATGCACCACCATTTCTCTGTTCCTCAGAAATTAGAAGAGCAATCAACTCCTCAAAATCAGGAAATCTTTCACGAACTGAAATGGATGTCCGAAACTGTGCATAATCCTTTCCTAGACCATTCAAGGTCACAGAAACTAAATCATCATCTTCCACTGGTGACCCAATGGAAGCAAGTGCATCTGCAATCTTCTTCACCTTCATGTGGTAGTCGTTGATGCTCATATTTTCTCTTTGCACATTGTGCAACTCTTGCTTGAGCTGCATTTTCCTGGATTGCGTATTTGTGCTATACATTTTTGACAAAGTATCCCATGCCTCCTTTGGCGTACTTGCATCCTGAATATGCACAATCATAGAGTCTGAAATGCTGATAGACAGCCAATACATAACTTTCCTGGCTCTCTCATGCCATGCTTTGAATGCCTGCATTTGCTATTGATTGGGAACATCAGGAAGAACTGGTTCTTCTTCATTTCCTGCAACAAATTCCCAATATCCTTTTCCCATAAGGAAATTTGTCATTCTAAACTTCCATGCTTGGAAGTTGTTCTTGTCAAGCTTTTCAGTGACAATCTGTGAAAGAGAATCAGATGCCATTACAGAAGACTGCAAAAAATTCTGTCACTGCAAAAACCACAGCTTCACCCTCACAAGGGAAAATCTGCAAAACTGGCGAAAGTGGTATTTGACCACACAGTCACTTCCTAGTGACGATTTTGCATCAACAGGCAACAGGGATGATTCTGTAACTCCCAATGTCTCTGCGCACAAGCATACAATGCAATTTTTACAGTAACTATTCACCGACCTGTAGAACAGTGGCTGCACAGCATAAAATTGGGCCTTTTCCTGAGTGCGTGCAGAAAACTTCCGCCTCCAAAACAGGCCCCGAAATGGCCTCAAATCAAAAAAACAAGGTCGCCTAGGGCTAAAGCCCTTACCCGCAACATATACTGCCCTCTTGCTTCACCGCGAAGGGCGTCTCAACCTGAGACAATGCACTCCTGCACTTTCCGGCTGTGTTACCTGCAGAGATCTGCTCCCAAAATAGAAAATGAAAGCAACACTGCTCCTCTTACCAGAACACCGCGAGCTTGGCTTGCTTTCTTGAGCTCGTTACCACGAACAAGGCTCTGATACCATGTCAAGGTTGTGGGAGAGAAGGAAGGAGTCTCACTTGTAGCTTTCTTGCTTGCACAATGGGGGAATACACACAAGGGTGGAGGCTGAAAACAGTTTTCCTCTTCTTAGTTGTATAAGCCAAAAGAACTCAAGTACAAAGAAATAGAAGAACCCTATATATGGGTCTCAAACCAAACTCAACTAACTAAGGTGGCATACTAACTGAGCCACGAACTAGAGTAGATAAGGATAGCTATCATGTAGCTATTATTCAGGGGCGGTGTACCAACCGCATCTGCAACTGACAAGTCGGTGACATAAATACACAACGGTCACCCTAGCGTATCATGAGTGGAGCTTGATATCTCAACAAATGAGAGATGATTTTAAAGCCAAATTTCAAGCACAAAAGTGGCCCCAAACCCATAAAAGAGGTGGTTTTGGTGAAAAATGGAATGATCGCACATTCAGGAGTTGGAGTTTTCCTGGATGCATTTCAATGCCAAGAATCCAAAGCAAGTGCCTTTTGTCAATCAGATTCTGTTTGTTGACCCCCTATTTAATTGCTACAAGGTTTGGCATTATGAAGTAGCTATTAGATTCGAAAGCCAAAATGCATGTGACTGAGGCCAATGTGATAGATTTTGATGCTAGAAAGCTGCCCATCCAGTGAGATTGCAATTCCAAGGCTGTTTGCCCTCTTTGTTGTGAAAGATGCGGGATCTAGAGCATGGCAGTGAGTTATGGTGGATGGAAGGAGAAGTGTGGACTCATGATGGAGAAGACAAAGACACTGTTTGTTACACAAGTGAATTAGATTCTAAGATTGAGACTTGGACTCATAAACACAATCTTGTGTATGTGGACAATGACATTGACACTTCACTGAAATGAAAAGAGTACTATCATTGCATTAAGAAAAGAAAGCAAGTACAATGCTTTATAGGAAAGTAGGAAACTGCAGTAGGCACCACTGTGCATATGGGATAGGTAAGCCTGCATGTCCTTGGCCTTGAAGCTCCATACAAACCGGCTGTTAGTGAGTGTGATTGCTGAATCTCAACACCCCTCCTCAATCACAACTAGAAAGGCACAAAGTGTGTAGAGGCTGTAATGAGAACCACCTGCAAAGTGTGGGCACACCACAAACATGGTAGACACTAGAGGCTGTCGCAGAAAAGGCTAAGTGTGGACACCAAAACATGATGGACATCCAGAGGCTGTAACAGGGGCCTCACAAAGTGTACAGGGACTGTAATGCCAAGTTACATGAGGAGTTTACAAAGCTTATGGCCAGAAGCATTAGGGCAAGGAAATACAAAACTAAAAAAGTCTATCTGAATAGAAGGACTGATGAGGTTTGTCCTTCTCTTGGTGGTCTTCTTCTTCTTCTTGTTCTTCCTTTGCTCCATTTTCTTCTTCTTCTTTGACTGCGACTAGATAGGCCTTTTGGGATCTCTTTCTTGCGTGGTAGAACTTCTCGATGTGTCCGGTCCTTTTGCAGAAGTCATAGAGGAGCTGATCCTTCTTGCCTTTGTACCTGTTGCCAACATATAATGCATGCTCATCTCTAGAGGTACTTGGTTCTTCCTTAGTTTTTAGCTTCTTTTCCTCTTCTAACAGTGATGCCTGGATATCAACAAGTTCAGGATTTGGCATATTGATTAAATTTGTTGATACATTATTATATTCAGGAGGCAAACTCTTAAGTAGAACATCGATGTAAACATCTTCGTCCATTTTAATGTTGATTCCTGCAAGTTGGGTTAGGAGTCCTTCTATGTAATTTAGATGTGTGGCAAGTGATGTGCTGGACTTCATTTCAAGCCTGAAGAACTCAATCAGGAGACCATACTTTGATGATTTAGATTGTGCACCGAACAAGGTGTCAAGTCTCTTCCATGTATCCTGTGAGGTCTCACAGTTATCCACATGGTGGATATAACTGTCGTCTAGCTCCAGTTTGATAATGGCCTGGGCTCTGTCATCATTCTTTTGCCAAGTAGTTGCAAGGTCCGCATCCCGAGGTTTCTTCTCTTTGCCATTTGTGATGGCCTAGAGACCCTTTTTCATCAAGATGAGCTTGATGCGGGTTTGCCAAGTGTGGAACCCGACTCCTTTGAATCGAGCATTTGGAGAGTCTTTTCCCATGTTGAGGTTGCAAGATCAGCAGCAAATCAACAGCAGAATTCTGAGATTTTATCAGTAGAAGAGCAGATTGCAATGTGTCAAGAGACACAGTTAATGACAGTGTGAAAACACACTATGTCAGTGTTGATGTTGAGCTTGATTCTTCTTGTTCGGGATCGTTCAGTCGTTGTTCAATCTTCTCAGGTCCTTCCCCTCCTTGATTTGATGCTGGGTCAATGGATTAGAGTGGGCTTTAGCTTGGTTTAGTGTCAGGAGTGAGAAAAAATGAGGAAAAAATAAGCTTGAGAGATTTTGGTTATGGCTGACAGTTTAGGGTTTCAGAGAGAGGCCTGGTTTTTTGCAGATTGCAGGAGCTGTGGTTGATCATTTCCAAAACTTTTTTTATGGAAATGTAGCTCTTTCCAAGGCCTATCAAAGCCCTATGATCTTTGTCAACATCGTGACGTGTGCAGGCAGAATATGACGTACGAATCAGCAGCAGCGCAATCTGGACAGTGACGACGAATTTTCGCAATGCTGGAGTTACAGGTCACCAATGTTATGGATTGAGGTGCTGGGATGAAGCGCCTTGAAGTGAGGAACAATTTCTCAGAAGGAAGCAAGTGAAGATATGCCCTGTAAGTGGAGATCCATCTCCTCCAACAGAGGTAGGTTGCAGGTTGGCTATGGCTGCCAAGGGGTAGAGAGTGAAAATGGAGTTGGAGATGAAGTCAAACACTTGAGCTGAGCTGGATAGAGATTATGAGAGACTGAGAGAGCAGAGAGAGGACCTGAAACATGCTAAGCCATGCTCAGCTGCGCTCTGATACCATGTGAAAGATGCGGGATCTAGAGCATGGCAATGAGTTATGGTGGATGGAAGGAGAAGTGTGGACTCATGATGGAGAAGACAAAGACATTGTTTGTTACACAAGTGAATTAGGTTCCAAGATTGAGACTTGGACTCATAAACACAATCTTGTGTATGTGGACAATGACATTGACACTTCACTGAAATGAAAAGAGTACTATCATTGCATTAAGAAAAGAAAGCAAGTATAATGCTTTATAGGAAAGTAGGAAACTGCAGTAGGCACCACTGTGCATATGGGATAGGTAAGCCTGCATGTCCTTGGCCCTGAAGCTCCATACAAAGAGGCTGTTAGTGAGTGTGATTGCTGAATCTCAACATTTGTCCAGATTGAAATCACTTCCAGTCAAGTGTGAACTAAATACTTTGGGGATTATGTTTTAATCATGCTTAAGAGAGCCACAACTCAAAATATCACATGCATGGGGGGGGGGAGGGGGGCGGAACGGGGAATGTTTTTTTTAGTGCCCCTTCCTCTTCAAAAAAATAAATTTTTGTGGTTGCTACCATCCTGCTTCCTCCTCTAGGCCATGAGATCTCTTAATTCTTCACTATCTGTCACCAATTATCGCACAAAATGTAGTGAATGAAAAGATCCAATTTTAGTCTTTCTCTCTCCTCTGTTCTTGTTCATATGTCTGCATCATATGGGAGAGAGAGGGAGGGAGGGTTGATTTGATGAATCATGAATGGATGATAGTTTGGAAGCATAATGGCTCATAGATTAGGTGATTTAGATGCAGGTGCTGGAAAATAGTGTTAGCTGCTTCATTTTCTCGAAATTCGAGGCATACATATGTGGATTTTAGAGTAAGCAACTTTTATTTAATTTTTATGATGAAACTTTTGTGCATATGATGGAAATATGATTGAGAATGGTTGGGATATGTTTGTTAATATCTACAATTTTAAAAATTTATTTATTTTTCTTTATTCATATTAAAAATAATAAAATCAAAAAAATCCAAAACATGAGATTTAATGAAAAAAATTAACTTTTTTTTTGGATTTTGAAAATCAAATGATATTCATATGGTATGAAAATGAGTATACTAATTGATCGTACTTCAAATAAGTTATAAAAATTAGAAAATTAAAAATAGTAATAATTTATATTGAAATAAATAAAAATTCCATGGAAAATAGTTAAATAAAAGGTAAAATTTTAAGAAAAATGAGTTTTTGCATGTTAAAAAATACAAAAAATTAGAGGAGTATTAGTAATTGTGTAATGAAGGTAAATCATGAGGTTTTTCTTTATTTTAACTTTATTTATATATATTAAAGTGCATGTTTAGAGCTTTTTTAACGAAAAATTATCATGAAATCTCCCTACATTTGTGCAAGCAAGTAAAACATAAATGGTAGGAGATGTGGCCTAAAATGGAAATATATTTGATTAAGTTGATGATTTATTTGCATATCTTAGCATATAGGTCGTGGTTTCTATGAGCTTTAAGGGATTTGGTAGCACAAGTTAGCTCGGTGTTGTTCCTTAGCAATGCAACACGACGCTAGCAGAAAGAAATCATGAAAAGACTATTTATGCACTTCACATTGGTTGGTTTTTAGTTAAGTTCTTTGAGCATAGAATGCTATACACTTTGCGTATGCAATCTAAATATGATATTAGATGACAAATTCTTGGATGCATGGCAATTGTATGTCTAGGTGATGACAAACGTTGAGAGTGTAAGATTCCCTTTACTATAGGATAGGGTGGTATCTTGGGAAACAGATTAAGTGAGGAATGTATACAATCTCTTGGATCATTACGTTTATATTATGAGAGGACTCTGTTATGCTTGTGTTCTATGTTTAAGACGGTGCATCCTAGGGCCAATCCTCGGGGTGTAGGAGAGCCATAAGAGCCACAATGCTTTGATGGGGGAGCTCTTTGTATATGTGAATCGAGGTATTGATCACATATATGTTTGGATACTCCCTCTGTTGGATTTAGGAAGGGGTAAGATTGTTGGAATGCAAATTGATACAAACGTGCGATTTATTTAGAGTAGTGTATAGCCTCCAGACACTCCTAGTCATGAGGGTAATTTGGTGAGCATAGGAGGCCTTGTTCGAGCCCTAGAGCTAGTGTCACGGCCCTATTTTAGGTTCCAAAAAATTCTCCTTTCAAAATGAACTAAATAGGATTATTGAAAATTTAATACACTATCCAAAATATAAAAAGATCAAAGAAATAAATTGCGATAATTAAAATGAGAAAGATATTATCCTTAAAAATTGCATAACCAATATAATTATATTTTAAATTAAATTATTTTATCCCAATAAGAAAATGAAAATGTGTATAAAACAAACTAGCATTCCTTACATGAATGTTAGATCTCTTTGTCATCTTTGTGCTATCATGTAAAGTTGCCACTAAGCAGCATTGTGAGAGAAACAAAGTTGCCACACAATGTTTTGTGGTGCATATGTCTCATGGGGTGATAGTGTAGCAACTTTGCTTCCCATATACAAACTATTCTATATGCATATATTTATAGCTATTGTGATCCATATTTGTCACAGAATGTGTAGGCCCATGAATTTTGTACTCTAGTTTAGTGTATGAGAATATATGGATGTGAAGTGCAAGTTGAAGTTTGTCATTTTGCATGCATATGTATGAAAGAGAGACTTAGAATTTATTTTGATACTTACAAAATACCATATCTACATTCATGGTATATCCAAAGCATTCAATAGGTGTCAAGTTCACAAAGGTAATAAATGTTACTACATCAATTTAGCAATGAATGATGAAATCTCAATGCTTAATTGTGATGAAATATTAATCTTTATAGGCTAATTATCCTTCCCTTGATGATAGCCACATTAACTTGAGTGCCTTATAAAAAAGAGTTGGAAGGTGCATCTACATGGTTTCATTTCAAAAAAGGTACTAGTAGATCATATTTTCAACTATAATGCTTGCATTGAACCTCCCTACACTAGCAATTCGGCATGCATGTTTAAACTTGAGCATTAGCAATATTGGAAAAAAGAGGGCTTCCATCATGCATATTCTACAATCATCACATTACCAAAGGATGTGGTGGGTGAGAAGGCAAGATGGTGGAGTATAATGCATCCATGGATCACACATACACACACACACATAGAGCCATACATGACAATGGAGAAGAGTGGAGAAATAAGAGGAACTCCAATAGGGTGGAGTAGATATGATAGCCCTCCTCCTTGCTTCCTATTGAGATAGCAAGCTCAACACCTGCGAACATTAGTGATGAACCACTTGGTTAGATAAACTTGCATGTCTACACTTAGTATATCAATGATCATCATGATCTTCACATGGGCACTAACTTATCACTTATTATTATATTTGGTTAGTTATACCCACCTATAACCGGTATAATTGTAGTGCCAATCAATTAGTATAGTTAGTTATACACTAGATTTAGTAGGCCACTTTTTGTTATGTTATATATTACCTATTCTTTGTGTACATTGTATTGTGTGAGAAAGAAGGAAAAAAATAGAAAGATTTTTCTTTTGTCTCCATCTCTCTTCTTGTGTTCTTGAGTGACGTAACATCCCCACTGCCTCCCCCATTTATGAATGGCTTAGAGAGGGGGGATAAGTTTAAAGTTTAAGCTTTATCCATTTGTTTCCTTTTAAAAAACAAAAGAAAAACATCCATCATGTCATTGTCAATGAGACTAACCTTGGGCTATTGTCATCCTCACTACCATTGCCCTTGGACTCATCACCAACTACCTCAAATTTATCCAAATGCTTGACAATCATCTATCTCGAATGCACACACACACACACACACACACACACACACAGAAGAAGAAGAAGAAGTTAGGGAACTAGAAAGAAGGAGAGAGAGGGAAGAAGACAGGGGAGGAGAAGAGAAGGAGAGAGGGACAAGGAGAGAGAGAGAGAGAGAGAGAGAGAGAGAGAGAGAGAGAGAGAGAGAGAGAGAGAGAGAGAGAGTGTGTGTGTGTGTGTGTGTGTGTGTGCGTGTGTGCGTGTGTGCGTGTGTGCGTGCGCGTGCGCGTGCGCGTGCGCGTGCGCGTGCGCGTGCGCGTGCGCGTGCGTGTGCGTGTGCGTGTGCGTGTGCGTGTGCGTGTGCGTGTGTGTGTGTGTGTGTGTGTGTGTGTGTGTGTGTGTGTGTGTGTGTGTGTGTGTGTGTGTGTGTGTGTGTGTGTGTGTGTGTGTGTGTGTGTGTGTGTGTGTGAGGGATAGAAAGATAGAGACAAAGAGGAAAAGCTGAGAGAGTAGTGAGGAAGAGCGTGTAATAGAGCAGGAGAGAGAGGGCAAAGAAGAGAATCTAAAGAGCCACAAAGACTAAAGTAAAGGTGAAGATTTGTTTATCAATGCGTCCTCTTCACATTTCTATTGTCATCATTTTAACTTACTGCCATTTTCAATCCTTTAATTTGTGATTATCAATTATAATACCTTACTATTAAGCTTGAAATAAGGATAAATCTTAATCCTAGAAATTTGTGATTATCAATTATAATACCTTACTATTAAGCTTGAATTAAGGATAAAGCTTAATCCTAGAATTTGTGCATCTTAACCTCATTAATTTGTGATTATCAATTATAATACCTTACTATTAAGCGTTAATTAAGGAAAAAGCTTAATCCTAGAAATTGTGCATCTTGACCTCATTACAAATGTAATCTTCGTCAATGAAGTTTAGAAAACTACTTGTAGGAACTATCAGTTGCACATCTATTGTGATCATAATTAAGTAAAATGCTTGGAAAGAAACAACCTTCTCCTTAGCTTAGCTAATATTAAAACTTACATCAATAAGGATTACGAGTAGCTTTTACCCATGCACTCGAGTAACCTAAGTATTTATCTTGTCTCTAGAAGGAGATTAAAGAGTAATGATATCTTTTGCAAATTTGAAAGGGATTGTTCCTTGTGATACATTTAGGATGTGATTATGCATGACAAATATTGCATCAATCAAAGGAAATTTTGTGATGTTATAAAGAGGCTTGAGATATGACTAGCATGATTTGTAGCATAAATTGCTTGAGTAATATGGTTTACTTGATGAGGAACTTTGTGACGTGCTTGCTTTGAAACAACCTCAACAGTAAGATTTAGTGGTCCATCGAGATTATTTTCTAGGTGACGTCACTTGGAACTCTTTTCAAATAACATGACATTTTCTTCCTAGACTCTCTCAAATCCACTTTGCAATGGAAGGTCTTGGCCATTCCCATGAGAATCAATCGCAATTTTGAATTCTAAGCATACTAAGGTCTCTTATTCTGATTATCTAGCATCGATCTTTGAGCCACTGTATTGGCAAGTTAACTCAAACTAAAGTAGATCAATGCTACACTTGGTTTAGAGTGAGTGAGAAATGAGGGGGAACAATATATGTTGTGTTAGAATATTAGAATGTACTCATATGAACATGTACTTAAAGAATATCTAGATAAGATGAATCTAGAACATATAGAGGATGCTTCACTAAGAGAACCTACCACATCCACATCTTTATTGTATATATATGTGTACTCTCAGCTATTGGAATGAAAGTGTGTAAGCAAGTATGCATTACAAGTGTGTGGTTCATTCTCTCTCTCTCTCTCTCTCTCTCTCTCTCTCTCTCTCTCTCTCTCTCTCTCTCTCTCTCTCTCTCTCTCTCTCTCTCTCTCTCTCTCTCTCTCTCTCACATTTTCACTACATGGTATCAAATCATACCAAGCTCCTAAGGGCCTAGGTTATTAGCTTTCTGCTTTTTTTTACTCAATTAATCCTTAGATTCATTTCTTGCATACAGTCCAAATTAACTTCTTTATGGGTAGATAGTAGGATTTGAGTCCATGTCAAAGTAAACTAACCTTATCCGCATGCACCTTATCTTCATTATCTTGATCTCATTTTATCATGTCGACCTACTTCTTGTCTATTCTTATCATCTTCGCCTACTCTTATCTTCTTCATTATCACCTCTCCTTGAGAGAGATATATATATTTTCCTTCTTTATTATTATTTTCATCCTTATCTCATCTTATCTCTTTTCTCCACCTACCTACCCATTTGGTCCTTTGCCATATTAAGATCTAAACCCCCTCTCTCTAACCCTCATTTGTGGCCCACCCATCCATTACCCATCAAAGTGATCTCCCACATACAATACATTTAATTCTCACCCAACCTTATCCTCAAAGAATCTTTTTCCTAGCCACGTGCATTTTATATCCCTTCTCAATCTAACCTCACTATCTTTGCCTTGAAACATTGAGCTATCCATGATACACATACTATTAGAAATCAATCTCCACCCGTATCTCTTTATGTCTGTGTGACTGAGTGACACTAGTTGGATACAACTGTACATGTGTGTGACATTGAATAAGTCAGTGTAGACTTGATCTAACCATAGTTACATGAAGGTTAGTGTAAAAACCTATTGTGGTCTCTTTTTCAGTTAGTAGTCAAGTAATGAATAATGAGAAGATAATGAAGATGAGTTGAAGCTCATGGTTCCGCTCCACTCTCTATCTCTCCGACTCTTCCAATATGGTATCAGAGCCATGCTAGGTGGACTCTCTAGAGCAGGAGGCAGTAAAGAAGACCTGAAGAGAGTGAAGATCCAGGGTTCTCTAAAGACAGGCAGGCTACCATTGTTCCTGGCAAAGGTATGCATTGAATGGTATGTGCTCATCTAATGAAGCATTGTTTGTGACCTGTTTGGGGGCTTACCAAGGCTCCATTGAGCATACTTGAGTGGCTAGTGAGCATTATAAAGATCAAATTTGTTGTAAACACATCCTATCAAGCTATGTGAACTATGCCTACATCAACAGACTTTTGCCCTACTACAAATCTTGACATTGGAATGCTCATTGGGTCATAAAGTGCTTGCCCATAGACATTGGATAGTACTTGAAGGTTGTACTATGCCATTGCCTTTGTGGGATCTCATCTATGAGCTATAACAGTGAATTGCAGACCTTAAATGAAGTATGAATTGCTATATACTTGAATGGACAGCATGTACTTTGTCATGATTGACACACAAGAACTCTTTGATATGCTCAGAAAGCATCATTGAAGCATAGGTATATGCAAGAAGGACATATTCACTTGTTCTTGTGCCTTGGAGCTGAAATTTGGAAGTCAAAAAATTCAAATTTGGGAGGCTTTTACAAGTTGAAAACTGTCATAGATCTGTGAACAACAAGCATTGTATGTACTTGAAGCATTACATGACATTGGTTGTTTCCTATGAACTATATGACTTGGGATATGTCTATTGAATGTCTGGAGGACTAAGACAAGCATTGAATGCTACTCAAAACTAAAGTTTGGAGCTAAAACAAATGCATTTAAAGTGTCTTGGCTGGTTACAAGCGGGGAATGTAATCCATGACTTTGCTCTTTGAAGACAGAGTGTCTATGGTTGTATGTATGGTCATGTATTGACCCTGACACATAGTAGCACATGTATGAAGTGGTTTGAGGACTCTTTGATCTAAAATACATCTTGGTTTGGCTGAGTATTTGTTGACTGCAACTTGTAGGCAAGATATTTGACACTTGTACTTGATGTATATATATTGATCTATGCCCAAATGATCATGTATGGAACCCTATATGCATTAGCAGATATCATGGAGGTTTTGGAGCATGTGTGACATGTATACATCTCAGTTTTAGATATGAATTAGCTATTGGTCACTGATAGTTTATGTATTTTAGACTGCATGTATGTACCCTGGCAGTAAGGTTGCATGATACAAGACTTAAGCAACTACACGGTATATGTACTAATTGATGTATGTAAGGGTTATGCCACATGTTGGTGGGTGTTTTTGACATGTTGATGGGCTGCAATACCTTGGTTTTAACAGTGAATTTGTTGTAGAAAACTATCAAAAACAGTTAAAGACTGCAGTTGGTCAGTGATACTTGTTGGCTTGCAGGTAGTCAGCATGCATTGGTCAAACATTGTCTATTGCAACATGGCAAATGCACAGGGCATTGACAACATTACCAAAATTTTTGGTGAGAAGTTGGATAACAAGAATTTTTCCTTGTGGAAATTTAGAATGAAGAAATTTTTGGTTGGCAGAGGATAGTGAGACCTATGTACAAGTGATGAGGCTAAACCTGAAGTGTCTAAGAAGAAGCCAACTAATGAATAGAAAAGGGCTCATAAATAGTGGACAGAGAGAGAATGTAAAGTGCTACATTTTTTTTTCTTATGTATATATGATGCTATGGCAATAAAAAAATCACTGGATGTGATTCCCCAAGGATGCTTGGGACATACTCATGAAAAACTATGGAAATGTAACACATGCATGTAAGATTTAGCTGAAATAGAAATTCAAAAACATGTCTAGGAATGGTAGAAGCATCTAGGCTTATACGACAGATATAAAGACCATAGCGAACCAGCTTGCCACTGTTGGATCATAGGTATCTGAGGATGATATGAGTGCTATTACTCTAAATGGACTTGGCAAGGAATATAAAGCATTTGATACATCTATTTTTGTTAGATCTAAACCCCCTAATTGGGACGAGTTTCTTGCATTTTTGTCACATGAGGAAGTAAATCTTGGATTGAACATAGGTTCTAGTACGTCTCAGAGTAGAGACATTGTCCTTTATTCTAGCCACCGTGGCAGAGGTGACAGAGGCCATGGCTTGTTTTGAGGTTGAGGAGACACTCAAAACACCTATGGACAACAACAATAGATTGGCATGGCACAAATACACAAGGCTAGCATGGATTTGGCGGCTTTAGAGGTAGGGGGAGATCACCCCGAAGCAAAGATGGTGGATCTTGGCAATCAAATGATCAATCCAACAGGGACAAGAACTATCATTATTGTGGCAGATATGGGCACATTGCAAAGGATTGTCATAAGTGTGGGAGCTTTCACTCAACCACCAAGACCCACGAACCGCTTATTGTTTCAAGCATTCCAAGCCGAGCACTAATGGCTACCTCTCACATAGCCGACGCACCATCCATATCTACAAGTGTAGTGAGCTTACCTCCATGCCAATCGAGTTACCTCCTCTCCCGCGCACTCTGGTAGCTCCACGATCCAAGTGCAAGCTTCAAGAAAGCTCCATCCTCAAGCTCCACGCTCCAAGCTCCATAGCCACGAGCAAGAGAAGAGAAGAGAAGAGAAGAGAAGAGACGAATAGAGGGGAAGATGGAGAAATTCTCCTCCCCGGTCCTTCACCCTCACACACTCACTCCCTCACACTCTCACACTCCCTCTCTCAAGCACAAGCTCAAGCAAGCAAGAAGAAGAAGAGAGCCATTTTTGGCCACACACAAGAATGAGCTTCTCATTTACTTTTCAACTTTATATACAAAACCCTAAATCTCTTTTGGGCGATCATCCCCTTATCCCCTTTTTTACATGGCCAGCCGTGGCCTGGGCCCTTTTTCCCATTGTCCTTCTATCCTCCTAGCTTCCTTTCCACCACCCATCTACATTTACAAATTGCACAAGTGAGAGCCCGGTGCTCCTTAAATTATATCATGATGCGCTTGTGCTCTTCTACAAAAGTATTGACTTGCGATTTTCCTTGTGCGCCTTTGTCTTCCATTTCACTTTGCCTTGGCCTTTGTCTTCTGCTTTAGCTTTTCCAGATTTTCCACCTTGTTCGTCTGATGGTTAACATTACCCCCCTCCTAGATGAGTGCCAGTTCCATAGCACTCACCGTCGTAGGTAGCAGGCTTTGGCGTGCATTGAAGATGTGGGTGGAAGGGACATCGGTGGTTGCCATGTAGGAGTGCTGGTGGTGATGTGGAGGAAGGTCATTGGGGGCACATTGGTGGCCTAGGTGGCTGGTGGTAGGGTTGTTGGAGTTGGTGGTAGGGCTGTTCTTTGTTGGGGATTGCACTGATGGCCAATGCAAGTGTTGGTTTGTTGGGGATTCTACACATGACAATTCTTGGCAGGCTTCCAGGATGATAAAGGATAAGAATTCAGAGTTGGGTGTCGATGAAGAGCAAATGATACTTTCGTTGGACTCGTCAGTACCTGCAATTGAAAACCTTTCATAGGTGGTGTCTCCCTAGGGGTAGTGCTAGTCTTCTCTATCGTGCACAAGACATAGTTCAATTAGTTTGGGAGACAGATCGAACTCTAAGCAAGCTTAGAGTATCGTCCTGCACTTGAGGACCCAAATTGTGTATATATATTGGTGCACATATTATGTGAGTGCTCGTTCATACTTAGATATTACGTAGTTAGAAGACCACGAACTGGTTTCTCATAGCAATGTGTGGATGAAGCAAAGTTGTCCATGTTGAGAAGTACACGTGAAGGTGTATGAGACATCCTTTGCGTTGTGAATGCACAACGTAGCATAATTGAACACAGGGACACTGCACTTTTGATAGCTAGGAGCTATTGGACTTGTATGATGAGAACAGTGTACTTTTCATGGCCATTTGTGCAGTGCTTACCACAATTGATTGCAATGGTATTAAGGCAAAGTGCAAGAGGGAATCGTGCGAATGGGTCAAGGTGACAGGTATAACCATAGGCGAGACAAGCTCCCTAGGTATGTCCTACCCTTGATGTGCCCTGAACGATTGTGGGTTACTAGGGACGGAGCCAACCGACCAAGGTCACTGGACGTACCTAATTTGAGGACCCCTAGATACTGTGCTATGATCGTGGGTGCTTTTTATTTTTTTTCATTATTTTTTTCTTTTTCTTTTTTATTTTTCTTTTTTTATTTTTCTTTTTTATTTTTCTTTTCTTTTTCTTGTTCTTTTTTCTTTCTTTCTATCCTTTTTTTTTTTTGGACTTGCCTGAATAGCCCCATGTTATGACTTTTTGTCTCTAAAGGGTTACGTGCTGACATGTTCCCCAATTGTACAAACTTTTCATATCTACGTTTACATAACATGGGGCTATTCTATTTGTACGAGGCGGGGTGAGTCCAGGTGGTCAGGTAACTGAGGCTCTGCTGGTGAGGGGCTCATGTGAGGCTGGTCAGGGAAGATGTCGGCTGGGACCCGGATGGTGTAGTCCCTAGCCGCAACTATTTCCAGAATGCTTTTAAACAATGCGTCAAATTCCTACTTGTCCCGAGCTGCCCTCTCCTCTTTCGAGCACCTAGTGCCCGAGTGTCTGTTGGGGGCCCGCACGACCGATGTTGTCATGCCCTGTGTGCTCCCTTGAGCTCTCGTCCTCTTGGCTTGGGGGGTTTTTGGTCTACGTCCTGGGTGGTGTCGTTTAGGGCCTCGTTTCTTTGCATACCTTTTAAGGGTAGGTACGTAGTGTCCTGGTGGAGGAGCTTGTGCTGCATGCTCCCTTCGACGACGGAAAGCATCCTTGCAAGCCAGTTGCACTAGGTGCTCCATGTCGGCTACCGTAGGGGGACCTACAAAATGCAAACCAAGGATTAGGCCTTGAGGCAGGATAAAACTATTCACATGGAAGGGATTATACAATGGGTTATCAAGCGCATATGATGAGGAGGGGAGAGGTGAGGCATGCAGTGTTTGTTGTAGAGGGATGGCCCCCATGATGATGTCCGTTTCACCTCCAGCCCCATTAGCAGGTCTTGGCTTATGCTAAGTTGCGTGGACTGGTTGTCATGGAGTGGAGCAGGGCTCATCACTGATAGACCGAAAAAGGGGAAAGGTGTATAGAAAGGGACGGTACCTCGTCTACACCATCAGAGTTGTTGGTCAAGGTTTTCTATGGCGGTAATGAGGGTTGCATGCCCCTCACTTGGAGGTGGGAATGGTCACACGACTTCTAAATGTGTGATGAGAGAAGGACCTAAGGAGCTTAGCCTGTCAAACCCAACTCTTCTCCCTGCGATTGACTATCATTGCTCATGTGTGTTGATATTGTCTATACAGGGTCATAAAAATCATTGTTTATTTATATACATATTTACTAATCCATGTCACTTCACGAGGATAAAAACCAATTGTAGAACTCGGGATTGTACTGGAGTTTGGCACGTGCATCTAGTACTCGTGGTAACCTTCTTAATAACATCAGGTATTTTGCAGTGTCAAGTATCATGGTACCTTGTCCGAGTCTACTTGCAACATGTAGCTCCTCCTCAGTGAGAACCTTATCAGCAGGAGAGTTCTCTTGGCTAGTTCCAGCTAAGTCCGTACCCCAAATGGCAGTCAGCACTCGAAAGAAAGTTGGCGCCACATAGCTTGGATCTCTTTGAGACCACCATTTGGCCAATCGCTCCTCTGAGACTGTCATAATCTGGGCTCCTACCTCAGCCATTGCAACACGGCTTTCAAATCAACATTTTTCAAATTGACTTCGACCCTCTGATTGTCACTTTAGCTGCTCTATCTCTAAGAGATTTGGTTGGCAGAGCACATCATTGAATGTTACAGTTAAGGGTAGTTCGTCGGCTTCCTCATCAGAGGTGAGTCACATGCGTTCATGCAGGAGCCTGTCATAGTGCTCGTTAAGATGTTCTTGCTCTTCCCAAGATAGGGAAAATGGCAAGTATTCTCCGAGCTGCTCCTTAGGGAATGTGCCCATGTCTGCAAGGACATAGACATGTGCAAACACCTTGAGCTTAGCATCCAACTCTATTAAGCATTCTAGGACACTTCTATGTTCAATGAGGGCTTGCTCGGTTGCTATCTCATGCAAGGTTCTAGGAGTTTGCCTAGGCTTTAGCATAGCTGGGGCTCATGCCTAGATGAGCAAGATTGGTCAATGCTAGGATTGCTTATGCTCTCGGGGATTGTGTGTTTTTCCTGAGGTTTTGCTACTATTTTGTCATGGTTCTCCTCAAATGTAGCTGGTATAGATTTGTCACCCTATTGTGACAGTGTTGTATCCACTCTTGATTGGTCAATGTGAGTTTTGTTGTCGGTGGATTGAGTGTTGCAAGCAACCATTGATGGTAACAGCTGCTTTGATTTTTCAGAGCACACGGATGTGTCTGAGGTTTCACTGCTATTAAGAGAGACATCAATGGGTTCATTGGTGGATGGTCTCGATGCTTTATTCCTCAGCTCTTCGGCACTCTTGGTTTCAATCTTCTTGGGGTCTACAACCACTTGCAATTGCCGCTGTTGTTTTCTTTCTTTTCTCTTCTTTTTCTTAGCCAATTGAGGTATATCCCTTGAAGTCTCGAGGCCTTGAACTAGGTCAATCGTTGATGTGCTTGGCTGGGCCTCAACATTCTCTTTCTCTAGTGTGTCCTCATGGGGCATAGTCGTGGCCTGCTGAATAGCCTCGCTAGGTTATGAGGGTATGACTGCCTCTCTTTTTGGAGAATCTAGCTCTTCAGCCAATTCCCTTTTGTTCAACTCCTCCAACCTAGTCTTTAAGCACTTTGGAAGTGTTGGATTTGTCAAGGATGCTGGTTGCGGTACCTCCTCCACAGGTAAATTGCTAAGGGCACATTCCACAAGGGGCGTTGTCACGGCCAGGGGTTGTGACTGCTGGGATCCCTGATTGGAAGTGGTAGCGGCTAGTCCAGTGGGCTGGCCACTCTTGGTGGATTGCGGTGTCAAGTCCCTAGGGGGATCGGAAGTGGTCCTGTCTTTTGTTGCCCTTTGAGCATTCACTTGTGTAGATCGAGCATCAATTGAGCTAGCCATGGTAGATTGCACATGCATATCCTTAGGTTGAGAGCTAAGGGTGGTGTTATATCCCACCTCTTGGACATTTGGAAGCTTAGATGGAGATAGAGATTTGGATTGAGAAACTACATTTGATGAGTGTTGTTGTGCTTCCTGTGTCCGTTTAGGGAAAGAGGGTGTAGGAGACTTGGGACTCCTAAGTGGCTTCAACATTGGCTGGAAGATTTGCTCATGGCTGTCAGATGATTTTACCATTTGCTTTGTTAAGCATTTAACCTTTCCATGAGCAATGTTGTGCCTATGATGCCTGTTATCCTCTTGGGGAATCAAAGGCTCCTTGGGAACTAGTGGCTTTTGCGTATCCTCAACGATTACATCTGATATCTGCTTGTCAAGCACGCTAGGCTGAGGATCTACTCTCCGATTGGTCCCGTTTGGTTTCTTGATTTCGACCGTGAGGGGCTCGGTCACTCCAATGCTTTTAACTTGAGACTTGGTTTTTTGTTTAGGTCTCCTCCTACGCTTCTTTGCTCTTGATACGATCTGGCCTTCAGTCGACAAAGGAGGTTTAGCAGGGGGTTCTGCACCCAAATCCATTGGTTACCTGCATAATACCCTTAAGCACGTAGCAACTATGAGAAATGTGGGATCTAGAGCATGGCAAAACCGGAAGCTATGGAGGATGAAATGAGAAGTGTGGACTCATGATGGAGAAGACAAAGACACTGTTTGTTACACAAGTGAATTAGGTTCCAAGATTGAGACTTGGACTCATAAACACAATCTTGTGTATGTGGACAATGACATTGACACTTCATTGAAAAGAAAAGAGTACTATCATTGCATTAAGAAAAGGAAGCAAGTACAATGCTTTATAGGAAAGTAGGAAACTGCAGTAGGCACCATTGTGCATATGGGATAAGTTAGCCTGCATATCCTTGACCCTGAAGCTCCATAAAGAGGCTGTTTAGTGAGTGTGATTGCTGATTCTCAACACCCCTCCTCAATCACACAACTAGAAAGGCACAAAGTGTGTAGAGGCTGTAATGAGAACCACCTGCAAAGTGTGGGCATACCACAAATATGGCAAAACACTAGAGGCTATCGCAGAAAAGGCTAAGTGTGGGTACCATAAACATGGTGGACATCCAGAGGCTGTAACAGGGGCCTCACAAAGTGTACAGGGACTGTAATGCCAAGTTACATAAGGAGTTTACAAAGCTTATGGCAGGAAGCATTAGGGCAAGAAAATACAAGGCTTTTAAAACAGTCTATCAGAATTATGAGAGTACAAGGACTGATGAGTCTTGTCCTTCCGATCCTGGTGGTCTTCATCTTCATCTTCTTCTTCCTTTGCTCCATTTTCTTCTTCTTCTTTGACTGCGACTAGATAGGCCTTTTGGGATCTCTTTCTTGCGTGGCAGAACTTCTCGGTGTGTCCGGTCCTTTTGCAGAAGTCACAGAAGAGCTGATCCTTCTTGCCTTTGTACCTGTTGCCAACATATAATGCATGCTCATCTCTAGAGGTACTTGGTTCTTCCTTAGTTTTTAGCTTCTTTTCCTCTTCTAACAGTGATGCCTGGATATCAACAAGTTCAGGATTTGGCATGTTGATTAAAGTTGTTGATACATTATTATATTCAGGAGGCAAGCTCTTAAGTAGAACACCGATGCAAACATCTTCATCCATTTTAATGTTGATTCCTGCAAGTTGGGTTAGGAGTCCTTCCATGTAATTAAGATGTGTGGCAAGTGATGTGCTGGACTTCATTTCAAGCCTAAAGAACTCAATCAGGAGACCATACTTTGATGATTTAGATTGTGCACCGAACAGGGTGTCAAGTCTTTTCCATGTATCCTGTGAGGTCTCACAGTTATCCACATGATGGATATAACTGTCGTCTAGCTCCAGTTTGCTAATGGCCTGGGCTTTGTCATCATTCTTTTGCCAAGTAGTTGCAAGGTACGCATCCCGAGGTTTCTTTTCTTTGCCATTTGTGATGGCCCAAAGACCCTTTTTCATCAAGATGAGCTTGATGCGGGTTTGCCAGGTGTGAAAACTGACTCCTTTGAATCGAGCATTTGGAGAGTCTTTTCCCATGTTAGACTTACGGGAACAATAGCAAATCTACTTCAGACTTATTAGATTTGAGCAGCAGAAGAGTTGGTTGAGAGACACAAGTGCTAAAAAACACTAACTGAGTGTCAATGAATATCAAATCTGTAAAGTCCTTTACTCTTTTTAAATCCAAGTGTAATCTTCCCCTTCTTGATTTGATGCTGATACCTTCAAATCTGAGTGACAGTACTTTAATGAACTTCAGAGAGTATTGCTCAGTGATTAAAATCACTGTTGATAACTTCAGTGAGAGAAACAGTGAAAAATGTCAGAATTTTGAAGCTTTGGCTATGGCTTTTGCATTAGGGTTTCTGGGGGCAGCCTGGTTTTTTGCTGATTGCAGAAGCTATAGTGGATCATTTTCAAAAATTTTTATATGCCTAGGAAGCTGACTTCATGGGCTATCAAAGCCCCATGATAATCGTCAACATCGTGGACGAATTCGGCTCAGTTCAGGATAGATTTCCGCAATGCTGGAGTCAGGGCGCAGTAATATAGTCGATTTTCATGCCAGGATGAAGCACCTTGAGTAGAGGAAAAACTCCCTAGAAGAAATCGTGGGCTGAAATGGCTTGGTTGAGGAGTTATTGAAGCTCCAAGTAAGGTAGGTCCTGTCTGGCTATGGCAGACACAGAGCAGAGATTGAGGATTTTCACAATGCTGAGCTCCAGATGGTCCAATGTCCTGGATTGATGTGATACAGGGAAGCTTTGTGAGTTGGGGAATACTTTTCCAGAAGGAAACTCCAAGAGATTTGACCTATGGAGTGAGATATAAGCAGCTCAATCTGACAGGGTGCTGCTGGCTATGGCTGCCATGGAAGCTTCAGTGAGAGTAGAGTTGGGAGATGAAGTCATGAGCTGACATTGAGCTAGACTGAGGTTGAGAGGAATCAAGAGAGGCTAGAGAAGCAATGCCATGCCCAACTGGGCTCTGATACCATGTGAGAAATGCGGGATCTAGAGCATGGCAAAACCGGAAGCTATGGAGGATGAAATGAGAAGTGTGGACTCAAAATGGAGAAGACAAAGACATTGTTTGTTACACAAGTGAATTAGGTTCCAAGATTGAGACTTGGACTCATAAACACAATCTTGTGTATGTGGACAATGACATTGACACTTCACTGAAAAGAAAAGAGTACTATCATTGCATTAAGAAAAGGAAGCAAGTACAATGCTTTATAGGAAAGTAGGAAACTGCAGTAGGCACCATTGTGCATATGGGATAAGTTAGCCTGCATATCCTTGATCCTGAAGCTCCATAAAGAGGCTGTTTAGTGAGTGTGATTGCTGATTCTCAACAGCAACACTTTGGATATCCATAGCGGAGTTGTGCTGACCCTCCATCGATGCCTTTGTCTATAAGGCTTGGGCTTCTTTTGGGGTCTTCTACGATATTTATAAGTCCAAAGCCTGTCCTTGGCATTGTCTCCTAACCTTCTTCTTTCAGCCATGGCCTCACTCACTGGTTCTCGTTGTTCGACCTGTGCTTGTATCAACTCTTCAAACAAGTCCTTGCCCTCGTTAGTAGCCTTGATTGTTATGTCAGCACCTTCCTTGCCTTTCCCTTGAGGTTTGATGAGGTCACCCTTGCTAAAGGTTGTGACTATCCTCACACCCGGTAGTGTTAGCTGTATCCTCTATGCTACATAGTCGGCCTCACACTTGCTTGCCCTTTTAAAGGGTCTTCCTAGGAGGGTTTCCTTACCATAATTGGCACTATTTGGAGGAACATGAAATAGGATAGGCAAGCTTTCAGTTTCAATTGCCGCAAGGATTTTGCACTTCCCTATGAGTGCTTGTGGGTGTCCCCCGTAAGGGCTAAGAGTTGCATTAGTCGGTGTGAGCTTTGGTTGGCCTAGTAGGGTCCATGATTCATAGGTCAAGATATTAAAATATGCTCCTTCATCAATCAGAGCATCGATAGTATGCTCTCTCTTTGCGATGAGTTTGACCCTAAGATAAGCAGGTGGTACTATGTCTTCATCTTTCGAGTCGTGGCTTGTAAATTTAAGCCTTCTGACAAATGCCCTTGAGTCCCCAACTGCACAACCAGATGTGGATTCTCCAGTGATGTCTTGGATCGTCAGTGTAGTGCTATTCAAGGAGCATCTATCATCAAGACTGTCATATCTAGTCATTCTCGCTGTTGTAGCTTGATGTTGTTGCTTTCCGCTTTGACTAGATGCAGTCTGAATGCAACACATATGTGTTTTTGCAGGGTAGCCTTTTTGCCCTTGCTGGCTAGATTGGCCCATTGAGGTTCTAGGGTCTCTGTTTGTCTTTGTTCGGGTATGGGCTTTTGGTTGCTCTTTTGCAAGTGAGAATCCATGCTCGTGTAGAGCCATTACTACACTAGCATCTAATTTGGAGGACCTGCCATGGCGCATGTTTTCTCTCCAACCTACTTGGGGGAGGTGCAAAGGGGGCAAAGCCCCCTCTGCGCAGGTCCAGAGGGGTAGTTCCCCCCCGGCCCGCAGGGCCGTTACGATAAATGTCATGCGTGATTTGAAAGACTGTTTATAGCCAAATTTTGAACTACCTACTCTAAGTTTCTGCCCAATGATCGATCTATGATATAGTTTCGGCTCTATTTGGTCTCTCCGTTAGTTTCACTATCTTCAGGTTAAAATTTGAAAAAATCTAAATTCAGCCCAACACATCCGAATTGCAGGGGTCGAGTGTCCGATTCGGACCGTCTGAGGGCCGAGTAGAAAGGGCCGAATGTAACTGGTCTGAATGTCAAATTCGGCCAGTCCAAGTCTAGTTATCCGCGGGTCGAGTGGGCCGAGGGCCGAGTCAGGTGGGCTGAGGCCGAATTTTAAAGCTGGTCCGAATGATCAATTTGGACGGGCCGAGCAATGGGTGTCCGAGTTGAGTGGGCCGAGTCAAGTGGTCCGAGTGGTAGTGGGTCGAGGGCCGAATGGCCGAGCGGTCCGAGGGCCGATTCTGGGACTCGGCCCAAAATTTCCGTCACTCGGACATGCCGAGCGCGGCGCGTTTTTTCATCGGACTTCACAAAATTCGCCGCATTGAGTGTTGGAGGCCTTCCCACTAGTCGAGCAGCTCCAGATCCAACCTACTCATGTAGGGGAAGGTGTAGAATTACCTGGGATGGGCAAATAACTCTCAAATGGCCGGATCGAAGTGGATCTGCGTGACGAAGCTTTCTCCCTCTCTCCTACTCTCCTGAAACCCTGCAATGCACAATGTTGCCTTTCTTGCCACTCCTAGCCCCTTATCACCCTGCCCAAGCATGTACTCACCTTAGTCTTGCCTCCCTTACTAACATTTAACCCAAAATTTTATTTTTAGCCCTTCTTTTTCCTGTTTCAGCCTGTTATACATCAACAGAAAACCCTATTATTTGCTCCAATGTTTTGCTCCTATCCTTCCTAATGCAAGAAAAAATCATAAGGAAAATACCTACACTACTCCATCATACTTTCCCAAGTCCAAAACAACAAAAACCTACTCGCTAAGGAGATCGAATACCTCTTCAAACTCCCTTGCTTCCTACCTATCTACCTCAAGCACCGGTTCGGGGAAAACCCTACTTCAATGCTCGATTCGAAGCGCGCAAGCGCTCACGGCTTGAATCCATTTGTCCTGGCAACGGAACCAAAATGTGGGAGCTTTCACTCAACCGCCAAGACCCACGGATCGCTTATTGTTTCAAGCGTTCCAAGCCAAGCACTAATGGCTACCTCTCACATAGCCAACACGCCATCCATATTTACGGGTGTAGTGAGCTTACCTCCATGCCAATCGAGTTACCTCCTCTCCTGCGCACTCCAGTAGCTCCACGATCCAAGTGCAAGCTTCAAGAAAGCTCCACACTCCAAGCTCCATAGCTGCAAGCAAGAGAAGACAAGAGAAGAGAAGAGAAGAGAAGAGAAGAGAAGAGAAGAGAAGAAGAGAGGGGAAGATGGAGAGCTGCTTCTCCCCGGTCCCTCACCCTCACACACTCACTCCCTCACACTCTTACACTCCCTCTCTCAAGCACAAGCTCAAGCAAGCAAGAAGAAGAAGAAGAAGAAGAAGAAGAGTGCCACTTTTGGTCACACACAAGAATGAGCTTCTCATTCACTTTTCAACTTTATATACAAAACCCTAAATCCCTTTCGGGTGGTCATCCACTTATCCCCTTTTTTACATGGCCAGCCATGGCCTAGGTCCGTTTTCCCATTGTCCTTCTATCCTCCTAGCTTCCTTTCCACCACCCGTCTACATTTACAAATTGCATGGGTGAGAGCCCGGCGCTCCTTACATTAAATCATGATGCGCTTGCGCTCTTCTACAAAAGTATTGACTTGCGCTTTTCCTTGTGCGCCTTTGTCTTCTGTTTCACTTCGCCTTGGTCTTTGTCTTCTGCTTTAGCTTTTCCATATTTTCCACCTTGTTCATCTGATGATTAACAATAAGAAGCATGCAGATATGAAGGCTAAGGGTAGATAACATGGGAACTATGCCACTTCTAGTGGTGCTCATGATGAGCAGGATGACAGATTGTTTGCCATGCAGCATGTGTCCAAGAATGTACCTAGGTAGAAGAGAGATGAGAGATGGTACATGACTCTGGGGCTTCTAACCATATGATAGCCCATGGAGAGTGGTTTGATGATTTGGTTATAGGTTCACATGGTTATGTTTGTACTGAGGATTACACCCACATGACATTCATCACACAGGAGTTGTTCCATTGATGATGCCTAATGGCAAGAAAAAGAGCTTACATGATGTATTACATGTACCGATATCTAAGAATATATTGTTAGTGGGACGGATGGCAGAACAAAATCTGTAGGTTAGATTCAATAAAGATGGATGCTTTATTGAAGAATATGGTAATGGCTGCAAATTCCAAAACTTAAGGCATCCATGTTTGCACATGATGAGGAAGAGGATTGGCATGTTAATGTACAAAAGCTAACATCTATGCAGTAGAAGGAAATGGTATTGGGATTGCCCAAATTCAAGTATAATGACTTTGGCCATGTATGTCTTGCATGTCAGTTTGGAAAGCATGCACGATTTCCCTTTATGAGACATGTGAAGAATAGCTTGAGACCTTTGCAATTGATACACTCCAATGTTTGGGGTCCATCTCATAGTACTTTGTTTGGAGGTGTTCATTACTATGTATCTATCATTGATGATTTTAGTAGGTACACTTGGCTGTACATATTGAAACATAAAGTTGAAGTGTTTGATGCATTCAAAGATTTCAAGAAGCATGCTGAAAATGATTTGGGATGCTATATCTCTTGTCTTAGGTCAGATGGAGGCAGAGAATATGTCTCTAAAGAGTTTAAATGATATCTTGCAAAGTACGGGATCAGAAGACAACTTGCTTGCAGTTATACACCTCAACAAAATGGTGTAGTAGAGAAGAAAAATAGGGTACTGATGGAATTAGCTAGAGCTATGCTGAATGAAAAGTGTTTGCCTAATGCTTATTGGGCTGAAGTAGTGGTGACTATTGTATATGTTCTAAGTAGAACCCCTACAGCAGGGATTCTTGATGTAACACCTCATGAGAGGTTGTATGCTCATAAGCCTGACATTAGGCACTAAAAGGTCTTTGGTTGCATTGCATACGTGCATATTCTAGATGAAAAGAGGAAGAAATTGGATCCTAAGGCTATCAAGAGCATGTTTTTGGGTTATGCACAGGATAGGAAGGCATATAAATGCTATGTATCGTCTACTCATGAGACGTTGATAAGCAGAGATGTTGTCTTTGATGAGTTGGCCTCATGGTATGGGAATCCAATTGTAGTGGCTACAGATGGATCAACCATCACAAGTAATGCTGAAAATACACCTACAGTTAGTACATCTATGAGTGGTCTAGCCGACAGGTGATGTGTCATCTACAGTGAGTCCTTGGTCAGGAAGATTGCAAAATTGCACTCCTACGTTCACTGACACAGACCTGTCAGTGAGGGGGAGATTGGATAAGGGAAAAGAAAATATGTTTGAGGATAAAATAGATCCACTCATTTTGCAGATTATGAGTTTTCTAGTAGTGATAGCTTGGACAATGAGTTGGGGATTCCTTCTGTTATGACGCCTAGTGCAATGCAGAATCAGTATGTATATCCTCATGAGAGGCAAGCTCAGAGTGAACCACAATTGAGGAGATATGAGAGGGCTAGAAGACATGTTGACAAGTACACGTACACTAGATATTCAACCCATCATTAGGTCTACATGACTAAGGTGACAAGTTTCAAAGAACCCACTAAGTTTGATGAGGCAGTTGCAAATGAGAACTTGTGTGCTGCCCATGGACGAAGAGTATTCAACTTTGGCTAAAAATGGAACATGGGATTTGGTTCAATTTCCTGAAGGCAAAGTCCCCATTGGATGCAAATGGGTGTACAAGGTTAAATGCAAGTCGGATGGGTCATTGGAACGCTATAAGGCTAGGCTAGTCGAAAAAGGGTATGCACAGCAATATGGCCTTGACTATGAGGAAACTTTTAGTCCTGTAGCTAAAATGGCAATAGTCAGAACAGCCATTACATTGGCAGTAGCTAAAGGCTAGAAGTTATGGCAAATAAATGTAAAAAATGCATTTCTGAATGGTGACTTACAGGAAGAAGTTTATATGGAGCAGCCTGAAGGCTATGTGCATCCAGATTTTCCGACACATGTATACAAGCTGAAAAAGGCATTATATGGGCTAAAACAAGCATCTAGAGCTTAAAATGCTCAAATTAAAAGTTTATATGGACCAGCCTAAAGGCTATGTGCATCCAGATTTTTCGACACATGTATACAAGCTGAAAAAGGCATTATATGGGCTAAAACAAGCATCTAGAGCTTGGAATGCTCAAATTAGCAGTTATTTACAATAGCATGGATTTAGATCAAGTGATGCAGATCACAGTTTATTTGTGAAGAAGGCAAATCATGGCTATGTGTTTTTGGTTGTCTATGTTGATGACTTAATCATTACTGGAGATTATGAGAGCAGGATTTTGCTGAAATAAAGTCATTATTGCAGCCTGAATTTAAAGTCAAAGATCTTGGTGAGCTGAAATATTTTTTGGGAATTGAGGTAGTATCTACGCCTCTTAAGGCATATGGTTATTGTAGAAGTAGTATGCTTATGACATGTTACAGAAGTATGGTATGGATGAATGTAAGGCTATGGATACACCCCTAGACCAAAATGTCAAGCTGCAGATTGATGTTGGGATTGAGATACAGAATGTTACCATGTATAGACAAATGGTGGGTAGCTTGATCAACCTGACTTGAGCTATGCTATGGGGCTGATTAGTCAATTCATGCAGAAGCCTCGCAAATTGAATTTGGATGCAGTCATGAGAATCATGAGATATGTAAAGGGTACAATAGATTATGGGCTATTTTATGCATATCAAAAACCCCTTGACTTGACAGGGTACACTAAAGCTGACTGGGTTGGTTGTGCCTATGACAGGAGGTCAACCAATGGATATGCATTTGGATTGGGCAACAACATGATCAATTAGCAAAGTAAAAAACTATCTACAATTGCATTGTCTAGTACAGAAGCTTAGTACAGGGGTGCAGCCTTAGTGGCCTGTGAAGCTATTTGGTTGTTGAAGTTACTGAATGACTTGGGGATACACTTGGATATCAAAGTGAAGTTGCATTGTGATAATATGAGTAGTGTGATGCTTGCAAGCAATCCCATCTACCATGCAAGATCTAAACATATTAAATTACATTACCATTTCATCATAAAAATGGTACTAGCAGAGTAGATTGACTTGATGCATGTGAAGACTAAAGACCAGGTAGTGGATATCTTTACCAAATCACTTGGTAAAGAAAAGTTCATCTATTTTAGGAAGCTCCTTGGAGTGTTGCGGATGGTTTGAGCTAGAGGGGGAGTGTTAGAAATCAAGCTCCACACATATCTCTTTATGTCTATGTGACTGAACAACATCAATTGGATACACCTGTACATGTGTGTGACATTGAATAAGTTGGTGTAGACTTGATCTAACCATAGTTACATGATGGTTAATGTAAAAACCTATTGTAGCCTCTTTTTTAGCTAGTAGTAAGTAATGAATAATGAGAAGATAATGAAGATGAGTTGAAGCTCATGGTTCCGCTCCACTCTCTGTCTCTCCCTCTCTTCCAATACATACTTCACTTATTTTTAATCTAGCTCAAGCTTTTACATTACCTCCCTTTTTCCTCGACTTTTACTGATCCTTATCCACAAACCTTATCTCTAATATTATCCTCACTTACATAGAATACCTTATTACTTTGTGCAAACATGCATTTGCTTCACATAGATTCCTAGCTCCTTACCCTTGCCATATGTTTACCCTCACCTCTTTTGTTAAACTTTGAATGCTCTCCCTTATCTAAAGTTTTTATCACAATATATTTCTATCACATCATGCAACACATATGTTCCATGCTTACATTCTCATTAATTCCATTGTTTACTCTCTCTTGTCAACTAGTGGAATACATAGAAAATTCATTTATGGACAACCTTAATTCTCTACCAAATGAAGGCTCCTCACATCCATCTCTTTGTCTAAATCTTCCATTTTGTGCTCTCCTACTTTCATCTCATCCATCCAAGCATGTTCTAGTTCTCTCAGTTGCTTTCAATACTGTAATGTTTGTCACCACTTTCAATCTCTCCCCTTGCATCCTAGAATAGAGGACTCTATCTCTGTTGGAACAACATTTGAAGAAGGGGAAAGACATTTGGATGGTACTTTAGTGGCAAGAAGGTGGAAAAACCTTGTCACTCTCTTAATTAACAATGTGGATATTCCTACTATTCCTCATTAACTCTTATTGGACAACAACCTTCAAGGTCACTCCCTCATTAGGTACATTGCTTCCACTTCTCTTACATCTATGAGTTTTGTTCTATTTTCTTACATTTATCACCCAACATCTAGTATTTATCTAAACTTCACTTCAATATCAAGATCATATCTTGATCCTTATCTTCCACTCTTTCTATGTACTCAATATCCTCATATTCTTATGGTTACACTCTACTTCAACTATGTGCCACAATTTCTTGACCAAATGCAAGTACACATACTCGGCTTCCTCCTACACATTTGGGATTCACAATTTTTCAAGTGTATATCAAAATTCTATCTCCTTTAATTTCTCATTATCACATCCCTACTTCTCAATCTGCAATCGTAAATCCGTACACATGATGTTATACTACTATGGCATTCCATCCACACTATGTTTATTTATCTTCCAATTCATCAAATCATCATTTCTTTTTATTCTACCCTATCCAACTGTAATGTGCTTGCCTGAACTTTCTTGGCAGCACGTTCTTAGTAGTCAATCAAGTGATGTCCTAGGAAACGCCGTCCAAGATTTTTGTGAAAACCCTCGGAGTTTTCTAACTAGGCTCACTTGAGTCTGCCATGTAGTGGAAGTTTTGGCCATTCCCACGAGGATAGACTTGAATCTTTCTAGGGTCAAGTCTATTACTAACAGTTGATTAGTATTAGCGGTTTGAGATTCCATCCCCTATAGGAATTGTTGACTGCAACAGACTGACAATGTATTGGGTTCAAAGAGAATGGGAGAAATATGACACTTTAATTCCTTCTACCCATGGTTTTAAAGTGATGCAAGTGAGGCTCTCTGATCTCTAATGGTCCATCAAAAATGTGCTTTTTATTCCTTCTTAGGAAAGCTCTCAACTTATCGAGACCACCCAACCTTAGGTCTGGATCCATCGAGGTCCTGTAATATCCCCCCCCCCCCCCCCCGGTGCCTCCCCCCATGAGAACCCCCCCTTCAAAAATTTTTAAAGTTTTTTTCAAATTTTTTTACTCTCACTCTCTCTCCCCTTGCCGTGTGCATGGTGGGGAGAGAGAGACAAAAAGTGAGTAAGAGGTAGAGAAGGGGGGCATGCAACCCCCCACAGATGGAGGGTGGCACCGTCTCCCTCCCTTACCACCTCCCTCCACCTTATAAGAAGCCCTCCCCCCCTCATCATCCGTGACAGCCCCCCCTTTGCCTGGACAGTGCCCTTCCCCCCCCCTCACCATTGGCAGCATGCAGCCCCCCCTCCTCCTCAACATCAATTCGCAGCCCCTCCTCCCTGGCCTACATCATCACACCCCCCTCGTAATTTCAGCGCCCCCTTGGCCGTGAAGAAGGAGTAGGGAGAGATAGAAGGAGAGGAGAAGAAGAGAAGAAGAGAAGAAGAAGAAGGGGGAGAGAGAGAGGAGAAGAAGAGAAGAAGAGGAAGGGAGAGAGAAGGAGTAGAAGAGAAGAAGAAGAAGAAGAAGAAGAAGAAGAAGAAGAAGAAGAAGAAGAAGAAGAAGAGGGAGAGAGAGAGAAGGAGAAGAAAAGAAGAAGAAGAGGGAGAGAGAGAAGGAGAAGAAGTGAAGAAGAAGAAGAAGAAGAAGAAGGAGAGAGAGAGAGAGAGAGGGAGGGAGGTTGAGAAAGGGTGGAGCTGAAGAAGAAGAAGATCTTGGCAGAGTTCTCCACGATGGCACCAAAGCCGAGTATTGCGACGAGTCTCGATCATAAGTGGAGCCAGAGACACGAGAGATGCAGATGGAGAGGCAAGCATCAACTATGCCCCTACTCCTGCGAATCAAGTCCAAGTTCCTCAAACTCTTGTTTTCTCTAGATGTTTATATCATCACATTTAAAATCTGTAGACTCATTAATGTTGTGCATAGCTTGCCATAGGAGTTGTACAATACCACCATTGAAGATTTTAGATCATATCAATTTCATAAAGAAAACACATGAGGGATGGGCATGCCTTAGGGGAATTATTGCGATCATCTTATGCATTGAGTGTTGTACTCAAGAGTTGCAAAAATTACTTCGAAAGCTCGCGTGAAATGATAGAATAATGAATTTTGCATAGGTTTATGCCACATGAAATGATAAGGTTTCCATAATAATTTACATAAAATGACAAACTTTCATCTAGTTTAGTGTGTGGTTAGTTGGTAAGACTCATGGTTTGCATCTGTGATTAAACTAAACACATGAAATGATAGTTTCTATTCACATGATCCATTTGCACTGATGTAGGGAAACTTAGGCCATACAAGTACCTGCATATTAGGGTTAATTACTCATTGACTAAATGTGAAAAGAGTTAAAGATCGCGGATTGTATTAATGCATTAAGAATCCCAAGTGCGAGAAAGATGAGTCGGATTGGAAAATTCTACAAAGTATCGCATTAAGAGAGATGGAAGGGACGCATCCATCTAGACTGCATCCTAAAGGCCTAGATGAAAAGTCTTGCATTGCCAAGTGTGTTAACTGAACCTGGTTAGAGGGAGATGAGTAAAGAACTGGAAGAATAAAGGACCCTTGGTTGGGTTGCGAATAAGGCTTGTCAATTGCCTTGGTTGACCAGTTAATGCTTTGAGTTAGGGTTAAGATACCATAAGGTAAAACCCAAGGGGAAGAGCATGTCAAAATAAGTTAACTTACCAAGAACATTTGCTTGCATGATCTTGTTTGAGATTATTGGGATCTCACCAAGTCGCGAATGATCCAGGATCAGATGTTGGGAGCATTCGGGAAAAAGGAATCACACCTCAGAAGTTGGTCGTACAAACTGCTTCACTCAACGTTGAGTTGTCTTCCATATCCAGCGTAGATCTATCATGGAGAATCAAGCACTCATCTTTTCTCCTTCACTCTGCACACCTCAACGGCCTATTCTTGGTGATACATCTGGTGGCTTTTCATTTTCCCTCTGCAAACCTTATCATCTGTTACTTTAATTAGCTATTAACCTTTGTAATATTTTCTTTATTAAACCATCAAATTAAACATTAAAAGAAAAACTCAAGAGAGAGCCCATGTTCACATGCTATGTTGGGCACACAAATATGTGGCATCCTATCATGCTCTTATGCAGGATGGTGGACACCTCAGTGGATTGCTGCAGAAGAACGTTTTCTTTTTAGAGAGTATGTGATGTTTTTAGTGTGGAAGTTTGCACATGTCCCTTCCCTACAAGCTTCATGACAAGTCAACTTCCCCATTCGGTTTCCCTTTTTTCCCTTTCCTTAATGGTGACTCTTCTTCAGTGGTTCGCAAGGACACTTCACTTCTTAGTGTGGGAGTATGCTGGAGCTCAAATATGCAGAAAATTTATGTCATGCAGAGTGAAATTTTTGTATCAAAATGTCATGAGAGCCATCCTTTTGTGTATTCCCAAATACAAAATGTACCATGTTGTATGGTCTAATATGTGGACAAGGAGGACAAAAAAGTTAAGTTTCTAATGTCCTAATTTTTTATGTACTCAAATGCTTTTTTTATAAAGAAATATTAATATGGGAAGAGTCCTGTGATGGTTGGTTAGGGGAGTTGCAACCACTTGCTCTCTCTTTATCATCCTACTCTCACGTATCTTTCTCTCTCTCTCTTTTGGGGCACAACTCTTATTTCTTTCTCTTTGTGTGTTTCTTGTTGTATCCAAGGAGAAGGGAGAGAGTGAGGATAAGGAGAGTGTTGATCTTTTGTGTGCCAATTTTGTGGAAGGAAGAGAGGCTTGAGATTGAAAGCCAAGGTTTCCACATAGATTTTGTGGATGGCCAAGTACAAGAAGTCAATAATGTACCTCATCAAGGTCTTTGTTGATTACAAAGGGAAGGTGGACTAACCTTAGTCCCTAGAAATTGATAACACTTCAAGATATTAGGATACCCATGGGGTTCTAATATTTAGACTTTACTTGTCCAATAAGAGCAATCATATTAGGTGAGATAACCTTGGTATATTGATCATATACGCATTTAGTATCCTTCCAAATTTTATATTTATAAACTTCATCTTATCCTTTCAAAGAGCAGTGTACTTATAAAGTCCATTAAATTTAAGTTCCTCAAGCCATTTCAATAATTTAAGAATAGTTCCACATCATCATGCAAACTCGCATCTAGATAAAAGTAGGGATTAGCCCCTCCCCAAGTAGGACTCCAATTGCAACCTATTCATAAACTCAAATGTAAGTTGGGAAGAATAGATGTTTAGTGTAAAAAATCATAGTAATACCATGTCACACTAACATAAGTATAAAAGGGAGAGACATGTAATTTTTTATATCATTTTGAAGCATTAGTACATTACAGTCTCTTACCTCATCACCTTGCTCACAGCTTCTATGGCTTCTCACCTCCTCTTGTCTTCCTCTCTCCATTTCTAGTCTTTCTCTCTCTTTTATAGTCCTCTCTCTCCTCTTTCTCTCTCTTTTGTAGTCCTCTCTTTTGTAGTCCTCTCTCTCCTCTTTCTCTCTTTTTGTAGTCCTCTCTCTCCTCTTTCTCTCTTTTTGTAGTCCTCTCTCTCCTCTTTCTCTCTCTCTAGTCCACTCCTTGACAAGTGGTATCAGAGCTTTGGTCTTTGATCCATTTTTCTTCTCTTTTCTTCATATTCAGTCCAGTTTTTAATCATAAAAACCAATTCAAACTATTACTATAGGTACAAGACATGGACAGTGACTAGCAATGATTTGCAAGACATCTACAATTGGAAGAAGACAATGTCTGGAGATCTGTGGGATAGATATGGCCATGGAAGGACAAAATAGTATATCATCATCAAATTTTCATGCAATTTTGAAGGTAACATGGTCAAATAGGAGCTAACCAAACTTGGAAGAGAAACAAATTGTGGTACCTTTCAGGTGAGGTTTCTCTTTCCCCTTTCCTCAAGATCTTGTCAAGCTTCCATGGAGTTTTTAGTAGATATCTCCTTCTAGCTCCCAGATTATGAAGTTTCCTAGTCATTTTATACTCAAATCTTCTTCTACTCTTCATCCTCAATAGGAGGAGTACCAAGTTACACCATAGTTGTGGACTGTTTACTATTGTAAATAGCCCCAAAAATTGTAGCACAATTATGAGGTTGTTCTCTAGCCAATTCCTCCTACTATTGATCATCATTTGGTCTGAGGCTTGGTCATTAATCTTTGGTATGTTAAACCTTTAACAAATTTTTGGCAAAGTTGGAACTCTTTGGTATGTTAAACCTTTAACAAATTCTTGGCAAAGTTGGAATTCTCCTCTTCTTCCATTTTTTGAGAAACCCTAGCCATGGACAACCATGAAAGCTTCAACTCAAGCTTTAATTTCTCTTCAACTTCTTCAAGATTCTTCATCCTTTTAGCCTGGGGATTCATTTTAGTAAATATTCTTGAAGAGATTGTAAGGATTAAGCATGAATGGCTAAGGATTGACACTCAAGAGCTTCTATAAATTTGGGGGAAATGGGTTTAATGCTTCAATCTTAAGCATTTGAAGCTTCAAGATTGCTTTCAAGTATTAAATACACAAGAATTTAATATTATTTTAGTAACATTAGGCAACCTGAGGCTTCATCAAGCATTTGGGGATCAATCAAGCCTTCATCAAACACACAAAAGGTATTCCTCTTCAATTCTTAATCTCTCCCATCCATCCAATTGATTGAGAGATTAGAGAATTGTAAAATGTCCATCAAAATTTAGCCAATCATTGCTTAAATCAACCCATTCATGGAATGCAATATTTACTTGATGCATATTGGATCCAATCTCAATGAATTAGAAGCTTCAAACTGAAATTCTAGCATTAGATTCAATCCAATTAATTAAGCCCATTGATTGATAAGATTTCCTACTCTAATCCATTGAACTGCTAATTATCTCTCATTCTTCATGGCAAAATATATCATAATCTATTGTAAAAGGGTAAGTCAGTAGTGAATCAATGCTTGGTAAGACTCTCTTCCCATTTATTTTTCCAAATTTCAATTCTCTTGCATTTCATGAAAAGAGCTGAATGAAAATTTGATAAGAGTAGTATGCCACTACCATGTTGATATTCCCATTGAGGAAAAAGGTGGATGTTGAGGGAGATAGTGGAACAAAAGAAAGGTGACCCTTCCTCACTACTAAAGATCCCAATGAAGGGATGCAACCAACTGGCCCCACTAGGGGGAACTTTGCCCACCTCTCGATGATTTGGAGCCGGTGTAGGGAGCTTGTTCTACAATTTTATTCCTCACACAAGTACAGCAAGTGGACAATTGAAGATTGAAGTACTTTCAACAACTCAAGTACCTTCAAGATCAAAACAAGGTAAAACAGGGGATTTACAAGACGCTACAATGTATATACTGGTCATTACAGGTACCATCTTCACCATTGAAGTATAGGTGTAAGTACTATAGGGTGACCACAAGTTCTGTCTAGCTTCTTATAGGGTTTAGAAGCCATTAGGCACTACAATTTTTCTCTCACAGATGGAAGCAGGGTACTTATTACAGGTCAAAACAGGGTATAAGCCGAGATAGTTCAGCCTCAAATATTGAATTGTAAAATTTTCTATCCTAAACCTATTATGATATGCTATAGCTCATCTTGAAGAGGGTATAATTGTCTTTGATTTTAATCAAAAATTTTGGGAATCAGAGTTTCCTAGCTCACGTTATAGCCAATTTTCTTACAAGGGGTATTGCAGGGTTGCACTATTATGGCAGGTCATAAGGGAGAGAGTAAGGCCTAGGATGAGTATGCATACCAAATCAAAGATTCAGCATTGCTAGAAAATACATCTCATGAGGGCTGTGAAGAGGCTCAAATGCAAGGTAAAATCAGTGCACTCAATAATACCATGTGCGAACATGAGAATAGACATGCTCAAAGGCATATGGAGCTATTATCTAGAGTGGAGCAAATGGTAGTGTCTACTAATCAAACGAAGCCTTCCATTGAGAAGTTGGTGGATTCCACTACCTAACCGAAGGCTTCCATTGATAAATTAGTAGAATCTAATGCTCAAATAATGGCTCAATTCTTCCAATGGATGCAAATGCAAATGGGAACCAAGGAAGCTAAGGAGAAAGCTCATTCAAATAGTGAACCTTCAGTTCCACTTCATCCACCTAACCAAAATGGTCAAGGTCATGGTATCATTGGACTAAGGGGTATTCCCAATAGTCAATATGAAGTAGATGAGACTTCACAAAGGCATGATGACTATTTGGGCAATTTGAATTGTGCTAATTCCCAAGCTTATGGGCTGAATTCCCAACTTTCTAGAGGTCCTCTACCAAACGGAAAGGTTTCATACTAGTTCTCAGCCACCTATTGGAAGAATACCATATTATTTTGGAGGTTCAATTCCTAGTAGCCATGAGTATTCTATTTTGGGACAACAAACTTTTCATGAAAGAGAGCTAAAGGATAAGATCATTTTGGCAAAGTACAATGGGCAATCATCTTCACCATCCGATCTAGAGGAATGGGTTTCAAAATTGGAATCTTACTTTGATATATTCCCAAGAACTGATGATATGAAGATTCATTTTGCATCTTTGCATTTGGAAGGATTCGTGCATACTTGGTGGAGATAAATTAAGAAAGAGAACATACTTGTAGAGAATTGGGATGCATTCAAGACATTTATGGCTCAGGTCTTTGTCTCTCCTCTTGAAAAAGAGAAATTGGCATTGGAGATGGTATGGATTAGAACAAAGAGGCCTAAGTGTACAGGATTATACAAACCAATTTCTCAACCTTACCATGTATGTAGAGAGTATTAGTGATGAAGCTAAAATCCACAAGTATATGTGTGGTTTAGAACCTTCTTTATCAGCTAATGCTATGGTGCAAAACCCTCCCAATCTCTTCAAAGCTATTGATCTTGTGGAGTGCTATGGAAGGAAATATAAAAGAGAGTCTTCATTTCAGCCTACTTATGGATAGCCAAGGATTGTTTTCAAATAGGGACAAGTTGGCAATGTTTATGGTAGCAATCATGCACCAAGTGGGGGATTAAGAGTGCCAACTTAACCATCATTTAATGCTTCAAGACCTCAAAGCAATTTTAGGATAGCAAATAGTTTAAGAGTGGCTTTTAAATAAGGGGACAATAAATCAAAATCTACTTCAGCCAATATGAATCCAAAGTCTATTCCTATGGAGCTCTACAAAGAAAGAAAGGGAAAAGGCTTATGCTTCAAATGTAGAGAAAAGTGTACAGCTAATCATGCAATAAAGTGTGTACACAAAAATGCAAAAGCCAAGGTTCATAGTATATTAGTCTTTGAGGATTTCGAGGATGACATTGATGAGGTCAATGCATTTGTACCTACTATTGAAAATTAGGATATTGAGGAAGAAGTTGGGCAAGAACATTTTTATGACCCTACCAACACTTTTCATTTTGATCCAAGTGGTAGTGTTTCTCTCGATCTGGGAGGAACTCATGATGAGATGCCACTAATTATTCCATTTTAATGGATTCTTGGACAGGTTCCAAGAGCCCTAATTTACTTTGTATGAAGGGTAATATTCATGGGAAGGATGTGTTTATCCTAATAGATAGTGGTAGTACACACAGTTTTGTGAATAAGTCCATTATGGATAAGTTGAATTATCTTTCCACTGACTTATAGTAGCCCATAAGAGTTTAGGTAGCTAATGGTGAAGAAGAAAACGTCACTCAAATATGCCCACAAGTTTCTTTACAATTGGCTGAAAATTATGAAGCAAAAGTAAACTTGATAACCTTGGAAATGGGACCCATAGATATTGAACTCAAGTAAGATTAACTGATGACATGGGGAAATTTAACTATGGATTTCTCACAGCTATATATGGAGTTTATCTTTGATGGACAGCTCATCCATTTGTAGGGAATACCTAGTAAATCAAATTTTTTCTTATCACCATTCAACAACTCAAAAAGGAGTACAAGAGGCGCTCACATATTTTTGTTTTGCACCTGAATAAAGAGGTTGAAGATTAGTCCACAAATTCAGCAAATTTTCCACCTTTGAAAGCTCTTCTTGATGAGGAGTACATGGATTAGTTTGAAGTACCTACTTCATTTCCTCCCAAAAGAGCAATTGTAATGTTTCCGCTACGAAATATTCAAGATCCTAAATCTCGCGCAAAAGCGGTTCAAAATAATCTCCCGCAACGGAAAAACCTTTGGCTAAGTGCTCCACCCTCACGCAATAGCAAACTCCAGCTCCATGTCATGTATAGGAAGCCATGGCTTGAAAACCGCGAGCCACCGTAGGCCTACACGGGAACACCCCTTCAAGGGGGAAAAGGGTTAATGAATAAATTTTTGGAAAAAAATTTTATGGATAAACTCCCCTCCCCTTCAGCCGTTGCATGGCGGGGGAGAGGGAGTGTGAGAGGAGTGGGTGTGGTGTAGGAGAGCATTGGGGGGGGGGGGGGGGGGGGGGGGGGGGGAGGAGGCATGCAACTTGCCATGTGTGTGGCTATCCCTCCCCCCTTCAATCTATATGACCCCCCCCCCCCCCTCAAGCTTGAGGAGGGGGAGGAGAGGGAGTCGTGCTGCCCACCCTACTGCCATGAGGAGCCGCCAGCTGTCCTGCCGTCACCACGTTGTTGCCGTGCCCCTGCCATCATCATCACCATCATCTTCATCATCATTACCATCATCATCTTCTTCTTCTTCAGCATCGTCGTCATCCTCCCAATCATCTCCCCACCTCCATGTCATTTCTTGTACTTCTGAAGCTTAGAAGCTTCCATTAAGGCTTCCATAAGCCTTGTTTACACATGACTTCCCTAGTTTTTAAAACCAATCTTGTAAGCCCCAATTTCTGCACGGGGAAAGAAATATCAGCCTAGTAGGCAGTTTTGGAAACCGGAAAAAGGGCAAGGAGAGTTCACGGAGTCCAAGTCCACTACGCCAATGGCTCCAAAGCAAAAGTCGCGAGGCGCACACGCAGGAGCTTCCAACCCGAGTACGCGAGTGGACAACGCCCCGATTCTTAATGCCTAGGCTCCGATAAATTTCCTGCATGAAAAGGATGCATTAAGCTTGTCTTTAAATTCTCATAGGCAAGTTTGAATACATTGGAAAATTCATATACTCGCATTGAATTACCAAGTTAAGTTGCATGACGAGTACTTGCATGGTCAAGGGTAGTTGCATTCTTATATTGCATAAGTTTAAAGGTGGATTTGTCTAAAGGCATCCTTGTTGCCTCGCAAAAAGAACATCGCATATAACACATATTGCACTTAGGAAATAATTTCCTAGTTGTGACTCGTGTATGAGATAATCTTAGACGCCCATTAAATGAAGTCCAAATAGTCGCAATGCATGGAGAGGAAATTATGAACTTTGCAAATTGCATGCGAAGATGGTTACATTTTAAGTTGGGATAAGTGATAAAAGGAAGGATTAAATCAAGGATGGATTCATGGCATTCGCTCATGCATGGAATTCTCTTATCAAAGTTTGAATGCATCTTCATTAAAAATATTAAAGCTTTGACTTCGTTGCATCAACGAAGGGTTTATACGAGTTAGCTCTGAATGTCAATCATTATAATGTAGGGCAAGGAAAAGAATGATCTCTAAGTTGCATAAAAGCAAAAGGTCTATGGTTTGAAGTTACATACTCTCATGAAATGATGCATCTCACCTATCTTCCAATTACTTATATCTTTCAGGGGAATGTACTTGAAAATTTAGAAGAATGTATTTACATCTTTAAAAGAAAGATCATCTTAAATCGTGGGTTGGTTAGAGCAACTAAGTAACCTGCATATAGTTGCGTAGCTTACATGAAAATCATAAAGGTACGATTAGATTGCATAAGACGATCACCTCAAAGTGCTAGGTAGGGTTAAGTTACGTTAAAAATTCTTCCTAGTATCGCACTTAGAATGCTGACCTAATATTTCCGATCTCAAAGGTCCTACCCACATTCACGAAATGTCAGGGTTAGCTAAACGCCCATGCAAGAATGATCTAGGGTTCTCACCCTAAGGATCAATTGATCAAATACTAAACCTACGTATGAATTTGGGATCCCTAGGGCCAAAGCGTTATCGGCCTAGTAAGGTTAGGGTTGGATCAGGTCAAGAGGACTCCCAAACCCTACATCTTGACCAAAGGTATTCTTGTCCAAGGAATACCGTGTGATGGGAGAAGTTGGGTGCTGACCCCTATCTCGTGCAACAAGTTGCAACGTCGCATGGTTTTGTGTCTAAATCACAAAATAGAATTGTCACTCCTTAGAACAAGGTTGGCGAGTTTTAAGTACAAGTCTAATTTTTCTAGAGGATGAACAGTCATCCTACTACATCACCCTTCCTTGGGGCTGATTTGCCAAGTTAGGGTATTTTTGAATTGACTAGCAAGCATTTGACCAATCAAGTGAGGACAAAAAGGTTGCCTAAGATTTATTGACTAAGACATAAGGATACCTAAGATAATGACAATTTGGGTCAATAGGGTATAAATCCTAACCCAAAGAAAAGGGTAAACAAGCAACTCAGCTTACAAAACCCTTGGGATCTTGCCAAGTCGTGATTGATCATGGATCGAATGCTGGATGGATTCAAAGAGAAGGATTTACACCTTAACAGTTGGCCGTACAAACGACCACTGGAATGCTCGTGATTGTACACTAGGAGCACTGTTTGTATTTCTCTGCTCAAGGAACTAATACCGAAAATATAACTAATGCTTCAGGTTGAAAGCTTGAAGGGAGAGGTAGTATCAGTTACCCCCGAGTGTCTGCTTGACCTTATCCAAGGGGGTTGTTTAGCCGTCCCGGGTACGTGGACCGAACCCGCCACAAGAGGTCTCTCTGTGGGTGCTACTTGGAGCAGGAGGACGCTCGAGTGCCAAGGGGGCTCTGGCCGTAAATCCCTTGCCTCCGGATCCTACACAAGAGGCCAACGTGACTTGAGATTGGATCTCGAGGTCCGCATACTAGTTAACGGTAGAACTTGGAATAGCGATCCCTACTAAGGATTACTGGATTAGCCTTCGGGCTGGATTATATGATGTATTCCAAAGACTGATAAATAAAGATCAAATGTTGAAAAGGAACTTTCTGGATATTGTTTTCCTATGTCAGTGCCTAAGTTACGTGAAGGAACCAATGATTAATTGGTTAATTAAAGAAGTTGTTTTTGCTTGTCAAACTAAATGTGGTAGGTAATTAGATAACAAAAGCAACCTAAGAAAAGTGTGTGGATGTGACCATGGGTCCTTCCTACGGAAGGGTAGTCCCGGTTGGCCAGGAACTTTTCTCAAAGGAATTGACAGCAAGGAAACGATGACCTAGAATCTTTAGAGCTAGAGTCCCGATTTGTGCTATTTTAGGGTAATAGAATGGGACTATGCCTTACAGACAGAGAGGTCGAGCTTCGCATCCCTCTCGTTTCCCATTCTCCTTGAATCAAGTGCAGTATAAATCCACTTCTCAAGTCGGTCCTAAGTGGGAACGGCCGGAATGCTTCCACTTCGTGGCAGACTCAGGAATACCTAGATCGCAAACCCCATGACATTCCTTGGGAGTGCCGGGTGGTGCTTTCTAGACTCTCTTCCTGATGGGCTGCTAAGACGTGTCCTTCAGAGTGGACAGGGGAACACGTTACAGCAATAGATCACCCAATTGATTTGGAGCCCAACTCAAAGCCAATTAATAAGCCACTCTACAAATTGTCCAAGTGTGAGTGTGAAAAAGTAGCCAAGCAAATCAAGGAGCTTCTTGAAATGGGATTCATTGAACATAGTTCTTCACCTTATGCATCTCCAGTCTTGTTAGTTAAAAAGAAAGATGGATCTTTCAGGATGTGTATAGATTATAGGGATCTTAACAAGACCATAGTGAAGAACAGGTACCCAATACCCAGAATTGATGATTTGCTTGATGATCTCAAGGGGGATAGATTCTTTACAAAGATTGAATTGAGGTTAGGGTATCATCAGACCTGTATGTGAGAGGGCAATGAAATCAAGACTACCTTTAGGACTGATCGAGGGCTCTACCATTTTTTAGTAATGCCATTTGGGCTTACTAATGCTCCAGCTACCTTCTAGAGTGTGATGAACAAGATTTTGCACCTTTCCTCTTTTAGTTTGTCCTAGTCTTCTTTGATGAAATTTTGATTTATAGTAAGACCCTTTAGGACCATTTATCACATGTGAGGAAGGTTTTTGATGTATTGAGACATCAGAGACTCTTTGCTAAGGAGAAGAAATTCTCTTTCATGGAGACTGAAGTGGAATACTTAGGACATGTTGTCAGTGAAAAAGGGATCCAAGCTAACCCCAAGAAGGTGCAATGTTCCAACACCTACTATCACTACTTCACTTAGAGGGTTTCTTGATTTATCCTCATTTTATCGCCAATTTATCAAGCATTATGCGGCTATTACAGTTCCTTTGACTAATAGGTTGAAGAAGGAAGCTTTCTTTTGGGATGCCCTTGCAAATAGTGGCTTCAACTAGTTAAACGAACTGCTTACTTCTGCTCCTATTCTAGTATGCCTGGATTTTTTGAAGGAGTTTACCATTTAGTGTGATGCCAGTGGCAAAGGCACAGGGGTTGTTTTGTTATAGGAGCATGGAGTGATTGCCTTTGAAAGTTGCAAGCTTACAAATAAGGAAATGGCTATGAATGTCTATGACCAAGAGATGGGATTATGGATGGTTATTTTTCATTGTTCCAATGTACCATTTAGAGAGAGCATGTGTGAGAGAGATAGAGAGTGAGAAATAGCCATTTTTGATGAAAAACAATGTACCTATGAGTGAGAGATCTGAAGAAAGACTATGTAGACTATGAAACTATTGAAGATGTATACTATGTGATGATTTTCATTCAAAGTGGATCATTTCTTTGTGCTCTCTTATGAAGAATATGAAAAATGTGTTGAAGTTTTGTTGTGATAAATCCATGGGAGAATTGCTATATGATGATGCATGAAGATTTGAGAAGATTATTGTTGTTTTTCTTCTTGTGGTTGATTAAAATATGAAGAGCGTGCTTGTTGATGATACAAGATATATTTTGTTGTATTAGATTTCCATTTTCTTAGTGTCTCTCTTGGGACTCCATGTTTATTGTATGCAGACGGGAAACACTATCATCAACAGGCATCAAAAGGGGCTAAAAATGAAGGAAATGGCATTGCTAAGAGGAGAAGAATTCAATGGATGCTTGCAAAGTTCCTTCTACCACTGAAGAATTGGAAATTCTCATTTGCAAAGCCACTTTCTACAAGAAATTTATCCCACAATGGTGGAAACATATTACCAACTTGATGCAGGCTCTATGTGTAGACTATTTTCTCTCCTTGTTGAAGTAACAAAGACATACATCTTGGTGGAAAAAAAATTGGGAGAAAACTAAAGAGCAAAAATAGAGAAAATAACCATCCATGGGAGATTTGACTTTCATTGAAGAGTTTCTAAACATCATCAAGTGGGAGATTGTGAAGAAGCTTTAGGAATCGTGGTCAGTTGAAGTTCACAAAAATAAGAAGAAAAGGAGTTGCTCAACGGCAAGATACATGGGATGCTTAGTACATTGAGAAACTTCTATTTTCCCAATTAGCAACCCACTAGAGGCTAGTAGATAGAGTGTTCTTCACAACCTATGCTATTGAAACCCTCTGAAGTTGGTATTATCAAGACAATGGCACTGTGGCGATCCTCTAAGAAGAATGAGTTTCAATACTTTTAGAATTGAATATCTTCCCCTCTGTAGTGGAATGAAAGTTGAATTTAGAGATGTTGAAAAGAATGAAGTAGAAGAAATATTGGCAAGAGATTCCTCCAAAGACTAAAGCCCTTCTGATTCTGTTCTGTTGAGTATAGAAAATGACATGGTGGCAAGCACTAGAATGATTCTAGAGGTACGTGAGAAGAGAGAAGGCAAAAATCAAAGTCAAGAATAAGCTCACATAGCACAAAAGCCTCCTTTGAGGCCCTTGCGGCACTCTTTACAAAAGTCCCCATGGCGACACGAGGTCCCTTCCTAGTTAGATCCATCTCAAAAATATTGATGGCAGGCCAGCAAATGTAGTCTCATTTCCCATCTTTAAGGGAGAGTACAATGAAGACCCTAATCTTCATGTAGATAAGTTCATGGTAGCGTGTGTAGACAACAATGCCAAAACCCCTAAGTATTAGCTGGTGATGCCACTTTGAAAGGCACGACATTTTAGTGGTATGAGAGACAAGCAATGGAAACTTTTGGCACATGGGATGACCTAAAGTTGGCCTTTCTCACTAAATTCGGGCATGAAGGTTTTGAAGATTGAATACAAGAGGAGTTCATAAACTTAAGTCAGTATTATGGTGAATGGGTGGAAGCATATGTCTCTAGAATGGGACCCATATACAAGAGATGGACCAACCATCACTTGGATGAAGAGGAGAAGTCTTACCTCCTTTCTTGCCAAGAATAGTATACCCACCAAACGCAGTTCTAGGAACTGATCCCTACCCCTACCCTCAAATGCAAACAATGCCTCAGTACAGTTCACCAAATCCACAGTGGTTGTAGATGATAGTACCTCAAATGATGGTTCAACCATAACAACAGTGACCTCAAACAATTTCCCAAATGACAACTCAACAGCAATATTGGAACCCTACCAACTGGAACCAACAACCCCTAGTCTCAATAGGAGCTTTGAACAGAATTAGAATAGAGGCCCCTCTGGATCAACTCAACCAATCTATGCAGTGATTACATAGGCTTCATAAAACCCTATGGCCCCTACTCTAGGAGGAGAAATTTTGAAGGAATATCTATCCAATTCACTTGCAAGCATCAAGAAAGAGTTGATGGATGCGATTACAGAATAGCTGCAAATGCTGAAGGTGAATACCACCAACCTATCTAGTCCTACAAGAGGTGGAAGGTATGTGATGCAATCTAATACATGGTATAGAAAGTGCCATCAATTGGGACATCTAACCACTGAATGTACCCAAAAACCAACCATCCTCGAAGCCCTCTGTTTGCATTGTTTAATGAAGAACCATACAGAGGATATTTTCTCTCTAAAGGAGACACATGAAAGAAGGAAGAAAGATAAATAAGCTAAATTCAACTTGTTGGAATCTAAGATAACTACCCAGGATATCGGACCAAAGTCTAGAGATTTTGGTCCTAATTTTAGCCCAAGGAAGTTTCCCTCTCAAAGTTATAGAGGACGACAATCTGGTGGTGGCTAGAGATCAAAGGTGGAGTGTTACAAATGTGGAGAAAAGGGACATATCTCACCAAAGTATCCAAACCCTAGAAGGTCCATGGACTACAAACCCTTATGCATTATATGCAAAGGAGAAGGCTACACTGCAAAGGACTATCCTAGTCTGGCTCCTGTGAAAGCTACCTTTGATACCCAACAAAGGACCCAAGAACCTGTCTCCAGTTTGGTGGAATTAGAAGTTGTTACAATAATGCATGCCAAGAAAAGAGAACCCATAGTTCCAAAAGTGAACATTTCCTTTACCAAAATAGTGAATTTCAATCTTCCCATGGAGAAACAGAATAATACAAAATAGAATGGTCCAATATAGAGTCATCTGGCAGTACCAAAAGAATATAGAGACAGTTACAAAGACAGAACCAGAGGTCCAAGAGATAGAGGATGCAGAAGTACTTCCAGTAGTAGAAGAAGTGTGGTTGTTGCCACTTCTAGAGGAAAGACGGAAGATAAAAGTGGCCTTTGCGGATTTCCTAGCCCATTGGAGAAGCCTGTGGATCCTATCAAAGTATATGACTTGGTCAAAGATCTAGACACCTTCAAACCAAACCTAAAATTCCAACAATTGTTGATATTGTCTCCCAGCTATCAAAAGAAATTCAAAAGCATACTAACAAGAAGAAGAGGTCTAAGGATTACTCCTACCACTATCCCTAAGTCCAACAAAGCCCCAAAGTTTGTGTGAAAGAAGTGGATGTGGCTAACGCCTTCTTGGATCATGGTACCCTAGAGATTGGCGTGTGGATTGAAGGATGCTTTATAGCAAACACATTGATTGATGGAGGCTCATTGGTAAATATAATGACAAATGCGACAATGAAGGATCTAGGCTTACAAGATATGTAGCCTACATAGTAGCTTATCAAACTGGCAAACAAAAGCAAAATTAATCCTTTTGGGTATTCTTCCATATACGAAGACAACCCTCGTAAGAAGAGATTATTGGCTGACCTATTTGGTAGTAAAATCAAATTTCTATAGGACCTCCTATCCTCTACTATTGGGAAGACCATGGCTTTTTGAAGCAAGGGCATGGATGGATTAGTTCAAAGAAATCCTAATCCTAGGTAGAGGACCCAACAAAGTGGTGCTAAAGTTGTATGGATTGCAAAAAGATAATGAACCCACTTCCATTGAAGTCATCACAAACTCTTCTAATGAGATAATAGGTGGCACATCAAGAGACGAAGAAGCTGTCAAACATATATTTTCCAAGAAAATAGAGGCATAGTCCCTAATGGTGCGCACTATAAGCCAACTCACGAAAGAAGCAAAGTCTTTGTCAATGGGTGAATACCTCTTGCTTGAACCTGAAATGACTTCAAAAATCACCTCTAGCAATGACATAGAGGCATGGATGTACTGTTCTCCCTATTACATGGCCGTAACAAAGATAGAGAGAAAAATAGAGACAAAAGTAGAGCTAGAGACAAGAGCAAAGATAGTTGCAGAAGTAGAGGCAGAGGATACAATAAAGAATCTATTCTTCTCTTATAGAGTCCCTACTGAGATGGAAACAGAGTCTAAAGAGAACAATGATGACAGTGTAGAAGATGATTATAAAAGTGCATTGGAAAGATCCATCTAGCTTGAAGAGGATATAAATGAGAAAGAAGTTTGAGGGGCTACAGAAGCTAAAGATCCCATGATGTTAAACATCATGACTCTAGTATCCTTTGGGCTGGTAAATGGATCTCCTCATGTGCAAAAACCTTTATAAGAAATGGATTAACCAAAATAATCCTTCCTTCAATAGTGATCCACATATTAGGGAATTTGGAAATTTTCATTGAGTTTGGGAATTCCCAATATGATAAATATTTGGCCACATGGTTAAATAGTATCCCCTTACATGAAGGCAAAATATTTTCTATATACTATATTTATAATTCTCTCAAGTTCTAGTCTCAAATATGGGGTTAAGATTTAACCACATGGCAAATATTTACTCCTTATTTGAAAGTGAAACTTGGGAGATTCCCAAATTCTCTAATATGGTATTAGTGGATCGTCACCCAAAGTTACCCTTCTTAAGAGAGGATGATGACGATGCACCTTACCAACAACCACTAGTCTACCAGCCCAAGCAAAACTCTGAAGGAACTTGTTGTGTGACGTTTCTAGAGGCATCCTCAGAAGATGAGTCCTCAAGCTAAGAGGTAACTAATTCCCAAACCAAACCCAGAACAACAATCATACCCTTTTAGCATCCCAAGAAGCAAGACGAGCCCTCCTGGAAAGAGAAAATTGATTCCAATGGAGCATCAAACGAGGAGACCACTCCCTTGAAGGAGTTAGAGCTGTACCCAAAAGTAGTTTGTGGGACCTTCATCCACAAAGTGGAAGGTGAAAAGCAATTAATGTTCATGGATATTGATGGTACTGAACATCACTTGAAGGTGGGTATTCGTCTTCCAAAAGAGGAGGTGTCATTCCTATATGACCTTCTAAAAGAGAAGTTGGATGTGTTTGCATGGTCCTACAAAGATTTAAAGGGGATTGATCCCATTGGTTTGTCAACATCACATCAACTTGGAGCCTGATGCCAAGCCTATGAGGCAAAGACAGAGGTGCATGAATCCAAATTACTCTACCCTTTTGAAAGCCAAATTGCTAAAGCTCCTTGAAGCTGAGTTTATCTATCTAGTGGCCAATATTGAATGGGTTTCACCCATTGTGGTAGTATCCAAGAAGAATGGAAAGCTGCGAATATGTGTGGACTTTCGAAAGTTGAACTCCAAGACTAAGAAGGATCATTTTCCTATTCCTTTCACAGACCAATTATTGGACATAGTGGCAGGCCATGAGCTTTATTCCCTCTTGGATGGATTCAATGGATACAATCAAGTCCAAATCATAGAAGAAGATCAATCCAAAACAACCTTCACAATAGAATGGGAACCTATCCTTATAGAGTGATGCTATTTGGGCTCTGTAAGTAGCACTCCTACTACCTTCCAACAAGTGATGATGGTTACATTCCAAAACCATCTACATGATTTCATTGAGATATAGATAGATGACTTCTATGTCTATATCCTAATCCATGAGCATTGGGGACACCCAGAGCAATGCTTTGATGAGTACCTCTCTTTTAACCTCTCTTATCCTTCTAAATACCTTAAGATTTTTTAAAAAATTAACCGTATGATTAAATCAAACCTATTCACACCCTCTCCAAACCTTATTGGCATTAAGGTACTCTACCATCTCTTTATATTTGCCATCAAGTGTCCTTTGACGCTAGCATTGTGTGCTTCTCAATTTCTCTGAAGCGTTTTTTGTAATCGAGATTAGACATTGCTATTAGGTAAGACCTTCCCATATCCCAAAATCGAAATGATTTGCTTATACCATCCCATGTCAAGCCATGTACTCCAAATCCAAGAGAGATCCAAAGAGAAATATGTTCATCTTGTATGCCAAAAACATTGCAACATCCATTCTAAGCCAAAGGCCAATCCTATGTATGGCAAAGAAAGATTGTCAAGAGAAAGCCATGTACCTATAAAGCACAAAGATCATGTCAAGAAGACTAGAGAAAAAAGCATGCATCATGCATCAACAAAAGGAATAAAGAGCACCATGAAGACCAAAATGCCAGAAGCTCAAACATTGGAGCAAAAGACCAAGAAGAAGATCAAAGAATGCCAAAGAAGCATGAAGGAAATGAAGAAGATAAAATACTCCGCTGCTACAAACTAACAAAATGTTTTGCAAAAATTTCCCATAGTGGATGTAAAAACCCTACCAAGATGTAAAGTTTCAAGCCTTAACTTGACTAGGCTGCCAAAGAGCTAGTTTCAAGCCAACAAGGGTAGAGACTCATCATTTGAGGGGGGGTATTGAGAAATCAAATGATGTATGCCTAGAAGAGGCTTTTTATAAGAGAGATGGCAAAAGTTGTATGCTCCATAAGCTCAAGGAAGAGATGTCCAAAATCCCATAAGCACAGAGAAGAAAAGTGGTACTATCCATAAAGCTATAAAGGCATGTACTTGACACTCATTTTTATATATGGTACAATCAATTTGAGTCACTCAAGATTGTGTTTATGAGTCTAAGCTAACCTATCTTGGAACCTAATTCACTTGAGTTATAATTACTCATTTTGATAATGTATCGTGTGTTTGACTTGCATCCACCATAGCTGATCTAGTTCTAGGTCCGTGTTTTCCAACAAGGAGGCCCCATGGTTAGTAGGCCATCTGGTGACAAACCTTGGTATTACTATTACTCGTATACTACACTTTGGCTTCTATAAGTGCAATTAAATTGGCCAAGAATCTAGTCTTCCATTCGAAGACAAATCATATTGAGATGTGCTATCACTTTATCGAGGAGGTGGTAGAGGACAAGCCTATTGAGCTTGTCAAGATCTCAACCAATGAGAATCTTGTAGATATACTCACTAAAAGTCTCTTAGTGGAACATTTTGCCTTCCTTAGGAAGATGATGGGTGTAGGATGAGATGGCGTTTGTTCCTAATCCTATTGTACTATATGTACATTTGTATTTTGTCACTTTTTACTTGTTCTCTCCTCACTAGAGGCACTTTGCCTTTAAGTGGGAGGATGTTAGGGGTAAAGTAAAGTTTCAAAAGAGTGAAGCAATGCGTGCAAGTCCTCGATTGCATTTTCACAAGCTCAACAAACTTCAACAATACACAAGGGAGGATATTTATGGTGCTTGATGCATCATTAGACTCACAAACCATGATGTTGATGTGCACAAGTTGAGTATCAATCTAAAGCAAATCATAATAGAAGTCAACCACATGTTTCGAAGATGAAGGGTAGTTGACTCAACTACCATCTGAATTTTGACAAGTCACGTTCATGTCTAGAATAGCTTATGTTGCCTTAGTAGGTATAAGGCAACTATTAACTCTCCATGCCAAACACAACTTGAGCAAAGAAGATCATTCATTATAGAGAAGGGAAGAATCTACTATTATTGTAATATGTGAGCACAAGGGAGAGGTGAAGCTATCGTGCACGCATGCATCCACACACACACGCACACACACATTTCTACCTGGCCTCTTATTTCAAAACACATACACACTTGTCTACTTTGTTTCATGTAATACACTTATCTTACCAAAAAACATACGCTTTCATACATGCACATCTCTATTCTACTCTCTTGTTACACTAGGCACACACACACTACCCCTTATCTCAGCCACATTTATGAATTTTTTTCCCTATTTTTGTGCATGATTTCCACCCTGTTTAGAGACATAAACAATGGAAAAAGTTGGCACTTTGCTATTATATTTGATTTGACTATTATAACCCCAGCTTTCTTTCTTAAAAGAGTCTCTTGATTAGCTAAAAACTTGGGTCACATCCATGACATCGATTGTTGTCTTGTTCCCCTTCATGTCTATGACTTGGTTGCTAAACTGAGGCCTTGGGGTATGAATGCCATGGATTTGTGAAGGATGATGGTTGCCCCTCACTCTAGATGGTTTTCCCCTTTCAAAAATATGCATAATTGGTTGGGAAATTTCTTTTTTTAGATGGGGAGGATTTCCAACAAGAGGAGTTACATGTGGATCTTTAATAGTTAGAGGTTCCCTTTGTGGCTTGCTCTCAATTTCCTTTATGGCTGAGATGAGTTCTTGGAATAGAGATTTGTTGCTTTGCTACAGATTAGAGATACCCTTGTTTAATTGTGCCTTCCCTTGCAACAAAACTTGATTCACATGTATTAAGCCTTCATTCAAAGTCTTCAAATCCTTAGAAAGGCCTTCATCTACATGTCCCAACTCTTATGAAAGTAAAAGGTAACCATTCACTACATGCACTTCATGTGTGTCATCCATTCCTTAGTGTGTGCTATAAGCAATCCCAATGCTTAAATCTTCATCTATTTTTTCAACATTATGGGATTCATCTGTGTAATTTTTATCCTCTTGAAAGTTCCTAACACCATCATTCAATGCTTTGATAATGGGATCTTTCTTCTTATTCTTGGCCATTAGGAGACTACTGTAATAGTAGATACTTTGTCAATAAATCTCTTGTTTCTCTCAGAATATAGCACCAATCCCAATGTTTAATATCTCTATGGGAATATTATTATATGGGATATACCAAATTTTAAAATATATGAACTTGGGTTGGAAAATTTGGGTGGAACAATGACAAACATTGTCCCCCTGTATGTTGTCTGGGTGATGTCTCATTGTACCTAGTGTTATAAAATCAGCCATAACTTGAGCTCCCAATATCATATCACCAAATTTTTTTATTCAAATCAAATATTAGGATCCCCTCTTTGAATGGAGCTACCAAGTTCTCAATTTGGATCATGATAGAATTTTATTTAATTGAATCTTTAGGTCTGAATAAAAGTTTCATGTACCCTGTCCACCACTTGTAAGTACCATGTTTGACCCTGTGGAAGTACCATGAGTGGAAAAATCCATTGTAAACCTCTGTAGAAACCTGAATAGGGTTATGAGCTATCTATAGGGCTCAAGGATAACCTGTAAATTGGTAGGTACCTACTGTAAGACCTGTAAAAATGTGATCACCACCTGTAAGTATCTTCAGAATAGGAGATGCCATGTATCTCTTCCAATCTTGTTCCAAAGGAACCTTTAACCACTTGTGGGACCCTGAATAGGGCCGATCATTGCTATACTACTACCAAACTCTTACAATGGGAAATGTACTTATACCTAAATTTGAAAATTGCATGGGCTCTTAGACTTAAGGGGTGTGCAAAGTTACTCCTCAAGCCAGGTTGTGCATCCCTTCAGGGTCATAATCAGGAAGGGAGGGTCACCTCTCTTTTATCTTCCCAATTTGCCTAGCATCTACTTTTCCTCATGGAAAATAACATGGCAAGTACATTTTGAAGGCTAATCAAACAAGGATGTTGTAGAGGCAAGCTCACTCTCAACCGCCAAGACTAACAGACCGCTTATTGTTCAAGCATTTCAAGCGAACACCTATGTCTATCTCTCACCTAGCCAACACACCTTCGATGCTACCGAGGTGTAGTGAGCTTACCTTGATGCCCAAATGAGTTGCCTCCTCCCTCAAGCACTCCAGTAGCTCTAAATTCGTGATGCAAGCTCAAGCAACCTCAAGCCTCCACCTTCAAGCTCCATCCTCCATAGCCACGTGCAAGACAAGAGAAGAGAAGAAGAGAGGAGATGATGGAGAGCTTCTTATCCTTGATCCCTCACCCTCACACACTCACTCCTTTACACTCTCACACGGGTCTCTCAAGTACACAAAAGCAAGCAAGAAGGAGAGAAGAAGATGAGTCCACTTTGCCACGCACCAAAGAATGAGCTTTTTCATTCACTTTTTGCCTTTCATACAAAACTCTAAATCTATTTTGGGTGATCATCCCCTTATCCCTTTTTTTACATTGCCGGCCATGGCCTAGGACCTTTTTCCCATTGTCCTCCTATCTTCCTAGCTTTTTTCCTCCCGCCCATCTACCTTTACAATTTGCAGAGGAGAGAGCTTGCGGCACTACAAAAAGTTTTAGGGGCGCCTCATATTTAAAAGTGTGCTTTTGCTTTTGCCTTAGCTTTTGAGGCCTCCATTGCACTTTTGGTCGTTTCCCTTATTGGTTCTTCCATTGTGTTTGATTTCTTTTTTACCCACCTCTTTTAGGTCCGGACTTGTGTTTATTCACTTTTTCCAATTTTTCTTGTCCTGAGGTTAACATTATCCCCCTCCTAGCCTAGTGCCAGTCCCACGGCATTTATGGGTAGCAGTTGGAAGGTGGGATGAGTGTAGCCATATGGCTTTTTTGAGTTTGTATACAAGCCCTTGTGAGGGATGGTGTTGGATGGATCAGCCCTTGAAATTAAATATGGTGTTGGAGTTGATCCCTTTGAGAGGTTGGCAAGAGGATGGATCAGTCCTTGAAATTTAAGATGGTGTTGATCAAAGCCCCTTTTTGCCCTCCAAGGGTGCTAAGACATGGCTTCTCCTTACTCCTTTCAAGTTGCCTTACCCCTTCACCTATGCTCATGCAGACTTTCCCACTTGCACATGAGAAATCCTGGCATTTCTCATAAAATGAATTAGATTGGGCCTTGCACTTTCCTTGTGAGAGCCTTTGGAGGTTCTCCTCATCCTTGAGAGAGCGTTGCTAGATTATTCGGTGCTTTCTTCTATCATTGAGAGAGCATCCTTCATCCTTGATGGGACTTCTCTCATCCTTGAGGGAGCATCCTTCATCCTTGACAAGACTTCCCTCATCTTTGAGGGGACCTCTTCAAAATAGTCGGAGCTTCCCCATTTTATTTCTGAGGTTGCCATCTTTTGTGTCTATTTTCCTACCTGAGCAGAATGAGCTTCTTCATTCACTTTTTGACTTGGTCTTCCTCTGCTTCGCTTTGGCTGCATGGTGACAAGTGCAACAACAATAGTGTAAGTTGATGACAATGTGGTTGCGAGGAGATTGGTCTTTGGAAGAAACCAATCAAACAATTGAAGTGGTGGGGGTCGAGAGTGTATTGAATAGATAATGGGGCCTCTGAAGTTGGTAGGTTGCATCATTGGGTTGTACCTAAGAAGAAAAGAAGGTGCACCAACATTTTCCATAAGGACTCTACGACCTCATCTTCCTCAAATTGTGTGGCATCCAAGAGAGTGCAGAGGAAGGTGCATTGTTAGGCTTACAAGGTCACCTGTGTGGCCTCTGCCCTGCTCTTTTCTAGCACCTTGTCACCTTCTGCAAGGGCTAGTTGGCGCACTTAGGAGCTCACTTTTCCTTTGCTCCTATTCACCCAATCATCTGCTTTTTTCTCAATTTCTTCCAAGCTTTTGCTGTGCCTGTAGCTAATGTCCTTAGCCTCTTCTCTTGTTCTTTGATTTCTCTTTCCAAGCACTTTTGTTCTTCAATCTTCGAGGCTAGCCTTTGTTCCAGATTTGCTATATGCTTTTGGTGTCATCAGCTTCTAGCTTCTTCTACTACTGCTAGTTGCTTTGTGACATCTCAAATTTTTTCAATTTCTTTTTGCAAATCCTTGTACAATGCCACCAGCTCATCAAAATTGTGTTGTAGGCTCATGAGGCTGTGTGTTTTTGCCACAAGTTTTGCTTACCATCTCTTGTTTTCTCCTCCTTTGGCCTCAAGCTTTGGTTTTAGCTCCTTAATCTCTCTCTGATAGATGGCCACTTGACAAGGTCTCTCTAATTGGGCTTTTGCCATCATCTCCCTTTCGGCCTCAAGCTCAACTATGGCTATCTTCTTATCTTATTTTGCCGGGCAAACCAACTATGATAGGAGTTCCTACACATAGCCATCGTAGGTTGTAGACAATGGTAGTACAGAGGGACTAGTGGTTATAGATGCATGTATCTTCTGTTGTTTGAGATCCCTTTTGGATTCTACGTCTATAGCTGCATGTCTTCTTGCAACTGATAGCTGATTTTTGACTCCAAGAAGTGCTTAAAAATAGCCAAAAAAATCTATATTTCAAGAGAAAAATAGACTTCGTCGAAGGCGGCAGCCGCAGTCATTACAATTTTAAGCAGCAAGCAACCGACGGGCTCCAAAAGTGCTTTAAAAACCCACCGGGCGACCGTTGGGAAATTTTCATAATTTTTTTGATTGTCGTATGAGATTGTTGGAAGTGCCAAGTAGTGTATGACCTCAAGTCAGACACCCAAAATTTTTCAGAAGTAAAATCCAATGCCAGACGCAAGAATGGGGATGCTTGGGGTCCAAAGCCCAAAAGAGTTTAAGTGTAAAAGGACTTGGGGGGAAGGGGGGTGACCCTTGGGTTCTCGCACCCCCTGAAATTTGACGAATGGGGGGGGGGGGGGGGGGGGGGGGCATTTCCCATCATGACGTGAATAAAAAATGGACTCCCTTCTTGCAGGCAATGAAATTTTGGAGGGGAAGGGACAATTGCCACTTCCATACAACCATACAAACTGATTGCAGCAATGATTTACTTGCTTCCTTTGCTCTCCACTACCGTCTCTCACACGAGCAATAGCTGCCTAGACATGGAGAACCAGATCTAGTCTTTCTTTCTCCTCCCTCTCTCTCCCCTCAAGGGGCAATTCATGCACATGAAGAAGAATGAAGACAGGTTGATGGGTGCTTGTCCGGTGTGGTACCGGATTGCTTCCAAATCAAGTGGGGCTGATGATGGATGATCGGGAAAGGACTAACCATCAATGGTGAGCTGTTTTGTTGTCCTGAATCAAATTTTTAAAAACCTGCAATAAAAAGGAAAAACCTAGTAATTCTCTTTTATGAAGGAAAATGGCTATTTTTTAATCGTTAATGGTCCAAATGATGTGCATGTTGAATGAAAATTGGTAACAATGTTTTTTGTTGTATTTTTTATGATTCTATGTCAAAAATCCTAGAATACATAATGCTATAATGCTAAAAATAATTTTCTAAAACCCAAAAAATGCCTTTTTTGTGTAAAAATGAAGGTTTTATTGGTTTCGGGTGGGGAAAAGTCTGTTGTGTGCATGAGAGGTTCGGCTAGCGCCATAGCCAATGCAAGCCCATTTTAGGTCCCATCAACGGTGTGTCTGCCGGGAGCTACCAATAAGTGGTGGTTCCAAAACTAGGGTTTCTAGTGACCAAATATTTGGTTTATGTCCTCTGACAAGAATTATCAAGCCGAAATACAAAAAGCAGAACGTGTGAGAGGGCTAGATGGTGGTTGGAGATTCTAAGACATTATTCTCCTCAAAGAAGTAGCCTGTTACGTATAAGTGGTAGTGGTTCTAATAACTAAGTGTCATAAGTAGCCCTTTGAGTGCAAGTGGAAGTCTTAGTACTTCCCCGCTTCCAATTAATCAGCCCACTTCAAGTGGGGTGTAGTTTTACCTATACAAACTCCTGTTGTCAATCCAATTGTAGCCATGGCACAACCCGTCGCAATTCCAACAAGGACTGTTAGGTTCCTCCTCCAATAGACCTGGAGGAGTCCTCTAGTAGTCGACTGAAATTCATATCCATGCACATCACCATCCCATCTCCCCATGGGAAATCTTGGACTTAGTTGAGCATGGGAATCTCAATTCTACTTCACAGGGAAAACGTGGACAAGTCACCTGTAACAGCAATCTAACGCCCACCTAAGAAATACCGCTTTGTAATCAATCAAAGGCAAGAGTGAGGTTAACACCGCACTTGGTTCAAAGAGAGTGAGAGATGGGGGAGAGTGTAACTCGATCCCCTTACCCATAAGGTAAAATCTCAACTCGCTAAAATGGTGTTAAACCTAGTAACTAATCCTACCTGTATTGTGAGGGTCACAATTTAATTAGCTCTATCTAGTGTTGGAAAGTTACCCAACTTATCGGGTCCACCCAGCCACCACAGGCATCCAATTGTCAGGATCGAAGCCTCCCACTTTCCTCGATGGGTTTACTTAGTTTTCTAATCAGCAAAGCATACTACCACACTATTTGGACATATAAATCAGCTTCCTTTTATTACTCTGTTAAACTGGGTTCGTTAAACTCGATCTTTAGCACATAATAAACAATTTAAAAATCAGATACTTTATTTCACCATCACTCCGCAAAGTGATACAAGACCGTCTTTCCACAGAAAGACACCGTCCAGCCTAGGATAGGACCTTCCAATCCCTCGAGATTAAGTTGTATGTGTTTGCACTCCCATCCGTGGTCAACAGGGAATTTTACTGGCTTAGAGCCCCTCTAAGCTTCCCTGAGCCTCAGGAGCCGTTCTACATAACAGGGGCACTTACCACTCGGTCCTTTGCCCTCTCAGGTGCTCGAGTGATCAAATCAAAAACACCTACCTCCCTCGGGAGCATAGGACCCCCACCCGCATGTGAGTTTTTTCACACTTCATAGAGTGTAAGGGAGCATTGGGTTGGGGATCCCAATGTCCCAAACCACTACAATCCACAATTCGTCCGGGTGTGCAAGCCCGGAATCATAAGAGCCATAATTCATCATTCACAAATCCAAAAGTAGTCATAACCATAAGACATTTTAACACAGTTGTCAATGCAATCCATAGAATCTATCCTCTTCATCAATTTACGTATTCCTTCCTGAAAAGCACTTGATAATACTACATCCTTTTACAACTCTAAGTAAGTTCTAACTAATCGTGATCCATATCTTAGGTACTAACCTGATTATCTCCATTTGGCCATCCATCATGACTATGGTTTATAGCCGCAACATCGATTTGTTGTGGGATGATTGGTTCTTCGGTTTGAATGGGTTTGGGGTTAACTTCTGCTTATGCTTCAGCATCGTATATTGAGTTTTGTTAGCAACTGTGGTGACCACTTCCTTGTGTTGGGGAGGTCTCTGAGCATGACTCGCTCAGCATCTTGACATTTGTTGGGAGCCATGGGGAAAGCTCATGACCTCGTGTGGATAGAGAGGGAGAGATTCTTTGAGCGTGACCTCTCTCAGCATCTCAACATTTCTTGGGAGTCATGGAAGAAGTTTGATGGGTTTGGGGGCAGCACTTCCACGTAAGAGTGGAGAGAGAGAGAGAGAGAGAGAGAGAGAGAGAGAGAGAAAGAGAGGCTCGGTTGATTGTAGTAGAGCTTCTCACGTTAACAGCACAGCAAAGAGACTTTTGCATGGGTCATTGTGTGTCTGTGTATCTTTTTATGTGATGCTCTACCCGTGTTTATACAGTAATCAGGGGGGAGTAAAGAGAGGGCACCTGCTTTTTGGTTTTTTTTATGACATCATCGATGACAAAGATTTTTGTTTATTTCTACCCTACAACTTGTTTGGATCATAACTTCGTCGTATAAACTCCAAATATAGTTGTCTGGGTACTCAAAGCGATTGGAACTCATCCATTCGACAAGATAGCACAGGAAAAAATTATGAAAATCCATCAAAAATAGGCAAAAATGATGATTTTTGTAAATCGTGTTATTTTTATCAATCTTTTGTCTTGGATGACTTATTCCCTTCAAAATAAGTCACACATAATATATTTGGATCCATCTAAAGTGGAAATTAAGTCATCTAAACATGATATTACATATTTCAGAATATTCTAGTAAACCAGTCTTGCTTCCTATAAATCCTGTAGAGATTCTGCAGTTTTTTTTTTCATATGTGCATGTGCAACATAAATCAATCTTCTTTGGAATGTATACCCACATTGTTTATTAAAATAAACTAAGTAATGGGAACATTACAGGGACACCGGATTTACCAGCATTAGGAGCACCTTTGCCCATCTTCCATGGGTTATGAGAAGAAGATGGAGAACTCCATATTAAGAAGTTTCAAATGCTCATGTTCAACTATTGAATCCAAGACGAAGGACACATAATGATGTTCTTCAATATGACGTTAAAAGGAAGGGTAGCAGTATGGTATCACAGTCCAGAGGCCGGAACCATAACTAGCACTGACTAATTCTTCACAGCCTTCCATACAAAGTTTGCTCCTGAGAGGGGTGGACATTATTGGTTGCATGTCTTGAATGTAGCACACCAAGAGCCAAATGAGAATGTTCAAGCCTATGGCAAGAAGCTAAAGTAAGTTCTTCGCAAACTTAATACTTATATCCCCATTCCACCGGCTATACAGTTGCAATATTTCCTACATGGATTAGATTTCAATATCCAAGTGCAGCTTAGTAGTGTTGCTTTGGCCAACATTGACACTACTATTACCCAAGTAGAAGGAGTAGAGTTGTGCTTACAAGCAGCTTATGTAGCAAGGGTAAATTGGAATGGTAATAATTTGACACTAACTAATGGGATTCAAGGGGACCCCATGTCAAATGCGAATAGCAGAGGGAGTATCATGCCAAATTTGCCTATGTTACTAGCTCCTCCCAGTAGTATGACTATGCCTATGGCTAGTCAAATGGTCCCACTAAATGGTGGAGGCCAAATAATGAATCCTAATGTTGTCCCAGTAGGTCAGCGCGGCCAATTCCTAATCAAGTGGTTAGGTCGATGGGATGACAAACAAATGATCGCGGCTATGAGTCGAGTGTCTCTAATGTCCTTGGTGAAGTTAAGGACATGATGAAGCACTGCACCGATATAATTTCTGAATAATATAGACAAATAGCTGTGGATGTCAATTTTCTTAAGAAGCAACAGAATTTGATAGGGAATCGACGCCCTGAAGAGGGTGCCCCCTCAAGATTCAGCTATAAGTGATGTGGTGACTAACATTTCCCTAGGAATTATCCAAATGTAAAATGTGATATTTGCAAAAAGTTTGGCCACTTAGCTACTACTTGTTGGAGTAAGATCAATTCTTTCCAACAAGGGAGTAAACAACCAGGTCCTGTTAATCATCGCGCACAAGGGAATAATCTCCAGCAAGATGAGGGACCAAGACAAATATTGCAATGAGGAAAGGCTACTGTAGAGGAGTTGCCTCATGGAAGTGGGGGCCATACATGTCAATGACGCTAAAACTTCTAACCTACGAGCCGTAACAAGAGGTTAAAAGACTAAAGAGGGTGATAAAGGAACTGTAAAACCTGGTGAGGGAAACCCTAAGCAAGATGCTAGGGGAAAGCGAGTTCTGAATCCTGATATGGAAGTTGGATCTCTAAGGCCTGTTGATAGTAAAGTTGATCCCAAGAAAGATAAAGGGTTGCCAAGAAAGAAGGAAAAAGTTAAAAAAGAGACACAAAAGCCAGTCCCAAGACCAAAGGAGAAGATGGTTTGGCGAGAGAAGAGAACTTTGGCAAGAGGATGGTTTGGCGAGAGAAGAGAACTTTGGCTAACTACCATGACTTTGATCTAGCAAGTTCTCTTTGTGAAGTCAAACTAGACGTGAATCTCCTGCAGTTGATTAAACTTTCTCCAAGAGTATGCAAGGAATTCAAGAAAATCCTATGTATTGGGTATATTGTAAAACCTTTGGGCATAGCTAAAGTGGGAGAAGATTGGTTCAATCATGCTGAAAAGCATCGTCCCAAGGTTCCAGCATATGTAGATGGAATATTAGTGGAGCATGCTATTGTGAACACTGGATCCTCCATCAATAAATATCATGAGTTCAGACTTGATGGAGAGGCTAGGTCTAGAGATTCAAAAGGATGGCTCCACACTTCTTAGGATGGTTGATGATAGTCTAAGACAACCAAAAGGTTGCATCACTAAAGTCCATGTTACCGTTGCAAGCATGAAAGATACTCATTGAAGTACAAGAGAGATGCAAGAAATTTCCAAAAAAGGAGTATGGGCAATAAAATTTCCAATCAACCTACAAAATATGGGCAAGTTTTCAGCCAATCAAGAGACACTTTTAGGCATGAAAATAGAGGTTGTAATAGCAAAGTACCAACACTTCCCACTGTTTATGCCTCTAAATAGGGTGGAAATTTTTTTCAGAAATAGGAGCAAACTTTGAGAAATGTGGCTAAGCCAAGAGGTACTTTTTCAAGAGTTGAGAATACTCTTTTAGGCTTTGGACCCCGGGCATCCCCGTTCTCACGTCTGGCATGGATTTTACTTCTGAAAATTTTTGGTCGTCTGACTTGAGGTCCCATACTGCTTGACACTTCCCACACTCTCATACAATAGTCAAAAAAATTATGAAAATTTCCCAACGGTCGCTCGGTGGGTCTTTAAAGCACTTTTGGAGCTCGTCGTCTGCTTGCTGCTTAAAATTGTACTATGGTTGCCACCTTCGACAAAGTCTATTTTTCTCTTAAAATACAGATTTTTTGGCTATTGTTAAGCACTTCTCAAAGTCAAAAATCAGCTGTCATTGGCGACCATGGGATAGGGCGACTCAGCCCGTCGAATCCCACGAACAAATCTTCACATAAACACAACCACAAAGAGCATCAAGCGGATACATAAGAGATACACGATAAAACACATCACAGCTTTCACCCGACCCCCTGACAAAACCAAGGCAGAGGAGTAGGCCTAGCATAACCTGATAGAAAGCTCAAAGCTAGTCACTGATCGGCTACTCCAACATGGCCAAGCAAAAAAGAACTATCAAAGAGGTCATCCTAAGTGGTGGTCTGAGAACTACCTACCTAACTAAGGACAACTCAACTAGGAGCTCTTACGAGATGAGGACTCCTATAGCCTGATGAAAAAGTATTATCATTTTTTGGCACATCTTTCTTTAGGTTTCTGTACTTGGGCGTGTAAAAAGGAGGGAGCTGAGCATAGTGACCCAAGGAGAACAAGGCATCGGCCTCAGATCATGTCTCGGTACCCAAGAACCTACCAAGCCCTCGCGAGGTGACACTTAATCCTTTTCTAACGCTCACTTTTATTTTCGCTCCAACCTTCTTTTATTTGCTTTGCTTTTCAGCTAGTTGCCACCCCTAGGAAGACAAGGCATCGGCCCCGGGTCTTGTCTCATCCCCAGGAACCTACCAGGCTTTTTCAAGGCGATAAACAACTGCTCAAAGATTTTTCTTTCTTCTCTATTTTTGTAGGGGTTAGAACCCGTTTTTACACACCTCTGTATATTCATGGATTTTCTTTCAGATATTTAGGGTTTTTTCCTTTTGGCTATTTTTAGTAGGCTTCTCTAACTGCCCCACACTAACAGGACCTCCTAGAACAACCGCCTAGCAAGTCAGCAGAACAGGGTTACTAGAACTCCTGTCGAAAACAGGTCTTTCAATGCCTAACAATGCCTTTACAGGAGGCAATGACTACTCAGATCTCCCACAAACATAGATAACCTAAACCTGGGACTTCATGCCTTGATTGCAAATCCCCAACAAACAAAAAGGAAGTACCCCCTTATATACATATATATCATTAATTGCTTAAGGAAAAATACTTGGAAACAAGGGACGAAACCACCTGGAAGGGCCACAAGAAGCTCCTTTGCAACAAAGGATCCCTCTAGCGACTTCGTCAACCTGTATGATGCAATCACTAAAACACCAAACTATTGAACATACCTACACCAAACAGGCATAGGGTCCTCTTGGCCTAAAGAAATAACACATTTTACTACAAACTAACTGCCCTCTTGGCCTAGAGAAATTAATCATTAAAACTTGAAAGAAACTGGCCCTCTTAGCCTAAAGAAATCAAGAAAACCAGCTCATATAGATCCCTCCTTGGAAGAAGGCAGATACACGAAAATATGCTCCATTCCAAGGGGGAAAATAGGGCTCTTAGCCTTAAACTAAATGCATCAAGTTGTGACCCATCCCTCCTGCATATATAGCAAGAGGCATACACATAACGTGTTGTTTGATCAACCTATGGTTCCAAGATAATAGTGGCAGATGGGTCTCAGCCACTCTTCGCATTACGCATATCAACCATCGCCTACCATATAATGTGTGGTCTGATAAAACTCTCCACAAGCAACTAGGTCCTGTCTCATAATCAATAGCAACATCCGGACTAGGACCACAGTTGAAGAAGAGGTTCTCTTCATAAGCAAAATTTGCTAAGGAATCCACAAATTGATTCCAAGATCGTGGAAGCAGTTGAAGAGATACTCTCTCAAATTCATCAAGTAGGGTCATAGCAGTTAGATGATACATGTGAAGGATAGGATTCTGGAATGTATATATTCCATTTAGTTGATTTACAATCAGCTAGGAATCCCCTTTTACTAACAACCACCGAATACCACCTTTCTTAGTAATATTTAGTCCCATAATCAAGGATTTATACTCTGCCATGTTGTTAGTGAATCCTACCACGAGATAAACAGCTAATTTCATTGTAACTCTACATCGGGGATCTCAGATAACTACTCCAACACTCCCATTTTTATTAGGGCCCCGGGACACTCCATCAAAGTATAACATGTACATCCACAATGGGTTTACACAGCCAGCCATCAAGGACTCCCCTATTCATAATTATGATAGTTAAAAAATTCAACATATTTAGAGGATGAACTGACGGCTCCATCCCACCTTCTTCATTAAACTCAACAAAGATGCTTGTCAAAATTTGTAAACAGTGATGGCAGAAAACTTTGATCTCCCACACAAAGGTACCGTCTTCGTGCTCAATCACTTTGTATCCTGTGCTCCACCAGATAAGCTTCCCCTGATGATACCTTTGCTCTAGATATGGGTGCTCCAAATAAGGGATTAACTGCCCCATCAACCAATTTAAGCTCTCCTATAGGTCTAAAATCAACCCCAGCATGGACCTGCAATGCATTTAGCGTGTTAGCATATTCAAAAATAATAAGGTTTAATCTTATTAAGATTAACCTTATTTTTAAATTCCACTCCCTGTAGATCAGCTAATAAAGTCGTTGACTTATTTTTACCTATCCTAAGTATCTTGTAAGGGCCATCCCATCTAGGTTCCAACTTCCCTGGAAATAGCTCCCTACGCGCATCGTAATACAAAACTAACTATCCCTTTTTAAAGGTATACTTCTTTGCTTTTAGATCATGCAATCGCTTCATCCGACCTTTAGCTACCTCCTAGTGCAACAAACTCTGCAATTTAAGCTCATCCAAGTGGGCTATAGTCATAAAACGCTGAAATAGGGCATCTTTATCACCCAAAGAATGATTGATTGCGAATATTATGGTTGGCAATTCAATTTCTAAGGGCAAGACGCACTCCTCCCCATAAACTAATTTAAATGGGGTGTGGCTAGTGGCTTGTTTGAATATCGTGTTATATGCCCATACCGCCACATTCAATTTTGTATCCCATTCCCATTTCTTTTCAAAGACTATCTTGGACAGGATACCCACAAGCTACTTATTGGTACTTTCAACTTGTCCATTTGCTAGCGGATTATAGGGAGTCATCTTGTTATGCTTAATTTTCCATGCTTCAGTCAAGCTTTTAATTACCTTGTTCAAAAAATGGGTTCCACGGTCCGATACTATTTCCTTCGGTGGACCAAAATGACAGATGATCTTCTCAAGTAGGAAATTGGCAGTCTCTTTTGCATTGTCATCCCTTGTCGCCCGTGCTTCTGACCACTTTGTAAAGTAATCAGTGGCTAGTATAATGTATCTCTTTTGAGTAGTGGATGATGGGGTAATAGCACCCACAAAGTCGATGCCCCACTTCTCAAATGGAAGGATGGCTGTAATAAGCATAAGTGGACGCTTCCTATTATCTCTATTGTCATATCTTTGACATGTATCACATCTCTCAACATACTCAAATGAATCTTGAAAGATGGATGGCCACCAATAACCAGCTCTTAAATCCTTTTGTGCCATCAACCGCCCAGCAAAGTGCCCTCCACAAGCAGAGTCATGGCACTCCTCCAAGATAAATGGAACCTCGTCAAGCATCACACATTGGCGATAGATATCATCAACACCTTGCCGATATAGTGTTCTTGCAATCAAGGAAAATTTCAATGCTTGCTGTTTAATTTTTCTCTTCTCGTATTTTGATAAAGTAGCTACAATCTCTCCCATAGATAAATAATGCATTGTGGCAACATACTAAGAGGGAATAGACTCCGTATCAATCTTAAATAATGTTTTCATGTCACTTCCTTCAGTCAAGTCCTCTTTTGGCTCTTCGAAATCCATGAGACACTCTACAATGCCCTATAGTTTTGGTGGCTTACTCTTAATCTCATAATCAAATTCTTGTAAATTGATTAACCACTTTGCTAAACGATCAGGCAGCCATAACTTATTCAGCAACAATCAAAGCCCTTCTGCCTTCGTATAAAAACCACCTTCTCATAAATAATGTAGTGCCTGAGCTTTTTGGTCGCAAATACCATCGCAAGGCACAACTTCTCCATATAAGTGTAGTTAATTTTCAATATGCCCAACTTTTGACTAGTAAAAGCTATCGTATGGTACCACTTTTCCTCCCAAATTTGGGCCAAACAGTAAAGCTGATACTATACATAGTGGCTGCTAAAAATATATAGAACATTTTGCCTCTTTTAGGTGCTTTTAAAACAGGTGCTTTGGCAAGTTCCTGCTTCACATAGTCAAAAGATACTTTGCAAGTATCACTCCATGCAAACTGACAATTAAAGGACAATAGGTTTGTCAATGGAAACGTTCTTTCTACCAGGGCATTTATAAACATTCGATAATACCCCACCGATGACAGAAAGTTATGCACTTCCTTTGGAGTGCGTGGAGGACTCATGGTGACTATGACCTTGATCTCTTTAGGGTCAGTTGTGATCCCTACTGAACTGACCACATGGCCTAACAATAGCCCATAAGGCACTCCAAAGACACATTTCCATGGGTTGAGAGCTATGCAAAATTGTATGCAATGCTCAAAATACTTCTGCAAAATAATCAACTGCCTTTCTCTTGTGGTGGCTGCCCCCAAGTCATCAATGAATACTTTCAATTCCTCTGGGGAGATGTCACCAAAGGTCTTGTCGGTCGTTCTTTGCCACAAACCACGTGCATTAGGTGCATTACATAAACCAAATGCCATCACATGGTACGCAAAGGTACTGAAGACAGTAATAAATGTTGTTTTAAGCTTGTCTTGCTCAGCAATCGCCATTTGGTTATACCCCACAAAGCAATCCACGAATGAATATATTTCCCTACCTACTAATTGATCCAAAATCTTGTCAATAAAGGGCAACAGGTAGTAGTCTTTAATAGTCTTCTTATTCAACTCTCTAAAGTCTACACAAAGCCGAATTTGATTATTCTTCTTCATTCTAATTACAATTTAGTATGCTGAACAAGAAATTTCAAACCTGCTTTTCACAACTTTTATAGCTCCTCAAATAGCCCGTCCCTTAGTTCAAAAGGCATATGCCTTACTTTCTGACATACAAGATGGGTACCTTCCTTTACATGAATAGTATGCACAGCCAAACTGGGGGGAATGCCCTAAGTTCCAAGTGAAGATATCACGGAACTCTCGAATTAAGGACACATAGTCCTCTATCTCTTTCGAAATGAGAATGAAACCTAATTTGATTGGCCACGAACCATTAGGCGTACCAAGGTCTAACTCAATTATGTATGCATCTCTTATTCGATCGTGAGGCTCTATCGGCTCATTCAATGATATCTAATAGATGTCCTCTGTAGTGGACCCTTCCTTAGATCCATTGCTTGATGACGTCTCACTACCAAATGGATCATCTATTGTTTCTAGTTCAATAGAGGATAAAGGAGCTCTCTCACTTTGAGGAGACTCAGCGTAAGCATCCACTACTACACGATAGGCACCTCTACCTAGAATCACTCGACCAACGACTATATTTAAACAAAAAAAGGCATAAGAAATTGAAAGTTCAATGGTTGAACGAGCAAGCTCATTGAGCTCATCCCAATCCTCTTGTTCCATGTTCTCTAGTCTTGCCCCCTTTGACTTGATAGACTTCACTTACTTCTTTTGCACCAAGATATTGTAGCACTACTTTTGCCAAACTGCAAAGTTATGTGCCCCTTCAAGCTTCTTGATGTGCATAAGATGACTATTATCAGTGTTGCTAGCCATGATTGCAACTCAAAATGACAAGAGAACAAGCCTAATCTGTCACACAAGAGGTGCAGAAAACCAACTTGTAGTATACTTCCAAAGTCTCAGTTCTGGTTACTGATCATATTTCAGCATGATAGTGACATTTCAGACCAGTAGCATACATATAGACATCATCAGATAGTAGCAAAAAAGTCTAGGTACAAACTGCCTTCAGAAGTCACTTTCATGGTGAATCTGGTTACAAGTTTAGGCATAGAGTAATTGGAGGACAAGAATTAGGTACACGATTTGACACAGTTAAAACCATGACTAGTTAAGGTCTCTACAATAAGTCGTGACTAGATTTGATGGTCTTGATGAACGTTCAAAGAAATAATGGCAGATTCATGGTAATTTTGATGGTTCGTGGTCAATTTGGGATCATTTTGAAGGACCATAGACCTAATTGAAGCCTAAATAAGATTTAGAAGGGTTAAACCATGGTTACTTTTTGGAGCAAACTTCTCTTTCCTCTTTCCAAGCTTCTTGCTGAGAACTGCCATGGAGATCTCTTCTCATTTCTCTTTGCCATGGGCGTTTCTCTTCATGCAACCTACAAGGGGTGATTCTTAATGTCTTCCTATTAACTACCCTTGTGGTTGACCTTCAGCAAAATAGTGACCATGTGATGTAGGAGAAGAGCCTGGATACTTTGTGCCATTTTTTCCTACTCATATCCTTACAATCCATGAATATATAGATCCTCACCAAACAGTCCCAAGGAAAGCATACAACTGACCTACAGCAAAGGCTCATTTCCACTCCACGTATAAGTCATATCCTAGGAAGACAATTGCCATGCAATCCAAGACTGATACCATGTCATGCGTCATGCATAGTGCATATGATCCTAGTGCACAACCAATATTTATCAAATCAACATTTTGTGATGTGAAAAAATAGCCCTTTCATGATTTTCACTAAACGTATGCTTCGATTATGGAGGCTAGCACCGATTTCTTATGCCATAGCCCCTTAAACTGGAATATCGCAATTCTAAATGAAATGCACAATCAAATATTTCAAAGATTCACACCCTCTCAACCCTCTTAATCTCTTAACCTCACCCTTTCCCTCTAACGTTTAGGTTGTGCTGCGTTGCATAGGTGTAGGGTTTTGTTTTTTGTCATTTTCGATATATAAAGCAATAAAGACACACTAAAACATAAAGACAAGGGTGAGCTAAAGCTTAACCCCATATCTCAACCCTTGCCAAACATGCACGGACACTAACCATAATTTTTCACATTTTTCTAAGTTCCAAAACCCATTTTCTTTCCATTTTTTTCTATTTTCTACTATTTATTTATGCATAAAAATAGGTTATTTTCTTATTTGTGACTATGGATTGATTAAGAAAACTGAAAGATGTTTTGTCTCAGAATTTTATCCCATGTGCATCTCTTTTTCCCACCCGAAACCAATAAAACCTTCATTTTTACACAAAAAATGCACTTTTCGGGTTTTAGAAAATTATTTTCAGCATTATAGCATTGTGTATTCTAGGTTTTTTGACATACAATCATCAAACATATAGGAAAAAACATTCTTACAATTTTCATTCAACATGCACATCATTTGGACCATTATCAATCAAAAAATAACCATTTTTCTTCATTAAAGAGAATTATCGGGTTTTTCCTTTTTGTTGCAAGTTTTTTAAAATCTGATTCAGGATAGAAAAACAGCCCACCATTGATGCTTAGTCCTTCGTCGATAATCCATCATCGGCCCCACTCGATTTGGAAGGAATTCGGTACCACCTGGACAAGCAGTCTCATCAACCTGTCTTCGTTCTTCTTCATGTGCATGAACTGCTGCCCCTTGAGGGGAGAGAGAGGGAGGAGAGAGAAATACTAGATCTAGTTCTCCATGTCCAAGCAGCCACTGCTCGTACGAGAGATGGTAATGGAGAGCGAAGGAAGCAAGTAAATCATTGCTACAATCAGTTTGCATGGTTGTATGGAAGTGGCCATTGCCCCTTCCCCTCCAAAATTTCATTGCCTGCAAGAAGGGCTTCCATTTTTTATTCACGCCATGATGAAAAACACCCCCCCCCCCCACCCAATTCGTCAAACTTTTGGGGGGTGGGAGACCCCAAGGGTCACTCCCCTTCCCCCCAAGTCCTTTCGTAAAGTTATGCTTTTATGCCACTCAAGAACGTTCTTGGATCATATCTATGCTTACCACTTCCAGTTATGTTGGATACACTTTTCTTTGAGCTTTGATCTTTGATTTTTAGCTCCTTTACATTCATATTTGGCAGAGGTTGCATTGGTGAGTGACCTAGTATTTACAAGCTTAGATGTTTATGTCATTTATTTACTCGGTATCATTGGACTTTCAAATGTTATTATGTATATGAGATGAGCTTGCTTTTCTCTTCGATAATCTAGTTTTCTTCCCATGGGAATACTTTCAAATTTTTATTGCATATCTAGGCCTTTAGAGACCATGCAATCTCTCTGTTGAGTGTTGAAATGACAATATTTTTAGCTATTTTTTGTTTGATTTTATGATTGATTGATTGATTGATTGGTTTTTGGATGGTTTTGAAGTTTTTTGGAATGTGTGGGAATGGATTATGTAGGTTTGAGAAGCTTATGATGGTTTTTGATTGAGTTATGATGTGCTATTTGGTTTTATGATGTGTATGTTTGGTTCTAATGGGTTTGGTTTTCTTTTGTTTTGATTTGTTTTCTTTCTATTTGAGAGGTTATGATTTTGAATGAGTGGTTTGAGAATTATTGGGAATTATTTGGATGGTTTTTGATGGTTTAGATTGATTTTAGTTTGAGTTGAATGGTTGTTTGTACTTCGTGTTGACCTTTTGTGCTTTTGTGGACCTTCTATTGTCTTCTATGTGCTTTTGTAAGTGTTCTATTTGATGGATGTTTAGCTTGGAAGAGTTTTAAAATATTGTAAATGGAATAATATTACCTCAAAAGAGTTCAAAGAAGTAAAGAAAGTGCATGTTAAAGACTTGAAGTAAAGATTGAAGAGATAGTGATAGCAGTGAGCCTTGAGAGGTCACTATAGTGGCTTTGGTGACCCTTCATATCAGATATACCTCTTGGGAGGTGTATCCATGAGTAAGAGAGGATTATTGAGTTGTTTCTCTATTATTCTCATGTAATATTAAGAGAGAGAATATGTGAGAGAGATAATGTGTGAGAAATAGCCAATTTTCTATGAAGAAACATTATATCTACATGAGAGAGATTGAGAGAAAGATTATATAGACTATGAAGATGATGAAACATGAATGAATTATACTCAAATTTGAGCATTCTTTTGTCTTCCTTTGGTTCTTTGCTGGTTTCTATGAAGAATATGTTGAAGTTTTGTTGTGACAAATCCATGGGAGACTCATTATATGATGTTCAATATAAAGTTTCCTAATTTTTGGTATTCATTTTCCTTCTTGTTGTTCCTAGAGCATAAACAACATGTTTGTTAGTGTGACAAGATAGCTTTTATTGCAGTAGTTTCCCAGAGAATGACATTAGTGGATACTAAATTAGTGGTGGATGAGTTCTGAGGAGAGATGGAGACAACAAGTGAAAGCTTGAGACCAATGTGCAAGGAAACGAGCCGTTCGATAGGAGGCTTGGCTACTAGAGAGGTTAAAAAGGTGAATGCTTTGCTAAATTTTGGAATAGATGTTCCATTAAGCTCAGACATGGAGTTGCTTGGTCCTAACATACCATTTGATAGGACCCCATCACAAGCAAGTGAAGAAGATTTGTATCAATGGAACCGCGCAGTTTTGAGTACTAGTAGTCCCACTAGAGAAGGGAGTAGACAACGTAGTGAAACTATAAAAAGTGAAGCTAATGCTACAATAGGAAGTAACGAACCATCCATTGATGGGACTTAGAGTCCGATTTTGGGTTTCGCTAATTATTTAGAGAGCTAGTGGAGGCTTCGTGCATAGAGCGAGTAGCAGATTTTGGATTACGATTCTTATTTAGGATTCCTCGCCAAGAAGATTCATTTCAAGACGTACTTGATCTAGGGTTGGGATCCCTATTCAAGGAGTCTAAGGAAATCACGTAGGTTGACTCTACTCAAGATTTAGGGCTAGGGGCATTATTTAAAGAGATAATGGCTCATAGTCTCATAACGCTAGATAATTTTACTCAATTTGGGGGAATGTGGGACGAAGATCCTGATGCTCACATGCAAACGTTTGAGGTGACTTGTGTAGCGAATGAGATAGTCGATGATGATCACAAGTTGCATATATTTCCAGCAACGCTAAAAGATGAAGCAACTAGCTGGTACGGTAACCTCAATGCTCAAAATAAAGGGAGCTACGTTGCCTTATCAAGAGCGTTTTTAAAAAAGTTTCGACAACAAGGATTCCAAGACCGGTTAGCGCTTCAATTGGACTATTTATCCCAAGGGGAAGCCAAAAGTGTTGAGCATTACATTGATGTATGGAGACGATTATCCAAAAGATGAATCTAACCCCTGATGAGCTTACACAAAAGTGTAAAATTATCGACAGGCTTAATCCTAAAGTCCATCAGCATGTTAGGCTACAAACGCCAACTACATTAGCGGATGCTAAAACACATGCTAGATGGTGGCAAGAAGTGCAACTTAGCCAACAACGATGGAAGGATCTATTCAAAGAACCTAGCATGGAATACCCTGCCAGTACTTCAAGTGGGGTGTCTAAGAATGTGTCTTACGTGAGTGTTCCCTTGAATCCATCTGCAATGACAAATTCAAATGTGGCAAGTGTACCTCTAAATCCATATACCTCAATTGCACTCCAACGGGTGGTTAATCTCCCTAAGATATTCCGAATCCTAGGCACATTTTTGTGAAGTTAATGAGTGATTTTGAAGTCTCTTTCTTAAGAGACTATATTTTGAATTTACCCCAAGATTGCCAAAGGCAAGTGTTAGATTGGGCAAGAGACACAGAATTAGTAGAGGGTGGTAAATATTTTTGTCCACAGTTAACAATAGATGTTGAATAGTTATCTTCTTGGATTTGGGGGTATAATGAATGCATGCATACCATTGTTCTCTTAGCGGCACATTTTGGGCCGATAGACAAAATTGAAATAAATACGATTAGTGTGTCATACCACTATGATTGGTATTATCACACAACTTATGGGATGTTTAGAAGGACTAGTGGAGTGATATATTGCCTTGGATATGTGTATCCAGAGGTTTAAATTTTTCCTTTGACATAAAAGATGTGAGAGAGGTAGCTGAAATTTTAGGTTTGATTCCTAAGCAAAAGCATAAACTACCTTATGGACAAGAAGATCCAGAATTGCCAACTATTCTCAAATTTTTGAGTGCATACTCAACCACAAAAACCCTAACATTGTAGCTTAGGGGAAAACGTATGAGTCGTAAGAAATTTGCAAAGAATGACATTAGTGGGTACTAAATTAGTGGTGGATGCGTTCTGAGGAGAGACAAAGACAAAAAGCAGAAGCTCAAGACCAACGTGCAAGGAAACGAGCCGCTTGATAGAAGGCTTGGCTACTAGAGAGGTTAGAAAAGGTGAATTCTTTGCTAAATTTGGAAATAGACGTTGCATCAAGCTCAAACGTGGAGTTGCTTGGTCCTAACATACCATTTGATAGGACCCTGTCACAAGCAAGTGAAGAAGATTCATATCAATGGAACCGAGCAGTTTCAAGTACTAGTAGTCCCACTAGAGAAGAGAGTAGACAACGTAGCGAAACTATAAAAAGTGAAGCTAATGCTATAGTATGAAGTAACAAACCATCCATTGATTGGGACTTAGAGTCGGATTTTGGATTTTGCCAATTATTAAGAGAGCCAATGGAGCCTTCATGGATAGAGCAACTAGCAGATTTTGGATTATGGTTCTTATTTAGGATTCCTCGCCAAGAAGATTCATTTCAAGATGTACCTGATCTAGGGTTGATATCCCTATTCAAGGAGCCTAAGGAAATCGTCTGGGTTGACTCTACTCAAGATTCCGAGCTAGGGGCGTTATTTAAAGAGGCAATGGCTCGTAGTCCCGTAAGGCTAGTAGATTTTACTCAATTTGGGGGAATGTTGGACGAATATCCTAATGCTCACATGCAAAGGTTTGAGGTGACTTGTGTAGCAAACAAGATAGTTGATGATGATCAAAAGTTGCATATATTTCCAACAATGCTAAAAGATGAAGCGGCCAGATGGTACGGTAACCTCAATGCTCAAAATAAAGGGAGCTACGCTGCCTTATCAATAGTGTTTTTGGAAAAGTTTCGATGGCAAGGTTTCCAATATCGGTTAGCTCCTCAATTGGACTATTTATCCCAAGGGGCAGCCAAAAGTGTTGAGCATTACATTGAGCGTATGGAGACAACTATCCGAAAGATGAATCCAGCCCCTAACGAGCTTACACAAAAGCGTAAATTTATCAACGGGCTTAATCTTAAAGTCCATCAGCATGTTAGCCTACAAAGGCCAACTACACAAACACATGCTAGATGGTGGCAAGAAGTGCAACTTAGCCAACAATGATGGAAGGATCTATTTAGAGAACCTAGAATGGAATACCCTGCCAGTACTTCAAGTGGGGTGCCTAAGAATGTGTCTTATGTGACCGTTCCCTTGAATGCATCTGCAATGACAAATTCCAATGTGGCAAGTGTACCTCTACATCCATATACCTCAATCCCGGCAGCTTACATGCTGCAAATAGGCATGCCTTCTATGCCTCAAACTCAATCCACTTTAGATGACGATAATGGTAGCAGAAATTATTGAAAAATCACTAGGAAAATTAAAAGAGGAAATAATGGGTGTAGTCCAAGCACCATTGAAAGAAATTTATTCAATAATCGTTGGGGGTAAAGGCACTTCCGCCTAGCTGCCCGTGTATTACTACACTGACAACCACCGCCACTGCACACTGCAGGTGGCGGACGCCCATCACCGTCACTTTATTCTTTATTCTTTTAGTGACAATTTGAATAAAGGAAGGCCCGGTCACACATTGTGACTATTGGAGTTCCCATTTCTTGTTTCTCTCTTTCTTGCTCTTGCTCTCCCGCCATAGCTCTTGAGTGCAAGCTTTGATTCTTCTCACCTTTCAACTGGTACCAAAGCATAGCTTCCCAACTCTTGAGCTTGGCTCATGGTATTCTCAGCTTCCCATTGACTCCCCATTCGCATTGGGTCTCCTTCCCGATAGCCATAGGTCATTCTCTTGAGCTCCCATCACTCCCTGGCTTCCCGAGCTTCTTTCCGGCCTATTGAGGCACCATCAGGGCATTGACATTGAGGTATTGCTTCATTATTTTAGATATTTATCTCAGTCCACATGTCTAGGTAAACAGGGTTTTTATAGGTTGTGGGCAGCCATAGCTCACACCTCTTGGAGCTTCCTTCACCTGGATCTTGCTTCTAGCTATCAAGGCTTGCTGAGGCTTGGTGTAGGCCCTCTTTGGCCCCCATTTGTGCCCCCTTTGGGCCCCATTGTTGACATGTGGGACAGCAGACCCCCCCAGCCAGCTTACGTTTTTTTTGCGTTTGTTTCAAAATCTGGCCCAAAAATCACTCTTTTTGTCATATCTCGGGCATTCGGAACCCGATTTAGGCAAGGTAAGAGTCTAAGTTGGGGTTTTGGCATGCTTCGGACGCGATGGTGATGTCATATTTACCAAATTATGATGATAGAATATTCTACAACAGATTTCAAGTCTGAGACAACATGTATTTGTATGCCTATGGCTTATGTGATGCTTCTACTGATGTCTATTGATACCGGATCACTTGTGGATATTATGCCTCTTATGTCAGACGCATTTGGAGCTGATTTAGCTCAGCCATTGAGACTGGTTTGAACAATCCCAGATCTGTCTAAAATAGGGCAGCCACCTATTACTTCAATTTTACGCTTACAGGTCATGGCATTTGATGTCCGATTATGCCCGGTTGGTCCCTATACATACGGGAATGTATGCCTATGGTTTGCCTATGGATTTGAGCTTGGATTGAGCACTAATTTGCTTAGTTTACGGAGGTTATATGCTGCTGGAAACTTTAGGGCTAAAGCTATGTATGCTATAGTTGGGTTATGCCTATTGGTGCCGGGTGCTCCCAACTACTCGGTATGATATCATGATGTATTTGGACTATGCCACATGTCTTGTTTATGCTCCGGAATGCTTTTGAGCTAAGATTAGAGCTCGATTTGGGTTTGACTGTCACTTCTTTGCAGCTAGCATTTCATCTATGACATGGTTTATGCCTAGGCTACCCAGTACGGGTTATGATGTCTTGGTGAATGCTTTATGCTTTGGCTGTGGATCGCAGTTGTTTGAGCTCGTCTCGATATTCATTTGAGTATTCCCTTGAGCAGTTGGACATTGACTTGGATTTTTCCGTTATGACTTGGCTTTTTCCATTACGATCTTGGATGCTATTGAGGCATTGTCTTGGTTACCTGTCTTTGGTACTTTGATTTGGTTTGCTTGAGCTGTTGAGCTCGTTTATCCGCCTTTTTGTGCCAGTGGGAGCATCTTGTATGCTTGACTGACATTGATCAGGAGGTTTATGCTATTTTGAGCATTTTGCAGATACTTGAGACTTTGGGATCTCTCACACTTACATGTTGCATGGTTCATGCACTAATATCTTGGAATTGCTCTTGACCTGAGATTGGGCTTTGCACTCTAGTGAGCATACACCTACTGGTAAATCTCCAAAGCTGGCTTTAAAAACCACGCTTTTTTTGCATGACACCCTATTCTAAAAGTTTCCATATCGAAAATATGCTAGTTTTGTCCAAAAATCTAGTATTTTTGGACCACTAATGACTAATATGGCTCATAACTCTTATTCACGCAATAACTTCCATGATGGGTGGCTACAATCCTTGTCGATCTGGAAAAATATTAGGTTACGATCCTCGGGTCTTTTTGCTCAAGATTTTCTCCATTTAATGATTTTAGAGTTCTTCAAGTCCATTTTGTGAGAAGTCAGAAAGATTTTAAATCAAAGTCGGGATATCACATTCTCTCCCCCTTAAAGGAATCGAGATGTCCTCATCTCGAATGAAATTGTGGATATTGGTTACATAGTGATCTATGGTCAATCGAAGTGGCATCCTCTTCAGGGTAGTCTTTCCACTAGATGAGATATTCTCCAAGGGTTTTGCTTCTTAGAGTCTTCTCCTACATGTCAAGTGTCTTTTCTGGCTGAAGTTCGAGGATTCCTTGACTGGGCATTACAATTTGTTGGTCGTTTAGTACATGGTCTGGGTTAGGGACATATGCTTTCAATAGACTGTAGACTTGACTATTTGCTTCATAATGTGCTCTTCTTTAGTGGACAAAACCCAAGGAGTGTGAGGTAGCTACACGCGACCATTAGCACTCGACTGTGGCCAAAGCGCCTCCATCTTCCCTACCTCCTTCAAATCCATTCCTTCCCCTATAGTGTCTCTCTTTCCTGTGATGTGGTCTCATAGCAAGCTACCCACATTCTTGAAAATATGCATGGGATCCAACAAGTGGTTGATCTATAAGTGGGTTCAATATGCCAACTCGTAGAAAACTGAGAATCGTCGCATTCCGTTTGGATGTGACTCCGCGTGGACTATTTTCAGCTCGTACCAGCTTTGGGCATTCATACGTGTTGGAGGCCGTCTAAGAAACCCTTCCTTGAGTTCATGACCCTTTGGTAAGAAAGCGGCGTGTCCTTGATATACCATTTTCTTCATGGTTCATGACCTTCGGGAGTCTAACTGTGGCTTGCACAATGGACATGCATGATAACCTGAGGTAACCAAACCTGTTGCAACACCTCTATCCAATGAATATAAACTTGAACGAGCTATGATAGATATTACCAATGAGAACAGAAGCCTATTTACCTGAGCACTCTCCGAATCCCGGAAAGTCATGCATCGTCCACATGAGAATGGCTCGAATATTGACAGACCGTCGACCATCGCGCTTGCTCATATCTTGCACGGTAACCCCCTTCTCCCACAAAATCTTAAGCTCATAGACTAATGGACGAAGATACACATTCATATTTTTGACTTTGTAGCGGCTGGGGATGAGTAAGCTAAGGATAAGATGTCATTTCTTCGTAGAAAGCCATGGAGGGATATTGTAGTTGACAAGGACTATAGGCCACACACTGTAAGAAGTTGAGCGCAGACCGAATGGTTTCATGCCATCCATTGCAAGATCGAGCCGAAGATTCATTGGCTCTCGGGCAAAGCCTGGGAAGGTAGAGTCAATGTAGCTCCATGCACGTGAATCCATCTCCATAGTCTCATATTCTCCTCGAAACAGTATGCAATCATTGATACATGCATGGATGCTATTGTAGTCCATACCAAGCTTCCGTAAAACATGTCGTGCATCATCACGAGACTCAAGCATGGTATTTGTAAGTGATAATATATGATACTTCAGTAACCTGAAAAGAATCATAAAACACCTTGAAAAAGCACAAATGTTTTTAATGGTAGTGCCGAAAAGAAATCAATGAAGTGTACGTACAAGGTACCTGATCAACTCGGTTACACTCGCATCTCTCCACCCGTATTTTGCTTGCACACTTAATAGTACAAGCAGTGTCTTCAGGCAAGATACTTGGCACCCATCATATAATGGTATGGATGCTTCCTCTCTAAGCAGATCAGAAGTCTCGACATCCATGGGAATCAATGCATCGATCATTGCCTCCATCTCAAGCTCCAAGATTGTAGGTAAGTCTCGAATGCTGTCTGTCTCCTCTAGTATTGACGGCATAGATTGGGTAGTACCTTTCAAGTGGTGGATTGGCTCAGGCACTCCATCCATCGTATGCCCACGAACTCTTCTAATTGGCCGTAAAGGGTGCACTCCTCCTTGGGACGAGACATCACCTCCCTGGATAGAAAAATCGCACTCTTTCTTTATTATGTTGTATATTTATTTCCTTTTCTCTCTTCCTCTCACTCTCTCATTTCCTCTCCCTCTCCCTCTCTTTCTCTCTTTCCCTATTATGTTTAATGTTTTTTCTCTCTTTTTCTCTCTTCTCTCCCTCTCTCATTTCCTTTCCCTCTCCCTCCCTCTCCCTCTCCCTCTCTTTCTCTCTTTCCCTATTATGTTTAATTTTTTTTTTCTCTCCTCTCCCTCTCTCATTTCCTTTTCTCTCTTCCTCTCCCTCCCTCACCCTCATCCCTCTCTTTCTCTCTTTCCTTATTACGTTTAATGTTTTTCTCTCTTCCTCTCCCTCTCTCTTTCCCTATTATGTTTAATGTTTCCCTCTCTTTCCTCTCCCTCTCTCATTTCCTCTCCCTCCCTCACCCTCACCCTCTCTTTCTCTATTTCTCTATTATGTTTAATGTTTTTTTTCTCTCCTCTCCCTCTCTCATTTCCTTTTCTCTCTTCCTCTCCCTCTCTCATTTCCCTAGTATGTTTAATGTTTCCCTCTCTTTTCTCTCCCTCTCTCATTTCCTCTCCTTCTCTCATTTCTTCTCCCTCCCTCCCTCACCCTCTCCCTCTCTTTCTCTCTTTCCATATTATGTTTAATGTTTTTCTCTCTCCTCTCTCTCTCTCTCTCATTTCCTTTTTCTCTCTTCCTCTCCCTCTCTCTTTCCCTATTATGTTTAATATTTCCCTCTCTTTCCTCTCCCTCCCTGTCCCTCTTCCTCTCCCTCTCTCATTTCCTCTCCCTCCCTCTCCCTCTCCCTCTCTTTCCCTCTTTCCCTATTATGTTTAATGTTTTTTCTCTCTCCTCTCCCTTTCCTTTTCTCTCTTTCTCTCATTTCCTCTCCCTCCCTCACCCTCACCCTCTCTTTCTCTCTTTCCCTATTATGTTTAATGTTTTTTCTCTCTTCCTCTCCCTCTCTCATTTCCTTTTCTCTCTTCCTCTCCCTCTCTCATTTCCTGTCCCTCCCTCTCCCTCTCCCTCTCCCTCTCTTTCTCCCTTTCCATATTATGTTTAATGTTTTTCCCTATTATGTTTAATGTTTTTCTCTCTTCCTCTCCCTCTCTCATTTCCTTCTCTCTCTCTCTCTCTCTCTCTCTCTCTCTCTCTCTCTCTCTCTCTCTCTCTCTCTCTCTCTCTCTCTCTCACACACATTTCCTCCCTCTCCCTCTCCCTCTCTCTTTCCCTATTATGTTTAATGTTTCCCTCTCTTCCTCTTCCTCCCTCTCCTCTCCCTCTCCCTCTCCCTCTCCCTCTCTTTCTCTCTCATTTCCTATCCCTCTCTCAATACACATGAATTTTAACAAAAACAAGTAAAAGAGAAAGAGAAAACACAAAATAAAGCAAGAAGGAACAATGCACTCACCGTAAAGGCTCGAAGAAGGGTTTGGCGGCTCCTCTTCGTGACGGCGGCTCCTCTTCGCCCTCCGTACACTTCCTCCTCTTCTTCGCGAACGGTGGCGGTGGCGGCGAGAAGCTTTCCTTCTCCCTCTTTCTCTCCCTCTCCCTCTCAAATGCAAGATGTTCGCTCTCCCTTTCGCTCTCTCTCTTTCGTGTATGCACGTAAAATAATACGCTCGGGTTTTGGCCCGCATTTTTTTTGTCTGAGTACTGTCGCTATTTGCGATGCAATAGCGACGCCGCTATTTTGCGTCGAAAACCGCCATCGCTATACCTCCATATCCTTGCAGTGTGAATTCGGAGTATTCTCCTTGTCTTCTTGATGAGGAATTCTTGTGCTCACACTTCTCTTGTCCCACTCCCTCTTACTCTATACTCCTGAGAAGGGTCTCTCGTCTCTTGCTTGGACTGCTCTCAACGGCTCCCCATGCCTCTTATTTATAGCTAAATTAGAGAAGAAGGGTTATGGCAAAAATAAGAGCTCTTTATGGAGGGGATCTTGGCAAAATCAACAATCTGAAGCTTCCAAGATGCAATCTGATGCTTAGATTGCAAATCTGATGGTTCCATTGGCTTTGAAAGGGGGTAAAACTCCAGGATACCTAATCAGGATTCTTTTAGATCACTCATTCTTCTTCCCATTCAAAGTGCTATTTATTGCCTATAAACTACGATCGCGACACGCACAATTTTGCCAATCCTTCTTTTTGCATAAAATCTCCAAAATTGGCTTAAAAATCCACTTGCTTTTTTTTTGCATGATATCCTATTCTAGGAGTTTTTATATATTTTTAGGATATTTACAATAAATAATATCCAAAAATATAAAAAAATATGTTAGTTTTGTCCAAAAATCTAGTATTTTTGGACCACTAATGACTAATATGGCTCATAACTCTTGTTCTCATGCAGTAACTTCCATGACGGGTGGTTACAATCCTTGTCACTCTGTAAAAATATCAGGTTATGATCCTCGGGTCTTTTTGCTTGAGATATTCTCTATTTAATGATTTTAAAGTTCTTCAAGTCCATTTTGTGAGAAGTTAGAAAGATTTTAAATCAAAGTCGGGATATCATAGAGTGATTGGGATGACAAATTAACTGAGCATTGTGGGAATACCAGATGGCTTACAAAATAGCCATAGGACAAACTCTCTTCAAATTGACCTATGGAACAGAAGAAATCCCACTCATTGAGTTCTTTGTTTCTAGTCTACAAATTGCTATACAAGAGCATTGGGAGGGGTATCAAGCTTGAACAAAGCATTTGGTTGAACTAGAATACATTTCAAAAACTCGACTTATAGCCATGCATGCAATGGTATATGAAAATGCACGAAGTAAAATCTTGTTTGACAAACATGTTAAACAAAAATACTAAAAATGCAAACAAATAACCAAAACTAGTAAGCAAGGTAGCAAAACCAAAACCAACACAAAAATAATAGATTTCCAAAGCTAAATATGTGAACATAAAAGCTAACTTGCTACCAAGACAGCCAGTCAAGCCTATTGCCCATAGAATGAGACATATCAAAACTACATGCAAAGGGCTAGTACCAGGCTATGATGGGCTTTTACGATCTTGTTGCATTCTCAAGGGTGCTATGTATGCAAGAGATGGATTTGGCTACCAAAATAGTCCAAGGGCCAACTCACAACATGAAACAAAATATGAATCTACATGAGTAATAGATCATGTGCTTTCTTATCATTGGATAGAACTAGATGTGCCACTAGGATTGGCATAAGCTACAAGAGCCTCTCAACTTTGGACCATAGCAAAGTGCCCTCACCATGGCCAACCAAGTTGATACTCTTATGGTGTGGGACCTTGTTCTGGGACCTTATTCGGTGGGTTACTTAGTAGTGGGTTGGGAAACTACTCATTCTTTTTGAGGACTTGGTCTTCACCACTCTACAAGGTGGCCTCCTCCTCCTTTTTGAGCAAATTAGTGCTCTTTATGGTATCAATCATGACCAAAACAAGTTCTTTCCACACCCTTACATGTCCACATACACAGTTCATTTTAAACTCGATATATCCCCTTAATTATGAAATTACCCTAGTAGCCCTCCAATATTAATTCTTTTGATCACTCAAGAATTGTTTATAGAAAAAAATAATATAGAGTTTCACTTTAGATACTCATGCTTCCCCTCATGCCATCATATAAATCAATTTTCAATCTTGCTACTATTTATGAATTTTTATGATTGCAAATTTTCCTTGTTGAGTTATTTGTTTGATAAATATTGACAAATATATCAACCTTAGCAATAATCAAGAATACTCTTGCACTCCCCTTTGTCCCAGATGATATAACTTAGCACTTTTGCGAACACTCTTAATTTGCATAAAACTGGAAATACCATAAATTATATGAATATTTTCTTAAAAATATTAAATTACTTATCTCTTCCTTTAACTTCAAGAAAATTTCACAAAACTTTAGAAACTATACTTTAATCTTTCCCTTAAAAAAAGTTAAATTTTGATGAGCTAAAAATATGATTTTTATAAGTAAATAGTGTAATTTTTATTTAAAATAACCATTTTTTATTTTTAAGACTTGTTAAATCTCTTCCAAGAATTTCTAAAAACATTTTAAAAACTTGTCACATATAGAATTTATGAGAAAAATATTATATCTCATAATTACTTAACCATATATTTTATAAAAATTTATCTATGCCATTTTAAAGTCATTTTAAAGTGTTTTTTGCTATTTTTTATTTTTAAAATATATAACTAGGCATACATAAATGCTAAAAACCATTCAAAGTTGAAAATAAAGTTTTAAGACATTTTATAAAAATTATAAACCAAGAAAATTAAAACTTCATACTACTTATTTTTGTTATACGAGCCGGATGCTTACTTGAAAACATGTAAGTCGAAATCTTGTCTTTGGAGGCGCGCATTCCGCAGTCTAGTGAAGGTCTGCCTTCATCCTAGTTGTCTCTAACGTGAGCTCTTCACTTTCACTTATCCCAAGACTACCAACTCGCCCATGTCTTTATTGCAATATGAATGGTCTTTTATGAGTTAAGATTAAGCTTTTTAATTAAGGGCTTATTTACTATGGCTTCTCTCTTGAAAGAAATGGCAATGTATAAAGGGGGAGGGGACTAATTCAATATCTTGACAATCTGTGCACCAAACTGCATGCGAGATAAAGCGATTGAAAGTTGGAAATTCCTTCTATCAACCTGCCACTTCAGTTTGCTTGGTTGTATTGTGAAGCTCCATGTTGGCATTTATCACCAAGAGAAGGCGATGGAAGAGAAATTGGGATCAGATTGATGTCTATCATGATCTATGTGTCTTGTCCAAGCCTTCAGAGAGTTGATTTTGCATTCTTCTCCACCAATTGTTGAGCTTTTCAAGGTGCCTCTCTTCCTTGCTTTGATACAATGATCAGTTTTTGGATTTCTTCTTCATAAAATTATACACTAGACATGAGACTCATCATCATGATCTACATTAGCAAGATTCTTTTGAACATGACTAGGCTTCTCTCTCTCTCTCCCTCTCCTCACCATCCATTGGCTCTCTTCTCTTCTCCCCCCCTTCTCCTAGTGGACCGATTCCCATCCATATTTGCGCCCCCTCTCATCATGCCCCTCATCCACCTCCTCGTTTGCAATGGTTATTTTTTTCCCTTGTTTTCACTAACTCCCAACAATTCATTCTTGATAGGAAAGACTCGATACAATTCCAAAATGGTATAAGCAACACTTTACAATTGATAATGTATGCCTAGGGATGATCAAACGAAAAATATACTCTCCCCCACTTAATTGCGAAGTGTCTTCGCAAGCATAGCTACAAGATTTGCAAAAACCGAACATAGAAAACTAGTATACATTGAGAAGATATGAAAATATGTACTTGTGTCATATTATAAATTCAGCAATATAAATATTTCAGTTAAGTTATATAAATACTTGTGCATACTAATAGATGCCTTACACACTCTCCCCGCATAACATAGCTGCATCCAATGCAGGGAGCAAACCAACTAGGAAGCTTTCTAGAGCCATTAAGCAACAATAATGTCTCTAGGCAATGAAATGCCACATTACTTTCCTACTAGAAATATTGCTTCTGAAATAGCGTCACTAATAAGGTCAATGCCTATCAAAGAACCCAAAAAAGGCAATCCAATACTACAATACCAAATAGGACTTGTATGGTTTAACTGCTAACTTTTCATGTTCTACTAGAACAACCAATCAATAGTCCCTAACTCCAAACTTTCATGTTTTTTTTTGTCCTCTTTTGTTTTTTTGGAAGTCAAAAGAGTATATATATTTATTCTCCTTCCCAAAAAGTCCCATCCAAGAGAGATGCAAGGCATTGGACACAGGGCACCTGTCAAGGAAATCCCTAGAGCCTACCAAGACCTTAGAGGCGATGGTTATCTTCTTTTGGTTTTTTTTTTCAACCCTTCAGTCTTTAGGGTGTTTTTTTCCTTTTATTTTCTTTTTCTTATTCTTTTTTTAAAAGAATAATAAATAGATATACTCTCTCAAACTTAATTTATTACTATTTATTATTTTAGTTTTGAGTCTCTTGACTGTAGGAATGACTAGAAGGCTAGGAATTCATCACTAAATTGAACTTTCAAACATTTCAACTCAACATCATCATGCAAGGAATCTAATCTAGCACATAATATCAATCACCTGGCCTAGGCAAATGAAAAGATAAGGATACCCACTAGTTCAGCATCTCTCATCCACGCTACTCCTAGTCAAAATTTTGTGGAGAGAACCTTGTTATTCAACTACCCTACATCGCTAAGAAAGCGACAAAGTTACGGGAGTAAACTCTATCGGATTCCTAGGTAGTCACCACACACAATGAAATTCACCAGTCATGCACACACACATTGTCCCCCTGAAATCACTTTTTAGTGCTACTGTCCCATCCCATGTGGGTGGACTCTCATATAGACTTAATTGTTTATGTATCTTTTGGTGTATTTGTGTTTTAATAATTGAGTTTTGTGCTTCTTCTGTAAGTACTTAGGCTTTGAAGTCTCTAATTTATTTCAATCAAGTTATATTTTTTACTTTTTCTTATTTCAAATGAATATAAATAGATAGATTAGATATGAAACAATGTATTATGTACGTGGATATTGCAACTCCAAGATAACGTGAAGATAAACACATAGTGGTTCTCAAATTGCCAAAATCATCAAACCTGCATAGAACTCAACCACTAACCACTAAACCATTAATAGGTTAGATCAATAAAGAGTGAAACTCCTTTAGAAACCGGCCACCCAGTCAAACTTCCTTGTAATGAGCTCCTAGCACTGAAGGAGTATCCCTGTGTGCAACTAACTACTTAACCATGTGAAGACTAACTAAACTAAAGTGCACTAAAACCTAAAATGTAAAGGTATCAACAAATCAAAAGTTTAAAAAAAGGATTATTTGTTTTGTATTATTATTATTATTAAATGTATAATAAAGTAAAAACCCAAAAGACGTTAAGAAAACAAAAGATCTAAACTAAAATCCTCAAACTCTTTAAGATCTTTGACTGCAAACAATAACCCTAATCCAAAATCATCCACACTATCTAAGTCAAACCTATCAACTAAACCATCAGATATAAGATGCTCATGAATAGCCTCCAACGTAGGCACATCAGATGTCATAGACTGGCTATTAGGTGCATCGTTAAAAACCTTCATCACATCATGGAGCGGAGCCATAGCTGCATCATCATAATAGGGCATAGGTGCCATTAGTAAACATCCTAAAGAATAGCCCTCGGTCATATCCATAGACTAACAGATATAATCCCAACAAGGACAACTGACAGTTACTTGATCATTGGGATATGATGGAGTAAGAAGGTAAACAACAACTTGATATTGGGAAAATTCACGATGCTCTCTACCCACCCTATATTGAGCAAAGCCATGCTCAGGCAAGAATACACTATCATAATCGTGGCGCTCGTATGTATAACCTATCATATCTTGCATGACAGTGGTACCATAATGTCCAGCGACACTGCCAACATAGAAGCTGCGTATGCACATAAAGATGCCACTGACAATACCTACAACCAAATGGTGGATGATACTGTACACAAAAACTGATCACAAAAGAAGAACCACAACATGCCTCTCCCCTTAGTGCATACCAAAAAGTTGTTACATGTTAGAAAACACAGAATACTATAAGGCTCGACATGAATAGGATCAGAACTATTAGCATCAAGACGAGGGTAAAGCGCATCCACCCATAGAAAAGCCATACCTGCATCTTATTAAAAAACCCCCGAGAAGAAAAGAAATCCAAATGTAGATTAGTCAAGGGTTATTCTAACCACTAACATAACTATAACTAGCTACCCTAAGTCACAAACACCTGTACAGGGAGTAGTAGTGACTCTGAGCCGCCTACTTGGTTTCCACTCTACGTGTGATGCCCTACACCCAATGGTGAACCCTCATATGTGCGGTATCACGAGGGTGTAGTCCTAGTTGTACCGTTTCTATAACATTAGTTCCATAAACTAAGTTGAATGGTGTATTTTGTACTGTCACCTTGTAGGTAGTTCTATATGCCCATAATGCCTCATATAGATGCTCATCCCAATCGCGCCCGTGAGAAGCGACTGTTTTAGTTAAAATCCCACAAATAATACGATTAGTTACTTCAACTTGATCGTTAGCTATGGGCAATAAGGCATTGATTTGCAATTCTTAATTTTGTATGATTCCATTAGCTTGCTAATAAGACTATTAAAAAAATGAGAACCTTGATCACTTACTAATTCTAGTGGGCACCCAAAATGGGTAATGATATTCTCATACATTAACTTGACTACCTCAATGGCTTTATGTGTCTTAAGCACTTTTGCTTCCACCCACTTGGTGATATAATCAGTAGAGATCAAGATATAACGATTAGAACAATATTTGGTAGGTGGATCAATTTGGCCCAAAAAATCAATCCCCCACTTCTCAAAAGGTGCTAATGCAAAGATGGGTGTCAAAGTCATAGCAAAACTCTTAGAAGCCTGACCAGCCCTTTGACATACATCACATTTCTGACAATAACACTAAGCATCTTTAAATAAAGTAGGCCACTAATACCCAGCTAATAGAACTTTCTGTGTTGTTAATTCAATGGCAAAATGGAATGGCTCATCATGCAATGCCTTAAGAACCATAGGGACTTCATCTTCCCTTACACATCGCTAATAGATACATTTCCTTGGAAAAAATCTATAAAGATAGCCCCCTAATAATCCATAGGAGTGTGCTTGCATTAGAATTTGTTGCTTTCGTCGGTTATCAGCACTAGGTGGGTAACAAGATGTGCTAAAAAATATTTGCAATATCACATACCATGGAACTTGCGTCTCTATTATAAAAAGTGATGCATCTGGCAAATCATTGTCCACACCTTCCTCCTTATCTGATGTTTATAATCGTGAAAGATGATCTGGTAAAACTTGGGCTCTACCTGGACGAGTAACTATTTGAAAATGAAACTCTTGAAATAATAACATCCAACGAATTACGCGCCCTAAAAGTTTTGCTTTATTAAGCATGTACTTTAGTGGTTAATGATAAACATAAATAGTAAATTTATTTCCTAATAGATAATGTCAAACTTTCTCCACCACAAAATCCATTGATAAGCATTCTTTCTCAGTGGTGGTATAATTTCTTTCCGCATCACTTAGGTTACAGCTTGTGTAATAGATCGGATGATCCACCTTATTATTATCCGTTTGACATAAAACTACTCCCACACCATTCATAGAGGCATCTGCATGAATATGGAATTCCTTCATCCAATTTCTGGGGGTGTGAATATTGGTCCTTCTATTAACTTTTGTTTAAGAAATTCAAATGCTTTCTTGCAAGCATCATCCTAATTAAAAGGAGTATCCTTTCGTAGCAAATTTGTCAAAGGTGAGGTCACCTTTGCAAAATAAAAAATAAATCGTCGATAATAATTTAGGTGCCCCAAAAAGCCTCGAAGTTGTTTAAGAGTTGTTGGTGGAGGAGGTGCGGAAATCTTGGCAACTTCAGCCAGATCCATAGCAATTTTGTCCTTAGAAACTATATGCCCCAATAATGTTCCTTTCGAAGCTCCAAAAACACATTTATCAAGATTTAACGATATAACTACTTCATCACTACTTTCAAATACTTGCGCCAATTGATCAGGCATTTCTTTCGCTGTTCCATAGACACAAAAGTCATCTAGAAAAACTTCCATCAACTGTCGAAGAAAGTCTTGATAAGCTGCAATCATAACCCGTTGAAATGTTGTGGGTGCATTGTACAAACCAAAAGGCATTACTTTATAAGCAAATGTACCCCAGTCTGTAGTGAAAGTGGTTTTGGATTGATCTTCACGATGAATTAATACTTGATGGTAGCCGCTAAACTCATCCATAAAAGAACTATTAGCATCAAGATAAGGATAAAGCGCATCCATCCACAGAAAAGCCATACATGCACCCCATTAAAAACCCCCCAAGAAGAAAAGAAATCCAAATGTAGATTAGTCAAGGGTTATTCTTGTTGAGAAATCAAATGAATGTATGCCCATAGAGGTTGGAGAGAGACTTTCCCATAAGTGGCTTTGTATGAGAGATAGAAAATGATGTATGCTCTAGGAAGAGATGTCCTAAATCCCATAAGCATAGTGAGGAAGAGTGGAACCATCCAAAAGCTATATAAGCATGTACTTGACTATATTTTCAATATAAGGTACCATCATTTTGTGACACTCAAGATTGTTTTTATGAGTCCAAGTTAATCTATCTTGGAACCTAATTCACTTGAGTTACAATCCTTTATCTCAGTCATGTTTTATGTGTACAACCTCCGTCCGCCATAGCTAGTTAGCTCTAGATCCGTGTTTCTCAACATGGTATCAGAGCCATGATCACAGGGGATTCACTAGAAGTAATAAGGAGACATCATCTACGTGCAAGAAATATATGAAAATACCCCTTATCTACCCCCTATTTATGGGACCTTACCTTATAAAATGTACATTCCTTCCCTTAAATAATCCCCCTCCCTTACACTCACGTGGTACCATACGGTAAACCCTAGTGGACCCCCCGGGGCCATGATGAGCTATGTCTTGCCACATCCATTCTCTACTCTACTTCTACTGCCTCGTTTTTAGTCCTCAGAATAATGATAATGGTTCTTGGACATCAACAAGGCTGGCATGGCGCACCTTGATATATGGATACATGTTTGAATCCGCCAACGCACTTCCAATCGCAAGCTTTGTGGCGCACCTGATAAAATGTAGGTGCCTATGGAGGTGATCGAGCTTCTAGACAGCCACGATGATGCCTCCTCCCCTGCCCTTGCCAGGCCTCATGGCATACCTATGTATGCGCAATGGAGCATCCATCGGCTAAGTGCAGACTTCCCCGGTGTCAAGATGGTGGACCTCCGCAGTGCCTTCAAATGCCATGGAGGCCATCTCCTTCTTGCTTATGAAGCCATTGCTCTCGCTTACAAAACTGTACTGCGAAGAGAGCAGAAGTCCACTCCCGCACAAGGCAACAAGAAAGTAGGAAATGTAAAATGGCTCCCTTGTATAGGCTTAAAGCTAATGAAAGTGCCAAGAACAATACTAGTAGATGTGCTTGATGCCCCATCCCTAGTTTTTGAAAAAGAGAGATCTTAGTTTATCAACACTGTTTCTGAGCTGTTGGAATGTCAAAATTGACCTAGAAGATCCCAATCTTCAATGTGGATGCTGCTGCTTAGATGTGCCCTTCCAAAAAAATGGCGCAGTGTGCAGATGGGCATCTTTTCTGCTTTAGTTGCCTATGTTGGCGACTAGAGGAGCCCATCTTTGGAGGTCTTTCAGCTTGTGGCCCCCTTCCATGCATGAACATGAGTGGTTGTGAAAGTGCCATTCCTTGGTTAGAGCTGCAAAGGGAAATTGAAGCTGAGGTTTCATAACTTATGTATGTTAGGAAGGGTATGTCAAGCCAAGGAAATATACCCATTTGTATCTATCTTAAACTCACTAAATAAAGGGATTACATCAAGAAGACTGGAGCACAAGAAAAAGCACCCACAAAGAGAATGAAGAACAAAAACATAAAGACAAAGAATACCAAGGACAACAAAAAGAACACCATGAAGACCAACAAAGAATAACCAAAAAAATCAAAGATTGGAGCAAGAAATCAAGAAGAAGACAACCATAACAAAGAAGATGAAAAATTTGTTGTTGCTGTTGATGACAAAGAACTTCCCATTAGTGGATCTTTATTTCCCTTAGTGGATTTTATATCTCCCTTAGTGGATCTCTTTTTCCCCATAAAGGATCATGTTTCCCTTAGTGGATCTAGAAATACCCTACCAAGATGTAAATTTTCAAGCCTTAACTTGACTAGGCTGCCAAAGAGCTAGTCTCCTGGTCCATGTTTATATGCAGGGGAGCAAAAGCCAGCAAGGGTAGAAACTCATCATTTGAGGGGGGTGCTGAGAAATCAAATGAATGTATGCCCATAGAGGCTGGAGAGAGACTTTCCCATAAGTGGCTTTGTATGAGAGATAGACAATGATGTATGCTCTAGGAAGAGATGTCCTAAATCCCATAAGCACAATGAGTAAGAGTGGAACCATATCCAAAAGTTATATAAGCATGTACTTGACTATATTTTCAATATAAGGTACCATCATTTTGTGACACTCAAGATTGTGTTTATGAGTCCAAGTTAATCTATCTTGGAACCTAATTCACTTGAGTTACAATCCTTTATCTTAGTCATGTTTTATGTGTACAACCTCTGTCCGCCATAGCTAGCATAGCTCTAGATCCGTGTTTCTCAACAATTCTAACCACTAACATAACTATACCTAGCTGCCCTAAGTCACAAAATGTTTAAGGCGGAGACCATTAATTCTAAAGATCTCATTCTCAGCATTAGTATCGTGCACATCAATGGATCCATTATCATAAACTTTAATAACCTTAAAATATCCTAACCGACGAATTTTTATCTTCCCTGGAAATTTATAATAATGATTGTCATAAAGTAAAACTAAATCATCTTCTTTAAATTCTTGTATTTTAATGTTCTAATCATGCCACACCTTATGACGTTTCTGCATTGCTTCTAAGCTCTGTAAAGCTAACACACTTTCCTAATCTAACTTCACCAATTGTAAAATCCTTTGCTTCAATGATTCAGCCTCACCTAATCGTAACAAGAGGGCTACCATAAAGAGGCAACTCTTGCTCAATAGGGAATATAGCATTAGCTCCATAAACTAAGTTGAATGGTGTATTTTGTACTGTCACCTTGTAGGTAGTTCTATAGGCCCATAATGCCTCATAGAGATGCTCATCCCAATCGCACTTGTGAGAAGCAATTGTTTTAGTTAAAATCCCACAAATAATACGATTAGTTACTTCAACTTGACCGTTAGTTATGGGATAATAAGGCATTGATTTGCGATGCTCAATTTTGTATAATTCCATTAGCTCGCTAATAAGACCATTCAAAAAATGAGAACCTTGATCACTTACTAATTCTAGCAAGCACCCAAAATGAGTAATGATATTCTCATACATAAACTTAGCTACCTCAATGGCTTTATGCGTCTTAAGCACTTTTTCTTTCACCCACTTGGTGATATAATCAGTAGAGACCAATTTATAACGATTAGAACGATATCTGGTAGGTGGATCAATTGGGCCCACAAAATCAATCCCCCACTTTTCAAAAGGCGCGAATGCCAAGATGGGTGTCAAAGGCATAGCAAAACTCTTAGAAGGCTGACTAGTCCTTTGACATATATCACATTTCTGGCAATAATAATAAGCATCTTTAAATAAAGTAGGCCACCAATACCCAGATAATAGAACTTTCAGTGTTGTTAATTCATCGGCAAAATGGCCACCACACGGCTCATCATGCAATGCCTTAAGGACCACAGGGACTTCATCTTCCCTTATACATTGCCGATAGATACCTTCCCTTGGAAAAAATGTATAAAGATAGATAATGCATAGGAGTGTGCTTGCATTAGAAATTTTTACTTTCGTCGGTTATCAACACTAGGTGGATAACGAGATGTGCTAAGAAAATTTGCAATATCAGCATACCATGGAACTTGCATCTCTATTGTAAAAAGTGACACATCCGACAAATCATCCTCCACACCTTCCTCCTTATCTGATGTTAATAATCGTGAAAGATAATCTGGTAAAACATGGGCTCTACCTAGACGAGTAACTATTTGAAAATAAATCAGAAATAAATCGTCGATAATAATTTAGATGCCCCAAAAAGTCTCGAAGTTGTTTAAGAGTTGTTGGTGGAGGAAGTGTAGAAATCTTGGCAACTTTAGCTAGATCCATAGCAATTACGTCCTTAAAAACTATATGCCCCAACAACAATCCTTTTGGAACGCCAAAAACACATTTATCAAGATTTAATGATATACCTACTTCATCACTACGTTCAAATGCTTGCGCCAATTGATCAGGCATTTCTTTCGCTGTTCCATAGACACAAAAGTCATCTAGAAAAACTTCCATCCCCACTGTCGAAGGAAGTCTTGATAAGCTGTAATCATAACCCATTGAAATGTTGCGGGTGCATTGCACAAACCAAAAGGCATTACTTTATAAGCAAATGTACCCCATTCTGTAGTGAAAGTGGTTTTGGATTGATATTCAGAATGAATTAACACTTGATTGTAGCCGCTAAACTTGTCCATAAAAGAATATAGCTCATGGCCAGCAATCTTATAAAGTACGTGATTTGTAAATGGCAAATGAAAATGATCTTTCTGTGTCTAACTATTAGGTTTCCTATAATAAACAAAAATGCAGATTTTCTTGCTATTTTTCTTTGGTACTATCACAATTGGAGATATCCGTTCATTATATGCAACAGGATATATAAATCCTACATCAAGAAGCTTAGTAATATCATGTTTGACCACTCCTGCATACACAAGATTTGTTCGTCATTGATGTTGATATATGGGTTTTGTGCCTGGTTCTAGATCAATGTAATGCTGACAAAGTTCAGCTTTAATACATTTAAGGTCAGTATAAGACCAAGCAAATTCCCCAACATGTGCTCGTAATACTTCTTCAAACCTCTCTCAATCTTGGAATTCCAATTGAGCGCATAGATTTAAATATTTTCCTTCTGCCATTTTTATTTTAACTGCTTCCACTCTTCAATATAAAAAGAGGCTATTTTCCCAGGCTTTGACTTTAGGCACATCTTCTGATATTTCCATTGATACATTTTCAAGCAGACTATGCCTTGTACTAGATTTTGGTTCTTCTTCCCTCTCATTCATAGAGTGTACCGAGGGTAAAGCTCTACAAGGGACAATAACTAAATTATCCCAAGTACCCTTAGTCATTTCTATCATATGGACATTCAAGATATCAAGAAATAGCTTACCGGTATAACTTCCTTGTCTTTTACTCAAGCCATGTGAGATGGGATTCAAATTTCTATTATACTTTACTGTGAATGTGATATTTATATAACCTATTATCTGAGAAACCTGCTCTTGATCACATGGAAATTGAGCATGTAATGTTCGACGATAATGGCATAAAATTTTATTTTCATTTTCCAAACATTGTTGGTAATTCAAACACCAAGACCATTGAGTACAGCTAAGCTTAAGAATTAATGAGTGTAAATCCTCATCTTCCTCACCTTGGATTCGACACCCTAAATATTGTATAACCCGTTTTAGCTCTAGAAAATTCTTAGGTGCCAAAGGTACAAACCATCGAAGCTCTGGTTCAACTCCATCTCCATAGATATTAGAATCCATTACTCTTTCTTTGGGATGCGGTAATACTACCTCACATATACGTGGCACACAATCTTTGCTTGATTTTAATTGCCTTCAAAGATATCTCCCTAGCTGCCCTTTAGAATAATGATATGGCTTTTGCCTATTGCTCATAGAGCACTTAAGGGAATGGTATAGCCAAGGAGCGGTAGTAGAGTTTTTCTCTTGAAATCCAATTCCGGAAGTAGCTAGAGATTTACTTCTTGTATAAAGATCATTGGTTTGCTCACATTCCACTGAGCATTTCCTAGGAATAGGCAATATTTGTTCCATTTTTGCACATCATTATTTAATTTAGATTCTTGCTCTTCTAAATACATCTCTAGAAGTGAAATTTCTTCTAGATATTGCCTCTCCCTAAATTGGAATTTTGACTTTTCTTTTTGTAACTCCGCAATTTTCTTCATTGCTTCATTCACAATTGTCACTGCTGCCTCACGTTCTATTTTGAAAGTCTCATTTAATTATTTGATTATCTTATCATAATTACCATGACATTCATTAAAAGTTTGTGCAAATCTATTTAAAGCTGGAGATGGGTCATCTCTATCATCATGTAATATCGGCTGTTGTAAAGGTTTGGAATTATCCCTTTTCCTTCTCTCTCTTTCTTTCTTTTCTAGTTGACGATAGTAATATCTTTTAGCAACAACTAGAAATTGTTCGAACCCAAAAGGTAGAATATTTATCTCATAAGGAAATGTTGTAACCAAACTCTCCTCATGTTCATCATGATCATTCTCAATAGTATCAACTTCCTCCATAGTTATTGAGGAGCTTATTGAAATTTCATCTAAGTTTGATGTTCTTGCCTCATTCTCCTCCTCTTCTAAGTCATAAGGGGAAAATATTTCTAATCTGTCATATGCAAAAAATGCATCCCCAAGGTCACCTTCTTCCTCATTTTTACCAAATCAAAGACATGCATTGAAAAATGAATCATGCAAATCATTGAATTCATGGATTACATCTACACGATATTTATCCTCCTTTGCTAAAACCATAAAATAATGTAGGGTTGTATCTTCTGAGAGGTAGATAACCAGCGAGTAATATCGCTATCAGAGTCATTATCTGATGAAAATTTAATAGCATTGTTGGCACAAGATTGACCAACAACAACAACAAGATTGTGCGATGCAAGCAAGATCGTTTGGTATGTCATTAAATTGACTGTTGAACAACCATACAATTGTACTTCATTCAATAAATGTCCATTGATGGTAGTGCCTATAATTGGTGCTCCCGGATCCACAAATAAATCTACAATTTTTACTTCCTTAGTTGTTCTCCTTTTGGATGCATGTGCAATTACTTTAGAAGCATTAGTCTCAATCCTTTTCCTCCTACGATGAACTAGTTTATGATAAAGTTGCCTTTGACATATAGGGGCTATTTCAAGCAGTTGCCTCAGATTAATTATTAACTTTAGTTCCTCCAATGTTGCCCAAAGATCCATAGGCCTTATTTAGTCTTTCCGCTTGCTCTTTGCTCTCTTCTTTTGGAGGTACGAGTCTTTCAGGAAAAGGAGCTAACCCCAACTGAATATTAGGATTTGCCAAAGGCACAAGTAATAATGGATGCTCAGAGGAATGTTGTGGAGAATCTGACTCAGGTAGCTCTACGTTAGGATGATCTATGTCCTTAGATTTATTCCTCACGAATTCTTTTGATTGGGGACTTTCTTCCTCTAGACCATTCTCCTTTTGTTGTTGTTTTTGCACTATAGTAACAACACCAATCATGGGGTCAATTGACCTTAAAGGTCACCTTACGGGGTATGAATTTAGACCTAACCCCATTCTCTTACCTTGATGTTTCTACTTCAACTAAATTTGCGAATGAGGTTGAGGGCTCATTAGAAGCTTGCTTACCCCTATCTTTAGTTTTGTTATCCTCTTGCTTAGGGCAATTCTCTTCGTGATGCCCTTCGTTGCTACACCTCCTACAAAGAGGAGTATAATCTTGATTTTTATGCGCATTTGGACAATATGTAGCTATATGACCTTCCTATTGGCATAGATAACAAATTATTGGTCCCCTAGGCCATTGTTGTCCACTTTGCCCCATTGGATTACGAAAAGTGTCATCGTTTCTCCTAAAAGGAGAATTTCTTCCTCGGTTTCCATCACTACTGTAATTGTTTCGTGGCACTGGAGGTCTACCTTGGGTAAGCAATCCACGGGGCCTAAAAGGTAGATTGGGTTGCCCAATATCGTAAGTTGTATTATTGCGATCCATGTAATTGTAATTTGTTTGCATCGCACAATCTTGTTGTTGTTGTTGGCCAATCTTGTGCCAACAATTTGTTTCTAAATGCCATGTTTTTAGATAAAAAGTACAAAAGGGAGGATGATTGAGCATTAACTGTGAAGGCATCAGGCATTTAGTAGCCACATGGCCATAACCATGGCACTTACCACACCAGATATTTGATCTAGGTCGGTTTGAGGCCGAGCTGCTCGAAGGCTGTTGCGCATTAGCAGCTTATGTTGTTATTGAAAGGTAAGAAGGATCGAAGCTTGCACTCGAGAGCTATGGCGGGAGAGCAAGAGCAAGAAAGAGAGAGACAAGAAATGGGAACTCCAACAGTCACAATGTGTGATCGGGCCTTCCTTTATTCAAACTGTCACTAAAAGAATAAAGAATAAAGTGATGGTGATGGGCGCCCGCCACCTGCAGTGTGCAGTGGCGGTGACTGTCAGTGTAGTAATACACGCGCGGCTAGGCAGAGGCACCTTTACCCCCAACAACCTCCCACTTAAAGGCGAATCGGCCCTAGTGAGGAGTGAAAAGAAAAAGAAAAAAGATAGTACAACATGTACACATGTACAATAGGATGAGGAAAGATGTTAGCTCATCCCACGCCCATCAACCTCCTGAGGAAGGCAAAGCACTCTGTAGAGAGGCTTTTCATGAGCAGATCTACAGGATTCTGCTCAGTCGAGATCTTGACAAGATCAACAGACTTGTCCTCAATGACCCCATGTATGAAGTGATACCTCACCTCAATGTGTTTTGTCTTCGCATGGAAGATCGGATTCTTGGCTAACTGAATAGCACTCATAGAATCCGAATGCAGTGTAGGGATAGCATCAATACCAAGGTCAGCAACCAAACGACCCAATCAAATGGCCTCCTTGCAAGCCTCAGTGGCTGCAACATACTCGGCCTTTGTAGTAGAAAGGGCCGTGCATTTCTGCACCTTGGACATCCAAGAAACAACACCTCCAGCATAGGTGAATACATAGCTGAAAGTGGACTTCCTACTATCTGCATGTCTTGCATAATCAAAGTCAGTGTACCCCATGACTCCTATATCCTGGCTGCCATAGCATATGCACATATCTGCAGTACCCTTCAGGTACCTCATGATACCCTTCACGGCATCCCAATGCTTCTTGCCAGGTGTAGCCATATAGCGTGCCACAACACCAATTGCAAAGGCAATATCTGGACGAGTGGCTATCATGGCATACATAAGACTGCCCATTGCAGATGCATAGGGAATCTTGGCCATCTCGGCCCTCTGCTCATCTATCTGCAGACAATCAGTCTGTGATACCTTCACATAAGAAGGCAATGGATAGCCAATAGGCTTTATATCCTACATGCGGAAGCGCTCAAGAACTTTATGAATGTACTCCCTCTGTGACAAGTAGAGGAGTCCTTGATGCCTGTCGCGTCTAATGCGCATACCAAGTATGTGAGCAACCTGTCCCAGATCTTTTATCTCAAAGCTGTTCTTGAGCCGAGCCTTAAGAGCATCTAGCTCATCATGAGCTTTCCCTGCTATCAGCATATCATCCACATAGAGTACTAAAATCAATAAAGAGCCATCACAGGCTTTCTTCATGTAAAAACACGAATCCATAGCACTCCTCCTGTAGCCCTGTGATTGCATAAAGGCATCAAACTTATGATACCACTCCCTAGGTGCCTGCTTCAAGCCATAAAGACTTTTCTTCAATTTGCACACTAGGTGCTCCCTGCCAAGTTCTGCAAAGCCCGTAAGCTGCTCCATATAAATCTCATCATGCAAGTCCCCATGTAAGATAGCCGTCTTGACATCCATCTGGTATAAATCCAAGTCAAGCTGAGCAACCAAAGCCAAGACTAAGCGTAGGGTGGTTATCTTAACCATAGGAGAAAAGACCTCATCAAAGTCCAAACCATGCTCATGCTTAAAACCCTTTGCTACCAATCTAGCCTTGTATGCCGGCTTGGGGTGTCCAGGGGTACTTTTCAGCTTATACACCCACTTGCATGGCAAAGCCTTCTTGCCCTTAGGCAAGGAAACCAAATCCCAAGTCTCATTCTTATGCAAGGAGTTCATCTCAGACTACATAGCCCTCTCCCAGGAGTGACTGTCACCCCTGTGCATAGCCTCATCATAAGTAAAAGGCTCTCCTGTATCTGTAACCAAGACATAATGCATCGAGGGCTAAAATCTATCAGGTGGATGTCTGTCTCTAGCAGACCATCTCACGGCAGGCTCTGTTGCCTGCCCAGTTGCCTGTCAAATACCCTGACCATGAGCATCTGTTGCAGCTGTAGGCTATCCAACTGGCTGTGCGGGAGCTCTCCGCTCCTCCTGAAATATGACCATGCGGATCTCAACAACTCTCTCAGGCTTCCTATGCATCTTGTCTTCATGGAAGACTACATCATGATTGCGGATGACTTTCTGCACTTGCGGATCCTAGAGGCAGTAACCCATCTCGTCTGCATCCCCATAACCAAGGAAAATGCATTTGACACTCTTAGGATCTAGCTTACTTCTCTTGTCCCTGGGCACATGGCAAAATGCCTCACATCCAAAGACACAGAGATGCGCATAAGAGGGAGGTTTTCCAGTCCATACCTCCTCTGCAACCTGGAAATCCAAACCACTAGAAGGTGATCTGTTTATGACATGCACATCTGTACTAATTGCCTTAGCCCAAAAGCTCTGTGGTAGGCATGTATGGCTAAGCATACTGTGTACACGCTCCTGGATGGTTCCATTCATCCGCTCAGCCAAACCATTCTGGGGGGGTGTAGGGGGCGGTCAACTGACGCTTAATACCCCTCTCATCACATAACTGCTCAAAAGCACGTGAGACATACTCACCCCCATTATCTGTTCTTAGGCATTTTAGCCTATACCCAGACTGGTTCTCAACCAATGCAAGCCATCTTTGAAACACAACCAAGACATCGGATTTCAGCTTAATGGGATAAGCCCCAACTTTTCATGAAAAATCATCTATGAACGTAACAAAATACTTTGCACCACTCATAGACTAATAAGGCATGGGCCCACAGACATCCGAATGTACCAATGCCAAGGGCTCACTCATGCGTGGCCTACCAGACTTCTTATCCGTAGACCTAGTCTGCCTGCCATAAAGACAATGCTCACATGAATTAAAACATGCATAATTAAGGGGCAGTAAGTATTGCAAACCAGAAAGCATTTTCATTCCCTTCAAAGACATATGGCCCAAACGGGCATGCCAAAGAGATACATGTGGGATAGAACCCACAGACAAAAGATGATCAAGGGAAGAAGCGGATACAATCAAGGGATAGAGGCTGCCAGCCTTGGCACCTCTCGCAATCACAAGTCTACCACAAGTGATCTTCCATGCAGAGTCTCCAAAAGATACATGATAACCTGCATCATCAAGCTGTCTAGCTGACATGAGACTGCGTATCAAAGCAAGTACATGATGTACATCCTGCATAACAAAACTGCTGCCAGAAGGAAACTGCAGCCTAACATCACCAATGCCCACAATATCAAGAGAGCTGTCATCACCCAAGCGCATAGAACCCGAAACAGTATGGTATGAATGAAACCACTCTCGGCAAGGTGTCACATGAAAGGATGCACCTGAGTCCAAGAGCCAACACTGTGCATACATAGAGTATATCTCTATCATCTGCAAAGCACTAGAAGAAGCTACAAGGATATAATCATCATCATCAACATCCTCAGGCTGCATAACATTGATCTCTTCAATTTTAACACTGGACTTTGTAGGCACTATGCTGCAATTAGAAGACTTATCCTACACTTTGTCTTTCCCCTTATCTTTGCGCCTTTCATTGCGCAGTTCGTGGCATTGTGGCCTAATATGGCCCTTTTTCCCACAATGGTGACAAGTAACATTTGCATTTCTACCACAAGATTTGCTACGTGACTTCCCACGAGACTTGGAACGAGATTTTTGAGAATCCCGTCCATGGCCACTGCCACTGCCACTGCCATGCTTCTATACCCATCATTCCTACCTCTAACTGTCATAGCATGCGACACATGAGAGGCATCCAAATTATTACGATTAACCTCTTCCTGCAGAATAGCACTCTCAACATTAGATAATTTCAAGGTAGCAATAGAGGCACATAATGCAGTGCGGAATACATCCCATGACTCATTAAGAGTACCAAGCAAGAAAAGAGGAGTGACATCCTCTGCAAAAGTGATATCCTGTGAAGTCAAGTTCTTGAGCACAGCATGACATAGTCACATTCTCCTTCATGTGTAGATCCATAAGCTGCTTCAGCCAATACATATGACTTGCTAGACTTTTCTTGTCATAGAGATTCTTGATTTTATCCTACAAGTGCCATGCACTCTGTTCTTTCTCAAATACATTGTAATGAACCTGTTCTATGAGAGATAATACAATAGTGGACTTGCATAACTCATTAAGCTCAAGCCATTCCTCATCTGGCATAGTTGCAAGTGGATGCCCGCTCAATCTCAATGGTTTGATCTGCGATTTTTGCACCAACACCTATCAAATCTAGCTCTTTCAATAAGAGTAATTCGTACCATCAAGCTTAGTGATGTTGAAAATAGCATGATCAGTGGATGAACTCGCCATAATGCAGGTTGGAAGACTGTAGACAATTCAAAACTGCTTGTTGTTTACTGCAGAAAATGACAAAAAAATCACCAAAATCGAGAGAAAATGGTGAGAAAAGTGTAATCAAAGTTGCTGTCCACCAAGTACTAGTGAAAGTACATCATTTCAGAATATTTCAGCATGAAAAATCCATGTCAGTCTGGAGTTATATGCTTGCTGTAATAAATGACAGCAGGGTACTGTGAGAGGCAATTGTTGATCAAATCACTGCACCAAGTCAATAAATGACAGCCAAGACATGATCAGCCATAAATGAGCATAAATCAACACCAAACAGTCATCAAGACCCTGAGAAAACACCCAAACATGTCATGGGGAGCCGTTTTGAGAGTAGTCCAAGCAACATAGAAGAGACCCTTCTCAGGAGTATAGAGTGAGAGGGAGTGGGGCAAGAGAAGAGTGAGGACGGGAATTCCTTATCAAGAAGACAAGCAAGATACTCCACGAGCTCTCGAATTCAATTCCTCCATCCCTTCTATCCTATTCCCCCCTATGGAATCAAGACTCCTCGATTTCTCGAAATTCTTGGTGATGATTATTTTTCTTTCATCAATCAAAATTTCCAGAAGGGTTGTGACTAAGAAGAAGAGCTCTTTATGGAGGGGATGTTGGCAAAATAAGCAATTTGAAGCTTCCAAGATGCAATCTGATGCTTAGATAGCAAATCTGATGGTTTCGTTGGTTGTGAAAGGGTAAAATCCCAGGATATCTGATCAGGCTTATTCTAGATCACTCATTCTCCTCATTTGGAGTGCTGCTTACTGCCTGTAAACTGCGATCGTGATGCACAAAATTTCACCGATCCTTCTTTTATAAGGTCCACAATACCTTGGTCTTAGCTTCTTGTACTCTCCCAAGGACAGTGAACTCTTTTTAGGGCATACGCGGATGAAGACCATATCACCTTCAACGAAGGATCTGTCTTGCCATTTCAAGTCCGCATAAGCCTTCTGTCTATCCTTGGCAGCTTGGATGTCCTGTCTTATTGACTTGATTTGATCATCCATGTCTTCCAGCATCTGCCTTGAAGCTTCTACCCTCAAAGTTGGATCCGAGAAGCTCAAAGGAGTACGACAATCATGCCCATACAATGCTTGAAAAGGGGTCATCTGAATACTTTGTTGGTAAGAAGCAGTGTAGGCAAACTCAACAAGTGGCAAATATTGAATCCACTTTTTGGGTTCGCGACAGCAATATGCCCTAAGCATATCTTCAATGACTTGGTTGACTCGTTCCATTTGACCATCAGTTTGGGGATGGTAAACTGTACTAAAACATAGTTGGGTCCCAATAGCCTAGAAGATAGTCCTCCAGAATTGTGATGTGAAGAGAGAGTCACGATCACTAACGATTCTTCTAGGTAGCCCACGCAGTTTGAAGATTTCCTTGATGAATAATCTTGCGATGTCTAAGGCTCTATAGTTTGTCTTGACAGGGATGAGATGTGCAACCTTGGTGAGCATATCTACTACAACCATAATAGAGTTGTATCCTCCCTGAACTTGGGGTAGGCCAACAACAAAGTCCATACTAATGAATTCCCATTTCATTTGGGGAATGTCAAGTGGTTGTAATTTCCCTGGCATTTTGACATGTTCTGCCTTAATGCGTTGACAAGACAAACATTCCGTGACATATTTGAGAACGTCACCCTTGAGCCTATCCCAATAATAGCTCTTCCTGACCGCATTAAGGGTCTTGGCATAGCCAGGATGTCCTGAGAAAGGGGAGTCATGGGCTTTCCAAAGTATCTTCTGCTACAGAGATTGGCTTGTAGGGATACATAATCTTGTCTTAAAGTAGACAAGTCCACTACTGAGATAGAGAATTCTTGATACTTTGTCTTTAGCTTCGGGTCTTGATCCTTAACAGGAATCTCCCTTAGCAATTTCCGATAGACTGGGTCATGACATGCCTCTTCTCTAGCTAGCTCAAGAATTGGGTTGTTTGGCATTGATACCTTTGTGGCTAGTGACCTTGTTGTTGATGGATCTTGCAAAATAAGAGAGTTTAGAAATGCCTTGCAACTGAGTGTATCGGCAACTACATTCTCTTTTCCAGGCCAATATTTGATTTCAAAGTCATATTCTTCCAGCACTTCGATCCATCGACGTTGCCTCATGTTGAGCTCATTCTGGGTGAAGATCCATTTAAGACTCTTGTGGTCCGTCACTAAGGAAAATTTATTACCTAGCAGGTAATGTCTCCAAAGTTTGAGAGCATGGATGACAGCCAACAGCTCCAGATTGTGGGTAGCATAATTCCTTTCATGGCTCTTCAGTTTCCTTGAGAGTATGCTACAGGATGACCTTCTTGCATAAGCACACATCCTAAAGCAAGTGCGCTAGCATCAATTACCACCTCAAACTCCTTACTAGGATCAGGAAGTTTCAGGATGGGTGCTAATACTAAGCTTTGCTTTAGCTTGTCAAAGCTGGTCTGTTCGGCAGGTGACTATACAATTGCTACTTGCTTCTTTAGTAGATCAATCAAAGGCACTGCACAATCAAAGCATAATCTTTGATGAAGATCCTGTACCATCCTGTCAATCCAAGAAAGCTACGTATTTCTTTGATAGAAGTTGGTGTTGGCCATTCCAGAACGTCTCTGACCTTGGCTGGATCTACTGAAATTCCTTCCGCTGATACAATGAATCCAAGATATTCAATCTGTCGCTTGCAAAATGCACACTTCTTCTTCTTGGTATAAAGCTTGTGTGCTCTCATTGTTTCAAGAACAATGCGAAGCTGGGGTTCGTGATCTTTTCCCTGTTTAGAGTAGACTAGGGTATCGTCAAAGAAGACGAGTACAAAGTCATCAAGATAGTGCCTAAAGATATCTTGCATTAACCTGTTGAAGGTAGCAAGAGCATTTGTCAGCCCGAATGACATCACTAGGAATTCAAAGTGTCCATACCTTGTGCTGAATGCAGTCTTCGGGATATCTTCTTCCTTGATCCTTATCTGATAATATCCAGATCTGAGATCTATCTTAGAGAAGATCTTCACACCTTGAAGACGGTCAAGTAATTCATATATTCTTGGAATGGGGTATTTATTTTTAATGGTTGATTGATTCAACCCTTTGTAGTCAATGCATAGCTGAAGCGTTCCATCTTTCTTCTTTTGGAACAGTACTGGAGCTCCCCATGGCGAACTACTGGGATGGATGTAGCCTTGGTCTAACAGTTGCAAGTTGCTCTTTCAGCTCAATAGCTTCCGGGATGGACATCCTATACGGCCTCTTTGTGACTGGTGCAGCTCTTGGCGCCAACTTGATTTCATGGTCGACTCTTCAGGAAATATGTCCATGTATTCCCTTAACCATGAAGGTTCTTCCCTAAATTCTTGATTCTGATCTAGCTTATTCAGTTTAATCAGATAGACAGGTAGGCCCTTTCTAACTCCTTTTATTATCCATGTTACTTTTGTTAGTTGAATTTTTGGCTTACCAGCCTCTCCTTGAGTTGTAACTAGTTCCCCTTCAGAATTTCGGAAGGAGACTTGGCCCTTTCCACAGTGGATGTGGGCATCATTGGGTATTAGCCAATCCATTCCCAGTAAACATTCGTGGACACCTAGGTTCATTACCTTGAATCTCACCGAGTTGGCTTCCCACCCAGTAGGAATTTCACCTTAGCAGTTTGCCTAGTACAAGAGACCTCATGACCATTTGTCAATTCCACAAGTAAAGTAGGTGTGTCTATTGTGGCTATCCCTAGCCTTTTTGCACAAATCGGTGAAATGAAGGAATGTGTACTGCCACAATCAATTAGGGTTTTGAAGCTTTTACCTTCATAATCCGATGGAGTTTGGATCACCGAGAATTGGCAATTCGGACCCTTCTTGTGAAGAGCGGCGTGAACCGTTGCCCTCTCAATGTTAGCATCCATGGATGGATCTTCTTCGTCGCCCAGCTCCTTGTTGGAAACACTGGAGGTTCTCCCTCTGGCCATGACTATGGCTCCTTGGCCATGGGCGGCTCCTTGGAATTGCCCTTGGCGATGTCCTCTGCTAAGCTTGGGACACTGCCTCTTGAAGTGTCCAGGCTCGTTGCAATGGAAGCAACGTAGATTGCGGTCATTACCTTGTGTAGGAACAAAGTTGTTGACAGCATTGGTCCTAGCTTTCTTCCTTTGTCCCTGATTCTGACCCTGCGCTCTCTTAGTCTGAGCCCTACACATTCCCTTGTTCTGATCCCTGTAAGGCCAAGTCCTATTGTTCCTTGGCTTGGTTTGCATTTCCTGTATTATTGGAGCAGCTCGAATGAGTGCATCCTATAGGTCCGTTGGGTGCATAGATTCCAATCGGGTGTTTATGGGTGGATTCAACCCAGCACAGAACTTTATCACATGTTGTGTCATATCCATTGGTGGTACGTACTTTAAGAGAGAAATGAACTTTGAATAATATGCATCAAGGGATAGTCCAAGCTGCTTCAATTCCTAGAATTTGTTCATCTTCTATGTGCGATAGGCAAGTGGCAGATACCTCCCTTGCACATCTTCCTTAAGCTTCTCCCAAGTGACTGTCCCTTCCGAGATTGCTTGGTCTCTGCACCACCATTTCCACCAAAGTCTTGCTTCGCTTGTAAGCTTAAGTTTTGCGAGCATGGCTTGGTTAGCAGGTGCAGTTCCTGCTGCCTCAACGTAGTCCTCCATGGACTCAATCCAGATCTCGGCATCGGCTTGAACAGTCCTCCCCTTGCCATCGAACTCAGGTGGCTTGATTTGTTTGAGAAGAAACTTCTTCTCTTGAATCACAGCTGTACTTAGTGCGGGAGTCAGACTTGGAACCTGCACTTGGGGTTGCGTCTGGACAATAAGATTCTTTATGTTAACAACTTATCACTCATTCCCCATATCACATTATTATGACTTGCACAGCTTTTAGCCAAGTGACTTAATCACTTAACACCTTTGCCAACATTTACAATCAAGATGGACAATAGTAAAAATCTTGTTCATTCATGAGGGCATAGCCCTTTGAGAACATTTATTTTGGGAAAGTAGAATAAGCTGATTGGTACATCAGTTTAGGGAAAATAGGATTGTGTTACAATTGGCTACAGGGATTGAGTAATAATATGGAGTGGGGTCATAGATTTTTAGGAAACGATAAGTCATAGGAAGCTTGGGGTATCCCTTCCTTTGATACTCGTTCTTCTCATAGCGCCCTAGCACTTTGATTCTGTTGGTAGGGATCACCCGAGTCACTTCTTCATACACATACTTGTTCTGCTTGACTTGTCGACCGCCAACATGCAGGGTTGCGTTTGCGTGAGCTTTGACAAAGATGAACAACTTCACGATCTTTAAATCCTCCATCCACTTGATTCTCTTCAAGTTGGTCTGAAGGTACACAAGTCGGTGGGCTACTATATAGTATATTCGTGATTCTCCCGTCCATCTCCGTTCCACATACAGGCGTGAAGAATTGTAGATGCAGTCTAGAATATTCATCATGCCCAGCCTCTGTCAATAATTCGAAGCACGCATTGCAGTCATGAACATAACCTGGAACACTAAGAATTTATTCCATACTTCGTGACTCTGCAACCCAACATCCATAAGTGAGTAAGGAAATGTTTTCAACAAAAAACACTGCTCTATTCCACTCACCTTTCCCTGGCTGTCCCCTTATTCCCTTTACTTTCCTCCATTAAGTTCTCTTGTAAATCTTAGATCTAGTTGGTTCGCTCTGATACCAACTATAACGTGTCCGCTTGTCCGCCTGTGGGACACGTCTTAGCAGCCCATCGAGAGGAATGTCTAGAGGGCTCCGCTTGGCACTCACAGGGAATGACACAAGGTTTGCGATCTAGGTCTTCCCGAGTCTACCCCGAGGGGAATTGTCCCGCCGTTCCCACTTAGAATTGACCTGAGGTCAGGGTTCCTTTTCTATCAGCAAGGTCTCTAGGTTCCCACTTAGGATTGACCTCCTTTTGTAGGAACAACAGAGACAAAGCGGTTTCAAGCTGCACTTGGTTCATGGAGAATGGAAAACGAGAGGGAATGCGAAGCTCAACCTCTCTGTCGTACGGCATAGTCCCATTCCTTTCCCCTAAAATAGAATAAATCGAAAATTCTACATCTACTGACACTAGGTCTTCATTGTCTTATTATCTCGTCATTTGAGAAAAGTTCCCAACTAACCGGGACCACCCTTCCGTAGGACGGACCTAAGTCATGTCCACCGCACTTTCCTCAGTTTGCTTTAGTTATCTAATTACCTACCACACTATGTTTTGACATGCAAAAGCAGCTTCCTTAATTAATCAAATTAATTACGTGTTCCTTCACGCAACTTAGGCACTGACACAAAAACAATGTCAAGCAAATTCCTTTTTCTCCAATACCTGCTCTTTATTTATAAAAAATCATGGAGTACATCCAATATCACGCCCGAAGGCTATCCCAGCAATCTACAAGATTGCTGCTCCAATTTTCGCCCGTTGACTAGTACACGGGCCTCGAGATCCCATCTCGAGTCATGTTGGTCTCTTGTGCAGGATTCAGAGGCAAGGGATTTACAGCCATAGCCTACCCTGGCACCCAAGCGTCCTCCCGCTCCACGCATCACCCACGGAGAGACCTCTCGCCACGGGTTAGGTCCATATACTCGGCAAGGCTAACAACCCCCTTGGATAGGGCTAGGTAGACAGTCGGAGGTAATTATTCCTACCTCTCCCTCCAGGCTTTCAACTTGAAGCATTAAGTGATTTCCTTGAATTAGTTCCTTGAGCAAAGAGATCAATTAATGTACCTAAGTACAAGCACGAACATTTCGGAGGTCATTTGTACGACTGACTGCTAAGGTGTGACTCCTTTTTTCCCGGATGCTCCCAACATCCGATCCTGGGTCATTTCGCGACTTGGCGAGATCCCAACAATTTCAAACAAGATATGCAAGCAAATGGTCTTGGTAAGTTGACTTATACTTGCCCTTTTTTCCTTGGGTTTTACCTTAGGGTATCTTAGTCCCTAACTCAAGCATTAGCTGGTCAGTCAAGGCAACGGACATGCCTTATTCGCAACCCAACCAAGGGTCTTTTAATCTCTAATTCCAACCAAGCTCAGTTAACACACATGGCAACACATGATTCTTCATTTAGACTTTCAATATGTAGTCTAGATGCATGCGATCCTTCCAATTCTCTTAGTGCGGTTCTATGCAGGATTTCCCAATCATCCTTAACCATCATGCACATTGTGCGTTTAGTATAGTTGTACCTCCTAAACGACTTTTATCTCTCTTTATTCCTGGCAACGAGTACTTATTTCTAATGCACCGGATCACATGTGACTTGCATCTATGAAAGTCAAGGGTTTTGTCTAACGATGCAAGTGTATCTCATGAATAGAAATTAACATTTCATGTGTTTTTTTAACTACAATTGCGAAATGTGAATTCGAAATGACTATTCATGCACTGAACTAGTTAAAAAGCTATCATTTTATGTGAAGTAAGGCGATAACCTTATCATTTTATGTGAGTAAAAGCTATCATTTCATGCATAAAATCTTATGTGAATTCCAAACTCTACCGTTTCGCGCATGCAACTTAGTACTTAGAGTAAACAGAACCCTAAGACTCGTTCTTGTTCCATGCACGTCACCAATCCTTTCATCTCTTCCACGAGAAATAATACCTAATTAATTTTTAAAGCTTAGAACCTGGGCTTGATTCGTGTGTGCTGCGTTGGTCACTCCACTCGCCCCTCCAGCATTACCGGTAGCTTGGGCGCCTATGCTTCCCGTGACTTTCTTCTTGGGAGCCATTCGCCTCGCGGAGATTGGGCAGTCCGAACCTTAACGGGTTTTGGGTTGACAGGTTCGGTAGGAAAGACCGTCGGATCGTGTCCTTCACCGAGGGAGTGGTTTGGGTGTGGCTCCTTGTAGCTACTCACCACTCTCACTCCCTCTCCTTCTTTCTCTCTCTCTCTCTCTCTCTCTCTCTTCCTCGTCTCTCCTCTTATCCTCCTACTCTTTCTCTCTCTCCTCCACTTCTTCTTCCTTTCTCTTATTCTCCTACTCTCCCTCTCTCTCTCTCCTTCTCTTCTTCTCCCTTTTTACTTCTCTCTCTCTCCTTCTCTTCCCTCCTTCTCCTTCTCTCCCTCCTTCTTTCTCTTCCCACTCCTCCTTCTTCCCTCTCCTCACTCCTTCTCCTTCTCTTCTCTCTCTCCCTCCTTCTTTCTCTTTCCACTCATCCTTCTTCCCTCTCCTCACTCCTTCTCCCTCTCTTCTCTCTCTCCCTTCTTCTTTCTCTTCCCACTCCTCCTTCTTCCCTCTCCTCACTCCTTCTCCTTCACACGTTGGGCGCGTAGATCACGGCAGAGGAGGGTGTCACCACCATCTGTCAGGGGGGGGGGGGGTGGGCTGAGTCATTAGCCTGGGTGGCGGCGCAGTTGGCTAGCACATCGGACCAAGGCTGCCGTTGCAGCAGGGCACAGGGGGGAACTCCGATCGGACGGCCAGGGGGGGTGGTACAGCGATTGACGGTGGGGTGGCTATGGTCGAGAGCCCCGGGGAGGGGAGACTATAGTCACTGTAGATGGAGGGGGGGACGACCTTCAATGGAGGCCCAAGGGCCCTGCGCAGCAGTGGACGGGGAGGGATGTGACGTAAGGAAGGGGGGGCATAGCCTCTGTCTCTTCATGGGGAGGGGAGAAGCCTCCCTGAGGGGAGAAGGGAGTTGGCATGGCCACCCCTCCCACCTAGAGGTTGCATGCCTCCCCCCCCCAAACGCGCTGTCAGCGGCGGGGAGAGATGGGGGAATATTAAAAAATGTACTAAAGGTAATAGATTTTTCTCTTTTTGAATTTATAGGGGGGCCCTATGGGATGTTACAGTTACTATAGTATTGACATGACTCTAACAATGCTAGTTTGTGTTCTTTGGTGTAGCATTTTGTTTCATAGGTTGGGATCCCACTGGGATGGGAAAAACATTTGGAGAAAAGCATGGCATGAATGCCCTCATTGATAAGCTCTATGCAAATGTTGTTTGATATGACATGTCTCCCTTAACAGTCTAGCAAATTTATAGCTCTCATTATGTTGCATCTAAATTTGGATTAGTGGATGGGTACATTGCATAATTATATTGAGGAGATGTCGCATTGCCATGAACTCTTGGATGGCAAGTAGTTGTAGCAAATCTTACAACCCCTTAGAGTCCCCTACTAGATGAATTTTCAGAGTTTGGCTGCTTGAAGCCACCCCTGTCTTTTTTGCCTTGTGTTATGTCTTGTCCCCCTCCACCACATAAGGATTTATGGCTAGCACGTTTGTTTATTTTGTGTCTTCATCACTTGTGATGACAACGATGATGATTATATTCATTGTACATGATTGACATTCAACATAAGTATTTTTTTTGTTCAAGTGTTTGCAATCTATTAACTAACACAAAGTCTTAAAATTTAATGGCAAGTTGTGGTTCCTAGCCCAATGTAGCTAGAAGGGTGGTAGGGATACATAGCACTGTCACCCATTTTTTCCTACAACCATCACTATTGGCATTACTATTTTTATTGCAAATGTCACTATTAGCATTGCTATTGTCATCACTAATAACATCACTATTGGTGTTGCTACTAATAGTGATGAATTGATGGCAATGATTATAATAACGATGGGGGAATTTTTTAAACTACTAATCATGTTGCTAAAAGCATCTATATAGGTCATATATATTGTAGTCAGCTTGGTTATATTCTAGGTTTGTATCTTATAAGTCATTTCACTATTCAATCCAATTTTTATAATACTTATTTATTATTTTTTGACTATGAGTACACTAGTCATCAATCGACTAGGATAGATAAAGAGTATTCGTTTACATGACTTGTGGAGAGGCTACGGGCATAGAAAAGAGAGGTAAGGGCTTCTAAATATAATTGTTATATATACTAACATGCATGCATTTTGTGTTTCTGTCAGGAGTTGTTATAATGTCAATTTGTTTCTTACTACAATATTGGGTCAAGGAGGGATTACATGAGGATAAGATCTCCAATTAGGATCTCATCATTCTCTACTTTATAGATATTTAGCTCTACCATTTAGATCTATAGTTACACATTGACATTTAGTTGTATCATTGGATTTATAATACACATTTATTGTAGTATCATTTATACTTTGTTGTATTTTCATCCTACTTTCAAGTGCTTTGTAATATCTTGATTGTGCACATTTAAGTGCCTTGTTTATATTTGTTTCAATATTTCTTTAATTTGTGCTTAGGGTTTTATACATGTTTGAATAGTAATCCATGTTTTACAAGATAGAAGACATGGACACTACGGCTTTCTCTCTTAAAAGGGCAAAATCATTGCCTTTTCTTTTCCTGTGCACTCATTAATATATGCTCATGTATGTTCGTTTGTAAATTCTATACACACATTAGAATATGCATTAAAAAAACCATTAGAATACTTGATGCATATTTTGATGCTATTTTTGACTTGCATATAGACGGTAGGGCTTGGACATTTTTAAACTTTTTCACATGGACTTCAATTGGAGTGTTCATTGGTATATCCTCATTTGTTATAATGGCATGTGGTTTGGACATGAAAATGTTTTCTAGCAAATAGATGCTAAGGATTATTGTTCGTTAAAATTCTTATATATGTATATGATTTTTTATGGTTTCTTTTTCAACTTTATTACCATCAAATTGCATCCATATAATTTTTATATTATTATAAATAGAGATGTTTTTACTAATTTCATTGATTCTATTGACAATACCATAATATATATTGATTCCATGGACAATAACATAATTTCCTCGATTCTATTGACAATACCATAATCTATATTGATATTAAAGTATATTTCAACTATCATTTTCTTTTTTATGAAAACTATTATTCATAAACCTTTCTTTTTTTATAATTAGCATTTATAAGAGTAATGTTTTTAGATATATTAGAAGATAAAGTATCTTCAACTTCTAAAATAAATTATTATGTTTTTAATGATTCACGAACCTTTTTTGTCACGTGTTTTTGTTGTAAGTTTTGTGAAAAAAAAAAGTGTTGGTGTTGGAGCATCAAATAATACTACATATGTGTAATTAAAAAAACTAATATTGATAAATAAAACAATTGAAACTAGAATGAAAACATGAAAAAAGTTAAAACTATTAAAAAAAGAAAAATACACATTTTGTATCCAATATTTAAATGTCAAATATTAAGATGTAAAAAAGTTAAAATTTTTATTTACTTATTGATAATCTCCCCCCCTCTCTCTCTCTCTCTCTCTCTCTCTCTCTCTCTCTCTCTCTCTCTCTCTCTCACCAAACAATACTACCCCTAAACGCCATCCTCTCCTTCTCTTCCCCTCCCTTTTGCTCTTGCTCTCATTGATAGGAACACCTCAAACATTACCCCTTAGATAACACCATTACACATTTTTACATTAGACGCCTCTCTCTCTCTCTCTCTCTCGTCCATAGAAGCATTAATGTGTGTGTGTGTACACACATATAACTCAATAGTCATCATGCCAACGTCATAGCCAAGTGCTCTCTCTCTACCCCATGTATGTGTGTGTGTGTGTACACACATATATCTCAATAGTCATCATGCCAACGTCATAACCAAGTGCTCTCTCTCTACCCCATGTATTGGAAACAACATTGGAAGGAAGATAAAGGAAAGCCTTTACAACTTTCCAACTATCAATTTTAGGGTCCCCATAATTACAAAAGTGTTGAGGACTTAAATAATGAGTCTAGTAACCATGATTCATATGAATGCCTAATAGAAAAAATCCATGTAGGCCCTAAACTCTCGAAAGTCAAAGGCTTGCTAATTGATGTTGGCATAGTTAGGATTAAATCAGAGATATAATATGTTTAGAACACCTTGAAGTCTTAGATCATGAACTCACTAGGTACAAGCATGTAGACCTCATACTCATCCTTGAAGTTCTCATGATTGAGAAGCGAGAGAATTCCAGATTCTAAATATCCACCAGTTTCTAGATTTTTAAACACTCTCCACTTTTGTTTAATCAATTTACACATGTCTCCTCACAACCACAGTCCTTTTCTAAAGAGTAAGACCAAAAATTGGAGCGAGCAGCTCTATGATGAAGCGAACTTGTCTTTTTTTAGGATCCTGCTTCAACCACCTTGTACTCATCTCCTCACAACTATGGTCTTTCTCTTAAGAGCAAAACTAGAAACTTTTATGGGAGGGGGTAGTCCATTGCAGAGATTCGAACAGGGTCCGGGACGAGCGCAGAGAGAGGGCAGCAAGCCCTTTAGATTGTTGGCAAAACTAGAAACTTGAGAGGGCTCTAGGGTAAAGTGAACGCGACTTGCCTTGAACCCTGCTTTGACCAAAGAAGGGAGGCGAGGCGCCAGTTACCCCTAAGTTCTAACTTACCGCTAGGTTCCTGGGAAAGACCAAAAAGCAAAAAGAGGGCAGCGAATCCTTTTGATGCGCTTTGGTCGTTGCTATATAAGAGCGTATGCTCCGACCCCGAGATTCCTTTCGGTTCTGTTGATTTGAAGCAGAACGTTGGGCCGGCATGCTTCGTGTGGTGAAACCTAATACCAAGCGAGCTCGAAGGGAACTTGAGAAGCGCGCACCCAAGCTGGTAAAGCTCTCTCCCTCACACACACACACACACACACACACACACACAGAGAGAGAGAGAGAGAGAGAGAGAGAGAGCCTTGCTTCTTCTCCTCAGGTCGAGAATGTCAAGAAAGTTTTGCTTCTTCACGGCACCACCACCAGCAGTGTCGTGAAAGGAGTGCTTTCAGACCTCTTCCGGCTGACAAAGGCAGGCGGGCACGCCATCAAGTACACAAGAAAAAATGAGAACATTCGGCCCTTTGAGACCGGAGGCGAGACGCACCTCGAGTTCCTCTCACAGAAAACAGATTGCAGCTTGTTTGTGGTACGGTGTTTTCCTTATCCTGCTTGTCTGTAGCTAGCAGGACGATTTCTTGTTTTTTTTAATGATAGGATACAGTCTTGATGAGGAGGACTTCCAGATGCCTAGAATTGGTTGCAGTGTGAGCTCAGCTCGTGAATTGTGCTTGTGACACATACTATTCAGTTTGTAGTGGTGTTATCTGTGTGTGGGGTTGATTGCCATGGCAGCATTTACATTGTAATGCATACCTCGTATATGCTCAAAAGCTGGTAGTTGACAAAATTTTATTGTTTTTGCAAGATCAGTTCGGTTCTCATTCTAAGAAGAGACCCCACAACCTTGTTATTGGAAGGATGTATGATCATCATATATACGACATGATAGAGGTTGGGGTGGAGCACTTCAATCCCATCATCTCTTTTGGTGGTGCCAAGAAATACTCTCCTCAAGAAGGCTCGAAGCCTTGCCTTGTTTTTATTGGACAAGGTTTTGAAGATGATGAGAAGCTGAGGCATTTGAAAGAGATTATGCTAGATCTCCTAAGAGGGGAGGTATGTAAAAAGTGGTTTAGTACTTCAAGTTACTGATAGCTAGTGATATGGCATGCTTTTAAGTTTTTTAGTTTCAAAGTACATAGGTGAAAACACATCGTGAATAATAATTTTGTGGTCCATCTTTAAAACCTTGTTATGTCTCTTGTGCACATAGATTGTTGTATATCTGAGGAATTTGAATACACGGTGGCTCTTGTTTTATTATTTTATTCAAGTACGTGTGCAAAAGAATGGTGCATTTTTGGGCGATCTAAATACCTTGATGTAGTATAAGAGGTCTATCATCTAGTTTTTAGCATGGTGTTTGGAGCCCAATGTTGAAATAAAATTTGCAATTGCAAAGGTTGGTAGTATTAGTTTAATTTGGCTGGGGTAGCTTGAGGACCAAATCTTTGAAACTATTGTTTATGCATCTATGTCTTTTTGATATAAATATTGAGTCCCTTAGGTAAAATAAACAAGGAGATTAGTGCTTGATATATGATACTTGGAAAATGATCATGTGGGTTTTATGCTCTCGAGATTGACTTATAAAAGGTGATATCTCTTAGTAATGTTATGCATGCAACTTTTAACTTTTGTGAATGTAATTTTAATTGATAGCCCACTTAGATGTACAAATTGGTGCTTTTATAATAACACAAATAAAATGGCCGTTATCTTTTTCATGTCGTAAAGGTAATGAAAATGAGAAAATTGTCACATCCTTAGATATCTAGAATAGGTGCTTGGTCACATCCTTGGGTCCTTCAGTGACTAGGTGCGAGTGTGTACAGTGAAGAATGACTAAAGGATCTTATAGTGAGAATATACTTGGGGTACTTTAGAATTAGGGTAGTCAAGTTCTATTTACAGAACTTCAAGTCCATTGGTGAATATCATTGTGTGATCACTACACTTAGATACTAAGCCCAATGCCCATTACATTTGTATATTGGATGATGTGGTTTGGTGTTATGGGATACTAGCTCTGGTAGCAAGTGTAGCTCGGTATATTGCTATCCTAGGCTTGGGGGTAGGCTTAAGAGAAGTGGGTTTGATGTCCATATCCTTATTATTTCTATCATGTGGATATGACTTATATTGTGTTTCATGTGCAAGTTGGAACTTAGTTGGACATTTCAAGAGAAGAAGAGAGAAATATTGAGATTGAATTCTTAGTATTTGAATACTACTATAAAACTCTATATGTTGGCCAATTACATCGTGAGTTATAAATTGTTTGAAAAAAGTACCAGTATAGTTTTAGTAGAGTTAGAAAATTATTGGAGCTTGATATAGTGAAGAAAAGCTTGGATGCTTATCCACATGAATTTAAAGATTTGTTGTATAAAATGGAGGCCTTGGACGATTCTTTAGTGTTGCTTTACATGCGATATATTTTTGGATTGTTGTTGGACTACCAGAATGAGGTGCTTTGCAATCCCCTTCATTTGCTTGAGAATGTCTACAATTATGCTAAAAGTTTTGATAACATTTTGGCTACAAGCAGCAGGTTTAGCGAGTCAAGTATTTTCTTTTGAGCTTGATAGTTGTTTTCATGCGATTGAGGGTTGTTTACCCTTCGAGATTACAAAATGTTTTTCAATCCAAGTATACTTACATTTGTTTCGTTGAAAAGTTCAATCATATGATTCTCAATGTAATTTAATTTCTTTTAATAATAATCTCCACTGGAATTTAAACGTAAGTGAATAATTGGATCTGATATTAAATGAGTATGTTGATGTCTTTCCGAGTGAGCTATTCGACAGACTTCCGTTGTCTTGTGGAACCTTAGACCTGTAGGATCTAGATATTACTTAGTAGCCATTTCATCTCTCAGTAATCTTATAGGTTTAGTTCGAAAGAGGATGAGATAGCTAGGCAATGTTAAGATCATTTAGCTAAGGGATTTAGTAAGCCAAGTAAATCTTCATGGAGTATGCTTGTTCTTCTCACTAAAAAAAAGAATGACACGATGTATTTTTGTTTCAATTTCAAAGACCTCGATAAAATGATCATCAAGAATAAATAATTGTTACCTAGGATGGATAATCTCATAGATTGGCTTTGTGGTGCATGATATTTCACCAAAATTGATCTAAGCTCCGGTTACCATTAGATATAGAATCAGAGGATGTCCCAAAAATTGCGTTTCGAATACGGTATAGACATTATCAACTTTTGGTCTTATAATTTGATTTAGTCAATGCTCCTATAACTTTCTAGCTGATGTTGAATGACTTATTTTGTCTGTATCTCAAAAAGTGAATAGTTGTTCGAGGAAGCTCATTTTCTCCGAAGACACGACGATCACTTTACTGTCTCAGCTGCTGCCACAATTCGGTACCTTATATTTCACTCTTATTGCTTCAGGGTGGGGGTCGACTTTTTGATGAAAAGAGTTGGTTCCTATGGTCTTAGACTAAGAGGAACAATTAAAGAGACATAATGCTTCCAAATCGGAGGCATTGGTTGGTCAAGCCTCTTAGAAGAAGAGGAAGGATCAAAAGAAGAAAAAGAAGGACAACAAATCTAAGAAGGACAAAGAGAAAGAATCGATATGCCATATTTGTGGTAAGACCGGCCATTGGAAGAAGGATTGCCTCGACAAGGACAAGGACACGAAGAAGGACATGAAGGATTTTGGAGCGGTGGTTGCACCCTTATCAGTTGCTTTTCTACACTTAGCGGTTATTGAGGACCCTACACTGAAGACTTCTGATGCTGCGATGACAGCTTCACAGGCCTAAGAGTAGATCGTGTATAGTAATGCCTCTCGGCACATGACTCCTTCGATAGTTGGTGTTGTCCATTTGTGACCCTTGCGTGGACAGATTCTCATTGGAGACAACTCTTCTGTGTCTATTGTTGCACAGGGTGAGATGTAATTGATTCCAGATGGAGGTGGTGGTACCCACACTTCCGAGTTGTTGTATGTGCTAGGTTTAAGGTATTATTTACTTTCGGTACATAAGATTTGTTCTCTTGGTCTTTTGGTGGAGTTTGATAGTGATGCTGTCCACGTCCTTGACGATGGATCAAGGGAGGTTCTCTCTTCAGGGTATGAGAATGGCTTTACAAATTGAAGACTTCTACATCTCTTACTTCTCTTATTCTTACCTCTTAGACACAATCCGAGCTATGGCATGCTCGGTTTGGCCACCTGAACTATGAGTACCTTTGGAAGGCGTCGCAAGGATCGTTTGTTCGAGGTTTGCCAGATATAGTGGTGAGCCAACAGCCATGTGTCTCTTGCATTCGTGGGAAACAACATCGAGATGCGATTCCCAATAAAGCTTCGAGGCGGTCTACTTCACCTATGAAGCTTGTATCTATGGATCTTTGTGGCCCAATGAGGATCGAGTCCTTGAAGGGGAGCTTGTACTTCATGTTGATCGTAGATGACTGTAGCAGGATGACATGGGTCTACTTCTTGACGTTGAAGTCGGTGGCTTCTCCCACTTCAAGGATTGGCTTTTCTTTGAGGAGAACCGATCATTTCGGAGATTGAAGACCTTGCGATGAGACAAGGGTGGTGAATTTGTTTCTAATGAGTTCGCTTGTTTTTGTGCAGATGGGGAATTCACCAGGAGTTTGCTAATACCAACACTCCTCAAGAGTGGCATTTTGGAGAGGAAGAACCGAAGTGTGATCAAGATTGCGTGCAGCATGATGGAGCACCGACAGACACCTCGGTTTCTGTAGGTCGATGCAGTGGCTACGACAATCCAAATGCTAAATCGATCTCCCACTTCGGCCGTTGATAGGATGACACCTTTTGAGGCTTACTTTGGGACTAAGCTTGATGTCTCTTATTTCAGGATCTTTGGGGGTGATGCTTATGTGCACATCTCGAAGATGCAGGGTGACAAATTTGAGGCGGCTTTTTGACAATGGGTCTTTGTTGGCTACAATTCCTAGTCCCAAGGTTATCGCTTGTATGATCACGTGAAGCGGGATGTTTACACGAGCCAAGATGTGCGGTTCGTGGAAGTCCCAACCGTTGAGAGGGGTGAGGAGCACTTTGTACTTGGAGATCTAAGGGAGAGTTGGGCTTCCACAATAGTTTCTTTGGGGCTAGAGCCTCTTGATGGAGATTCTTCTTCAGATTCAGAGTCTTCTCTTCCACCGGTCACACTAGTAGAGATCCCGTTGATGGATGTACCAGAGTCTTCAGTGGGGATGGCGAGCGCCGAGGAGAGATCCGGCCTCCTTGTTGGGCATGTGACACCCTTTGAGATTCAGGGATCGAGGGGGTCCTTGAGGAGTGGGAACCGTTGGATGGACCGCGGAGGTCACGGAGGCACCAGACACATACTATAGAGCTTGTTTGCTCTAACTACTGTTTGATGTTCCGTGTTACGCATGATAGAGAGCCTACATCTGTGAAGGAGACTTTACAGTTGATCATTGGCGGAAGGCGATGGAAGCCGAGTTGGAGGCTATTGAGCGGAATGGCACTTGGTTCCTCTCATAAGAAGGTGATTGGTGTCAAATGGGTCTTCAAGACCAAGTACAATAGTGATGGCTCTTTGGTCAAGCACAAGGCTCACCTTGTTGCTAAAGGTTTTGCACAACACCCAGGTGTTGACTTCCATGATACTTTTGCCTCTACAGCTCGCGTGGCGACTATTCGTGTTGTTCTTGCCTTGGCTGGCCATAGGAGATGGCCTGTTTTTTAGTTAGATGTGAAGTTGGCTTTCTTGAATGGTGATTTGAAGGAGGAGATCTATGTAGATTAGCCTCCTAGATTTGGTTCTTCCGATGGACAGGTTTATAGGTTAAAAAAGGCCTTGTATGGCTTGAAGCACACTCCACGTGCTTGGAATGAGAAGATTGACTCGTTTCTCGAGGCCAAGTTGGGATATCGGCGCTCTAGGGATGATCCATAGCTTCATGTGCACGCTTTCGAGGGAGGCCGTGTGTTGTTTGTTTTGTATGTTGATGACTTGATTATTGCAAGTGCTCATATCCAGAAGGTTGAAGAGACGAAGGCAGCCCTACACCAGAAGTTTGAGATGATGGATTTAGGACTTTTCCATTTCTTTTTGGGCCATGAGATTTATCAGTCTCAAAGGGGGATTTTCATCTCTCAGCAAAGATATGTACAGGAGCTCTTGGTGACTTTTGAGATGGAGGATTGTCGATCCATTTTTACTCCTATGGATCCGAACTGGAAGGCCACTTCACACGTAGATTCTCCTTTGGCAGATGCTACTTGCTACCGTCAGCTGATTGGATCATTGATTTGGCTTCTCAACACATGGGTTGATCAATGTTTTACTGTAGGTCTCTTGGTTGGGTTCATGAGTGCGCTTCAGCAAGTGCATTGGCAGGATGCTCAGAGGATACTATGGTATCTGAGGGGGACCTTTGGCTTAGGGATTCATTATCCAACAGGTTCAAGTGCTACTGATCTTGTTCTTGCCAGTTGGAGTGATTTTGATTGGGCTGGCGATGTGGATCACAGGCGGTCTACTACAGGTTATTGTTTTACCTTGGGTGGTGGTGCTATCTCTTGGAGTAGTAAGAAGCAGCCCACGATAGCCCTATCTTCGATTGAGGCAGAGTATCGAGCTGCGTCTTCTACCACATGTGAGACTGTGTGGCTTGGGCAGTTGTTGGAGGAGCTTGGATGCCCCCAGACTCGTCCCACTATCTTGCGGTGCGATAATGAGAGTTGCATTGCCTTGGCACGGATTCCCGTATTCCATGCCCGGATGAAGCATGTAGAGATCCAGTATCACTTCATCAGGGAGAAGCTTCTGGATGCGACCATTGATGTGGCGTATTGTAAGACTGAAGACAATCTTGCAGATTTGTTTATGAAGGCCCTCCCCCAAGCTTTGCTTCATTGACATTTCAGATTCCTACATTTGTTGCCTTGTTCAGGATCTGAGAGGGGGTGTTAGCAGTTGTTAGCTCCCTTGCCACATCAGCAGTGCCATGTGGTAGTTTTGCCATGTGGCAGCAGTCGGACTGTCGTAGTCCAACTGCAGCCGGCTGCAGACTTGCCTATTTTGGGCATTTTTTGAGGCATTATTTTCAGCCTTTTTAAAGGCTGAGTTCCAGCAGTTTTGATCACTTGTATTGGACAGATTATAGCCTGTTGGTGACAGAGATAGCACTTGGGCTGACGGAGGTTGAGGTCCTCAAGGCGGAGACATACGTAGATATTCTCTTTGCACCCGTGTATAATTCTGCATTTTTATATAGCATCCTTCACTGCAGATTTTCTGCGTTTCACTCACTCACTCTCTCCTCTCTTCGTTCACTCTGTCATGGTCATTCACTTCCGCATTGCTTCACTCTAACAGAAGGTTGGTTTCAGCTGGCCATTTCTGGTAAATGGTTTTTCAAAAGCTCGAAACTCAATTGTTTATGTTATTCTTGGAATATCTTGAAACCAATGGATAGATAGAATGGACAAATCAAATCATGGAGGATATGCTACATGCATATGTCTTCCATAGGCAATTTAAATGGGAGCATCACCTTTCTTTAGATTGAGTTTGCTTATAACAATGCTAAGCATTTAGCTAATGGTTATAGCTTGTTTATGCTTATGTATGGTTATGAGCTGAAACAACCGATTGCCATAGAGCTGAGTAGGGTGAAAATGTCAGTAGATATGTCAGCTTGTGTGTGAGTTTGTGCATGATAGATTGGGCTAGGCATGTGTTAGATATTTTAGGCATTTTTATGGTGCATTTTAGATATTTTGACCATGATTGTTGGTTGGGCAATTGTGTGCACAAGTCTTTTTTGCTGTTTTTGGCATTTTTTGGTTGTATTTTCAACTTCTTGTAGTAGTCACCCTCATCTTTTGATCAAATTTTGGTTTCCATTGCTTATTATCCCTTATTGGGTGTAGCCTTTGCTATTGGTTTGATTGTCTTCTCTCTCTGTCCACCTTCTATCCTCTATTTTCTCTTCCTATCCTATCTAGATGGGTGCTTCGTGTACTTCTATTGATGATAGGTTATATGGCCTTGACTATCCAACTTGGAGCGATGTTATGGAAGCTTGGTTCATGTAGAAGCGGTTATGGTACATTGTTTGTGGAGCTATTCCATATCTTCAGTGTTCTTTTTCAGTTTCAAAAGATTTTGATGAGGACAACCATGAGGTGTGATGATATGCTAGGGTTTGCACTGAGAAAACACATGTATGACCAAGATTGAAACACAAAGATCTAGACAGAGATAAGCAAAATTCAAACCCTAAACGTAAAATGCAAAAACTCAAGACTCAAAACTCAAATACAGAGAGAAGAAACTTTGAAGTGAATGAATGCTGTAAATGAATGTAGAGTGTACACAATGCCAAGGGCAGAGCAATGCAGTGTCGGAGAGTGATGTCCATTGAAGATGGATCCCAAGTGTCGTGACCACTGGTCAGAGTGTTGAAATGTGGGAAACACTAAACACTGATCACCAGTGTTAGGGAACTGAGGTGACAATAGGAGAGGTGTGGTTGATTAGATGCTGTGATGACGCTGCAGATGGAGACCTCCAAACCGTAAGGCGATAGCTGAAATAGGCTACCTAATGTTGAATAGTGATGGGCTGCAGTCGGTGATGGCTGGATACCAGATGGTAGATGGTTGATGGTTGAAATCTATATGGTAGAGTGAGAAACTTGTACAAAAGGATGAGGTTGAATGGTGGGCTGCGTGTCTATCTATAGACGTTGAAGGATGCTCCAAAAAATTAGGGTTTTAGGGGGACCATCGAAACTCTCTTTAACCATGCACCAAATTTGTTTTTTTCATTAATTAAGCGTGTTTTGGGGTTTAAAAATGCCAATCAATTGTAAAGTGTGTTTTAGCTCAACATGAGGAAGTTGTGCTTATATGAAATATGGATGATGCACATGCCTATTTTGCTCTTCTTCGATGTATTTTTAAAGGAGCTCTATTGGTTGTTGCCTCTTGCAAGACATGTCCAACAGTATGGTCGAAGCTTAACATGTTGTACGAGGCACCTTCCACCATGCGTGTAGTGATACTTTATGGATAGCTCCAATAGATAAAGTTCGAGCCTAAGGACACTAGTCATTTTTGCTCCGTGTTACACAAGTATATGATCAACTTTGACACATGTAGTTTGCTTTTCCAGATGTACACCTTGTAGGGATAGTACTCTACAAGCTCCTTTTGGAGTTTGATGGAGTAGTCAATGCTTTGAGGGTAGACATCCTCAATACTTGTGAGCTTTACCCATATGTCCTCCATGTTGCCTGAGCTTGAGGCATCTTTGCATCTCTAGGGTCAGCTTCCATCTCATTATGTAGGTTCTGGTGAGGTTCTTGTAGCCTCCAAGAGGGGTGACAAGAAGAAGAAATCGAAGGCCTAGTGTTATCATTGTGGTAAGAAGGGATACTTGTGAAAGGATTGTAAAGAGTTAGCGGCTTTGAGGAAGAACAAGGAGAAGAAGAAGATGCATGATCCGGACTTTTCTATCGAGTCATCCTTCTCCTCAGAATATGATGCAGATCCTCCAGCCAAGGGAAGGCCAAGGTAGAGAAGGGGTTTGCTTCTACAAAATGAGGAAAGGGCTTGGTTGCTTCTTCCTCTGCTGCTTTCTAGTATAAGTGATGCGGTTATCCCTTATGACTCTTTAGTGCCAGAGAGGGAGTGTGAGAGCGTGGTCACTGGTGAGATGGGGTAGATGAACCTTATTTATACATGTATACAGGTGCATAGGTTTTTGGGGAGGGATGTCTTTGATGCATCGACCAAAGTCTAGCAGATTCAAATTTTGGAGTTGAGATTGACATCTAGGTTTTTGATGGGTTGGTCTTTGATAGAGAGTGGGATTGGCTCCTAGTTTGAGCTCACATGAGGAGACACTTCGGTGATTTGGCCGAAGGCAGGAAGGGGAATCCGTTGTTGGGAATAAAGGCTGTCGTGCCTTTTAATGTGCTCGGGTGTGAACACACCCTTAGCACTTCTACTTAAAAACCTAAAGCGGTACACTCGTCATTGTACCCACACAAAACGTACTCACTCTCTACTCTCTATTTTTCCTCGTGCTAACAGCCACTGACTGGCTCGATCTTCGTGCTCCTAGTCACTACAAACTGGTATCAGAGTGGGCAAGGAGTGCATGATTCTCGAGATGTCAGAAGTGTGCCGGGCTGCAGAAGGCGAGCAGGTCGTGAGTTCGTGGGCGACGGTTGCTGTAGGTGTGACATGGCTGCTGATAGGCGAGCTCTCGTTGGGCAGCAGACCAGGCTGACAGGCGAACTCTTGGCGGGCAGTAGACTGGCAGTCGACGAGAGTGTTGACTGTCAGATGAAGGCAATGTGGACCAATGGGGTGCTGATGACGGATGCGGCACGGTCTAGCAGGCGTGACGGGCAGCAGCAGGCGCAACGGGCAATAGTGGGGCTCATCGCGTCACGGATGGGACCAGCGGGATGTGTCAAGGACGAGACCAGCGGGGCTCATTGGTGCCAATTGACGGGTCGACGAACCCGTCACCTGTCATCTATTTCTTTTTTTCTTTTTTTTTTCAAAACCTTTTTGAAATTCCTCTTTCCCTACTGAGGGTTCACGCATGGAGGCACAACTTCAAATTTTCGTGCAATCTATGCCCAGAAATTTGGGGCTTCTCCAGGCTGAGCACTATTCATGTAAAATTGAGGCATCTTTTTCAGAAATTGAAGACATTGTGTAATTTCAATTGGGGATTTTGCCAAAATTATTGAAAATTTGCTCATCTGAGTGAAATTTCTCAACATTGGATCCATAAAATTTGGGGCTTTTATTGTATTGGTGAAATTCTATTCAGCTGAGTCAGATTGCCTCACATTGTTGCACATTTGGACCCGAGAAATTTGGGGATTTTGTAGAATTTTGTGAAATTTTACTATTTTTGCCAATTTTGCCTGTTTTATGCTTTTGGGAACATGTATTAAGATTGGTCAGTAAAATTTGGGGGTTTTGCTGAAATTGCTCTATTTTGGCAAAATTCGCCTATTCTATGCATGTCAGAGATAGTTCAAATGTATGGTTAATGCTTTGAGCACAAAATTTTTTGGGGCTTTTGACCGTGCGTGTCAAATTTTATGCCCATGGGTACATGTACAACAGAATTTGCAGCTAACATTTGGGACTTCTCATGTAATGTGATGCATTTGCCCTTGGAATAGCTGCAATCAGTTGTGAAATGTTGTAGCACATGGTTTGGTGCTTCTGAAAATTTACTTATAGATCTGAAATTTCTGCTTCTACGTGGTCATTTATTGCTGGTTGGTACTTGTTTGTGCCTTGGTCACTTGTGTGATAGTTTGGGCTTGCATTTGCTGAACTTCTTGGCCACATTTGGGCTGAAAATCATGGCTGGCAGCAGCAACAATAGTAATCTTATGCACATAAAGAAGCTTGAAGGAGCACATAACTTTGAAGTTTGGCAAAAACAGAGTTACAATATCCTGTTGCAAAAGAAGCAAGCAAAGCCGATTAAGACAAAAGGGGCAAAACCTGCAGATATGGAACAAGACGATTGGGATGAGTTAAATGAGCTTGCATGCTCAACTATTGAGCTATCGATTTTTTATGCCTTGTTGTTTATCATTGAAGGTTTGGATTCTGCATATGCTATTTGGACTCGACTAGAAGAACTGTATGCACAGAAGAGTGCCGCAAGCAAAGTATATTGGCTGAAAAAGCTTATGGATTTGTGTATAAAAGAGGGTACATCAATGTCTACTCACTTGAGTGAGTTTAACTCCATTTTCAGCCAGCTGGTTGCCTTGATGTTCTTGATTGATGAAGAATTTAAGGCTAAGTTTTTTCTTTGCACTCTTCCAAATAGTTGGGATACATTCAGGACTTCTATGAGCAATCCTAATGCGATTCTTTTGTATGTTGATGTAGAGAGTGCTCTACTCATGGAATAAATGAATCGGCAGAACAATGCATCTAGTAAGTCTTCTAGTGCTTTGCATACTTGGAGCATATCACAGCAGAAAGGCAAATTTGATAGCAAGGGATGTAGTAAATCACGTGGCAAAGATATTGAATGTCATCATTGTGGCAAGAAGGATCACTTTAAATGTGACTGCTACAAATGGAAGAAAGAGAAAGGAAAGGGCAAAAAGACAGATGATAGCAAGGAAGAGAAGAAAGAGGGTCAACCTAAGAAGAGCAGTGCCAAAATTGAAGAAGTGAATGTAGTCACTCATGATAGTGACAGTGGGAATGACGTACTCTTTGTCTCTTCACACTTTGGTGCATATGCTTTACTTGCAAATACAGATGATGACATGCATACTTGGATTCTCGATTCATGTGCTTCTTTTCATGTCACCCCTCATTGTGAGTGGTTTTGTGCCTATATAGGGGGTTGACATGGTATTGTCCATCTTGGGGACAACTATGCATGTGACATTGCAAGTATTGGCAGTGTGCAATGCAGTTTCAACATGGTTCTATCTTTACACTTCAACATGTACGGCATGTACTTCAGCTCAAGAAGAGCTTGATTAGCATAGGGTAGCTAGATGATGATGGATTTCATACCACCTTTGGTGATGGGAAATGGAAGATCTGTAAGGGATCTAGAGTGATTGCTAGAGTTTGTAAAAGTGATACCTTGTATCCTCTCCATGTATCTAGTGTGAGTGATCATGTTGTTGCTGTGACCGAGCAACCAAGTATTTCTTTGTGGCATGGCCGGTTGGGACACATGAGTCAAACTTGAATGAAAGTGCTCTCTCGTTTGGGTTACTTGCCTTGTCTTCGTTATGCTGATTTTGAGCATTGTGATCATTATGCTTATGATAAACATGCATAGACGTCTCATAAAAAGTCTCTTTCGTTAAAATCTTCTCCTCTAGAGTTAGTACATTCAAATGTATGTCAGATGCCAGGATTATCTTTAGGGGGGAAGAAATATTTTGTTACCTTTGTTGATGATGCTACACGAAAGGTATGGGTTTATCCTATTCGTAGCAAGGATGAAGTGTTTGACAAATTTAAAAAATTCTTGGCATTGGTTGAAAATCAGACTGATAAGACACTCGAGTGTCTTCGCTCTGACAATGGTGGGGATATGTGTCCAAGGCCTTTCAAGCATTTTGTGACAACAAAGGGATAAAGAGTGAGCTCACTGCCCCTCATAATCCACCCCAAAATGGTGTTGTAGAGCGAATAAATCAGACCATATAGGATAAGGTCCGTACCATGCTGTCTCATGCTGCATTACCCCATGGTTTTTGGGCAGAGGCTGTTATGACAGTTGTTCACTTAATTAATTGGTCACCAAACATGCCTTTTGGGGGGAGGGGAGTTTCCCAAGAAGCGTGGGCAGGCAAGCCACCTTCATGTGCTCATCTGAAAGTGTTTGGCTGCGAGGCTTTTGTGCATATTCGTAAAGAAAAACGCAGCAAACTTGAGCCAAAGTCCTGTAAATGCATTTTCCTAGGATATGGCGACAAGGGTGAAATGGGGTATAGATTATGGGATCTCGAGAAAAGGAAAGTAGTACGTATCAATGATGTTATCTTTCGGAAAGATCGTATGAATAAACAGTCCGAAAAGGCTGAGGAGGTCCGTAGGGTTGTATTCCGGGAAGAAATACCTTTTGAACACCAAAATGTGCCTGCTGTACAGCAGCAAATACATGGTGTAAATGAACTTGTAAATGCAGAAAATAATGCTGGAAATGATCAACCAGCTATTGCCCATGACAATGAGCCACTACATGTGCAGGAACAGCATGGACAACAAGCTGTTAATGCTGATTTGCAGGCTGAAATACCAGGACAACAAGCTGAAAATGCTCAACAGCCAGCAAACAATGATCATTGGGTTAGGAGATCTTCTAGGGCTACTATACGACCTGATAGATTCATTTCTTGTGCAAACAATGTGGCTGATTATGTCATGTTGACAGACTGTGGTAAACCGTTTTGCTTCAAGGAAGCAATGGACAGACAGGACAACAAGAAATGGTATAAAGCCATGTTGTCAGAAATGGAATCTCTTGTGAAAAATGACACTTGGGACTTTATGCAGTTATCTAAAGGACAAAAACCACTTCCATGCAAATGGGTTTACAAGATGGTCACCTCTGGTTCCTCACCAAAGTACAAAGCAAGATTGGTTGCGAAGGGGTACAAGCAGGAACTTGAAATTGACTTTGATGAGATTTTCTCTCTTGTAGTCAAGATGACTACCTTGAGAACCATTTTGGGCTTGGCTGCAGCTGAAGATATGGAGCTCATACAGATGGGTGTAAAGGCTGCATTTTTACGTGGTGATTTACATGAAGATATATGTATGCAGCAGCCTGAAGGGTTTGTTGAAAAAGGAAAATAGAAGATGGTATGTAAACTCAACAGGATTTTGCATGGGCTGAAACAAGCACCAAGTGAATTGTATCATAAGTTTGATACATTCATGCAGTCTCAAGGTTTCCATAGAAGTTAAGTGGATCACTGCTTGTACACCAAGAAGGCAGTAGATGACAGCTTGATTATCTTGGTTTTGTATGTAGATGACATGCTGATTGCTGGCAGGGATACTCATGCCTTGGACTCATTGAAGCAAAGTCTTCATGGTAGCTTTGACATGAAGGATCTTGGTGATGCAAATCACATTCTTGGCATGCGGATACTTAGAGATAGGTCGAAAGGATTACTCTATCTATCTCAACATGAGTATATCTCCAAGGTTTTGCAACGTTTCAATATGGAGGGGGGGAAGGAAACAATTGGGGTTCCATTGCCTCCATATGTGAGACTCACTGCAAAGGACAGCCCTATATCTGATTATGAGACGGCTGAAATGGTCAAGATACCATATGCTTCAGCTGTTGACAGTTTGATGCATGCTATGTGTTATATTTATAAGGTAAATTACGAGAAACAGGCACGAGGCATGACCGTCCGGGGCCTTGGGCGCCCGAACGGGGTTTAGGGGAGCCTAGAATTAAAAAGAGTCCAAGAATAGTAGGACTCACCAAGAATTGACAGCTGGCAATCGGATCACGATGGGAGTTGCCAGCAATTAACTAGGCAAGGCTGGGAGGAGAAACAGATCTCGTGCCCTTTGAGTGTCGGACTGTATTCCTCTAGAATTCTTCTTCATCTTTTGAGACGCCTTTCATTGGTATCAGAGCCGCCATCACATCTTGCTGGAGCCGTCGAGTCCTAATCTTGCTAGTCATTCGTGAAGCTTTTTTCAGGTGATTATAAGCGCAAGGGCCAGACGATTCGATTGACACGTCATCCGTCAGTCGTTTAAGGTCGCCGCCCGTGGTTCGTCAGTTGTTTAAGGTCACCACACGAAGTTGTAAATCGTGGTCGTGTGACGTCACGAAAGTGTGACACGCAGCAGTGAGACGAAAGGCGTGAGGCGAAGCATGAGGCGACTGCTATAAGCCGTGACGAAAAGCATCAGATGGTACTTCAGGTCCTACACGTCACACGGCTGTCTTCGAGGAGCAGTTTTACAGCAAGATCGTCTCCACCCGACTGAAGCCAAGAGTTAAATTGCTACCAGCTGACTGAAGTTAGTCAGACCCGCTTTATACATAGAAGATATACCGGTGGTTCACGTGATTGTTCCGTTTCTGCCAAAGAACTTCATTTCCAGCGTGACTGGTTTACTGGTTTAGTCCGGGAAGACAAAAATTGTTCCTTACTCTTCGGGCTTATTAACAAAACCAGCAATAGTTGCCCTGCCATTATAACCAGGGAAGTACTTTACCTTGTATGCAAATTTTTTATCTTTGCTTTCCAATTCCAGTGTATTAATGGTAGGAAAAAAGAAAGAGGGAGTAATGGAAAGTTCTAGTTCTGGGGACCACCCTATGGTAGACCCCATGAAACGGAGATACAAGAAGAACAGTGGGAAGAATTCTTTGCTACACGAGAACAATTTGATGATCTTACTGCTCGTGTGCAGGCTCAGGGGGTTCAAATGGAATTTTTAACTCAAACACTCACTGAAATAAAATCTCAATTAACTTTATTGTTAGAAAGGGATAAAAATAAGATAGAAACCTCGGATATCCCATCTTCATCGAAAGATTTAGATGTGACTATGCGAGATCCTAAGGAACCCCACCACAAGTTGAGGGATAATCCAGTTCTAAAAGATATGAAATCCCCTCAGTTTCACGGGGAGGAAAAAGTTAGAAATAAAGATACAATCTTTAATTTTCTCCAAAAATGGGAAGATTTACATAAACTTAAAAATACTCCACCACATCTCCAAGCACTGGAGGCTAGTTTAACTTTGGGACCCAAAGCATATAAATGGTGGCGAACTTTAAAGGAGGCAAATAAAATACCTAAAACTTGGGCTCAATTTGAATCCGTCTTTTTGAAAGAATTCATTCCTGAAAATGAAATGGAAAGAAATTGGGAAGATTGGGATTATGTCAGGCAAAAGGGAAGCTGATATATTTGGAGGAATATCGTGAGATAATCCTCAAATTGGAAGGAATAGATGAATTTCAAAAGACAAGAGGATTCATTAGGGGACTAGATAAAGCCTGTAAAAAGGAAGTAAAAAGGAGTTCACCTAAGACGCTGGAAGAGGCAATTAAATTTGCATTAATCAATGAAGATAGTATGCGTCCAGGTACACTCACTAGTCTCACTGATACGGAGCCCAAGTCTAAGGAATTAGAAACCTCAAAATTTGTGGGCAAATTTAAAAGAAAAATGCTATTTTTAAAGGGTAAAAAACAACCTTTTGAAAAGAAACAATATGTAAGGCCAAAGTTAAGTCCAGACGACTTTGATAAGGCCAAAAAAGAAAAGCTGTGTTTCAACTGCCTATCCCCTAACCGTGTTGCTTGGAATTGCCCTCAAAGGAAAAAGGGGGAAGACAAAGGAAAGGATAAGGACAAGGGCAAGGGAAAAGAAAAACAAATCCATGTAGTGCAGACCTTAGAATTAAAGGGGCATGAAAGGTATAAACCTTTAGAGGTCTTGCACATGGATGTACAACACAAGTGTTGTATGTCAACTTCTATGTGGCAGCCTACCTTTGGTCCACATGATTTAGTTAGAGTGCATGGATTGATAGCTGGAAAGAGGGTTAGAGTCATGATTGATGACTCTGCTACACATAATTTTATAAATTATACACTTGTCAAAAAATTGCAACTTCCCCAATAAAAGAGTGGGCATCAATATATTGTTCGTATGATGCAAGGTCAAGATAATAAAATATGGGATACAATGGTATCCAATTTGGAAATTGAGATTCAAGGATATAAAGATAAACTTGATTTTGAAATTATGAACATGGAAAGAGCTGATATTGCTCTAGGGAGGGAGTGGCTATGGGGATTGGAACCATCCTTAAAACGTAGTTACCATCATAATACACTGGAATTTGAAAGGGATGGTAAGACTTTTGTCATTCAAGGTGAACATGAAGTATCTGATAATCCTTTGCTGTGTTCCACTGAGGTTCAGAAGCTGATAAAGAAGGAAGTTTGTGAGGTATACATGTTCTGGTCTCTTCCTGTACAAAACACTTTTACTTTCTGTAATATAAAGCAACAATTTTCTTATGTTTGTGAGTTGAATGTAAATAATGGATTAAGTAGTCTATTGGATGAATTTAAAGATGTGTTTCCTTCTGATTTACCAAGCGGCCTTCCACCAGATAGGGGTGATATAAATCACCCAATTGACACAAATAAGGATATTCACCCTATTTCTAAACCACCTTATAAGTTAAGTGAAACGCAGCATCAAGAAGTTGAAAGACAAATTAAGGATTACCTTGATAAAGGGTTTATTCAACCCAGTAATTCACCTTGGGCTTCGCCAATTTTATTAGTAAAGAAAAAGGATGGTTCTATGCGACTTTGTGTTGATTATAGAGCACTTAATAAAATAACAGTGAAGAATAAATTTTCTATGCCCAGAATGGAAGATCTTTTTGATCAATTACAAGGGGCAAAATTCTTCACAAAGATAGATTTAAGATCAGGCTGTCACCAAGTAAGAATTAAGGCACAGGATGTTCCTAAGACAACATTTTGTACTAGATACGGGCATTATGATTTTTTGGTGATGCCTTTTGGCCTCACTAATGCACCAGCTACCTTTATGAAGCTGATAAATAGTGTCTTACGGCCCTATCTAGGACATTTTGTAGTAGTCTTCTTGGATGATATCTTGATCTTTAGTAAATCAAGAGAAGAACATTTGGAACATTTACAATCAGTATTCCAACTGTTAAGAACACATTCTCTTTATGCGAAGAAAACTAAATGTGAATTCTTTGCACAAGAGGTCAAATATTTGAGGCATATTATCTCGAAAGAGAGAATCAAGATGGATCCAGAAAAAGTTAGGGCAATTATTGAATGGCCATCTCCAAGGAACTTGGAAGAACTGTAGATCTTCCTAGGTTTATCTAGATTTTATCGTAGATTCATTCGAGATTATACCAAAATAGCTGTTCCAATGACACACCAACTTAAAGGGAAAGGAAAGAGCTTTAATTGGGGAACAGACCAAAATGAAAGTTTTCAAAAACTTAAAGTAACTATTGCTACAGCTCCAGTATTATTAATAGTGGATTCCAATAAACCATTTGTGGTTGAAGCCGATGCCAGTGATAAGGTGATAGGCGCGATCTTATTACAAGAAGGTCGACCAGTTGCTTTTGAAAGCAAGAAATTAGACCGTGCAAAACAGAATTATTCTGTTTATGAGAGGGAGCTGTATGCAATAATACATGCAATGAAGAAATGGAGGCACTATTTGTACGGTGCCAAACTTTTTTGATTTTATCGGATCATGAAAGCATTAAATGGCTTAATGATCAACCGGATTTACACGGGCGTAAAGCTAGATGGACCGAACTCCTCCAAGAGTTCGACTATGAGATAATATATAGAAAATGAAAGTATAATATAGTAGTTGATGCACTCAGCAGAATGCCCATCATAAATGAATTGAGTTTTACTCAGTTCACTTCCAACTTGCTTGAATCTTTAAAAGGGAAATGCCAGGTTGATCCGGCATATTCCAATATATGGGAAGCGATAAAAAAATGGGGATCCAAATGAAAGTGCTTCTATTGAGAAAGGAATATCTGAGGATGTTCAACAAGGAAATGGAGCATTAGGGGTTGCTCAAACCGGATTCAAGTGGAAGAATTTTACCATTGATAATGGTTATTTACTCTACAAGGCTAGGATATGTGTCCCGAAAGATACAAAAATAAGGCACCAGATACTCTTTGAGTGTCATGATATCCCTAGTGCGGGACATCCAGGAGTTAATAAGACTTATAGTCTTATTAAAAGGCAGTTCTATTGGCCTGGAATGAATAAGGACGTCCTTGACTATGTGGTCAAATGTAATAAATGCCAGGTTAATAAAGCTGAAAGATTGAAAATGGGAGGACTTCTCCATCCACTAGAGATTCCTTCGGGAAAATGGGAGAGTATCTCCATGGATTTTATTGTTGCTTCACCCAGAACACAAAGGTCGCACGACTCTGTGTGGGTGATTGTGGATAGGTTAACCAAAATGGCTAGGTTCATTCCAACTTTAACTGATGTTAAAACACCAGAATTGGCTAGATTGTTCGTAGAGAATATATACCTATTGTATGGCCTTCCGGCAAATATAGTTTCTGATCGGGATAGAAAATTTGATAGTCAATTTTGGCGTGTGGTATTTAGGAAGTTGGATACTAAACTTAGCATGAGTACGGCGGATCACCCACAAACTGATGGGCAAACTGAAAGGGTTAACCAAATCCTTGAAGATATGCTTAGGGCATAAGTAAGTAAAAGGCAAACTAATTGGGAAGAGTATCTACCGATAGCAGAGTTTGCATATAATAGTGCCAAGCACTCTTCCACTGGATATAGTCCATTTATGTTAATGTATGGGTTTCAGCCCAGAGCTCCTTATGCAGTAGGCAGAAAAGGTTCAGGCAGCTAAGGATTTTTTGGAGGATAGGAATAGTATGTTAAAATTTGCTCAAGAAAATATTAAAAAAGCTCAAAATCGAGCTAGAGGATATGCAGATCCTCACCGAAGAGACATCTCCTTTAAAAAAGGAGAATTGGTCTATCTTAAGGTGCCTGAACAAACTAAAACCATGAAAACGGGACAATCTCCAAAGCTTTCACCCAGGTATTGTGGTCCTTTCACAATACTTAAAAAGGTGGGAGAACTGGCTTACAAGCTCCAACTACCTGCTGGTAGTAAAATACATCCAGTTTTTCATGTAAGTAAGTTAAGGAAGAAGCTGGGTGATTTGGATAATTTAATTTTAAATGATAATATTGAGGAGCTATTAAATGACCAATCTAATCCACATGAACCAGAAAGAATATTAAATGTTCGTAATAGACGAACAAGGAATACTATTTATCAAGAATGTTTGGTTAAGTGGAAAGATTGTTCAGAAGAAAGCTCAACATGGGAGCGAGTAAGTACCTTAAAGAAAAGGTTTCCCAATTTACAGTTAGACCTTTCAAGTATCGTTTTCGAGGACGAAACCGATTCTTAAGGGGAAGGAAATGTTATATTTATAAGGTAAATTACGGGAAACAGGCAGGAGGCATGACCGTTCGGGGCCTTGGGCGCCCGAACAGGGTTTAGGGGAGCCTAGAATTAAAGAGAGTCCAAGAATAGTAGGACTCACCAAGAATTGACGGCTGGCAATCGGATCACGATGGGAGTTGCCAGCAATTAACTAGGCAAGGCTGGGAGGAGAAACGGACTTCGTGCCCTTTGAGTGTTGGACTGTATTCCTCTAGAATTCTTCTTCATCTTCTGAGACGCCTTTCACTATGGTTGCTACACATCCTGACATTGCCTTTGCAGTGGGAGTGGTTAGCAAATACATGGCAAATCTTGGTAAAAAGTATTGAAAAGCAGTACCTTTCCTCAAAGGCACGAAGGAGTCGTGCATCTGCTTTGGAAAGCATAAGGCATCTGTTGTTGGCATTACGGATGCAAACTATGTTGGTCATGCGGATTGTAGAAAGTCCACTTTTGGGTATGCGTTTACCTTTACAGGAGTAGTCTCTTGGATCTCCAGTCTACAAAAGTGTGTTGCATTGTCTACTGCAGAGGCAGAGTATGTGGTTGCCATTGAGGCATGTAAGGAGGCTTTTTGGCTTTTACGTCTGGTGGGAGAGCTTGGCATTACAGAGTTACTTGTTCTCCATTGTGACAGTCAAAGTGCTATCATACTAGCATGGAATCTCGTCTTTCATGCTAAAATGAAGCACATATAGGTGAAGTACTACTTCATTAGAGATGTACTTTACAGTAAGAGCATTGAGCTTGTCAAAGTGCATACAGATGATAATCCTGTAGGCCTTACGAAGGGTCTTTTAGCAGAGGGGTTTACTCATTGTCGATAGATGATGGGAGTTGGATAGATATATGCATTTCAGCTTTGTACATACCTAGACTTAGTTGATTCTTTTCTCCTCTTAAAGCACATTGCCTTTAGGTGGGAGGTTGTTGGGAATAAAGGCCCTTGTGCCTTTTAATGTACTCGGGTGTGAACACACCCTTAGCACTTGTACTTGCATATATATATATATATCTATCTAAAAACCTAAAGTGGTACACTCGTCATTGTACCACACAAAACGTGCTCACTCTCTACTCTCTGTTTCTCCTCGTGCTAACAGCCACTGATTGTCTCGATCTTCGTGCTCCCAATCACTACATCCATGGTCACATACTTCTGCGAGACATTGTTGACAAATATTGAGAGTTGCTTTTATTCTTCTTTATTTTTAGGAGCTAGTATGATTGACATCAACATGAGATTCTCTCTAACGCACCTTGGTGGTGCCTTGCGTACCCATTGCTTGGGTATCCATGGTTCTACTCTGGTGGCCATTGTTGTATGTACTTTGATCATTGTATATTGTATTGTATTAGATCACCCATGATTTGAGAGAGGGTTATTAGAAGATAGATTAGCTCATATGTGAGTGTGGATGATAGATTGGGCCGGGCACATGTTTGATATTTTAGGCATTTTTATGGTGCATTATTTGTGGCATTTTAGGCCATTTTGATGCCAGTTGGCCAATATTTAATGTTGGTCAACCAATTGCTATTTATGGCATATTTATTGCCTATATATTTTGTGCTGCTTCTCCAGAATTGGTATATTAATCACTAGGAAAGCATTAAAATGGCCTAGGATCGTGCCATGTTTTATGCTAACCAACATCATTCTCTTGGAGAGCTCTAGGAAGGCGTGTGGGTTTACCTATCCCAAAGGACTTGATTCAATGACTATTGGTAAGTGCTATAAATTTTCATCGAGGTATTGTGGTCCTTTCCAAATTACCAAGAAGATAAGTAGTGTGTTCTATGAGTCGGACTTCCATGTGAGTTGTTTGAAAGGAGGACTAGGACAAGGTGAGCAAATTGTTGCGATTGAGTAAGTCACGCGACTTGAGGATATTGCTTGTTATGTTCCACTCAAACTTGAATTGGTTCTTGACCTTAGGATTAAATGTTCCCATCGGACCATTTATTTGGAGTGTGTGGTCAAGTGGAAAAACCACTTGGAGGTGAAAGGCTACTTGGGAGTCTATACATTGATTGAAGAATTGATTTCCTCACTTTGTCTTTGAGGATATTGTTGAGGACAGCAATCATTCATAAGGGGGGAAGGTTTATGTCCTTGGACATTTGGATGGGGGGCGAATGCACTAAGGACACTAAAGGGTTAGGGTAGCCAAGTCCTATTTATAGGGCTTAGGGCCCTATTGTGCACATTCATTGTGTGATATGCCACTTTGGACTCTTGGCCTGTTGGTTGACGCATCCGTACACCGGGATGGTGTGGGCTAGTGGGTTGGGACACCAACCCTTGGGATGTGGTCATGATGTTGAGTGCTGCTAGCTCCCAAACTTGGGGGTGAACCCATTTGGTTCTACGGCTGGGAGGCGAGTCCGATGTCTAGTCCCTATTATTGTGGGTTTTGGCTTGCGTTGAGTCTCATGTGCTGGTTGGATCCTGGGGGGAGGCTTCACTGCCTTCTTGGCCAAGTGGTAGATACTAACCAGCTTAGTTGTTGCTAACACTTGTGGATTGCCTGCTGGCTGGTTGGACTATACCACTTCATTCAGCTTCTGCACGAGTTACCTTGTGTCTTTTAGTAGACAGCACAACCTTATGCTGCAGCATGTGTAGTGTCCTACTGCTGGTGTTTTACTGCAGTTTGTTTGAGTAGATCTCATGATCTTACCACTATTTGTGATTCAGTTAGTTACAAAGAAGGGTTGAATGGTGGCGCCTGCCTTGGCAACCTGCCCTCTTGACCAACTGGTAGCTACTGACTGCTAAGTGGTTGTCACCCACCTGAGCACCTCATCCACTCGTTGACTGCCTGCTGACGTAGTCAGAAGGGACCCAAAATGGGATGCGGATGGGGGACGGGGAATGGGGAGAAATTGCCATCACTTGTGGCTACATAGTGACATGGAATGGGACATGGGACGGAAAGGAACTGCTGTCCCCACTATTCTCAAGTCCAAAAATGACTGTCACTTGTGACTATGTCTGCTGACTAGCCTGACATGCAACTTCTGTCCTGCCTGCTATGGGTTACCCGCTCTCCCTAGTTGTGCTGTTGACTATCTTGTGCTTCTGCATACCTAGTATGCTACTGGTACTTTTTCACCGCAGTCTGTTTCAATAGATCACAAGATCATAACACTATTTGTGTTTTGGTTAGTAACAAAGATGGAATGAATAGTTGTGCCTGCTTGGGAGACAGATGCTAGTTTGCCTTTCACATTCACCAGTTGACGTGAATCTTAAAGCCTTTAAATGTACTGCCGAGATTCATGCAGAGCATGAGGCTTCCATTTATCATTTTTAAATTGGCTGATGTTGGAATTCTACAGGTAGTGGAGACCATAAACCTTGCTGGGCTTGATCGTGTTTATGTGTTTGTATCATCAGGCGACAAGGTCACAATCTATTTTCTGCTAGTCAAAGCATTTACAATTTGTTAGTGAAACATTTATTTATTTCTTGAACAACGTTGACCCTTTATTTCAGATTTATTTCAAGCATTGTGCAATACGTTTGAAGAAATCTGGTTCAAAGATTCCTCGAATCGAGCTACTTGAAGCTGGGCCATCACTGGATCTTGTTTTAAGGCGCCATAGACTTCCCAATGATGACCTACGAAAGGAGGCAATGAAGGTTGCCTCAAAGACCAGCAAGAAGAAGGTATATGCTTGTGTGGTATGGTATGCTGTGAAGCTTAGTTCCATAACCGCAGCTATGTAAATTGCAATGTTGGATCTAATTTTTTGTTTGATCTCAGGTCAAGAATATCAGCATGGATTCTCTGTCAGGAAAAGTAGGAAGAATTTACATGCCAAAACAAGAGGTATTGCTTCTTTATTTTGTGAAGGGGACTTCTATGAATAGCATCTAACAACCTATGTCACAAGTATGGGTGAAACTTCTTTTCTGTGGGCTAGAGCAGCCCCGGAAACAACCTTTGAAGTCAGGAAATATTTGTGTGTTAAGTCTGGTGTAGTTGTACAAACCTAGAAAGTATTTGTACAAGTTGAAAGACGGTGAGCCAGGTGCAGAGAACTGATGAAGTTGCTTTGCTCTTGGAGTATTGAGTGAGGTATTGAGTGATGTGTACTAGTTTGTTCAATTTGCCAATCTGTGAGTCTTGTGGTGGCTGATTTTTCAGGTAGCTGGTGTAGTGCCTGCAAAAATGAAGGGCTTAAAGAGGCCAAGACAAGACCGTGTTTCTACACATGGGGCTCCAAACAGTTCTTTGCCAAGTTCTCTACCAAAGAAGCAGCGCAATGTGTAAAAATTGATTTCCAGAGCAGGGTTCTCCCATTGTAGGGCAAGGGAGATCCCCTTATTATACTTTTCAAGCCTTGTGTAGTCAAATTGTGTCTCAGTTTGACCAAAGATGCTTCTAAAAAAATTGAATTGACTTCTCATCTTTCATTAACTTCATAGATGAAGGAAAAAGAATATGATCATCTATTCTATACAATGATATAAACGAAGACCATTTCTTTTGACTGGTGGTAGATGATTAGATTTCCCAAACAAGACCGGCAAAAGAAATATTGTAATCTTAAGGTGATCGACAATTCAAATATGAGAGAAGAGTGATCTTCATTGTTGATGAGGTATGTGTGTGCACATGTGTGTATATATACATATACATGTGTATGCATGTTGTATATGAGAGAGAGAGAGAGAGAGAGAGAGAGAGAGAGAGAGAGAGAATGGGTGTAGCTCAGTTAAATTGAACAAGTGGTCACCAAAAGGTCTTGGGTTCAAGTCCCACATCTCGTATGGTCATTTAGTATAGGTATAGAAAAAGAGGGGTGAACCTAGATCAGTGGGTTAATAAAACAGGTGCCTTACCATTAGAGTAGCCTCTTGATTACGAGAGAGAGAGAGAGAGAGAGAGAGAGAGAGAGAGAGAGAGAGAGAGAACAAAAGTAAAGTCTTCCTTTGGCATGTCATGGTTGGTGGGTTGCCTCTTGTCATGGCACTTGCAAAATGCCACATCTCAAATGTGATTTGTTTTTCGTATCTCACCATTTCAAAAACTTATTGCCACCATTTTTTTTGGTGCCCTTTGGCACAAAATTAGGTCCTCATTTGTTGCTTCGTGGGATTGTGGTTGGCGTGTCACTATGCACCTTTCATTAGGGGTCTTTACTCGGTTCAAATACCCTTCTCTTGCACAATTGCATATGAAAATTCTATTTTTATTTCATTTTTAGGGTTGGTACAATTGGATAACTTGGAAAGTTTTTGTTTTTGATTTTGCACTTGGGATGCAAACTCACCTCACCAAGTTGAAATATCTTATACATCCGCAATTTGGTCTTATTTAGCACATTGATCTTCTTTCCAGGGACGACTTGGTGCCTTGGCATACGTCAATCTTTGTTGCTTTTGCTGTGACTTTTGTACTCTTTTGGTTATTTTATCTTTTGTAAAGTGAAGTTGTGCTTGATGGCCTAGAGCCATCTTGCATCTTGTAATAGTGTAATATTTCATTTTTTTCATAATTAATACAATTACCTATTGTGATAAAAAAGAGAGATGAAATGGTATATCTGATGTTTGCAAATGGCCAAAATAACTTATAAGACCAAGAGATACAATCGCTTGTATGGTGGTAAAATTGTTTGAAACGAATATTAAATGAAATTGTAATAAACAATATAAGAATGCTAAACACCATAAGTAAGGAGAACTCCAGTTGAAAAACAAAAGAGCTTTAGTTACAATCCTATGGAGGTAAAGAGAGCCTAGCTCTAGCTCGAGTGCATCTTGAAGTCGTTATATCTCAAGGAGGAACATACCAAGGCACTGTTGACATGTGAAATGGTAGTGGTTCAAATTGGTCTTTTTGATAGAATGTGAAAACTGCCTCGGATCTTATTGTATGTTTGACAATGGCAAATATTGTGCTTCTTTATCTTTGGCTTTAGCTAAGGAATCTAGCATATGTGGCTTTGGTGGTATGGATTTGCATTTGTTGGTACACAGTTGATTAATAACACACCTAATCCCATGTGAGAAGTGGGTGTCCATAAATTTGGGATGGACAATATATCTACTATCTATAGCATGGAGAAATGCTCTCTAGAGAAAGCCCTCTTTATTCTTAGTTCTTATATTGATGCCAACCATGTCCTCTTGGTGTCTAGCTAGGCAAGATCCATTTTAATAACCTTATCAATCTTTGAACAGTTCAAGGTAAGAAATGGTGCATCAATGGAAACTTAAAAGGGGAGTAGCTTGTTCATGCTAAAGCTGCGTAACTCACATTTACATTTGTACATACCAACATGAAGTATCATACTCATTGGCAAGTTGTTGAGAGGAATTAAGAGCTTGTTGTGTGTATCTATATCTAGGTAGATTCCATAAGTTGTGTATATGTGTTATTGATTGGGTGGGGGCCTACTACAATATGTCTAGTCGCTGGCTTAGCTCTAATGATCTCATGTGGGTTGGCTTTACATTTGACAATCTTGGAAATCATGGGTACAAGTGGTCTCTTAATCAATCTCCATACATCATAAGTGCAACCTAATTGGTTGCAATGATCAAGACTGGGGCCTTACTCCATAATTCAGACATGATCAATGTATCAAAGAGCCACATCTTAGTGTGGGGTTCTTAAAACTGCACATGTGAGTGCATTCTTTTCAAACCACCTAGTGTTGTGTATCCTTGGGTCAATTTGGTGTTTGTTGACTCTCTTACAAGGTACGTGGGACTTGTAAATAGTTCTCTCAGATATGTATAAGAATCCACATACTTCGACTCCTCTTGCCCATATGTGAGTTTAGATGCTAATCTCCTGATCCATTGTGGTATAGTGTTAAACATCATCACCTTGGTTTTGCCAAGATTCACCAAGAGCCCATTGCTCAATGCGTAAGAGTAGTGTGTATCCAAATGTTTCTAAAGTCATTGTGGAGAATCAACTATAATATGATGTTGTTTGGAGATAATAGGAGAGGTATTCAAGTGCCACCTAGTGGAGCTCCTCTGCCTTCTTCCTAAGATAGGTAATCAATAGTCCCATCAATTTATAGGCCAAATGACATGGAACAAAGGGGGGCATCCTTGATTCACCCCAAGGGTGGAGTGAATATGTGTTGAAAGGCCCTCAAGTATCCACACTTTGCCACCAACAATCCTCTATACAATGCAATAAATCTTGAATTGAGTTCCTTAGGCACTCCCATAGCATGCAGTTTGTGTATCAGTTTATCTCTTGATACTATGTCAAAGGCTTTGTAGAAATCTACAAAGCAATAGTAGATCCAATGACCATGAGCTCTGCCCTCCTCAATGATTGCTTTGAGTGCAAATATGTGATCCAATGTAAATAAGTCTCTTCTAAAGCCAACTTGTCTCTGTGGTTTGAGACCCCCCTTATGTCCACTCACTTGCTCAACTCTTGCTCAAGAATGGAGGCCTATAACTTGGCCAATGTATGTCCAACCATAATACTCTAATAGTTACTAAGTAGAGTAGGATCCCTGGACGTGAGGATAGGCACAATAGTGTTTGTGCTCTAGCTATTTAGGAGGCCTTCACACATGGCTCAACTAAATAATGCAAGTTAGGAACCCAACCACCAAGTCACTAGTGTGAATCGGGTGTGCTAAGCTACTAATTCGTCATGATCCTGTGCCTTGCCTATGTTGAGTTTGTTAATAGCGTCATGGACTTTACATTATAAAGAAGGTGGTGGCCTTTGCATAAGGCTTGGGTGGATCAAGGAGAGGAGGTTGACTTGCTACTTTATAGAGACTAGTGGCACATTACTCCCATGTATTGGGGGATGTAATGGATGTGGCTAGGCAATGCTCTCTAAAAAGCCACCAAGCCTCTTTAGAATCCAGACTTTAAGAGCAATTGGTACAAGTATAGGCTAGGAATGCTCTGTTCTTCTACCATATAAGATGTGAGTAACTATGTTGCTTGAGTAGTGGATACCAATGCTACCTGTCTTTGTAGAATAGCTTTAGTTTCACAGTACGCATCATACCAATTGTTTTGAGATATAAGCTTGGCAGAGGATTTTTGTGTAGGACGTGAGTGTGGAAAAGTTGCACATGTTGTTAATGTGTGTAGAGCTTCATTGAACTACTGGGTGAGCTCTTATAGTGGAATGTTGGTATTCACATCTTGTAACAATCTGAGGATTTCTGCCTCATTGAGATATCCTTTGTCTCTTGGGAGAAGAAATACCTCAATGTTGTTGGGATGCATGTTGGTCCTGCACATAAGTAAATTAAGGATCTATAGTGAAGGGTAGATAAGGATGATGCAATGCAACTTTGAGCAAACACGGTGAGTGTGAGAGGTTCTGAATATGGGATACGAGCATTGTGGAGCAAGTATATAATCTACCATGTTGGTGCCATGCTAGTGGGAGTAAGATGTGAAGGTACTTGATAGGGGGGGTATCTAGCTAGGCTTGTGAGGATGGTTAGTCAATGTGTCATGCCCATCTCCACAATATATTTCCCATACTTTGTGATTTCTCCCATGTCTTGAAAGGTCCTCTCCATCTATAACTCTGGCACATCCAGCTCTTGTATATATCTAGAGCTATGTATGGTGATTGTCCCTTGGGTGGGGCATATTTAGATGTCATAGGGGAGCGGTGCATCATGACATTCTACAAAATTTTCTTGCAAAAATCCTAATCATTGGGCACAAAAACTTTTCCTTGTTTAAAAATTAATGCATTACGAATGGAATGCTTTTCCACCATCTTTCTCTCAATATAGCTAGCTTTCGAGTATCGAGACTACCAAAGCTTCATAGGCCATTAGATCCCTCTCAAACTAGTTGCTAGATCTTAGTAAAGTTAAGATAATTCTGGCAACACCCCATGAGAGAAAGATAGAAATTAGTTGAAATTTCAGAGAAGAGGGATGAGGCATTAATTTTGGGTATTTGAGTGAGGGTATCGACAACCATGTAAGTTGCATCCTTTCTATAAAGAATCTTGAAGTCAAATTTCTACATAAGCTCCGCCCACGTCGCCTTGAGGCCATGGAGATTGGGCTGATCACAAAGGTACTTTAATGAATTGTGGTTAGTCCAAATAAATAAACCGAGCACCTACAAATAATGAGGCCATATTTTAAGCGCATGTATGATCATCAACAATTCCTTCTATTTGGACATTGATGAGCTTATGGCTCTCATAAGTGAAACATTCCTCTAAGGATCCAACGTGCACATGAGACATGACACTAGCAATATTCACAAATATAAGGGATTAGACATCAAACTTACCTCCCATCCATAGAGCCAAATGGGCAACCCCAAACTTGGGAGCTAGCAGTACTTTGTTTCACAACCACATTCCAAGGGTTAGTGTCCCATACCACCAGCCCAAATCATCCCAGTGTATAGTTGCATCAAGAGTCCAAGAGTGGTGATCACACAATGATGTGCACAATAGGGCATTGAGTCTATAAATAGGAATCCAATGCTCTAATCCCAAAGTGTCCTTAGTGCATTCGCACTAAGTCACTTCGTAACCACTATGAATAATGCTACTAGTGTCCATCCATATCTCCAAGGATGAACACCTTGAGTCATTTTAAAAATTTTAACACTTTGTCTTAACATATATGCTTTTAAATTCCAAAGTTGTGTGATTCTGTTTTTGATTCTCCATGGTATCATCCAAGTGAATCCTTTCTGTTCCAAAATTGGGATTAGTTTGGTCTCGTCTCCAAACATCCTTGGCGGTCTTCATCATTTGGTTCCTCTTGAGTTTGCTCATGCAATACATCATGGTCTCCTAAACATGTATGGAATGCAATCTTTGTTTGCAACGTTACCTCATTAATTGAAAAGAGTATATGTCATACCTTGTTTATCTCCCTCCTCCCTTGTTTCAATTTCCTTATATATATCCTCCTACACTCTGGTTGTCATTTCCTTGGTTTCAACATCAACATTTTTATTAGTTGTAGCTATCTCCCTCACTAGCTTTCCTTTTAGATTCGCTAAAGCATGTAAGCATTTTGACAAGAGAGCCTTTTAAAACAAAATTTTTTCCTTCTAGATTGAAGCTTGCTAATGGAGGTTTCATGCCCATGGGCTTGGCTCTCAATTGGTTTGGGTCATGGTGCCAAGACCATTAAGAAAGTCTTTGGGAATATTTGGTTGTTAGGGTTAGACATGTGCAAGTTGACTTTGGTGGAAACTACACGATGTGTTTGTACTTGTAGAAATAATGGTAGTTTGGTAGCAATGATGTGTTGTGTGTGTGTGTGTGTGTGTGAGAGAGAGAGAGAGAGAGAGAGAGAGAGAGAGAGAGAGAGAGAGAGAGAGAGAGAGAGAGAGAGAGAGAGAGAGAGAGAGAGAGAGAGAGAGAGAGAGAGAGAGAGAGAGAGAGAGAGAGAGAGAGAGAGAGAGAGAGAGAGAGAGAGAGAGAGAGAGAGAGAGAGAGAGAGAGAGAGAGAGAGAGAGAGAGAGAGAGAGAGGGCGTTATCTCTCTCTCTTTAAGAGATCTACCTAGGTCCTATTGCTCACCCCTATTAAGAAAATTAGCACAAGTTGATGCATTGAAGTTCCCCTCCCCTCACTCTATAGATTAGCGCACATCCTCTCTCTCTCTCCAAACACATACGTGCGTAGTGCATCTCTTTGTGTGTGTGGTGATAATGGAGGAATGTTTAGAATGCCCAAGACATGCCTTTGATGAATTTGTGATGCATTAGTCTCAAACATTGGGAAAGGTTTCTCTCTCATACACTCTCTCTATTATATCCTCTCACTCATGAGTGGCACATTGTCCATTTGGTAGCCGCATCTATTGTTGATATAGAAATTTTCATGTGGGGCAATGGTCTAAAAGGTTGCTCTAGATTGTGGTACAACACAAATATTCTTTTGAAGAAGGACAACTCCCCCTCCTAGCTCCTATTGTAGGACATCATAGAAACTACCTTGAGGCTTGAGTAAGTTAATGTTGGTTCTTTCATCCCATTCATGGCTTCAACACTTGCTTCCAGCATGCCAAAGAGGCTCTTAAAATCTATATAAAGCCATGCTATTCCACATGCCTAGCATAGTCACCCGAACTTTGCCCATGCAATCTTATGTACGGAAGCTACACCTCTCAAATGTGTAGATGGGCCGTAACTTATATTATAAGGTGGGTTGTGGCATTTCCTTTATCTTAATGATTAAATTGGAGGGTTTAACAATTGGAGTTCTCTATTATAAAAGAATTTGTAAGGGGTGGCATTTTCAAGTTACAATTTCAAATCTTGCTTGATTGCATGAGCATGGGGATGATGAACCTTATAATGTGCAAGGACACTGAAGAATCAAGACTTAACACATAAGGAAGATAATCAAACCAAATTTGAATTGCCATTGAATACCATCTTTGGTTTAAATCTTATTTTTGTTGCCAAATGTGTTCTTTACCCTTCAAAACAATTGACAGTTTTTTTTCCTCCCTAAGATTAGATGCATGTGAACATCCACATGGCAACATCTCCCTCCGAGCCAAAATGTTTTAGCCCTCCTTAAGATAAGGCGCATCCAAAGGGGGACCTTTGCTCTAAATCACTAATGTGTACACATTTGATAGTATTCTTACTACCAAACAATTGATTTTAAAGTAGACAATATCCTTTAATGAAGAGTGCCATTTTACATGAGCAAGATGGAAGCCTCTGATGTGTTAATGCTAGGTTATTACAAATACTAGTGGTCCTCTTGCATGCTATGGCATGCAATGATCCTAGACCATGGCATTGAGAAAAGTGGCTTGCTCACTTTGTGAGCAAATACTTTGTTGCTAGTCAAAGAAGTCGCTATTCTATTGTGAAAAAAAGGTGCTTCACTTGGAATTGATATAAACATCATTACCTTGTGCTAAACCTTGTTGCTAGTCAAAGAAGTTGCTATCCTATTGTGAAAAAAAGGTGCTTCACATAACCAACCTCCTAACCACATCAATTTCACACTAGGGGGGGTCAAGAAAGATTAGTGACTTATGGTTTGTCCACTTTTAGGTGGTAGAATACTTTTAGCAAAGGGTGCCAATAGGGGGAGAATCCAAAGAACAATTCTTGAATGCATCTTGTGAAGTGAGTGGCTCATCTATATTAAGGGATGGAGACAATTTAAGAATAAATTATAGTCATACTTGTGTGCATAACATGCCATTTCTTTATGCTTATCAAGCAATCAAAGTAGATGTTTTGTTTATTTCATTGCCATGAAGATTTCTATAAACCAAACAAAGTTGGAGCAAGCAACATAAGAAACCAAGCATGTACATGAATTTATGCAATATAGACATTTTTATACTATGCTTTTATAAAGAAGAATGCATTTGCTCTTGTGCCTACCAAAACTAAGCACACCAACCTAAACTAACAAATATTTGACCCACAATTAGGAGGACCCTATCATGCCCAAAAATTAGGAACATACTATTGTGGTCTACCAAGCTAGAACTCACATCCAAACACCACATACAAATGAGATTTGATGCAATAGTCACCATTCTCATACTATCATTTTATTAAAAAGAGGGCATTGCCAAAATTAAGAAGAGACTATCCTACCGTCAAAACTCACATCCAGACACTAATAGTATTTAAATAAAACACAAAACAATATAGTGTAGGACTTTCCTTCAAAATCAATTAGCAAGTCCAAGAAGACCAATATGTGGAATACATTGTCACAACCTTGAACCCAAAATTCACTTCCAAATACAAACCATCACCTAAACACCACTCATAGAGGGTACATTGTGATGCCTTGACAATGTCTAGGTGATCTCTAACTTTGGCAAAGCTACTTGATGCATAAATTGATGTATCAATGAACCCTAATGAACACAATATATAGATTAAAAAAGGCATGTAGATCTCCTTCTCCAATCCCCATAGAGAAAAAATTGGGTAAGAGCACCTTGGAAACTCACATATGCTCAAAACAAAGATAATCCCTATCTTTTCAAATTCCAATGTTGCAATTATCATAGTTTCACTATGGATGACCGTAGTCATGACTGTAGTCTCATGGTCAATTTCCCCTTGCAAACAATGCACACTATCAATGCACTCATTATTTGCCTTGCTTAATTTCTCTCACTACACCTCATAACATGACCATCTCCTCTACTCATACATTGCAAGGAGTTTCCTAAACATTTGATGCCCTATGCTCCATACCCTTCAAAATAAATCCTCAAAAAACATGTTTAGATGTCTCCTTTGCAATTAACCATAATCCCTTGGCTACCTTCCACAGTAATGGTGCTTGTCCACATAAGATTTGAATATACTTATCAATCATAATCATGAGTGAATTGTACTAGATGGATAGAGCTAGAACATGTGCTAACTTTTCTTATCCTTGAATTTTCTTTAGCCCTTGAAGCATGGTGTAGGTACACCCTTAACCCTTCTAGTGTTGCCATTGGAAATAAAGGATCCACGTTGATTTGCTTTCCCCTCCAACACTCCCCAACATGTGGATTGACAATGTGTTGGTGTCCAATGTATAGTCCATTCTTCACACTATATCTTCAATCTCGAGATGTTTGATCCCAAAATTGTTCAAGGTTCCCTAGATACGCAAACACAGAAGAGAAAAAGAAGAAGATTGTCTACAGGGTCAAGGGGTTCAATTTGTGTTGTAGCATCTAAGGCTCTTGAAATTCCTTCAACTTCTTCTCCATGCTTAGTAGCAAGTGTGGGAATGCCTAAGAAATCTCCAAGAAAAGGTAAGGAACCATTGGGGGTTCCTAGATTATCTCAAATCTCAGAGGTTACTCCCTTAGAAAGACTCCTAGACTTGATTCTTCTAATGGCATGGAGAAAGACTCCTAGACTTTCTTCTTCAAAATGGCATGGAGAAAGAATCCTAGACTTTCTTATTCAGAATGGCATGGAGTCAACTTATTATGCAATTGCAAATGATATTTTTAACCCTGATTTGTAATCTTGATTATATTTTGAACTCTTGCCAAAACTTTTGTGTGGACTTTTGTGAGTTTGAAAGTCTAGCATTGCTTGTGGTTGAAAAGGATACAAAGTAATATGTTCATATACCTATTGGGACCTCATCTTTAGAGAGGTCCCTATATTCACAAGGAAGTGTGGAACTCATTCTCTTAACAAGTTTTGTACAATAGATGTGTTTTATTCTACTCATTCTAGGAAATGCAACCTTATGTCAAAGTCTGGTATACTTATTGTGTATACTCTTGTTAAATATCCTATTAAATCCGATGAACAACAATTGGAGGTAGCAAAGTCTTCTAGCTTTTGCATGCTGGATGAGTTGGCAATAGATGAGAAGGATATAGAGGCGCATGTGGACCCTCAACACTAATACACATCTATTATTAACAAACTAGATGTCATTCAGTTTAGAGTTGAGACCATTATTGAAGAAAGCCATGCAAATGTAGATACTGTGTCTGACTCCCCTTCTTGCTATGATACTGACTCCCCTTCTTGCTATGATATCCTTCTCTTCCAACTTTTCCTATTAAGAACAAGGAATACATATTACTGTTAGACATCCCAATAATCTTTAATCTTAGATAAGATTATTGTTTAGCAATCATTATAGAGACTTCTAATACAAATGGCATAGTTGATGTTGAGCAAAAATGTAATGAAGAGTTACTCAAACAGGACAACACAGAAATTGTAGATCTCAAGTTTATTAATGCAAGGGACACCCTTTCTCTTTGTTTCAACAAGAGATGCTAAGAAAGAGATGGGGATTACTCATAAGGATTTTAATAATCTTCAAGGCCAACTTGGAATTTTTAATTTTCAAAGAGAACAATCAAAAGATGTTAAAGAATTGAAAGACACCAATGAGATATCATTGTCAAAGAAGAGAGAAGAGATAGTGGGAAGAGAGTGGAATAGAGAGAAAGATTGGGTATGTGTCACCTATAGCCCTTTATACTACTCACAAGCTATGGAAAACATGCTTTTCATGCTAGCTAGGTTAGTATTTGAAACTATGTTTCATAACATAGTTCTACACCTTACGTGTATGGATTGTTGCAATGACTTTAGTTGAGGACTATCACTGTTATTTTGTGCTTATAGTTGGCTATTGTTATTACTTGCAACAATGAAGAGTAAAGAGTAGTTTTTGTCCATCCTTGACTATCCTTAAATTATTGTGTATTTAGAAGGGAAGTACAACTTACAACATCCTTAGAATATGGAAATGGATTGTCCATTAGGAACTAATCATAACTATCCCTTAAAGGGTGTAACTACTAGGAGTAAAGATAGAGTGGAAAGGTTGAACAAATGGGCATCTAGTAATTCATTGGCAATGCCTTATCCAGCGGCCTCTCCCATGGAAATGCGTGACATGTGGTCAACCATGTAGTGCCGTTTTCCCTTCCGTACAACCACGGAGAAGTCAAATTCTAAAAGTAGAAGGATCCATCAAGCTATGCATCCTGTAGCATAGGGTTTGTTCACTAGATATAGCAAGGCTTGATGGTCCACAAAGAAAGTAAAAGACGTAGCCAAAGATAATGTCGAAACTTCTTTGCAACAAATACCATGGCTAAGCCCTCTCTCTCAGTCGTCGAGTAGTTCATTTCGGTCTTAATGAGTTGTCTGCTAGCAAAGCTCACTGGATAGTCGAGGTTGTGTTCGCCAAGTTGGCACAGTACTGCCCCCACGACGAATTTCGAAGCAACAATATGTACATGGAAGGTAATGGTCCAATCTTGGGCTCGTAGGATCGGTGCTGTAGTCAGAGCCTTTTTCAATTCCTCGTATGCTCGTTGACATGCTTCAGTCCATTCGAAAACAATCAACATCTTGTACACAGGTCTGGCAATCAATGCATAGTTCAGCACAAATCGTCAATAGTATCCTGTATGGCCTAAGAAGCATTGAACTCCTTTATAGTTGATTAGGGGCAGAAGATCAACAATAACTCTGACTTTTGAGAAGTCAGTGGCAATGCCGCTTTGACACCACGTGCCCTAGGATGTATCCATGTTTCACCTAGAACTGGCACATTAAGAGGTTCAGGGAGAGACGATATAGGTGACACCGCTCAAAGACTACTCAAAGTTTTCCTAAGTGTTCTCGCCAGGTCGAGTGAACACACAAGTCATCCACGAAGACCTCCAATTCCTTGCGAATCATGTCTTTGAATATGGTGCACATGAGGCATTGAAAGGTGGCTGGGGCATTAATCAACCCGAAGGGCATGACCATGTAAGCAAAGACGCCCCACTCCGTGAGACGAAGGCAGTCTTATGCCTATCGGCAAGATGCACTTGCACCTGATTGTATCCAGCAAAGCCGTCTAGGAAGCTATAGGCCTCTTTCCCAGCCACTCTTTCAAGCATGTGCTCGGTGTATGGCAATGGGTAGTTGTCTCTCTTAGTGGCAGCGTTCACCTTCTTGCAATTGACGCACACTCTAATCTTTCTATTCTTCTTCATCACTATGAGTATGGGTGACACCCAGTCTGTGTGCACAATTTTGTAAATGAATGCTGCTTTTATTAGCTTGACAATCTCCTCTTTGACTGCATGAGCGTGTTTTGGATTCATCGGGTACGGTTGCTGCTTGACCGGTGTTGCGTCTGGCATCATGGGTATGTTATGAATCACTACACTCGGATCCACCCCCTTAAGCTCCTCCAGGGACCAAGCAAACACGTCTATATACTCTCGCAAGAGAGCAACAAGACTTGTCTCCTCTTCCTCAGTCAAGTCATCGGCAATTAAGACCGGTCGAGGTGTCCCCCTTCCTGTGCTAGGTTCACCTCCTTGACCTTGGTGGCTGGTCCCTCAATGGGTTCACTCGTTTGCCCTTGGCGTTTGGCACCCAAAAGGATTACTACCATGTCACCCTTCTTGAACTTCGTAAATCTCGTTAGGAGATCATGCAACTTTCTTTGCTCTTCCATTTGTGCGTCCCTCTGCCCTATCTTCCTTCTACTGTCTGCGCCTCAGGTGGACGGGTAGGTCCCCCTTGGTGCATCTGGTCTTGGATGGTCTAGGTATCTCTAGGTTGCTATCTAAGCTCACTTCTGACTCGGAATTGAACTCACCATTTTTGCTAGAAGAGGTGGTTTCTCCTGGCGGTCGCAGCTCAGAGGGTGACTTTGTTCTAAGCATTGGTGTCGTACCTAGTTGGGTTAGGCCTGCTTGTTCGAAATCTATGGCTCCTGTGTGTTCCAACCATGCACAGTCACAATCCATGCGCATGACCCCTCGTTCCATCTTAAAGACACATTTTTTCTATGGCTTGGAGTCCGCTTGTATCTGTTCTATTTCTTGTCCCTCAATGTCGTATTCCACAGTGTCTATCTCACCCTTACTTTCATCACTGGAAGAATGACAGTCTTTGTACTCGTCATTGGAATCATCTTCATCCGATTGCTCATCGTCTCCTAGGTTTTGGCATATCTCTTGTCTCTAGTCAGAGACTAGGACCCAATTGTACATGAGGTTTAAGTCATGCACCCTGGTCCATCGCCACCTTGGTTCGTCTAGCAAATCTTGGAGTGGCTTGAAGTTTGCTGCTGGATTGCCAGCTAGCATGCCAGTCAAATACTCTAGAATCTCTTGGAGTTCCTTCTTGTTAGTTGGCACTTGGAATGTGGCAGGCTTAGATCGCCCACAAAGGGTTCTTGCCATCATACAGACTGGTATGGAGGGTGTGTCTTTTGTCCTGCCAACTATCTTGATGGCTTGCTCGTATGCCTCATGATCTGAGAATGGCACGTCGATCATAGCAAGGACATGCATCCAGTCTTGCTCATCCTCCGGGCATGGGATATACTTGGTCAAGGGCCCATAGGACTTCTTGACCAGAGTGTTACCCTTAAGCATCGCGAAGATGGCATCCAAGTTGACTAGTGAGGTTTTCCATGTGTCCATCTCTACCCTCACAACTTTCGTTCTATTGCCAAGGAAGATTAAGCCGTTACCCCAATCTTCAATGACTCTGGCATTGCGCATCCAGGGTTAGCCTAATAGGATATCGTAGTCCATTCCCTTCATGACTATAAAGTTGAGTGAGAACTGGATGCTTGTGATCTTCACCGACCAGTTTTTAAGTACCCCAAATGGTTTCACTTTCATACCATTTGCTAGTGTGACATTGAATCTGGTGGTCTCCACAGGCGGGTTTCCCCGCGTCTAAAGCACTGTGTAGCTTAGTATACTAACCCCCACTCATGTGTCTACAATCCCCTTTCTAGTTGTGTCGTAGCCTTGACTGCTTGTTTGAGATCTGTGATCTCCCTTTGCTGCATGGCTATTATCCTTGTTTTATCCAGCTGGAAGGTGGCTACTGATTCCTTCTCAGCTGCCAACTCAGCCACGGCTATCTTGAGTTCCTCCTTAGCTTTCTCCAATTGGAGACTAGCTCGGTGACGTACTCATCATAGTTATCCGATGGCGTCATCGTTGTGTGGATGGGTGAGGTTGAGGCTTCCACCTTCTGCCGTTTAGGATCTTGCCTGGATTCCGCATCACTAGCTGGCCTCTTTTGTCCTGTGGCCATGGTTTCTGTGCTCTGTCCCTGGGCCATCTCTTTGTTGATGAAGTATTGCATCCATGCCACAAAATTTGACACGTCGGCACTGGTCGGGATGCTAGGGGTGATGGTGGTGGGTTCAGTGGAAGGCACCAGGAGGGTAGGAATTGGATGAATTGGGGCCTTGCCCTTGCCCTCAGTGACTGCAGGTGGCACGATCTCTAGCACCTGTGTGCTAGATCCTAGCCCTTCTTCTCTATGTGGGCTCAAGTTTCCCAATTCATCAGCTCGGCTTTGTTGCTCGATGGACCGGCGTGTGGCTTCAGCCAGTTCCTCTTCCTCCTTCCTTCTTAGTTCTTCCTCTTTCTCATCAGCCTTTCTTCTCCTTTCCTCCTCTGCTTTTCTCTGCTCTTCCTTATTTTTCTCTTTTTCTTCTTTTTCTCTTTTTCTTCTTTTTCCTTTCTTTTCTTCTCCTCTGCTTCATGTTTCGATGCCTTCTTTGCTTTCTATAATTCTTCTTTCTCCTTCTCTTCCTCCTGTCTCTTCTTCCTCTCTCTCTCCTTGGCCTCTTTTAGAGACTCTTTCTTTGCCCTTTCCAAGTCTTCTCTCTCCTTCTTTCTGCCTTCGTCATCCTTCTTCTTTCTTTGCGTTGTCTTCTTTTTGGGCTTCTTGGTTGTCTTTTTGCTTGTCTGTTCTTCCCCTTCTTCCTCTGTCTCAGTTGTATCGGTGGACCTATCCTTGTCCTAGTGAGGAGGAGACCTTTCTGGCGTTTCTCCTTCTCCTTCTTCTGCATCCTGTGCTTCCTTCACTGCCTCCTGGATGAGCGCAGTCAAGACACCTCCATACCCGATGAAGGAGGCTTTGGAGGAGGCTTTCTTTCTTTCTGTAGCTTTAGAGGCTGGAGATTCTCCTCCTGCTGGCACACTTCCTAGGGCCAATGCTTTGGCTGCCTGGTCGATCGTTTTTTGCACATACCCATTCCAGTCCACTTCATCTAGGGTATGGGCTGCCACATTCTCCAGCACAGGTATGCTAATTCGATGCATCAATGAGTTGTAGCGCTGGCTGGAGAAGAGCACATGTATCAGCTTTGCTTGCATCCTGGCTTTTGCATCGGGGATACCTTGGATGCTTATGCTGTCATTTGTGAGCACATCTTCCCTCTTCATTTTAAGCATGGCATAAACATCCCTTTTCTGTTTCCTCTCCGTCTTTGGCTCCAACCCCAAAGCTTTCTCCACCAAGGCTGGGTCTAAGCAGACCTATACCTGCTTTGCATTTTCTCCTCTGCCCACCGTCACAGTGCCACATTCTTGATCTGGGTTGTACGTTCTAAGGAACTCCACGCACTTCAGGTGGTCCGGCTCCTATGAGAACTTTTCAAGATACTTCGTGAGGTTGCATTGTTCAACCACCCTCCTAGCTGCTTCCTCCTTGGCCACCACAACTTCTACGTTGTGGATGGTTCAAAACTTAAGCTGGCTGAAGGCGCGGTTCTCTAGGTAGATGCGATATTGCTCTCTTTCCTCATCTGTGAACGGGAGTCGGTGGGCGTGGTCTTGCTGCGACATTTTATGTTCCTGCCATAAATTGTAACTTTCATTAGTGCTTTCCACATATTAATTCGTTGATTGCTTGGAAAAGAAAAACTCTATGCTTTTTGAATGAATTCATTAAGAAGCAATGTAGATTTTCCTTTTCAGACTTCGACTTTTTGCCCTTTACTTCAAAGTTTTCATGCCCATTTTCCTACCCCATCCGTTTTTTCATAATATATGTTTATGTTTTTCACTGATTTTGCTTTGATTTACCCCCTTTGATTCATTTCTCATCTGATTCATTTCACTTTACCCCCTCCCCTTCCATCTTGAGAAGAATCCTTCCTAGGATTGAGGGTCAAAAGGTCAAGGGCTTTCGGCATGTTGATGTAGGAGTTATTTGTGAAGGAGCCAAATATAGAAATTTGGATTGTATTCCAATTGAGCTTCACGGTCCAAATCAAAGGGTTGAATTCCCACATGCGTGATGTATGTGAGAACATCTATGAGGAAGTCACCAGAGTCGAAACGGCTAGCAATGTGTAACTCTTCCTCAGTCAACAAGCGATCGAGGTAGGGGTGTCCTTTGATGTGTAACTCTTCCTCAGTCACCAGAGTCGACATGGCTAGCAATGTGTAACTCTTCCTCAGTCAACAAGCGATCGAGGTAGGGCTGTCCTTTGATGTGTTCTTCCATCGGTTGGCCCCGAAGAGTGGTTAACACTCTATACGAGGTGGGTGCGATGTAAGTGGGATCATACTCTGCTATTTTGATGGCGGGGCGTTGCTCAGCGTTGGTCATTATGTGACATCCTTCAACTTCCCATTGCAACCTAAGAGTGTACCACTGCCTCAAGAAAGGTGATCCAGTATCAACGAGTTGTGATAACTCCGCGATTTCTTGGTCAATGATAGAGAAGTGGTTCGTGGATTGTATGACGTGATAAGGCACTGTTTGATGGCTTGCTCCTTGGAGATTTCGCTGTTAAGCAACTCAGCAACGGAGCGAGAAGCTTTTGCGAACGCGAATTCAAAGGTTTTCCAAGAGCAAGGCATATTTTGCACTTTAGTTGCAAAGGGTTCTTCTAATAGACCTAAGTCCAAGCGGTCGGAACTTAGCGTGAGTGACACAAAAGTGTCATCTAGTCTTTTAATACAATCCACCATGTCATCCCCAGTGTCCTCAGCGAGGTCGGCGGCGGCTAGCGCTAAAAAGGATTTTCGTTCATAGGAGGGCGTAAGGCCAACAAGTGGTTGAGGTTTGACAGAACAAGAGCTTTTGACAACGAAGATGGGCGGTTGGGAGGGTTCGTGAGTTTGTGGTTGGGCCGCTTGGATGTTGAGTGGATTAGGAGCAGCCACGACAGACGGGCTACTGCATTCAGGTTGAAGTTGGGGAGGCGGATTGACTTCGGTGGGTGATGACTCTTGTGACGGAGCCTGCGGTTTGGGCCAGTAGGCTTATGGGACTCTCTTAGGCCTAGGCGTGGATGAGGTGGATGGTTGTGGTTCAGGAGAGCACTGCGGCTTGTGGTTTTGAGGGTTTATGGAATGCGGTTTGATCAAGCTTGGGGGCGATGTATGAATGGTGCCTTTGGCCATGTGGGCCTTAGGGATCCACAGCCAGGTATTTCCCTCGTAGTAGCCTTGTGCACGTAAGAGGGCTTTAGGGACCCATCTTTTCTTGATCATGCGGTGCTTTCTGTGACTGTGTCTTGGCCTCCTAGGTTTAGAGTTTTTGGTCTTATGAGGATAGGAGTGTCAACTCCTAGGCGGTGGTTGTGGCTGCTTAGGCTTCCATTGAAATCCAAGCTGTTGAGCCTTATGTTTTGCTACTATGGGTTGTGATTCCTGAATTCTGGGAGGTGGTGGCCGCGCACTACCTCCTCCTTAGATTTGGTTATGGAGAATTCTATCGGTGGCTTTGCGGACGGTGATGAAGTCACGCAGCTCTTGCTAAAAGCTGTGACAATGCGAACGTTGCCTATTGCAAGGTGGATGCGCTGCGACTCATAATCAACATTGTAGTGAGTCTACTTTTTGAAAGTGCGCCCTAGTAGCGACTCTGTGCCTGCATCTTTAGCATTTGGCAACACGTAAAAAATCATTGCGACAATCTCAGACTCAATAGAAATGGCTACTTTGCACTTGCCGAGGAGTGCGTAGGAATGGGCCCCATCTGGGCTTAATTTAGCATTCGTGGGTTGAAGTGGTGGTCTGTTAAGTTTGGTCCAATGATCGTGAGTTAGGACATTGAAGTCTGCTCCCTCATCGATCAAAGCGTTGAAAGCGCAGGTTTGTTTTGCAGTGACCATTATATGGAGGTATGCGGGCTCTATGACTTCCTCATCCTCGTCATCAATCTCAGTGATTGTGGCCACTCGTACTTTGATAAGCAGTTCTAACATCGGGGGCTCGTGCAAAGGATGGGTGGGAGGGTAGTACTTCTTGACACGACTGCCATTGAAGAAGCCTATTCCCTCACCGTCTAAGGTTTCGAGTTTGACATTGCCTGTGCGGCTGATCGAAGAACTTTGAAGGGTCCAAGGCCTCAAAATTTCATTTTCTATTTATGTCCCTTAACGAAGTAGAGGAGCACTAAGTCGCCCTGTTCAAAGTCGTGTTGCTTGACATGCTTGTCAAACCAACTCTTGCGACGGGCCTTCTCACATGTAAGTGCATGGGTGGCTAGAAGACGGGTCTCTGATAGGCGTTCAAGCTCAACCAGGCGTTGTGTCCATGCCTCCTTCCCTTCCTATCGTTCTTGAAGGGCTATTCTCAGGCTAGGAACAAAGAATTCTAAGAGTAGGATTGCTTCTGTTACATAAGTCAGCCTAAACGGGGTTTGACCGACAGCCATTTTATAAGTTGTACGGTAAGCCCACAAAGCTGCCATAAGCTTGTTGTCCCAGTCGCTACGTGAGGCTGAGACTACTTTGGTCAGGACATTAACGAGAATCTTATTCGTGGATTCTGCCTAACCGTTCGCCTGAGGGTAGTATGGCGATGATTTTCGATGGATAATGAGAAAGGTGGACAAGAGATGCGTTATCACTTCGTTGATGAAGTACGTGCCTTGGTCACTAACCAGTTCGATGGGGTAGCCGAATCGCGAGATCACTTGCTCCCATAAGAACTTGGTAGTCGTCCTAGCATCGTTTTTACGTGTGGCTCTTGCCTCTGCCCATTTCGTGAGGTAATTCGTGGCCACAATGATGTACTTGGCTTGTGAGTACTACACCGCAGGACTGATGGGTCCTATGAAGTCGATTTCCCATTTTTCGAAGGGTTATCGAGCAATAATTGGGGTCAACTCCATCTGATCCTTGCGAATCGGGACTTTTGTCCATTGGCACTCATCACAATGCTTGACGAATCGCGTGGCATCGCGGAAAAGTGTGGGCCACCATAGTTGAGACTGCAGCACCTTCCGTGATGTCATGTCTCTGCTAAAGTGTCCTCCTGCAATGCCATTGTGTGCCTCCGAGAGCACATCGTGCATCTCATGCTCACATATGCATCTACATAGCAATTCGTCTTGCCCCAGCCTATAGAGTTGGCCTGCAATCAGCTGATAGAGCTAGATCTTAAGGATTAAGCGCCTAAGTCGGGCTTTTTCTATTGGTCGCTCAAGTAGTCCGTGCTCAAGCACTTGGACTATGTCATCCGCCCAATATGGCGTTAGATCAGCCTTAAATAAATCTCTCTCACTGGACAGGTGGAATAGATGGGCGTCGGGTAATTCATCAACGATGCCTTGTCCAGCGGCTTCTCCCGTGGGAATGCGTGACATATGGTCAGCCATGTAGTGTTGTTTTCCTTTCCGCACGACCACGGAGAAATCGAATTCCAAGAGCAGAAGGAGCCATCAAGCTATGCATCCTATAGCACAAGGTTTTTTTACTAGATAGAGCACGGCTTGATGGTCCACGAAAAAGATGAAGGGTGTGGCCAATAGATAATGCCAAAATTTCTTCACAGCGAACACCATGGCTAATCCCTCTCTTTCTGTTGTCGAGTAGTTCATTTCCATCTCAGTGAGTTGTCTGCTAGCAAAGCTCACTGGATAATCTAAGTTGTGCTCACCAGGTTGGCACAACACTGGCCCCACGGCAAACTTAGAAGCATCAATGTGCACATGGAAGGCAATGGTCCAATCCGGGGCTCGTAGAATTGGTGCTGTGGTTAGAGCCTTTTTCAACTCTTCGTATGCTCGTTGGCATGCCTTGGTCCACTCGAAGGCAATCAGCAGCTTGTACAATGGTCTGGCAATCAACGCATAGTTCAGTACAAACCGCCGATAGTACCCCATATGGCCTAAGAAGCATTGAACTCCCTTGTAATTAATTGGGGGTGGAAGGTCAACAATAACCCTAACTTTCGAGAAGTCGGTGGAAATGCCGTTCTTCGATACCATGTGCCCTAAGATGCATCCGTGCTTTACCCAAAACTGGAACTTTAAGGGGTTCAAGGAGAGACGATATAAGCGACACCGTTCAAAGACTGCACGGAGTTTGTCTAGGTGTTCGATCCAGGTCGAATGGACACACAGGTCATCGACAAAGACTTCTAACTCCTTACGAAGCATGTCCTTAAAGATGGTGCACATGAGGCATTGGAAAGTGGCAGGGGCATTAGTCAACCCAAAGGGCATGACTATGTAAGCAAAGACGCCCCACTCAGTGGCGAAGGCGGTCTTGTGCCTGTCCACAAGATGCACTTGCACCTGGTTGTACCCTGAGAAGCCATCTAGAAAACTGTAGGCTTCCTTGCCTGCCACCCTCTCAAGCATGTGCTTGGTGTACAGCAATAGATATTTGTCCCTCTTTGTAGTAGTGTTCACCTTCTTATAATTGATACACACTCGGATTTTTCCATTCTTTTTCATCACGATGACTATGGGTGATACCCAGTCTATGTGCTCAATTTCGTAAATGAATCCTGCTCTCATCAGCTTGTCAATTTCTTCTTTGACAGCATGAGCATGTTTTGGATTCATAGGGTATAGTTGCTGCTTGACCGGCGTTGCGTCTGGCATCATGGGTATGTTGTGAGTCATGACACTTGGATCTACCCCCTTAAGCTCTTCCAAGGACCAGGCGAATACGTCTATGTACTCTCGCAAGAGAGCGACAAGACTAGTTTCTTCTTCCTCAGTCAAGTCGTCGGCAATGAAGACTGGTTGGGGTGTTTTCCCTTCCTAGGCCAGATTCGCCTCCTTGACCTTGGTTGGTCCCTCGATTGGTTCCTTGACGTTTGGAACCTAACAGAACTACTACCCTATCCCCTTTTTTGAATTTCGTGAAGCGCTTAGGAAGGTCCTGTGGTTTTCGTTGTTCTTCCGTCCGCGTATCCTTGGGTTGTTTTACCTTTTCTTGCCTTAACCGTCTACGCCTCAGATGGACGGGTAGGTCCCCCTTGGTGCGTGGTGGCCTAGGGATTTTTGGGTCACTGTCCGAACTAACCTCCGACTCAGAGTCGAACTCCCCATCTTTGCTAGAAGAGGTAGTCTCCCCTAGTGGACGTAGTTCAAATGGTGATTCTTTCCTAAGGACTGGTGTCGTCCCTGGCTAGGCTAAGCCAGCTTGTTCAAGGTCTATGGCTCCTACGTGTTCCAACTAGGTGCGGTCACATTCCATGCGCATGACCCCTCACTCTATCCTAAAGATATTTCTTTTCTGCAGCTTAAAGTCTGCTCGTATTTGCTCTATTTCTTGTCCTTCAGTGTCGTATTCTACGATATCTACTTCACCCTCAGTTCCATCACTGAAGGATTGGCAGTCTTTGTATTCGTCGTTAGAATCCCCTTCATCAGACTGCTCATCATCTCCTAGGGCTTGGTACACCTCTTGTAGTTGGTCAGGGAGTAGGGCCCAGTTATACATGAGGTTTAAGCCATGTACTCTGGTCCATTGCTGTTGAGATGGCAAGCTCAACACATGTGGACATGGATGATGGACCGCCTGGTTAGATGGGTCCACACGTCTACACTTAGCACGTCGGTGGTCATTATGACTCTCACATGGCCACTGACTCATTACTTATTATATTCAGGTTGTTACACCTATTTACAGCTGGCATAGTTATAGCGCCAGTCGACTAGTGTAGTCGGTTATGCATTGTTTGACTTAGTAGGCCACTTTCCTTTTATGTTGTATCTTATCTATACTTTGTGTACATTGTAAAGTGTGTGGAAGAAGAAGAAGAAATCAGCAAGAAAAAGTTTTGGCCTCCATCTCTCTTCTTGTCTCTTGAGTGAGCTTCTCCTTGTGCATTCTGTGTGTGTTCGGCGCAGCATCTTGAGCAACCCCCTCCACCACGCGATTCTTGACATGGTATCAGAGCCGCACCACTGAGAGAAGCTGATTTCAAAGGTTGAAGCAAAGGAGAAGAAGCAAGGTTCGAGCAAGCAAGCCACGGGTAAGAAGCTCTCCCATCCTTCCACTCTTTCTCTTGGGTAGTGCCTGTGGAGGCACCGGAAGCAAGGCAGAGCAAAAATCTCAGATTGCAGTGAGATTTGGTGTGCGCGAAGAGCGCTGTATATTCTGCAGATAAGCCCTTTAGGGCTTGCCCGCAGAGATTTTGGGCATTTGAGGCCGTTTCAGGGCCCGTTTTAGAGCCGCAAGGTTGCGGACAGCAGTTTCGGGATACACTGTGACTTCGACTGTATTGATCGAACGTGGGTGCGCAGGTTACAGATTTCAGATCTGTAAGTTCAAAGGTGTTTACCAGTGAGTAAACACAAGGTTTATCTGCAAAAAGGTTGCAGATTGCATGTATTGTTGAGCAGACAGTAAAAAAGGCTGTCTGGTGTATTGCTGTGCACTACAGGTCAAGGGTTGCAGAAGATCTGCTTGCTGTTTGGTATTAGTTTTGTGATAATGGCAGAGAACAGTGGAAGCCCCATCATTGAGAAGCTCGACAAGAACAACTACCCATCATGGAAGTTTCGTGTCACGAACTTCCTTATTGGAAAAGGCCTCTACGAGTTCGTTTCAGGTGAAGAAAAGGAGCCGGAGGTGAGTGATCCTCCAACTGTAGAAGAGACAAAGGCACGAAAGGAATGGAATGCAAAAGACAAGAAGGTCATGTATTGGTTGTCTGCAGTAATTGACAATAACATGTTGGGACACATTAGAAATGCAGAGAATGCATATGCAGCTTGGACCATACTTGAAAGTATGTTTTCTGTAAATACAAAGGCACGAAAGATTCAACTCAAGCAAGAGTTGAATACATTGAAGAAAGGAAAGATGTCTATCAATGAGTATGCACTGAAAGTAAGAAGCATTGCAGATGCATTGGCAGCGATTGATGCAATGCCCGATGATGATGATTTGGTGTCGTCTACCTTGGGTGGACTTAACAATGAAAAGGCTTGGAAGTCTTTTGTAACTTCTGTATATGTCAGAAAGCCATTTCCAGATTTCGATGAATTGGTCTCCCTTATGATCACTGAAGAGATCAACATGCAGAGTGAGACATCTGAAAGAAGTGGTGAACAGGTCCAAGCTTTCTACTCCAGTTCTGGAAGGGGACGTGGCAGGTTCTCTTCAAGAGGCCGTGGTACAGGACGTGGTAGTGACAACCAGCAAAACAGATTGAATCAGCAATTTGGCGATATGCAGGTTTCAGGAGGTCGTGGTAACTTTAGAGGCAGGGGGAGCTTTAGAGGAAGAGGTGGATGGCAGAACAGAGGTTCTAACAACTCTGGTATTGTGTGCCACTACTGTGGCAAAACAGGTCATATTGCAGCCCAATGTTATGCTAAGAGAGATGATATCCGCAGTGGTAAGTTGCAGCAAGGAAACTATGCATCGTCTTCACGACAGAATGAAGACAAAAATGAACGTTTGTTCGTTATGCAGCATATGCTGAATGCTGTTACAGGAAAGGGAACACATGAAGATGTTTGGTATGTTGATTCAGGTGCATCCAATCATATGACCAGCCATGCAGAATGGTTTGGAGAGATGCAGGATTTGCAGAATGCAGGTTATGTGCAGACGGGTGATGACTCATGCCACCCAATTTCACACATTGGAAAAGTTCCCTTGTCCTTGCATGATGGTAAGACAAAGAGTCTTTCAGATGTATTACATGTACCATCTATTACAAAGAACTTGGTGTCAGTCGGTCAAATGGTAGAGCAAGGGCTGCAAGTCAGATTTAATGCAAAGGGCTGCTTTGTAGAAGACTTCAATGACAAGTGCAGGTTGGTAGCAAAGGGAAGTAGAGTTGGACGTATGTTCACTCTAGATGCTGGAATTCCTACTATGAATGCGGCTATGTATGCCAAAGGAAAAGGTGTTGTTGCAGACATTGAAATTTGGCACAAACGCATTGGACATGCAAATGTACAAAGGCTGAAATTAATGCAGTCCAAAGGGTTGGTTACAGGTTTGCCTACTTTTAAAGTTGCAGAATTTCAGAAGGTATGTGAAGCATGTCAGTTTGGTAAGCAGGCAAGACAACCCTTTTCACATGACAAAGATGTAAGCAGAAATATCCTTGATGTTGTGCATACAGACATTTGGGGGCCTACACAAAATGTATCTCTTGGAGGCAGTTCATACTTTGTCACATTCATTGATGATTGCTCTAGAAAGCTGTGGGTATATTTTATGAAGGAAAAGAGTGAAGCTTTTGAGCACTTTAGAACTTTCAAGGCTGCAGTTGAAAGAGAAACAGGCTTGAAAGTAAAGTGCCTGAGGTCAGATGGAGGGGGAGAGTACCTCTCAAATGAGTTCAGTGATTTTCTGAGGTCTCATGGGATAAAGAGACAGTTCACATGCAGGTATACCCCACAACAAAATGGGGTTGCAGAAAGGAAAAACAGGCATATTGCAGAAGTTGCACGCGCCTTGATGGCTGAAAAGAATATGCCTAAGCATTTTTGGTCTGAGGCTGTTCATACTGCTGTTTATATTATGAACAGAACTCCCACAGCTGCAGTTCATGGTATGACCCCCGAAGAATGTTTTACAGGTAAGAAGCCTGATGTTTCACACTTAAAAGTGTTTGGCTGCATTGCGTATGTTCATGTGCCAGATGAGTTGCGGAAGAAGCTGGATCCAAAGGCTGAAAAGTGTATCTTTATTGGATACTCTTTAGAGCAGAAAGGGTATCGCTGTTACAACCCTATCACATGTAAGTTCAGAGTGAGCAGGGATGTCATCTTTGATGAAATGAGCAGCTGGTATGCATCTAGTGGTGATGCATTGGATGTTGATGATGATCATGACACTCATGTGCAGGCTGAAAAGCAAGAATCACGGACTCTTAGTGGACCAGAGACATCATCTAGTAGTCCTTGGTCTGGGAGACTAAGGAGTACCTCTACATCTTCGAGTCCATCTAGTAGCACTACAGGTAAAGACAAAGGAAAGAATAAAGTGTCAGAAGGCATTGATGCAGTTCTTGATGGAGACTCCAGTGGCTCAGAGAGCTTGGATGATGAGCTTGGCATTCCTTTAGTGAGGACTCCAGGTGTGCAGAGAGCACGTGTTAATGCAAAGACTCCATTGAGTGATCCAGTGGTACGCAGGTCTAGCAGGGTGAGATACCCTGTTAAAAGATTTGGTTTTGAGGGTTATGCAGCTCACCATTATGCTTATATGGTGAAACTAGTTGAGGATGTTGAGCCCACATGTTTTGAGGAGGCTGTTGGTCATGCTCATTGGGATGCAGCAATGGATGAGGAGATGGCTGCATTAGAGGCCAATAAGACTTGGGATCTAGTATCATTGCCAAAGGGAAAGAAAGCTATTGGATGTAAGTGGGTTTATAAGATTAAGCACAATGCAGATGGTTCTATTAGCAGGTACAAAGCTAGGCTGGTTGCAAAAGGCTATGCCCAAACATATGGCATAGATTATGATGAAACCTTCAGTCCAGTTGCTAGGATGGCAACTGTCAGATGTGTGATTTCTTTGGCAGCAGCCAAAGGTTGGAGGTTGCAGCAAATGGATGTAAAGAATGCCTTCTTGCATGGTGATTTGCAGGAAGAAGTGTATATGGATCAGCCAGCAGGTTATGAAGATTTAGAGCATCCCACGTATGTGTGCAGGTTGAAGAAGGCACTCTATGGGCTCAAGCAAGCACCAAGAGCATGGTCTGACAAGATTAGAGAGTATCTTGTCAATATTGGTTTTTATGTTTCTGATGCTGATCACTCACTTTATGTGAGAAAAGGAGATGCAGGTTTGGTCATCATAGTCATCTATGTGGATGACTTGATTATTACAGGTGATAGTGATAGTGGGATTGCTGAAGTCAAGGGCTGTTTGAAGATGAAGTTTGAGATGAAGGATTTAGGTGAGCTAAGGTACTTCCTTGGCATTGAGGTGATCAGATGTGATGATGGTATATGGCTGTCCCAAAGACAATATGGCTTGGATATGTTGTCCAAGTATGGTATGACTGCATGCAAACCACTTTCAGTCCCGTTGGAGCAGAATGTAAAGCTGAGTGCTGATGTTGGGGATGAGATAGAAGACCCTACTATGTTCAGAAGGATAGTGGGGAGTTTGATCTACATGACCATTACAAGGCCAGACTTGAGCTATGCTGTTGGTCTTGTGAGTCAGTTTATGCAAGTACCTAGAAAGCCACATTTGGATGCAGTGAGACGCATATTGAGATATGTGAAGTCCACATTACATTATGGGCTTTTCTATGAGGCAGGTACAGACGTACAGGTGTTTGGATACACAGATGCAGATTGGGCTGGTAGTATGTCTGATAGACGATCTACCAGCGGATACATGTTCTCTCTTGGTAGTGCAGCAGTTGCTTGGAGCAGCAAAAAGCAATCTACAGTTGCTTTGTCGAGTACAGAGGCTGAGTATAGAGGTGCTGCTGTTGCAGCATGTGAGGTAGTATGGCTGCAAAAGTTACTGGCTGATTTGGATGTGCAGGTGGAAGGTCCAGTTGTCATTTATTGTGACAATATGAGCAGTATACAGTTGGCTAGGAACCCTGTGTTCCATGCCAGGACAAAACATATTGAGGTACACTACCACTTTGTGAGAGAGAAGGTACTAGCAGGTGAGATTGACTTGGTGTATGTCAGCACACAGGATCAGATAGCTGATATCTTCACGAAGGCATTGGGTACAGAGAAGCTTCAAAAGTTTCGAAGCTTACTTGGAGTTGCAGAGATGCAGTTGAGCTTGAGGGGGAGTGTTGAGATGGCAAGCTCAACACATGTGGACATGGATGATGGACCGCCTGGTTAGATGGGTCCACACGTCTACACTTAGCACGTCGGTGGTCATTATGACTCTCACATGGCCACTGACTCATTACTTATTATATTCAGGTTGTTACACCTATTTACAGCTGGCATAGTTATAGCGCCAGTCGACTAGTGTAGTCGGTTATGCATTGTTTGACTTAGTAGGCCACTTTCCTTTTATGTTGTATCTTATCTATACTTTGTGTACATTGTAAAGTGTGTGGAAGAAGAAGAAGAAATCAGCAAGAAAAAGTTTTGGCCTCCATCTCTCTTCTTGTCTCTTGAGTGAGCTTCTCCTTGTGCATTCTGTGTGTGTTCGGCGCAGCATCTTGAGCAACCCCCTCCACCACGCGATTCTTGACAATTGCCACTTGGATTCACCTAAGAGATCCTGGAGTGGTTTGAAGTTTGCAGCTGAATTGCCATCTAGCTTGTCTGTTGTTAACGGTATTTTGAGAAGGCTGTAGAAAGCGCAAGTACTGGATACTATTTTTTGGTGGATTATTATTTTGTGGAGCTTCATTGTATTACTTTGGGCACTTGTGTATTACTTTTTACTCATGGACATCATCAGACTATCATGGTTGTATTATTTTGTGAGAGCCGAGCTCACTCCCGTGCACATTGTATTTATCACCCGTAGTTGTATTTGTCGCACCCGCATGTGTTGCGTGGGTTGCGCACATGTAATTGTGATTAGAATAGTGTAGGCTTGGTCTATTTAGGCTAAGGTTCAAGCATGTTTCAAGGATTGACCGGCCTAAAGCCCACTATGTGGGTAGGATGCCCAAAGAGGGTGCAAACCCTAATTCACAGTTGTGGAAACCCTAAACGCAAAAGGGGCGCAAACCCTAACCCTAACCCTAAACACAAAAGGGGCGCAAACCCTAACCCTAACCCTAATTCTATGTCTATATAAGGGTGGGAGGTCTCAGTTGTATTCACCCCTTTGGCACATTCATGCTGCGGAAGCTCTGTTAGTGCAACCATTCAATCTTTCTATTCTATCATCTTGCTTCCATTGTGTTGAGAGTGACTGAGAGGGAGAGAGTGAGAGGTGTGTTGAGCGAGGGACTGAGGGAAAGTGAAGCTCTTCGTCGTCTTCTTGCTTTTCTCGTCGTCTCTACTAGCTCTTCGACTCGTTGGTGTGCTTGGTGGTGGATGCACAGGAGCGACGGCATCGGATCGTGTTGATCGTGGTCGTGGAACTATCTTCGAGCCTTTGAAAGGTAAGTTAAGTGAGTTCACTACAACTCGAGCTAGTCTTGTGTTCTTGCCTCCTTGGGTTGGAGAGGAGAATGCTTGGTTAGTTAGAGCGGAGCGTGAGAGACAAGGTGAGAGATTATCGCCAACGTGAGTTGCAGCTTCTGAAAGAATAGAAGTTCGTCCAAAGTCCCGACTGTTGGTGCGTTTGCCTCAACATTTTGGTTCCATTGCCAAGACCTAGGATGGTGCAACCGCCGAGGTTCTCACACTCCCACCATGTGGCGGAATAGGAGGCTTGTGCATGGGCGTGGATAGGATCGATGTGGTTCCGATCATCCGCGTTTGTGGCTAGCTTCCGAAACCCATGCGGCTAGGTTAGGAAGGGCCAAATCGAAAGGAACCGGTTTGTTGGATTGAGATTGGAATAGGGTAGAATAGAAGAAAACACAAACCATAAACTCAAAAACACAAAAACACAAGAAAACTCAAAACTCAAAACTCAAAGCGCTCTTCTTGTTGTTGGACATCTTGTGTGGGAACGTTGGGAGATGAGGATTCATCGTTCTTGCTTTTGTCATTGGTTACATACATGTTTATGGTTGAGAACTAACCAAATATACTGCTTGCCTTTGTACTCATCTTCTAAAGTTCTTGGCTTGTGAGGTAGAAGAAGGAGAAAGCAAAGAAGGCCAAGAAGAAGTAGATAGAAGATGGTTGGGAAGAAGAAGAGATAGATGAAAAAAGGGTGAAATAGAGAAAAAGGAAGGGCAAGAGGTAGTGAGGAAGAGAGCTAAAAGAAGAAGAGTAAGAAGAAGAGAAGAAGAGAAGAAGAATACAAGAAGAAAAGAAGAAGAATACAAGAACAAGAACAAGAACAAGAAGAAGAAGAAGATGCAAGGAATGAGATAGAAGAACGATAGAAGACGAAGAAGAAGAGGAGGATAGAAAAACAAGAGAAGAAGAAAGTAAGAAGGAGTGAGGAAGAAGAATAAGAGAAGTGGAAGAAAGAGGGGAAGAAGGTGAGGTAGATGAAGGGAAAAAGAGGTGTAAGTAGAAGGTGAAGGGGATAGAAGAAGAGAAGTGTTCCAAGAGTAAGAAGAAGAAGGTGAATAAGAAGAATAAGAAGAAGGGGATAGAAGAAGATAAGAGTACGAAGAAGAGGAAGCGTAGGAGAATATGCGGGAGGGGGGGGGAGGGGAGGCGAGGTCGCCACTGGAAGTGAGGAAACTTCATAGGCGTGGGTTTTGAGGCGCGACTAACAGGAGTAGCATGGTGATGTTGGGCTTGCAGCAACTGATGAAATAAGGAACTACCAGACTGAGGAGGGGTGGGAAGAGGAATTGGCGCTGGCCCCACAGAAAGATCCCCTTTACTGAAAGCAGAAACTACATGGGCACCTGGAAATTGCAATGTAATGCGTTGATCAACATAGTTGATAGTGCATGGAACCTGATACTTGAAAGGTCGGCCCAAGAGAAGTTCCTTGCCCACATCTTCGCGGTTCGGAAGAACATAAAAAAGAAGAGGGATGCTCTCAATTGCAATAGTAAGCAAAAGCTTACATTTACCCAAGAGCGAGTAAGGTTGGCCACCATAGGGGTTAAGCTTAGTGTGAGTGGGTGTCAAGGTGGGTTGGCCCAAATCCATCCAGAGGTTATATGGAAGGGTGTTGAAGTCAGAACCTTCATCAATGAGAGCGTCAGTAGTGACCTGCTTGGCAGCAGTCAACTGAATTCGAAGGAAAGCCGGGGGAATGACAAGGTCATCCTCAGGGTCAAGTAAAGAAATGGAAACGGCTTGTACATTAAAAAATGAAGAGGAATTCTGTGTGGTGCTAGATGAAGCCAACTTATGAGCATCTGCCTTCTGCTCAAGTTGCTCATACCAGGTTTGTTCAGCCACCATGACCGCACTGACAGGAACATCAGGAGGGTGCATGGGGCATTCATGCAAATAATGGTTTGGGGGGTAATACTTCCTAATGCGGCTGCCATTGAAATGTCCTATGCCTTCCCCCTCTAGGGTTTCAAGCTCGACATTTCCCGTCCTGCTAATTTGACGAACGCGATACGGTCCTAGGCCATGAAGTTTCAATTTCTGTTTATGGCCCTTAAGAGAATACAAGAGCACCAGGTCACCTTTATCAAAGGAACGTTGTTGCACATGTCGATCAAACCAGGCCTTACGTCGGGCCTTTTCAGCAAGGAGAGCATGTGTGGCCAAAAGGCAAGTTTCGGTGAGATGTTCCAACTCCACAAGGCGGTTGGTCCAAGCACTAGTGCCTTCCCAACGCTCCTGTACTGCAATGCGAAGACTGGGGATGAGAAACTCAACTGGCATAACAGTGTCAGTACCATAGGTGAGTCGAAATGGAGTCTGGCCAGTTGCAGTCTTGAAGGCAGTGCGATAAGCCCAAAGGGCAGCCATAAGCTTATTATCCCAATCAGAGCGTGAAGCAGAAACAGTCTTGGTCAACACATTAAGCAAAATCTTGTTGGAGGACTCAGCCTGGCCATTTGCCTGAGGATAATATGGAGATGACTTGCGGTGGATAATAAGAAAGGTGGAGAGCAAATGCTCAATGACTTCATTCAAAAAGTGAGTCCCCTGATCATTAACCAACTCGATCGGGCAGCCAAAGCGAGAGATCACCTGTTCCCACAAGAATTTAGCTGTTGTACGAGCAGTAAGTGGGGGATTAGTGAGAGAGGAGTATGAGTGAGGGGTGATTTGTGCAAGTGATAATTAGGGTTTGTGAGGGATTAGGGTTGGGGTGGTGAAGCTCTTCGTTGTCTTCTTGCTTTTCTCGTCGTCTCTACTAGCTCTTCGACTCGTTGGTGTGCTTGGTGGTGGATGCGAAGGAGCGACAACATCAGATCGTGTTGATCGTGGTCGTGGAACTATCTTCGAGCCTTTGAAAGGTAAGTTAGGTGAGTTCACTACAACTCGAGCTAGTCTTGTGTTCTTGCTTCCTTGGGTTGGAGAGGAGAATGCTTGGTTAGTTAGAGCGGAGCGTGAGAGACAAGGTGAGAGATTGTCGCCAACGTGAGTTGCATCTTCTGAAAGAATAGAAGTCCGTCCAAAGTCCCGACTGTTGGTGCGTTTGCCTCAACATCTGTCAAGTATTCCAGCATCTCCTGGAGTTCCCTTTTGTTAGTTGGGACTTGGAAGTTGACAGGCTTAGGCTTTCCCCGAAGGGTTCCTGCCATCATGCAGACTGGTACGGAGAGTGTGTCGCTAGGCTTGCAAATCGTTTTGATGGTTTGCTCATACGCCTCATGATCTGAGAATGGCAGGTCGATTGTAGCAAGAACGTGCATCCAATCCCTCTCATCCTATGGGCATGGGATATACTTAGTCAAGGGCCCATAGGACTCCTTTACCTGAGTGTTACCCTTGAGCATAGCAGAGATGGCGTCTAGGAGGTCGACTGGTGAGGTCTTCCAAGTATCCATCTCTATCCTTACGGCATCCGTTCTGTTGCCAAGGAAGATCAAGCCATTACCCCAATCTTCGATGACTCTAGCGTTGCGCATCCAGGGTCAGCCTAATAGGATATCATAGTCCACTCCCTTCATGACTATAAAGTCAACAGAGAACTGGACGCCTGCAATCTTCACTGGCCAATTCTTAAGTACCCCGAATGGCTTTACTCTCATACCGTTTGCTAGTGTGACATTAAACCTAGCAGTTTCGACAGGCGGGTTTCCCCAAGTCTGAAGCACTGCGTGGCTAAGCACACTAACCCCAGCTCCCATGTCTACGATTCCCTTTCTTGTTGTGTTGCCTAGGGCTAGGACCGGTAAGACTGCGTGCATCTCAGAATCTTCCCAGAAGGCATTAACGTGTAAGGATTTAGGCACAGAGTGCAGCGTCAAACTCGGTATTTTTGTTTCTGCGTCATGGTCTTGAGGGTCTACCGTGACCTGCTCTCGTGACCCTTCGACCCACTGCTTAAGATCTTGCCATAGGGTAGGATGCTACCTAAGAAGATCTCCCAGGCTAAGTGTTACAGGGATAGTCACTAGCATGGTCAGGAGATCGTTGGATACTCGTCTCTCCCCTAACCTGGATTGTCCTGACCAATGACCGTGACTGATCTGCGGCTCTGTAGCATCAAGGCTTGGTCTTAGCGGCACTGCTTGTGGTGCGGTTGCTTCTGCCGACTTAGGTTGAGGCAGTGATATTGGCGTGCTTACACTGGAGAGATCATCGATCTCGTCCTCTATGATAGGCTCAGCATCCTTGAGATGCTCTTGAGCCTCCTTCACCCATTCCTTCACCTTTTCTATGGCCTCTAACTATCGCTTCGGATGTGGGTATTCCCCTACCTTAGCACTTCCCTTTTTGGCCGTCTTAGGGACTGAAGTCTCTACCGCTGTGTCTAAAACCTTCTTTCCAGCAAGCAGAGTCATAGCACTCTCGGTTTTTAGTGCGACTTTAGCTTCCGATCTCTTCTTTTTCCGCCTGCCGCTTTTCTTCCCTATCGAGGCTGCGTCAAGATTGCTAGGTTCTGGCAGAGAGATGCCGGCCTGCTTCGTTTGGGCTCGGGCCATGACCCACAATGGGATAGGTGTGGCCTCCCCATCGAGGTTTTCGACACCAAACATCCTCAATGGGACAGATGGTACGTTGGCTGAGTTAGAAGATGGCTTTCGCTTTGGGCAATCTATGAAGAGATGGGTGATTCCGCATTCTGCGCATCTTTGGTCAGCCTTGTCTCTGTTTTGTTACTCTCTTTCAGGGCAGCGTGATGAGACATGATCGGGGTGACCACAAGTCCAATAGATGATTGGATCCTGCGTCTGCCCTCCTAGGCCTCTACCTTGTCCTCTTCCTAAGGCCATCACCGGCACGGGTCGATAGTCCATGAGGACAGCGTTGCCCTCGTCGTCATGCGAGACGTAAGGGTATATGTAAGTTTCTTCCTCACTTGGCTCTTCCACGTAGTGGACTGGAGCATCACTCGGTGGATGGGTCACGTAAGGACCAAGCGGTCTAGGGATGCCCGTAGGATTTATTTCCATCCTAGGAACAACTGGCTTCAGATCGTTAGGCGCAGGAAGGGCCAATGGGGCTCCCCTTCCAAAGAATGGCTGCGGTCTATTCGCTAGGTAAGACTGGCCATAGGGTTGCGAGTACGGAAGTCTTCTTGGAAATCTACAATGCGCGAGGCCATGGCCAAACCTACTGCAGTTAGCACAAGGTCTTGACCTAGGGTCTTGACACTCGGCCGGTAAGTGGTTTCCGCCACAATACACGCATTGGACGTACAGGCGCATTGGTCATCTCAACATGTCTTGCAACTTGGCTAATTCCATCTTGACATTAGCCAAGCCTTGGTCTGTCTCGGTGGCCTTCCCCTTATCTTGGGATGATGGGATTGATCACCTCACTAGAGGCTGACGCTCTCTCTGAACCTCGCGAGTTGGTCTCCTCTACGTTCAAGCTCCTGGAGCTCTGCTCTTTCAGCTGATCATCAACTCTGATGGCTTCCTCAAACACTCTAGCTATCGCATCTCACTACAAGCTTGAATTGCCTGCCAAAGCCTTATATAACTCCTCGTCTCGAATTCCGCTGATGAACACAGTCAAAACTGCTCTTTCAGTCGGTCGCTCGCCTAGAGAGATTCTCTTGAAGAGACTCCTCACATGGGTTACGTAGTCGCGAATGTCCTCCTTCTCTTTCTGCTTGACATTCATCAAGCGTACTAGTAGGTTATTGGAGCATCCGGGCTCGACGAATCTCTTAATGAAGAGATCCTTGAGGCCATTGAAGTTGGCTCACTCTAGAGCATCTAGGCTCGTATACCACATCTTACCCTTGTCGCCTAGGCAAAGCCCTAATGCTTGCGAGCGTTGAGTTAGGTCATTGAGGCCGTTGGCTTCGCAAACTTGCTCAAACTGCTCAACAAAGCTGTATGGGTCGTCATGGGGTTGGTACTTGTCGAGTTGCTTGGCAATGATTGGTATTTTGGACTGGCTCTTTGAGCCTTGGTTCGCCCCTAGTCCTGCGAGCAGCGATGTCGCTAGTGTCGCGGCACTTTGCTCTGCCAGCCGTGTTATCTAGCAGTCGCTTCATGAGAAGCTCGCTCAACGTCAAGTCCCTCTCTAGGGCTCTCTCGTAATCTGTTCGGTTCCTACCTGCTAAGTTCAACACTCGCTGCACCTCGCGCAACTCCATACTTTGCCTTTGGGTTCTAGCCTGTTGATCCCTATTGTATTCGGCTATGCTTTGCGGGGTAGCTTTCTCTCCTCTTCTAGATCTGCGATGATAGCGTCTGATGTCCTACTGTGGTGCTCATACCGGGTGTGTGCATCGTAACTACTTACCAGCTGCTGAATAGCATCTGGGAAGATATTCAAATCGAGTTCATCATTAGACCTATGGTCTGAGCTTTCCTCTGCCATTGTCGAGTTGTCTTGCTCCACCAAGCTGTTGATCATGTTCAGTAGACTTGTTAAATCCACGTCGTTAGCGCCCCTTGCTTGGTCCTAATCTACACTTTGATGGTTTGTCTATGTCTTGGGTCCTCTCCTATTGGTGGGTTCCTTGAGTGGTTTATCTGAGTGAGTTCCTTTATTTATTGAATACAAACCTCAATTTATGATCACTCAGTGTGTGTGTTGTTTCTCGTGCCCTTGTGCTCAATCAGGCTTTCAGTTTTCTTAAGTGTACTTCAAGTACGGAAATTCAATGTGAGTGCAGCAAGCAATTCCTAAGCGTCTTACGCACTCTCGCTTGTTTCGGGCCTGATAGGCTTGTAGATCAATTTTCTGGCCGTTTTGTCAGGGTTTAGGGTTTTTCTCATATGTCGCCTTGTTCATTTTCGGTCAGTCAGGTTTTACAGCTCGGCGGTTCATGTGTAAGTCCTTGGGTCTTACAACTGCCTACTTCTAGCTGCTAAGCGGCTGTGCACTACGCTTTTTTTCCTATTACGTGTGCCACAATCAAGTTCTGAGCGCCCAAAGGGTTTCGACAGTTTGCGCTGCTACGTTTTAGCCGGTAGGTCAAATTTCTGAAAATTTAAAAAAAAATTACACTCGGACTAACTGGTCGGAATTGCAGGGTCCGAGTAGGTCACTCGAACGGGCCAAGGCATAGGGCCGAGGGCCGAATTTCAGGGTTTGACTCGAACCGTTTTGATTCGGAGGGGCCGAATGGCAAATTCAGACAAGGTAATTTGGACGGGTTGAGGCATAGGGCTGAGGGCTGAATTTCAAGGTTTGACTCGGACGGTTTTGATTGGACGAGCTGAATGGCAAATTTGGACAAGGTGATTCGGACGGCCCGAGGCACTTGAGCCAAGGGCCGAATGTGGAAAGTGGCCGAGGGCCAAATTTGAGACTCGAACGGGTCGTTCGGACGAATGTGCCACGTGGCCAAAAGTTTGACTCGGACGGGCTGAATGGGTGGATTCGGATGGTTTGCCTCGGACATCCGAGGGCCAACTAGGGTTTGGGCCGAGTGGGCCGAGTGACAGGGGCCGAGGGCTGATTCTAGGACTCAGCCCAGAAAAGGCCACTCGGAAGGGCCGAATGCGGCGTACGTAAATAGTGCGAACACAAATTTGATCGATTCACAAGATTTAAGCAAGCACAATGGCCATGCACTTCCAGATCCTATTTAGGGGAGTAGAGGGAGAGATTCATATACCTGAATGGGCCGGTAAGCGCGTCGGTGATGCAATCAAATTGATGCGGGCTGGAGCTCTCTCTCTCTCTCTCTCTCTCTCTCTCTCTCTCTCTCTCTCTCTCTCTCTCTCTCTCTCTCTCTCTCTCTCTCTGAAATCACAAATGAGCTCTCCCTTGGCCTCTTGGCTCTTATACCCCTTCCCGGGTGTGGTGTTGATGCCCCCAATCACTCACTTGCCAATCTTAGGCATCACTAGCGAGCGTTTTACCAATTTTTGCACGATTTTTGCCCTGTTTTGCCCTGTTTTGAAATAGTAAACCCTACCCTTCTCTGATTCGATTTCCTAATTCTAACCTATGCTAAATGCAACAAAAATCGAAGGCAAAAAACTGAAATAAATTCTCCATGTTTTCCAATCATCAAACAACCAAAATATCCCAAAATACTTACTTGTTTTGAAGATCAAAAATACCCAAACTTCCTACCTATCTCAAGCTCCGTTTCGGGGATGAATCCCCTACTTCGATGCTCAATATGAGACGCACAAGTTCTCAAGCTTGAATCTGTTGGTCCTGGTAACATAACCAAAATGTAGTGGGAGCTACGCTCAACCGCCAAGACCCACGGACCGCTTATTGCTTCAAACGTTTCAAGCGAGCTCTAATGGCTATCTCTCACCTAGCCGATGCGCCGTCGATCCTACGAGTGTAGTGAGCTTACCTTGATGCCGATGTGAGTAGCCTCCTCCCTCGCACACCTCGGTAGCTCCACGATTCTTGATGCTAGCTCAAGCATCCTCAAGCCTCCTCCATCTCCAAGCTCCATCCTCCATAGCCACACGCACGAGAAAAGAGAAGAGAAGAGAAGAGAAGAAAAGAAGACGAGATGGTGAAGAGCTTCACCCTCTTGATCCCTCACTCCCACACACTCACTCCTTCACACTCTCACACTCCCTCTCTCAAGAGCACACACAAGCAAGAAGAAGAGAAGAAGAGGAGAAGAAGAGAGCTCTTGTTAGCCACACACCAGAGAATGAGCTTCCATTCACTTTTTGAACTTTATATACAAGCCCTAAAATCCCATGGGCACCCTTCCCCTTTTTTACATGACTGGCCATTGTCGCAAGGTCCTTTTTCCATTTCCCTCTTCTAGCCTTATGCCTCTAGCCTATGCCCGTCTAATATTTTACAATTGGCAAAGGAGGGAGCCTGGCGCTCTTTTACAAGAGTTTTTCAAGTTTTTTGAGGCACCTTTCATTTAAAATTGCACCTTTGGTCTCGGCTTAGCTTTTAGAGGTTGCATGCGTGTCTTTGCTCTTCTTCCATGCTTTTTTCGCTTTTTCCTTCATTTTCCTCCATTTTCCGCCATCTCGACTTGGGGTTAACAAATGTCCTCTTTTTCTTTCTGCTTGACATTCATCAGTCTCACTAGCAGATTGTCAGAGTATACGGGCTCGGAGAATCTCTTGATGAAGAGGTTTTTAAGGCCGTTAAAGTCCGCTCGTTCTCCGGCATCTAGACTCTTGTACCAAGTCCTACCCTTGTCACCTAAGCAAATCCCGAATGCTTGAGAGCGCTGAGTCAAGTTGGTGAGGCTGTTGGCCTCGCAGACTTGCTTAAATTTCTCTACAAAGATGTATGGGTCGTTGTGGGGTTGGTACTTGTCAAGTTGCTTTGCAACAATTGGGATTCTAGACTGGCCCTTAGAGCCTTGGTTTGTTCCTAATCATCTCAGTAATGATGTCGCTAGTGATGCAACACTTTGCTCTGCTGTGGTGTTATCGAGCAATCGCTTCATGAGAAACTCACTCAATGTCAAGTCTCCTTTCAGGGCTCTCTCGTGATCGGTCCGATTCCCACTTGCCAGGTTTAGCACCCATTGTACCTTGCGTAATTCTGTGTTCTGCCTTAAGCTCCTAGCACGCTGGTCTTAGTTGTATTTCACTATGCCTTGTGGGCTAGCTTCCGTTCCTCTTCCAAGTTTGTTATGATGGCTTTTACTGTTCTGTCGCGGTGCTCATACCAAGCGTGCGCATCATAGCTACTTACCAACTACTGAATCACCTCTGGAAAAACTCCTAAGCCAAGTTCCTCGTTCGGCCTATGATCTGAGCTTGCCTCTAACATTATTGCATTCTCGTGCTGCACCAAGCTGTTGATCAGGTTGAACAAGTTGGTCAGATCCACTTCTCTAGTTCTGCTTGCTTGGTCCTACTCTGTACTTTGGTTGTCCGTCTATGTCTTGGGATCTTCTCCTACTGGTGGGTTCCTTGAGGTGTTTATTTGAGTGAGTTCCTTGACTTATTGCATCCAATCCTCAATTTACCTCTACTCAATATGTGTGTGTTCTTTCCCATGCACTTATGCTCAATCAGGCTTTCAGCTATCTTTAAGTGTACTTCAAGTGCGAAAAGCAAGTGTCTAAGCGGCTTACGCACTCTCTCACTTCGTTTTAGGCCTAATAGTCTTGTTGACCCGCGTCTAGCCATCTTGCTTGTTTTTGGGTTATTCATGATCTTTGGCTCAACTGGATGTCACAAGGACTCTGGATCTAGCAATAGCCTACTCGAGTTGCTAGGTGACCATGTCCTCCGAATTGGCCTATTCCCTATGCCAGAATCAAGTTCTGCTCCTCAGGGGTACTCACGAAGGTTTATGCGACCGGAGAATTTGGAAAAATCCTGACTTGGCCCAACTCGTCCAAGTTGCAAGGGCCGAGTATGTCACTCGGACAGGGCCGAGAGCCGAATGGAATTATAGGCCGAGTGGATTCACTCGACCGAGCCGATGGCTAAATGGTAACTAGTCCAAATGGGCCAAGAGCTGAGTGGCCAAGTGGGCCGAGGGCCGAATGGTGAATTCAGCCAGGTCGAGTGTTGACTTGTCCGAGTGGTGCTGGGTCGAGTCGGCAAGAACGAGGGCCGAATTTTAAAGTTGGTCCGAATGCTTCACTCGGACGGGCCGAGTGAAAGGCGTACAAGTATAGTTCGTCGAGGGCCAAATGGTCAAGTGGGCCAAATGATTCGAGGGGCGATTCTGGGACTCCACCCAAAATCGCCAATACTCAGATGGGCCGAGTTGTGCACAACGACGGCCGTGTCGGAAATGATTTCGTCGAATCTAACGATCCACACAACCACTGAGCACACCGCCTTCCAGATCACAACAAATACATAATAGAAAGGTCATGACATACCTAAATTGTGTAGAGAACTCCTCAATGGCAAGATCCAATCAAATCAATGCTAGAAACACACTCTCGCTCTCTCTTTCTCTCTCTCAATGTCAGGGCATCAAATGAGCTCTTCCTTGTCTCCTTGGCTCTTAAATACCTTCCTAGGTAAGGTTTTGATGTCCCCAATCACTCACTTGTCAACATTAACATCCCAAGAGTTCTTTTTTCCCATTTTTGCATGACTTATGCCCTATTTTACCCTGTTTTACAATAGCAAACCCTACGCTTTTCCTATCTGTTTTCCTAATCCTAACCTACTCTAAATGCAATAGCGGTCGAATGCAAAAAACTAAAATGATGTCTCCATCTTTTCCAATCACCAAACCAGCAAAATAACCCAAATACTTACTTGTTTTGAAGATCAAAAACCCAAACTTCCTACCTACCTCAAGCTCTGGTTCGGGGATAAATCCCTTACTTCGATGCTCAATATGAGGCGCTCGAGGGCTCAAGCTTGAATCCATTGGTCCCCATAACGGAACCAAAATGTGGGAGCTTTCGCTCAACTGCCAAGACCCACGAATCGCTTATTGCTTCAAGCATTCCAAGGGAGCTCTCATGGCTATCTCTCACCTAGCCGATGCACCGTCAATCCTCTCGGGCTGTAGTGAGCTTACCTTGATGCCGAAATGAGTTGCCTCCTCCCTCACACAAGTCGATAGTTCCACGATCCTAGATGCTAGCTCAAGCATCCTCAAGCCTCCTCCATCTCCAAGCTCCATTCACCATAGCCACATGCGAGGCAAGAGAAGGGAAGAGAAGAGAGAAGAAGAGAGAAGAGAAGATGGTGAAGAGCTTCACCCTCTTGATCCCTCACTCCCACACACTCACTCCCTCCCTCACACTCTCACACTCCCTCCCTCAAGAGCACACACACAAGCAAGAAAAAGAGAAGAAGAGAAGAAGAGAAGAAGAGAGGACTCTTGTTAGCCACACACCAAAGAATGAGCTTTCATTCACTTTTTGAACTTTATATATACAAACCCTAAAACCCCCATGGGCGCCCATCCCTTGTTACATGACCGGCCATTGTGGCAAGGTCCCTTTTTCTAATTCCCTCTTCTTGCTTCATGCCCTAAGCCTATACCCGTCTATTCTTTTACAAGTGACACAAGAGGGAGCCTGGCACTCTTTTACAAGAGTTTTTAGAGTTTTTGAGATGCATTTCCTTTAAAATTGCTCTTTTTGCCTCAGTTTAGTTTTAGAGGCCGCCTCTATGCCTTTGCTCTTTTTCCGTTCTTTTTGCGCTTTTTCCTTTATTTTTCTGCTATTTCGATTTGAGGTTAACATTTAGGCTTCTTGCATTTATGTTTTGGGCAAATATGGATGCCACTTGGTTTGCCCATGCTTGACAGTTACTTGGAGCTTCATCTTCCGATGTATTTGAGCATTTTGGATCTCTTGGGCACTACATTTGGTTGTCAGTTACATGCTCTTTAAATGCTTTCAGGCTTATGCTTTATGGGTCTGAGATAGCTTGGAATTTATGCTCCGAATGTACCCTACTGGGATTTGGCATGTCTGATGCTATGTATTTGATGTATTAGAGCGTTGCTTCCTCCCTTTGCATCTGAATTCACTTCCAATGGGAGCCTCTTGGTATATTCAGATGTACACAAAGTCTTATTTACAGATAAGCTTGAGCCTGTGGGACTGTTACATGCATTTGCTCTCTTGAGAGCTTTATGTTTGCAGTTTGTCTGTAGTGGGCTGATTTGATACGCCTCTTGGGCGGGCACCTATCTCTATCTCACGGGTTTGTCAGTTTTGTATGCATCTTGGATGGTTATGTATTGCGCTTCCTACTCTATAAGTTGTACATGTACTTGGTCTCTTCTCTTATCCCGAGACCCCTTACATGCATGACTTCTAGACCTATGAGATGTCTCTTGCCTCACAAGTTATTGGTTTCACAGTTCTTGATACCTTCTTGCCCCTGGAAACTCACTGATGAATGTATCTTGTTACCTAGTAGTTGTGACATATGTATCAGTGATTGCTTCATTTTGGGACAGTTTTACATACTGCTGTCATTTATTACAACAAGCTTAAATCTATAAATTTTGAGCACTTTTATGAGGGTAATGCTTACTATTTGATGTTATCTTGGTCATATTTGGTGGACAAGTGCTTCTCTTGGTGAAATCCACCCTTTCAACTAGTTTTAGCAATGGTTTAGTGTATTTTCTACTAACTATAGCAACCTGCAATTTTACTTTTTTGCTTTGATTTGGGACAGTATGGTTGGTCATCCGAAAGATACAGCTCTCTTTAACATTACCAAGATGGATGGTACCAACTATGGGTATTGGAAGTCCCAAATATGGCAGGTTTTGGTGCAGAAGTTGCAGATTAAACCCTTGCGTTTCAAGGGTATTAAACTTGAAGATATGGATGATGATGTTTGGATGGAAGTTGATGAGCTATGCAAGTCTACCATTATTTGGTTACTCTCAAAAGAGGTCCATCATAATGTTGTTGAAGATGAGAATCAGAGTGCATGGGATTTATGGGAGAAGATTCAGGAGCTCTATGCAAGTTTGATGTGCTAAAAATCAAAGATGTTAAGAGTGCTTTATTGACTGAGGAAATCAACAGGAGAAACAATGATGCTTCCCGCTCTTCACATGCATTGACCGTTAGAGGTGGCAGAAATGGCAGGCATGATAATGATCATAAGGGCAGGGACTCTCAGAAGTTCAATTCCAAGTCACGTGGTCGTAGTAAGTCCCGTGGATGGAAGTCTAATCTTACCTGTCATTATTGTGGGAAAGCATGACATATTAGGCCACAATGCTATAAAATGCATGATGATAAGCCAAGGAAAAGGGAAAAGAAAAAGTGCATGAAAAGTCTTCTGAGCACAGTATTGTACCTGTAAAGTCCAATGTGAAGATAGAAGAGGTTAATGTCATGTAGGCCGCTGATTCAGATGATGATTACATACTTGCAGCTTCTTCATGCCATGCCTTACAGACTTCTAAGATACATTCTATGTATGCACAGTGCTGGCTCTTGGATTCAGGTGCGTCCTTTCATGTGACACCTTGTAGAGATTGGTTTCATACCCTATCATACCATGTCTGGTTCTGTGCATCTTGGTGATGACAGGTCTCTTGACATTGTGGGCATTGGAGATGTTAGGCTGCAGTTTCCTTCTAGTAGCTCTTTTGTTTTGCATCATGTACGCCATGTACCTGCGTTGACTCGCAGCCTTATATCAGCTGGACAGCTTGATGATTCAGGGTATTTTGTATTTTTTGAGACTCTACATGGAAGATTACTCGTGGCAGGCTTGTACTTGCAAGAGGTGCCAAGTCTGGCAGCCTCTATCCCTTACTTGTATTAGGAGCTACATTGGATTATGTTTTGTCTATGGGTTCTATTCCCCATGTATCCCTTTGGCATGCTTGTTCGGGACATATGTCTCTTAAAGGAATGAAAATGCATCGTGCTTTGCAGTATCTTCCGCCTTTTGACTCTTCGCATTTCGATTCTTACGATCATTGTTTATATGGTAGGTAGACTAGAAATACGCATAAAAATTCTGGTAAGAAGCGCATGGGTAAGCCCTTGACTCTTGTGCACTCAGATGTATGTGGGCCCATGCCCTGTCAGTCACTTGGTCGGGCAAAGTACTTTGTTACTTTCATAGATGATTACTCATGTAAGGTTTGGGCTTATCCCATAAAGAGAAAATCCAATGTCTTAGACACATTTCAGTGTTGGCTTGAATTGACAGAGAACCAGTCTAGGAAAAGGCTCAAATGCCTAAGGTTAGATAATGGAGGTGAGTATGTATCATGTGCTTTTGGGCAGTTTTGTGATGAGCAGTTTTGTGATGAGCGGGGTATTAAGCGTAAGTTGACCGCCCCTAACACCCCTCCCCAGAATGGTATAGCTGAACGCATGAATAGGACCATTCAGGAAAGTGTCTGTAGCATGCTTAGCCAGGCTGGCTTACCATAGCACTTTTGGGATGAGGCAATTACTACTGTAGTGCATCTCATTAACAGGTCGCCTAGTAGTGGCATTAACTTTCAGGTTGCAGAGGAGGTATGGGCAGCCAAGCCCTCCTCTTATGATCATTTGTGTGTATTTGGATGTGAGGCATTCTGCCATGTGCCCAATGACAAATGCAATAAGTTGGATCCTAAAAGTATCAAATGCATTTTCATTGGCTATGAAGATGCAGAAGAGATGGGTTACCATCTATGGGATCCGCAGGCGCGAAAAGTGATCCGCAGCCATGATGTCATCTTTCATGAGGACAAAAGGCATATGCAACCTGAGAAAATAGTTGAGGTATGTGGAGTTATCTTTCAGGAGGAGCCACCTGCTCCCGTTCAACCCACTCCACGGCCAGCTAGATAGCGTGCAACATCACCTGATGCTCATGGCCGAGATGTTAGACAGGATGTCGATCAAGCAACAGAGCTTGGCTTGAGGTGTTCTACTAGAGATAGACGACCTCCTGACTGTTTTGCACCCTCTATGGATTATGTACTAGTTATAGATGCAGGAGAGCCTCTCACTTATGATGAGGCTATGCGCAGGGGTGATTGTCACTCTTGGGAGAGGGCTATATAGTCTAAGCTTGACTCATTGCATAAGAATCAGACTTGGGATTTGGTTTCCTTACCTCAGAGTAAGAAGGCTTTGCCATGCAAGTGGGTGTACAAGCTGAAATGTACCCGTGGACACCCCAAGCCGGCATACAAGGCTCGATTGGTTGATAAGGGTTTTAAGTAGGAGCATGGTGTTGACTTTGACGAAGTCTTTTCTCCTGTGGTCAAGATGACCACCCTACGCTTAGTCTTGGCCTTGCACAGCTTGACTGGACTTGTACCAGATGGATATCAAGACGGATTTCTACATGGGGACTTGCATGATGGGATTTACATGGAGCAACCTAAGGGCTTTGCAGACCCTGGTAGGGAACACCTAGTGTGCAAGCTAAAGAAGAGTCTATATGGCTTAAAGTAAGCACCTAGGGAATGATACCATAAGTTTGATGTGTTCATGCAGTCACAGAGCTATAGCCGCAGTGCTATGGATCCGTGCTTGTATACGAAGAAAGCCCATGACAGTTCTTTATCGATATTGGTACTCTATGTGGATGACATGCTTTTAGCAGGGATAGCTCATGAGGAGCTAGATGCTCTTAAGGTTCAGCTCAAGAAGAGCTTTGAGATGAAAGACCTGGGACATGCCTCTCATATACTTGGTATGCACATTACGTGCGATCGATCTCAGGGACTACTCTATCTATCACAAAGGGAGTACATTCATAAAGTCCTTGAGCGCTTCTGCATGCAGGATGTTAAGTCTATTGGCTGTTCATTACCTTGTCATGTGAAGGTTTCCCAGGCTGATTGTCCACAGACAGATGAGCAGAGGGCCAAGATGGCCAAGATTCCCTATGCATCAGCCATGGGAACTCTTATGTATGCCATGATAGCCACCCATCCAGATATAGATTTTGCAGTTGGGGTTGTGGCACGTTATATGGCTACACTTGGCAAGAAACATTGGGATGCTGTGAAGGGTATCATGAGGTACCTCAAGGGCACAACAGATATGTGTCTTTGTTATGGCAGCCAGGATACAGAAGTCGTGGGGTACACTGACTCTGATTATCTAGGATATGCAAATAGTAGGAAGTCCACTTCTGGCTATGTGTTCACTTATGTTGGAGCGGCTATCTCTTGGATGTCTAGGGCGCAGAAGTATACGGCCCTTTCTACTACAGAGGCCGAGTATATTGCAGCCACAGAGGCTTGCAACGAGACTATCTAGTTAGGCCTTTTGATTGCAAACCTTGGTATGACAAATGCTATGCCTACACTGCATTCGGATTCTATGAGTGAAAACCTTGGTATATCTACTTCTGGCTATGTGTTCACTTATGTTGGAGCGGCTATCTCTTGGATGTCTAGGGCGCAGAAGTATACAGCCCTTTCTACTACAGAGGCCGAGTATATTGCAGCCATAGAGGCTTGCAAGGAGACTATCTAGTTAGGCCGTTTGATTGCAAACCTTGGTATGACAGATGCTATGCCTACACTGCATTTGGATTCTATGAGTGCCATTCAGTTGGCCAAGAATCCGGTCTTCCATGCGAAGACGAAACATATTGAAGTGAGGTATCACTTCATTCGCGAGGTCATTGAAGACAAGTTTGTTGACCTTGTTAAGATTCCAACTAAGCAAAATCTTGCAACTTTCTCACGAAGAGCCTCACTACTAAGCGCTTTGCCTTCCTCAGGAGGTTGATGGGCATTGGATGAGATGACGTATTTTTCCTCATCCCGTTGTACATGTGTACATGTTGTATCATCTTTTATTTTTTCTCGCGCCTACGCCTAACTGCTCGTGTATTACTACACTGACAGTACCCACCACTGCACACTACAGGTGGCAGGTGCCCGTCACAATCACTTATTAGTTATTCTTTTAATGACAATTTGAATAAAGGAAGGCTCGGCCACACATTGTGGTTGTTGGAGTTCCCACTTTTGAGTCTCTCTCTCTCTTAGCTATTACTCTCCATCCGCCATAGCTCTCACCGCCAAGCTTCTTCCTCCTGGGTTCCACTTCCCTTTCACAATGCAGACATTGATGATGGACTACCTGACTAGATAGGTCCTCATGTCTACACTTAGCACATCAATGGTCATTATGATCCTCACATGGCCACTGAGGTATGTGCATGTGCACATGTTTACGTGCATGTGGGTGAGGGTCTATGTGTGTTGTATTGTGTGTTTGTTTATGTGCTCCAAGCTCCTATATGTATGTACACTTGTGCATGTTCACATGTGTGGGAGCTTTCGCTCAACCGCCAAGACCCACGGACCGCTTATTGCTTCAAGCATTCCAAGCGAGCCCTAATGGCTATCTCTCACCTAGCCGACGCGCCGTCAATCCTACGAGTGTAGTGAGCTCACCTTAGTGCCGATATGAGTTGCCTCCTCTCTTCCACACACCGGTAGCTCCACGATCCTAGATGCTAGCTCAAGCATCCTCAAGCCTCCTCCACCTCCAAGCTCCATCCTCCATAGCCGCGCACGCAAGAAGAGAGAAGGGAAGAGAAGAAGAAGAGGAGGAGATGGTGAAGAGCTTCACCCTCTTGATCCCTCACTCTCACACACACTCACTCCCTCACACTCACACTTCCTCTCTCAAGAGCACACACAAGCAAGAAGGTGAGAAGAAGAAGAAGACTCCTTTTGCCACACACCAAAGAATGATCTCTTATTCACTTTTTGAACTTTATGTATACAAACCCTAAAATCCCATGGGCACGCATCCCTTTTTTACATGAGCGGCCATTGTGGCAAGGTCCTTTTTCCGTTTTTCTCTTTTAGCCTTGTGCCTCTAGCCTACAACCATCTAATATTTTACAATTGGCACAGGAGGGAGCCTTGCGCTCTTTTACAAGAATTTTCCGAGTTTTTTGAGGCGCCTTTTCTTTTAAGGTTGCGCTTTTTGCCCGATTCATCTTTAGAGGCCGCCTGCGTGTCTTTGCTCTTTTTCCATCTTCCTTTTGCTTTTTCCTCCATTTTTCGCCATCTTGACTTGGGGTTAACAACATGCAAGGCAATATATGCAAGTGACTATGTGCAGGGGTCCTAGTGTACGGGGTTGTATGCATGTGCGACAATTTATGTCCTCGTGCACTTGTGCAAGTGCAAGGGTCTATGTACAAGTGCACGTGTGCAAGTGTATATGTCTACATGCAAGTATATGAGTCTATATGCGTGGGTCTTATGCAAATGCAACCAGTTATGTGCACTTGTGAGAAGCTGTGTATGATTGCTTATGAGTAGGTGTGCAAGTGTAGGGGTCCTAGGATTTGTATGCATACGTGTAGGGGTCTTGTGTAAGTGCACTTGTGTTGGTCTATGTGTGAGTGACTCTATGCATGGGTCTATGTGCACATGTATGTGCATGTGTGTAGGAAGTCTATGTGCACTCTTGTGTGTATGTGCATGTGCCATCAATGATTGGAGCTCTAGTCTCAAGTCATGTGTGGGTGGGTTCTACAGCAAGTAATGGCTCAAGTAGCATGCACGATGGCAATTATGTTGTTTATCAGGCACATTGTTTCAAATTATTCTCAATTCTTTATTAACAAATTAAATCCCCCATCACATCAACCCACTTGTGCTTCTTAATTTTAAATTTGTGCTTGAGCCTCGAGCCTCAAGCTTACTCCCATCAATGAGCACACTTGAGTGCTTAACTCAAGTGAAACCCTCACATAATTTTGAAATAGAGTTTAGATTCTCCCATGTCTGCCTCTACTTCTAGCTTAGTCTTTTCCTTGTTAATGTATCATGCCCCAAGTCAAATGCCTCACACAATATCTCTATACTCCTATGCTATCATACCTTTCTTCTTAACTTATACTCACTCTTTCATTCACCAAGCTACCACTATCTACATTCTACCACTTCCTAATCTAATCATGCTTACTTCAAAGGCCTTCCTAACAAGCTTATATTTCTAAGCATAAAGGAGAAGCGAGCACCTTGGTTGGTTGATTCCACTCATGTCCTGTGGCAAATGGAACCAAAAATATCAAGTTGCTTACACGTTCGACAATGGGACATGAGTGGAGCGCCTATTCTTTCTTTTGCAAACCAACTTTCATCTACTCGCTCTCCTCTCCTCTCCAAACTATAGAGTTCACAAGCAAGCAAACAAATGGCTCCAAGATTGTAGTAGACACACCTCAAGCTCCATGCCATTGTAGTTGATTTGATCCAGAGTAGAGATTTTCTCATGATCCTTGTGTAGCCCTATTCACTCTAAGAGCTCAATCTATGCTTTAGGCCGCTTTAATCTCCAACATCCATATCAAGAAGAAGAAGAAGAAGAAGCAGCAACAGCAATAGCAGTAGCAGTAGCAACAACAATAATAGTAGTAGTAGATGAATGCTTCACCCTTGTTCCTCACACTATTGACCTCAATCCCCCCCCTTCACACACACACACACACACACACACACACACACACACACACACACACACACACACACACACACACACACACACACACACACACACACACACACACACACACACACACACACACACACACACACACACACACACACACACACACACACACACACACACACACACACACACATGCAAGCAAGAAGAAAATGTGAGCAACAAAGCAATAAGCTTTGGGGCACACACAAAAGAATGATCCTTCTAATAAGTTTTCCAACTTATATACATGGACACTTCTTGGAGACTCTCTTACATTGGACACCCATTCTTACTTGTCACTTCGAGTGTATTTTGGCCTTAAGGTTCTCACATTTGGAATTACAATTGCCTCATCTGGAATTCAATGGAGCCCTTTTACAATTTGTGTAGGCTCGTGACCATCTAACAATGAATTGCATCATGATTGATTAATTTGTTGGGGGAGATTTCAAAAAATTCATTTTCTAACTTTTGGGTATTGGACTTTCTTTGCACTCATTTCCTCCCACTCTTCAACTATGGATAGGGGTTAACACTGTGTAAAGAGTCTATGGATCTCCTTCCACAAGATGATACTAACATGCGAGGCTTTGATCCAATGTTATTTCCTTCAAATTTATTAAGTTTTTTCCTTTAGAATCTTCTTAATTTCTAGGCTTGGAGATATTGTACAAATGCCACATAGACTTGCCAAAATTGTGGTGCTTCAATTATCCATTAAGCCAAAGTCTAGATAATATATACGATAGATTGTGTATTTCCACTTCACTTGAGTTTCATGCTCCATTATTGTGGTTGAGGTTCCAACAAATGCATCAAAACATAAAAGCTTTTTGCAAACTTTTTCATGTTCCTTCTTTTAAAATCCTCCTAATACTATATATCATATAGAAAAAAAGGATACCTTTCAAAATTGGGAGATAAATCATGTGTCCTTAAGCCATTTGCTTGCTTTTGAGGTCCAAACTAAAGGGAGCAAATGAAACCAAATTCACAGTTGTACATGTTTTGTCACACATTCTTTGTTTTGTAATCTATTTTAAAATCCATTTTACAAAGTTCAAATTCTCAAGAAAATTGTGAGATCACCTCAATGTTTCAAGATTTATTTAAGACTTACATGTGGAGGTTACACATTGCAGTTGGTGAATGACTAACTAATTGCAATTCATGTAAGGTGACACCAGTGCATGACTTCACAATTCAACTTAAATAGTACAATAATTAAAACTCAATGCTAATTTAGGTACATGAGATCAAGTGAGCTACGCTTGTGGGTCATTTAGACTCAAAGTGCAAGTCAAGCCCACTAGTTTATTTCACATAAAAGACTCTTCAATATCAGTCATTGATGCCAACTTTATAATACTTTTTAAAACAATTTTTTGCCTTATGCACTTCATCCAAGTTTATTGTGTTAGGGCTCAAGGGAGATGTATTCTCAAGGGTGCACCTATCAAAAACCTACACATCACTTGCATTCAAAGGGGTATTAGAAAACCTTTTGAATAACATGTTATAAGGTAATAAAATGACCCCTCTTTGTTAAGGAACTTGCGAATTTTTTTTAAAATGTAATAAAAACCCCTTTTGGTAAGTTTGCTTTAGTAAATGTTACCAAATTTCAACTTTCTTTTGGCTAGGATTCAAGGGAGATGTGTTCTTAGCAGTGCATCTATATGAGACAAACACATCACTTGCATTCAAAATGGTACTAGAAAATGTTTTTAATAACATGATATGAGGTAATAAAATGACCCCCTTTTATTAAGAACTTATGATTTTTTTGTAATGATTTTCTCAAAAAAAAAAAACTTGTTAATGTTTTTCTAAAAGTAAATAAACAGCCCCTTTTTGTAAGTGTAAAATCTCCCAAATTTTATCAAACAACATATCATCTTGGTGAGCTTGCACGACTCACTTACATTTTTGAGTGCATGTCCCAAGAACGTGTTTCAAAATTTAACAATCTCTAATTTGCCAAATAACTCAATGTTTGATGTGTTGACTTATGCACTTGAGGGGCTCATAACCTAACTTTTATTTCAATTCCAATATATTCCTTATAGTAAGAAGCAATGAGGATGTGTGTGTGTGTGTATATATATATTGGGAAGAGACATTGCCTTGAATACTAAGGTAGAGAAAGAGCCAATGGTGTCTTGGATGGCGACATCCACATCGCTATGTGAATCCACTAGCATGTGATCCTCTAAAGTACAACTAAATTGATCAACTCAATCGATTAGGAAAAGGCATGTGTGATCTTTTAATGTAAAATGTACTTCAAGAGCAAGACTCTAAAATACTTTAAGCTTACATGTAGGTGAACGTTCCAAAATTTGGAAACACTAGTATTTTCTCCTACTCTATGAAGCAATTTATCTTCAAACTCTTTTGTATTAATGTAACAAAGTCTTGTGATGAATGTTGTCTCAACAAGACATTTGGGCACAAATATGAATTAGAATAGAAATCATAACCATCTACAATCCCTCCCCTTTTGATATAGTGGCATTTTATGCCTCAATAAAGCTTTATGTGGGATAGGCGTACTAAGTGAAATTATTGTTGCTTCTGAATTTATGCGTGTAACATAAGTAGCTTGTGACATGTAACAAGAATTAGTAATTTGCAAGTTTGAGGTTATCTCAAGATGTATGAATAAGTAACTATAACAAAAAATGTATGGATAACTAGTAATAATTGTTGTTATAGTGTGTATACATGCTCTTCTCTATGCTACAAGGATTGGTGAATAGAGCTCTTCTTATGTATTCAATGTGCACGTTTCTACATAAAGTGAAGGTTAGCAGATCAACTAAGCTCCTTTAAGATATCATTGTCTATGCATGTGAGACATTGGTGTTGAAAATAACCAATACCAACTTACAAACTTTTGAAGAAAAATGTCATTTTGTTTGCATCCATGCTTGTGGTGAAGAGAGTGGAATCGAAGGAGATAATGCATGTGAGGAGCACATTGAACATGAGAAACATCAAGATAGAGGTCACAAAAGGACAACTACAATATGAACTTATATTTTATTGTCAATAATTAATAATCCATGCAAATTTCACGAGTTAGTATTCATTTTGAAAATAAAGTATCACAATCTCTCAAATGTAGACCAAAAAGTTTTATTCATTGGTAAAAAGTTAAATGGTTCTGATTGTACATGTGAGGAACATTATATTGATTCTTAGTACAAGAGCATCTAACACATGCAAGTATCTATACTATGAGGAATCGAACAAGAACATTAAGTACAATAGTGGCATGGTTCTACATCAAACACAAGATAAAAAAGTTTGGCACAACAAGAAACAAAACCATATAAAGTAATTCAAGGGGGGATATGTGTAGTTTATGTGAGGTTCTTATAGGAATGACGTGTTTTTAAATGGGGAGGTAAGAAGTAAATTAGCAAGCAAATGATTACTTCACCTCATAAAACGAAAAGGAGGTGAAACAATGCAATGGCATGCATGTAAGTACATTAGTTGAGGCTTCTATAAGATTAGTACACTTGCTGAGTTTTTTATAGGACATGAGTATACTAAAAGGCAACTCGTGTCAATATGAAAAACTTGTAGCTAAAAAACTTATGAAGGCTAAACAAAGGCATGATCATGTGGTCACAATTGCCTCTTTTTAATACCAAGACGAATCACTTTGAATGTATAAGTTTAGTGTACCAAGCATAAGGTGATGTTATTTGAAATTGATGCTGTGGCTCGAAGGGGAGGTTTTTTTGGGGGGGGAGGGGGGATGGGCACGCATACACACGTGTGCATGCTTCACTCTTGTTTGGATGGTTGTGACTTGTTAGCCCTAGACATTTATTGCAAGCATAGGTTATTTTCCTTCTTAAAGTCCCCTCAAAGTACCCTCTAAGCTCAAGGGCATCACACAAATGGAAGGTGTTAAGTGAAATGTTGAGGTTGTCCTTTGTTGTACCCTTGCTTGGTAGCATTGTGGCATTTCACCATGAAGAGGAGACTAGTAATGGTGGGTTATTATCTCTGAGCTTTTTTCTGAGCGGCATGAAGATGCTTAGAATTGTAGGGACCCTTTAGAGTTCAAAATCTAGGTGCATTTTGGGCGTAATAAGATTGAAATACATACAAGTTCTAAGAAAGAACTTGCAACAAAAATTTAAATGAAATGTGAATGATGTTTTATATGAATACTAGTTAAGACATGAAATTGAGCATAGTGCTTTATTGGGACCCAAAATGCTTTAAGATTGAGAGGTAAATACCACGATCCATTCTCGAGTAGACAATGATAATGCTCTTGGCAGCATTAAAAAATGCCATTGTAACTCTTGTTGCATCAAGGTTGTTATCATAGAACAATGAATGTCCATGCAAAAATATGGCAAAGTGATGTCATGAAGATGGCCATTATAAGGATCATATTTAGAATGTGATGTCATGTACATAGCATTATAAGGATCCACTGTATCTTTGTTCTAAAAGGTATCTACGACAACCATGATGGTATTATTATATATCCAATGGAATCATTTGGGGCACATGTTGTATGGAGGCATGGTCAGGAGTGTGCACGCTTGCTAGTTGGGGGGTGTGCCAGTGGTGGATTTGCCAAGAAGAAGAAGATTCAACAAGAGGAAGGAGGAAGAGAAGAGGTGGTAGAACAAACATGGTGTGTGTGTGTGTGTGTGTGTGTGAAGGAGAAGAAGAAGGAGAAGAATGATTGTGGAAGAACTAAGAAAAGGGAGAGAGAACAAATATGATATGAGAGAGAGAGAGAGAAGTAGAAGAAAAGAAAAAGAATATGATGATTGAGAGAGAATAAGAAAGATAAATATGATTGTGGAAGGGGGAGAGAGAGAGAGAGAGAGAGAGAGAAGAAGAAGAAGAAGAATGATTATGGAAGAACTAAGGTGGGAGAGAACAAATCTGATATGAGAGAGAGAAGAAATATGATTTTGGAAAATGTGAGAGAGAGAGAGAGAGAGAGAGAGAGAGAGAAGAACAAGAATGATTATGGAAGAACTAAAGGGGTAGAGAAGAACAAATATCATATGAGAGGGGGGGGGGGCAACCTTGAGGCTTGTGCTAAAAATAAATATATTTCCTTTTTTAATTTTTAATTTATACCTTAAACTTTGGGCTTAGAAAAGGAATGAGTGAAATGAATGAATTCACCAGACCTTCACGCCGCTCTAGGGAATTCTTTAACCCCCCCCCCGCCCCCCACAAAGCAAAAAAAAGATAAAGATAAAGATAAAACAACAATAATAAAAAGTGAGCCTAAAACAAAATAGCGATTATTAAAGCCACCAGCAAATAGCACGACGATTTGAGGGGGAAAAAGCATATTTTTTTAAAAACTGGATATTTTGAAAATGAGGTGAAGTAAATGCAGGCGTAAAGGAGATCGCCTACAAAAGAGCAATAAGCTATTTTTTTTTAAAAGATAAATCATATTGCAAATAATAATCATCTTAAATAACAAGTTCAGGCAGCGCCGTTATGGGCAGAGGAATGAGAATTTAGGAATTAGGACGTTAATCCGTGCTGCAGGCAGATAGATTTGGGGAAGGTAAATGTTAGCGTTTATTCTTTTATGGGTGCCCTTAGCATTGAAACTTGAATTACCCTCTTAAGGTCTAAGGTTAAAGCGCTTTATTCCATGTACCTTGAAAGCTTAAGTGCTAAAGTGTCCATTAGTACCATATGAGTAAAGGTACCCCCTTCTAATAGTATGAGGCCTAAACAAGGTGCCACATGTAACTTGCTTTATTTCCAAGGCCCAAAAAGCATAGCATGTAGTGCATGTGACATCACCTTTAGAGTTTTGTCACCCCACTATTATTGTTAACTTTTTTTCCAATACCCACATTGAACTATAGTGCTTGATAGATTGAAAACTTGAGGACATAAAGGCCTTTGCTCCAACACTTTCATAAATGGGTAGACAAATAGACGTCATTTTCTTGTCCCAAAGGTAATGGCCTAGAGGTTAATGCTCGACTCATAATCTTAAGGTTGGGAGTTCAAGTCTTGCAAATGCATCACTTGGTTGAACACAATATTCACATGATGTTTTCATATAAGTCCAAGCTCTTGCCCATTCAAACACTTAACTAACACTCCTCCTTAGTGACCTTAGAAGGGTCACTTAGGAGGAGGGTCCTAGTGCAATCAAGCTCCACTACTCATTCAACTTACGAGCTATTCTTTGTGTGCACATAAAAATGCTAGCGTGGCTCTTGCCCACACTCTCAACTAATATTTCAAGGATATCATCCTCGCCTTTATGTGTGCAAAAAAATGCTAGTGTGTCTCTTGCCCACACTCTCAACTGGTATTTGAAGGATATCATCCCTCGTTGATGTTTAGATGTGTGTGGGGTGTGTGTGTGTTGGGTTTGTGTGTGTGTGTGTGTGTGTGTGTGTGTGTGTGTGTGTGCAAGTGTGGCAGGGAAGGGGGGGGGGGGGGGGCCGGGGGGGAGGGAACATCATGTGCTTAAAAAGGCTATCCCTACCAAACATCACCTAACAAAGCATTTCAAAGCAAAGAATTGACATGCACTCAATCGGCACCTAAATCAAAACCGATTATCATCCCACAATCAATTTACCCCATCTCCATGCCCAATCTTATAAGCATTCTACATTAATTAAAGTAGTAGCAGTCTCTACTTCTACTAAGTAGAGCATGAATGTACATTCGTTATGCATGTGAGTTGTCGTTGCTTTAAAACTTTATCATTTTTCAAATTGTAACCACATGTACATTGGGATGACCTTTTTCACCTCTAAAAAAAAAGTTCATCAAGCACTCCTTTATCTTACTACTATATTATTTTGGTTATAGGTTCAAAAAGTCCCAAACCTGCATAGGCTTCTTGACCCTTTCCCCTTCCCAAACGTCTCATTTTTAATTAAAACCCCATTTTTCTCATGTTTTATCACTCACACACACACACACACGCACTTTTCCCCCTTCCCTTTTTAATTAAATCCTCACACACACACACACACACACACACACACACACACACACACACACACACACACACACACATACACACACACACACACACACATACAGAGTTAGATTCAACTTTTTAATTTAAACTTCCTTTACTTTGTTTCCCTCCTCTTTTAATTAAATATGTTTAAAAACCTTTTTAACTTTTATTTTTCCTTTAATTAAATATTTTTAAATATCAAACTTTGATAGAGAGAGAGGGGTGGGAAAGAGTGAGAGAATTATAGAGAGAGAAAATATAAAATTTTTAAAAGAGAGGGAGAGTAAAAAAGACAGAGAGAGAGAGAAAGAAATGAGAGGAGAGAGGGGGCAAAAGAAAAGGAGAGAGAGAGAGAGAGAGAGAGAGAGAGAGAGAGAGAGAGAGAGAGAAGGAAAAGTACAAAGAGGGGGGAAAAGAAAAGGGGGAGAGACTTTTCTATTTTTAATTAAATATTTTTAAAAACCTTTTTAAAAAATCTTTTCATTTTTAATTAAAAGCCATACTGAGAGAGAGAGAGAGAGAGAGAGAGAGAGAGAGAGAGAGAGAGAGAGAGAGAGAGAGAATTATAGATAGAGGAAATTTTTAAAGAGAGAAAGAGAGAAAAGAAAAGAAAATTAAAGAGAGAATGAAGAGAGTGAGAGAGAGTGTGAATGAGAGAATAAAAAAAGGGAAAAAAAGAAGAGGAAGAGAGAAGGAAAGGAGAGGAGAGAGAGGGGAGAAGAAAATGAGAGAAAGAGAGAGATGGGAAATGGGAGAAAATAAACTAAAATAAAAGGTAGAGAGAGAGGGGGGAGGAGGAAGAAGAAGAGAGAGAGAGAAAGAGAGAGGGAGAAGAGAGAGAGAGACACACACAATTGCAAGTTTTAAGCTCTTTACACATTTTTTTAAAACCTTGACTTAAGATATATCTATATATCCCATCTTGGAGTAGGATCAATAGAGGATCACTTTCACTGGAATGTGCAATTCTATCCTTGATCCCTTCACCCACTATAATAGCATCAAGGGACTGTCTTAGTGGTCAAGTACTATAATATGCTAAGATTGGTCAAATGGAATTCAACGCTTCTTTACATGCAATACATCGTATGCTCTACTTATAAATTAAAAAGATAATACATTTGATAAGTGTTGATCAATATCTATCCTCATAGCTCATTGTCGAGTTCCAATGACCATTTTATATTACACGTTGATTTTCCTATTAGGTTGTTCTTTAGTGCTTTACCATGTCTTTTAATCTATTAGCCAATGTTTCATTTTACATAGTGATTGCAATGGTTTTGAATGCTCTATGAACGGAAATTCGGCCTTCTCTAATTGGACACTTGAGCTTCGAATATGTTCTTTCTTTTAAATCAAATCGCTCTCTTCCTTTCTAGAAGTACATGTTTTATAGGGAACCTTTTTGCAAACTGTCTCATTTCTTTGTAGAACTAACATGTCAAGAACGAAGGACGAAATATTAACCCTTTACACTCATTTCCACTTCATTTGGATGTACAACATCTATGTCTCTTCCACAACATGCAATACCCTCCTTTGGTAATTGTTGTAAGAAATAGGACAGACATGGAAGTGACAATGATGGCAACCTCTACCTCAAATATGTTTATGTAACTAGGGTCAAAGTCAAAACCTACTAGTAGGGGAAATCAATAATTTAGGGCATGAGAGACAAAATATTGATGTAGTATATAATCCCTTTGAGCTAGTGGAAAAACGAACCTCATTCTAAACTTAACATGTATTAAGTGAAAGGCTAAGGCAAACCCTTGCCAAAATTGGCATGGTTTAAAACCATCTTTGGAACATAAAGTGCAACTAACATGACTACATTTCCTATGCAAAATGTTTTAATATAGATAAAAGAATTATGACACAACGATCCTTTCCTCACCTTCTCACTCAAGCACAACTTCTTTCATCGATGATCATCAAGCATAGCTTTTTGACCCTGTTATCCCATACAAAGAAGGCTTCTTCAGCTCACAATACATTAGTCTTTGTAACATGCATTTACTATCATTTAGTTAGGCTTTCCTATACTTTGTGTGGAGAAACAAAAGCTTATTTAGAGCTATACATGAAGAAAAGCAGAAGTTTTCCCCATGTAGTTTGTAACTTGTAGTGAATGTTAAGACCACCCTCAAGTTGGAAAGTGTGCACTAAGCTTGATGTGAGCTTTCTCCTTTGCTTCCTTTTTTGCTTTGGAGAAGAGCCATTCACCTTAGGTTAGTCATGCGTGCTTGAAACTTCTCATATTGTGGGTTAGGTTGTGCATGCCTTTCATCTTGCTCTTTGTATGGCCGCCTAACACCCTTTTCCATGTCTACTTGTGTAACAAAACTTTAGACATTATCCAACATAGGATCCCATTTTTCAAACTCAACAATATCATAAAGTTCTAAGAGGGAGTTACCACATACATACCCTCTTGGAGTAGGGCATGGGGATTGCAAGGGAAATATGGTTCCCTTTAAGAAGATTGCCATTTTGACACTACTATTTGGATGATATAGAGCTTCAAATCATATTGAAAAATGACAAAGAGGTGCATCATGTGAGCCTACTATCCAACTAATAATTGAGATAATCCAAAGAGTGTCTCAACTATGCTCTAACTATGTTGTTACTTTGAATGAAGTGAATGAGGCTAATGTCATTAGCGTCTTTTAACAATAAATACATGTTATTGAGAGGAATCTAGATTTTTAATACTTTTTCACTCCTTCGTGCTAATTGCACCTAGCACAATTAGGCAAAATTTGTTGATTTCGGCAAAGTTTGAACAAGAAGCAAAGTTACACTACTCTCAATGAGACATAGTAAGCAAAGGCATGAGAGCGATACAAAACTCAAATAATTCTGTTGAAACATGCTAAACCATGTCTTGTGATGAGAAGGTGAGAATATGATGGTTGCCCTTTCATGATGTAACCCTAGGGTCGCACTTTGATCTCAATGGCAAAAACAATTTACATGGTGAAGTTAGGAGCAATACATTTTTTCACCCCTTGCTTAAAATCTAGATACAAAACTTGTTTTTATTGTAGCGCTTTCCTAAGTAATGTCATGGAAGGCCAACAATTGTATACTGGAAAGCATGCATCATCTTCTTTGTAGCTAAATGTTTGAATGCACTAGTTACAAATGGTGTTGGAAGCATCACCATCTTTGCATAACTATGGTTTCATGTTGTGAGTTGTGAGATGGTGATGCAAATCATTAGGTCTCACACCAATGGCCCTCAACCCCTAGCTCAATGGACGACAAGTTGTTGTGCCTGCTTGTCTTGTTGCAATCCACTATCCAAGTTTATCCAGAGGGGCTTCACATGGAGAGGAAGAATTGCGCCTTGCACATTAAATGCTAGAAAATTTTCATTGGCTTGACATATTTAGCTAGGTTTTTGCAAACTTTTCCTCTTCTAGGTATCGCTCGGAAATGGAGGCCTTGTTATCGAGTTTGTGACAAACAAACAAACAAACAAACTAAGCCACGCGCGCGAAGGCCCTCTTGGCAAGGTCAAGTGTGTGGCATGTCAAGTCAAAGCAAAAGACATTATTATGCAAAGGGTGTGTTTTCAAGGGTTGATAGGTTTTAACTAGTCATGTCAAATAGTAGAAATTGTACCATTAGGCTGTGGATCTATAATGGAAGCCTAGCTAGTAGAGCTAGTCTGGATTGACCACATAATGCATGTGAAGGTCTCACCTAATATACACATGCAGTAAAACTTAAAAGCCCACCGGATGAAAATTTTACCAGAACACAATAAAAATTTCAAAAATATAGTGACGGTTTGACATGGCGAGATCTATGATCTATCTCCAGGGGGGGACAGGGTGACCGGCTGCAGGCGGTTGCCGGTAGGAGTGGTGTCCTCTCTCTCTCTCTCTCTCTCTCTCTAGTCTGGTGGGCTGGGGGGAAATATTGAAAAGAAGGAAGTAATTAAAAAGGAGCAGCAGAAACAGAGCATCCTCAGTAGAGAAGAAGCAGCAGGCTGCAGAAGCAGAAAACAACAAAGAATGGGAAAGACAGAGAGGCTCTAGCCTCTCAGAAGAGAGTAGGGGCTTTTAAACTAAAGGAAAGTATTCAATCTGATCAGAAAAAGAGGGGAGAATTCAGACTCCAGACCCAGAGTAGAGAATCGAGAATAGAAGAAGAGGAGGAGTCAGTGCTGTTTTTGTTCCCATCATCAATACAATCAGTCTCTCCCCCAGCACGTTTTCCTCTGCTGCCGCAATCAATGGCTATGGAATTGCAGGGGATGGAAAAGAAAAGGCAATGCTGTCATCTGTCTCACTGCTCTGATTTTGAATTTTAGCTATGGAATGAGATCCCAATTTTCCAAGGGAAAAGCTTCTCTCCTCTTTCTCCTTCTTCATCTTCATTTTCATCTTCAGGAGCCAGTTTAGTCGGCCGGTTTTGATTATTAAGCTGTAAACTGGCCACATAAGCAGCTTATGTTTCTCTTATCTCATCTATCTCCATCACCACTCTTCTTAGCTCTCTTGAAGGTTCTGAATCGAGCTATGGAATGAGCTACAGAATATATCAGAGCTACTTTTGGTGGTGTTGTTATGATGCCATAGCTGCTGACTTGTTGAATCATTAAGGTGTGGAATGACCAGATAAGCAGCTTATTTCTCTCTGGCCAGAGCTGCCCAATACCTCCTGTCTGTCCTCCATTGCTGCTGCTGCTGCTAGAGATTATCACAGCCGGAGCTTGAATGTGGCCATGAGAGACCACCTGCCTCCTATGCCTCCCCCTCAAACTCAAGCCAGTGAGAGTGTTGTGGTTGCCATCAATGCAGACAAGGAGATCACCAAGCATGCTCTGGAGTGGGCAATAAACAATGTAGCCCAAGCAGGAGACCGCATCACGCTCGTAGCGCTTCTGCAAGGATCCAGCCGCAATGGTAAGCACTTTCTTCTTCACAATTGGTTGCTCCTTTAGTGCATCCTCTTCATAAGTTACATCGAGCCTGCTGTATATTTGCTTGGTTATCCTTGTTTCATCTCTCTCTCTCTCTCTCTGTGGCCTGCCTCAGTTGGAAGGAGGCTGTGGAGCTTGCCCAGGCTTGCTGGAGACTGTGCCAATAGGTCTAGTAAAGGAGCCAAAGGAGGCCAACCCAAGGAGGTGGAAGAGGATGTCTCAGACTCTTGCTCTCACATGATGCAGCATTTGCACAAGCTCTGTGATTCAAAGAAGGTCAATAATGCTTGCAATACTGTCCTAACCCTCCCCTCTCTTTCAGTTCAACGAACATGCTTTGCTTTTACATTGTCTAATCATATCCTCCATTCTCTTCATTTCGATCAGGTCAAAGTGAATGTCAAGGTGATTCCTGCTGCTGTGAAAGGGGCTACTGCCATTGAAGCACAGAAGGTGCACGCGACATGGGTTGTTCTAGACAGGTATGTTTCTGGACTGAATTTGCTGTTTACATGAATGTTGGGGCACAGAACCTGCCCCTTTCTTCTTGACATAACAAGCCTCACTGTTGGCTGTCTGGAGCGCATGCAGCCAACTTAAGAAAGAGGGGAAATGCTGCATAGAGCAGCTCCAGTGCAACCTTGTTATTGTCAAACGTATGGATGCCAAGATTCTGCGGCTGAACCTGAAGGGAGGTTCATCTCACAATGGAAGAAAGGCAGTGGAAGGCTCTACTACCACTTCCACCACTCCTGTTTCTACCATAGCTTCTTCAATATCGCACAGGGATGGTGCAAACTTGAGTAGCCTTGGGGGCTCTTCTATCCATGCCAAGATAACATACTCCATCTCTGAAGAGCCCACTTCATCCAGTAGTCCGGAAGTGAGGACCCCATTCACGGCTACAGAGAAAGGCACCTCCTCTGCCTCAAGCTCAGAGCAGGGAACGTCTCCCTTGACAACTGCAGAGGCTGGCAAATCCAATTGCATGGAAAGAGAAGGAGGAGGAGAAGGGTTGTGTGGCAATTGTGATGGTGATCAGGCTATCTTGGAGACAGACTCGGCCTCTGATTATGGTTTGATCGATGGACCATCAGATGATTCTAGCAGTGATGAATCTTGTGGTGCCATTGCTGCGATTGCCCGCCCTCCTTGCAGAACTGCTAATGCCAGCCCTGAGAGAAGGCAGAAGCGCACAAATGTTCGGTATTTCAGGCCCTCAGATCTCATGCCACAACCATGGCTTGATTATAGCTTAGCTGGAGGTAAGTTTGCAGCAGCCATGATTCTAGATGTGCATTGTGGTCTGTTTTGATGGGTTTTGGTCCAGCATTACTCTTCCCAACCTTAGCTGCTGATGCTTAAGTCATGGCCATGAATGTTCGTGTAGATACTAGGGGCAACTTCAGTAGCAGTAGTAGTAGTAGCAGTAGGTTCGGTCTTGGAGATTTATTCACCATAGTTGTTCAGCAGTCAGATATAATTTAGGCACTGAGTGTAGTCAAGTTTTTGTAAGAAGTTTCCTCAATTCAGAATGTTGCTAATACATACTTGTCTTGTTGCTTATACCAGCAGCTCTTAGAGAGAGCTATGCCATGGATCCTTGGATGCCAACAGCAAAAACCAGACCTAACTCTGCAAATGCTACACCCAAGATCAACAACAAGCCTGGGAGGGCTTCTACTCCAGCTTCTCCTCTTAGCTCCTCCAAAAGGTTCACAGGTTCCTCGAGGCTGTCATTCAGCATGCGAGAGGGTGGATCAGGATTACATCACGTGAACTCTTCTGTTGAAGGATTGAAGGCAAATCTTGTATCTCAAAAGCAGCGGCAGCATCCGGAGCTGTTAAAATCTGCTAACTCCATCCAGGCTTTTGACCCAGACAGAGGAAGCCGGTCAAAACGAATGCTGACAACGCAGGATCTGCTCGAGAAGTTCTCAAGATGGGACCATGATTCAGGGGCTGAACTGGGGGATGGCATTCCGAAGCCAGGTGATCTAGAACGAACCTCCAGCGTTAGGAAGGCCATGTCACTCTCCAGACACGTGCCTCCTGGGCCACCTCCGTTATGTTCAATATGCCAGCATAAGGCCCCAGTTTTTGGAAAGCCTCCTAGGAGGTTCACATATGCAGAGCTGGAACTAGCCACTGGAGGATTCTCTCAGGCGAACTTCCTTGCAGAGGGGGGTTTCGGGTCGGTGCACAGGGGTGTACTGCCAGATGGTCAGGCTGTGGCTGTGAAACAACATAAGCTTGCTAGCTCACAAGGGGACATAGAGTTCTGCTCAGAAGTGGAGGTCTTGAGCTGTGCACAGCACCGCAATGTGGTGATGCTCATTGGCTACTGTATCGAAGACAAGAGGCGGCTGCTTGTTTATGAATTTATTTGCAATGGGTCTTTGGATTCCCATCTCTATGGTATCTCTCTTTCCAAGCAGCTGTTTCAAGTTCTAGCATTCTGTGAAATCGTGCAGGCCATGAGATAGGTGTGGTTTGGCTTGATGAAGCTTTAAGGATGATGTCGGTTGTTTAGCTGGGTCTCTGTTTGGTATATTTTACTCTCTCATGTCGTTAAGTGTCATGCTCCTGTTGTATGGAGCATAGCAGTAGAAACAAACTGTTGGGTATTGGAATCATTTCTTACTCTCAAACAAGCAAGCTGATATGCCTTTGATCAAGGCTTCTTTGGTGTTGAAGGTAGAGATAAGGATTGTCTAGAATGGCCGGCTCGCCAGAAGATTGCCGTTGGTGCAGCTCGTGGTCTGAGATACTTGCATGAGGAGTGCCGTGTTGGCTGCATTGTCCATCGTGATATGCGCCCTAACAACATCCTTCTCACCCATGACTTTGAACCAATGGTAAGTGGTGGCCCTCAGGAAAGAAGTGTAGATATGTTGCATGTTAGTCTCTCTCATGACATGCCTTCAATCTTTAGGTAGGAGACTTTGGTTTGGCAAGATGGCAACCTGATGGTGACCTTGGTGTCCAAACCCGGGTTATTGGGACATTTGGGTGAGTGGCATTAATGTTTGGATCTTATGCTTCAAGCAGGTGCAATGTTTTGAAGCTGATGTTAACCTCACTTGTCCTTCAACAGGTACCTTGCACCTGAATATGCACAGAGTGGACAGATCACTGAGAAAGCAGATGTATACTCCTTTGGGGTGGTTCTTTTGGAATTAGCGACAGGTCGCAAGGCAGTGGATTTGAACCGTCCAAAGGGTCAACAGTGCCTTACAGAATGGGTGAGTTAAATATCTGTATATACTAAGAGATCAGCTGTGGTGGCAACTGCACGAAGCATCGGAGTCTAGATGACTGCCAGTGTTATCATGCAATCTAAAGGGAAAACAAGAAACCTTTAGAAATTGGATTGTGGAAGTCAGAACGATGCTTAAGGGTACTACTAATCACATGTATGATCATCGCAGGCACGGTCTTTGCTGGATGAGCATGCAACACAAGATTTGATTGACCCTCTGTTGGATGGCCGTTACTCAGATTATGAAGTCTACTGCATGTTGCATGCTGCTTCTTTGTGCATCAGGAAAGATCCACATTCGAGGCCTCGGATGTCTCAGGTGAGGTTTTGCTTAAACAATCCAAATTTCCATTTCAATCCCGAGCGTTTTCACGATGTCCAATGTGGGGTCAATGTCTTTAGAGGGAACTTAACAGGAATTCCATCAAGGATTTGATTATCGATTTTCTCTTTCATGTTGTCCAACTTTGAGTGTGTCATAATTAAGCAAACAGCAACACAGTCTTCCCCATTCGCCTATGTGCAACCACACACACATACCCAATTTGCCATTGTCTCCACATGCAGCAGCTGTGTGCATAGGCACCTCTATCAGCACATGTGCGTGCATGTATTCATGTGTATTATGGCTATGCTTGCATGACCCCATGCACATACACATGCCTCGTGCACATTAGAAAAAGCCTGGAAAGTACAGTGATAGATGTCTTGTCTTTGTATCATGTTTTGTGCAGAGGAATCATGGTTTGAGCTTGTTTGAATTAGGGATTCCTTTGGAGTTTCTTGATGTGGTTGGCCCAAAATTGCTTACTCCAGTAACTTAATGTGTCGACCAGGTTCTTCGCATATTAGAAGGCGATGTTGTGATTGACAAAAGTGGGTCCTCGACACCATGCTATGGAAGTAGCAAGCTGGCTTATGACGCATCATCAAATGCATATGGGAGCCGGAGTAGCCGCATGTTCAACGAGTATGTAGTGAACCGGGTGGCAGCAGCCAGCCTAAGCCCTCCATTGCTAAGCTACAGTGGTTCATTGGGTCCCGAGACTTTGGCAGGTCCTGTAGGGAAGCTATCTATATGTGGGGAGAACAATAGCAGCAAGCTATCTTATGAAGCCCTCAAAGCTGCATACAAAGACAGAGGGAATTCTAGAAGGCTATCATATGAAGACATGATATGATGAAGATATCATGATGGTTTCAGCTGCTTACAAAGACCCAAGCAGTTCTACACAAGGCTCTAATGATGCGGCATGGTAAAGGTGACAACCGGATGTTTACTTCGAAGACCCTGATCAAGTACACCTGCGCACCTTGATCATGGGAAGCTATGGGGGAAGAACCCTATGGCCCTGATGCAAGGATGGCATATCCTGCACAAGCAGCAGCCAACGCCTGCAACGAATTAGTTTGGAGGGCCAAAGCATTTGAAGGAGTGTGGTTTGCTTGCTGGGCCCCCTTTTCCTTGTATATTATCCCCCCCGCCATTACGGTTTTCTACCATACCTGTTCCCTTAGAGCATCTATATTTCTGCTGGCGATGCTCTGCAGGGGTGTGTAGGAATTTATGTAAAAGATTAGCACACGGCCATTGATGTGAAAATGCCGTTGGCAACAAAATATATCAGGATTTTGATTCATTTTCAAAGGAGCAAAGATCAAGGCATTGCATATCTAGCTAGGTGGTTATTTTAGAACATTGTAAACATCTTCATTACATTAATGTTTGGTTCATCATAATAATTGGGCAAGCTTTGTCCCTATTCAAGGCTTGAACTAACTATAATCACTTGAACTAACTATAATCACTGCTATCCAACGTTTGAACCTCTTCATCATTTTATATGGTTTCACTGGTTTTGCAATCGAACCACCAATCTTATCAGCCTTAGACTAGAAGTAAGTTATACCCTTCATATATCAACCCTTTACTTATTGCACTGGAACCAACACTTTCATAATATACAATGATGAAGTAACTTACTCTTTTGAAACATTGGACATAGGCTTACATGTAATTAATTATATGAGTCATGCCATGGTGCATCATATAAAGCTCAAGCTTGGTCCCACTAAATGTCTTTGTGCAAGGGCACATGGTATCTGAAACTTAATGGTTGATGAGGATCTTGAATCTCATCAAGTTTTCTTTTTCTCTTATCCCCAGCTTTATTATTGCTTTCACTGACTAATGCAACTGATGTTTTATCACTTAAAAGTAAAAGCATCGACTTGATGACTTGTCTTACCATTTGGCCCTCCACAATCCCACCAACAAATGCATCCTCCAATTGATGGTTGCGGATCCTTTATGGCAAACCCCCCTCTTAACATACACCCTAGATGGATCGAACTATGTTCATGTGGAGAAAGCATAAGCACTTTCACAATTTATGCCTACCTACAACTTCTCATCTTTCATTGACAACTCAATAATGATGAGTCTACATAGAAGCAATGCCTTCTCCAATGTCTAAGTATAGAGTTACATATCATAATGCATTTTATATGGCCTCGCCAAGATAGGTGTGTAGAGGCTAGGTTCAAAGGCGTAATGGTGAAGGAATTATTTGATCAAAGACTAAAGTGAATGTTAAATGTAACAAATGAGGGACAATCTATGTAGTATTGCATCAAAGCTCTAAAGTTGTTAGGATAAAAATAAGTTTGGGATAGAGCTTCAAAACAGAATTGATAGTGTGAGACATGGACTTTTTAAAGAAGATAGAGTTTCTACTAAAAAGTTTTGTAAGAGGACATAGGTTAAGATCCTTTAGAATTTGAAGCTCAGTTACACACTTAAGCATTTATTTTGGCAATGTACTCTATGAATTGCATTCATGTGTGTATACACGTGAGTCCAGGGGTATGTGATTGTAAAAACAAATGTTTTGTGGATGCTCCTATTTCTTGTGTGTGTGTGTGTGTGTGTGTGTGTGTGTGTGTGTGTGTGCGTGCACACATGCACGTGCATGTGCATGCATGTATCGTTGCATAAATGTATGTATTTGTGCATGGAAGGAAGTTATACATGTGCAGTTCATCCTACTTATGCATGCATAGAGAGAGAGAGAGAGAGAGAGAGAGAGAGAGAGAGAGAGAGATGACAAGTGAAGAAGGTTATCATTACTTCTATAACAAATGCTTTAAGCATTCAAGTAATTCAACTAATAAGTTACTGAGATATTGCTCTCCATATAAAAATATTTTATACTTAAATAACTGAAAATTCCCAAATCAACATTACAGTTAGTAGGCAAAAAATGGGCACTAAATACTCTCCCTCCCCTATTGTGACAAGTGGAAAAAATGGTTGAGAATTTGGTTATTTCTATTATGTTAAAGGTTGCTCGAGTACAAAATCCCTATTGTGATGAGTGGAAAATATGGTTGAGAATTTGATTATTGCAATTATGTTAAAGATTGTTCAAGAGTACGAAATCCCTAGTCTAATGCTTGTTTCATGAAATGAAACTACACATCCTTCACCTTGGTCCCCATTTAATAGTTTTTAACATATTTTTTTACCATTAGAAAGGCTAGATAGAGGGATAGGTGTCAATGTCATTCGTTGATTTGCTACGAAGTGTCACATTATTGGCTTGCAGGTGTACCACTACTTTGAGAAATTCCCCAAAGTGACAAATTTTGTATAATTTCAAAATAATAGAAATTTCAATATTAGACTCATTCAATTTCTCCTAACCTCGCCACCTATTAGATACTTAAAATCTCAAAAAGTTCAAAAATTGGCAATCCCCCCCCGAAGTACAATTTTTTTTCGTAACGTGTAACGTGTTCCAGAATGGGACTTGCTTCATTCGATCGAAGACAACTATCTAAAATTTTAAATTTCACAAATTTACAATAATTATGTACCCATCCGGAGTTCCCATCATCAAGGGGATGTAGCTCAAATGGTAGAGCGATCGCTTTGCATGCGATAGGTAGCGGGATCGATGCCCGTCATCTCCATGAATTCAGTGCTATATCTCGTGTTAATTGTTGGAGTTTTTTTAAGCTGCCTGGGCAGGAACTTGCCAAAGTTAGAGCAGAAAGACTCAAGAGTCAAGAGTATCACCCACCCTCGGAGCCTCCATCAGCACCTGCCAGTACTTGATTCCTACCCAACCTCTCCTAAATTACGTCCCTAGAAAGCTGCTAATCTTCCTGGGAGCACATTTCCGCTTGACGAGCAAAGATCTCAAGTTCCTTGCATTTGCTGCTTCTTCGACCGATATCTCCGATGAAACCATCGTCGTGAATTCGTTGATCCTTACCAAATTTGAAGGGAGCAAATCTAATGAAACTTTCACGATTCAACCGGACTCGAGAGTTAGTAAAAGCAATACGCGCGATTGTCGCAGCCGGCAATATTTGAAAAGGTATTCCGACCTGCCGGATTCGAACCAGCGACCTAAGGATTTCTCTCTACCGTCTACAGTCCTCCGCTCTACCAACTGAGCTAAGGTCGGCTGGTGATACACTTTCAAAGTTTAACATTTTTTTTTCCTATAAACTCAATTGATACCCACATTCATCTAGCTCTCCTTCGTTTCAAGTGAAGCACGCATCACAAATGCGAAGCTCAAAAAACGACTGCCTCATCTCAAGCTTCCTTCCGAGAAAACATGTGTCCATGCCATATGCTATCGTACAAGCTTACTATTCCATAACCTCATTCAAATATTTGAATACTCAATACTAAAGCTCAATATTTCATGTCTAGACACTTTAGAATACTTGAATACTCGATGTAAGCTCGCTACTGCATCCTATGCATATACTCGATACCTCTAGTTGCATCCACTAATGTTAAAACTCACAAGTGCATACCACATATATAGTAGATACCTCTAGTTGTATACACTACTTGAATACCCAATGTTAGACCTCATTGTTGCAAAATATGCATCTACTTAGCACCTCTACCCAATGTCACTATTGAATACCCAATGTTAAATCTCATTATTGCATGCTGCCAATCTATGTAGCACCTCTACGCAATGTCACTATCGAATACCCAATGTTAGAGCTTGCTATTTCATGCCACACACATACTTTGCACCTTTAGTCATACACAATACTTGGATATCGAATGTTAAAGCTCAATATTGCGTTCATGCCACACACATACTTCACAGTTCTAGCCACATTGGAATGCTTTGCTCAATCCTAAGCTCCTAATATTTCCTTTGCTAGCTAAAGAGTCACTATTCCACTCCATGCATGCCACTGTCCATTTTTGTTGTTATCACATCCCATGGCATCACATGCAAATTTTCTTCATCGCCACTCAACCAAAAGGACTTACGAAACTACTTCTCAATCTAGATCCAAGCAATTTTTTGTGAGAAGATTGTTGTGGTCGCAATATAAACCATTATAATGACATTCAATACCATGCATTTCCCCAAAAAGAATTTGCCTTGCCTTGTCAACAAAAAAATTGGATATTTCTCTCTATTTTCTAGTGGAGCCATTCCAGCTTTTTCTTAGAGGTGATATCAACCCTAAAGAACATCACAAATTGTAGAAGATGGTACTATGTTTGATTAGTTGGAAGTGAAGATGAGCCACTCACTAAGGGGGTCACCCATTAAAGGAAAGATACACTTTATAGAAGCCTCATAAGGAATGGATTAGGAAAGATCAACCTTAATTAGTCCCTCTTTCATGGTTAAATTTGCATGTCTTTTTGTCCCTTGCCTTTCTTTTCATGAGGGTAGCTACCCTTTTCACCCTCCAAGCCCACCAAAGAAGTTATATAAATCCATCTCACTTCCAAAAGTTCATAGATTACATTTTATTCCAAAATATTATTTTATTTTTTCACAAAAAAATATTTCTTTATCTTAACAAGTGTCCATACCCATTTTCTATACTCTATTTTGCATTACAAGGCTTCCAAACCAACATTATAATTTTCACACTCTACACATGTTGTATATGGGGTCCACCAGAGATAGTTACATAACTACTTAATGCATTGCTAGTTCTCCTAAGTGTCAAGTGCCACAATAGTAGGGTGGGCTAATTTTGACCCAAAAATAACTTTCCAAGATATCTTCATCTGTAAAGGTGCCTAACCATATTATATGCTCAAGTAATCATCTTTAATGCTCTATTTTACTCACTAGTGCCTCCAAACCAAAACTACACTTGGAAAATCAAGGACAACTACCTCTCCTATCCTACATTACCTAATCATACCACAAGGAAAGTGGACTTGCATGTGCATGTGGATGAGGAGTGTGCTATAGCAAAGACCACTTACAACAAGTGTGGATGAGATGCAAAAACAACTTCCCAATATAATTCAAAGGGAAATAAAAATATTAACCTTTTGGTCGATGGTTCCTTGTATCCAAATGACCCTAGCACTAGGCTAAAGTTGCCTTTTAAGTCTATTTCTTCCTTGCTCACTTATGTTGGGATTGGTGAACAACATCTATTAGGATCTTGCAAATCTTTACATGACAATGTTCATAGATATCAATATTATTGATCAATGTGACATATTGTTCATCAATCTTTATTGTAGTCACAAGGTTCTTTGAATATATTTCAAAAAGCCTTGCAAGACTAGAAAAATAAAGTACTTAAGCTAGAAGAAGAACTAAAGCAACTCAAAGATAATCTATAGTACAACGATAATGATGCTAGAGGAGGTGCAAATTGAATAATGCTTGGAGATGGAGAATTCATATTTCAAAGTAGCTCTAGAGAAAATGGAGAAGGACAATAACATAACAGAGGCGAGGTTGCAAAGGCATAAGCATCTACGGCTATAATGAAAGAAAACTTCACCTACATTGTATGAGGTTTTTATGGATGTCCATATTAAAAGTTCATAGTAAAAGAAGTTCAAATAGCTTGTAATATAGGTGAGGTTAGTCGACAAAGCTATGATGCAATATACAAAATGATAGCAAATACATTGGCTTGTAGCAAGATAAAGCCTATGATCATGCTCGCCCATTTAGGTTTAGAGCTACATAATGATCATAGAATGCATCAATTGGGGGTTTAATCAAGAAACACACTTTTACATAAGAGAAAATGAAAGTGGAAAATTGAGGAGCTAAAGAATGCCCATTTTTGGACTTTGCATTGTGTCATGCACATATTTGAAAAGCTTTTGAAGTTGCATATTAAGTATGTATACACAATATAAACTCCCTATAGACACCAAGTGGGGATTGAGAAAACTATTTTTAAATTTCTAAGGTGTGCATGGGGGCAAGGTTAACATCCAAAATAACCAATAGGCATCAATGCTAACTTATAATTTAGCCTAGATGATATCAATGAGTGGGATGAAGGCCTAGAGATTCCTCAACAAAATGGTTGGCAAGTTATCAAAGATAAACTTGGAGCTTTGGTAACATTTTACAAATATAGTGTAAATTTGGAAAGAATGCCCACATGAAAGTTTGGTATTCTTTTGCTAAATTGGTTTATAAATGTTGAAACCTTTAATAAATCCTTCAATTTGAGTGAAATTCCATAAAGTAGTTGATGGTTTTACAAGGTTAGTTATCAATGTTTGGGGAGACCAACATCACCCACTATATGGTTTGTTTTAAACTTTACTTCCTTGTCTTTAGTTTTTAAATACATAATTCACCATTAAATGTCTAGTGCCAATGGCTTCATATATTTGCAATACATATTGTACACTTGTGGATAATAAATTTTTGAGAAGTATGGATCTTTAGAGCTATGGAGCAACCAAGATATGAAGAGATTGTATTACTGTGCTCATGTTGCCTATTTTAAGAACAATTACTATAGAGGTGGGGGCATAAATTATAACTACCTTGTCCTAATGTTTAGTTTGTTTTGATAAATCTACCTTTGGTTAATCAATTACATTGTAGAATGCAAAGGCTACCACATTAGCTAAATCCCTTAGGCAAGAAACTCATGCCTATGATAGAGAAAGGCTTGTGAAACACATACGTGATAAATACACATGCAATATGGCACATGGTGAAAGGTGAGAAGGATCGAAGCTTGCACGCGAGCTATGGCGGGAGAGCAAGAGCAAGAAAGAGAGAGACAAGAAATGGGAACTCCAACAATCACAATGTGTGACCGGGCCTTCCTTTATTCAAACTGTCACTAAAAGAATAAAGAATAAAGTGACGTGACGGGCGCCCGCCACCTGCAGTGTGCAGTGGCGGGTACTGTCAGTGTAGTAATACACGGGGCGGCACGGCGGAGGCGCCTTTACCCCCAACAACCTCCCACTTAAAGGCGAATCTGCCCTAGTGAGAGAGAAAAGAAAAAGAAAAGACAGTATAAATGTACATAGGTACAAGGGATGAGGAAAGGTGACATCTCATCCAACGCCCATCAACCTCCTGAGGAAGGCAAAGCGCTCAGTAGTGAGGCTCTTCGTGAGCAAATCTGCAGGATTCTCGTCAGTGGAGATCTTGACAAGGTCAACAGACCTGTCCTCCACGACACCACGTATGAAGTGATACCTCACCTCAATGTGTTTCGTCTTCGCATGGAAGACCGGATTCTTAGCCAACTGAATTGCACTCATAGAATCCGAATGCAGTGTAGGTGTAGCATCAATCCCAAGGTCAGCAACTAGACGGCCTAACCATATGGCCTCCTTGCAAGCCTCAGTGGCTGCAACATACTCGGCCTCAATGGTAGACAAAGCCGTACACTTCTGAACCCTGGACATCCAAGAAATAGCCCCTCCAGCATAGGTGAATACATAGCCAGAAGTGGACTTCCTACTATCTGCATGTCCTGCATAATCGGAGTCAGTGTACCCCACGACCCCTGTATCCTGGCTGCCATAGCAAATACACATATCTGTTGTGCCCTTCAGGTACCTCATGATACCCTTCACGGCATCCCAATGTCTGCTGCCAGGTGTAGCCATATAGCGTGCCACAACACCAACTGCATGTGCAATATCTGGACGAGTGGCTATCATGGCATACATCAAACTGCCCACGGCTGATGCATAAGGGATCTTGGCCATCTCGGCCCTCTGCTCATCTGTCTGCGGACAATCGGCCTGTGATACCTTCACATAAGAAGGTAATGGACAGCCAATAGGCTTTGCGTCCTGCATGCGGAAGCGCTCAAGGACTTTATGAATGTACTCCCGCTGTGAGAGATACAAAAGTCCCTGATGCCTATCGCGCTTAATGCGCATCCCAAGTATATGTGAGGCCTGTCCCAAATCCTTCATCTCAAAGCTCTTCTTTAGCTGAGATTTAAGAGCATCTAGCTCATCATGAGCTTTCCCTACTATCAGCATATCATCAACATAGAGTACCAAGATAAGCAAACTGCCATCACGGGCTTTCTTCGTGTAAAGACACGGATCCATAGCACTCCTGCTGTAGCCCTGTGAATGCATAAAGGCATCAAACTTATGATACCATTCCCTAGGTGCCTGCTTCAAGCCATACAAGCTCTTCTTCAACTTGCACACTAGGTGCTCCCTGCCAGGTTCTGCAAAGCCCTTAGGCTGATCCATATAGATCTCATCATGCAAGTCCCCATGTAGAAAAGCCGTCTTGACATCCATCTGATATAGATCTAAGTCAAGCTGTGCAACCAAAGCCAAGACTAAGCGCAGGGTGGTCATCTTAACCACAGGAGAGAAGACCTCATCAAAGTCCACACCATGTTCCTGCTTAAAACCCTTTGCTACCAATCTAGCCTTGTATGCCGGCTTGGGGTGTCTAGGGGTACTTTTCAGCTTGTACACCCACTTGCATGGCAAAGCCTTCTTGCCCTTAGGCAAGGCAACCAAATCCCAAGTCTCATTCTTATGCAGGGAGTCTATCTCAGACTGCATAGCCCTCTCCCAGGAGTGACTGTCACCCCTGCGCATAGCCTCATCATAAGTGAAAGGCTCTCCTGGATCTGTAACCAAAACATAATGCATAGAGGGCTGAAATCTGTCAGGTGGACGTCTATCTCTAGCAGACCGTCTCACCGCAGGCTCTGCTGCCTGTCTAACTACCTGCCCAACATCCTGGCCCTGTGGAGGAACTGCTGCAGGCTGTACTACTGGCTGTGCTGGAGCTTTAGGCTCCTCCTGAAAGATCACTCTACGGATCTCAACCACCTTCTCAAGCTGCCTGTGCATCTTGTCTTCATGGAAGACGACATCATGGCTGCGTACTATTTTCCGCGCCTGCGGATCCCATAGGCGATAGCCCATCTCTCCTGACTCACCATAGCCAAGGAATATGCATTTAATGCTCTTTGGATCCAATTTACTCCTCTTGTCCTTGGGCACATGGCAGAATGCCTCACATCCAAAGACACGGAGATGCGCATAAGAGGGTGGCTTACCAGCCCAAACTTCCTCTGCAACCTGGAAATCCAATCCACTGGAAGGCGATCGGTTTATGACATGCACTGACGTACTAACTGCCTCAGCCCAAAAACTCGGGGGTAGGCCTGCATGGCTAAGCATAGAGCGCACACGCTCCTGAATAGTCCTGTTCATGCGCTCAGCCAAACCATTCTGGGGTGGGGTGTAAGGGGCGGTCAACTGACGCTTAATACCCCTGTCATCACAAAACTGCTCAAAAGCATGCGAGACATATTCTCCCCCATTATCTGTCCTAAGGCATTTCAGCCTATACCCAGTCTGGTTCTCAACAAGAGCAAGCCATCTCTGAAAAACTGCCAAGACATCGGACTTCTGCTTTATGGGATAAGCCCACACTTTCCTAGAAAAATCATCAATGAAGGTAACGAAGTACTTCGCGCCACCCATAGACATGCAAGGCATAGGCCCACAAACATCGGAATGCACCAATGCCAAGGGCTCACTCATGCGTGGCCTACCCGATTTCTTATGCGTAGACCTATTCTGCTTACCATAAAGACAATGATCACACGAGTCAAAACATGCATAATCCAAAGGCGGAAGATACTGCAAACCAGATAACATTTTCATTCCTTTCAAAGACATATGCCCCAAACGGGCATGCCAAAGTGATACATGTGGGATAGAGCCCACTGCCAAAACATGGTCTACAGAAGACCCAGATACAACAAGAGGATAGAGGCTGCCAGCCTTGGCGCCTCTAGCAAGCACAAGTCTGCCTTTGGTAATCTTCCAGGCAGAATCCCCAAAACAGACATGAAATCCTGCATCATCCAACTGTCCTGCAGACATAAGACTACGCGTAAGCGCAGGTACATGACGTACATCCCTGAGCAAAAAGGAACTGCCAGTGGAAAACTGCAACTGAATATCTCCACAGCCCACAATATCAAGAGACCTGTCATCTCCAAGTCTGACTGATCCAGATACAGTACGGTAAGAGTGAAACCACTCACGGTAAGGCGTCACATGGAAGGACGCACCTGAATCCAATAACCAGCACTGTGCATACATACTAGGTGTCTCAGTCAAGTGTGAAGCATCAGAAGAACTAGCTGCAAGTATAAACTCATCACCACCATCGGACTCTTCAGTCTGCGTGACATTAATTTCCTCAATCTTGACGTTGGACTTCATAGGTACTATGCTGCGATCAGAGGACTTCTCCTGCACTTTATCTTTCCCCTTATCCTTGCGCTTCTCATTGCGCAACTCATGACACTGTGGTCTAATATGGCCCTTTTTCCCACAATGATGACAAGTGACATTTGCATTGCGTCCACGCGACTTACTACGCAACTTGCCACCACGAGATTTAGACCGACCCTTCTGCGAGTCACGGCCTCGGCCATTACCACGGTCATACCTGTCATTCCTGCCTCTAACTGTCAAAGCATGACTACCACGAGAGGCATCCAAGTTTTTGCGATTCACCTCTTCTTGAAGAAGAGCACTCTCAACATCTGCCAATTTTAGAGTAGCACTAGAGGCACAAAGAGCAGTGCGGAATACATCCCATGACTCATTCAGAGTTCCAAGCAAGAAAAGAGGAGTTACTTCCTCTCCAAAGGTGATATCCTGCGAAGTCAGGTTCTTTAGTATAGCATGGAACTGGCTCAAGTGAGCAGACATAGTCGCATTATCCTTCATGTGCAGATCCATAAGCTGCTTCAACCAGTACATCTGACTCGCCGGACTTTTCTTATCATAAAGATTCTTGATCTTATTCCATAGATCCCATGCACTCTGTGCTTCCTCAAATACATTATAATGTACCTGTTCAGTGAGAGACAATACAATCGTGGACTTGCATAGCTCATCAAGTTCAAGCCAGTCGTCAATGTCCATAGTTTCAGGCTGCTCCCCACTCAACCGAAGTGGCTTAATCTGAGATTTCTGCACCAAAACCTGCCATATTTGACTCTTCCAGTAAGAGTAGTTGGTACCATCCAACTTTGTAATGTTAAAGATGGCACTATCATGCGAAGATGACGCCATTATGCAGGCTGGAAATGCCCAAACAGTCCAAAACTGCTTGCTGTTTTACTGCAGAAACTGCCCAAAAATGACCAAAACGGGGTCCAAAGGGTGAGCAAAGTGTGCCAAAAGTTGCTGCCCACTTAGTACTAGGTGCGGTACACCAAATCAGGATATTTCAGCATGAAAAGTACACCTCAGTCCACCAATAACTGCTTGCTGTAATAAATTGCAGGTATGCAGTCTAGAGAGCAAACTGTCCCAAAATAGGATCCAATGTCAAGCAAACAATGCTAGGTCCAAAGCCGGCATGAAACGGACATAAGCAAGGCCAATGACAGTGAAAAGAACATGAGCTCAACACCGAAGCATGTCAGAATAACATCTGCCAGTGAAAGGCACACCCCCAGACACTTTAGGCAAAGTGTTCCTGTAACTGTCAAAACCTGACACAAATAGGTGTCTACTCAAAGAGAAAGATCCAAATATGAGACTCAGCTCATAAGCATCCTGTGAACCAAGAGTACATCAATGCATATCCTTAAAGATCGGAGTATGATCCCAAAGTCTCAATGTGTATGTAGCTGCTCAAGACATAAACTGCTCCAAATACATGTAAGTGCTCCAATAGCATGCAACTGTCAAAGGTCAAGAAAGCATGTAAAATGCTCCCACTGGCACAAAAGGCGTACAAAGCAAGCTTAGAAGCTCAAACAACCCAAGAGAAAGCACCAGTGATAAGTGACCCTGTCAATGCATCAAGCGCATCCGAGAGAGCATGACATACATGAAGCACCGGTCGTATTAACCATGAAGCAATACATAAGCCCAAATAAGCTCTCGGTCAACTCAATGACATCCAAATAGCAACCAAGATCAGTGATCAAGTAAGCCGGGAATGCTCAAATACATCCAAATCCAAGCTCCAAATGTCGGTATGGCATACACGAACCAAATAGCATATGTCACGAACCAAAGCATGTAATGCAAAAGCCTAACTGTCAAGCAGAGACATGAGGCATAGGCGGTCCACGAGCATGCCGAGTCGGTCCAAATGCCAGTGAAGACGGAGCTAATGCGAAGCTCAAAAGCATCCCATAATCTCATACATATGCTCCAAGTCGTCCCCAAATGTCAGAGATATCATGCCAAAGCTCAAAGCATACATCTGGTATCGGTAGGTAAGTGCCAAAGCATGTAAAGTACCTTCAGCCCACTGTTATTCCAGCATGTATTTACTGTTCTAAACAGTAGATTTCAGCCCCAAATTCAAGCCAAAATCATGGTCAAACCAAATGCATACATCCCCAATACATCCGGGTAGGAAGTAGACCGCATACGGGCATCAAACAAGGTAACCAGAGTAGAGTATAAGCATTAAATGCCAATGCCAAGTGTGGCTGCCCTGTTTCCAGCACTGTATAACAGTAAATAACAGTCCCAAATCAGCCAATATTTCAAGCCAAAATCATGGCATAATCATGTGCATACATTCCCAAGGCACTAGGCATCATGTAGACCGCATACGGGCATCAAATAGCACAACCGGAATGGAGTATAAGCAACAAATGCTAATGCCAATGGTGCTGCCCTGTTTTCAGCCTGTTATGACAGTTTATGACAGTCCCAAATCTGAAGAAATCAGCCCCGAAAGATCAAGACCAATACCCAAAGCTTGAACGACATCAAACATGAAGTCTATAGCCCTCTTGATCAAGGTAGAGAGCAAGAAGCAATGGCCAAGTGTGGAGCTGAAGTAGATGAGTGCTCACAGCCTGGAAAAAATGATGCAATCTGCCCTGTTGGTGCTGAACTTGCTGTTGCTCCACATGGGCTGAAAAGGGGGTAATGGGGGGCTCAATGATGGCCCAAGGTAGGCACATACCAAGCCATGAAGGCCCAATGCAAAGGGGAGGGAAGATATGAGCTATGGAGCTCAAGAAGAGTGGCTGCCCTTTGTTCCTGCCCTGTTTCAATCTGAGAATACACTCAAATGCCTGCAAATGCTGAAGCAATACCTCAAGGGCAAGGCCCTGATGAAGCTCAAGAAGGCCAGGATGGAGCTCGGGAAGCCGGGGAGAGTCGGGAGCTCAAGAGGTCGGCTATGGCTGCCGGGATGGAGACCCAATGCGTGAAGCGAGTCGATGCGAAGGTCGGGAAGCACCGAGTCGAGCTCGAGCAAGAGAATGCCAAGCTCTGATACCAGTTGAAAGGTGAGAAGGATCGAAGCTTGCACGCGAGCTATGGCGGGAGAGCAAGAGCAAGAAAGAGAGAGACAAGAAATGGGAACTCCAACAGTCACAATGTGTGACCGGGCCTTCCTTTATTCAAACTGTCACTAAAAGAATAAAGAATAAAGTGACGTGACGGGCGCCCGCCACCTGCAGTGTGCAGTGGCGGGTACTGTCAGTGTAGTAATACACGGGGCGGCACGGCGGAGGCGCCTTTACCCCCAACACATGGTGAGACAAAGAGAAGGGCCAAAATGGGCTTGCATATGAAACCAAGTTCGAATCCCCTTAAACCCTTCTTAGTAAGTAACTTGTATAAAAAACCCTTGTTGTTTACCTTATTCTCCATATCACACTTCTAGTAGTCTCTATTTCCCTCTACTCCTCTAATCCACCTCATAGCCCACACCAAGCAAACAACATGATATGAAGTGCTACTAGACCAACCATTCTCCAATACACCATGGCTAGGCAAAGATATTCCTATCTTCTCTTTGACCAAAGGCTTCGCCTACTACCACTTTCTTGAGACCATGTCATTTGTCCAAATGTCAAAAGATAGTCCCCATCCAAGCCTTAGAGGCATTGAAAAGAGCTTGTGAAGAAGAAAATTATACTGAAATGAGCAAGCAAGTCTTAGAGGCATTGAAAAGAGCTTGTGAAGAAGAAAATTATATTGAAATGAGCAAGAAATCCAAGAAGAGAAAGTGGAAACAACCACAATGATGAGGAGCATGTGGATAAGGGCATCACTCCTATCAATAAGGTGGAGAGTGATGATGGTGACGAGGGCAATGAAGTTGGTGACATAAATATTTAGATGTAATCACACACAACCAGCACATTGACACTATTGAAGGCAATATCTATAGGACTGAGGTAAGTGTAAAGACCATCAAAGGATATTGAGGGCATGTGACTATAAGAAATATGATTTCTTCCTAACAAGAAATATATCAAATTGAACCAAGAAATATAACAAAATCCATGATCAAGGAAACCGTAGAAAATGCTCAGATTATAGTGCTACAGAAATACAACAAGTAAAATGGATATGGCAGCAAGGCACCCACCTCTTGCAATGGTGGAGCAAGGACCTAAACCTATGCTCCATTACAGTGATGTGCCAAGCTACCCACAAAGCAAGACATGGTACCCCATCCCTCTCATCCTCCCTAACTATTGCCTCAATTGGAGGCAGAATCACATCCCCTACCTCTTGCTATTGCTTCCCAATTGGGCCCAGTCTCAATCTCAAAAGTATGAGCCCAAATAGCATGATGAGGTTCAAAAGTATGGATGCCTAACCATAGGATAAAGAGAAGCAATATTTACCACTTGATATCCCCTCAAAAAATCCATAATGACCAAAAGAGAGATTTTTCACACAATGACTTGATTAAGAAACAAAGTAATTCTTACATTAGAGAAGATATTACAACTACTTTAGGGCCATCCGCAATAGATACTTGTAGTTATGATGCATTGGTCTATCTAGTCCTTAAGCATTTGCCTTTCTTTTCTTGCTTGCTAATGCCACTTCTTTGCCTCATATATTGGACCAATAGTGGTGCTTATCTCCATCTCCTTTTGGATTGCCCCTAGAGCCATTCCGCCAATACCCATGGGTTGAAAGACTCTCGCACACAAGAATGTTCCAAACATGCACTTGTCCATTTCTTTTTCATAAGAACGAGCTTGTGTGTTCCTAGTAATTGTGCAAGCATAAAGCCCCTTTGACATGGCCTTCAAGATGGGCAACTAGGCGCATGCTTCAAGAATAAAAGGGGCATGCACAATGGTAATTTCACTAATCAAGGTTTGATTGATGGCCCTCTTGGTGACTTGCAAACTCATGGATGTCAAAAATATCCTACATTGAAAAAAGTTAGTGTAATATCAAAACAAAATATAGAAAATAAGAATTTTTAGACTTACTTCTTGCCCATCATCTACAAAAATTTGTGATGATTTGTCAAGTCCACACTAGAGTTTGACTCATTAATGGGGGGTCTTGGTGATGCAAATCTTATACAAGTACTTTGCTATCACTGGTGTGGCTTGTATAATTTTGAATTCATGGAAGCCAAGTAGTGACTCTATTGCATTTTGCAGGTGTATTCTTTGGCCACAAATATATCTTCAAGGTACAAAGAATAATAATCAAGGGGAAATATGTCGAAGGCAAGGGAACATTCATGCACAACTACGAGCACGGATAACACCTCATCCTCCCTTAGTCCAAGCAATGTCTCCACACATAGAGAATGAAAAATTCATTTCCATCAATGACGACCTCACTTGTACTATTTTCAATGTGGAAATCAACATCCACACCTTGTAGCACAAACTAGGTGCTCCTGACCAAAAAAAAGGGGGTGGGGATAAAGAAAGGAAAAGCTCCCTCTACACGATTATCCACCATAGCACCATCAACTTCTTCACTTATTTGATTGATGGGTGTGTTCTTTGAATCAAGAGCTTCTCTTATAGATCCCCTCACACAACCTTCATATTGCCCACCTTTATTAGCAGATGGATCATCACCTTCATTGAGCAATAATACATGTATGGCAATCCAAGATAAGTAGTCCCTCCCAAAGCTTCTTGTATCCATAAGGCTTGGCCTCTTAGGAGGTGAGCCTCTTGTAAAAAAAATAAGGGTGAGATTCTCCAAAATTGAGTAATTCATTTATAAAAAGCTAGCTTTTTATTGATACAAGTTAGGAGATTGTTAGGTACCCAACCCTCCCTATGAATTCTAAAAAACAAAAGCATTTATTAACGCTAGTGTTTGTATATTGAGAATGATTTAATGAAAATTTTGGAAAATATAATAATTAAAAAAAGGAAAAAGATAAATAAAATCCATTGTTTAGCTGCATGTGTAAAAATGACAACATATTATATCAAAGGTGATCATTCTATATTATAGGGGATATTTGGAGATCGTTGTGTTAGAGTATCTAATTTTGTTGAGAGAAGATATGGTTATTCTCCCAATGAACTTAGTGCTTGAAAAGAAATTAAGAACCTATCAAAGAATGAAGGCTTCATTGTGATAGGTGGATACAAGGCAAGGGTACGAGGGGTACGTGAGAGAGAGAGAATGGTTGAAAAGTATGAACCTGGGTACAAGGTTATATAAGGATTGAAATAATTGTTATTTTAAGTAAAAAAATAAAAATTTCTTAGCTAGAATATTAAGAAATCAACTTTGATGTACATATTATCATAAAATTAAATTATAGAAAGCCAAATAAAACATAGAAGCCATCAATCTATCCACATTAAAAATATTAGTTATATTTGTAAGAAATCAATAAACCAATGTATACATTTTTGGAAAATTATATTATAGTAAAAGCAAATAAAAAGAGGAATCCATACATTTATTCATCATGAATTTCACTAAATAAACTCACCTTTCTACCACCAATAGATACCTTAACACTACCAAATTGGTAGCTTATTGGTAGCTACTAGTGTGGGGGCTTCTTGGCCTAGAAGATACCAATCTACTAGTTCCATACTTACATAAATTATATCCTTATAATGGGAGGTACTTGACATCTACAAATATCCTACCTTTTTTTTCCCATTATTGTTATTAGAACTAAATTTTGAAATTCTCTTTTTATACATAAATTCACAAAAAAGAGTGATCTTATGTTTGGTATAGAAGTAGCATAGATCAAAACCTTAACCAAAAAGCTTTCACAAACTACATTCATGATGATAACATGGATACTCAAGAGCAATAAAGAAACCAAAATTGACTAGAGCAATGCTATACATCAAATGGAGTGCATTGTAAATAGTGTCATATAATCTTGGGGATAGTGGAAATTTTCTATGTGTCCTAATTTATGCATTGGAAACTTGATAGCTCTAATGAGGTGGGATTGCAAGGTGACTTCAAGCTTTGATTGCAAGAGCTTAGATTCATATAGGGATTTTCTTGTGCTTATTGGTACCAAACTCCTTAACAACTAATGACCTTGTAGTATAAATATTTCCCCATGCATTTTCAAGTAAAGCGTCAATCCTCGTCCTTTCCTTTGTGCACTTCAAGATGTAGAAATCCACAAGCTCTTCATTGTCTTCTAGAGCTATAACTACAAAGTTATCACCAATATGAAGTGCATAAGCCAATGCATCATGATATCCTTCGTATGTTGAATCTTGCATCTTATAATCATCATTTGTATTGGTTGAAGGTTCAAGGGTAACATATTCCCATGATGAAACATGCATTTTTCTAGAACACCTCCTCCAAAGGCCTTGCATGCAAGCATTAAAGAATCATGCAAGTTGCCTACACCTTAGAGCCTTTCATGTCAACGAGTAGCCAAAGACACAATGTAATCCATTTGCATTGGGCATAGGCTTGCAATCCAAACTCATGCTTCTATCCATTTCACCTTCTTTAACCTCCTAAAACACTTGAGTAACTAGTCATTCTTTAGAAGGATATGTGGATATAGCCCCTTCAAACATGGCTAGTCTAAGAAAAGGAACCACATCAATTGCACATTGTAGCTTCACAGAGTTTGACTTTACTTACTCTTGTGTCACATGCATCTTGATGATAGCACCTACACCATCGTGTCTGCCCCTTTCATGACCTGAACCATGTGACATTTTTATACATGTCATTGTACCATATTAAACAACAAAGTAGAAAGATCTCTTTGCTTTGGAATATGATGTTGCACCTTCTGAGACCACACCTAATGTTCATTGAGTGACATCGCTAGCTCTTTTAACCGTCCAAAATGGAGCATAAAATAAAATGCTGAACAAAAAGGGTATAGTGGGTTTTATCATCATCAAATATATCAAAATGATAGTACTTTTAGACAATATTTGCAACATGTATATATGTTATGTGGACAAAGATTGTAACATGGTTAGAAAATTAATGCATGGATCGCACATAATTTTGTACCTTGGTTGTGTAGTTTTCAATGAAATATATATAGTCACAACCATATTTTTAGGGAACAAAAAAAAACACTCTTTAAATTGCTATGTCAACCGTCTGTAAACAAAATTATGCTTTATAAACATCCTCAAATGATCCCTAAACAATACCAAAAGCTCCTTACACCACATCTCCTTCATTAACAAAACTTTTCTTCCCTCCCCTCCCCTTCTCGATGCCTATACAACCAACTTCAACATCCTCAAATATCTTCAATGTTACCATGTGTGTAGTATATGATTCCTCTAATATCTTCAAATATCTTCATTGTTACCATGTGTGTAGTATATAATTGCTGTAATGGGTAGATAATTAGGTTTTGTAAGGGTCCACATTACAAGCAATTGCAAATCAAACGCTTTTGTGCAAAAACTAAAACACCTATCATTGGGGCATAAAACACATTCCCAAAGTTGTAATGTTGGAGAAAGCTTTGTATGAGAGTTGTATTTCTCATATTGACCACAAATATCACCTTAACAATTGCACTCTTTCCCCTCTATACACCATAGGAAACTTGTCTTATATGATTTATAACATCCCTCATAAATGACATTTGCTCATGTGTGATACAACAACAAGTGTGCTAATCTTGAAGCTTGTGCACAAATTAAGGCTTTAAATTCTTGAAGTCCCTTTTTTAAATTTGCACCTTTGGATAATCCTATTCGAAGGCAAGAAAGAACCCTACCTGTATTAAGTACATATAGTTAGTAAAGGTGTTGAAAAATTACAAATACATTATGGGCTAAAAATGAAATTGTAGCTCTCTTAAGTAGTAACAATTAGGAAGTAGCAAGGTGCTATTAAGCTATCAATAAAATATTAGCTTTCTTAAGTAGTAGCATGAAGCTGGTAGACTAGAAGTGGAAGACTGCTATCAAGTTGAAAACCAAATGGTAGCTCCCAATTTGCTAATTTAGTAACGCATTAGTAGTAGATAAGTAGAATACTAAAAGTAGTAGATTGGTAGCATATAAAAAGTAGTAGACTAGTATTAAATTGAGAAAAAAATGGAGGTTTCCAAGCTTCCAATATCTAATAGCACACTAGTAGTAGCATGAAAGCAACACACTAGGAGGACTTTGCTAGCAACCTAAAAGTAGCAAATTGATACGAAGTCAAGAACAAAATAGTAGCTCTCAAGCTACCAACTTAGTAGCCCACTAAAAGTAGCAGACATGTATCGAGTTGAAAACAACATGGTAGCTCCCAACCTACCAATCTAGTAGCACATTGGTAGTAACCTAAAAGCAATACACTAGTGGCATTTTGGTAGTAGCACACTAAAAGTAACATATTAGTATGAAGTTAGGAACAAAATGGTAGCTCCTAAGCTACCAACTTGGTAGCGCACTAAAAGTTTCACATTGGTATCAAGTTGAAAGAAAATATGTAGCTCCCAATCTACCAATCTAGTAGCATATTGGTAGTACTATGATAGCATACTGGCAAGACTAATAAGGTATTGGCTATATAGTAGACTTGGAGCTCATAGAAAACTACTAGTAGCTCATAGTGGTTTGGTAGCTAAGAGAGAGGTAATATTGGACTAGTAGTTAAATTAGTCTAGTAGGAATCTTGTAATATGCTAGTAGCTAACAATTTTGTAGTAGGGGGAGAAAGAATACAAGAATCCATGATAGGCAATGAAATATAGTTTTGTGGCAAGGGCAGAAAGAATACAAGAAATTTTGATAAAAAAGGCAATTATATGTCAAACTCAATGTGCATCCACAATCAATTGAAGAAAGATAAAAACAATCACAGAAACAATGCCAAAATGAAGAAAATAGACCGAAGGTTGCTTAAGAAGATGCATTCGATGTCCTGTATACACATAATTTCCACAAACATGTGTGGGAGCTCTTGCTCAACCACAAACATGTGTGGGGGCTCATGCTCAACCACCAAGTCCCACGGACTGCTTATTGTTTCAAGTGTTTCAAGCTGAGTGCAATGGCTACCTCTCACATAGCTGTGCACACTCTCACACCTACAAGTCTAGTGAGCTTACCTTTATGCTCGATCGAGTTGCCTCCTCCCTCAAGAAAGATAGATCCTCAAGCTCCAAGCTCCATGCTCCCTTGCCAGTTGCGAGACAAGAGAAGATAAGGGAAGAGAAGAAGAAGAGAGGAGAAGATAGAGAGCTTCTCCACCATGGTCCCTCACCCTCACGCACTCGGTCTCTTGCTTCCACACACTCCCTCTTCATGCACGAGCACAAGAAAGCAAGAATAAGAAGGAGAAGAAGAAGAGGAGAGCTAGTTTTGGCCACACACAAGAATGAGCTTATTCATTCACTTTTTGCCTTTTATACAAGCACTAATCCCCTTTGGGCACCCATCCCTTTTTTTACATGACAGGCCATTTTAGCCTAGGTCCTCTTTTCCTATTCCCTTCCTATTACATTGTGCCTTCACCCATGCTTGTCTACATTTACAAATTGCACATGAGGGAGCCTGGCACTCTCTTACAAAAATTTAGGGTGCACCTTTGCATTTAAAATGTGCCTTTCCTCTTTTGCACTTGCCCTGAACTTTTAAGGTTGTTGTCCTTGCACTTTTGGCCTTTTTTGCTCCTATTTCTTCAATCAAGACACCTTTTTCCACTTCGCCTTACGTCTTTTTAATTTTCTTTTTGCTTTCTTTACACTGGGGTTAACAGTAACCCCCCCCCCCCCCCCCCCCCCCCCCCCCTTAGCTAAGTGCCAGTAGTCCCATGGCGCTTGTTGACACTTGTTGATGAGGGATCCGGTAGTTGAAGGGTTGCCATGTGGGTTGATGATGGGGCTTTGTGGAGATTAGATGTGGAGAAGAAGAATCACAAAATGGATGTGAGGTTATGGAGGCTGAGAGTAGATTGAGTGGGTGACGGGGGCCTCCAAAGTTGTTGGTCGGTTGCAGATGGTCAAATGTACCTGAAAAGGAAAAGGAAGTGCACTACCTAGGGGATGCACTACTTGGGGGGCGTGCCTGCCTCACCGTGCAGTGCAGGGTGTCCCTGCTAGTGAAATTGGTAGTTGGGCTAAACCTCAGGGAAGCCCATGGTGTTGTCCCACACTTGGGGACCCATTTTGTGTACAAGAGGAGGTGCTTTAGGTGTAACCTAGGGAGACATGTCTAGTGAGTAATAAATCCCTAGATGTGTCTTGCCCTTAATGTGCCCTAAGTGTGAAGTGGGGGAACAAGCATGGCAAGGGGTTAGGCACAGAGTTGGCCAATTGAGGACACCGGATGCACCTAACTTAAGAACCCCTAGGTATAGTGTTTGTGGCACTCTGATGTTACATGAGAAAGCCCTTCATTCCTTTTCTTTTGCTTTGTGTGGGTCTTTCTTTGTTTTCTCTTTTTTTTTTGAGATACACTTGGAGGGAGCAGACTAGGCCTCATCTTGATGCTCTTTATTAGTAGCTACATTTTGAGGGGGCCTAAGAGATTTGCCAAGGAATGCATAGCTTTGCATGTAGCCCTTTTGGTTAATTCTTACATTGAGAGGGGTAGTAGATAGGAAAGGAGTATTGCACTTTGAGAACCTACTATCACTCATATATGTCAAAAGCCTCATTCAAAAAGTTGGCAAGAGAACATCCCTTAATATCACGCGGGTCATTCCACAATTGTCTATACATGCATTGATATCAAAATAGAGGGGTGGCATGCCTACAAATTTTTGTTTTAGTAGGATTTGCAAGAGGTGGAGGTAATTACAAGCGGTAGGGAAAGTGGGGTGGTCGGGTTATATCATGAACTTGTCCAAGAAGTGAGTGATGGAGGATCAAAGGTCTTATGCCCCAAAGGTCAAGTATTCTGCAGGGTTGGCAGCAGTGACATTGTAGATCAAAGGGAAGTTATATCTATCATACTTTTCTTGGTCAAATCCACACTGTGGCACCTCGAGTAAGCCATGTAGGTGGATTCATCCCTTTTATGTGGTAGTGTGTTACAAAAAGCCATCCATGCCTAACATTTTTATACTAGATCTTTCGATGCCATTTTTGGTTGGGATTCATAGCCTTTGACTTTTCTTAGCTCTTCCATGACCTTATCCTCCTAGTATTTTGCAGGCTCTTTTCTCCATAATGTGGGATTTTTAACCCTCCCGTTTAGCCACCACCTCCCTAGCCACTTTGAGAGCTAGATGGCTCCTTCAACCACTTGTAGAAGCAACACTTGATTCAGGGTAGAATAATTCAAATTCAAATGGCCTACACCTATTCTCCCACCACTACTCCCAATGGTTCAATTCCCGTGCCCAATTGATAAGTAGTTATTCCTCAATTTGCAGCATCTGGATGTCGAGCACTTCTTGTGGTTTGGCATTAAACTTCCTCCTCGTGAGTTCAGCCAACTCCTTATGTTTCCTTTTGGCCTTGATCATTCTTTTTGTGGTGGTAGAATCTTCTTCTTCTTGGCCTTTTGCTTCTATTGATGGAGGTGGGGGCATGCTTTGTTCACTAGGTTGTTCCATGATGTCATCAAGTTGCTCAAAATTGGGCCCTTCTTCCCTTGGTGGTTTTTCTTGGGCCATTGTGGTTGGTTGCTTTGGTGCTTTTGCTCTCCAGTTCCATGTTGCTCTAACTCTTCCTTTGAGTGCCCTACTTGCATTAGAAGTTGCCTTTGTTGCACCAAGCTTGCTAGTTCTAGGGGTGTGCTCTTGGAGACCATTCCTTATGGCTCTCCTTGAGATCTTCAGCTTCCTCTTTAGCCCTTCCATGGAGTCCTCATCTCTAGCATGAGTTACATGAAGCACTGTTTTTAGGAAGGTGTGTTGCTGGACTTCTAGCCCTACCTCCACTACTTTGGCCCTTGCTTTTTCCATGATTCTCCCACTTTCTATTAGGGCAAGGCATTTGGCGATGTCTCCAATCCTTCCAAGGTTCCTCCCTTCCCTGACCTTCTCCTCCATCTTTCCTTGACTCTGGCTTAGCTCTTGTCATAACATTGTCACCACTTCCTCTTGTTCTCTCTAGATCGCCAATATATTCTCCTTATCTTGTTTGTGATGGTTCAACTAATCTTTCAATCGTTCCTACTCTTGGAGGGTCCTAAGGAGTTGGTTTTTTGCCTCTAGCAGCCTTTTAGTTGACACCTTTGTCTTTCTGTGCCCTAGTCTCTTGTAGTTACTTTTACAGGCATTCCTTTTGTCGTCTCTCCTTATGGAACTCTGCATGAGCCTTTTGCCCCTGTTTGAGGCTTGAAAAGTCAATTTCCAACCCCATTTTGCTCTCTATCTTCTCCACTTAGAGTTTCTTTCTGCACTCTCTTCTTCCTTCTCCACCTCCACATCCCTCCTTGTGCAATGTCCCATTACTTAGTTTATTTTAATAAACAATGTGCATATACATTCAAAATAAAATTGATTTATGCTGCATGTTGTTTTAAAAAGTTAGCTCTAATTATGAAACTGGCTCTACTTATGAAGATAATTGTTATTATTAATGAGGTATTATATGCCAGTTCATGGAAGAAAAATCCCAAGACTAGCTTATTAAAACTATATTTATAGTCTAGAACAACAAAAAGAACTAGCCTAGTGGATAGTCACTTGGCAGTTAAGTGCACTTGGGTGACGACACTACCGAGATGGGTGACTCCCCGGGAAGATTTTTCTACAAGCTAGTGGGAGCTTCTCATGTGTAGCCAACGACACCAATGAAGCCTTTGTAGTTCGTTGCCAAGTATGCCAAGGCCAAGATGCCAAGGTCTATGCCTTGGATTGACGCCCACCTGACGACATGGTGCGTTCTCACCCATATATTCGTCAATTTGTATCTTTGCACTGCACAAATGGAGCCCCCTCCCTGTCGTCATCGATGATGTTGTCAAAAACGCTAAAAGAAAATTGTTCTCTCTTTATCAGCGATGATGCCATCGAAAAATACTAAAAAGCAAGCATCTTCTCTTTACCCTCCCCCCATTACTATATAAACATGGGTAGATCATCATGTTAGAAACAACTACGATCCATTCAGAAGTTTCTCTATTGTTGATGCGATGAAGCTTTGTTGCAATATGCTAAATCTCTCCCTCTCTCTCCACACCTACATAGAAGTGCTGCTCAAATCCATTAGCTTATTGCATGGCTCCCAAGAGATGTCGAGATGTTGAGCAAGGACACACTCAAAGAGCAAGGAAGTGGTTGCCACTACTGAGGAAACTTAACACGATGCTGAAGCGCAAGCGGAAGTTAACCCCGAACCCATTCAAACCAAAGAACCAACCATCCCACAATAAATCGAGGTTGTAGCCATAAACCATAATCATGATAGACGGTCGAACAAAGATAATCAAGTTTAGCATATTAAAAAAAGAATTACTTTCTAAGCTATTAACTCTATAATTTCCTAATGAGGGATAAGCTAGTCCATTACATACGATCGGTTAGAACGTACTTAAACTTCCAAAAATGTGTTAATGTTATCAATTGATTTTTAAAAATGAATACAAGAATTGATGGAGGGGATAGATTCCATGCATTGCATACATTAACAAGTGTGTTAAAAATGTCTTATGGTTATAACTGCTTTTGGATTTTTGAATGATGAATTATGGCTCTTATGATTCCCTGCTTGCACAGATGGACGAATTGTGGATTATGGTGGTTTGGAACATTGGGATCCCCAACCTAGTTCTCCTTAACACTCTACGGAGAATGGAAAAACCCACTTGCGGGTGGGGATCCTATGCTCCCAAGTGAGGTAGGTGTTTTTTATTTTTGATCACTTGAGCTCTTGAGAGGGCAAAGGGCCAAGTGGTAAGTGTCCCTGTTATGTAAGATGGCTCCTAAGGTTTAAGGAAGCTTGGAGGGGGGATTCGAGCCAGTCAATTCCCTGTTGACCGTGGATGGAGTGTGATCACATATAGTCAAATCCCAAGGGATTGGAAGGTCCTATCCTAGGTTGGAGGATGTCTTTCTATAGAAAGACGGTTTTGTACCACTCTGCAGAGTGATGATTTTGGATGTTACTATGAAATAAAGTATCAGATTTTTCGAATGGTTTGTTATGTGCTAAAGATTGAGTTTAACAAACCCAATTTAATAGAGTAATAAAAAGAGGCTGGTTTTATATGTCCAAACAATGTGGTAGTATGCTTTGCTAATGAGAAAACTAAGCAAACCCCATTGAGGAAAGTGGGAGGCTTCGATCTTGATGACAACCGAGCGCCTATGGCTGGGTGGATCCGATAAGTCAACATTAGATAGAGATGATTAAATTGTGACCCTCCCAATATTGATAAGATTAGTTACCAGGTATAACACTGTTTTAGGAGGTTGGAGTTGAGATTTTACCTTATGGGTAGGGGGATTGAGTTTCACTCTCCCATGTGGGCATTAGATTGATGTTAGGGGTGACTTGTTGAGGCTTCCCCTGTGAAGTAGAATTGAGATTTCCATGTTCAACTAAGTCCAAGGTTTCCCATGGGGAGATGGGACGGTGAGGTGCATGGATATGAATTTTTGTTGACTATTAAGAGGACTCCTCCAGGTATGTTGGAGGAGGTACCTCACACATGGTATCAAAGCCTAGGTTTCAAAAGAGCCTTTAGTGCAAGGTTTAGTGTAAGGTATGTTGGAGGAGATACCTCACACATGGTATCAAAGCCTAGGTTTCAAAAGAGCCTTTAGTGTAAGGTTAAGTTGTCAACGCATAAAAGGAATTAATAAAATAACCATACTTGTTTGAAGAAAAATATTATTGATTATCTTGCACTAACACTAGCATACACATTGTGCTCATAGGAACTTAGTGATGGGGAAGCTACACATTTGCGGGATATTTTTCCCATCATGTATCAAGTAGCCTTCGGGTCAAATAAATTATCATACCGCGAGGCTATATTTGAGATAATGGAGATGATCTTTATTCCTCCAATTGTATAGCAACCTCATCCCAACTCATAGCACATGGGAGATTTATGGCCAAAGAATAGGTCACATATGGGGATATATTATGGGCGTAACATTCTTCTTCATTACAAACTATGGAGGGTTCGACGGGCTGAACAACTAATGATAGCTAAGATATATCTTTTGTTCAGTGCCTTTTCTAAATGGTTACTAAATATTGGGGATGAGCATGTACCCGAAACCTTGTGGGTATATCAGAAAGTGTTACAAATAGTATCACCTGAGAGAGTTGTTGTAGTACCAAGAAAGCCTTATTTTGGTACATGGTGTTTTGGTTATCCCTAGTAACCACCATATTATGTTGTTTGCCATGTACATGAGAACCCACCAAGATATAAGAGTATAGACCCTGATACTTTTCATGAGGAAAGGATCCATGAGATGATGCATTGGTAGATCATAGTATGATCAATGCATCTTTGTAAATACTTTTCATAAATATAAAGTCTCGTTATTATTATTTATGAAGAGTGTGAGTTATGATCTTATGATGATAGTTGAGCTGCTTTGACAAGTTAATGATGAAGTACGCTTTATGCGAGTGATTTCTGAGATCATGTACTCCACTGCTTGCCAGTCAAACATGTTGGAATTAAGAGAAAGCGTAATGGCTATCTTATAGAAGACTCATCTATGGAGTTGTTTAAGCTTATGAAGGGGCTGAAATTGGAGCCCAAATCTGGGAAAGGGACGACTCTTACTTTTACTTAGACTCAACTCTGTAAACAAAGATGTGAAAGTCCATCCCAAGTTGTTGAAATGACTCGAAGTCCTCAAATTGATAGGACTTTATATGCACGATACACTTTGAATTAATAAGGAAAAATATATAGATGGAAAAATTTTAATGAGAAATAAATGGGTGTATGACCAATATACAAAGGTTATTTCTCTCGATAGGATCACCCTTATCGAGAGTGTAAAGTCAAAAAAATTATGAGCTTCCAAAGTATCCCAATCTCCCAAAATCTTATTGATTCCTAGAGACAAAGGCCAAACCACCTTGCTTTGTAACAAGGAAGTTATAGAGATAATTAGAATTGCCAACTAGTGCGAATTGATGAAGCATACAAGGAACTCCAAGAGAAGAAGTTTCTTCTTAAGCAAATGCCACCACCTAGGTTTAGCGGTGAAGGACCCGAGGTGGAGCAAGATGCAGAAGCATGGATTGAGGCTTTGGACAACTATTTCCTAGCTGCTGGAACTGCTGTTGCAATTCAGTCCATGACTGCTCGTCTTCATCTTATTGGCGAAGCTAAGTTTTGATGGAAACAATTTTGTTGAGATAAAGGTGTAACAGAAGCTTCCAAAACTTGGGAGGAGATCAAAGAAGCTATGAAAGGATGTTATCTTCCCCATTTTTTGAATTAATCAAGATGAATGAATTCTACAACTTATGACAACTAAGCCTAACCTTGAAAGGATACTATTCTAAGTTTGTGAGTCTATACAAATATACACCCCCAATGACAACGTCTCAATAGATTGCAAGGTTCTGCCAACAATGACTAAATCCACCTTTGGACACTCACCTTGAATCAATGAGACCAATGACTCTCAAAGATGCTCTTATGCAAGCAAAACCTATGGCCAAGGAAATCACTCGAAATAGCCAAAGGAACCGTCCAATAAACAACTATGGAAGGGGCTACCCAAATCGTGGTGTTGACATGGCCAATGCCAGAGGGAACGGTAGAGCTAATGCAATCACCCAAGGACCAAATGGGATAGAAATTAGGCAATGCTACCAGTGCAAAAGGATTGAACACCTAAGGGAAAATTGTCCTAACCGTCCTCAAAATCCTAGCCCAAACCAAGTTGGTGGAAGAGGTCGAGGGAACGATAACAACAACCCAGACTGTGGATGTGGAAGAACAACTGGTGCTCAGGTAAATACCATGATTGGACAGCTCGAGGAATGCACGTTAGGTGAATAAATTGAAAGAGGATCCATTCATGCTGTTGTGGAAAAGAAAGGAGTGGACCACCAATGTTCAGTAATTCAATCTCCAATTACTTACAAAGGTATGTCGTTTATAATCTTAATCGATTGTGGTAGCACGCATTCCTTTCTTGCACCCAAGACAGTTAAAAGATTGCATCTAGAATTTTGGGGGACAAGGAAAATGATAGTAGAATCGGCTAGTGGGAAGGAAATCGCCTCAACCAAAATTGTAGGGGAACTTCAATTTGAGTTAGATAGTCATATAACTGAAACAAAATTTTTAATCCTACCACTAGGATGCTAAGCTTCAAGGAGAAAGCTCTAATAAAGAAAGGTCTAAGATTAAGGATTATTGTGCTAGCAATGGTTGTCTATATTACCATGACTGCCTTTGTGTCCCAAAAAGACCAGAAGTGAAGGCCAAGATCTTATGGGAAGCACATGAAAACCCCATTGCAGGACATCCGAGGTAACCTAAGACACTCAATGCAGTTCGTGAGAGATATCACTAGCCAGGATTGAAAATGGATGTACTCGGTGCTTGACTTTGTCAAAGAGTCAAGGCTGAAAGGATCAAGATGGCTAGAGAGTTACAACCCTTGGACATTCCACAAATGAAATGGGAGTCAATAAGTATGGAATTTGTTGTTGGATTACCTACTACTGCTGGTAGATATGACTCCATCATGATAGTGGTTGATAAGTTGACAAAAGTTGTACACTTGATCCCAGTCAAAACAACCTATAAGTCATCGTCTTTAACAAAGAAGTATTTATGTTACATGGATTGCCAAAGAGCATAATCAGTGACCGAGACTCCAGGTTCACCTCTAAGTTTTGGACTTGCCTATTCCAAGAAATTGGAATGTAGCTATGCTTCAGTACTGCTTATCATCCTCAAACTAATGGCCAAACTAAGAAAGTGAACCAAACCATTGAAGATATTCTATAACAAACAATCAAAATGTTGCCATTCCTTGGGCAAGAATGTCATATACCTCTAAACTTCTCAGATCCCACTCTCAAAGTAGAGGCTTCTAAGGCTATGCTTGAAGAGATGGACCAACAAATCCAATTGATCCAATATGACATCCAAGTTGCTCAAGATCGGCAAAAGTCCTATGCAGATATTGAAAGATCCATAAGAACATTTAAGAAAGGTGACATGGTGTTTCTAAGGGTAAGACCTGAAAAGAGCTCATTATCCTTGGGAAAATACAAACATCTTAGTCCAAGGTATCGTGGACCATATGAAGTAATTAAAGTAATGGAAAGGCAAGCCTACAAGCTTAAATTGCCACCTCATCTCAAGATTCACAATGTATTTCATGTAAGCCTATTGAAACCTAATGTACCAAACCTCGATCGCATGCTTAATGGCGAACAAATAGTCATGCATGCCCAAGGAATTCTGGAAATGCAACCCGAGAAGATTCTAGATACAAGGAATAAACCTCTAAAAAGCTGAATCCTAAGAGAACAACTAGCATAATGAAAGGATTATTTTGAAGAAGATGCCACTTGGGTTGATGAGGTAACCCTTATGAAAGAATACCCCCAGTTTCTCTTGAGATGAGGACATCTCGATTTTTCTAAGAAGGGAAGAATGTAATGTCCCCATTACTTAGTTTATTTTAATAAACAATGTGTATATACATTCCAAAAAAAGATATTTATGTTATATTTTTTAAAAATAGCTCTAATCATGAAATTAGCTCTACTTATGAAGATAATTGTTATTATTAATGAGGTATTATATGCCAGTTCATGGAAGAAAGACTTGGGAAACCCTCCCAAGACTAGCTTATCAAAACTATGTTTGTAGCATAGAACAACAAAAAGAACTAGCCTAATGGATAGTCACTTGGCAGTTAAGTGCACTTGGGTGACTATACTCCCCGGATGGATGACCTCCTAGGAAGATTTTCCTACAAGCTAGTGGGACTTCTCATGTGTAGCCAATGGTGCCAATGAAGCCTTCGTAGCCCATTGCCAAGTATGCCAAGGCCAAGATGCCAAGGTTTATGCCTTGGTCACCGCCTTCATCGTAAGCCTTGAAGTGAGCCCGCCTGACGATGCAATATGCGGTGCATCCTCACCCATATATTCATCAATTCTTATCTTCGCGCTACAAAAATGGAGCCCCCTCCCTGTCGTCATCAATGACGTTGTCAAAAACACTAAAAGAAAAGCGTTCTCTCTTTATCATCGATGACATCATCAAAAAATGCTAAAAAGCAAGCGCCCTCTCTTTACCCCTCCCCCCCCCCACCCCCCCAAAAAAAAAAACATGGGTAGATCATCACGTTAGAAACAACAACGACCTGTTCAGAAGTTTCTCTATTGTTGACACGACGAAGTTTTGTTGCAATAAGTTGAATCTCTCCCTCTCTCTCCACACTTACATAGAAGCCCTGCTCGAATCCATTAGCTTCTTCCATGGCTCCCAAGAGACGTCGAGATATTTAGCAAGGTCATGCTTAGAGCGAGGAAGTGGTCATCGTTGCTAAGGGAACTCAACATGATGCTAAAGCACAAGCGAAAGTTAACCCCAAACCCATTCAAACTAAAGAACCGACCATCCCACAACAAATCGAAGTTGCGGCCATAAACTGTAATCATGATGGATGGTCAAACATAGATAATCAAGTTTAGCATATTAAAAAAAAGATTAATTTTTAAGTTTTTATTCTATAATTTCCTAATGAGGGATAAGCTAGTCCATCACATATGATCAGTTAGAACGTACTTAAACTTCCAAAAACATGTTAGTGTTATCAATTGATTTTTAGGAAGGAATATAAGAATTGATGGAGGGGATAAATTCCATGCATCACATACATTGAAAAGTGTGTTAAAAATGTCTTATGGTTATGACTACTTTTGGATTTTTGAATGATGAATTATGGCTCTTGAGTTTTCATGCTTGCACAGATGGTCAAATTGTGGATTATGGTGGTTTGGGACGTTGGGATCCCCAATCCAATGCTTCTTAACACTCTACAGAGTGTGGAAAAACTCACTTGCGGGTGGGGGTCCTATGCTCTCGAGAGAGGTAGTTGTTTTTTATTTTTGATCACTTAAGCTCTTGAGAGGGCAAAGGGCTAAGTGGTAAGTGCCCCTATCATGTAGGACGGCTCCTGAGGCTCATGGAAGCTTGGAGGGGCTCTAAGCCAGTAAATTCCCAATTGACTGCAGATGGAGTGCGATCACATATAGCCGAATCCCAAGGGATTGGAAGGTCCTATCCTAGGCTGGACAGTGTCTTTTTGCAAAAAGATGGTTTTGTACCACTCGACGGAGTGATGATTCTAGATGTTACTATGAAATAAAGTATCTGATTTTTCAAATTGTTTGTTATGTGCTAAAGATTGAGTTTAACGAACCCAATTTAACAGAGTAATAAAATGAAGCTGATTTTATATGTCCAAACAACATGGTAGTATGCTTTGCTAATTAGAAAACTAAGCAAACCCCATCAAGGAAAGTGGGAGGCTTTGATCCTGATGACGACCAAATGACTATGGCTGGGTGGACCCGATAAGTCAACATTAGATAGAGATGATTAAATTGTGACCCTCCTAATATTGGTAGGATCAATTACCAAGTATAACACCATTTTAGGGGGTCAGAGCTGAGATTTTACCTTATGGGTAGGGGGATCAAGTTTTATTCTCCCCCGTCTCTCACTCTCTTTGAACCAAGTGCGGTGTTAATCTCACTCCTGCCTTTGATTGATTGCAAAGTGGTCTTTCTTAGGTAGGCATTAGATTGCTGTTAGGGGTGACTTGTCCAGGCTTCCCCTCTGAAGTAGAATTGAGATTTCCATGTTCAACTAAGTCCAAGGTTTCCCATGGGGAGATGTGATGGTGAGGTGCATGGATATGAATTTCAATCGACTATTAAGAGGACTCCTCTAGGTCCGTTGAAGGAGGTACCTCACACCTTGTTTTTAGTTCCTTCTTTAGATCATTCACCTACCTTTGATAGATGGTTATCTACTTCATCTTCTCTAGCTAGTAGGTAGCAAATGCATCCTTCTCAATCTCCAACTCTACCATAGCAGCCTTCCTATCTTCCTTCATCTTTTCAAGTTGGCCTAGGAGCTCCTACACATATTCGTCATAGTTTGTTGTTTGCTGCTAGTATGGCTAATGGCATGGACGTTGTGAATGCTTTGACCTTGTACTTCTTTGGGTCTTTTCTGGATTCTACATCCACAATAGCAGGTATCTTTGTCCCTATCATTGGGGGTCCGAGGTGCTGGCAGGCGTGGCAATCAGGGTTGGTGGTGGTGGGTACATGGGGGCGTTTCCTTTGCCTCTCACAATGGGCCCTTGAACTCTTTTCTCTATTGTAGCATTGGAGCCTGGTTCATCACCTAGGCTTCTCCTTATCAACTCTTCGAGGTGGGAGGCTTGCTTTACTAACAACCTCAAGGTTAGAGCCATTTTCTCTCATTATCTTCTCTTTTCAGCCTTTTCTCATCCTATGTTTGCTTCCTTTTTCATTCCTCTTCCACCCTTCCAGTCTCCTCTTCCACCTTTCTTAGTCACTCCTCTTCTTCATCCTGCTTCTTTTTCTATTCATCTTATAGCTCTTTTGACTCCTTCCGTGCGGCTTCTAATTCTTTGTCTCCTTCTACTATGTTTTCTTCTTCTTCCCTGTGATGTTCAACTTGATTTTTTCTTTTTCTCTTTGGCTGGATGGGATTGAGCTCTCCTTCCCTTCCCCACTAACAATTCTCTCACTCGAAGCCTCTTGTTGCTATGCTGGACTTGGAGTAGAGCTTCCTTCTTTTTTGTGGCTTACTCCACTTCTTCCTTTTTTCTTCCTTTTGCACTCTTGTGGCCTCTTCATCCCCCAAGTTTCCAGTGGAGAAAGAGATTAGGGTGCTCATCTTTATGGGTGACTGCACATGTGATTTGTGGGCCGGTGAGCACTTGGGGGGTTTCTTCCTCCACTTATTATCTTTCTAAGTCTCTAATGGCCTCTTGGATGATGGCGGTGAGCACACCTCCAAACCCTATGTTGGAGGCCTTGGTTGTTGCCTTCTTCCTTGCCATCTTTGTTGTGGAAGCCGAAGACTCCCCACCTACTGCTCTAGCTCATGTGGCTAGTGCTTTCATTGAAGATTCAATAGTCTTACATACATAGCCATTCCAATTGATTTCATTTAGAGACTTAGCCATGAGGCTCTCGAACAACGGCACTCCAATCTTGCTCATCAAGGCATTGTACCTTTGACTGGAGAATAGAGCATGGACTGTCTTTGCTTGTAGCTTGATGTTAAGGTTAAGAATTTTGGCTAAGCTAACTTGATCATTCGTGTATACTTGGACCGCCTCTCAGGCTTGTCGACCAAGCCTAGAGCTCTTTCCACCATTTTGGGACTTAACTCAACTTCTACTCTATGAGTCTCTTCTCCTTGCCTCACTTTCATAGTGCCACGGTTCCTCTTAGCATCGAAAGTTCGTAGGAACTCCATGCACTTGCTGTAGTCAATGGCTTGGCTGACCTTATCCATATATTTACTAAAATCACATTGGTCGACTATTTGTTTTGCTACTTGCTCTTCCATCGCCATGTCTACTAAGTTTTGGATGCTTTTGAACTTAAGCTGATTAAAGGCCCTTGTTTCTGCTGTTAGGCCGTATTTGGCCTACTCTTCTTTTGAGAATGGAAGCTTGCTGCCTTTGTTGTGCCTTGCCATCTCAAGTTCCTAACATGTTGTAATAGCTCACTGTTAGTTCACTTGAATGAATTTTTGCAAAAAGATAAGGGGAAATGCTTGAGTACATAATGAAAACTTTTGCTTCAAGAAGTCCACACAGTCCAAAAAAGAATTTTATGAACATTTTTCTTGAGTACAAATTGACTTTTATCTGTCGTTTTTTCTTTTAAAATTTGATTTAAGGTTCAAGTCGTGTCTTCTTTTCCAACTTATCCCCTCCCCCCGTGATTGGTGAAAATTCTTCCTAAGATTGGAGGATGAAGTTTTAAGGGTATTAAGCACATGCTTTTTGTGCTTTACTTCGTCATGAGCCAATCATAGAAGTTTGGATTATACTCCAAGTTGGTGTGATGGTCCATGCCATGAGGTCTAATGCCTATGTGTGTAATGTAGGTCAGGACATCAATTAGGAAGTCATCAGAGTTCATCTTGCTAGCAATGTGTAGTTATTCCTTGATTAGGATTTGATCAAAATAGGGGTGGGCCATAACATGTTCCTCTAATGGTCGATTGCAAGATCGATGACTAATACTTTGAATGAGGTATGCATAGGTTGAATTGTACTCAGAGGTTTTGATTACATGTCTCTATTTAGCATTGGTCATAATTTGGCAGCCCTCTTGTTTCCATTGGAGATGAAGAGCATACCATTTACATAGAAAAGAAGAGTTACACTTGGCTAGCTTTTTCAGCTCTTCTAGCTTCTGGCTTGTTGCAAAGACGTTGCTCCTACTATAGGATGTGATCATCCATTTTTTGTGAGCTTTCTCTTGAGAGATCTCTTGGTTGATCAATTCCGCGGTGGCTACCATGGGAATCTTGAAAAACATGAATTCGGATTCTTCCTAGCTATATGGCAAGGAGCGTACATCTGCTATTGAGATGGCTCCTCTAGGAGGCCTAAGTCCAGCCATTCATAGCTCCTAGCTAGCATGGTAAAGGTGGCATATAATCATCTAATATAGATAACTAAGTTGTCCCATGTATTGGTTGACTAGGTCAAGGCCAAGGTAAGGATAGATCTATGCTCATAGGAGGGTTTGAGACCTGCACCAGGGAGGTTGGGGTTTGGTTGTGAACTGGATAACTTAGGAACTGATGCTTGCTTGGTGGATTGGTTAGTAGGGTGTTTAGTAGACACTTGTGCGATGGGTTGGTCTTGGGGCTCAAGACCAACCTACTTGTGCGATGGGTTAGTAGGGTGTTTAGTAGCCACTTGTGCAATGGGTTGGTCTTGGGGCTCAAGTGATGTGTTGCTTTCTGCTTGTGGAGCAATTGGGGCACATGGAGTGTTACGTTCTTCTTTGGCATTCTCTTGTAGATGTCCTATAGAACACTCCCTTCTTGCACGGTGCATCAATGCCATGCCTTCTTTCCTTTAAATTCTTGGAGGCTTGTTTGATGAGAAGAGAAAGTAGCAAAATATAAAATCAAGTAGAGAAAGGACCATACAATAAGGTTGAAAGAGAGAGAAAAAAAAACACTAAGGATAAATCACCCTTTGCAACAAGTAGTTCATATGAAATGTATAACAAAGCCTTCATTTCCTTTTGTCGCCAAGTTTTTTATGTCACATGGGTGAGAGCACCTTGAAGCTAAATATGATGATCGAGAATGCTTCTTTGATGATCTTTTGTGGTTTTACACTTTTTGGTGTTTGAAGTGGTGGAATTTCTCTATTTCTGCCTTAGGAGATGGTAGTGTGCTTCAAGATGAAGTGACACATAATTTCTTCCTTATCATTCATTTTTTATTGAGGTAATTTATGTGAAGTGAAAGAGAGAAGTAGATGAGGAGATAATGGTTGAGGAGGTGGACAAATGATGCAAAAAAAGTGTCAAAGAATGGAAGAAAAAGAAGAGTGGAAGAGTTTCATGAAGCTTAAAAGGGAAGGGTATCATAGCTATGTGGTTTGAAGGAGCTCACCATCAAAGTGTGGGAGAATTAATAGCCTCCGATTTTGTCACCAAAAAGGCTAAAAGGTTTGGGTTCTTCATCAACAAATCATTTAATTTCTCCAAACTTTATATGCTATGTGCACATTCATGATACTTCATTGATTATGTTTTGGTGCATTTGTAAATGCTTGGCTTGGAGCTATAAAAGCCATTGCATATGTTCTTTCATTCAAAACCTAAGGGAACTTGCCAAAAATGCACAAAACACAAGGAAGGCTGATACCTTTACTTTTTGTGTGGTCAAAAGATTTTCACTTTAATAAATATTTTAGGGGGTATGGAAGGGAGTTTCAAGAAAAGGTGGTTGGAGGTGGTTTTTAAAAAGCCTTCTCTCATGTGGAGTTCCTTTATCAACCTCTAGCTTCTCTCTTTTTCTTCCTCTTTGTTGATCCTCTCTTTTCTCTTATACTTGTGTACTAGTAGCTATGGATTCTTGGTGTATAAGTTTGAAGGAGGAGCCACCTAATCTTATCTCTTGCTCGGTGCGGATGTCTTGATTTTTTTTTTTGTGTGTGTGTGTGTGTGTGTGTGTGTGTGTGTGTGTGTGTGTGTGTGTGTGTGTGTGTGTGTGTGTGTGTGTGTGTGTGTGTGTGTGTGTGTGTGTGTGTGTGTGTGTGTGTGTGTGTGTGTGTGTGTGTGTGTGTGTGTGTGTGTGTGTGTGTGTGTGTGTGTGTGTGTGTGTGTGTGTGTGTGTGTGTGTGTGTGTGTGTGTGTGTGCAAGAGACACGTATTTGGAGGTTTCATGGTGAGGGGCAAAGCTCTGAGCATATATTTTACTGAACTGGTTATCATGGTTTTGTGCTCATTGAAGTTCTATGTGAGAGCCAATCATTTTTGGTTCCATTGCTAGGATCTAGCTCATTGTGAAGTCAATAAGAAAGAGATACGAAGAGCCGTTGGTGGAGGAAAAAGAAGAGGGAGTGATTCATGGAGGCTATGGCAAGTACATGAGGGCAGTCCCATTCATTTCAAAGGGAGCTCTTGCAAGTAATAGAGGCCTAGGGTTATCTTGCATAGATAGTAAGAACAAAGCCAAGATCATGCCATAAAATTTCGGGCCATTTGTTTTCTTGAATGCTTTGCTAGCAAGACTTACCATTGGAGTAGTGGATAAGGTACAATGATTACATAGAACATAGTAATAGAGGGAGAAAAAACAATCTGCTATCGTTTCTCTTTAGTTTCCTACTCATCATTATGCTGCTTTGAGTGTTCCACCTCTTTTCTATTATTGACTACCCCAACCGGCTTCAGAACCATACAAAGAACCCCATCACTTAAGTTGGCTTTGGTGTTCAAGCTTTGCTTGCATGACTTGAAGATGTGCTTCGATACTCTAGTGCTTCCAATCCTCCTCATGGCCTCACCTAACTTGATAAAGATGTTGCCATGGAAAGATAATGAAGATGAATAAAGAAGAAGCGAGTTGTTGCATTGACCCACTAAGCCCAAACCACTCTATGTGTTGGTACCCGCACACTGATTTTTGGTCCTTCATGCCACCATTTCAGCAACCTCCTTGTCTTGCGGATTTGTGATGTGTTTTACCTTCTCACACCTTCCACCCCGAGGACCTATTCTTCTTTGGCATTCTCTTGTAGATCTCTTATAGAGACTCCCTTCCCACGTAGTGCATCAATGCCATGTGTTTTCTCCTTCACGCTCTTGGAGGTTTGCACGATGAGAAGAGAAAGAAGCAGAAGATAACATCATGTAGAGAAAGAAGCATACAATAGGGTCGAAAAAGAAAAAGAAAAATCCTAAGTTTAAATCACCCTTTCCAACAAGCAGTACATATGCAATGTATTATTTTCATTTCCTTTTGCCTAAGCCAAGTTTTTAATGTCACATGGGTGGGAGCACCTTTAAGGTAAATCTGATGAATCAAGAATGCTTTTTTGATGATCTTTTGTGGGTTTACACCCTTTTGGTGTTTGAAGTGGTGGAATTTCCCTATTTCTGCCTCATGATGATAGTGTGCTTCAAGACAAAGTGACACTATATTTCTTCTTTATCATTCATTGTTTATTGAGGTAATTTATGTGAAGTGAAAGAAAGAAGTAGATGAGGAGATAGAGGTTGAGGAGGTGGACAAATGATCCAAATAAGTGTCAAAGAATGGAAGAAAAAGAAGAGTGGAAGAGTTTCATGAAGCTTCAAAGGGAAGGATATCATGGCTACTTGGTTCAAAGGAGCACACCATCAAAGTGTGGGAGAATTAATAGCCTCCGATTTTGTCACCAAAAAGGCTAAAAGGTTTGGGTTCTTCATCAACAAATCATTTAATTTCTCCAAACTTTATATGCTATGTGCACATTCATGGTTCTTCATTGATTATATTTTGGTGCATTTGTAAATGCTTGGCTTGGAGCTATAAAAGCCATTACATATGTTCTTTCATTCAAAACCTAAGGGAACTTGCCAAAAATGCACACAAGACAAGGAAGGCTCATACCTTTACTTTTCGTATGGTCGAAAGATTTTCAATTTAATAAAGATTTAAGGGGGTATGGAAGGGAGTGTCAAGAAAAGGTGGTTGTAGGTGGTTTTTGAATGCCCTCTCTCACGAGGAGTTCCTTTATGAACGTCAAGCTTCTCTCTTTTTCTTCCTCTTTGTTCGTCCTCCCTTTTCTATCATACTTGTGTAGTAGTAGATATGGATTCTTGGTGTATGAGTTTGAAGGAGGAGCCACCTAATCTTGTCTCTTGGTGTGTGTTTCTGTGCAAGAGAGGTGTATTTGCATGTTTCATGGTGAGGAGCAAAGCTCTATGCATACACTTTACTGTATGGTTATCCTAGTTTTGCGCTCATTGAAGTTCTACATGAGAGCCCGTCATTTTTGGTTCCATTGCTAGGATCGATCTCTTTGTGAAGTCAATAAGAAAGAGATAGGAAGAGCCGTTGGTGGAGGAAAAAGAAGAGGGAGTGGTTCATGTAGGTTATGACAAGTGCAGGGTAGTCGCATTCTTTCCAATGGGAGTTTTTGCAAGCAATAGAGGCCTAGGGGTATCTTGGATAAATAGTAAGAAGAAATCCAAGATCGTGCCATAAAATGTTAGGCCATTTGTTTTCTTGCATGCTTTCCTGGCAAAACTTACCAATGGAGTAGTGGATAAGGTACAATGATTACATAATAACATAGTATTAGAGGAAGAAAAAATAGTCTGCTATTGTTTCTCTTAAGTTTCCTAATCATCCTTATGCTTTGAGACTTCCAACTATTCTTCATTATTGACTAACCCAACCGGATTTTAAAACATCATCACTTAAGTTGGCTTTGGTTTTCAAGCTTTGCTTGCAAGACTTGAAGATATGCTTCGATACTCTGGTGCTTCCAATCCTCCTCATGGCCTCACCTAACCTGATCAAGATGTTGCCATGGAAAGAAAATGAAGATTAATAAAGAAGAAGTGAGTTGTTGCTTTGAACCACTAAGCCCAAACCACTCCATGTGCTGGTATCTGCACACCGATTTCTGGTCCCTCATGCCACCATTTTAGCAACCTCCTTGTATTGTGGATTTGTGATGTGTTTTTCCTTCTCACACCTTCCACCCCAAGGACCTGTTCTTCTTTGGCATTCTCTTGTAGATCTCCTATAGAGACTCCCTTCCCACGTAGTGCATCAATGCCATGTGTTTTCTCCTTCACGCTCTTGGAGGCTTGCACGATGAGAAGAGAAAGAAGCAGAAGATAACATCATGTAGAGAAAGAAGCATACAATAGGGTCGAAAAAGAAAAAGAAAAATCCTAAGTTTAAATCACCCTTTCCAACAAGCAGTACATATGCAATGTATTATTTTCATTTCCTTTTGCCTAAGCCAAGTTTTTAATGTCACATGGGTGGGAGCACCTTGAAGGTAAATTTGATGATTAAGAATGCTTCTTTGATCTTTTGTGGGATTAGACTCTTTTGGTGTTTGACGTGGTGGAATTTTCCTATTTTTGCCTCCTGATGATAGCGTGCTTCAAGATGAAGCGACACTGTATTTCTTCCTTATCATTCATTGTTTATTGAGGTAATTTATGTGAAGTGAAAGAGAGAAGTAGATGAGGAGATAAAGGTTGAGGAGGTGGACAAATGATCCAGAGAAGTGTCAAAGAATGGAAGAAAAAGAAGAGTGGAAGAGTTTCATGAAGCTTCATGGCTACTTGGTTCGAAGGAGCTCACCATCAAAGTGTGGGAGGAATGATAGTCTACGATTTCATCACTAAAAAGGCTAAAATGTTTGGGTTCTTCATCAAAAAATCATTTACTTTAGAAATTTATATGCTATGTGCACATTCATGGCACTTCATTGATTATGTTTTGGTGCATTTGTAAATTCTTGGCTTGGAGCTATAAAAGCCATTACACATGTTCTTTCATTCAAAAGCTAAGGGAACTTGCCAAAAATGCACACAACACAAGGAAGGTTCATACCTTTACTTTTTGTATGGTCGAAATATTTTCAATTTAATAAAGATTTAAGGGGGTATGGAAGTGATTTTCAAGAAAAGGTGGTTGAAGGTGGTTTTTGAATGCCCTCTCTCACGAGGAGTTCCTTTATGAACGTCAAGCTTCTCTCTTTTTCTTCCTCTTTGTCCATCCTCCCTTTGCTCTCATAGTTGTGTAGTAGTAGCTATGGATTCTTGGTGTATGAGTTTGAAGGAGGAGCCACCTAATCTTGTCTCTTGGTCGATGTGGATGTCTTGATTTTTTTTTTTTGTGTGTGTGTGTGTATTTCGATGAAATAGAGGTGTATTTGCATGTTTCATGGTGAGGAGCAAAGCTCTGTGCATACACTTTACTATACAGTTATCTTAGTTTTGTGCTCATTGAAGTTCTACATGACAGCCCATCGTTTTTGGTTCCATTGCTAGGATCGATCTCTTTGTGAAGTCAATAAGAAAGAGATGTGAAGAGCCGTTGGTGGAGGAAAAAGAAGAGGGAGTGGTTCATGTAGGTTATGACAAGTGTAGGGTAGTCCCATTCTTTCCAATGGGAGTTGTTGCAAGCAATAGCGGCCTAGGGGTACCTTGCATAGATATTAAGAAGAAAGCCAAGATCATGCCATAAAATGTCATGCTATTTGTTTTCTTGAATGCTTTCTTGGCAAGACTTACCATTGGAATAGTGGATAATGTACAGGGATTACATAATAACATAGTATTAGAGGGAGAAAAAATAGTATGCTATTGTTTCTCTTGAGATTCCTACTCATCCTTATGCTTTAAGCCTTCCAACTATTCTTCATTATTGACTACCCCAACCAGATTTTAAAACCCCATCACTTAAGTTGGCTTTGGTGTTCACGCTTTTCTTACAAGACTTGAAGATATGCTTTGATACTCTAGTGGTTCCAATCCTCCTCATGGCCTCACCTAACCGGATCAAGATGTTGCTATGGAAAGAAAATGAAGATGAATAAAGAAGAAGCGAGTTGTTTCATTGACGCACTAAGCCCAAACTACTCCATGTGTTGGTACCCGCACACTGATTTTTGGTCCCTCATGCCACCATTTCAGCAACCTCCTTGTCTTGCGAATTCGTGATGTGTTTTTCCTTCTCACACCTTCCACCCCGAGGACCTATTCTTCTTTGGCATTCTCTTGTAGATCTCCTATAGAGCCTCCCTTCCCACGTTATGCATCAATGCATACCTTTTTTCCTTCACGCTCTTGGAGGCTTGCACGATGAGAAGTGTCAAAGAATGGAAGAAAAAGAAGAGTGGAAGAGTTTCATGAAGCTTCAAAGGGAAGGATATAATGGCTACTTGGTTCGAAGGAGCTCACCATCAAAGTGTGGGAGGAATGATAGTCTACGATTTCATCACTAAAAAGGCTAAAATGTTTGGGTTCTTCATCAAAAAATCATTTACTTTAGAAATTTATATGCTATGTGCACATTCATGGCACTTCATTGATTATGTTTTGGTGCATTTGTAAATTCTTGGCTTGGAGCTATAAAAGCCATTACACATGTTCTTTCATTCAAAAGCTAAGGGAACTTGCCAAAAATGCACACAACACAAGGAAGGTTCATACCTTTACTTTTTGTATGGTCGAAATATTTTCAATTTAATAAAGATTTAAGGGGGTATGGAAGTGATTTTCAAGAAAAGGTGGTTGAAGGTGGTTTTTGAATGCCCTCTCTCACGAGGTGTTCCTTTATGAACGTCAAGCTTCTCTCTTTTTCTTCCTCTTTGTCCATCCTCCCTTTTCTATCATACTTGTGTAGTAGTAGCTATGGATTCTTAGTGTATGAGTTTGAAGGAGGAGCCACCTAATCTTGTCTCTGGGTTAGTGTGGATGTCTTGATTTTGTTTTTGTGTGTGTGTTTCTGTGCAAGAGAGGTGTATTTGCACGTTTCATGGTGAGGAGCAAAGCTCTGTGGATACACTTTACTGTATGGTTATCCTAGTTTTGTGCTCATTGAAGTTCTACATGAGAGCCCATCATTTTTGGTTCCATTTCTAGGATCGATCTCTTTGTGAAGTCAATAAGAAAGAGATAAGAAGAGCCGTTGGTGGAGGAAAAAGAAGAGGGATTGGTTCATGTAGGTTATGACAAGTGTAGGGTAGTCCCATTCTTTCCAATGGGAGTTGTTGCAAGCAATAGCGGCCTAGGGGTATCTTGCATAGATAGTAAGAAGAAAGCCAAGATCGTGCCATAGAATGTTAGATCATTTTTTTTCTTGAATGCTTTACTGGTAAGACTTACAATTGGAGTAGTGGATAAGCTACAAGGATTACATAATAACATAGTATTAGAGGGAGAAAAAATAGTATGCTATTGTTTCTCTTGAGATTCCTACTCATCCTGATGCTTTGAGTTTTCCAGCTATTCTTCGTTATTGACTACCCCAACCGCATTTTAAAACCCCATCGATTAAAGTTGGCTTTGGTGTTCAAGCTTTGCTTGCAAGACTTGAAGATATGCTTCGATACTCTAGTGCTTCCAATCCTCCTCACGGCCTCACCTAACTCGATCAAGATGTTTCCAGGGAAAGAAAATGAAGATGAATAAAGAAGAAGCGAGTTGTTGCATTGACCCACTAAGCCCAAACCACTCCATGTGTTGGTACCCACACACTGATTTTTGGTCCCTCATGCCACCATTTCAGCAACCTCCTTGTCTTGCGGATTTGTGATGTGTTTTACCTTCTCACACCTTCCACCCCGAGGACCTATTCTTCTTTGGCATTCTCTTGTAGATCTCTTATAGAGACTCCCTTCCCACATAGTGCATCAATGCCATGTGTTTTCTCCTTCACGCTCTTGGAGGCTTGCACGATGAGAAGAGAAAGAAGCAGAAGATAACATCATGTAGAGAAAGAAGCATACAATAGGGTCGAAAAAGAAAAAGAAAAATCCTAAGTTTAAATCACTCTTTCCAACAACAAGCAGTACATATGCAATGCATTATTTTCATTTCCTTTTGCCTAAGCCAAGTTTTTAATGTCACATGGGTGGGAGCACCTTGAAGGTAAATCTAATGATCAAGAATGCTTCTTTGGTTATCTTTTGTGGGTTTACACCCTTTTGGTCTTTGAAGTGGTGGAATTTCCCTATTTCTACCTCATGATGATAGTGTGCTTCAAGACGAAGTGACATTGTATTTGTTCCTTATCATTCATTGTTTATTGAGGTAATTTATGTGAAGTGAAAGAGAGAAGTAAATGAGGAGAGAGAGGTTGAGGAGGTGGACAAATGAACCAAAGAACTGTCAAATAATGGAAGAAAAAGAAGAGTGGAAGAGTTTCATGAAGCTTCAAAGGGAAGGATATAATGGCTACTTGAATCGAACGAGCTCACCATCAAAGTGTGGGAGGAATGATAGCCTCCGATTTCATCACTAAAGGCTAAAATGTTTGGGTTCTTCATCAACAAATCATTTACTTTAGAAATTTATATGCTATGTGCACATTCATGGCACTTCATTGATTATGTTTTGGTGCATTTGTAAATTCTTGGCTTGGAGCTATAAAAGCCATTACACATGTTCTTTCATTCAAAAGCTAAGGGAACTTGCCAAAAATGCACACAACACAAGGAAGGTTCATACCTTTACTTTTTGTATGGTTGAAATATTTTCAATTTAATAAAGATTTAAGGGGGTATGGAAGTGATTTTCAAGAAAAGGTGGTTGAAGGTGGTTTTTGAATGCCCTCTCTCACGAGGTGTTCCTTTATGAACGTCAAGCTTCTCTCTTTTTCTTCCTCTTTGTCCATCCTCCCTTTTCTATCATACTTGTGTAGTAGTAGCTATGGATTCTTAGTGTATGAGTTTGAAGGAGGAGCCACCTAATCTTGTCTCTGGGTTAGTGTGGATGTCTTGATTTTGTTTTTGTGTGTGTGTTTCTGTGCAAGAGAGGTGTATTTGCACGTTTCATGGTGAGGAGCAAAGCTCTGTGGATACACTTTACTGTATGGTTATCCTAGTTTTGTGCTCATTGAAGTTCTGCATGAGAGCCCATCCTTTTTGGTTCCATTGCTAGGATCGATCTTTTTGTGAAGGCAATAAGAAAGAGATAAGAAGAGCCGTTGGTGGAGGAAAAAGAAGAGGGATTGGTTTATGTAGGTTATGACAAGTGCAGGGTAGTCCCATTCTTTCCAATGGGAGTTGTTGCAGGCAATAGCGGCCTAGGGATATCTTACATAGATAGTAAGAAGAAAGCCAAGATCATGCCATAAAATGTTAGGCCATTTGTTTTCTTGAATGCTTTCTCCACAAGGCTTATCATTGGAGTAGCGGACAAGATAGAAGGATTACATAATAACATAGTATTGGAGGGAGATAAAATGGTTTGCTATTGTTGATCTTCAGTTTCCTACTCGTCCTTATGCTTTGAACCTTCCAGCTATTTTTCGTTATTGACTACCCCAACTGGATTTTCAAACCCCATCACTTAAGTTGGCTTTGGTGTTCAAGATTTGCTTGCATGACTTGAAGATATGCTTTGATACTCTAGTGCTTCCAATCCTCCTCATGGCCTCACCTAACCTGATAAAGATGTTGCCATGGAAAGAAAATGAAGATGAATAAAGAAGAAGCGAGTTGTTGCATTGACCCATTAATCCCAAACCACTCCATGTGTTGGTACCCGCACACTGATTTTTGGTCCCTCATGCCACCATTTCAGCAACCTCCTTGTCTTGCGGATTTGTGATGTGTTTTTCCTTCCCACACCTTCCACCCTTAGGACCTGTTCTTCTTTGGTATTCTCTCGTAGATCTCCTATAGAGCCTCCCTTCCCACGTAGTGCATCAATGCCATGCCTTTTCTCCTTTACGCTCTTGGAGGCTTACGCGAAAAGCGAAAGAAGCATACAATAGGGTCAAAAAAGAAAAAGAGAAACCCTAAGGTTAAATCACCCTTTCCAACAAGCAGTACATATGCAATGTATAATAAGCCTTCATTTCCTTTTGCTTTAGCCAAGTTTTTAATGTCACATGGATGGGAGCACCTTGAAGCTAAATCTGATGATCAAGAATGCTTCTTTGATGATCTTTGTGGGTTTACACCTTTTTGGTGTTTGAGGTGGTGGAATTTCCCTATTCTTGCCTCATGATGATAGTGTGTTTCAAGACAAAGTGAGATGATATTTTGTAATGTCCCCATTACTTAGTTTATTTTAATGTGCATATACATTCCAAAGAAAATTGATTTATGTTGCACATTAAAAAAAAAAGTAGCTCTAATTATGAAACCGACTCTCATTATGAAGATAATAATTATTATTAATGAGGTATTATATGCTAGTTCATGGAAGAAAGACTTGGGAGACCCTCCCTAGAGTAGCTTATTTAAACTATGTTTGTAGTATGGGACAATAAAAAGAACTAGCCTAGTGGATAGTCACTTGGTAGTTAAGTGCACTTGGGTGACGACACTGTCGGGATGGGTAACCTCCTTAGAAGATTTTCCTACAAGTTAGTGGAAGCTTCTCACGTGTAGCCAATGGCGCCAATGAAGCCTTCGTAGCCCATTGCCATGTATGCCAAGGCCAAGATGCCAAGGTCTATGCCTTGGTGCTACCTTGGTCATAAGCCTTGGAGTGACGCCCGCACGATGATGTGCCACGTGATGCTCGCCTATATATTCGTAAATTTTTATCTTCGCACTACAGAAATGGAGCTCCCTCTTTGATATAATCAATGATATCACCAGAAGCGCTAAAAGAAAGCATTCTCTCTTTGTCATCGAAAAAGACTAAAAAGCAAGCGTTCTCTCTTTTATCCCCCTCCCCCCTTGCAAAATTATAAATTGAGAGCTTGAGGATGACCAGGAAGGGAAACAAGATCAATCTTGACGAGGAGGAGATGATGATTGAGAAGGAGGAGCCTCTATTCTGTAAAACTAAGAGATATCATTCCATTCAACCCAAGGAAGGGGATATGCTGAAGGTCTCTCATCCTCTTCTACTCTAATCCAAGAAGAGAAGACACTGAAGAACTTTATTCTATTCTATTAATCCGGTTAGAAGTCATACCTCTACTCTCGTCCCTATTTTGTCTACTAGAGAGAGATAAGTATTTCTCTCCATGAGGCAAGAAGAATCATCCCTGAGGCCTACATCATTGAATCTTGCAATAACCATCATCATCATCGAGAGTCTTACACCCTTGCCAATCGGTATTATTGTCGTGTTCTTCTTATTCTACAAATCATATTTCATCATGGCCCTGAAGAAAAAGTATTCAAAAGTGGAAATCGCGAATGACCCTACTAACATGGAAGCAACAGGTGGAGTTGTGAGCATGGGAGTCACTAACGGAGTCATGGGTGCAGATAACAACCCTTTACCAATTTTGATACCACAAGTTTTTTTTCTAAAAATTTATATCCGAATTCAATAGAAATAAGATAAGTCTCTTAAGAAATACTGCGATCTTAGAGTATTCACTTGGTAAATTATTAGAACATCTTATAGGCTAGAAACTGTTAGGGAAACAACGAAATTCTAGAACTCAAGAGAAATCATGAGAAAATTTTCAAGATGGATTTATTAAGAACAAATATCGAAGAAATTAGTCAAGGATATAGTTTAATCTAGAAGCTTTGATAGAAATTTTTAAGACCGGAAAAAGTTGAAGAAACAGACTTAAAACCGAGAAACTTGGTTACAAGAATGTCATTATAAACCTTAAATTGAGAGGTTAGAGACAAAAAAATCTAGATCCTAGGGGAAGATCTCACTGTGTGAATTTCAAAGGTCAATTGCTACGATATTAATCATCACTTGAAAGTTGCATGAGTGTTTGAAGTCATAATTCCTTGAAGACATCAATCTTGTTTGTGATTTTCTAGATTAGATCCTAATTGAATTAAGTATTGGAACATATATAAATTGAGGAGCCCTATACCTTCCCCAAGGATAGGTGCTAAATCCCCATACCAAGAGGGGATGTTTTTACTGTCGCGGAAGCATGGACCGATTCCAATAGCGAGAGGTCTCCCAGCAAGGATCGCATTAAGTAAGAGGTGGTTAAGGTACCATGGAGGCTCTGACTCGTAAATCCTTTACGCACCTAGGAACTACTTGGTCCCCTGTATGGCCCAAGTTCTACTTAGGACACCTAAAAATGCTAGCTATAGGTGGATTTTATTTGGTGACGTGCATAAGCGTCGGATGAGGCAGCACATGAAATTATAATTTTTCTCTTGTATGGGTAGGAGAACACACATTATGGAACATAATCAATGAATTTATTTTATTCTGATTGTATGTGTGTGAGTAAATTACGCAAATAAATAATTTTGCATAAAAGGAATCTTTTTAATTAATGAAGCTGTTTTTATATGTTTCATGTAATGTGGTAGGTAAGTAGATAATAAGAACTTCCATAGAGGGAAGCAGGTGGATGGATTCTTGACGAATCCAGTCCTATGGCAGGGTGGTCTCGGTTAGCCGAGACGTTTTTCCAAAAACAAACTCTAGGAAGGGCCGATCCGAATTGTAAATTATCTTAGGGGAAAGGTACGACTGCTGTGCCGCCAAAGCACTATGAGGGATTTCATAAATCCTTAGTTTGCTACTGGAAAAAAGTGTTGTACTCCATGAACCAAGGGTAATGCCAGTCGCTCATTTCGGACAAGAAGCCTCTCAAAGGACACCTCCAAATATGAGCTAGTTTTTGATAGGTGACTGTTAGGTCAATTAGAAACCTTCAGGTCGGTCCTCTGTGGGTAATGATAGGACGCTTCCCCTATGGGGTAGACCTAGGGTTATAGAGCCGGACAGAATCCGACGATCATTCTGGTTAGAGTATGGATGGAGACGGCTAGAAGGTAAACTTTGGGTGACTACTAAAACATTACTCGTCATGTAACAAAGATGGGTACATTACAACTGGTATCAGAGCCAAAATAAATTTAAAATTTTGATAATTGTAGCCTAAGATGTGATATGTTTTTCCCTTTCTCTTGTTGATATGTGTTTTTTTAAAATCTTACCCAGAGAAACGAAGATTGGGACCAATTCTTAGTATTTTGAGCAATGTTACATTGGCAATCCATTCTGTGGATTATGGATGGAGAATGCAAGTAATGCGAATTCTAGATTGCATCTATGATCCTTCTCCATTATACCAAGAAAGATGCTGGATGATAAGCGGTGGATATTGTTATATCGATGCAAACGATCTTGCCTTCTTTCAGGCCAATTTGAAGAGGATAATATGGATGGAAAACCTTAAAGTTGTGAAGGTTTATTTATTCCATGAAGCTAGAGTGAATTCAACTTTATTCACTAGAGGCAGGGAGGTTACACTAAATCGATATATTTACAAGGAAATGACAAAGGTCATCCCAATAGACCGAATTATAGTTTTTGGTCACTCTAAACACCGCAACTACATCAAAGATGGACTTCCTGATCTTCCTTTAAAGTATCACCTTTAAAATATCCATTCTTCAAAGCCAGATTATTTTCCAATGGATGTATCCAAATGCCATGCTTAGATTGTATTAGGGAAATTTTCTCTCCCAAATAACTAGCCATCCCAAAATAAACTATGTATTTTTTCCCTACAGCAAAAGAACTTATTTTGTCTATCTATTGAATATGAAATTGGTTACCATTCTAGTAATTAAGAATTATGAGTCAATAGATATATTTGAAATCCATGGTTAGATTCCTTAAGTTAATTCAAAAAACTCTATCATGATGTAACCTTCTTTTAAAATTTAATATAAAGTATTTCTATCCTTTTGAAATGATTTCGCTTTTTGAAAAGATACGAGCAAATTGTATAATAACATTCATAGAGCTGACTAGAGAAAATCTTACGATACCATAGGAAGTTGTTCCTACCCTTAATGCTGCTAATATCCAAGAAAAGAAGTTCCTACTTAAGAAAATCAAACCACTCTACCAGATTCTTTGGTTGGAAGGAAATGATTCCTAAAGAAAGTAAGTGATCTTTGACAACAATCCAGAGACTAGAAACTATACATTCCAAAGGTGTATAATTGCCTAAATGCAAAATGCAAGCTTATAAGGAGTGAGGCCTACTCGGAGGAAGTGTGGTGAGCCCATAGTGCCGTTGGGAGCTTGGTATCCTAATCTTTCCTGTGATGCTCAACCCACTTTGTAAGAATTTTACATAGTCTCTTGTTTGTGGATTTGGCCAAGCCATTTGGCTTGCTGATAGTACGAAGAAGATTTCACTAGCATGATGGGATGGGGGGTTCTAGAACTAGAAATCCTACTTTTGCATTGTGCAACTTTCGCCTAGGGGAGGGGAGATCACACAATGCGAGAGGAGGGTTTCCAAAATTTGAAAGCCCCACTCGCATTGTGCAACTCTTGTCGAGTGGGGGGGCAAACAACACAAGGAGGGGGAAGGGGATCCTAATTTTAGGAGGCTCCCCTCTTGCATTCTGCAGTTGGGGAGGGAGGGGGCACTACAAAACGCAAGGGGGAGAGAGGGGGCTCCTAAAATTAGGATGTCTCCCCTCGCATTGTGTGGTGGCCCCCCATTAGGAGTTACACAATGCAAGGGGAGGGGTCCCAAAATTAGAAACCTCCCCCCCCCCCCCCCCTTTCATTGTCGATTCCCCTCCCCTCCTCTCGTAGGAGCCACACAATGTGAGAGGGGGGACCTTTTAATTTTTTGGACATCCCCTCTCTCACATTGTGCAATCTCTCCTTCCCTCTCCCCTCCCGTAGGAGCCACACAATGCAAGGGGAGGGGTTCCATAGGAAGCCCCCTCCCTCACATTGTGCAGGTCCCTATTGGAGGGGACCACATGAAGCAAGGAGGGAGGGTTCCAAAATCTCAAGGCCCTGCCCTCTAATTGTGTGGCTTTTTTTTGGGGGCGGGATTGCACAACATGAGGGGGGACCTTGAGATTTTGGGACCCCCCCTTGCATTGCATATTCCTAGGTGGTTTCCTCAAACTCAAAGAACATTGGGAGGGGGGGTCCAAAATGTAGAAATGCTCACCTCATGTTGTGTATGGCTTCATTACTGGGAGAGACTCACCATATATTAGCACCGAGAACATCCAAGATGATGCTGCTATGGAGGTCTGAGAGGGGTGCAATGTGCGAAATGAAATTATGACTTTTAAATTTAGGCTATATAAAATGATTTCATGTGCTAATGTCAATTGGTGCCACATCAATAAGATATATTCATCCACATGTGTGAAGATTAATGGTCCACCTTTAAGGTCTCTTTGGATGTGTGGAAATGATTGTGTATGTGCCCATCACATGTGTAATATCAAAGAATATAAAGGCCCAAGCAAGGGACACATCTGCCCCCCTTCTCTCTCTCTCTCTCTCTCTCTCTCTCTCTCTCTCTCTCTCTCTCTCTCTCTCTCTCTCTCTCTCTCTCTCTCTCTCTCTCTCTCTCTCTCTGCTTATGTTGTGCACCCATCCTCTTCTCTTCCTATTGCTATTAAAGGCTCGTCCTCTTCTCTCCCTCTTGCTATCGAAGGACCATCCTCTTTCTTTCCTTAGGTGAAGCCCTCGATGCTTCTCTTTTGGACTATTATTATCATTTTGGTATCTTTCTTTTTGTCATATTTTGGGCTAATTGTCTCCCCTCTATGAGAGACCCAGACAACACAAAGGGGGTGAGGGGGGAAAACCCACACAACACAAGGGGGGTGGGTCTCAATAATTTTGCACCCGCACCCCCTTGCATTGTGTGGGTCTCCCCTCCCCCTCCCCTCGCACAAGGAACCCCCACAATGCGAGGGGAGTCCTTGATATTTGGGAACCCACCCACCTCATCTTATACGGGTCTCTCGTGGGGGGGCAAGGGGGACTCTCACACAACATGAGGGGGGAGCCTTGAGATTCTTGCATCCCCCCCTCGTATTGTGTAGGTCCCCCTGGCGAGAGACTCGCACAATGTGAGGGGGGTGCCTTGAGATTTTGCACCCCCACTGTAATACTTCCACGCAATTAAAAATTAGTGGGTTAATTAGAAAGTTAGTTAGTCAAGTAATAAGTTAGTAAGGTTACTAACTAAAGACTAACTAATAGTAATAACTGAAAATTTCTAACTCATTGTAAATATCCTAAAAAGCTATGGAGATTTCTAGAACACAATGTCATGTGAAAAAAGCAAGTGGTTTTTTAAGCTTGTTTTGGAAATTTAATACAAAAAAAGAAGGATTGGCAAAACCATGCGCACCACAATTGCAGTTTACAGGTAATAAACAACACTTCAAACAAGGAGAAGAAGGAGTGATTTGGAAGCTTTCTAACCAAGTGTCTTGATGTTTTACCCCCCTTTCAAAGCCAACAGAACTATCAGAATTGTGATTTGAGCATCAAATTACTGATTTTTCAAAGATCCTCTCCACAAAGAGTTCTTCTTCTCAGTCACAACCCATCTTCTCTTGTTTAGCTAATAAATATGAGGCATGGGGAGTAGTTAGAGAGGCACAAGAAGACCCCGAGAGGCTGTGAGAGAGAGGGAGGTAGAAGGATACACCTCCAAGAGATTGCGAGAAGGATATTGAGAGAGAGAGAGAGAGAGAGAGAGAGAGAGAGAGAGAGAGAGAGAGAGAGAGAGGAGTTACCCCTAGAGGCTGTGAGGGAGAGAATTAGCTCAATTCCCCCCTATCTTGGTCTTCGACTAAGCCATCTTCTCTTATGCTCTCCCATCTCAAATTCATTCCTCCTTCTTTATCTCTCGAATCCACTTGCAGACGATGGCCCCCAAGCGAAAGATCTCTCCAAATGCTAAAACCCCCACTACAACCAACGGGACTGCGAACCAAGGGACCGCAACTACAGGAAACACATCTCTTATGAATCAAGTGCACCTCGTTGTATTAGGGAAAAGAAATTGGGAAAAAAGAACGTTTACATTAATTATCGCAACTTAATTGAGCATGTTTGGAGATAATGAGCGTACTAGGAAAATTTTGTTCATCGCATTCATCTTAGGTTATCAATTAAAATTGCACTTAGAAGCTGTTAAATTGCACATAAATTGCATGGAAATTTCATGCTAATATATACATGAAAAGTTTTAAGAATACGCATTAAACTGCAATTAATCCAGATAGATTTTATGCATCCGCATCTTGGTTGAAATAATAGGAAAATCATATTACATCTCACAAAACATAGATTGAATTTGTGATAGAATGCATAGGGTTCCTAGGAAGTTGAAAGCATTTCAAACTCTAAAGAGTTGAAAGGATTCTTCTCAAGGCCCATCTTGCTTGAAGTTGAAAGGAATTCAAAGTCCTTAAGTAACTAAATGAATTATGCGACAAACCCTAGTTCAAATGAGTATGTAGGGTTTCGTTGTAGGGAAGCCAATGTCCCAAATTGCAATCAACATTGCAAGGGTACTCCTTCATTCCAAAGAATGAGGGCATTAAATTAGGTTATCTTTGGAAATATCAAATGATAATGAGGATAAAGTTGAGACTAGATGCTATCGCATCAAATCGGAATTTCCTTCAACAGAGAGAACAAAGAATTATCTAGTATATATTGTGCACTTTTGCTTGTGTTTGTACTTAGAACACCTATTTGGAAAAGAAGTCATCTAACAAAGGAATTGATAAGAATAAAATCTTTCAAATTGGATTCATGTTGAAACACCTAGGAAATGTGTGTTGGGCACCCCCACCTAGCCGCCAATCCTATCCAAGGGTTTTTTTTTTAATAACCACATCGGAAATGTGCACCGAACCCGTCTCATGAGAGTTCTCTCCATAGAAACATTTGTTCATAGGAGGACGCTCAGGTGCCGGGGGAGTTGGCTATAATTCCCCTGCCTTCAAGTCCTACTCAGATGGTCTACGTGACTCGAGATGGATTCTTGAGGCCCTTTGCTAGTGCAAGGGTGAAAACTTGGAGGAAAATAAGACGCGTCCTCACAGATTATAGGAATCGTCCTATGGACGAGATTTATATCTGAGTTGAAATTTTAATATAAAGTTTACTTTCAAGGAATTTATCTGATTTATTTTCATGTTAGTGCATAAGATTATGGAAAGGAACATGTGACTAACAGGTTAATTAAGGAAGCTGCTTGTATGTGTTACCACTAATGTGCCCTTAGATAAGTAGGAAACTAAAGCTATCAAGGGAAGCGGGTGGGTGAAACCCCTGATGGGTTCGTCCTACGGCAAGGTGGTCCCAGAGAACTAGGAGGCTTCTTAACATTCAAATCACAATGATGTATTGACCTTAGATAATGTAGGGTACAACCCTGGCTCATATCATTTTAGGGGATCGAAATAGAAGTTTACCCTATAGCTAGAGAGGTCGAGCGATGTATCCCTCTCATTTTCCATTCTCTTTGAACCAAGTGTGATATGAGTCCACCTCGGTTTACATGCTCTACGCAAAGTAGATTTGAAGACTAATGCTAGAAGGTTGTAGAAGGACTTGACCATTAAAAACCTAGGAAGATTCTGATTGATCCTAACAGGGTTGGCCGATATGTTTCATTGTAGAGTAGACTCGGGAGTCACTAATCAACAAACCGTGTGACATTCCATGGGAGTGCCAGGTGGCATCTTTTAGATCACTCCCAACGGACTACTAAAATGTGTCACAACCTAAGCATGTTACAGTTGGTATCAGAGCAAACCAACAAACAACATAAGCAAGATAAGAGTAAATAAAGAGGAAGAACCAACTATGGAAGTAGAGATTGAAAAGGTGACAGTCTATGTCGCTCTCCATAAAAAGGGGTCGAATCGCCAATTTTCGGTGATCCAAGCCCATTCACACTACCAAGGTAAGAATTTCAAAACCTTGATTGACTGTGGAAGTACGCATTCTTTTATTTCTCGTGCTTGTGCAAGAAAGCTAGGAATAACCATAATAGTTGCACCTACTTGTGGAATTAGCAAATGGGCGTAAATCACTTGTATTAGACAAACTACCTAAGTGAGATTCCTACTCGATGAAAAGCCAACAATTGTAAAATTCAGAGTAATCAACTTAGGGACTCATGAATGCTTACTTGGCATGGATTGGTTAATACCCAACGATGCCCACATTCACTATGGAAGGGGTCAAATTTCCTTTCGAAGTTTTGAAGGGGAACTAGTCACAACTCAAGGGGAGGCTGGTAATCCCAAAATCCAATTAGAGAAGGCATCACTGATAGTTAAGGGAATGCAGAAGGGTTTACCCATCTACTTGATCAAGGTGAATAAGCTAGAGCAAATGTAACATATACGCCTTGATTACGTAAGGAGTGACGTTTTAGTAGTCGCCAACAGTTTACCTTCTAGCCGTCACCATCCATACTCTAACCAAAATGATGGCTAGTTAACTCTAGGTCTACCCCGTAGGGGAAGCGTCCTGCTGTTACCCACAGAGAATCGACTTGAAGATTCCTAATTGACCTAACAGTCATCTATCACCAACTAACTCACATCTGGAGGTATCCTTTGAGAAGCTTCTTGTTCGAAAGGAGCGATTGCCATTACCCTTGGTTCATGGAGTACAATGCTTTATTCCAGTAGCAGACTAAGGATTTATGAAATCCCTTGCAATGCTCTAGAGGCACAACTGCCATACCTTTCCCCTAAGATAATTTACAATTCGAGTTTTGAGACCAAACGCTAGGTAAATCAGCAAATTGGTCATTCCTAGAGTTTCTTCCTAGAGTTTGTTTTTTAGGAAACCTCTTGACTAACCGAGACCACCTTGCCAGAGGATTGGATTCATTAGGAATCCATCCACCCGCTTCCCTCTATGGAAGTTCTTAGTTATCTAATTACCCACCACATTACATGAAACATATAAAAATAACTTCATTAATTAAAATCCCTTTATGCACACTTATTCATTTACGTAATTTACTCACAGATATATATTCAAAATAAAATAAATTCATTGATTATGTTCTATAATGTGTGTTCTCCTGTCCATACATGAGAAAAATTACAATTTCACGTGCTGCCTCAGCCGACGCATTTGCATGTCACTAAGATCAAATCCACCTATAGCTAGCTTTTATAAGTGTCCCAAGTCGAACTCGGGCCATACAGGGGACCACGTAGTTCCTAGGCGCGTAAAGGATTTACTAGCCAGAGCTCCCCTGGCACCCTAACCACCTCCAACTTAATATTGGGAGACCTCTCACCATCGAAGTCAGTCCATGCTTCCGCGGGAGTAAAAACATCCCCTCTTGGTATGGGGATTCAACACCTATCCTTGGGGGAGGTATAGGGCTCCTCAATTTTTATCTTGTTCCAATACTTAATTCAATCAAGATCTAATCTGGAAAATCACAAACTAGATTGATGTCTTCAAGCAGTTACGACTTCAATCAATCATGCAACTTTCAAGTGATGATTAATGTAGTAGCAATTGACACTTGAGTTTCACATAATGAACTCTTTCCCTTGGAATTTAACTAAATTTTTAGAAAAACATGTGGTATTGGTAAAGGGTTGTTTTCCATGCCCGTAACTCCGTTAGTGACTCCTGTGCTCGCAACTCCAATTATTGCTTCCACGTTAGTAGGGTCATTCATGATTTCCAATTTTGAATTCTTTTTCTTCAAGGCCATGACGGAAATATGATTTGTAGAAGAAGAGAGTTAGCTCAATTTCCCCTATCTTGGTCTTCGACTAAGCCATCTTCTCTTATACTCTCCCATCTCAAATTTATTCCTCCTTCTTTATCTCTCAAATCCACTTGTGGATGATGGCCCCCAAGCGAAAGATCTCTCCAAACGCTGAAACTCCCACCACAACCAACGGGACCACGAACCAAGGGATCGTAACTATGGGAAACACATCTCTTATGAATCAGGTGCACCCCGTTGTATTAAAGAAAAAAAATTGGGAGAAAATAACATTTACATTAACTATCGCAACTTAATTGAGCATGTTTCAAGATAATGAGTGTACTAGAAAAAATTTGTTTATCGCATTTATCTTAGGCAATCAATTAAAATTGCACTTAGAAGTCATTAAATTGCACATAAATTGCATGGAAATTTCATCCTAATATATACATGAAAAGTTTCAAGATTACGCATTAAACTGCAATTAAGCTAGATAGATTTTATGCATCCACATCTTGGTTGAAATAATAGGAAAATCCTATTACATCTCACAAAACATAGATTGAACTTGCGATAGAATGCGTAGGGTTCCTAGGAAGTTGAAAGAATTTCAAACTCTAAAGAGTTGAAATGATTCTTCTCAAGGCCTATCTTGCTTGAAGCTAAAAGGAATTCAAAGTCCTTAAGTAACTATATGAATTACACAACAAACCCTAGTTCAAATGAATAGGTAGGGTTTCGTTGTAGGGAAGCCAATGTCCCAAATTGCAATCAACATTGCAAGGATACTCCTTCATTCAAAAGAATGAGGACATTAGATTAGGTTATCTCTAGAAATCTCGGATGATAACGGGGATAAAGCCGAGACTAGAAGCTATTGCATCAAATCGACAGAGAGAACAAAGGATTGTCTAGTACACATTGTGCACTTCTGCTTGTATTTGTACTTAGGAACATTTGTTTGGAAAAGGAGTCATCTAACAAAAGAATTGATGAGAAGAAAATCTTTCAAATTGGATTCAAGTTGAAACACCTAGGAAAGGTGTGTTAAGCACCCCCAGCTAGTTGCCAATCCTATCCAAGGGGTTTTTTTAATAACCACATCAAGAATGTGGACTGAACCCATCGTGAGAGCTCTCTCCGTAGAAACATCTGTTCATAGGAGGATGCTTGAGTGCCAGGGGGCTTTGGCTGTAATTCCCTTGCCTTCGAGTCCTATTTAGATGGTTTACAAGACTCGAGATGGGTTCGCAAGGCCCTTTACTAGTGCAAGGGCAAAAACCTGGAGAAAAATAAGACGCATCCTTACGGATTGCGGGAATCGCCCTATGGATGGGATTTGTATCTCGCTAAAATTTTAATATAAATTTTACTTTCAATGAATTTTTTGATTTATTTTCGTGTCAGTGCGCATAAAATTACAAATGGGTTAATTAAGTAAGCTGCTTGCATGTGTTACCACTAATGTGCCCTTAGGTAAGTAGGAAACTAAAGCTATCAAGGGAAGCAAGTGAGCGAAACCCCCGACGGGTCTATCCTACGGCAGGGGGGTCCCAGAGAACAAGGAGGCTTCTTAACACTCAAATTACGATGACGTATTGACCTTAGATAATGTAGGGTAGAACCTTGGCTCATATCGTTTTAGGGGACCTAAATAGAACTTTACCCTACAGGTGGAGAGTTCGAGCAATGCATCCCTCTCATTTCCCATTCTCTTTGAACCAAATGCGATATGAGTCCACCTCGGTTTAGATGCTCTATGCAAAGTAGATCGGGATGCTAGAAGACTGTAAAAGGACTTGACCATTAGAAACTAAGGAAAATTCATGTCAATCCTAACAGGGTTGGCCGATACATTTTGTTGTGGAGTAGACTTGGGACTTGCTAACCAATAGACCCTGTAACATTCTGTGGGAGTGCCAAGTGGCATATTTTAGATCAAACTCCCAATGGACTACTAAAATGTGTCGTGACCTAGGCACGTTACACCCACCCCCTCACATTGTGTGGTCCCCCCCTTGCACAACATGAGGGGGGCTCCTTAAGATTTTGGGACCATCCCCCCCCCGCCCCCCGCCCCCCGCCCCCCCCCCCCCCCCCCCCCCCCCCCCCGCGCATTATGCATATCCACCCTTTGGACCTCCTCTTCCAATTGGAGTTTCTCATATAGTTGTGTTTACATATGGATGCTACCGAGGTGCATCATGTGAAGGGGGCTCAAAATCTTGCAAGGAGTGAAGGTACTCCTAATGCTCTTGCACAAGAACCTAGGAGCAGTGGAGGTATGTCTAAGGATATGCTTCTAGATTTCCTCTCTTGAGTGGGACAAGAGCATCTGCTACCACATGTATTGCAAGTGTTTTCTATCACTGTCACTGTGGAGGAATGGATCAGAGCCTCACAAGTCTACCTCAAGGAAAAAGATGCCACTTTTGTGGGGTGAATATCTACTAGGGATCTTTATATAAAGGACCTTTAGTATATTCATATGACTGATGTCTTTGTCGAAAAGCTCCTAAGGAAAATGTTTAATTCAACAATGCTAAGGGTTCACAAGGGCATGAAAAAGACAAATCTATAGTCCCCTACACACAATCAGAAGTGTCATGTTATTGACTACTTTCATGAGTTTTTTTAAATTTCTGAATGTGTTGCTAGGGTATGAAGGGAAAGAGCTTGCCCCAAGACCCATATACACAACAACCTGTTGAAGCGGAGATTGATGAGGTGCAATAGGTCTCCCAGCTAGTAGATGTGGCTAGAGAGAGGGAGCAAAATGCTCAACTTAATGTTGAAGCTTTGAGAAGGGAGAACACAGACGTGGATTCTATTAATGAGCAAGAGGCTAAGCAGGATGATGGATTCCCCACCTTCCCTATTGGTGAAAGGAAATATATTCTCTTGAGTGATATCCAAGCCCTTTTTAATATTAGGAAGTCTGGTCATTATTGTAGAGAATCTTGAAATAACAGATTCTAACTTATTGTTCCAAGAGACTTTGACCATGGTATACAAGGATGCACTCCGATATGAGTCACCCCTTTCTTCTGAGGAAGAGTTTAAAGCAACACAAAAAAAAATTTAAATGTATCTCACTTAGGAAGATCAAACAAGGACTTGACTCCTAAGTCTTTCCAAATTGGCCAATCAAGCATTTAGATATGGAGTGAGGAGTTGTTGGTTTCAAATGAAAATTAGAATATTAGTTTCATGGGCTATGTTCTTGGATACTGTATTGATTTCCATAAGAATTTAACAATAATTCACTAGATATGTTTGCTATTTTTTAACTTCTTGTGTGTGAGGATGGGTTCATTGGTTGCATAGGTAGCAAATGGAAGGGAGGTTTAGGCAAGGACTCTGCCTTGGGCCATTATATCAAAGACCTCACCTTTCCAAAGTTTGTGTTTTCCATCACACAACGTAGAGTTCCCTCTTTTTACATTAAAGACCCTCTCAAGATATCTTAGAGGGTATCATTGTAGGTGGAATGCAAAGAAGATAATGTTTTTCGAGAAGCACGAAGCTTTACCAATTTTTTATCAAGGCCCTGGTATGCACGTACGATGTGGTAATTATTGGTGGTAAAGGTGCCTATACCGAGCCACTTGTGTATTAGTTACATTGACAATATCTGCGCTATGTATTAGTTACTCACATACATGTACATTATAGGTGGTGGGTGCCCATCACTATTACTTCATTCTTTATTATTACACTAACATTTGAATAAAGGGAAGGCCAGTCACACATTATGATTGTTGGAGTTCCCTCATCTTCTCTCTCTCTCTCTTTCTCTCTGTCTGTCTGTCTGTCTCTCTCTTTCCTTCCATCATAGCTCTTGCTTTCACTATGTGCTTCCACTTCAAGGCTCACTCCCTTCAATTGGTATCAGAGCCTTCTTTCCCAAGATCTTGAGTCCAACCTAGCACTTGTGGAGAATACCTTCAGCTCATAGTTTTCATGGCAGCCATGGCTCATCTTGGAGAGGTATGGGTTTTTACACTTCTCCTTCCTGGTGATCAAAGGCTTGCTCCAATCCTTCTCTTGGACATATTCAACGTTATTTTGGGGCCGTACTGTGGGGAACAGCAATGGTGGCAACGAACAAGACTAGCAAATTAGCATGATTTGCACCAATTTGTTGGCTTAAATCTTACTCATCAGTCAGATCACTCCTCTAGCTCTCCCATACGGTCATTAAGAACTTGGGCAATGAGCTCATGATTATGTATTGATACTGGATACTTGGAGGATGATATGGCATTCATGTGAGATGCTATTGGACTGATTTGAGCACTCATTTGCTAAGTTTTACAGAGGATTTTCTTGCTATAATAAACAACGTCAAATATTATTTTATCAAGGATCTTGTATGCATATTTTCATTAGCTTTCTGAGCACTTTTGATGATACATTAGGGTATACCATTGATATTAAATGCTTGGTTATGCTCTTTACATGCTCTTGAGCTGAGTTTGGAGCCTTTACTCTTGACATTGGTTGTCATTCACTGTTATGATGGTCATTTGATGCTACAGTAAGAGCTTTGCAAATTACTTGTGTTGGATGCTCCCAGATATATGGATGCATTTCCACCTGATGTTTTGAGCTTTGTTTGCTCGTCTAGCATTCAACTTTTGTTCCAGTGGGAGCTACTACCTGATATTTGGATGCTACATTGAGCATTTGGTTATGAATTTGAGCTTGAGGATCTTATAGTGAGACCGTGGGACTTGGTAACATGTATATGCTCTCATCATGCTTTATGTATGCAATTGATGCTTAGTGGATTGATTTGACATTGCTTTTGGGCTAGCACCTATTTCTATCACACCATTCTTAATGATGTATGCATCTTGATTGGTTACGTATTGAGCTTCACTTACATTACTAAGTTCGTTCTGCCTTTGGTTGGTCCCTTCTTTTACCCATGAGACCTACTCTATGCATGATGGTTATGCCTATGGGATGTAACTCAGTCCAACACATTGATCCTTTGACAGCTCTCAGTGCCAGTTGCATATTCACTCAATGCCAATTACTATTCCCTAGTAGTTGTAGTTTATCTTGTACTAGTGATTGCCGCTATTTGGCATTGATTTCTTATTGTTATACTTCATTTTCAACATGTGGTAATTGCAATTTACTGCACTATTTATGCGAGCGATCACCTCTATTGACAATCTTTTGCATTGAGTTTGTGGACAGCTCATTACTTAGTCATTACCCCTTGTTTTCACCTTGATTTTGACAGTGGTTTTGAGGTTGATTTGTAGGTTATTACAATAGCCTATTTTACCTTTTGTGCATTTGCTTGGTCCCATTATGGCTAGTGGTGTCAAGATTGTGGGAGAGAAGGAAGGAGTCTCACTAGTAGCTTTCTTGCTTCCACAATGGGGGAATACACACAGAGGTGGAGGCTGAAAACAATTTTCCTCTTCTTAGTTTGTGTAAGCCAAAAGAAACTCTAGTACATAGAAATAGAAGAACCCTACATATGGGTCTCAAACCCAAACTCAACTAACTAAGGTGGCATACTAACTAAGCCACGAACTAGAGTAGATAAGGATAGTTGTCATCTTGCTATTATTCATGGGCGGTGTACCAACCGCATCTGCAAACTGATAAGTCGGTGACATAAATGCACAACGGTCACCCTGGCATATCACGAGTGGAGCTCGATATCTCAACACTCCCCCTCGAGCTCAATCCCAATTCCTGCACACCAAGCAGGTCTCTGAACTTGTGCAGCTTCTCTGCACCCAATACCTTCGTGAATATGTCAACTACCTGATCCTCTGTGCTAACATAAACTAGATCAATAAGACCTACCAAAACCCTCTCCCGCACATAGTGATAATGCACCTCAATGTGCTTTGTTCTAGCATGATAGACTGGGTTATTTGCCAAGTGTATACTACTCATGTTGTCACAATAAATGACAACTGGCCCATCTGTAGGCTGATGCATATCATAAAGTAGCTTATGCAACCAGGCTACCTCACATGCAAGCATTGCTGCACCCCTGTACTCAGCCTCTGTGCTCGACAAGGCAACTGTAGGCTGTTTCTTGCTGCTCCAAGTGACTGTAGCACTCCCAAAAGAGAACACATATCCACTGCTAGATCGTCTATCGGAAATACTACCAGCCCAATTAGCATCAGTGTATCCATGCAATTGTATCTGAATCCTAGTCTCATAAAATAGTCCATACTGCAATGTGGACTTCACATACCTGAGTACGCGTCTAGCCGCATCCAAATGCGGTTTCCTTGGAGCCTGCATAAATTGACTTACCAATCCAACAGCATAGCTCAAATCTAGCCTGGTAATAGTCATATAAATCAAACTTCCTACTATGTGTCTGTACATAGTAGGGTCTTCTAGAAGCTCACATGCATATGCGCTCAACTTCACATTCTGCTCCAAAGGAACTGAAATAGGCTTACATCTTGTCATCCCATATTTGGACAGCATGTCCAATCCATACTGCCTTTGCAAGAGCCATATCCCACTTGGTGATCTAATCACCTCAATGCCCAAGAAATAACGCAGCTCTCCCAAATTCTTCATCTCAAACTTCTGTTTTAATAGCATTTTCACATGAAGGATATCTTCATCACTGTCACCTGTCATAATCAAATCATCAACATAAATGACAAGTAGCATAATACCTTTCTCTGTTTTTCTCACATAAAGTGAAAAATCTGCCTTGGAAATCTGAAAGCCAATAGTGACAAGATAATGTCCTATCTTGTCAGACCATGCTCTAGGTGCTTGCTTCAAGCCATACAAGGCTTTCTTCAACTTGCAAACAAACTCAGGATGAACAGCATGCACATAACTCGGTGGCTGCTCCATATATACCTCTTCTTGCAAATCACCATGCAAGAAGGCATTCTTTACATCCATCTGATGTAAATACCATTCCTTTGATGCAGCCATAGCAATGACTGCTCTTACGGTTTCCATCCTTGCAACCAGATTGAATGTTTCTTCATAATCAATGTCATATGTTTGTGCATACCCCTTGACTACTAATCTTGCCTTGTATCTGTTCACAGAACCATTTGCATTGTGCTTCACCTTATAAACGCACTTACAACCAATTGCATTCTTATCTTTAGGCAAAGGTACCAATTCCCATGTAGCATTTGCTTCCAAGGCATCCATTTCTTCATCCATGTCTTTCTCCCATTTTTCTTTTCCCATGGCTTGCTCAAAAGAAGTGGGTTTTGGTTCCTGTATCACTTTGACCATATAGGCATAGTGAATGGCTGTAAATCCATCATATTTCAGCCTATCCACAGGATACCTAGCTCTGTTAGACCTGCGCAAAGTAGGTTCACTCCCAGGTGCTCTCAAAACATCCCTGGTCTTCCTTACTCCAGGTGTAACAATAGAAGGAATACCCAACTCATCATCAATGCTCTGTTCTGAGCCACTGGATTCATCATCCACATAAGAGTGACCTGCATTCACATCAAACATGGGTTGATCTACCTTCTCTTTTTCTTTTTCTGATACCTGAATACCACTATTTACATTGCTTTGAGAAGATTCTCCTGATCTCAATCTGCCTGTCCATGGCGAAGAATGTGAACCACTGCTAGAGGGCGTTCCAAGTCCACTAATATTTTGTGACTGCTACTGTGAATTCTGTGCAGCATTACCATTGTGTGCATCTACATCATCAATCACATTTACTGGTTTATATTAGCTACTCATCTCATCAAAAACAACATCTCTGCTCACTGTAAACTTACGAGTAGAAGGGTTATAGCATCTATACCCTTTCTGTTGTGCAGAGAGTAACCAATAAAGATGCACTTCTCAAGTTTTGGATCCAACTTGGATCTCAACTCATCTAGCACATGAACATAGGCAATGTAACCAAAAATCTTCAAATGAGAAATATCTGGTTTCCTACCAGTATACCTCTCCTCTGGAGTCATCCCATGTATTGCTGCAGTGGGAGTCATGTTCATTATGTAGACTGCTGTAGTAACTACTTCAGCCCAGTAAAAATCTGGCAAGTCTTTTTCGTTGAGCATGACACGAGATACCTCTCCAATATGCCTGTTTTTCCTTTCTGCAATTCCATTTTGTTGTGGGGTATGACTACATGAATATTGCTGCTTTATGCCATGCTCCCGCAAGAACCTTGCAAACTCATTTGAGAGGTACTCTCCCCCTCCATCTGACCTTAGGCATTTTATTTGCAGGCCTGTTTCTTTTTCGACTATAGCTTTAAGAGTTTTGAAATGCCCAAAAACTTCACTTTTCTTTTTCATAAAATACACCCAAATTTTTTTGCTATAGTCATCAATAAAAGTGACAAAATAATGATAGCCTCCAAGAGATGCAGCCCATATATCAGAGTGGATTAATTCCAATGGCTTCTTACTCTCTTGAACATGTCTAGGAAATGGTTTCCTTGCCTGTTTACCAAATTGACAGGCTTCACATACCTTATGCATTTCTGCAACCTTGAATTTAGGCAATCCTACAACAATATTTTGGGCCTGTATTGATTTAAGTCATTGTACATTAACATGACCAATAAGTTTATGCCAGATATCAATATCTTCACAACTACACCGGTCCCATGTGCAAACATTGATGCACTCAATTTAGGCATGTCTGCATCCAACGTAAACATTCTGGCCTTCTTCTTTCCTTTTTCTATCAAGCGACCTTTATTTTTCATATTCTCAACAAAGCATCCATGAGGATCAGATCTGACCTGCAAGCCCTGCTCAACCATTTGACCAATAGAAACCAGATTCTTGGTGATATTCGGGACATGAAATACATCGGACGTGTATTTCTTTTTCCCATCCTGCATAGACAAAGGAATTTTTCCAATCTGCACAATAGGATGTGCAGTATCATCACCAGTCTCCACAAATCCTGGTTTTTCCATTTTCCTTGCATCCTCCATCCATTCTGCATGACCTGTCATGTGGTTTGATGCACCTGAGTCAACATACCATACATCGTTGCTTTCTTCTGCACTTGTCACAGAATTGTTCATGTGCTGCACCATGAACAAATGCTCATTTCTGTCATCGCCCTATCTGCTAGAAGATGCATAATTCCCTTGTTACAATTTTCCATTCATGATGTCATTCTGCTTTTTATAGCAGTCTTCAGTCATATGACCCATTTTACCACAGTAGTAGCATTCAACATTACTGTTTGCATTTTGGCCTCTTTGCCATCCACCACGACCTCTTTGGCTCCCCCTGCCTCTAGAGTTACCACGTCCTCCTCCATAGGACTGGTTTTCTTGAGTTTGCTGCATATTCTGATTTCTACCATGGCCTCCAGATCGGCCTCCTCTACCTCTGCCTCTACCTCTTTCAGCATTTGAGTAGAAGACAGCTTCTTTTGAAGTTCCTCCTGAAGAAGATGCACCACCATTTCTCTGCTCCTCAGAAATTAGAAGAGCAATCAACTCCTCAAAATCAGGAAATCTTTCACGGACGGAAATGGATGTTCAGAACTGTGCATAATCCTTTCCTAGACCATTCAAGGTCACAGAAACTAAATCTTCATCTTCCACTAGCAACCCAATGGAAGCAAGTGCATCTGCAATCTTCTTCACCTTCATGTGGTAGTCATTGATACTCATATTTTCTCTTTGCACATTATGCAACTCTTGCTTGAGCTACATTTTCCTGGCTTGCGTATTTGTGCTATACATTTTTGACAAAGTATCCCATTCCTCCTTTGGCGTACTTGCATCTTGAATATGCACAATCATAGAGTCTGAAATGCTGATAGACAGTCAGTACATAACTTTCCTTGCTCTCTCATGCCATGCTTTAAATGCATGCATTTGCTGTTAATTGGGAACATTAGGAAGAACTAGTTCTTCTTCATTTCCTGGAACAAATTCCCAATATCCTTTTCCCATAAGAAAATTCGTCATTCTAAACTTCCATGCTTGGAAGTTGTTCTTGTCAAGCTTTTTAGTGACAATCTGTGAAAGAGAATCAGACGCCATTACAGAACACTGCAAAAAATTATGTCACTGCAAAGAACACAGCTTCAGCCTCACAAGGGCAAATTTGCAAAACTGACGAAAGTGGTATTTGACCACACAGTCACTTCCTAGTGATGATTTTGCATCAACAGGCAACAAGGATGATTCTATAACTCCCAATGTCTCTGCGCACAGGCATACGATGCAATTTCTACAGTAATTTTTCACCGACCTATAGAACAGTGGTTGCACAACATAAAACTGGGCATTTTCTTGAGTGTGTGCAAAAAACTTCCGCCTCCAAAACAGGCCCTGAAATGGCCTCAAATAAAAAAAACAGGGTCACTAAGGGCTAAAGCCCATTCATGCAGCATATACTGCCCTCTTGCTTCATCGCGAAGGATGTCTCAACCTGAGACAATGCACTATTGCACTTTCCGGCTGTGCTACCTACAGAGACTTGCTCCCAAAACAGAAGAATGAAAGCAACACTAGTTCTCTTACCAGAACCCCGCGAACTTGGCTTGCTTTCTTGAGCTCCTTATCACGAACAAGGCTCTGATACCATGTCAAGATTGTGGGAGAGAAGGAAGGAGTCCCACTTGTAGCTTTCTTGCTTGCACAATGGGGGAATACACAGAGGTAGAGGCTGTAAACAGTTTTCCTCTTCTTAGTTTGTGTAAGCCAAAAGAAACTCTAGTACATAGAAATAGAAGAACCCTATATATGGGTCTCAAAACCAAACTCAACTAACTAAGGTGGCATACTAACTGAGCCACGAACTAGAGTAGATAAGGATAGTTGTCATCTAGCTATTATTCATGGGCGGTGTACCAACCGCATCTGCAACTAACAAGTCGGTGACATAAATGCACAACGGTCACCCTGGCATATCACGAGTGGAGCTCATATCTCAACAAGTGGTTCTAATGATTGTGCTATCTTTAATATTGACAAGTTGGATGGCACCAACTAGAGCTATGGGAAGGCCCAAATTTGACAAGTTTTAGTATAGAAAATGCAAATTAAGCATTTGAAACATGAGGGTGTCAAGCCCAAATGTATTGATGCAAAGGATTGTACTGAACTACATGAGTTATGTAAGTCCATCATCATTATTTCCCTCTCTAAGTAGGTTTTCTATAATGTTATCTCTAATGGGTATTCTCCATGGTGCTTATGGGATAAGATTCGTAATATCAATGACAAGTAGATCTCCACTTCTCACATGTATTGACTAAAGAAACTCATGGACCTTCACATGAAGGAGGGAATTTCCATGTTAGCCCACTTAAATGAGTTTCATTCTATTCTTAGCCATTTGTCTTCAAAGGGGATTGAATTCAAGGGTAATCTTCCCCCTTTGTTCCTATTGGTTACACTACCTGAATCATGGGATACATTTTGTACTGCTATGTGTGTAAACATTCCTATTGATGGGTTAAAGTTTTAGGATGTAGAGAGTACACACTTGAATGAAGAGGTTAGTAGAAAGAATATTGATGCTTCCCACACCTTTCATGCTTTGACAATTAGAGGCAATAATGGTAGGAGCAGTAATGAGTGCCACGGAAGAGACTCTCAACAATCTCGTTTTTCTCAATCGCATGGACAATCTTGCAGTAAGCTCCACGGATGTAAGTCCTCATTGACTTGTCATTATTGTGAAAAAGTAGGACATATTCGGCCACAGTGCAATAAAATGCATGGTAATAAATGCAAGGAAAAGGGCCTAGGATAAAGTACATGACAAAAATGATGATCATAGAATTGTCTTTAGTAAGTCCAATGTTAAGATTAAAGTGATTAATGTCTTGCAAACTAATTCTTATGATGATTTTATGCTTATAGCTTCTTCTCTTGATACTTCACAACTAACTAATGCTTTTCTAGGATGTATTCAATGTTGGCTAATAGATTCGAGGGCTTCCTTTCATGTGACCCCTCATAGAGAGTGGTCTCACTCCTATCACAATTTGACTAGATCTGTCCATTCGGATAATGACTTGGCATTAGAGATAGTTGGTATTGGTGATGTTTACCTATAGTTTGGTTCAAGTAGCACATTTACTCTTCATGATGTATGTGATGTATCGGCTCTCACAAAGAGCCTTATCTCTATTGGCACTTTGGATGATGCAAGTTATGTAGTTTCTTTTGGTGATTCCTCATGGAAGATTACCTATGGGAATCTTTTCATTGCACATGATGCTAAGTCTAATATTCTCTACCCCTTGCTTGTATGTATGTCAATCAACCATGATTTGGCAATGGATATAGTTCCACATATATGTCTTTGGCATCGTTACCTTGGACACATGTCCTTGAAAGGAATAAAAATTCTTAACCATTTGTAGTATCTTCCACCCCTTGACTATAAGTGCTTTGAGTCTTATGATCATTGTTTATATGGTAGGCAGACACATAATACACATAAAAAGTTTGGTATGACGTGCACGAATGAGCCTTTGGCTCTTATTCATTTGGATGTATGTGCTCCCATGCCCTGCAAGTCATTCGATGGCATAAAGTATTTCATTACCTTCATTGATGACTATACACATAAGGTCTAGGCATACCTTATTAAGTAGAAATTAGAAGTCTTGGATATATTTTAGTGTTGGTTTGCTTTGGTTGAGAACCAATCTAGGTATAGGCTAAAATGACTAAGGTCAGATAATGGGGGTGAGCACATCTCTAAATCCTTTCAGCAGTTTTGTGACGAGAGGGATATTAAGCATCAATTGACTGCTCCCTACACCCCACCACCCCAAAATGGTATGGCTAAGGGCATGAATAGGACAATTCAAGAGTGAGTTCGTAGTATGCTTAGCCATGCAAGCTTACCACAACATTTATGGATTGAGATAGTTACTACTATTGTACACTTGATTAATCAATCCCCATATACTACTCTTGACTAATAGGTTGTAGAGAAGGTATGGTCTGAAAAATCTCCCTCATATGCTCACTTGCTTGTCTTTGATTGTGAGGCTTTTTGCCATGTTCCCAAGGACAAGTGCAATAAGTTGGATCCTAAGTCTAGGTAATGCATCTTTCTTGGTAATGGAGATGTAGGTGAGATGGGCTATCACCTATGGGATTCGTAGGCTTGGAGGGTTATCTCTACAGCCATGATGTTGTTTTCCATGAGGAGAAGATGCATAAGCTGCATAAGTATATCATTGAGGTACGTAAGGTGATATTTTAGGAGGATCCTTCTATTTCTATACAATTGGTTAGACAGCCTACCATAGCAGCTAATGTCCCAATGGCTCATGTCCCTCATGCTCCATATGATATACATGCCCCACAACCAGCTTTGAGAAAGTCTATTAGAGGTAGACGACAGCCTCGCGGTTTGAGCCCTCTATAGATTTGTTATGGCGATAGATGTTGGCATGGTTTGAGCCCTCTATAGATTATGTTGTGGTGATAGATGTTGGTGAGCCCTCTATACATTGTGTTATAGTGATAAATACTAGTGAGCCCTCTATAGATTTTGTTATGGTGATAGATGCTAGTGAACCTCTTACTTATGATGAGGGCATGCATAGAGGTGATAGTCACTCTTGGGAGAGGGCCATATAGTCAAAGTATAGTTCACTATATAAAAATCATGTGGGATTTGGTTCCTTTGCCTAGTGACAGGCATACTTTTCCATGCATGTGGGTATATAAGTTAAAAACTACTGTTGGGCATCCCAAGCTAGGATACAAGGCTAGATTGGTTACTAAGGACTTCAAGTAGGAACATGGTGTGGACTTTGATGAAGTATTTTCCCCTATTGTGAAGATGACTACCCTACTCTTGGTACTAGCTTTGATTGCTTAGCTTAACTTGGATCTTTATCAAATGGATGTCAAGATGGCTTTTCTTCATGGGGACTTGCATGATGAGATTTACATGGAGTAGTCTAAGGGCTTTGCAAACCCTGGTAGGGAACACCTAGTGTGCAAATTGTGAAAAAGTCTTTTATGGCCTTAAGCAAGCACCTAGGGAACGGTACCGCAAGTTTGATGCTTTTATGCATTCACATGGATATTCTTGTAGTGATATTTGATGATTTGATGAGTGAAAGGCCAAGATGAATGTCAATTTCCTTAAGAAGTAGTAGAATTTGATAGGGAGTCAATGCCCTAAAGAGGGGGACCCCCTCAAGATTCAGCTATAAGTGGTGTGATAGCCAACATTTCCCTAGGAGTTGTCCAAATGTTAAATGTGACATATGCAAAAAGTCCAGTCACTTAGCTAATACCTATTAGAGCAAGGTTAGCTCTCTCCAACAAGGAAGTAAACATCCACGTCTAGTTAACCATCGAGCATAAGGAAATAATCTCCAGCAAGACGAGGGATCGAAACAAATATTGCAAAGAGAGGGAAGGCTATTGTAGAGGAGCTACCTAGTGGCAGTGGAGTTAGCCTTATTGTGAAGATGTATGTGTCAATGGCATTGAAGCTTCTAATTTACAAGCCGTTATGAGAGGTCAAAATGGTAAAGATTTTGACAAAGATAAGGTAAAACTTATCAAGGGGGAAAACCCTAAGCAAGATGATAAGGGGATGCAAGTCCTTAATCTTGATGACATGGAAGGTGGACCTCTTAAAAGTCATTGATGGTAAAACTGGCCCCAGGAAGGATAAAGAATTGCTAAAGAAGAAGGCAAAAGCCAAGAAAGAGGCATCAAGGCCTATTCAAAGACCAAAGGAGAGAATGATTTGGTGGGAAAAGAGAGCTATTGCTAGCTATCATGAATTTGATTTAGCGAGTTCTCTTTGAGAAGTTAAGCTAGATGTAAATCTCTTGTAGTTGATTAAGTTGTCTCTAGGAGTGTATAAGGAATTTAAAAAGATTTTGTGCATGAGATATATCATGGAGCCCTTAGGAATAGTGTAGGTAGGAGATGATTGGTTTGAGCATGCTAAAAAGCATTATCCAAGGGAATCAACATATGTTGATGGCATATTAGTGGATCATGCCATTGTGGATACGAGATCCTCCATCAACAATATGAGTTCGGAATCGATGGAGAGGTTAGGGTTAGAAATCCAAAAAGTTGCCTCCATGATTCTTCGAATGGTGGTGGTGGGATGATGACAGTTTAAGACAAAGGGTGCATTACTAAATTCCACATGACTATCACTAATGTGGAATGCATTTTGAACTTTAGGGTTATCAAGTTCATATGGCAGCCTAGCTATCAAGTATTGCTAGGTAGGTCATTGATTTTACAAGTGGACTATCAGGTTGATATACCCATTGTTTGTAATGAGGGAGACCTAACTGTCCTAACTAAGGGGAAGGAGAGAGAGAAGGACTGTAGGAGAAGAGGGAGAGGAGAGAGAAAGGAAAGAAGAAGAGAGAGAAAGAGGGAAAAAGGAAGAAGAAGAAGCCATGGAAGCTTGAGAAGGTGAAAAGAGCGTTTCTTGATCATTTCTGTGATGACTCAAAATACCCTCTTACAGCTTATATACTGTCAGTGTGACTAGTATGTTCCCATGCCATGTTTCTGTGATCCCCACTCATTACAAACTATCCCGTATCATTAAGTTTTTGTCCTCAAAAACAAGGGATGTGGTCATGTCCTGTAAGGGTGTGCTATAGGAAATCAGCCATAACTTTGTGTGAGAAACTCCGAATGGGATAATTGAGGTGTCATTACAGAGCCCATGAGATGTACTTTCAGCGCATGTGGGTGGCACGGGGCTGCAATTAGGTCAGGACCAAAACTGTTGCAAAATAGAGGGCTGTCCAAGAGTTACTAGTGTGTTGTCCCAAATGGTATGGTTGGAGAAAAACAGCCATAACTTCCTTTAGGGAACTCCGATCGAGGCAAGTGAGGTGTTGGCACAGAGCCCTCGAGGTGTACTTTTAGTCCATGTATGGAGGATGGGGCTGAAAATGGACCAGGACCAAAACTGGTGCAAAATAGGTGGTTGTCCAGACGCAGACTACAGCCCAAAACAGGTGTCATGGTTAAGTTTTAGCCAATACGGCCTCCTTGAGGTGTGGAAATTCATCCAAGATAGATGTTGGGTGCCAAGAGGCTTCCTCTATTGGTAGGCCTTGCCATTTGATCAGGTATTCATGTATGGAACGGGTGTGGAGTTGCTTTTCATGTTGCCCAATGATCGCTTCAGAAATATACTGGATAAGGCCCTCCTCATCTATGGGGGGTAGCTCCTCTACATGATCTTTGGGAGTGCCAATGAAAGGTTTCAATTGGCTCACATGAAAGACATTATGGATCTTAGTAGTGGGAGGGAGTTGGAGACGATAAGCCAAGTCCCCGACCTTCTTAATGATTGTGTGGGGCCCATAGTAACGGTGTGCCAACTTGTTGCAAGAACCGTCCTTTAGTGTAGCATAATGGGACTTGGGGACCTTGAGGAGTACCAATTCACCCTCTTGAAAGTCAAGGGGTCTTCTTTTTGCATCAGCATGGAGCTTCATGTGCTCTTGAGCCCTTTTGAGGTTTACCTTGCATTGTTGTAAGAGTGGATTTGTTGTAAGACTCCAATGCTCGAATGAGTGGATTTGTTGTAAGAAAATTCAGCCAAGTGCAGCCATATATCCCAAGAATTCTACACATCATGACAAAAATCCCGCAAATAGGTTTCAAGCCACTTATTGACTCGCTCGGTCTGCCCATCCATTTGGGGATGATAGGCTATAGACGGAGCCAATTTGGTCCCTATGGAGCTGAAAATTTTATGCCAAAACTGACTCATAAATTTGGTGTCTCGGTCATATGATGTGGGGTAAGCCATGCAACTTAAAAACATGCTCCATAAACTGAGTGGCAACTTCAGATGCTGTAAGTTGAGATTTTGTAGGGATGAAATGGGCTACTTTAGTGAGCCGACCAACTACCACATAGATGCTACCCCAACCCTTCTTGGTTGTAGGTAAATCAATGATGAAATCCATGGTAATGTGGGTCCATTTTCCTTCACGGATAGGTAAGGGCTGCAACAATCCACCCGGTTTAAGAGTGCTATCTTTATTTTGTTGACAAGGCACACATCTAGATACAAAGTCTTTAACATCCTGCAATATGCCTTTCCAATGGAAGCTTTTTGAAACTCGGTCATATGTTTTAAAGACCCCTAAGTGGCCAGCAATCGGTGAAGAATGCATCTCTTCAAGGATCCTTTGGGTGAAAGGAGAGGCATAGGGAATCACAATATGGCCATGGATCCAAATGAGGCCGTTGTGGAGCTGATATTGGGAGTTGACACCTTGTTGTAATCTCTAGAAAAGAGGGCTGAATTCAGCATCAAGCAAGTATGCCTCTTGGAGCTCTTCAATCCAATCATGGTGGAGTTTAGTGATGGATGAAACCTTGCATGCCCACATGCAAGAGAGTGCATCAGCCACTACATTGTTCTTGCTACGGGTGTGGGTAATCTCAAAGTCATAGTTTTGTAGGGTAGCCACCCATCTATGTTGTTTGGGAGTGAGGTTGGGCTAAGTCAAGAAGTATTTGAGCACACGGTGGTCACTTTTCACCTTAAATCTACTGCCATACAAGTAGTGATGCCACTTTTTGATAACATGAATGACTGCCAACATCTCCTGATCATAGACATGCAACTCTCTCTCTTTATCATCCAATTTTCGGCTCTCAAATGCTATTACCCTGTGTTCTTGCAGCAAGACTGCACCAATACCCCGTCCACTAGCATCACACTGGATGGTAAAATCCTTTGAAAAGTCGAGGCATATGAGGATGGGGGCTGAAGTGAGCAAGACTTTCACTGAAAACTGCGGTCAACCAAATCATCCCATAGGAAAGCCTCTTTTTTTAGCCTATCTGTTAACAGGGCTGTAATTGTGGCATAATGGCAAATAAATCTACAATAAAAAGAGGAGAGGCCAAGAAAACTACGCAAGGAGGTAGTGGGGGTGGGCCACTCCCTGACACATTTCACTTTCTTAGGATTAGCTTGGATGTCTTTTTCACGAACAATGTGTCCCAAGTACTCAACCTCTGTTTGCATGAAGACACACTTGCTTTCTTTGGCAAATAGTCGGTGCTCTCTTAGTACACCAAAAATTTGCCTGACATGCTTCAAATGCTCATGCAGTGACTTGCTGTAAATGAGTATATCATCAAAGAATACCAACACAAACTGGAAAAGCCATGGCTGCAATATTTTGTTCATTAAGCTCTGAAATGTGGCGGGTGCATTAGTGAGCCCAAATGGCATGACAAGGAAATGGTACAAGCCATGGTCAGTCCGAAAAGTTGTTTTGACTTCATCACCCACCCTCATTCTGATTTGGTGATAACCGGATCGCAAATCAATCTTGGTGAAGTAGCGTGCTCCCTTGAGTTCATCAAGCAAGTCATCAATTCGAGGGATGGGGTATCTATTTTTTACGGTGATCTTCTTGAGATCACGGTAGTCAATGCACAAATGGAAGGATCCGTTCTTTTTCTTAACCAATAGAACCAGGGAGGCATAAGGGGAAGAGCTAGGCTCTATGAATCCCATTTCAGTGAGCTCCTTGACTTGCTTTGCTACTTCCTCTCTCTCACATTTAGAGAGTCGATATGGGGGTTTATTGATGGGCTTGGCATGGGGCTCCAAGTCAATTGGGTGATCCACCAATCTCTGAGGGGGAAGGGTAGTGGGGGACTGAAATAGGTCCTCATATTCAACCAAAAGCGCTTTTAGTGCTGCATTTTGCTTCCCTAAGGTGTGTTGGTCATCATTATGCTTATGCAAATGCAAGACAAAGATCTAGGAGCATTTCTTGAATTCCTTTTTGAGTTGTCTTGCTGTTATAAGCTGAAAATCTGCAATTTCTTTGATTCCCTCCAAGTGTACAAGCTGCCCATGCATTACAAACTCCATATACAGCCAAGAGAAGTCCATAGAGATTTTTCCCAAAACTGCTGAAGCCAATCACATCCCAAAACAACATCCACGGGGCCCATATCAAGGGTAATTAAGTCCACCTTGCTGTGTAATTTTCAGCCAGCATAAGAGACACTTGTGTGCATACATAGGAGCTCACTTCCTCATTTCCATTGGCCACTTGAACTCGAAGAGGTTGCTGTAATTCAGTGGGAACACATGTCAAACGACCAAGAGTCAATTTATTCACAAAACTGTCCATGCTGCCACTATCTATGAGAATGTATACACTCTTGCCATCAATGTTATCATGTACTCATAGGGTGTTTGGGCTCCTAGAGCCGGTCCATGCATCCATGGAGATCGAGCAAGCTGATATAGTGGTGAATGAGGGGTGCCAAGGGTCATTCCCAAGCATGTCATCAATGGGGCAGCCACCACCGAGGTCAAAAGGGAACCCGTCCGATGAGTCATAAAATTGATCGGTATCAAGATCCTCTTCATATTCAGCATTTTCAACAAGTGTCATCATGGGAGAGTTGTTATGCAAGTCCTCTTCTAACTTGTCACTATCTTCTAGCACATACATGCTATTAAACTTGACAATGGCATTCTTAAAGGGGCATTTGGATGCATGATCAGTCGTGTACTTATCCCTACATTTAAAGCACAAGCCTTTAGCTTTTTGATCCTTGATAGCTTCAAGAGGAATGAATTTTTGACCATTAGGACTGAAGGCATTTCGTCTCTTATTTTCAGCATACTTTGGGTCACTTTTGGAGGGGGGTGTTGTCCCAAAACTGCCATATTTCCTTTCAGCATTAAAAGTGGGGTAAGTAGGGATTTTGGGGTTACCATTCCCTGCATTGTTGCTATAATAATTACTAGCATATGGGGGTTGCCTGATAGGGTATCTTTCCTACCCTACAATGGGCTACATGCCCTCATTGCGATGGTATTTCCAACCATAGCGTTCAGCCAATTCTATGGCTGTAAATAGGGCGGCTGGCTTTTGAGCCATTACATCAGCTGAGAGATGCGCATCTAGCCCATAAATGTATTTATGCAATTTGGCCTCATCACTGACTACCTCAACATACATGGATAGGTTCATAAAGTGGTTGGTGTACTCCCTCACGATGAGCTTTTGCTGATCAAACTGATACCATTGCCTAGCCAAGCGTTCTTTTTCCACCAGGGAGACAAAAACTTGGATCATATGCATCTTGAACTCTTCCCAATCATGAAACTGCTGATTTTCTCTTTAAACAAATCTCCACCATGTGTGGGAAAATCCTTCTAAATGAAGGGAGGCAAAAATAATCTTCGCCTCATCAGTACGGGCTAGATGAGAAAATAGGCTTCCAATTTACAGGTCCATTCCTCTACTTCAGCTGGGGATGAGGACTGCCCATTAAATTTAGTAAACACAATCTTGTCACACAGCTCATTTGGGCCTTATTGCCCATGAATGCCATGTGCTACATGCTGCCCATACATGCCTTTCTGTCCAATCCCTGGCTGTCCAAAATTTCCATGGGGGCCATGCTACCCTTGCATTACATGAGGACCAAATTGCCCATTAGGACCTTGTTGTCCAAAATGGCCATGCTACCTAAAACTGCCATGTGCATGCTGCTCATTACCATATGCATGCTGCCTATTTCCATATGCATGCTGTCCATTGCCATGTGCATGTTGCCTATGTACTACCCAAGATTTGCATTGGAGCCATTCCCCTGAGTGTGCAAATAGCTTCCGTTACGGGGGAGTTGGGGTGCCAAGGATGGGCTTGAAGGATTCATAACGGGGGAGGGAAAGAGGGGTTCATCATGTCGGGTGGAAGGCTCACCCATCTCATAAGTGCTATGGGGAATGCCATGGGTACCGCCGAGACCTTGTGGGCTACGCCCGGTCTCCAAGGGGGGAGGGCGGTTAGCCTCACAGGGAGGGACATACTCCTTGGGTCGATCCGAGGGGGGGCAATGGTGGGGATGAGGGCACTCATGCACTCTATGAGTAAGTCCATCTTGGCCATCATCTCGGAATGACAGTGATCTTGGTGGGTTTCAATCTCCCTATGGCGTTGCTCCATCTCTCGATGTCGTTCAGCATGATGGGTCTCATGTTGGCATAAGGTTTGATTGAGCATAGATAAGTGGTCTATCTCGGGGGCACCCTCTTCAAACATGTCTTCACGATCCTCCTAGCTGAGCTAGGATCATTCATTGAGGCACGGGAGTCCCTTATTTCACGTTGGAAATCCTCCTAGGCCTTTGCTTTACCCTTGTGGCCTGCCATCCCAAATGCAATCCACCAGACCCCTTGTTACAAAAATGACAATATCTTGAGCTAGAAAGCTTCGATCACCAAAATTTTTTATTCAAATGAAAGCCCTTGATCCTCTCTGCGAGGCTATGTAAAAATATCTCTGACAATAAATGGTTAGGGCTTTGCTGTAATCACTTTTTGTGGGCTGACTGTGTAGGACTGCTGCCTGTCCCACAGTACCTCTAAGCACAAAACTGAGCGTAACTCCCAAACCGTAGGGCATAAATGGGAGATTTTTAGTTCACATCGAAGGGGAGGATGCCCTCTTTGAATCAAGCTATAGAGCCTGCACTCAGTCACACAAGAAGGCTTTGTTGTAATCAACTTTTGCAGGCTGGTTGTGTAGGACTGCTGCCTGTCCCACAGTACCTCTAAGCACAAAACTGAGCATATCTCCCAAACCATAGGGCGGAATGGGGAGATTTTTAGTTTAGATTGAAGGGGGGGATGCCCTCTTCAACTCGAGCTATAGAGACTGCACTCAGTCACACAAGAAGGCTTTGTTGTAATCAACTTTTATGGGCGACTGTGTGGGACTGACTATCTGCAATACCCTACAAAGACTCCCTCAAGGAACATACCTTATCCCAATGGTGAGCAACTTATTCCAAACATCCAAGGCCTAAATGGTGGTCCTTAATGCCACATGGAGCCATACATCCTTTGCATCCATAGTTCTATTGCTGAGACCATTTCCATGACTACATACATGCCCTTCTTGCATGCATCCACCATACATTTCCAAGTGATTCATGACATTACCAATGCATGTAGAGGGCTATAGACTCAAATGATCAGGGCTCGGGCTATTCCATCAAATGTACTTGCACCTGCAATAATTCTTTGGGCTCCAGATCACCGGGAGGTGGGCAAAGTTTCCCCTGGGCCAGGTTGTGCACCCCTTCAGGGTCTTTAATGGCAAGGGGGGGTCACCCCTCTTTTGTCTTGCCACCTCGCCTGGCATCGGGCTTTTCCTCACCCGGAATATACATGGTAGGCATTTATTATTAAGCAACTAGCATGTTATGAATTTACAAATTGAAGATTGGGATTTTCATGATGTGCATGATCAATAAGGAAATGGGATTGGGAAGGGGAATTACCTCTGCAATTCAGTGACTCACTGATTGCATGACTTACCCTTCTTACAATTTTTTTATCAATAGGAATCAAACAAGAGCACGGTTAAGTATTAGAGTAAAATCTTGATCAATGGGAAAGAGATTGAAGATTATTCAACTATGCATGCATTCCCAGGGTGTGGACTGAGGGTGGGAATCCCATTGGCAATCATTGACCCAAGCATTTCTTCCATCTCTCTCATCAAGTGGCTGAGCTCAACAGTTGGATGTAAAAGAGAGAGGAAGAACTGATTGACATACCTTGTTCAAGCCTAGGGAAGAGCTCCGTGGTTGCCCCTCTTCTTGCTGCCCAAGGTTGTATGGGGGGTCTTCTTGAAAAGTAACTGAGCTTTTGGTCTTCTCTAACTGTGCTACACTCCTTTTTGCCCAAAACCCTCAAGAAACTTACATGAAAATTAGTGAAGACCTGTCAAATTTGTATGCCCGCCTCCAGATGTGTCCATGGTTCTTGGGAAAGGTCCAAGAAAGGCTACCATAGTCTTCAAGAGGGCTGACAGCCTGCCTGAGTACTCCTGTGTACCTAAGAGAGAGATGTAACTGGAGTTTTCTAACTGTGGGAAAACTATGAGAGCCCTAAATCTATGGGAAAAGAGAAGGATCAAGGACAAAGCTCTGATACCACTTGTAATGAAGGAGACCTAATTGTCCTAACTAAGGGGAAGGAGAGAGAAAAGGACTGCAGGAGAAGAGGGAGAGGAGAGAGAAAGGCAAGAAGAAGAAAGAGAAAGAGGGAAAAAGGAAGAAGAAGAAGAGGAAGAAGAAGCCATGGAAGCTTGAGAAGGTGAAAAGAGAGTTTCTTGATAATTTCTGTGATGACTCAAAATACCCTCTTACACCTTATATACCGTCAGTGTGACTGGTATGTTCCCATGCCATGTTCTCGTGATCCCCGCTCATTACATTGTTCAGTTGATCTTTGGTAGAGGTGCTAGATGTGTAGTAGTAGATGCCTACTACCCTGAATCTCCTCAAAATGAGAGAGTTTCTTTATCCTCTACAGAGATAGATGCATTAGAGGATGCAGCTAGTAGTGAGATGTCATCAAGTGACAAATCCAATGAGGGGTCCACTACAAAGGATATCTATCAAGTAACTTTGAATGAGCCAATAGAGGCTTAGGAGAGGATAAGAGATGTGGACATTATTAACTTGGACCTTAGTATGTTGAAGGCCAATTTAATTAAGGTCCATGCTCGGTTTGGAAGAAAGAAATGACTATGTGTCCTTGATTCAGGAATTCTATGACATCTTTGCTTGGAGTTATGACTAGTTAAGAGGTATTCCTCCCAACCTAGCTATTCATACCATTCCCCTAAAGGAAGGTAGCCATCCTATGTGTCAAAAATTAAGGTGTATGCCTTTCAAACTAAGGGAAGGGCTATTTGAGGAATTGACAAAACTACAGAAAGTTGGCCTGATATTTTCGATACAATGCATAGAGTGGTGTTCACCAATTGTTATCATCAGGAAGAATAATAATAATCAGATCCATAGCTTTGCATAGACTTCAGGGTGTATAATAAGTAGACATTTAAGGATTACTATCCATTGCAATTTATTGATCAAATTTTGAATCAAATAGTGGGTAGGGAAATTTATTCATTTATGGATTGCTTTGTGGGATACAACCAAATGGCTATTGCTAAGGAAAACAAGCTAAAAACGATGTTTATCACTGTCTTTGGTACCTTTGCATATCACATGATGGCCTTTGGTCTATGCAATGCACTTGGGTCTTGGCAACATATAGCTGATAAAACTTTTGGTGACATCTCCCTAGAGGAGTTAAAAGTCTTCATCGATGATTTAGAGGCAATCACCACAAGGGAAAGACAACTGATTATTTTAAGGAAATATTTTGAGCATTGCATACAGTTCTATATTACTCTTAATCTACAAAAGTGTTTCTTTGGGGTGCCCTATGGGTTGTTACTGGGCCATGTGGTTAGCTCAGTTGATATCATGACTAACCCTAAAAAGATAAAGATTATAGGCACTATGAGCCCGCCATGCACTCCAAAAGAGGTACACAGCTTTCTATCATCAGTGGGGTATTATCAGAGATTTATCAACACGTTAGCAAAAAGAACATTGTCATTGACAAACTTGTAATCTTTTAATTGTTTATTTAATCATAGCAAAGCTTGTTAGGTATATTTTGAGGATGTGAAGCAAGAACTAGCAAAAGTGCCAATCCTAAAAGCACCCAAAAGAGATTAAGTTTTCTATATATTTTCAATAGCAACAAATCATAGTATTAGCTACTGTTTAGCCCAAATTTGGAAAGAGAAATCGTATCATCCAATAGCTTTGCTAGTCATAAATTAGGGATATCTGAAGTCAACTATACTTATATGGAGAAATTGTGCCTTGGAATGGTTATCATGACAAAGAAATTTAGGCACTATATTCTCTATGAGAATATTTTTTACAAAGACGGAAGGACTTAGACTTTTGATGAACAAGTTGCAGCTGCTACTGACCATTTAGCAAAGTGGTTGATTACTTTGCAGGAGTTCAATTATGAGATTAGGAGTAAGCCACCAAAGCTTCAAGGCATTGTAGAAGGTCTTGTTGATTTCGGGAACCCAAAGGAAATTTTGGCTGAAGGGAGTGACATCAAAGATCTATTCAAAATCAATACAGCTTCCATCCTTTCCTGGTATGTAGCTATAACACATTATCTATCTACAGGAGAGGTTAGGGCTGCTCTATCAAAGTCTAAGCAAGCACTACAATTTTTGATTATAGTAGGTGTCTTGTATCGGGAAGGTGTGGGTGAGATTTATCGCCAATGCATAGTACCTAATGAGGTACCATTGATTCTTGAGGAATGCCATGATTCAGCATCATGTGGGACATTTTGCTAGATGGCTTAAATCCCAGAAAGCTCTCGATGTTGGATATTGGTGGCCATCAATTTTCCAGGATGCTTTCAATTATGTTAAGCATTGTGATATTTGCCAAAGTCATGATGCCCGAGAGAATCGTAAGCGGTCGCTAATTCCTATTTTAGGAATGTTATCCTTTGGAAAATAGGATATCAATTTTGTTGGACCAATGTACCCTTGATCAACTACACATAAGTGTGATATTATTGTAGCAACAAACTACTTTAAAAAGTGGTCTGAAGCTCGAGCAATGATGAAGGATAACGCTAAGGAGAAGACCAATTTTACTATGGAGCACATTGTTTGCCATTTGGTCCACCTAAGGAGATAGTGTATAATCGAGGGAGACACTTCTTGAATAAGGTTATAGTAGCCTTGACAAAAGCTCTAAAAATTAAACACAATAAAACTACCCCATATAATCTGCAAGCAAATAGTCAAGTTGAGAGTGCGAATAAATAACATGTAAGGATCTTATCCAAGATAGTGTCTGAAAGTAAGCAAGATTGGGATAAGAAATTGTATGTGGCAGTTTGAGCTTACAATACGACATTTAAGAGAGCTACATGCCACACCCCATTCAAGCTAGTATATGGGAAAGAGTGTGTCTTACCATTGGAAATAGAGCTACCCATTGTGCAATTTGCTCTTAACATTCGTTGGGTCAAAAATTTATTTATCTTGCACATCTTGATGAAATTTGATTGCATGCTATACTATATCAAGAGGTAGGGAAGAAGAGAATGAAAACGCTTCACGACCTTCAAGCTAAGAAATATAAATTTTTGAAGGGTCAACTGGTGTTGTACTATGATGCTCATCGCGAGTTATTTCCTGGTAAATTAGAACCCAAATGGGATGGGAAATATAAAATTGTATGTATAGGCAAGAATGGCTCTACAACCCTTTTAGCAGACTTATAGCGAATAGAGTTTTAAATTAAAGTTAACTTTAATAAGCTGAAGCCTTACTATGTGTAAGGGCTAACATCGAACTTGGTGCATGTGTAGGTCCTTCATGATTCAATTTTAACTTGTAGTAGGTACCAAGACAATCGGATGGGAAGAATCATTCCTTGCCTTGACCATCTGAATTTGGAGCAACGTTATCACCAAGGTTGAGTGATTTGGTGGAGTAAAGGTTATCAGGTTATTGAGTGGCAAGACGAATCTTTCACGTGGAATATTAAGGTCTATTGCCACTACTGTCATAAAATTCTGACTAGCATTCCTATCGGGTTCAGCAATGAAGGAGGGATTGTACATGTCATACATCCTCTCTCTTGGCAAGCTCTCATCTTGACTTTGATTATCATAAGTACAAGTGAGCTAATCAGTATGGCATGACCTGTCAACGAAGATTGGGTCTATACTTTGTATTTTGATAGAGCTTCTAGAGGGCATGCTAAACATGCGAGTGTTGGTGTGGTCATTAAAGATCCCTGACGTAGGGCTGTTATGAAAATGGGAGTATATTTAGTACACTCTTTTACTAATAATATGGCAAAATAAAAGGCCTTGATTATGGGCCTAAATGTATCCCAATGTGGTGATATCCACTAGTTATTAGTGAAAGGTGACTCACAATCAGTGTTCAACCAGTTGAATGGGACTTATAGTGTGTGGGATCCCATCCTACAAATGTACAATCATGCATCCTTGGATATGTTGCATATTTTTGAGATGGTGATTTATCAACTAGTTCCTCGATAGTGGAATTGCTTGGCAGATTCCCTAGCCAATTATGCTTTTATTGAAGATGTCTTTTTCAATTTTGGTTCGAGGGAGCTCTTACAATTATCTTCTAACATTAGCTTAGGACTACTTTGGGGTCTTCTTGCTGACACACCCTATTTTGGTCACCAATGGCTAGTTTGCATTATGAGTCATGTAGCAATTGAGCACCTTCTTATTCTGTCATGGATGCATAGGATCGTTTATCATCATATTCGTCATAGATACCCCTTGTTATTTATGCAGGGGGGTTAGCTAATAACCTGATGCATTTAGTGCAGTGCATGAGGAGCCCTTATCCTTGGTCGGCGGTTTTATACTTCAATGCAGTTATGTCGGAACCAAGGGTTTTTTTTAGTAGTATGTTGCTAAATGGTCATTTTGTGGATTATTTCATTAGGCCAAGAGGGCTAGTCATCCTGTTAGTGAAATGTAACATTTCATTAGACCAAGAGGGCCATGTGTCCATTTAGTGCAGGTATAGTTAATGGTTTTGTTTTAGTGATGTGCTAGGCAAATTTAGCGAGACCTGGAGGGAGCCTCTTGCTGCGCAAAAGCTTATTGTGGCCAAGTCCAGGTGATGTTCTTCCTTTATGAGTACTTTGCTTTTCAACTATATGTGTCTATGTACTTGGGGAGACTTGTTATTTTGTTGGGGATCGACAATTAAGGCATGAAGTCCCAGGATTAGGTTAGGTATAATTAGGGAAGGTTCGAGTAGTTGTCTACCTCCTTTAAAGACATTGTCAGGTATTGAAATATGTGTTTTTAAAAGGCAAACCTAGTGACACTATTTTGCTAGCCTACCAGACCGCTATTCTAAGAGTCCGTGCTAGTGTGAGGTAATTAGAAAAGCCTATCGAAATAAAAAGAAGAGAATATTTTGAATATACTTGAATATAAAAAAATATAGAGGTGTCTAAAAAGGGGTTCTATCCCCTAAAGTAGAGAATGAAAAATGGAAAAAAAAAATCTCAAGAGCAGTTGTTCATCGCCTTGCGAAGGCTTGGTAGGTTCCTGGGGAGTTAGGTAGGTAGTTCAGGCCACCACCTAGGATGGTTTCTTTGATGGTTCTTTTTAGTCAGTGTGAGTTGGTGCAATTGGTTAACGACTCGCTTTGGAAATCTGTCAAATTTTATGCTAGACATATCCCTAGAGGATTTTCATGCCTTGATTTTGTCAGGGGGTAGGGTAAGAGTTGTGCTTATACTTTGTTGAGTATTCTATTTTGTGGCAACTTGATGCTTTTTATGGTTGTTGCTTGTGTAGATCAATTCATAGGATTCGACATACTGAGTTGCCCTATCCCATGGTCACCCAATGAGAGTGGATTTTTGAACCCTTGATTTAATGCAAAAAAGTGCATCGGAGACGTAAAAGACCAATTTTTCATGGAAAATGAAACGGTTGTGGATCGATGAGCTAGACTTTTTCCTAGCTAGAGTTCGAAGCCAATAACACAATGCAAGTCTTGGTTTGTCACTCGAAGGTCGTTTGACCCTCCATTTCATCCCTGCAAGGTTTGGCATTCTAAAGTAGCTATGTGATCAGGAAGCCAGAAAGTGCACAACAAAGGCCTGTTTGATAGATTTTGATGCCACACGGAGTCGCTCGTCCAGTCCATTCGCAATGAATCAGAGTTTGTTTGTTTCTCCAAAGTGAAAAAAACCACTTGCACATGTAGTATGAAAATCCAAATTTTGGACCAGATATTTTAATAGTTAAGCCTTAAGACTTGATAAGAGGCTTAAAGCCTCAAAACTCAACAAATATGGGGGAAGGGGACATTTTTTTGTGGTGCCCTCTCATTTCTCGATCTAGCAGTTTTGAAGTAGTAGGGAGAGAGAGAGAGAGAGAGAGAGAGAGAGAGCTCTTGGCCATGGAACGAACAATTTTCATGCTTCCAATCGTTATAATCTGCACAACAAATGATGCAATAAATAGAAATGTCAAATTCTAGTATTTCTCTCGCCTCTCTCCTCTTGTTATGTGTTTCCATGGTTGATTCTATGAGAGAAGGGGGTGGGCTCAAATGAGAGATATTGATTGAAAGATGATGTAGACCATGAAGGAGCATAGATTGAGGTTGGAAGGAGCATGAACGGTCTTCTAAATTTGAGATGCGTACGATATAAGGCACGGTTCTATGAGTAAGTCGTAAATTTAATCGTTTTATGGTAAATTTTGTTAGTAAATAGTTAATAATGATTGTATTTGGTTGTTAATACTATGATTGAATAAAAATATTAAGGAGATCAAGAAAAATGAGTCATCTAATAATTTCTTTATAAATAAGCAAAACTCGCAACATTACAGTTTTAAGGAAAATCATGAGTTTTTGGGGTTTTATTGTGTATATAATGTTTGCATGGGATGGAATGTGATAGAAAATTAATTCTCAGTAAGATCAATCAGTCCAAATTAGTAAATCATGAAATATTGATATTTATCAATAAATAAATAGATAAAAATATATTTTTTGCATCCAAAAAATATAAAAAAATCGCATTTATGTTTATGAGTGTATGACAAGACTAAGGCATGAGGATGAGCCTTAATTCACCCCTATCTTTATGTTAAAGTAGGTATTCAGTGCTTTTATGAAGGAAAAATACAAAAAAAATGCTCTCTAAACCTAGCTTCGAATGCACAACCTTAAAAGTAGTAGGGAGAAGGGGGTTGTTAAGTGTTGATAATATACTAAATTCTTATTTTTTTCTTATGTATGGTATATAGGACACATGGTTTTTAAAGTTAAGAGGGTCTACTAGCACGAGCATGCTTGGTACTAGCCTTAGGCAACACAACAATTATGTTTATAGTAAAGGCATGAAATGAAATATTTTTGCACCTTCACAATGCTAGTCACTTGCAAAATGGTACACCGATTGATGTGGGAGATGGTTGTAATCCTACACTCATTGCAATGAATCGAAAACATTGTCAATAAGGAAAATTGTCTGTGTACTATGAACCATACACAATTGCATTGCAAGCAACACATGGTATCATCCTAGACACATAGCAATTGTTTTCTAAATATTGACCTACATTGAGTCTGAGGAATCCTAAGCCACATAGGTATAGTAATCGTTTCCCTTGGGGAATGTGTATGAGGAATATATTACATCTCCTAGAATAATCGATTAAAAGAGTGGAGCATGTATCGTATATGTTCTATGTATGAGCAGTGCATCTTGGGGCCAATACCTGAGGTGTAGGAGAGCTGTAGTGGGGCCATGGCAATCAGTCGAGGGGCACTCCCTTTGTATGTGCTTAAGTGGTGTATTACACCGATATGTGTAGGGACTCCCTCTAGGGAGTATGGGAAGGGTTACCCATTGCATTACAATCCATACAAATGTGAAGTTCTACATTAGAGGTTAGGGTAGTATACCCCTTTTTAATGCTCCTGGTCGGGAGGCTGCAATGGGGTAGTTTGGGTGCGTAGTAGAGGCTCGACTAATGCCATAAAGCCAGCCTATTTTAGGTCCCAACATGTGGATAGAGTTTCTGTAACATGGAAGAGGTACTCCTTTGTGGGACACTATTGATGGGCGATGATGACTAGTGCGTAGTAGAGGCTCAACTAGTGCCATAGAGCTAGTGTCGGGCCTATTCTAGGTCCCAACATATGGATAGAGTTTCTGTAACATGGAAGAGGTACTCCTTTGTGGGACACTATTGATGGGTGATGATGACTCTCTTCTTGTCCTTCTTTTTCTTCACAGTTCTTCTCTCCCCTCTTCTTAACTTTGTTATCCCCTTCTTCTTCTCCTACTACTTCTCTCCCTTCTTCTACCCCTTTCCTTTCTTGCTCTTTTTCTTTTTCTCTTCTGCTACTTTTCTCTACCCTTCTTCTACTTCTTTCTTTGCCTCCTCTTCTTCTTCTCTTCCTCTTCATTTTTCTCTAATCTTCCTCTACTTCTCTTCCTTTACCCCCTCTTCTTCCTTTTCTCCTCTACCCTTTGTCAACTCCTCCCTTTTCCTCCTCCTCTTCTTCTCTTCTTCTTTCCTCTCTCTCTCTCTCTCTCTCTCTCTCTCTCTCTCTCTCTCTCTCTCTCTCTATATATATATATATATATATATATATATATATAGTAGCAAAATACATAGAGTAAAAATGTTTTAAACTCACCCCCTCCTAAGCCCTAGTTCACATGGAGGGGGGAGGAGGAATGTCATATCCTCTTCCCTTAGAGGAATCAAGATATCATCATCTCAAAGTAAATTAGGGATGCTATTAACATAGGGCTTTCTCATCAATCCAAGTGACATCCTCTTCAAGATAGTCTTTTCACTGGGTAAGATATTACCTAAGGGTTTTGCTTTTGAGGGTGCTTTCTCTTACATCAAGTATCCTACCAGGTTGAAGCTCAAGGACTCCTTGGCTTGGCATTATAACTTTTTGATCATCAAGAACATGATTGAGGTTGTCTAGAGAACATTTCAATAAGCTAACATGAAACACATATTGAACTTCCAAGTGTTCAAGAAGTTGTAACTTGTAAGCATTGAGTCCTGGATACTTGAGAATATTGTATGGACCACAATACCTTGGGCTTCATGTCTTGAATCATCCCAAGGACAAGGAACTCTTCTTAGGATGGACACACAAACAAAAACCATGTCTCCTTCCTTAAAGATCCGTTCTTGCCTTCCTAGATTAGCATATACTTTTTGTCAATCCTTTGTAGCTTGGATGTCTTGCCTAATAGCCTTAACTTGTTCATGTTGGGGTTAAAGGCACCTCCGCCTAGCCGCCCATGTATTACTACACTTTACTACACTGACAGTACCCACCATTGCACATTGTAGGTGGTGGGCGCCCATCACAATCACTTATTCTTTATTCTTTTAGCAACATTTTGACCCCACCACACATTGTGGTTGTTGGAGTTCCCACTTTGAGTTCACTCTCTCTCTTGCTCTTGCTCTCCATCTGCCGTAGCTTTCACTATCAAGCTGCTTCCGCTTGGGTTCCACTTCCCTTTCAACTAGTATCGGAGCAAAGGCATTGCAGCTTGCCCGACATTCTCTTCAGCCCAAATTTGAAGAGCTTCAACCTGAGCTTCAATGGCAGCCATGGCACCTTCATTTGCAGGTATGTTTTGATCTCCTACCTCCTCCCCGAGCTTCCAGCCTTCCATTGGCACCTTGCAGGGCTACATCAGAGCCCCCTCAACATTGCCAAGTAATCCAGAGCATTGCTGAAGACCCCCCAACCCCTGGGAGTAGCTAGCGCAAAATGCGGCGCATTTTTAGGGGACTGGGTTGATCTCCTCCTAGCACTTCCAACTTCTTCCCCGGCTTCCTGACACTATTGGCAACCTTCACAATCATTGTTGGACTCCCTGGCATTAGTTCTTGGCTCTCAGTGATCGATTTGAGTGCTTCCACCTTCAGCCATTGCTGTATACACAATCCCAAGATTGTCAAAACAGGGCAGCACTTGACAGTTACTTTTTTATGCTTCTTGGCATTGCTCGTTTGATGCCTATTGATGCCCAGATGTTATGGGATGCTATGTCTATTCTTTGGGACTGATTTGGAGCAGATTTGGGTATCGATTGAGCTTCATTTGACAATAAATATGCTGTTGTAGTACAGTGGGCTGAAGCTCATTTACTTGGTGTATGCATTGGTTCTTGGATCTGGGGTGCTTACTGGAGATTTGAATGATCATATCGATGTATTTGGAGATTGGAAAATGCTTCTTTTTGCTTCCGGCATGCTTTTAAGCTTGGATTAGGCTCCACCTTGGTTGTCATTCACTAGCGTTTGGCTTCAATTGGCATGCTTTGGACCGGTTTATGCGGCTTCTTGCATTTATGCTTTGGTCAGATATGGATGCCACTTGGTTTGCCCATGCTTGACAATCACTTGGAGCTTTGTCTTCAGATGCATTTGAGCATTTTGGACCTACTGGGCATTACATTTGGTTGTCAGTTACATGCTATTTGAATTCTTTCAGGCTTATGCTTTACAGGTCTGAGATAGCTTGGGATTTATCCTCCGGATGTATCCTATTGGTATTTGGCATGTCTGATGCTATGTACTTGATCTATTAGAGTGTTGCTTGCTCTATTTGCATCTCACTTTACTTCCAATGGGAGCCTCTGGTATATTCGGATGTACACAAAGTCTTACTTACACTTGAGCTTGAGCTTGTGTGACAGTTACATGCATTTGCTCTCTTGAGAGCTTTATGTCTGCAGTTAGTTTGTAGTGGGCTGATTTGATATGCCTATTGGGACATGCACCTATCTCTATCATAGGTTTGTCAGTTTTGTATGTATCTTAGATGGTTATGTATTAAGCTTCTTGCTCTATCAGTTGTGCTTGTGCTTGGCCTCTTCTCTTACCATGAGACCCATTATATGCATGACTTCTAGACCTATGAGACCCACTGTATGCATGACTTCTTGCTCTATCAATTGTGCTTGTGCTTGGCCTCTTCTCTTACCATGAGAACCATTACATGCATGACTTCTAGACCTATGAGATATCTCTTGCCTGACAAGTTATTCGTTTGACAATTCTTGGTACCTTCTTGCCCCTTGACACTCACTATTGGATATATCTTGCTACCTCGCAGTTGCAGTGACATATGTATCAGTGATTACTTCACTTTAGGACAGTTTTATATATTGATATCATTTATTCCAACAAGCTCAAAATCTACAGATTTTGAGCACTTCTATGAGAGTAATGATTATTGTTTGATGTTATCTTGGTCATATTTGGTGGACACGTGGTTCTCTTAGTGATATCCACTCTTTCAGCCAATTTTAGCAATGGTTTTAGTGCATTTTTTGGTAATTACAGCAACTTGCAATTTTTCTTTTTTTCCCTGATTTGGGATAGTATGGCTGGTCATCTGAAAGACACGGCTCTCTTGAACATTGCCAAGTTGGATGGTACCAACTATGGGTATTGGAAGTCCCAGATATGGTAGGTTTTGGTGTAGAAGTTGCAGATTAAACCCTTGCATTTCAAGGGTGTTGAACCCGAGGATATGGATGATGATTTTTGGATGGAAGTTGATGAGCAATGCAAGTCTACCATTATCTTGTTACTCTCAGAAGAGGTCCATCATAATGTTGTTGAAGATGAGAATCAAAGTGCATGGGATTTATGGGAGAAGATTCAGGAGCTTTATGCACAACAGAGTCCTGCGTCACAGATGTATTGGTTGAAGCAATTATGAACCTTTGCATGAAGGAGGGGACATCCCTATCATCTCATTTCAATCAGTTTCATGCTATCATGAAGAATCTGTTGTCATAGGGTATTAAGTTCAAAGACAACTTGCACCCGTTGTTTCTGCTTGACACCTTGCCTGAATCATGGGATGTCTTTCGTACTGCCATATGCACGAACAAGCTTGATGGGCTGAAAATCAAAGATGTTGAGAGTGCTTTATTCACTGAGAAAATCAACAGGAGAAACAATTATTCTTTATGCTCTTCACATGCATTAACTGTTAGAGGTGGCAGACATGGCAGACATGATAATGATCATAAGGGCAAGGACTCTCAAAAGTCCAGGTCCAAGTCACGTGGTCGTAGTAAGTCCCGTAGACGAAAGTCTAATCTTACCTATCATTATTGTGGGAAAGCAAGACATATTAGGCCACAGTGCCATAAGATGCACGATGATAAGCGCAAGGACAAGGGAAAAGAGAAAGTGCATGAAAATTCTTCTGAGCATAGTATTGTACCTGCAAAGTCTAGTGCGAAGATAGAAGAGGTTAATGTCATACAAGCCACTGATTCAGATGACAATTATATACTCGTAGCTTCTTCATGTGATGCCTTATAGGCTTCTGAGATACATTCTATGTGTGCACAGTGCTGGCTTTTGGATTCGGGTGCGTCATTTCATGTGATACCTTGTAGAGATTGGTTTCATAAGTATCGTACCATCTCTGGTTCTATGTGTCTTGGTGATGATAGGTCTCTTGACATTGTGGGCGTTGGAGATGTTAGGTTGCAGTTTTCTTCTGATAGTTCTTTTGTTTTGCATGATGTACGCCATGTACCTACGTTGACTTGCAGCCTTATGTCAGCTAGACAGCTTGATGATGCAGGGTATTTTGTGTCTTTTGGAGACTCTGCATGGAAGATTACTCGTGGCAGGCTTGTGCTTGCAAGAGGTGCCAAGTCTGGCAGTCTATATCCCTTATTTGTATCTGGAGCTACCTTGGATCATGTTTTGTCTGTGGGTTCTATCCCCCATGTATCCCTCTGGCATGCTCATTTGGGACATATGTCCCTTAAAGGAATGAAAATGCTTCGTGTTTTGCAGTATCTTCCACCCTTTGTCTCTTCACATTTTGATTCTTATGATCATTGTTTGTATGGCAGGCAGACTAAAAGTACACATAAAAAGTCTGGTAATAAATGCATGGGTGAGCCCTTGGCTCTTGTGCACTCAGATGTATGTGGGCCCATGCCCTGTCAGTCAAACTAGGTAGGGCAAAGTATTTTGTTATTTTCATAGATGATTACTCACGTAAGGTTTGGGCTTATCCCATAAAGCAAAAATCCGATGTCTTAGACACATTTCAGCGTTGGCTTGCATTACCATGAGAACCAGTCTGGGAAAAGGCTAAAATGCCTAAGGTCAGATAATGGGGATGAGTATGTATCACATGCTTTTGAGCAGTTTTGTGATGAGCGGGGTATTAAGCATAAGTTGACCACCCCTTACACCCCACCCCAGAATGGTATGGCTGAACGCATGAATAGGACCATTCAGGAAAGGGTCCGTAGCATACTTAGCTAGGCTGGCTTACCGCAACACTTTGGGCTGAGGCAATTAACTACTGCAGTGCATCTCTTAACAGGTTGCCTAGCAGTGGCATTGACTTTCAAGTTGCAGAGGAGGTATGGGCAGGCAAGCCCCCCTCTTATGATCATTTGCGTGTCTTTGGATGTGAGGTATTCTGCCATGTGCCCAAGGATAAACGCAATAAGCTGGATCCTAAAAGTGTCAAATGCATTTTAATTGGCTATGGAGATGCAGGAGAGATAGTTACTGACTATGAGATCCGCAGGCGTGGAAAGTGATCCGCAGTCATGATGTCATCTTTCATGAGGACAAAATGCATATGCAGCTTGAGAAAGTGGTTGAGGTATGCAGAGTTATCTTTCAGAAGGAACCACCTACTCCCATTCAGCCTGCTCCACGGCCAACTAGACAGCGCGCAGCATCACTTGATGCTCATGGCCCAAATGTTAGACATGCTGATGTTAGACAAGATGTCTGTCAGGTAGCAGAGCCTAGGTTGAGGCGTTCTACTAGAGATAGACGACCTCTTGACCATTTTGCACCCTCTATGGATTATGTACTGGTTACAGATACAGGAGAGCCTCTCACTTATTATGAGGCTATGAACAGGGGTGATTGTCACTCTTGGGAGAGGGCTATATATTCTGAGCTTGACTCATTGCATAAGAACAGACTTGGGATTTGGTTTCCTTGCCTCAGGGTAAGAAGGCTTTGCCATGTAAGTGGGTGTACAAGTTGAAAAGTACCCCTGGATACCCCAAGCCAGTGTACAAGGCTCAATTGGTTGCTAAGGGTTTTAAGCAAGACCATGGTGTTGACTTTGATGAAGTCTTTTCTCCTGTGGTCAAGATGACCACCCTACACTGAGACTTGGAATTGGTTCCACAACTTGACCTAGACTTGTATCAGATGGATGTCAAGACATCTTTTTTACATGGGGACTTGCATGATGAGATTTACATGGAGCAGCCTGAGGGCTTTGTCGACACTGGCAGGGAACACCTAGTGCGCAAGCTAAAGAAGAGTTTATATGGCTTGAAGTAGGCACCTAGGAAATGGTACCATAAGTTTGATGCATTCATGCAGTCACAGGGCTATAGCCACAGTGCTATGGATCCATGCTTGCACACGAAGAAAGCCTGTGATGGTTCTTTACTAATTTTGGTACTCTATGTGGATGGCATGCTTTTAGTAGGGATAGCTCATAAGGAGCTAGATGCTCTTAAGGCTCAGCTCAAGAAGAGCTTTGAGATGAAAGATCTAGGGCATGCCTCTCATATACTTGGTATGCGTGCGATAGATCTCAGGAACTACTCTATCTGACTCAGAGGGAGTACATTCATAAAATCCTTGAGCGCTTTCGTATGCAGGATGTTAAGCCTATTCGCTATCCATTACCTTCTCATGTGAAGGTTTCACATGCCGATTGTCCGCAAATAGATGAGCAAAGGACCGAGATGGCCAAAATTTTCTATGCATCAGTCGCGGGTAGTCTTATGTATGCCATGATAGCCACTCGTCTAGATATTGCTTTTGCAGTTGGGGTTGTGGCACGTTATATGGCTACACCTGGCAAGAAACATTGGGATGACGTGAAGGGTATCATGAGGTACCTAAAGGGCACAGCACATATGTGTCTTTGCTATGGCAACGAGAATACAGGAGTCGTGGGGTACACTAACTCTGATTATGTAGGACGTGCAGATAGCAAGAAGTCCACTTCTGGCTATGTGTTCACTTATGTTGGAGGGGCTATCTCTTAGATGTCCAGGGTGAAAAAGTGAACGGCCTTTTCTACTACAGAGGCCGAGTATATTGCAGCCATAGAGGCTTGCAAGGAGGCTATCTGGTTAGGCCGTTTGATTGCAGACCTTGGTATGACAGATGCTATGCCTACACTGCATTTGGATTCTATGACTGCCATTCAATTGGCCAAGAATCCGGTCTTCCATGCGAAGACAAAACATATTGAGGTGAGATATCACTTCATTCGCAAGGTGGTTGAGGACAGGTCTATTGACCTTGACATCAAGATTCCGACTGAGCAGAATCCTACAAACATGCTCACGAAGAGCCTCACTATAGAGCGATTTCCCTTCCTCAGGAGATTGATGGGCATTGGATGAGATGACATCTTTTTCCTCATCCTATTGTACATGTGTACATGTTGTACTGTCCTTTCTTTTTTTCTCTCACTGGGGCAGATTCGCCTTTAAGTGGGAGGTTGTTGGGGGTAAAGGCGCCTCCGCCTAGTCACTCATGTATTACTACACTTTACTACACTAATAGTACTCGCCACTACACACTGCAGGTGGCAGCCGCCCGTCACAGTCACTTATTCTTTATTATTTTAGTGACAGTTTGAATAAAGGAAGTCCCGGCCACACATTGTGGTTGTTGGAGTTTCCACTTTGAGTTTTACTCTCTCTCTTGCTCTTGCTCTCCATCCACCATAGCTCTCACCACCAAGCTTCTTCCTCTTGGGTTCCACTTCCCTTTCCATTCATCCATTTCTTCCAACATCTTATTGGAAGCTTCTATCTTTAGGGTAGGGTCAAAAATAATAGAGTAAGACATTCTTGTCCATACCCTTTAGGTTGACCTACGAAACCGAAGCAATTCTCCTTATAGAATTCTTCGTGCCTAGCCTGCGAATCGCACTTCAAGAGCAGTGGGAAGGAAAGGAGGCATGGACGCAATGTCTAGTTGAACTCGAATGCCTCTCAGAGACTCGCCTTCTAGCCACTCATGCACTCATATGTGAGAAAACACGACGCAAGAGTTGGTTTGACAAGCACGTCAAGCAACGCGACTTCGAACAGGGCGACTTAGTGCTCCTATACTCAATTAAGGGGCATAAGCAAAAAATGAAGTTTAGGGGTCTTGGACCTTTCAAAGTTCGTGCAATCAGTCAAACGGGCAATGTCGAGCTGGAGACTCTGGATGGTGAGGGAGTAGGCTTCTTCAATGGCAGTCGTGTCAAGAAGTACTATCCTCCCACGCATCATTTGCATGATCCACCAATGTTGGAACCACCTGTCAAAGTACGAGTAGCCACCATCACCAAAATCGATGATGACGATGAGGAAACTGTGGAGCCTGCATATTTGCACATCACGGTCACTGCCAGCAGCCGAACATGTGTCTTCAATACCTTGATCGACGAGGGAGCAGACTTCAATGTCTTGACTCATGATCATTGGACCCAACTTGGCAAACCACCACTACAACCCACTAACACCAAATTAAGCCCATATGGGGGCCGCTCATACACACTTCTCAACAAGTGCAGGGCCGCGATTTCTATCGAGTCTGAGATTGTACTAATGATCTTCTACATGTTGCTAGATGCCAAAGACCCAGGCACTGAGTCGCTACTAGGGCGAACCTTCAAAAAGCAAACTCGTTGCAACATTGATTATGAGTTGCAGCGCATCCACCTCGCCATAGGCAACGTCTGCATTATTACAGCTTTCAACAAGGGTTGCGCGACCTCACCCCAGTCTGCACAGCCACCGGTAGAAATATTAGCAGCCAAATCTAAGGAGCAGGGTAGTGCTTGGCCACCACCCACCACCTCTCAAGAACCACTGCTCATGGCAGCAAAAGCTAAGGCCCAATAGCCTAGGTTTCAATGGAGGCCTAAACAATCGCAACCACTGCCTAGGAGTCGACGCGCACAACCTCATAAGACCTGAAGCTCTAAACCTAGGAAACCAAGGGGCAGTTACAGAAATCGGCTCATGATCAAGCAAAGGTGGGTCCCTAAAGCCCTATTGCACGCGCAAGGCTACTATGAGGGGAATGCCTGGATATGAATCCCTAAAGCCCACATGGCCAAGGGCACCACTCGTACACCCGCCTCAAGCTTGATCACCCCAAAGCCCCATAGAACCTCAAAACCATACACCGCAGTGCTTCCCAGACCCACATCCATCAAGCTCATCCACGCACATGCCCAAGAGAGTCGAACAAGCCTATCGGCCCAAACGATAGACATCGTCACATGAGCCATCACCCGCTAGAGCCAAACTGACTATAATGATCCGTTCTGAAGGCAGCAGTCCATCAGAAGTAGCTGCTATTTCCCCAGCCCTAAGCCAGGAAGTCCAACCGCAACCTTAAGAACACCCGCAATCATAACTATTCATTGTCAAAGGCTCTAGTGCTATCAAACCCCAACCACCACCAGCATGTCTTAAACCCTCCTATGAGCGAAAATCATTTTTAACACTGGCCTCAGATCTAGTCAAAGATACGGGGGATGATGTGGTTGATTGCATTAGACGACTAGATGCTACTTTCAAACAGCTAGCTCTGAGCTATGACTGCTTGGACTTAGGCTTGTTGCCCGAGCCTATTGCAATTGAAGTTCGCACGATGCCTTGTTCTTGGGAGACGTTTGAACTTGCCTTCGCAAAAGCAGTTAACTCCGTTGTTGCTGAATCGCTCAACAGCAAGATCTCTAAAGAGCAAGCCCTCAAAAAATGCCTCATTATATGATCAACGAACCACTTTGCCATCACCGACCAAGAAATTGCAAAATTATCCAAACTTGCTGAGAGTGAATCCCCGTTCTTGAGGCACTGGTACACTCTTAGGTTGCAATGGGAAGTAGAAGGCTGCCAAGTCATGACAAAAGTTGAGCAGCGCTGCACAATCAAAACAGCAAAGTACGACCCTACTTATGTCGTGCCAACCTCGTTTAGAGTGTTAACCACTCTTCGTAAAATCGACCCTTGGAAGAGCACATCAAAGGACACCCTTACCTCAATCGCCTACTAATTGAGCAAGAGCTACATATTGCTAGCGGCGTCGCTTCCTGTGACTTTTTAACAGATGTTCTCACTTACATCATACACATGGGCACTTGACCTTTTGATCTAGACCACGAAGCTCAGTTAGAGTACAACCTTGATTTCTACACTTGATTCCTATTCTAGTAACTCCTAGACCCATTGCAAAATGTCCTCGACCTCCAAAACCTTCAATCCTAGGAAGGATTCTTCTCGAGCTAGGAGGGGAGGGGGGTGAGATGAATCAAATTAAAACCAAGGAAAATCAAGCAAAATGCATAAACACGTAAACAACAAGCAAGGTAGGAAAATGGCAAGAGAACTATGAAATAAAGGACAAAAAGTTAAAGTCAGAAGGGAAGATTCTACATTGGATGGGATTTTAATGCTTTCATTCAATAAACATATAGAGTCTTTCTTTTTAATTATGACTTTTCCAGCGAATTGTTAATTTGGAAGCACTAATGGAAACTTGGGATTATGACAGGAACAAAAGATGTCGCAACAAGGTCATGCCCACTGACTTCCGTTCACGGAGGAGGAAAGAGCGCAATACCGCATCACTCTTGAAAGTCACGCCTACAACCAGCTCAAGTTCCGAACCATTCACAATGTAGAGGGTGTGGTGGCCAAGGAGAAAGCGGCCAAGAGAGTCATCGAGCAATGCAACCTCACCAAGTATCTCGAGAAATTTGCGCAAAAACCTGACCACACAAAGTGTGTGGAGTTTCTCAAGACATACGACCCTGCTAATGAGTGCGGCACCGTCACGGTAGGAAGGGGAGAAAATGCTAAATAGGTACAGATTCACTTAAACCCAGCCTTGGTGGAGAAAGCATTGGGACTAGAGCATAGGGGAGAGATGGAGAAAGTTAGTTGAAGAAACCAGGAAGCAACTAAGAGCCAAACCAGTCGTGCAGTCGTCCGCACCCCTCCCACCGTGCCCCAATGACCTCCCTGCTGGATTCCACGCGGAGTTGGTGATTTGGGAGCGATAGGAAAGAAAAAAGACCCATTCACCTTCAGCTTCCTTATGCCCAACAGCATGCAGAGGGTCCTACCGCTCAAGGTGATGGAGGAGGTGATCACGACTAGAGCCGACTGGGAAAGAAATGGCTAGAAGAAAGAGAGAGGACCTCCACTTTGTGGGGAAATGAAGAAGTATAGTTTTGGTAAAACAAGGTGTTTGAAGTACCACATACTGTACAGGGATACAACTGCCAACCCCTACGGAGGAGGCGAGTGTGCGATATCAGCATGCTCGCCTGGATGGTTTTTTGCAAAACCCTGCCCTACGAGAGGAACAACCCCACGTTCATGGCGTACCCTCATAGGGTAGGTGTGGATTTTTTTGCCACCCTCCATGGGCGTTATGATTTTCCTATCATCTACAACTCCAATGTTGCCTCCTTTGAACATGCCCTCCTCTTTGACTTACTTAAGTTACTACTCAAGCAGGACCCAACCCCATAAGAACGTGGCCTGCCTTCCCTCTTTTTTGACCCTAACACCATCGACAGTTGTGCCATGGTGCATCTAATGATGAGGGCTAGCCTTCTCCCCTCTTTTTTCCTAGCTCTCCTAGAGGATATAAACGACACTCAGTTCACTAGATGCAACCATTCTTTCCTCTCCACCACCTCCCTCCACGTCTACATGAATCTCAAAGGATACATGCAAAGCCATCAATTTTTTAGCAAGTCCATCCGACCCCCTTCTCCGCCTAAATCAAACGAGGAGAATCAGGCACATGATGTTGTTCTACTAGTGTAATACTTCTTTTTTTTTTTTAAGGAACAAGCATACAAGGAAAAGCAAGAGGAACATTACTGAATGGACAAAACAACTCGCTTACAGAAGCACTTATTAGCACCACATAAAGCACAATCACTACACCTAGGGGTCCTCAAGTTAGGCATGCCTAGTGGCTCCCCCACTTCACGCTTAGGGCCCACTAAGGACAGGACATACCTAGGGAGGTACCACTCGCCTATGGTTAGACTTGTCACCCTAAGCTACTTGCACTGCACCTCCCTTTGCACGAATGGGATTCTCAAGTGTGGGACATCACCCTGGCTAGCATGTGGTTAGACCCAACTCCCCATTCCATCAACACGTACATGATACACTACACAATAAGATCGACACCCCCCTTAGGTAGAGCACCGCACCTTTTCCTTCCAGACATCACAAAGGCAACAAACCATCAACTTCGAAGACCCCTGTCATCCACTTGCTATCCATTTTGCTTCTCCAATAAAACTTATTACCAAGCTTCCACGAGCACCCGAGTTTACACATGGCCCTACCCTCACACGACTACTTCGCCAACTGCCTCTTAAACCCCAATAGCAACCAAGAGTGCCATGGGACTAGCACCTGTCTCAGAGGGGGGTAATGTTAACCCCAAGTCAAGAAGACCAAAGAATGAATGAAACACGAAAAAGAGTAAAGACACACAGGCGGCCTCTAAATCTAAGCTGGCGCCAAAGGTGTAATTTTAAATGAAATGTGCCTCAAAAAACTCCAAAAGCTCATGTAAAAGAGCACCAAGGTCCCTCCTGTGCCAATTGTAAAATATTAAATGGGTGTAGGCTAGAGGCATAAGGCTAGAAGGGGAAAATAGACAAAGGACCTTGCCACAATGGCCGGTCATGTAAAAGAAAGGGATGGGTGCCCATGGGAATCTAGGGTTTTGTATATAAAGTTCAAAAAGTGAATGGAAGCTCATTCTTTGGTGTGTGGAAAACAAGAGCTCTTCTCTTCTTCTCTGGGTGAAGCTCTTCACCATCTCCTCTTCTCTTCTTCTCTTCTCTTCTCTTACGCGCGCGGCTATGGTGGATGGAGCTTGGAGATGGAGGAGGCTTGAGAATGCTTGAGCTAGTATCTAGAATCGTGGAGCTACCAGTGTGTGTGAGAGAGGAGGCAACTCATATCGGCAACAAGGTAAGCTTACTACACTCGTAGGATCGACGACGCGTCAACTAGGTAAGAGATAGCCATTAGAGCTCGCTTGGAACGCTTGAAACAATAAGCGGTCCATGGGTCTTGGCGGTTGAGCGAAAGCTCCCACACTTGTTGAGGGTAAACTAGATGAAAGAGGGCTCAATCTTGAGCCAATGAAGGCCTAGTACAAGGCCAAGCTGGCCTAGAAAGACTTCAGGTAGGATGTAGTGAGAACAAGCTCCAATGGTGGGAGCTATGGCTGCCCATGATCTTGCAAACCCTACTGTACCTGTGAATAGCAAATAAAACCCTGAAATAAGTAAATTATTACCTTTGTTGGAATTCCCTGACGGTGCCCAAAGGGGTTGGGAAGGTGCTCAGGGAAGTCGGGGAGTGACGGGAGCTCAAGAGATTCGGCTATGGCTACCGAGAAGGAGACCCAATGAGTGTAGATAATCAGTAGGAAGCTGAAGGAGTCGCAAATTAAGCTCAAGTAATCATGAATCCTTGCTCTGATACCAATTGAAAGGTGAGAAAGATCGAAGCTTGCTTGAAAGAGCTATGGCAGGAGAGCAAGAGCAAGAAACAGAGAGAGACCAAATGGGAACTCCAACAGTCACAATGTGTGACTAGGCCTTCCTTTATTCAAACTATCACTGAAAGAATAAAGAAGAACGTGATGGTGACGGGCACCCACCACTTGCAATGTGCAGTGGCGGATACTGTCAATGTAGTAATACACAGGCGGCTAGGTGGAGGTGCATTTACCCCCAAGAAAGAGTAGAAGTAAATAGCACTTCACCATCATCATTATGTACACTGAGACTGTATTGATTTCTACAACATTTATCTTTTATTTACTTTCTTTTTTGTATGGAAGAGTTCAATGTTGTTCTTGGACCTATATTTATTTGGTGATCACCCAATCCACGGTCTTGGTTCTTGCCTTTTTATTGTTTTCCACCCATTTCTTCATGAGTTGCTAATGTTTGACCATTTCTACTCTAGTCAATGGATTTCATGTATATCTCTTTAGCCAATATATTGCCCACAACATCATTAAACTTCAATCACCATTTGGAGTTGAATTATTGATGGTTGTCCTAAAGATGTCCCATGATGCAGGCAAGAAACACAATAAAAAGATTACCTTAACCTCATCTTTGAACTACAACTTTTGAGCCTACATTTGGTTGAATATGATGTTGAATCCATTATGGTCATGGTGATAGTAGAGCCCTCCTTCATCTACAACTCAAACAAATTTTTCATTAGGTACACCTTATTAGAGACAAATCTCTTCTCATAAGTATAGCATAGCTTCTTACATAAATTATGTGTAGTAGTCTCATTCATAACCATAAAATAAATAATTTTTTCCAAGTGTAATCTAATAGTGGATTTAGACAATGCATCAAGCTCTAACGAATCAACTTTGGACATATCTAGTGGTTTTCCATCTATGCCTCTTATGGGCCTTAACTACTTCTTTAGAATAAGGACATCTTGGATTCGCTCCTTCCAAAAATTGAAATTGGTACTATCAAAATTCTTGGTGTTATACAATTCTGTGTTCATTGCAGATGGTGAAGCCATTCATGCAAAGCAACAACCAAATATCAAGTGATAACAACCAGAAAATTAGTAAACTATGTTGTAAAACTAATAAACTCTTTGTAACACCTGCTTAATATAAGTTGAATTGAGACAAGATAGAAAATTAACCATTATTAAGCAATAATGCATATATCACTATCCAAATGTTATGAAAGTCATTCCATATAGTTAAACATGATATTATAGTATCGGTGCTTTCTCTATAAAGAAGCTAATTCCCATAGCAAGCCATTAAACTGAAAATACAAGAAATAGACATAAAATGCCAAGGAACCATAGCCAAGGTGGCTAGGCATGAAATGATATTACCAATGTTGGTTGAGAATGAAATGATGAGTGGTTGTAGCATGGTATGCTCCCCAAGCTATGGTGGCCAAGGGTATTCACCCTCTTAGATGGTGGGAGGTTGAGACCTCAAACAAGTAATGTTGTATAATGGCAAAAAGATGATTCACATGTTACATCTCCACCTTTTAAACTTAACCCTAGCCTACTCTAGACTAAGGCATTTATGCTTTATTACAAGCCATCCCGGCCTAAAAGAGCTTTGTCCTCAAAGCTAGAATTGGGACAATGTACAAGGAAATATTACAAGGATAGCTTTGTAAGTGATGAATCCATGCTATAATAAAACTCCAAACTGAAGAAGATCTTATATGTCAATGAAGTGCAAGTATGAAATTTGAATTGACTACTGAAAACTATCCAAAACAGGCTGTTGCACAAGAATGGCCATAACTTGAAGAGGAAATGTCCAATCACCATGTATGAGCTATAGAAATGTAGAGGACAATCCCTAGTATCCAGCCATACCATAAAAATCCAATTTTGATGATCGTAGACAATTATTTTTATGAAAGAAATTTAATATAGCAAGCTGCCCTTTCAGATATTACTCTGTTTCCTGCAAAAGCCATGGAAAAGAATTAAGGTATGATGATGGTTTCCAAGTAGACTCCTCCATGGGCAAACCTCGCTATTTAATTAGGTATTCCAACAGCTAAGGGTACCTTAAAACCTTTTCTCTTTTGCCAATAACCTTTTCAGGCTCATAAATTATAAGACCATCTTCATCTATGGGAGGTAACTTCTCTAAAACCTTTACGGTTAGACCCACATAATTCTTAAGTTGGGAAACATGGAAGGTAGAATGAATCCTTGTTGAAAAAGGTAAATCAAGCTTGTATGCAAGCTCACCAACTCATTTGAGGATTTGATAAGGCCCATAGTAATGATGAGCCAACTTATAACTGCCTTTGAGAGAAGCATACCTAGATTTAGGCACTTTGAGAAATACCCAATCTCCTTCAAACTCCAAAGGTCTCCTCTTTTCATCAGCATAAGCCTTCATAACATCTTGTGCCTTCCTAATGTTTTCCTTGCATTGATACAAAAGAGCTTCCATTTTCTCAACTTCAGCCTTGGCTTGTGGATTCATATCTTCATGAAAAAGGGCTAAAGGTATTTACACATTGTATCCATAAAGTGCTTCAAATGGTGACATACCAATGCTCATATGATGAGTGTTATTATAACAAAATTCAGTAAGATGCAACCAATGATCCCACAAAGCTTGAGTGTCATGGCAAAAATGATGAAGATAGACTTCCAACCATTTATTGACACGCTGCGTTTGGCCATCGATTTGGGGATGATATGTTGTACTAGGAGTCAAAATTGTTCCCATAGAAGTGAATAAACTCCTCCAGCAACATCCAAGAAGCTAGTATCGCAATTGGATACTATTTTCAATGGCATACCATGAAGCTTAAAAATACATTCCATGAATTGTTCATCCACTTGCTTTGCTATAAATTAAGCCTTGGTAGGGATGAAATGAGTTGATTTAGTCAAGCGGTCCACCACCACATAAATGCTATTCCACCCATGCTTTGTTGTAGGTAATCCCACAATAAAATCCATTGTAATATCAGTCAACTTGCCTTGAGGAATAGGAAGTGGCTAAAGTAAACCATCGGGTAGAAGAGAGGAGTCGTTATTTTGTTGACATGGAAGACATTGCATAACATAATCCTTAACATCCCTCCAAATGCCCTTTCAATAGAAACTCTTAAGGATATTGTCAAATGTTTTGAACAACCCATGGTGTCCCGCTAAAAGTGAAGAGTGCATCTCATGCAAGATACGGTCTTTGAAAGAAGATTGTGGTGTCAAGAATACTCTACCACAATACCATAAAAGACCGTTGTGCCATTTGAAACTTGGATATTCTTCTCCTTTGCCTTGATGAAATTCCTTCATCATCTTTGATACTTGTTCCTCTTGAATGCCATGGATCCAATCCTTGTGCACAGTTGAAATGGTAGAGATGGAACATGCCCACATTCTTGATAAGGCATCCGCCACCACATTATCTTTTCCAACCATATAAGATATCTCAAAGTCATAACCTTGAAGAGCTAATCATCTTCGTTGCTTGGGAGATAAATTTGGTTGTGAAACAAAGTATTTCAGCACTTTATGGGAATAGATTCGCAACATCTATGTGATAAGCAGAGCCCTGCTTCTCAGATGTACTGGTTGAAGCAACTCACGGACCTTTGCATGAAGGAGGAAACTTCCATGTCAGCCCACTTAAATAAATTTCATTCTATTCTCAACCATTTGTCTTGTAGGGAATTGAATTCAAGGGCAATCTTCTCGCTTTATTCCTCCTAGTTACACTACCTGAATCATGGGATATATTTTGTACTACTATGTGTGTCAACATGCCTACTGATGGGCTAGACTTATAGGGTGTATAGGGTGTACTCTTGAATGAAGAAGCTAACAAAAACAATGTTGATGTTTCCCAAACCTCTCATGCTTTGAAAGTTAGAGGCAATAATGATAGGAGCAATAATGACTGCCATGGAAGAGACTCTCGTCAAACTCATTCTCAATCACATGGACATCTTCAGGCAAATCATTTGGCATGGTCTATGAAGTTCAATACGTTTCTACTTCATGGGGGATCTATGAGGTGGTCTAGTCTTTTGTTTTCAAGACAAAATGTTGCTCTATTTAGTTGGTTGTGCTCTAAAGAGAGTTGCCTTATCGATCTAGATTAGGATGGCTCAAGCTAGAAAATGGGATTGAATCATATATGGAGTACTAACTTGGCTTCTCAAATGTATAACTGACTTCTTAGTACATGTCTTGTTCAGTTTTTGTTGAATGACTAAGAAATTCTTATTGATTGATTGCTACTATAACTTGAAGGTATTCTTTGTAAGTTCTAAGCTTGCATCTCATTGACAACATCAATTGGAGTCTTACATAGACTTGGATTTCCTATTCTAGAATAGGGTGTTTAAGTTCAAGAGCTTATCAAAACTTTTGTTATGCATCAATGTTTGGCAAATTCTAAGGTATGGTCAAGTTCTTGCAGTTAGTTCAGTCCTTCAAGTAAGTTTAGGATTAGTCCCAAATCCCCATCATTGTGTTCGTCTCCTCACAAGTTGAAATCTAAGAGGTAAATTACCATTTGGTAAAACTCAAGAGTCTAACTTAAGAACAAGTGTTTTGAGCTCTAGGCTATGGATTTTTACTTTTCAGGTTCACAAGGAACATAGGCTATGGTGAGTTGTTTTGGATGGCCCTAGGGCTTCTTAATAAGACTCATAGGGTAAATGGATTGATTTGCTCGAGTGATAGATCCCTAAAGAGTTCAAGTGGCTCAAGTCTAAACTATACAATGGTTTACCTATTCCAACTATGTTGATATGTATCGGTTGCTAGGTCTAAGTAAGCCTAATTGCTCGTAGGGTGTTCAAACAAAAGTGAAGGGGTAAACACCTCATTTCTTTACCCTTTTGGTGATCAATGTTGAGATTTTAGGTGATCAAACCCCACCCAAGCAAGGTACTTGTCAATCAAGATCTACCTCATATAAAAGGCATATAAGTGAAGAGTGATGTGTAGGGATGGTCCACGATAGTGCTTAAACTCTAGGTAAACTAGCTATTTTTCCCTTGAATCAAAGAAATTGAAGATCATTCACAATAAAACTCATGTTCTAAGTACTCACATGCCTCTAGGAAATGTTTAGCTCTAAATATGTCCCAAGCAAGACAATTGTTACTACAATCATGGTTCCAAGTCTAGCAAGCTATCTAGTCTTGACTTAAGGTAAAACCATGTGCTTTCCTCAAGGTAAAGTTTAAGATCCATGATTTGGATCCCGATCAATCAAGAAGTCACAAGGTCTAATGATCCAACAAGGGCAAGGATTACCTAGCAATGTGCTTACAAGTGGTTTACACTTTCATGAGGTGACAACAATCTTCCTCTAGGTAAACAAAACTCAAGGTGACAACAATCTTCCTTGAGGTAAACAAAACTCTCTTGCCTCAAGGTAAAAAATTTATCTGATTGAGAATAACGGTCTTTTGATTATCTAGCTCAAAAGGAGAGTAGCTTCTCCAACTAGGCAAGATTTGAGAAATGCCATGGCTTGGAAGCTCACGGGGTGAGAGACGATGAATGATTTGATTAAGAATAACGGTTTGATTATCTAGCTCAAAAGGAGAGTATCTTCTCCAACTAGGCAAGGTTTGAGAAATGCCATGGCTTGGAAGCTCACGGGGTGAGAGACGGTGAATGATTTGATTAAGAATAACGGTCTTTTGATTATCTAGCTCAAAAGGAGAGTAGCTTCTCCAACTAGGCAAGGTTTGAGAAATGCCATGGCTTGGAAGCTCACGAAGTGAGAGACGGTGAATGATTTGATTGAGCAATTAAGAGCACATGAAATAATATGTAATGACTTGTCTAGATCTAACAAAGTAGGTAGCCTAAATTACAAAGTCCTAATTTGGATAGATTAAGAAGTCTCCACCTTTTTGCAAGGATAAGCATCCAAGTAAGTCTAGGCTATGTGCCAAGGCACCCAAGCTAGAGTAGGGTGTTCAAGGCTCACATAGTGCACTAAGCAACAACAAAAATTTGGCCCAATTTAAAACTTCTACCTCCTTACCTCAAGTAGAATGGGTCTTAAGGGTCAAAGAAATTACAAGTTGATGTAAGGCCAATGTGTAATCTTTAGCTCTAAGATATTTGTAAGACATGCAAGTTTAGGCTTATGAGTTTTGAGGTTCAAGTCATGCTTTAAGTTGCAAGAAAATATTATTGGTGTAAAAATATCAACCCATTTACCTCAAGGCAAATCTCTTAAGGCATTTTCATGCAAGACAAGCTCAATTGTTACAAGCTAGGAGTTCACAAATACAGTATAGTCCATGCCTAACATCCAAGAGTTAGTGAGTTCAAACCTCAAGATGTAGTCCAAGAAGGATAAATTAATCTCTTTCCCTTGAGGTGCCTTTTTTGCATTTTGAATGCATTTGTCAACATTATGCAACTCTGAGGGCCATAAGTAACATGTACCTTGTATCTAATGTGCTAAGGTCAAGTAGTAGTTATCTTCACTATTCAAGAGTGGGCTAGGAGGGAACAAGTTTTGTTTGATCTGGTGCTAATTGATGCATCTCGATTGCTAGTCCAAGGCTGAGTTGTGGAAGTGGAAACACATATATAGTTTCTTGAGTCCCTAGACATCTTAGACCATCAATAGGCCAAAACCAGCCCTACAAATCTTTTCAATCTTTCTAAGTAGGAGTCAATAGGAAAATAAAACTCTTGAGCTTAAATTTTTTTATTGTAAATTATTGGAATCAAGCTTGGCATCAAAGGTAAGTAGAGATAGTGACCCTAAAATCCCTCATCTTATTAAGAGTCAAAGGATAAAAAGGAACTTATAGTTTGCTTGCATTGTGAAAAGATAAAGTACTCACAAGACAAAGACTCTAAGGTGAAAGAACAACAAAAAACCCAAATCTTCCAATAATATTCACCAAATATAGGAACAGGGACAAATTAGCAATGATTCTAGGGGCTAAAAAGGAAGGTGAATCAAGTAAACCTATAGAAGGACTAGCTAAAGTGAAGAAAGTGAACTTGTTAGGGGAGGGGAAAACACCTCGACCCATTCTCAAATGAGAAGGAAGAGGCATATTATCGATACCTCTCAATACACTTTGAGTTGTGCTCTCTCAAGCTTCTTCTTTTCAAGCTATGTACTTACATTCCTACAACCCTAAATCCAATAATTAGATATTAGAGTGGGCTTTTACCTCTTAGATAAGTTCATCAACACCATCTACTTTATTTCATTAGATTAGAATGAAATTTGTTGAGCGTTCACTAGTTGATAAATGCTAGGGATTACTTATAAGGGTTCAGTATCATACATCTGATTTTTTGTTCAAGCTTATTTTGGCCTCCATTTGCACTACTACCAGTATTACATAGGTTATTTTGTACTTTTGTGAAAAGTTTTGATATCAATCAATTCTATATGTAAGAGTTCTTAGAGTCTCATTTACATTGTGCTACATAGCACATTTGGTTTTGTGCATTATTTTCTCTATATAGACAACTTTGCATCAAATCTAGTCAATGGCCATGGCTAGCAACAATGATGTATTCAGTATGTTTGTTGTTGAGAACAAGTTGGATGGAACTAAATATCATTATGGGCTTATATGATGTGTCGCATATTGTTTGCAAAGGGCTTTTGAACATTGTGCATGGAATTGAAAGACATCATAATGGTATTTTGGAAGTTGCAAGTGCAGTAGAAACAATATAAACAAGTATCATATTGGAAGAGACAATTTTGGTAGTGACAAAGCTTTTATAAATCTAAGTTAATTATAGGATAGATTTGGGTTGGGTTGTGGTTACTAGGTGCACTAATAGTTTTGCATCACTCTTATGGAGGGTATTTCCATGAAATTTAATAGCTAATAAAAGGGGGCTAAGACAATGAGATTTCTTACAAAATACATTTAGGTTTTTGTTTTGGAACATGGCATGCTACACCTATTTTCTATTGACTATGCATTGGGATTTAATCAAATTTGACATTATGAGAATCACTATCTATATAATAATTTAGAAAGTGGTGAAAATGAGAGGGTGGTAACATCATGGTGTGTATGTAATGTATCATGGAATGTAAGAGCCCCATTGGTGTTATGCACCACTAGCATGTTGCTTCTTGGAATCATAGAATGAAAAACACAAGATTTTCCGTGACTTGTTAAATGTGAAAATGGCCCACAAAAAGTAGAACTATCGTATGACAAGTGTGGGGTTGCTCGATGGTAAAAGGAATATTCCCTTATTCCCTTGATGACTAGGGAAGGTTTAAAATATGGTCGAATAGGTTGGACTAGACTACCTTCCTGGGTTATAAAAGGAAGATCCCTCCAAAGCAATTGTCAATCTATATTTCACATAGTCAGAGTTCTTCCAGCTACCCTTAAGCTCTTCACCTATCATTTGTCTAGATCATTGTCTAAGCTTCACATTGGAAGCATGTGGGTAGGCAAAGCCATCTTTCTATTGGTTTGTTTGAAGTTAAAGCAGTTTCTGTTCTTCTCATATTTGTTGTGTGTTTCTACTCCTTGCTCAACTTTTGTCCACTATGCCATGTAATTTCTACACATAAAAAGAGGGTTCTTATAAAATCTAATCCGTTTCTATTTTACTAGCTAGCTTGGTTGAGACTAGATGATGTGAATTACACCTTGCATGGTCTCTTGTTTCATATTTTTTGTTAGTAGAAAGTGAACCAGTCATGTTATCACATGATCACTCACAAAAACAAAAGGGGGTGAGCTATGCTTGTCACTTGGCCTACTTTACTCTTGACAATGTCAACATGCAATCAAATTCATGTGACCATTATTAGTGCAAAGTTTAGATTGTTGTTCGATTTCATTGAAATAGTGTCAACATCATGTCTAAATTATTGTTCATGACAAAATTTACCCTGAAAATTAGGTTTAACACATAATTGAATCAAATAGAACCATGAAACAATAGGATCATATCTTAGAAATATATGCATAATAATGTGGCATCAATAGATAAAAGGCAATCACATAGTGATTATGCATTACTAGGAACAACAACTTGACAATTAGTCAGTATAACAAAATGGACCGAAACCCCCTCCCCTCCCCCCTTTCTCTCAAAACGTGTATAGCATCATAAAAAATCATCATACTATCATCAACTATTTATGCAACACTCATAAAGACTTGTAAGATATTATATATCATACAAAGTTTGAGGAATTATGAGCGTATATTGAGAATTTGGGCAACATTTGAGGGGCATTTTGGCAAGTTTGGCCAAAATGCAGGGGAATTTTAGGATTATTTCAAAAAATACAAGGACATACCTTCGCACATCTTAAACAACAACATTAGACAAGCTCAAATTGTCTCTATAATTATAAGCTTTTATATCTCATTTGTGTATGATACCATAAAACTCATCATACAATCATCTCACATTTATGAAACACATTTATTCTCATGAGAGCTTGCAAAATATGATGTATCACATAATTTTTGTAGAGCTACATGGTGAATTTTGGCAAAATTTGAGAGGCCTTTGGTTAACTTTGGCTAAATGTGGAAATTGGCAAATACCATGCTAACCTATCTAGCTTCACAAACATACTAAATCCTTTTTTAAAAATAACGCATTAAATTATATTGAAAGATAAGATATTTTAACAACATAATGGGTATTGTCCAACCCATCATCTAAACTACTCAAAATACTCCTAAAAAGAGTAGCATCCTTTTGGATTATCTAAAGCCTATATACTATATTGAGATACATTTTAGAGAGTTTGATTTGATAGTTGAATGAGTTTGGGAGATGGAGAAGAGACAACCATATTATGAGGGGACAAAGGCCACCATCCACTCTATGAGGGGACTGGGTGTACTCCATATCTCATTCCATATGGCTTCTCTTGTTTCTATTCAGAGCTTGTAATCTTCATCTATCTCAAATTTTTTAAGAGACACAGACTTTTCTTCCTCTTCTTCCTCGATGCTATAAAGGATGCCTTGGGATGTGAGCCTATGCCTTGTTTGAGGGGCCATGGAGTCTCCAAGTCTACCTCACTATAAAATGTGAAGGCCTCAACCTAAAGGATCGACTTGAGGGTTCCTAAACTACGAAGGTCCCCTAAACAATAGTCTAATGCCCACGTAAGAAGGGTTACTTTGTAATCAATCAAAGGTGAGGGTGGGCTAACACTGCACTTGGTTCAAAGAGAGTGGAGTTGTCTTTTAGACTTCCATGGCCATTAGGACCTGTACTCAATCATACTCTAGTCCCCTAAAAGGGTCTCAAGTCGATTAACCATCCTACCCATTTGGGGGTCATATTCTAGCAACTCTATCTACTGTTTAGCAAAGATATATGACTGATTAGGTCCACCCAACCATAGACTCTTAGTCGTCAAGACTGAGGTCTCCCACTTTCCTCGACAAGTTTTTTAAAGTTATCTAACTAGCAAAGCATACTAGCACACTATGAGAACATATAAAAATAAATTCCTTTTATTATCCTATTACACAAGGTTCATTACACATAATTTAGGCACAAGACATAAACAATCAATAAGAAAAGTAGTTCCTTTTATTTAGGGTTCAATTCATTTATTATGATCCCCACAAGGATCTCGACTTCTGTGAAGCTGTCTTAATTCCCCACAAGGACTCTTGACCTCTCAAGGTCATTCCACCTCTGACTAGTATTTGAGACAATCCATCCCTCAGGCAATGGGGATCACAAAGCCCTACAATCCTATCATAGGCCACCAATGAATTTACTGACTCAAAGCCCCTCTAAGCTCCTCCACCTAAGGTGATGTAGCAAACAACATACTTGGCCTTATTTACCACGTAGCTCTAAACCTTGGATACCAAACAATGCTCTTCCAAATTTATCTCAATCACTAGAAAATTCCCATTAGACCTAGGGGCTGGGTCTAACTACTACTGATGGCTTTGTTGGTCCCATGGATCCAACAGACGTATATCCTATTAAATCTTCTTATCAATTCATAAGAAAAATCATAAAGCAAACATACCAAAGCAAGTGATACAAACTTTTCCAACCAATAAAGTAATTTAACTAAAGAAATGCATTTAATTTTTAAAAAGAAAATATAAAATAAACAATTCAAATTCGATTATCATAACTCAGTATGACATGGTCTACATCCTTAATGACATCTTCTATGTTCTTCATTTGAGTGTTTTTCTTGAGTTATTGAGAGGTGTCTTTTTGAACAATATCTTTTCTTCACAATGTCTCTTAGGGGCCATTGTTTAGAGTAAATTTAAAGAGCTTCCGCACAATTGTGGGAAAGGAGAAAATTTCTAGGTGGATTTCAGTAGATATTCTACGTGGTTTTAGAGAAGAGAAAAAGCTTGGTGGATTTTGACAAAGCTTCTATGCGACGCAGAAGAGAGGAAAAGCTCAATAAATTTTGGCAGAGTTTCTGCACATGTGTGGAGAAGCTTGGTGGATTTTGGCAAAGCTTCTACGCACATATGGAAAAGAGGAGTGAAGCTCAATGGCTTTTAGCAAAGCTTCCGTGCATGTGCAAAAAAGAGAGGAGAAGCTTGGTTGATTTTGGTAGAGTTTTAATGCATGTTCGGAGAAAAGGGGAGAAGCTCTGTGGATTTCCGTAGAGCTTCCACATATGTGTGGAGGAGAGGAAAGAAACTTGGCGAATTCCAGCAAAGCTCCCACACAGTTGCAGAAGAGAGGGAGAAAGCTAAGAGAGAGATATTCCCTCTAGCTTCACCTACACCCACTAAGTGGTGCCGCCTCTAAGAGACGTGTGTATATGGTACCATCCTCCCCTTTATATAATAGTTGGGAAGGGGGGTTGCTTTTAGCACTTGCATCATCGATGACCAAATGCAAAGGCTATCTTAATCTGAGTGTTTTTTGAGGGATTTTACTTAAATTTGAGAGTATCCATATTTTTACAAATTCAAGATTCTAAAAAAAGTAAAAATGTGGCTCTTTTATAGTAGCACATAGCTCATGTCTAAAAATTCTTGCAAAGTAGATAGAACTTAAAATGGCCATAACTTTTGATCCAAAACTTAAAATTTGAACATGTTTGAACTATTGTAATCGAGTGATGAGCTCTACAATTGTATCACTTCATTTTACACTTTTAAGAAACTTTAAAAATGTCAACGTTCAACTTCATGGTTTTCCATCAGAAATCCCTACCAATATATCAAAAAAAAATCAATAAAGGCCTTCAACACTCCCAAATGTTATTCCTCTTGAAGTTATTAATGTGCAATAAAGATGAAACATCTTTAATTACTTTAATCACTAAATACTACATAATATCTAAGATATTAAGGCGTGCACATTACATCCACTCCCCTTGAAAAACGAGATGTCCTCATCTCGACAAAAACTAGGGATACATTCTCAAAAGTATTCACTATACTTGTAACTTTATCTTTAGCATAACTAAAAATATAATATCCCAATACATATCAATGTGGTAATACAATTGATCAATTATTAATAATACAGTTAGGTCTCAAATTTTTTGCACTTATTCTTTGTGAAGGTCTTCCCAATTATAGGGTTTAGACATTTAAACTTGAAGTGACCGAGCTCACTGTAGTTGTAGCACTCTCTTTTTGGGCATTCTGCCTTGAAGTGACTCACTTTATCATCACAAATGCAACATTAGTGATTCCCTTAAGTTTATGTTACCAAGCAAACATTGCCATGTTGTGAGGTAGACCTTGCACCATTTGCATTCCCTCTTGGAATGCAAGTGTTCCCATGATCTTTACTAATGTCTTTAACCAAGGGCTTAGCTTGCATTAGGGCATTTTGTAAAGTAGTTGGCCTCATCAATTCAAGGCAATGGTCAAGAGAAAAATTCAAGCCTTGGCAAAAGCTTGCAATCTATTGGGCAACACACATTTGTGGAGTATACTTTTGAAGGGTAACAAACTTTGAGTAATATTGCTATAGGGTTAGGCCAAGTTGTTGAAGGCCAAAGAATTCATTCATCTTCGAGGTTTCAAAAGATGGTGGAGAATATCTTCCTCTTGCTACAATTTTTATCTCATTACAAGTTCTTGACCCTTCTGACATCACATTATCAAGGCATCACTGTTTGCACCACAATTCGACTTTACCAATAGGGTGTAAATGTGCTACCATAGATCTACTTGCTTCACTAACTCTAGCAATTGAGAAACAATCATCCATACTATCAATCCAAACTTTCACATCTACCTCAACTTTGGTACCCTTACCATTGAAGTCTAGAGCTTTTATGTTGCTTGAGAAGTGATTTTTTCTATTGGAGTTTAGTTACGGTTATATCTAAACATTGTTGAGGTCGTAAAAATATATTGTCTTAGATACTCAAGGCATCGTGCCATGAAAGTCAATAATTTAGTTATCCACAACCCTCTCAATCCAAACACTTGGATTTGCTCTACCAACCCATTTTCAATTAATCCATCGCTTTTCTCCCCTTAATCTAGGAAATCCCTTCCTCATGGAAAGTTATATGACTATCACTTTCTCAATTAAGCGCTCTTGGGAATGACTTGGACTAAGTTTTCCCAAGCAATTTGAATGCATATTACTGTAATAAATTAAGGACAATATAATTACTTCTCATGTTCTCAAATTATTATTTTCATAAAATCCTACACTCTGATGAATCAGACACCTCTCCATGAACAACAACATCTAGACCCAATTTGGATACACAAACTTTGTCGGTCTCTACCTCACAACAAAACATCAATGCCTCATTTTCCATCAAAAATCCCTATCAATATCTCAAAAAAATCAATAAATCCAAGGCCTTTGACACTCCCAAACATTATTACTCTTGAAGTTATTGATGTGTAATAAATATGAAATATCTTTGATTACTTTAGTCACTAAATCTTACATAATATCTAAGGTGCAAGGTGGGTAAATTACACCAAGCCGCTAAGATCAATAATGCCAAGTCCACTTTGTTTTTTTGGAAATGTGTAAGTTTTCCAAGAGACTTTAGGGATTTTATATTTGTTGGGATCTCCTCCCCTTAGGAAGTCTCTATATAGTGATTAGCAAGCCAGGAAGTATACACAAGTGGGTATCGTGATATGATTTAGGACCACACATCTAGAAGCTATGCCCTATTAGAGCCTTATCCACCTTTCTAGTTTCTTCTTAACATCTCCACATTGGAGTGCATGTTGTGACATTCCATTGCTTTTACTCTATAAACTTGATCAAATATTTTATAGATTTCTCTTCTTCTCTATTTTCTCTAGACACATCTTTATTTAGTTCGATTGGCTATATGATTTATCATGATTATGGAATCATGTTACAAGCTTATGAATCTTGGAAATCAAGGAGGCATGAGCTAAACTATCCTATACATGACCTAGAACTTGTTACTGTAGTTCATGCTCTAAACCATAAAAGGCATTTGTTACTTGGAGTGAAATTTTAGCTAAGAATTGATCATCAAAGCCTAAAATCTATTTTCACTTAGCCATTGTTAAATAATCGACAAAAGAGATGGTTGGAATTGTTATGTGAATACTGAAGGGGTTTACTATATGTATATCCTCTATATCATGTGCATTCAATGCTCATGCATAAATATCCTTATCTATGAATTTTCCTTGAATAAAGCACAACCTTTTTTATTCAATCTATAAATAAGCCCTTTATTTACATCCTTTTGTATGTGAAAAACATATAAAAATAGTATTTTCAAAATCTCTTATTTTGGACCCACATGATGCATACATATGTCCATGAATGAACCCCATCCCAATAGTATTTTAAGAATCTCTTATTTTGGATCCACATGATACATACATATGTCCATGAGTGACCCCCTGTGTGAATATAACTTTGATATCAAACATGTATTTAGAAAGGAAAACAAAGTTTCTTATGCTTTAAGTCATATATCTATGTCCATGATACATACATATGTCCATGAGTGACCCCCTGTGTGAATATGACTTTGATATCAAACATGTATTTAGAAAGGAAAACAAAGTTTCTTATGCTTTAAGTCATATATCTATGTGTAATAGTCTATCTATTATACGAATTGACTTGATTGATGATATGCGACTTGAAATATAGGATTATCCCATGTATTCTAATAATTATTGTTCCTAAATGAAAACTTTGAAAAAATATATGATGGGAAATTTCATATGCTTAAGGGGAATCTTTATTATTTGAATCATTTGTGAATTCTTAGTACTTAAAAATTCAAAAAATAATTTCTTAAGGAATGCCATAATGTGCCTTTCTCTACTCATCTTGGATTTTTAAAGACTTATAACAAAGTCAATAACTCATTTTTTGGCCAGGGATGAAGATGGACATTAGAACATATGTGAGGAAATGTTTAGAGTGCAACAAGTAAAAATTCAACAAAAATGCATGCTTAGTGAAATGCAACCATTGGATACACCCAATCAAAAGTGAAAATTCGTATCTATGGATTTATATCACAAAGTTGCATGTTGCTAGGGGAGGATAAGACACTATCTTTGTGGTAGTGGATAGGCTCACAAAAATGGCTCATTTCTTTTCAATGAAAAAGACTAGCACCACTTTAAATGTAGCCAAATGATTTGTGAAAAAAATATTATGTTTGCATGGTATGCCCAAAAATATTGTTTCTAACAAAGATTCAAAATTTATGTCTACAACTTTTGGCAAGCCACATTTAAGGCCATTGGAATTGAACAAAGAACGAGTATTGCATTTTATTTGCAGAGACTGATGGAGAGGTAGGCAGAGTAAACTAGGTTCGAGAGGACGTGCTTATGATATGTGCGAATGAAAAACCAAACAATTGGATTGAATATTTGACCTTAATTAAATGTGCATACTATATATCGTGCATCAATTAAAACGACTCCGTTTGAAGCAATATATGGTTATAATTGTGTGACTCTTGTTCAATTTTTTAATGCTTCAAATAAAGTACAAATTTCAAAATAAATGCTTAAAACAATGGATGAGGAAATAAGAAGACTAAAGCAACACATTAAATAGGCACAACAAATGCAAAAGAAATATTATGACAAGAAAAAGAGAGCATTAGGGTTTAACAAAAGTGATATGGTTTTATTGTTGAGAGTTAAGCCTTGTCGAACTAACTTGCTTCTTGGAAAAGATAGAATGTTATCTCTACGTTTTATAGGACCACTCTATAGAAATTACACGGCACAATGGAAAAATTTGAGCAAGGAGTAGAGAACACACAATAAATATGAGAAGAATAGAGATTGCTTTAATTTCAAAGGAACTAATACAAAGATGGCTTTGTCTATCCATGCACTTGCTGTAAGAAGCTCGGAATAACGACTTAGTGTAAATAATATTGATATTATGCCATGTCACACTGACATTGGTATAAAAGGAGAGGACATTTAATTTTTCATATCTTTTTGATAGCTCATAGCTTCTATGGCTTCTCCCTCTTTCCTGTCTTTCTCTCTCCAAATCTAGTCTTTCTCTCTCCTCGTCACTCTTATTCTCTCTCTTCTTGCAGTCTTTCTCTCTCTTCTGTAGTCTTCTCTCTCCTCTTTCTCTCTCCCCAGTTCACTCTCTAACAAGTGGTATCAGAGCATTGGTCTTTGATCCGTTCTTTTTCTTCTATTTTCAGTCCTATTTTCCTCCATCAAAATCAATTTCAGACAAGTATTGTACAAGACAGTGATTAGTGGAGTATTGTAGTTCATCTACAGTTAGTAAGAGACTACATCTGGAGATATCCAAGGTTAGATATGGCGGAGGATGGCTTTGTCATCAAATTTCATGCAAAACTGGAGGTAACAAGGGTAAAGGAAGGTTAACCATGCTTAGTTAGAGGTTAAACTCCAGTTACTTTTCAAAAGGGAGCTTCTCTTCTCTCTCTTTCAAGCTTTTGGCTGAAGCTTCAATGGTGGCTGCCAAGAAATCTTCCAAGCTCTCTCTCTACTGATCATTCCTCACAGCCAAACCATGGGGCAATGATTCCTTATCACTTGAGCTTCAAGAAGAGTATCTTGGTCAGGTAGTTGGTGCAGAGATGGAGCAGCATTCAACCCGAAATTTACGCCGAAAATTGCGCTAATTTTCCTACTCTCAACCTCTTCCTGATCTGCTCCAGATCTTCCACAGATTGATTATTTACTTTGAAGCACTTCATTAGGCTCTATTTCAACAACTTCCAATTGGAGGAGAACTCTAATCTTCATCTCCTTTGTTCAAAACCCTAAAACACAACAGGGCAGCCATAGCCACAGACCTGGAAGCTCAAATTTCTTCAAATTTTGGACTTCTCCGACCTCCAAGGCTTCTCTAGTACTATGAACAAGTCGAATAGACTTCAAGATTGAAGACATTGTGGAGATTTTAGCTCGTGGAGGACATTGGAGCTCAAATGGAAGGATTATTTTGGGGATTTTCTTCAAGAGGCTTGAATCTTTGGTATTCAAGTGTTCAAGCAAGCCAGGGGCATTGATTCTTCACGGATTTAATCATATTGGAGCTTGTATAGACTGATTCTATGGATATTTCAAGCTTTATGATGGATTTATGGTGGAATTTGAAGAATTCTTCTATCAATGGGATTGGAGCTGACATCTATCATCTTCTTCAAGCTTAATTGAGGTATTTCTTTTACTAATCTCTGAAATCTCTCAATAATCCACTTGCTAATACTTTTTCACTTGTTGATGGGAGATTATTGATCAATTAATTCTCTAAATTGATCAATAGATCAGAGATTAGTGTTATTCCTCATTAATCTCAGTCTATTCCATTGAATTTCATTCTTGATTCAATCATTACTCTATCATAGATATTATTTGCCAAGTTTGATGCATAACTTTGACTTGTTTTGGTTGAATTCTTTTACCCAAGTTGAAATATTGTAAAGGGGTAAGTACTAGCAATCAGTGAGTCACTGAATTGCATTGGTAAGGCCCTTTCCCTATCCAAACTTTCAAGATTTCATTCAATTGTATCTCATGAAAGGGACTGAATGAATATTTCAGAAATGCATTTCATGCTGATTGATTAGATTAGCAAGTTTCTGCCATGTTGATATCCCCACCGAGGAAAAAGGTGGATGCCGGGGGAGATAGTGGGACAAAAGAGAGGTGACCCTCCCTCATTATCAAAGATCCCAAAGGAGTGCAACCAACCGACCCGAATGGAACTTTGCCCACCTCCCGATGATTCGGAGCCCGTGTAGGGCACCTATCATGCCGTTTTATCTCTCAAATATGTACAACGAGTGGAGAATTGAAGATTGAAGACTTTCCAAAGGCTCAAGTATCTTCAAGTTCAAAACAGGGTAAAACAAGGATTTTACAGGGCTCCACAGGGCATTTACAAGTTGTTACAGGTACACCCTTCATTACTGAAGTACAAGTGCAGGTACTACAGGGTACCCACAAGTCCTATTCAGCCTTCTATAGGGTTTGGTAACCATTTGGGGTTACTATATTGCCTTACAGGGTCAAAACAGGGCACTTATAGGTTTAGACAAGGTGCAAGCCTAAACAGCTCAGACTCAGAAATCGAGTTACAGAATTTTCTGTCCTAAATCTATTATAGCATACTATAGCTCATCTCAAAGAGGGCATTCTTGGGTTCGATTTGGACTAAAAAAATTTAAAATCGGAGTTCCCTAGCAAAGGTTATAGCCATTTTTCTGATAGGGGATACTGCAAGACTTCACTATTATGGCAGGACATAAGGGTAAAAATAAGGTCCAGGAAGATTATGCTTAGCAAATTAGGGATTCCATGTTGGATAATGCACCTCAAGAGAGCCCTGAAGAGCCTGAATAACAAGGGGAAGTTAGTATACTCAATAATACCTTGTGCATCCATGAACAAAGACATAGGGAATGTCACGAGGCCATATTATCAAGAATGGAGCAAATGGTTTTGTCTACTGATCAAATGAAGTCTTCCATTGAGAAGTTAGTGGATTCAAGGACTCAAACAAAGGCTTCTATTGATAAGTTGGTGGAATCTAATTCTCAAATTTCAGCCATCTAACCAATATGGTCATGGTCATGGGATTATTGGAAGAAGAGGCATCCCAAATAGCCAATATGAAGTAGGTGAGGCTTCACAAAGGCATGATGACTATTTGGGCAGTTTGAATGGAGCTAATTCTCAAGCTTTTGGGCTGAATACTCAAATTCTTAGGGGTTCTCTACCAACAGAAAGATTGCATAGTGGTTCTCAGCCACCTGTTGGGAGATTTCTGTCTCAATGTGGGGGTTCCATACATGGTATTCATGATCAACCTATTTTGGGACAGCAACCATTCTATGAAAGAGAGCTAAAGGACAAGATTGTTCTAGCTAAATTTAATGGTTAGTCATCTTCACCATCTGATTTAGAGGAGTGAGCCTCTAAGATGGAATCCTACTTTGACATATTCTCTAAAACTGATGACATGAAGATTCATTTTGCTTCCTTGCATTTGGAGGGATTTGCCCATACTTGGTGGAGGTATATTAAAAAAGAAAACATACTTGTAGAGAATTGGGAAGCTTTCAAGGCACTTATGGCTGACGTATTTGTCTCTCCTCTTGAAAAAGAGAAATTGGCACGGAGATGGTATGGTTTGGAACAAAGAGGCCTAAGTGTAAGAGAGTACACTAACCAATTTCTCAACCTAACCATGTATGTAGAAAGTATCAGTGATGAGGCTAAGCTCCACAAGTATATGTATGGTTTAGAGCCATCTTTATCAGCTGATGTCATAGCACAAAACCCTACTTCCCTCTTTAAGGCTATTGAGCTTGTGAAGCGCTATGGAAGAAAATATAGAAAATAATCTTCATTTCAGCCTGGTTTTGGATAGCCAAGGACTGTTTTTAAACAGGGGCAAGTTGGTAGCACTTATGGCAGCAATCATGTGCCAAATGGCAACTTACAGGTACCAACTTATCCTCCATTCAATGCTTCTAGACCTCAAAGTAATTTTAGGACAGCAAACAGTCCTAGAGTTGACTTCAAACAAGAGGACATCAAGCCTAATTCCATTTTAGCCAACATTGAAGACATTGTGGAGATTTTAGCTCGTGGAGGACATTGGAGCTCAAATGGAAGGATTATTTTGGGGATTTTCTTCAAGAGGCTTGAATCTTTGGTATTCAAGTGTTCAAGCAAGCCAGGGGCATTGATTCTTCACGGATTTAATCATATTGGAGCTTGTATAGACTGATTCTATGGATATTTCAAGCTTTATGATGGATTTATGGTGGAATTTGAAGAATTCTTCTATCAATGGGATTGGAGCTGACATCTATCATCTTCTTCAAGCTTAATTGAGGTATTTCTTTTACTAATCTCTGAAATCTCTCAATAATCCACTTGCTAATACTTTTTCACTTGTTGATGGGAGATTATTGATCAATTAATTCTCTAAATTGATCAATAGATCAGAGATTAGTGTTATTCCTCATTAATCTCAGTCTATTCCATTGAATTTCATTCTTGATTCAATCATTACTCTATCATAGATATTATTTGCCAAGTTTGATGCATAACTTTGACTTGTTTTGGTTGAATTCTTTTACCCAAGTTGAAATATTGTAAAGGGGTAAGTACTAGCAATCAGTGAGTCACTGAATTGCATTGGTAAGGCCCTTTCCCTATCCAAACTTTCAAGATTTCATTCAATTGTATCTCATGAAAGGGACTGAATGAATATTTCAGAAATGCATTTCATGCTGATTGATTAGATTAGCAAGTTTCTGCCATGTTGATATCCCCACCGAGGAAAAAGGTGGATGCCGGGGGAGATAGTGGGACAAAAGAGAGGTGACCCTCCCTCATTATCAAAGATCCCAAAGGAGTGCAACCAACCGACCCGAATGGAACTTTGCCCACCTCCCGATGATTCGGAGCCCGTGTAGGGCACCTATCATGCCGTTTTATCTCTCAAATATGTACAACGAGTGGAGAATTGAAGATTGAAGACTTTCCAAAGGCTCAAGTATCTTCAAGTTCAAAACAGGGTAAAACAAGGATTTTACAGGGCTCCACAGGGCATTTACAAGTTGTTACAGGTACACCCTTCATTACTGAAGTACAAGTGCAGGTACTACAGGGTACCCACAAGTCCTATTCAGCCTTCTATAGGGTTTGGTAACCATTTGGGGTTACTATATTGCCTTACAGGGTCAAAACAGGGCACTTATAGGTTTAGACAAGGTGCAAGCCTAAACAGCTCAGACTCAGAAATCGAGTTACAGAATTTTCTGTCCTAAATCTATTATAGCATACTATAGCTCATCTCAAAGAGGGCATTCTTGGGTTCGATTTGGACTAAAAAAATTTAAAATCGGAGTTCCCTAGCAAAGGTTATAGCCATTTTTCTGATAGGGGATACTGCAAGACTTCACTATTATGGCAGGACATAAGGGTAAAAATAAGGTCCAGGAAGATTATGCTTAGCAAATTAGGGATTCCATGTTGGATAATGCACCTCAAGAGAGCCCTGAAGAGCCTGAATAACAAGGGGAAGTTAGTATACTCAATAATACCTTGTGCATCCATGAACAAAGACATAGGGAATGTCACGAGGCCATATTATCAAGAATGGAGCAAATGGTTTTGTCTACTGATCAAATGAAGTCTTCCATTGAGAAGTTAGTGGATTCAAGGACTCAAACAAAGGCTTCTATTGATAAGTTGGTGGAATCTAATTCTCAAATTTCAGCCATCTAACCAATATGGTCATGGTCATGGGATTATTGGAAGAAGAGGCATCCCAAATAGCCAATATGAAGTAGGTGAGGCTTCACAAAGGCATGATGACTATTTGGGCAGTTTGAATGGAGCTAATTCTCAAGCTTTTGGGCTGAATACTCAAATTCTTAGGGGTTCTCTACCAACAGAAAGATTGCATAGTGGTTCTCAGCCACCTGTTGGGAGATTTCTGTCTCAATGTGGGGGTTCCATACATGGTATTCATGATCAACCTATTTTGGGACAGCAACCATTCTATGAAAGAGAGCTAAAGGACAAGATTGTTCTAGCTAAATTTAATGGTTAGTCATCTTCACCATCTGATTTAGAGGAGTGAGCCTCTAAGATGGAATCCTACTTTGACATATTCTCTAAAACTGATGACATGAAGATTCATTTTGCTTCCTTGCATTTGGAGGGATTTGCCCATACTTGGTGGAGGTATATTAAAAAAGAAAACATACTTGTAGAGAATTGGGAAGCTTTCAAGGCACTTATGGCTGACGTATTTGTCTCTCCTCTTGAAAAAGAGAAATTGGCACGGAGATGGTATGGTTTGGAACAAAGAGGCCTAAGTGTAAGAGAGTACACTAACCAATTTCTCAACCTAACCATGTATGTAGAAAGTATCAGTGATGAGGCTAAGCTCCACAAGTATATGTATGGTTTAGAGCCATCTTTATCAGCTGATGTCATAGCACAAAACCCTACTTCCCTCTTTAAGGCTATTGAGCTTGTGAAGCGCTATGGAAGAAAATATAGAAAATAATCTTCATTTCAGCCTGGTTTTGGATAGCCAAGGACTGTTTTTAAACAGGGGCAAGTTGGTAGCACTTATGGCAGCAATCATGTGCCAAATGGCAACTTACAGGTACCAACTTATCCTCCATTCAATGCTTCTAGACCTCAAAGTAATTTTAGGACAGCAAACAGTCCTAGAGTTGACTTCAAACAAGAGGACATCAAGCCTAATTCCATTTTAGCCAACATGAATCCTAAGTCTATTCCTATGGATCTTTACAAAGAAAGAAAGGAGAAAGGCTTATGTTTCAAGCATGGGAAAAAGTATACACCTGATCATGCCTCAAAGTGTGTATACAAAAATGTCAAATCCAAGCTTCAGAGTATGTTAGTCTTTGAGGATTTTGAAGATGAGGTGGATGAAACTAATGCAATTGCACTTAATGCTGAAAATGAAGATCTTGAGGAAGAAGTTGGGCAAGAGTATTTCTATGATCCAGGCGGAAGTGTTCCTTTGATCCAAGTGGGACTTGTAATGAGCCGCTTGTTGCCACTAATTGTTCTATTTCCATGGATGCTTGGACAGGATCTAAAAGCCCTAATACACTCCGTATGAAGGGAAACATTTGTGGAAAGCCAGTGTTCATTCTGATAGACAGTGGCAGTACTCATAGTTTTGTGAATAAGTCCATCAAGGACAAATTGAATCGTATTCCCGCAGATTTACAACAGCCCATTAAAGTTCAAGTGGCCAATGGTGAAGAGGAAATTAGCACATAGATATGCCCACAGGTTTCTTTACAACTGGCTGAAAATTTTGAAGCAAAAGTAAACCTGATCACTTTGGAAATGGGGCTTATAGACATTGTACTCGGTTGTGATTGGTTGATGACATTAGGCAGGATCACTATGGATTTCTCACAGTTGTACATGGAGTTTATCTTCGATGGACATCTTATCTATTTACAGGGAATTCCTAGTAGATCAGATTTTCAGCTTATTATTATTCAACAACTCAAAAGGGAGTACAAGAGGTGCTCACAAATATTTGTTTTGCATTTGAATAAAGAGATGCAAGATCAGCCCAATAAATCAGCAAACCATCCAGCCTTGATAGCTATTCTTGAGGAGTATAAGGATTTGTTTGAGGTACCTACTTCATTGCCTCCCAAGAGAGCAGTAATCACCCCATTGATTTGGAGCCCAACTCAAAGACAATCAATAATCCACCTTAGAGATTATCAAAGTGTGAACAAGAGGAAGTAGCCAAGCAAATCAAGGAACTTCTTGAGATGGGATTCATTGAACCAAGTTCTTCACCTTATGCATCTCCAGTTCTGTTAGTCAAAAAGAAAGATGGATCTTTCAGAATGTGCATTGACTACAGGGATCTTAATAAGATCACAGTGAAGAACAGGTATCCGATACCCAAGATTGATGATTTGCTTGATGAGCTCAAGGGGGCTCGATTCTTTACGAAGATTGATTTGAGGTCAGGGTATCATCAAATTAGCATGCGAGAGGGTGATGAAGTCAAGATTGCTTTTAGGACTGATCGTGGGCTCTATCATTTCTTAGTGATGCCATTTGGGCTTACAAATGCTCCAGCTACCTTCCAAATCCTGATAAATAAGATTTTACAGCCTTTCGTCTTTCAGTTCTTCTTGGTGTTCTTTGATGACATTCTGATCTACAGTAAGACTTTACAGGATCACTTGGCACATATGAGGAGGGTTTTTGATGTATTGAGACATCACAAGGTTTTTGCTAAGGAGAAGAAGTATTCTTTCATGCAGACTGAAGTGGAATACTTGGGACATATTGTTAGTGAAAAAGGAATACAAAATGATCCCAATAAGGTGCAATGTATAAAAGATTGGCCAACACCTACTACTACTATCTCTCTTAGAGGATTCCTTGGTTTATCTTCATTCTATCACCGATTCATTAAGAATGATGCGGCCATTGCAGCTCCTTTGACTAATAGGTTGAAGAAGGAGGCTTTCTTTTGGGGTGCTCTTGTTGCAGATAGCAGCTTCAACCAGTTAAAGGGACTCCTTACCTCTGCTGCTATCTTAGTATGCCCGGACTTTTCCAAAGAATTTACTATACAGTGTGATGCTAGTGGCCGTGGCATTGGGGCTGTTTTGCTACAGGAGCATGGAGTGATTGCCTTTGAGAGCTGTAAGGTTACAGATAAAGAAATGGCCATGAATGTTTATGATTAGGAGATGTTGTCTATCTTGCATGCAATTAAGAAGTGGCACCATTACTTGTATGGTAGCCAATTCAGAGTACACAGTGATCACAGGGTACTTAAGCGTTTCCTTAGTCAGTCCAATCTTACGCCTAAGCAACGTCATTGGGTAGCTACATTACAGAATTATGATTTTGACATCACTCATACAAGGAGCAAAGGCAATATAGTGGCTGATTCTCTTTCTCGTATGTGGGATTGCAAAGTTTCAACTACGACAGAATTGCATAATGATTGGATTGAAGAATTACAGAAAGCTTATCTTCTAGATGAAGAATTCAGCCATATTTTTCAAAAATTACAACAATGTCTTATGGAAGAAAACTCGCATTATCAGTTCAAAAACTGCATTTTTTGGTTGAAAGGCAAGATTGTTATTCCTTCTGCCTCTTCTTTTACATAGAAAATTATGGAGGAGCTACATTCTTCACCTCTAGCTGGACATTTAGGAGTTTTCAAGACCTATGACAGGATCAGTAAAAGTTTTTATTGGAAAGGACTGTGGAAAGATGTCAAGGACTTTGTTATGAAGTGTATGCCTTGTCAGCAGAATAAGGACAACACCCATAAGCCAAGAGGTTTGTTACAGCCATTATCTATTCCTACAGGTAAATAGACTCATATTACTATGGATTTCATTATTGGCTTGCCTACTACCAAGAAGGGATGGAATGGTATATATGTAGTGGTAGACAAACTCACCAAGGCAGCCCATTTTATTCCAACTAAGATTCAATTTACTGCTTCTCAAGTGGCCAGTCAGTTTATGGAGTAGATTTTTAGACTACATGGATTATTGCAGGTGATTGTTCATGATAGAGACTCAAAGTTTATGACTAACTTCTAGCAGGCAGTATTTATATCTATGGGCACTAAATTGGCTCCATCTATGGCCTATCATCCACAAACTGATGGACAGACAGAAAGAGTCAATAAATGGTTGGAGACTTATCTTCGCCATTTCTGCTATGATGTCCAAACTTCATGGGATTCTTGGTTACACTTTGCTGATTTTGCTTATAACAACTCTACCCACACTAGTATTGGAGTTTCACCCTTTGAGGCTTTGTATGGTTACAAGGTGCCCTTACCCACAATCATCTTTAATGAAAGGATCAATCCTAATGGGAAGGAAGAGTTAGAAAGAATACAGACCCTTATTCAGCAATGCAAGATGAATCTTAGGAAAGCTCAAGACCAAATGAAGATGTATGCTGATGAGAAGAGGCGGCCTTTAGAGTTCCAAGAAGGAGAGTTAGTCTTATTGAAGGTGCCCAAGTCCAAGTACTCTACATTAAAAGATGGATTTAGTAATAAGCTTGCCCACAGGTTTTATAGCCCTTACCGGATCCTTAAGCGAATTGGAGACTTGGCATACAGATTAGAGCTTCCCTCTTCCACAAAGATTCACAATGTCAGCTTAAGCCCTTTTATGGTGATCCAGTGGATATAGTTGATGAGCTACCACCTATTGATGAAGAAGGTCTTATTCAGTATATCCCAGAGGCTGTTATAGGTCAGTGTGAGAAGAAGCTTCGATCTCGTTCTATCCTGGAATATCTAATCAAATGGAGAGGTTTACCACCTGAGGAAGCTTCTTGAGGCTTGATTCTATATTGGATGAGTTTCCTTTCTTAAGGGATACATTGGTGGCTAAAGCCTATTGATTATGGAGCTAGTGATGATGTAGACATGATCAGAACAGCACGCTATTTTAGAACAATTTTTATCGTGCCTAATTTTCAGAATTAAGCTATCTACATGGGCTTAAAGTACTCTTCAAGAGCTTCGTTTTAATATATGGTATGTCTCATTTGGACACTTCTACTAGAAGTTATGGCATATTTGGTCCAGTAAGGTCTTTTTACACAACAAGTTGTCTACTTTATTTTGAGATTATTTGTTGAAGACTTTATGGCTCCATATACTTTTGAAGTACTCCAGATCATGTATATAGCTGAGGCCTACTCTCGTTCTTCAATTTTAGTCCATATGGTTTGTTGTACTTCATTCATTTTTCCAATTATAAAGCTGTAAGAACAGAGTAGTACTCTATTCTATCCATCCTTTTCTAGTCTTTCAGGTTTGTTTTTTAGGACAAAAACTTTTGGGAAGGGATGGATTGTAAAAGCTGGGAATAAGGACTTAGTGTAAATAATATTGATATTATGCCATGTCACACTGACATTGGTATAAAAGGAGAGGACATGTAAATTTTCATATCTTTTTGATACATTAATACAATTATTGTCCTTCTCTCCCATCTTGCTCACAACTTTTATGGCTTCTCCCTCTTTCCTATCTTTCTCTCTCCAAATCTAGTATTTCTCTCTCCTCGTCACTCTTATTCTCTCTCTTCCTGCAGTCTTTCTCTCTCTTATGGAGTCTTCTCTCTCCTCTTTCTCTCTCCCTAGTTCACTCTCTGACACTTGCATTGTGAAGCGGTGACGAAAAGCTTAAGGGTAGTTGGAAGAACTTTTGACTAGATGAAAGATAGATTGACGATGGCTTTAGAGGGAACTTCCTTTGATAGCCCAAGAGGATAATCTGGTCGGCATGTCTGATCATATTATGAACCTTCCCCAATTGGCCAAGGAATATTTACTTTATTGTCAGGCCGATGGCATTATTCCTAGATCCCTATCAGGGAGGCTGCTAGCCCCCCTAAGTCCCCCCAACTAGGGGCCGCCTTTTGCGGCCTCCAGATCCCAAAATAGGAGTCCCTAATAACTCCCACACCCCACAACTTGAAGCATTGTGCCTCGAGTTGCTATTGACATAGCTACTCTATATAACCCAAAGGCCAGATCCACGAAGGTTACCTTTTTGTCATCCAATCACATAAACCTCATCTAACATACTAGTCAAGGCCCACCCAATGTCTGTGCTTACACATGGCTTCTCATCATAACAGGGGCCTTACAACTCAGAGCACCATGGATCATTGGTGCCATCTTACAAGGCTGGGACATTAAGCATATCTAACACACTCAAAATTCTAAGATTGGGTCACTTGCATATGAGCTTGGATTGTCATCTCATGTCAAGGTTTATCTTGTTTTTCATCTAAGTTTATCGAAAAAGTATGTTGCTAGCTCTCATCATGTTTTGCAAGACAAGTCTAGTCTATAAGAAGATGGGACACTAAAAGTAGAACCAGAGTTGGTATTAGATCACAAAGTTAGATATATTAGAGGTAGAGATATTGTAGAAGTGTTGGTAAAATGGGATACATATCCTATTGAGGATGCAATTTGTGTTCATTTAGATGTTTTGCAAACAAGAATATCCTTATTTACAACTTTAAGGACAAAGTTTTTAGGAGAATGGGAGAATGTGATATACCCTAATAAAGCCATAGTGAAATTGTTTATGACGTGTGTAAATAATGTTTAGAAATGGTTTTTAGGTCATTTTGAGTGTTTTGAAAAATTTTGGTCAAAATCTTTCTAACGTAGGGATATGTCCTATCTTTGAGCTTGATTTGTGATCAACTGGAATAGAATTTGGCTAACATTTCTCTCATAGAGTTTGAAGAGGGCATCGAGGAAAATATTTTATCCTCTCATGAGCTTGGTCAAATTCCTCACCGTTTTGGAGATACGAGCCTTCGAAAATGAAAAACAAATTCCAACTTTGTTTTAGGGTTATCTTGAAACCCATGGGAATGCCCATCTATCTAAACACTTTACCTTCAGGGATAATTTAACGACTTGCAGTTAGAATCCATTCTTATGGGTCCCTAATCAATGTCTTCATGCCAAATTTGATGTGATGGATTGTAGATCTATAGCCCACCAAAAGGTCTCTAAAATTTTTGAAAAGGTAGCTATGGACTCCAAGTCATTATTGAGGGTTGCATTAGTATCGTCCACAAAAAGATTGAGAATCGTGTCCTTGTTGTTAGGGAGGTGTATACCACTAATCTTCCCTCTCTAGACTTGGTCTTAAATGAGCCACCCTGGCCCATCAGTAGCACTATCAAACGGAAGAGGGGCCAAAGGACATCCTTGCTTAATAGGCTTTCTCTGAGATTGCAATATGAAGTCCCATTCCAATTGGTCATAGGCTTTGTCGAAGTCTATTTTAAGGAAAATCCTAGTTATTTCTTTGTACATAGTTGAGACCCTCTCAAAGACTTATGATAGCATCAAAGCCTATTTTAAGGAAAATCCTAGTTATTTCTTTGTACATAGTTGAGACCCTCTCAAATACTTATGATAGCATCGAAGCCTATTTTAAGGAAAATCCTAGTTATTTCTTTGTACATAGTTGAGTCCCTCTCAAAGATATTGATAGCATCCCTTTTTGTTCCTTTCTCGCCCATTTATTAAGATGGAATGTAAGCCTTCTAGCTAGTGATTTAGGAAATATTTTGTATGCTAAAGTAAGACAAGTGATAGGTCTCCAATTCCCCAATAGTTTCTTATTATCTTGTTTATGCATTGAACTCACTACTCCCTCATTGATCATGGAAGGAACAACACCATACTATACTTATTCTTTCCAAACTAAACCTAGGTGTTCCAGAAGGAGTTATTTGTATTATTGACCAAATTCATTTGGGAGGCCATCAAGACCCAAGGACTTACCTTTAGCTAGTGAGTCTATTGTGTAAGCAAGCTCTAAGGGGGTGAGATCATTATCTAGTAGGGGGTAAATTCAGTTGGAACATACGACATCTAGATACTTGGGCTTTAGCAGCTATTTGGAGGTCAATAGTTACCTTGGCTCACTAAAAATATCGTAAAAGTGTTAAAAGGCCGTTGCTAGGTTTTTTTAATTGATTTAGAACCTCTATCAATTTCTCCTTTCTAGGCTTGGTTTTAGTAGCTAGCAGTTGAGATTAAAGGAGAATTTTCCCTTTTTCAATTTTGTTTTCTAATGTTATGATTTAATGATAGGTTTTGGCTGTGCACTCTTGTCTCACTTTAATTAGAGTATGTTTAGCTTTCCTAAGAAAATGTTACGGTTTCTTGATGGCTATGGCCCAAGTTGGGTTACTTGCAGTAGGGAAGTGAGAGTCCCAAATCTACTTTATATCATACCATATGTGCCTAAAATTAAGAAGGGTGGGATCCGCATGAAACCACCTTGCCCTAGGTGAAGAGATCGAGTCTTGGGAGAGGGTTGCAAGGATTGGAGTACCTTTTGATAATAGTTCATGTACAACGACCTAAAGAGATGTAGCACATGTCTAGCTTGGCCTTCCTAAGGTATGGGGCCTTTTGATTATTTGACCATGTGAAGCCCAAATGTGAGTTGACATCAATTAAGCCATGAAAGCCTTTGAGGATTTCCTAAGAATCCTTGTCAAATTTTCCTACAGTGTTTCCCATCGCATCTAATCTACTAGATAGGGTTTCTACCATATTGAAATCACTTGTGAGGATAATTGGGAATATTTTTTTCTTCAAAGAGTTCAAAAACCTTGCTTTGTTGTTGTAGGTGCTGAAGGCATAAACTGAGACAATTCCTATTTTCTACTCCATATTTAAGTAGGTTGCTATCAAATTATGCTCTCGGTCCTTAACTACTTTCTTCACCAAATGGGAAACTCTCTTATTGATCCCTCTAGTAGTCCCCCAATTCCCCCTTCATGGTCTCTAGGCACCCACTCAAACTCTCTAGAAATAGATTTTAAATCTATGACAAATTGGTCCTAGAAGTTTTAACCTATTGAATATAAATAAAATTAGGATTTAGCCTCTCTTGATATAACCAATGAGGAACCTATTGAATATAAATAAAATTAGGATTTAGCCTCTCTTGATATAACCAATGAGGAGGGGTCTATTAACCCCTTGGAGTTGTAAGATAAATCTTTAGTTTACTCATCGTTATTTCTTATTGGACGTAGAATTGTTGATCTTACCTCTATACCCATTGCCATTGGCTATTGGGCTATTGTCTCCTTTAGTCGAGTTAGTGGGGCTGATTGGGGGGGGGGGGGGGGGGGGGGGGGGATAGAACAGGTCTTACTAGACATGCTAGCCTTGGATTGCTGTGTGGAACTTGCTAGTAACATTTCTTCTTTTGCTTGAGATTTATAGAAATCCTCCATCCCATTTCCTTCATCCTCTAGTAATTTTCCCATATCATAATTATTAATCTCCTTCTCGAATGAATTGTCTTGCATTTTGAGTGGCTTGAAAGAGTTGGGTACCATAAACAAATTCATCATCAGAATTATTTGAGCCTACTATCTCGATGGGCTTTTGGATTTTTTTTTATAATCTATAGAATCATTATCCAAAATTAATAAGCAAGGTTGCATACCTGTTGCTATTATACCTTTGTGTGGTGTCTTTTATTTTCTCATTTTTGCCCTTACCTCAACAAGTTTATGCTTCTTGTGCTAGACCTTCTTAAAATGTTGTTCATCCACTTGAGAGGTGGTGGCTTTATTTTCCTCTTTTTCCTCAATATTTCCCCATTCAGGATAGTCCATGATTAAATGTCCTTGCTTCATGCATTTAAAGCATGCGTCGGGGAGGCTTTTGTAGACTACTGGTTGAGCCCCAATAGGCTAACCCTTTGAATTCTTGATTGGAATATTTTCTTTAAGTTTGTTGTTAATGTCTTTTTCAACAAGTATCATGGGATGCCACCATGGATCGATGTTAGATGTAGGTCTTTGGCCTAGAACCTTCACTGGAGGGGCTATAATGGAATTTAGCACATGATAGAGTGGCTTGAGGAGATTAGGAAATTCTACCCACAGTGGGACATTGGTGGGTTTTGGGCCATGGGGATCAAATTGCAAATGCCAATTGAATAGGGTCAAGGGGGAGTTGCACAACATCCTTTGTCCATATGATAGGGCATTCACAACCACTTGCTTGGTCTCAAACATGAAGCTGAAATAGTTATTAGGTGGGTGACAAGAATCTTTTACCTTGATGCCGAGGCACTAGTTGTCTCTGATTCAACCCCTAACGACCTCAGTGGTGGGGAGTCTAGCACCATGACAGAGCCCAATTAGGGCTTTGTAATGGTATTTAGAAAAAACCTTGTCAACAATTTCATTTGAGAAAGTGACGGAGCACTGATGCCAGGAGGCATATTTCATGGTGGATTCCGTGAGGTTTTACGGTGGATTACGTAAACGTTGATGACCGGGGCTCATACACAAAGTGGATTCTTTGTGCGAGAAGTTGATGGGGACGCCTATCCTTTTCGGGCGTTTCATTAATTTAGTGTGTACATGGGTGATTCCATAGCGGGTGATTCCGCAAAATGCATATTAAATTAATAAACGTTTATGAGTTTAGAGTGCGCACTCGTAATAAATTAAGGTTAGAATTGATTTCTAACCAGTTGATTTATTTATGTAGCTGAAGACTGCTAGGTATTCACTTTTTTCGGTTTAATTGTATTATTTTACTAACGATCGTGAATGCTTCAGTTGATGTGTAGAGATAGCAGCAGTGGTGGAGGAAAGCATTGGAGGATAGCGAGTATTCGATTTATCATTTATATTTTGATGGGCGCATACCTTAGGCATGGCGCCTATATTTTGTGGCGCCTATTTATTGAGGCGTTGGATATTTGTTTATTATTTTGTATGCGCATGGGCGCACGATTATGTTATTTGTACTTGGACATTGTATTGGGTATGCCTGACTCTTTGGGCACTGCCCATTAGCTTTATTCTTATTTTGTGCTAAAGCAAACTCAAAAGCTAAAAGCTTGCTATTTTGTAATTTGGGCTATTATTTGAGCTTGAAGATGATTAATACAAAAAAATACATGCTTTGTGGAGCGCTCACACAAGGCATGGGGGGAGATTGCACCCAATTGGTCTCTTGTTCATGTCGTGCATGCTTTTTACCTTGAGTTTTGTGCAAAAAGTAGAGTTCTTTTGTTCTTGGGACCTTCCGGCATTCAGTACGCAAGCGTACAGCATCCGATTTGCGCACCAGTGGTATCAGAGCGAAGCTAAGATCAAGAGCTTCCAATTGCTACCCATCTTGTGTGAAGGCGGAGCTCCTGGAACGATCGAGCTCTACGGTCAATCTCGTCGTGAACGGTCGATACAGGTGGATTCCTGCGATCAAGAACCTCTGTTTCCATCTTCAGATCACGAAGGACCGGCCTGCAGCAGCGGAGGACCACTCCTACATCCTCACATACAAGTCGTGGAGTTACAGAGATAAGTTTCAATTTCCATAGACTTAAAAGCTTAAAAACTAAAGCTTACAAAGCTTAGAGAAGCTTAAAAGCTTCTAAATTTCAACTCGACGTATCAGAGGAGGTCTCCGAAATTTCCGCCGGGCTAAAAAAACGCCCCCCCCCTAAAATTCGCCGTTTTTGATTCCTACAAGCCTAAAGCTTAATCACTTAAGCTCCAATCACACAAGTCTCATCAATTCTGCAAGTCTACAAAGTTACTTACTCTGCAAGTCTGCTAAATCAACCAAGTCCTGGAACTCTGCAAGTCACATAAGTCTGCAACTCTGCAAGTCAGACAAGTCATCTGAAGTCAAAACTGACTTTTGTTCAAAACTCATAGAAGGGCTATTCCTGCGCAGAAACTCCGAACTGCAAAGTTGTTCATTGGAAGGCATTGTTCACATACGCAGGTTTGTTGAACCATTTTCAGCACATGCAGAAGGATAAAACACAGATTTTTTCAAAGATTACAAATCCCGCAATAGCCAAAGACAAAGATTGTGAAAGCGACACAGAAAAATATATAAGCCTTGTACACCCGATCTTGAGCTACGCTCATCCCGCTAATTTGATTTTGAGAGTGTGAGGTCTTTTGAGTTTTGCAAAATGACGGAACCACATATGGATGATTTAATGGCTGAAGGAGATCTACCTGAACCTACGATGGAGCAAAAGCTGGACTTAATTATGATGCAGTTGGATGAAGAACAACGAGCTAGGCAAGCATTGCAAGTTCAATTGGCTAATTTACAAAGATCGGCTACCGACAAAGAGGAACCTCAATCTGAAAACCTTATCCGACATACCATCGACGTGACTCTCGAAGCTCAATCCATCCGCAAGGAAACAAAGATAAGTAAAAGAAATTTCAAATTCTGTACTTTCAATGGCACTCGAGAGGGAAAAATTATTCTTGCATTCATCAGTCAGTTTGATGACTACTTTCATGAGGAAACATATGCAGAAAAAGATAAAATCAAGTATGTCACTAATAATTTAGTGGATAGAGCATCTCTTTGGTGGACCGTGGTTCGTAAGAGTATAGATTGTCCCACTACCTGGGAGAATTTCAAGAAGAAGTTTATGCAGAATTTCCTTCCTCCACAATTCCATGAAAAAGCCATAAAGCAATGGGACCTTCTTCAGCAACGAGATCGTGAGCCTATTCCTCAGTACACCGAGCACTTTTGGAATGCATTACTCCAGTTACGTATGCTTGAAGACGTACCTGAAGCGACACATAAGCGCAAGTATATGTCTGGACTACTTGGGCATTACTACACTGAAATTAATATGTTCAAGCCTGCAACTCTTGAAGACGCAATTTCATTAGCTCATGACACTAAAGACAAGCTTCGAGGAAGAGACAAGCGTCCACAGCAATTCCAAGCCAATGGTAACTATGGATCTAAGCAATTCAACTCAAATTTTAGAAGATTTAATCAAGGTCATTTTCCTTCATCATCTTTCCGTAAATCTTGGGCAAAACCACTTGCTTTACCATCCAATACCAACCAAAACCCCAAGCCAGTTCCACAGCCAAATCTTAATATCCCTAGACTTCCTGCCATTGCAAACAATATAACCAAAGCCAAACCTATAGTGTGTTATAAATGCCACCAACCTGGACATCTGGCAGCAAATTGCCATTCGAAGAAGCCACCTGTCCATATCAACTACCTTGGAGCAATGGAAGATGACGAACATGAAGAAATGCCTGATTTCACGGAAGATGAAGACAAGATTACCACTCCTTCGGATACTTTATTAGGCATGCCAACTCCACATTCTTTATTGACAATGAAATGTTTAGTGCATGGAAAAGAAAATATTATTTTGCATGATGATGGTAGTACTCATGATTTTATTTCTGCAAAGCTAGTGAAAGAATTGAAATTACAGACTATACCTACGCATTATTGCATTAAAGCAGCATTCTTAGGCACTAGGTATAATGGAACACAAGAAGTGCATGATTTAGAAATTCAAATTGGTGAATACACTGAAAGAAGGAATTTTCTAGTTGTACCATTACAATCAAGTGATATTATCTTAGGTATGCCTTGGCGTCATCAGCATAACCCTGATATAGATTATTCCACACATTTAATTAATATTCAATTCCAAGGAAAACATATTACATTATATGGTTTGCATGCACCTAATGCTTTTCCACTGCTTTCTCATACTCAAGCTAAACGTGCATTACACAAAAGTAGTAAATCTTATCTCATTTGGGTGAATGAGCTGCAAGTTAAAGAAAATTATATGCACCCTAGGCATAAAGAATTTCTTGCACACTTTAAAGATTATTTTGCAGAAGATCTACCACATGGTTTACCTCCTTCACGTCCAAAAGACCATAAAATAGATTTGATTCCTGGTACACAACCACCTTGTAAAGCACCATATAGGCATAACCAGATAGAGCAAAAAGAAATTCAGAATCAAGTTGAGGAATTACTAAATAGAGGATTGATTAGACCTAGTAGTTCTCCATTTGGTGCACCTGTTTTGTTAGTAAAGAAGAAAAATAATACTTATTGTATGTGCATTGACTATCGTGCTTTAAATAAGATCACAGTAAATAATATATATCCAATTCCTAGAGTCGATGACCTTATGGATAAACTGCAAGGTTTTGCCATATTTAGTAAAATAGACCTTAAATCTGGTTATCATCAGGTGAGATTAGATAAGTCTGACATATTTAAGACTGCATTTGGGACACAATTTGGTCATTATGAATTTTTAGTGATGCCTTTTGGATTGACTAATGCACCTGCTACATTTAGTAGAATGATGAATCGTATATTTTTGAAATATCAGTATTGTGTTATTGTCTTCTTTGATGATATTTTGGTGTTTAGTCAAAATGAGAAAGAACTTTATGAACATTTGTCCTTGGTTTTTCAGTTATTAAAAGATAATCAACTGTATGCCAATCCGAAAAAGAGTGAGTTCTTTAAAACATAAATTGAGTATTTAGGTCATATCGTATCATCTAATGGTATTAAGGTTGACCCTAAGAAAATAGAAGCAATATTGAATTGGCCTATACCTAAAAATGTGCATGAGTTACGATCATTCCTAGGTCTTGCTAGTTTCTATATGAAGTTTGTGCGTAATTTTTCATTACTTGCTTTGCCTCTAACTAAACTTCTGAAGAAAGGTATCGTTTATCATTGGTCCGATAATCAACAGAAATCCTTTGACTTATTGAAACATGCATTAACCCATGCTCCTGTATTACAATTGCCTGATTTTAATAGACCATTCTTTTTAGTAGTGACTGATGCTAGCGGATCTGGAATAGGAGCCGTACTTATGCAGGACAATCATCCCATAGCCTATTCTAGTTGTAAACTGAAACCCTCCGAACTTAAATATTCCACATATGATAAATAATTATTAGCTGTAGTACAAGCCTTAAGACAATGGAAACACTACTTAATGGGCTCTGAATTTATGATTAAGATCGATCAACAAAGTATTAGACATTTACTTAGCCAACCTCAAATATCTGACCGACATATCAAATGGGCAGCCTTTATCCAGAGTTTTCATCCTATCATTCAATATCAACCCGGTAAAGAAAATGTAGTGGTCGATGCATTAAGTAGAAGACCTGCCATTCATAATATTTCTGTTATATCATTTGATTCTTTAATTTCTATGAAAGATACTTATCATCAGGACATTACTTTTCATGCTGATTGGAATAAATTAGTTCAAAATAACTTGATTCCTATTGATTCACTGTCTTATAATGATGGATTCATGTTTTATGAAAAGAGATTATGTGTTACAGTCCCATTCAGATATTTTGTTTTGAATGAGATTCATTGTCCTCCATATCAAGGTCATAGAGGTATCATATCTACTTTACGTACATTAACTGAAGATTTTTATTGGCCGCATATGGACACTAATGTATCTAACTTCGTTTCTGAATGTTTGATTTGTCAAAGAGTTAAGAGACATCATGGTAAACAGTATGGATTACTTATGCCTTTATCTATTCCATCGAGACCATGGGAACAAATTTCTATAGATTTTATTACTGGTTTACCTAATACTAAATCTAACCATGATATGATTTGGACAGTAGTAGATAGGTTTAGTAAACAAGTATATTTCATTCCATGTAAGAAAACTTTAACAACATCACAGGTAACACAATTGTTTTTGAAAACTGTTTTTACTAACCATGGATTACCAAAAGTTATTATTTCTGATCATGATTCTAGATTTTGTAACAACTTTTGGATTACTTTGTTTGCTAACCTAGGAACCAAAATTGATTTCTCATTTGCATTTCATCATGAAACTAATGGACAAATAGAAGCCACTAATAGAACTATACTTGATCTTTTACGTGCTTACACTATTTCTAAACTACAGACATGGGATACACATTTGCATTTATTGCAATTTGCATATAACAATACACCACACACATCTACAAAGAAAGCACCCTTTGAAGTGATTTATGGTTATAGATTGTCTACATTTGTTGCATCTTTATCAAATAGAATTCAGAGTGCTGATGATATTGCTACTATGCACGCTACTATTTTTGATGAAGTTAAAGACATGATTGCCAAAGCCCAGCAATCATATACCAAACAAGCCAATAAGAAAAGAAAAGCAATGAATTTTAAAGTTGATGACTATGTTTGGTTGAGAATAGAAAAACGTAGATTACAAAGTGTAGATAGACACCCAGTTGTAAAATTAGCCCCTAGATTCTATGGACCATTTAAGATCATTCACAAAATTAATGACAATGCATTCAAGTTAGAATTACCACCTCACTGGAAAATTCACAACACATTTCACATTAGTTTACTACGACCCTTTAGAGGCCAACTACCTGTACACCCTGTTTATGAAAACCCACATTTGTTAGAGGAAGAGACTGAAATACTTGAACCTGAAGCTATCATAGATACTGATTTTATGACCACTAGAACCGGACGAAGATATTCTAGGTATCTAGTCAAATTTAAGAACCATCCTGTAGAAGAAGCCCAATGGATGCACGCTAGAGACTTAAATGCTTTCCCCACTCTACTAGCTCCACATTGAGCTAATAGCAATTGAGGTCAATTGCTATCCCACCCCGGGGGTATGATGCCAGGAGGCATATTTCATGGTGGATTCCGTGAGGTTTTACGGTGGATTCCGTAAACGTTGATGACCGGGGCTCATACACAAAGTGGATTCTTTGTGCGAGAAGTTGATGGGGACGCTTATCCTTTTCGGGCATTTCATTAATTTAGTGTGTACATGGGTGATTCCATAGCCGGTGATTCCGCAAAATGCATATTAAATTAATAAACGTTTATGAGTTTAGAGTGCACACTCGTAATAAATTAAGGTTAGGATTTATTTATGTAGCTGAAGACTGCTAAGTATTCACTTTTGTCGGTTTAATTGTATTATTTTACTAACGATTGTGAATGATTCAGTTGATGTGTAGAGATAGCAGTAGTGGCGGAGGAAAGCATTGGAGGATAGCGAGTATTCGATTTATCATTTATATTTTGATGGGCGCATACCTTAGGCATGGCGCCTATATTTTGTTGTGCCTATTTATTGAGGCGTTGGATATTTGTTTATTATTTTGTATGCGCATGGGCGCACGATTATGTTATTTGTACTTGGACATTGTATTGGGTATGCCTGACTCTTTGGGCACTGCCCATTAGCTTTATTCTTATTTTGTGCTAAAGCAAATTCAAAAGCTAAAAGCTTGCTATTTTGTAATTTGGGCTATTATTTGAGCTTGAAGATGATTAATACAAAAAAATACATGCTTTGTGGAGCGCTCACACAAGGCATGGGGGGAGATTGCACCCAATTGGTCTCTTGTTCATGTCGTGCATGCTTTTTACCTTGAGTTTTGTGCAAAAAGTAGAGTTCTTTTGTTCTTGGGGACCTTCCGGCATTCACTACGCGAGCGTACAACATCCGATCTGCGCACCAAGCACATACCTTCTCCCTCATTAAAGGGTGTCACTTTTTGATTGCTTGATGTCTCATGCTCACTCCTTGTCTTGGTTTACTAGAGCTCTCCCTATTTGGGTTCATGTTCTGGTTCCCTCCTCTTGTAGATCATGGGTTCTTTGGGGAGAGCTTGTACCAATCTCTGTTGCTTGCTACGTAGGGCCTCCATGCAGGCCATCATTATGGAACCCTTGGCCGATGCTTTTGCTAGGCGGGGATGAGAAACCCCAATTGCTAGGTGCCTAAGGTAAGCATGCTAGAAGTCCATTGAGGGGGTGCAATGTTATTTAGATAAAGAGGATTACCTTGGATGGTTGGGAAAGATTATCATAGGAGCTCTCGTTGAGAACCATGATGAGGCTAGTCCTCAATTGTCCCTCGTGGATCCATCCTTGTCTCAAAGGATCTAGATGAGGGTTACCAAATCCATTGGCATGTATTGGGAAGTTGAACCCATTCGGGCGATGATGCAGGCTCGTGTAAGGCATAGTGTAAAGAGGCACAATAGAGGCTATAGTTAGCATTGTGGGGTTTGCAAAAGATTTGATGGGGCTGAGCATGGAGTCCCCATTGAAGTTCATACATGATGCTTCATCTTATTGCTAGAAGGTAGTGAATGCCCGGCCAGTCCTACATTAGAGGGAGATGTTGCATGTTGCTATTGACACATGGTGGGAATTGGCTCTTCTGCCACCGCGTGTCACCAAATTCTGCCCTAATGGCTAGTTGGGGTGGTGAAACAATGAGTTTCTCGCCTTTTCCTTTCTTGGAGCTCGATCACTGTCTTCTATCCTAAACATGTTAATATGTGGTAACCATTTAAATCTCTCTCTTCTAGAGTTTAAAATACTAAGTTCTATGGACTAGAAAGTCTTCAAACGTTCTAAATCTTAGTCCCAAATTTGAGATAAAATTGTCCCTTATTGATCTCTTTCTGTGTAAATTTTCTGACAATCACGGCAGATGCCATGGACGTTTCTCTCGTACCTCGTTACGGTTTGGCATGCCAGTGCTCGCGAGCTCTGCCACGAATTCCTCATGTGGACATAGCCATCCCGCCACTCGAGAAGGTTGGCAGGAATCTGGAATACAGAGCCGCCGCTCAGAATTCAGGTACCATCGATGCTCCTTTCCTAACATCACAGTGCTTCTGTAAGTTTCTTCTGTTTTCCTTTTACTTGTTCGGCTTCTTCAAAGCCATTGATGAAGGTCGGACCAATAATGGACATCTATTTTTTGTTGACTGAATGGTTTCTGCAAGGCGGGGGCCTTGAACAGTATCTCCATCCAGTGCATGGAGGTTTCATTGTTCTCCATAACCAGACCATGTCTTTTTTTCCTTCTCTTGACCTAAATGTTTAATCACATCTGTTCACAAAGTTTGGACCACTTCATGCAACCAAATGAGAGCTAGAACACTAACTAGAAGCTCTTGTCTCGAACTTATTGCCAAGCAAACTGACAAGAATAACATGTTAAAGTGGAACACCACTTAATTGACGAACAAATAGAGAATATCATAGTGGACTCACGAATTGACATTCATAACATAGTGCAAAGCAAGACCGCCCAGCCTTTAACACCCTTAAATGAGCATCAAACTTTTTAACGGACTTCACAATTCTCTAAAGATACAAAGACGTGTGTTCTCAATAGACATGAATAACTTGAAGTGTCTTAGATGGATCTATTTGCTCGGCAAAAGTAGAGAAACGAAGTTGAATGCATGTAGTATTAATATCTTTTCTGGTATAGGAAGGCTGGAAAGGTCCATCACTCTTTAGTGCGGAGGAGAAATCGGCACTAAACAAGGGAAGACCTGATTTGGAAAAAGTTTCCTCTGTAAGTGTGCTATATATAATAAATGCTTGGACTATTGCTACAATTGAACTCTTATTGTTTGATTGAAAACTTGTGTTGTTGGATGTGATGGAAGACATGTTATGTTGAAATTATAAACAGTCCGATGTTCACTTGGTAGCACATTTTGTATTGTATATACAAGCAATGATATGGTTTTATTTCTTGCAATTTTCACTAGTTTAAGGTCTCTCTTCTTACAAACTTTTGCCCTCTTGTGAGTATGTAGCCAACATCTCATGCAAAAGCTTTTGAAATCCTATGCACTTTCAAGATTGCTATCAATGTCCAAATAGTTAGCTAGCCTTATTTAGAAACTTTGCAAGATGTATGCAACTTTTTGGGCTTGTGTTCATACAATCTATAACATACTCTCCCCTAGCTAGGCTAGGGAGACAACCTTGAGTAGTTATTTGAACCTTTCTTTACGTGTGGCACTATTTGGATCTTGTAGGATGTGTACAGACATTCTCGAGCAGAGAAGATAAACACACTTCAAACTTCAAATCCATGTCTCTACAAACCATCTTTTAATAGGAAAAAAAGGATGATTTGATTTGCTATGCAAAATCAGGCTGATTGTAATCTTCAAGGACAAATCTTCAATCTATTCAAAAATGCCGTTACATTTTTAACGTTTCCTATATGTAGGCAGCATGTTTCCTAGTAACTAGTCTCTTGTTTATGACTTGACCAAATGATGGGAGCCCTGCCCAAGGAGAAGATGTAACCATGTAAATGATCTAACACAAGAAACACAACACAATCATACAACAAACACATAGTTTGATAAAGAAAGACAGCTAGGGTTAGGGTAACTCAGAGACAATGAACACAGTGAATGATAATGAATGGATATTGGAGTTGGAGAGAGTGTCGTACTCTGAGGGATCCTAAAACACAGCAACCAGCCTCCAAAGGTGTTTGATAGCAGCAAACACAATAGTATGATGCCGGATTAGTGTTAGACAAGTAGAGGAAGGTGCAGATCAGCAAATCGCAGAATAGGTGATGTGGCAGTTTGGTGATGGCTCCAGATCAGCAAAACACAGCTATAGAAGGTCAAATCAGGCACAACGGCCCCAATCAGGCTGAAATGTAGGCTGTATGATGATGTCAGCTGACAAGTGGCAGCTGTTTGGGCAAAATGCAGGCTGTACAGCTGCAAATGCAGCACTCTAGGGCTGGTAGACAGCAGGCAGCATCTGGAATAGGTGTGAATTGCAGTTGCCTGGCTGGACAACTGCAAACGCAGCACTCTAGGGCTGGTAGACAGCAGGCAGCATCTAGAATAGGTGTGAATTGCAGTCACGTGGCTGGATAGTAGCGAGAAGAGGGCTGGAAACAGTCAATAACAGCAGTGGAAGGCTGAGTAGCAGGTGCTAGTTGGTAGACAGCAATGGTGGACAGCTCTAGTTGAGCTCTCCTTTGCAAGTGGGGTGTGGACAACAAAGATATGGCACCTGCAAACTTGCAAAAATGAGATAGGGTTAAGCAAAGGATAGCCTGTCTATTTATAGAAGGTTTGGGTTCTCCCAAATAGGGTTTGTGCTTATGGGACACAAACACTCTTTAGGAATGCATTTCTTTTTAATAAAAAGGTTTAATTCATTAATTAAGCATGTTTTGGGGTTGTTTTAAAGAGGCTATTGTAATTTAAACTCAATATCCTAGCCCATATTTATCCTTTCTTTTACCCCAATGTATCCCACCCCAAAGTAGCCATAGCCTACAACTAAGGGTGCACAATGGCTACCTAGTGGCTTAGCAAGACTATAGAGGTAATGGTTATTTTACCAAGGGAGCCCAAGTGATCACCTCGGAGAGGCCAAGGCATTGGACAAAGGGTGCACATCAACTAGCCAGTGGCCTACCAAGGCTTGCAATGGCAAACAGAATCACGATAGACTTGTTTGTGGGTGTATGCATGTGTGTTTTTTGGGAGCTCTTTTTAATTGTTTTTAAATGGATTTAGCTTTAAGTAAGGGTTTCAATTAGTTTTTGTCCTATTAAGTAATCTGTGTTAAAAGTGGATGTAGCAATGGAAGCATGAAAGAATGCTATAATAAACTGCTGAACATAAGATAGAAGAGAAAGGAAAGATAAAACACAAGAACATTACAAAGGAGAACTCAAAGATGTGTTTGGGAAATGGAATCTATATACCAAACATGAGACAATCATATACAATAATTAATGACTGGAGCTCGACCAAATGTACAATCGGATGACCCTGTTTGAAGAGGGTTTCTTTGGAGGTGCAAATGCGGACCTTGTCCGTGAATAAGTCTTCTTCGCTTTGGGAACACATCAACAAGCTTCGGCAGCTTCAGATGCAGGTTCAAAATGCGGGGAAGCCTATTTCCTCCGAAGACATGGTGATTACTTTATTGTCCTAGTTGCTGTCACGATTCGGTACTTTTTATTCCGCCCTTATTGCTTCAAGGCGGAAGTCGACTCTTCGGTGGGAAAAGTTGGTTCCTATGGTTTTGGACCAAGAGGAACAGTTGAAGGGACAAAATGCTTCCAAATTGGAGGCATTGGTTGGTCAAGCCTCTCAGAAGAAGGGGAAGGACCAAAAGAAGAAGAAGGAGGACAACAAATCCAAGAAGGACAAGGAGAAAGTATCGACTTGCCATATTTGTGGTAAGACCGGTCATTGGAAGAAGGATTGCCTCGACAAAGACAAGAAGGACACCAAGAAGAAGGACACGAAGGATTCTGGAGCGGTGGTTGCACCCTCATCAGCTGCTTTTCTACACTTAGCAGTCATTGAGGACTCTACATTGAAGACTTCTGATGCTGCGATGACAGCTCCCTAGGCTTGAGAGTGGATTGTGGACAATGGTGCCTCACGGCACATGACTCCTTTCGATAGTGTTGCCCATTTGCGATCTTCGCATGGGTAGATTCTCATTGGAGACAGCTCTTCTGTGTCTTTTGCTACGCAAGGTGAGATGCAGCTTATTCCAAATGGATGTGGTGGTACCCACACTTCCGAGGTGTTGCATGTGCCAGGCTTGGGGTATCGTTTGCTTTCGGTCCATAAGATTTGTGCTCTTGGCCTCTTGGTGGAGTTTGACAGTGATACTGTTCGAGTCCTTGATCGTGGATCGAGGAAGGTTCTCTCTGCAGGGTATGAGGAGGATGGCATCTACAAGTTGAAGTCTTCCACAGCTCTTACCTCTCTTCTTCTTACCTCTCAGACACAGTCCGAGCTTTGGCATGCTCGGTTTGGCCACTTGAACTATGAGTATCTTCGGAAGGCGTCGCGAGGATCGTGTGTCCGAGGTTTACGAGATATAGTAGTGAGCCATCAGCCATGTGTCTCTTGCATTCGTGGGAAATTGCATCGAGATGCGATTCCCAACAAAGCTTTGAGGCGGTTTACTTCACCTATGGAGCTTGTATCTATGGATCTTTGTGGCTTGATGAGGATCGAGTCCGTGAAGGGGAGCTTGTACTTCATGTTGATCGTAGATGACTACAACAAGATGACTTGGGTCTATTTCTTGACTTTGAAGTCGGAGGCTTTCTCTCACTTCAAGGATTGGCTTCTCTTTGAGGAGAACTGTTCTGGCCGGCAGTCGACTAAAGACCTTGCGTTCAGACACAAGGGAGGTGAATTTATGTCTAATGAGTTTGCTCGTTTTTGTGCAGATAGGGGCATTTACCAGGAGTTTGCTAACACCAACACTCTCCAAGAGAATGGCATTTTGGAGCGCAAGAACCGAAGTGCAATTGAGATGGGGCGCACCATGATGGAGCACCGATAGACACCTTAGTTTTTGTGGGCCGAGGCAGTGGCTAGTGCAGTTCACATCCTCAATTGATCTCCCACTTTGGCCATTGATAGAATGACACCTTTTGAGGCTTACTTTGGGACTAAGCCTGATGTCTCTTATTTCAGGATCTTTGGGTGTGATGCTTATGTGCACATCCCGAAGTCGCAGCGTGACAAGTTTGAGGCAGCTGCCCGACGACAGATTTTTGTTGGCTACAGCTCCCAGTCCCAAGGTTATTGTATGTTTGATCCCGTCAAGCAGGATGTCTACACGAGCCAAGATGTGTGGTTCGTGGAAGTTCCGGCCACAGAGGGGGGGAGGAGCACTTGGTCCTTGGAGATCCAAGGGAGAGTTGGGCTCCCAAGACAGTTCCTTTGGAGCCAGAGCCTCTTGATGGAGCTTCTTCTTCTGATTCAGAGTCTTCGCTTCCACCGGCCACCCTTGAGGAGCTTCCACCGGTGCATGCTCTCAAGTCTTCAGCAGATAGAGAGCGACGAGGAGAGGTATGGCCTCCTCCTCGTTGGACCCATGACACCCTCCGAGATTCAGGAATCGAGGGGATCCCTGAGGACCGAGCACCGTAGGATGGACCTCAGAGGTCATGGAGGACTCGGGCACATTCTTCAGAGCTTGTTTGCCCTAACTATTTTTTGATGACTCGTGTTATGCAGGATTGTGAGCCCACTCAGTGAAGGAGGCTTTGCAGTCTGACCCTTGGCGGAAGGCAATGGAAGCCGAGCTGGAGGCTATTGAGAGGAATGGCACTTGGTCTCTTGTGCCTCGTCCCTCTCATAAGAAGGTGATTGGCATCAAGTGGATCTTTAAGACCAAGTACCTTAGCGATGGTTCTTTGGACAAGCACAAGGCTTGCCTTGTTGCTAAAGGTTTTGCTTAGCGCCCAGGCATTGATTTCCATGATACTTTTGCCCTCACTGCTCGTATGGCGACTATTCGAGTTGTTCTTGCCTTGGTTGGCCATAGGATATGGCTTGTCTATCAGTTGGATGTGAAGTCGGCCTTTCTGAATGGTGACTTGCAGGAGGAGATCTATGTTGAGCAGCCTCCTGGCTTTGGAGCCTCGGATGGGAAAGTTTACAGATTGAAGAAGGCCTTGTATGGCCTCAAGTAGGCTCTGTGTGCATGGAGCGAGAAGATTGACTCGTTTCTTCAGTTGAAGTTGGGATATCGGCGCTCCAAGGCCATCCGCAGCTTTATGTGCACACTTCCGAGGTTGGTCGTGTGTTGTTTGTGTTGTATGTTGGTGATTTGATTCTGATAGGGGATTATGCACAGAAGATCCGAGAGACCAAGACAACTTTACATCAGACATTCGAGATGACGGATTTGGGGCTCCTTCATTTATTCTTGGGTCACGAGATTTATTAGTCTCAGAGGGGGATTTTTATCTCTTAGTAGAGATATGTACAGGAGCTTTTGGTGACTTTCGAGATGGAGACTTGTCGGACCATTACTACTTCTATGGATCTGAACTGGAAGGCCACTTCACACAGATTCTCCCTTGACGGATGCTTCTCGCTACCGTTAGTTGATTGGATCCTTGATTTGGCTTCTCAACACTTGTGTTGATCTTGTTTTGCTGTGGGCCTTTTGGCCGGGCTCATGACTGAACCCAAACAGGTGCATTGGCAGGTTGCCTTGAGGATTCTTCGGTATTTGAGAGGGACCTCTGACTTAGGGATTTCTTATCTAGCAAGTACAGATGCTTTAGATCTTGTTCTTGCATGTTGGAGCGACTCGGATTGGGTTGGTGATGTGGACCACCGGTGGTCTACTACAGGCTACTGTTTTACCTTGGGTACAAGTGTTATCTCTTGGAGTAGCAAGAAGCAGCCCACGATAGTCCTTTCTTCTACTGAGGTGGAGTATCGGGCTGCGTCTTCCACCACATGTGAGGTTATGTGGCTTCGGAGATTGTTGGAGGAGCTTGGCTGTCCCCGGACTCGTCCTACTCTTCTGCGGTGCGACAATGAGAGTTGCATTGCCTTGGTGCGGAATCCTGTATTCCATGCCCGGAAGAAGCACATTGAGATCCAGTATCACTTCATTTGGGAGAAGCTTTCTGGATGGGACCATTGATGTGGAGTACTACAAGACGGTGGATAATCTTGCAGATTTGTTTACAAAGGCTCTTCCCTAGGCTCTTCTTTGAAACATTCCAGATCCCTTAGTCTTTTGACTCGTCTAGGCTCTGAGAGGGGGTGTTAAAGAGAGTCAGTTCCTGGACAGTAGTGTGCAGAGTCGTATGGACAGAGCAGGTGCCACATCAGCAGTACGGCAAGATGCCACGTCAGCAATGCAGATAGGTGCCACGTGGCACTGGTATAGTCGGACGGCATTTCTGCACAGTTGGGACTGTTTTTCTGATTATTTTACTGCAGCCAGCTGTATTAAATGCAGCCGACCTGGTGCTGGTATTTCCTATTTTTTGGCTATATATAGCCAGTTGATGGCACACACTCTTATTCATTATTCAGCTTCTGATCTTGAGATTTGTTGGCTGAGACAGACTGTGCTCGGGCTGACGGATATCGAGGTCATCAAGTCGGAGACACATGCAGATATTTCCTTTGCCCCCGTGTATATTTTTGCACTCTTATACAACATACTACACTGCAGATTTTCTGCGTTTACACTGTCTCCTTTTCTCTCTCTCTCTTCTCTCTGTGTTCAGTCTCTCTGAGTCTTTGTTCTACGCTTCTGCATCGCTGCACTCTGACAGTAGAAGCACGGTAAAGTTTGAAACAAAGAGGCCTAGAGTGCATGCCATTTTTAGGGCAAACAATGATTTGGATCTTTTGAAGCCATTAGCCAATTGCTTCGCTTACATGTTTATTATTGTGGAGAGACTTGTTAGAGTTCACTAGGGCTTTGACATCTATCAAAAATGTCATGGATGAGGCCTATTGGGAGGATGCAGTTGCATTGGTAAAATCTTTGACTCCCATTTACACAATCTCGAGGATCATTGATATGGAGGTTAGTACTCTAGGCCTTTTGTACGAGTACATGAATCAGATTAGAGAGGCGCTTGACAAAAACATCTTCTTGTCTTGAGATAAGTAAGTGGATCATTGACCATTCTTTCTAATTTCACCTTTTTAATCATACGTATGAGTCTATGATCTATTATGATTTATAATTTATATTGCTATATGGGTAACAAGTTAACTTTTATACATGTTATATAGTGCAGGACATTCGTGCAGTGTAGAATAGGAGATGGGATTGGTTTCACAAACCAATCCATGCTATTGCACATTGCTTGCATTCTCTTTGGCGTAGCGAGGATCAACATGCAAGTGAGGAGATTGAAGAGGAGTTGCAAGATTATATTAGTAAGTGGAATGATGGAGATGTTTTCATCATTACGTGACTTGAGGATAATCTCCTCAAGTTTGGTAATCACACTCTCTCATTTGTACGCCCCACAGTAGCGTTACGTGAGACACAACTCTAGTCTATGTCTTGGTGGGAGAAGTATGGAAATTGTGCTTCAACATTGGTGAGTAACGTAACAAGTTTAAACAGTAAACATGTTGCATGATACATCATACAATGATACATGTAAGTTGTAACATAAATAAGTGTGTTGAATTTCTTCTTATTCTTTTAATGGAATTTGGTAGAAAAGGATGGTTATCTGTGCTCTCTTGTAGGATTGTGGTAGTGGTCCTGTTGAGAGAAATTGAAGCATGTGGTAGTGGTCCTGTTGAGAGAAATTGGAGCATGTGGGCATTGTTTCATACCAAAAGAGATAAGTTGAAGATTGCTTAGCTTGAAATATTGGTTTTTCGCCATTGTAACTTGTGCTTGATTGAGAATTTGAGTTACACACTTGAGCCAAAGTAGGTAAATATAGATAAGATTGACATAGAGAAGGTGAGGGACATTTCTACCATTCCAGAGAAGATAGGTATCTACAATATGCTATATGAGAAGATATCTGTACTTGCGGATCGGACACTGTCTTAGATAGAGCAAGAGGATCTTGACTTCGACATGAAGTTGCTTCTACCTCTATAGCTCTAGTGGCTAATGATGATGATAGATGCCTCCTCTTCCTCTAGTAGCAGTACTAGTGCTTTTGCTAGTAGCCTTGAGGAGGCCGAGACAGAGATGGCTTTGGATGATGTTGAGTGACTCTCATGAGTCATTAGATGACAAATCATGATATGATGATTTATAGACTTGTACTTTGCAGACTTGCTATTAGTTGATTATGTAGATTCATGTTTATGTTTTAGTGGCATTTGGATAACTCATGACTCATGAGATACTGTGATACACCATACATCACACATCATAGTTGTATTTCTTTTTTATGCACTGCTAACTGAGTTATAACTCATGAGTACTCACTTTTTTGAGTCTATATGACATAATATGAGTCTATGACTATTCACTTTTGAGCCTTCAATCTTCAGTTTGCTATTTATGACAAGTTACAATTTATTGTCTTAAATTGAATTATGATTCATGTATGCTTTAAACTTGTGAACTCTTGATTATTTTCTAAGTTCTAATGGCATATTATTGAGGAATTTAGGTGTTTTGATATAGAGGTTCAACTAATAAGTGGTGTTACTCCATCATATATTTTTAGTTATATTTGTGACTAAATATATTTTTATTTTTACACTTATATATGTTTTGGATTCTTGTTTTACCATTTCGTTGTTTTGGATTGGGGCCGAAACTTTGTTTCACGACTCCAAAATGCGTTTTTGTTTCGCCGTTTCCGAAACTCCTGGTAACTATGGTGTGAATCAACCACAGAAGTTTTCCTATAATTGACCTATAGGTATGCTCATTGAAGGTCCACTTAGGGAATCCTTAGATAGGTGGACAGTGGGATCAAGAGGTGTGGCCACAAGCCGTGTTTTATTCAATACAATATTATTCCACTAATTGAAGGGCGCACTTTGGTTGTGATAGAAAAAACTATTCCCAAATCGAACTACCATCATCCCCAAAAAGTAGGACAACGTAATTTACAAGATATGTGGATCCACTTTGACCATGTACATTATATGTTAGGATGGTCAACAATGGGAGCTCATGTTTATGATCTCTTTCTCTAGAGTTGCTAACAATCACCACTTTTGAGTTCAAGGTTGAAAGATAAGAATGCTCAAAAATAATTTTAGAAGATGTTGAATGCTATGCTGTTGGATAATGGGTATGAAAAATTGAAGTTTAGGAATTTCAGCTGAGGAAGTTAGTGCAAATTGGAACGCCGTGCATTCTCTTTATTTTCATGTAAAGCCTTAACTACATATCAAGGTCAATCATCTCGAACATGAAACTAAGCTGGGCCCTTATATATATATGCTATGGTAGCAGAATTTGAGCCGATGATGAGTAAATCATTGACATACTATAAATTGTAGCCAACTCCCTTTGAAGTAGATTTTATATATAGGTTCAAGGCACAAGGAGGAGAGTGGTATCCATGAGTTTGAAGGAACTCATCTATCCCATGGAACCAAGATCGCAGTGCTTGCTTTAGTCCATGAAGAGCTTTTTTAAAATGAAAGACTTGTCTTTACGGTCCACAAAAGGAAATCCAAGAGATTGTGTCACATCGACTTCCTCCTTCAAGTAACCATTTAGAAAGACACTTTGATATCCATCTGATAAAGCGGCCAATCGTGGTGAGTAGTTGGTGCGAGTAACAAGCGGAATGATGTTAATTGTGCAGTGGATGCAAAGGTCTCTTCGTAATCGATGCCTTGCTTCTGTCTATAGCCTTGCACTACAAGATGAGCCTTGCATTCGTCCAAAGTTCCATTAGCTTTTAATTTGGTCCCAAAAATCCACTTGTGGCTTTGATGACTTTCTTGTGACTCCAATGATCCACCAAGGTCCAAGTTTGATTTCGGTCAATACTCTCAAGCTCCTTTTCCGCGGCCTCATACCACTGGGGATTCTGAAGGGCATCTTGTCAACTTTGTGGCTCAGAATGCGCTATATAATATGTTGTAAAGTCAAATGTAAATGAAACTTGAGGTGCAAGCCAGGTATATCTTCTAGGGCCTTTTAGAGTGTAATCTGGTGGAAGGATGCGTTTTTTGCTAGTACCAAGAAGGTAATGGGCCTCCCGGGTTGGGGGCCCTTGGAAATGGAAGAATTTGTAGGTGGATCAAGAGAAAATAGCACATTCAACTCAAAAGGTATTATCTCCGATGGAGTATGTTGAGGAATGGGCTTAGAGTTCGGTATGGAAGACTGCACAATATCCCTCTCATCAACAATAACATCTCTCCAAACAATCACCTTGTTCGTCTTGGGACCAAACAAACGATAGGCTTTTGCCTTGGAGGAATATCTGACAATAAATAGGAGATCAACTTAGGGAGTAAGCTTTCCTATCTTATCGTCAAGAGTATGTATGTATGCATGACATTGAAAGTCTTGAAAGTGGGAGACTTTAGGTCTAGAGTAAAAAAGTGCCTCGTATAGGGTCTTTTGAAAGACTGCCGCAATTGGGCACTTGTTCAAGATTCACATGGCAGTGTTAACAATCTTGACCCAAAGGCGCTCAAGGAGCTTTGGTGTGAATAACATAGAGTGTGCGATGTTCATCAAAGTTTGGTTTCTATGCTCTACGACTCCATTTGAGAAGGGGAGTTGGTAGAGTTGAGTTGGCTAGAAATGCCATGTTCTTGTAGAAACTCAGTGAACTTGTAGGGGGGGTAAACTCACCACCACTGTCACTCTTCATACATTCTACATGACGACATGTCTAGTTATGCACCGGATGCACCCATGTTGAGAAGCAGGTGAATGCATTAGATTTGTGCTTTAGAAAATACACCTATATGTATCTTGAGAAATCATCCACTATAAAAAAGAAGTATAGTATGCCATTCAAGGTGGAAATGATGTCGGTCCATGAAGATCAACATGGATCAATCTTAGGGGCACCTTAGCTCTATGTGTAGTCTACTAAGGGAATGGAGTGCGATGTTGTTTCCCTAGTTGACATGCTTTGTCAACATCTTTGGATATTTTTAGGCATGGAAGGCCCTTAACCATATGAGAGCGCAACTACTCATAAAGAGACTCCTACCTAAGATGTCCCAAGAGATAATGCCACGAATACTCATTGTTTGTAGGCTTCCATGTGTTGGCTAAAGCTTGGAAGTGGTGAAACTTTGAGCCCTTAGTTGTTGGATGGGAAAGAAATCGAGTTATCATGAAAAGGTTACTAGGTTGTACTTTGCTAGGTGCAATCACTAAACTAGTCTGAGAGTCATAGGATCTTGACTTTGGTTGTTGTGAAGAAAACTGCTTGCACCAATTGACAAAGTTGTTGAATGGATAAAAGGTTCACCCCAAGTTGGGGAACATAGTACACATTGTCTAGCCTAGCAAGATTTGGACCTTGGTCAGTACCAAAATTGATGCAACTATTGGCCTGAAACTTGACCAAGGAGTTATTCCCAACCCGGACATGTCTAGTTGCGGGGGCTTGGGTAAGAAAAATGTCCTAGATGGGGGTCATGTGATGTATTGCTCCACTATCTACAATCCAAGTAGGGAAGAGGTGCTAGGTTGAGAAGAGTGGGGTCTTTGTAGTCACCTTGTCATTAGATAACTCGTAGATATGTGTGAGGCTCGTATCCTTAGATGGCGCTAAAGAAACTAGGTGGGCCTCAACAAACGAGTCAGACATGCCCTTTAGAGTCGAGAATGATGTTGACTATGATGGCTAATTGGTGGCAGTGTGGATCTGGTCTCACTATTGTCCTTGATTTTGGATGCTACCACCCTGCCTTCCCTGCAAGGGGTTACCCAATTGAGGGGTGGGGTTTTGATGCTTGGGTTTTGGCTGTGTGCCTCTTGCCTTTGATCGATACTCGTTATCAAAATGGCTTGTTATTTGACAATGTTGACAAAACCTATTTTTCTTTGGTACATTTTGCCACCCAAGTTTTAGGGATGAATGGGAGTTTCCTTGTGACTTGCTTGATTTTGATTTTGATTTGAGTTTTGGGTGGAATTTTGAGGTTTCTTGCCTTTCCCTTGCTACTCCTTCTGAGAAGAAGCAACAAGAATCTTGCCTATGGAGTACATACTATGAAGTTGATCGAATAACCAAGCATAATGCAGTAGTTGACACTCAAATTTATAGAACATGGGCATAGTGGGTTGTGCGATCCCTTGCTGCACAAAATGAAAGTGTTTTCTAGGTAGCTTTTTTGTGAACAATGTGACCTAGTTATCAGAGGACTTAGGAGCCCCTGTGGTAGAGAATTTAACAAGAAATCCATGATATTTAGCATACTTGATCTTAAGGTCATCTTGGCAAGTGATTTTGAAATTTTGAAGCTCATGGTTGAGGTTTATATGACAGGCCCTTTCCTGAGCCACATAGTGGGTAGTCAAGTGTGTGGCATGCCCATCGTTTTGATGCTAGGTCAAAGTATTGTAGCTGTGAGTGAAATTCAAGAAGAAGAACTTGCATGAACTTGACTATGGCGGAGGCATTTCTAGCCTTCCATAAGTGGACCACATCTTTTGGAACAAGTCGGGGATTAGGTTGGGGTTCCACCCCTTGGACAATGTCCCACAAGTTCTATGAGTTGAGAACATATCTTATCATATTCAACCAAGTGGTATAATTAGATCCGTAAAATGAGTCTTGTTAGTTAATGTGAGAGTGCACAACGGAAAGAGGAAAGTGAACACGAAGAGGAGATGAAGAGAGAATGCAGGAGAGAGAAGGAACAATGTGACTGCAATGACGGAAGGTATAAGGCTTCAATAGTCAGCCCCAATACACAACTCTATGTTTCAGTGTGGGCACTAGATGATTGCAGGGGGACGAGAGAATGAGGAGGGTTGGCTGATCATGAAGGATCAATAATTGATAATGAGAGTGGGAGGGCAAGCCGCCTATATATAGACGGAAAAGAGGCAAAACTCTAAATATGGTCAAACCCCTAAAAAAATTACAAAAAATGCCACCCCAAAAAAGCACTAATGTGCCCTCCATCTAAAGTATCTAAAACACATAAAATGATAGACAACAATAATGCTAGAGCTCCCAATGTTTTTGTTTGACTTAGATTGAGGCTCATAGGTAGGAGATGACCATACAAGACACACGATTGCTAATACCCTCTTAGATCCTAGTGGTAGAAGGCCAAAGGAGATGTGGATCCGAGGGTGGTAGGAAGAGTGCTAATGCCGACGAAGTCATCAATGAAGAATACTAGCCAAGGAGCAAGATTCCCTCTCCAAATAAAAATTGATCAAACGGGAGGCCACCAGAGGGCAAGGGAAATAGAGAGGCTTTGAACAAATCACTCTTGAAAACTCTAGTCGAGGATGGGTGAATCAAACCTCTAGTAGAACTGTGAGATGATAGCTAGGAACTAGGGAGAGGCCATAAGTTGCATAGAAACAATAGGGACCAAGGGCTAAGCGGCAGGGGATGGTGACTCCATGACGAAGAAAAGAGGTTGTAGCATAAAGGAAAGGCCCAAAGTAGACTCGAAACCCTAAAGAAACTCCTCATGATCCTAGAAAGCCCCCTTTGAAACACAAAGAGCCATGAAATCCATAGCGGCATTATCAATATTGTCTCCCTTTGAAATGGAGGGGAGGTATAAGGGAACCACTAGAGGAGATGGTGGGGGATGGGATGGAATTTGTGGGATAAATGGTGCACAATCAAGAATGGGTGCGAACTTATCACAAAGGTGGCTCTTGTAGAAGAATCCTCAAGAAAGACGGTTGGCTCAATGAAGACTGTGGATTTCGAGACTAGGAAGGCCGTAAACTAAGAGGAGAGGGAAGCCCAAGTCTCAAACATGGAGGGTTGCAGAAACAGAGCTCAATGGACGGTTAGACAACAGAGACAAGGTGCTAACACCACTAAATGGCATCGAAGAGATGTCACTAGTAGTGATGATACCGTGTGACAGATGGAGATTCTGTAACAAATCACCTTGGGGAGTCATATGACTCAAGGCATCATTGTCGTCAATGAGCCAAGGTTGCTCAAAAGACGAGACAGTCCTAGAAGGGCTCCTCCATGTGATAAATGTGTAGAAACATGGACTGGGTGGTAATAGCAGGTGATGAAGTGAAGGTAGATGAAGGCTTTGCTATAGATTCATCCTTTGCTCCTAAACAAAGGTGAGGGTATAGCCGCTAGCACTTCTCCTTAGGGTGTGAGGTCTTCCCATAATGAGGACACGTGGGATATCCTTGATACTTCTCCATAAAAGCTCTATTAGAGTTCGAAGATAACTCCAACTTCTTACTCTTCGCTTTCTTCTGCTTGGCATGTCTTGTACCTATAGATAAAGCCGCATAAGCATGGCCATGTGCACGAGCGAAACCAGCCTTCCTTCTGTGGATGGGTGGTAATTCCTTAATTACAACTTAGTTACAACAACAATATTTATTACAAAACTGAGAAATGCAAATTATTCACAATCTTGGACAATGGTCACCTTGTTGGCCCCAAAATTGGCGCCTCTTTCGGTATTTAAAAAAAAACTTAATTGAAGAAGAAGTTGATGTACAATGGGATTCCCCCAATTCCTTTCGGTATTCCAACTCCCCTTGCTGTCCAAAATGATCAGCAAGTCTTCTATTTGATTTGCCCCTTGATTCGGGTAGTCAATTGGCTTTTACCCGCTTTGATGGAGATGGAAAATGCCCCAAGTTCATTGATTTGCTGGTCCCTTACTGGAATTTGACTGAAAACAACCTCAGCCGTGTTGAATCCAAGTCTTGGGGCTTCCAATTCCTGGCATGCTTCTTGAGGCTTCTGCTAAACCCAATTTCTTGCAGATTAGGGCTTATAGCAGAGAAATCTGAAATTTCTCAACCTTTGGTGTGTTATCTTTAGAGCGAGGTTATAGAAAGGCTGGGAGGTGTGAGAGAATGCTGAAGAGAGAGAAAATTCACTCTTTCTTCATGAAGAATTGAAGAAAATCAATAATTTATTGCTGCTACCTTGTCTCAACAGCTTGTAGATGCTGTGGCTTGCTGTTGATCGGTCTTCTCCTACCCCTGGCTGTCTTAGAAGGTCCTCCAATGGCTGCAGATTAGACCAGTAACATCTCCGCTCTCTTTGTTGTAGATTGAATGCACTAAAATGCCTCTCTCCAATATCTAAAGACGTAGTGGCAACCTTTTTAAATGGTTTTTCCAGCATTATCCATAATTAAATATGAATTTTAAAATACTGAAAATTAATCTAATAATTATTTCAGTGCTCAAAAAAATAATTTGACTTACCAATGATTAAATTGCTAGGCAACTCCCATTCTTGAGTGCCTTTGCATCATTTTGACCTTCAGATTGGTGTTACGTACCATCAAATGCCACTTCTCTAGTGTCATAGACACTCATGGCCAAATGAATGACCTAGGCCAACAACCAGCACTAGATACCACCAAGTACGTGTGCAACATAACTTATAACGACTTTTTCCTTTGACATTTCGTGATTTTCTCGGGTTTGGGCTCGTAAATTAAATTTACTCTAATCCTAGTTACACCTCACGTGTTAAACATTTACTTAACCATGTGATTAAAAATTAATCCATATGTTAAGTGAGGTTTCAAAAATACATGTCCTCATGATAACAAGCTCCGCAAGAATCTCTCTGTGGTGATGCATATCTTGCTCAAGTACTAATGGGACTAGCTCATCCCAAGTGAGAGTCTCTTGGTGACGAGAAGTGAGAAGATTGGTGTATAACACATTATATGTCGATGACGGAAGATGTGAGAGAAGGGTCATAGCTAGGTCCTCCGAAGAAATGTTCATATTGAGGAATGAAAGCTTATTGCAAATCTCCTCCATCTTGTGAATGTGATTCCTCATCACAGGGGAATTTGTGACAAAAAGTTGTCATAGCTTCAACTCAAGAGATAATCGATGTCCGAATGACTGGATTTGGAAGAGATATGCCAATCTCTTTATATCTTTGCAACAGTGCGGATACAACTAACATGCACAAACACAGAATGTGTACAACTCAAAAGAAGAAAAGAGCGGGCTCTAGCATTCAATGGATCCCATAAAGTTGTTGAATCCGTGGTCACATCATCATGAGGATCCACGATAGCTCGGGTTATAGGAACAGTAATAAAATCCCAAAGGTCATAGTCGTTCAGGAAACACTACATACAGTACGACCATGGAGGGCAGTTCATCCCATCTAGCTTGTTAGATGTGGGTAGAGAGGGTAGGACAGACACCTGCTCAATAGATGTCGTCAATGCCGGTTGCGGACTGGAAACCTTCGAAGAATATAACGGGAAAGAGAAATAGAATGTTGGTTGGTTTGAACAGTCTTGAACCACATGATCTCCCATAGCATACATGTCGGCCATAGATGTGTGAAGATATGCTAGGGTTTGCATTGAGGAAACACATCATATACAACCATGATTGAAACACAAAGACTTAGGTAGTGACAAGTAAAACTCAAATCCTAAATGCAAAATGCAAATGCAAAACTCAAAGCTTAAACACAGACAAACATTGAGAAATGTAAGAGTGTACAAGATGCCCAAGCAAAGAGCAATGGAGTGTTGGAGAGTGACGCCCACCAGAGATGGATCCTAAGTGCTGTGACCACCATTTGGAGTGATGGAAGGCAAGGAACACCAAACATTGATCACTAGAATCTGAAGAGATTGAGGCGATTGCTGAGGATGATGCTTGATGATGTGAGTGAGGTTGCAAAATGTAGCTGGAGAATGCCTCAATAGAACTGACAGTAAAACACCACAGTAAAACGCCGCAGTAAAACATTGTCAAGGTAATTAGCGCGCATGCCCGGAAGACACCAGGTCTCTAGTTGTGGGAGTCAATAACAGTAGTAAGGGATAGATCGATCTATATGATGTTAGAGAGATTCTTAAGTGAGGATAAACGATTGTAAGAGATTAGGTAGATTCTTGTATGAGAGTAGAGATGATGATAGAGATTACATAGAGTAGAGATCAACGAGAGATGAAACAACACACATGCAAGAGATCAGAGCTCAAAGTATCCCAAAACCAATCCTTGATTAAGAAAACCTGTTTACAATAAGTCTCCCCTTCATTGTGTCCTGTTTGACCTTGCTATATCCCAAAACTCGCACCAAACACTGGCTTCTTCTCTGTTGCTCGGACAACAAATTTGATAGTTTTGTTGGTTCTGAAAGGGGGGTAAAATCTTAGGATGCTTGGTCAGAACTCTCTTGGATTGCTCCTTCCCCCCTTTTTCCATTCGGATTGCTATTTGCTGCGTGAACACTGCAATCGCGCGCTGCACGAATTTGGGAGTCATTCTTTTTGCACGAGATCTCTAAAATTGGCTGAAAAAGCCACTTGCTTTTTGCATGACACCCTGTTCTAGAAGTTTCCTACACCTTTTGAAGATAGTTACAAGAAATAATGTCTAAAATATAAAAAATAGACTGAAATTATCCAAAAATCTTGTAATTTTGAACCATCCATACTATGGATACCAACACTAATGACTGATATGACATTGACTTAGTCTCTAGTTTAGTAAGAAAGCCGGATGATGATTCACTTGAGGGTTTTTCACATTGTGTCCGCATAGTGGCATGATAACGTGGTAGTAGAATGCTGCAGTAGGAGGGGTTGGTGGTGATAGGGATGTCGAACGCAGTTGGAGGGAGGGCGACAAATAGTGGGTGGTAGTAGTGGATGAAGATGCTAGGCATTGGAGGAGTTGTGGAAGGTGTGGTAGCTGCCGCAAAGGTTGAATCACCACGTGGACGTGGATGAAGACAGTTGGGTGAAATTTGCACAAGAGGAGTGAGGGTGAAATTTGAATGGTGGGCAGCTTGTCTATTTATAGATTTTGAAGGATGCCCCAAAAATTAGGCTTTTGGTTGACCACTGAAACTCTCTTGAACCATGTACTAATTTTACATTTTTCATTGATTAAGCGTGTTTTGAGGCTATTTAAAGATGCTAATCAACTGTGAAGCATTTCTTAGCTCAATACCCCCTCTTAGATGCAAAACTAAATCGAAAAGGAAAGGCTGGCAATGTTTACCCCAAGGCGTCCCACCCCAAAGTAGCCAGGGCATCGGACAAAGGCTGCACGTTGGCTAACTAGTGGTCTACTAAGACTATATAGGCGATGGTTATTTTACCAACGGAGTCCAAGTAGCCATCTCAGGGAGGGTAGGGCATCGAACAAAGGGTGCTTGCCAATGGCCTACCAAGCCCTACAAAGACAGATGGAACCACATAGAACTATTATTATTGTTGTTTTTTTTTGTTGGAAAGTTAATTTGATGGGTGGTGATTTTGACTGATTAAGTAATGGTGACCCAGAAGACGGGAGTAGGAATGATACACCCAACACATCGCAAAATAGTACAAGCTTACCCATCCGCTTGAGTATGTTGATGGTGAGGGAAAGCTGATGAAGTATCATGTGAAGGATGGTGGCGTAATTTGCCGGTGGAAATAGCTTAGGATCCATCCAGTGGTGCTCTGCACAATGGGATGCATAATATACTACATGTTAAAGAATTCTCATGTAGCAGGTGCCACTTGAATAGAATCCCTTGTGGGAAAATTGTTCACTTGGCCAAGGGCCCTAGTACAAAGATGATGAAATCATGTGATGCATAGAGAAAGTACAATCAGATGATGAAATCATTTGATGCATTGGAGAAAGTACAATTGGGGGGGGGAGGGGAGGGGAGGTTGATATCAAAGACGAGTGTCGAAACTTGTAGAATACCAAGAAGGATAGGAACCCCCTCTCAACCTAGATGTCGATGTCAAGGAGGCAAGAAGAGTTTGAGGATGTTGGTCTTTGTGTGGTGCCGAGAACCATGTGGATGAAGGTGATGAAGCATCCCTACCAGAAGAGCAAGAATAGAAGGCACTGCCATGATAGTATCAAGAGAGATGATGCACAATCTGCTGCAGGAGGGCAAGCCTCCATGTTGGTAGAAGAGTAGAATTCCAAGTAGATGGAATCATGAAAGGAAAGATGTGCAGCTCTTGTCTCTAGTGTAGGAAGGACGGGGGCAAACTTGCTTGTTTGCCCTACATTGAAATGCAAAACCTTGCAAAAGAGATTAAAATCTACAAGCATAGAGGTGAGTAGTGAGATGCTCCAAAAAAGCAAAACTGAAAATAAAGGAAACCAAAGCTAACTACAATGCACAGAGTATGTAAGTATGCAGTGCAAATCTAAAAAGAGAAAGGCTGACTGTGTGGCCACCATTGTTAGATGCCTTTCAGTTAGAGCTGACTTTAATTCGGGCTTTGCGTCAGATTTAGTAGAACAAGGGTCCGGAGTATTACTTGATGCTCAAGGGGGAAGTAGCACTTCCCGTACTTGAGTTATGGACAACTCTCGTATGTAGTGGATCTTGGATGTATTCAGCATGCATCCAAGGTCCTGCACTGACAATATGTTTGCCATGAGATTACTACTTAGTGTAGTAGTCACTATGAGATGTATGCAGATGAGTATGAGTTTCACTCGGGCACTGGAACTATACTTTTGTATTAGCTTATGATTAATTTGGCATGAATTTTGCTTCAATTTTGAGACAAAAATTCTGATAAGTTTTAGCTCAGTTTTTGATCAACTTGAGAATCGTTTATGGTCACTTTTTGGATCAGTTGTGCATCAGTTTTTGCACTGATTGCTGGTCAGTTTTTGCAATGAGTTTGTGATCAGTTTGGCGTTACATTTGCAGTAGTTTGTGGTCAGTTCTCAGATCAGCAAGTGATCAGTTTATGATCAGATTATACTCAGTTTTCAATGGTTTATATCTAGTTCCATGGACATCAACGTATGTTATGATGCCATTGATGTTTTAGCCATGGTTTATACTTGGTTATGCTATGCTATGGATTGGTTTTGCCAGATGAGTAGAGCTCATGAGAAATGGACATGTCACATGATAATCAGGCAATGTTTTTGAGATTCTTTGTGAGTCTTATGCTATGTTATGTTCGCTAGTAATTTTCAGCATATATTGGGCATAGGAATGATTGAACAACAGTGCGCAATGTTGTGTTGACTATGATGCCCTATGGAAATTCCAGTGTAGTACTTTGCTTGTCATGAGGACATGTATTTTTGAAACCTCACTTAACATGTGGATTAATTTTTAATCACATAATTAAGTAAATGTTGCATATGTGAGGTGCAACTGGGCTAAAGTAAATTTACGAGCTCGGGACCCGAAGAAATCACGGGATAAGTTATGTTGTACAGGTACTTGGTAGTATCTGGTGTCAGTTGTTGACCTAGGTCATTCGTTTGGCCATAAGTGTCAGTATTGGTGACACTAGAGAAATGGTGTTTAATGGTACCTAATGCTAATCTGATGGTCAAAGCAGAGACACTCGGGAATGGAAGTTGCCTAGCCAATTTAATTATTGGCCAGTTAGATTATTTTTCAGGGCACCGAAATAATTATTAGATTAATTTTCAGTATTTAAAGATTGAAAGTTAATATTTAATTATGAAAAATGCTCGAAAAACCATTTGGGAAGGTTGCCACTTGTCAAAAATGCCCATACAAGACTGAAAAACGTCTTTAGAGGTTGGAGAGAAGCATTTTTATAAATTCGGCCTGCAAGAGAGAGGGAGGAGAGGCTGCTGATCTGATTTGCAGCCTTTTGAGGACCTTTTGAAAAACGTCTTTAGAGGCTGGAGAGAAGCATTTTTATAAATTCAGCCCGCAAGAGAGAGGGAGGAGAGGCTGATGATCTGATTTGCAGCCATTGGAGGACCTTTTGAGGTAGCCAGGGGCAGAAGAAGACCAATCAACAGTAGGTGACAGCATCTACAAGCTGTTGAGATAGGGCAGCAGCAGTAAATGACTGATTTTCTTCATTTCTTTGCATCTACATGCTGTTGTGGTAGGGCAGCAGCTGCATTTGACTGATTTTCAGTCATTCTTCACGACAAAACTTTGCATTTTCTCTCGTTACAGCTTTCCCTCTCATCTCCCACCATTTCACAACCTTGCTCCGAAGATCTTAGCATTTGGACCCTTGGAGGTTGAGAAATTTCAGATTTCTCTACTGTAAACCCTAATCTGCAGCGGAAAGTAGGGCTTAGCAGCAGCCTCGGGAAGTGTGACAGAAATTGGAAGCTCCAAGACTTGGATTCAATAGGGCTGAAGCTGTTTTTAGCCTATTCAAGTGGAGCGACCAGCAAATAATTGAATTTGGGGCATTTTTCATCTCCATCAAAGCAGGTGAAGGCCAATTGATTGTCCGAATCAAGGGACAAATCAGATTAAAAACTTGCTGGTGATTTTGAACAGCAAGGGGAATTGGAATACCGAAAGGGATTGCGAGAATCCCATTGTAAATCAACCTATTTTTCAATAAAGCTAGAGAAATACCGAAAGGGGCATCAATTTTGGGGCCAATCGGGTGTGCATTGTCCAAGATCAATAGGTAAATTTGTATTTTCAGATTTGCATTAATTGCTTGTTGTTGTAATTAAGTTGTAAACATGGATTTATCACCCATCCACGGAAGGAAGACTGGTTTCAGATGGTGGGATGGGGAATGAGAAAGTGCTAGGAGCTGAGATGGAAGATCCAACCCCTAGTGTGCTATGAGTGGAAGGGAAGTGTGATCCAAGGTTTTGGAATTAAGATGTGAGTAGATCAGAATGTGAAGAAGATAGTGGTGGGATGGAAGGAACTTGAAAAGTGTGGTTTACTTGCTCAAATAAAACAGATGGTAAAGATATACTTGATGAAGTTTGTCTACTTCAAGAGCCTTCTCTATGAAAGTTAACATACTGAAAACTATCCGGATCTTGCACACCAAAAGGAGAAATAGAAGAGGGCTTGGGCTCATATGACTCGAAAGTGTTTTATGAATGTGACATAGGGCCTAGTTGTGATGAAGGAGATGGATTGCTAGATATGCCGAATGTCGTGGTTTCTCTAAGATTAAGGAGATGACCAATCTCACCAATCAGTCCAGACAGAGTAGTAGCACTTGTTGGAGGAGTATAAATTGATCTATGCGTGATGCGCAAGTACTCTTCAAACTCTTCCTTTGTAAGATGACCAAAACGTGGAGAAGATGGTAAAGGTGATGGTGTGTGTCTACCTTCTCCTTGGTACCATAATGCCTTGTCAGAGCCTCCAATGATGAAGAAGCTAGAAAGAGTATCATAGGATCTCCAAAAGAAGGTGCCTGAGACATGAGTCAGAATCGAGTTACGTGTGAGTCTCATACAAAGACTAGCCTCCACAATCACTGTAGTATTCTCTTTAGAAGAGCACCGACTTTGATACTATGTGATGATATGCTAGGGTTTGCATTGAAAAAACACAGTATGTACGACCATGATTGAAACACAAAGACTCAAACAATGACAAGTAAGACTCAAACCCTAAATGAAAAATACAAATTTAAAACTCAAAACTCAAAACACAGAGACAAAGATTGGGAGAGGAAACTGTGAAGTGAATGAATTTTGTAAATGAATATAAGAGTGTACAGAATGCCCAAGGGAAGAGCAATGGAGTGTTGAAGAGTGATGTCCACCGGAGATGTAGCCCAAGTGATGTGACCACCAATTCGAGTGATGGAAGGTGAGGAACTCCAAATGCTGATCATTGGTGTGAGAGGAGACTGAAGCGATTGTTGAGGATGATGCTTGATGATGTGGCGAGGTTGTAAAACACAAGAGTAGAACATTGCAATAGAATGCAACAGTAGAATGTGGTAGTAGAATGTCACAGTAAAACGCGGCCATAGAATGCCGCAGTAGGAGGACCTGGTGATGATGGATGCCGAATGCACTTGGAGGGAGGGTGCCAATTTGTGGGCGGCAACAGTGGATGAAGATGCTAGGCACTGGAGGAGTTGTGGAAGATGTGGTAGCCGTTGCAAAGGTCGAACCACCATGTGGATGAAGACTGTTGGTTGAAATCTACATGAAGAGAAGGCTGCGTTGGCTGATCAAGAGGAATCTCCTACAGCTGACGTCACATCCCCAAGCTGTGTTTACCTTGTGTAGTTGCCGCTTGTCATCTTTCCACAACCTGGAAGCTGTGTTTTGACTCGGACTAATGCCACCTTGACTGTTTGACACTTTATGTGGCTGTGTTTGTTGGTTTTCTCTCTCCTCTGTTTGTCACTAATCCAGCTGCCCACAATTGTGTTTGCTATTTCCAAACACCTTGGGAGTCTACCTTGTTGCATTTCAAGAGAGTGGTGCCACCTTGACTATTTGACACCTTATGTGGCTATGTTTGCTGGTTTTCTCTCTCCTCTGTCTTTCATTGATCTAGCTGCCCACAACTGCGTTTGCTGCTGTCAAATACCTTGGGAGGCTGCCTTTCTACATTTTAGGATCCATTAGAGTACAACACACTCTCCACTTTGTACTCTCTCTTGATCCTCCAGACGTGGGAGTTTAGAGGTCAATATTCCTTCACTGCATAGTGTGTTTGTTGCATAAGCACTGTATTCTATTCAAATTCATTCTGTTTCTTATTCATTGTGTTCATTGTCTCTTTGTTACCCTCATTAGCGGATATGTCCGTTCATGTGTGTGCATGCCAAAGAGGGTTGGGTGAAGGGGAGAGAGTGCGCAATGGAGTGTAAGATAGATGCACGAGCAGTAGAGTTTAGAGTTAGAGAGAGTGAATGCAGAGATTTGTGTACCAGATTGTGATGGTACACAAAGAATGAAAGAATGTATTTATATGTTAGGGTACAATAAGGGTGTGTTCACACCCGTATGACTATATACACGGAGACGAAGGGACTTTATATCCAACAACCTCCCACTTAAAGGCCCGAAGTGGTACCTTTAAGCTAACCAACTCCCACTAAATGAATGCAATGCTCATGCTGAGCCTTTGCAAGATACTTAGTGAGAACATCTGCAGGGTTATCTTGGGTTTTGACCTTAGTCAGTGTGACAAGACCATCATCCAAGACCTGTCGAATGAAGTGGTACTGAACATCTATGTGTTTGGTACGTGCATGGAACATGGCATTCTTAGCCAGACATACTGCACTCTGGCTATCACAATCAAGCACTGGAGTATGTGAAGAAAGACCAAAATCCTTGACCAGACGGCCAAGCCAAATATCTTCCTTTGAAGCTTCTGTGGCTGAAATATATTCAGCTTCTGTAGTACTCAGTGCCACAATTTTCTGCAATCTTGAACACCAAGAGATAGCCCCACTAGCCAAAGTAAAAACATATCCACTGGTAGACTTCCTAGTGTCAAGATCTCCTGCCATGTCCGAATCACAAAATCCCTGCAACTCTAGTGTACCCTTTCCATAGCATATACACTTTTCTTGTGTACCTTTCAAGTATCTAAAGATACATTTCATTGCTTCCCAATGTGGCTTGCCAAGGTTAGACATGAATCTACTAACAACTCCCACTGCATGAGCAATGTCAGGGCGAGTTGCAACCATGGCATACATCAAAGATTGCTAAGCTTTGTATGGGGCGGTAAAGTCACACCAAGAGGCTTAGCATCAGCCATATTAAACCTGTCAAGTACTTTGCTGATGTACTTGTCCTGTGAGAGAAACAACAAATGCTGCCCTCTATCTCTTTTAACGCGTATGCCCAAAATGTGTTCAGCTGCCCCCAAATCTTTCATGGAGAAGGCTGAACTCAGCTGCCTTTTAAGAGCATGCAAAGTACTCTTATGCTGTCCTGCAATCAGCATGTCATCCACATATAAAACCAGCACAATAAGGTTTCCATCATCAGCCTTTTTAGTGTATAAGGAGTAATTTGCATGACTGCGTTTAAATCCATGGCTGAGCATAAAGGTATCAAATTTTTTGTACCATTGTCTAGGGGCTTGTTTCAGCCCCTATAAGCTGCGTTTTAGCTTACAAATAAAATGCTCTTTTCTTAGAATAGCAAATCCTTTTGGTTGCTTCATGCATGAAGAAAAGCAGTCTTTACATCCATTTGATCCAACTCTAAATCCAAGGATGTTGTGAGAGTAAAAAAAACACAGAGTGTAGTCATCTTCACCACTGGTGATAAGACCTCTTGGAAGTCTATGCCTTCCTTTTGTGAATAGCCCTTAGCAACCAACTTGTACTTAGGCTTCGCATCAATACATTTCACTTTGTAAACCCATTTATTAGGAATAGCTTTCCTATCCTTGGGCAAAGGTACAAGCTCCCACGTGTTATTTGCATATAGAGACTTCATCTCTTCCTGCATAGCAAGCTCCCACTTTCTCTTGTTTTCACATGACTGTGCCTCTTTAAATGTCTGAGGCTCACCCTCATCAGTCAACAAAATGCAATCCAAAGATGGCTGAAACCTTTGTGGCTACCTTCTGACACGTGTAGACCTTCTTACCCAATGATCTATATTATCAGGCAGTGGGCCTACATCATGAGGAATGTGCATACCATCACCAGGTGGCTGATTTTCAGCATTTTCTTGCTGCTGTAATCTGTTTTCAGCATGTTCTTCTTGTTGTCCTATTTCATATTGTGCATCTACTTGCTGTCCATGATCTTCTAGCTGTAGCACAATAGGTTGCTGCTCATTTTCAATATCAAAAGGGACATAACTTTTTGCTAATGGCTGCTGAATGGCTGGCTGTTCATACTGAAATTTGACCTTCTTTTTGTCAAGATCACCATGTGTAGCATTTTTCAGCAACTTTGCCTCATTAAATACTACGTTTTGGCTGCGTACTATCTTCCTGCCCTGAGGGAGCCAAAATCTATAACCCATCTCTCCCTCATCTCCATATTCCATGAAGATGCCCTTGATGGATTTCATGTGTCTAGTTTGGTCCTTTGTTCTATATGTACATGCACAAAGGCATCACAACCAAAGATGTGCAAATGGTCATTTGAAGCAGGTTTGCTAGACCAAACCTCTTCAAGAATGCCATTTTCCAATGCATTATTGGGAGAGTGATTGCATACATGAACTGCAATTTTAAGAGCCTCTCCCTAAAATTGCTGCAGGAGATTAGCTGTGGACATCATGCATCTGACTCTCTCACAAAGTGTGCGATTATATCTTTCACAAAGTGTGCATCTCACAAAACTTGTTAAATTCATTTGAGACATACTCACCCCCATTATCTGTTATTATGGCTTTTAACTTAAGCCCTTTTTGTGTGGTAACAAAAGCATGAAACTTTTTAAAAGCATCCATCACTTCCTTTTTGATCTCAAGTATATACACCCATGACTTTCTACTGAAATCATCAATGAAAGTAACAAAGTACCGTGCACCCCCATACAAATTAACAGGCATAGTGCACACATCAGAGTGTACTAAGTCAAGAGCATTAGACTTCTTAACGACACCAGAGTAATAAGGAGACTTCACATGTTTTCATATAAGCAATCATTACAAAATTCGAGACCAGAGCCTTTTACATCAAATCTCCCTAAAGAGGAGAGAACCTGAAGGCCTTTTTGGCTCATATGACCAAGTCTTTTGTGCCAAAGCTCCATCTGTGAATGGACTTCAGCCACAGCCAAGAACTTGCCAGGTAATGCTTTACAATGCAAGTAATATAAAGTCCCCTTTTTGCTACCTTTAACAATCAGCATAGAGCCCTTATGGACCTTCCAAGATCCACCACCAAATGTAGTAAAATACCCTCTAGCATCAAGCTGCCCAACTGATAGTGGAATTTTCTTTATGCCAGGTACAAATCTAATATCTTGCAAAATCAGCTCTTGGCCATTTTCAAGGGCCAAGTGAATGGTGCCAACACCCTCTATCTCACATGCATAGTTATTACCCAAGTAAACCTTGCCTAGGCAACCTGCAGTGTATTCAGAAAATGACTCCAAAGAGGGGGGTAACATGAAAAGAGGCACCGCTGTCCACTATCTATGATTGTGATAGCCCATCATGAGCTGAAAGTAAAGCATCGATTACATCCTTTTTGGTGATGTGCATATCACGTGCTGCTAAGATTCCCAACTGTTAGGCAAAGTCATCAATAAGAAAATAGCTTTCAATTTATCATTGAAAGTTGCTAAACCAGAGTCCTGCAATTGACTCAAAACCCCTATGAAAGCACTCAAATGCTCAGATGTTGGCTTAGACTCATTCAACTCCATGTTCACAAGTTTATGCATAAGATGCACTCGATTTAGAGGAGTTGTATTTTCATAAGTGTCCTTAAGCTTTTTACATATAGCATAACTTGTATCAAGATGCTTGATGTATTTAAGTACATCATCAAACACTGCCATCTTAATGTATGCAATGGCCTTCTTGTTAAGTCTAGCCCAATCCACATCTGTCATAGTTGCAGGGTTAGTCTCCAAGAGAGCATCTTCACAGTCCTTGAGAAACAAAATGCCTTGCATCCTATACTTCCACAAGTCAAAGCCAGTGCCATCAAACCTCTTGATTTCAAAGAGGGATTTAGTGTCATTGCTGCTAGAAATATTTGCAGCCATTTTTCAGCAATACACCAGAAATTCAATGCTGCAATTTATGACAACAAAAATGAGCTGAATATTCAGCTGACTTCAGCCCAAATTTTCAGCAAATAATAGCAAGATTCAGTCCAAGTACATGTACATCAGTAGAACGAATGATTTTCAGTAGTATGATTGCAATTTCAGCATACATTAAATGCATACATCACTGCCAGGTAATGGCCACTTCAGCAATATCACCAAAAAATACATCTGCAACAATCCTAGATTTGCAAATGATCACTAAGATTGCTGCAACATGAATAATCAGCAGTATATCAACTCAATGGGAGTTGCCCAACATGTGTACTGCATACATATGTGCTCGTATGAACTTTTGATACATAAAACACCAAGAAATCTCTGCAATTTCTCCAAAATCGCACAAGCGGGAGATAAAAATGCTTAAATCACTTTGCTTATGGCAACAAGATTGCTTCAGCAATATTCCCAAAGTGCATTTCATGCATCAACTTTGCCAAAATCCACAGATTTCAGCCAAAGCCCCAAAAATTTCACTATCAAATTTGCCCCAATCGCATTAATACATGTTCCCAAGAGCATAAACGGGCAAATTTAGCAAAAGTTCCTAAAATTTTGCAAAAGCCCCAAAATTTCAAGGTCCAAGTGTGCACGACTGTCAACCAGTTTGACTCAGCTGAATAAAAATTCACCAACACAGCAAAAGCCCCAAATTTTATGGGTTTAATGTTGAGAAATTTTACTTAAATGAGCAATATTTCACTAAATTTGGTGAAATCCCCAATAAAAACACGCACAATGTTTGCAATTTCTGACGCAGATGCCTCAATTATGCATGAACAACACTAAATCTGGAAAAGCCCCAAATTTCTGGGCATAAATATGCACAAATCTGAGCATTCTGCTTGCGCGGGCGATCCCCCGTCAGAGGGGAAATAAATTAGACTGAAAATTTCTGATTAAACAAAAAATATTGGGCCATTGACTTGCCCATTGTCCATGCACTCACGTCGCTTGACGGCCTATCACTCGTCCAGCCGCTTGACACGCACGCCTTCAGTCGCACGCTACGCATGCCTCTTGTCGCATGCGCGCTATCTTGGAGCACCACAATGCCCGTCGCCTTGGTCTTCGTCGCATGTAGTTCCTATGCGTTGGTCAGTTACGCTTGGTGTCCGTCACTCAGTAGTCCTGTCGATTGCTTACCTCACGTCTGTCTGCTCTCGTCACGTCGCCTGGTCGCCTAGCTACTCGCTCGACCTGCGAGCCACACGTGCTGCCTACAACTGAACACTCGATTGGTCCACGTTGCTGCGTCTGCCTGTCACCTGACATGCTCAGCATCTGTTGCTCGACGGTCACACACTCAGTAGTTGCCAGTCACCCTGACTGGTGGTCGACCGACCTTCTGTCTCGAGCTGTTCACGAGCTGCCTTTGATCTTGGAAAGCGTGTACTCTGCGCTCTGATACCAGTTTGAAGGGGAAAGATTGTTAAGATAGAGAGCGCGAGGATCGAGACACGCAATGCTTTCTCACAATTGAGAGATAGAGAGAGAGTGCAGAGTAGAGAGGAGAGTGAGCACGACGTTCTTGGGTACAATGACGAGTGTATCTCTTTAGGTTTTTAGATATATATATATATATATATATATATATATATATATATATATATATATATATATATATATATATATATATATATATATATATATATATATATATATATATATATATATATATATGAAAGTACAAGTGTGCTAAGGATGTGTTCACACTCGTGTACATATAAAGGCACGATGGCCCTTTATTCCCAACAACCTCCCACGTAAAGGCAATGTGCCTTAAGGGGAGAAAAGAATCAGCTAAATCTAGATATGTACAAAGCTGAAATACATATATCTATCCAACTTCCATCATTTGTCAGCAATGAGCAAACCGCTCTGCTGGAAGACCCTTCGTGAGAAGATTTGCAGGATTATCATCTGTGTGTCCTTTGACAAGCTCAATGCTCTTGCTGTCAAGTACATCTTTAATGAAGTGATACTTCACTTATATGTGCTTCGTCTTTGCATGAAAGACGGAATTCCATGCTAGCATGATAGCACTTTGACTATCACAATCGAGAACAGGTAACTTTGTAATGCCAAGCTCTCCCACCAGACGTGAAAGCCATAAAGCCTCCTTGCATGCTTCAGTGGCAGCCACATACTCTGTCTTTGTAGTAGACAATTCAACACACTTTTGTAGCCTGGAGATCCAAGAGACTGCTCCTCCTGTGAAGGTAAACACATACCCAGAAGTGGAATTTCTGCAATCCGCATGACCTGTATAGTCTGCATCAGTAAAGCCAACAACAGATGCCTTCTGGTTTCCAAAGCAGATGCACGAATCCTTTGTGCCTTTGAGGTATCTTGTAATACCTTTCACTGCTTCCCAATGCTTTTTACTAGGGTATGCCATGTATCTGCTAACCACTCCCATTGCAAAGGCAATGTTAGGACGTATAGTAACCATAGCATACATCAAACTGCCAACAACTGAAGCATATGGATGGTATCTTGGCCATTTCAGCCTTCCCATCATCCGATGTAGGGCTGTCCTCTGCACTGAGTTTCACATATGGAGGCAATGGAACCCCAATTGTTTTCCCCCCTTCCATATTGAAATGCTACAAAACCTTGGAGATATACTCTTGTTGAGATAGATAGAGTAATCCTTTTGACCTATCTCTGAGTATTCTCATGCCAAGAATGTGATTTGCATAACTAAGATCCTTCGTGCCAAAGCTGCCATGAAGACTTTGCTTTAGTAAGTCCAAGGCATGAGTATCCTTGCCAGCAATTAGCATGTCATCAACATACAGAACGAAGATAATTAGGCTGCCATCTATTGTCTTCTTGGTGTACAAGCAGTGATCCACTTGACTTCTATGAAAACCTTGAGATTGCATAAATGTATCCAACTTATGATACCATTCTCTTGGTGCCTGTTTTAGCCCATACAAACTCCTTTTGAGTTTATATACCATCTTCTCTTTCCCTTGTGCCATAAACCCTTCAGGCTGTTGTATATATATATCTTCATGGAGATCACCATGTAAGAATGCAGCCTTTACATCCATCTGTATGAGCTCCATATCCTCAGTTGCAACCAAGTCCAAAATAGTTCTCAATGTAGTCATCTTGACTATAGGAGAGAAGATCTCATCAAAATCAACTCCATGTTCTTGCTTGTACCCTTTCGCAACCAATCTTGGTTTGTACTTTGGCGAGGAACCAGAAGTGACCTTCATCTTGTAAACCCATTTGCATGGAAGGGTTTTTTGCCCTTTAGGCAACTGCACCAAGTCCCGAGTGCCATTTTTCTCAAGAGATTCCATCCCTAACAACATGGCTTTATACCATTTCTTGCTGTCTTGTCTGTCCATTGCTTCCTTGAAGCAAGACGGTTCACCACAGTCTATCAACATGACAGAATCAGCCACATTGTTTGCACCAGGAATGAATCTATTAGGTTGTCTAGTAGCCCTAGACTATCTCCTAATCCAATGATCATTGTTTGCTGGCTATTGAGCTTGCAAATTTCCATTTTCAGCTTGCTGTCCTGGCATTTCAGCCTGCAAATTAGCATTAACAGCTTGCTGTCCTGGTTGTTCCTGCATATCTAGTGGCTCATCATTATGGGCAATAGCTGGCTGATCATTTCCAACATTATTTTCTGCATTTGCAAGTTCATTTACAGCAGGTATTTGCTGTTGTAGAGCGGTCACATTTTGCTCTCCAAAAGGTATTTCTTCTCGGAATACAACCCTACGGACTTCGTCAATCTTTTCGGGCTGTTTATGCATGCGATCTTCTCGGAAGATAACATCATTGCTGCGTACTACTTTCCTTTTCTTGGGATCTCATAATCTATACCCCATTTAATCTTCATCACCATATCCTAGGAAAATACATTTACAAGACTTTGGCTCAAGTTTGTTGCGTTTTTCCTTACATATGTGCAGAAATGCTTTGCAGGCAAACACTTTCAAGTGTGCATACGAAGGTGGCTTGCCCGACCATGCTTCTTGGGGAACTTCCCTCTCCCCGGCGCCCCCCCCTCTCCAAAAGACCTGCTGGGTGATCGATTAATCAAGTGTACGGCTGTTATAATAGCCTTTGCCCAAAAACCATAGGGTAATGTAGCATGAGATAGCATCGTACGGACCTTATCTTGTATGGTCCGATTCATACGCTTTGCAACTCCTTTTTGGGGTGGATTATGAGGGGCAGTGAGCTCCCTCATTATCCCTTTGCTGTCACAAAATGGGCGAAAGGTCTTGGACACACATTTCCCAACATTGTCAGAGCAAAGACACTTAAGTGTCTTATCAGTTTGATTCTCAATCAATGTCAACAAATTTTTGAACTTGTCAAGCATTTCATCCTTGCTACGAATAGGGTAAACCGATACGTTTCGTGTAGCATCATTGACAAAGGTGACAAAATATTTCTTTTTCCCTAAAGATAACCCTAGCATCTGACATACATTGGAATGTACTGACTTTAGAGGAGAAGATTCTAGTGAAAGAGACTTCTTATGAGACATTTGTGCATGTTTACCATAAACACAATGATCACAATGCTCAAAATCGGCATAACGAAGACAAGGCAAGTAACCCAAACGAGAAAGCACTTTCATTCCTGTTTGACGCATGTGTCCCAACCGGCCATGCCACAAAGAAACACTTGGCTACTCGGTCACAATAGCAACATGGTCACACACACTAGATACATGGAGAGGATACAAGGTATCACTTTTATAACTTCTAGCAATCACTCTAGATCCCTTACAGATCTTGCATTTCCCATCACCAAAGGTGGTATGAATATCATTGTCATCTAGCTGCCCTGTGCTAATCAAGCTCTTCTTGAGCTGAGGTACATGCCGTACATGCTGAAGTGTGAAGACAGAACCATGCTGAAACTGCAACTGCACACTGCCAATATCTACAATGTCACATGCATAGTTGTCCCCAAGATGGATAACACCATGTCGACCCCCTGTATAGTCAGAAAACCACTCACGATGAGGGGTGACGTGAAAGGAAGCACTTGATCCAAAATCCAAGTAGGCACGTCATCATCCGTATCTACAAGTAAAGCATGTGTACTAAAGTGTGAAGAGACAAAGAGTACGTCATTCCCATTGTCATTGTAATGAGTGATTACATTCACCTCTTTAATTTTGATACTGCTCTTCTTAGATTGACTCTCTTTCTTCTCTTCCTTGCTATCATTTGTCTTCTTGCCCTTTCCTTTCTCTTTCTTCCATCTATAGCAGTCGCGTTTAAAGTGACCCTTCTTGCCACAATGATGGCATTCAACATCCTTACCACATGATTTACTGCGTCCCTTGCTATCAGATTTGCCTTTTTACTATGATCTGCCCCTAGTATGCAAAGCACTGGAAGACTTACTGGATGCTTTGTTCTGCTGATTCATTTCTTCCATGAGTAGAGCACTCTCTACATCAGCATACAGAAGGATCGCTTTAGAATTGCTCATAGCAGTTCTAAATGTATCCCAACTCTCTGGCAGAGTGCAAAGCAAGAAAGTAGCCTTAAATTCCTCATCTATTATGAACTTCAAGGTAACCAACTGGCTGAAAATGGAGTTAAACTCACTCAAGTGAGTAGACATTGATGTACCCTCTTTCATACGCAAATCCATAAGCTTTTTCAGCCAATAAACTTTGCTTGCGGCACTCTTCTGTGCATATAGTTCTTCCAATCGAGTCCAAATAGCATAGGCAAAATACAGACCTTCAATGTTAAATAGCAAGGTATCAGAAATCGATAGCTCAATGGTTGAGCATGCAAGCTCATTTAACTCATCCCAGTCTTCATGTTCTATATCTGCGAGCTTTGTCCCTTTGGTCTTAATCGGCTTTGCCTGCTTCTTTTGCAATAGAATATTATAGCATTGTTTTTGCCAGATTGCAAAGCTATGTGCTCCTTTAAGCTTCTTAATGTGCATGAGATGATCGCTGTCACTGCTGCCAGCCATTATTTTCAGTCCAAATGTGACAAAAAAATTCAACAAATGCAGGCCCAAACTGTCGCACAAGTGACCAAGGTGTCAAAAGATGACGTACGAATGAGACAGTAGGGTTTGTGGGGAGGAACATAGAGTGAACTCGGCAAACATGAAGAAGAGAAGAGAAGAGAGAAGAAACTCTAATGAATGGAATGATAAAGTTCTGAATCATGGAGTGAATGTGATACAAGGGAACAAGGGTGCCGTAGCACAAGGAAGATGATGAAGACAGCCACGAACCACGAACCGCAATGTCCTCTTGAAGGGGTGTGAGGGTAGTGGAGAGGATGGAGAGAAGAGGTGACGGACTGAATGAATCAGCTATGGTGAATGAATGAGAGAGTGGTCTATAAATAGGCATAGTTAGTCTAGGATGGCGCCCCTTTTTGTAGCTGCAAACCCTAAACGCAAAACGCAAACTGCGGGTGAAGGGTTTCTCAACACAAGGTACAAGCAAGTACCAACCAGCAATAAAGGACCACGTAAAAGCAGAAATTTCAGACCTGCAAATAAATTTTCAAAAGCACTAAAACTTGTGCTACAGCACTCCACAACTGATTACAGCTGTTCCAAGAACAATATATCACATTACATGAGAAGTCCCAAATTTTAGCTGCAATTTCTGTTGTACATGCTCCCACAGACACAAAATTTGACACACACGGTCAAAAGCCCCAAAATTTTAGTGCTCAAAGCATCAACCATACATCTGCACTGTTTCCGACATGCATAGAATAGGCCGATTTTGCCAAAATAGAGCAATTTCAGCAAAACCCCCAAATTTTTCCAAGTGCTAGGTGTCCAAATTGCATGGAATTAAACCCCATGTACATAAAATGACCAAATGGTGCACAAATTTTACCCAAACAGCAAAAGCCCTAAATTGCATGGGGTCCAATGTGCATGAAAAGCCCCAAATGTCGGAGGCAAAATGGTACAAATTCTTGCAATTTCTGAGACAAATATCACAGTTGTGTCTTGCTCGCATCAAATTTGGAGAAATCCCAAAATTTTTGGCACAAATCTGCCCAAAATCATGAACTATGCTTACACGCACGAACACCCGCAAAGGAAAGGGGTAAAAACTGATTTTTTTTGAGAAAATAACTTGAGGGGGGTCCGTTGACCCGCCGTGCAGGTCACGACACACTTGTCAGCGCCTACAAGCCATTGCCTATCGACTATCATCACTAGCCTGTTGTGCGCCGTCTGTCCAGTCTGACGCTTGCAGCCCATCGACTCTAGTCTGCCGTGTCCCTGAGTCACAATGCTGCCCTATCGCGCCCAACGACTGCCGTCACCTGCTCGTGTTACGTCTGCAGCCCGTGACTTGCAACTTTTGCTCGCCTGCGACAACTCTTGCTCGCTTGTGACACTCAGCTTGACGACTGTAAGCTCCTGCTTGTTTGTCACTCAGCTTGACGACTGTTAATGACTCCGGAAAGCGTGCATGACCCGTGAGCTCTGATACCAGTTTGTTAAGACAGAGAGTGCAAGGATCAAGACACGCAATGCTTTCTCAGAGCAAAGAGACAGAAAGAGAGTGCAGAGTAGAGAGGAGAGTGAGCACGACGTTATTGGGTACAATGACGAGTGTACCTCTTTAGGTTTTTAGATAGATATATATATATGAAAGTACAAATGTGCTAAGGGTGTGTTCACACCTGTGCACATATAAAAGGCACGATGGCCCTTTATTCCTAACAGAGAGTGCGCAATGGAGTGCGAGATAGATGCGCGAGCAGCAGAGTTTAGAGTTAGAGAGAGTGAATGCAAAGATAGGTGTAACAGATTGTGATGGTACACAGAGAATGAAAGAATGTATTTATATGTTAGGCTATGATAAGGGTGTGTTCACACCCGTATGACTATATACACGGAGACAAAGGGACTTTACACCCAACATTGGGCACATTCTAGATGTTTTAGGCTTTTTATATTTGTCATTTTCATGGTGTTTAGGGAATATTTATTGTGGCCAACTTGACATCATTTATGGCTTAGATTTGGCCTATATATTGGGGCTCCTCCTTCTCAGTCATTATCATGATTCACCTCCTACAGGTTTTGAGGGGAGAGGGAGCAGGTGCTGGTGCATTGACAGCCAGTGACTCATGTTAAATCTATATTGTCGATATCTTGGCATATGGATTCCATTTCCCGAGGATCTATTTGCTTCTAAGTTCTTCGTGCAGTGTTTTTTTTCTTTTGTAGTGTTTCTCTTTTCCTTAGTCTCGTGTTCAGCAGTCTATTACTGCAGTTTCCCACGCTTCGATCACTGCATTCACTTCTAGCATGGTATGAGATTGCAGGATCACTGTTATTGCTGCTGTTTTACACTGTTTCAGGTCTGCGTTTTTGACTGTTTGTTGCTGATTGGACCTGTTTTTGACCGATGTGACTGATTTACAGCCTGGGTGACCATCCTTTACTTATTTTCGACCTGTTCATCTGCTCTTTTCTCAGCATTTTGCAGTTTGCCATCTGCATTTACAGTTTTCTGGGGCTGTTTCAAGGCTGGGGACCTGTGAGTGACCCTTGCACACCAGCATTTTGGTGTCTGTTGACTGAGGCGACCTGTTCTTATGTAGATGGACTGCATTTAATGCAAGTCCTGCTTTGCATTTTACTGATTAGCCTCTACATTTTACTTTTTTTTGCTTTTGTGCAGGGCTAGACGACAGGTTTGAGGCTGTTTTTTGGTTGTCTTTGGTTTGTCTTTTCGTTTTGTGATACACCACTCAGCTTTAGAGAGGGTTCATGTGCATCCGGTTGTCGCGTTCTCATCACTACACTCTGGTTATTGTTGCTTTTTCTCTATGTGTTTTTGTTACTGCCTTGAACTTGGGGCAATCCTTGTGAGTCTGTATTTTTGGCATACTTTGCATATATTCTTCACGCATCTACAAGTGTTATGTTGAAGACTTGTTGCGTTTAGGTTGAGGTTTCTGTGAGGCTACTATCTCTTGGTGCTTCAGATGTTCTACTTTTAGAGAGGGGTGCCATCTGGCAAAAGAAGTCACAACGCTATTATTGTGGGAAGAAGGGATACCTATGGAGGGATTGTAGGACATTAGTAACTTTACAATAGGAGCAAGAGTGGACGGTGGTGCAGGGTGATGACCCTCTCTCAGCGAGTCTTTCTCATCGCTTGGTTCAAGTTTAGGCTCTACCTATGTGGCCCCAATGGTGGTTGCAGGGGCCTCCCTTCGAGCTAGCTACTATAGGTGGTGCAAGCCATCACCCACAACTTTCGAGTGCCAGAGAGGGAGTATGAGTGTGGTGAGGTGGGACCGTTGTGCCTCATCTATAGAGGTATACAGGTGCATGGGATCCAAAGAGGGATTTCCCTAACACGTTGACTGAAGTTTGATGTGTTTTCAAATCTTGGAGTTGGGACTGACATCCAGGTTCATGATGAGCTAGTTATTTGACAAAGAACAGGATTGGCTCCTAGTCTTGTGCTCACATGAGGGGGCTCTTTGGTGGTCTAGCCAAAGGGAGGGAATCCATGGGCACATATGTTCAGAGGCATTTTAGATAGGATGGTCTTGTATGCTACTACCAGACATTGCTGACAAATATCGAGAGTTTTTATGATTCTTCTCTATTTTTAGGAGGCAATATGATTGACATTAACATCAAATTCTTTTTGCGGCATCTTGGTGGTGGATTGGCCACTCCCTGTACTTGGATATTCATGGTTCTCTTTTGGTGGTTATTGTTATGGATTTTGATGGGTTCTTATCATTGTATCATTATATTGTACCTGATTACCCATGATTTAAGAGAGGGTGTTAGCGAATGTGTCAGCTCATGTGTGAGTCCATGAATGCTAGAGAGGGTTGGGCACATTCTAGATATTTTGGGCATTTTATATTTGTCATTTTCATGGTGTTTAGGGCATTCATTGCTGGTCGACCAACATTTATTGTTGGTCGACCTAACATCATTTATGGCTTAGATTTGGCCTATATATTGGGGCTCCTCCTCAATCATTATCATCATTCACCTCCTACAAGTTTTGGGGAGAGAGGGAGCAAGTGATAGTGCCTTGACAACGAGTGACTCACGTTGGATCTGTACTGTCTCGTATCTTGGTATATGGATTCCATTTTTGAGCATCTATTTGCTTCTAAGTCCTTTTTTATATGTTCTTTTCTTTTGCAATGTTTCTCTTTTCCTCTGTCTCTTGTGTTCAACAATCTATTACAATAGTTTCCCATGCTTCCATCATTGCATCCACTCCTGACAACCCTAACCCTAATTGAGTGCTATTATCAATTTGTGCTTTGTCGTATGACTATGTTTGAGTTTTTGTGTTAGGGTATTTCTTCACAGCTGGTTCTGCAATTTGCCTCCATGGCATTACCCACTGGACCTACTAGTTCATTTTACTATGCACAACCGACATTTGACAAGGCTACCATGTTCTAGTGCCTCCTCCATCGACACCTCGTGGAAACCCACATGTTCAATTGTCACCTTCATCAGCACCATATGGACAGACACAACCCATTTCTACCTACCCACCTGCCCCTCTTCCTCCTTTCTCCCCTCCTCCTTCCTATCCTCCTTATCCTTCTTACCCCTCTTATTTGACACCTCATGGTTCATCTTTCTCATCAGCCAAGCATGCTTTAACTTTTAGCAGTCATGTGTGTCTTGTGTGGTCATCTCTTGCCTTTGAGCCTCAGCCAAAGTCAGATGAGAATGCTAAGAGCTCTAACATTGTTTTTGTCTGTCATTTTATGTGTTATAGACACTTTAGATGGAGGGCATATTAGTGCATGTCTTTTTGGGTACTTTTGGCTATTTTTTAGGGGTTTGACCGTATTTAGGATTTTGCCTCTTTTTCACCTATATATAGGCGTCTTGCCTTCCCATTCTCATTGTGTCATTGATACTTCGTGATCAGACAGCCCTCCTCATTCCCTCATCCCCTTGCTATCTTGCCTCTTTTTCACCTATATATAGGCGTCTTGCCCTCCCATTCTCATTATGTGTCATTGATACTTCGTGATTAGAATGCCGTCCTCATTCCCTCATCCCCCTGCTATCGTCTGGCGCTACATTGATGCGTAGAGCTGCGTGTTGGGGCTGACTGTTGCAGCCTTATACCTTCAGCCATTGCAATCACCTCTCTATTGTGTTCTCTCTGTCTCCTCCTCTCCGTGTTCACTTTTCTCTTTCCATTGCGCACTCTCACATGGTATCAAAGCTACACGTTGGATCCGGAGATCTTGAAGAGGAGCACTCTGTTTGCAGTTCCAATCATCCTCATTGCCAGTTTTGGGGGCAGCACATCTACGTTTTGCCTCTCATATTGCTGGGCGGCTTTTTTGACAGGCTGGAACTGTTGGCAGGTCATTTCTAGGTGCAGGCAGCTCATTTCTAGGTGGACAAACACATGTACTCCCTATGTTTGACAGCTGGGAGTCTCCCCTTGAGCCGGATGGCATCAGAGCAGCCTGGGCGGCTTGTTTTCAGGAAGCCAGTTCTGTGTTTTTGTGCAGGGCTCTCCATTTCCAGACCAGGCACTTTCTCCTGTAGACAGGGCAATCCCATTCCAGGCTGACAGATCTGCATTTATGCTGGCAATCCTTTGTGTTTGCTGTGTTTTCCTACTGCAGGTCTTTTCCTAACCTGGGCGGTGCCTCAGCACGTTGGATAGTACCTTTTACAGGCTGGGCCTGTTTATCTAGCGGACACACTTCCCTATTTCTGTGTATACTGGATCCATCTTTGTTTTGGGCTAGGAACCCCTTTTGGGTCCTGACATCATCATCTACAGAGCTTATAGCCTGTGCTTTCAGTCGGCATACTTTTCCAGTATCAATTCCTCACTTCCTACCTCAGATACTGCCCGTCTCCATCAGTCTTCTGATCAATAGGTTGCTAGACCCTGTATAGGTGGAGAACACCCTAGTTGCAGCATCTTCTTTGTTTTCTTGCAGGCATTCCTTGAAGGACATCTTGTTGGGCTAAAACATGCTTCACAGCTGATTAGCATATTTAAATAGCCTCAAAATACACTTAATTAATGAAAAATGCGAAATTGGTGCGCGGTTTGAGAGAGTTTCAGTGGTCCCCCAAAACCCTAATTTTTGGGACACCCTTCAACATCTATAAAGAGACAGGTTGCCCACCATTCACTTGCCCAAAAGAAAAAAGAAAGATTCAATTCTGCATTAAATGCAGAGACTATTTCTACTTTCTTTTGCTTTCCTCTCTTGCACTCTTTGATCTCTAAATTATCATATCTCTCTAATTCTTCAATACTTTCTTTTTTCTCTATACTCCTCTCTTATTGGTACCATGACCTCTCACGGGGTATCTCTTTTTTATGTGTATGTTTTCATTGAACCTCAACACATTGAGGATGTTTGTTTGGCTTCTCCCAAACTTGAACACACGTACGGGCAGCATTCTAAAGTTGTTATTTCTTTCAAATTTGATGGAGACTCGTCGTTTGTGGCGATTCTTTAAGCCCAAAGTAAAGGAAATGCAAGGCTGGCTGATCGAGCTACACACACTCCATTTTTCATTTGTGCTCACAGCTATGAGGAGGTTACCTCTTCAGTTTCAACCTGATCCCTTTAAAGGAGAGAAGGAGAAATGTGATGAGATGAACATCAATTCGTGGCTAGCTAAATGGATGACGTATTTTAATTTGTATCAATTTAATGATGTTTAGCGCATTGGACAAATACAAATCATGTTACAAGGGAAGGTGTATGCTGGGTGGGTGGGGCTACGCCACGAGTCAGTGACTTCGGTTGATTTTCAATTCGTAGTTTGAAAATGTTTCATGATCGATAACTGGATTGAAAATTTTTGAAAATTATTTGAGTTAGATATGGCAAGATGAGCTCGGATGTATAGTCACAAGAGTTTAAAGATTTGTTGCATAAAACAAAGGCCTTGGACGATTCTCAAGTAGTACTCTACATGCAATACCTTTTCCGATTGTTGTTGGACTACTAGAACGAGGTGCTACGCAATTCACTTTATTTTCTTGAGGATGTCTGCAAATATGCAATGGATTTTGATAGTACTTTAGCTGTGAGGAGGGATAGCTAGTCAATGGGGGGGTTTCCATCGAGTTGCTTTTGTTTTTAAGTAAAAAAAGTCATCTATCCTAGCAACAACTCGTCAACTGTCTTTAGAGTTGCATAAAAAGAAGGATAGTAAGTGCAAGGTCACTTGCAACGAGGATCGCTTGAAGAATTGCTGCTTTGCTTGCCATTAGACAGATCACTTTTGTGGTGATCGGGACTGTCTTCAGAATAATAAGCTGAAATCTACTTTTAATACTCTTGAAGCTCTAAGTACATCTTCTGAAATTTTATTCGAAGATTATTTTGTCGATGCTAGTAGTAGCAATGGTAGTTCTATTAATAAAGTTGTTTTTAGCCTATATGATCTTTTAAAGATCATGAGGTGTATAAATGGCTAAGTTACAATTTTATTCGATAATGACTCTACTTGTAATTTTATTTCTTTTTGGTTGGTATAGAGACTGCGGCTCCACATAGTACTTGTTGACCAAATTTATTATGTTTGATACGTGGAGGGCTGTACTATGGATCATTGGGATTAGGTGATAACGCATTTGGCAGCGAGAATGGAGTGTGTTCAGCAAGAGAGTGCAGAGAGAGTAGAGACTTGAGTTGGGTGTGTACCAGTGTGGCACACACAAAGAATGAAAGAATGTATTTATGTTTTAGGGTACGGTACATTTACACCCGCAAGAGTGCGGTCACATGTACAAGTAAAATATATACACGGGAAGTGTAGCGAAGGGCCTTTACATCCAACAACCTCCCACTTAAAGGTCATGAGCAAACCTTTAACCAACTCCCACTAGTCGAATGCAATGCTCATGCTGAGCCTTTGCAAGATTTTTTGTGAGAGCATCTGCAGGGTTATCTTGTGTTTTGATCTTAGTCAGTGTGACTAGACCATCATCTAGAACTTGTCTGATAAAGTGGTACCGTACATCAATATGTTTAGTACGTGCATGAAACATGGCATTTCTAGCCAGACATATAGCACTCTGGCTATCACATCCAAGTACAGGTGTTTTGGTGGGCAGCCCAAAATCCTTGACCAAGCGACCAAGCCAAACAGCTTCTTTCGAAGCTTCAGTGGCTGAAATATATTCAGCCTCAGTGGTAGAAAGTACTACTATCTTTTGCAATCTAGAGCACCAAGAAACTGTCCCACCAGTCAAGGTAAATATATACCCACTAGTAGACTTGCGAGTATCCAAGTCACCTGCTATGTCTGTATCACAATATCCTTGCAGATCTAATGTACCCTTTCCATAGCAAATACATTTTCTTTGTGTGCCCTTAAGGTATCGAAAGATGCATTTCACAGCCTCCCAATGTGCTTTGCCAGGGTTCGACATAAATTTGCTCACAATTCCCACTGCATGAGCAATGTCAGGTCTAGTGGCAACCATAGCATACATGAGTGATCCACAAGCTGAAGCATAAGGAACACCCTTCATAGAGTTGGCTGCCATAGCATCTTTTGGGCAATCAGCTTTGTTAAGCTTAAGGTATGGTGGTAATGGAACACCAAGTGACTTAGCATCTGTCATAGAGAAATGATCAAGCACTTTGTTGATGTACTTTTCTTGTGAGAGAAATAAGAGTTTCTGCTCTCTATCTCTCGTCACACGCATGCCCAAAATATGTTCAGTTGCACCCAAGTCCTTCATGGAAAAGGCTGAATTCAGCTGTCTTTTCAATGCATTAATCTGGCTCTTATGCTTACCAACAATAAGCATATTATCCATATAAAGCACAAGGATAATAAGGCTTCCATCATCAGCCTTCTTTGTGTATAAGCAGTGATCTGCATTGCTTCTTTTAAACCCATGTGAGAGCATGAAGGCATCAAACTTCTTATACCGCTGTCTAGGAGCCTGTTTTAAACCATACAAGCTTCTCTTAAGCTTGCACACCAAATGCTCCTTTCCTGGCATAACAAAGCCCTTTGGCTGTTTCATATACAGCTCTTCTTCTAAATCACCATGCAGGAATGCAGTTCTAATATCCATCTGATCAAGTTCAAGATCCATAGATGCAACAATAGCAAACAATACCCGAAGAGTGGTCATTTTGACAACAGGTGAAAAAACTTCCTCAAAGTCAATCCTCTCTTTCTGAGTATAACCCTTAGCCACAAGCCTGGCTTTGTATTTGGGTTTGCCATCCACACATTTGATTTTGTAGACCCACTTGTTAGGAATAGCTTTCCTATCTTTGGGCAATGAAACCAAATCCCAAGTATCATTCTGATACAATGACTTCATTTCTTCCTGCATAGCTTGCTTCCACTTTTTCTTTAACTCACATGACAATGCCTCTTTATATGTAAGAGGCTCACCCTCATATGTGAGTAAAATGCAGTCCAAAGAGGGATCAAACCTCTTTATGGGTCTCCTGACACGTGTAGACCTTCTCACCCAATGATTTGTGTTATCAGGCAATGGATCTACATCCAAAGGAATGTCAATGACCTCATTATTTGGCTGCTGAACTGCATTTTCAGGTTGCTGTAATAAATTTTCAGGCTGTTGTAATTGATGTTCAGCATGCTGATTTTGTTGCCCAAACTGATTTTCAGCATCCCTTTGTTGCCCATTTGCATCTGGCTCAATAATGACACGCTGATTATCATAACTAGCATCAAATGGAGCTGAATTTTCAGTGGTGGCTGATGGCTGTTTAAGTGGCTGATTATGCTGAAATTTCACTTTCCTTTTGTCTACATCACTAGATGTGGCATTTTTCAGCAGCTTTGATTCATTAAATACCACATCTTGGCTGCGTAGCACCTTTTTCATGCTTGGAACCCAAACTCTATAACCCATTTTACCATCATCTCCATAACCCATGAAAATGCCTCTGAGGGATTTCATGTCAAGTTTGGTTCTGCTATCAACAGGCACATGTACATAGCATTCGCAGCCAAAGACCCTTAAGTGGTCATATGAAGCAGGTTTGCCAGACCAAACCTCTTCAAGGATGCCACTATCAAGTGTATGATGTGGAGACCGGTTGCAAATATGCACTGCGGTTTTAAGTGCCTCTCCCCAAAACAATTGCGGGAGATTAGCTGTGGACAGCATGCACCGAATCTTCTCACATAAAGTGCGATTCATTCGCTCAGCCACACCATTAGATGATGGATTATAAGGGGCTGTAAGTTCTCGTTTAATCCCATTTTCATCACAAAAACTATTAAATTGTTTAGATACGTACTCTCCCCCATTATCTGTTCTTATGCATTTCAGTTTTAAGCCCTTTGAGTACTAAAAAATGCATAAAACCTTTTAAAAGCATCCAATGCCTCACTTTTCTGCTTAAGCAAATAAACCCATAGCTTTCTAGAGTGGTCATCAATAAAAGACACAAAATAACGGAAACCACTATGAGTTTTTATTGGCATGGTACATACATCGGAATGGACTAAATCCAAGATACATGCCTTCCTAGAGGCTCCATGAGAGTATAACTCTTTACATGTTTTCCAAAGACATAGTCATCACAAAAGTCAAGCTTTGAGTTTTTCACATCAACTCTTCCAAGTGAAGAAAGTGCATCCAAACCCTTTTGGCTCATGTGTCCAAGACGCTTATGCCATAGCTCCATGTGTGACTGTACTTCTGCAACTGCAACAAACTTTCCAGGAAGTGCCTTGCAATGAAGATAATACAAAGTTTCCTTTTACCACCTCTAGTGACCAGCATAGATTCTTTCTGTATTTTCCACAATCCACCACCAAAGGTAGTGTAGTAACCCTTGCTATCTAACTACCCAACAAAAAACAAGCTCTTCTTAATGCCAGGTGCATACCTAACATCATGAAGAATCAATTCCTAGCCATTTTCAAGAGCCAGGTGTATGGTGCCCACTCCTTCAATATCACATGCATGATTATTCCCTAGGTAAACTTTCCCAAGATTACCTGCTGCATAAGTAGAAAAACACTCCAGAGATGGAGTTACATGAAATGAGGCACCACTCTCAACAATCCACGATTGTGACAAACCATCATGAGCAGATAACAAGGCATTTATCACATCCCTTTTAGTGATATACATGTCTTCCACTATCATAGCATGTGGATCTGAAGATGCAACCAGCAAATCAGCATCTTTATCTTCTTCTATCTCCTCAATGACAACACTAGATACCATATTTGCCTTTTTGTTTCTTTAGGGGTTTAGCTGCTATCCTTCTTATTCTTTTCGCCTTTTGCATTAGCCTGTTTCTTACGTTCTTGCTCCTTCTTATAGTACATGCAATCGGGCTTTTTATGCCCTTTGCGTCCACATTGATAGCAAGTGACATCTTGCTGTTTTTCTTTGCTTTTGCTGCGATTTTTATGCTTATTTGCAGCATTTGACTTCTTTTCAGTCCGTCCTCTAACATTATAGGCTGATCCATTGTTTTTCCCACTAGACTTGCGTCTAATCTCCTCATTGAGGATAGAACCATGTATACCATCAAATGTCAAGTTGGGGTTGTTGCAAAATGACACAACCAATGCTTCCCATGAATCTGGCGAAGTTATGAGCAAGAAGATAGCCTTTAGCTTAGGATCAAAAGCCGGCAAGCCTGCATTCTGTAACTGACTCAAATTACCTGTAAATGCAACCAAATGCTTTGAGGCGGGCTTAGACTCATCAAGCTTTAAGTTGACTAACTTTCGCATGAGATGGACCTGATTAACAGGAGTAGTATTCTCATACGTAGCCTTGAGTTTCTCTCAAACTGCATATGCACTGTTGAGGCGGGCTTAGACTCATCAAGCTTTAAGTTGACTAATGTTAGATGGATTCGTAAAGACAGAGAGAAAACCATGAAACTTCTGAGCACGAGTGATTCTTCTCCTCCCAACCATGCCTAGATAAGTGCTGGCCCTCTACACGGATTCCTTTGCCAGCCGTCAACTACCTGGAGTCCTACTATTCCTGGACTCTCTTACTCTCTAGGCTCCCCTTAATCCTGTTCGGGCGCCCAAGAGCCCGGACGGTCATTCTCGTGCATGTTCCCCTAGATTTACCTTAATGTGACATTAAATGTCACTTTTAATGTCACATTCCATATTTATGACCTTAATGTGACATTAAATATCACATTTAATGTCACATTTCCTTCCCCTTAAGAATCGGTTTCGTCCTCGAAAACGATACTTGGAAGGTCTAACTGTAAATCGGGGAACCTTTTCTTTAAAGTACTTACTCGCTCCCATGTTGAGTTTTCCTCTGAACAATCTTTCCACTTAACCAAACATTCTTGATAAATAGTATTCCTCGTTCGCCTATTACGAACATTTAATATTTTTTCTGGTTCATGTGGATTAGATTGGTCATAGAATAACTCCTCAATATCATCATTTAAGATTAGATTATCCAAATCACCCAGCTTTTTCCTTAATTTACTTACATGAAAAACTGGATGTATTTTACTACCAGCAGGTAGTTGGAGCTTGTAAGCCAATTCTCCCACCCTTTTAAGTATTATAAAAGGACCACAATACCTTGGTGAAAGCTTTGGACAGTGTCCCTTTTTCATAGTTTTAGTTTGTTCAGGCACCTTAAGATAGATCAATTCTCCTTCTTCAAAGAAGATGTCTCTTCGGTGAGGATCTGCATATGCTCTAGCTCGATTTTGAGCTTTTTTAATATTTTCTTGAGCAAATTTTAACATACTATTCATATCCTCCAAAAAATCATTAGTTGCCTGAACCTTTTCCTTATGCAATCCTACTGCAAAAGGAGCTCTGGGCTGAAACCCATACATTAACATAAATGGACTATATCCAGTGGAAGAGTGCTTGGCACTGTTATATGCAAACTCTGCTATCGGTAAATACTCTTCCCAATTAGGTTGCCTTTTACTTACATATGCCCTAAGCATATCTTCAAGAATTTGGTTAACCCTTTCAGTTTACCCATCTGTTTGCGGGTGATCCGCCGTACTCATGCTAAGTTTAGTATCCAATTTCCTAAATACCGCACGCCAAAAATGGCTATCAAATTTTCTATCCCGATCAGAAACTATATTTGCCGGAAGGCCATACAATCGGTATATGTTCTCTACGAACAATCTAGCCAATTCTGGTGTTTTAACATCAGTTGAAGTTGGAATGAACCTAGCCATTTTGGTTAACCTATCCACAATCACCCACACAGAGTCGTGCCCCCTCTGTGTTCTAGGTAGAGCAACAATAAAGTCCATGGAGATACTCTCCCATTTTCCCGAAGGAATTTCTAATGGATGGAGAAGTCCTCCCATTTTTAATTTTTCAGCTTTATTAACCTGACATTTATTACATTTGACCACATAGTCAAGGACGTCCTTATTCATTCCAGGCCAATAGAACTGCCTTTTAATAAGACTATAAGTCTTATTAACTCCTGGATGTCCCGCACTAGGGGTAACATGACACTCAAAGAGTATCTGGCGCCTTATTTCTGTATCTTTCGGAACACATACCCTACCCTTGTAGAGTAAATAACCATTATCAATGGTAAAATTCTTCCACTTGAATTCAGTTTGAGCAACCCCTGATGCTTCACTTCCTTGTTGAACATCCTCAGATATTCCTTCCTCAGTAGAAGCACTTTTAGTTGGATCCCCATTTTTGATTGCTTCCCATATGTTGGAATATGCCGGATCAACCTGGCATTTCCCTTTTAAAGATTCAAGTAAGTTGGAAGTGAACTGAGTAAAACTCAATTCATTAATGATGGGCATTCTGCTGAGTGCATCAGCTACTATATTATACTTTCCTTTTCTATATCTGATCTCATAGTCGAACTGTTGGAGGAGTTCGGCTCATCTGGCTTTACGCCCGTGTAAATCTGGTTGATCATTAAGCCATTTAATGCTTTCATGATCAGATAAAATTAAAAGTTTGGCACCATACAAATAGTGCCTCCATTTCTTCATTGCATGTACTATTGCATACAACTCCCTCTCATAAACAGAATAATTCTGTTTTGCACAATCTAATTTCTTGCTTTCAAAAGCAACTGGTCGACCTTCTTGTAATAAGACTGCGCCTGTTGCCTTATCACTGGCATCAGCTTCAACCACAAATGGTTTATTGGGATCCACTATTAATAATACTGGAGCTGTAGCAATAGCTACCTTAAGTTTTTGAAAACTTTCATTTTGATTTGTTCCCCAATTAAAACTTTTCCCTTTCCCTTTAAGTTGGTCTGTCATTGGAACAGCTATTTTGGCATAATCTCGAATGAATCTACGATAAAATCCAGATAAACCTAGGAAGATCTGCAGCTCTTCCAGGTTCCTTGGAGGTGGCCATTCAATAATTGCCCTTACTTTTTCTGGATCCATGTTGATTCCCTCTTTCGAGATAATATGCCCCAGATATTTGACCTCCTGTGCAAAGAATTCACATTTAGTTTTCTTCGCATAAAGGGAATGTGTTCTTAACAGTTGGAATACTAATTGTAAGTGTTCCAAATGTTCTTCTCTTGATTTACTAAAGATCAAGATATCATCCAAAAAGACTACTACAAAATGTCCTAGATAGGGCCGTAAAACACTATTCATCAGCTTCATAAAGGTAGTTGGTGCATTAGTGAGACCAAAAGGCATCACCAAAAAATCATAATGCCCATATCTAGTACGAAATGCCGTCTTAGAAACATCTTGTGCCTTAATTCTTATTTGGTGATAACCTGATCTTAAATCTATCTTTGTGAAGAATTTTGCCCCTTGCAATTGATCAAAAAGATCTTCCATTCTGGGCATAGGAAATTTATTCTTCACCATTATTTTATTAAGTGCTCTATAGTCAACACAAAGTCGCATAGAACCATCTTTTTTCTTTACCAATAAAATTGGTGAAGCCCAAGGTGAATTACTAGGTTGAATAAACCCTTTATCCAGGTAATCCTTAATTTGTCTTTCAACTTCTTGATGCTGTGTTTCACTTAACCTATACGGTGGTTTTGAAATTGGGTTTGTATCCTTATTTATATCAATTGGGTGATTTATATCACCCCTATCTGGTGGAAGGCCACTTGGTAAATCAGAAGGAAATACATCTTTAAAATCATCTAAGAAACTATTCAATTCATTATTAACATTCAACTCACAAACATAAGAAAATTGTTGCTTTATATTACAGAAAGTAAAAGTATTCTGTACAGGAAAAGACCATAGCATATATACCTCACAAACTTCCTTCTTTATCAGCTTCTGAATTTCAGTAGAACACAACAAAGGATTATCAGATACTTCATATTCACCTTGAATGACAAAAGTCTTACCATCCCTTTCAAATTCCAGTGTATTATGGTGATAGCTACGTTTTAAGGATGGTTCCAATCCCCATAGCCACTCCCTCCCTAGAGCAATATCAGCTCTTTCCATGTTCATTATTTGGAAATCAAGCTTATCTTTATATCCTTGAATCTCAATTTCCAAATTGGATACCATTGTATCCCATATTTTATTGTCTTGGCCTTGCATCATACGAACAACATATTGATGCTCACTGTTTTGTTGGGGAAGTTTCAATTTTTTAACAAGTGCATAATTTATAAAATTATGTGTGGCAGAGTCATCAATCATGACTCTAACCCTTTTTCCAGCTATCAATCCATGTACTCTAAGTAAATCATGTGGCCCAAAAGTAGGCTGCCACATAGAAGTTGACATACAACACTTATGTTGTACATCCCTGTGCAAGACCTCTAAAGATTTGTACTTTTCATGGCCCTTTAATTCTAAGGTCTGCACTACATGGATTTGTTTTTCTTTTCCCTTGCCCTTGTCCTTATCCTTTCCTTTGTCTTCCCCCTTTTTCTTTTGAGGGCAATTCCAAGCAGCATGGTTAGGGGATAGGCAATTAAAACACAACTTTTCTTTTTTGGCCTTATCAAAGTCATCAGGACTTAACTTTGGCCTCATATATGGTTTCTTTTCAAAAGGTTGTTTTTTACCCTTTAAAAATGGCATTTTCCTTTTAAATTTGCTCACAAATTTTGAGGTTTTCAATTCCTTAGACTTGGGCTCCGTATCAGTGAGACTAGTGAGTGTACCTGGACGCATACTATCTTCATAAATTAATGCAAATTTAATTGCCTCTTCCAATGTCTTGGGTAAACTCCGTTTTACTTCCTTTTTACAGGCTTTATCGAGTCCCCTAATGAATTCTCTTGTTTTTTGGAATTCATCTATTCCTTCCAGTTTGAGGATTATCTCACGATATTCCTCCAAATATGTCAGCATGGGTCTTCCCTTTTGTCTGACATAATCCCAATCTTCCCAATTTCTTTCCATTTCATTTTCAGGAAGAAATTCTTTCAAAAAGACGGATTCAAATTGAGCCCAAGTTTCAGGTATTTTATTCGCCTCCTTTAAAGTTCGCCACCACTTATATGCTTTGGGCCCCAAAGTTAAACTAGCCTCCAGTGCTTGGAGATGTGGTGGGGTATTTTTTAATTTATGTAAATCTTCCCATTTTTGGAGGAAATTAAAGATTGTGTCTTTATTCCTATCTTTTTCCTCCCCGTAAAATTGAGGTGGTTTCATATCCTTTAGAACTGGATTATCCCTCAATTTATGGTAAGGTTGGCGTTCCTTAGGATCTCTCATAGTCACATCTAAATCTTTTGATGAAGATGGGACATTCGAGGTTTTCATCTTATTTTTATCTTTTTCCAACAATAAAGTTAATTGAGATTTTATTTCAGTAAGTGTTTGGGTTAAAAATTCCATTTGAACCCCTTGAGTTTGCACACCAGCAGTAAGATCATCGAATTGCTCTCGCGTAGCAAAAAATTCTTCCCATTGTTCTTCTTGTATGTCTGGTTCATGGGGATCTACCATAGGTTGATCCCCGGAACTAGAACTTTCCATTACCCTTTCTTTCCCTTTTTCTGCCATTAATACACTGGAATTGGAAAGCAAAAATAAGAAATTTGCATACAAAGTAAAGTTCTTCCCTGATTTTTAATGGCAGGTAGTGGCTGTTGATTTGGAAAGAAACTCGAAGAGTAAGAAATAGATTGTATCTTCCCGGATTAGAACAGTGAAGTAATCATGCTAGAAATTCAATTTCCTGACTTCAGTCGTGTATGATATTTTTCCGTCCGTCTCACAGCAGTTGCCTCACGCATAGCAATCGTGACAACAGTCGTGTCACGTTTTATATTTTGCCTCCGTTGATCACTATCAGATCACGTTTTGCCTCACTGCTGATGTCTCACGACTAATGCAACTGACGCCTCACCTTTGTTAACCAGAAACAGAATCTTTTGTTTCACGCTGGTTCATCCGGCAGGTCAGACCAGAGACGAATCCCCCTTTCCCTTTTCGCCTTACGCCAGTCGACGGACCAGAGACGAATCCCTTTTTCCTTTTCGCCTTACGCCAATCGTTTTCTCCCAAAAGAAATATGTCACTTATGTGATGTGGCGTTTCTCACTTTTGTTTTTCTTCACGGCCCGTCACGTTTTCACGGCGCCTGATACCAATGTTAGATGGATTCGTAAAGACAGAGAGAAAACCATGAAACTTCTGAGCACGAGTGATTTTTCTCCTCCCAACCACGCCTAGATAAGTGCTGGCCCTCTACACGGATTCCTTTGCCAGCCGTCAACTACCTGGAGTCCTACTATTCCTGGACTCTCTTACTCTCTAGGCTCCCCTTAACCCCGTTCGGGCGCCCAAGAGCCCAGACGGTCATTCTCGTGCATGTTCCCCTAGATTTACCTTAATGTGACATTAAATGTCACTTTTAATGTCACATTCCATATTTATGACCTTAATGTGACATTAAATATCACATTTAATGTCACAACTAACTTTCGCATGAGATGGACCCGATTAATAGGAGTAGTATTCTCATACGTAGCCTTGAGTTTCTCCCAAACTGCATATGCACTGTTGAGTCCCTTGATATCAACCAAGATATCATCAGTAACTGCCATTTTGATGTAAGTAATGGCCTTTTTATTCATTTTAGCTCAATCTTCATCTGACAAAGCAGCAGGTTTTTGTTCTACCAAAGCATCTTCACAATCCTTTAGAAAAAGGATACCCTGCATACGATCTTTCCAAAGATCAAAGCCATTGCCATCAAATTTGCGAATCTCAAAAAGATTCTTTGTGTCAGCAGTGGATGCACTTCCAGCCATTTTTCAGCAATAAATTTCTGCAATAGAATGCTGGATGCAATCAGCCAATAGCAAGGTTGCTGTATATAACAGCAAATACACAAACTTGCACTTCAAAGTGTGCCCAAGAAGCAGATATTTTGCTGTAATTTCAGTCCAAAGGGCTGATTACAGCATATACACAAAGCAAATCTGATACATATGCATACAAGACAGCTCCCACTTCAATAATACATCACCGTAATGCCCAAACGCAATAACCCGAGTGCTGTATGTGCACAATGAGCATTCAGCAATACATGTACCAAGAGAAGCTGCCTTTTCATAACATTTGATACATCCCAAGTCCAAATTTCTCCCACTTAGCAGTGAATTTGCTGTAATTCCACTGTCAAAGCACAAATCGGCTCAAAATATATCACTAATGTGAAAAGGCCCAAATTTTCTGCAATAAATCTTCCCCAATTGCATTAATACCTGTTCCTGAGAGCATAAAACGGGCAAATTCAGCAAAATTTCAAAATTTTGCAAAAGCCCCAAATTTTCCGGGTCCAAGTGTGCACGAATGTCAACCAATCTGACTTAGCTGAGGAAAATTTCACCAATACAGCAAAAAGCCCAAATTTTATGGGTCCAATGTTGAGAAATTTTACTCAAACAAGCAAAATTTCACCAAATTTGGCGAAATCCCCAATTTATACGCACACAATGTCTGCAATTTTGACGGAGATGTCTGTATTATGCATGAACAGCACTAAATCTGGAAAAGCCCCAAATTTTCTAGCTCAAATCTGCACAAATCTGAGAACTGTGCTTGCGCGTGCGAACTGGGGCCTGTTTTAATGTGACAAGTCACAAAAAATTGCAAAAATGACTATCGTGACTTGTCGACTGATCACGCTGATCAGAAACGAACTGCCGCCTGTCCACGCTGACCACGTCAGCTGTCGCCTGATTGTCGCTGAGCAGATTTGGCTGTCGCTTGTCCACGCTGACCTGTTTCTGACCCGGTGACTGTCTGTCCAGCTGTCGCCTGTGTAAAACGTGACCTGAACACTGTCGCCTGACTGTCCTTAACGGAACGTGACCTGGAAAGATGACGACCTGACCTGTGCTGACCTGGAATGGCTGCGCCTGACCTATCTAGTTACAGACTGAGCAAAAACGAGCCTACAGCACTGTCGCCTATTTCGCGCGTGCTCTCGCCTGACCAGCAAAGATGATGACTTGCTGATTTCTCATGAGCAAAGCGCTGGCGATGTCTCGCACAGGCTCCGGGAAGCGTGCACACCTTAGCCGAAGCTCTGATACCAGTTTGAAGGAAAGCGAAAATGCCCAAGTGGTGTGCGCAGCGAGAATGGAGTGTGTTCAGCAGTAGAGAGTGCAGAGAGAGTAGAGACTTGAGTTGGGTGTGTACCAGTGTGGCACACACAAAGAATGAAAGAATATATTTATGTTTTAGGGTACGGTACATTTACACCCGGAAGAGTGCGGTCACATGTACAAGTAAAATATATACACGGGAAGTGTAGCGAAGGGCCTTTACACCCAACAAATATTTCTCCTTATAGATCGACTATAAAAATTATGTACTTTCTTTTGAGCTTGATGGTCATTTCCATGTAATTGAGAGTTGTTTACCCTTCGAGATCATAGAGAATAATGTATAGATCATTTCAACAATGGAATTTAGTAAATGTTTCTCTAATTCAAGTGTTACTATCTATATTTATTTTGTTGAAAAAGCTCAATCATTTGATTCGCAATGTAATTCTTTTTTTAAAAATAATAATCTAAATATGAATTCAAATGTAAATGAGTATTTGGATCTGATATTACGTGAGTATGTTGATGTCTTTTCATTTGAGCTATCTAATGGACTTCCATTGTCTTGTGGAACCTTAGACCATAGGATTGAGACGTTGTCTGGTAGGCATCACGTATCTCGGCAACCTTATAGGTTTACCCCGAAGGAGGAAGACGAGATAGCTAGGCAACTTTAAGACTATTTAGCTAAGGATTTTATTAAGTACAGTAAATTCCCATGGGACGTGCTTGTTCTTCTCGTTGAAAAGAAGGATGACACAATGCACTTTTATATTGATTGCAAAAGTCTCAATAAGGTGCCTATCAAGAATAAGTATCTGTTACCTAGGATGGATGACCTCATAGATTAGCTTTATGGTGCGTGATATTAGGTTTGGCTACCATCAAATATAGATAGCATCAAAGGATATCTAGAAAATTGTGTTTTGCATGCAATGTGGACATTATCAATTTTTGGTCCTATCTTTTGGATTGACCAACACTCTTGTAACTTTCTAGCAGATGATGAATAACTTGTTTTGTTTGTATCTTGGAAAGTGGATAGTTATTTTCCTTGAGGCTGTTCTTATTTATAATAAGTCATTGGAGAAGCATGTAAAACATTTGTGCATCGTCTTACGTTCTTTTAAGATGAGAGCAATTGTTTGCTTAACTATCCAAGTGTGAATTCTTTTGCATGGAGTTGTTATATCTCAGTCATGTTATCTCAATTGATGACATTTGGATTGATCCGGAAAAGGTTCGAGTAGTGCTTGATTGGCCTATTCCGCGGACCGACCACAAGGCAAGTAATTTTTGTCTACAAAAGGAGGGAGTGTAGCCACAGTCCATTATCCATTTAAGTACTTACAGATTCTTGGTGTGGAGAGAGCGAGCTCGTGGAATATGTGAGTTGATGCTCAATTGTTGTACTCTTATCATAGTGGATTTCTACTCCTGGTTACATCTTGCAATGTCTCTTTCATCGATCTTATATCTTTTCACTATTTAGCTGCATGTTTTGCTATCCTAACATGGTATCAAATTTTTAAGTTGTATGACGGATGCTTGATTGATTGAATGAGATTGTTCATACTGATTGTTTTTTTGGATAAGTGATATATTATCTTGATTTGCGTTTGGTATTATGCCCATTGATTAAGTTTCCACTTATTGCTGGTGATTGAGTGACTACTTCTGTGATCTTTGCGCCTGGTTCATGTGGTCTATGTGTGTGTTGTTGTTGACTTGGACGCATAGGACCATGCTCACCTATGTTGACGTTACGTTTGATGCGTTGACCTATCTGTACCTGCATGCAAACTCACAGCATTGACCTTGCATTTGCAGACTCGTGTTGGTGTCAATTGTGTGTGCATTGATGTGTTGCCGAGGTGCAATATATGACGTCTCTTGAACTACTAACCTGTGTGTTGAACTATTTGATGTGGCGGCTTGTTGCTGCTAATGCGGCGTTGACATCTCTGACCTGCATAATGAAACTCTTTGATTGTCATCATGGATTATGTTTATGTATTGATTGCAAAATTTGGAAAGGTTTTTCTTGTCCTATTTAGGTGATGAATATCTTGTTGTGGGTGTTCACATGCATTGACAACTTTTGTGTTTTGTTTTGATGACTTGTTCAAAGCTCTAAGTTCTTTGCAAGCATTCATACTCCTTTAGCTACTCTCTCCCAACCGAGGTAATTGTCCAAGTGCTTTCTGTTCTTATTTCACTTCTGTACGATCCTATTGGTTTCCTTGTGATCGTGAGATTCATCATTCTTAAGATATCTTATGGAGCTTTGATTGAGTGTTCTATGCTTACCAGCGTTTTTCCAAGAAGGTGTTGGATTGCTTCAATCTTAGGAGGAATCTTTTCTTTCGTCATGATGTGGGAAAGTGGCGGTTATGTACATGAAGTCGCAGAGAAGAAAACGTGTGGTATAGTGTTACATTTGAAGCGAAGGAAGATACGAAAGACATGTTACCGCTTTGTGTGGTGGATACCTTGGTTGTGCTTGGTGAGGCATGAGACCGCATACATGTCTACATCATCTTGGTTCACTCGAGGCATATCAATGGCTCGGATGGATAGTGCCTCTCATCTCCAGTGATACTGCCCACCTTCACATGCTCCTAGCTAGAAGAGGTAAGTAAGTGGGTGGAGAGAGGGCATGCTGATGCTCTTTCGTTATTGGTGGATTTGATGTATGTCATCGAGTTCACATATTTTGGTGATCCAAACCTTGGACTGGTATATCTAGCACCAAGTTCATGTTGGGACAAGTAACATGATGTGTTTGTGTGGTCTTGCATGAGGGAACCCAAAGGGCATGTTGATGCTCTAGTGGAGGAATCTTGGTGTTACGGCAAGCTATCCATGGAGCTTGTTGGCTATAGGAGGTGAAAGGTGGCTAGCTCGACTATTTTACTTTTATAAAGGGCTTATGGCATTTGGACTTATTCTTCAAGGTGCTTTCTTATTGAGGTGTACTTAGCAGAGTGCACGTTATTGGAGTATCCATGGTGCATCTTGGATGTTCTTGTTCATTGCTTGTTCATCTGTGCTCTCATAGAGGGTGTTAGAAATGGTCATATCACAAGTTTACGAGCGCCTACGGCCTAATTTATGGGCACTCTCTTTATTCTTTATTTGGTAATTGGCCAATCTATCTTGTGGTAGGAAAAGTCCTTTATTTTTATCTAAAAAAGGAGGGAGTGTGGCCATAGTCCATTATCTATTCAGGTACTTGTAGATTCTTGGTGTGGAGAGAGGGAGCTTGTGGAGTGTATGAGCTAGTGCTCAACCATTGTACTCTTGTCATAGTGGATTTCTATTCCCGGTTACATGTTGTGCATTGCCTCTTTTATCGATCTTGTGTCTTTCATTATTTTGTTGCGTGTTTTGCTCTTCTAAGAGCTAATGCTTTAGTCAAATTCCTAATGTTAATTTCTTATCCTTCTTTGAAATCTCAATTGATTTTTATCTTTCTCTCAAAGGGCGTTGTCAAAACAATCTGACTAGTTCAAAAGGGACTTGGTATCCTATGAAGCTTTGGTGGTTCGGATGCTGGATAGTTGGCTACGAGAGAAAGATAGCGGAAAAGTATTCCATTCATAATGGATTACTTTTTACACAAGGCAAAATGTGTGTGCTTGATGATCAGGATATTTGCAAGAAAATTTTATATGAGTGTCATGATGCGCTGAGCGTTGGGTACCTTGGCATACATCGGACTTTACCCTTAGTTACATGCTACTTTTATTGGCTGAATATTAAGACTCTGGTTGAGTCTTATGTATGGGAGTATCCACTTTCTTTACAAATTCTTGATAGAAAGTGGAGTAGCATTTCTATGGATTTTGTAGTAGGATTGGCCTGTATGAATCGAGGTCATGATACAATTTGTTGAACAACTTTATTGGCTTTACGATTTGCCCGATGAAATAGTTAGTGGCTAGGGTCCTAAGGTCACTAGCCATTTGTGGCAAACGGTTTCCAAAAACTGGAAACTCGATTGTCCATGTCGTCCTCAGAACATCTTGAAACCGATGGGCAGAACGAATGGATGAATCAAATCATGGAGGATATGCTATGTGCATATGGCACAGATAGGTAGGGATGTTGCATCCTTTACAAATTCTTAATGGAAAGTGGAGTGGCATTTCTATGGATTTAATAGTAGGATTGCCTTGTATGAATTGAGGTCATGACGCAATTTGGGTTGTGGTCGACTGATTGATGACAATGGCTCGATTCATTCCTACAAAGATAATTGTGAAAAGCATGAGTTGGCTGGTCTCTTTGTTGAACATCTTTATCAACTTTATGATTTGTCCAATGAAATGGTCTGTGATCGGGATCCTAAGGTCACTAGTCATTTTTGGCAAATGGTTTTTCAAAAACTGGAAACTCGATTGTCGGTGTCATTCTCAAAACATCCTGAAATCGATGGATAGATCAAATGGACGAATCAAATCATGGAGGATATGCTGTGTGCATATGCCTCTCGTAGAAAATCTGATTGGGAGCATTATTTGTTAGCAGTCATCATTGTCATGCCTTGAGACTCTCGTGACTTTTTGCAATTGAGCTTCAAATTCTCGCTCTTGTTTGAGCACATCCAAGATTTTTGAGTCGGCTATAGCTGTAGCTTAAGTCGCTTTAACCTCTCGGATTCTAGATTTCTGGATCATTAGGATTCTAGTCTTGGGTTGGTTCTAGCTCCTAGGCACGGCTGAGTGTGGAGTGCAAATCCAAGTACTACTGATTGATCTACAACACATCCAATAGGTTAAATGGTTCCAAGTGGGCATTAGCTACCAAGAATGTATCTCCTGCTTGTGAGCCTACGTTTGAGTTAGACGAGGACTTTAGGAGCTCTAACATATTTGTCACTTGTTTTGACAAAGGAGGTAGCTCATTCTAGAGTAGCCATTTCACCGCCTTTCTATGCATTTTCTCCTCAAGTAAACTTTTTGTATGCATTTTTCGGGGAGTTTTTTCATTCTTTAGTCTGCCTTCACTTGCCGGACATTGTTCAAATTTACCAATATTTCTCCATGCACATCTAACATTTTTCTAGCATTAAATGCTGGTCAGCCCATTTTTAGGGCCCAAATAGCAGGTTGGCCAGATTTAGGTGTATTTGGCAGATCATCTTCATTTTTCATTGGCAGGTGCACACTTCAAGCTTCATCATCTTCCTCCATCTCTAGTGTTGCCATCATCATGAGCCTAATCTCGTGCCCTCACTGATGTTGTGGACTGTGCAGGGATTGATTAGTCTTTCTTCTATATTCAGCATTTGTTCCTTGTTTAGTACAGATTTCTTTCTTTATTTCTCATAGTCTCTCTCTGTCTCCTTTATCTCCGTGTTCGTATTTCCTTTCCGTTGCGGACTCTCACATGGTATCATCGCCTAAGTGAGACATAGAGCTGATCTATTGCATAGAAGACCACCTAGACTTCTAGGCGGCCTTTCCACATCAGTGTTTTGCTGAAAACACAGCCTTCTACTTGGAGACGATAGTTTTTCTTGTGCTAGATACCGATATCCCTCGTCATTTTGTTGTGACCTCACTCTCTTGCTAGAGGCAACATGCTTCCTTAGCTAGGCTAGCTTCTTGAGCGTTTTTAGATGCAAGAATGCAAGCCTATCTCTACTTTCATTGAGACATGCCACAAGGTTACACTTAGGGATGTGGGAGAACCGTTTGATGCTTCTCTTTATCAATAGGCTATTGGCTGTTTATTGTATTTGTGTAATACACGGCCGGATATTTAGTTTGGGGTCTCTTAGTTGGCACACTTTATGCCCAGACCTGGTACTACACATTGGCAAGCAGTTAAATGTGTCTCTTGTTACCTCAAAGGCACTCGAACATTGGGCCTTTTCTATCATATAGGCGCTACTCTTTGCTTGCATGCATTTATAGACAGTGATTGGGCTGGTTGTTTTGACACGAGGGTGTTCACCAGTGGCAATTGTTTCATGCTTGGTAATTCATGCATTTCTTGGCTGAGTAAGAAGCAGTCTATAGCGGCTATATCTAGCTATGAAGTTGAATAGAAGGCAACATTTACAGCTACATTGGAATATGTATGGCTCATATGCCTTTTGGTTGATCTTAGTGTGGGACAACAGTCACCCACTCCTATCTACATTGATAGTCGGAGTGCCATGGCAATTGTGAGGAATCTAGTTTTTCATGCTCGTACTAAACTCGTTGAGGTGCATTATCATTATGTTAGAGAGAGGCTCCATGCAAGGGAGATTAACTTGGTTTATATCCCTACGCAAGACAACTTGGCAGATGTGTTTACGAAAGCTTTCTCTAGAGAGAAATTCGAAGCCTTTTGCAAGGCTCTTGTCTTGATACCGTTTGGCGATTGATCCGCCTATTCCTTGTTTACATTCACATCATTCACTCGAGGGGGGTTTGTTACACTTATCGTGTTCCTCCTATGTTCTCGTGTGAACGCTCCCTTATCTCATGGGCACTTTTACCCTTCTAGTTGGAGAAGGGTGTTTTCATTGTGTGAATACTCATCAGTGGGTGTGGTACTTAGTACCTTAGGGATTGTACTTTCATTCATTCTCACATAGTGGATGTGACCTTCCAGCACTTTTCTCTCTTGTTGTTCATTGGTTCACTATGAGTGCGCGCACATTGTTGAATCCTAACCTAATAATGTAGCTCCAGTGTCCACAATTTGAACAAGAAAAGAAGTGCTCAAATAATGAAGAGTGGGCCTTTGGAGTCACCTCATCAGGAGATAGCTTGCAGATATGAATGAGACTTGAATCCTTGGATGTTTGTAAAGAGATGAGATAAGCCTTAGCAAACTAGTTAGACAAGCCCTATGGTGTTGAGAGCGAAGTTGATTGTGATGGCTAACTAGTGGTAGTGTGGGTTTGACCATGCCACTATCCTTGATTTTGGTTGCCACCACCCTACCTCCCTTGTTGGGGATTGCTCGACTGAGGGGCGAGGGTTTGATTCTTTGATTTTGGTTGTGTGCCTCTTGTCTTTTATTGACACTCATCGTCAAAATGGCCAGCCTTTTGAGAATATTGACAATGCATATTCTTTTCAGGTATATTTTGCCACTTGGGTTTAAGAGATGACTGGGAGGTTCCTTGTGACTCGCTAGCTTGGTTTTGATTTTGTTTTTGATTTTTAGTTTGATTTGAATTTTGATTTTGGTTTTATTTACCTTTTCCTTGTTGCCCTTTCTGAGAAGTGGTAGTGAGGGTCCCCTCTAAAGATGAAGGGCTATGAAACTGATCGAACAACCGAGCGTAATGCAGTAGCTAACACTCAAGTTTATAGAAGGTGGGCATGGTAGGTTGTGAGATCACATATTGTGCAAAATGGAAGTATTTTCTCGGTTCTTGAGAAACAATGAGACTTGGGCATCAAAGAATTTAGGAGTCCTTGTGGTAGAGAACTCGGTGAGAAGTTTCTAATACTAAGCCGGCTTGGCCTTAAGGGCATCCTAGTCAATGGTTGCAAACCTATATGCACTCCTATGGAGCTCAAGCTAAAACTGTTCATGCATGATGGTGAAGGGATGTTTGATGTTGCAATTTACAGCCAACGCTGTCTTATTTACCTTTGCAATACACAACTTGAAATATAGTTTGCAGTATCCTAGGTGAGTAGGTTTATGCATAGCACACAGATAGTACATTGGTAAGCTGTTAAGCGGATCTTTTGATATTTGCAAGGTACCTAGTCAAATGCTTTATTATTTTCTAAGGGGGGAGACTTGCACTTATAGGCTTACAATGATTTAGATTGGGCTGGTGATTCAAACACTAGGTAGTCTACTAGTGGGCATTGTTTCTTTCTGGGATGCTCATGCATTTCGTGGCCAAGTAAGAAACAACCTACAATGACTACCTTGTCTTGTGAGGCTAAGTATAGGGCAGCCTTCACAGCAACAATGGAATGTGTATGGTTGCGTAGATTGTTAATTGATCTATAGATTTCATTGGAGGGTCCTACACCCATTCTTTTTGATAGTAAGAGTGCTATTGCAGTGGTACGGAATCTTGTGCTTAATGCTCACACGAAACACATCGAGGTACATTACCATTATGTTAGAGAGAGATGCTATGTAGGAGAGATCAGTTTGATGTATGTTTCTACACATTAAAATGTTGCTAACATTTTTCACCAAAGCACTACCTCATGAGAAGTTTGAGGCTTTTCAAAAGGTCTTAAATTTGCTATCCTTGGTGATTGATCTTCCTGTACTTCCATGATCCATCACATTGGCACTATAGGGAGGTGTTAGAATTTGCCAATTCTATGGGCAGTGCCCAATGTTCTAGTCAGTTTATTTTCAGTGTGAATACGACTGAGTTATTGAGTTGTGTCACCACATTTAGAGTTGGTGCTAGAGTTAGTTGACTTCGGTTGAGTTAGGGCTTAGGGTCTACCTTAGACCTTTAGGTTGTACTTTCATTCTATCACTTTCAGTTCAGCAAGTACACTATCATTTCCAGCTCATATTGTCTATTGCTCACTCTCTCATTTCTCTCTTCTCCATAGCTGGTGCTTTTCTCACAAGTTTGGGAGGCTTTGCTACTTATTAGTTCTTATAGAGAGGTTCCCATGGAGGAGGCAATAGGAAAGTACTATTGTGGGCTGTAATAATTAGGAATGCTATTGTGGTTGATAATTGTTACACGACAAAGTTGTTGGCTACAATATTTGCAAACTAGAGAATGACAAGTAACCATTCAAGTCTAGTGATGGTGGTAAGAATTCGAGATTTGTAGCAAATAGGTAACATGAACAGAATGGTAGAAATTTTAAGACACAGGAGCATCATGATGCTTTGAAGGCTGCATGCAAGTGCTTTTAACTTTGAAGAAGAGGGTTGTTGAGCAACCAAAGTCATCAAGTGCATTAATATAATTGTACTTCATGAATTCTTACTTTGGTCTCCATTTGAGAACTCTGTGTGCGTGCATGTGTAGATCAAGTAACTGATGGATGATTTCATTTAGACTTTGGAACTTTATGGTGATATGTTAAGGCCTAACATCAGTTCATGTTCATCTAGTTACTCTTAATTGGGCTTTTGAGAGGTGGATGGGAGGTGAGCTACTAATAATTTTCTTTGCATGTGTTAATGTTTTTCGGACTGGGGCAGGAAAAATGGCCACTGCTGCATACAGCAGCAACTTCAGGTGACTCGTTTATAGTGGAGCGGCTTATTAAGTCAGGTGCTGATGTGAACACACTTGATAAGGTCGTCATCTCAGGAAGTGTTTGTGCCAAGTTTTCCCTTGCTTATGAAGGTGATGAATCTTACTTGATCAAATTCCCTATTGTAGGATGGATATAGTGCACTTCAAAGGGCCGTGATGGCCAAGAAGGAGATGTCAGTAAACCAGTTGCTTCAAGCAAAAGCTGATGTGTTTGTTTGTGACAAGGTAAGTAATGACCTCCTTATACCTTTTGAGACGTGTCACTTATGGAGGATTCTGATTCTCAGTTGAAAAGATTGTAATAAACCTTACAAATGTCATAGATGTTGTTGATTGATGTGTAAGCTTCTTTTCCTCCAATACGATAGAATATTGAATAGAGAGATTGAGCCAATGAAAGTGTCTCACAAAGCAGAAGGAAATCACCACTGAAATAATGGTGAAAGGGACACCAGAGGATTAGTGATGGAAACATGAGCTAAACTTAACAGGGTAAATATGGTGAAGAGCAGTGTGAGGCAATGAGGATTACTTGATCGAAGTTGATGGTGTGCTCAAGTGAATGAATGAGAACACTAGAAAAACAAGGCTTGGACAAGTGCCATGAGCTGTCAAAGAAAACATGCATATTGAAAATAATTGCATGATGGGCTTGTATATAATTTAGGTGTAGTGTTGAGAAGCTTAAGAGCTGCTTACGTAACAAGGGCTGGAGAGGGTAAGGAAGTTATCTATCCCAAAAAAGGAAAGAGTTCTAGTCGAAGGTGGCAGAGAAAAAGTAGGAACAAGGATTTCCCCCAAGATCAGTATTGACCAGAAGAAGGATACGGCTTAATGTGAATGTGGACCAGTAAAACAGGAGGTGCAAATATTCTTAGAATAGGTGAGTTTCGGCAAAGATTTCCAAGGGCAGAGCTGAATACTTATGAGTCTAATTTATATTGGCTACTAGGATCTGTGTGATATGATGATATGTACTCTTGAGATGCCTTTCCAAATACAGAGGATTCACTATGTCTGTCTTGATATGTCAATGATGCAAGTTGCATTTGTCTCTCTTCTTGAGAACTCTATTTTCCACTGATGTTTTGAAGACCTTTTGTTTTTTGGATTTGTTACCAAGAAGCAGAAAACTGAGGAACTAGGTCTTAGAGTGCCTTTTGCAGTAACTCGTGAATTTGTCTTTTCTTGTTGACTGGTGCTTACTTCCTATTGAGAGCATCTTCTCCATCTGTCCCCTGATGGTTTTGTCCAGAGAGATCCCTCGTTCCCTGGTAGATCCTTGGCTTTCTATTGAGAGCATTTTCTCCATCTGTCCCCTGATGGCACATGGACTCATTTCTCTCATGTAGTACAATGTTCTATTTGTGATTCACCCAAAGTACATGGACTCATTTCTCTCATTTAGTACAATGTTCGACTGGTCAACTGTGTACGACTTATTGCTTTGGAGCAAATCCCCTCGCCTATGGGGGTTAAATTTGTCAGCTTGAGCCAGAGATCGAGGAGCACCTATAGATACCCAGTGTACTACGAGATTGACTGGGGCTTCCATCACTTTTTATGAGAGAGATTTGAACCCCTATCTAGGGTGATGGACTTTCCAAATTAGTGTTGCCTTTGGACTCTTGTTTTGGAGCTATGTCAATGTCGAGAGCACTTCTTGCAGTCTTGAGCTAGGCACCTTGCGGATGAAGGGGAGTTCATTTTTATAGACTTTTTCAGAGCTGCATCCACATTGGATATTTTAGAGCACACCTCTGCTAGACCTCTGGATCTGCCATGGGCAGTTACCTTGGATAGATTCACAGAGAGATGTAGATTGTGCTGCCTATGGCCTGCTGGTCCACAGCCTGCCGGCTTCAGGTACCACCAGAAGATAAAGATGATACATGCACATTAATGAGCAATGTATTGAGATCCCTCCAAAGTTTATGCAATATTTTAAGATAATAGTAGAGCCAAGAGCTCCTATGCACATATATGAGTCTATTTATCTTGGATTAATTGTAATCACCATTTTGGTCATAGGTCATTTGGCCTTTAGTAGATGTTAATATGACTTTGTGTGCGTCTCTCTCTCATGCAAGCACACATACATGCACATTAATGAGCAATGTACCATAACTTCAGGATTTGAACTCATGCTTTGTTTTGTTTCCCTTCTGCTTGTACTACTTGGTCAAGGTTGTTTTTCTTTCCATTAAGATCCTCATGTTAGACTTTGCCATTTAATAGACTCATAGGAGCTGAAACCAGCCTTCCTTCCATGGATGGGTGGTAAATCCAAACAATAAATGCAAATCTGAAAATACAAATTTACCTACTAATCTTGGACAATGCACACCTGATTGGCCCCAAAATTGGCACCCCTTTTGGTATTTCTTTAGCTTTATTGAAAAAGAAGTAGATTTACAATGGGATTCTCCCAATTCCCTTCATAATCCAAACTCCCCTTGCTATTCAAAGTGACCAGTAAGTCTTCAATCTGATTTGCCCCTTGATTCGAGAACTTAATTGGCCTTCACCTCCTTCATAGACGATGGAAATGCCCCAAATTCAATGGTTGGCTAGTCCTCCACCGGAATTTAGCTGAAATTCACGTTTAGCCCTGAAAAATCCAAGTGTTGGAGCTTCTAATTTTTGGTACGCTTCCTGAGGTTGTTGTTAAACCCTAATTTACAGCAGAAATTAGGGTTTACAGTAGAAAAAATTGCAATTTCTTAGCCTCAAAGGATCCAAATGCTAAGATCTTCGGAGCAAGGCTGTGAAATGGTTGGGAGATGAGAGAGAAAGTTGTAGAGAGAGAAAATTCAGAGTTTTGTTACGAAGAATGATTGAAAATCAGTCAATTGCAGTTGTTGTCGTGCCACGACAACATTAAATTGTTGAGATGTAAAGATTCTTTATTCACCACTGTGTATTGTACACGTGTATTATTATGTTGTACATGTGAATGCACCCTTACGGACCCTAAATATAAATACATTTTATTCTTTGTGTACCAACACATTGTTGGTACACCGAAATTAGCTCGTACTCTCTCTGTCACTCTCACTCTCACTTAGGTGCATACTTTTCTTGCTGCAAATCTTCACGCTTCCGCTAGCCACACACTCAACAATTGGTATCAGAGCGTTGGTTACAACGTTTGCGTTTTCCAAGAGTGTCAAGTCGTAGGATTGACAGTAGTCTACAAACAACACTTGATACGCGAGAGACAGAACAAGTTGTGTGCAAGCGACCAACACATGTCGACTTGAAGAAAAACGATCTTTACAGCACAAGTCGTGCAGAAGACTAGCGGTGCTAGCGAGTAGCCGAGCGGAAGACTAATAGGCGTCACGCGTCGCGAGGCGGGGTCTAGTGGGACCAATGGGCGACCGTTTCTAGCCATGCATCACGCGGGGCTGCACAGACTTACGTCCGTCAGACGGGAAGGTTTTCCCCTCCCCCCCGTTCCCCCTTTTTATAAATCAGGAAATTTTCAATCTTTCTTATTTTCTGCTATTCTAGGTGTTCGTGAATGTAAGCATAGAACACAAATCTGTGCAAAATGCTCCCGGAAATTTGAGGATTTTCCTAGATTTGATGTTGTTTAAGCTTGACAATGACATTTGTGTCAGAAATTTGAGACATTGTACATGTTGATGTCAGTTAAATTGGGGATTTTGTCGAATTTGTTGGAATTTTGCTAATTTGAGTAAAATTTCTTGACAAGAAAAATTGGGGCTTTTCATCTATTGATGAAATTTTGCTCAACTAGGTCAGATTGGCTTATATATACGTAGTTAGAGATAGAGTTGAAAAGAAAAATGCAAATGCTGGATAAAGAAGCAGAAGCAAGAGCAAAGGTAAGGAAAAGAGTGGTGTTACTTGCTATCAATGTGGTTGGAAGGGCCACAAGAAGCTTGATTGGAGGTACTACAAGAAGGAACAAGAGAGAAAGAAGAATGCAGGAGACAAAAAGAAGAAAGAGAATAAGACAGATGCAACTAAGGCAGCCAAAGGCAAGGAAAAGGCCAATGTGGCCTCCAATGTAGTCATAGAGGAGCTCTCAGATGCAGAGTCTGATGTACTATTATGATGCCCTTGTATGTCACATGCACGATATGCAAATTACCAAGGCTGATGTAATTGATGCACTTTTGTCAGTTGATGATGGTGTCACTCAGACTTGGATTGTAGACTCTGGTGCCTCTTTCCATGTAACTCCTTGCTTGGAGTGTTTTGCTATGCTCAATGCAGGCAGGTATGGAAACATATATCTTGGAAATAACCATGCTTGCAGCATTGATGGGATAGGGACTGTACACTTGACTTTGGATAATGGGCAAGAGATTGTGTCAAAAGATGTCAGATATGTGCTTGGCATGAAGAAGAGTTTACTATCTATTGGACAACTTGACTTGCATGTTTACACTACACTGTTTGGTGGTGGTTTGTGGAAATTGAAAAAGGGTTCCATGCTGATTGCAAAAGGAACCAAGAAGGGCACTTTGTATTGTCTACACTGTAAAGCTTTAAATGGCAAGTTTCTTGCAGTTGCTGAAATTGGCTGTTGTTTGGAGTTGTGGCACAAGAGATTAGGCCATATAAGCTAGAAAGGTCTTGACATCCTTACCTCTTTGAAGAGGGTTGATGGAATCTTGATTTTTGTAATGACTGTCAGTTTGGAAAGCAAATGAAAAATTCATTTTACTCTGGTCTCTCCTGTAAGTCCAATGTCTTGGACTTAGTGTATTCTGATGTATGTAGTATGCTTGTGAAATCGTTGGGTGGTGCTGCATATTTTGTCTATTTTATTGATGATTGTTCAAGGAAGATTTGGGTTTATCTGTTGAAAAAGAAAAGTGAAGTGTTTACTATTTTTAAAACTTTTCATGCATTTGTGACCACTGAGGTAGGTAGAAAGCTAAAATGCTTGAGAATTGATAATGGGTATGAGTTCACATCTTTTGAGTTTTAAGTATTTTTGTGACTTGCATGGAATCAAGAGGAAGCTTATAGCTCCTTACAACCCTTCTTCAAATGGTGTGACTAAAAGATACAATAGGACTTTATGTGAGAGAGTGTGGTACATACTGTCCATTGCTAATCTCCCTCATGAATTTTGGGGAGAGGCACTTAAAACTGCGGTTCACATTTGCCACTGCTCTCCAAACAGGTCCTTGAATAATGTCATCCTTGAGGAGGTTTGATTTGGCAAATTGGCCTCATATGACCATTTACGGATATTCGGTTGTGATGCTTTTGTGCATGTTAGAGATAAGCTGAGGAGTAAACTTGACCTGAAATCCACCAAAGGTATTTTCATGGGCTATGGTGATGAGGGTGAATTTGGCTATAGAGTGTGGTTACCAAAGTCCAAGAAAATTGTTTGCAGCCATAATGTTGTAGCCTTTGATGAAGATATGAAAAAGGTCAAATTTCAGAATTTGCAGCCATCTATTACTTCAAATGATGAGCCTCATGATGTTGTATCACAGATTGAAACTGATGATCAGCTAGTTATGTCGTTGCCCAAAGGAAGAAAGCCTCTTCCAAACAAATGGGTTTACAAAGTAAAGACAATTGATGGGAAACCTAAGTACAAGGCAAGACTGGTTGCCAAAGGGTATATACAGAAGGAAGGGATTGACTTCCAAGAGGTCTTCTCACCTATTGTGAAGATGACCCCTCTGTGTGTGCTTTTTGCTCTCATTGTTGTATTGGATTTAGAGATGTACCAAATGGATGTGAAAACAACTTTTTTGCATGGTGACATTGATGAGAAAATCTACATGAAATAGCCTGAGAGCTTTGTAGTTCCTAGAAAAGAGTAGTTGGTGTGTAAACTAAAACGCAGCTTGTATGGGCTGAAGCAAGCACCACGACAGTGGTACAAAAAGTTTGACACTTTTATGTTCTCTCATGGGTTTACACGTAGCTATGCAGATCATTGTTTGTACATGAAAAAGGATACAGATGGCAATCCCATCATACTTGTTTTGTATGTGGATGATATGTTACTAGCTGGGAAAATAAAGACTAGCTTGGATGTTGTCAAAGATCATCTGAAATCAGCTTTCTCCATGAAAGATTCGGGGAATGCAGAGCTTATATTGGGCATGAGGATTCGCAGGGATGGAACACAGAAATTACTGTTTTTATCTCAAGAGAAGTACATTGAAAAGGTATTGGACAGATTTAACATAGCTGAAGCTAAGCCTCTTGGCATGCCCTTACCTTCATATCTTAAGCTTAGTAAAGCTAACAGCCTAAAAGATGACATGAAAGCCAATGCTATGAAGGGAGTTTCTTATGCATTAGCTTGTGGCTCTCTTATGTATGCTATGGTCACTACTCGTCTAGACATTGCTCATGCAGTGGGAGTTGTTAGCAGGTTTATGTCAAATCCTGGCAAACTACATTGGGAGGTTGTCAAGCGTATTCTTAGATATCTAAAGGGTACACAAAGAAAGTGTATTTGCTATGGGCAAGTTGCACTTAGTCTGCAGGGTGGTTGTGATGCAGACATGGCAGGTGACTTGGACACTCGCAGGTCCACTAGTGGGCATGTCTTTATAGTTGTTGGCGGGGCCGTCTCTTGGTGCTCCAGGTTGGAGAACATTGTAGCACTGGGTACTATTGAAGCTGAGTACATATCAACTATGAAGCTTCTAAGGAAGCTATATGGTTGAGCAGACTTGCAGAGGATCTCAACATGTCTATGAGTACTCCTATGTTGGGATGTGATAGCCAGAGTGCTGTGTATCTAGCTAAGAATGCCATGTATCATTCACACACAAAGCATATAGATGTGCGGTATCACTTTATCAGATAGATTTTGGAAGATGGTCTAATCACATTGAGCAAGATCAAAACATAGGACAACCCTACAGATGTTCTCACTAAAAGTTTAAGCAAGGCTTAGCATGAGCATTGCATACGACTAGTGGGAGTTGGTTAAAGGTTCACTTCAGACCTTTAAGTGGGAGGTTGTTGAGATGTAAAGGTCCTTTATTCACCTCCGTGTATTGTATACGTGTATTATTATGTTGTACATGTGAATGCACCCTTAGGGCCCTAAGTATAAATACGTTTTATTTTTTGTGTATCAACACATTGTTGATACACCCAAATCAGCTCGTACTCTCTTTGTCACTCTCACTCTCACTCGCCTGCACACTTCCCCTGCTGCAAAACTTCACACTTCCGCTAGCCGCGCACTCAACATAAATGCTGTTGCTTATAGCTGAGACATCCAAATCAGTTGTTAGCTTATACTTGGATGCAATCGCCCAGCTGTGGAGGGTCTGAATCTACAATCGCCTCCTCAAAACTCACTCGTGGCTGGTTGCAATGGCTGAAAGTAGGCTGGCCATGGGTGCTCACAGCTCTCCCACATTTGCTACAGCAAAAGATCCTCTTGTTTTTCCTCTTCTTCAGCCTTTTACCAGCCTCTATGGGCAACTTTGCTAAGTGGCAGTCTTCCCAAACGGTTTTTTCAACATTATCCATCATTAAATATTAATTTTCAGCGTTTAATTACTAAAAATTAATCTAATAACTATTTCAGTGCCCAAAAAAAATCTGATTGGCCAATAATTAAATTGGCTAGGCATCTTTCACTTCAGAGTCTCTTTGTGCCATCTTTGACCATTAGATCGGCGTTAGGTACCATTAAACGCCACATCTCTAGTTTCACCAAACTAACACTTATGGCCAAATGAATGACCTAGGCCAACAATTGACACCAGATACCACCAAGTACCCACGCAACATAACTTACAGCAACTTTTGCCTTTGACATCTCGTGATTTTCTTGGGTCCCGGGCTCATAAATTTACTCTAACCCCAGTTGCACCTCACATGTACAACATCATGTGATTAAAAATTAATCCATATGTTAAAGTGAGGTTTCAAAAATACATGTCCTCATGACAGGAGCCCAAAGCTAATGTATGGCTTATTCTATCATAGTTTCCGTGTTGTAGGCCATCGTACTTCTTGTAGGTCATCTTGTCCTTTATCTAAAAAGGGGGGATGTAGCCACATTCATAATGTTGTGCTGGTAGATTCTTGGTGTGGAGGGAGGGGGGCTTGTAGAGTGTGTATGCTGCTACTCTCCACCTTGTCCTTTTTGATTCTGGTAGAGATTCAATCATGGTTTTTGTGTCATAGGCCATCCTACTTCTTGTAGGTCATCTTCCCCTTTATCTAAAAAGGGGGGGTGTGGCCACATTCATAATGTTTTACTGGTAGATTCTTGGTGTGAAGAGAGGGAGGCTTGTAGAGTGTATATGCTGCTACTCTCCACCTTGTCTTTTTGGATTCTGGTAGAGATTCCTGTTACCACAAGTGTTTTTGTGTGTACAATTTATATGCATTGTCTCTTTCATCCTTCTGCGAAGTATTACACTCCCTACATGGTACTAGATGTTCAAACTAAAGTTCACAATGTGTCCATTTTCTGCCGTACTGCTTTGCACTGATGATTCTGTTGATCTATTCATGGTTTGTAGATATTGTTCATTGCCTGCTGGTGTGCTTTTGGCACCTTGCATTTGACCAATGATTGTGTGGGTGTGTTTGAAGGACCGCTATCATTGAGGCGCATCCACCCTTCACAAGCAGCAATATAGTAGATTAATTTGTGCCCTGTTAAAGCACAATACTAGCATGCAGCACCTTAGCGTGCTCTTTAATCTGTTTACAGAGAAAGCAGTTCCTTGACTGTTTTTGGCGGTTTTATTTTATAATGCACTATTGAGATTGATAAGAATAGTCAGGCGATGCTCAATCTCAAGCTGGCAGTATCTTGTGTGATAATGAACTTGCAATTTAAAATTCACTCCAAACTTCTGTTTTAGCTTTTATGAATGCTTACAGTTGATATAATATGATTGGAACATTAAGAAGTGTTGATTGCTGGATGTTGCATGGCTTCTTCATTGGCAGGGAGGTGCTACTTTGCTGCACTATGGTGTTCAAACTGGATCCATGAACATCGTTAGGTGGTTCATTGAGTGTGGAGTTGAAGTGAACTCTTCTGACAAGGTGAGACATTTAACATTCTTTTCAATCCTTTCTATCTGAGCAGATGTTTTTCTTTTAGCTAACAAAACAATAGTGATGTTACAGTATGGGTGGACACCATTGCACCTTGCTGTTCTGACTGGAAGGGCTGACATAGTGAGACTTTTACTTGTGAGGGGTGCTGATAAGAATTTGAAAAACAAGGTGACATGTCTGAAAGTTCTATCTTCCCTTTCCTCTTTTGGGGTAGGCAGAGGGCCAAATGATTGAGTTGGATTCTTTTAATTGTTGGCAGGATGGATGGACACCTCTTGATCTTTGCTTTGCATTAGGTGGACCGTTCAACTCGGTTGAGGTTGCCAAAGCTTTAAAAGCCTATCCAAAAGTCAAAGTAAAGACTGGCATGATATGAAGGGGGTGTTCTTATTGATGTTTCTCAGTACAAACCCTTCAAAATATCTATTTGGAGTGTTTGCACTTGTTTGTTCAGCCCATGTTAGTACAGAGAGCTTGATGTGATTGGCAAGGTGCAGGCAGAAGCAAAGGTATACATTATTCATGTGTTTGATGAATATACATTTTGAAAGTTTCTGATATCAATCCTTCCAAGTATTAATTCGGTGTGTTTGTATTTGTTTATTCAGACCATGTTAATACAGATAGGCCAGGTGGAGCTATGGTCTACCGTACTGATTTGTTTGATAAATCCGCATTGTATAAAAGCTTCAAATATCAAAATTTTCCACCTTAGGTGTGGAGAGTCTGGACTCAGAATTGGAGTTTTTGGGCTTTATACTCTTACAAGTTGAGCAACTGTATTTGGAGTCTTAAATAACCACATGCACTAGGAACAAATTTGTGGAAAATATAGCTATCCCTACTTTGTTCAATGAACAGAGCCCAATTGCTACCATTTTGTGGTCCATGTCATGGACAACTTGAGCTGTCCACTTGCAATCACCTTGAAGAAACTTGATAACAAGCCAAAAAATAATGCAAAAATTTGATGAAGGTAGTGGCTTTAAGAAGTGAATCTTGAGATAAAAACAGTATGCCGTAGTTGGATGTGAACTCAATTACAATGGTCAGTCAAATCAAAGAGCAGTATGCCATAAGGTGGATGTGAAGCTGATTATTAGATGGACAATTAGCTGGACAATTGGGATAAAGAAAGAAATGATGCAAAGCTAATTATTAGATGGACAGTTGGGATTAAAAAAAAGGTGTCGAAAATGGTGGACTTTGGAGTAGCCACTAGCTATGCCAAGCTGAAAGTGCTCCTTCAATTGCCATTCAAACACTATGCACATAACACAAGTGCAAGTGCACGTATTGGTGGTCATTACTTCTAAGATGCTTAAGTTTCAAGTTGTATCTTAAGTCTTTTCAAGTGAGTTGTATCTTCAAGTTGTATCTAAGATGCTTAAGTCTTTTCAAATGATCATTACTTAATTTGCCAAGTTAATTATTCAACTAAGATGCTTAAGTTTTGCCAAGTGAGTGTTTACTTATGATTAATCAATCATTGATAAATTAGTCTTTAATTAGATTAAAATATTGGATAAATAATTAACTAGTTATTTACTTAGAACTTTGTTTTTGGTTACTTAGAGTCTATTTCTCTCTCATTTGAATAAAAAGGTTTTGGAGGTAGTCTTTTTTTTTTCTTTGTTGCAAAAATGGTAGGTTTTCGCCATGGAACATGAACATGTAGTATGTATGGAGTGAGAAATGCAATCAATCTTCTCCTATTGGTATGGGGAATCCATTGGGCAGCTCTATAACTCCACTTACAATAGATATTGTTGTTTTTAATCCAAACGTAATTAAAACAAGTTATTACAACATAATGGACTGAGGTTTTTTATTCTCATAGAACAAGAGAAGCACCCACACCAACATTATAAAATATGACGTACGATTCACTTTCTTTCTCTTTTAGTTAAAATGAAAGTGAAATCTTAAGTTTAAATGGTAGTTGATGTTAGAAAGATTGATCTTTTGATTTTTGGGTATTAAATCAATAGAATTGAGCTTAATAGTTGTATTGTATGAATCAAAATGATGAAAAGTAAGTTAAAACACAGTTGAAATACATCAAAATCAATCTAGAAATGAAATCATAAACGTAGATGATTATATGTTGAAAAATATGGCCATTTTAGTATTTAAAATAGTAGTTTTGACTATAATTAAGGATACTTCAAAAGATTTAGAAAATATTAATGATTATGTGTTAAAACATAGCTAAAACATGGTTAGGGGGACTTGTTTGTGATTTTTAATCACTATGGAGTTTTGATTACAGAGATAAATAAATTAAAAGGTTAAAACGATAAATTTTAAGCTTTTTTAGTGCATAATTAGTAAATACTATGAATAAAATTTTAATAGTGAAAATTTGTATGTGAGTTGTATTCACTATTAGGAATATTTGATTAAGAGGGTTTGTAGTTTTATGTGTTTAAGTAATTATTATGAATATTTCTATTTTTTTAGAAAAAATAAAAAAAAGTCAAGATAGGGAAATAATTTATGAGAAGTATAAAAAGAGGCTTTAGTTTATTTTCTTATCAAAATACATTGGTAAAATTTCATAGTAAATGGAGTTTTTTAAAGAGTACTTTGTTGATAAAATGACATTGAGGGTAGAAATGATAATTAGGGAATATTAGAGATTATATCAAGATATTAATAAATGTTAAGAATAAATTAGATATTTTATGCTAAGTACTATCTCTGAATTAAATATTGAAAATATTAGACTTAAAATATGGGTGGTTTTAGTTCAAAATGGAAGAGTTAAGATGTGAAACTAGAGAGTTTTGAGTAATTAAAATGGATATGTTGAGTTAAGTTTGTGTTGAAACTACATATGTGTAATTAGGCTATCATTTTCATGATCAATTAGAGACCAAACAAACTCTTTTAGTGCATCTTTGATTCTTAATTAGCACAATGGCTTTACATATAGCCATTTTGTCCAATTATTTGGGGATCTCTTAGGGGGCCATAATCTTTGGTGCATTGTTGGGAGAGGCAAGCATGTTAATTAAGGAGAAGGGAGGGTGGTATAGGCTATTGTAGTAATTTAAATATAATTAAAATTAAAATGTTAATGGTGAAGCAATTAGAAGGAATAGAAATGAAGGAAAGATATATGAGATCTTTGGATTATCTAAACTAAAAAACTTCCAAAGTATAACACCCTTGAAAAGGAACACATATTAAACTACCATAGGAATGGCAGGAGTAACATGTGAAGAGTTGTTGCTTGCTGAGACATGGGAAGAAGCTAAAGAGCTTAGGGTTAGAATCCTACACCTACTTGACCTACCCATACGACTTTAGGTACTTTAAGATTTGGTGAGAGAATTTAGAAATATAATACATACAAAGTTAAACAATTGTGTTGGCTTTTTCCTTGAATTGCCCCAAGATATTTAGCGGATTTTGTAACTAAGGCTAGAGACATTGAATTGGTGGACGGGCATAAATACTTTGGACCCAATTGTGGGTCAATGTTGAACAACTGTGCACTTGGAATTGGATGTTCTAAGATGAAGCAAAATGAATTTTGGCTAGCATTGCACTTCAAACTAGTTGATGGAATTCAACTCAACATAGTTAGTGTAAATGACTACTATGATTGGGTTTATAGATAATCATATACATGTCCTTTAGGAGAATAGATTGGGCCCACATGTCCTTGTGGGGGGGAGTATCTTAAGGTGTGAAATTAATATTTGACACAAAGGAAGTGAGGGAAGTGGCTAAAGTATTAGGTTAAGTAGAAAAATTGGATGATGATGTACCTTATGGGGACTAAAGATAAGAAACTACCTAACATTCTTCTGAAGTTGAGTCTACACAAACAAGGGCTCCTACAATAAGGTTGATGAAGGATGCGCAAGCTAGAGGAAGAAGCCAAGTACGAAAATGAATGAGCAAAAGCTAGAAACTTGCATGGACGAGAGAGAGTAAGAAGAAGATTGGAAAAGAGAACTGAAAGGATAGTGGAGGAGTTAGAAAAATTAAATGTTGAGTTACAAAATACCTTGAAAGGTGGGTTGGATTTATCATTAGAAAATGAAAAAGTGATTGGAGAGACATCTTCTGTTAGAACTGAGTTAGATTATGATTGGGAGAGGCAAGCAAGGAGCTTCGAGGGAACGAGTGGTACCAATAAGGGTAGCTCGAATAAGGGGTCAACTACAAGTGAGAGAAAAGAAGAGGATACAAAAGAAAAGGGTCAAAATATTGAAGATGATTCTAATAACGATTCCATTGAAATGATAGGATATTAGATAGAGAAAACCTCCACTAATCATGGAATAGAGGGTAACAATATAGACAAAATATTGGGCTCTTAGTAGACTATTTGTTGATCCAAAAGAGTAGGTTCCAATCTTCAAAGATTTAGAGGAAGAACTAAGAGTGTTATATATGGTTGTGAGAGCACTTGTGTGACTTACAGATTTCACATAATATTTTGGTCACTGATGACCAATATATGCATGTCCAATGGTTTGAAGTGACATGCATAGCAAATGAGATTTTTTTGATGATGATAAAAAACTTCACATATTTCCAATAACTCTTAAGGACGAATAAGCCTTGTAGTATGGGAGCCTTCCCATTGCCACTGGGGCTACTTATCTAGTGTTAAGAGAGGCATTCTTAAATAAGGTTAGGCAACAAGTGTTTAAGGATTGTTTATGTTTAGAGTTTGACTATCTAGCACAAAACCTAAGAGAAATTGTGAACATTACATTGAAAAGATGGAGACACTAAGTAGAAAGATGGGACAAAATTTTCCTTTTGAAGACATGCAAAAACGGAAATTAATTGAGGGATTATAGGAACTGTGAGGGATATGTAGGTCTTAAGTGGCTAGCAAATTTAGTAGACACAAAGATAGGAGCATGATATTGGGAGGACGTTCAATTAGGGGAGTTGAGGAGGAAGGGGTTATACACTAATCCTGGACTAGTTCCCTCAAGTATGTTATTATCAATGGTAGCTAGCATGCCATATGTAGGAACTCTAGTGGCTCCTTAGGCTGCGTATATGATAAGTGCCAATGTGGCACCATCATCAATGAAATACTCAAGATTAAATCTGTATTTGGTAACCCCAATATATTCCTCATCATCAACAATCACTACATCTATAGGACAGAGTGTAGATGAGTTTAAGGTGGCTAAGTTGATAGCCAAATCTTTGATAGACAAGAAAAAAGAGATTTTAGCTAAGGTAAACACCAATGTGAAGTGAGTTTGTAATGTCAGCCAACCTATTTGTGCAATGGGACCAAAGTCAATATCTAGTCAAAGGAATTCCACACCACTAAGGTGCAAGAAATGTCATGTTTCCATGGGCCTTTAGCAACAAAACGCCCCACACATAGTAGAGTGGTTCTTGATTAATTGAGGAGTTTTTTTGTGGGTATTGTTTGAGAAACAATCATGTGAAAGATCATTGTTGGGTTAAGAAAACTCGTCTATGATAGCAAGCAGTCCAAATGCAAACAAATTATAACTATATGGACAATCAAAATGTGACTTATTCGATAGGACCTCCTAATAATAGGCCATTTATACTGAGAGGTATGTTAGGGTACACCTTCAATGCCAAGGAATCAAGGACAAGGAAGATATTTTGGAAATGAGAGGAGGCCCTCACCATATAAAAACCTTAATTTTAGAGGGAATCATAATGCATGAACGAGTGTAGTATGTTAGAGATATAAGCAACCTAGACATGTGACTAGATTTTTCCCAAATGAGTAGAAGGGAAAGGATTATGTTCCTTTGTGTGCCAAGTGTGGTCATGAAGGCCATTATGAAAAGGATTGTTCAGGGGAAGATACATCTTCACAAAGCCAAGATAAGGGTAAAGGCATTACTAATTTGGTTGTAAACTTAGTAGAAATTGTAAAGGACTTGAAAATAAGACCAACCAAGGAAAAACATGTCACCTTTAACTCGGATGTAATGATTGCTATAATCACACGTTCCCAATCAAATCCAACAACTATTTTAGAGAAGGAATATGGTCTGGGGCTGCATGAACCTAACAATGACAAGATTGAGACTTCAAAGCAGGAGAGTCCCTTACCGAACCATTCAAAAGGTCATCATGTATAGAAATAAGTGAGACATTTGTCACCTAATTAAGAAGATCACCCTACTTTGTTGATTCCTTTAAATTTTCTAAAGATTAAGGAGAGAGTAGCTCCATTTCCTTAGGATCATCAAGTAGCTAAAGATCATGACAAGGATGAAGAGAAATCTTTTAATAGATGGGACAAATTGAAAAGTTTACAATTGTATACTAACTTGCAATGATTGCTAGAAATCACACCTACTTGTAAGAGAGTTATATTGTAGACTAGTACGATGAAGGGTGAAAAGGAGTATAGCTACGATTGTCTTGCCAAATATAAAGGATGATAATATGATTAAAGGTGTCCAACCTATAATGATTTTTGATTTATTCTTGGATCCAAGGGCTCATTTGTAGGCATGGAAGTGATGAATTATATGATATTTGGGGTTTAGCTAGATGATGGAGTAGCAGTGAAATTAATGACGAAAGAAACAATCCTTAAAATTGGGTTAGGTGGTAAAAAGGAGATTACAAGTGTTATTTTACATTTCGGTGATCAAAGGAGAGTGACACCTTTAGGTCTCCTATGTCACATTCCAATTGTGATCACAGGGTTGGACATAATTTTTAGCAAAGCACCACCTTAGTGGGTTGTACAATGTCATCCATCCCTTGTAACCAAAACATAGTTCTCTTTCTCATCTCCAACAATACCCCCTTCTTCTACCACCACCTTCTCTCCACTAGCCTTCTCTTTAATCACCATTGTCCACTGAGACATTACAAGGGAGGGAAGTTCATAAAGCCACAAGGAAGAGATGGAGCTATTGCACAAGAGAGAGAGATGCTAAGAGAGGAGGAGCCATGGTGAGTGATAAGTTAGAGAGAAGCTACAATTGTCACGATTGCATACCTCTCTTGAGCATTAAGTTTGATTGCATGTCATTATTGATCGAAGGTGGAGTGATGCATTGAGAGAGAGAGAGAGAGAGAGAGAGAGAGAGAGAGAGAGAGAGAGAGAGAGAGAGAGAGAGAGAGAGAGAGAGAGAGAGAGAGAGAGAGAGAGAGAGAGAGAGAGAGAGAGAGAGAGAGAGAGAGGGAGGGGGCCACTTGACACCCTAGCTCTTATGTTTTCCACCATGTTCTCAAGGGAGAAGAGAGGGGAGATTCAAAAAGGTGGAGGGTGGCTAGTTAATTCATTCGGTTGCTTTGGCCATAATCAATGAGTCAAATATTCTCTGGTTTGATTGTGGTGCTTTTAATTATTAGCTCCTTTTGATCGCTACCATGTGCATAGTGTATAGTGCACACTGTACAATGCACTTGTATATGTGTACATACATGCAAAGAGTGTATAGTACACATGTACACCATCTTTCACTAGCCTCTCATTGTACACTACACCATTGCACACACTGTAGTTTATCTTTTGCTGCAGTGTGTAACTGTCACATCCCTACACACTAATCCCCATGCACAATGCACTACACTAGTGTATATGTACACACATACATCCTAGCACACATGCACACCATAGTACACTATCCAATCTAGTGTGCACCATCTTGTACTAGTCCTTTGCATTGCACGATGCATCCTAGTGCACTCCACAATACACTAGCCTCAAGTTTCCACCCTAGTTTAACGCTCTTGTGCACTAACCCTTGTGCACTACACCTACATACACTATGTACTAACCTAGTGCACTAGTATGCCATGCTCATGTACACCACAGTGCACTAACTATTAACCCTCAAATGAACAAGGTGGAAAATCTGAAACATCTAAAGCAGAAGACAAGGCCAAGATAAAAGTGAAACAGAAGACGAAGACGGCCAAGAAGAATTTGGAAACACAAGAAGTGCAGAAAAGTCCAAAATCAAGAAAAAAGGCGCACGAGAAAAAGTACGAGTCTATACTTTTTGTAAAAAAGTGCAAGGTGCACCATGATTTATTTTAAGAGTGCCACTCTCACTCGTGCGATTTGTAAAGGTAGATGGGTGGTAGGAAGGAAGCTAGGAAGATAGGAGGACAATGGGAAAAAGGGCCTAGGCCACAACTGGCCATGTAAAAAAGGGGGATAAGGGGATGACCGCCCAAAAAGGAATTTAGGGTTTTGTATATAAAGTTGAAAAGTGAATGAGAAGCTCATTCTTGTGTATGACCAAAAGTGGCTTTTCTCCTCCTCCTCTTCTTCTTCTTCTTGTTATTGCTTGCTTGAGCTTGTGCTTGAGAGAGGGAGTGTAAGAGTGTGAGGGAGTGAGTGTGTGAGGGTGAGGGACCAGGGTGGATTAGCTCTCCGTCTTCTCCTCTCTTTTTCTCTTCTCTTCTCTTCTTTTCTCTTGCTTGCGGCAATGGAGCTTGGAGCTTGAGGATGGAGCTCGCTTGAAGCTTGCACTTGGATCGTGGAGCTACTAGAGTGCTTGGGAGAGGAGGTAACTCAATCAGGCATGGAGGTAAATTCACTACACCCGTAGAGATGGATGGCGCGTCGGCTATGTGAGAGGTAGCCGTTAGTGCTCGGCTTGGAATGCTTGAAACAATAAACGGTCCATCGGTCTTGGCGGTTGATAGCCGCTACATTTTGGTTATGTTGCCGGGACCAACAGATTCAAGCCTTGAGCGCTTGCGTACTTCGAATCGAGCATTGAAGTAGGGTTTTTCTCGAACAGGTACTTGAGGTAGATAGGTAGGAAGCAAGGGAGTTGAAGAGGTATTCAATTTCCTTAGCAAGTAAGTTTTTGGTTTTTGGATTTGGAAATGTAAGTTGGAGTAGTGCAGGCATTTGCTTTGTGATTTGGATGTATTAAGGTAGGAAAAAACACACAAAAACAAAGGAAAATAAGCAATAGGGTTTCTGCTATCATAACAAGGCATGAGGGTTTGATTTGTTTGCCGATTTGCATTTTGGAGTATATTTGCTATTCCAGATATATAGAACTCTTCCCCTCTATCCATAGCTTTGATCTGGAGGTATGTGCGATATACAATGACCTAAATCATGTGATTTGAACAATTTATTGTTGCGTTGACCAAAATCATGCCGTGATTGGCCCCCATCTGAGTGACGGCGATTCTGGATGGAGTCCCAGAATTGGCCCTTGACCCTCGTGTATTCAAGCACTCGGTCCACTACCACTTGGACGCCCACTGCTCAGCTCATCCGAATCGACCATTCAGAACAACTTGATATTCGGCCCTCGGCCATGCCGACTCAGCCCAACCCCACTCGGACAAGTTGACATTCGACCCAACCAAATTCACCATTTGGACCAACTTTGCACCCTTGTAGAGGGGGGCCCCTCCGCACCTCCCCCAAATAGGCTAGAGAGTAAACGTGCGCCATGACATATCCTCTAGATTAGATCCTAGTGTAGTAATGGCTCTGCATGAGCATAGACTCTTACTTGAAAAACAACAACCAAGAGCCCATACCTGAACAAAGACAAACAGAGACCCTAGAACCTCAATGGGCCAATCTAGCCAACAAGGGCAAAAAGGCCACACCACAAAAGCATGCCTATGTTGCATTTAGATTGCATCTAGTCAAAGCAGAATAGAACAACGTCAAGCTACAACTGGGAGGGTGACTAGACATGACCGTCCTGACGATAGATGCACCTTGAACGGCATTGCATAGATGACCCAAGACATCAACGGAGAATCCACATCAGGTTGTGCAGTCGGGGACTGAAAGGCATGTATCAGAAGGCTTAAATTTATAAGCCAAGGCCCGGAAGATGAAGATATAGTACCACTTGCTTATATTAGGGTCAAACTTGTTGAGATATCGAGCTCCACTCGTGATACGCCAGGGTGACCGTTGAGTACTTATGTCACCGACTTGTCAGTTGCAGACGCGGTTGGTACACCGCCGATGAATAATAGCTACATGATAGCTATCCTTATCTACTCTAGTTCGTGGCTCAGTTAGTATGCCACCTTAGTTAGTTGAGTTTGGTTTGAGACCCATACATAGGGTTCTTCTATTTCTTTGTACTTGAGTTCTTTTGGCTTACACAACTAAGAAGAGGAAAACTGTTTTCAGCCTCCACCCTTGTGTGTCTTCCCCCATTGTGCAAGCAAGAAAGCTTCAAGCGAGACTCCTTCCTTCTCTCCCACAATCTTGACATGGTATCAGAGCCTTGTTCGTGGTAAGGAGCTCAAGAAAGCAAGCCAAGCTCGCGGTGGTCTGGTAAGAGGAGCAGTGTTGCTTTCATTTTCTGTTTTGGGAGCAGATCTCTGCAGGTAGCACAGCCGGAAATTGCAGAAGTGCATTGTCTCAGGTTGAGACGCCCTTCGCGGTGAAGCAAGAGGGCAGTATATGCTGCGGGCGAGGGCTTTAGCCCTCGGCGACCTTGTTTTTTTGATTTGAGGCCATTTCGGGGCCTGTTTTGCAGACGGAAGTTTTCTGCGCGCACTCAAGAAAAGGCTCAGTTTTATGCTGTGCGACCACTGTTCTACAGGTCGGTGAAAAGTTAATGTAGAAATTGCATCGTATGCTTGTGCGCAGAGACATTGGGAGTTTCAGAATCATCCTTGGTTCCTGTTTATGCAAAATCGTCACTAGGAAGTGACTGTGTGGTCAAATACCACTTTCGCCAGTTTTGCAGATTTGCCCTTGTGAGGGTGAAGCTGTGTTTTTTGCAGTGACAGAATTTCTTGCAGTATTCTGTAATGGCGTCTGATTCTCTTTCACAGATTGTCACTGAAAAGCTTGACAAGAATAACTTCCAGGCATGGAAGTTTAGAATGACGAATTTCCTTATGGGAAAAGGATATTGGGAATTTGTTGCAGGAAATGAAGAAGAACCAGTTCTTCCTGATGTTCCCAATCAACAACAAATGCAGGCATTTAAAACATGGCATGAGAGAGCCATGAAAGTTATGTATTGGCTGTCTATCAGTATTTCAGACTCTATGATTGTGCATATTCAGGATGCAAGTACGCCAAAGGAGGCATGGGATACTTTGTCAAAAATGTATAGCACAAATACGCAAGCCAGGAAAATGCAGCTCAAGCAAGAGTTGCATAATGTGCAAAGAGAAAGTATGAGCATCAACGACTACCACATGAAGGTGAAGAAGATTGCAGATGCACTTGCTTCCATTGGGTCGCCAGTGGAAGATGATGATTTAGTTTCCGTGACCTTGAATGGTCTAGGAAAGGATTATGCACAGTTTCGGACATCCATTTCAGTTCGTGAAAGATTTCCTGATTTTGAGGAGTTGATTGCTCTTCTAATTTCTGAGGAACAGAGAAATGGTGGTGCATCTTCTTCAGGAGGAACTTCATAAGAAGCTGTCTTCTACTCAAATGCTGGAAGAGGTAGAGGCAGAGGTAGAGGAGGCCGATTTGGAGGCCGTGGCAGAAATCAGAATATGCAGCAAACTCAAGAAAACCAGTCCTATGGAGGAGGACGTGGTAACTCTAGAGGCAGGGGGAGCCAAAGAGGTCGTGGTGGATGGCAAAGAGGCCAAAATGCAAACAGTAATGTTGAATGCTACTACTGTGGTAAAATGGGTCATATGGCTAAAGACTGCTATAAAAAGCAGAATGACATCATGAATGGAAAACTGCAACAAGGGAATTATGCATCTTCTAGTAGACAGGGTGATGACAGAAATGAGCATTTGTTCATGGTGCAGCACATGAACAATTCTATGACAAGTGCAGAAGAAAGCAACGATGTATGGTATGTTGACTCAGGTGCATCAAACCACATGACAGGTCATGCAGAATGGATGGAGGATGCAAGAAAAATGGAAAAACCAGGATTTGTGGAGACTGGTGATGATACTGCACATCCTATTGTGCAGATTGGAAAAATACCTTTGTCTATGCAGGATGGGAAAAAGAAATACCTCTCCGATGTATTTCATGTTCCGAATATCACCAAGAATCTGGTTTCTGTTGGTCAAATGGTTGAGCAGGGCTTGCAGGTCAGATTTAATCCTCATGGATGCTTTGTTGAGGATACGAAAAATAAAGGTCGCTTGATAGCAAAAGGAAAGAAGAAGGGTAGAATGTTTACATTGGATGCAGACATGTCTGAATTGAGTGCAGCAATGTTTGCACATGGGACCGGTGTAGTTGCAGATATTGATATCTGGCATAAACGCATTGGTCATGTTAATGTACAGCAACTTAAATCAATGCAGGCCCAAAATATTGTTGCACGATTGCCAAAATTCAAGGTTGCAGAAATGCATAAGGTATGTGAAGCCTGTCAGTTTGGAAAACAGGCAAGGAAACCATTTCCTAGACATGTTCAAGAGAGTGAGAAGCCATTGAAATTAATTCACTCTGATGTGTGGACAACTAAAGCTGCATCTCTTGGAGGCTGTCATTATTTTGTCAGTTTTATTGATGACTATAGCAGAAAAGTTTGGGTGTATTTTATGAAAAAGAAAAGTGAAGTTTTTGGGCATTTCAAAACCCTTAAAGCTATGGCTGAAAAAGAAACAGGTCTGCAAATAAAATACCTAAGGTCAGATGGAGGGGGAGAGTACCTCTCAAATGAGTTTGCAAAGTTCTTGCAGGAGCATGGCATAAAGCAGCAATATTCATGCAGTTATACCCCACAACAAAATGGAATTGCAGAAAGGAAAAACAGGCATATTGGAGAGGTATCTCGTGCCATGCTCAATGAAAAAGACTTGCCAGATTTTTATTGGGCTGAAGCAGTTGCTACAGCAGTCTACATAATGAACAGGACTCCCACTGCAGCAATACATGGAATGACTCCAGAGGAGAGGTATACTGGTAGGAAACCAGATATTTCTCATTTGAAAATTTTTGGTTGCATTGCCTATGTACATGTGCCAGATGAGCTGAGATCCAAGTTGGATCCAAAAGCTGAGAAGTGCATCTTTATTGGTTACTCTCTGCAGCAAAAAGGGTATAGATGCTATAACCCTTCTACTCGTAAGTTTACAGTGAGCAGAGATGTTGTTTTTGATGAGATGAGTAGCTGGTATAAACCAGTAAATGTGATTGATGATGTAGATGCACAAAATGGTAATGCTGCACAGAATTCACAGCAGCAGTCACAAAATATTAGTGGACCTGGAGCGTCCTCTAGCAATGGTTCACATTGTTCGCCATGGACAGGCAGATTGAGATCAGGAGAATCTTCTCAAAGCAATGCAGATAGTGGTATGCAGGTATCACGAAAAGGAAAAGAGAAGGTTGATCAGCCCATGTTTGATGTGAATGCAGGTCACTCTTATGTGGATGGTGAATCCAGTGGCTCAGAACAGAGCATTGATGATGAGTTGGGTATCCCTTCTATTGTTACACCTGGAGTAAGGAAGACCAGGGATGTTTTGAGAGCACCTGGGAGTGAACCTACTTTGCGCAGGTCTACGAGAGCTAGGTATCCTGTGGATAGGCTGAAATATGATGGATTTACAGCCATTCACTATGCATATATGGTCAAAGTGATACAGGAACCAGAACCCACATCTTTTGAGCAAGCCATGGGAAAAGAAAAATGGGAGAAAGCCATGGATGAAGAAATGGATACCTTGGAAGCAAATGCTACATGGGAGTTAGTACCTTTGCCTAAAGGTAAGAATGCAATTGGCTGTAAGTGGGTTTATAAGGTGAAGCACAATGCAGATGGTTCTCTGAACAGATACAAGGCAAGATTAGTAGTCAAGGGGTATGCACAAACATATGGGATTGACTATGAAGAAACATTCAGTCCAGTTGCAAGGATGGCAACAGTAAGAGCAGTCATTGCTATGGCTGCATCAAAGGGATGGTCTTTACATCAGATGGATGTAAAGAATGCCTTCTTGCATGGTGATTTGCAAGAAGAGGTCTATATGGAGCAGCCACCAGGTTATGTGCATGCTGTTCATCTTGAGTTTGTTTGTAGGTTGAAGAAAGCCTTGTATGGCTTGAAGCAAGCACCTAGAGCATGGTCTGACAAGATAGGACAGTATCTTGTCACTATTGGCTTTCAGATTTCCAAGGCAGATTTCTCACTTTATGTGAGAAAAACAGAGAAAGGTATTATGCTACTTGTCATTTATGTTGATGATTTGATTATGACAGGTGACAGTGATGAAGATATCCTTCATGTGAAAATGCTATTGAAGCAGAAGTTTGAGATGAAGGATTTGGGAGAGCTGCGTTATTTCTTGGGCATTGAGGTGATTAGATCACCAAGTGGGATACAGCTCTTGCAGAGGCAGTATGGATTGGACATGGTGTCCAAATATGGGATGACAGGCTGTAAGCCTATTTCAGTTCCTCTGGAGCAGAATGTGAAGTTGAGCACAGATGCAGGTGAGCTTCTAGAAGACCCTACTATGTACAGACGCATAGTAGGAAGTTTGATTTATATGACTATTACCAGGCCAGATTTGAGCTATACTGTTGGATTGGTAAGTCAGTTTATGCAGGCTCCAAGGAAACCACATTTGGATGCGGCTAGACGCATACTTAGGTATGTGAAGTCCACATTGCAGTATGGACTATTTTATGAGACTGGGGTTCAGATACAGTTGCATGGATACACTGATGCTGATTGGGCTGGTAGTATTTCTGATAGACGATCTACCAGTGGATATGTATTCTCTTTTGGGAGTGCTGCAGTCACTTGGAGCAGCAAGAAACAGCCTACAGTTGCCTTGTCGAGCACAGAGGCGGAGTACAGGGGTGCAGCAATGGCTGCATGTGAGGTAGCTTGGTTGCATAAGCTACTTTATGATATGCATCAGTCTACAGATGGGCCAGTTGTCATTTATTGTGACAACATGAGTAGTATACATTTGGCAAATAACCCAGTCTATCATGCTAGAACAAAGCACATTGAGGTGCATTATCACTATGTGCGAGAGAGGGTTTTACTAGGTCTTATTGATCTAGTTTATGTCAGCACAGAGGATCAGGTAGCTGACATATTCACGAAGGCATTGGGCGCAGAGAAGCTGCGCAAGTTCAGAGACCTGCTTGGTGTGCAGGAATTGGGATTGAGCTCGAGGGGGAGTGTTGAGATATCGAGCTCCACTCGTGATACGCCAGGGTGACCGTTGAGTACTTATGTCACCGACTTGTCAGTTGCAGACGCGGTTGGTACACCGCCGATGAATAATAGCTACATGATAGCTATCCTTATCTACTCTAGTTCGTGGCTCAGTTAGTATGCCACCTTAGTTAGTTGAGTTTGGTTTGAGACCCATACATAGGGTTCTTCTATTTCTTTGTACTTGAGTTCTTTTGGCTTACACAACTAAGAAGAGGAAAACTGTTTTCAGCCTCCACCCTTGTGTGTCTTCCCCCATTGTGCAAGCAAGAAAGCTTCAAGCGAGACTCCTTCCTTCTCTCCCACAATCTTGACAAAACTCACTGTAAAAAGAGAGCATAGTGTCGATGCTCTCATCGATGAAGGAGTTGATTTTAATATCTTGACCTATGAAGCATGGACCCTACTAGGCCAACCAGAGCTCACACCAACTGATGCAACTCTTAATCCTTACGACACATACCCACAAGCACTTATAGGGAAGTGCGAAATCCTTGTAACTATTGAGACTCAAATCTTGCCTATCCTATTCCATGTTCCTCCAAATAGTGCTAATTGTGGAAATGAAACCGTCCTAGGATGACCATACAAAAGGGCGACAAAGTGTGAGGCCGACTATGTAGCACAAAGGATATACTTGACACTACCGGGTGTGAGGATAATCACAACCTTTAATAAGGGTGACCTCATCAAACCTCGAGGGAAAGACAAGGAACATTCTGCCATACCAAGCAAGCCTAGTAATGAGAGCAAGGACTTGTTGAAAGAGTTGATACAAGCGTATGTGGAACAGACGAAGGTATCGATGGAGAGCCAACACAACGCCGAGATGGATATCCAAAGCATTGCTACATGCTCAAGGGTATTACGCAGGTAACCGATGGATTTGGGTACCAAAACCCCTGCTAAATCATCTCTGTCACATCTAAAGAACAGGACGTATCTGGAGCAAAGAAGCAGAGGAGGAAATCTAAACAAAAGAACAAGTTCAGCGAGTCAAAGACATTGGAGTGACAGAGCCCTTGACGATTGAAGTCAAGAAACCAAACGAGACTGCTCGAAGGATAGACCCCCAAACTAGTGTGCTTAACAAGCGAATATCAGATGTAATCGTTGAGGATACATGAAAGTCACTAGTGTCCAAGGAGCCTTTGATTTCCCAAGAGGATAGCGAGCATCATAAGCACAACATTGCTTATGGTGAGGTTGATTGGTCAACAAAGCAAATGACAGAATCATCTAACATCCATGAGCAAATCTTCTAGCCAGTGCCAAGTCCCCCTAGGAGTCCCAAGTCTCCTACACCCTCTTTCCCTAACCGGGCAAAGGAAGCACATCAGCAGTCGTCAAGTGCACGCTCAATCCCAATCTCTATCACCATCTAAGCTTCCCCATATCCAAGAGGTGGGACATAACACCACTCTTAACTCTTAGCCTAAGGATATGCATGTGCAATCCATTATGACTAGCTCAATTGATGCTTGATCTGCACAAGTGAATGCGCAGAAGGCAACAAAAGACATGGCCACGTTTGATCTGCTTGGGGACTTGACACCATAGTCTACCAATAGTGGCAAGTCCACTGAACTAGCCGGTACTACTTCCAATCAGGAATCATAGCAGTCACAGCCTTTGGTCGTGGCGATGTCTCTTGCAGAACATGTCCTTAGCAATTCACCCATGGAAGAGGTGTCGCAATCAACATACTTGACACCTCTAGCATTGTCAAAGCATCTAAAGCCTAGGATTGAGAAGAAACCTCTCAAAAATGTGGCCAAGGAGATGGCACATTTGACCAATCAACCTAGCAAGGTTGTCCAGCAAGTTGCAGCCACGTCCCATGAGGACACACCAGAGAAAGAGAAAGCTGAGGCCCAACCAAGCATATCAATGGCTGACCTAGTTCAAGGTCCTAAGTCTTTAAGGGATACACCTTCATTAACCAAGAAAAAGGGGGCAAAAAAAAGAAGTTACAAGTGGTTAGGGACACCAAGAAGATGGAGACCAAGAGCACGAAAGGGCTTGGGAATAAAGCATCGAGTCCACTCACTAAGGAACCCATGGCCATCTCTCTTAACAATGGTGAGACCTCAGACACATCCATGTATTCTAATAAGTCAAAGTAGCCATTACCATCAACGGTTGCTTGCAACACTCAGTCCATTGACAACATAAATTACATTGACCAGTCAAGAGTAGATACAACACTGTCACAACAGGTTGACAGAACTACACCAGTCACATCCAAGGGAAACCATGACACAATAGCAACAAAGCCTCAGGAGAAACATGAAAACCCCGAGAACATAAGAAATCCTAGCATTGACCGAACTTGCTCACCTAGACCCAACCTCCCAGCTATGCTTACGCCTAGAGAAACTCCTAGAACCTTGCAGGAGATGGCTACCAAGCAAGTCTTCATAGAACATAGAAGTGCCACATAATACTTAACTGAGTTGGATGCTAAACTCAAACTATTCGCACGTGTCTACATCTTGGTAGACATGGGTACATTCCCTAAGGAGCAGCTTGAGGAATACTTGCCATTTCCTCTATCCTGGGAAGAGTAATAATATCTTAATGAGAACTATGACAAGCTCCTACATGAACACATGCAACTCATCTTTGATGAGGAGGCTGATGAACTACGCATAAGTGTGACATTCAATGAAGTGCTTTGCCAACCAAATCTCTTAGAGATAGAGCAACTTAAGCAACAATCAAAGGGCCGAAGGAAATTTGAAGAATGTTGGTTTGAAAACCGTGTTACGATGGCCAAACTAGGAGCCAAGGTCTCAGAGGAGCGATCGGCCAAATGGCGGTCTCAAAGAGACCCAACCTATGTGGCGCCAACTTCATTCCGAGTGCTGACTGCTATTCAAGATATGGACTTAGCTAGAACTAGCCAAGAGAACTCTCTGGCTGATAAGGTTCTCAATGAGGAGGAGCTACATGTTGCAAGTAGACTTGGACAAGGTACCATGCTACTCGAAGTTGCAAAATACTTGTTGTTATTAGGTAGGCTGCCATGAGTACTGGATACGTGTGCCACACTCCAGTACAATCATGAGTTCTACAATTGGTTTTTATCCTCACAAAGTGACATGGATTCATAAACGTGTATGTAAATAAACAATGAGTTTCAAGACTGTGCGTAGATAGTACCAACACACACAAGCAATGATAGTAAAGTGCAGGGAGAAAAGTTTGGGTTTGACAAGCTGAGCCCCTGGGGTTCTCCTCTCACCACACGTCTAGAAGTTGTGGGACCGCTCTCACCTCCAAGTGGAGGGCATGTAGTCCTCATGGCTGCCATGGGAAGCCCTAACCAACATCTCTGAGGGTATACATAGGGCACCGTCCCATTCTATAGGCTTTTCCTGTTTCCAATCCATCCTTTCAAGAGGACAAGCCCTGCCCCATTCCATCACAACTAGTCTGTGCAACTAGGAGTGAGAAAAGATTTGCTATTGGCTGGAAGACGCCCCGCAGTCAAGGCACAACTAACATAATCACGAGGGCCGTCCCTCTACAACGACTACTGCATACCTTACCTCACCCCTTCTTCCTCGTCATATATACTTGATAATCCACTGTTTAATCCCTTTCATGCGAATAATTCTATCCTGCCTCAGAGCCTAACCCTTGGTTCACTTTTTGCAGGTTCCCCACAATAGCCGTCATGGAGCACACAGTGCAACTGGCTTGCAAGGAAGCTCTCCATCGTCGGAGGGAGCACATGCCTCAAGCTCCTCCACCACAGCGCTATGTGCCTACCCTTAAGAGGTATGCACCAAAACGAGGCCTCAAGCGACACCACCCAGGATGCAGGCCAAAAACTCCCCAGGTCAAGAGGATGAAGGCTCAAGGGAATGCCCGAGGGGTGGCAACCCCAACCGCACAGGCCCTCACCAGACATTTGGGCACTAGGTGCTCAAAGGAAGAGAGAAGGAAGCTCAAAATAAGAGGGAATTTGATGAATTATTTAAAAGAATTCTTGAAACGGCAGCAGCCAGGGACTACAAAACATTGGGGTCCTAGCCGATATCTCCCCTGTCCGACCTGATAGGAGCCCCTCACCAGCAACGCCCCCGTCTCCTCATCACCCAGACTCACCCTGCTTCATACAAATAGAATAGCCCTTGTTTTGTATAGAATGCTTACCAAATGCTCTCTTGCCGCAGCTTTTTGTCATTAAATGGTTAAAGGGGCAAGCTTCCCAATTGTACAAACTTCCCTTCCTAGTACCAATACATGTCACGTCTTTAACAAGTGTCAGTTATATGCATCGTAGTCAACACCATAGGATTTAGATAAAGTAATATCTTTTTGTGTTGCATCTATTCATTATAAATGATGCATGTGACTTGCATATACTCTCACGAAGTGTCAAGTGGATGTAGGACGACAATACAGGTCTTCGTACGGAAGCCTCACTGCCGGAAGCGAAAATCACCCTTGTCGATCGCCTATGCTGCATGGCCCAAAGCACAATCATTGGCCACTCTCTCCTTCTAGGTCAAACTTTACACCTCGCTCATGGCAGTTAAAACCTCAATTGTACCGATATTGCATGATAAAGAGGTCTTAGAAAATCTCATGTGTATCTCCTCATCTCAACAACTGTCCCCCTCGCAACGAGGCTAGTAACACAAGCATGGGTGTAGTATCCATCTTCACAACCTTGAATATCAACATTTCTTAATCCAAAGGAAAGGCTGATAGCCTCAACGTATTGCAATGGTTGTATTCATATTATATTTCCACAAAAACCAAAAAAAAAAAGAGAAAAAGAAAAGAAAAGAAAGAAACAAAAAAGCACTCATAATCACAGCACACCCAAGCATCCTTTGCAAATCGTGGGCCAGATGCCACTTGGTTTGATGGAGTAGTTAGGTACAAGACATCCTCATGCTGTCATCTTGAGCTTCCAACGTCAATAGTATTTATCTCTAATCTCTCTTAGTCTCTATCTTCCTTCTCTCTCTATTCCTCTCTTTTTCTCTCTCTATTTTTAACTCTCTCTCACTTCCTATCTTTCTTCTCGCTTTCTATCCATCTCTCTCTCGCTCTCTATCCCTCTTTCTCTTTCTCTCTCTCTCTCTCTCTCTCTCTCTCTCTCTCTCTCTCTCTCTCTCTCTCTCTCTCTCTCTCTCTCTCTCTCTCTCTCTCTCTCTCTCTCTCTCTCCTTATCCTATCTTTACCTCTCTCCCTCTCTATTGCTCACTTCTTACCATCTCATCCTATATTTCCTTCTTCTTCTCCTCTTCTCCACTATCTCCTCCTCCTCTCGTCCTCCAGTCGACTACAACACCTTGCACCACAACGATTGTCTACATCGATCACCTGCTAAACGGGCCAAGTGTTTCTAATCCTACTCGTGTACATGTGTGTATGTTACGTCTTAAGTGTGGGGATGTCAAGGGCCAGTGTCTATTAGTGTATAGGCCTTTTAGGTTGTCTTCACTTGATTCGGTAAAATCATAAGTGGGAATGCATTGTTGGATACCTTTTTTGATCTTTTTTCATGTGAACATCCCTTTTTGATACCAAATATCTCGTTTGAGTCATTGAGCCTATTCCCATTATTGCCCTGCCACTTTTTCTTTTTTCTATATCTTAATTTAATATATGTATTTTTTAAAATTATTATTTTTTACTTTTGTGTGTTTCAACATTTCCTTGTGCATGTGTGCACATCCATTTTTCACCTCGTGTCATGTGCTATCGTGTCTACAACATGTTGCATCTACTTGTCCATGTTCCTGTGCTCCATTTTGGCTCCTTCAATGCAAATTTTTAAATCTTGCCCAACGTGCATGTATGAGATGCGGGGGGATGCCCAGCCACTTATTTATTTATTAATTATTTTCTCTCTCCCCTTTCCGCCATCTTCTTCTCTTCCTATTTTTTCTTTCTCTTTTTAAATTTTTTTACAAATGAGAAAAACAACAACATTAATTTATTTTTCTCTCCTCCCCCTCCCTCCTCTTGTCTCCGTAACCACCACTACTATTGAGCCCTATGTTACTATCATTGGGGAACTGCGCACCACCACAGGCCACCCCAAGTGTTTGAAGCTACTGCTCTGCTCGCCCGCCATGCCCACTGGTGCTATCACTGTGTCCAGTTCACGTCCCTTTCGTTGCCTCCTCTCGTGGTTCCTTTGCCACCCAACTCGCCACCCTTCTTCCCCTTCCTTCTCCACTCATCCGCCTCTCCCTCTTTCCTTCTGCCCCCCTATCTTGCCCTCCCTCCCCTCCCCTCCCTTTTTCATCTTGTCATCCATCGTGCCATGGAGTCGAAGGTGTTGTTCACAACTAGTCATCTAGGTACCCACCTTTTTTCTCGACAATCACCAATTTCCAAAACACGTTTGTTTTGAACCAAAATAAAAAGGAAAAAAACCCTCAAACACATAAAAATATTTAGAAATGTAAAACACCTTTAGAAAACCATTCCAAAAAATCATGAAAAAAATCCAAAAAATAGACTACTCATCGGTCCATTTTTCTCCAAATTTAAAAACTAAAATTTACATAAAAGTTTGAGAAATCCCTAAAAAACCAAATAAAAAGCTCAAAAAGTACAATAAAATAATTCAAAATTGATCTTTTTTGAAAAATATTCCAATAGAAAATACAACAAAATATTTTTTATTTTTCCATTTAAGACATGAAAGAAAGCACACAAATACACTAACAAAGCCCATACAAATAAAAACAAACTCAAAAAAATTCACCAAAAATACAAAGCAAAATCAAAACTCGCTTATATAAATTCATACATATGTGAGTCTATATCACTTTTTGTTTTGTCCATTCTGATTTAGAAGAGTTTTTTAAAAATTTAATTATTTTATAGAAGGTTGAATAGCTTCTAGTCACCTATCTGTTTGTTTCTTTCATTGATTTTTGGCCATCATGGGAGTTGTAGAGTTGTGTCCCTGTCACCATTTTGCCAACAGACCTTGCGGATGTCCCACACACTGCTAGGTTTATTTCTTTTCCTTCATTAATGTGCATTCTAACACATAATTAAATTGTAAATAAAATTAATTCGATTGTTGCATCCACGGAATTAACAGAGTGCACTCTGTAAGTTGTAATTAAAATGAACCAACTGCTAATAGTAAAAGGAACCCTCATTGTTACACAAGCACATGCACTCTAAGCTTAAATTAAAATCAACTTCGACCATCATGCATGCATGCACTCTATGCCATAGATAATCTAAATGTGAAAAGGAAATTGCATTTGTAGAGACCCCAAGTCCAGTCTAGTGTGAGTGAAGATGGGATGCAAAATCAGACTCATTATGCATTAACATGTAAATTAATAATGAACTGCAAACTAACTTTCACATGCAAAAGGAATTCATGTAGTTTTCACTCATCCACTGTATTGCACCTTAAGATTGACACTTTGCACTTACAAGGATGGTATTCTCAATCAACATTGGTCTTATCAGTTGGGCTGTCCATTCTGGTATTCAGTCGATGGTTTTGTTATGAGTTTGTTTTGATTTGTCTCTCTAGTTAGAGTTAGGCATATGATGTGATTTTGCCTATATTTGATTTGAGTGTTTGACTACGGGGACCAAGGTGCATGCATGTTTGCATATCACAAAGCTTTTGATGGCATGAGTGTGTAGGTTATGTCAAAATTTTTATGTAGGTTGTGGTTTGCTTGGGGGATGTCTAGTTTAGTCTTGTCTGTATTGGTATTTTTCCCTAATTTTTTTCCTCAATAGTGTTATGTGTCTTTGTTTTTGCAAGAATTTCCTATCTCTTTTTCTTGGTTATGTGTGTGTGATTTTGCATGTGTAGTCTGAATGGCACCTCCCTATTAGTGGTTCAACATGTCCCACTATACTAGTTCACGATTTACTCCCTCCTATTGGATGCTGATTGTATTTGTTGAGCTAGCCTTCATTCCTTTGTTTCCTTAAAATTCCCTCTAATTGATGCCAAGCTTTGCTATTCCTTCTTGGAGTCCTACAAGAAACATATAAGCTTGGTATATGGTTGCAAGTTTTGTTTATCCACTACCAACATCAGTGAGGCCTTATTCTTGACCCTTGCTGCTTCCCTTGTGCCTAGTGGTAACCATCTATTATTAAGTGAGGTGATCCTTGCCCTCCTTCAAAAGGAGAACTCTTCTCAATTGGCACCAAACAAGTCATCACCAATTTAGAGGTATTAGTGGCACACATTTCCTCTTCCCTATGGAAGTAGTTATGCCAATTCTTATAGGGTTGATTTGTGTTTGGCAAGCCTATGCTCAAGTGCTTGTCTAAAGAGCTATTTACTATTTCTGTTAAGATCCTCTGGGGAGCTAAGCTTAATTGGGCCTCATTCATATTAACCAAAATGGAATAGCACTTCCAATGTGTTCATAGAAGGGTCAACTTAGCACTATCTCGTGTGGGACTTTCTTGCAGAAAGTGATTACACTTGTGCCTCCTTTAGGTGGTGTTCTTGTGCTTGATCCTACCCCTCTTCCCCAGCAATCTCCCCCTTCAATTCCCTCTCCTCTTCTAATGAAAAACATCTCATATTCCAATGATGAGCCTCCTACCAAGTTTGTTTGTAAAAAGAGCTCCCCTACATAGGGTCCTTCATGTCCTGCTTTTGTACCTTCCCTTGTAGCATAGATTCTTGTACCTACTATGTCTGGTAGTTCCCTTCCCTCATTCCTTTCCTACACAAACTTATTTGTAGCACAAAGGGAAGGCCAACTAGATTCCCAAATTCCATCTCCCCTACTATAGACAATGATAGGTGGACCTATGCTCTCACAACTAATGTCTAACATCCAAGCTACAATGGAAACAAGAATTACTTTTTATCTCTAGTCTATATATATAGGTGTCTGTACCACTCTACAAGAAAACATAGATTCCTTGACCAATCAATTGAGCAAGACATTACAAGATTTGGCTTCAAAAAGATATACTTAGAGTGACATATGTAAACAAATTCAGGAAGCTACTACTCTGATGGATTCTCATAAAGCTACTATTAAAGAGCTTGAAGCTAAAGTTGCAACCTTAGAAGGTAAGGTGTCGATTACTAAAGAAAAGGATGATGCTTTGGCAGACATGCTTACTTTAGTCACAAAGCTTGGTGTACATGAGGGTCAATTGAAACATTCCCACAAGACTGTGGAGTCCTGAAAGTAGACTATTGATTAGTTGTAGTCTAAAATAGCTACCCTCTATGTTCCCCTACATGCTCCTATTATTTCTTTTGTTGTGCCTTCTAAGGAGGAGCTAAAACATTTACAGTAGTAAGCAAAGTTGTGTGACACCTTCTCTACTAACGTCAAGTGCCTACAACACCTATGAATTGTGTTCAAGAGGATTTCACTCATTATATTGATATTGTCTTCCCTCTGCCCCCTTCTTGGCTCAAGTACCATCAACAACAATTTTCCTTGTGCATCTATTTGAGTAATGTGGATCTAGAGCCTTTAGACGATGGGTGGCATATCCCTTGGTCAAGTGATTTGCTAAAGTCAATCTTTGATAGAGTAGTGGATGACATGCTTGATCATGTAGCAAGATTGCTCTCTTTTATGTACATTCAAAAGGGGACTTATGGATTCTAGATGACGAAGATGTAAACCTTTATGTAGGGGATGTGATTTTACAAGCTGTTTTGTATGTGCATTCTGTGGAGTTGGATCTCGTAGATGGCTTACAAAATTATCATCCATGCACATTATAATGTTGAGGCCATGCTTGGCATCCTCGTTTGGATGATACTGCCATGGACCCATGCCATTGACATAGTACTTTCTATAAGTTTGATATTCAATAGTTACGTGCCAAAGTGTTGAAATATATTACTAATAATCCCTAATTCATAGAGGAGTTTTTCCATATTTTTAAATTTTGTTGCTCTATTTATCCACATGATCGTAAGGAACTCATTTCTCATTCTCTCATTGTCTATCACCTTCCTTCTAACATTTCCCTTCTTACTACTAATCATGATTCTATTGCCATCTTATCTTTCACCTTGCCCTATCTCCTTATATTCGTGTTTTTATCACATGGCCTTTCATTTTACTGATCCCACAACTTCTCCTACTCCTACAAGTCCTTTCCCTATTATTCCACCTATTCTATCAACTTTTTCTTCAGATTTACTTCGATCATTTTTGTTATCCTTCCCTCCATTTCTAGCATTCTTATCCCTTCACCTACCTTCCTTTTATGACTTGTCATTTCGACCTCTCCAATGTTCTACTCTTATTTCCATTCCTCCCTCAACTAATTATATTAATAACTTTCCACCTCAATTTTTTATGGATACTCTTGGTTTTGACCATTATATACTTTGTCGACAATAGTGGACATTGCATGATTCCTTGATAGGACCAATGTTTAATTGGACTCTCATTCCAAGAACTTGGGAGACTCCTTTGACTTGTTCAAGTTTTTATATTCAATTTGCTTGAGTGCAAGCTCATTCAAAGGATACTTTTGTGCAACTTGCACCACACTTTTATCGATATTTAGCTTTCATGCATTAGCAATCTCTATAATATACTCAAAGACTAGGTTTATCATCTTGCTAGAAAGAATGCAATGTTTGCAATTTCTTCAAAATGTACATCTACATTTTGTGGATGAGAGTAAAGCCCTAGAACGCCTCAAGCTTAGTATGCGATTCAAGAAGAAGTATCTTCATCCGAAAAAACTTGCATATTATTTTTGTGATGTATCATCATTATTAAAGAATCTTCTTCTTTTTGCTCTCCATTTTTGGGGGCATTTGCCATTTAGACTACCTTGTCTTGTGAATGTGAGTTCAATGCTTTGTGAATTATCCTTGCCCCCCTGAGGAGTTAAAGACGAAGTTGAAGTTGATTAAGATGCTAGTACTTGATAAATGGTTCTTCTTGGATGGAAGGAAGAAGAATAAACATCTTATATCCTTTACCAATTTGTTATGGATTTTATTTTTTTAGGATGAGTTGATAGATAACAATGTTTTCCTTTCATCAAAATTGTTTTGCAAATGCATGTGATTGGTTCGGGACATGGATTTGTTTGAGCTAGAGCTCGTGATTGAAGATGGTTATTTTAGAGCTTTTATTCTCTCTTTTCCAAGGTCACAAGGATGCCTCCCTTAGCAAAGTGTGGGGATATTATGTTGAGGGCTAAAATGATAGAGTTTTAAGCTATTTTTTGTGGGAGCTTGGGTGATTTTTGATTTATTTGAGGTATGATTGATTGGTTTTTGGATGCTTTGGAAGTGTTTTAAAGTGTTTTGGGTTAGGTTGAATATTTTTTAGAGGCTTATGATGGTTTTTGATTGAGTTATGATATTTAGTTAGGTTCTATTGTGTGTCTATTTGGTTTTGATAGGTCTATTTTTGCCTCTGTTTTCATATGTTTTCTTTCTGTTTGAGAGGCTATGATTGTAAATGAGTGGTTTGAGGAATGATTGAGAGTGTGTTGGATGGTTTTTAATGGATTGAATTGGTTATAATTTGAGCTGAATGGTTTTTTGTACTTCATGATAACTTTTTGTCAAGCTTCTATGGATCTTTTGTTGTCTTCTATATGCTTTTGTGAGTATTCTATTTGATGGAAGTTTAGCTTGGGGATGTTTTCCCATCTTGAAAAGATAAGAATGGAAGCTCTCAATAGCTTGAAGAAGCAAAGAAAGTAGAAATTGAAGACTTGAAGTGAAAACTGAAGTGACAGTGACAATAGTGAGCCTTAAAAGGACATTGTAGTGGCTCTGGTGACTCTTCATATCAAACATATCTCTTGGGAGGTGTATCCACAACCAATAGAGGATGATTGAGAGTTATTCGTTGTTATTCTCGTATATTATTGAGAAAGAGAATTCATGAGAGAGATATTGTATGAGACATAGCCAATTTCTATTAAAAAACATCGTATCTACATGAGAGAGATTGAGAGAAAGACTATGAAGACTATGAAGATGATAAAATATGAATACTATGTGATGAATTCCATTCAAAGTTGAGCACTACTTTGTGTTTTTTTGAAGAATATACTGAAGATTTGTTGTGATAAATCCATGGGAGATTCATTCTATAATTATGTTTGAAGATTTGTTATTTATGGTGTTCTTTTTCTTCTTGTGGTTGATTGAAGTATGAAAAACATGCTTGTTGGTGTTACAAGATAGATGTTCTTACAGTAGTTTCCCCATTTTTTTGATGTTCCTATTGGGGCTCCAATTTGGACCTACTTGTTGTGATTCATGCTCTCAAACTATGGAGACGCTATTTATTGGGCAACAAATTCACTTTAGTCACTAACCACAAGAATCTCAAATGGATCTTCACTCAACCATATATAAACACAAGACAACAAGAATGGATAGAAGTCTTGTAGGAGTATGACTTTGAGATCAATGGGTAATGAGAATACCATTATGGATGCCCTGAGCTGCAAAACATTTCTCACTACCCTCATCTTAGAGGAACCCTTTAAATCAATATATCTAGCAACTATGGTGTCAATGCCCAATAATTCGATAACAGAAATGGCCAAAGAAGAAGCAACTAAGGATCTAAAGTATCAACATATGATAAAATTTTGAGATTCTATCCAAGGAGATAAATCCTAAACTCAAGATCAAACATCTAAACTTCTCTATAAAAGAAGGGTTTTTCTACTTTAAGACAAGACTATGCATACCATTGAGTCAAGAAATCAAGAGGAAGATACTTTAAGAGGCCCATGATTCCCCATTTTCAGTACTCGGGCTATGCAAGGACTCTCAATGCTATAAGAAAAATCTATCACTAGGAAAAGCTCAAAGAAAATGTACTTAAATATGCCATTGAATGTTCGAGTTGCTAGTGGATAAAAGATGAACATGTTAAGATGCTAGGAAAGCTCCAGCCATGATATCCCACAAATGAAATAGAAATTATCAATGTGGATTTTGTAGTTGGATTACCCTCCATCCATGGAGGTTGTAAATTGATCCTAGTGATTATGGATATGTTGATTGAGGTTTCTTATCTTATGCTAGTCAACACCTACTACAATGCTTCATATATCACAAGGATCTTTGGAAGGAGATCTTTAGGTTGCATGGATTGCCTAAATGATCATTATTAGCGATCGTGATTCTCTTTTCACTTCTCACTTCTGGAAGAGCTTGTTTGAAGCCATTGGTATCCAACTTTGTCTCAACATAGCCTATCATCCCCAAACTGATGGTCAAACTGAGTGGGTGAATCAAGTCATTGAAGACATACTTAGAGCTTATTGCTATAGGAAACCTAAGCAATGGATACAATACTTACCCTTGATTGAATTTGCCTACAATGCATCTTATCATTAAAGCATTCAGATGACTCCATTCGCTACAAGCTCGAGTTGGCTACCAAAGCCTTATACAATTCTTCGTTTCGAATTCCACTGATGAACATAGTTGAAACTGCTCTTTCAGTCGATCGTTTGCCTGTAGGGATTCTCTTGAAGAGACTCCTCACGTGGGTTACGTAATCGTGAATGTCCTCCTTCTCTTTCTGCTTGACATTCATCAGTCGTACTAGCAGATTGTCGGAGTATCCAGGCTCAGCAAATCTCTTAATGAATAGATTCTTGAGGCCATTGAAATTTTCTCGCTCTGCGGCATCTAAGCTTGTATACAAAGTCCTGCCCTTGTCACCTAAGCAGAGCCCAAACGCTTGAGAGCATTGAGTCAATTTGCTGAGGCCGTTGGCTTCGCAGACTTGCTCGAATTGCTCTAACAAAGCCGTATGGATCATCGTGGGGTTGGTACTTGTCGAGCTGCTTTGCGACTATTGGGATTTTGGATTGGCTCTTAAAGCCTTGGGTTGCTCCTAATCCTGCCAGCAATGATGTGTCGCCAATGTTGTGGCACTTTGCTCTGCTACGATGTTGTCTAGTAGCCACTTCATGAGAAGCTCACTCAGTGTTAGGTCTCCTTCTAGGGCTCTCTCGTGATCCATTTGCTTTCTACCGGCTAGGTTTAGCTGCACCTCATGCAACTCCATGCTTTACCTCTGGCTCTTGGCCTGCTGGTCTCTATTGTATTCGACTATGCTTTGCAATGCTTTGTGGGCTAGCTTTCTCTCTTCTTTTAAGTCTGCGATGATAGCATCTGCTATCCGACCGCAGTGCTCATACCGGGCGTGTGCATCGTAGCTGCTGACTAGCTATTGAATAGCCTCTAGGAAGACGCCTAAGTCGAGTTTCTCGTTAGACCTACGGTCTGAGCTTTCTTCTGCCATAGTCGAAATCTCGTGCTCCACCAAGCTATCGATCAGGTTGAGTAGGTTTGTTAGATCCACTTTATTGGCGCCGCTTGGTTGGTTCTACTTCGTGTGTCTCCGTCTGTGGGTTCTCTCCTATTGGTGGGTTCCTTGAGTGGCTTATCTGAGTGAGTTGACTTATTAAATACAGTCCTCAATTCATCTTCACTCAATGCGTGTGTTCTTTCCAGTGCACTTGTGCTCAATCAGGCTTTCAGTTTTCCTTAAGTGCACTTTAAGTGCGGAAATTCAAGGTGAGTGCGGTAAACAGTCTCTAAGCATCTTACGCACCCTTGCTTCGTTTTGGGCCTGATAGGCTTTGTCGATCAATTCTCTGGACGTCTTGACGAGATTTAGGGCTTTTCAGTTATGTTGCCTTGCCCATTTTTGGATCCAATCAGGGTTTTATGGCTCAGCGGGTTGCCTCTAGGTCTCTAGGTTCTAGGTCTCATGACAGCCTACTCAAACTGTTAAGCGACTGCTCCTTATGATTTTGTCTATTCTGTGCACTAGAATCAAGTTTTGAGCATCAGGAGGGCTTGCGACAGTTTGTATTGCTGAGCTCTAGTCAGGTCAGGTCAAATTTCTAAAAAGTTGAGGCAAATACATACTCGGCCCAACTGGTCCGAATTGCAGGGGCCTAGTGGGTGACTCGGACAGGCCAAATCACACTGGTCCGAGGACACAACTTTTCGCGGGCCAAGGGCCAAGTGCAGTCACTCGAATGGGCCGAATCAAGTCTTGGGTAAGGGCCGAGTCGAGTCTTGGGCCGAGGGCCGAACTGGTAAATGGGGCCGAGTGTCGTCACTCGGACGGCCGAGTTGACTATGGGCCGAGGGCCGATTAGGGTTTCTGGGTCAAGCCGGTCGATTGGCAAGAGCCAAGGGCCGAGCCTAGGACTCGGCCCAAAAACGGCTGCTCGGACAGGCCGAACGCGGCGTGATGAATGCCGCGCGACAACGATGTTGATCAAATCTTGTGATTTAGGCAATCACTTCAAGCACGAACTTCCAGATCCTAACTAAGGTACTAAGGGAAGTGATTGGTATACCTAAGGTGAGCGGTAGGCTCTTCGATGACGAGATTGAATCTCTCTCTCTCTCTCTCTCTCTCTCTCTCTCTCTCTCTCTCTCTCTCTCTCTCTCTCTCTCTCTCTCTCTCTCTCTCACTACAATGGTTGCAAATGAGCTCTCCCTTGGCCTCTTGGCTCTTAAACCCCCTCCCAGGTAAGGTTTTGATGCTCCCAATCACTCACTTGCCGACATTAAGCATCCCAAGCAAGCTTTTTTCCATTTTGTGCATGATTTATGCCTTGTTTTGCCATGTTTTGCAACAGTAAACCCTACCCTTTTCCGATTTGATTTCCTAATCCTATCCTACACTAAATGCAACAAGAATCAAAAGCAACAAACTGAAATGATTTCTCCATGTCTTCCAATCATTAAACAAACTAACTAACCCAAAATACTTACTTGTTTTGAAGATCAACACACCCGACATTCCTATCTATCTCAAGCTCTATTTTGGGGATGAATCCCTTACTTCGATGCTCGATATGAGACGCGCAAGCACTCAAGCTTGAATCCATTGGTTCTGGCAATGGAACCAATATGTAGGAGCTTTTGCTCAACCGCCAAGACCCACTGACTGCTTATTGTTTCAAACATTCCAAGCGAGCTCTAATGGCTATCTCTCACCTAGCTGACATGCCATCAATTCTACGAGTGTAGTGAGCTTACCTTGATGTCGATATAAGTTGCTTTCTCTCTCACACACACCGGTAGCTCCACGATTCTAGATACTAGCTCAAGCATTCTCAAGCCTCCTCCATCTCCAAGCTCCATCCACTATAGCCGCGCGCGCAAGAGAAGAGAAGAGAAGAGAAGAGAAGAGGAGAGGAGAGGAGAGGAGAGGAGAGGAGAGGAGAAGAAGAGAAAAGGAGATGGAGCTCCACGATTCTAGATACTAGCTCAAGCATTCTCAAGCCTCCTCCATCTCCAAGCTCCATCCACTATAGCCGCGCGCACAAGAGAAGAGAAGAGAAGAGAAGAGGAGAGGAGAAGAAGAGAAAAGGAGATGGTGAAGAGCTTCACCCTCTTGATCCCTCACTCCCACACACTTACCCTCTCACACTCCCTCTCTCAAGAGCACACACAAGCAAGGAGAGGAGAAGAAGAGAAGAAGAGAAGAGCTCTTGTTAGCCATGCACCAAAGAATGAGCTTCCATTCACTTTTTGAACTTTATATACAAAACCCTAAATTCCCATGAGCACACACAAGCAAGGAGAGGAGAAGAAGAGAACAGCTCTTGTTAGCCATGCACCAAAGAATAAGCTTCCATTCACTTTTTGAACTTTATATACAAAACCCTAAATTCCCATGGGCACCCATCCCTTTCTTTTACATGACCGGCCATTGTGGCAAGGTCCTTTGTCTATTTCCCCCTTCTAGCCTTATGCCTCTAGCCTACACCCGTTTAATACTTTACAATTGGCACAGGAAGGAGCCTGGCACTCTTTTACACGAGCTTTTGGAGTTTTTTAAGGTGCATTTCATTTAAAATTATACCTTTGGCCCCAGCTTAGCTTTAGAGGCCGCCTACGTGCATTTGCTCTTTTTCCATCCTCTTCCTACTTTTTCATTCATTCTTCGGCCTTCTTGACTTGGGATTAACAACAGGAGCAATAGAACCCATCAGCAAATCAATGTGATTTGCGCATGTTTCCTACTGCCCCTGGACAGCTCCCCTACTCTTGCTGATAATCAAGCTTGGTCTCTTGGGCATTGTGGCACTGCTTGCATTGATACTTGACATGCTTTGAGCCTTGTAAAGGCTTTGGGGCACTGATATTCAGCTCCAGTTTGACTGTGTATACAACAGACCTATTGTTTATGTCTATCACAGATCTCTTCATGAAGATTGGGAGCTCATTTACACTTCACTTGATGCCCGTATACTAGGCCATTGATGCCTACTAGTTGGTGGATGTAATGCTAGCATTTTGCCATGCCTTTGGACTGAAAAATCTCAATTTTGAATTGTAAATCACTGCTATACAACTGTGGGCTGAAGTCTGTTACTTCATGTTTTCCTAGCCTCTTGGAATCGGGACATGCTTTGGAGATATACTTTGATATATTGATCATCGGGTATCGACTTTGAGCTTGATATCACTTTGGATCATTGGTTGAGCTTGAGCTCACTTTGCATAGCATTTGGATCTCCATCTTTGATGTACTTATGGCATGTACTTTGCTTATGTCTAATTGGTCTTGACATGCTTGGCCTATGCCACCACTACATGTCCATTACGTTGTTTAGAGTTGGATGCTATTGAGCCTTGCCTTGGCTTGACATTTGATTGCCCAAAGCGTACTTTGGCTATTTCTTGACTTGTCAGAGTTACAATTTGGATGTACTTGATCTCTATGGATGCTATGTATGGATGCTACATGGCCTATATGCTCATCAGGTCTTATTGATGCTTGATCTTGGCACTAGTGTTCTCATATGCCATTGTTGAGCTTCTTTGCTTGATACTTACAGACTTTGTGCCATTGGGAACGTCTTTGGATGCTTGATAAACATTAAGCACGCGATTCATGCTATTTGATCATTTGGATACTTGAGACTAGGATCTTAACTTGGATGTTACATGGTTGATATGCCATGGTCGTCACAGATGTACTTGGGCTGATTTCAGCTTTGCACTCCCTGAGCATACACCTCTTTGTGTCAGCTCTTGAGAATGTTGTGTGCACTTTGCCCTGTTGCATAGAGGGTGTACCGGCTTACTAACGGATTCATTTGGCATACCTAGGTGTTTGCTCGATGTTTGTATGACTGTCACTTGCTTATGTATGCCCACTTGATACCGGTTATGCTTTGATAGTCAGTGGTTGACTTAGTGCATTCATTTTGCCTATAGTTTACTCTCATTGTACCTCGCTGTAATTTATTACAGCAAGCAATTATGCTTGGATTGACATGAATTTTTCATGTTGAATCGTCCTAAATTTATGTACTTTTGATGATACTTGGTGGGCATCATCATTAGCTATCAATCTGTGGTCATTTTGCCTTAGTTTTGGTGGTATTTTGGCTGTTACAACAGAAAACAACAAGCAGTTTTGAACTGTCTGCACCATTTTGGACTGCAGTATGGCATCTTCTTCCACTGAGAGTGATATCTTCACCATCACTAAGCTTGATGGTATGAATTATGCCTACTGGAAGAGCCAAATTTGACTGGTATTGGTGCATAAATCTTAGATAAAGCCACTAAGGATGCATGGTGAGTAGCCTGAAACTATGACTGATGACGAATGGGATGAGCTTGATGAGTTATGCAAGTCCACCCTCATCTTGTCTCTCACTAAATAGATACATTACAATGTGGTTGAGGAAGCACAGAGTGCTTGGCAACTTTGGGATAAAATTAAGAACCTCTATGGAAAGAAAAGTCAAGCAAGTCAGATGTATTGGCTGAAATCTGAGTGAGTTATGGGATGTATTCCACACTACCTTATGTGCTCCTGCTACTATTTTGAACTTGCCTAATGTAGAGAGTGCTCTTCAAGAAGAGATTAACTGTAAGAACTTGGATGCCTCTCATGTGTCACATGCTTTGATTGTTAGAGGCAGAGATGGTAATGGAAAGAATGACCGTGGGAATGGCCGTGGCAAAGACTCACAAAAGTCTAGGTCTAAGTCGTGCAGCAAGTCTCGTGGAAGAAATGCTAATGTGACATGTCATCATTTTGGCAAGAAAGTCATATATGCCTATAGTGTCATGACTTGCGCAATGAGAAGCGCAAAGAGAAGGGAAAAGACAAAGTACAGGAAAAGTCCTCTGATCGCAACATTATGCCTACAAAATCCAGTGTGAAAATCGAGGAGATAAATGTCATACAGACTGATGACTTGGATGGGGAGTACATACTTGCAGCTAGTTCTTGTGATGCTACGTCGTTGACTGGGGTTCACTCTATGTATGTAGAGTGTTGGCTTTTGGATTCTGGTGCTTCATTTCATGTTACACCCTACCATGAGTGGTTCCATTCCTACCACATTATCTCTGGTTTAGTTTGCTTGGGTGATAATAGGTCACTTGTTATTGTTGGCATTGGGGATGTACGGCTGCAGTTCTCTACTGGCAGTACTTTTCTGTTACTACAGGATGTATGTCTTGTACCTGTGCTTACATGTAGTCTTATGTCTACAAGGTAGCTTGATGATGCTAGATTTCATGTTTCATTTGGGGATTCTACTTGGAAGATCACCCTGTGGCATACTTGTGCTTGCTATAGGTGCAAAGGCTGGTAGCCTCTATCCTCTTATAGTTGATGGGTCCTCTATTGACCATGTTTTGTCAGTCAATTCCATCCCACATGTATCTCTTTGGCATGCGTGTTTGGGCCATATGTCTTTGAAGGGAATGAAAATGCTTTCTAGTTTGCAGTACTTACCGCCCCTTGACTATGCATGTTTTGATTCATATGAGCATTGTCTTTATGGCAGACAAACTAGGAATACACATAAGAAGTCTGGTAGGACACGCATGAGTGAGCCCCTAGCATTGGTACATTTGGATGTCTATGGGCCCATGCCCTATCAATCTATAGGTGGTGCAAACTATTTTGTGATGTTTATTGACGATTTTTTGTGTAAAGTCTAGGTTTATCCCATTAAGTTTAAGTCAGATGTCTTGGTTGTGTTTCAAAGATGACTTGCATTGGTTGAGAACCGGACTAGGCATAGGCTGAAATGCCTTAGGACTGACAATGGGGGAGAATATGTATCACGTGCCTTTGAGCAACTACGTGACGAGAGGGGTATTAAGCGTTAGTTGACCGCCCCCTATACCCTGCCCCAGAATGGTTTGGTTGAGCAGATGAATAGAACCATCTAGGAGCATATACACAATATGCTTAGCCATGCATGTCTACCACAGAGATTTTGGACTGAGGCAGTCCGTACAACTGTGCCTGTCATAAATAGATCACCTTCCAGTGCTTTGGATTTCCTAGTTGTAGAGGAGGTATGGACAGGGAAACCTCCGTCTTATGCTCATCTACGTATCCTTGGATGTGAGGCATTCTGCCATGTGCCCAAGGACAAGCATAGTAAGTTGGATCCTAAGAGTGTCAAATGCATTTTTCTTAGCTATGCAAATGCAGGCGAGATGGGTTACCGCCTCTAGGATCCGTAGACATGGAAAGTCATCCATAGCCATGATGTAGTCTTCCATGAAGACAAGATGCATAGGCAGCTTAAGAAGGTGGTAGTGATATGCAACGTTATATTCCAGGAGGAGCCACGTACTCCTGCACATGTAGTTGGACAACTTGCAGCAACAATTGGTACACATGGCGAAGGTGTTGGACAGGATGGTAGACATGCAGCAAAGCCTGCATTGGTCTATTAGAGCTAGACGTCCACCTGATCGATTTGAGCCCTCAATGCATTATGTATTGCTTACAGATGCACGAGAGAGCCTCTCACATATAATGAAGCTATGCGCAGGGGTGACAGTCACTCCTGGGAGAGAGCTATGCAGTCTGAGATGGACTCCTTGCATAAGAATATGACTTGGGATTTGGTTACATTGCCTAACGGCAAGAAGGCTTTGCCATGCAAATGGGTGTACAAGCTGAAAAGTACACCTGGGAACCCCAAGCCGGCTTATAAGGCAAGACTTGTTGCTAAGGGTTTTAAGCAAGAGCGTGGAGTTGACTTTGATGAAGTCTTTTCTCCTATGGTCAAGATGACCACCCTACACTTGGTTTTAGCCTTAGTTGCGCGCGCAGCTTGACTTGGACATGTATCAGATGGATGTCAAGACTGCATTCTTACATGGGGATTTGAAGCCCTTTTATAATCACTTAAGAGTGTTTGATTGTAAAGCTTATGTGGATGTGCCAAAGAAAAAGTACAACAAGTTAGAACCAAAATCCACTAAGTGTATCTTTTTTAGATATTGGACAAAGTGGTGAGATGGGTTATCATCTTTGGGATATAAAGGGTAGAAAGATTATTCGTAGTAATGATGTGATTTTCAATTATGTTAATTGTAAGATAGAAGGCATTAGAACAACAAAGAAAATAAACAAAGATGTGCAAATGTAGAAAAAGTAAAGAGAAGTGCAAATCAAGTGGCGTTAATAGAATAATTTTCTATCAATGTCCATAGTCATACAACTATTTGTGATATTATTTTGAGAGCTGGGTGTAATGCACATGTAAGTTGTAAGATTTTCCATCATGAAGAAAGACCCTTAGCTCGGCAAGGGCATATGCACTAGCTTTCATTCACTTTCATGACGATCAATGCAATTTAATATATATACATAAACCGAGAAAGAGCAACCAAGTCTTAGAGCCACTTGCAAGTCTTTGGACGTAAGGTTTTCTAGGATATTCCCAAAGATAAATGCAACAAGTTGAATCCAAAGTCTATGAAACACATCTTTTAAGAATATGGAGATGCATGTTAGTTTAGCTATAACCTTTGGGATCCGCAAGCTCGGAAGGCGATTCATAGCCATGATGTTGTGTTTCATGAGAATAAGCTGTATATGAGACAAGTAGGTGGTTGAGGTCCATTGAGTGATCCTCTACCAATGATATAGTGACCCAAGAACCACCCATTATACAAGATCATGATGTTCGATGGAGTAGACAGATAATACAGGCCCCATAGCTAGCTTTGAGATGCTCTATTAGAGCCTCACAGCCTCTTAATTATTTTGATTCCTCTATGCATTATGTTACGATGACAAATTCTATTAGTAAGCCCCTCACTTATGAGGAGGCTATGCACAGAGGTTATGTTGAGATGGTTAGCTCAACACATGCAGACATTGATGAGATGGACTACCTGGTTAGATAGGTTTGCACGTCTACACTTAGCATGTCAATGGTTATTATTATCCTCACATGATCATTGACTTATCACTTATTATATTTGGTTTGTTGCACCTACCCCTAGCTAGCATAGTTATAGCGCCAATCGATTAATATAGTCAGTTATAAACTATTTGAGTTACTAGGCCACTTTCCTTTATGTTGTATTTTATCTATACTTTGTGTACATTATATTATGAGAGGAAGAATGAAGAAAAACTAGCAAGACAATGTTTTGGTCTCCATGTCTCTTCTTATGTTCTTGAGTAAGCTTCCTCTTGTATTATGTTTGTTTGGTGTAGTAGCTTAAGTTTGTTCCCCCACAATGTGATTTGTGAGGGGTTACTCTTGGGAGAGAGCCATACAATTTGAGTTTGTCTCACTAATTTTAAAAAAAAAAGATTTTGTCTCATTTTCAAATGGTAAACATGCATTGCCATGTAAGTGGGTGTACAAGTTGAAGAGCACCCTAGTTGCCTTAAGCTAGCATACAAGGTACATTTGGTTACCAAGGGTTTTAAACATGAAAAGGAGTTGACTTTGACGAGATATTCTCTCTTGTGGTTAAGATGACAATCCCTCACTTCGTATTGGCCTTGCTTGTGTAGATGGATCTAAACTTGTACCAAATGGATGTTAAGATGGGTTTGTTACATGGGGACCTACATGAGGACATCTACATATATAAGCCTAAGGGCTTTGAGAAAAAGGGTAGAAAATGCCTAGTATGCAAGTTGAGAAAGAGTCTTTATGGACTTAAGCAAGCACCGAGGGAATGATGTCATAAGCATACCACACGCACATGCCTCCTTAATAGAAGGAAAACAAATCTAACTGTAAAACCAAGCCTAAGAAGCAATAATCAAGGGAGGTACACAACATTGATTGCAATACCAAAGGACAAGCCATGTACAATTGGACATTATAAAGCCCCAAAGATAGCAATAAAGAAAACAAGTATAAGCACCCATAATTAATACGCATGATGAAGAGACAATTTAAAGGCTTGACTCTTCAAAATAAGAGATAATTGAATCACTATAGCCTAGCAATATCACTCAACATGACCTAGGGAAGCTTCATGAGGAAATAGAAAGAAAAGAGATCCCTAATGAGAAGTCCAATGATGCAATCACTAAACCAATCGATGGCATATGATTTCCTATGTCCATATGCTCATTGTCCAAGAGAAAGAAAAGGAAGCAAAAGAATCAACAATAGCAACAAGCAACTACAAAAGCCATAAAAAAGGAGTCCACAAGGTCAAGTGAGAAGCCAATAGCCTTGACACAACACCAATCCATAGATATCGCCATGGCCATTTTTCACAAAAGTGCTAAGCCAGTGAATTCTTTGGAAGGTTCCAATAATTCTAAGCAACAAGTGCTTCCAACTATTGCAACTAAATTTCAATTGACTAATAATAAAGTGCATGATGTCCAATTGAGTGTGGAAACAAAATAGTCACAACCATTAGTTGTGATTACACATGTTGAAGAGCACCATGCTACGACATAATGCAAAGCTCTAGCTAGCCAAGTAGAGGCTACAAGTACGTTTGCTAGCCATAAAACCAACAAGAAAGTACTCTTCCTCACTAAGAAACCATGCTCTTGACACACACAAGAGCAGGCATATAGAAGATACATCAAAGCCTTCATCCTCTCTCTATCTCTCTCCCGCTTCCATAGATGGAATAAGAAATCACAAGAGAGAAAGGAGAGCAAGAGTTATGCTAAAGTGAGAGAGAGAAACGAGTCGTGAGAAGAGAAGACAAAGGAAGAGAGGTTGTAATTAACTTAATAACCTGCCTCCTCAAATCCCATAACACAAAACCACCTCCTTTTCCTTTCCTGAATTACCCTTTAATTTTGGGATGAGACAAAAGGTTTTGACCTTCCTTTTCCTTCAACATTTTTAAATGCGAGCCTTGGGCTACACATGTTCTTACATTGCTTCAAATATTAAAAAAAAAAAACAAAAGTAACAACTAGGAAGTGTCATTATACAAGAGATGTTTCCATGATAAACACATGTTTGTGCCTATTTTTGCCCATATGTGGAGGGAGAGAAGGTGCATGAAGGAGGGCCAGACAGATTTTATGTCAATGTTGTTCTTAGCTATTGCGTTTGGAGGATGGAGGGTATGCATACAACAATGTCCCTAGCCCTTGCAATGAGGCAGAGATAGAAGGGTGGCTACTAGACGATCTTTTACGATGCATCTCATATGAAGAAGCAGAAGACTTCACTCAGTAATTACATTTAACAGAGTGCTTTTGTAGCATGATGTGTTTGAGATTGAGGAGTTCAAATAGCGAGCTGAGAGACTAAGCCAACTTGAGAAATATTAGTCTAATAATTGAGCTTTATGACTATCTTAGAGGAGAAATGAGCCATATGGTGGTCTACCTATGTAGTCTCTGCTTCGTTTCACTATTGGCTACTATTCCTGGTACGGCCTTAGTAAGACCCATCTTAGACTATCCCTTGCTTGACAAAATTCTAACAAAAGAGGAACTACATGTTGCTAGTAGACCAGGACAAGGAATGGTACTACTCAATGTTGCATAATACTTATCCTTCCTAGTAAAGTTCCCACAACTCCTTGATGCTTGTGCTACATTGGATTATAATCCCGAGTTCTACAATTGGCTTCTAACATCTCAGAGTGACATGGATTCATATTTGCAAACATGTACATAAATTGAATAGTTTTTCAATGATTGTATACAAATCAAACAAAGTCCTATTTGTTTATGTCTTTTTAATAAAGAAACTGCACACCCTACAAGCACGATTATCAATCAAATATAACCACAATCAAGGTCAACACAACTAGACTCAAGTAAGTGGTATTTTTTTTAATAGAGTCTTATCAATGGATTTTGAAGTATGTCAATTGAATGTACTCTCATATTTCTATCAAGTGAATGCAAGATAGTATTAGGGTTTAGGTGAGTTGGTAGATCAAATGTTTGAAACCACCAAAAACTACCTTCCCCTAAAAGAATTACCAAAAGCACCACTAAGCAATGAAGGCCTTCCTGGAACATATAACTAGAAGAGATTTTAAGGACCATATCTACAAGATCATGCTCCATATACAAGTCTACCTCCATTGGCATTCTCTCATATATTCTCTCTTTAAATGGTGGAAGCTTTGTTATCAACCAAGTCTCAACCTCTGATATACTCTACCTTGAGTCCCACGAACCACTTCATCATTACTTCTTCCACATTGATCGGGTTATCCCACCTTAAGAGTCTCCTTAAGTCTCTTGATCTTGTCATATTCTTATCACCAAGGTTAAAAAGTCCTTCCATACTATATTATATACAAAATAAATAAAAAGAAAACAAAGAGAGAGAGAGAGAGAGAGAGAGAGAGAGAGAGAGAGAGAGAGAGAGAGAGAGAGAGATGCATTCACAAATACAGCACTACACTTGGGGGTCCTTAAGAGTTAGGTATGCTCAATGGCCTTGGTTGATTGGTTTCATCCCTAACCCACTACTCCTGCTTCCTATTTCCCCATGTAAACTCAAGGCACATCAAGAGTAGGACATGCCTAGGGAGCGTTGGCTCACCTATGATTAGACATGTCTCCTTGAGTCACTCTCACGAGTTCTTCCAATCTTTTCCAACTTCTCATGGCTATGCCAACAATATAGGAAGCGCAACTTAACAAGTCACAATGTTGCACTCCTACTCAACATTGTAGTCTCTACTCATTAAAAAGAAAGCCTTCATCATCACCGCTTATGTTTATGAATCCCATGGATCTCACAGTACTTTGAGGTTCTTCTCCTAATACCATGTTAACTACTTAATTCCTTAGCAATGATAATACTTCCCATCACCTATCCATCAACTGGTGTATATTCATCAACAATTGACAAACAAAAGCCATCATGTTGTCTCCTAGCTATATAATAGCCTATGTAAGCGCATGCACTCACATATTGCACCATAACCTATACACAAATTGGGTCCTCAAGTGTGGGACAACACTCTAGCTTTTGCCTCGAGTTCAACCCATCTCCCATATGCAAACAAACTAGCACTCCCCTAGGGAGAGAGCATGAAGGGTTTTTCCTTGAGGGTACAAATCAATTTGGGAACTTGTAAGTTTCACCTCCAGCTAACATCCTCTATGGTACCCAGGTTCAATTTGGTAGCTTGTAAGTTCCACCTCAAGCTAACATCCTCTACAGTGCCCAATTTCAATAGTCCAATTGATTCCAAATGGCCTCCCACTGGCAAATCTTAATTCTATGAGCTATATCTAATCCACATTACCTCTTCATGCCTAGCCTCTAATACACAAAACAACTTCGATTCCTACAATGAGCTTCAACAACTTTAACATCCAATTTGAGATCTAACAATAGCCACTACTCTCCTCACAATGATTCAACAACTATCCATGACATTCATCATCTTTGGTGCAAGCTAAAGCGTGCTACCTTTGACAATGAATGCCCTGGGATGGATACTTGTCTAGGAGGGAATAATGTTAACTGTAAGATGAAGGGCAGTAGAACCACAAAGAAAAGTGTCAAAGACACATAAATGTGGAAAAAGTGTAGAAATTACATGACACAGTGTACAAAATCTGAGTAACGAGTAGAGAACATGCAACAAATATGAGAAAATCAGAGACTACTTTAATTTTAAATGAACTAATACAAAGATGGCCCTATCCACCCCATACACTTCCATTGTGAAGCTTAGATGGCAATCTAGATAAATGATAGGTGAAGAGCTTAAGGGTACTTGGAAAACTTTGATTGGGTGAAAGGTAGATTGACGATGGCTTTAGAAGGGTCTTCCTTTTATAGCTTGGGAAGGTAGTCTAGTTAGGTTGTTCGACTATATTATGAATCTTTCCTAGTGGATCCCTAATAACTCCCACATCCCATAACTCGATGCATTATACCTCGAGTTGCTACCAGCATGACTACTCTATCTAACCCAAAGGCTAGATCCACAAAGATCACCTTTTTGCCATCTAGTCACATAGACTTCATTTGACATACAAGTCATGACCCACCCAATTATCCATGCTCACACATGGCTTCTCCTCATAATGGGGGCCTTACAACTTAGAGCACCATGAATCATTGGTGGCACTTTACGAAGGTGGGGCATGGAGCATATCTAACAAAAAGTAAAAAGGAGTAAATAGAATTGCAAATCAAGTGAAAGGCACAAATACCATAAATTTTGGTCAATGTCCAAAAAAACAATTATTTGTAATATTATTTTGAGAGCTCGGCATAGCACCCATGCAAATTATAATAGTTTCTACCAAGAAGAAAGACCCATAGCTCGGTAAGAGCATGGGCACTAGCTTTCATTCACTTTTACGATAGTCTATATAATCTAATATGTATGAAGAATAAACTAAAAATGATTGACTGGGGCCAAATAGGAGAGACTAGTGTCCAACTTGAGTGGAAGCCCAAACTTAAAATCCCATGTATAAAGACTTGAGAGTATACTTCTTCTTATTGCTTCTAGTCTATCTACTTGTGCTTCATCTTGAGAGTGAGTGAGAGTGAGATTGTGAGAGTGAGGGACTGGAGAGGTGAAGTCTCTTCCTTGCACGTGCTCTATCTTCTTACTTGTCTTGGGTGAGAGGTGGATTGGAGAAGGGATTGGGTGTTTGCAAGTTGAATCAAGAGCCATGGAGTAGAGGATACTGATCAAGTACCATCACATGAATTGAGCCACCATTGAGCTTTTGTAAGGTTGTGGGTTCACTAAATCCTTATTCATTTGTTTATTCTTGCTTTTGTATGGTTTGGGTGAAGAATTGACAGATCAATGATTTCAGAGGATGCATAGGATATATGAGAATTAGTTGTTATATCAGATGAAGCACGTGAAACAATAAGCATTCTATCATCTGATAGTCAACTTTGTGAAAGCTCTAACAAATGGGAAGAAGATGCATAAGCAGCCTCTTAAGAAAGTGAAAACAAGAAAGCTTACTTTCTAGATGCAATACAAGCTATTATTTTGCCACATAGGGCAAGAGGTGGTACACCAAATGTGCAAATAGAGGGCACAAGTGATGCTTCAACTAGTGAGTAAGAAATAGTGAGATTTATTGAGTAGCATGTTAAGAACCCCATGATGCCTCATTAAGAAAGAGTGGAGGTTAAAATTCCCACTCCAAGTCAGCACATTATGGGCAGTCTCATATATGCTATGATTGCCACTTTTGCTTGGACATTGCATTTGTAGTGGGAGTAGTGAGCAGCTATATGTTAAATGTTGGCAATAAGCATTTGGAAGCAATGAAAGGCATTTTGTGGTACTTGAGTGGTATAAGAGATATGTGCATATGCTTCAGGAGATGTAGTGATGGTGTACTTGGACATAGATGTAGGCTATACACGAAATGTTGACAACAAAAATTCAACCACATGATATGTTTTTACCTTGTACAGTGGTGCAATCTCATGGATATCTTCCTTGTAGAAATGTGTGGCATTATCTACCATTGAATTTGAGTATATTGCAACCACAAAGGCATGCAAATAAACCATATGGCTTATTCATCAACTAGGAGGCTTGGGTCTCAGTGAAAACATGCCATTGTTACATAGTGATAATTAAAGTGTTATCATGTTGGCAAATAATCATGTGTTTCATGTGAAAACCAAGCACATAGAAGAGTTGGGCTTATCAAAGTTCATATTCATGATAACCTTGTAGACTTTGTCAACGATTTTGCAAACAATAGATGGTTGCATGAACATCTATATGTGAACACTCAAAACAACACTTGATGCACTCAAGCACCTATACATGTATATTTGCACACATGTGCACAAATTTGACATTGCACTTGCACCCTTACATGCCCTAACACTAAAACAAGTGCACACACAACTTGATGGTACTATAATCATACAAAACATGCACACAAAGAGCATATGTAGCAAAGAAAAATTAGTACAATTCTCTCTCTCTCTCTCTCTCTCTCCTCCCTTCTCCCCCACTCCCCAATCTTTCCCCTTTCTCCTTGCAAATCCCCAACCATGCAAGCAAACAAACATGTACAAAGAATGTTTCTTAATCTTACATGAAAGTGATGAACTAAGTGTCTTATGCAAGAGAGCAAAGATACCAAATATTTATGAATAGATTGTCATTCATAGGTAGAGACACCCTTGGGTAGGCTTGGCCCTTGAGAATGTGCATGGATGGATGCTCATAATGCTAATGTATGGTTGCTTACTACTTCAACACTGAGCTAAGTTGGTAGTGTGCTAAACATGCATTATTGAGGGACGTGAACCATGTCATTGCACTAATGTGCAATGCTTTGAACATGTTGGGGGCACACAAGCTTTATGGCAATGACATAAAGGCCTTGAAGTCACCAACACGCAACCTTGCCTAGATCAATCATCCTTTGTGTGTGGAATGGTGGAGCTTGCAAGTCTACTGTGACCACTAATGGTGCCATAAGGGTTAAATAGTCAAGGATAGTTTGGTATCAAGGTACAGACGACTTTGTGAATGCTGCATTGTTTCTATGAGTAGCAAGTGATGAGTTGTATGCAACAATGACTTTCAGCTTATAAAGGGCCTAAAGATGATGAATAGAAGAGCCAAGTCAAACTCGACTAATCATATATTGTGTTAACAAAGATGCTTTAAGTGATTTGGAGTTGGTTATAATGCTTTTTGTATGCTTCTTTCACAAAGATACATAATGAATTATTGAAATTGTAGTCTCTTAACATTAATATATGTAGATGCTAAATAATAAATTGGCTATCATAAATGTATAAATCAGTGGGGTTTTAAATAACATTATGCACGAAGCGTGCTCAGTGCTATTTGTCCATCTTTTGTGAGCAAAGGTGCCTTCCTTGGAAAACTGGGAAGCAAATTAGAAGGCAGCTCAGCTTGCGAGGCCTCAAAAGACTACAAAGTGTGTGTCCTTGGCCATGCTAGCTAGTAGCAATGCTGATGATAACGATGTTGTGTAAACATGTAAATGTATAATTGTGCATACGCTTGTTCAATCAAATGCATTCAGCACAACACAACCACCAGAACCATACAATGTTGTCAACCATTATTAACATTGCCATCAATACAATAGCAAGACACACATACTCATGAGGCCGTGCAATGCGTGCATGAGGTGCCACTGCGTGGGTAATTTTCTGGTTATCATCCTCATCAGAGATGGCGTTCCTGCCATGGGTTTCTATGAGGGCTTTACGGCAAAATGCAATGAATAACCGGCCTGATGTCTTGTTCTATCAGGAGTCACAGGGGCTTTCTGATTTCTGCAAGGAAGCTTGCAGCTCATCATCTTCTGCTGCAGAAGCAGCTTGTGTACGTCAATAGGCGGGGGGATTGGATGCTGCCGTGCTTCCGTGCATCATCATCATCATCATCAGCATCAACGTCATCATCATCCAGGAATTTTCTGTGTAGCCTGCTACCAGAGACGAGGCCCTGGCCCCATGTCGGATTGCTGCCGCTCCGCCCGTCGCTGTCCAAGCGCAGCAGGAAAAATATTGCAGCCTCCACCAATCCAAGCAGCCTGGTAGCAGGGGGAGGGCCCGAGGGCCTCCCTCATGTCGAATCGCCCCCGCTCCTCCTGTTGCGATCCAAGTGCAGCACGACAAAAATCGCAGCCGCTGCTAATACGAGTAGCCCGGTAGCAGATGGGAGGCCCGAGGTGTTCCTCCCTCCTGTCGAATCACTTGTGCTCCGCTTGTCAGGGCCCAAGCACAGCAGGAAAAGGATTTCAGCCAATGGTAAACTGAGTAGCCTGGCAGCATACGGGTGGCTCAAGTGCAGCAAGAAAGATATTGCCGCTGCTGGTAATACAAGTAGCCTGGTAGCAGATGGGAGGCCTGAGGAGGTCCACCCTCCTTTCAAATCGCTCCCGCTCCACTTGTTGGGGTCCAATCACAGCAGGAAAACGATTGCAGCCACTGCTAATCTGAGTAGCCTGGCAGAAAACGGGTGGCCCAAGCCCCCCACTCCAGTTGAATTGCCCCCAATCTGCTTGTTGCGGTCTGAGCAAAGGAGAAAAAGAATTGCAGCCAGTAGCTTGTTACCAGTAGGGAAGAACAAGGGCCCCCCTCCGATAGAATCAATCCCCCTCTGCCTGTCACGGTCGGAGCGATACAGGAAAAAGATTGCAGCTGCTGCCTCAGTGGCAGCATCACCTGGTTTCAACCTTGATGGCTCAAGGATCCCCCTCCGGATCCGACGCCTCCTTGGACTGAGTGAAGTCTCTCAGAAGAAAAAGATGAGGATGAAGAGGAAGTGCCATGGCCCCATGCAGTTTGAGGACCTCACAGCCAAGGTCCCAGATCACTCAGAATTGCCCTTTGCCTTCCGGTGGAGCTACACGGAGATTCCTAAGGTTGCTCCAGTTGGATTCCGAGAGAAGTTTTCTCCCTTTGGCCCTGGGAGGCTTGATAGGCCCTGGGATGGGGAGGCTGCGGAGCCTGTGCCTTCTCTGCCACTTCATGTGCCTGAAAAGCCCAAGAAGGAAAAACATGAGCTTGACTCATTCAACCCGCCTCCTCACAAAAAGAAGATGAAGCCCATTACACCTCCTGGGCCCTTTTTGCCAGGTGAAGGGCCTAAGAAAGGGAGGACAAGAGAGGAGATTCTTGGTGAGCCTTTGACAAAGGAAGAAATCAGGGAACTCGTTGAGAACAATTATAAATCCAGAAAACAAATCAATTTGGGTATGTTTCAGGGTTCACTGTTGATCAAACTATCAAAGCATTTTCTAATACCCAAATTTATGAAGCTGCTGAATTGCATGTATAGCGATTCCATCTTTGTAAAGTGGTGGAGCAAATTGGATCACCCTGTTGCACATATGAAAGCTTCAACACAAAACAGCCATTCTGTGAATGAATGTTAAGAGATAGATGCAGCTTATTGCAACTTAATCGATGCTGAAGAGCTGGATGCGGCCTTTTGCAACTTAACCAGTGTTGTCTAGTCCCTAGCCTAATACCATTTGAGAAGCACATGTGTTGGCCTTAGAAGTGCACCAAAACTGGAAAGTTGCATGCCTTTTCTAAGGAAGTTTTTAGTTGTTTTACTTTGGGGCTTTCTATAGACATGCTTCTTCACTGATATTTCTTATAGATAGGCAACTATCTTCTTTACTTGCATGCAAACCTACCATCTAGATGGATTTATGAGGTTTGTTAGATAGATTCTTTTTCAGCGTTAATGATTGTGCCAACATGTCTTATGACTTGAGAGAATTCGTGTGAGTGGCTGACAAGAAGATTATTCACCCACATAGAGGGCTGTCTATATAACCCCAAAAAGACACCTACCGAGTAGACCAATGCACCTTAACTGCATTCATCTGCTGCATGCAGTACCTATAGGGAGCTCTTACCTAATCCAGTACTAAATGCAATTGTAGTTTGAAGGTTTACTGAAGCAATGCCAGTCTCATCATAAGATCAATCGCAAATGACTGTTTGCAAATTTATTAGGGAGAAATAGTAAGAGCTGAGTACCCCTATAGGATACTTGGAGCTTCCATTGAATGTTGGGTGATTAAGAGCGTGTTTTATGGGTGATGGATTAAAGACAAGTGACCTTGGAGGATTGAATATCAAAATGTTCTAGTGGACATCTATGAAACTAAAGGGAAAAATTCTTCTATGACCTATGAAGGACAAGGACAAAGTGTTAAGATATCGAGCTTCACTCGTGATACGCCAGGGTGACCGTTGTGTATTTATGTCACCGACTTGTCAGTTGCAGATGCGGTTGGTACACCGCCCATGAATAATAGCTAGATGACAGCTATTCTTATCTACTCTAGTTCGTGGCTTAGTCAGTATGCCACCTTAGTTAGTTGAGTTTGGTTTGAGACCCATATATATGATTCTTCTATTTCTATGTATGAGAGTTCTTTTTGGCTTACACAACTAAGAAGAGGAAAACTGTTTTCAGCCTCCATCTCTGTGTGTATTCCCCCATTGTGCAAGCAAGAAAGCTTCAAGTGAGACTCCTTCCTTCTCTCCCACAATCTTGATATGGTATCAGAGCCTTGTTCGTGGTAAGGAGCTCAAGAAAGCAAGCCAAGCTCGCGGTGTTCTAGTAAGAGGAGCAGTGTTGCTTCATTTTCTGTTTTGGGAGCAGATCTCTGCAGGCAGTACAACCGGAAATTGCAAGAGTGCATTGTCTCAGGTTGAGACGCCCTTCGCGGTGAAGCAAGAGGGCAGTATATGCTGCGGGATAGGGCTTTAGCCCTTGGCGACCCTATTTTTTTGATTTGAGGCCATTTCGGGGCCTGTTTTGGAGGCAGAAGTTTTCTGCACGCACTTAGGAAAAAGCCCTGTTTTATGTTGTGCGATCACTGTTTTACAGGTCGGTGGAAAGTTACCACAGATATTGCATCGTATGCTCGTGTGCAGAGACATTGGGAGTTACAGAATCATCCTTGGTTCTTGTATATGCAAAATCGTCACTAGGAAGTGACTGTGTGGTCAAATACCACTTTCGCCAGTTTTGCAGATTTGCCGTGTTCTTTGCAGTGACAGAATTTTTTGCAGTGTTCTGTAATGGCGTCTGATTCTCTTTCACAGATTGTCACTGAAAAGCTTGACAAGAACAACTTCCAAGCATGGAAGTTTTGAATGACGAATTTCCTTATGGGAAAAGGATATTGGGAATTTGTTGCAGGAAATAAAGAAGAATCAGTTCTTCCTGATGTTCCCAATCAACAGCAAATGTAGGCATTTAAAGTATGGCATGAGAGAGCCAGGAAAGTTATGTACTGGCTGTCTATCAGCATTTCAGACTCTATGATTGTGTATATTCAAAATGCAAGTACACCAAAGGAGGCATGGGATACTTTGTAAAAAATGTATAGCACAAATACGCAAGCCAAGAAAATGCAGCTCAAGCAAGAGTTGCACAATGTGCAAAGAGAAAATATAAGCATCAACGACTACCACATGAAGGTGAAGAAGATTGCAGATGCACTTGCTTCCATTGGGTCGCCAGTGGAAGATGATGATTTAGTTTCTGTGACCTTGAATGGTCTAGGAAAGGATTATGCACAGTTGCGAACATCCATTTCCGTCTGTGAAAGATTTCCTGATTTTGAGGAGTTGATTGCTCTTCTAATTTTTGAGGAGCAGAGAAATGGTGGTGCATCTTCTTCAGGAGAAACTTTAAAAGAAGCTGTATTCTATTCAAATGTTGGAAGAGGTAGAGGCAGAGGTAGAGGAGGCCGATTTGGAGGCCGTTGTAGAAATCAGAATATGCAGCAAACTCAAGAAAACCAGTCCTATAGAGGAGGACGTGGTAACTCTAGAGGCAGGGGGAGCCAAAGAGGTCGTGGTGGATGGCAAAGAGGGCAAAATGCAAACAGCAATGTTGAATGCTACTACTGTGGTAAAATGGGTCATATGGCTAAAGACTGCTATAAAAAGCAGAATGATATCATGAATGGGAAATTGCAACAAGGAAATTATGTATCTTCTAGTAGACAGGGTGATGACAGAAATGAGCATTTATTTATGGTGCAGCACATGAACAATTCTGTGACAAGTGCAGAAGAAAGCAACGATGTATGGTATGTTGACTCAGGTGCATCAAACCACATGACAGGTCATGTAGAATGGATGGAGGATGTAAGGAAAATGGAAAAATCAGGATTTGTGGAGACTGGTGATGATACTGCACATCCTATTGTGCAGATTGGAAAAATTCCTTTGTCTATGCAGGATGGGAAAAAGAAATACCTGTCCCGATGTATTTCATGTCCCGAATATCACCAAGAATCTGGTTTCTGTTGGTCAAATGGTTGAGCAGGGCTTACAGGTCAGATTTAATCCTCATGGATGCTTTGTTGAGGATATGAAAAATAAAGGTCGCTTGATAGCAAAAGGAAAGAAGAAGGGCAGAATGTTTACATTGGATGCAGACATGCCTGAATTGAGTGCAGCAATGTTTGCACATGGGACCTGTGTAGTTGCAGATATTGATATTTGGCATAAATGCATTGGTCATGTTAATGTACAGTGACTTAAATCAATGCAGGCCCAAAATATTGTTGCAGGATTGCCTAAATTCAAGGTTGCAGAAATGCATAAGGTATGTGAAGCCTGTCAATTTGGAAAACAGGCAAGGAAACCATTTCCTAGACATGTTCAAGAGAGTAAGAAGCCATTGGAACTAATCCACTCTGATGTGTGGACTACTAAAGCTGCATCTCTTGGAGGCTGTTATTATTTTGTCACTTTTATTGATGACTATAGCAGAAAAGTTTGGGTGTATTTTATGAAAAAGAAAAGTGAAGTTTTTGGGCAATTTAAAACTCTTAAAGCTATGGCTGAAAAAGAAACAGGTCTGCATATAAAATGCCTAAGGTCAGATGGAGGGGGAGAGTACCTCTCAAATGAGTTTGTAAGGTTCCTGCAGGAGCATGGCATAAAGCAACAATATTCATGCAGTCATACCCCACAACAAAATGGAATTGCAAAAAGGAAAAACAAGCATATTGGAGAGGTATCTCGTGCCATGCTTAATGAAAAAGACCTGCTAGATTTTTATTGGGCTGAAGCAGTTGTTACAATAGTCTATATAATGAACAGGACTCCCACTGCAGCAATACATGGGATGACTCCAGAGGAGAGGCGTACTGGTAGGAAACTAGATATTTCTCATTTGAAAATTTTTGGTTGTATTGCCTATGTACATGTGCCAGATGAGTTGAGATCCAAGTTGGATCCAAAAGCTGAGAAGTGCATCTTTATTGGTTACTCTCTGCAGCAAAAAGGATATAGATGCTATAACCCTTCTACTCGTAAGTTTACAGTGAGCAGAGATGTTGTTTTTGATGAGATGAGTAGCTGGTATAAACCAATAAATGTGATTGATGATGTAGATTCACAAAATGGTAATGCTGCACAAAATTCACAGCAGCAGTCACAAAATATTAGTGGACCTGGAGCGTCCTCTAGCAGTGGTTCACATTCTTCGCCATGGACAGGCAGATTGAGATCAGGAGAATCTTCTCAAAGCAATGCAGATAGTGGTATGCAGGTATCACGAAAAGGAAAAGAGAAGGTTGATCAGCCCATGTTTGATGTGAATGCAGGTCACTCTTATGTGGATGGTGAATCCAGTGGCTCAGAACAGAGCATTGATGATGAGTTGGGTATTCATTCTATTGTTACACCTGGAGTAAGGAAGACCAGGGATGTTTTGAGAGCACCTGGGAGTGAACCTATTTTGCGCAGGTCTACGAGAGCTAGGTATCCTGTGGATAGGCTGAAATATGATGGATTTACAGCCATTCACTATGCATATATGGTCAAAGTGATACAGGAACCAAAACCCACTTCTTTTGAGCAAGCCATGGGAAAAGAAAAATGGAAGAAAGCCATGGATGAAGAAATGGATGCCTTGGAAGCAAATGCTACATGGGAATTGGTACCTTTGCCTAAATGTAAGAATGCAATTGGCTGTAAGTGGGTTTATAAGGTGAAGCACAATGCCGATGGTTCTGTGAACAGATACAAGGCAAGATTAGTAGTCAAGGGGTATGCACAAACATATGGCATTGACTATGAAGAAACATTCAGTCCAGTTGCAAGGACGGCAACAGTAAGAGCAGTCATTGCTATGGCTGCATCAAAGGGATGGTCTTTACATCAGATGGATGTAAAGAATGCCTTCTTGCATGGTGATTTGCAAGAAGAGGTCTATATGGAGTAGCCACTAGGTTATGTACATGCTGTTCATCCTGAGTTTATTTGTAGGTTGAAGAAAGCCTTGTATGGCTTGAAGCAAGCACCTAGAGCATGGTCTGACAAGATAGGACAGTATCTTGTCACTATTGGCTTTCAGATTTTCAAGGCAGATTTCTCACTTTATGTGAAAAACAGAGAAATGTATTATGCTACTTGTCATTTATGTTGATGATTTGATTATGACAGGTGACAGTGATGAAGATATCCTTCATGTGAAAATGCTATTGAAGCAGAAGTTTGAGATGAAGGATTTGGGAGAGCTGCGTTATTTCTTGGGCATTGAGGTGATTAGATCACCAAGTGGGATACAGCTCTTGCAGAGGCAGTATGGATTGGACATGCTGTCCAAATATGGGATGACAGGCTGTAAGTCTATTTTAGTTCCTTTGGAGCAGAATGTGAAGCTGAGCGCAGATGCAGGTGAGCTTCTGGAAGACCCTACTATGTACAGACGCATAGTAGGAAGCTTGATTTATACGACTATTACCAGGCCAGATTTGAGCTATGTTGTTGGATTGGTAAGTCAGTTTATGCAGGCTCCAAGGAAACCACATTTGGATGCGGCTAGACGCATACTCAGGTATGTGAAGTCCACATTGCAGTATGGACTATTTTATGAGACTGGAGTTCAGATACAGTTGCATGGATACACTGATGCTGATTGGGCTGGTAGCATTTCTGATAGACGATCTACCAGTGGATATGTGTTCTCTTTTGGGAGTGCTGCAGTCACTTGGAGCAGCAAGAAACAGCCTACAGTTGCCTTGTCCAGCATAGAGGCTGAGTACAGGGTGCAGCAATGGCTGCATGTGAGGTAGCTTGGTTGCATAAGCTACTTTATGATATGCATCAGCCTACAGATGGGCCAGTTGTCATTTATTGTGACAACATGAGTAGTATATACTTGGCAAATAATCCAGTCTATCATGCTAGAACAAAGCATATTGAGGTGCACTATCACTATGTGCGGGAGAGGGTTTTACTAGGTCTTATTGATCTAGTTTATGTCAGCACAGAGGATCAGGTAGTTGACATATTCACGAAGGCATTGGGCGCAAAGAAGCTGCGCAAGTTCAGAGATCTGCTTGGTGTGCAGGAATTGGGATTGAGCTCGAGGGGGAGTGTTGAGATATCGAGCTCCACTCGTGATACGCCAGGGTGACCGTTGGGTATTTATGTCACCGACTTGTCAGTTGCAGATGCGGTTGGTATACCGCCCATGAATAATAGCTAGATGACAGCTATCCTTATCTACTCTAGTTCGTGGCTCAGTTAGTATGCCACCTTAGTTAGTTGAGTTTGGTTTGAGACCCATATATAGGGTTCTTCTATTTCTATGTATGAGAGTTCTTTTTGGCTTACACAATTAAGAAGAGGAAAACTGTTTTCAGCCTCCATCTCTGTGTGTATTCCCCCATTGTGCAAGCAAGAAAGCTTCAAGTGAGACTCCTTCCTTCTCTCCCACAATCTTGACACAAAGACCATGATGATTGTAAAGGCAAAGCCAAGAAGGGTGATAACTACAAGAATCAGCACAAAGATTTTGTGAAGCATGAAGAGTGAAGGATAATTGTCCCCAAAGTTGAAGGCGAAGAAGGCACATATGGCTTAGGCTATGCGTGAACTCTCATCATCTTTTTCTTTTTCTTCCTCTATATCTATTTCTTCTACTATGTTAAGTTCTCTCATATTCATAGAGCTGCAGTCATTACAAACTATGCAAGGTAGCTTGTGTGTTGGTTGCAAGTATCATTTAGGTGTAGCAGATTGTGATGTGGTGCGATCTTGCTTGATAGTGAATCTTGGGATGTTGTGGTGAGAGACAAGTTTGTGCTGAAGTGTTAGTTATCTACAGATTTTGGTCATAGAGATGGTGTCTGAACCTTCTTTAGATAGATTTAATGCACATGTAGTTATTACAATATTTGTTTCTTTTGTTGACCCAATTAGCAGGTGGATGCTGTCTTGGGTATCCCATCATGTCATCAAGTATCTATGTGGATGAGTGTGGGTAGTGCCTCATTGTTAGTGGGGTCCCTAGCTCACATCTCGAGTACTGGAATTGTATGCTTGATATAAACTTTGGTCGCTTTTTGAGAAATCAAGTCATTCAATACAATTTCCCTCCAATTCTATTTTTGGTTTCCATTTACAGCCCCAAAAAGGCTTTCTAGGTGTCTCTCAATAGAGTCGGGGAGCCACTTGAGAGACTTTACTGGGCACCACTCGAGACATAGTTTGTGCCTAAAAATACGGTATGGACTCCACCTATTCATCAACACATTATTCCTTTCAACGTTCTATCACTCTCCTCTATCCTCTCCATTGCTCCTCACACCCCACCCGGAGAACATTGCAGTTTGTTGTCTCCATCTTCCTCAATACTAGGCGCACTGCATTCCAAACCTTCCAGGCTGCGTTTTGGTTTGCAGACACTCTCTCTCTAGGAGGTGTCATCATCCATCGATGATCTAGTGATTGGCTTTCTCTTGCTGGCTATTGGTCTTTCTTGTTGGCATCAGCTTCCACATGCTCCAAACATGTGCATTTGACAAATTGTGGCCTCTACATGCTGCATTTGGCTGTCCATCACCAATTGACCTTCCTCATCACCAGGCGCCATTATCCCAAGCTGTGTTTTCTGTTTGGGCACTCCTTGGCATTGGCTCCACCTTCAGCAGACACTTGTTGTTTCATCTAGGTTGTGTTTTGCAGTTCTTGACCCATTTGGGGTTAGATTCCTTCATCTGGCAAGCCGCCCTATGATTCTATATTCTTTGTCCATAGTTGGTGATCTTTTTCCTCGACTCCGACAACACTAGAGGACAATGTTCTACTCCCTCGACAACTATCCTTCATCTTCAACATTTACCTTCTATACCCTATTGCTGAGAGCATTGTGTCTCTCTCCCTCTGTAGTGCAGATTTCCTATAGGTGTTGTTGCTTGATCAAACAAGATAGTGCAGTCATCTTTAGATTTTTGGCTTCGCTGTATGAGCTTGATTCACTTAGCATAATTCAGTGATTCATCATTTATCTTCTTCTTCTTCTATGTTTTCTCTGCTGTACATGTATTTGGATCAAATCTTGCTTTTATTTCCTGAAATTTTGGGCTGAAAAGCTGAATATTCAGCCTATTATTTACTTTCATAAAATACAGCATTAGTACTTCGCACTTTGCTGGAAAATGGCCACTAATGCCTCTAGCAGCAGTGACACTAAATCCCTTCTTGAAATCAAGAGGTTTGATGGCACTAGCTTTGATATGTGGAAGGATAGGATGCAAGGCATTTTGTTTCTCAAGGATTGTGATGATGCTCTTTTGGAAAACAAGCCTGTAGCTATGCAGATGAGGATTGGGCTAGACTCAACAAGAAGACCATTGCATACATTAAAGTGGCTATATCTGATGATGCACTTACAGACATTTAAGTGTCTTGATATGGCTTGTTATATGGAAAAAGTTAATAGATACGTATGAAAAAACAACTCCACTTAATCAAATGTATCTCACGCGCAAGCTTGTGAATATGGAGTTGGATGAGTCTAAGCCAGCATTTGAGCATTTGAGTGTTTTCACAGGGATTTCAAGTCAGTTGCAAGACTTTGGTTTATAGTCCTTCAATGATAAACTCAAGGCTATTTTCTTGTTGATGACTTTGCTTGATAGTTAGGAGTCTTTGGTTGTTTTACTTAGCAACAACCCTACTTTAACCTTTGATGGTGCTAGGGGCTCTATTCTCAATGAGGAGATCAGAAGAAAGTCTAGTGGAGAAAACAGTGGTTCGGCCTATCATTTTAGAGGCAAGTTAGAGAAGAGGGGTAATGCAGCAAATAAAGGCAAAAGTAGGAGTAAAAGCAAGGGCAAACAATAGGATGTTACTTGCTATCAGTATGGGCGTGAAGGACATAAAAAGCCCGATTGTGGGTACTACAAGAAAGAGCAAGAAAGAAAGAAACAACGAGGAAAGAAAAAGAAGGATGATATGAAAAATGATGACAACTCTCGATCAAAAGAAGTTGCAAATGCAAATGTTGCATCTAGTGTGGTCATTGAAGAGCTCTTTGACACTGGAGAGATACTTGTTGCAGCCTCATGCAATGATGTAGATATCATGGCAATAGTAGGTGATATACACATCACCAAAAAGGAGGTCATGGATGCTTTACTTTCAGCTCATGATGGGCTGTCCCAATTATGAATAGTGGACAGGGGTGCCTCTTTTCATGTTACTCCCTCTTTGGAGTCGTTTTTAGAATACACTGTAGGTTGCCTAGGCAAGGTTTACTTGGGCAACAACTATGCATGAGATAGAGGGTGTAGGTACCATTCACTTAGCTCTTGAAAATAGCCAAGAGCTGATTTTACAAGATATGAGATATGTATCTGGCATAAAGAAAGTCTATTGTCAGTTGGGCAGCTTGATGCAAGAGGATATTTTACTACTTTTGGTGGTGGATCTTGGAAGGTCCACAAGGGCTCTATACTGATTGTTAAGGGTAGCAAAAAGGGGACTTTGTACTATTTGCATTGTAAAGCATTACTTGGCAAGTTCTTGGCTATGGCTGAAGTTCATTCACAGATGGAACTTTGGCACAAAAGACTTGGCCATATGAGCGAGAAAGGCCTTTAGGTTTTGTTCTCTTTAGGGAGATTTGATGTAAAAGGCTCTGGTCTCGACTTTTGTAATAATTGCATATATGGAAAACATGTGAAGTCTCCTTATTACTCTGGTGTTGTTAAGAAGTCCAATGCTCTTGATTTAGTACACTCTAATGTGTGCACTATGCCTATTATTTCATATGGGGGTGCATGATACTTTATTACTTTTATTGATGATTTCAGTAGAAAGTCATGGGTGTGTGTGTTAAAGAGCAAAAAGGAAGTGTTGGATGCCTTTAAAAGGTTTCATGCTTTTGTTACTACACAGAAAGGGCTTAAGTTAAAAGCTGTAAGAATGGATAATGGGGGCGAGTATGTCTCTAATGAGTTCAGAAGGTTTTGTGAGATGCATGGCATTAAGAGGGAGTCGATAGCCCCTTACAATCCTGCATCAAATGGTGTGGCTAAAAGATATAATCACACACTTTGTGAGAGAGTCAGATGCATGCTGTCCATAGCTAATCTCCCATAGTAGTTCTGGGGAGAGACTCTTAAAACGGTAGTTCATGTATGCAATTGCTCTCCCAATTGTGCATGGGAAAATGGCATTCCTGAAGAGGTTTGGTCTAGCAAACCTGCTTCATATGACTGTTTGTGTATCTTTGGTTGTGATGCCTTTGTGCATGTTCTTGTAGATCAGAGGACTAAACTAGACATGAAATCCATCAAGGGCATCATCATGGGATATGGAGATGAGGGAGAGATGGGTTATAGAGTTTGGCTTCCTTAGGGCAAGAACATAGTACGTAGCTGAGACGTAGTATTTAATGAGGCAAAGTTGCTGAAAAATACTACACAGGGTGACCTTGACAAAAAGAAGGTCAAATTTCAGCATGAATGGCCGGCCATTCAACAGCCATTAGCTAAAGATTCTATTCCTTTTGATGCTGAAAATGAGCAACAACGTATTGTACTACAACCAGAAGATATTGGACAGCAAATAGATGCACAGGATGGAATAGGACAATAAGAAGAACATGCTGAAAATAGGTAACAACAGCAAGAAAATGTTGAAAATTAGCCACCAGGTGATGGTGTACACATACTTGATGATGTGAACCCATTGCCTAACAATACAGATCATTGGGTAAGAAGGTCGAGACGTGTTAGAAAGCAGTCATAGAGGTTTCAGCCATCTTTGGATTGCATTTATATGGGCTGAAACAAGCCCCTAGACAGTTGTATAAGAAGTTTGATACCTTTATGCTCAGCCATGGATTTAAACGCAGTCATGCAGATCACTGCTTATACACTAAAAGGGCTGACGATGGAAGTCTTATTGTGCTGGTCTTATATGTGGATGACATGCTGATTGCAAGAAAGCATAAGAGTACTTTGAATACTCTTAAACGGCAGCTGAGTTCTCAATGAAAGATTTGGGGGCAGCTGAATACATTTTGGTTATGCACATTAAAAGAGATAAGAGGGCAACACTTGTTGTTTCTCTCATAGGACAAGTGTTTTAGGAAAGTACTTGACAAGTTTAATATGGCTGATGCTAAGCCTCTTGGTGTGCCTTTACTGTCACATACAAAGCTTAGCAAAGTTGATTGTCCAAAGGATGATGCAGCTGCTAGTGCTATGAAGGGCATACCTTATGCATCAGCTTGTGGTTCTTTGATGTATGCCATGGTTGCAACTTGCCTTGACATTGCTCATGTAGTGGGAGTCGTCAATAGATTCATGTCTAACCCTAGCAAGCCACATTAGGAAGTAGTGAAATGTATCTTTAGATACTTAAAAGGTACACAAGAGAAGTGTATATGCTATGGAAAGGGTACACTAGAGTTGCAGGGATTTTGTGATTCGGACATGGTAGGGGATCTTGACACTAGGAAATCTACCAGTGGGTATGTCTTTACTTTGGGCTGGTGGGGCTATCTCTTAGTGTTCAAGGTTGCTGAAAATTGTGGCACTGAGTACTACAGAGGGTGAATATATTTTAGCCAGAGAAGCTTCTAAGGAAGCTATTTGGCTTGGCCGTTTGGTCAAGGATTTTGGTCTCTCTTCAGGTACTTCAATGCTTGGTTGTGATAGCGAGAGTGTAGTATGTTTGGCTAAGAATGCCATGTTTCATGCATGTACCAAACACATAGATGTTTAGTACCACTCCATTTGGTAGGTCTTTGATGATGGTCTTTTTACGTTGACTAAGGTCGAAAGCAAGATAACCTTCCAATGTTCTCACTGAGAGTCTTGTAAAGACTCAATATGAGCATTGCATCTGATTAGTGGGAGTTGGCTTGCTTAAAGGTACCGCTTCGAGCCTTGAAGTGGGAGGTTGTTGGACGTAAAGTCCCTTAATCTCCGTGTATAAGCTTATACGGGTGTGAACACACTCTTATTTGTACCCTAACATATAAATACATTTTATTCTTTGTATATCGGGATGAGCTGGTACACTCATCTTAGGATTCTCTCACTCTCACACTTAACACTGCTATTGCTTCACTTCTGTCTCGCATTGCCATTGCGCACTTATCCCAACACAGACACGATAGTGCATGTAAAAAATAACAGATATGCTTTGATACCATGTTGAAAATAACAGCATGCCCTGATACCATGTTAAAAATTATAGACATGCTTTGATACCATGTCAAAATAAGCGATAGTGAAGAGAGACAATAGGGTCTTTGGGGAGTAAGACAGAGTGTGCACGGCAAACACTGAGAGAGAAGAGAAAGTGCCGTACACTGAGAGAGAAGAGAAACTCAAAAACACAAGAAGTGCATAGTGATCCTGCATTGAATCATGCTATGAGAAGAAAAGCCGATACAGCGGAGCTAAATCTCAAAAGATAAGTGCATTGTTTTGTTTGAATCAAGTGGCGGCACATGTGGGAAGTGTGCATAATGAAGGGAGAAAACACAATCCTCCGGGCAGTGGGCTATCAAAGTAATCACTAGAAGGTGAAAGACAGCTACCAAGGGAGTGGACCATAGTCCTCTGACGTCGTTGGAGATGTGGAAGATGATTATTAGTTGTCGAGGGAGCGAATCGTAGTCCTCTAATGCTGGGGAGTGACCTGGGTAGTAAAATGCAAATCCCAGAGTATCGGAGCTGCCAAATGCAGGGAGAGCAGCCCAGATGTATTCTCCAGGTGGATAATGATGATACCAAATGATGGAAGATAAGCTAGGCATGCAAAAATGCAGGTCCCAACAGCCTCTAATGATAGACGAGGTGATGGAAGAGAAGCCAGGCTGCAAAAACGCAGGCCCAAGCAGCCCTTGTGATAGACAAATGATGAAATCACTGATGCTCGGTGATGTAGGCTGTTGCTTGAGGCTAGGATGTTGATGCCAAGCTGGAGATGATGATGCTAGGCAAGGAGAGGATCTCCACACTGAAAAATGCAAGTGAAGGTGGAGCGTGATGGAAAAGGGTGTTGATGCGAAGTAGATGATGGTGATGTCAAATGGAAGATGCTTCTAATGCAAAGCCTGATGCTGGAATAGAGCGCCTGAAGCAGAAGAGGAAGGGTGAAGGCAGTCACGAGCCACGAATCGCAATGTCCTCTTGAAGGGGTGTGAGGGCAGTGGAAGGGGCTAGTGAGAGAAGGGTGTCTAATGATTGAGGAAGAGGAGTGAAGAATGATTGAAGAGTGGTGAGAGTGGTAGAAGTGAAGAATGAATGAAGTGACTGTCTATTTATAGGCATAAGTTGTCTAGGGTGGCACACCACTGTGTGGGTGCCCATTGAGAAAGTGGCCAAAATGTGGATACTGTCAGTGCAAAACTTTAAATGAAGTGTGTAAACTAAAGAAGTAGTTTCTCAACACTTCCTCTCAGGTTAAAAAAGGGATGAAGAAAGAGCAAAGAGAGATACAATGAAGAATAAGAGGATTGTGGAAATCCAAGATTGCGACCTGAAAGGTAATCTGTAGTAAGGAATAGTAGACGGCTTGAACTGTAGAACCCAACTTCACCTCGCAAGAGAAGAAGCCACTAGCTCCGTGACTCCATGCTGGAAGAAATTCGAAAGCCTCGTCACTAAGTCGTGGTTGAACCTCCAAGGGTCTGATGTAGGCGTTACTTGAAGATCCTGGGTATCAATAGGAGAAAAGTCTTCGAAGACGGCCAAATGGTGAGCGGCGAACGTCAGAATGAGTAGGTCTCCCCTTGAGGCTGGAGATGCAAGGGCCCCTTTGAAGCCGAACAAGTAGAAGCCCCCTTTAAGGGCAAAGAGAGTACATCCCCCTATGTGAAAGATTGGGAATCTAAAAACTCATGGATCACGGACTTCGAATCATCTAATGACGAAGGAAATGCTGCCGGTCATGGCAAAGAAGGTATCTAGGGTGTCGAACTCCCAGAGGTGGCCTCTCAAACCTGAGTAGTCGAGGGTGGGGAAAAGGGAGGCTCAGGTTGATGAGCCAAGGGTGGGCAACAATCACCATATCTCTGTGGAGTCGATAGGGAGCCGAAGTAATAGAAGGGGTCTAACAATCACTCTCTCGAAGGAGCAGGACTGCTGAAGGGACGGTAGCCAACAATCATTCTCTTGGTGGAGCGAATTGCAGAACTGTGGGTTGTTGAGGTGGCATTCCTAAAACCCTAGAAGAAGTAGAAGCAACCTCTGTAATGCATTGCGGAGGTCATGAGGAGGCCGTGGTACCAGTTGATCCGCACGTGGCTTGAAAGAGCTTAGTGTGCATCGGATGCGTCTTATCACCTTGAGCATAAAAATCTTATTGCCTTGAGCATAAAAAGCTGAAAGCCAGTGCAGAATAAACTCTGTGGCTGAGAAGGGAGAGGTGGCACATCGAATGCTTGGGGGTAGAGGCATATACTCTGGTGGGGTAGGGAGCAAAGGTCCATGTCGGCAAGCATCGGTGAGGGTTCTAGTGATGCCAGAAGAGGAGCATTCAATGGTGTGTCCATCTACCTGTGGAGAAGTCATAGCACCGGAGTGTCAACATATAAAATGGTGGGAGGGTGGGAGAGGAAGAGAAGGGTATCTCTATCTCTTGGTGATGCAATGGAAACGAAGGGGCAAATCAGTAGATGATGCCGAACTCGCAATCTGTCTTTGCCTTCTTTGATGAACAAGGTCTATAGCTCTTTGAGCTCCTGCGCTTTGATACATGTAAAAATAAGCAACACTGCAGAGAGACGGTAGGGTTTGCGGGAAGTAACACAGAGTGTATGGCAAATACTGAGAGAGAAAAGAAACTTAGAAACACAAGAACATGGTGATGATGCACTGAATCATGCTATGAGAAGAAAAGCTGATGTGGCAGAGCCAAAGCTCAAAAGATAACTGCATTATCCTTTTTGAATCGGGCGGCAGCAGGTGTGTGAAGGGAGTGAAACGTAGTCCTCTAGGCAGTGGGCTATCAAAGTAATCACTGGAAGGTGAAAGACAATTGTTGAGGGAGCGGACCGCAGTCCTTTGATGCCATCGGCGATGTGGAAGACGATCACCAGTTGTTTAGTGAGTGAACCGCAGTTCTCTAATGTTAGGGAGTAACCTAGGCATCAAAACGCAAATCCGAGAGTGTTAGAGCTATCAAACTCGGGGAGAGCAGCCTAGATGCAAACTTTAAGTGGATAATGATGACACCAGATGATGGAAGGTGAGCTAGGCTGCAAAAACGCAGGTCCCAGCAACCTCTATAACAGACGAGTGACGCTAGGTGATGGAGGAGAAGCTAGGCTTATGAAACCATCCTTCCTTCCGTGGATGGGTGGTAATTTCTAATTACAACTTAGTTACAAATGTAACATTTATTACAAAACCAAGAAATGCAAAATAACTTACAATTTTGGACAATGGATACCTGGTTGGCCCCAAAATTGGCGCCCCTTTTGGTATTTCTTTAACTTAATTGAAGAAAAAGTCGATGTACGATGGGATTCTCCCAACCCCTTTCGTTATTCGAACTCCCCTTCCTGTCCAAAATGAGTTGCAAGTCTTCAATCTGATTTACCCCTTGATTGGGTAGCCAATTGGCGTTCACCCGCTTTGATGGAGATGAAAAATGTCTTAGATTCATTGATTTGTTGGTCGCTCCTCTTGAATTTGATTGAAAATAGCTTCATCCCTGTTGAATCCAAGTCTTGGAGCTTCCAATTTCTAGCATGCTTTCAAGGTTGCTGCTAAACCCTAATTTCTGCCGCAGCTTAGTGTAACAGCAGAGAAATTTGAAATTTCTTAGCCTTTGGTGATCTCAATGCTGTAATCTTCGGAGCAAGGCTGGGAGATGAGAGAGAATACTGTGGAGAGAGAAAATTCAGACTTTCTTCGCGAAGGACTGAAGAAAATCAGTCATTTACTGTTGCTGCTTATCTCAATAGCTTGTAGATGCAAAGAACTGAAGAAAATCAGTCATTTACTGCTGTTGCCCTATCTCAATAGCTTGTAGATGCTGTCACCTGTAGTTGATTGGTCTTTTCCTGCCCTTGGCTGCCTCAGAAGATCCTCCAATGGCTGCAAATCAGATTAGCAACGTCTCCTCCCTCTCTCTTGCAGGCTGAATGCACTAAAATGCCTCTGTCTCCAGCCTCTAAAGACGTTTTTTAGTCTTGCATGGGCTTTTTTGACTAGTGGCAGCCTTTCCAAATGACTTTTTAAGCATTGTTCATACTTAAATATTAATTTTCAGTCTTTAAATACTGAAAATTAATCTAATAATTATTTGAATGCCGAGAAAAATAATCAGATTGGCCAATAATTAAATTGGCTAGGCAACTTCCATTCCTGAGTGTCTCTGCGCCATCTTTGATTATCAAATTGGTGTTAGGTACCATTAAACACCACTTCTCTAGTGTCATCAATTGACACTTGTGGCCAAATGAACGACCTAGGCCAACAACTGGCTCTAGATACCACCAAGTATCTATGCGGCATATCTTATAGCAACTTTTACTTTTGACATCTCGTGATTTCCTCAGGACTTGGGGTCGTAAATTTACTCTAGTCCCAATTACACCTCACTTGTGCAACATTTACTTAACCATGTGATTAAAAATCAATCCACATGTTAGGTGAGGTTTCGAAAATACATGTCCTCATGACAGCCCTCCCCTTCAAATCCTTGCAATCGTCCTCGATTGCACTACTAGTGGACTAGAATTTACACAAGGTATCATAGTTAACAAAACATTGTGCACTGTTGCTCAACCATTCCATATGTCCAACACATATTGAAAATTACCAGCCAATCAGAACATAACATAAGACTCACAAAGAATCTCAAAAACATTGCCAGATTATCATGTTACATGTCTATTTCTCATGAGCTCAACTCATTTGGCAAAACCAAACCATACCATAGCATAACCAAGCATAAACCATAGCTAAAACATTAATGGCATCATAACATATGCTGTTGTCCATGGAACCAAATGTAAATCATTGAAAACTAAGCATAATCTAATCTTAAATTGATCACTTTGCTGATGGGAAAACCGACCACACACTGCTGCAAATGTGACCCTAAACTGATCTTAAACTCATTGCAAAACTGACCAGCAATCAATGCAAAAATTGATCCCAAAAGTGACCATAAACGATTCTCAAGTTGATCAAAGACTGAGTTGAAACTGATCAGAATTTTTGTCTCAAAATTAAGACAAAATCCATGCCAAATTGATCATAAGCTGATGTAAAAGTATAGTTACAGTGCCTAGGTGAAACTCATACTCATTTGGATACATAGTGACTAGTATTCTAAGTAGTGACCTCATGGCAAACATAGTGTCAACACAGTACCTTGGATGCATGCTGAATACATTCGAGATTCACTACATACGAGAGCTGTCCATAACTGGAGGAGTGGAAGTGCTACCTCCCCCTTGAGCATCATGCAATACTTCGGACCCTTGCTCTGCTGAACATGACGGAGCTCGAACTAAAATCTACTCTAACTGAAAGGCATCTAGGTAAAGCTGTAACAATTGAGGATGGTTTGCCAAGTCATCCTCTTCTATCGTTTGGCATCCATTGGTGAATAATTGTGAAATTTCACCAAGTATCTCCTTGAAACTTTACCTTTGACCTTTCTTTTCTTATGTGCCAAAATCTGCTTGGGTACCAAAATCTCATCCAACTCCTCAACCTTAGGCTGAATTTCAACAGACATTTTCTCTTGCACATCACCATGAAAATGCCTCAACAAGTTGACATGAAAGGCATTGTGTATATCCGTCAATGTGGAGGTAAATTCAGCTGATATGCCCAATCGCTGGTCTTCTCCAACACCTGGAAGGGCCCATAGTATCTCATACTCAACTTCAAATACATTCTTTCTCTTCCTTTCATCTTTTTTAGCCTTGCCTTTTCAAAGCGCAGCAATACATAATTACCCTATGCAAATTGCAAAGTATGTATGTGTCGATCAGCTGCTCTCTTTTGCTTTTCTTGGGATCTCTGAATTGCATATTTTATTTTTGCATAGGCTACATCCAAGTTTTCCACATAGCGATCAGTCTCAAAGGTCTTATCCTTTGTTTGCAGAATAGGTGGTACCTTTTTGCTACCCTCAACTATCTCAAATGGAGCTTTGCTTGTACAACTATGCACTGTGTTGTTGTAAGCAAACTCAACCAAGGGCAAATACTGCTCCCACTGTGTCTTGTGATTTGAAACATAGCACCTCAAAAGATCTAACACATTGGAATTTACTTTCTTAGATTGACCATTTGTCTGTGGATGGAAGGATGATGAGAATTTCAGTGTGGTATCCATATTCTTAAACAATCCCTTCCAAAATAAATTGGTCATCCTCAAGGGTCTCGATCACTAATGATCGACTTTGGCATACCATGATACTTAAAGATGTGTTGCAAAAACAATCGTGCTATATGATTAGGCTTTATTTTTTTTCTCACCGGAATAAAATGAGCTTGTGTCTAAACCTGCAAATAATAGTCCATATCCGATCATTTCCTGTAGGTGTCTTAGGAAGCTCAAACATAAAGTCCATTGCAATGATCTACCAAGGCCTATTTGGAATAGGCAAGGGCTGCAATTAACCGAGCATCTTTTGCCTATTATTCTTTACCTTTCGATATACGATGCATGTCTTAACAAACAGTTCTACATCATGTCTCAAAGCCGGCTAATAAAAGAAATGTTCCATTGCCTTGACCGTGGTATCAATACCTCTTTGTCTTGCATACGGAGGAGCATGACTTTCAGTGATAACTCTGGCCCCTAATTGCTTTGTGACACACAATCATCCACGCATCATTAGAACCATCTCTTAGCATAAAGTGTTCATGCCTTTGGCCATTGCAAAGTTGATCATAAACATTAGCAAAGTTCGAATTAGCAACATGTTGCTCTTTCATGGTATCCAACTCAGTGTGGTAAACCATGCTGACGGCTAAAGGAACCATGAAACTAGCCTTCCTTCCGTGGATGTGTGGTAATTCCTTGATTACAACTTAGTTACAACAGTAACATTTATTACAAAACTGAGAAATGCAAAATAACTTACAATCTTGGACAATGGACACCCTGTTGGCCCCAAAACTGGCACCCCTTTAGATATTTCTTTAACTTAATTGAAGAAAAAGTTGATGTACAATGGGATTCTCCCAATCCCTTTTGGTATTCCAACTCCCCTTGCTGTCCAAAATGTCCAACAAGTCTTCAATTTGATTTGCCCCTTGATTCGAGCAGTCAATTGGCCTTCGCCCGCTTTGATGGATATGGAAAATGCCCCAAATTCATTGATTTGCTGGTCCCTACACTTGAATTTTATTGAAAATAGCTTCGGCCCTATTGAATCCAAGTCTTGAGACTAACGTGGTTAGTGCCTCATTGTTGTTAGGGATCCCTTGCTCATGCCTCAAGTAGTGGAGCTTTATCCTTGATTTCTTCAAAGATCTTGCATGTCTCTCATGGGACCATTAATCAATAGGCTCCTTGCTACATTGCTGGATATTAGGTATGGGCACCCTTAGTATTGATTACAACCTTGGGTCACTTAGCTGACTATATATAAATGCATCCTTGTGTTAGGGTGGTTGAGGTATCCTATTTATAGGCCATAGGAGCTTATTACATTAGTAGGCTCCTTGTTACATCATTAGATATTCAGGATGGGCATCCTTAGCATTAATTACAGCCTTGGGCCACTTACTTGACTAGGTATAATATAAATGCACCTGTAGGCTAGGGTGGTCAAGGAGTCTTATAAACAAGCCCTAAGGGCTTATTTGTACCACATCTTGTGATATCACCACACTTGGAATCTAGGCCCATTGACCGTCTTGTCTAGCATCTCTATTGGGATGTTGTGGGTTGTAAAGAAATACTCGAGCAAAGAAGATAAACACCAAGTGTATGGAAAAACACAATGATAGAATGATAGAACTTAAAGGTGAAGAGTAACTCAGAATGAAAGCAAATGAATGCTGAAAACACACTATGCCAAGTGAATACAATAACCTCAAACCTCTGTTTCTTAGAGTGAAGCAAAGTAGCAATGAACCGAAGAGCGTGTCATATTGTGAATGGATTTTGAATTACAGCAAAGAGCCTCTGTATGCAATCAGCCACTGTAAGTGTAGATCAAAGTGATGAAATTGTATGGACCAAGTTGATAAATAGTAGTGGCAGCATGGCGGCTTGCATAGGTGTGAATATGCCAGATGGCAGCTGGAAAACACAAGCTGGACAGCTCCAGAAGATGGTGAAACATCCACCTAGGATCCAATCTACACGCATGAAATGACATAAGCTATATCCACGAACATTTAGGGTTGGGACAGTAGAGTCCTGTTTGTAGCACTCAAGGGCCCTATTGTGCACATTATTGTGTGATCATCACTCTTTGGACTCTTGGCTCATTGGCCGATGCATTTATACATTGGGATGGTTTGGGCTGGTGGTATGGGACGCAAACTCTTGGGACATTGTTGTGACTGGTGTGTTGGCTTAGGGGTGAGCCCATTTGGCTCTATCGCAGGGAGGTGAGTCAAATGTCCGTCCTCTATATGTTCATGGATATAGCTTGTGTCGTATCTCATGTGTAGATTGGATCCTAAATGGACATTTTACATGTGCAGCAGCCTGAAGATGCTCTGCGTCATGCAGACGACTGCCTTTATGCTGGAAAGACAGTTTTCTGCTGCCTAGGACAGGTGGAAACAGAGCCTGAATGGCTGGTGGCAGTGCGAACTGATGTGGACAGGTTGCTGATGAAGCACTTGCAGCAAACACAGCAGTAGGTGCTGTTTGAACAGGTCTCCTGGAGTTGGGTGATGGCTGGCTGTGCCATGACTTGAGGTATCCACTAGTGGAGGGTTGTAGACCTATTTATAGATGTGGATCCTCCCAAAAGTTTGGGCGTTTGCTTTTGGGACATAGAAACCTTGGTATAAATTGAGTTTTGGGGCTGTTTTAAATGAACTAATAAGGGTTTAAGTGGTAGTTTGTGTTGAGCTAAAATATGCATTACTTGCTGATTAGCCACTTAAACAGCCCCAAAACACACTAAAAATGCTCTTTTAGAGTAAAACTCTAAAACGAGGAGCGGTTCGAGAGAGTTTAGGAAACCCTAAAACGGGGAGCGGTTCGAGAGAGTTTAGTGGAAACCCTAATTTTTGGGCCACCCTTCCGTATCTATAAATAGACAGGCTGCCCCCATTCAGCCATCATCCTTGTTTGCAAGTTACACCAGCCCACACACCCTTGGCTGTTGTTGGCTCCCAGTTTTCAGCCTACAGCTCGCCTCCATTTGCTGTCCAGCCATCATCGACTGCAGCCACATTATCTTCAGCCTGTCCATTGGTGTAGGCGACAGCTCTTAGTTGTTGGCGACTGCTCCAGACTGTTCTAGACTGCTGTTCAGCTTGCTTTCCATCATCTCCAAGGTCAGCTAGCTTGCGTTTTCAGCATTGCAAGCCTTGATACTCTCACACACCTTCGATCGGTGGTACACTGCTGTGTTTACCAATTTCCAGCTTCCAGACTGCTGCATTTTGGTGACTAGCCTGTTGCCATTCACTATTTAGCACTCCTACACTCCGACTGGTAGTCATAGACTTGGGATCCGTCTTCGGTGGATGTCACGCTTCGACATTGCTCTGCCCTTGAGCACACTGTATACTCTTACATTCATTTACATAATTCATTCTCTTCAGAGTTGTGTTCTCTCTCTCCCTTCTTCTGTTTGTGTTTGAGTTTTGAGTTTTGCATTTAGGGTTTGAGTTTTGCCCTCTGTGTCTGTGTTTGTCTCTTTGTGTTTTTGTCGTGGTCATACACTTTGTGTGTTCTCAGTGCAAACCTTAGCAGTTTCCTTCACATGGTATCAGAGCCGGTGCTCTCGTAAAGAGTATCCTGTGGATATTATGGAGAGCTAGTCTTTGTGCGAGGCACATAATACAACTCGTAACTGAATCACAATGTTCCAGATACCTTCTTCTCCAGTTCCTATGATGTCTTATCAGACTTCTCCATCATTGGAGGCCCTGAGATGGCATTATGGACTCGGTGAGGAGGACGACACTCCACCTTCACCAGATTTCACTAACACAACAGAGGACTTTGAGGAGTACTATCGCAACAAGTATGGTGATATTTACATCCCTCCTAGTTTTGCTACCACATCCGGACCGGTTGGTGAGGCTGGCCACCTCTCCGATCATAGAGGACATACGGCATTCGGAACGTCTGGCGATCCATCTTCATCATCTTAGCCAGGTCCAATGTCAGGTTTGTACAATTCTTTTGTGTTGCATGAATCAGAACCTTTACTTGTTTCTTCTTTTGAGGTACAGGATTCGGATGGCTTTGCGTATGTGAACTTCAATAAAGGGGGGCTCACGAAGTAGACGAAATTTAGGTACATCTACAGCTTCTGTTTCATTTGAGCATATCACATACACTTCTCACTTCCCTCCCATCCTATCCTCTTCTATATCACACCCCTCATCATCTTTCCAAAACCTTGGATTACACTCCACATCTGCATCACACACCCTAGGGGTTGGATCTTCCATCTCCGCTCCTAGCACATTTTCCTTCTCCACCCCATTCTCTACCTCTTTGCAACATGGTACTTGGTTAGGGGGAATGCCATCCTTTAACACAATGCCTCTCACCTTTTAGCAAAGGAGCACACCCATAACTCTTGGGTTGATTGTGATGGGCATTCCCCTCACTATCCCTAGCTTCACATCTCACATGACCACTCATACGCAGGGGTTTCCATCCTGAGTTTATGATGTGTTTTCACACTCTCCTTGGGTTACACCTACGCAGGGATTCCCATCTTTTGCTCACCATGTTCCCGTTCCACCTCCTTGGGTTCCTCATGTGGCTACCATGCCCATGCCTAGTCAACCCATCCCTATCTATGGATCCACCTTACACTACACGCATGCCTGGTGGGCACTCTGAGGCCCATTCCCAAGTGTACTCCACTGCCCCATTCTACCCACACTATATTTTTTCACACTATCCATCTTTGAGCACTACCACTCCTGTTGCAACTGCCAAGAATGCCTTCACGAATAAGACACGTTTTAATGGGTCAAATTTCATCACTTGGTCTAATTTCATGCGACAAGTGCTTGAGTCTTAGGGTCTTTGGGACCTCCTCATTGTTCTAGAGCCTATGCCGGACCCTCGACTAGCTCATCCTGATTACATCCGTCAATGGAGAGCCCGCATTGCCACAATCAATGTTGAGCTGATGCAAGGATTACTTCCTGAGTTTCACTCTCAGTTGTAGCACTTCCTGCTCACGTCAGAGCGTTGAAGTCACCTTCTCGACCGCTATGCAGCTCGTGATTGTACTGGGCGCATCAATCTCGACTTTGAGCTTTAAGAGTTCTCTATTAAGGAAGATGATGATCTAAAAGTCAAGCTGACTGAATATAGGTGGTTACTTCCCGAGTTCGCTACTACTGGGTCTCCAAAGTTAGATGATGATAAGGTTACATTCTTCTTGAATAAGTTGCCTTACAAGTACTTCAATTTCATTCAACACATCATCTCCCAACTTAGATTGCCAACCTTCTACGAGTTTGAGTGCCAATTCTTGCATTACGCGAGGTTGTATAATCAAGTCCACAAAAAATCCTCATCACAGTCTTATTCAGAGCGCAGAGGGGGTTGGTTGCCTCTTCTTCGGGAGGGACAACTACTAGTGGCAAGAACTCGCTATATGCGAAGGCAAGCCAATCAAAGGGTGACTCCTCTTCCTCAGATGGAACCAAAGAATCTAGACCTATCTAGCAGTAACTCCGTAGGAAAAACTAATTTTGCATACATTGCCAGAGAGCAGGCCATGTGGACGAGGAGTGTCGCTCCAAGGCCCAAGGTCTTCCACCTAAAAAGCCTTAGCAGACCGCTACGGCTGCATAGTTCAGTGAGGCTACGCCTTTCGCTCCTGCTTCATCTGCTCCTTCAGCACTTGCCGTTGCTGTTGGCCATGTGGCTTGAGTACAGCCTCAGTAGCCTATCTCTTTCACTACCCTTGAGGGATTGGTTGATTGGTCTGCAAGTTCCAATCCCGTTGCACTTCATGTATCTATCTCATCTTCCTCCCTACCTTCTTCGACTCGCATGTCTCTAGGTCCTTTCGAATACCCTAGGTCAGTCTAGCATTCATTTTTCGCACTCTTAGATCGGGCCCATGGGATTCATTATCCTTACTCTTTCCAAATTTTTTGTCTTCCGTTGCATTTACTCACACATAGACACATTCATTGCATTTATTTTTGAGTTAGATTTTCTTTCTGTTCTGTTTTGCTTTGGAGCATCTCACCACTAACCTCTGTGTTTGTAGATTCTCATTTTTTTTGCAGGGTTTTGTCTTTCAATGTAGGGCTAACTTACAGATTGCTTTGATCCTCCTTGGGCTAGAGACGTGGGGATGCATACCGTTGCTTTCATGGTTTCATCATCCTAGGAGTGCTTGCTCTTCTTTTAGCATAGCGGTTTCCCCTCCCGAGGCGGATCGTGCAGCATCTCTCTCGATGCTATCATGGCAGTGACTTCTACCTTGCTCTTCTAGCGGGGTGTTTCATCCACTTCATCTTCTTTCATTCCTTATGGTTATTGGCACCATATGAAGACCGACATCAGGCTCCTCTTCCTTCTTCGGCATCTACATCCAGGTTGAGATGGGGTTGCTACCCTTCTTAGTATTCTAGAGGCTTCAGCACTTTGTCTTCGACATCGGCTTCTTCCCCCTGTTGTACCTTACTCTTTGCATTGCATGATTACATTATCCTTGTACTAGGGCGCTTGGGCAAGTGAACAACTTTCCCACGAGGGACATTGTCCAAATGGCACCTGTTGCATGAGCATTCTTCAGTATGTACATACTTTGCATCTCATCGTGCAGAGCACCACTTGCGTGGATCCTAAGCTGTTTCCACCGGCAGCTGTTGTTACTATACTACCATCCTTTTTCATCACATGGATACCTCATCATCTATTTTTCCTCGTCATCGACACCTTGAGTGGATAGGTTAGCTTGTACTGTTTTGTGATGTGTCGGGTGTACCCTCCCTACTCCTATCTTTTGGGTCACTTTTACTCATTCGGCCGCATCCCATCAAATTTACTTCACTTATCACATGTAGTTTCATCAGCCTTTGTGACATTAATGTGACATTAAAATGATATTTAATGTGACATTAAGGTCACAAACATTAAATGTCACTCCTATCCTCACTGGGGTGACTACTTGGATTTCCTTGGTAAGATAAACTATCGCCTCTGTAGTCTTGGTAGGCGGCTGGGTAGCCGACGTGCACCCTTTGTCCGATGCCTTGGTTGCTTTGGGGTGGGACGCCTTGGGGTACATACACATCACAATGGCTAGCCTAACCTTTTAGCTTAGTTTTGGGCCTGAGAGGGAGTGCTGAGCTAAAATATGCATTACTTGCTGATTAGCCTCTTAAACAGCCCCAAATCACACTAAAAATGCTCTTTTAGAGTAAAACCCTGAAACGAGGAGCGGTTCGAGAGAGTTCAGTGGAAATCCTAAAACGGGGAGCGGTTTGAGAGAGTTTAGTGGAAACCCTAATTTTTGGGGTGCCCTTCCACATCTATAAGTAGACAGGTTGCCCCCATTCAGCCATCATCCTTGTTTGCAGGTTATACCAGCCCATACACCCTCTGCTGTTGTTGGTGCCCAGTTTCCAGCCTGCAGCCTGTCTCCATTTGCTGTCCAGCCATCATTGACTGCAGTTACATTAGCTTCAGCCTGTCCATTGCTGTAGGCGACAACTCTTAGCTGTTGGTGACTGCTCCAGACTGTTGTTAAGCCTGTTGTCCATCATCTCCAGGGTCAGCCAACTTGCGTTTTTAGCATTGCAGGCCCTGACACTCTCACGCATTGTTTCAGCTTGCTGTTTACAACAGACTGTGCACAGTTTCCAGCCTCCGATCGGTGGTACACTGCTGCGTTTACCAGTTTCCAGCCTCCAGACTGCTGCGTTTTGGTGACCAGCTTGCTGCCATTCACTATTCAACACTCCGACTGGTGGTCACAGACTTGGGATCCGTCTTCGATGGACGTCACACTCTGACATTGCTCTGCCCTTGAGCACACTGTACACTCTTATATTCATTTATAGCATTCATTCACTTTAGAGTTGTGTTCTCTCTCTCTCTCTTCTTCTGTTTGTGTTAGAGTTTTGAGTTTTGCGTTTTGCGTTTAGGGTTTGAGTTTTGCCCTTTGTGTTTGTGTCTGTCTCTTTGTGTTTGTGTCGTGGTCGTACACTCTGTGTGTCCTCAGTGCAAACCCTAGTAGTTTCCTTCACAGTTTGATGAGCGGTTGTTGACCTTTTTTAGTTTAACATGGGTTGGTCATATGGGACATCAGCCCTAATGACACAAATGTGGCTTGCTATTGTTGGTCTAAGGCTTGGGAAAAAGCTTGTTTACTCTAAGGTGAGTTGATGTTCTTTCGTCTATGTTTCATTCTAGATGAGATTGGCTTGTGATATGTCTCGTGTGGGTTAGATCTAGGTTGGTGTTTCATTGGTATTTGAGCAACAATTTGCTCTTTACACATGATGCAATGGCAGGCAAAAGACTCTTGGAAGCTTATGAGACTATGATGGTTTACACTTGATAGGTCAAAATTTTCGTTGTGAATAGGGTGGTGTGGGAGTCGAGACACTACTATAAGAGAGGTAGACATTGGTGACATGTGCAATCAGGTGGTGGATTTGGTGAGATGAGATTCTCACCTTGTACTCATGCTCAGAATAATCGATGATTGATGCCATTTATTGATGATGGAAAGGATTGTGTGCCAACTTTGGACTTTGTCGGTGTAGGAGGCAATCGGGTGGTGGATATGGTGAGATAGATTCTTACCTTGTACTCGTGCTCGGAATAATTAATGATTGATGCCATTTATTGGTGATGGAAAGGATTGCATGCAAAATCCGGTATTTGTCGGTGTAGGAGGCCTCAGGAGCTACCACTCCAAGGCCATGATAGACCTCATTTGACTCTACAAGTAAATTCGGGTAGCACTTGCTGAATGTAAAATTAATTCCATATTTACATTAACAATAATGGCAAGAAGGAGAGAGGTGAAGTAACATTGACATGGAAGGCGATGGGATGCCTAGATTCCACACTACTTGACATAGCACTTCAATGTGCTAGCTGAGGAGGAGGCTGATGTTGGTTGCAGGCTGGTTGTGTTTAAAGCAGCATTGTATAGGCACATGTCAAAGCGAAAATACCAAGCGTACGTCCTGTAGATGTTAGTAGTCATGTCATTTCTTGTCTCTCTTTGTATCCATTTCTTGGTTGTGAGCCTAAGTGTGAGTTAGAAGAGGACGTGCAGAACTCTAGCCCGAGTCGTGCCCTTTAGTTCACTCATCCCTAGCATGTTTGTTCTGGTAGACCCTTGGGCACCTTTTATATGTCAACCTATCCCACATGTACTGACCACTTTTGCTTTTTGTGGCAGCTTTGGCTTTTTGCGGTCCTTTTCCTTTGTTGGCTAGACATTCCTCTATGGTAGTGGTCTTGCTTTCTCCTTTTAGGTTTTTTGGCTGCTGGTTGGCCCTTTTCTATTGTGGGTGGCCCTTTTGCTGCTGATCGGTCATCTCCTATGCTAGGTCCATATTTGGAGGCATAGATACATCTCTAAGCTTTTGTTGGAATTTGGCAAGGCTTCTTGCAAACCTATCCCTTCTCTATGGATCCGGAGTCCAAACTTACTTCAGCAGGTGATTGCCTTTCTGACGCTGCCCCCTATTGGTGCCTCATTGGATCTCTCATTTGGCTTATCCACACTTGGCTCCACATTTTCTATGTGATAGCCTTGTTGTCTTCTTTCGTGAAGATTCCTTTAGGCTCATTGGCAAGCCACTCTTTGCATCTTGCAATACTTATAGGGGACCTGATCCTACGGGATCATGTATCAAGAGGGGAACCACTCTTACTGGATGGAGCGACTCTCATTGAGCTAGAGACGTCGATACTCAACATTTGACTATTGGATTTGCCTTCTTCCTTGGATCTAGTATATTGTCTTGGAGTAGTAAGAAGCACCCTACTATGGCTCTTTCATTGATGGAGGTTGAGTATCAAGTATTATATTCAATTGCACAAGAGGTGGTGTGACTTTGTTGCATGCTTGTAGAGATTAGTTTCCCTTAGTCGAGACCTACCTTGCTATGGGTTGACAACTAGAGCACTCTTGCTCTTGCAAAGAACCTCATGTTTCATGCTCATGGAAGTTAGATTGAGATTTAGTATCATTATGTTTGAGAGCAGATTTCGGAGTTCGAGTAGTGGTGGCCTATTGGTGAACAATGCAGTGGATATCTTCATGAAGCCTTTGTCTCAAGCTTCTATGCTTCGTTTTATGCACATTTTAGGCATTCAACCACTCTCGGGATCTAAGAGAGGGTGCTAGTGTGCCAAAAATTGGAAGCTCCAAGACTTGGATTCAACAGGGCTGAAGCTGTTTTCATTCAAATTCAAGTGGAGGGACCAACAAATAAATGAATTTTGGGCATTTTCCATCACTATCAAAGCGGATGAAGGCAAATTGACTGTCCGAGTCAAGGGTAAATAGATTGAAGACTTGCTGGTCATTTTGGACAACAAGGAGAGTTGGAATACTGAGAGGGATTGGGAAAATCCCATAGTATATTAACTTCTTCTTCAATTAAGTTAAAGAAATACCGAAAGGGATGCCAATTTTGGGGCCAACAAGGTGTCAATTGTCCAAAATTGTGAGTTAATTTGCATTTCTTAGTTTTGTAATAAATATTGGTGTTGTAACTAGGTTGTAATCAGGGAATTACCACCTATCCATGGAAAGAAGGCCGATTTCAAAATATATGTGGCTAGGGGTGTATACTTAAGAATTTAGTACTATGAAATGTATGTCATTATGGAATATATTGAACTCACTCCCCCCCACGCCACGCTTTTCTTACTTTTACAATTGGAGGGGGAAGTTAACGGGGGCCCACCCCTAATGTATACGCTTATGTACTTTTGGGAAAACCCCGCCTTCCTTGCACTTACGTGATTTTGTAATTTGTCCGTGGTGAATCCCTTGGGTATACTTTGAGCATACAAGGTACAAGGCAACATATATGGAGGCAGTGTGTGTGTTACAACTACATGTCAGTGATGTAGAGCGGTGGAGATTGGGGGCACGCTGGTGGAGAATTTGCAAAACAAGGATGGGGCTGATTGGTGGGCAGCCTTTCTATTTATAGATGTGGATCCTCCCAAAATTAGGGTTTTGGCTTATGGGACACAGACACTTCGTTAATTCTCTAGGAAACTTTGGTAATCTTATGTTTTTGGGCTGTTTTAAGTAGCTAATTAACGTTTTAAGTTTGTAATTCATTTTTAAAGCTCAATAGATAGATGTCTAATAATGCTCATTGTTTCTTCAGGAAGGGATGGTTTGACTCATAACATGCTAATCAACTTCCATTACTATTGGAAGCGTGACCGTATAGTACGGGTAAAATGCAAAGGAGTGTCGACTGTCGATATGGACAGTGTGATTTTTCAGATAGAGGTGTGATATTGATTTTGAAACATGCTAATGTGAATTTGCTTATTTGTTCCTATGTTGCTGTGGTGTCAAAATGTTTTCTATATAGTAGATAGAGTGTAGAGTCACCAATCCTTGTTATAAAGTCAAATATTTGTAATGGCTTGGGTTGTTTTATTGAACTGTTAGAAGAAAAAAAAGCATACAAGTCAAGAGCTTAACTGTTCAAGTGGATTTTGTGTGAAGCTGAATCTTCAGATCTACATAGGTCTGTGTAATGGGTGCTAACTTATCACCCTTATACTTGGTAGATGGTTGTTCATTCTTGGGACTTTGTACTATTCATGGATCATATTCAATCTGGCCTGGTTGAACTCTCGTGGTTTCTCATAGATGTAATGCAAAATGCCTTGTAAAGTAGAAGCCTTCAAAATAGGGTACTGAAAATGTTTGAAAATTTATAAGGAGATGTTTGAAGTAAGGCAGTGTATGTTAGTTTCTCTGTGCATTATCCTTGCATCTCAGGATAGACAGTTAGCTCCATAGGATAATTAGAGGCAGACCTTTGCTGATTTCCATCATGAGGAGCTGGTTATGCTCAGGGTGGTTTATGTATACCTCATTTGTTATGATCATCATTAATAATGGTGGGAGCACCACCAATAGGGATCATGGCGAACAATGTAGAGCAAGTATCTTTTGTGTCACATTTGTTAGTGTTGGTGTACATTTCGTCGGAAATGGAGAGAGAGAGAGAGAGAGAAAGAGAGAGAGAGAGAGTGAACACAAGACAGTGAGTTGCCGAGTGGGCTGCAATCTGACACTCAAAAGATGCAAGTACTAGAATGATAGCCCTCTTCAAGGCAATAATGTTTGTCATGGGGTGGCCCAAGATATCGAGCTCACTAAGGGGAGATACTCATCTCTAATGGCAAGTGATGATGGCTTGAATCTGGTAGAGGTAAGGATACTGTGCACGATGACGGGGTGGTGGGTTCCATTCTATGCAGAGTGTGGGTGTCCGGTCTGGTGTGACCCCGTTGACTCATGGGTGGTGTGGTGGTGCTGCTGTAGTGGTAGCTTATGTAATAGCAGCATGTAGTGAGCTAGCTCTGGAGCTAATATTGAAAAACTCTGTAAGAATTGGCTCACTTGTCGACTCTGCTTGTGTTTTTGTCTTGCATCTGAGAAGCTTCTCTCTGTATGCCCGGAACTCCAATAAGAACAATCTTAGGCATCTTTGGTCCTTGTACTCCATCACTCTGTGGAGAGGCCCAAACCCCTCCTAAAAAAGGCAATGGAATCTCTCTTTGATCTCATAAAATACTGTACATCTACAAATAAAATGCTCCTCACATGCAAGCTCCTAGAGGCACAATTGGCAGATGTGTGCATCCTTAGACGTGTGTGTACCATCCTCAATCCTGAGCTAGTGTAATGATGTTTGCATTTGTCCAATAGCACTTGGTATCTCATGGGAGAAGTGGACATCCATGTATACTAGCTTGACAATGAATCACTGTTGACATATGTAGAAAATGACGATATTGTGCCATTTTCGTACGAAGGGGCTCTAGGGGATACACCTATATATGATCTGTACGAGTCTTCACAATATCTGCCATAATAACTTGATTCCACTTTGTATGCGTGAGATCGAAGTATGGGTAATCCAAATTGTATTGGAGTGGTGGGAGTGCATCTGCCATCCATCTCTAATCCATTTGTCTTGAACCATGATTACATCTCCACATACCAAGAATATGTATCCCCACTCTTTGCTAGCTATTTGGAGAAAGTTATTGCCAATCGTGGATATCTATATCTAGGGAGCTCCCATATTCTCTATAAGCAAGTTACGGTATGAAATAATGCATCTATGACCATAGGTGCGAGTCGGAGTAGAGATTGATGAAGAGTAAGTGCTCAAAACACAAAAATGACATGCTGTAGGTGCAAATGCAAATCCGGCCGATGCTGGTAATTGAAGAAAAGCAGGCTGGAAACGAGAAGTAGTGGTCTCTGGGGTTGGAACTAGTAAACAACAATGTAACCGCTTGAAGATGATGGTAGCTAATCACTGGTAGCAGTGGGAGGTTGGGCGACAACTGTAGACCACGTAGTGGTAGCGGTTGGGGACTGTACAGCTAGTGGAAGAGGACTGATGGCTGAAACTTGCAAGACAAGGATAGATTGAATGGTGGGAAACATGTCTATTTATAGATACAAAAGGATTAGGCTTTTACTTATGAGTCATAAACTATTTAGGATTCAACGAAAATTTTGGTAATTTACATGTTGTGGGGCTGTTTTAAAGAGCTAATAAGTTTTTAATGTATTTTTAGCTCAACAAAGTCTGTTGGGAGTATCAAATAGCCATAATTTAGTCCAAGATTCTTGGCATTGAGCATGTGCACATTTTTCCTCAAGTGCTCCAAGTGCAACATAACATCTATCCAATGTACTAGCTGTTGCATCTCACAATGAAAATTTAAGTCATGTCAATGTGACTCTCAGATATACATAGGACCTAGTGTACTTAACTATATCCTTGTCAAGAGTAAATTGACGTCCTGCTCGGGTCACCCAAGCTTGTGTGGTATTAAACACCATTACCTTGGTCTTCCAAAGGCTCACTATTGATCCTCTATCCATGCAAAATGCTTGCAAAACATCTAGGTGTCTTTGCAAGCCTTCCAGTGAATTTGCGATTAGTACCACATCATTCGCATACAACAAGATGGGTATCAATATGTTAGCCAAAAGCTCACATGAAACCAGCCTTCCTTCTCGGATAGGGTGGTAAATAACTTGATTAATCACTAATTACAACAAGCATAAAGTTCACATAAATTGAAATGCACACCTTACCACTTTAATCTTGGAGAATGGATAGCCTACTGACACTCCTTCAATATTTCTTTAGCTTTAGTTGCAAATAGATGGAGTAGAATTGAGATTCTTTGATCTCCTCCACTAATTCAAGTGCCTTTTGCTGTCAATAATCAGTAAGCTGTCAAATCAATTTTCTCCTTGGTTTGCTCGAGGATTATGTCACCATGCAGAAAAGCTGTTTCAACATCCATTTGGTACAGCTCTAAGTCCAATACAACAGTGAGAGCAAAAAGCACACGTAGAGTGGTCATCTTCACAACAGATAAGAAGACCTCTTAGAAGTCAATCCCTTCCTTCTATGCATACCCTTTGGCAACCAATCTTGCTTTGTACTTGGGTTTCCCATCAACTGTCTTAACTTTGTAAACCCATTTGTTTGGAAGAGGCTTTCTTCCTTTGGGCAACGACACAAGATCCCAAGTATCATTGGCATGCAGAGATTTAATCTCTTCTTGCATAGCTAGCTCCCACTTATTACTGAATTTGCATGACTTAGCCTCTTTATATGTAAGAGGCTCACCCTCATCTGTAAGCATCACATAGTGCAAAGAGGGGTCATACCTATGTGGTTGCCTTCTTAAACATGTAGACCTGCGTACCCAATGATCTACATTTTCAGGAATCGGGTCTACATCTGGAGGTATGTTATTTTCAGCATTTATTGGTTGCTGTAAGCCATTTTCAGCATACTGTTCATGCTGTACAACACCTTCATTTTCATTACCAGCACCTGCATTTCATAATCAACAAGTCTATCTTGCTGTCCATGACCTCCTTGTGCTTGTATTTGCTGTCCATAATCATCTAGCTAAAAAATAACCGGGTGATCATCAGTTTCAGCCTGTGGTACAGCATCATGAGGCTCATCATCTGAAGTAATAGGTGGCTACAAATTCTGAAATTTGACCTTTTTCATATCTTCATTAGAGGCTAAAGTACCTTTTAGCAAAATTTCCTCATTAAACACAACATTACGGCTGCGAATAATTTTCTTAGACTGAGGTAACTACACTTTGCAGCCATATACACCCTCATCACCATAGCCCTTGAAAATATTTGCCTTTTGTGGATTTCGGGTCAAGTTTACTTCTTAGCTCATCTCTAACATGCACGAAGGCATCACAACCGAATATTCGTAAATGGTCATATGAGGCCGATTTGCTAGATCAAACCTCCTTAGGGATGCCATTATTTAAGGACTTTTTTGGAGAGCGGTTGCAAATGTGAACCGCGGTTTTAAGTGCCTCTCCCCAAAATTCATGAGGAAGATTAACAGTGCACAGCATGAACTGCACTCTTTCACATAAAGTCCTATCATATCTTTCAGCCACCCCATTTGAAGAAGGGCTGTAAGGAGTTGTAAGCTCCCTCTTAATTCCATGCAAGTCACAAAAAGACTTGAATTCAATATATGTGAACTCACCCCCATCATCAATTCTCAAGCATTTCAGCTTTCTACCTGTTTGAGTGGTCACGAATGCATGAAAAGTTTTAAAAACAACAAACACTTCGCTTTTCTTTTTCAATAGATAAAACCCAAATCTTCCTGGAACAATCATCAATAAAAGAGACAAAATATGCAGCACCACCCAACGATTTCACGGGTGTACTACATACATCAGAATGTACTAAGTCCAAGACATTGGACTTACGAGAGACACCAGAGTAAAATGAATTTTTCATTTGCTTTCCAAATTGGCAGTCATTACAAAAATCAAGTTTAGAGCCTTTTTCATTAACTGTCTTCAAAGAGGTAAGGACATCAAGTCCTTTTTGGCTCATATGGCCCAATCTCTTATGCCACAACTCCAAATGACAACCAATTTCAGCAAGGGCAAGTAGCTTGCCATTCAAAGCTTTACAATGTAAACAATACAAAGTGCCCTTCTTGGTTGCTTTTGCAATCAGCATGGAACCCTTTTTCAATTTTCACAAACCACCACCAAACAGTATAGTGTAACCAGGCAAGTCAAGCTGACCAATGAATAGTAAACTCTTTTTGATGTCAGGCACATATATGACATCTTTTAACACAAGCTCTTGCCCATTATCTAAAGACAAGTGTACAGTGCCAATTCCATCAATGCTGCAAGCATGGTTATTTCCAAGGTACACTTTTCCATAACTGCCTGCATTGAACATAGCAAAACACTCCAAGCAAGGAGTTACATGGAAAGAGTCACCAGAGTCTACAATCCAAGTCTGAGTGATACCATCATCAACTGACAAAAGTACATCAATCACATCAGCCTTCGTAATCTGTGTCACGAGGACGTGAAAATTTGATGCTTTGCTTATGTTTAATTGACATTTAATTAAAGGATTAATCAAATGTGCAATTAAAAGATGCACATGTGAGGTGCAAGCTACTTTTTTACAGTTGAAGGCCCAAGGACCCTGTGAAAAAGATGGGTGTCAAAGGAAAAAGTTGTAACAAGTTATACTTGTTAGAATCTTAGGTGAACTATGGGTCAGTTTGCCCCTAGGACCATTATTGGCCATTAAGTGTCAGTGGTGACACTAGGGCCTAGGCATTAATTAATAGATTAATGCATGTCCAAGGGTCAATTAATGCATGGGACCACTTTGGGTTGCAAATGGCGTAGCCAATTAATTTTGGATGAGCAAGGTCAATTTTCTAGGCATGGATTAAGGGCTGAATTAATTTTCAGAATTAATTAATTCTGAAAATTAATTAAATGGTTGGAAATTGCTGAAAATGGATTAAGAAAGTTGCCACTTGGCAAAACTTGCCCGTGCAAGTAGGGGAAAGGTTAAATAGGGCTAAAGGGAGAGGGGAATCTCGTTTTTTCATTTTGGAGCTATTGGGAAGAGGTGTTGGACTGTTGTTGCTAGCTTGTGGGGCCATTTCCCAACCATTGGAGACCATTTTGGTGATGGAGATTGCATATTCTTGACCTTGGGAAGCTGAGCAGATGTCTTCTGCTTCCCAAAGCAGATGCATAACTCCTTTGTGTCTTTGAGGTATCTCATAATATCTTTCACTGCATCCCAATGCTTCTTGCTAGGGTTTGCCATGTATCTGCTAACCACTCCCATTGCAAAGGCAATGTCAGGACGTGCAACAACCATAGCATACATCAAATTTCCAACAGCTGAAGCATATGGTATCTTGGTCATTTCAACCTTCTCATAATCAGATGTAGGGTTGTCCTCTGCATTGAGTTTCACATATGGAGGCAATGGAACCCCAATTGTTTTCTCTCCTTCCATATTGAAACGCTGCAAAACCTTGGAGATATACTCCTGTGGAGATAGATAGAGTAAGCCTGTTGACCTATCTGTGAGTATTCACATGCCAAGAATGTGATTTGCATCACCAAGATCCTTCATGTGAAAGCTGCCATGAAAACTTTGCTTCAGTGAGTTCAAGGCATGAGTATCCCTGCTAGCAGTTAGGCTGTCATCTACATACAAGACCAAGGTAATCAGGCTATCATTTGCTGCCTTCTTGGTGTACAAGCAATGCTCCACTTGACTTCTATGGAAACCTTGAGACTGCATGAATGTATCAAACTTATGATGCCATTCTCTTGATGCTTGTTTTAGCCCATACAAACTTCTTTTGAGTTTACATACCATCTTTTCTTTCCCTTTTTTCACAAATCCTTCATGCTGCTGCATATATATGTCTTCATGCAGATCACCATGTAAAAATGCAGTCTTTACATCCATCTGTATGAGTTCTATATCTTCAATTGCAACCAAGCCCAAAATGGTTCTCAATGTAGTCATCTTGACTACAGGTTAGAAAATCTCATCAAAGTCAATTCCTTGCTCCTACTTGTACCCCTTTTCAACCAATCTTGCTTTTACTTTGGTGAGGAACCAGAAGTGACCTTCATCTTGTAAACCCATTTGCATGGAAGTGTTTTTTGCCCTTTAGGTAATTGCACGAAGTCCCAAGTGCCATTTTTCTCAAGAGATTCCATCTCTAATAACATGGCTTTATACCATTTCTTGCTATCTTGTATGTCCATTTCTTCCTTGAAGCAAGACGGTTCACCACAGTCTGTCAACATGACATAATCAGCCACATTGTTTGCACTAGGAACAAATCTGTCAGGTTGTCTAGCAGCCCTAGACAATCTCCTAACCCAATGATCTTATTTGCTGGCTGTTCCTACAAATTTCCATTTTCAGTATGCTATTCTAGCATTTCAGCCTGCAAATCAGCATTAGCAGCTTGCTGTCCTGGCTATTCCTGCATATGTAGTGGCTCATTATCATGGGCAATAGCTGGCTGATCATTTCCAGCATCATTTTTTGCATTTACAGGTTTATTTACAGCAGGTATTTGCTGTTGTACAGCAGGCACATTTTGCTGTCCGAAAGGTATTTTTTCCCGGAATACAATCCTACGGACCTTCTTAGTCTTTTCGAACTGTTTATGCATGCGATCTTCCCGAAAAATAACATCATTTTTGTGTACTACTTTCCTTTTCTCGGGATCCCACAATCTATACTCCATTTCACCCTCGTCACCATCCTAGGAAAATGCATTTACAGGACTTTGGCTCAAGTTTGTTGCGTTTATCTTTACGAATGTGCACAAAAGCCTCGTAGCCAAACACTTTCAGGTGAGCATATAAAGGTGGCTTGCCTGACCACGCTTCTTGGGGAACTCCCCCTCCCCCCAAAGACGTGTTTGGTGACCAATTAATTAAGTGAACGGTTGTCATAACAGCCTCTACCCAAAATCCATGGGGTAATGCAGCATGAGACAGCATCGTACGGACCTTATTCTGTATGGTCCGATTCATACGCTGTGCAACTCCATTTTGGAGTCGATTATGAGGGGCAGTGAGCTTCCTCTTTATCCTTTTGCTGTCACAATATGCTTGAAAGGCCTTGGACACATATTGCCCACCATTGTTAGAGCGAAGAAACTTAAGTGTCTTATCAATTTGATTTTCAGCCAATGCCAATAATTTTTTAAACTTGTCGAGCCCTTCATCCTTGCTACGAATAGGGTAAACCCATACCTTCCGTGTAGCATCATCAACAAAGGTGACAAAATATTTCTTTCCCCCTAAAGATAATCCTGGCATTTGACATATATGTGAATGTACTAACCCTAGAGGAGAAAATTTCAAAGAAAGAGACTTTTTGTGAGATGTCTGTGCATGTTTACCATAAATGCAATGATCACAATGCTCAAAATCAGCATAACGAAGACAAGGCAAGTAACCCAACCGAGAAAGTACTTTCATTTCTGTTTGACTCATGTCCCCCAACCGGCCATGCCATAAAGAAACAATTGGCTGCTCGGTCATGGCAACAATATGGTCACACACACTAGATACATGAAGTGGATACAAAGTATCACTCTTGCAACCTCTGGTAATAACCCTAGATCCCTTACAGATCTTCCATTTTCCATCACCAAAGGTGGTATGAAAACCATCATCATCTAGCTGCCCTATGCTAATCAAGCTCTTCTTGAGCTGAGGTATGCGCCGTACATGCTGAAGTATAAAGACAGAGCCATGCTGAAACTGCAACTGCACATTACCAATACCTGCAATGTCACATGCATAGTTGTCCCCAAGATGGACAACACCATGTCGACCCTCTATGTAGGTAGAGAACCACTCTTGATGAGGGGTGACATGAAAGGAAGCACCTGAATCGAGAATTCAGGTATGCATGTCATCATCTGTATCTGCAAGTAAAGCATGTGCACCAAAGTGTGAAGAGATAAAAAGTACGTCACTCCCACTATCACTGTCACGAATGACTACATTCATTTCTTCAATTTTTACAATGCTCTTCTTAGGCTGACTGTCCTTCTTCTCTTCCTTACTATCATCTTTCTTCTTGCCCTTTCCTCTCTTTTTTCCATTCGTAGTAGTCACATTTAAAGTGACCCTTCTTGCCACAATGATGGCATTCAACATCTTTGCCACGTGATTTACTGCGTCCCTTGCTATCATATTTGCCTTTCTACTGTGATCTGCCCCTCATATGCAAAGCACTTGAAGATTTACTGGATGCATTGTTCTGCCGATTCATTTCTTCCATGAGTAGAGCACTCTCTACATCAGCATACAAAAGGAACACATTAGAATTGCTCATAGCAGTCCTTAATGTATCCCAACTCTCTGGCAGAGTGCAAAGCAAGAAAGTAGCCTTAAATTCCTCATCAATCATACAACCAGTTGGCTGAAAATGGAGTTAAACTCACTCAAGTGAGTAGACATTGCTGTACCCTCTTTCATACGCAAATCCATAAGCTTTTTCAGCCAATACACTCTGCTTGCAGCACTCTTCTGTGCATACAGTTCTTCCAATCTAGTCCATATAGCATATGCAGAATCCAAACCTTCAATGTTAAACAACAAGGCATTAGAAATCGATAGCTCGATGGTTAAGCGTGCAAGCTCATTTAACTCATCCCAATCTTCCTGTTTCATGTCCGTGGGCTTTGCTTCTTGTGTTTTGATTGGCTTTGCCTGCTTCTTTTGCAATAGGATATTGTAGCACTGCTTTTCCCAAACTACAAAGTTATGTGCTCCTTCAAGCTTCTTTATGTGCATGAGATTACTGCTGTCAATGCTGCCAGCCATGATTTTTAGCCCAAATGTGACAAAAAAATCAGCAAATGCAGGCCCAAAACTGTCATCCAAGTGACTAAGGTACAAACCAGTACCAACCAGCAATAAATGACCACGTAGAAGCACAGATTTTAGATCTGTAATTAAATTTTCAGAAGCACCAAACCATGTGCTACAACATTCCACAACTGATTACAGCTGTTCCAGGGGCATATGCATCACATTCCATGAGAAATCCCAAAATTTTAGCTGCAATTTCTGTTGTACATGTACCCACGGGCATAAAATTTGACATGAATGGTCAAAAGCCCCAAAATTTTTGTGCTCAAAGCATCAACCACACATCTGCATTTTCTCTGTCATGCATAGAACAGGCCAGTTTTATCAAAATAGAGCAATTTCAGCAAAACCGCCAAATTTCACTAACGAATCTGTCCCAATTGCATTAATACATGTTCTTGAAAGCATAAACCGGGAAAAATTAGCAAAATTTCACAAAATTTTTCAAAAACCCCAAAATTTTCAGGTCCTAATGTGCACTAATGTCAAGCAATTTGACTCAGCTGAATAGAATTTCACCAATATGATAAAAGCCCCAAATTTTATGGATCCAATGTTGAGAAAATTCACTTAGATGAGCAAAATTTCAATAATTTTGGCGAAATCCCCAATTCAAATATGCACAATGTCTGCAATTTCTGATGCAGATGCCTCAATTTTGCATGAACAGTACTCAGTCTGGAGAAGCCCCAAATTTCTGGGCCAAAATTGCACAAATCTGACCTTTTGTGCTTGTGCGTGCGAACCTTGGTTAGAGAAAGGAGATTGAAAAAAGATTTTTTGAAGAATTTTTTTTGGATGACAGGTCCGTTGACCCGTCAGATCTGTCCTTGCCCCGCTGGTCCTGTCCCTGTTGTGCACGGTGGTTGTGCTGGCCTGGTCGTGTTGGTCACGTTTGCACGGTGGTTGCCCCGTCCTGTCCTTGGAACGTCCCATTGGTCCAGTCCGTCGCGCACCAACAGCTGTCGCCCCACTGCCAGCAGCCGTCGGTGAGCCCGTGAGCCCCTCTGGTCTGTGCCTTCAGTGCCACTTTGCCACGCCTACAGCTCCCGCCAGTTGCCTGCAGTCACGTTTGTCGTCAACACTACAGTTGTCATGTACATCTGGTTGCCTGTCGTTCATCAGCTGGAGAATGTCCCTGTCGCACAGTCTCCACAGCCCGCCCTCTGCAGCTCACGACCTATTCAATGGCTACCTGCACGACCTGTCGCCCACGAACTCACAACCTGAGCTTGCTTGTCAGCTCCTGCTCGAACTCCAAGAAGTACGAACGCCTCAACCGTAGCTCTAATACCAGTTTGTAGTGATAGGTTAGGCACGAAGATCAAGACAGTAGGTGTTCGTTGTGCGCGGACAGACAGAGTGTGAGAGAACAATAGCAGAGAGTGAGCATGTTCGTAGGTACAATGACGAGTGTGTACCTTTAGGTTTTTAGATAGATATATATGTGTAAGTACAAGTGCCAAGGTGTGTTCACACCTGAGCACATTTAAAGGCACGAGGGCCTTTATTCCCAACAGTGGAGTAGGAAGAGATGGAGGAGGAGGAGGAGGAGATGCACAAGGAGATGGGGGTGATGGTATGTGCAAGGAGGGTGTGGAAAAAATGTGGGTTATAAAAGGAAAATAACGTGCACATTTTTTAAATAAAAGAAACCCTTTTAAAAATTCTATTTTGTGACCCTGTTTTGGGAAATGAATGAAATAGGAAGAGCGGGAGGAGGTGGTGTGTGCAAGGAGGGTATGGAGAAAACATGAGTTGTAAAAGAAATCAGTGTGCACACTTTTTCAAATAAAAGAAACCCTTCTTTAAAAAAAATGATTTTGCAAAATGAAAAGGAGGAGGTGGTGTGTGCGAGGAGGGTATGGAAAAAACATGAGTTGTAAAAGAAATCAGTTTGCACACGTTTTCAAATAAAAGAAACCCTTCTTGAAAAAAGTGATTTCACAAATTTTTTTCATTTTGCGAAATGGGAAACATTTTGCTTGTTTCGAGGTTGTGTTTTTTGGTTACTAAGGCACACATATGGAATAATTGTCATTTGGGCTGGGCAGCTGCAGGTTGGATCCGTCTCTCAATTATAAGCATAGAATTGTGACAATTTTTTATGAGATACACAAGATGTTCATGCAATCATGGTAGGGGGAGTTTGCTTTCACCAGGTTATTTGCCAGGTTCACTCCATGATTAAACAAGAATCCTGCCACAGTTTTTTGAGAAAGGTGGTTGGGACCCACAAACCATGTTTGGAAAGGAATATATTTCACAGAATGGAGAGGAACCCATTTTCTCCCAATGCTGGTTCGCAGTTTAGTTGTTTATCAGTTTTGTGATCAAGTTGTGAGTGAAAGAGAATTATTCTGCAATTTATACTGCACCATCTGATAGAGGTCTGCTGTTTATGAGGCAACACTGACATTTGGCAGCGTGATTGTGAAACCATAGTGCAGTAAGGAATCCAAAAGAGGATGGCAAATATTAGTCTCTCCAGAACTGTATGCTTGCTATACAACTGAAGATATTTCATTGCAGATTCAGTCCAACCATGCAAAGTTGAGTTGTCCCATTCCAATCTTTGCTTGGAAGTTGGCACACACCTACATATTATTTAAGGCCACCAGTCTGTGTTCAGTTGGATGTCTACCTGATAATGTCTGTGTTTTGTTTCCCTTAAACAATAATGTCAAGAATTTTAGGAATTCTTGGCTTTCATGGTTATTAATATCCTTAGAGATCATAATCTTTTCCATCAACTTTCTTACACAAGTGGAATCTTTTCCCATCTGAACTCAAAAAGAAAAGTAGAGGATCTTGGAAGTTGGGCAAGTAAGTTCTGTCTGTAGCATGTTCAATTCTTTAGTCATAGTATCATTTATAATGTCAATCGTCTTTTTCAAGTTGGGGCAAGTAAATGTGTCTGGCTTGGCAGGATAAGACAGGCGGAAAAATAATTGAGAGAGTCAATGGTACTCTATATGTTTTCAGAGGTCGAAATTACAACTATAAGGACCGGCCTCATATTCCAGTGATGCTTTGGAGGCCTCATTCACCTATCTACCCTAAGCTCATTCCAGATCGGCCAGGTGGCTTGAAGGTTCATGAGGCAAACCTATTGCGGAAGCGTGGTCGTGAGATTTTGCCATTGTGCAGACTAGGTGAGGGAGTTAAGGGATGTCAAATGCTTCAGAACAGGCTTTCTTTGTATAAAGTATTCCTAACAACAGGTTATCGCTGCTGCAGCTAAGAATGGCTACTATGGAGATCTAGTTCAGAATGTTAGAGAGGCCTTTGAAGTTGATGATCTTGTGCGGGTAGATTGTACAGGTTTGGGAAGAAGTGACTACAAGAAAATTGGCTCAAAGCTACGTGTGAGTTCCAGTGGAATGTTTAATATCTAATCAGAGGCAACGAAAATGCTCCTAGAATAGTCTCAAAACAAACCAAGAACTGAAATTGTTTCATCACCTCATTAAGTTATATTGTTTTGCATATAGGATCTGGTTCCATGTGTATTGGTGTCCTTTAAAGGAGAGAAGATATTAATGTGGAGAGGAGAGAACTTGAAGTCTAAAGCAGAGCTGGAACATAGAGAAGTGCAATTAACAATGTCACATGCTGATGCTGGTAACACAGCTATTTGTCAAAGTACAGCAATTTTGAATGCTGGTGCCAAAAGCACAGAGATCTGTCAACGCACGGCAATTTTGAATGATAATCAAGATTACGAAGAAGAGGATGAAAGATCCTTGAATGGCTTGATGTCTGGTAGCGACTCTGATGATTACGACCGTAAGGGATTGGTAATGGAATCAGGAAGCAGAAGCGACTCTGAGAACACTGACACATCAGATTGGTTCTCCAGTGCAGCTGAATCATCTGATTACGAGGATGCTGAAGCATCACAGTACTCCACTTAAACGAAACACAGGTTGGCCATCTGGCAATAGCAAGGTGAGAGATTTGGCAGACTAAGTAAATCATTTGACGTGTTATCCCTGTATAACAAGATCCTGGCCAAGGTCAGTACCTGTGACCCTGTTGATAGACATGGGCAAGCCAACACTACTTGTATAACAAGATCCTGGCCAAGGTCAGTACCTGTGACCCTGTTGATAGACATGGGCAAGCCAACACTACTTGTTGCTACAAACTATGGCAAGAAGAGTTTCACCACTAAAAGGTTACCTACATTCTGAGACATCAAGAATTACAAAGTGGTCAAAGGCTATTGGCCAACCAGTCTAAGACAGGGTACAATGATCGCACAGACTTCGACTCGACGCCTATACATTACCACAGAAAGACTGAGCTGGATTGAGATGGAAGTATTGACATTAAAACTTGTAAAACCAGAAACTGATTAGTACCCGTACTGAAGCAGAAAAGCTGCACTGTTTGTAAGCTCAAGGTGGTGTGTTTTGGGTGCCAAGGTGACAATGGCATCCAGCCAGGCTGTTGTTTTGTCTGGCAGGTGGTTATTCATGCGTAGTTGATACGCTTGGAGGGTGCCAAATTCATCTGTGACCTTTCTTTTTCGGCACATTATGTTGTGCAGCTTCTGTAGATTCTTAGCTATGAGATCCAATAATGCCTCATATCAAATGTGTGTCATTTGTTTTCAGGTTTTGCAACACACATGGCAAGCAGACTCACCATTCTTTCTGATACAAACATATGCTTTTAGTTTGAAGGGCTGCAATAAAACCTTTCTCGTGAAGGGATTGGGAATTTGGGAGCTTTACTAACTTCTTTTCACATGAATCCACAGGGAAAATTTTGCCAAAACAAACACGTGATTTTAATGTTTTCACATACAAGAAGCTTGCATTCATTTTGAAAGCAGTAATGGTTTAAAACACACTGATAAGTTATTGGGCATGCTTATAAAATATGGTGCATTTGTTTGGCTACCTTGACCTCCAACGCTGAAGGGCAGGATTGAAAAGTGAGTTTTAATGCTGCTCTCAAGGGTTCTTAAAAATTTTAGAGTGTTTTTAACATGCAGAAAGGTTCAAAATTTATATTACGCATGCCAGAAGGCTTGCACCGGACGGTTTCATAGTGCTGTAGAAGGGTGAAATATATTGAAGATCCTCTAATGTTGCCTGTATTTGATAACTATTTGTTGACACACATTGTCTTTGGTGTGTGAACCTATGACTTGAATTTGTGTCAGCTGAAGCTTATGTTTATTTTTATTGACTTTTACAATTAATCTCCTTGCCAAAGTTGATATAATTGTCTTTAATTCCATGGCCCAAAAATTAAGAATATAAATGCAATCTCAGCTCCTCTCAATCGTGCTCATCTAAGAGCCCAATTGCTTTACTATTGCCCCTTTTGATTGTGCTTATTTGAGAGCCCATTTCATGGGTGATAAGACATTCAAGGGTTGCTCACTCCACTCAATCACAATATGGATAACTCTATAGTGGAACACTTGAGACGTACTATTTGCAAGCAATGTATTTTTAATCATTTTTTTATTTTTATGTTAACATTCTTTACACAATCCAGTGGATCCTCTTTTTTGTAAGCATTAGAAAAACATTTGTACTTGTTATTATTTCAGAACATTTTAGTAATTAATATAATTTTTGCAACATTTATACTCATCAAAATTCAAAGGAACACTAGAAGATACAAATATGACCCCTTGGATATCACACAATCAAACTCAATTCCACAAACCCTTGTGGAATTGCACAATTTTCTTGGTGGCAAATTAAATACATGACTAGAACAATCAAAACTTAGAAAGCATAATTTAATCCTAAAGTCCTAGATGACCACACAAAGCCTTACCTACCACGTTTACTATCATCACAATGATACATGATGAAGAAAATAGGAAAATGCTTCTTACAAAAGTTTGCAATGTTTGAAGCATTTTGAATGACTGATCCCTTTTTCCACACATTGTCCAAGGTCATCAAAGGGAAAAGGGAAAATAAAGAGAAGATAATTTAAATCATGGTGGCATAAAAGAGAAATGAATGAATATATTGTAATATCGGCTAAAGTCAAATTGCCATATGAGACAAGTGAACAAATCAATGTACAAGTCCATGTTTGGAGTGTCATCTAAAAACTGAACAACATTTGTCTAGTTGAATGATGCATACCATGTCTATTCCTTCTCTAATAGGTTATAAAAGTGTAATCATGATGAATCACAAGTGATCTACTATTGACTTCATCCAACAAGTATGATGGGATGTAATATATCTTATATGGAGGGGGGTGAGGAGGGTCATAATACCTACTATTTTGTTGTAGGGTTTGTAATATCTCCTCCATAAATCTAGGGTTGCATGCTTGGATTTGAAAAATACATGCATAATTGGGGGGGGGGGGGGTGTTGGTCTACATTTGGGTAGTCCACGCCTTTTATTGGCCTTGATTTTTCATGCTTTTAGGTATTGTGAACCCTCGTGAAATGGATGAGGTGGGAGTAAGGTGTGGTGTGTCAGTGGAACACACACACACACACCCCCCTTGCTTAACAATATACAAAGATTAAAGGGTAGTTTTATGGCAACAAAGTATGTCATGGGCTTTCTTTGGAGGGTTTTGCAAAAGTACTGCAAGATATGCATTTTCATAATTGATAGAACATGTAAGAAAATGAGAGAATTAAAATTAGAAGGTGCACTATTTAAAGGAGAATTCGTCTAAAATGCATCCATATGTAAACATCTTTTAGAGGTTAAAGAACAACCAAGGCTCATACTTTTAGTTCAAACATGAATTGAAGAATATCACTTTTTGTTCGAACATAAAGGGGGAAAAAAAGGTTGCTAGTCTTATAGAAAGTAATAGTAAGTGTGTAAGAAAGGGTTTCATAGGCTTATAGATAAGTATTGATAGCTCAAAAGAGAGACTCTAGAAAAAAGAAAGGTGTGTACAAACTCTCAAAAAGTCTCGCGTGGTTAGAGTTCATTTCTTGAGGTAGAGGATTAGACGTCATGTTTGTATGCATAGACATGGTTTTCCAAAAGGTTTGAGCATGCGATAATCTAATTTGAGTACTATCTTGGTTGGGCATGTGATTTGAATTCAATTTCTATAATGATTAATTGTTAGCTTCGTATGTCAAGGGGATGTAGCTCAAATGGTAGAGCGATCGCTTTGCATGCGATAGGTAGCGGGATCGATGCCCGTCATCTCCACCTACAAGGTTCATTCAGTTTTGCAAATGGAACGTTTCCCGATGTGTTGTCGACCCCTTACTAACTACGCCATCTTATGACATAATTTTTGAAAACGGGAGCCATTGGTGGACTCTTGTTTCTTGCATCCATCCCTTTTACAAAAGTGAGGCTCAGCTTCAGAGTTTCCAAACCTCTTCATCGAAAAACCATACCATACAGCCATCCTTCTAAGAACATTCACGGTTGAAAGGCATTGAGCTAAGAGCATCTTCCTTCCTAGCAATCCAAACAAAGCTTTTGGAGAATTGTACCCCCATTACACGTCATATGCCATCCCTATACCTTCTCCCATGTAATGTTTGTTTCTTGCATCCCCCAAGGTAGGTGGAATACACCCTGATCTTGATCTTGGATTGTGGAAGGGGCATTGCCTAGATGTAGCCATCCATTGATTAAGCAAATCCCCAGTACGAACAAATACAAGTCTTCATACTAGCATATTGTTTTTGCATTAGATTCCGTATATATTGATCAGTGTGCTTAACCACGGATGATTTTACCAAGAATCAAAAAATGATTTCATATTGTCCCAAGCAAAAACCTTGTCTTTTATTTTCCCACATGCCTAATCAAATATACATTTTTAAAACAAAAACAAATACATTGCTATTTTTTGGCAATGTATTTCGTATCCTCACAATGCTCCATATAGATAAAGCCACAAATCCACTAGTTCATCCCCATGAATCAAATGTGACTTCTCTCATGACACACACATGCCTTATCGATTGCTGTAAAAATTGTTGGGTAATAAAAATATTTATGTAAGAGTAATTTCAATCGCCTAAGGACATCTTCAATACCTTATAACATTTCCTACACCAATATCCTTCAAATTAAGCCTAGAGAGCACCCCAATTTCTCTTCTAAACACAAACCCTTAAAACTTAACCTTAATTATGTTGTGGACCAATATCATTCAAGCCTAGAGAGCCTGTGATCTTCTCTACTAAAAACTTAATCTTTTCCTTACTACTAAATGAACTAGAGATATCAAAAGTATTGTCTTTGAGTGAAATGAACTATTGATACTCCCCTTGTCCTCTTTAATCACATAGGAATTATTATCAATAAATATTAGAATGAATTGTCATTAGCAAACGTCCTCTTTAATCACAGTGAATGATCATAATTTTTTTTTTCCCTAAAAAACAAACCATGTTAAGGGATAAACCCTTAATAATATGAGATGCTAAAAATTGATCCATATTCCAAGGAGAGAGGATCATTTCATGATGCCAAGGGACTTATTGATATCTCGATATAGAAATATTCTTGTTTCTTGAATCTTGGATATTCTTAAGTAGAGGATCTCTTTAGGGCACTAAGGGACAATCCTGCTTTAATGATCTCTTAATATAAGAAAATTCTTGTTGCAAAAAACTTGTATGTTAGTAAAATCCATATGATGCTGTCATAAGCCTTTCAAGATCGAGATTTGGCATCAAAATCCTTGTTTAGAAGAAAGGCAAGATCAATAGAAAAGTCATATTTAAGATTGCCTCATGGATATTTCTATTGTGGACAAAAAGCAAACTAGTTCATATGAAGAACCTCATCTATTGATTCTCAACTACAATTCTTTTGAATATAATGCTTTGGATAGGATTCGATAGGATACATTCAACATGGTTAAGAATCTCCAATTCCAAGTCTCAAAACTATAGAATGCTACATCTCTTGAAAAGACTATTGTATGTATCATTGCTGGGTTTCTTCATTTGCAAGTCTACATTTTTCATTTCCTTTTTGGAGTATGGTTTGCCACAAAGTAATGCAACAATCTTAGTACTTACAAGTTGGCACACATGCAAGAAACTCAACCAGTCCTTTCTAATACCTCTCATTCACTCAAGGCTCAATCCCAATATTACTAATGATTTACCTTGCAATATCCTTTTCGGTGGTGTGCTTGATCCCTTGCTCATTGTGACTTTAACAACTATAACATGGAGCCTCTTCTTAGGAACCAATTTGATGAAGTATGTTCAAAGACTCCTCTACTTTTGCAACTAGTGAATTCGAGAGTGCACTCTTGTACTATCCACTTTGACCCTTCTTTCTTTTGAAAGTAAACTTTCCATGTTGCCCAAGATTTTAGCAAAATTTTGATAATCATGGCCATAAACATTTCATTAAAGAGCATTATGATAAAAAAGAGCACCATTATTAGAATTTCTTCTTAAGTTACCTTGATTTCTTACATAATTTATTGTGCATTAGCTATTGTCTCAATATGTTTTTCCACTCGATTGGGTTGTCCCTACCATAATCCACATCCCACAAATCTTAGATCAAGGTCTATATGGTGACATCTTTAGGAGATGCCACCGTATTCCAATTGCTTGCAAAAATAGTGTTCCTTTTCCAAACCCTAGATCAACCAATTGATTTCATAATCATTCCTCTCAAGAGAAGTACTTGGCACATAAGACAAAGAAATTAGAAAAGGTCAAGACCCTTGAAACATAAAATTATATTCCAATGTATTTCCAAGAAGCTTGATCTTTTCTTCTCTCAATGGATCTTGCTCAAATTGAAGAAGTAGAGGCCCCACTCATGTTTAGATTGAAGGCCTTACAAGAACTTGGTAGAAACCTCTACAATGCACTTAATAAACTGCACAAGATAACATTGGAGGCTTGATGCTATTGGCTACAAGACAATGCAATCATCATAACAAGCATGGGGGTTAATATCTTCATGAGTATCTACGATCGTGCCCTCAAACCACCCCCCCCCCCCCCCAATGGATCTTGCTCAAATGTATTTCCAAGAACCTTGATCTTTTCTTCTCTCAATGGATATTGCTCAAATTGAAGAAGTAGAGGCCCCATCATGTTTAGATTGAAGGCCTTACAAGAACTTGGTAGAAACCTCTACAATGCACTTAATAAACTGCACAAGATAGCATTGGAGGCTTGCTGCTATTGGCTACAAGACAATGTAATCATCATAACAAGCATGGGGGTTAATATCTTCATGAGTATATGTGACCCTGCCCTCAACACCCCCCCCCCCTCTGCACCCCCGCCCCACGGAGCATGGAATAGGGGTCACAACAAACTAAGGTTTAGTATTAAGCTTGAAATGAAACCATAGTGAAAGTTTTTTTCTAATTTAAAATAGGCTCGTTTAAATTATGGCCCAAAAACCTACAAATTCCTAAGTAAAAGGCTACAAATGATTAAGGCTAAATGTTTTTTACTTCAAAAAAAGTTCTCTATGAACATTATAAACTCGGAGTCCATTTCCAATCCATTCTTTAAGAAAAAATTAGCTATTTATTGAAAATGTATTGTGAGTTTGTAGGCATTGTCTGTTTTTTTGAAAGAAAAACACCCTTAAAGAGCTATGCTAATCATGAAAGGTGATCAAAGGTGAAGAACGATGGACAGAGATGAAGGTGAGGAATTATGGAAATTGTAGATTATGAAAGTGAATGCCACGGATTTTGAAAACGAAGGTCAAAGATCATGAACCTGAAGGTTGGTGAAAATGAATGTCAAGGATTTTGAAAATGAAGAATTGATCAAGATAATGAAGGCTTTGAAAGTGTGAAAGTAGTGGAACTATATTTGATAAAGATCAATGAGCTCTTTGAGAAGCATTCAATCACTTTCCTTGAAGAAGCAAAACGTGACATGAGTTGGGTTGGCAAGATACTATGTTGAGTAGTGAGCCATGGTCTTTAAGATCTAATGATAAAGGAAAAGGGGAACCACAAGCTTTTTCCTTGGCTTACCTCTTGCTAGAAGGTTGGGTCTAGTTGATGGTTCTTCATTTCATCTTGTGTGTGTGTGTGTGTGTGTGTGTATGTAGTGAGAGAGAAAGACACATCACAAAGGTGTGCATATTTCCTAACTTTTGTCATGGTATCACAATCGATCAAGCAATAGAAAGCTTCACATATTGTAGAAGATCGAGAAGGAAAGCAAACCCAAGTATGAAAGCTTGATCCATTTCTTCTCTTAAGGTTTCTTGTCTAAGCACGACTACAAGTGCAGGTTTAACCACTCCTTTATATTGAGACAAAATTTGCTAAGTGCAAAGAGAGTGTTTCATATGTATATATGTGTGCATAGTAAAAAAAGCCTCATCTTGAAGGATCGTATATCCCCTAACTTTTTCAAATATTGTAGAATATTGAGAAGGCAAGCAAGCACAAGTACGATAGCTTGTTCCATTTCTTTCAAGGTTTCAACTCTACAAGTATGAGTTTAGTCATTGTTTAAGATTGAGATGAAATTTGGAGAGTGCAAAGAGGTCTTGCACCTACAAGGTCTCTACAAGACATTTTTACAAATTTGATAGACTTACAAATTTTGACTAGTTTTGCAAATTGTGTAGGTTTTGTACAAGTATTGGGTGTTATAGAGTATTGGGTTACAATTTGCATTACATATTTACATAAATTCAAAATCTCAAGTGTGTTTGGATTTTTTGTGCATTTTTAGAAGTTAGATGAAAATAATATTAATTAGGGGAAATTTGGACTCACTTTTGGGCCTTTTGCGCTCTTTGGGATTCTAAGGAATATTTCGTGAGGACAAATGAGGGTGAGGCTACCATTATGGAAATTTTGAGATTAATGTTTGGTCAAGAGGCAATACCTCAAGCATACAAACTCCAAATTTATCCAAGGTTGGTGTGTTAAAATCCTCTCATCAATTACTTTCTAGTTGTATGTTACATGACATAGTTTTTAAGTACAATGGATATAGTTATCCATTAGCCTCCTTTTTTAAATAGAACGATGACATGGAGATTCTTACAAGGTCCAAAAGTGAGTTCAAATCTCCCCTAATATGATTATATTGCTATAGATAAATGTTTGAGACTAGCTACAATGTCAACATAGATAAGTTAGATAAAGGCAACTATCATCCCTAAAAGTTTAGGATGAGTTTTTTGACATGTAAATGATTATGGGCATATCCGAGTGGAGATGAAAAACATCTAGTGCTCCCCAAATATCCAACAAAATTACAATAAAAGGCATGGAAAAACTAGAAATGAGAAAGAAAAAAATGACATATTCTTGATCTCTAAAAATATGTCTTATAGGATGATTGGACACATACAAGACCTCACTACCACAAAGAAAGTGTGGGATACATTAGAAAAGTTGTGTAATACCAATACAAAGGTAGATTCAACTCAAGAATGACTTGAATAACATAAAGGTGTCCGCAATCTCTTTGATTTACAATCCATCATTTTCTTGGTCATATGGCTTTTTGCATTGATCATTGTGTGATTACCTACTTGGGTTATCTCTAGCCTCTAAGCATAATAGTTTCTTTCAAATGGACTTCCATTTTCCATCAATCTTGATGTGATTTTTGCTCCATTGAGGGTTCATGGAGGCTCTTGTCAAAAGAAGTGATTAGTTATATTTTTTGTGCATTTTCTAGCAATAATATTTTCTTGAACTCTTTTAATTCTCCCATGTGTTTTTTAAGGATATGCTTATGCTCCTCCCATGTCATTGGCAAAGTGGTCCACACTTTGGCCATCGTTTCTTGAGACACTTCTATATTGATGAGCTCATAAGCTTGTGTTAGCAAGCTAAACGTGTTATCAATCCCCTTAAAGCTCATGAAGTTTGACTCTCATATTGCTTTGGATAGGTCTTGCCATTTTGAATAAATGTCTTTGTATAGTTACACTTAAAACTTACAAGAGGGGTAAGTTTTTTGAGGCATATAATTTTTTCTCATGGTATTTGTAATCTTATTTGAAATTAGATACATTGGTTTGGTTAAGTCCTTGGTTTTCGAAACTTTAGTCCCTCTATTGTCTTTCGGTTGCATACCTATTTGCTTCAATTTTTGGTTTACCTTGATGGGAGGGGTCAATGAGTCTTTTTACTTATCATAGATTTTTAGAATTTTACGAAATTTTAGCACCTTGTTCTCGAAAGTCTTTCAAGTACCTTCTATGGTTTGTGCATTATAATGGTCATCCTTAAAGTTGATGGTATGGGCATGTAAAATTATTGAGGATGCATGCTAGGGTGGGATCACTAATGAGCAAGCAAACAATCATAATGAGACATAAGTAATAACTAAAGACAACAACTAATATTACTCAAGCATAATGCAAGTACATTGAATGATAAAGATAGATAGAATGAGTGTGGGGATTAGTGCCTTTTATGGGCTTACAGTAGGTGGTATTGGTAGGTGGAAAAAGGTGGAAAGGGACCATGATATTCACCAACTGTGGTTTTAATAAACTATGCATACATGACCTAGTCTAAGTCTTTATTTGAAATGTGATCCTTTTTCTTGTTATTCATTACAAAGAGGCTATAGAGTGGGAGTGATTGCTCATTTCTCAACACCCCTCCTCAATCACAACCAAGAAAAGCACTAAAGGTATATAGAGGATGTCATGAGTAGAATCTTGCTAAGTGTAGACATGAAAAAATCAACCATATAAAGCTAGAGGCTGTCACAAGGCCTCACTAAGTGTGTAGAGGTTGTACTATGAAGGTTACATGAGGAGTACAAGAGCTTATGGTAAGAACATTAGGCAAGTGCACATACAAAATCTAAAAAAGTCTATCAAAAAATGAGTTGCAAAAGAGGGACTGGTGAGTCCTATCCTTTTGCCCTTGGGTGTTTTCTTCTTCTTCTTCTTCTTCTTCTCCATTGTTCTCTTCATCTTCTTTGACTGTTGCAAGGTATGCTCTTTGAGATATTTTCCTAGCATGACAAAACTTCTTAATATGCCTAGTTCTTTTACAAAAATCACAAACTATGCCCTTCTTCCTTTTGTCCTTCACATAGAGGAGTTGTTGGTCTCCTCTTGGGGTGCTTGCTTCTCCTTTGCTCTTGATCTTCTTTTCCTCTTCAAGGAGAGAGGCTTTGATGTCCACTAGCTTCAACTTTGGCATGTTGATTAATGTGGCAGACAGATTATCATACTCGGGCGGGTGGAAGACTTTTGTGGAGTACTCCAATGCAAATATCTTCATCCATATTTCAAGTTTATTCTTGCAAGTTGGGTCAACAAGCTTTCGATATAATTCAAATGTGTTGGAAGTGAGATAGTACTTTTCATATTAAGCCTAAAGAATTAAATTAGCATTTAGGAGGATTTAGAATGTGCTCCAAATAGGGTCTCTAATCTTTTCCATGTCTCTTGAGAGGTCTTACACTTATCAATATGATGAATGTAACTATCATCAAGCTCTAGCTTGATGATGGATTGATATTTATCATCATGTTTGTCCCATATTACTTAGAGTGCAGCTTCCCTTTGTTTTTTCTCTTGACCACTTGTGATAGACCACAAGCCTTTCTTCATCAGGATTAGTTTGATCCTTGTTCTCCATGTGCGGAACCTGACACCTTTGAATTGGCATGAGGGTGAATCTTTGCCCATTTTGATAGCAGGAGCAAAAACAAATAATCGAGGGTTGACCATCAAGAGAGTCAAATTTGAATGTGCCAAGAGACACAAGAAGCACCATTGCGAAAAAGCACTATGTGAGTGTCAAGAGATACTAGCCAATTGAACTTTTGATGTTGGATCTTGATGTTAAATCCCTTTAGTGTGGTAACTTTGTTGAGGATTGAGTGTTGCAGCATATCAGAGAGTCAGTGATATGATTGAGCAAATGGAGTGAGAAAATAGAGTGAAATATGAGCTTGGAGTTTTAATGGCTATGGTTGCCTTTAGGGTTTCTAACAGGTGACTCATTTTTTTCTTCCCTACAGCTCAACACGATGATTATTAGCCAAAGATTTTGGTGAGTAGGTAGCTTAGGGGTGTGAATTTGAAAGCCCTATGATTTAGATTGGCATTGTAGAGTATACCAGCTACATGAAGCATACGACCAAGACACAGATGAAAACATGCAACATGTAGAAGAAAACACAATGTAGAGTGAAGAGGGGCCAATGTCGCTCTGTGAAGTAACATGCACTTATGCCTAGAGTAGGAGAGGATACCCCCAAAAGAAAGCACACGTTAAAATGGCATGGTTGGAGAGATCTAGGTCATCTAAGACAACTAGGTAGCTATGGAGGTAGGTGAGGAAATCATGGAGAGGAGGGAACCAAAAATTCAATTTGTGATGACCTGTTTGACTTAATTGATGATTCTAGTTACTGATTAGCAATGAGAATCGCTTTGATACCATGTAAAATTATTGAGGATGCATGCTAGGTTGGATCACTAATGAGCAAGTAGACAATCATAATGAGACATGAGTAATGACAAAAGACAACAAGTAATATCACTCAAGCATAATGCAAGTACAACTGAATGAGAATGATAGATAGAATGAGTGTGGGGACGAGTGCCTTTTATACGCTTATAGTAGTAGGTGGTATTGGTAGGTGAAAAATAGTGGAAAGGGACCATGGTATGCACCAACTGTGGTTTTAATAAACCATGCATACATGAGCTAGTCTAAGGCTTTATTTGCAGCGTGATCCTTTGCCTGGCTATTCATTACAAAGAGGCTAGAGAGTGGGTGTGATTGCTCATTTCTCAACAGGGCATGTAGGCCATGATCTACTTTTGGTTCACCTTTTGAGTGGGAGTCCTATTGGGACTATATTGGTTATTTATGCTTGTGCTAGGGATACCTTAAAGCCTATGGGATGAAGTTTTTGGCCTACTTTGGTTAACTAAAGGGTGTAGTTACCTTCTAGATGTATTGAACTTGCAAACACCTTCTAGCACTCTTCTTGGCTTCACACTCTTTTATCATTGGGACTTGTTACTTATTTGTGCTTGTGATAGAGATATCTTCAACCTATAGGATGAACTTTCTAGTTTTTTGGGTAACTAAAGGGTGTGGTTATCTTCTTAGATGCATTAAGCTTGTAGCAACCTTCTAGCACTCTTCTTGGTTGCATGATCTTTTTTCTCTTCTAATACTACTGACCTCCTCTTTTAGGCTTCCTTTAAGACCCTTTGTTAGGCTTTGCTCTAGTTTTTGTACCAGAGATTTTGGACTTCCCTTTTATTACTTTTCCTATTCTTTCTTTTCCAAGTGGGGAGACTTGGCTCATCATTTTTTATCTTCTCTTGTCATCTTATTGTAGGGCCTCGCCAGGTCTATACCCTCTTGCTAGTGGCTACACTAGATTAATGTCTTTGTGGCTTTTTTTCTTTGTTTTTTAGTTGGTAATTTGATAGCTACCCTTATCCCTAGCAGATAGAGATATATCCTTTTTAAAATTTCAATCCACATTATAGCTTGTTTGTAATTTGTAGTGGTTGCCATGAAAATAAAATTTCAAATGCTTTCATGATTAGGCAACACATAGCACATAATATATATTCTTTTTGTTTTGATTGTCATTAGTACTTCACACTTACCTATAATCAAATATGGTTTGCCACTATATGCGTTGAATTTAGCAGTTTTTGACACTAGTTCAAGTTGATACATTCGTGTCTAGGATTCATAACTTAGGACTTGTGGTTGGAACCTTCAATCATCAATTGAAGTATCTATTACACAATCTCTTTTTGCAATTAATTTGATAGAAGGTAGCTTGAGCATATGATTGGTTGAGCTTCAAGGTTTAGCTCGGTTATCTAGATTGATCTTACATTGGCCATTTGTCGAGTTGCATTTCTTAATTAGCAAGGGCAAACTCTTGGCCATTGTTGAGTTGCATTTATTAATTGCAAGGACACACTCTTGGTCACTCTCAATTTTTGCTTATGGTGATCTCTTGCATTGGTGCCCATGTTGTGAGGATCTTTCTATCAAGTCTTTCATTGACTAGCTCACAATGATCCTTGTTCATGAATGGGAAGCTTAATGTAGCTAGGGCACACATCGAATTTCGCTCTTACTCTAGAATTGGAAGGTATTTGTTTACATTGTTAAACTTTAGCATGAAGTCTAAAACCCTAATATTCATCTACTTTAATAAATCTAAAAGGTACTTGTTTACAATGTTAAACTTTAGTATGAAGTCTTCTACTCTAATAGTCATTCTAAATATATGAGCTATGACCAACAACTTCAATCTAGATAGGAGATATCTAAGCAATGTATTTGAAGAAGCAAAAGGGGTAGACAATTTGGTCAAGAAAGAAGTAAATGTAAGCTCAGCACCCTAACTCATAAGAATCCCCAAAGTGTCAAATGAAAAGATAAGGAATCAAGCATACATAAAGAAAGAACTAATGCCCTAAAGGTGATGGTCTCTATCTAGTACTTGGGCTTATAAGTGTAAGACTCTAGATCAAGTCTTGCTAGGTGCATCACTTGGTTGGAAACCTACATTCACATGGTGTGTTTCTTAAGCCCAATATTTGGTCCACTTAGATACTTCATTGGTCCTCCTCCTTAATAGGCTCATAAAGGAAGAAGATCCTAACGCTGTCGAGCTCCAATATTCTTTTTTGTTATCCTTATTTTTGTTCTTGTAGAGGTAATACATTTATAGATATTTTATCAATCATGGCTAATCTTCTAGCCACGATAATATCATTTAGATGACTACATCAAGTAATGTGGTCATTAGTAGCTATCCTATCTTTCCATAAGAAAATACCAACTTGGCTCTTGCACAATTATTCCTCCTGTTCTAACTTGATTCTATACATACCAAGCAACTTTGTTAGTGGTGCAAACACTTCAAGTCTTTGATGTTATTTAAACCTATTTGTGAGGAGGCATGTGTGCTATAGTACAAATATTATGTATGCAATTTGGAAACTTTACAATAATGACATGGACCTCCAATTCAAAACTAGGTGGGGGCCCTTATACCTCCACTTTACGGGAAGTCACCCATTCTAGTATTGTTCATGGGAGTGCACCCTTAACTAGAAGTTTCCCACAATTGGGCTAGCCATCTAGTGCCCAAAAACCTTAAGGTGATGGATGACCTCTGATCTATCCAATTATGGAAATCTTCCTCCGTTTGGCCTAGGATTCAAACCTAGTCTCAACACATCGTTGTTGTACCGATAGTGAGCTAGTTTTCTCTAGCAAGTGTGGATTGCATTTCCAACACCTCCCCTCAAGCCACACCTTGGTTGAGGTCCTAGTGCCACCCAAGCTCATGAACCTGAGCTTTGATACCAATTTAAAAACTAGGCGAGGGCCCTTGTATTTCCCCTTCCTGGGAGGTCACCCATTCCAATATTGTTCATGCTAGTGTGCACTTAACTCAAAGTTTTCCACAATTGGACTAGCCATTTAGCCCCCAAATCCTTAAGGTGATGGATGACCTCCGATGTGTCCAATTATTGAAATATTCCTCCATTTATCTTAAGATTCAAACCTAGTCTCAACACATTGCCACTACACCAATAGTGAGCTAGTTTTCTTTAGCAAGTGTGGATTGCATTTCCAACACCTCCTCTATCATTCCAAGGAACGTTTGCATGAGGTCATGATCTTTCCCCCCCCCCCCACACACACACACACACACACACACACACACACACACACACACACACACACACACACACACACACACCCCACATACTTAATGCTCACACAATAATTATAATTCCACAAAAGTAATGTAGTGACACACGTGATTAATGGAGTGAATTAATGTAGCAATTTCCTTAAGTTAGCCCAATAGCCACCACAATCAATTGCTCTAGCCACAATCAATTGTCAATGCCCAACAATGGGGACACAACTATTAGTAGTAAATGGGGTAGTGATTTCTTATTATATAGATCAACGTAATGGAATCGACCAATTTTAATGCAATAGAAAACAATTAAAATAAAGGTAATGGAATTGGCCAAATGTAATGCAATACAAAGCAACTACAATAGAGGTTATGGGCTCGTGTGCATGGAAATGTAACACATGTATGATTGGTACTTTTTGTAAAAAAGGAAATGGGGCTAGCAAATACAACTAGAATTAATCATGGGGAATTAAGCCATGTGTTCAAGGGAGAAGTAGAGGAGAAATAACATGTAATGTCCCTATTACTTAGTTTATTTTAATGTGTGTATACGTGGTGTTGCATGTCCACACATGGAAAAACTGTAGAATCTCTATAGGATTTATAAGAAGCAGGACTGGTTTACTAGAATAGTCTGAAATCTCTAGTATCATGTTTAGATGACTTAATTTCCACTTTAGATGGATCCAAATAAGTATCTAATTCCAAGGATCAACAAACTACTTGATCGACTACAAGGAGCAAAGATTTTCTTCAAGATTGATCTTAGATTAGGGTATTACCAAATCAAAATCAAGTAAGAAGATATCCCAAAAACCGCTTTTAGCATGAGGTACAGTCATTACGAGTTTATCGTAATGTCGCTTAGATTAACAAATTCCCCTACTACCTTCAATAGATTAATGCAAGATATATTCAGACCTTATCTTAATGATTTCTTCCTTGTATTCTTTATTCTTTGATGACATCTTAACATATTCCAAGGATGAAGGAAGTCACGAGGCACAACTGTGGACAATTCTTGAGACAATACAGACTCGCAAGCTGTATGCTAAGAAGAAGATGTGTGTGTTCTTCAATAAGAAAATCGAGTATTTAGGGTTTATAGTTTCAGTAGAGGGAATTTCAATAGATCCGACCAAGGCCAAGGATATACAATACTCTGGCCTCCTCCAACCACCGTAAGTGAAGTTTGTAGCTTTTTGGGTTTAACATGATGCTTTGATTACTGCACCCCTCATCGACCTACTCAAGAAGCAGGTTGCCGTTAAATGGACCCAAGTTGAATAGTCTAGCTTTGACAAGCTCATCAAGCTAAGTTTAGTCATAGCTCCGATCCTCAAACTACCCGATCTTAGCAAAGAATTTGAAGTAGTGACCGATGTGAGCTCTCTTTCTTTGGGATGCGTATTCATGCATGAAGGACATCCAATAGCATATTCCTCCAAAAAATTGAAGACTCGCGAGAGGAATTATGCTACTCATGACTTGGAATTACTTTCAATTATCCACTCTCTTAAGTTATGGAGACATTATCTACTCGGGAAGAAATTCTCACTAGTAACAGACCATAAAAGTCTTAAATGGATCTTCACTCAACTAGATCTAAATATGAGGCAACGTCGGTGGATCGAAGCCTTGCAAGAGTATGATTTTGAGACCAAATATAGACCAGGTGAAGAGAATGTAGTTGCACATGCTTTACGCTGCAAATCATTTCTCAATACACTTATCTCAGAAGAACCTCCTAGAGCTTAAACACTAACTACAATGATATCAATGCCTAGCAATCACATCATTGAGCTAACCAAGGAGAAGGCAAATAATGATCCCAAATATTAGCAAATGCAGAATGAATCTTAAAATAAAGAACAAAAAACTAAGCTTAAGACAAAGTATCTTAACTTCTTTGTTGACGAAGGACTTGTCTACTTTAGGACAAGATTATGTATTCCTTCAAGTCAAGAACTTAAGAAGAAGGTACTATGGGAAGCTCATGATTCCCCATTTCTAGGACATCTTGGCTATGCCAAAACTCTAAATGCAGTTAGGAAAAGCTATGGCCGGGAGAAGTTAAAAAGTGACGTACTTAAATATGTAACCGAATGCTTGAGTTGCCAATAAATAAAAGCCAAATGACTTAAGCTGCGAGGAAAGCTACAACCACTTGATATTCCTCAAATGAAATTGAAATTCATTGGTATGGATTTTTTAGTTGGATTACCCTCAGTTCAAAGAGGATACAACTCAATTATGGTAATTGTGGATATGTTGACTAAGGTTACCCACCTTATTCTTCCAATCAAAACCATCTACAAAACCTCAAACATTGTCAGCTTATTTGTGAAAGAAATATTTAGACTTCATGAACTACCAAAAAGCTTTATCAACGATCATGATTCTCTATTCACTTCACATTTTTGGAAGGGATTATTTGAAGCTCCCGGTACATAACCTTGTTTTAGTACAACTTATCACCCTCAAACTGATGGGCAGACAAAGCATGCAAATTAGGTCATTAAATATATACTTAGGGCATATTGTTGCAAAGAACCCAGACGGTGGATACAATATCTACCTTTGGTTGAATTTTCTTACAATTCATCCTATCATCAAAGCATTTAGATGACCCCATTTCAAGCTCTATATGGGCAAGAATGCCTAGCTCCACTAAACTTCTCTGACCCTACCTTGAAGGTTAAAGCTTCTAAGAAGATGCTTGAAGAGATGGACAAATAAGTCAAAACCATCAAGCAAGATATACAAGCTACCAAGGATCGACAGAAAGCCTATGCTGACCTAGGGAGAAAAGAGTGAATCTTCCAAGAAGGAGACAAGGTTTTTATCCTTGTACGCCCAAAGTGGAGTTCTTTATCCTTGGGAAAATTCAAGAAGCTAAGCCCAAGATACTATGGACCTTAAAAAGTCATAAAGGCTCTTGGACCTAATGCTTATAAGCTGCAACTTCCTGAAACCTTAAAAGTTCATGATGTATTCCATGTAAGTCGCTTGAAGCCCTATGTACCTAATCCTAATCATATTCTTGATGATCAACAAGTATTAATGTTGAAGTTCAACATGATAGAACCTTGGATGTAAAAGAAAGAATCCTCACGAATAGGACCCTTAGAGAATATCTCGTCTAGTGGAAGGATTATCCTGAAGAGGATGCCACTTGGGTCGATGAGATAACCCTTATGATAGAATACCCCCAGTTTCTCTCGAGATGAGGACATCTCAATTTCTCTAAGGAGGGAAGAATGTAATGTCCCCATTACTTAGTTTATTTTAATGTGCGTATACGTGGTGTTGCATGTCCACACATGGAAAAATTGTAGAATCTTTACAGGATTTATAGGAAGCAGGATTGGTTTACTAGAATAGTTTCAAATCTCTAATATCATGTTTAGATGACTTATCCCACTTTAGATAGATCCAAATATATGTTGTGACTTATTTTGAAGGGAATAATTCGTCCAAGACAAAAGATGGAGAAAAATGACGCGATTTACAAAAATTGTTATTTTTGCCTATTTTTGATGGATTTTTGCAATTATGTCTGCGCAAGCTTATTTTGAGTACTTGGACGACTATATTCGGAGTTCATGTGACGAAGTTATGATCCAAATAAGGTGTAGATATGCATGAGGTAGAAAAAATGAAAATAGTAAAAAAATCATAAGCTTTAAAGCTAAATGCCTTAAGCTTTTATGAAAAAGCACATGTGAGAGGAAGTGGAGAAAAACTATAAAAAGGGAGGACAAGAAGGGGAAAAGGGCCATTAAAATCACAAGATGTGTAAGGCTTGAGGGTTGAGATTTTATCCCTCACCTTCTTTGATCTTGCCATCAAATTTCAGAGAGAAGGTTTGAGGACGCGCTTTAAGCCCCTCACCTACATTGAAGTTCCAACATTGCGAGTCACTATGGAGATTGTCTTGAGTTGAGCTTAAAGCTTCTCGCATTTTTGAAGATCGACAACAAATTTCCGTCCCTGTGGCAAGTGACTTCATGAACCCCCGCACGAATTCCGTGCGACATCTGGCTTCATACCAAGAGAGAGGGACAAGAGCAATCTTGATGAGGACGAGATGCTGATTGGGAAGGAGGAGACTCTATTTCATGAGACAAAGAGACATCATTCCATTCAACCCAAGGAAGGGGATATGCTGAAGATCTCTCATCCTCTTCTACTCTAATCTGAGAAGAGCAGACACTAAAGAACTCTATCCTATTCTATAAATCTAGTTAGAAGTCATAACTTTACTCTTGTCCCTATTCCGTCTACTAGAGAGAGAGAGATTATATCTATTCTCTCGCTCTTGTTGTATACTAGAGAAAGAGCTACCCTTGTTCTTACCCTTGCTTACCAAGGTGAGAGAGAGAGAAGTATTGCTCTCCATTAAGCAAAAAGAACCATCCACGAGGCCTACATCATGAAATCCCATGATAACCATCATCATCATTGTAAGTCTTACACCTTTGCTAGCCAGTATTACTGTCATGTTCTTCTTCTTCTATGAATCATATTTCTGTCATGGCCCTGAAGAAAAAGAATTCAAAAGAGGAAATCGCGAATGACCCTACTAATGTGAAAGTAACAGTTGGAGTTGCGAGCACGGGAGTCACTAACGGAGTCACAAGCGTGGATAACAACCCTTTACCAATTGCGATACCACAGCTTTTTCTAAAAATTTATATTCAAATTCAATAAGAATAAGACAAAAACATCTTATAGGCTAGAAAGTGCTAGGGAAACTATCAAAACCTAGAACTTAAGAGAAATCATGAGGAATTTTAATGTTAACCCCATAGAAAAGAAGACTAGTGAATTCAAGATGAATTTACTAAGAACGAAACCTTGAAGAAACTAGCCAAGGATATAGTTTTAATCTAGAAGCTCTGATAAAAGATTTTAAAGATCGAAAATATCTCTAAGTTGAATAAATGGACTTAAGGCCAAGAAACTCGGTTATAAGAACTGGGAAGTTAGAGACTCCAAAATCTAGATACCCTTAGATAAATTCCAAGGGGAAGAGTTCATTGTGTGAAACTCAAGTGTCGATTGCGACTCGATTAATCATCACGTTGCATGATTGATTGAAGTCATAATTGATTGAAGACATCTATCTTGTTTGTGATTTTCTAGATTAGGTCCTGATTGAATTAAGTATTGGAACAGATAAAAATTGAGGAGCCCTATACTCCCCCAAGGATAGGGGCTGAATCCCCATACCAAGAGGGGATGTTTTTACCGCCGCGGAAGCATGGACTGACTTCGATGGCAAGAGGTCTCCCAACAGGAACCGTATTAAAGTAGGAGGTGGTTAAGGTGCCAGGGGGACTTTGGCTAGTAAATCCTTTTCGCACCTAGGAACTACTTGGTCCCTTGTATGGCTCGAGTTCTACTTGGGACACCTATAAACACTAACTATAGGTGGATTTGATCTTGGTGATGTGTAGATGCGCCGGATGAGGGAGTACGTGAAATTGTAATTTTTCTCTTGTTAGGCTGGAAAACACACATTATGGAACATAATCAATAAATTTGTTTTATTCTGATTGTATATCAGTGAGTAAACTATGTAAACGAACAACTGTGCATAAAGGGATTTTAATTAATGAAGTTGCTTTTATATGTTTCACGTAATGTGGTAGGTAATTAGATAACTAAGAACTTCTATAGAGAGAAGCAGGTGGATGGATTCTTGACGAGAATCCAGTCCTATGGCAGAGTGGTCTCGGTTAGCCGAGAGTTTTCCCCAAAAACAAATGCTAGGAAGAAACTCAAGGAAGGGCCAATTCACTGACTTATCTAGGGTTTGGTCTCAGAACTCGAATTGTAAATTATCTTAGGGGAAAGGTATGGCGGCTGTGCCAGAGCATTGTGAGGGATTTCATAAATCCTTAGTCTAGTATTGAAAAAATGTGTTGTACTCCATGAATGAAGGGTAATGGCAGTCGCTCCTTCCAGACAAGAAGCCTCTCGAAGGACACATTCGAATGTGAGCTAGTTGTTGATAGGTGAATGTTAGATCAATTAGGAACCTTCAAGTCGGTCCTCTATGGGTAATGATAGGACACTTCCCCTATGGGGTAGACCTAGGGCTAACTAGCTGATCATTCTAGTTAGAGTACAGATGGTGAGGGTTGGAAGGTAAACTCTGGGCGACTACTAAAATGCTACTCGTCACGTAATCAAGGCGGGTACATTACATAACAGTCTAGGACTTGAGACCTAGGCAAGTCTAGAAAGTCCTAGTTTAGGATCGTGGGGAAGTAATACTTGACCTCTAGAAGCTCCAGGGCCCATTGATCAACCCTTTCCTCACTAATTCACCCACTCTTTGTAGTTCCTCCATGTTTTGAGGGCCTACAAGGACTTCTTCAAGTTTCACTACATGGTACTTTACAAATCCTCTCTCTATGCATTTCTAACCATTTTTTCCCCATTTTTAAATTATATTCATTGCTCAGTTGTGTGCTCTATGGCAAGGTCTCCAAACTCTAGCATGGCCCTAGGCTTCTACTACTAGAGCCCCTCCATGCCAAGTCCATGTACTTAGGCATGGAGGGGCTCTAACATATTTTGGTGCTTGTTTCTTTTGTGCTTGGTGATTTGTATATTTGACAAGAAGGGGGAGTTAGAGTAAATGAGGAGTCAAGATAGGAGGAAGTCAAAAGGAAAGCTAATGGGAAGGGAGGGTAGATTTGTCATCCCCATGCTCTCCATGTGAGCACCACCATGTGGCACAGCCATCATACTTCTAGTTGATGCCACCGTCTGTTGAGCTTGCAAGGCTTGCCCCTCCACCCCACTAATGCCCACAACTATACCAACTTTGAGGTCGATTGCTCCTCATACCAAGAAGATTTAGTTTAACTCGGTTCATCTTAGTTATTATCTTTAAACCAATCTTTCAAGCAATAGGCCTGCAAAGAATAAATACAATGTGGTTGGGCAAGAAAATGTCATCTAGCATAATAATTAAAATCTTTACACGTGCAACTTAAGGAAAAAATTTATTTATCTATTTTCTCTTTTTGACTATTTCATCTTTTAAAAAAAATTCAAATATATTTTGGATTCTTTTTAATGCTAAATCCAAGGGGGAAATTTTGAAAAAACCACATAGAAGCTTCCTAGAGGAATCCCATAGAATAAAGCTTTGTTTAGTGTTAATGGCATAGTTTGCCGTGTTGCAAGACTCAAGTCGTGACCATGCCTACTCTATTGTGTGGTGCTACATATTTATTGTCTACTATCTTATGCATGGTATGCAATATGTTAAAGTTTTCGTGAATGGCTTAATAATTGAAATAGTAAGTCAGTTAAGTTGCTTGAATTAATTGCATATTGTTGACTCTTAATGGATATGGTGTGTTGGCCGACTTATAGATGATACAAGGCCTAGAATAATAGAATGAAAAGGGTGAGAAAGAGGGTGTAGAAGGTGAGTACGAGGGGGAATAAGTAGATGACTTGAGCTAGATTTGGTGCTCTTGAGCTTGTCCTCTTCAAAAATAGTGGTGAAGGGGTGCTTCTAGTGGGAGGAGATGGAGGGGGTGGTCATGGAAGGGTTTGGTGGAGGATGAAGATCTAGGGGATAGAGCATGGGTGTAGGTGGTGGCATGCCCAATGGGCCTTGATGGCAAAATAGAGGCACTAGAGTCAAAGGAACTAGGTCCTCAAGTGTGGGATGACACTCCAGGCTTACTTAGGATTTGATCCATCTCATAGTTGCACTCATGCTTGCATGATACTTATAGCACAATAAGGCATGTACATACCCTTATGAAGCGCACATTCTTTTCTATGGTAAGATTAAAACTTGAAGATTAACTTGAGTGAGCCAATGATATTAGTGAGCCTCATCATTCTATCCTCTTCTTTCTTTTCCTTGATAGTAAGGTCAACCCCCTTGGAAGACCAAAGTAAGAAGCAAATCCCAATCACACCAACAATGGCCCAAAGTTATAGCATCATTTCCAACCAAGTGCCATGGGACTAGCATAAGTCTAGGAGAAGTAATGTTAACCCCTTCTAAGAAGATAAGACAAAGGCAAGATGTGCAAGGAGAAAGGCAAAGTTTAAAATAAGAAGGAAGTGGAAACCAAAGCATCTCTCAAGCACACTATTTACATTTAGTAGAAAATTATTTTGTAAAAAAGAGTTGGGGCTCACTCTTGTGCAAATTGTAAAAAGCTAAAAATATCAATCCAACAAGATAAAAAGGATATGTAAAAAACCAAAGAGTGTGTACAAGATAAGAGAAAACTGGTTTGAGCCAATAAGATGGGCAGGTGCCCAAAAATCATCGTGATTTCTAAAAGCAAATGAAAGGATAAGCTCATTATTGTGATGTGAAATATTGTGGAGCTCTCTTCTTGTTTACATATTGCTTGTATGACAGAGTGAGAGAGGGAGAGTGTGAGGTGAAGTGAGGGACTAGTATGTGAGAAGCTCTTACATCCTTTTCTTCTTCTTGTTCTTGTTCTTCTTCTTCTTATACCCAAAGCTCGTGTGGTGATCAAGGCTATGGAGATGAATCTTGCTCGAGGCCAATCACTTGAATCATGGAGCCATCAAGAAATCTTTGTGGATAAACCACAATAAGAAGGTAAATTGATGAGTTCACTATGTCTCTTTTAAGTCATGCAATGGCTATATGAGAGATAGCCATAGGCACATTGCTAAAACCACTTGAAATAATAAGTATTTCGTTAAGTTTGGAATTTATGGCTTGTGAAAGTGACGGCACCCATACTGGAGAATCCCCTTCCATCTTCATATTAATATACCAAAAAAATAATTATCGAGGCAATGTTGTACCAATTAAATGAGAGAAAACTTGATTTTTAAGTAAGATTTTCAAGTAGATAGCTCACCTAAGAAAGAGTGATTTATTCAATGATAGAAAGATAAGGACTAAGCATGGTGTACATAGTGAGGAAGTTTTTCCATTAACTTTTAGTAATACTATTCAAGTTCTTTGTTGATCAAACATTACTTTATTTGGTGAAGAAGCCATGCACTATATGATACATATTGTGGTGGCTTCTATTATTGCTTGAACTTGATCTTTTAATTGTAGTACAAAAATAAAAATATATTCCATGATCACTATCATGTATCCTTACTGGAACTTGCTATGAGTGTGGATGATGACCTTCATGCTACACAACTATTTAGTGTGAGTCAAGAGAGATTGACCTTTTAAAGTAGATCTTACACCCAATTGGACAAATATCACTCTGTAAAACCTTAAAAAAGCTTTCCAAAAAGGCTAATCGAACAATATCAATGAAGGTTATTATTAATTAAGACCTGACCTCTCCAATTATTAGCATGAGATTTGTATATGCTTGAGCAATATGGACTTCTTAGAAGATGTTTCTATGATCACAAGGTGCATTATAATTTTCAGGAAGTCATAGCAAAATTGTAGTAGGACACTTCAATCCCAAGTCAACCACAATTAAGATTCTTCAATCTTAGTTTTCATAGCCTATATTTTTTTAAGAATGCATTAAGATTTGTCAAGCATTGCAATGAGTGTCAAACGACAAAAGTACCAAGGATGCATTGAGATTTGTCAAGCATTGTAGCAAGTGTGAAAGGACCAAAGTACCAAACACAATTGACTCTGATCATAGCTAGACAACCATCCAAGAAAGGGGGGATATACTTCTTAAGAACCATGAGTCGTGTCACAAAACATTCAAAGGCAATGTATATCATAGTTATGACTAATTGCTTGACCAAGCGGGTGGAGGCTAGGTCCACAAGGAAGAATGATGCAAGAATGGTGTTCAAGTCCCTTTAGAAGCAAGCCATCTCACAATGTGGTTTTCCAATTGAGCTAGTCATAGTGATCAAGGAATCCACAACTTTTGTCTACATTCAGAGTCATATGTTGGAAGTTGTGTTTATATTATCCTCATGCAAACAGCTAAGTAGAGTCCACTAATAAGACCCTTGGGTATTGATTCGAGAAAATCACAAAAAAATATTTGTCTAACGCTTTGTTGATTTTTTGTACATTTGGAGGTTAGAAATAAAGAAGAGGGTGGGAACAACCTCTTGGGAAATTGAAGAAATCACTAGATGGAAATATTTCATGGACCGGTTTACCAAGGGGAGGTGAAGAGTAAAGATCAATGGAGGAAGGTGAATGGAAAATGTGTAATGTGAAAAAAAGAGACATGAAATGGATTTGGAGCCATTCAAAGGGCATGTGAGGCTCATAATGTCATAACTTTGGAGCCTTATGATAATTCAAACAAATGGGACCTTTCTTGGAAGCATTAGTGGAAGAAAAATCAAGCACATGATTTTGTAATATTTTTTAAAAATACTTCCACTCCGATCTAAAAAAACCTTTCAACATGAAAGTTGTAGCGTGTGAGCTGAAGTTTTTGTTGGTATTTTTTTATAATTTTTTAGAGCTACGAGTCAGGAGATATGGCCAAAATGGTGGACGCAAACTTTTTCCAACTGTGGTGGAGACCACCTCCCAATTTTATACACACCCACACTTCCTTTCCCACACTTAACACTTCCATAAAACATCATTCATTAGACTCCCAACCCTTTCCCCTCTCTTCTCCTCTCTCTCAAGCTAATAAACCATTAGAATTCCCCTCCTAAATCACCCTCAAATCATCCTTAATTGTAGTAGTAATGTATGAATTCTCGCCACTCTCTCTCCATTATTGCTAGATATGATCTTATTTTATGAAGATTCTCTATATTTTTATATAGGAGAGCTCTTGGACTCAAGCTATGGGTGGGAGAATGGAGAGAACTCACCTATGATGGAACTTGATTAAGTACAAAATTGGTCAACAAAACATCTAGATGGAGCTTCCACATTGGTGGAACCGCCTTAATGCAGCTTTGGTGGTGTTAATTCCTATTCTATCTTAACCTCCTCCCTAAACACCCTCAAGGCCTATATAAAGAGGCATTCTCCTTTGTAATTTGCAAGAGAGAGCTAAGAGACCTTCTTTAGCCCTATTGAGCCTTTCCCATTCTCTCTCATGAGCTTATGCAGTTCATTCCCTTACTATAGCTTATGTATGCTCTACAGTGTAATAAGCCCATGCTATTGGTGTCCATATTGTGTATATTGGTTATGTCTTGAGGGTTCTCCATCTCTTGTGCCCTCTTAAGTTTTATTATGAAAGGGAGAGAAGGATCGAAGCTTGGACTCGAGAGCTATGGCAAAAGAGCAAGAGCAAGAAAGAGAGACAAGAAATGGGAACTCCAACAGTCACAATGTGTGACTGGGCTTTCCTTTATTCAAATTGTCACTAAAAGAATAAATAATAAAGTGATGGTGACGGGCGCCCGTCACCTGCAGTGTGCAGTGGCGGTGACTGTCAGTGTAGTAATACACGGGCGGCTAGACAAAGGCGCCTTTACCCCTGACAACCTCCCACTTAAAGGCGAATCTGCCCTAGTGAGGAGTGAAAAGAAAAGAAAAAGACAATATAACATGTACACATGTACAACAGGATGAGGAAAGATGTCATCTCATCCCATGCCCATCAAACTCCTAAGGAAGGCAAAGCACTCTGTAGAGAGGCTTTTCGTGGGTAGATCTGCAAGATTCTGGTCAGTTGAGATCTTGACAAGATCAATAGACTTGTCGTCAATGACCCCACGTATGAAATGATACCTCACCTCAATGTGTTTCGTCTCTGCATGGAAGACCAGATTCTTGGCTAACTGAATAACACTCATAGAATTCGAATGCAGTGTAGGGATAGCATCAATACCAAGGTTAGCAACAACCAAACGACCCAACCAAATGGCCTCCTTGCAAGCCTCAATGGCTGCAACATACTCGGCCTCTATAGTAGAAAGGGCCGTGCATTTCAGCACCCTGGACATCCAAGAAACAGCACCTTCAACATAGGTGAATACATAGCCAGAAGTGGACTTCCTACTATTTGCATGTCCTGCATAATCAGAGTTAGTGTATCCCACGACTACTGTATCCTGGCTGCCATAGCATATGCACATATCTGCAGTGCCCTTGAGGTACCTCATGATACCCTTCACGACATCCCAATGCTTCTTGCCAAGTGTAGCCATATAGCGTGCTACAATACCAACTGCGAAGGCAATATTTGGACAAGTGGCTATCATGGCATACATAAGAATGCCCACTGTAGATGCATAGGGAATCTTGGCCATCTCCGCCCTCTGTTCATTTGTATGTGGACAATTAGCTTGTGATACCTTCACATAAGAAGGTAATGGATAGCCAATAGGCTTTACGTCCTGCATGCGGAAGCGCTCAAGGACTTTACGAATGTACTCCCTCTGTGACAAGTAGAGGAGTCCCTGATGTCGGTCGCGTCTAATGCGCATACCAAGTATGTGAGTGGTCTGTCCCAGATCTTTCATCTCAAAGCTCTTCTTGAGCTGAGCCTTAAGAGCATCTAGCTCATCATGAGCGTTCCCTGCTATCAGCATATCATCCACATAGAGTACCAAAAGCAATAAAGAACCATCACAGGCTTTCTTCGTGTAAAGACACGAATCCATAGCACTCCTAATGTAGCCCTATGACTGCATAAAGGCGTCAAACTTATGATACCACTCCCTAGGTGCCTATTTCAAGCCATAAAGATTTTCCTTCAATTTGCACACTAGGTGCTCCCTGCCAGGTTCTGCAAAGCCCTTAGGCTGCTCCATATAAATTTTATCATGCAAGTCCCCATGTAAGAAAGCAGTCTTGATATCCGTCTAGTATAAATCCAAGTCAAGATGAGCAACCAAGGCCAAGACTAAGCGCAGGGTGGTCATCTTAATCATAGGAGAAAAGACCTCATCAAAGTCCACACCATGCTTCTGCTTAAAACCCTTTGCTACCAATCTAGCCTTGTATGCCGGCTTGGGGTGTCCAGGGGTACTTTTTAGCTTGTACACCCACTTGCATGGCAAAGCCTTCTTGCCCGTAGGCAAGGAAACCAAATCCCAAGTGTCATCCTTATGCATGGAGTCTATCTCAGACTGCATAGCCCTCTCCCAGGAGTGAGTGTCACCCCTGCGCATAGCCTCATCATAAGTGAAAGGCTCTCTTGCATCTGTAACCAAGACATAATGCATCAAGGGCTGAAATCTATCTGGTGGACGTCTGTCTCTAGTAGATAATCTCACGGTAGGCTCTGCTACCTGTCCAATGCCCTGACCATGAGCATCTACTGCAGTTGTAGGCTATCCAACTGGTTGTGCAGGAGCTCTCGGCTTCTCCTAAAATATGACCTTGCGGATCTCAACAACTCTCTCAGGCTGCCTATGCATTTTGTCTTCATGGAAGACTACATCATGACTACGGATGACTTTCTACGCCTGCAGATCCTAGAGACAGTAATCCATCTCGCATGCATCCCCATAACCAAGGAAAATGCATTTGACACTCTTAGGATCCAGCTTACTTCTCTTGTCCCTGGGCACATGGCAAAATGCCTAACACCCAAAGACACGAAGATGCGCATAAGAGGGAGGTTTTCGAGTCCATACCTCCTCTGCAACCTGTAAATCCAAACCACTAGAAGGTGATCTATTTATGACATGCACAGCTATACTAGTAGCTACCTCAGCCCAAAAGCTCTGTGGTAGGCCTGCATGGCTAAGCATACTGCATACACGCTCCTGGATGATTTGATTCATCCACTCAGCTAATCCATTCTGGGGGGGGGGGTATAGGGGGCGGTCAATTGACGCTTAATATCCCTCTCATCACATAATTGCTCAAAAGAACGTGAGACATACTCACCCCCATTATCTATCTGTAGGCACTTTAGCCTATACCCAGACTGGTTCTCAAACAATGTAAGCCATCTCTGAAACACAACGAAGACATCGGATTTCATCTTAATGGGATAAGCCCAAACTTTCTGTGAAAAATCATCTATGAACATAACAAAATACTTTGCACCACCCGTAGACTGACAAGGCATGGGCCCACAGACATCTGAATGTACCGATGCCAAGGGCTCACACATGCGTGGCCTACCAGACTTCTTATGCATATAGCTAGTCTACCTGCCATAAAGACAATGCTCACATGAATCAAAACATGCATAATCAAGGGGCAGTAAGTACTGCAAACCAGAAAGCATTTTCATTCCCTTCAAAGACATATGGCCCAAACAGGCATGCCAAAGAGTTACATGTGGGATAGAACCCACAAACAAAACATGATCAAGGAAAGAAGCTGATACAATCAAGGGATAGAGATTGCCAGCCTTGGTACCTCTCGCAATCACAAGTCTGCCACGAGTGATCTTCCATGCAGAGTCTCCAAAACATACATGATATCCTGCGCCATCAGGCTGTCCAGTTGACATGAGACTGCATGTCAAAGCAGGTACATGACGTATATCCTGCATAAAAAAATTGCTGCCAGAAGGAAACTGCAGTCTAACACACGACAGGTATCTAAATTCTTACGGTTAACCTCTTCCTGTAGAAGAGCACTCTCAACATCAGATAATTTCAAGGTAGTAGTAGAGGCACATAATGCAATGTGGAATTCGCCGAACTTTTCTTATCATAGAGATTCTTGATCTTATCCCACAACTGCCATGCACTATGTTCTTCCTGAAAGACATTATAATGAACTTGTTCTATGAGAGACAATACAATAGTGGACTTACATAACTCATCAAGCTCAAGCCATTCCTCATCTGGCATAGTTGCAGGCGAATGCCTGCTCAACCTCAAATGTTTGATCTGCAATTTCTGCACCAACATCTGCCAAATCTAGCTTTTCCAATAAGAGTAATTCGTACCATCAAGCTTAGTGATGTTGAAAATAGCATGATCAGTGGACGAACTCGCCATAATGTAGCCTGAAAGACTATAGACAGTTCAAAACTGCTTGCTGTTTACAGCAGAAAATGACAAAAAAATAACCAAAATCAAGGGAAAATGGCAAGGAAAGTGGAACCAAAGTTGCTGCCCACCAAGTACTAGTGAAAGTACATCATTTCAGAGTGTTTCAACATGAAAAATCCATGCGAGTCCATACATATATGCTTGTTGTAATAAATTTCAGATTTCAGTAAAAAGAGAGCTAACAGTGCCAAAATCGGATCCCAAGGCTATAAGATGCTACCAAGACCAAAGCCAGCATCATGCGGGCATAGTATAAGCATATGATGGTTGATAAGCATGAATCCAACACCCAAGTATGTCATACAAACATTTGCCAGTGAGTAGGCACACCCCCCAGTCAACGGGGCAAAGTGTTCCTGCCACTACTAAAACTTGACACAAGTAGGTGTCAGTTCACAAAGATACGGATCCAAAACTGAGACTCAGCTCATAAGCATATAGTGAACCAAGACATATAATGTATCATCCCAAAGGGTAAGAAATCCCAAAGTCTCAAGTGTCTATAATTGCTCAATGCATAAAAGCACCGCCTGCTCAATGTCTGATAAGCATTCAAGAATGCTCCACTGGCACAAAAGTTGTATGTTCCTGGAGCTCAAGAGCTCAAGCCAAGGCAAGACACAGTGCCAATGACATAAGTCCAAGACAATACATCAATAGTACATCCCGAACATGTAGGCGGTAGAGCATCCATATATAGCATCCATAAGCATGTAAGACATCAAATACATCCCAATCCAAACTCTGACAAGCCAGGTAACATCCAAGACTACTCCAGATAATCCAAAATGCATCCAAGGTGGAGCTTCAATGAGCACTCAAGCTTAACATATACATAGGGTAATCAACCGTGACATGAGCATCAAGGCGTAGACAATGGATATGCATAAACCCAAGGAGCATCACTGTCAAAGTATATACCATTGTCAAGCACGAACCATGTCAATGAGTGCGTAATGTCAAGGCTTTGCCAAAAGCATCCGGAATGAAATCCAAGCTCGAAGTCGTACCCCAAAGATCAATACTTCACGGCATATATCCAAGACATAGGTCGGAACTAATAGGCATAAAATAATCTCTGAGAAAAGCATTCAGCCTTGTCTATTCCAGCATGTAAAACCCTGTGCAAACTGAGCAAACATCGGTTCAATCCAACTCCAAAATCATATCCAAACAATGGCACATCATCCCCAAAGTGTCCAGCATCAACCAAGCATGAATAAGCATCAAATAACCATGAACCAGTGAGCATTAAACCTTCAGGACAGGGGCTGCTCTATTTTAACCTGTGGACTGCCTGTCATAACTAGCTCCTAATTGAGTATGGGTTGCTCAAATCAAGTTCCAACTATCAAGGCTCAATGCCAAGCATTAAAGTTCAATGCTAATGTGGTAGATTAAGTGTTAATGAGGTTGCCAATGTTAATGGAGCAAAGGGGCTACTGAAATCTGTCCATCTACTGAACTGGCACAACCTGTGTGACTAGATCTGAAGCTCCTGATTGCCACGTGTGCTGGTATAATGGGTGGGGAGGGTAGAGAGGAACTATAAGGTGTCAAACAAGCCTTCAAGCAAGCTCAAACCATAGGGGGCATGGGGAGCTGGAAATGGGAAAAAAACGTGCTACTGGAAGGATGGCGCAATTCATCAAGATTGGGCAATAGGGGATCTGGAGTTGAGGCCACGTAAGGTGGGTGGCCACAATCAAAAGGTGGTTTACAACTTGAAGAGTGGGCACCAAGAGAACCTTGAACTAGAAATGTCTGCCGATGAGTGGAGCTCAAGTGGATGTTCCTCATTAGTAAAAGAGGAAGAGAGTATGCATAGATTACAAGCCACTAAATGCTGCAACAAAGAGGGACCACTTCCCTCTCCCATTTCAGGATGAAATCTTGAATGAAATAGCGGGACATGAGCAGTATACAATGTGCGATGGCTACTCTAGCTACTTTCATATTCACATTGCAGAGGAGGATCAAAAGAAGACCACTTTCATCACACCATAGGGTTGTTTTGCCTTTCAGGTCATGCCCTTTGGTCTCACAAATGCCCCAACAACCTTTCAATGATTCATGAATATGGTCTTCCAACCTTACTTTGGTAAGTCCATAAGGGTTTTCATAGATGACTTTTGTATTTACAGCTCAAGGGTTTTCATAGATGACTTTTGTATTTACAGTCCATAAGGGTTTTCATAGATGACTTTTGTATTTACATCTATGCAAGGTTGATGAAGGATTTACTCACTTAGCTAGGTTGGGTAGACAACTAAATAAGGATACATGTCACATTGGGGAAAGAAAGGTTACACTACTAGGGCATGTAGTGTCAATTGAAGGAATTGAGGTAGATCCAAAAAATGTAGAAACATTGCTAGCTCTACCTTCCCCAACCTCCATCAAACAATTAGTCACCTTCTTACAAAAGCTAAGATATTTGGGTAGATTTATACACTTACTCTCTCAGACCATATATCCCCTGCAGCAATTGACACTCCAAGAAACACTTGTATGGAGTGAACAAAGTGAAGGACATTCTAAGGAGATAAAGAAAATGTTGGGGTCACTTCCTATAACCCTCCAGCCTTGTTGGGAAGAAACATTCTTTGTAAACCCTAGTGTGGGAGAAGAGGCCATTGGTACTGCTCTCCTACAAAAAGATCCAAAAACATCCTTCATGAGGCTTGTGTATTTTGCTAGCCACCTCATGAAAGCCTCAGAGAAGGCTTACACCTCCATGGAACAACTAGTGTTGGCCCTCATGTTTGCATTTACCAAATTTCCGCCATATTTGCTTCCAAAGAGGTTTGTGATCATCACTGTGGAGGATATGTTTCCCTATGCACTACAACATATAGAAATCTCTGAAAAAATAGCAAAGTGGGTGGTTCACTTCAAGAGTTTGATTATACAGTGCAGGTTGAAAAAACAACTCGAGCATGCCTGGTTGATATTTTGACAAGCAGGTGCTATGAGAAAAATCTCAAGGTGAAAAGAAAGGACCTTCCACCACCCCCATCCATAAAGACTCTTATAGATGCTTATAGCCTCTACTTTGATGGTGCATACAAGAGAACTAAGGATAAGGTTGTCGCAGGCATTGTTGTTTTCTCTCCTTTAGGAGAGAAAATCTATGGTGAAGTAATCATCTTGGAAGGCGTCCACTCTAACAATGAGGCAGAATATCAAGCTTTAATTCATGGTCTTTGTTGGTGTCTTAGTAATTCAATCGAGAGGTTGAATGCTTTTGAAGATTCCATGCTATTGGTAAGGCAGATGCAAGGTACATGGGCATGCAAAAATACAAACCTCTCTAGTAAAATGAGAGAGGCCAAATCTCTTATGAAAAGATTTAGGGAGGCACAAGTACATCATGTGCCAAGAGTCCAAAACAAAGATGCCGACCATCTAGCATCATCAAAGCTGAATGAGTCAATGGTGGGAGCAGTGGCTATCAAAACACCACTTTAGCAAGGCAAGGAAGACTTAGAAGATATTCTACATCTCTTAGAGCAAGGAGAAGCTCCCAAACACTTGACTAAGGGGGAAAGACAGTGGCTAGCTCGGAAGGCTACAAGATATCACATGGTAAATGATAGTTTGTATTGTCTTGGTAAGGATGGTGTGCTTAGGAAAGTGCCTTCAAAGTGAAAAATTGAAGAAATCTTAAAAGCTTGCCATGATGATGTGTATGGAGGCCACTTTACACACGACATCACAAGTAGAAAGATTCTACAAGCTGGCTTTACTTGGCCTAGTATACACCGAGATGTCAAATATTGGTGTCAAACATGTGAAGAATGTCAGAAATCAGGACTACGATGGCTCATAACAGAACCCCAAACCCCAATCAAGGTCTATGGACCCTTTGAGAAGTGGGGAATTGATGCCATAGGGCCTCTACCACGCACTCCATCAAGAAAAGAGTATATTATCATGGGGATAGATTATATGAGTAGACGGACTGAGGCTATGCCAACTAGAAGAATCACTGCTAAGGAAGTGAGTAAATTCATCTTTGACCACATTTTTTATAGGTTTGGTACCCCTCTTGAAATACTATCAAATAGAGGACTAGGGTTTAGAGCTAATGTGGTGGGTGAACTTATGCAAAAGCTAAATATTCAACGACGATAGTCTACCCCTTACTACCCTCAATGCAATGGATTGGTGGAGAAGGTAAATGGAATGATTTGTAAAATCATCAGCAAACAGGTACATTCAAGGCCCCGAGACTGGGACAAGCACCTCAGTGGAGCTCTATGGGCTTACAGAACCTCCTTCAAAACCATGTTAGGGTTCACACCTTTTCATCTAGTTTATGGACAAGAGACTCTTTTGCCTATTGAGGTGAAATTAGCTAGCCTTCGGGTATTAGGTGGCACAATAGGCTCTCAAAAGGAAAGTTACATCAAAGATTACTCAACCTAGAGAGGCTACAATTGGATCGTGAAGAAGCCATCAACCACTACTCCCAGGAAGCTGAAAAGCGTAGAGAAAAGTTCAACAAGAAGCTAATAGATAAAAACATCAAGGAGGGATCTTTAGTGCTTCGATATGACAATCACTTTGATAAAAGAAAGGATGGCAAGTTTCTCTACTAGTGGGAGGGACTGTTTTGGGTCACAAAAAAATTCAACAATGGCTCCTACAAACTTCAAGACATTGAGGTAAAAGTGCACAAGACTAGGGCAAATGGATGGTGCTTAAAACCCTATCACATCAGGGTGGGGTCACCTCAAGATACCAAAGAGTGTCTAGAGGCATAAATACCTCTAGCCAGGTTGGGGGGGCTATATAATCCGATAAAATCACAAAAAAATATTTGTCTAACACTTTGTTGATTTTTTGTACATTTGGAGGTTAGAAATAAAGAAGAGGGTGGGAACAACCTCTTGGGAAATCCAAGAAATCACAAGATGGAAATATTTCATGGACCGGTTTATCAAGGGGGGGTGAAGAGTAAAGATCAATGGAGGAAGGTGAAGGAAAAATGTGTAATGTGAAAAGAAAAGATATGAAATGGATTTGGAGCCATCCAAAGGGCATGTGAGGCTCATAATGTCATGGCTTTGGAGCCTTATGATAATTCAAACAAATGGGACCCTTCTTGGAAGCATTAGTAGAAGAAAAATCAGGCACATGATTTTGTAAGATTTTTAAAAAATACTTCCACTCCGATCCAAAAAAACCTTTCAACATGAAAGTTGTAGCGTGTGAGCTGAAGTTTCAGCTGGTATTTTTTTATATTTTTTTGAAGCTAGGAGTCGGGAGATATGGCCAAAATAGTGGATGACAACTTTTTCCAACTGTGGTGGAGACCACCTCCCAATTTTATACACACCCACACTTTCTTCCCCACACTTAATACTTCCATAAAACATAATTCATTAGACTTGCAACCCTTTCCCCTCTCTTCTTCTCTCTCTCAAGCTAATAAACCATTAGAATTCACCTCCTTAATCACCCTCAAATCATCCTTAATTGTAGTAGTAATGTATGAAATCTCACCACTCTCTCTCCATTATTGCTAGACATGATCTTATTTTATGAAGATTCTCTATATTTTTTTATAGGAGAGCTCTTGGACTCAAGCTATAGGGGGAGAATGGAGAGAACTCACCTATGATGGAACTTGATTAAGTACAAAATTGGTCAACAAAACATCTAGATGGAGCTTCCACATTGGTGGAACCGCCTTAATGCAGCTTTGGTAGTGTTAATTCCTATTCTATCTTAACCTCCTCCCTAAACATCCTCAAGGCCTATATAAAGAGGCATTCTCCTTTTAATTTACAAGAGAGAGCCAAGAGGCCTTCTTCAGCCCTATTGAGCCTTCCTCATTCTCTCTCATGAGCTTATGCAGTTCATTCCCTTACTATAGCTTATGCATGCTCTACAGTGTAATAAGCCCATGCTATTGGTGTCCATATTGTGTATATTGATTATGTCTTGAGGGTTCTCCATCTCTTACGCCCTCTTAAGTTTTATTGATTCATCTATTTTTTGTAGTTCTCTCTCTCTCTCTCTCTCTCTCTCTCTCTCTCTCTCTATCTCTCTGTTTTCCTCTCTTCTCCCTCACAAGCTCCTCTCCCTCTTGCATAGCGTCCTAGTCTGCTCTTCCATGACTAGGTGGTGCCCTTACCTCATTCACTTTGTGGCAGAAGGGAGTTTGGCATAGTACAGAGGCTGCCATACCGAATTTCCTTCGTCAAGTATGTAGGATAGCATAAAAGATAGCTACGATCCAAACTCCATTTCGATTACGTATGAAACTAATTCTATGTTGCCCATGGAATTGTTGATTCCAATTTTAAGAATTGTGGTACAAAAAAGATGGAAAGGAAATTCTTGGACACAACATTTTACAAAATCAAAAAGATTAACAAAAACTAGATTGTTGGCACTCCATGCACTCATTAAAGAGAAAGCATGTAGAAAGGATTATATGACAAGTATGTTCAATGTAGAAGCTTTGATGTAGGAAAAATGGATTTTATGTTCAAAGAAAAGGGTTTCAAGATTATTAAATGTTAAGATCTCAGCCCTTGCTAAGCTAGAAATATGATGGAGAGCTATTATAACAAAAACTATATTAAGATGTTATCCAATCAAATATTCAAGACATGGAGAGCCCTACAAAATGATGACTTCCTATGTTACAAATTGTAACTTAGCATTTGCATCTTAATGCACTCATGCAAGGGGAGAGCACATGTGACTATTAAAGAGGTAAAGATTTAGGCAACTATGGAATCAATGTTGAACTAAGGATAGGTTTGGCCTATGTATGCTATTTTGGATGTTGCTTTTAGAAAGTCAAGTTCTGTATTTTTTTGGATGGCTACATGGGTCTAGAAAAACCTTTGTTTAAAGTGCTTGATTATAGGCTAAAATTAATTTGCAATCGTTTCCCTTGCACATACATCACAATGCAGAGACTCGGTGGCATCTAATGCAAATATTGTTTCATCTCATTAAAGTCTATTTCTCATAGCATGTCTTTTTATTATTTTTTGGTAAATTGTTGACATTTAAATTTGCTACATGCAGGGTACTCCACAAACTACTATTTGAGTATGACCAATGTTTGTGATGGACACTTGCAAATTCAATGGAGAAGGAGGTGAAATGACCATGGAAAATGACAACGTAATGTTGTTTGCTTTCTCTGTAGATTGTAGAACTATGGCACGAGTTCAAAATTAGTTTGTATCACTTGTCAAAAATGATAGTTTAATTGCATTATAGCAAACTTCAATTTGCTACATCATAGCATATTGAGAACTTCTTATCATGCTTCAACCTTAGATCTCAACTAATTTGCCAAATACAATGGATGTTCTTTTATGAAGATTTCTTTCCTTTGCATGATGAAGAAGCTTGGCATATTCTCAAAATTAGATTGTATTTTCTGCCATTGATGGTATTGACATTGCAATGCATTGCAAAATGGCTTTCTATAGCAAAGCACAGTGACAAGTTTGATCTCCTCAAATGAATTATTTCACACTAAAAGTGGGGACATCTCAAAGTGCAAAGAACAAGGCCTTATATCATGTTAATTGTCAGTTTGCATGACATATAAGAGGCATATGCATACCATTTCCATATTTATTCTCATCATGTTTGTTATTTTTATGATATCAATAGAACTTGTCTTCATATATGAAGATATGCTTGGCAATACAACTACTTCTTACCATAGTAGACAACATAGAAGACAAAAAGCATGTCATTTTAAAAGGAAGTAAGATGAAAAATGTTATTATATTCATTGTTGTGATTTTTTTTTTCATATTTTGACATGTGCTTGTCATGATTGAGTGGTTCTTATAGTTTCATAATGCATATAAATGAAAAAACTTCACATCTGCATCTCTTATGCAATCATGTTTGCTGTTTTGCCAACTCAAGGGAAAGTACTACATGGTTTATATCCTTTATTTACCCACTTTTGTTTCGTTTCAATGAGAAATCATATTTTCTAGGATGCCAAATGAAGAATGTTGAATGCATAACCTGAAAGACAATGCTTGTGAGACCATATTGTTATGATGGGAGTGATTTGAAGAGTTCCATTGCAATAATCCATTGCATACAAATGACTTGCATGCATTGTAACTTTGCATAGGTCACTTTTTTAATAGTATGAACATGTTATCTCAATCACAATCATGTGAAATATTTTTTGACAAACAAATCCACACATTGATATAGCACAACATATGCATCAAGACCTTTTTCTTTGGATATATTTGAATATTATGTTCACATAGTTTTGTTGCACACGCGCACACACACACACACACACACACACACACACACACACTCTCTCTCTCTCTCTCTCTCTCTCTCTCTCTCTCTCTCTCTCTCTCTCTCTCTCTCTCTCTCTCTCAACTCTAACAAGGAGAGTATCCAAACATAGGTGGCTAGCACCTCGTATCACGTACATAAAGAGCTCCTCCCTAGCAAATTGCTTTGGCTCCTACTTTGCAGCTCTTCTACACCCTAGGGATTGGCCCCAGGATAAAGCACCATCTCAAACATGAAACACAAGTGTAACATTGGCCACTCTTTTGATAAGGCATTCCAGGAGATTATTTTGTTTCCTCACTTGATTAGTCCCCGAAGAAAATCATACCATCCTGCATTTCAAGGATCCTCACATGCTCTCATTGTTGGTTAATCGTTTTAGCAATCAATTGTGATGCATCCAGGAGACTTCCTCTCTCTTGATACCATGTATAAGAATGAAAATTCAAGGTGTAATGTCATATAGTGCTCAAAAAAATTAGTCACAAATCCACCACCATGTCATGTGAAAAACATTATTTTAACGATTTTCCTTCTAATAATGAAGTGCTACGTTGCTTAGAAACAAAACCGAACTAATTCATGCTAATGTCCTTGTAAAAAGATTAAATGAACCCTATATAGTTTATTTCAATGCACAAGCACTTATATTTCTACATAAAATTCTTAACATTTTCACTTCTTTGTGTTCATTTATTATGTAAGGTGTTTTCTATGTTTCAATATATTTTTTCCATAAAAACACCCTCAAAATGACCATTTTAACACACAAATGGGTGCACATTGAGGCCAACCTCATGGTCTATAGCCATTGTACACTCATAGGCCTTCCCCTAACTTTCGGTAATTTTTCTCATCCTTAAACTAAAATTTTAAATGATTTTTATCATTTATTTTAATATTAATTTTTAATTTTTAATTTTTAGATTCATGAAGCTTATATAGATTGTGATTTGGCATTATATTCAAGATAACTCTGTAGAAACATACTTGAACCATAAAAACCCATGAAATTATCATTTTTCTACTAAATCCCGCATTGCAGGTTTTACAGGTTTGACTACCATTACATGAATTACTGGAAATTACTGACTATTCTATGATTTCAAACATATTCAACCATTTTCAACCATTTTCAATCATTTTTCTATCACAAGAATGAAATATGTATTTTAAAATTTCAATAAAAGGCACTTATGCTATAATCTGCACACATGCATTGTATTTCGAATATAGGAAGCTGCTAACACTAGTTTACAACTGCCATTGATGCCTCCTTTGCACTTCCTTGATCCATCCCTCACATTTCTTCACGAACCAGCATCCATTCCCCCTCATTATCTTAGTCCATATGAACCACATTTATGGCGAGAGAGAAAGATTGAAATCTAATCTTTTCACTTCGATGCACCAAATTGTGCACGGTTTCGAGTGATTGGGAGCAAAGAAATCAAGGAATCCATGACTAGTAGCATTAAGCCTAATGCACGAACAGCCAAGAGATCCCATTTTTTCATGATTTGAGGGGTCACCAAAAAAATGCCCCCCCCCCCCCCCCCCCCCCCCCCTCCTTCATTGAGTTTCAAGAAGATTAGCTCCCTCTAAGCTATTAACAAGTAACTTGCAAAAAAATTAGTACAACCCTCTTGTGTTCGCACTATACAAAAGTGGTTTTCGTCCAAACAGAGGGGAAAACAACCTCTGATTTACGATTTGACTTGATGCGTAGCTTTTTAGCATCAAAATCTATTATCTAGCCTCCATCACTTGCTTTCAAACTTCTGCATCAAGTAGCTACTTCTAAACACCAAACCTTGCGGCCATTAAGTGGGGGATCAAACGGACTCCAATCAAGGAATTGTTGGGTTCCCGACATCGAAATGCATCTAGGAAAATTCTAGCTCCTTGATCTGTGATCATTCTATTTTTTGCAAAAAATTCCTTGTTTACAGCTCTCGTGCCACTTTTGCGCTTTAAAATCGGCTCTAAAATTTAACTTTCAAGTAGTAAGTATGCTAACTAATCAAAATGCACCCATATTGCATCTCTTATGATGATAGCAAGCAAATAAGGCTAGTCACGTATCACCCAAATGGTCAAGGTAGTGTGAAAAATATATATGAAAGCATTTACACACTACATGTACCCTTATGTGACACAAGCGGGTGTGATCCATTTGTTATAGGATTCTACTTGCTCTAGATTGATGATAGTTTGATTTCACTCAGAACGCATAGCATTACGTTTGACAAAGTAAGTTTTTTTTCTTTAGTTGGCTATGGACAAGACTTTGGGGGGGAAATCTCTTACCCAAAAGTGTCCGCCACGTAGAAATTATAGATCCAATCTCAATCAAGCACATATCCCTATGGACACTTTTTATTTTGCAAAACTAATGGTCTATCTTTGTGTGTAGCCAACCTAAGAACCTTGGAGCATTTATTTAATAACAAGTTTGATGAATTAATCTTATTTGTTTTGCTATTAACCCAAGTCATTATGATCAAAAAGAAGAAAGGCCATTTCTTTTTTTGTAACCCCACCCACCCCCAACCTTGGTGTGACTCAACCCTTATACTATTCATCTAGGCAATGTAAGCAACTACAACATGTATCTCGCCATCCATGCCACATCTCTCTCTCTCTCTCTCTCTCTCTCTCTCTCTCTCTCTCTCTCTCTCTCTCTCTCTCTCTCTCTCTCTCTCTCTCTCTCTCTCTCTCTCTCTCTCTCTCTCTCTCTCTCTCTCTCTCTCTCTCTCTCTCTCTCTCTCTCTCTCTCTCTCTCTCTCTCTCTCTCTCTCTCTCTCTCTCTCTCTCTCTCTCTCTCTCTCTCAGCACATAGGCATTCTAATAAGCAGCAAATATTTCATGGCTCTTCGTGGACCACAATTGCATAAGGAAAGAGGTGGGATGAAGGAGAATAGGCAACAAAAGTAGGAGGCCAAATGAGGGTAGGGTGACACACACAGATATGTAGGTTCATTACCTTGAAAACATCACTCTTTATTATTGCAAAAGAGGTACAAGCTCACACACATAGGTGGGGTCAATATTATAATACAAAGCCAATAACATGAACCTATAATAGTAGGTCAATGTTGATGGCAATGATGGACATAGTAATGTGGCTTTTCATCTGCAAGATTGTAGGGATAGTTTGACTAAAATAGCACCTTATTGACATGCCACATGTATTAATGCTACCATAAAATGAACATAGTAAATACATGGCATGATATGCATAAACCAAATAAGAGGTGCAAATTGAGGGAGGACTTAAAAAGTATGCATGTAGAGAGAGAGAGACTGCATATTGATAAACTAATATCTACATTGTGTAATTATATGCATATGAATTTGGTACATACATATGGTTATGCAATGAGGAGAGGGACAATGATTTACTTATTCTAGGTCTTTGATAGATGACATAATAATTTACTACAAGTTAGTTAGTAAGCTATATTATATAGGTCATGTATCATAAGTTCATCCATAGAACGGGTGGTATTGGTAAGCATGAACAAGGCAAGGGACATGAAAATTAGTGCATAGCCATCAAGCACCCATGAGGATTGCACAACATGGCAATTGGACCTATTTCAAAAAAACACAACATTATTAGAGAGAGAGAGAGAGAGAGAGAGAGAGAGAGAGAGAGAGAGATGAATTTAGTAAATGCAAATGCATTTGTAGTAATGACTGATGATGTGGATTCATGTACCTCTAACCATATGGCATCTCATGGAGAATGGTTTAGAGAAATGAAAATTTTGGAAATGCTTGGTTTTGTGGAAACATGTGACAATACAACACATCCTATTGCGCGTGTTGGGAGTGTCCCATTGTCTATGTAGGATGGAAAAGTTAAGTGTTTCATTGATGTGTTTCATGTGCCTAACATCACAAAGAACTTGGTTTCTATTGGGTAAATGGTTAAGCAGGGATTGCAAGTAGAGTTCAATCAAAAGGGCTACTTTATAGAAGATTTCAAGAATGGATGTAAATTGGTTACAAAAGACAAGAGTCTAGGAAGGATATTTACCTTAGATATAAATGTACTCAAGCTGAAGGCTACTATGTTTGTACAAAGTATAGGAGTTATGGGGCTGATATTGACATTTGGCATAAACGTATTGGCCACATAAATGTATAATGGTTGAAGAATATGCGGTCATATAAAATTGTGATAAGCTTACCTAAGTTCAAAGTGGTTATATGTAGAATGTGTGTGAAGCATGCCAATTTGGAAAAAAAACAAGGTATGCATTTCCTAATGATAAACACGTAAGCATGTATTTACTTGATGTTGTACATTCAGATATACATGGGTCTACAAATATTGCATCAATGGCTAGTGTTGACCTTTTTACAAAGAAGCCACGAGAAGCAGGAAACAACAAGCTACTAGAGTACACTAAGGGAAGCCAAAGATAAAAAAAGCAAGAGGTACAAAAGTTGAGGAGAATTCAAGAGTGAGGGCCTAAAGGAATAATGACTACATCCATTTGTTTGGTGAAAATTCAAAATCTAGAAGAAAAGCACTTATCAAGCTTTTAAAAAAAAGATATGAATAAAAATAACATAAAAGCGTAAAGCACTTTGGAAAAAATAAAAATTAAGAAAGAGGATCAAATAAATTTTGTAAAATCATTTTTGAGCACCAAGCTCACTCTCATGCAAATTGTAATTAATGCACATTTAATGGCACACGAGTGAGTGAGTTTGTATAATTAGATGGGACATTAGGCTCGAAGAGTAAGCATCAAGAGATTACGGGCAGTGGGAACCTTGAAATAAGAGGTCCAACCCAAGTTTAAATTCAAAGGCTACATATATATGGTAGAAAACCTTATTGTAAATCATTCCTATGATTAATGCGAAGCAAGCTTATCTCTTTCTTCTCCACTATCTTTGCTTCCATCTCTATGTAGCCATCTCGCACTTGTAGATGTTTTGAGAGATAGAAGAGCTTGTGAGCTTGCTCTCTGTCTCTTTGCTATATTATGCCATCTCTTCCCCTCACCTTCTTAGAATCTTCCCAGTATAGGTTGGAAAGGTAGCGATTATGTTGCAAAGACAAAGAGCTAGAGAGAGAGAGAGAGAGAGAGAGAGAGAGAGAGAGAGAGAGAGAATGCAAACTCACAGGAGCTTGGAGGAACAAACGACATGTTGAGATATTGGCAATCACAATCAGCTTAGCCTCTTTGTATGGAGCAGTGTGGGCTCAGGATGCAGAATCCCATATGCACAGTGGTGGAAAGCATAGCCTAGTCTATTCCTATAAAGCATTGTACTTGCTCTCATTTTGAATGCAATGTCATAGTACTTTTGTACTTCTAACAAAGTGTCTGTGTCATTGTCAACACACAAGATTGTGTTTATGAGTCCAAGCTTCCATCATCTTGGAACCTAATTCAATTGTGTGACATTTGGTCTTGATGTCTATTACCTCATGAGCTCACTCTTCCTCTTTCAACCTCCATAGCCATGCTCTAGATCCGACATTCTTACATGGTATTAGAGCCCAGTCAGGCATGGCTTAGCTCTACAAATCACTCCTTGAGCTCCTTTCAACCTTTGGTTAGCTCAGTGACATAAACCCTTCATCTTCCACCTCCATCTTCATTCTATCTCTCTTGGCTGCCATAGATAATACCTACCTACCTCTATTAGAGCAACCATATCTCTTCAACCAGGCCATATCTCTTTGAGATTTCTTCTCGAGCTCTTCAATATTTCTTCTCAAGATTGTTCCTTAGGTCAAGGCATATCTTTCTAGCTCAAAATTGCCTGACATTGTGCAACATACAGCCCGACATTGTTGAAAAACACAAATCTAGCTTAAATTTCAATTCTGTATAAATTGGACATGTTCTCTCTCCCTATTGTAATTATTATTCCACAAACTATCATAGAGAATTTGTTGATAATATATGTGACTTACTTCAATTAAGAGGGCTTGAGAAAATTCCACTCCAACAGAGAGATATTAGAAGATTGCTCAGAGTGGTACTACATGAAGCCATAGCCAAGCCTGATGTTATTCAACTGATGGTGCCATCATCACGCCTCAAAATGTCAAGGGCTACCATAGGGCCTTTGAATTTTTTCATATGGGCTACCTCCTGACAAAATTTCAACTCAAATGGTCCATTGGGTGAGCTGCTATAGCCAAAATATCATGCTTCTATCCTGAAATCGTAAAATTGGTAGCAATAGCCACTTACCTTCAAGCTCATTTTTTCCTCATCTTCTCTCTCTTGCCACTTAAACCAAGCCAAGCCCACTCTGATCTAAAGTTCTTAGAAAGCATTTCCCATCAAATCAGCAAGGAGGGAAGAAATCCAAGCATCAAAGCATCAAACTCAAGTGCCTGAAAGCATAATATCTATTGATACATCAAGTGTTATTTGACACTACATTCCTTGTGTCTCTTGACACAATTAAATCTTTTGCTACTCAAATCTAAGAGTTTTGGTGCTGATTTTCTGCTCTAGCATGGCAAAGACTCTAAAATTGTTCAGTTCAAAGGGCTTGGGTTCCACACCTGGCAAACCCGCATTAAGCTCATCCTGATAAAGAAGGGTCTTTGGGCCATTACCAATGGCAAGGAGAAGAAGCCTCCTAGCCATATGGCCAGGCACATCATGATGTCCCCATCCATTTTATCTTTTTCTTTGTGGTTGCATGAGTAGGACTAGAATGGGAGGCCCCCTACTTATTGTTGAGAATAGCAAATGATGCTTGCCCATAGAGGCTAGATGTATGCCTTGAAGAGACTAGAAAATAGAAAAATGATGTATGCTCTAGGAAGAGATGATCAGAATCCCATATGCACAGTAAGGAGAGTGGTACTATCCAAAAATCTATAAAGTTATGTACTTGGTTGACACTCATTACAAGGTAATGGTACTATCAGTTTGAGTCATTGTCATTGTCATTGTCCATCTTACACAAGAATGTGTTTATGAGTCCAAGCTAATCTATCTTGGAACCTAATCCACTTGTGTAACATTTAGTTTATCTAAGTCTGTCATCATGAGTTGTATATTCATCTTCCATCCTCCATAGCTCCTGCCATGCTCTAGATCTATGTTTTTGGCATGGTATTAGAGCTCAGTTGAACATGGCATAGCTTCATACATTGCTTGTCTAGTCTCTCTTCACCTCTAGTCATCTCTGTCTAGCTCATGACTTCATCTTGAACTTCATCCTCATCTTCCACCTTGTGCCAGCCATAGCCAAGACTGCACCTATCCACATTGGAGCTTCTAGATATCTCTCTATAGGCCATATCTTCCACCAAAAATTCCTTTTGGAGTTATCTTCCTCTACTCAAGGCGCTTCCTCCTGGCACCTCAAACACAAACATTGGTGGTATACAACTTTAGCATTGGCAAAATTCGTGGTCATTGTCCTGGTTGCGCTTGCATGCTCTTCATATTGACGAATTGTCTCCTACACTGTGCGATGTATCCTATGAGCATAGGGCTTTGAAAGCTCACTATGTAAGCTCTCTTGCCATAAAACATCTTCAAGAAATTTTTCTCCCACAAGCTGCACCACTAGAAGAAAAATCAGATAGGTTCAGAAACCCTAATTGTGGAGTCCATAGCCACTCAAGCTTTGTTGAGTTGGCAAGCTCAACATGTGCGGACATTGATTGTGGACTGCCTGGCTAGATGGGTCCGCACATCTACACTTAGCACATTGGTGGTCATTATGATACTCACATGGCCACTAACTTATCACTTATTATATTTAGTTTGTCACACCTACCTAAAGCTGGCAAAGATATAGCACCATTCGATTAGTGTAGTCTGTTATGCACTGTTTGACTTAGTAGGCAACTTTTCTTTATGTTGTATCTTACCTATACAGTGAGATGAGATGGTAGGAAACCTCGCAGAGGGTGAGAGCCTATGAGCGAACTTGACTTGAGCGAGTACATGATTGATATGTGTTATTCCATCTAGATCTGGCACGTAGGTGAAGTGGTCCTAGATTTTGGTTTTGTTGCCAAGACATGAGGGAATCCCTCTTGATGAGTTTTTGACCATAGATGATGAGCGGAATATGCCCGATAAGATGGGATTTCTAGCTATGACTTGTTCGATGTCAAAACCTCGCATATCATAGTTAGGAAGGACGGATTGAAGAAAGGGAACCAATCTATGGTGTGCACTTGTTTTTTTCCTTCAAGAATAGGCATGGATTTTTGAGAATTTTTAGATTAGGATTAAATACATTTTTATTTTGGAAAAAAAAACCCAATAGAAAAACAAAACTACTCTTGCTTGCCAACAATAACCGGCATAGTTTACATCATAGGCAATAGTGAAACTCTATCATTTGAGCATGCTTGATGGGTTGATAAGTCATGAAAATTGCAAAAAATTCATGAGATCTTATTGGTTTTTATGAGTTTTTATCATGAGATGCATTAGCATGTCACGGGGGGCCGAGAGTTTGATGGCAACTAGCTAGTTGCAGTCAACACATGACTACCGAAAAACCCCTTGACTGCAAGTGTCAATGCTAGCAAATGAACGGGGCTAAAAGATGCATCCCAAGAACATGACAATATGGATGGTCTGTTGTAGCTAAGTTGAATTCACTAAATTGAGAGCTTGGTAGGGGAAACTCATAGAAGTGGGCCATGCTTGTTACAATTAGATGCATCACTTATTGTGAATGAAATTTTGACATGAATGGGAAATATTGAAGCACATAATTAATGCTAAAATTTTACTGAATTTCCCTATTATTCATCATTAAAATTCATGTGGGTTAAGGGGGAGAGAAAGAATTTATGACAAGATAGTACAACACCACAAAACAATCTAGTTACGAGTGTTGCGAGTAGTCTAAGGAGACTAGAACATGCATGCATAACAGGAGAATGATGGAGGCTGAATGTTGAATTCAATTAATTCGATAAAATTTTTAGTTTTTGAATGTCAAATCATCATGAACGATCAAAAAACTACGTGATTGACTCTTGGTGTTTTACCAGTGCACCTGATTATTGTGGAAATAATGTGATTATCAAGCTTGTGATTGAAAATGTTTTGCCCAAGCAACTGGATGAGCTGATTAATGAAAGTTAATTTTTGAACTCATGGAAAGCATTGAAATTTTTTGATAATTTGTTGGTTGTATGAAGCATAAGTGCAAGAGCTAGACAGGGTTGACTAGCTAGTTTATGGGGCCTATAGGGAACTTGTTCTTGGTCATGTTGTCGATTGAATTATCAAATAGAGAATTGCTGTAATTTATTGTGTGAGAGTAGAAAAAAAATGCTGAAATTTGATCGGAGCCTGAGGCATATGTTTTTGGGCAAACCACTTGACCCAACAAGGGAGAAAACTAGCTATGTTGGTGCCACCATTGGCTAGTCCGGACTAGTGAAAGTCTAAGCCAAACTATGCAAGCCATCAAAAATCTCATGATATTCAGCCAAAGCAGGCCACAACCTGCAATTTCTCTGATAATCATTGAGCATTAACCATGGATATCATAGACACCACCTATTGTAGTGAGTTAGTCCTCCGTAGTGTCAATTAGATCCTCTTAATGGGGCCTAAGGGTGCATAGTTTGGAGAGGTATAAACCAAGGTAAGAAAGGATGTCACATGCATGCTTAGTTCGGAAAATTTACTGTTATTACCAGCCCAAGAGGTGCATTAAGTTTTTTGTAGTAGAAAAGGATGTTGCTAGAGGCTAGCAGACTATTCGCAAGGGCCCAAAAAGCTAGTTTGGGGACTCTCTGGGTCATAGTTTCAAGCAAATTGTAATTTGGACTCTCGCACCATTCCCCATAATGGAATTGTATGTTTAGTTGATGAATTGAAGGTTTTGCACCAAAAAGAGCCTTATGCAGTCAGTTATTCGATGTGGATAGGTTGATTGATGGGAAGTGGTCAATTAGTCATTGCCTAGTAATGAGCTTACCTTTTTGGGATTAGGGCTCCTTGTGTTGAATATCACCAAATCATTGAGAAGGAATCCACTCTAAAGTTGAAGGGCCTAGGTTATGACCTTACAAAATTTCACGTAGTTTACGATCTCTAATGAAACACATCGTGGACCACTATGGATGATTGAGAGACCCCCTTGAGGACTGACCAATTGCATAAAATAGGTTAAGCATCTTGCAAGCAAGATTTAAGTACCTTTCGCATCCACTCATCCCATCCACTTAAGTCACATATGAGTTGTGACCTTTTGATCAAGGCTAAAGCTGGTAGAGGCTATCAATCACCTCATAACTTCCAACACCTTGAGACTTAGAATTTGAAGCTCTTATTGTCCAAGAGACATCCACTTGAGGTGTGGGGGGAGTCTAGGGTTAAGCCTTAAGTGCTTCCATGTAGAAAACCTTGAAAACCCAATACAAAGCAAGCTAGACTTAGTGGCATGAAGTGTTGCCTGAGAGCCTCGACGACTAGAGACCTTGTCTTGAGTGATGAGCAACCAACCATTTTTAGAGAACACCCTAGACTCTAGATTTCGACCAAAGATGGTCCCGTCACCACCTCGCATTGAGAGTCGTGTTGTCTAGTGACAACGCCTAGAATTTGACTAGAAGCTAGAAACATCTAGAAAGCTTGAACCAATTACAATTGATACTAGTGGTACTACCATCCTTGTCATTGACACTACCATCATCAATGGAAGTGTACCTTCAACTTGTATAGGGATACAATAGGCACTGACAATGGCCTAAAGCCACTACCAATACTATCATCATTGTGAAATCATATTTCAAACCTCATTAACTCAAGATCTTCATAATTGTATGCTTGGCCAAGACAGGGAGTCCATATGACACAAGTATACCCTTAGGATCCATCAAGGTCCAAGCAAGGGCAATGTGTGCGTGGCAAATACTCTTAATGACCCAAGAAATCATCATTACACTAACCCAAGCTACCAAGCTACACCATGTTTGTAATGAGCACAATGATCCGAATTGGAGCACCAAGAATTGCCCCAAGCATGAATAAAAGTTGAGTTAAGTGCAATGGATGGTACATCACCACAATGCTTCTTCCAAGTATATTAATGTGTGTCATCCTCTCAAAGAGAATCAAAATCCCATGGAGCCAACTTCGACCCTCGATGCTTGTGGAGCAAGCCCACCCACCTCGAGATCCTTGCAATCTCATACCTACATTGAGAAGCCCATTGTAAGCCAGGAACGACTGGAACTCTTAAAGCACATATCATATCCTCTAGTGGAGATGAATCGTTGCTCCTTGTGGAGGAACCTCATACTCTGGCTCTAACCTTGGGATTAACCCTAGCCACAATTCACGCATTGTTCCAGTCGTGATGACCCACCAGGAAGCCTATTCATTGATTGAGTGCACAAAAAGAGCAACTCTTCAAGCACACAAACATCATGGCCACCTTGGCATGATAAGTCGAGAGCACCATCATTAAAATCAACTTGAAGGATAGCTCATAGGTCCAAGCATAGGTAATGACATCGATTTATTGCCAAATGTAGAAAAAAACATTGTCTTGAGAGCATTAAGAACACAATCATTAATGCCACAAGAGGCACCAAGGACTTCCTAGGGATTAAAATACTATAAGCCATTGAGAGGGTGCATGTCCTTGACCTAGACCCTGCAACAACTGACGTGGGTAACAGAGTAAAACCGAAACAAGGAACTTGAGCGATGGTAATGTTGAAAGAGAGAAGGTCAATGTACACATCCAAACCTTGAAAAGAACTACCATACCAAAAATGAAAATAGACTTAGAATGCCATCCTGGCCATCAAGGGCTACAAGGCAACAAGGTGAAAGCACTTGTAGGTGCTAACGCTACACCTTATTGTCCGAAAGCAAAGAGTATTTTGAGCTTACAAAGAATCCCCGTAGAAATCCCAAGCACCTTATCTGGGCTCATTAGCCTCATTGAAACTCTTATCACACAAGAAGACCCAGAAATCATGGCAGAAACAAGCTCAAACAATGACTCGTTGGAGTTTGATGCAATGGAGTTTCCAATCTATATTTAGCAATTAATGTCACTCTATGACTAGCATACTCATGTCAATCATAGAGGAAGAGAGGTAGAAGAAATCATAGAAGACATAGAGGTAGAAAGGAAACTTGGAAGGGACCTCATTAGCCAAGTTGCAAGTTTCACATGCAACCAATGGATAGACAAGTGAAGGAAAGAGATCAAACTCTAACAAATCTAGTGCATCTTGGATCTAGTAGGAGAAATCACTACAGGAGAAGAGGCAATAGAAGAAAAACACTTGATACAGAACTCTGACAAATCTAGCACATCTTGGATTTGGTAGGAGGAACCACTATAGGAGAAGAGGCAGGAGAAGAAAAAACACATGATGCAAACCTTAGCCCATCCCCAAGCTCTTGCTCAAGAGATTGCTAGATTGCATGTCAATAGAAAACAGTAGTGCTACACTAGCTATGACACTTTTGACCAGCTTGGGGTAGCATCCAAGAATAGGAGCCAGATAAAAATACTAATAGTCACGAAACAAGTGGACAAGTACAAGGCATGAGATGAGCCTTATAGCTTCATTGAGTATTTTGAACAAGTCTGTGATGCAGACAACCTCATGGATGCGAATAAGAGAGAGCAAGCTTTCAGGTTGTCGTGTCTTAGGGAAAAGGGTCAAACTTCATTCACAAACCTCGACGACACTGAGAAAAATAACTTTGATATGCTCATGAACTTGCCCATCAAGTGCTTCTCAAAGCTAGGGTACTCTGTTAACCTAATTGTCAAGCTTACAAATGTGAACCAAAAAGACAAGGAGGAGATTTGAGACTACATCGCCCATGTGAGAAGTCTCTATATAAAAGAATCCCTGAACCTGAGAGATCTATGGCTAGGGCAGTGTCAACAGTGTTTATCAACAATAGGATAAAGAATGAAGAATTGTATAAGTCCTTGGCAAGAAACTCAAGTCCATAGCAAGATGTATTGGCTAACGTGTTTGATGAGGCCATAAGGGCGGACGACCTGCTAAAGGAAAGAAGTAGTAAAACCTCACAATTGATAAGAATCATTACTATCCATAGCAAAAGATCCACCATTCATAGCAAGCAGATGACCTCTGTAGCTCAAGACAAAGGCAAAAGTGTGGATTTCATTGAGGAGATGTCTAATCTCAAGCTCAAAAAGATGAAGCTTCAAGATGCTCTTCGAAGACCTACAAGGCCAAACATTCAACGTGTGCACTATGGCTGTCATCATCTATTACAAAATGTCTAGAGCTGAGACCTATGACTTGTGCCAATTGTAGATTGCCTTGGCACTTGCTGCATACCAGCAACCTTATCAGCCACAGTGTCTAAGGAATCACCCCTTCCAGTTTGGTCAAGGAGCTCCATTAGCTCTACCAACTCTCAATGAGCAAAGACTAGCTGCATCAAGGGCAAAAATCAATCCGCCATCGCCCTGCAGGCCGACATCTCCGATGCCGCACAGGTCGCACCGCTCTTCGACAAGGCCGTCGAGGCCTTCGGCCAGGTTAACATTGTCGTCCACCTCGCCGGCATCCTTCTGAGCAGCTATCCCTTGCTGGAGGACACATCCGTGGAGGATTTCGAGAAGACCCTGCATGTCAATGTCACAGGCACCTTCCTGGTCCTCAAGGAGGCTGCGAGACGCATCGTCCCCGGCGGGAGAGGCCGCATCATCACCGCGAGCTCGTCCATGGTGCACATCCTGAAGCCAGGCTATGGTGCCTACGTCGCCAGCAAGGCCGCTGTCGAAGCCCTGACAAAGATCCTTGCAAAGGAACTCAAAGGGAGGAAGATCACTGCCAATGTTGTCGCCTCCGGCCCGGTCGCGACAGAGATGTTCTTTGCTGGCAAAGACGAAGCTACGATACAGAGTTTCAGAGAGGCACCGCCTCTGGAGAGGCTCGGCGAGGCCTCTGACATCGCATCGCTCATCCTGTTTCTTGTCAGCGATAGTGGAGAATGGGTGAATGGGCAAGTCATTAGGGCCAATGGAGGGCTTGCCATATGAGGAAATATTGTGCTTGTTAGGGTTGCAACAACAATCGGATCTGAACCTAGACCCCCAGTACCAATCATTACCTTGCCTTAGATTGATGCTCCCATGTATTATGTAGAGGAATCCCTCGATGAGGAACTGTATGTCTAACCATGCATTGCATATTATGAAGAGGGAAACTCGGTCCTTACAGACTACAAACCCATCTTGGTAATGACATTGGGTAGAGAAAGAGGACGTGGATCTAGAGGAATGCAGTCATAGGAACCAATGACATGTTGAAATTATGGTCGTCCTAGTCACATCTCCTTTTGATGCCCAAAAAAGGAACAATTGAACAAAGACAAGGCTGAGTTGTCATATACCCCAAGTGTGGCATAACCCTTTTATACATTCATTGCCCAAGAAGAAAGGCATCAACAAGTGGCTCTAACATTCCATCAGTTCCCTTGGCATTGTTTGGGATAGAGACTCTCGATGATGACATGATGCCCATACCACTTAATGTGATGACCCCGACACAATTGAATCAAGTCACAGTGACAATGCATGGACCTACTAACAAAGATGTATCTTCCATCGACAAGAAGAAGAAGAAGAATATAGCAAAAGGAAAAATCAATTTAAAAGTGATAGTGTAATGACATTGACATCAAGAAGGCAAGTGCTTGATGCAAAACCCGAGACATCTGCACCAAAGATTGAGAAGAATGTTGAGATATTTGCAATCACACCTACTTCGGTCCCTTTGTGAGGAGTAGTGAGGGCTCACGACCAGAATCTCATATGCACAATAGGAGAAAGTACCACCACTCAAATCCTATAAAGCATTGTACTTGCACTCTTTTTCTAAGGCAATGATAGTACTCTTTTCTTTCCAGTAAAGTGTCATGTCACTGTCAATACACAAGATTTTGTTTATGAGTCCAAGTCTCAATCATGGAACCTAACTCACTTGTGTAACAATTTTTCCTTGTCAAGTTCAATGTCTTCATGAGTTCCTTTTTTATCTTTCAACCTCCATAGCTTCCGCATCTGCCATGCTCTAGATCCCGCACATTTTCACATGGTATCAGAGCTAGTCGGGCATGGCACTGGTAGCCTCTCTTGGTTCCTCTCAATCTCTGCCCAGCTCACATCCCAGCTCAAGATCAGTGTATGACTTCAGTTCTTTAACTTCATGTTTAGTGCACCTTGTGGTAGCCATAGCCAGACTGTACCCTCTCTACTTTGAACTCCTAGATCTCTCTCCATAGGTCATATCTCGTTGTGATTCCTTCTATGAACTTCTTCTCCTACTCATAAAGCTTCTCTATGGCACCTCAATGCCTAACATCAGTAGCCAATAGCTCTAGCATTGCTCAAACTCTCAGTCATTGCCATAGCCTAAATCTGTGACTTGCAGGACATACCTTGATTGGAGTCCCTAGATCTCTCAATACAAAGCATATCTCCTCTTGCTCTCTTCTAGAGGATCATTCCTCTTGTCAAGGTGCTTCATCCCAACACCAACAACCATGACATTGGTCACTCTCTGCTCCGACATTACAAAATTTTGTCATTATTGTCCGAGATTACACATGTCTGCGTTCGTTTACTCTATGCATGACGAGTGTGCATCAATCTAAATGATTATCATAGGGCTTTTATAGAGAATGAAGAGAGCTTCATTTCTATAAAAAAAGTTTCAAAAATGATCAAGTATAGCTCCTAATATCTGAAAAAAACCAGGCCTGGGTCAGAAACCCTAATTCAAAAGCCATAGCCAAACCTCACTGAAGCTCAAAATTTTCATCATTTTCTCTCTGCTGTCACTTGGAACAAACCACTGCCACTCTGATCTACTATCCCAGCATCAAATCAAGGAGAAGAAGAACCTAGATACCTGGATCAAGATAGAAGAGCAACGACCTTGAAGATTCGAGTTTCAGATAGAGTTGTTACATAGTGTGTTTTTCACACTATCATTACTTGTGTCTCTTGACACAAGTAAAATGCCCTTCCACTGTCATTACTTGTGTCTCTTGACACATTGTCATTACTTGTGTCTCTCGACACACTGTAAAATGCCCTTCCACTGTCATTACTTGTGTCTCTTGACACATTGTCATTACTTGTGTCTCTCAACACACTGTAAAATGCCCTTCCACTGATAAAATCTGAAAATTCTAACGTTGTTTGCTGCTGCTTAAATCGGATAACTCTGAAGCTGATTTGTTGCTGTTCCCGCAAGTTTAACATGGGCGAAGATTCTCCAACTTCCCGTTTCAAAGGAGTCGGGTTTCATACTTGGCAGACCCGCATCAAACTCATCTTGATAAAGAAGGGCCTCTGGGCCATTACCACTGGAAAAGAAAAGAAGCTTCATGATGCGGATCTTACTGTCACTTGGCAAAAGAATGATGATAAGGCTTAGGCCATTATCAAACTAGAGCTAAACGATAGCTATATCCATCATGTGGATAACTGTGAGACCTCATAGGATACATGGAAGAGACTTGATACCTTGTTTGGTGCACAATCCAAATCATCAAAGTATGGTCTCCTAATTGAGTTTTTCAGGCTCGAAATGAAGTCCAACACATCACTTGCCACACATCTAAATTACATGGAAGGACTTCTAACTAAACTTGCAAGAATCAACATTAAAATGGAAGAAGATGTTTGCATCGGTGTTCTACTTAAGAGTTTTCCCTGAATATAATAATGTATCAACAACTTTAATCAACATGCCAAATCCTAAACTTGTTGATATCCAGGCATCACTATTAGAGGAGGAAAAAAAGCTAAAACTAAGGAAGAACCAAGCACCTCTAGAGATGAACATGCATTATATGTTGGCAATAGGTACAAAGGCAAGAAGGATCAACTCTTCTGTGACTTCTGCAAAAGGATGGGACACACCGAGAAGTTCTGCCACGCCACGAAGAGGTCCCAAAAGGCCTATCTAGTTGTAGTCAAAGAAGAAGAAGAAAATGGAGCAAAGGAAGAAGAAGAAGACCACCAAGAGAAGGAAAAACCTCATCAATCCTTCTATTCAGATAGACTTTTTTAGTGTTGTATTTCCTAGCCCCAATGCCTCAAACATAAACTTGTAAAATCCTCAGTTATCCTTGTACTACAGCCTCTCTACACTTTACTAGCCTCTGGATGTCCATCATGTTTGTGGTACTCACACTTAGCTTTTTCTGCAACAATAGCCTCTGTTGTTTTGCCATGTTTATGGTGTGCCCACACCTTGCAGGTGTTGTTTTCACTAAAGCCTCTACAACACTTTGCATTTTTGGTTATGATTGAGGAGGGGTGTTGAGATATTTGCAATCACACCTACTTCAGTCCCTTTGTGAGGAGCAGTGAGGGCTCAGGACCAGAATCCCGTATGCACAGTAGGAGAAAGTACCACTACTCAAATCCTATAAAGCATTGTACTTGCACTCTTTTTCTAAGGCAATGATAGTACTCTTTTCTTTCCAGTAAAGTGTCATGTCACTGTCAATACACAAGATTATGTTCATGAGTCCAAGTCTCAATCTTGGAACCTAATTCACTTGTATAACAATTTGTCCTTGTCAAGTTTAATGTCTTCATGAGTTCCTTTTTTCTCTTTCAACCTCCATAGCTTCCGCATCTACCATGCTCTAGATCCCGCACATTTCCACAAAGAAGGGGAGTGTTAAAGTAGGAGAGTACCCCAACCCTAGGTATTAACCCTCAAATGAATAAGGTGGAAAATTCAAGAAATATAAAGCAAAAGACAAGGCCAAGGCAAAAGTGAAACGGAAGACGAGGCGCACCAAGAAAAATATGGAAACACAAGAAGTGCAAAAAAGTCCTAAATCGAGGAGAGAGGCGCACAAGAAAAAGTGCAAGTCAATACTTTTGTAGAAAAGCGCAAGGCGCACCATGATTTATTTTGTAAAAGAGCGCAGTTAGAGGCATGGGTTGAGGCCATGCCAATAAGGAAAGAGGAGGAGAAGGGTTGGAGGAATGGACCAAGCTTAAAAAGGGGATGACTGCCCAAAGGGAATTAGAGTTAGGGTTTTGTATATAAAGTTGAAAGGTGAATAAGAAGCTCATTCTTGTGTGTGGCCAAAAGGAGCTCTCCTCTTCTTCTTGTTCTTTGCTTGCTTGAGCTTGTGCTTGAAAGAGGGAGTGTGAGAGTGTGAGGGAGTGAGTATGTGAGGGTGAGGGAGAGGGACCATGGTGGCGAAGCTCTCCATCTTCTCCTCTCTTCTTCTCTTCTCTTCTCTTCTCTTCTCTTACTCACGACAATGGAGCTTGAGGATCGAGCTCGCTTGAGGCTTGCACTTGGATCATGAAGCTACCAGAGTGCTCGAGAAAGGAGGCAGCTCGATTGGGCATGGAGATAAGCTCACTACACTTGTAGAGAGAGATAGTGTGTCGACTATGTGAGAGGTGGCCATTAGTATTCAATCTCCTTAGCAAGTAAGTTTTTGGTTTTTTGGATTTAGAAAAGTAAGTTGGAGTAGTATAGGTACTTTCTTTGTGATTTGGATGCAAAATAAAAACATGCATTAGGATTTATGTTGTCATAACAGGGCAAGAGGGTTTGATTTGTTGTGTTGATTTGTATTTTGGAGTTTTTTTGCTATTCCATGTATATACAATATTTCATTAGGGTCTATTTTTACATTCTGGAAGTTTGTGAGGCCCCTCATAACCAAAATCATTAGAATTGAGTTAATTTTTGTCACCCCTGGAAACTCCAATAGGAGTCAAACACTCTTACCAGAAGCCGACTCCCAAAAGATCTGACTCCTAGAATTGGACTCCCAGATTCAAACGCCAAAATCGGGACCCTGGGACCTGACCGAAGTCGAGAACCATGGACCAGGACCATAGTCAACCAAAGTTGGGACCACCTCAGTCGGTGGACCAATTGACAGTCTGTCGAACCATCCATGATTGGTGATCACTTTGTGTCCAATCGGACAAGGATCACTTGGTCTGATCAAACTGCCATCTCATCACCATTTTATCGGACATACCCAATTAGACTCTGAACGTCCGACTCCCAGAGTCAGACCACCCAAAATTGGAGGACCATGCAATTCTAATAATTGGACCTCTAAGAATCAAATAGAAAACTGTCAAAATCGAATGAGTGAACAAAGTACAAATTTGACGCATATAACCCTTGAAACCTACCTAGAGACCGTATAAAGCCGAAAGCACATCATAGATCTATCACTGGGTTGAAATCTAGAGCAAGTAGTTCAAAACTTGGCTACGAAACGGTCCTTCAAATTGTGCACGGTATTTATCATAATGGCCATGTGGGTTTTTGGGGGGGGGGGGGGGGGACTGCCCCCCCCCCCCCTCCCCTCGAACCCCCACAAAGGGGGCTCCTCTGCACCTCCCCCAAATAGGTTGGAGAGAAAACGTGAGAAAACGTGCGCCATGACAGGTCCTCCAAATTAGATCCTAGTGTAGTGATGGCTCTGCACAAGCAAAGGTTCTCACTTGCAAAAGAGCAACTAAAAGCCCATACCCAAACAGACAAATAGAGACCCTAAAACCTCAACGGGCCAATCTAGCCAACAAGGGCAAAAAGAACACACCACAAAAACATGTATATGTTTCATTCGAACTACATCTAGTCAAAGCCGAATGCAACAACATCAAGCTACAAGTGCGAGGATGACTAAACATGGTAGCCCTAATGACAGATGCACCTTGAACGGCACTACATAGACGACCCAAGACACTAGTAGAGAATCCACATTTGTAGTTGGGGACTCAAAGCCATGTATCAAAAGACTTGAACTTATAAGCCAAGACCCGGAAGATGAAGATATAGTACCATTTACTTATCTTAGGGTCAAACTCGCTGCAAAAAGAGAGTACAATGTCGATGCTCTCATCGATGAAGGAGCAAATTTTAATATCTTGACCTATGAAGCATGGACTCAACTAGGCCATTCAGAGCTCACACTGACTAATGCAACTCTTAATCCTTACTGGGGACACCCACCACAAGCTCTTATAGGAAAGTGCAGAGTCCTTGTGACTATTGAAATGGAAAGCTTGCCTATCCTATTCCATGTTCCTCCAAATAGTGAAAATTGTAGAAAGGAAACCCTCCTAGGATGGTCCTTCAATAGGGCGACAAAGTGTGAGGCCAATTATGTAGCACAGAGGATACACTTGACACTATTGGGTGTGAGGATAATCACAACCTTTAGCAAGGGTGACCTCATCGAACCTCGAGGGAAAGATAAGGAATGTTCTGACATACCAGGCAAGCCTACCTAATAACGAGAGCAAAGACTTATTGAAAGAGTTGATACAAGCGCATGTTGAACAGAGAGAACTGGTGAGCAAGGCCATGCTTGAAACAATAAGGTTAGGAGACAATGCCAAGGGTAGGCTTTGGACTTACAAATATTGTAGAAGACCACAGAAGAAGCCCAAGCCTTATAGACAAAGGTATCGATGGAGAGCCAGCACAATGCCACGATGGATATCCAAAATGTTGTTGCGTGCTCAAGGGTATTATGTAGGTAACCGATGGATTTGGGTACCTAAGACTTGAGTCAACAACATTGAAGTGATTGAGCCCCTCACGATTGAAATCAAGAAACCAAACATGACTATTTGAAAGGTAGATCCTCAACCTAGCATACTTAACAAGCGGATGTCAGATGTAACCATCGAGTGTGCACAAAGACCACTAGTGCCCAAGGAGCCTTTGACTTCCCAAGAGGATAATGAGCACCACAGGTGCAACATTGCTCATGATAAGGTTGATTTCTCAACAAAGCAAATGGAAGAATTGTCTAACATCCAAATCTTCCAACCAGTGCCAAGTCCACCTAGGAGTCCCACATCTCCTACACCCTCTTTCCCTAAACAAACACAGGAAGCACAACAACAGTTGTCAAGTGCAACTACTCAATCCCAATCTCTATCTCCATCTAAGCTTCCAAATGTCCAAGATGCAGGACATGACACCACCCCTAATTCTCAACCTAAGGATATGCTTGTGCAATCCACCATGGCTAGCTCAACTGATGCTCAATATGCACAAGTGAATGTGCAAAGGGCAACAAAAGATACAACCACTTCTGACCTACCTAAGGACTTGACATCGTAGTCTACCAATAGTAGTCAGTCCATTGAATTAGTTGCTACTACTTCCAATCAAGAATCACAACGGTCAGAGCCTTTGGCCATGAGATGACACCCCTTGCAGAACATGTCCTAAGCAATTCATCTACATAAGAGATGTTACAACCAACATCCTTGACAGCTCTGGTATTTTTGAAGCACTTAAAGCCTAGACTTGAGGAGAAATCTCTCAAAGATTTGGCCAAAGGGATAGTGCATCTGACCAATGAACCAGAGATGAAGTGCATGATGAAGCTTGATCACAAGTTGATAGCCATCACACGTGCGTATGTCCATGTGGACATCGGAAGGCTAACACTAGAGCACACAAAGTTCATAGCTGAACCCCTGACTTGAGACGAGCAACAACATGTTTGCTCCTGCTATGTAGCTATCCACTGAAGAAGTCATAAGGGACATCCCAAAAGCCACAGGTAGAGAATTGTGCTTGATACCCTCACTCTATACTACTCAATGTGAGACCAACAAGGAAAACCTCAAAGCAATCAGATGAAAAGGGAAAGAACAAGGCAACTTTGTGCAGAAATGGTACTCCAAGGTAGCCAAAATTGGCCACCAACTAATGACACTCACTGAGCAAAGAAAATCCCTTTAGACATCAATACATGATCCTACATACGATGCCCCCGACCTCATTAAGAGTGTTGGCAATGGTCCATGAGGTCCAACTTTCTATCATTGTCCAAAAACATCCCTTGTATGATAAATTGCTTCTAGAATAAGATCTACACATGGCTAGCAAGCTAAGAGTAGGGAATAGTGTACTTGATGTTAGCACATATGTCTTCTGCCTACCTGCAATCCTAGATCTCTATGCTTCCCATCAATACAACCCTAACTTCTTCAGTTGGTTTCATCCAAGCCTACATGACAGGAACCCTAGACCTTCTCTTGGTTCTACGATAGAGTCATCCAAACCTCCAAAGCAAGAGAAAAATAGCTTTAAACACAACATCTACTCTGATAAGAAGCAATGGAGGCATGTTCCAATGGGTAAGGACAAGGAGTAACTACCAATGCAATCGGATGAGGAGCAACTACCAATGCAATCAAATGAGGAGGTAAATGGAGGGGAATTAGCTGAAGAGCTAGACTCTCCAAAAAACCTCACAACCTAGCGAGGTTGTTTGGTAGGCCGCAACTATCTCCCATGAGGACACACCAAAGAAAGAGATGGCTAAGAGCACATCAACAATTGACCTAGTTCAGGGTCCTGAGTATTTAGAGAATATACCTCGATTTCCCAAGAAAAAGAGGAGAAAACAATTAAAACAATGGCAGTTGCAAGTTGTTGTAGACACCATGAAGATTGAAATCAAGAGAGTGCTGAAGAGTTGAGGAATAAAGCATCGAGTCCACCCACGAATGAGCCCATTGCTATCTCTCCTAACGACGGTGAAACCTCAGACACATCCATATATTTTGATAAATCAAAGCAACCATTACCATTCATGGTTGCTTGCAATGCTCAATCCACGGAAAACAGAACTTACATTGACCAATTAAGAGTGGATACAACACTGTCACAATGGGTTGACGAAACTATACCGGTCACATCCAAGGAGAACCATGACACAATAGCAACAAAGCCTCAAGAGGAACATGAAAACCCCAAGGGCATGAGCAATCCTAGTGTTGACCAATCTTGCTCATCTAGGCCTAAGCCCTTAGTTACACTAAAGCTAGAGATACTCCTAGAACCTTGCATGAGATAGCAACCGAGATAGCCCTGATCAAACATAGAAGTGTCACAGAGTGCTTGATCAAGTTAAATGCTAAACTCAAATTATTTGCACATGCCTACGTCCTTGCGGACATGGGCACATTCCCTAGGGAGTAACTTGAGGAATATTTGTCATATCCACTATCTTGGGAAAATCAAGAATATCTTTATGAGCACTATGACAAACTCCTACATGAACCCATGCATCTCATCTCTCTAATGAGGAAGTTGACGAACTATGCTTAACTATGACATTCAATGAAGTGCTTTGCCAACCAAATCTCTTAGAGATAGAGCAACTAAAGTGACAATTAGAGGGTCAAAGTCAATTTGAAAAATGTTGGTTTGAAAACCATGCTACAATGGCTAAACTTGGAGCCCTAATTATGATAGTCTCAAAGGAGCGAGTAGCCAAATGGTGGCCTTAAAGAGACCTGTGACCTATGTGGTGCCAAGTTCCCTTCAAGTACTAACTACCATTCGAGTATGGACTTAGCTAGAACTAGCCAAGAGAACTCTTTGATTGATAAAATTCTCACTAAGGAGGAGCTACATGTTGCCACCAATAGACTCAAACAAGGCACGATGCTACTCAATGTTGCAAAATATTTGTTGTTACTAAGTAGGCTGCCACCACGATTACTAGATACATATGCACACTGCATTATAACCTGAGTCCTACAATTGGTTTTTATCCTCACAAAGTGACATGGATTCATAAACATGTACATAGATAAACAATATGTTTTGTGACTATGTGCAAATATTACCAAAAGAAGCAAAGCCAGCACACACACAAGCAATGATAATCAAGCGCATGTGATATGCATCAAAGTCAACACTATGGGATTCAGATAAGTGATGTCTTTTTGAGCTACACCTGTTCATTGTGGTTAAAGCATATGACTTGCATGTACTCTCACGAGTTGCCAAGTGAATGCAGGATGACACAGGTCTCTGTATGAATGTGTTCAATGTCCAAGTCACCAAAGACCACCAATCCCACAAGAACCGTTATGGAGGAGAAAGTGACAAAAATACCAAGAAATAAAGAGCCATGATAGAAGCCTTGCTAGAAGAGAAAATCACCCCTACAAAAAGCACACATTGCATTTGAGCATGGCCCAAAGCATAGTCATTGGCTACTCTCTCTTTCTTGGCCAAACTCTACATCATCCGGGTAGGAGCCACGCTCTCAATAACAACAACCACTTCTTCATCAACCAGGATTCAATTCACCAAATGCTCTATCCCTTGTCCGTGCACAGCTCACTCTAGTTGCTACCTCAATTGGTGAAGTCTCACATGTTACAAACAAAGAGGTTTGCAAAATCTCAAGTGTATCTCTTCATCTCAACAATTGTTCCTCTAGCAAGGCTAGTAACACAATCATTTTTGTAATATCCATTTTTTACAGTCTTTGGATCTTGACATTTCTCAATTAAATTAAAGGCTGATATCCTCAATATTTTGCATTGATTTTACTCATTTTATCCCCAAAAAAAGAAGAGAAAAAAAAGGCACCCTCGATCACAGCACAACACCTAGGGTCCTCGAATTAGGTACATCAAGTGACCTTGGTCGCGGCTGGCTCTATCCCTAGTCACCTAGCCCTTTATACATCCCCCACAATTGGTCAGGTCACATCAAGGGCAGGACATACCTAGGGAGCTCGTCTCACCTACGGATATAGACCTGTCACCCTGAACCATTTGCACAATTCTTTTTCATACTCCATCTCAGTGCCATCCCAATCAATAGTGATAAGCAAGGCACAAAAGACCATGAAGAGTGCACCATACTCTTCAAACACTACAAGTAGCCACTAGCTACCAAAAGCTAAGGCATCAATGAGCTCAATTATGCTACATCATGTTGTCAAAATCACAAATGATGTCTCAAGAAGCCTTCAAGTGTACTTCTCCTCAACATTGATAATTTTTTCCACCCCATTGAACCCTTGCTTCATCCACACATTGCTACGAGGAACCAAACTAGAAAACTTCAACTATGTAATATCTAAGTATGCATGTGCACTCACATAATATCTACACCACAATCTATACACAGTTTGCGTTCTCAAGTACATGACAATACTCTCAACTTGCTTAGAGTTCAACTTGTCTCCCAAACCTAAGTCTTGTGCACGATAAGAAGACTAGCACTAACCCCTAGGGAGAAACCATATGAGAGCTTTTCAATTGCATGTATTGAAGACTCCAACGAAAGTACCATCAGCTCTTCATCAACACTCAACTCTAAACTCTTATCCTTTATCATTATACAAGCGCACCAAAGAATCATCACGAGCAGAATTCCCAGAACACCAACACTTATGCCAACCTTGAGTGCAACTCCCAACAAAGAACGGCCCTATCACCAACTACAACAATCATATCACTAGCCAATCAAGCCAACAACGTGCTACCAATGACCTTCATCCGCACCACCACCAAAACTCTTCCAAGGCAATCCATAGCAGTCCCTTCCATCCATGTCTTCGGTGCATACCAAAGCCTGCTACCTACTATGACAGTGAGTGCCATGGGACTGGTACTCATCTAGGAGGGGGTAATCTTAACTCTCAAATAAACAAGGTGGAAAATCCAAAAAATCTAAAGTAAAAGACAAGGCCAAGGCAAAAGTGAAACGGAATACAAAGGTGCACCAAGAAAAATATGGAAACACAAGAAGTGTAAAAAAGTCTTAAATCAAAGAGAGAGGTGCACAAGAAAAAGCACACGTCAATACTTTTGTAAAAGAGCGCAAGGTGCACCATGATTTATTTTGTAAAAGAGCATGTGCAAATTGTAAATGGTTAGAGGCATGGGTTGAGGCCATGCCAATAGGGAAAGAGGAGGAGAAGGGTTAGAGAAATGGCATGGACCAAAAAGGCGATGACCACCCGAAGGGAATTAGGGCTAGGGTTTTGTATATAAAGTTGAAAAGTGAATGAGAAGCTCATTCTTGTGTGTGGCCAAAATTAGCTCTCCTCTTCTTCTTCTTCTTCTTCTTCTTATTCTTCTTCTTCTTGCTTGCTTGAGCTTGTGCTTGAGAGAGGGAGTGTGAGAGTATGAGGGAGTGACTATGTGAGGGTGAGGGACCGTGGTGGAGAAGCTCTCCATCTTCTCCTCTCTTCTTCTCTTCTCTTCTCTTCTCTTGCTCATGGCAATGGAGCTTGGAGCGTGGAGCGTGAAGCTTGAGGATCGGTGAAGCTTGCACTTGGATCGTGGAGCTACTGGAGTGATCGGGAGAGGAGGCAACTCGATCGGGCATAGAGGTAATCTCACTACACTTGTAGAGAGAGATAGTGTGTTGGCTATGTGAGAGGTAGCCATTAGTGCTCGGCTTGAAACGCTTGAAAGAATAAGTGGTCCATGGGTATTGGCGATTAAGCTTGCCAGTGGCAAGATCACTACAAGTAAATTCCTTTTGGGAAGGTATCAGGATGCATGTCATCCTACCCATAATGGCATTGGGGGATACAACACAAAAATAAACACAGGAGCAGGAGTGAGAATTTTAGCCACACTACACTACAAGCTTGGGGAAGTCTGCTCGGTGGAAATTGCTAGATTGAATATGACCTTGGCTAAGAGTATGAAAGTTTGCCTATTCGGAGTGCTTAAGGATTGGTCAATCAAGATAGCTGGAGTGTATTTTTTCATGAATTCCATCATAATGATAGGGGTGGACTATAATATCTTGCTAGAAAGACCTTGGATGAGAAATGCTTATGTAATCGAGGACTAGGGTAACGAACTAATATTCTTTGGAAATAGAAAGGAAGGAGTGCAAGTGGAGATGGGCACATGGAAAACCACACACATTGACCTTGATTCCATCTTAGTGGAGCCCCGAGAGGAACACCAAAGAAAAGGGAATTCTCTTGCAAGAAAATCTATCTTGTAACATCAACAAGCTTGTTTATCATGTTTCATATGATCACAATGAAGAAAAGAACACCAGGCACAACAAATCTTCATACAGCACCATGTAGACCTCCCACGGTTTTAATAGAATCAACCATATTCTTCAACATCTTCATAAAATCCATCAATAGAACAAAGAAAGCAAAGAAGTACACCATCTTTGAATGGAAATACATCACATAATATTCATCTTCAATATCTTCATAGTCTTCTCTCTCAATCTCTCATATACAATCACTTTGTTTGAGTAGAATTGGCTATCTCTGACTCTCTCTCTCTCTCTCCATCAATAATACATCATGTCCTCACTACAATCTCTCAAAAATCACTCTCAATAATCCTTCTTAGGTCGTGGATACCCCTCCCAAGAGGTATGTCTGATATGAAGAGTCACCAGAGCCTCTACAGTGTCCTTTCATAGCTCACTACTGTCACTTCTCTCTAGTCTTCACTTGAATCTTCAGCAGCTACTTCTTCCACTTCCTTCAGCTCTTTTGCACTTGTATTCACCTCTTTCCAAGGCTAGAAAACTTTCCCAAAGTCACATATACATTCCACAGAACACTTACAGAAGCATACAAAACAGTCTACAGAACAGTACCAGAACAGCTACAGTACAGAACAGAACAGAAACAGAACAGAAGCAGAAGCTCTACAGAAGACCTACAGAAGGTTACAGAAGGTCATCAAAACCACATAACTTATTCTCAAATCATTCCAAACTCTTACAAACCATTCAATAAACTTTCTCAATATCTCAATCTTCATCAATCAATACTCCATCCCTCCTTACAGAAGACAATCAGAACAAAACAGACCAAAACAGAGCAAAACAGAAGGTATACAGAACCAATCAGAATCTATCAGAACATCACAGAACCACCAACAAACATCATGATCTTCCAAAACACAATCATTATCATCTAAAACACTCTCAAACCACTTCTAAATCAATCAATCATCTCATAAAATCAACCATTCAACTCTCAAAAACAACAAAAATCAGCCAAAAAACAAGTCATTTCAACACTCAACATATCCCCACACTTAATAAGGAAGCGTCCTTGCGACCCAGGAAAAAGGGAATACAAGTTCATTTAAAATCTCAACATTGATCTTCAATATCTTCTCAAAAATAATCCATCCACCACGACCCCAACTTATAACCTGTTTCTGATATAAAAATACAAAGAAAGAAAAACTCTTTATACATTAACACCTCTTATCAAACAAGAAAATCACAACAAATTTGTAAAGGATATAAGAGTTTGCTTCTTCTTCATCGGCATTTGCTTCAATTCTCCATCCACGACCCCATCACCACAAATCTCCAAAATGTAGCTCGTACACGAAATTCCATAGGGAACCACCACGTTCGTTTGACATAAATAAACTCACAACACAAACACTAATACACAACACAACCATCTGAATGACTCCTTCAAAAAGAAGAGAGTTTTGCATTAAAAAACTTCCATTATACATTGGAAAGGTATCAATGAAGATGATCCCTCTTAAAAGATTGATGTTGTCGGAAACGATCCATAGACAAGGATTCATCTACAAAGTTTTTAGGAGGATTTTGAAAAAATTGGAGACAGCACATCCTTTCCAACAGGACCAGGTATCTGCTAGGAAAACAGAGGGCATGAAAATACAATATCTCCAGCTGTTGGGAATCAATGCTAACATTGACATTCACGCACAACTTTGGAATAGGGTTTGTTGAATCATTATGAGAATGCCTATTCATATACGCCAGGTACCAAGCAAAGTGAGCGGTTAATCTCACTGAGGGATCGGCAGACTGTGAATACTGTTGGGCAAAATGAACATAGTTTTGATAAGCTTGACTGGAAGCTGTCCATTCTCCTGGAATTACTGGCCAATTAATCTACGGTCCTATAAGGCAATCATCCGAACTCCATCCCCTTCTTCTGGAAATCTGATTATCAAACCCATCACAGTCACTAACCAACTGAGGTGGTTGAGATATGGAAGTGTTAGGAGAGGGTAGTGGAATAAGGGAAAGTGGATGTAGGGAGGGATAGGAAAAATCATAAAAGGAAGAAAAGGTTAAAGAAGGAGTGGCAGAAATTTGTAAGGAATCACTAAGGAACGGTGTTAACTGATAAATAGGAAATGTAGAGGGTACATTAATGGAGGGAGAAGGACAGGGTGGAGAAGGGGAAAATACCCTATCCTCAATAAAGGAACAGTATGTGAAAATAGGAATTTGAGGGAAAGATGAAGGTTGAAAAAGAAGAGGTAAAATAATGGTGGAATTAGATTGACAAAGGGAAAGATATATAGCATAACGGTGAGCCATTTGTTGGTAATAGAGGAGGGTAGGAACAGAAGGTCCCAAGAGAGATCGTCTATGATAGGCATCAAAGAAGGGAGCATCAAATGGTTTATGTTTTGAAAGATAGACTAAGAGATCCATCCTCAGTTGATTAGTACTCTGGGCAAAGGTAGGAGCTGTGTTTTGTCTTTGATTTAGGGCCACCGAATCAATCATGGGATGCCACGAAGTATCCTGACAATCAGCTACTTTGGAGGAATAACTCTGGAACATATCAGCTATGCGCAACTCCAAATGATTGACATATAAAACAGCCTGTAAGACCATATCCCCCACATACCATGCCATATCTACCTCATCTGGAATTAACAAATCTCCTCGGAGATACATGTATGACATCAACATGGTATCTGACATGACAGAATCTTCAAAGACCATTCAGACTACCTCTGTCAACAACTCAGCAGACCAAGCCCCACTCCAACCATCCTCTGGAAAAGGTAAATCCATCGTGGAAAGCTTCATGTAGAAGACCAACTTCTGTAAGTGGTAGTGGACAAAGAAAGAATAGTCTGGTAAGACATATTCCTGAAACTGTTCAAAGATAGACCATAACAAGTCCATTCTGGACTGCAATCGTTCCACTTTATCTTGGAATAGAGGGCACAAAGTAGCCTGTCTCTGAAGAGCAGCCAAGTCCTGTTGTGAAAGAGAAGGAATCAATGAAACAGGAGGGCTTGGAGGAACAGAGCGGGACTTTGCAAGTTGATCTTGCAACTGCTGGATTTGGGAGGCTTGGTTGGCCACTGTGTCATTAGCAGTCTGTAAAGCTGAAAGCTTGTCATCTAAGATAGCTTGGAATTCTTTCGCTTCTCTGGACATCTTCTCCTTCTCTGCTGAAAGGCTAGTAACCTGGGATTGAGCCTTGAGTAACTGGGTCTTCAAAGAAGAAATCTCATCGCTTTGGGTGGCAACCAATTGGGTTTGTTGTTCCATTTGCTTAAATAAATCTGCTAGGGTATCCTTAGCAGAAGCTAACTCAGATGTTGCCTTATGCAACTGGTCTTTGGACTGCATGAGCTCTTCATAGAAAGATGCGTACAGCTGTTGAACACAGGCTGTCACTAACAACTCAATGGAACTTTGAATATCCTTGCAGAGGAAAGGAATGGCATCTCCTGAGACGAGACTGTTCAGGGAAGGAACTGAGATCTCCAAGGATCCTTCTCGATGTGCTCTGAACAGGTTATTACAAGTGAGATACCCAGGGAGTTCACTGCCAGAGGTACCAGGGATGGGCACTGAGGGAAGTACAGAAAGGGCTTTATCTGCTACCCTCTTCAAGCGTTTGCGCTGTATGACCAGGGGAGGCGGAGAATCATCATCCTCTACGTCAATGGGTTCTGACTCTTCTGAAGGTGGAGGAGGAGGTACTGGATCTGATGGAGGAGGTGGAGGCACAGTCTTCTGTAAACCTGAATAGGTCAAGAAGGCAGACAAATATGATCCGTAGGTAACATTGGTAACATTACCTCTGGTGACTTTAACAAAATGCTGATCCATTTTAGTGAGGAGGTATGTGCTCCAATCAATAGCAACTCCTTTCAGCACCATCCTGGAAGATGTGAAAAGCTCTTTGGACAAATAGTGGGATAGCGTTTTGGCAGGCATAAACCTGTCCTGGAGAAACTGACAGATCGTCTTCCATACGGGATTAGTAATCATAGAAAAGGAAACTCCTGAAGAGTTTATCACCTTCTTAACTTCAAGGATTTCCCTTGTTTGCTTTTGCAACAGCTTGAGAATCTCTTCATTAGAGAAGAGCTGATGAGTGGTCACAAAAGGTTCTCCTTTGAAGGGTAAAGACAGAGCCTTCCCTAGGCCTCGAGATGTCAAAGTCATAGACATGCCTTGGACTACGCCTGTCTTCTTGCTGTAAGAGGCCAGGAACTCATCACATAACGACGGATCCTCTGGAAGCAGTGGAAAAGGAGTGGCCACAAAAGCAGCAAGTCCCGCCTTCGTGAGAGGCTCAAAAGTAAGTAGGGAAGAGTAATCCCTACTAACTAATGGGATGTACTGGATAGGGGGAGGAGCATGAGAAGGCGCCATTCAGATGGTTACACACACACCACAAACAGAGACAATCAAGGAGAATGCCTGCAAAACAACAGACAAAAACCAAGGATAAGAGAAGTACCAAATAAAACGTGACACGACCAACTAACCCCAAGCAAACCACATCCTAGAAAAAATTTGACATGACCTTGAGACAAATGCGACCGAAAGCTTCATGCGATGCATCAGACAAATACCCAGAACCCCGTAGCAGGCAACAAAAGAAAAAGAAAACTGCATACCGTACCCGTAACCGTAACTAAGACAGGAAACCAAAATAAGACCACATCCGACACATATCAAAACTATATCTGTGAGAAACCAAGACTGGACCATGGAAAATAACTCTAATGACTGCGCATACCCATCCCACGAAACGGTTCATTAAAAAGGGGAAGTAAGTGCAGTGAGGGGGGAATTAATTTAATGAAGGGTTGATTTTAATCAATTATTAAAAATGGGTGAATTTTTATTAGGTGATAAACCTTAGCAAGAAAACGGCGGTTCCTTATTAGAAATTAAATTACCAATTATTAGGTGAAGCCGGTGCAGTTATTCGATTCCCGGACTTCGATTCCCGACTGGGTCTCTAAATGCAATTCATTGATTACAAATTAAGGTGATGTGAAGCACTTTTTTGCCAGCGCGTGCTCATGTGATGGCTGGTTTATTTTAATTAAAATTTAAAGTGCCTCTGTAGCGCACGTAGCGCGTGCTAAGTGAACGGCGGGTTTATTTTAATTAAAAAGTATGTGTGTTGAGCGCGAATGCACGTGGAAACTGTGGGTGAATTAAAGGGTTCATTTTAACAATTAATTTGTGATTAAGGGGAAAATGAAAATAAATAAAATACACAAAATAAATACCTGGAAGGGGTGTGTATGTAATGCAGAAATACGCACGGAAGAGTCCCCCAAAAGAAGTGAATCTAGTAAAGGAAAAGGAAAAATCACTGATGAAACAACAACGACAACACCTTAGCAGATGTGTGGATTTGGTTTTTGTGGGATTTTGATTTTTATTCGTAGTTTTATGTTTATTTTTTATTTTTTTTATGTTGTTTGTTTTTTTTTCGTGTTAAGTTAATATTATTTAGGATTGAATAAATGGAAAATGAGCAAGGGAAGTGAGGGGAATTTTTTAGAATTTTTTAAAGAATTTTTTACTATTTTTTAAGGAATTAGGAAATGTGTAATTTTCAGAAATTGTGGGGTGGGTAATGTCCAGTGGACAAACTCCCAAAAATTGGCAAAAAGCAAAAGGAATTTTTAGAAAATTTTCTGAATTTTTTTTATGGAAAAATTAATTTAGAAATGAATTAAATCACATAAATCATGTTAATTAAATAAGTCAGTTAAGTCTGGTTAGTCTGGGTAAGTCATGTGAGGCTAACTAAGTCAAGTCAGGTTAAGTTAGTGAGGGTAGGTTAGTCAGCTAGGTTAGGTTAGTCAACTAGGTTAGTCAGCTAGGTTAGGTGGTTAGTGGGTGGGGTTAGGTTAGTTAACTAGGGTTAGTTTAACCGAGTTAGGGTTAATTTAGGGTTAGGGGGTGGGGTTAGGTTAGTTAACTAGGGTTAGTTTAACCTAGTTAGGGTTAATTTAGGGTTAGGGGGTGGGGTTAGGTTAGTTAACTAGGGTTAGTTTAACCTAGTTAGGTTAGTGAACTAACTAGGGTTAGGTAACACTAATTAGGTTAGTTAACTCTAGGGAGGTTAGTGACTAACCTGAGGGAGGAGGTGGAAGAGGAAGAGGAGGAGGAAGGGGAGGTGGGCGGCAGCGGCAGGCGGCGGGAGGAGGAACCAGGGCGGCGGCGAGCGAGGAGGAGGCGGTGGCGGCGTGCGTCAACAGCACGCACAGGCGGGGAGGGAGGACATCCGTCGGCAGCGAGGAGGAACCAAGGCGGCAGCGCGACGGCGTCTGACTACGTGGCGGCGTTTCTAGACACGGCGGCGGCGTTTGACTGCGTGGCGGTGGCGTTTGACGGCAATAGGGCAGCGGGTCGGCGTCGTCCTGCAGGAGGCGGCGAGAGGCGGAAGGAGGGGCAGCCCCGAGTAGAAAGGAGGAAGGGCGGAGGAGGAAGACGGCGGGGGGAGGAGAAAGAGGACGGGGGAGAGGGAAGGGAGGGACGCAGGGAGAGGGGGGGGGGAAGGAGGTGGTTGGGGGTCGGGTGGTTAGGGGGGAAGGGGTGGGCAGGGCAATGGGCGAGCAGGTTGGGTGGGCAGGGGTCCCAAGGGGGGTGGACATGGACAAGGGTAGGGTAGGGTAAGGGGTGGGCAGGGGGAAATGGGTGCGTACCCCCGTCCCGCGCACATGCGCGGGGCAGGGTAAAAAAATTTGCCATGACGGGATTGAAATGACGATGGGATGACGGTACGGGTTATGCGGACACGACCAGGACACGTGGAGACGCATAAAATCGAAAAAGGGCGCGTGCACGCGCAAAACAGGCGCGCGATTACACGTAAAAATAAAGAAAAATTAATAACTCCCAATCCGGACGGCAAAACGAAATAGCGTAAAAACAAAAAGTGGGCAGGACGACAGGGGGAAAACAAGGAAAATACGGGACGGAGGTTCCGAGGGGGGGAAAGGGCGGTCACGTGCAAAAAACACAAAAAACGAACCAAAAAACGTAATTAAAAATTAATATCGAAAAATCCGTGCATCGGAATGAGGTGCAGAAAAAAGAAAAATGGTGCAAAAAGACATGCTCGACAATCCGATCACATCAAAACATAATTCTGACGGAGATAAGACGCGTTCTCATGGAAAAAACCCAAAAAACAAACCCGAAAATGGAATCGAAAATTAATATCGGACAAACCGTTCACTGGAATAACATGCAGTAAGAAGGAAAAATGTTCGCAGGAAGGAGTGGCACAGGGTTATCATGTTAAACCGCAGGTCCGGTGGAAATAGGAGGGGTTCATATGCGAAAAACTCCAAAAATACGCCCGAAAACTCATTTAAAAAATTAATAAATAAAAATCCGGATGTCGAAAAAGGGTGGAGGAAAAAGGAAAAAGGTGGAGGAAGGCACAGGGGACACGGCTGTCAAATCAAATTGGAATTCCGATGCAAATAGGGCAGGTTCACATGGAAAAACGTCAAAAATACACACGAAAAAGGTCGTAAAAAACCCGAAAAATTAATAATGGACAAACCGTGGATCGGAATGATGCGCAGTAAGAAGGAAAAATATCAGGGGAAAAGTGGTTGGCCGGGCTATGATGTCAGATCATAGTTCCGAAGCAAGAAAAGTGCATTCACATGGAAAATCGGCTAAATGGTGCAAAATGCTTCAAAAATTAATAACTTGAAAACCGTGCACCGGAACAAAGGTAGGTAAAAAGGAAAAATGATCAGTTCAAAGGGAGGAACAGGGCTATAAAGTTGGATGGGGACTTTGGTGAACGTAGGGTGCATTCACATAGCAGGACCTCAAAATCAAGGAATGAAGGAAAACTGCAGGGGAACAGCCCCAAGGGTGGGTGGAACATAACCGGATGGGTGGAAAGGGATCCCATGAAAGTAAAAACAAGGCAAGGCATTCATGCATGAACAGGTTGAGGCATATGCAGGTGATATATAATGTAAACGCGCAAGGACGCGTCCCCACACTTAAGACCTTAACGGATAGGGTTAACCGAGCAACAGGGATCTAGGACCACGCCATAGACCATCCACTAACGTCCCCACACTTAAAACATGAACGTCACGAAGAACCCAAAGTGTAGGGTTAGAAAAACTTTGCCCATTTTGTTGAGGATCAAAGTAAGGGTGAGTGTCGATGGCACGTCCAGTGTTGTTGTCGGCGTCTGGAGGTACCAAGGCATCTTCTCGGCACACGTCCGTCATGGAAGGGACCACGCGGCAGCACCCAGGGAGGTAGCTGATGGAAGGAATCGCAAGAAATTCGTCGATGATGAGGGATACTACACTCAACTCACAATCACTCAAATGAGATGAAAGAACAGTCACTCGCCCCATGACTAATATCACTCGAGGAAGAATGATTAAAACCCATATCTCATACCCGGTTGAGGAATCGACAAGGGGGAATGGTGCAGAAGGAGTATGCCAGGGTGCACAGTTGATGGTGCAGTAGTGCGTTCAACCCATCTGGCATAGGTGCAAGGAGGAAGGCAAGGGAGCCTTACAGTGCAGTGTACAGAACAGGGTGATGTGTCTGGTGATGACGGTAAAGACCCATCCCGTGGGTGCACAGGGAAAGTGGAACATACCTAACTCCAAGTGTCGTAACGTCCCTCAAACGCACCTCTCGGTAATTGATTGAAGAAACTCCAGTCACACTCAACCCACCCTCTATCTCACTCTCTGTTGATAGATACAGTAGGGCAGCCTTTTCCTGAAACCCATTGATATAATCCTCACAGTCACTTGTGCAAAGGTTGTATCCCTTGTGCGCATTTGATGGTGCAACTGTGCATCCCGCCCTGTGCCGGCATACGGTGCGAGAAGGAAGGCCAGGGAGCCTTATGGTGCAGTGCACAGAAACAAATTGTGCTTTGTGCATTGAGAGGCCCATCTTGTGCGTGCAACACTTCATTCACACTTCTCACCTTTCATTTGATTTGAAGGGAAAAGACTGGTCTCTCACCCCACCCTCTGTCTCACTCGTTGTTGATAGATACAGAGGGCAACCATACTCACTTCCCCATCCGGTTAGGATGAAAGCTCACGTCACTCTATTGTTTGTCGATGAAGATCACGTCATCAATTGTTAAAGAGGCGTACCCAGGGAGGTAGCCATCAAATCGAACGTTGTATCGGACAGGAACATGTCGTCTGCTAGAGGACAGGTAGTCACTTTGCAGAGAGTCCCAGGACACAGTGTACCAAGGGAGGTAGCGTCGGAATTGGATCCTAGGGATATCAATTAATGAATCCACTTTCTGTACTGCTGGGTGTTACCACCTTTTCCACAGCCAGCTTCTCGCCCAAGGGTGTTTACCACCTTTTCTTGGAACGAGGCTTGCTATGACAGGGAATTGATTCCTTTTCTCTCATAACAGATTTGTGTTTTTTTTTTCTTTTTCTTTTTCTTTTTCTTGTTTTCCCCTATTCCCGAGGGTGTTTTCACCTTTTCTCAAAGAATAGGTCGGCATGACAGGGACCTAAGTCCTTTTCTCCCATGACCGATATGTTTTGTTTTTTTTTTCAATATTGAGCAAGGGAATGGTAGAAAAACCATGTGTCAAGACCAACCTCGCCACTGTCGCTGGTGGAAAATAGAGGATAAGAGATCAAGGCTGGAAGGGGGGTTTGAGGGGACAGAGGGTTGTGTCCACTTCATCGGGAGTGATTGAAGAACGGCTATCAGAAGTAGCATCATAAGAAGTACAGTGCCGCGCCAATGAGGGAAATGATCAAGTGTCCGTAATTGTCAAGATCCCCAAGGAGGGAAGTACTTCTTCAGGCGATATCCATTGATCAGAAAGGGATCATCAGAGGCATCAACGGTCTGCACTTGGACAGAACCATTAGGGTTGACGGCAAGTACCTTATAGGGGCCCATCCACCACTGTTGAAGCTTGCCAGGAAACTTGCCAAAGCGTGAATCATAGGCTAGGACCAAATCACCTTCTTTGAATTCCTTATGCTTGATGAAACTGTCATGGTAAGCCTTACGTCGAGCTTGCGTGGCTTCCATGCACTGTAGAGCCATCCTACGAATTTCGTCCAAACATGCCAAGTGCAGGAGATGGCGTTGCAGTGAATCATCCTCCCCCAAACGCTCTTTGATAGCCACTCTCAAAGAGGGTAATTCTAGTTCAACAGGAAAAACGGCTTCTGTTCCATACACCAACTGGAAAGGTGTCTGTCCTATTGCTGCTTTATGGGAGGTTCTGTACGCCCAAAGGGCCTCTGTAAGTCGATCATCCCAATCACGACGATGTGCGGCAATTGTTCTTGTCAGAATCGAGCAGAGGATGCGATTGGTGACTTCGACTTGGCCGTTGGCTCTGGGGTAATAAGGAGTGGACTTGCGATGGCAGATCTTATACAACTCTGTCAACTCTTCCATGACTTTGTTGAGGAAATGCGTGCCTCTGTCACTTGCCAGCTCTAGGGGACTGCCAAAACGGGTGATGATATTCTCGTACATGAACAAGGCCACACTGTTACCATCGTCCCGCTTTAGGGCTTTAGCTTCACACCACTTTGTGACATAATCCATACATACGAGGATGTATCGGTTCTGTTTCCTTCTAGTAGGAGGATCGATCGGACCTACGAAGTCGATGCCCCACTTCTCAAACGGCTTTAGGGGAAGGATAGGTTGCAATGGCATGGCACTTGTCTTGGTGGGTTTCCCCATTCTTTGACAAGCATCACATCTTTTACAGTAATCATAGAAATCTTTGTGGATGGTAGGCCACCAATAACCTGCTAGCAGAGCCTTCCTGGTTGTAGCTTCTCCTGCAAAGTGACCTCCACATGGCTCGTCGTGGCAAGCCTTCAGAACAATCCCAATCTCATCTCCTGCAACACATCTTCGGAGCACTTCATCTTTGCCTTTCTTGTACAGTGCACCACCTAGCAGGGTGTAGGGGGCTAATTCTAGCATGAGCTTCTTCCTTTCCCGACTAGAAATACCAGGAGGGTACTGTTGGGTTGCCAGCAGATTGGCAATGTCTGCATACCAGGGAGTTACAGTTTCTACCAAGAATAGGGGAGCATCAGGGAGGTCTGGGTCATCCTGTTCCTCGTCTGCAGTTTGTGGGATCCGCGACAGATGATCAGCCAGAACATGGGAACGACCAGGCTTAGTAATCACCTCAAAGTCGAACTCCTGGAATAGAAGGAGCCATCTCATCATTCGTCCTTTCACATCTACTTTGTTCATCAGGAAGGACAGGGCCTCATGATCCACATAAAATTTAGTGGGTAGATAGGAGGTAATGGCGAAACTTTTCCAAGGCAAACACCATTGCCAAGCACTCCAGCTCTGTCACTGTATAGTTCCGTTCCCTATCAGTGACTTTTCGGCTTGCATAGTAGATTGGTTGATCCAACTTCGAGGAGCCCTTCTGGCAGAGGACAGCACCTAAACCTTCAATTGATGCATCAGTGTGTACATGGAACTCTTTCGTCCAATCAGGAGGTTGCAGAATGGGTGCCTCAATTAGACACTGCTTCAGAGTGTGGAAGGCTTTGTCACATTCTTCCGTCCAAGTAAACTCTGCATCTTTCCTCAGAAGCTTGTGCAAGGAAGTTGCCTTTGTCGCAAAATGGGCTATAAACCTTCTGTAGTAACCCACATGGCCTAGGAATCCCCTCAACTGTTTGAGGTTGGTGGGTGCTGCCAGAGCTGCGATCTTTTCAATCTTTGCAAGGTCTGTGGATATTCCTTGTGTAGAGACAATGTGGCCCAACAGAACTCTAGAAGAAACCCCAAAGATGCATTTTTTGGGGTTGAGGGAAATCCCATACTCCCGGCATCGATCAAAGCATTGCTCCAAATGTCCCCAGTGTTCACTGATCAAACTATAGACACAGAAGTCATCCAAATATACTTCGAAAAAGTCGTGTAGATGATTTTGAAATGCAGCCATCATGACTCGTTGAAAAGTAGCAGGGGCATTGCAGAGTCCAAATGGCATCACTCGGTAAGCGTAGGTCCCCCATTCTGTGGTGAAGGTTGTTTTGGACTGGTCTTCTTCTGCTATTTGGACTTGGTTGTATCCGCTAAATCCATCCAAAAGAGAATAAAGCTCATGTCTTGCCACTGTGTCCAATAGTTGGTCTGTGAAAGGGATAGGAAAATGATCCTTCTTCGTCTTGGAATTAAGCTTTCGGAAATCCACACATATTCGCAATTTGCCATTCTTCTTGGGTACAACCACGATGGGTGAAACCCATTCACTATTTGCCACTAGATAAATGAACTCGGCTTCTAGAAGCTTCAGCAGTTCCGCTTTCACCAATGTGGAATAATTCGGGTTCATTCACCTCTGTCGTTGCCGTACTGGCTTGGCATCAGGCTCCAAGTCAATATGATGTTGACATATTGTGGGATCAATCCCCTTTAGGTCTTTGTAAGACCATGCAAACACGTCCAAATTTTCTTTCAACAAGTTGTACAAGGTTGACAACTCCTCTTCTGGGAGACTGCTACCCACCTTCAAGTGGCGTTCAGTGCCATCTGCATCCACAAAGGTTAACTGCCTTTCACCTTCTACTTCACGGATGAAGGTCCCACGGACTGCTTCTGGGTACAGATCCGACTCCTTCAAAGGAGTGGTGTCCTCTTCTGATGTCCCACTAGAACCAATTTCTTCTTTTGGTGGAGACTTAGGTTGCTCCTTGAGATGTTGAAATGGAATAAGAGCCGTTTCGGGTTTGGTTTCAAAATTAATTACCTCTTGGCTTGAAGACTCATCTTCTGATGATGACACATCCAGGAACGTCACATAACAGGGACCCTCTGATGCCTGTTGGATTTGTGGGATTGGTGCTTGTTGGTACGGTGCATCATCATCATCTTTCTTTGGCAAGGATGGGTTAGGACGGCAGGAGCCACTCTTGAAAGACGGCTTGTTCTTCTTAATCCATTTCTTATAAAGGTTTTGCATATGAGAAGATCCATTTGCCAGACCAAATGGTATCATCACCATTCTGTCCCATAGCATGAGCTCATCTGCTTCTGAAGCTTCTGGAACTTCTTCCTCAAATATATCCTCTTTAGGTGAAATAGATTCTTCTGGCTCACTTTCATAACCTTCTTCATCCATATCATATTCAACCTCTTCTGTCTCTATCTCTGTTTCTGTTTCTGCTTCTGCTTCTGCCTCTGTCTCTACTTCTGCTTCTGCTTCTGTCTGTGTAGGAGCTCTGTAACAGAAGAACAGATTCTCTGTTTCCTCTCATGTCTCTATCTCTGGCTCTGCTATGGCCATGTAACAGGGAGAGCAATACATCCATGCTTCTATCTCACTGTCAGAAGTGATTTCAGAAGTCATTCCTGGTTCAAGCAGGAAGTATTCACCCATTGATAATGGCTTTGCATCTTTTGGAAGTCGGCTTACAGTATCCACTGTTAAGGAATGTGCCACTGTTTTCTTGGGAAGGATCTGTTTGACAGCATCTTCGTCTGCTGATGTTCCATTTGTAGCCTCATTAAAGGAGTCAGAAGATAATTCCAAGGAGGTGGATCCATGTCCTTTTTGAGAACCATACAGTTTCAGCACCACTTTGTTGGGTCCTCTACCCAAGGTCAAAGTTCCTTTGAACCAATCCGTCCTTGCTCAAGCTTCAAAAAGCCATGGTCTACCCAGTAACAGAGGATAGGATGTACCATAAGAGTTTGGCTTCACCACCAAATAGGTCAGCCAATAATCTTTCCCAGCCACTGTAGTCTTCACATATGGAAGAATGCCCAAAGGCTTGATTCTACTTTGATCCGCCAGTCTGATGAGCCATTGGGTGGGTTGCACACCTTGTAGGCCTAGATCCTTCATTGTCACATCCGTCATGATGTTCACTGACGAGCCTCCATCAATCAGTGCATTTGCAATAAAGCAACCTTCTATCCATACGCCAGTCTCTGGAGTACCTGGATCTAGGAAAGCATTAGCCACATCCACTTCTTTGACAGGCTCTGGAGCCTTGTTGGACTTTGTTGCTATTGAGGGAGCAATCCTTAAACCACGTCTTCTTGTCAGTATACTTTTGAACCTTTTCCGGCAACTAGGAGACAACATCAATAATTGTCGGAATGTGAGATTTGGTCTAAAGGTATCTAGATCTCTGACCAGATCGTATTCCTTAATAGGATCCACTGGCTTCTCTAACCGATTAGGGAATGGGGCAACACCCATCTTCATTTTCCCTCTTTCTTCCAACAGAGGAATTACAGGAGCTTCTTCTGCCAATTGTGGCACTTCCTCCTCTTCTGTCTCCTGGGCCTCTGGTCCTGCCTCTGTAACTGTCTCTGTAACTCTCTGTGGCACTGTAGGGCTCTGTACGGCACTGTTAGGCTCTGTTCTGTTCTGTTCTTCTGGTGGAAGATTGAACTTCACTGTTCTGGCAGGAGGGTTATTTTCTTTTTGGATAGGTGGTTCCTTTTGCTTTGCACGCGTGATGGCAGCAACTTCCAATTCCACTAAATTGGAGGTAGGCTCTTAGGCCTTGGCTGGACTATCAGTAGCACTGTTTTTCACTGGGGCTGGGCTTGGACAATCTTTTGCAGTGTGGCCTTCTCCTTTGCATCGACTGCATAAGGGCTTGTAATCCACTGACCTTCGAGGATTTGGACAATTTGGTGAGATGTGTCCCTTTTCTCCGCATCTGTAACATTCCACTTCTGATCTCTAACCACCGCCAGACTGTCTTCCTCTGTAACTTTGAGAGAGAAATCTTCTAGGTCTGAAATTAGGACCAAACTCTCTAGGCTTGGGTCCAATATCTTGTGTTGTCATTTTGGATTCAATCAGGTTGAATCTTGCGTCTTCTTCCTTCCTTCTCCTATCATGCATCTCCTTCAGAGAGCAAATGTCCTCTGTATGATTCTTCCGCAAAAAGTAGGAACAGAAGGCTCCAGGGATGGTTGGTTTTTGTGTACATTCAGTGGCTAAATGGCCTGCTTGATGACACTTACCACACCAAGTATTTGACCGCATCACATCTCTTCCTGCTCCTGCAACGTTGGATATGCTCACTGTGTTCACTTTCAACGTCTGTAGCTGCTCTGTAATCACATCCATCAACTCCTTTTTTATGTTTGCAACTGAATTGGATAAATAATCCTTCAAGCTTTCTCCTCCTGACGTACTGGCAGGAGGGTTTTGAGGAGTTTCTGTAATCACTGCATAAACTGGTTGGGCTGGTACAGAGGGGTCTCTGTTCTGGTTCTGATTCAGGGCTCCTGTTTGAACTGTTGGCTGTTGGCTCCAGTTGGTAGGATTCCACTGTTGCTGTTGATTTGGCATTGAGGAAATTGGTTGGGACCATTGTTGTTGTGGTTGAACCATCATTTGAGGCATGGATTGTGGCCACTGTGGATTTGGTGCACTGTACTGTGAGACCGGGGGCATCTGTTGGTAGGGGTAGGGAACAGTCCCTGGGACTGCATTTGGTGGATACATCATTCCTGGCATCAGAGGAGGTAGGACTCCTCTTCCCGAATTCATCGCTAATCGAGCTTCCACTTCATCGTACAGTCTTGCACCTTCTGTTGCAGCTTGCAGTGTGGCTGGTCTTTGCAGCTCCACAAACTTACGGACTTCTGGTTGTAATCCTCTGAGAAACACCCCCTTCTGAATGCCATCATCTAGATTATGGTTAGTCCATCTCTTCAGGATGGATTCCATTCTTGAGACATAAGCTTCCACTCTTTCTCCAGAGGACTGACTTAGGTTCATAAATTCCTCTCTCATCCGCTCTTCAAAACCTTCACGCCTGAATTTAGTAAGGAAGGCCAACTTCAGGTCATCCCATGTGCCAAAAGTTCCTGCTACTTGTCTCTCATACCACTGAAACGCCGCGCCCTTGAAAGTGGCGGGGAATATTGCTAACCAATGCTCAGGGGTTGCTACCATAAACTCTGCTACATGAAGATCGGGGTCTTCATTGTACTCTCCCTTAAAAACTGGGAATGGGACTACATTCGCTGGCCTGTCATCAATATTTCCAGGACGGATCTGGCTTGGAAGTGGACCTCCAGCAGGAGGAGGAAGGGCTTGATGTGCCATTGGGACTTCTGTAAAGAGTTCCGCAAGGGCGTTAAAGGCGGCTTCTGCTGCGAGCTCGCTCTCGGCTCTGATTCTTGCTTTCTCTCTTCTCACGTACCTCTGGACTCGTTCTAACGCTTGCCTCTTTATTGCGTCATTCATCAGGGACGAACAAATTCCAACTCTTTTCCTTCTTGTCTTTGTGAACCTCTACAGACCAAGACTCCTGAAGCTTCTTCACAATCTCCCACTTGATGTTATCTGGAAACTTCTCAATGAATGCCAAATCTTCCATGGATGGTCATTCTCTCTATTTCTGCTCTTCAGTTTGTTCCCAAATAGTTTGCCACCAAGATGCAAGTGTCTGCTGCTTCAACAGGAAGAGGAAACTGTCCACCACATAGCGCATGCATCATGATGGTGATGTGTTTCCGCCATTGTGGGATGAACTTCTTGTGGAAAGTGGCTTTGATTATGAGAAATTCCAACTCTTCAGTGGAAGAAGGAACTTTACAAACATCCATTGAATTCTTCTCTTCTTGGCAATGCCATTTCCTTCATTTTCAGCCTCTTTTGGTGCTTGTTGATGGCAAGATTCCCCGGCTGCGCACCAAAAACATGGAGCCCCGAGAGGAACACCAAAGAAAAGAGAATTCTCTTGCAAGAAAATCTATCTTGTAACATCAACAAGCTTGTTTATCATGTTTCATATTATCACAATGAAGAAAAGAACACCAGGCACAACAAATCTTCATATAGCACCATGTAGACCTCCCACGGTTTTAATAGAATCAACCATATTCTTCAACATCTTCATAAAATCTATCAATAGAAAAAAGAAAGCAAAGAAGTACACCATCTTTGAATGGAAATACATCACATAATATTCATCTTCAATATCTTCATAGTCTTCTCTCTCAATCTCTCATATACAATCACTTTGTTTGAGTAGAATTGGCTATCTCTGACTCTCTCTCTCTCTCTCCATTAATAATACATCATGTCCTCACTACAATCTCTCAAAAATCACTCTCAATAATCCTTCTTAGGTCGTGGATACCCCTCCCAAGAGGTATGTCTGATATGAAGAGTCACCAGAGCCTCTACAGTGTCCTTTCATAGCTCACTACTGTCACTTCTCTCTAGTCTTCACTTGAATCTTCAACAGCTACTTCTTCCACTTCCTTCAGCTCTTTTGCACTTGTATTCACCTCTTTCCAAGGCTAGAAAATTTTCCCAAAGTCACACATACATTCCACAGAACACTTACAGAAGCATACAAAACAGTCTACAGAACAGTACCAGAACAGCTACAGTACAGAACAGAACAGAAACAGAACAGAAGCAGAAGCTCTACAGAAGACCTACAGAAGGTTACAGAAGGTCATCAAAACCACATAACTTATTCTCAAATCATTCCAAACTCTTACAAACCATTCAATAAACTTTCTCAATATCTCAATCTTCATCAATCAATACTCCATCCCTCCTTACAGAAGACAATCAGAACAAAACAGACCAAAACAGAGCAAAACAGAAGGTATACAGAACCAATCAGAATCTATCAGAACATCACAGAACCACCAACAAACATCATGATCTTCCAAAACACAATCATTATCATCTAAAACACTCTCAAACCACTTCTAAATCAATCAATCATCTCATAAAATCAACCATTCAGCTCTCAAAAACAACAAAAATCAGCCAAAAAACAAGTCATTTCAACACTCAACACTTAGTGATGCTTAAAGGAGGATCACAGAGCAGCCCCAACTACAGTCTATTGACCAAGTATGTACCCTGTCTAGAGGATGAGCGGGATTGGATGCATGTGCTCGCAACCATCAACTTTCTATTCTCCAAAACAATGAGGATAACTACAAAAGGGTTGTGTGGAAAATGCAAGCGCCTTCACTACCCAAGCTAAAGCTCATGTACCAAAGGATGGCACCTTGCATGTGGTACCTTTGTGAATGTTGACATGAAGCTCAAATATGAAACCATCCATTTGAACCTACTATACAATTGGCTCTACTAAGAGAAAATAAGAATGTATAGGATGATGAATCAAATCAGGATGTCAGAGCCTTCAGAATAAGAGGATTCCAATGACGAGTACGTGGATTATGACTCTAGAAATAAAAAAAGTGAGAAAGAAGTAGAAACCATAGACTATGACACTGATGGGTAGACCATTGAGCAAATAATTATGGACTTTAAGCCCAAAGGTACCAATGCCTTTAAGGATAGAGAAAAGGATAATGAGGGTGGATTGCGGCTGGACCTGGCTAAAATATCTAAATGTAGTGGATTACGAGCACGCAAGGCTAACTCAGCTTACTTCATGACTTTATATGAAATAGAATTAGCATCTGAGTTTGGCTACTTGGTGAGACTCCTTCTTCCAATGAAGGTTGCAAATTCAACTCCGATTCTCAAACAAGCTCTGATAGTGATCCCGAAATTCCAAAACCCTGTAGGACTTGATGTGCCAAAGGAGACCTCTCAGTCCACTTGAGGTACAGACAACTAAAGGAGAAGGCGAGGAAACAATCTAAAAAGTCTGATGCTGAAAGGCATAAGAAACCTCAAGATCTACCTAAACAATTCACAAATTTAAAGAAGGTGAAGTGGTGTTGCTAGGAGCAAAGAGACAAGGTCAAACTAGCAAGGCCATTGAAGGACCTGCCAAGGTTAAGGAGGTTAACTTGGCTGGCAAAGGTGAAAAACCCCAACCAGTGTTCATAGCCAATGACCTAACCACATAGATGAGGAGGTTAACCTCGTTAGTCTCCTGAAAGAGTTCTCTTATGTGTTTGCATGGTTCATTGAGGAGTTGAAGTGTATGGATCTAAACATAGTAACCCACAACATCCCTATGGTGCCTGATGCAACACCCACAAAGGAAGGACCATACACCATGAATCCTAAGAATACTCATGTGGTGAAAAAAGAAATTTATAAACTCTTGAGTGCAGGATTCATCTAATTGAACACATAGATTGGATATCACCTATTATGATTGTACTAAAAAAGAATGGTAAGATTAGAGTGTACGTAAACTACAAAAAAGTCAATGCAATAACCAAGGGAGATAACTATCCATTGCCATACACCAAGCACATGCTTGAGAGAGTGGCAAGGAAGGAGGCATATAGCTTCCTAGATGGGTTTTCAAGCTATAATCAAGTGTAAGTCCACCTTGACTATAGACACAAAAAAGCATTCACCACTGAATGGGGGATATTTGCTTACATAGTCATGCCATTTGGGCTAACTAATATGCCAGCCACCTTCCAATGCCCCATGTGTGCAATCTTCAAACACATGCTCAAGAATTAGTTAGAAGTATTTGTTGATGACCTATGTGTTCACACCAATTGGGTAAAACACCTATGATTTCCCATTGAAAATTACCCATGGTAACTTTGTCATTACACATGGTGCTAAGTCTAATACTCTCTATCCCTTACTTATATCAGGGTTAGTTGACCATATTTTGGCAATGGATGCAATTCCACATGTATCTCTATGGCATCGTCACCTTGGACACAAGTCCTTGAAAGGAATGAAAATGCTTACTCGTTTGCAATATCTTCCATCCCTTTGCTATAAATGTTTTGAGTCTTGTTATCATTGTTTATATGGTAGGCAGACATGCAATATGCATAAAAAATTTGGTATGACATGCATGGATGAGCCTTTGGCTCTTCTTCATTTGGATGTATATGGTTCCATGCCTTGCAAGTCGTTAGGTGGTGAGAAGTACTTCATTACTTTCATTGATATGACTATACACATAAGGTCTAGGCATATCCTATTAAGTAGAATTCAGAAGTCTTAGCTACATTTTAGCCTTAGCTTGCTTTGGTTGAGTATCAATTTGGGTCTAGACTGAAATGCCTAAGGTTAGATAATTTGAGTATGTCTCTAAAGCCTTTAAGCAGTTTTGTGATGAAGAGAGGGGTATTAAAAGCATTAGTTGACCACCCCATATATCCCACCCCAGAATGGTATGGTTGACGCATGAATCTGACAATTCAAGAGTGAGTTCACAGTATGCTTAGCTAGACATACTTACCACATCATTTTTGGATTGAGGTAGTTACTACTACTGCCATACACTTGATAAATCGGTCCACATGTACTACTCTTGACTATCAGATTGCAGAGAGGTATGGTCTGGAAAACCTCCCTCATATGCTCATTTACATGTCTTCGATTATGAGGCTTCCTACCATGTAACCAAAGACAAGTGCAATAAGCTAGATCCTAAGTTTAGGAAATGTATATTTCTTGGTTATGGGTATGTAAATGAGATAGACTATCACTTATGGGACCCATAGGCTCAGAAGGTTATCTGCAATAGCCATCATGTGATTCTCCATGAGAGAAAATGCATAAGCAGCCTGAGCACATCATTGAGGTATGCAGGGTGATATTTCAAGAGGAGCCTCCTATTATTGTACAACCCACTATACATCTTGTAGTAACAAAGCTATTGCCCCAGTGGCCTAGGTCCCTAATACTCCACAGGATGTACAGGCCCCACAACCAGCTTTGGTCTACTAGAGATAGACAATAGTATGTGCAATTTGAGCTCTCTATGGATTATGTTATAGTGACAAATGTTGGTGAGCCTCTTACTTATGATGAGGCCATGTGTAGAGGCAATAGTCACTCTTGGAAGAGGGCCATACAGTCAGAGTATGACTCGCTACAAAAAAATCATACATGGGATTTAGTTCCTTTGACTAGATGTACAAGTTGAAAAGTACCTTTGATAGCCTAGGCCAGGATACAAGGCTAGATTGGTCACTGAGGGCTTCAAGCAAGAACATGGTGTGGACTTTGATGAAGTCTGTTCTCATGTTGTAAAGATGACTATCCTATACTTAGTATTGGCTTTGGTTGCTCAGCTTGACTTGGATCTCTATCAGATGGATGTCAAGACGGCTTTTCTTCATGGGAACTTGCATGATGAGATTTTCATGAAGCAGCCTAAGGGCTTTGTAGAACATGGCAGAAAACACCTAGTGTGTAGATTGAGGAAGAGCCTTTATACTATGGCCTTAAGTAGGCACCTAAGTAATGGTACCACAAGTTTGATGCCTTTATGCATTCATAGGGATATTCCCACAGTGATATGTATCTATATTTATATACAAAGAAGGATCATGATGTGAACCTTATGATTTTGATCCTCTATGTGGATGATGTGTTGATTGTTGGGAGTACTCATGATGAGTTGGATGCCTTGAAAGGCCAACTCAAGAAGAGCTTTGAGATAAAGGATATGGGACATGTCTCACATATTCTTGGGATGCGCATTATTATGTGATCACTCTAAGGGACTTCTCTACTTATCACAAAAGGAGTACATCTAGAAGGTCCTTGAGTGGTTTCATGTGTAGGATGTTGAGCCTATTAGTTGTCCTCACCTTCTAAGTTTAGTCATGCTGATTGTCCACAATCTAATGAGTAAAAGGCCAAGATGGCAAAGATCCCTTATCCATCCATAGTGGATAGTTTAATTGTATGCCATGATAGCCACTTGTCCTAACATAGCATTTGCAATGGGAGTTGTGGTATACTATATGGCTACACCTAGCCAATGGCATTGGGATGTTGTCAAGGGTATCATGAGGTACCTAAAGGGCACAGCAACTATGTGCATATGTTATGCTGACTAGGATACAAGAGTCATGGGATACACTAACTTTGATATGTAGATAGAAGAAAGTCCACCTCTTGCTATGTCTTCACTTTGCTGGAGGTGTTGTTTCTTGGATGTCTAGGATATAGAAATGCATGGCCATATCTACTACATAGGCAAAGTATATTGCATCCATTGAGGCTTCCAAGGAGGCAGGCAGACCTTGGTATTACTGATGTGGTCCCTACATTGCATTCAAAATCTCTGAGTGCTATTCAATAGCAATGAATCTGGTCTTCCATGTAAAGAGAAGCACATTGAGGTGCATTACCAACTTTATTTGCTAAGTCATTGGGGACAAGTCCATTGAGCTTGTCAAGATCTCAATTGACCAAAATCTTGCAAATCTACCTTCCTTAGAAATTTGATGGTCATTGGATGAGATGAAATCTTTCCTCATCCTGTTGTACTTACGTACATTTATACTTTGTCACTTTTTTCTTATTCTCTCCTCACTAGGGGCACATTCACCTTTAAGTAGGAGGTTGTTGGGGTAAAGGCACATGTGCCTAGCTGCTTATGTATTAGTTACATTAACAATATCTACATACCTACACACATGTACATTGTAGGTGGGGGCGCCTATACTATCACTTGATTCTTTATTCTTTCAGTGACATTTTAATAAAGGGAAGGCCAATCACACATGGTGACTATTGGAGTTCCCATTTTTTGTATCTCTTTCTCTTGCTCTTGCTCTTGCTCCTTCCACCATAGCTCTTGCTTCTACTCCATGCTTGCACTTCAAGGCTCACTCCCTTTAGGAAGGATATAAATTCATCTTCACCCAAGAATGCCTCTATTATGTTGCTAAAGAGCTCATTGCCACCCAAGTTAGTAAAGAATAAGACATACACGTCCGATTGATCACATCTTCCAAACAGAATTGCGTGGAAGTCTCCAAGGCAGAAATAGCAAACCTAGAGAAGCTAGCCACATCAGAACATGAATTCCTTCAAAAGTGTTTCACATTACATGCACAGTGGGAATGATGCAGATGTCAAATAATGACAAATGTGGAGCAATGATGAACCATCAAGACCCTTGGGTATGATCCCACTTACACTAAACCCACTTCTTTCTATGTCCTAGCCATCACCCACAACACTCCTTTGGAAGATCATGTACTGTTACATCCATACTTAGATAGAGTCCTATGTGAGAACACCGGTGATTTTCTCACAAACATACTCACTTATGTCACATAGGTGGGCATTAGAACAAGTGACATGGACCACGATACTACCATGGAATACAATCCAAATTTCTATGATTGGCACTGCAAAAAGGTTTGACAAAATCTCCTTAGTGTACATACGATGTGCCTCCCACCCATTCACTTTTACAAACTTCATTTCCTTCTATTTTTATTTTTTGTTCATTTCTTCTAGTCGGTTTGTAATAATAACCTACTATATTCAATGTTCCACCACCCTATCCTCGCCCCCTACAAGCTAGGAAGCATTTCTAATTTTCCCAAGAGGAGAGGGAGTGCACAAATGCAAATGTAATCATTTCAAATTCAATCATTCCATAGCTCTATTGAAAATTCTTAAATTCTGACAAGAAAAGATGTAAGGTTATGTATAATAGTTCAAATCTCTCTTAACCATGATTTTTTCCATTTCTTATGAGCATACCAAAAATGGCTGGAGTCAATGAAATTGTGGTCCATGAGAGACATGGAAAGCCCCAAATCCCTTTCACGGATGCAGAATAGCCAAAGTATAATATGAATACAAAGAATCTTGCAAAATGGAGACCTGAGGTACATGCAGATATAAAATCTCAGACAAGTGGTGGATAATCAACAAAAGGTAAAGGAATGGGTAGAACTGTCCTCCCTAACAAAGTGTGTTGAAAAATTTGGAGGTAGGGTCAACCACCCAAAATGTACTGAGTTCCTTACAAATTACGATGGACAAAAGAAAATAGGGACCATCACGATGCAAACTACTAAAGGGCTGCAAAAGGTGAAGATTCCACTTTCATCAGGTTTGGTGCACAGGGCCCTGGGATTGCCACAACACCCTTTCAAACCAAAGACAAAAAAAGATGGGGTATCCCTATTCAATTTTATGAAGCAACAAATGGGCAATGACAGAATCAAGGTCGAGGCTATACTAGACCCTAACAACTACAATCCAAGTTCTTTCATATATTGTTCTTAGGAGGTGCTTGGCACAATGTTCCCATGAATAGGATCCACCTCACTACATTTGAGGATTTGGTGTCACGAGACCTAAAAAGTGGAAAAACACAATGGAAGAAGCAAGAAGGGAAACGGTCGAAAGCGCAAGGGCGGCCTCAAAAGCTAAGTCAAAGGCAAAAGCACATTTTTAAATGCAAGGCGCCCCTAAAACTTTTTGTTAAACTGCTCCAAGCTCCCTCCTGTGCAAATTGTAAAGGTAGATGGGTAGTAGAAAGAAAGCTAGGAAGATAGGAGGACAATGGGAAAAAGGCCTAGGCCACGGCTGGCCATGTAAAAAAGGGGATGAGGGGATGACTACCCAAAAGGGATTTAGGGTTTTGTATATATAATTGAAAAGTTAATGAGGAGCTCATTCTTTGGTGTGTGGCAAAGTAAGTGGGAGGGAGTGAGAGTGTGAGGGTGACGGATCAAGGAGAAGAAGCTATCCATCATCTCCTCTCTTCTTCTCTTCTCTTGTCTTGTGCACAGCTATGGAGCATGGAGCTTGAAGGTGGAGGCTTGAGGTTGCTTGAGCTTGCATCACGAATCGGGAAGCTACTGATGTGCTTGAGGGAGGAGGCAACTCAGTTGGGCATCAAGATAAGCTCACTACACCCCACTAGGATCGAAGGTGAATCAGCTAGGTGAGAGATAGCCATAGGTGTTTGCTTGAAACGCTTGAACAATAAACATTTTGTGGGTCTTAGCGGTTTGCCTCTACATTTTGGTTTTGTTTGCTGGAACCAACGGATTCAAGCTTGAGCACTTGTGCACCTCAAATCGAGCAATGAAGTAAGGGTTTCATCCTCAAATCGGAGCTTGAGATAGGTAGGAGGTTTTGGGTTTTTAATCTCTGCAGCAACAAGTAAGTATTTTGGTTTTTTTATTATTAAGCAAGTAGGAGGAACCATTTTAGGGTTTTTTTTTGCATTTAGAGTAGGATAGGACCAAGAAATTGAAGGAAAAAACTTTAGGGTTTTTGGTGTTGAACATGCCCAAACAGGGCACAAACGCGGAGAAAAATGGAAAAAAAGAGTGCTTAGAGGTGTTAGAATCGCACGGGTAGTGATCATGTAGATTAAGGCCAAGCCCAGCAAGGGTTTAAGACCTTGGGAGCCTAAGGAAGACCTCATTTTCAGGTTCTCCAGTAGAGAGAGAGAGAGAGAGAGAGAGAGAGAGAGAGAGAGAGAGAGAGAGAGAGAGAGAGAGAGAGAGAGAGAGAGAGAGAGATTGAGAGCTTGTGTAGGACTTGGTGTTTCCAGTGAATTGATCGAAGGCCATAGGAGTTTATTGCTTGGATTGGGTGTGTAGAAACCTTTCTATGTATCTAACATTTGATCCTAGTGAATTTTACTAACAGATGTGGCCAAAAATTGGTGGCATGAAGCGATTTTTGTCCGTGTGGTTTATGTGTCGACAGAATCAAACACAATCCATAGGCGTCTGGTTCCGTCGCACCCACATTGTTTTCTAACACTTGAAGTGCACATAAGAAAAGCTGAAAGCCTGATTTCGCACAGTGCACATAAGTGAGCACGCACACACACACCAAGTGAGATTAATTAAGGATTGTTTGTAAATAATAAGGAACTCACTCAGACCTAACAATCAGAATGAACCCACTAGTAGGAGAAGACCCTAAAATGTAGTTGGGTGATCGAGATCTCCAAAGTATAGAACCAAGCGTGGACGTGACCTAGGAGTCATTGCAAGGACTGACACCATTGCAAGAGTGGATCTACCCGACTTGATCAATCTCATCGATAACCTGGTGGATCATGAGACCTCAAATATGGCAGCATCAAGCACTAACCACACAGACATGGTGAAGAGCTTGACCGAGACGGTTTCCCGATAGAAATCCAATAGCTAGTCACCAATTAGGACCTGCAGACCTGGACAGACCACCACAATAGGACATCCAAGGATATCATAGTAGAGCTCGAAGAGGAGAGGAGACTAGCACAGGAAGCTTTGCAGCATAGTGACCTATAATCAGAAACATCAAGCTAGGAGCTTGCAACAGAGCATAGAAATGCACAAGATTCAGCAAGTGCTAGCCCTAGCAAGATTCAGCAAGTGCTAGCCCTAGCAAGAAGAAATAGGACAGGCCCTAATGCAAAGAGGGAAAGAGTGCTAGAAGGCGATCTCACATTGAGCGAGCTTCTTACAAAGCAACTACTAGACAACTCATCAACAAAAGAGAGTGCTGCTGCAATGGCAACCTAATTGCTTGTAGGTTTAGGAGTTAACGAGGGCTCTAAGAGCCAATTAAGAATCCCTATTGTGGCTAAGCAACTAGACAAGTACCAGCCAAACAATGACCCATATAGTTTCGTAGAGCAATTGAGCAAGTTTGCAAGGCCAGTGACCTCACCAATCTTACACTGCACTCACAAGCTTTTGGTCTATGCTTAGGAGATAAGGGTAGGACCTGGTACACGAGTCTAGATGTTGTTGAGCAGACTGACTTCAACAACCTCAAGAGTCTCTTCATTAAAAGATTCTCTGATCCTGGGTACTCCCATAACTTTTCTAGTGTGGTTGATGAACATCAAGCAGAAGGACAAGGAGGACATAAGAGACTATGTCACCCACGTGGGGAGTCTCTTCAAGAGAATTCCAATTGTTGAGTGACCCACCGAAAGAGTAGTCTCCATAGTCTTCATCAAAGGGATATGAAATGAGGAACTCTACAAGGCCTTGGCAATTCAAGCTTGCAACAAGACATACTAGCTAGGATCTTTTACGAGGAAATTAGAGTAGATGGCTACCTCAAAGAGAGAAGCTCCAAGAGCTCGACCCGAGAGGAGACTAATGCTAGAAACTTTGAGAGAGTTTTAACATCAAGTGAAAGATTAGGCCGAGAGCTAGCAGAGATGAAGATGGAGCTAGCCAAATTACAAGAAATGATGAGACAACCAACACGCCCTCACATCCGACACATGTATTATGGCAGAAACCACCTGCTAGCCAAGTGTCAGGACCCGAGGTCTCAACCTTGCACCAACTGCAGAGTAGGTTCGGTCACAATGTCATGCACTGTAGACTACCAAGGAGACTCCCATACTCACAACCATACAAACATTCTTACCTAGCAAATAGACCGCAAAACTTTTTCAGGAGGGGAGCCCCATTGACTCTCCCAACACCTAATGATGCCAAAGCAACCATTTCTAGGATGGAGATAAACCCTACAAGCATACCTAGACCACCTGGACCCTACATAACCCATCCACTACCAAGCAATGCTCCAATCTACTATGTGGAGGAGCTGAACAACAAAGAGCCTTATGTGTACCCTTGCATCTCGTATGATGAAGAGGGCAATGCAATCCTTATGGATTACTGACCTATACTGATGATGGTGTTAGGTAGAGGAAGAGGTAAAGGCTTTGGAGGGCAAGCTCAAGAACCAATCCCGTGTTGGACTTGTAGACACCCTAGGCATATCTCCTCACGTTGCCCCAAACGGGAGCAGGCTAATTGGGAAAAGGCTGATCTTAGATGCCCATAGTGTGACATCACTCACTTGTTTGTCGAATGCCCTAAACAAAAGCCACCCTCTAGTGCAGCAAACAAGCCATCTGTACCATTGGGGTTGTTTGGAGTCAAAACATTTAATAGAGAGGACACACCCATTCTGTTGCATGTCATGACCTACACATAGACAAAGCAAGCCAGTGTATCATTGCTAGGGCCTAGCAACTTAGATGCAACCTCAATCGAAAAGAAAATCCATAGGTGAAGGAGAGACAAAGCTAATGCTAAAAATTGAGAGTGCCACGGCACTACTTACCAAAAAATAGGTAACAAACGCAGAGGCAAAAATGTCAGCTCCAAAGATGGCCGAGAAGAGGAATGCAAAGGTCGGGGAGTACCCCAACCTGAAGTGCCAACTCGAGGCCATCAAAAAGGTCAAGGAGTGGGTTAAAGAAGCCTAGGAGCACCTAAAGGATGCTAAGCCCATATTGGAAGTTGAGATTGATGATCTCTCAAGCATAAGCACACCAGTCTTGACTCCACGACCAAAGTCAAGAGACGTGGTTGTACCACAAGCAGTGTCTCTTAAACAATCTAGCCCACATGCTATGGGTCAGCAAACCAATCAAGCCCATTGGCCAAGAAATGCAGAGTTATGAGAGAGGCAAGCAGTCAACAACCTTTTCACCATGCTAGTGACCACCCCATTGACTCTAAGCCTAGGAGATCTGCTTAGCAACATCCGACACTATGGAAGAACTGAAGCAGTGGGTTGAATGACCAATGGAGCAAGGGATAGCTGATCGACACGATCATGATGTGGTAACTTAGATACCCAATTTGGTGGTGCACTCGATGCCCGAGTCCTTGCACATAAATGCTTTTTGGGAAGGCATTGAAAGGCATGCAGTCTTATCGATCCTAGCTTTGGGAGACACCACGAGAAAGGGAATTGTAGATATGAGAGTAGGAGTTAGTGTGCTAAGCCACGCAACACTCCAGGAGTAGGGCAACCTACCTATTGAGAATGAGAATGCTAGGTTCAATGTCACCCTAGCCAATGGAATGAAAGTGTGATCATTTAAAGTGTTAAAGAACTAGCCCCTGAAGATCGTAGGAATCCAATTCTCTACTGACTTTATAGTCATGAAACGAGTGGATTATGACAGCCTGTTAGGCCAGCCTTGGATGCGCAATGCACGGGTCATAGAAGATTGGGGCAACGATTTGATCTTCTTGGAAAATAGAATAGAGGCAATAAGAGTAGAGATGGATACATGGAAGATCACACCAGTCAACCTAGATGCCATCTCCACCGTGTTGAAGGGTGACATGCAGAAGATTAGGAAATCTTACGAGCCACAAAAACTAGATTAGAAAATCTTACGAGCCACTAACCAAGTATATTCCCTATCCCGAGGGGATGAGAGAGATTGGATGCATGTGCTTGCCCCATGATAGATCTACCATTCTCGAACAATGAGGAGTATGAGAAATCCACTAAGGCAATTGGTAAGCCTGGTGATATGCCCTTAGTACTAGTCTACATGATGATTAGGAGCTCACATAGACAACCTTGCTCTGTCAACGTACGAGTAGCCACTATCACGGAAATTGAAGATGAAGATGAGGGAGTCGTAGCTTCGGCTTACCTGTGCATGACTGTCATTGCCAAGCAAACACATGCCATTAATGCTTTGATTGATGAGGGTGCTGACTTTAATATCTTGACTCACGATCATTGGACTCAAATTGATAAACCATAGTTACAGCCCACTAACACCAAACTCAGTCCGTTCGGGGGTCAACCATATGCACTTCTAGGAAAGTGCAAAGTTGTAGTCTCTATCGAGTTTGAAAGCATACCAATGATCTTTTATGTGTTGCCAAATGCGAAGGATGCAAGTACAGAATCGCTATTAGGACGTATGTTTAAAAAGCAGACACTTTGCAATGCCGCCTATGACTTGCAACGTATTCACCTTGCTATCAGAAATATATGAATAGTCACCACTTTCAGTAAGGGTAGCATGGCTCCATCAAAACCTATAAAGCCACCGGTAGAGCAACCCACCACCAAAGCCTAAGGAGGGGGGTTGTAACTCATTACAACCTGCCAAACCTCAAAGCTAGCAAATCACTAAAATCAAAGCCAAGGCCCATGCACCACAGTTCAAATGGATGCCTAAACACTAAGGGACACCACCCAAAAGTGCACAATCACAACCTCGCAAGGCTAGGAATTCATATTCAAGACCTAGGAGGTAGAGAAGGAACTATAGGCATCGACTGATAAACAATCAAGCAACAATGGGTCCCCAAGATCTTATTGCAAGTGTAGGGCTATTAGGAGGGCAATGCCTGCATTTAGGTGCCTAAAGCCAAAGTTGCCAAGGGCACTACTCAAGTGCCACCCTCAAACCCATCCACACAAGATTAGAATATCAGTCAAGGAAGCAAAGCCCCAAGAGACCCTTATACCCAAGCCTGCAGAGCCTAGAGCTACTAAACCCATAAAGCCCAATATCACTAAGCCATTAGTGCCACAACAAGTCCATCGACCAAAACTGCAGCCAACTCCCATTGACTCGACCACCCTCAAAAAGCATGGTGACCAACTACTTCGAGGCTGCTTCTCAAGCTGAATGTAGCACATCCTCTAAGCCACATGCCCAACCCATGGTCCCAAAGGATGCCATTACTCCTAAGGACCCACCGGAGCATCAACCACACTAGAAGCTCCCTTGTTTAGCCCATCTCGACTCTACCCACCCAAACCATCCTACGAACGATGATTGATCCTCACTTTGGCTAAGGACCTAGCTGAAAACACAGGGAACAACCTAGCCACCTGCATCAAGCACTTAGGTGCCCCTTTCACTCTACTTGCTAAAAGCTATGAGTGCTTAGACCTAGATCTACTTGACCCATACTTAGCATTGAACGTCTGTGCCATGCCATGCACCTAGGAGGAATACGAATTCGTGATGGTAAATAAAAACTCCCACATTCATGGAGGAATTGATCATCGATGCCCAGAAATTTCGAGACCAAGCCCTCAAACAACGGTTGATCACCTCCTACATCAAGAGCAAAGTTACTACCACAAGCCAACTTGGATGAACTCCACAAGCTAGCCAATAATAACTTGTCTTTCTTGAGGAATTGGTATGGTCTCAGACTCCAATGGGAACAAGAAGGTTGCCAGATCATGACCAATGCTGAGCAATGACATGCCATTAAGACCTCCGAGTATGATCCCACTTATGTAGCTCCAACCTCCTATAGGGCATTAACCACCATTTGTGAGACCAACCCCTAGAAGAGCACATCTCACCTACATCACTCAAGTAGGCATTCATCCTTTTGACATGGACTTATAGTCAACTAAAATTTAAGTATATCCTAAATCTAGAAGACATAGTCAGGAAGGAACCAGCCATCCAGCAACTGGAGAAGTAGTGCAGGCTGCAAAAGTATGTGGAAAAGGTGGGCCAAGCCATCGACTATGAGAAGTGCACCAAGTTCCTTTGGACCTTCAATAGAAACCAAGGCACTATCACGACGCACCTAGAGAATGAAGCCACCAAGTAGAAATTGAGCTAAGCCCTCAGCTAGTACAGAAAGCATTGGGCTTACCAAACAAAGTGGAAAAACAGCCAAAGCGAGATGTGTACGACATGCTGGGGATGGACAAGGTGGTAGTCCACACAAACAAAAGCATCAACCTAGCCGACATCCCCAACCCCAAGGTTCAAATCTAGGCCAAAATGGTACACTTTCTCTTCTCTAGTAGTCAACGGTATAATGCATTGATGAATAGAATCAACATGCCAATGATGGAGAGCATTGTTGCCCAATCCTTCGATGAGGTAAACCTCAATGGCCTCGTGAGGAAGACGATAGAGATATCGACAAAAGCCTTAGCCACCACCGGTGCAGAAGACCCACAGGGCGGAGTCCTCGGCCTCCAAAGCCAAGAATTTGTCGTCCTCAAAGACCTCCCCCATTGGCTTTGGAGGAATCTTGACAACCATCATAAGAGAAGCACTAGGGAATGCACAAGATGGCGAGGCAGTTGATAAAATACCTAACAAGTCCCTTTTGCACCAAGGACAAGAGCAGTCGAGCGAAAGGACCATGAGTGAGGACAAAGGAGAGCAAGAAGCATAATTTGGCCAAGGAAGGGCCATCAGGTTAAAGAAAGAGACTCTGCAAAAAAAGAAGGCCAAAGAAGAGAGGGAGAGGAAGGAGAAAACAAATCTACACAAAGCACAAAGTGAGTCCAAAAGCACGAAAGAATGACGAAAGAAAGAAGAAAGGGACAAGATGAAGAGAATAAAAGAGGAATCCAAAAGAGCTAAGGATGAGAGAAAGAGAAGACTTGAGGAGGAAGAGGCAAAGCTCAGGAAGAAGGAGGAAGAAGAGATAGCTCTCGCCATCCACCTTCCAGTGGAGCAACCTCCAAAGCAAGAAGAGTTGGTGGCCATGAGCCCACCTTGACAAGAAGTTCCAAGCACCAGCTCTCCACGGCACCCAAAAACCTGCTGCCCCCCCTCCCCCGGTGACCAAGAGAAAGGGAAAGGTTTTGATTCACCCTATCTCAACCATCCTACTACCTGCCACCCCAATCACTACGCCCACCCAAGGCTCCTCTACCACGGTAGATGCTAGCAATCTTGTGGCATGGGTCCAGTTCCTAGTCAACAAGGAGGCAACTCAAGGTGTGAGTGCAGGAACCCTTGTGGTAGGAGCAAGAAGATAGGCAACTATAGATGCAGAATCCAGATGGGACCTCAAACAACCAAAGATTGAGGCATCTATAACCACTAGTCCCTCTGCACTGCCCTTGTCCACAACCTACAACACCTATGTGCAGGAACTCCTGTCACAGTGTTGGAAAGGGCAAAGGAAGACAAAAAGATCACCATAGTTGAGCTCGAGGCTGAAAGGGAGACAATGGCAGCCTCTCAGCTGGAAAGAACCCATCAAGTGGCCCTCTATCAAAGAGAGAATAAGGAGCTACAAGAGAAGCTCGAGGCCAAGAAAGGAGAAGATGAGAGATGACAATCAAAACTTGCAGCAGAAAAACACAACCTTATGAGCCTACAACACAATTTTGATGAGCTGTTGGCACTGTACAAAGAGTTGCAAAAAGAAAATGAAGAAATCCGAGATGCCACAGAGCAACTAGCAACATTAGAAGAAGAAAGAAGCCGATAGCACCTAAAGCATATAGCAAATCTGGAACAAAGGCTAGCATCGAAGCTTGAAGAACAATAGCACTTGGAAAGGGAAATTGAAGAATAGGAGAGACGGCTAAGGGCATTAGCCTGCAAGTTCAACAAAATCCTAGAAGATATGAGGGAAAAAGCTTATGGTTGGGTGAACAATAGCGAAGAAAGAGTGAGAGCCCTAGCGAGCCGCTTGGCCCTTGCAGAAGGAAATAGAGTGTAAGTGGAGAGCAAGGCAAAAGCTGCTCACACAATAGTAGAAGCCCAACAACATGCCATAGAGTCAAAGGAGGAGGAGGCCGTTAAATCCCTAAAGAAGAAGCTAGAGATTGCCCATAGAGCAATAAGATATGGGTTGTGTGTTCAACCACAGGAAGAAGGGACTAGCCTAAGTCGCAAAGAGCAAAGGGATTACAATCTAAGGGCAGGGTTGATGGTCGAAGAGGTGTGCCTACTAAGCTTCAAGGAAAAATAACTACAAGGGCCTAGGAGTGAAGCTAAAAGTCAAAGGCCACTTCCAGAAGCCAAGCTGGAGCTTGAAGAGGAGCTAGGTTCACAACCTCCCTCTCCACAACCAAAGATGTAGCAAGAAGTGGACCCCATTGCCGAGTGAAGAGTAGAACTCAAGAGGAAAAGGGTGAGGATGTTGGAGCAAGCAAGGAGAAGATTAAGAGCTCAACCAACCATGGCCACTCAAGCACCCCTTCCACTATGAAAGGATTGCTTCCCAGTGGATTGGAATGTGGAACTCATAGTGTGGGAGCAAAAAGAAAATGGCCGCCAACCCTTTGACTTCATCTTCGAAATCCCCTCCATCTTATGCAAAGTCCTATCGACCAAGGTGGTGGGGGAGATAATAAGCATGGGAGGAAGGTTCGGCAGTAGCTGGCATCAGGAGAGGGAGAAAAACTTGACACAATGGAAAATGCAAGGATCTGAATACTGGGAAGACAAAGTCATGGAGGTGCCCCGGACAATCCAAGGCTACAAGTCCCAACCAAAGTGACGGCAACGTAGATGCCTGGATGTCATTTTGCAACACACTACCCTTTGAGAGAGGTGACCCCACATATATGCCATATCCAAGAAGGATAGGGGTGAATTTCAACATTGAGATCCATGGCAAATATGATTCTCCAAAGATATATAACATAAATGCCACCAGGCCGAAGGGACCTTCTCCGAAAATACAATCGCCCATTTTCTCAATGAGTTCACTTTTGTCCAGATCCTACCTTTATTACTACCTATAATTATATGAGATTGCTTAGGGTACTAGTTAGACAGGAGCCTACACCACAAGAGTGCTACCTCCCACCACTCTTTTTTTATCTCAATGCCAGCATAGATAGCTCTAATGATGCACGCTACCCCCTACCCTCTTTTTGCATAGCCCTCTTAGAGGATATGAGTGACAGCCATTTCACTAGCTACAACCATCCCTTCCTATCCACCACCCCTTTTAATGCTCAACTAGGCCTAAAAGGATACATCCAAAGTATATAATTTCTTAGCAAATCCATTAAGCCTCCAACCCCACCCTCTCATATCTCTAATGGTGACAAGGATTGAATCTTTGTCTATTTATTATTTAATTTATTAAAAAAAGTAGAATAAGAATAAGAATAAAAGAAAAGAATAGACCAGGCGAGAAAAGAAAAAGAAAAGAGAAAAGTAAAGGAAAAGAATAAGAGTAAACGAAAGGAAATCACAAAAAAAAAAAGCAACCAAACGTTCTTCTCCATGTAGGCTACAAACATTGCACCTAGGGATCCTCAAGTTAGCAACATTCGATGGCTTCAGTCAACTGGCTCCGTCCCTAACCCCCTAGCCCATTTTTTTATTTCCCACATCATGCTTAGGGCCCCTCAAGGACAAGACTTCCAGACCTGTCTCCCTAAGCTGTGCATCGCACCTCCAACAATGCATGAACTAGGTCCTCAAGTGTGGGACAACACCCAAGCAACCCAATTCCCAGTTCCACTAGCACGAGCATAATGCACCACATGGTAAGGTAGACACACCCTCAAATAGTGCACCTTCTTTTCTTTCAAGTACAAACAAAGGCTGCAACCCACCAACTTCAGAGGCCCCATCCTCCATGCAATACATTTTTGGCCCCCACCACCACCTCAATTGGTTAATCAACCTCTCCTCAAAACCAATCCCCATGAGACCCTATCATCAACTCACACAACTGCCCTTTTCAATCTCACTTAGTCTTCATCAACTCCAAATTACCAGTGTCATGGAACTTGCAACCATCTAGGAGAGGGGTAATGTTACATGATATATCACCATTCAGCCCACACGATGCAGAGGAAAACCAAGAAAGCCCCCATCAAAAAGTGAATGAAGAAGCTCATTTTGCTCAAGCACGCACAGTGGAGGAGAAGAAAATCTCTGAACAAATGTGGGGGAGCTCCAACTACTTTGGCGAGGTCCTCTCAAGGATGAGGGAGGTCCTCTCAAGGATGAAGGATGCTCTCTCAAGGATGACAGAAAGCACCAAAGATTCTAGCAAGGTGCTCAGAAAGGATGGAGGTAAGCACTGAATATTCTAGCAAGGCTCTCTCAAGGATGAGGAAGAACCTCCGAAGGCTCTCACAAGGAAAGCACAAGACACAATGTAATTCATTTTATAAGAAGTGCAAGTTTTCTCTTGTGCAAGTGATAAACTCTAAACAGACATAGGTGAAGGGATAAGGCAACTTGAAGGGAATAGGAAAAAGCCATGTTCCACTCGTATCGTCACGCAACCTCAGAGGGCCAATACCATCTTAAATTTCAAAGACAAATCTGCCCCCCCCTCCAATCTCCCTAGAGGATCTGTCCAACACCACCTTCAATTTCAAGGGATAGAACCACTCAAGATCAGTGTCAGGGAGGGACCCGCCCCAACTATATCTTCAATTTCAAGGGCCGGTCCATCAACACCATCCCCCACAACTACTATCCATTAGTGCCATGGGACTAGCACTAGGCTAGGAGGGGGTAATGTCAACCTCACACAAGAAGAAAGTGGAAAAAGTGGAAAAGCACAAGTCAAGACCTAAAAGATGTGGCCTAGAGGACACAACGGAAGAAGCAAGAAGGGAAATGACAGAAAGCGAAAGGGTGGCCTCAAAAGCTAAGTCAAAGGCAAAAGCACATTTTTAAATGTAAGGTGCACCTAAAACTTTTTGTAAAAGAGCGCTAGGCTCCCTCTTGTGCAAATTGTAAAGGTAGATGGGTGGTAGAAAGAAAGCTAGGAAGATAGAAGGACAGTGGGAAAAAGGCCTATGCCATTGAAAAAATGGGATGAGGGGATGACCGCCCAAAAGGGATTTAAGGTTTTGTATATAAAGTTGAAAGTGAACGAGGAGCTTATTCTTTGGTGTGTGGCAAAGTGGACTTATCTTCTTCTCTCCTTCTTACTTGCTTATGTGTGCTTGAGAGTGTGAGGGAGTGAGAGTGTGAGCGTGAGGGATCAAGGAGAAAAAGCTCTCCATCATCTTCTCTTCTCTTCTCTTCTGCATAGTTATGGAGGATGGAGCTTGAAGGTGGAGGCTTGAGGTTAGTTGAGCTTGCATCAAGGAGGCAACCCTCTATAGCAAGGAAAAGGGAGAAAGAAGAAGGATGTTGATAAGAAGTAGGGTAAACAATAGAAGACTCCATTAGAAGAACAAAATGCGCTAGGGATTGCTATGGAGGAGTCTAGAAAGGTTGAGGCAAAATGACAAGCCAAAGAGAAGAAAGTTGAAGAGGAATATCACCTGGCTATGCAAAACTCGACAAAAGAGAGACGCACAAAAGAGAAGAGAAACCAAGGGAAGCTCCACTTGAAATCATCCAACCAAGCATTAGTTCAAGTAATAGGGCTAAAAGTACAGCAAGTGGAGAAGGGTACAAGTCCATAGAAGGTAAGGGGAAGGCACCTATCCATCCTTTGCCACCACCACCATAGCCTACTCAAGTAATAGAGAGAACCCAACTACTGATTGCACCATTACCATTGCCACTACTTTCTAGATCGGAGGGGGTAGCCAGATCTCAAATGAAGGCCAGCAATGGGTGGAAGCACTCTATTCAATCTTGTTAGGCATCCATCAATAGGATTCACCCTTAGAGGATCAAAATTTCCTGCAAAAAAAGAAGTAGAACAAGAAAGAAGAACAAATAAGGTGATGTGTGTCTAGAGGAAACATCATCCATTTGCACGGCCCTTGATGGTGGCTGAAAAGAATATGCCTCATTATTATTGAGCTAAAGCTAACTCTACAGCTATGTATATTATGAACATGAATCCTACTACTGCAGTGCATGATGTGACACCAAAGGAGAAGTTTACCAACAAGAAACCAAATTTATCACATGTTAACATATTTGGATGCACTACATATGTACATTACATATGTACATGTTCCTAATGAGCTAAGAAAGAAGTTGGACCCAAAAGTTAAAAGGTGTGTATTTGTTGGCTATTCCCTTGAGAAAAATGGTTACAGGTGTTATAATCCAATTACACGCAAGTTAAGTGAGCAGAAATGTTTGTGCTTGATGAGATGAGAAATTGATATGTTGTAGGACGATGTAAATGAACATGTAATTACAAAAAATGTGGATCCATAGTCATAGACATTAAGTGGACTTAAAGAGTCCTCTTCTAGTAGTTCTATTGAGAGACCGGGGAGTGGTAGGTTGTGTGTGAATGACACTCTTACAAGTGCCAAAAATGTACCATGCAAGAAAAAAGAAAAGGTGGTCGATTCACTTGGTGTGCTAGATCTTTCCACATGCTATTTACATGTAGATGGTGAGTTTCATGGCTTAGACCAAAGTATGGATGAGGAGTTTGATATTCCAATTATTTGTACATCTAGTGTAAGAAAAACCAAGGCTAATGTAAAGTGGAGCCCCAAGAGGAACACCAAGGAAAAGGGGTTTCCACTGCAAGAAAATCTATCTTGTAACATCAACAAGCTTTTATTTCATTATTTAGAGAACCACAACAAAGAAAAGAACAAATCTTCACGTAACATCATAGTAGATATCTCCCATAGATTTGATAGAATCAACCATAATCTTTAACATCTTCATAGAATCCATCAATAGAACAAGAAACACAAAACAACACAGCATTTTTGAATGGAAATAATCACATAGTGTTCATCTTCATTATTTTCATAGTTTTCTCTCTCAATCTCTCATAAATAGATACATTATTTTGATAGAATTGACTCTCTCTCTCTCTCTCTCTCTCTCTCTCTCTCTCTCTCTCTCTCTCTCTCTCTCTCTCTCTCTCTCTCTCTCTCTCTCTCTCTCTCTCTCTCTCTCAATCAATCAATCAATAGTACGTCATCTTCTCACTACAATGCTCAATAATCACTCATAATAATCCTTCAAGAAGTATGGGAGGTATGAAAAGGCACCAAAGCCACTACAGTGTCTCTTCATAGCTCACTGTTGTCACTTCACTTCAATCATTTCTTCAGTCTTCAACAACTGCTTTTTCCATTTGTTTTAGCTATTTTGAACTTAGATTCATCATTTCAAAAAGTTAGAAAACTTTCCCAAAGTCACACATACATTCCACAGAATACTTATAGAAAATCTATAGAACAGAACAGGAACAAAAATAGAACAAAGATAGAGGCTCTACAGGAGCTCATCAAAGGGTTACAAAAGGTCAATAGAGAACAACAGAACCTCATAACTCATACTAAAATTATTTCAAACTATCCAAAACTATTCAATAAGCCTTCAAAAGATTTCAACCTTCATTAATCATCAATCCATGCTTCATACAACAAAAGAAAATCAAAACAAAACAGAAGCTAAACAGAAGGTATCAAAACCAATCAGAACCTATCAGGACATCATAAAGCTTCATATTTACATTAAGAATCATCATGAGCTTCCAAAACATGATCAATATTATCAAAACACTCTCAAACACTTCCAAAATAACCAAACTTCACTCAAAATCCATCAAAAGTCAACCATTCAAGCCTCAAAAACAACAAAAAATCAACCAAAAAATCTAGTCATTTCAACATTGAACATATCCCCACACTTAGAAAGGAAGCGTCCTCGCGACCTAAGGAAAAGAAAAATATAAGTTATGTCAAGAATCGCGTGGTGGGGGGACTTGCTTGAGCTGCTGCACCAAACACACACTGTATACACAAGAGGAAGCTCACTCGAGCACAAGAAGAGAGATGGAGGTCAAAACGTTTTCTTGTTGGTTTCTTCTTCTTCTTCCATACACTATACAATGTACACAAAGTATAGATAAGATACAACATAAAGGAAAGTGGCCTACTAAGTTAAACAGTGCATAATCGACTGGCGCTATGTCTTTGCCAGCTGTAGGTAGGTGTAACAAACTAAATATAATAAGTGATAAGTCAGTGGCCATGTGAGTATCATAATGACCACCAACATGCTAAGTGTAGACGTGTGGGCCCATCTAGCCAAGCAGTCCATTATCAATGTCAGCACGTGTTGAGCTTGCCATCTCAATACTCCCCCTTAGGCTCAACTTTATCTCTACAACTCCAAGTAAGCTTCGAAACTTTCGAAGCTTCTCTGTACCCAATGCCTTTGTGAAAATTTCAGCTATCTTATCCTATGTGCTGACATATACCAAGTCAATCTCTCCTGCAAGTACCTTCTCTCTCACAAAGTGGTAGTGCACCTCAATGTGTTTTGTCCTAGCATGGAACACTAGATTCCTAGCTTGTTGTATGCTGCTCATGTTGTCACAATGAATGACAACTGGACCATCTCCCTACATGTCCAAATCACCTAATAACTTTTGAGCCATACCACCTCACATGCTGCCATAGCAGGACCTCTATACTTAGCCTCTGTATCAATAAAGCAACTGTAGGTTGCTTTTTGCTGCTCCATGTAACTGCTGCACTACCAAGGAAAAACATGAATCCACTTGTAGATCTTCTGTCTGTGCTACCAGCCCAATCTGCATCTGTGTATCCAAAGACCTGTACATCCTTACCTGCCTCATAAAAAAGACTGTAATGTAAAGTGGACTTCATATACCTCAATATACGTCTAACTGCATCCAAATGAGGCTTTCTAGGCATCTGCATAAACTGACTGACAAGGCTAATAGAATAGCTCAAGTCTGGCCTTGTGATAGTCATGTAAATCAAACTCCCTACTATCCTCCTAAACATAGTAGGGTCTTCTATCTCATCCCCAATGTCAGCACTCAACTTCACATTTTGCTCCAATGGTACTGAAAGAGGCTTGCATGTTGTCATACCATACGTGGATAACATATCCAAGCCATACTGCCTTTGGGATAGCTATATATCATCATCACATCTAATCACCTCAATACCAAGAAAGTATCTCAACTCACCCAAATCTTTCATCTCAAACTTCTTCTTCAAGAAGTCCTTAACTTCAGCAATCCCATTGTCACTGTCACCTGTAATAGTCAAGTCATCCATATAGATGACTATCATGACCAAACCTGCATCTCCTTTCTCACATAAAGTGAGTGATTAGCATCAGAAATATCAATTCCAATATTGACAATATACTCTCCAATCTTATCAGACCATGCTCTAGGTGCTTGCTTGAGCCCATAGAGCGTCTTCTTTAACCTGCACACATATGTGGGATGCTCTAAATCCTCATAACCTGTTGGCTGCTCCATATACACTTCTTCTTGCAATTCACCATGCAAGAATGCATTCTTAACATCCATTTGCTGCAAACTCCAATCTTTGGCTACTACCAAGGCAATCACACACCTAACAGTTGCCATCCTAGCAACTGGACTAAACGTCTCTTCATAATCTATGCCATATGTTTGAGCATAGCCTTTTACAACCAGCCTAGCCTTATACCTGCTAACTGAACCATCTGCATTATGCTTGACTTTGTAAACCTACTTATAGCCAATAGCTTTCTTACCTTTAGGTAAGGGTACCAAATCCCAAGTCTTATTGACTTCTAATGCAACCATCTGCTCATGCATCCCAATGAGCATGACCAACAGCATCCTCAAAACAAGTTGGCTCAACATCCTCAACTAGTTTCACTATATAAGCATAATGGTGAGCCTGCATAACCTTCAAAACCAAATCTTTTAATAGGGTATCTGACCCTACTAGATCTGCGTACCACCGGATCACTCAATGGAGCTTTTACATTACTATGAGCTCTCTATATATCTAGTGTCCTAATTGAAGAAATGCCAAGCTCATCATTCAAACTCTCCGAACCACTAGAATCTCCATCCAATCCCAAATGACTCGTAGATGCATCATTACCATCCAACACTTTCTTCTTTACTTTGTCCTTTCCTACAACACTTATAGATCCACCTGAAGATGTGGGGCTACTCCTTAGTCTCCCAGACCAAGGGCTCACTGTAGGTGTAGTTCCATATGATGTTTCTAGTCCATTAAGACTCCGTGATTCTTGCTTATCTTTCTGCACATAGCTGTCCTGATCATTATCATCATCCAAAACATCACTAGCAGGTGTATACCAACTTCCCATCTCATCAAAGATAACATCCTTGCTCACTCTGAACTCACCTGTGAGACAGGGTTATAACAGTGATACCCTTTTTGCTCTAAAGAGTATCCAATAAAAATACATTTTTCTGCCTTTGGATCAAGCTTCTTCCATAGCTCATCTAGCACATGAATGTATGCAACACAGCCAAATACCTTCAAATGTGATACATCGGGCTTCTTGCCAGTAAAGCATTCTTACCTTCAAGTGTGATACATCAGGCTTCTTGCTAGTAAAGCATTCTTTAGGAGTCATCCCATGAATTGTAGCTGTGGGAGTTATATTCATAATGTAAATAGCAGTAAGGACAACCTCAGACCAAAAATGTTTGGGCATATTCTTTTCAGCCATTAATGCCCATGCAACTTCTACAATATGCCAGTTTTTTCTTTCTGCAACACCATTTTGCTACGGGGTATACATGCAAGTAAATCGCCTCTTTATCCCATGAGTCCTCAAGAAGCCATTAAACTCATTAGAGAGGTACTCTCCCCCTCCATCTGATCTCAAGCACTTTACTTTTAAGCCTATTTCTGTTTCAACAGCTGCCTTAAAAGATTTGAAGTGCTCAAACACATCACTTTTTTTCTTCGTGAAGTATACCCATAACTTCCTTGAACAATCATCAATAAATGTGACAAACTATTTGCTACCACCAAGAGATACATTCTGTGTAGGCCCCCAAACATCTGTATACACTACATCAAGTATTTTTCTACTCACTTCTCTATCATGCGAGAAGGGTTGTCTTGCCTGCTTACCAAACTGGTATGCTTCACAGACTTTATGCAATTCTGCAACTCTAAATGAAGGCAACCCTTTAACCAATCCTCTGGACTGCATTAATTTCAGCCTTTGCACATTTACATGTCCAATACATTTATGCCATATTTCAATATTTGCAACTACTTCTTTTCCTTTAGTATACATAGCAGTATCCATTGCAAGAATTCCAGCATCTAAAGTGAATATTCGGCCAACTCTACTTCCTTTTGTGACCAACCTGCACTTATCATTAAAGTCTTCTACAAAACAATCTTTTGCATTGAATCGCACCTGCAACCCCTGCTCTACCATTTGGCTAACAGACACTAGATTCTTTGTAATTGATGGCACACGTAATACATCTGTCAGACTCTTTGTCTGGCCATCATACAAGGACAAGGGAATCTTTCCAATGTGTGAAATTGGTGGCATGAATCATCACCCGCCTACACATAACCTGGGTTTTGTAAGTCCTTCATCTCTCCAAACCATTCAACATGACTGGTCATATGATTAGATGCACCTGAATTGACATACCGTACATCATCATGTGTCCCCTTTCCTGTAACTACATTCATCATATGCTGCATAACAAACAGAGGCTCATTTTTGTCTTCATTTTGTCATGAAGACGATGCATAGTTTCCTTGTTGCAGTTTACCACTGCGAATATCATCCTTCTTAGCATAACAATTGGCTGCAATATGTCCTATTTTGCCACAATAATGGCAAACAATAGTAGAATTTTCAGAGCCTCTGTTCTGCCATCCACCTCTTCCTCTAGAGCTCCCCCTGCCTCTAAAGTTTGCTCTACCTCCAGAAACCTGCATTTCACCAAACTGTTGATTGAACCTGTTTTACTGGTTATCACCAGCACATCCCATACCATGGCCTCTCGAAGAGAATCTACCACGTCCCCTTCTTGAACTCGAGTAAAATGCTTGGACCTATTCACCATTTCTTTCAGACGAATCACCCTGCATATTGATCTCTTTAGTAATCATGAGAGAGATCAGCTCATCAACATTTGGAAATGGCTTCCGTACATATACTGAAGTAACAAATGATTTCCATGCCTTCTCATTGTTAAGGCCACTCAGAGTGGATGAAACCAAATCATCATCATCTGGCATTGCATCAATTGCTGCTAAAGCATCTGCAATGCTCCTCACCTTCAACACATACTCATTGACAGACATTTTCCCTTTCTTCAAGGCATTCAACTCTTGCTTGAGTTGAATCTTTTGTGCCTTTGTATTTACTGAAAACATGCTCTCAAAAATTGTCCAGGCTACATGTGAAGTTTCTGCATTCCTGATATGTCCTAGCACAGTATTATCAATGGCTGCAAATAGCCAGTGCATCACCTTTTTGTCTTTCACATTCCACTCTTTCCATGCTTTTAACTCATCTGCAATTGGAGGGATACCCAGCTCTGGCTCCTTTTCTTTACCTGAAACAAACTCATAAAAGCCCTTTCCAATGAGGAAGTTCGCCACACGAAACTTCCATGAAGGGTAGTTGTTCTTGTAGAGCTTCTCAATAATGGGATTTCCATTGTTCTCTGCCATTATCATAAACAAGGATACAACATAGCAAGCTAGTCTTCTGCAATCTTTCACAACATGTACACAACAATACATCAAGCAACCTTTTTCACTGATTGCTCAATAGTACATGTAATATGCAACCTATTTGCAAATAAACCTTATGTTTGCTTCCTGCAAACACCTCAAAATTATAGATTCGCAATCTGTAACCTACGCACCCACTTTCGATCAATATAACCGAAATCACAGTGTACCCTGAAATTTTTGTCCGCAACCTTGCGGCTCTAAAACGGGGCTTGAAACAGCCTCAGACGCCCAAAATAACTGCGGCAATGCCCTAAAGGGCTTATATGCAAAATATATAATGATCTGTTTGCACACCAAATCTCACAGCAATCTGAGATTTTTGCTCGACCCTACTTCCAATGCCTCTACAATCACTATCCAAGAGAGAGAGTAGAGGAATGGGAGAGCTTCTTACCCGTTGCTTACTTGCTCGAACCTTGCTTCTTCTCATCCACTTCAGCCTTCAAAACAGCCTCTCTCAGTGGCACGGCTCTTATACCATGTCAAGAATCGCATGGTGGGGAGACTTGCTTGAGCTGCTGCACCAAACACACACTGTATACACAAGAGGAAGCTCACTCGAGCACAATGTTAACCCCAACACGAAGAAAGCAAAAAGAAGTGGAAAAGACGCAGGGCAAAGGCGGAAAAAAGCTAGCCCGACTGAAGAAAGAAAAGGAGAAAATGCCAAAAGCGCAAGGGCAACCTTAAAAGTCCAAGGCAAAGGCAAAAGGGAAAATGCGCATTTTAAACTAAAAATGCGCACCCTGAAATCTTGTAAAAGAGCGCCGGGCTCTCATCCGTGCAATTTGTAAATGTAGACGGGCGGTGGAAAGGAATCTAGGAATAGAGAAGGACAATGGGAAAAAGGGCCTAGGCTATGGCCATGTAAAAAAGGGAAAAAGGGGATGACCGCCCAAAAGGGATTTAGGGTTTTGTATATAAAGTTGAAAAGTGAATGAGAAGCTCATTCTTGTGTGTGGCCAAAAGTAGCTCTCCTCTTCTTCTTCTTCTTGCTTGCTTGAGCTTGTGCTTGAGAGAGGGATTGTGAGAGTGTGAGGGAGTGAGTGTGTGAGGGTGAGGGACCGAGGAGGAGAAGCTCTCCATCTTCTCCTCTCTTCTTCTCTTCTCTTCTCTTCTCTTGTCTTTCTCGCGGCAATGGAGCTTGGAGCGTGGAGCTTGAGGATGGAGCTTGCTTGAAGCTTGCACTTGGATCGTGGAGCTATCGGAGTGCGTGGGAGAGGAGGTAACTCGAACGGCACGGAGGTAAGCTCACTACACCCGTAGGTATGGATGGCGCGTCGGTTATGTGAGAGGTAGCCATTAGTGCTCAGCTTGGAACGCTTGAAACAATAAGCGGTATGTGGGTCTTGGCGGTTGAGTGAAAGCACCCACATTTTGGTTCCGTTGCCAAGACCAACCGATTCAAGCCTTGACGCTTGCACGCTTCGAATCGAGCACTGAAGTAGGGTTTTCCCCGAATCGGTGCTTGAGGTAGATAGGTAGGAAGCAAGGGGGTTGAAGATGGTATTCAATCTCCTTGGCAAGTAGGTTTTTGCTTTCTGAGATTTATGTTGTGGAATGGAGTAGTGTAGGTATTTACTTTGTGTTTTGGATGCATTTAGGATAGGAAAAAACAAAGAAAAAGAAACAAACAGTAGGGTGTTCTATTGTTGTATAACAGGCTAAAACAGGGAAACAGGGGACCAGATTCAAGTTCTGGGTGAGAGAGGGACAGGGAACTAGCTGTGAGGTTCTGCAGTGCTGGGAAAGGACCTTAAGAGGCGTGGGAGGCCAGGACAGACCTCATTTCCTTGGTTTGCCTTGTGTGAGAGAGAGAGAGAGAGAACTTCTGGTTCACAGGGCGAGGAAGCACTGCCTCGATTTCTAGGCGCCAGTGATTCGTGCTGCTCCAGGTGAGTCTGGTGTTTTCCAACAAGTGCCCTGATCAGATCTAGAAAGTCTATGGTGATTGTGTGCACCAAACAATGAGGAGGGGACAAACGCTCGGGAATCACGCCCGCCGCCGACGCACTTGGACCAACTCGCTGTGGTCTGATTCCTAGAATCGGACCAACTCGATCGGACGTGCCACGTGGCACTCGGACCAACCCGTCCAATTTTAAGAATCGGACGCTCGGACCAACGTGTCCGACTCGGATGCTCGGACCACTCGGACGCCTTGACTCGAACACTCAGAGAGTCCATAATCGGACCACTCACAATTGGACCAAGCCGTCCGAGTCCCAGAATCGGACCATCCTGTCCGATCCGATTCCCAGAATCGGACCACTTGAAAATCAGACCGCTTTTTGATCCTACTCCTAGAATCGGATGTGACCAAAATCGGACCACTAGTCCGATCGGACCCACCCAAAATCGGACGTCCGATTCTGATAATCGGACTCTTGAAAATCAGACATCTTAGAATCAGACCAAAAAAACTGTCAAATCGGACAGGTATCCAGAACACAAATTCTGACGCATCTAAACCCCGACATTGACCCCAAAGGCTACGTAGAGCTAAAGGCACATCACAGATCCATAACCGGGCTAAAATTTAGAGCACGTAGTTCAAAATTTGGCTATAAACAGTCCTCCAAATTGCATATGGTGTCTACCGTAACGGCCCTGCGGGCCGGGGGGATTGCCCCCCGGACCCCCGCAGAGGGGGCTCTGCCCCCTCCGCACCTCCCCCGAGTAGGTTGGAGAGAAAACGCGTGCCGCGATAGGCCTTTCAAATTGGACCCTAGTGAAGTAATGGCTCTACACCAGGATGGAGTCTCACTTGCAATAGAGCAACCAAAATCCCATACCCGAACAGAGAGAAACAGAGACCCTAGAACATCAATGGGCCAATCTAGCCATCAAGGGCAAAAAGGCCACACCATGAGAACACAAAGACATTGTGTTCAAACCATGTCTAGTCAGAGCAAAATGCAACTTCAGCAAGCTACAAATGCGAAGATGACTAGACGTGACACTCTTGACGAGAGATGTACCTTGAATAGCACTGCACTGACGATCCAAGACAGCAGTGGAGAATCCACATCTGGTCGTTCAGTCGAGAACTTGAGGGCATTTGTCAGAAGGCTTAAATTTACAAGCCAGGACCCAAAAGATGAAGACATAGTACCACTTGCTTATCTTAGGGTCAAACTCACCACAAAAAGAGAGCATACTATCGATGCTCTGATTGATGAAGGAGCAAATTTTAACATCTTGACCTATGAATCATGGACCCTACTAGGCCAACCAGAGCTCACACTAACTAGTGCAACTCTTAGCCCTTATGGGGGACACCCACAAGCACTCATAGGGAAGTGCAAAATCCTTGCGACAATTGAAACGGAAAGCTTGCCTATCCTATTTCATGTTCCTCCAAAAAGTGCTAGCTACAGGAAAAAAACCCTCCTAGGAAGACCCTTCAAAAGGGCGACCAAATGTGAGGCTGACTATGTGGCACAGAGGATACACTTGACACTACCGGGTGTGAGGATAGTCACCACCTTTAGCAAGGGTGACCTCATCGAACCTCAAGGGAAAGGCAAGGAAGGTGCTGACGTAACAGTCAAGCCTACTAACGAGGGCAAGGACTTGTTGGAAGAGTTGATACAAGCACAGGTCGAACAATGAGGACCAGAGTGAGGCCATGCTTGAAACAAAAAGGTCAAGAGACAATGCCAAGGACGGGCTTTGGACTTACAAATATCATAGAAGACCCCAAAAGAAGCCCAAGCCGTATAGACGGAGGCATCGATGGAGAGCCAGCACAACGCCACGATGGATAGCCAAGGCGTTGCTTCAGGCTCAAGGGTTTTATCCATGCAACCAATGGATTTGGGTGCCAAAACCCCTTGCTAAACCTCCCTGGTCGACTGAAGGCCAGAGTGCATCAAAAATAACGAAGCACAGGAGGAAATCTAAGAGAAATTCTAGGTCTCGAGGCAAGAAACCAAACATGAGTGTTCGAAAGAAAGAGCCTCAACCTAGCATGCTTAATAAGCAGATGTCATATGTAACCGTTGAGCGTGCACAAAAGTCATCAGTGCCCAATGAGCCTTTGATTTCCCAAGGGGAGAACAAACATCATAGGCACAACATTGCTCATGGCAAGGCTACTCGCTCAACAAAGAAAATGGCACAATCATCTAATAGCCTTGAGAAAATCATTCAGCTAGTGGCACATCTACCTAGGAGTCCTAGATCTCCTACGCCCTCTTCTCCCAAACAGACACAGGAAGCACTACAGCAGTTGTCAAGGGCGACTACCCAATTTCAATTTCTATCTTCATCTAGGCTTTCAATCGTCAAAAAGGTGGGACATGATGCCATCTGTAGCTCTCGACCCAAGGATATGCCTGAGCTACCTAATGCGACTAGATCAGCTTATGTTCGATCTACACAGATGAGTGCTCAAAGGCCAACAAAAGACACAACCACTTCTGATCGTCCTAGGGACTTGACACCGCAATCCACCAAGGGTAGCCAGCCCACCAAACTAGCTGCTACTACTTCCAATCAGGGACCAGAGCAGTCACAGCCCTTGGCTGTGACAACGCCCCTTGTGGAACGTGTCCTTAGTAGTTTACCTGTGGAGGAGGTGTCACAACCAAATCCCTCAACAACTCCAGCACTTTCAAAGTGCCTAAAGCCTAGGACGGAGGAGTCGAACACAAGGGGGTTGGTTGAAAAGCTAGACTCTCCAAAAAGAGCGGCAGTTGTGCCCTCACAACCGGGCAAGGCTATTCAGCAAACCACGGCTATGTCCCATAAGGACACACTAGAGAAGGGAAATGCTAAGGCCCGACCAAGCACATCAACGGTCGATATAGCCCAGGGTCCTGACTCGTTGAGAAAAGCACCTTCATTGACCAAGAAAAAGAGGAGAAAGCAGAGAAAGCAGCAACAGATGCACGTGGTTGTGGACCCCAAGAACATTGAAACGAAGGGCACTAAAGAGCTGATGAATAAAGCATCGAGTCCATCCACCAATGAACCCACTGATGCCTCTCCTAATAGCGGTGAAACCTCAGACACATCTATGTGCTCTGACAAACCAAAGCAACAGTTGCCATCAACAGTTGCTTGCAACACTCTATCCACTGACAATAGAACTCACATTGATCAATCAAGAGTGGATACAATGCTGTCACAACAGGGTGACAAATCTGTACCAGTCACATCCGAGGAGAACCATGACAAAATAGCAGCAAAACCTCAGGAGAACCGTGAGAACCCCAAGAGCATAAGAAATCCTAGCGTTGACCAATCTTGCTCATCTAGACCTGAGCCCCCAGCCATGCTAAAGCCTAAGGAAACTCTTAGGACTTTGCATGAGATAGCAACCGAGCAAGCCCTCATTGAACATAGAAGTGTCACAGAATGCTTAACTGAGTTGGAGGCTAAGCTTAAAGTGGTCACACGAGTCTACGTCCTTGCAGACATGGGCACGATCCCCAAGGAGCAGCTTGGAGATTACTTGACCTTTCCTCTATCATGGGAAGAACAAGAACATCTTAATGGGCACTACGATAGGCTCCTACATGAATAGATACGACTCATCCCTGACGAGGAGGCTGACGAACTACGCTTAACCATCACGTTCAATGAAGTGCTCTGCCGACCGAATCTCGTAGACATAGAGCTAGTAAAGTGACTGTCAGCAGGCCAGAGTCAATTTGAGCAGCGTTGGTGCGAAAGCCGCGTTGTAATGGCCAAACTAGGGGCTCAGATCATGACAGTCTCTGAGGAGCGATTGGCCAAATGGCGATCCCAAAGGGACCCAACCTATGTGGCACCAACTTCCCTTCGAGTACTCACTGACATTCGGGGTACGGACTTAGTTGGGACTAGGCTTCAGGGCCCTTTGATTGATAAGGTTCTCACTGAGGAGGAGTTACATATTGCCAGTAGACTCGGTCAAGGTTCCATGCTACTCAACGTGGCAAAATATCTATCAGTATTAAGTCAGCTGCCACGAATACTAGATACGTGTGCCATGCTCCAGTACAACCCCGAGTTCTACACTTGGTTCTTATCCTCGTGATGTGACATGGATTCATAGATATGTATATAAGTAAACACTGATTTTTGTGTCACCATGTATAAACAATATCAACACACACAAGCAATGATAGTCAAGCATAGGGAGGAGAGTTGGGTTGGACAGGCTAAGCTCCTCAGATCCTCCTCTCATTACACTTTTGAAAGTCGTGTGACCAGCCCCACCTCCAAGTGAAGGGCATGCAACCCATATTGCTGCCATAGGAGGCCTTGACCAACAACTCTGATGGTGTAGACAGGGTGTAGTCCCTTCCTATGCACCTTCTTCCCTTTTTGGTCTATCCTTCCAAGGATGTACCCTGTCCCACTCCACGACAACCAGTCCACGCGACTTAGCATAAACTAATATCCGCTAATGACTAGAGGCAACGCGAACATCAGCATGGGGACCATTCCTCTACAACAATCACCGCATGCCTCACCCCTCCCCTTCTTGTCATATGCGCTTCATAAACCACACTAAAATCCCTTCCATGCAAACAGTTGTACCTTGTATCAAGGTTTAACCCTTGAAGTGCATCTTGCAGGTTTCCTTTTGCGGCGGAATGCATGGAGGATCATGGAGATCTAGCATGCAAAGACGCTCTGCGCACAAGGCGGGAGCATGTGGCATGCGCCCCTCCACCGGAGTGCTATGTGCCCACCATCAAGAGATATGCCAAGAAGCGAGGCCCTAAGCGACATTGCCCAGGGCGAAGGCCGAAGAATCCTCGAGTCAAGAAAGTCGAGACTCGGAACTCGCAACAGGTGGCAGCACTAGTGGTGCACACTCCCAGCTCCCGCTCGGGCCCCAGATGCTCAAAGGCAGAAAGGGCAGCTCGAAAAAGAGAAGAATTTAATGAATTATTTAAAGATATTCTAGAGACGGTAGTAGGCCAGGATTACACCATTCATGTCCCGGCCGACATGTTCCCTACTCACCCCCACGGGAGCCCCACACCAGCAGAGCCCCAATCACCTAGCCATCCAAACTCGCCCCGCCTCGTACAAATTGAGTAGCCCATAATGCATAAAGGGCTTATCAAATGATAACTGGCCAAGACTTTTGGTTTTTAAATGGTTAAGTATTCCCGACTTGTTAAGTGTTTACATGTTCCTGACTTATATGAACTTATCATATCTGCGTTTAATATACTCTACGCCTTTAGCAAAAGAAAAGGCTAATCAAGCGCAGGTGATAAATGTCTAGTCAACACCATAGAATTCAAATGAGTGATGTCTCCTTGCATTGCACTGGTTTATTATAGTTGCGGCATACACAATGCATATGCTCTCATGAAGCAACAAGTGGATGCAAGATAATACAGGTCCTTGTGCGAAAGTGTTCAATGCTCAAATCACCGCAACACCCACAACCCCACAACGAGCCGCGGAAAAGCCACGCTGCCGAAAGCACCCTTGCCAACCGCCCACAAAACATTCCTAGGCCATGCCCCCTTTCTGGGTCAAGCTCTATAGTTGGCTCACGGCAGTCGTTACCTCAATTGTACCCACATCACATGTGCCGCAAAAAGGGTTGCAATATCTCAAGTGTATCTCCCCCTTTCGCCAACTGCTTCTCTAACAACGAGGCTAGGGCACCATCATCATTGTACTATTCATTTTCTGAGCCTTCGAAGCTTGACATTTTCCAACCCATTGGAAGGCTGATAACCTCAAAATATTGTAATGGTTGTACTCAGGCAAAAAAAAAAAAAAAAGCAAAGAAAAGAAAAGAAAAGGAAAAGCATGGAAAAATAAGAAGCACCCACGATCACAGCACAGCACCTAGGGGTCCTCAAATTAGGTATGTCTCGTGACCTTGGTCGACCGGCTTCGTCCCTAGTCCCCTAGCCCCTTACACTCACCCACAATTGTTCAGGGCACATCAAAGGCAGGACATACCTGGGGAACTTGTCTCGCCTAGGGTTAGACCTGTCACCCTGACCCACTTGCACAATTTTCTTTTGCATTTTGCCTTCGTAGCATTGCAATCAGTGGTGATAAGCACCGCATGATTGGCCATGAAAAGTACACCGTACTCATCAAGCAAGTCCAATAGTTTCCAGCTACTGAAAGTGCGGTGTCCTTGTATTCCATTATGCTACATCGTGCAGTCACAATGCAGTCACAATGCAAAGGATGTCTCATATGCCTTCACGCGTACTCCTTCTCCACATGGATAACTTTACTTCATCCACGAATTGTTATGAGAAACTAGTTTGGTTCGTTTCCTTAGATTGATATTACACTTTCCTTGACTATATTGAAAGACACATACCAATACTCATGCAATTAGCTTTATACATTCACCGAATCCCAAGTATCAAATGGCAACAAGCAACAACCAACCAAACAATGAAACAATGGCCAACTATTTGATTCTTACATTTTTAGTTTTGTGTTTTTTTATTTTTTATCAATTCCCTTACTTCAATGCAAATACAACCGAACAACTATGACAAGCATGTAAAGTTTCAATCCATAATAGTTGATACAAATTGTTCACATAAGACAAGTTTGAGTTTTGAGTTTTTGTCTTGCCTTTTGTGTTTTGAGTGTTAGTTACAACTCATTTCAGTAACAATCTATCACCTTGTCTCTCTACACTTTCCTCTAACTAACCATACATCCTTCTCTCCAAACCAATAAACTAAGAACACAATACTAGCTTGGAGGTGTACTGAACTCACCAACTTACCTTTCCTTGTTGACGTAGTTTGAAATCTGGAACACTCAAATATGGTTTCAAAACCCAAGAAACATGATCCCATGTTGTCATTCCTTTCCATCCCACCACCAAGCATACCAACAAGTAGAGAAGCTAGTAGAGAATAAGAAAAAGATCTGAAGTTTTCAATAAAGAAGTAGAGAATGTAATTTTGGTGGAGAAGAAAGAAGCCATAATGGTTTTTTGTTACATGCTTAGTTACAATTGGTCTAGAGCCTAGGATTTCTTAGCTCCTATTTACTCTCCTATATAGGAGGTACAAAAGATTTGAAACTTCTTCCAAGAAATAGAAAGAAAGAGCTTTTGAAATGTAGAGTTCTTATTGAGTGGGATGAAACCAAAGATTCATCTACAATAGAAATAGGGTAAAGGATCTTCAAGAGTCAAGAGTTTCTTGAAATCCATCTTTACCTTTTCTTTGTTTAATTTGTAACCATTCTGTAAATCTCTACTTTGCACAAGAGTTTAGATCTCCCTCTTTCCTTTTTTGGGTAACCATTTGTATGGTTTTTGCCAAAGATGATATATTACATAATGTTGTGTATCTATGCCAAATTTGTTTATAAAACTATTGAAAGACCTCTAATAAACTATTGAATCTTCCTCTTCCATGTCTTGTGTATCTGAATTATTTTGTTCTTGCCTGATAATCAAATTTTTTTCATGCCTTGGGTTAACCAATAGATAGGCTTTCATATTATTTGATGAAATATGGAGCAGGGTTGTATAAAATATACTGCATAGCTAAAAAATAAAGAGAGTTAGTTAAAAATATTATATAAGTTAGACAAGTAAATATAATAATTTTTTACTATATAGTGAGTGAAGTGTTGATTATCCCAATCTTCTATCATTGCCCTTTTTTAAAATTTCAATTGTTCTTTGAAGTCTTTGAGATCATCATCTTTCCAATCAATTTTATCACAATAAAAAATATTTTATCTAGTGTCTAAACTTTGGCTTTTTTGTTTCGAGCCTATCCATTATCAACGTTATCCTTAACTACATTGTGTAGGGATTTTTATTGATTGTGTTTAATGATTGAACCCCCATTTTTAGAGTTTATCTTGCCAAGTTTTCCATGAAAGCTAAGGAACATTCTAGCCTTCACCCTACCAATAGATGGCCTTTTGAGGACACAATTTTTCAATCTTTGTTATAGCTTCTTATCTAGCTAATATGGGTTTTAACTTCCAAGCAAACCCTGTGTAAAGATAAACAAGCCTTTTAATTATTATGCAAACTTCATGAAGTGTATATATATGAGCATTGGCCAAAAGAATATCTAAAACTTGCTTGAAGTGTCGGTCTTTGATATACCTGGAGAGGGCTCTATTTTAATTGCTTGAGCTCAACTATGCAATTGGGGACATGCAATATAGGCATGGATATCTGGAGTTTTCTCCTTTAGACACATTGCATATGCACTTGAGTCTCCTCAAGTCACCAACTATGTGTCATTTGACCTTGTAGTTTTCAAATCCCTCAACAAATAGCTCTTCTCTTATTGGCGCTTAAATACATTAGGTATCGAATTTTGATACAAAACCCAATATAGTATATCAAAATCATCCGTGCCTGCTTCAAAAGCTCCTGATCGCCAAATTTATGCTCAACTTGAATACTAAATGGCATTGAATTAGTGGAATGACTTGATGGCAGTGCTCTATTCATCAAGGTAATGAATCCCCTTTCTAATTTTGTACACTTTAAAATCTCACTTTCATCAAGTTTAATCACAAGCCTAGCTATTCATTGTGCCTCTTCTAAAGACAAATCATAAAATCTGATCATCAAACATTGTAGGCTAAGAAGATGAAGGAAAATGCTGTTAAATTTATAGAAAATAACCTCTTTCTTGTCACTCTTGAAGCTCGTCTTGATATGGAAAGGCCTACCCAAAGCACCCATCACTTTAGCTCTAACTCTTCATCTGATAGTCTTCACCACAGATGACTTTGGAAGTAAACAATTGTGTAGCTAGCCTTGTTTCATATTTGATTGCATTAGCAAAAAAATTTGTGTATATGCATCTCAACTAATACCGATACTATCCAAAATCTTATGCACTAGCTCAAAATCTAAAGAATGATGCTTAATAAAATAATCCAACCATTGTCTTTTTACTTTTTTTAATTTCTTCTTCTCAAGAATATCCTTTGGGATTGTTGGAGAAAAAGATGATAATAAAACTAAGATTTCCTAAAGCACCTCTCTCACTTACATTTAGCTAAAGAAGAGACCTAAACAAAATCAACAGCATAACTCAAATACTATTATAAGCAAAGCTGCATTCAACATTGCTTGAGTAAAAAGGTATACCTTGCTGCTTGGATTCTTTTACGACAACCACCTTCTCCTCATTTGAGATTCTCAATCAATATTCTTGAGAGTTCTAAGAACATCCTTCTCTATAATAAGATTAAGCGTATAACCTAAAAATCCATCATAACCATCACCAATAAACTGCATTAATGAAGTTATTAAGAAAAGGAGTACTATTTTTCATAAGATCTTTGGGATATAACCTTCCATCCAACCAAAGATCAAGATTTTTATTTCCTTCAAATTGAAACATGTGTTTCATGGACTCTAAAACAATGTTTTGTTTTGTTCTTTTCCTAATTGATTCATACTCACATTCTAGCTCAACGTGAAGATGATAGAGAGCTCTTTTATTAGTGTTACAAAGATAATTGGATGATTCTAGTTTCCTCTTTCCCTTATGGGCTTTCCCAAACAAAGAAAATGTGCCTCCTTTTGCGAGCAATCACAATGGTCTCCTTATCCTTTGCAAGCGTGTATATTTATTTATTTATATTTATATATATCACCAATTCCTTAGGGCTACGCTTCTCCTATTTTCCTTTCTTTGGTTGCATCATTGGCATGTGAGTGGCTAATTTGCAATATATATATTACTATCTATCAATTTTAATACAAATCTCTTATTTGATTATTTCTAGACACTATTGGCTTATCCTAATCATATGTGCTATCATCATCATCAATGGTCTCTCCATGGGCTATCATCCATTATAGAAGTCTCTCTCTAGTTCTCTTTGTCTTGTAAGTGGTCCTCTCCTTGTGTGGTAAAGACTAAGCCCCCAAATCTCTAGTCCATAGAGGAGTATTGTGGCAACCAATGTATCAAAAAGCCATAGTTTTGTGTGTGGTTCCTGGAGTTGTACATGTGCACATTGTTTCTCAAGTGCTCCCACTGTTTGCAAAATCTCATGCTCGCCTAGATTCTACTACCTCTCACATGGAATATTGTGTCTCTTTAAAGATTGCATCTCCCCAATTTGAGCTCGCAATCAATCAATAATATCTAGTCTATCCGCTCTATCTATGTCTATCATCTAATCTACCTTCACACAGTCAACTATCCCACTTCCTTTAACCTCTCTTGCATTATTCTCTCAATTTATTCCATAACCCAACATTCATCCAACTAAATAGTATAACTCCATTGACATCTTTCCAACTTGAGATCACAATGAATCAACAATATGAATAAAGGAAAGGAGCTACACATTGATCAGAGGGTGAATATGCTCTCTTGTTCAAGTAGACACAATGTGCCCATACTAATCCTCAAGTTTTGTAGCACTACAGGGACATGAGATTGAAGCACCTAGACTTCTAGGTGGATGGGACAATCTATTCAATTGTTCCCCTCACCAATAGCCCTTCTACTTTGTTTTAAATAATAAACTTTCTAGTATATGCACTAAAAATTTGATTGGTTAGATGAGACATGTCAATGACTAAGCATTGGTGTGTAGTACAAGCTATCAAACAACTATAAAGGCCTATCACAACTTCATCAATGCACATCAACTCCAAATTTAGTAGCTAGTAGAACAAGTTATGCAACTCAAAAAATTAATCAAATAAGCACAATGGAGGATACTACTCGTGATCTTTGCATCATGTATGAGGGGACAAAGTGATGATTATAAAGTCTAAAGAAAATCAATAGTAAGTTGACATAGAAGTACATAGAAAAGAGAGAACCAATCAATCAATTGATTGAAAACAATCAATGGAAGCAACATATCAAGGCTTCCATGGTTGCTCAAAAGGAAACACCAAGTGCGGGAGAGCTTAGGTCACCCACTCACAAATTATTAAATTCAAGCACATTGAAGATTCTTTGAGCAACCCAAAGTTCAAGGCTATAAAGGAGAAGGTGATTGAGTCAACATTGAAAAATGTTTGGAATGAGTTCTCCGCTATGGATACACAAGTTATTTGTGATAGGGCTAGCACTAGCACATAAACTTACTCCAAATTGTTCAAAGGTTGTAAAGGTGGATTTGGTCATGTGTGAAAGAGAAATAGAATTATAACTCTTTCTAGACTTTCTAAGTTAAAAGAGGCTCAAAAGGTACTCAACATAAAGGTTTTGAAGCTCATAAGAAATATTATGCATGTTACAAGTATGGAAACATTAAAGCTAAGGACAATAAACACATATGATGTTAAGTTGGCAAAGCTTAGTAATTATTATTTGGATCTATTTAAGGTGCAGTCTACACTAGAGATGTATCATAATACGATTGTTGAAGAATATGGTGGCAAACTTCAATTCAATATAAAAGTAGATAAATCTGAGCTTATTAGATGAGCAAACCTTGAAAGAGTTAGTGTCACTTTAATGAATGAAGCTTTACAATTTGACAAAAACAACCCAAGGATTTTTAATGTTCAATCAAAGCGCCACATAATACAACTTGCTATGTTTGACGTTCCCAAGGAACTATTTGAGGTGCTACATGTCTTTTTCATATACATAAGTATTCCACACACCATTGATTGTCAAGAACTATTTGAGGTGATATACCTCTTCTTCTTATACACAAGTATTCAAGACACCAATGATTGCCAAGAACAGGTTAAGTTTTTTTGAACATTTTCATTCATGTGTGCTATATGCTTTTTTAGCATATCTGTGAGGACATGGGCCATACTTTACAAAAAGGGAAGCACTAGACTCTGATCCATATAAGGGATGGAAAATTCACATTGAATAGCACACATTACTTATCAAAGAAAGACCAATCATGTCAAAGGGAAAATGACAACAATCCAATGATCTAATTACTATCTTGGTGGTACAAGATTATGTTGGCAAATGAATAGACATAATTGAATCACATCATGTCACTAAAAGAGCATGTTAAGATAAATCAAGTACTAAAGAGAACAATACTAAGTGGCTAGAAATAAAAAAGATGGCAATAAATTGATTTGAAAATAGCCAAGATATTAAGATAAAGAACGTGTTCGGTGTGAACATACTTTATACTTCCACACACACACACACACACAATGTGTGTGTGTGTGTGTGTGTGTGTGCGTGTGTGCGTGTGTGTGCGTGTGTGCGTGTGTGTGTGTGTGTGTGTGTGTGTGTGATTCTTAAAGTTTAAGCACTATATTTTAGGGTTTTACTCTCTACCTTATTTACTAAGTTTTCAAATATAGTGCTATGTAGGGCAGATGGCTAGACCCAAGGTAAATGCAAAGAAGCTTCCACTCAAAGTGTCATATTGTGTTCACCTCAATGAAGCATCTACTAGCTCAGATGTAGGCTTTGACAATACTACTTCTTCTCAGTCCCCCTGCCCCTAGCCTACGATCCTCAAGCTTGTGCTTCAAAGAGGTCCTTCTCTTGGTTAGTCTTTGTTAGCTCTCTTTCTGAGTATATCATCTCAGTTTACTTAGACCTATATACAAATTTTAAATATAAGGTTTCTAATATAAGATAATACCATGTGCATGTAAGGATGTGACTTGACATGTAGATCCAATTTCAGAGTTAATGACTGCCTTCGTAGAATTTAAGGTCTAGCCAAGTAAATATAGCAATTTCACATATGGTATTGTGATTCTAAGTATCTTGAAATAGCACTAAACATAGAAAATCACTTACACAAGGGCAAGGGGAAACCATCCATATCATTTGATTTCAAAGGATATCTTTAAAAACCCCTTTACTTATATGTTATAATGCAATAAAATGATGCATTCTTCTTAAGAAACTTTCGTATTTTTTCAAGTTCCAATTTAAAAATCCCTTTTATAAATGTAATCAAATAGCTTATCCACATTTTGTCAAATAAAATAGCCATTCTATTTATCACATATGGTACACTTACATTTTTTCAACTGCACTATCAAGGTCAATTATAAGGTAATTATGCTGTAGTTATAAAGTGGAAAAGAGAGATGCATGACTAATGTAATTATTCCAATCACACACACACACACACAGAGGTGAGAATTGGATAAATCATACTAAAGAATAAAATATGTGCATCCTAGAGGATGTGCACATTTAGAGAGGATGGATGTCATGTGGTAAAGGCAAGACAAAAAAATACTAATATGGCTCAATTAAAGTGACCTTGCTTGAGGTACATTGCACTAAGGCTTTACATGAAGACATAGGATGCTTTAAGACTATGTGTAAAATTATGAGTGCATGAAGATTAAGAGGGGGAATTAAAATTAGGTAAAAGTAGGATTTTTGTGGGCACCAAACAATGCATAAACAGAGAGTGGAGAGAGAGTGCAAATTTCAACCTGTTTGTGGACACCATATACATGGATACAAGCAACTTCATGGAAAGAAGAATCATGGATTGCATGTGAAACAATAGGGGGCTATTGCTTTAACCTTCGAGGGGGCTACTCTTTTGGGTTGAACATGAACAACTTTGGGCTAAAGGGAAAAATAAGGTAGATTTAGATAGTGACAAAATGGGGCAACATACATGTTGAAATAGGAGCTTTCTAGGGACTGAAATGGGGAACAACACTCCTAGACTATGTGGGTTGCTTTGTGGCTATGAAGGCCTACTCTTTGAGGCCTGAATAGAAGAAGAATAGAGCTAGAAATAGGGAAAAATAGAGCGTCTGAAATAAGGGAAAGTACACATACATTGCACCACTTCACCAAGAGAGGTGAAGGGACGGATCAGAAAACTCTCTTCACTATTCAAAGGGACCATTCATAGAGAAGAATAGAGTATTCTAAGTGATGTTTTGAACTGTATAAAGAGAAATTGTTGGCTGCTTTGAATCAAGGACAATTAACTGCTATCCTAAATCTTAAAAGGGGTATTTGGGGATGAATTAGAGCATTGTCCATAGCCTCCTTCAAACAAAATGCATAGGTTGTTCATGAGTAAAATGTGTGTGTGTGTGTGGAGAGAGAGAGAGAGTTCTATCCCCTCATCCCCCTTCACCTTGTTATAGTTTAGGAGCATTGAGACCTCAAAGAGGCATGTTTGCAGTCATGCTCAAGTAGAGAATGTTGTGTTACATGTTTGCACACATATAGAGAATAACTAGAGAAAAGCACCATGTGTCAAGGCTTGAGGAAGCTACACCCTCTACTTTGTAGAAAAAAGACCATTTGCATTCAATAAAGGTTTTGCTTCAAGTATACAATGTAATTCAATGACATTCAAGAGGGCACCAATTAGAGATAAAATTCATAAGTGTTTTTTTCAATAATATTTAAAAAGTATATCAATAATCCAACCATGTGGTCGAAATTTGCTAGCCCAAATCAAGTTATGTAGACTCAAGAAAGTGAGTCAACCATTTCCACCATAAGTGCTTCAATTCTAGACTCCAAGAAGTTATTCTTGGTTACGTTGCCTCAACGGTTACACCCAGCCAAAGCTAGATCTATTTGTAATTAAGTATGTTATTGATCAGCATTATTGGTTATCATCGTATTTCATATTTCATAAGGGACGGAGAGAGACGAATCTCGCAATGGTATTAGAAATGGATAAAGGGTGACCGACCAAGTAGAAGATGCAAGCAAAAGAAGCTCATTAAGTATGTTATTGATCAGCATTATTGGTTATCATCGTATTTCATATTTCATAAGGGACGGAGAGAGACGAATCTCGCAATGGTATTAGAAATGGATAAAGGGTGACCGACCAAGTAGAAGATGCAAGCAAAAGAAGCTCCTCAATGATATCTGAATATCAATTATCAAGCTTGGCTGGATTAGCCGGGAGTCGAACCCACAATCTATCGCATTAACCAGAGCATTCACTCTACCACTTGAGCTAAATCTCCATTTTGACAATTCTATGCTCTTTTATAAAAATATATATATAAATTATGAACTTTAATTCCTATCCTAAAGATATGCAAAGTGTGTGCGCCACTCAAGGTAACATGTTTCTACCACGAACTTCAACTCTTAAAGTGAAGGTGGAAAAACCGTCTATTTCGATACAAGTTGTAGAGCGTGCAATGAAACATGTGTTCTGTGAATGGCTTCTATATCATAATACCAACAGGTGCCCACTAGCAATGCCCTTCTGCTTCCTAGAAGAGCACCCCACACTAATTTTAACTCCCAAGGGCAAGTTTGCAATAATTATCCACCATACCACTATACCATTGTAAAAGCATAACGCCCTACCAAGCAGCACTAACAAAGATCTATCTCTTCTTCCTTTAACACCTCTTAAATATACAAGGTTCAGTTAATGTCCCTAGCATCCATTTTCCTCATTTATCTTTGAAAACGAAAATTATTTGTCATTTTCTAACTTTGAAAAATTGTGCTATGTATTTCTTTTGTTCAAAATAGTCTTTCTTTGAGGCTTTTTGCATTTTTAAATTCATTTACAATCATGCCACTGTTATGGCATCCATGGTCACATCATTTTAGTTCAATTTTTAACACTTCATTAACTCCTTTGTATTAAAATCATGATTTAATCTTTCATCTCAATACACTTCATTAACTTCATTTATGTTCATACTATTTACATGTACATATTTATTTCAACGTCCACAAGTTGTGTGTTATTTTGCAACTTTTCCATTTCTAATAGCTTTCAAGTTTGGGAGTGTCTTCTAATAACATATTTGCATTTCTAATAACAACGGTATGTTTCTTCTACACTAACTCAACTTTGATCTAGGGAGCCGACTATCTACTTATAAGGTGTTCAAATCCCCATTGTCCTCATTTTTAAGAGCTTGATTGACTCCTTTGTACCACACCTACACAACTACAATAAGCATGCCCTTCACCCACCACCATCCCTTCACTACCCCATTGTTGTAGGTTATCATCCTTGCCCGCAACGTGCCCCCCCCCCCCCCCAAAAAAAAACAAACAAACAAACAAAAAAAGGGACTTTGGCACCTTTCTCCCCAAGATAAGACTTGTAAAACATTGGTATCTAGTACAATTTCAGCCTATCTTAGAGAACAAGTTGCTAGGAATGGCTTTCATGCAAAAGTATTGCCTCATGCGGAATCTATGTTATCAAACTAAACTTTCTTCAGTATTGGCTCGTATAGAATCAATGTTATCAAACCAACATTTCTCTCTTGGTGGAAAGGAAAAAAAGATTTCCCTCATTAAATAGAGTGGTGTTTGCAACTAATGTTGTTTTTTATCCTTTTTGCAAACCCTTTTTGGAACAAGTACATTGGTGCTCTCCTATAATTATTGTAAAGGTAAAAGAGGTAAGGGTACAACTAAAGTAAGAAATATTGTATTCTAGTACCATGAATGTCTAAAATTAGTAATTGAATGGACCAACCTTACAAGTCAATGTCATTCAAAACATGCTTCTCACCTTGAAATCAATGTTTATACCTAAGCTAAATAGTATATCCACAAAGACATTCTATCAAATAAATTGTGCACATAACAATTATGACAATGAAAGGTCAAAATAATGAAAGCTAGAAAATTGAAGGTCCAGGGTCAATATTAATGGAAGGTCACAACACCACCTATAAAAGGAGGCTCTAAAGACATGATAATTGCAGGATTAAGAGAGCTACAACAAAACAAGAACACACAGGAATATTTACAGGGAAACCGTAGATTATTCTTAGTCAAATAAGGAACATAGTGATAATATATCAATGAAAAAGGTTTGACTTTTCCAGATGTCTCTCAATACAATTTTGTTTCTAATTTCACTGCATAACACCATCATCCAGCAATAGTGGGGTGTTCATAAGAATACTAACAACTTGCCAAATTCACACATTGAATGAAAAACTCATCATACAAAGATGAGACCCATTGGCAAGCCTGCAGTCTGATTAGGGTCTTTGCACTCTCACGAAGTAGCACATGGCCTGTGCAGCACATGTAACTCAAAACACTCCATTTGTTGCGAATTGTCCCATCCAGTGTTATTGGGAAACGGGAGAGCAAGCCTATTGGAAAGAGGCCAGGCCATTCCTGCAAGAGTTTCTTTTGGTGCTGCTGCATTAGTGACATTCCTGCTATCAACCTTATTGATGGGAACTCATTGGAGGAAAGCTCAAAAAGCAAGCAAAGCCCTGCTACAGCTGGATATACCCAGAAAATTCTGCACTTTTGTGCAGCATGAGTAGGGATAGTAAAGCTCCATTCCATGCCCCTATTACCCTGGGTGGGACAGGGCTCTAAGATATCAGCTCTGGAAAGCCTGAAACTGGCACATGAAAATTCTTTTTAAAAACCGCAAATATAAAATGTTCTTCTCAAATATGTTTGCAATGTTCTGCTTCTGGTAACTAAAAAAGTGCAATCTATGAAAATTGAGAACATACCTTTCTGTGCCAGCAGTCCAATTTCTGCTTCTGCTGATCTAATCAATCTCGGATCTCCTGAAGGATTCTGCGACCGTACAAAAACGTATGGAATGATACAAGACAGTCACATCCAATCCAAGTGAAAAGTCAAAAGGCTAATTGTATAAGTTACAGCTAATGCAAAGCAGATCTTTTTAGTTAATGAAATCAGAGAGCTTAAAAACTACCCACGCAAGCCAAGGAACTCAGACTAAAGCACACTCAACTCTAGGAGGATTAAGTATCTGCCAAGGCCTGCTGAAGGAGCACACAGCACACATATTTTGCTAAACTTGTCAGCCCTCATGGATATGGTATCACATCAAGATCATGGCCTGTTCAAAATCCACATATATATTCTCAAGATCCACCTGAAATCGGAAGAGGTTGTAGTCGTGTCAATTTCCATTAGCTTAAACGTTCAGCAGTTGATGCACTTACCCACATGGAAAGTTATTGGTGGTAGGATCCCCATAAAGGAGGGTCATGTGGCAAGGGTGTCAATGCAAAAGGATGAACAAATAGATGAGGGTAATTGCCGCAAGGAGTGTGGTAGCTTCTCAAGTTCTTGGGTGAGCAATGGAGTGTGGTAACTTCTCAAGTTCCATTAGCTTAAATGTTCAGCAGTTGATGCACTTACCCACATGGAAAGTTATTGATAGTAGGATCCCCATAGAGGGTCATGTGGCAAGGGTGTCAATGCAAAAGTATGAACAAATAGATGAGGGTAATTGCTGCGAGGAGTGTGGTAGCTTCTCAAGTTCCATTAGCTTACACGTTCAGCAGTTGATGCACTTACCCACATGAAAAGCTATTGGTGGCAGGATCCCCATAGAGGATCATGTGGCAAGGGTGTCAATGCAAAAGTATGAACAAATAGATGAGGGTAATTGCCACAAGGAGTGTGGTAGCTTCTTAAGTTCTTGGGTGAGCAATGGATGCTCACGATGCTCCATTTGATTAGGTAAATGGGAATCATGCTACACAAGCCACATGCCTGCAATGGCTTTGACCATTCCAAACACCCAACATATACACACAATGCTAATGCATAGGGGTGCTGCAATATGGTCATATTCATGCAACAAGGTGCCACTTGCATGGTGCCCTAATAGAGGAATTGTTCACTTGCCTAAGTGCCCGTTTACAATCAGAAAACATGTAATGGAATACAAGCAAGAGTAGATACAATAGGGAAGGAATACCGATGTTGGAGACAGAGAAGACAATGTTGAAATCCGAATGTATCATGTGGCAGCAGCAACATCAATGCTGAAGGAGGAGCTGATGCTAGCTATGGTGTCGGAACCTAATGAAGAAGAAGAAGAAGCACCTCAATTGCAAGAGTTGTCTACGAAACCACCACCGTGGTAGCATCAAGGGATGCCTAAAGCTCGACCATGGGAGGGGAAGCCTTCATGCTAGTTGAAGAGGCAAGGCTCAATGAAACCAGCCTTCCTCCTCAGATAGGGTCATAATGACCTGATAATCAACAATTACAACAAGCACAAAATTCACATAAACTGAAAATGTGCACTTTACCAATCTTGGACAATGGACAACTTGTTGGCCCCAAAACCAATGTCCCTTGCGGTTTTCTTTAGCTTTTATTGCAAATGGATGAAGTACAACTAAGATTCTTTTATCCCCTCCGCTGATCCAAGTGCCTTTTGCTGTTGAAACTAAACAACAAGTCTTCAAACCAATTTGCCACTTGGTATACTTGGGGATTGGCCTTCACCCTACTCCTTGAAAGACAAATTTAGCTCCAAATTTGACATTGGCTACCTGGCCTTTTGGATCTCCCTAAAATTCTTTAATTTAAGTTGCTGGAATTCAAGTCCTAGGCCCTCAACTCAGAGCACGCATCCCAAGGTGGCTATCAAATCCTAATTTTTAGTGTAAGTTAGGATTTACTGCAAAGATTTCCCAATATCTCTAACCCTGATGACTCAAGTAGCTAGATTTTGTGTTAGTCCTCAGATGGCAGCAAGCAACTCAGCTCAGCTTGAGTGTGCAGACAATAGAGAGAGTGTGTGTGGTCACTACTCGATACTTGATTAGTTAGGAAGTGTGTAACTCAAAGTGCAACGTACAACCCTTAGACTTTAGGGTTGTGTAAGTGGCTTAAGGTGCATTCACACATGAAAGTGTGTAATGTGCAGACACATCATTTGCAGCCTGATATGTGTCATAACCAACAAGAGGTAATTCTGATTTTTTCATCAAAAATCACATCTTTGCTGACAAAAACTTTCTTGGAAATAGGATCGTACAATCTATACCCTTTGCTCTCACTACTATACCCCACAAATATGCACTTGTTGAGCTTAAAATGCATTAGCTTTACTTAAACAACCCCAAAACTTACTTAATTAATGAAGAAACCTAGTTTATTTAAAAGAAACGCGATTCTAGAGAGTTTCTGTGTCCCATAAGCACAAACCCACTTGGAAGGGATTCATTGCTATTTACATCAGTTGGCGTCTAATTTCCAGCCCTCTTCATGCAGTTTGGAGCTAATCCCAACTAGGTGACTGCAATTCTTGCACAGTCCTGGTGCCGTACAGCATGCCACATCATCACAGTCCTACGTTTGCTTCCTGCAGACTATCGCCCAGTTGTACTGCCTATCGACTGTTTGTTGCAAGAGCATTGTATATTCAGCAGTTATATCACTTCAGTTATTTTTTATGTTCATTGTCTCTGAGTTACCCTAACCCTAACTGTGTTCTTTTATCCGTCTATCCTTTGTCGTATGATTGTTATTTGTGTTTCTGTGTCAGAGTATTTCTTTACATGGTATCAGAGCCTAGTACTCTTTGAGAAACCTAGGCCTTTGATCTGAAAGCTCTCCGCAAGAAGCAAGAACAACAATAGGCTCAAATGACTTCAAACACATCAATACCAATTCAGTCTCCAAAACAACCTATGCCGAGAACCGAGTGAGAGTAGGCAGAACAGCTTGCTCCACAAAGTTTCGACATGGTGGAAGACACTTCTGACAACACGGAAGAAAGGCTATACAAGCTTTCCACTAAAGAATATCATGAGAGCATGGACTTTAGACAAAAGAAGATTCAGGAGCTCGATCAAAGGATTGCCCTTCAAGAAAAGCTACTCAATGAAGGTATGCATGAATTTCTCTCTTCAAATGTTGCACATAAATCTGATGATATTGCAGGGCCGTTGAGACCTCCCTCAAGGATGGACCCTCCCTGTTGGAGAAAGAGATATGGAGTATGTTCCATTCTTTCATCCTCTTTCGTCCACTCCAGTGCAAGGTACTTTAGATTCGTCTTTTACCTCTTCTGCTTTGCAATATACTAGTAGAAATCATGAGGAAGATAGAGTACAATCTGTTGACTACAAAAAAGGTTCTCTTGAGGACCAATTCTTGTATGTTAACACACGTCATGGGAGCGAGATACCTCTTCTTCTACCCTTCCTTCTTTCATGTTTACTTCTCAAAATCAGAATAAATTTGGTGTTCCTATTTCTACATTGCATGGTGCATCATCATCATTATCATTTCATTTTCAATCATTAAATGGTAAAAATGAACCAAATGCATCTTCACCTTTCATACCACAAATTCAAAACCCACCCATCCCACCACATTCTTCCGCTACTTTTCCACTTCCCTTTACACCATTTACATTTCCCTATCAAACACCTCATCACGAGGTTATGGAAACATAGGCACCGCCTTTAGGATCTCATCCTTTCCTCCATCGAATGGTGTTCCACCTACTTCACATACACTTTTGGGATCATTGCAGCCTTGGTATCCCTCCCAATCTCTCTTGAGTGTGGATTAGTTGGTACCACAGCTTGCCTCTATAGCATTACTTGGCGGACCTCCCGATCATGCTACTATGCCCTAGCCAAGCTTTGGATAGGGCTTTCGTGTCCCAATGCCCTCCACCTCCATCGGCATCTTATGGAAGCATTTATGTTCCAGTGTCTCCGCATCAATTGGCACTCATTGGACACTCCCAGCCTATTTCTACCTACCCACCTTTTCCCCCTCATTCTTCCTATCAGACACACCCACCACCATCATCTTACCCTCCACCTCCATCTTATCCCACTTTCCCGACACCTCATGGTTCCAACTCATCTTCTGCCAAGCATACTTTCAATGATAAGACTCATTTTAATGGGTTAGACTTTACCACTTGGTCGAACTTGATGAGACATGTCCTTGACTCCCAAAACCTATGGGACCTTGTACAAGGGTTGAATCCCCAACCCAATTCCACATTTGTTCCATACGAGGTTGTCCGCTCATGGAAAGCTAGGAATGCCTCCGCTATTGTCAAGCTGATACAGGGCTTATTGCCTGAGTTTCATTCTCAACTTTAGCATTTAGACTTAGCATCAGAACGATGGGCACACTTGACTGACCGCTATGCGGCTCGAGATAGAACCTGTCGTATAAATCTTGACTATGAGCTCCAACTCTTTAAAATCAATGACCGGGATAACTCAAAAGTCAAGTTGACTAAGTATCGGTGACTTCTTGCCAAATTCTCCACTACGGAGACTCCCAAGTCCTCTGACGATCAAGTCACATTGTTTCTGAATAAACTCCCCAAGAAATATTTCAATTTTGTGGAAGGTATAGTTTCAAAGCCTACCATGTCTACTTTCTATGAATTTGAGTGTCAGTTGTTGCGTTATGCACAGTTGTTTGATCAATTTCATATGAACTCTTTCTCAAAGGGAGCTCTTGTTGCTCATTCTCAGACGGGGCAACAAGGGAAGGGCAAACAAAATCAAACCTCCACTCAAAATCAAAAAAAAAAAAAAAAAAAAAAAAAAACCAATCAATCAATCAATCTAAAGAATCACAAGGCAACTCCTAGTCACAACTCAAACAAGGGTGGCAGAATGTACCTTTAAAAAATAGGTATTGTCGACATTGTCAAAAGGCTAGTCATTTTGACGACAAGTGTTGATCAAAGGCCAGAGGCACAGCAACCAAATCTAAGTCTCACAACCCCACCCCTCAGTCGGGCAACCCCCAGCAGGGGAGACAGGGTGATGGCAAGGCAATTTAAAGGTCAGACTCATACTGCCACCACTCAACCATCTCAGTCGACAACATTCTTAACTCCGGAGGGATTGTTTGACTGGTCTACAGAGGCCCACATTATCTCCATAGAGATATCAGATGCGAGTCTTGTCCACATCTATGAGTTGCCTCTCGACAAGGTTACCGCAGAGACCCACTCGCCACAACCAAGCACTTCAGCTCCTGTTTGGATTGTGTACAGTGGAGCTACACATCACATGACTCCTATAGAGGACATTTTCTGTACTCGAGCCCCTACAGTCTGGCGGATCCGTGTAGAAAACAACTCCTTGGTCAAGATTCATGCTCAAGGTACCGTTAGTTTTGCCTCTAACAAGGGTCAAGATCTGGCTTCACTCGACAATGTTTACCATGTCCCCCAGCTTGGGGTAAACTTGTTATCTATTTAGCAGCTTCGCCGGTTGGGGCGAGCAGTTTTTTTACAGCGACCACAATCGAGGTCCTTGACTCGCTGACTGGTTTAGTGATTGCTCACAGTGAGGCAGAGCCTAATGGCCTTTACCATGTGACTCACTTTCTGACCGAGCTAACAGCCGAGGGCTCCGTGTTCCACATCATCCAAGCAGTACCCACATCTCAAGTGAGTTATCCCGCAATTAGCTAGTTGAGGGCCTTCCCCGCCTAAAACTAGCTCGCGATGTCTATAAAGCTTGCCAGTTCGGCAAGTAGCACCGTACCCCATTCCCTCAGTAGTCCACAGATCGTGCTAAGGAGTCTCTTAGAGTGATTCATGTTAATCTTTGTGAGCCGACATCCACTGCCGCCTTAAATGGCGCACTGTATTTTTTTTTATAGTGGATAATCATTCTAGATACATGTGGGTGTACTTCCTCAAGCATAAGTCCGATGCTTTTACCTATTTTTTCGCTTGGGTACTGCTAGTTCATAACCAGATTGGATCTCGTGTTGGTTGCATGAGAAGTGATAGCGGTGGTAAGTTTATCTCCCATGAGTTTTCCGAGTTTCTACTGAAGCATGTCATCTCTCGCCAGCTCACCTCTACTAATTTCCCCTCTCAGAATCGAGTTGTAGAGCGTAGGAATTGGACAATCATGGAAATGGCATGCTCTATACTGTTCGCAGCAGAGCTTCCTGAGCGCCATTGGGTCAAGGCTGTTAACACTTCGGTGTACATCCTCAACCGATGCCCAACTGCAGCTCTTCTTCAGAAGACCCCATATGAGGCATTTTTTGGCTCTCGGTCTGTCATTTCCCACTTCAGAGTCTTTGGGTGTCATTTTGGGGGATGCATTTTTGTGTCACAACAAAAGTATGCACTTTAGCTAGTGGAACAACACACTTTAAATCAGACACGGCCAGTGGCCACGCCTCTTGATCCTACTGTCCAGTTGTGTAAGGATATCCTAGGACAACCCTTCGATACACATACACATCGCTCTGTTGTAGGAAAACTTCTTTGGTTAATTCGCACAAGGCCAGATTTAGCTTACTCAGTTAGCATACTCAGTCAGTATTTCACAACACCTAGGATGTCACATTGGATTGCATGTCTTCGTGTGGTGCGTTATTTACGGTATACTTATTCTTATGGCCTGACATAAGGTTCTGATTTATGTTTGTAAGGGTACATTGATTTTGATTGGGCAGGAGATCCCGACACCCAGCGTTCTCATGGCAGCTACCTCTTTACCTTGGGTACGGCTCCCATTTCTTGGTCAAGCCGTAAGAAGGAGATGGTGACGACTTCCACGGCCAAGGCTAAGTACCGAGCTCTCTTCGATGGCACCACCGAGGCCATCTACTTGAGGAGTTTACTAGTGACACTTCATTTCCCATGCGACTCTCCCATCATTGTCTACTGCAACAACCAGAGTGCCATTGCCCTTGCGGGCAATCCGATCACTACACCACGGACGAGGCATGTGGAAGTCCACTTCCATTTTTCCAGAGAGCAGGTTGAGCTAGGTACCATCCGCCTAGAATTTGTATTCACATTCAATAATTTTGCAAATATTTTGACCAAAACGGTCAACCGGCTGATTCTTCAATACCTGTTACCCGGTATCGGTTCGGATACACCCTCCCCTGCTTCTTCAACTTGACGGGGAGAGAGTGCTTCTCTCTTGCTTTCCCTTCCAGTTTGAGAGGGGGCAGCTACTTCTCTTAATAGTGGCAGTGATGATGCTTACAGTTTTTTAGACATTTATTCTTCTGTATTGTATTATGGACACTTGTAACTTAATCTGCACTGTCAAGATTATCTAATTGTAAAAGGGCACTTGGAAAAGTGAACAATTCCTCTGAAAGGGCACTACTAAAGTGGTACTGTTGCATTGTATCTTGCATGAGTATAATATCTTGCATTACCCCATGCATTGGCATTTTGCTCATCTAAACATACATCTGTGCGTATTCATCCCTTTTCAGTCTTTTAGAGTGATCGACTCTGGATCCACCATATTCGTGGCATTACCCATGGCAGTCTCCGAGGCAGTTTTTCCTTAGCTTGCTTGCTTGCTTTGCTTGTCTTACTTGCTTCACATATTTGCTACGTCCACACCTTAGCCTTATTCTTCTTCATTGACACCTAGTAATGGTAGGGATAGTGTGCTTATTTTGTGCAGGTCTTGGGTGTGAGACCATCCTTTATCATTCTCCTGTTTGGGGCACAGATACTCAATAGGACGAAAACTGTTTTGAACCCCACCCTTAATGCTAAACCTATCCAATTCTCAAAAAAAAAAAAAAACAAACAAACAAAACAAAACAAAAAGAGCAGTCCATAGCTGATTTCATCCGCCTTTGTAGGGCTTGGTAGGCCACTGGGCAGCCGACGTACACCCTTTGTCCGATGCCCTATCCTCTCTAGGGTGATCACTTAGGCTCCCTTGGTAAGATTACCATCACCTTTGTAGTCTTAGTAGGCCACTGGGCAGCCGATACACACCCTTTGTCTGATACTCTAGCTACTTTGGGGTAAGATCTTTCTCTTGGCACTGTTGTTGGGCTTGAGAGGGGATATTGAGCTAAAAATGCATTAGCTTTACTTAAACAGCCCCAAAACTTGCTTAATTAATGAAGAAACCTAGTTTATTTAAAAGAAACGCGATCCTAGAGAGTTTCTGTGTCCCATAAGCACAAACCCACTTGGGAGGGCCCAAACTTTCTATAAATACATACGTTGCCCTCCATTCAAGTTACAATCTCGTTTTGTAGATTTCAAGTGTTTCAACTCGCTGCCCATACCCTGTTCGCAGAGGACATCTCAGCCGAAGCTGTCCATCGCTGTCTACATCAGTTGGTGCCTAATTTCCAGCCCTCTTCATGTAGTTTGGAGTTGATCCCAGCCAAGCGACCGCTGTTCCTGCACAAACTTGCTGCCATACAGCATGCCACACCATCACAGCACTGCGTTAGCTTCCTGCAGGGTGTCGCCCAGATGTACTGCCTGTCGACTAGCAGTTTTCTATCTTCTCCAGCACTCGCCAACTCCCACAAGCTATCGCCACACTGTTCTACCTGCGTTTGGCAGTTTTCTCTCTCCTGCTGTCTTGCCTGCGTTTTTAGTCTTTCTCTCTCTTGCACACTATCCTGCCTACGTTTTTAGACATTCTCTCTCCTGCAGTCTGTGCTTTTAGTCTTTCTCTCTCTTCACTGACGTCTACATCAGATCTAGCTTCTACTATTGTATTTGCTGGTGTTCAACATTCGAAGGCTGCCTTGCTGTGATTCGGAATCCATTCAAAGTACAACGCACTCTCCATCTCATTACCCCTGCTTTAATCCTTGAGATATAGGAGTTTGAGATTCATTATTCATTCACTGCATAGTGTGTTTACTGCATGAGCATTGTATATGCAACAGTTATATCACTTCAGTTATTTTTTGTATTCATTGTCTTTGAGTTACCCTAACCCTAACTATGTTCTTTTATCAGTCTATGCTTTGTCGTACGATTGTTATTTGTGTTTATGTGTCAGAGTATTTCTTTAAACTTCACAGCTTATTGTCCAACTTTTTCCTCGATACTTTAGGAATATAAGCATATGTAAGACACTCAAAAGTAGGAAAGTAGCCAACTGAAGGTTTACGGCTATCCTGTAAACGCCCCGAACAACGTAGTATGCTTAACAATTACGATATTCGCTTGTTTTCGAGATTTAATATAAAAGAGAATGAACACTTAAAGCTGAAAATGAAAATTACTCACAAAATTACAGCCATGAAAATATAAAAGTAATGGAGACAAGATTGAGGGTTGAAGATGGGCAAACCCCTCTCCCCTCCCCCCCCCCCCCCCCCCCCCGAAGGAATGTATTTCTGCTCAATCCAAGTCCCTTAGGAAAGAGCTCAATTACAATCAACCTGAGAGTGAGGAGAAGTAATTCTCACTCTCACAAGATCATGCAAAGATGTACAAACACACATGCATTATCTATTATGCAATGATAAGAACTGATTTCTTTACAGTATGAGAGAAGAAAGAGGGGAAATCAGCCTTTCTCCATCGTTGATTAGCAGTGCATGGATAGGGCTTGCTTCTTGTTGCTAAAATGGAAGAAAGAGCTCGAGAAGGAGGTGTTGTAATGAATTTACAAGCTCGTTGTCCTGTAAAACAGCAATGATAGAAGAGGGAATATGGAGGAATTTGATAATGGAGAAGTGGGGGATGATGATGGGGATGGATGGAGCCAGTTTCTGGCTATCTGTGGGTGCTGTACATGAGTTTACAGCAAAGAAAAATGATGCTAAATGAAGAAAAACGAGCTCTTATTTATAGGAGAGGGAAGAGCTAGTACAAAAGGGAAAAGTGGAGTAGCATAAGACAAATGTCCAGCCACATGTCATGAGATGTGACAAGTGGTGGGACACTTGGAAACTTGTGTGACAAGTATCTTAACACTTGTCTCTTCTCTATGGCCTTTCTTTTTGGGCTCAATACAGTCAAAAATAGAAACAACCAAATTTAGTAAGCACAGTCAAAGTACAGAATTTACTATTTTTAGAATGACATCTCTATTTTTTAGGGCTAGCATTTTTAGGCTAACTCGAGGCTCCTAAAATTTAGGGACCTCCTAAAATTTAGGGACCCCCCAATATGGGTATCATATGAAAGCTTTTTCTGTGTACATCGCAAAAACGGTATCAGAATCTTCATGTGACTTTCCTATGCAAAGAAATGTACATTTCAAGCTTTCAGCCCACACACGCACATTGTACAAGCATTTCATGATCATGCCATCTTGTTGATTGTAATTGTCTGTTCTGGCGGAACTAGCCCACACTTCAAGGCATCAATCATTTCTGTGTGCGAGTCTAACCCCGATATGCGTGAGTTCTGGTCACAGGCACCCAATCGGGCCATATAGGTGGAAGTGTGAACTATCTTTTCTCTAACCCACCGCGTGGATCCACCATTACCTGTGACCACTCATCAGTGGCCAGCTCCAATGCACTTTTCTTTATATCTAATTAGTGCAAAGGAAACAAATTTAATAAATCATTATATAGACAAATTAATGAAAAAGGATACAAATTCTGTTTCTATAGAGTTGTGACATGTCCCAAGCCCCAAAAGGCATTATATTTTTTTATGTCTTAGTAGGGTACCCATTTAAAACGTGACAAGCACACATAATTGCTTCCATCCAAAAACCGTGTGGCAAGTTTTTAGCTTTTAACATACATCTGGCCTTCTCCATGAGTGACCGATTCTTCCTATCTACAACCCCATTCTACTATGGAGTATATGCAATAGTATATTGATGTGCAATGCCTTTTTGCTTCAAAAAATTATTCAACAAGGAAGACATATATTCCCCCCCTCAATCTGAATGGAGAGTCTTAATCTAACAGCTAAATTGATTTTTCACAAGCGCAATAAAAGCAAAAAATGTATCATACACTTTTAACTTTTTCACCAATGAATAAACCCAACAAAAACATATAAAGTCATCGATGAAGGTGACAAAGTAATGACAACCACTCAATGACTTTGTCTACATGGGTCCACTGACATCTAAATACAAAATCTACAACCTGACAGTAGCTTTAAAAGGAACATCGTGAGGAAAAGAAAACCAATGCATTTTTCTCACAATTCATCCCTCACAAATGTGCTCAGGAGGTCTCTCCAAGGGAGGTAGGCCTTCCAACATCTCAGTACGCTGCATAGGCATAAAACTACCATATTCACATGCCCCATGCAAGCATGCCATAACTGTGTCTATGACATAGTAGGAGTAATAGTAGATGCCAAATAAACTAATTGATCAACCGAACAAGCATCTAACTCATAAAGTCCGTGACATAATGTACCAATGATGATTACCAAAGTCAAGAATGCCTTATCCCTAACCATGCATTTATCATCATCAACCGTGACTTGTATTCCACATTTTGCTAAAGAAGAAATGAACAGCAAATTCTTCTTTATCCTTGGCACATATAAAGCATCCTACAAACCGAGAGTAGAGCCATCAATGGCTTTTAAGACAATCTCTCCAACACCTCTAACTAGATAAGATGCATTGTTGGCACATCGCACTGATTTGCCAACAGGAGCTACAACAACAGAGGTAAACAAATCCCAATGGGATGTAATGTGCTTAGAAGTACCGTTGTCAAAGAACCAAGTGCTAGCATTCTCTGTAGAGCTGAATGCTCTATCGGCCCAAGAAGAATCATAACTACCAGTGTAAAAACAGTAGTTACAATCAATGACAAACAATGCGGACTCTCTAGCAGTAGTAGTAGAATGTGCATTTGAAACTAACATCCCAGACTCCTTTTTCTCCTTGGCAATGCATGTCTTACATTCTGTGATATAATGACTTGGCTTTTTACAGTAATGGCACTTGTCCTTCTTGGCTTGTGTACCCCCCTGCTTCTTGTTGTTTTATGAAGGTCTTGAACCTCCAGAACTCTACAAAACATTCCCGGACTGATTGTCCTTGCCCTTCTGTCTTGCCACATAAAAGCTTGTTCAAAAGCTACAACATCCACCCCACTATTCTTCCTTCTTTGCTCTTCTTCTAGTAACAAGCTAACCAACTAAAGAAAGGTAAGTGACTGCGTAGAAATTTACATTGTAAGATTCAATGCCATATAAAAGGCCAAATAAGAAGGTAGCAAAGAATTCAAGGTCGTACAGATCATTTGAGCATCAAAGTAATACTCATCTACATTCATCAACTACTTACGCAAATCCTAAATTTTATTAAGATGATCTTGCATAGCATCACCTTTTTCCATCTTGGCATTTTCAAGCTCCTTCTTCAAAAAAGAAATGTGAGTATTATTTCTTCCAGCAAACATATGCTCAAGTGTAAGCCATGCTACTCGCAGCAGACCGGATATGTGGAATTATAGACCACTGAACTACCAATGCAATAAGGGACAATGCTTGGGCATCCCCAGTGTCCCAAGCTTTTTGTGTAGATGTTCTTTGGAGTGGTGGCTGAACGAGACCTTGCCTTTGACCACGGCCTCCTTATCGAGGAGTTGCAAAAGCCATATCACCAAGATAAACTTCTTCTCCACTTACATAATCCCAAAGATTTTTTGCGACAAGCACATTCTTCATTATGAAGGACCATAGAGAATAGTTGTTGCCATCCAATCTATCCTCTTTTGATACATAAGTGAAGACATCACTCTGTCCTTGATTTGCCACGATAAATGTCACTCTTCTAAATGCACAACAGCGATAACAAAAGCTAGCCTGACCTGGAAATCTGCAAATTTCCAGAAATTACAGCAAATGCCAAGCTATAATCAACTTAATTGTGTCACACTTGACCACTATTGTCTCAATGTGTTGAAATTTTTCCAGATTCTAGCAAGCAACACGCTGCCCAATGCAGGAATAATGCTCAACATCAGTAAAAACACAAAAGCCCCAAAATTTGACCGTTCAATGTGCAAGATTTCAGTTAATTTCAAATTGAAACTTCAGTACATATACCAATGTCTACCAAACATACAAAAGCCCCAAATTTGCTGACCCAAATTATAACAAAATTCTGCAATTTGTGCACTAAAGCACTTGCTGAAGCAAAAATTGACCTTTCCTTGCAAAAGCCCTTTGCTTTGCCTCTAATATTCTGGATAAAATAATAAGATATACCTGTGGCAGACGAGAACGAGCCAAAGGAACACTAACATGGTAGTCGGAGCTGTCAAGACAGCTAGCTGAGCTGTCACAACACTAGTAGAGCTGCTGGAGAGGCTGACAAACATGGCATCACACCTGCAAGAGAGGCGGGCGGAGTGGGCAGGACTAGCTGTAAGCACTTGCTAGGATCGAGACAGAGTACAATGCAGACTAAGTGCAGAAAGAAGAGTGAGTTGAAGAAGTGAGTGCACGACACAATCAGTATTGGGTACAATGACAGATGTACCACTTTAGGTCTAGATAATATATCAAGTACAAGAGTGTAAGGGTGCATTCACACCCGAACACCGTAAAAGGCACGGTGAACCTTTATTCCCAACAACCTCCCACCTAAAGGCAACATGCCTTAAGGTAGAGAAAAGAATCAACTAAGTCTATGTATGTACAAAGCTGAAATACATATATACTATCCAGCCCCCATCATCTAGCGGCAATGGGCAAACCGCTCTGCTGGAAGACCCTTCGTGAGAAGGTCTACAAGGTTATCATTTATATGTACCTTGACAAGCTCAATGCTCTTGTTGTCAAGTACATCCTTGATAAAATGATACTTCACATGTATGTACTTTTTTTTGGCATGAAAGACACCATTCCGTGCTAGTATGATAGCACTCTGACTGTCACAATGGAGGATAGGGACCTCTATAATACCAAGCTCTCTCACCAAACGTGAAAGCCATAAAGTCTCTTTGCATGCCTCAATGGTGACCACATATTTTGCCTCTATAGTAGACAATGCAACACACTTTTGTAGCCTGGATATCCAAGAGACTACTCCACCTATGAACATAAACACATATCCTAAAGTAGACTTCCTACAGTCAGATGACCAACATAGTCTGCATCCATGAAGCCAACAACAGATGATTTCTACTTACCAAAGCAGATACACAAATCTTTTGTGCCCTTAAGGTATCTCACGATACCCTTCACTGCTTCCCAATGCTTTTTGCAAGGATATGCTTGTCAGAGTGCAGCGGTGCGGAAGCGTAGGACTGAGAGAGAGAGAACGCAAAGAGAAGAGAGAAAGAGACAGTGGAAGATGAAGATCTGCTGTATAAAGTGTGCTGTATACAAAGATATGCAGATATGTACACGGGCGCAGTGCGCTGGACTGCGTGTCTCCACCTCGACGATGCAACCTGCTATTCACCTCGAAGTCCGCTGCAGTCTGCACGATCTCCTGTCTAAAATCTGCGAACAGAGACGGAACCTGCGCGAGCCACCAGCCTGTAATCTGCGAGCAGAAGAATGTGGGCAGACTGCTGAAAACTCGGCTATAAATAGTCAAAATCTAGGCTCCAAATAACTGCATGTCGGCTGCATTAAATGCAGTCGGCTGCATTAAATGCAGCCGACAGTACGGAAGCAGGTCGGACTGCCACGTGGCAGTCCAACTGGACTGTGGACTATGCAGTCCGACCAGGGCGACTGATCTCTAAGAGTCTAGGCGGGGCAAAAGCTTGAGGGATCTGACATGTCTCCGAAGTAGAGCCTGGGGAAGCGCCTTCGTAAACAAATCTGCAAGATTGTCCTCCGTCTTGCAGTACTCCACAGTAATAGTCTCATCCAGAAGCTTCTCTCTAATAAAGTGGTACTGGATCTCTATGTGCTTCGTCCGGGCATGAAAAACAGGATTCCGTGCCAAGGCAATGCAACTCTCATTGTCACATTGCAGCAAAGTAGGACGAGTCTGGGGATAGCCAAGCTCCTCCAACAATCTCCAAAGCCACACAGCCTCACATGTGGTGGAAGACGCGGCCCGATACTCCACCTCAATAGACGAAAGGGCTACTGTGGGCTGCTTCTTGCTACTCCATGAGATAACACCTACACCCAAGGTAAAACAGTAACCTGTAGTAGACCGCCTGTGGTCCACATCACCAGCCCAATCCGAGTCGCTCCAACCTGCAAGTACAAGATTTGAACCACCTGTGCCTGCTGGATAGTGAATCCCAAATCAAACGTCCCCCTCAAATACCGAAGTATCCTCTGGGCAGCCTGCCAATGCACCGTCTGAGGTTCACTCGTGAACCCTGCCAAGAGCCCAACAGCAAAACACAGATCAACAAGAGTGTTGAGGAGCCAAATCAATGATCCAATCAACTGACGATAGCGGGAAGCATCCGCCATGGGAGAAGCTGAATGGGAAGTGGCCTTCCAGTTCGGATCCATAGGAGTAGAAAGGGTCCAACAATCCTCCATCGCAAAAGAAACCAAGAGCTCCTGTACATATCTCTGCTGAGAGATGAAGATCCCCCTCTGAGACTAATAAATCGCATGGCCCAAAAAGAAATGGAGTAGACCCAAGTCCGTCATCTCGAACGTCCGATGTAAAGCTGCCTTCGTCTCTTTGACCTTCTATGCATGATCACCTGTGACAATCAAATCATCAACATACAACACAAAAAGCACACAACCAGCCTTGGAAGTGTGTACATAAAACTGCGGATCGGCCTTGGAACGCCGATATCCCAACTGTGACTGAAGGAACGAATCAATCTTCTCGTTCCATGCACACGAAGCCTGCTTGAGGCCATACAAGGCCTTCTTCAACCTATAGACTTTCCCATCTGAAGATCCAAAGCCAGGAGGCTGCTCAACATAGATCTCCTCCTTCAAATCACCATTGAGGAAGGCTGACATCACATCCAACTGGTAGACAGGCCATCTCCTATGGCCAGCCAAGGCAAGAACAGCTCGAATAGTCGCCATACGAGCAGTGGGGCCAAAAGTGTCATGACAATCAATCCCTGGGCGCTGTGCAAAACCTTTAGCAACAAGGCGAGCCTTGTGCTTGTCCAAAGAACCATCACTAAGGTACTTGGTCTTGAAGACCCATTTGACGCCAATCACCTTCTTATTCGGAGGGCGAGACACGAGTGACCAAGTGCCAATCCTCTCAATAGCCTCCAACTCGGCTTCCATAGCTTTCTTCCATGGTGCGGATTGTAAAGCCTCCTTCACGGAGGTGGGCTCTCGATCATGCATAACACGGGTCATCAAACAATAGTTAGAGCAAACAAGCTCCGAAGAATGTGCCTGGTGCCACCGTGACCGCCGCGAACCATCCTGCAGTCCCCACTCCTCAGGGACTCCCTCGATCCCTGAATCACGAAGTGTGTCATGGGCCCAACGAGGAGGAGGCCGGACCTCTCCTCGTCTCTCTCCATCAGTTGAAGACTCTGGGATATCCACCGGTGGTAACTCCTCCGAGGTGACCGGTGGAACAGTAGACTCTGTATCAGAAACAGAATCAGAATCAAAAGGCGCGGGCTCCAAAGGAACTGTCGCAGGAGCCCAACTCTCCCCTAGATCTCCAAGAACGGGATGCTCCTCACCCGCTGCTATGGCCGGGACCTCCACAAACCACACATCTCGACTGGTGTACACATCCCGCTTAACGGGATCATACAAACGATAGCCTTGGGACTAGGAGCTGTAGCCAACAAATACCTGTCTTCGGGAAGCTGCTTCAAATTTATCACGATGAGCCTTGGGAATGTGAGCATAGGCATCACACCCAAAAACCCTAAAATAAGAAACATCGAGCTTAGTCCCAAAGTAAGCCTCAAAAGGTGTCATCCCATCAACGGCCGAAGTAAGGGATCGGTTAAGGATATGGACTACAATAGCTACAACCTCGGCCCACAGAAACTGAGGTGTCTGTCGGTGCTCCATCATGGTGCGCGCCATCTCAATCACACTTCGGTTCTCCCGTTCAAGAATGCCATTTTCTTGAGGAGTGTTGGTATTAGCAAACTCCTGGTGAATACCTTTATCTGCACAAAAACGAGTAAACTCATTAGAAACAAATTCACCACCCTTGTTGGATCGCAAGGTCTTCAATCTCCGGCCTGATCGGTTCTCCTCAAAGAGAAGTCAATCCTTGAAGTGGGAGAAAGCTTCTGACTTCAACGCCAAGAAATAAGCCCATGTCATCCTGCTATAGTCATCTACGATCAACATGAAGTACGAGCTTCCTCTCAAGGACTCCTTCCTCATAGGGCCACAAAGATTCGTAGATACAAGCTCCATCGGTGAAGTAGACCGCCGCGAAGCTATGGTGGGAATCGCATCCCTATGCTGTTTCCCACGAATGCAAGAGACGCATAGCCGCTGGCTCACCACTATGTCCGGCAACCCTCGAACTAGCTGTCCACGTGATGCCCTCTGAAGATAATCATAGTTGAGGTGACCAAACCGAGCATGCCATAGCTCTGGCTGTGTCTGAGGGTAAGAAGAAGAGTAGAGAGGGAGGTGGAAGACTTCAATTTGTAGATGCCGTTCTCCTCATATCTAGATGAGAGAACCTTCCTTGACCCACGATCGAGGACTCGCACCGAATCATTGTCAAACTCCACCAAAAGTCCAAGGGAACAAATCTTATGAACTGACAGTAGATAATACCCTAAACCTGGTACATGCAAGACCTCTGAGGTATGGGTACTACTACGTCCATCCGGAATAAGTTGCATCTCACCCCGTCCTGCAATAGACACCGAAGAGCTATCTCCAATGAGAATCTTCCCACGCGAAGGTCGCAACTGGGCAACACCATCTGATAAAGGAGTCATGTGCCGGGAGGCACCACTGTCAACGATCCACTCTTGAGCCTAGGGAGCTATCATCGCAGCATCAGAAGCATTCGGTGTAGAGTCCTCAATGGTAGCTAGATGAAGAAACGCAGCTGATGAGGGTGCAGCCACCGCTCCAGAATCCTTCGTGTCCTTCTTGTTGGTGTCATTCTTGTCTTTGTCAGGGCAATCCTTCTTCCAATGGCCGGTCTTTCCACAAATATGGCATGTGGATTCTTTGTCCTTGTCCTTGTCCTTCTTTGACTTGTTATCCCCCTTCTTCTTTTTTTGGTCCTTCCCCTTCTTCTGAGAGGCTTGACTTGTCAGTGCCTCCGACTTGGAAGCATTCTGTCCCTTCAATTGTTCCTATTGGTCCAAGACCATGGGAACCAACTCTTCCCACCAAAGAGTGGATTCTCGCCCCGAAGCAATAAGGGCGGAGTAGAAAGCACTGAATTGTGGCGGCAACTGGGACAAGAGTGTGATCGCCATGTCTTCGGAGGAAATCGGCTTCCCCGCATTCTGAACCTGCATCTGAAGCTGTCTAAGCTTGTTGATGTGCTCCCGCAACGAAGAAGACTTGTTCACAGACAAGGTCCGCATCTATACCTCCAAAGAAACCCGCTTTATAAGGGTCATCCGATTATACATCCGATCAAGCTCCAGCCATATCTCCTGAGCCACCGTCAAGTGCTCGATGTGGGCTATCACAGCTGTAGTACAAGACAGAAAAAGAAAGGAACGAATCCTGGCATTCAGTTTGTCCCAGTGAGACTGTACCTTGGCCAACTCCGCACGAGCATCGGAAGAGAATTTGGACTCATCTCTCACCGAGGGCCGGTCGATCTCCTCCTGTACAAGCTCCGCCAAATCGTAGAACTCAAGGATGGCCTACATCATCACGCGCCAAATGCGGTAATTGTCACCATCGAGCTTCTGATCTGCGGGAAGAGCCGGCAAGATAGGCACCTTCCGGTCCATGATCGCTTGGAACTCCAAGTCAATCTCTGTAGACATCTTCACCTGTAATGCCTTTACAAACGCAAAAGCAGCCCCCTTTGACTGTGAAAACACAGCCTGCTACTAGGGCTCTTCTGCGTCCCGAAACTTCTTCACCCGCTGGAGGCGATGAAAAAGCAAAACCTGCACTTGAAAGCTGAAAACTCAAACTTCCTCCTCGTCAAACAGCAGCAAATCCACCACCTGGACTCCTTTCCCACGCGCCCTCACTCGCTTCAGCCTTGTTCCGAGGCGCAGCCCTCCTGCCTGCCCTCAAACGCTGAAAAACACATCCTTGTGTCGCAATAGAAACTCCTCTTCAGGTTGGTTCTGCACTCAGTCAGCCCTTCTACACTGCTCTGATACCATGTTAGAGTGCAGCGGTGCGGAAGCGTAGGACTGAGAGAGAGAGAACGCAGAGAGAAGAGAGAGAAAGAGACAATGGAAAATGAACATCTGTTGTATAAAGTGTGCTGTATACAAAGGTATGCAGATATGTACATGGGCGCAGTGCGCTAAACTGCGTGTCTCCACCTCAATGATGCAACCTGTTGTTCACCTCGAAGTCCGCTGCAGTCTGCACGATCTCCTGTTTGAAATCTGCGAACAGAGACGGAATCTGCGCGAGCCACCAGCCTATAATCTGCAAGCAGAAGAATGTGGGCAGACTGCTGAAAACTCGGCTATAAATAGCCAAAATCTGGGCGCCAAATAACTGCCTGTCGGCTGCATTAAATGCAGCCGACTGTACGGAAGCAGGTCGGACTACCACGTGGCAGTCCGACTGTACAGTCCTACTCGACTGTGGACTGTGCAGTCCGACCAGGGCGACTGATCTCTAACAATGCTATGTATCTACTAACCACTCCCGTAGCAAATGCAATTTCAAGACGTGTAGCAACCATAGCGTACATCAAGCTACCAACAGCTGAAGCATAAGGTATCTTGGCCATTTCAGCCTTTCCATCATCAAATGTAGAGCTATCATCTACACCAAGTTTCACATATGGAGGCAATGGTAAACTAATGGCTTTTCCCCCCTCCGTATTGCAACGCTGTAAAACCTTAGTGATATACTCCTGCTGTGACAGATAAAGAAGACCCTTCGATCTATCTCTGAGTATATGCATGCCAAGAATGTGATTGGCCTCACCCAGATCCTTCGTATCAAAGCTATTGTGTAAACTCTGCTTCAAGGAGTCCAAGGCATGAACATCCCTACCTACAATCAGCATGTTATCCACATACAAAACCAAGAGAATAAGGCTACCATCTGCTGCCTTCTTGGTATATAAGCAGTGATCAACTTGAGAGCGATGAAATCCTTAAGATTGCATAAATGTATCAAATTTATGATACCATTCTCGTGGTGCATGCTTCAGCCCATACAAACTCTTGTTGAGTTTACATACCATGTGCTCTTTCCCCTTTGCAGCAAAACCCTCAAACTGTTGCATATAGATCTCCTCATGCAGATCACCATGTAAGAAAGCAGTTTTTACATCCATCTATATGAGCTCCATATCTTCAGATGCAACCAAGTCCAAGATGGTTTGCAAAATAGTCATGTTGACTACAGGAAAAGATTCCATCAAAATCAATTCCATATTCTTGCTTGTACCCTTTAGCAACCAAGCGTGCCTTGTACTTTGGCAAAGAACCAAAAGTGACTTTCGTTTTGTAAACCCATTTGCATGGTAGCACTTTCTGCCCTTTAGGCAAATGCACCAAATCCCAAGTGTCATTTTTCATGAGAGATTCCATCTCTAACAGCATTGCTTTATGCCATTTCTTGATGTCTTTTCTATCCAACTTCCTAGAAGCATGACGGCTCACCACAATCTATCAACATGATATAATCAGCTACATAGATAATACCAAGAACAAACCTATTTGGTTGTCTTTCCACTCTAGTCGACCTACAAACCCAACGGTCAAGATTTGTTGGCTGTTTAGTCTGCAAATCTGCATTAGCAGCTTGCTGTTCTTTAGATTTAGCATATTGTACAGCTGGTTCTAGTTGTTCCAAAGGCATCTGTTCTTGCTAAATTTATGGTACATTATAGGGAAGATCTTGCTGATCATTTTTAGCATTATTCCCTGCATTTTCAGAAATATTTACAGTAGGTATTTGCTACTGTCTAACTTGCATTCTTTGCTGTCCTATCGGTACATCCTCCCAAAATACAACCCTTCTGACCTCCTCTGTCTTTTCGGGCTGTTTGTGCATGCAATCTTCCTAGAAGATAACATCATTGTTGCCTACTACTTTTCTTTTCTCGGGATCCCATAATTGATACCCCATCTCACCTTCATCACTATATCCTAGGAAAATACATTTACAGACTTTGGCTCAAGTTTGCTGTGTTCTTCCTTGCGAATGTGCACAAATGCCTCGCAACCAAACACTCTTAAGTGAGCATACGAAGGTGGCTTGCCCAACCATGCTTCTTAAGGGACTCTCCTCCCCTCCTCCCCCAAAGTCCTGTTTGGTGATCGATTAATCAAGTGTACGGCTGTCATAATAGCCTTTGCCCAAAATCCATGAGGTAAAGCAGTATGTAACAACATTGTACGGACCTTGTCTTGAATGGTCCTGTTCATACACTCTGCAACACCATTTTAGGGTGGATTATGAGAAGCGGTGAGTTCCCTTTTAATCCCTTTGCTGTCACAAAAGTCCTGAAAGGCTTTGGATACATATTTCCCACCACCATTGTCAGAGCGAAGACACTTTAATGTTTTGCTGGTCTGATTTTCAGCAAGTGCCAGGAATTTTTTAAATTTATCCAAGGCCTCGTCTTTGCGAAGAATTGGATAAACCTCTACTTTGTGTGTGGCATCATCAACAAAGGTAATGAAATACTTCTTTCCCCCTAGAGATAACCCTGGCATTTGACATACATCTGAATGTACCAACTCTAAGGGTGAAGACTTTAGAGAAAGATTTCTTATGTGACGTTTGAGATGTTTACCATAAATACAATGATCACACTATTCAAAATCAACATACCTCAAAGATGGCAAAGAACCCAAGCAAGAAAGCACTTTCATTCTAGTTTGACTCATATGTACCAACTGGCTATGCCACAAAGAAACACTAAGCTGCTCGGTTATGGTGACAACATGGTCATGCACACTAGATGCATGCAAAGGATATAAAGTATCACTTTTGGAGCCCTTGGAAACTATGTGAGAGCCCTTACAAATTTTCCATTTGCTATCCCTAAAGGTGGTGTGATAGCCTTCATCATCTAGCTACCCTGTGCTTATCAAGCTTTTCTTAAGCTAAGGTACATGTCTCACATTATGCAAAACAAACATGGAGCCATGCTGAAATTCCAATTTCACACTACCAATGCCTGCAATTTTATATGCATAGTTATCCCCCAAGTAGACAATACCACGTGCACCACCATTGTAGTCAGAAAACCACTCATGATGTGGTGTGACTTGAAAGGACGCACCTGAATCAAGTATCCAAGTGTGCATGTCATCCTCAGAATTTGCAATCAATGCATGTGCACTCAAAGAAGAAGTAAGAAGTATATTACCGTTGCTGTCATTCTCATGAGTAACTACATTGGCCTCTTCTATTTTCACATTGCTCTTCTTTGCAAGTTGGTTGTCCTTTTTCTCAACCTTGTTGTCTTCAATGTTTTTGTTTTTGCCTTTCTCTTTCTTCAATTGAAAACAATCCCGTCTGTAGTGTCTTTTTTTGCCACAATGATGGCACCACACATTTTTGCCATAAGACTTGCTGTGTGCTCTATTTTCAGAACTGCCCTTTTGCTCAAATCTGCCTCCAGTGTGCAATGCATTAGAAGACTTGTTTGCTGAATTATTTTGCTTGTTGATTTCTTCCATCAACAAAGAACTCTCCACATCAAAATATAACAGTTGATCATTCGAGTTACTCAAAGTTGTCCTGAAAGTATCCCAACTTTTAGGCAAAGTGCATAGCAAGAAAGTAGCCTTGAACTCATCATCAATATGGAAATCGAAAGCAATCAACTGACTGAAAATTGAGTTGAACTCGTTCAAATATATAGACATGGCTATACCTTCTTTCATGCGAAAGTCCATTAACTTTTTCAGCCAATAAACCTTGTTGGCTGCGCTTTTCTGAGCATACAATTCTTCAAGCCTTTGCTACATTGCATATGTTGAATTCAGCTTCTCAATGTTAAAAAGCAAGTTGTCTGACACTAAGAGCTCAATGGTAGAGTGTGCAAGCTAATCCAAGTCATCCCATTCGTCTTGATCCATGTCTGCTAGTTTTATTCCCTTTGTTTTGATGGGCTTCACCTGTTTCTTCTACACCAAGACATTGTACCACTTTTTTTGCCATATTGCAAAATTATCTACACCCTCAAGCTTCTTGATGTGCAAAAGATTGTTGCTGTCACTGTTTCCAACCATAATTTGCAATGCTAAATCAATTCAAAAGTCACCAAATGCAAGCCCAAATGTCACAAATGTAACCACGGTACACTACAAGTAACAACTAGCAGTGAAAATCTAGAGATTGCAAAATTTTCAAATCTACAAATAGATTTTCAAAATTAGAGTGTGTCTGTTGCTTCACTCCTCGAGCAATTACTGACACTTAGAGGCCAAGGCACCAATAAAATGTGAAATCCTCAAAATTTGACTACAATTTCTGCTCCAAAAGCATTCCTGAGCACAAATTTGACGATTTTGGTCAAAAGCCCCAAATTTTCAAAAGAAAATCCGTCCAGATTGCATCAATACATGTACCCAAGTGCATATACCAAACAGTTGCACAAATTGAAGGAATTTTGCAAAAGCCCCAATTTTATTAGGTTTGGTGGGCACAAATTTCAGTGAAATTGAAGAAATTTCACTAAAATGTGAAAAACCCCAAAATTTCTAGAGCAAATGTGCACCAAATGTGCACCAAATGTGCAATTTCTAAGTTAGATTGTCTTGTCCCACATTGAAGTCCCCAAATCCAGAAAAAGCCCCAAATTTTTGGGTCAAAATCGCACACTGTGTGCTTGTGCATATGAACTCTCAACAAAGGGAAAAAGGAAAAAATTACAAAATTTAAAGAAAGAATGAAGAAAAAAAAAAACGGGCATGTCTTGGCGTTGACCAAGACCCACCTCCATGTTTGTTTCACCCACCTGACCAACCGACCAGGACCCCCATCTCTCACCGGTCTTGCATTCATGTCGCCTGGCTAACTAATCAACCACGACCCGTTTGACCTATGTGCTGTATATCACCTTGTGGCCTGTGACTCCTACCTTCCGTCTGGCCTACGCACTGCATGTCAATATGTCACCTATGACTGTTGCCTTCCATCTGACCTGTGCAACCCGTCAGCTCCTCACCTGTCATTTCACGCAACCCATCAACTTCTTGCTTGTGACAGCTAACCAACCTCGCTCTGATACCAGTTTGTAAGCACTTGCTAGGATCGAGACAAAGTACAATACACAGTGAGTGCAGAAAGAAGAGTGAGTTGAAGGAGTGAGTGCACGACACAATCAGTATTTGGTACCATGACGGATGTACCACTTTAGGTTTAGATAATTAATATATAAAGTACAACAGTGTAAGGGTGCATTCACACCCGAACACCGTAAAAGGCACGGTGAGTCTTTATTCTCCCAACACTAGCAAAACTGCCCAAGCTAGCGGGTGGCGCAGTTTGGCTACAGTCGACAAACTAAACAAGCTACAAGCAACACAGCCTGTCAAACAAGGTGGCAGCTACTGTAGTAGGCATGCTCCTCGGATTGGAGCTATAGGGCAACCTACAGAGAGGCGGTCGTTCGCTAGACATGTAGCCACCACACTAGCTACGACAGGAGATGGCTACTGCAATAGCTAGCGGATAGGGCAGAGCTACCGGGTTAACTTTGAGCTTTGATACCATTTATTGGTCGTGAGATGGCCACAAACACCTTAGCTCAACTTGAGAGTGTGCAAATAGTAGAGAGAGAGAGAGAGAGAGAGAGTGTGTGTGTGTGTGTGTATGTGTGTGTGTGTGTGTATGCGCGCGCAATCACTACTCGACACTTGATTAGTTAGGAAGTATGTAACTCAAAGTACAAAGTACAACGACTTTAGGGTTGTGTGACTTATGATATATTAACACATGAAAGTGTGTAATGTGCAATAAGTGACTAAACTATGTAATATAAATACACAAATAAATAATAATGTAACTAGGGAAAAAAACCTCTCTTATGGAGAGTAAAAAGTGTCCCATTGTGCTACGTGTGAATCATCAACACTCCTATGTGAGCGTAGGCGTGAGTAAAACCCAACACTTCACTAAGACAACTTGAGAGATGGCTATAGGATGAGAGAGAATGTTGTAGAGAGAGAAACTTCAAACTTTCATCACAAGAAAAGCTGAAATTTCACTGTTGCCTTGCTCAAACGTCCATGAAATCTGTCATCTACAACTTAGGACCATCAATAAGACTACTGCCCCCTCCTATATGCTGTCATCTACACCAAAAGGACCTTCAATTGTTATCACATGCACTTGGAGGGCTCCAAACTGTTATCACCTACTGTAGCATTGGTATGTGATGGCTGCAAATCACATCAGCAACATCTCCTTGCTCTCTAATAGTCTTCTCTCTCACAATGGCTAGAATATACTTCCACCAACCTTGAAAAACGTTTTTCCCACTTGTATGGGCAAGTTTTGCCAAGTAGCAACCTTCTAATTCTATTTTTCAATAGTGTCCAACTTATCAAATTAATTTTCAAAATTGTAATTTTAAAAAATTAATTTTATATTTATTATGGTACGCAAAATAAATTCCACCAACCAATAATCAAATTGGCTAAACCAATTTGTCTTTCAGGTATCCCTAAGCAGTTATTAGCCCTTAGACAAGCATTAATTCATTAATTAATGCCTAGTCTCTATTGTCACCACACTAACATTAGTAGCCAATAAATTGGTCTAGGCTAAAAGTTGACACAAGGTACTACCTAGAATTTGTCAGACATAACTTATTATAACTTTTGCCTTTGCATTAACTTATATTTCATGATACCACCTAGTACTTATTAGACATAACTTATTATAACTTTTCTCTTTGGCATTAACTTATATTTCAAGGTCTTGGTCCCACACAGTGAAACAATTAACTTGCATATGCTTGTGCAAGTCACATTAGCACATTTGATTAACTTTTAATCAAATGCTAAGCAAAGCAATAAAATTTCATGTCCTCATGATAGACCGCCCCCATGAAATCCTTGCAATTGTCCTCGATAGCACTGCAATGTACCAAAGCATTCGTTGCCACTATTGAAAATACATACTAGCATCGTAGTCAAACAACATGTGCACCTATTGCTTAACCATAATCATGCCCTTTGCATATAAAATTCCAATCACTTAAACCAATTAAAATCCATACACATGAATCATAACTATTGTCAAACCCATAAGCAATGCATCCAATGCCAAAACCCAACATTGTTATGACTACCAAGGCAAAGCTATGTATAAACTGAACATAAACAACACCATATAGTAATGATGTACCACATGATAGTCGTGTAAAGCATACATCAACTGCAAACCACATGTAACTTATAACAATCGTACTTCTCTTGCATCACCTACAAATGTACATTGCATGCCATCCATGTATCCCATATATGCCTTGCAAATGCACATTACCAAAGTACCCTAGCTACCCCATTATTGCATGTCTACCTTACTATTCAAAACCCATTCGATTGACACTTCCAAGATGGCCTTGCATATGCATCAATTTCTCGATTGGCATCATTTGCTTATGCTCATTACCCACATTTGAAACATCATGTTGCTGTATTGGCTCTTCCTTCGGTGCACTTGTTGTCCAAAAGCTCTTGAAGACAATTTCCTCATCTTTGCTACCCTCCTTTAAGGATAGAAAGTGCATGAACTCAAGATCATTCGCTAATTGCACAAACATTTCAGCTGCTATCCTCAACTGATCTTTAAACTAGTCATCAATTTTCTCTTGCTCTTACTGGTCATCAACTTCAAGAGACCTTGTCATAGAGATGTGAAATTTTTTAGATGCTTTGCCTTTGCAACACGAGTAACATTTGATTAATTTAATAATCAAATATGCAATGTTGTAAGACATGTGTGATACATATGGCAATTATTTCATGGTAACAGGCCAAGAATCTCGAGGAAGCAATGGGTGTCAGAGGAAAAAGTTGTGACAAGTTATGCTAGCTAGGTTTTGGATGTCGGTGTCAATTTGGCCCTAGGACAATTAATTGGTCAATGGTGACACTAGGGACTAGGCACTAATTAATTAACTTGTGCCTCTCCAAGGGTTAATTAAGGCTAGGGACCACCTAGGGTTGCAGATGGCCTAGCCAATTAAATTGTGAATAGGCGCATCTAATTTTGGATAGGATTAGAAGGGCTGCAATTAGTTTTTAAAATTAATTAATTCTAAAAATTAATTAAATGGCTAAAATTTGCTAGAAAATGGGATTAGAAGGCTACCACTTGGCAAAAATGCCCATGAAAAGGAAGAGAAGGCTGTTTGGGGCTGGGAGAGACTCATTTAGTGTATGCAAGCCATGAGAGAGAGGGAAGAGAGGCTGCGGGTCTAATTTTCTGCCATTAGAGAACCTTCTAGGGCAGCCAACTACAATAAGAGACCTAGCAAGAGCAAGCGACAACAAATTTGGCCCTTCCAAGAGCAAGCAGTAGCAGTCAGGGGCTGGCGACAAATTTAATGCACTCCTTGGCAATAGGGGATAGCGTGTGGGGCTGATTGAGGCACACTACACCCATTTCTGAGATTTTTCCACATGGAAAATCAGGAATCTCTCTCTCTTCAGCATTCTCTCCCCTTCTCTCCAGTCCATTCTCTGAGTATCTCAGCATTTTTCAACCACTCAAAGGTGGTCTCAACCCCTTAAAGGTGTTCTCACCCAGATTTGGTGGACAGCATTGGGATTTCTACTATAAACCCTAATTCTCAGTAGAAATTAGGGTTTAGCAACCACCTTGGGATCCATGCCAACAATTTGAGGCATCATACAACTGAAATCAACAGCTCGAATTCAAGGAATTGTCAAGAATTTCAAATGCCAACCCACCCCATTTGATTTGAGGCAGCATTTGGCCATTTAGGAATCCAATTCGTATAAGTCCTCCATAAAAATCAAGGGGTGATTTGCCCGAAAGGCTTGTTGATCATTTATGAAAGCAAAGAGCTTTTGGATTGGTGAAAGAGATAAAGATATCTCAATTTGTATTTCATTCAAAGCAATACAAGTTAAAGAAATACCGCAAGAGGCACCAGTCATTGGGTTGACACAGTGTCCAATGTCCAAGATTATTATGGTAAAGTATGCATTTCAGCTTTGTCGATTTATTAATTGGTGTACTAAAGTGCTTAATCAAGATTTCACCACTCTCTTTGAGAAGAAAGGCTAGTTTCATGGTTCCATTGCCGGGATACCACTCAATCTTTTGACTTGGTGTGGGCCCAAGGCACCTGATTGTAAGCCAAAAGCTTTGTACTAGTGCTAATTTTGTGCTCAACTAAGTAATTACAGCAAGATGCCTTCATATAGTGAGATGGAATCAAGTAGTGATTATACATCTCAATATGGACATTCACATGGCAAAGAAGGAAATGCAATGTCTAATCTTGGACAAGGCTCACACGATGGACAACAAGCTGAAAATATTGTTGTTGGACAAGATGCAGGGCCTTCAAGGCAAAATGAGATTGATGACCAACAAGGGAAAGAGGAATTCGATGACCAATTCAATAATATGATGAGAACAACAGCAAATCTCTTTGACCAACAAGGGAAAGAGGAATTAGATGACCAATTCAATAATATGATGAGAACAACAGCAAATCTCTTTGCCGAATTGGCAAAGGATCCTTAGTTTATTCAATTTTTCAATGCTCCTACAAAGGATAGCAAGGACAAGAAGAAGAAGTCATCTTCTACACCTTCAAAAGTGACACTCCTTTCGGTATTTCTTTATCTTTAATTGCAATTGATTTGGAATACAATCGGATACTTTCAATCCCGTTCACAATCCAAAAGCCCCTTGCTATCAATAATAACCAGCAAGTCTTCAAATTGATTTGCCCCTTGATTTGCTTGGACGATTGGCCTTTACTGACTCCTTGGAAAATGAAATTTGCCTGAAATTCAAATGTTAGCTAGTCTCTCACTTGAATCTTACTGAGAATTAATTCTCAGCCCTAAAAATTCAAGTCCTGAGGCTTCAATCTCCTAGCACGCTTCCCAAGGTTGCTATCCAACCCTAATTTTTGCTATAAATTAGGGTTTACAACAAAGAAAAATACAATTTTTCAGCCTTGCATGGAAGAGATGGGACTGAATGGGGCAACCTGTCTATTTATACATAAGGATGGATCCTCCCAAATTAGGGTTTCACTGAACTCTCTCAAATCGCTCCCTATTTTAGGGTTTTCATTAAATTGAGCTTGTTTTGGGGCTATTTTAATGACTAATCAGCATGGAATGTATTTCTTAGCTCAACACACCATAGTAGAACCATGGATACACAAGTAGTGGGTGCGCAGGCCACCACCAAGGTGCCTAAGAGATAACCTAATGTCAATGTCAATCATACCAACACCTGAAAATAGATAAGAATCATAGCAACTCTCAATATCTGTCAACAATGTCTCGCAGTAGCATACAAGACCATCCTGTCAAAAATGCCTCTAAACATATGTGACTATGGATTCCCCACCTTTGGTCAGATCATCAAAGTGTCCCCTCATGTGAGCTCAAGACTAGGAGCCGATCCCACTCACTATCAAATAACCAGCTCACCATGAGCTTGGATGTCAATCCCAGCTCCAGGATTTGAACTTGCCAAAGTTCAGTTGATGTGTCAAGGAAACCCCTCTCAGGAACCTATGCACTTGTATACCTGTATAGATGAGATTCGCCTACCCCATCTCACCACCCTCACACTCCCTCTCTAGCACCAGAGAGTTGTGAGAGAGGACCCCATCACTTGTACTAGCAGCCTGGAAGGGAGACCCCTAAAGCCATCGTCGAGGCCACAAAGATGGAGCCTAAACCTGGACCTGGAGAAGAGGAAGACTCACCGAGAGAGTCAACACCTATTGTCACCGTCCACGCTTGCTCCTAGTGTAAAGCTACTAAATGTCCTGCAGTCCATCTAGAGATATCCCTTCTTGCCTCGATAATAGCATTAAGACTTCTACTTCTTCCATGGTATAGCACCCCTCTCTGAAACTTGAACATCTGAAGTACCAAGAGATAGCATCCTCACAAAAACATAAAGTTGAACACAGCAAGTCTCTAACATAGCACTTGTAGATGAAGAATAAGGTCAATATCCTGACCATAAGGAGGAGATGTTGGAGGAGCCATGAGGAGGGAGATACAGAGAATATGAAGAAAGGTAAGGGATTTGTAGGGAGAAAAGTATGCCAAAAATATAAACTCACAAGGATTGCATGAGTTCCAAGTAGTAAAGAAAGTACATAGAGAAAAAATCAACAGTAACTAGAGTGTAGTGATGAGAACACAACGACTGGATGCACATGAACCCTCTCTAAAGTTTAGCAGTGTAACCCTCTCAAAATGAGAAGACAAACCAAAAATAACCACATGCAAGCTGAAAATATTGTCGCCCAGCCCTGCACAGGAGCAAACAGCTAAAACGCAGATGCTGATCAGTAAAATGCAGGCAGCAAACACCAAAACACAAATTTGGAAGGGTCAATAACAACAGGTCCCCAACCCTGAAACAAGCCCAAAAAGCTGAAAATGAAATGACAGTCTACAAAACGTTGAGAAAACAGGCAGAAAATGATCAAAAGATGGTCGCTCAGACAAGAAATCGCTCACAACAATCAGAACAAGTGCAATTACCAGACAAAAAGTCAAAACTCAGACCTGAAACAGTGTAAACCAGCAGCAAGAACCCTGCAATTTGATACCATGTCAGAAGTGGATGCAGTGATGGAAGCGTCAAAAACTGTTGTAATAAACTGCTGAACACAAGAGATAAAGAAAAGAGAAAGAGAAACACTGCAAAAGAAAAGAACACTACAAAGGAACTCGAAAGCAAAGAGATACTTAGGAAATGGAATCCATATACCAAGATATGAGACAATATGAAACCAATTTGAATCACCGGCTATGAAGGGACTGGCACCTACTCCTCTCCCTCCACCAAAACCAATCAGGTGATGAATAATCATAATGTGGAAGAGAAGCCTGAATAAATAGGCAAAAATAATGCCATAAATAATGTCAGATCAGCCAGCATTTAATGCTGGTCGGCCAGCATAAAATGCTAAAATAGCCATCCTAAAATGACAAGAAAAATACCTAAATAATCAGGATAATATCCTGGTGCCCTAGCCCACTGAATCACATGCTCAGACTCAGCCATGAATTGACATATCTGCTAACAACACTAATCTCATTAGATCCCTTTAAAGGGATCCGGATGGAGATGAAGAGGCAACGTACCCATACAACTACGAGCACAAGCAAAAAGTGGGGGATGCAAAAGCCCGAGACATCATATCATTTCTCTAATCTGAGCTTGGAGAGTAATGACAAGAGACAAGTGCCCATTGACATGGGAGAAGAAGACGCTTTAGGACAATGCCCACACATGTGCTTAAAATTGGGAGAAGTCAATCAAACACATCTATTGGGGTTCACTCATGCGATGGGAGCTTCAAGAGAAGACACATTGTGAGAAGCTATGATGATGAGAAAAGATGATGGTGTTGAATGGTGAGACTCGTAATAACAGAGTAGCAGAACAAGTATGATAGAGAGATTGAGAAAGAAGTTATTGATAAGATTTATGTTGATGTGCGAGAGGAAGAGAATGGACAGAAGATAAGGTGAATCTTGGACTGCAGCACTGCTGAACAATAGCAACAATGGGTAGAACCAGAGCATTTTCAAAGGCAAAACAGGGTGGCTTTTTTTATTTTAATTTGAGGACAGTTGACTTGTAAATGGGCCTGTCTAGTCCCAAAGCTGTGAACTGTTAACTAATACCTTGCAAGGTGGACACGTGGGTCCAAATCAGCCCACCTACCTGTCCATTGTGTGCCTGCCAGCCCATTGATGCCTATTGACCCAGCAACCTGCCATGCAGCCCAACTCTGAGTTGGTAACACATCTCTGTCTGCAGGTTGACCACGTGTGCTGGGACCACGTCATGTCACCTGCCTGTAGTGTGATTAGCCAGCCCTTCGCCTGCCCACAAGCAACCTATGCACTGCCAGCTATGGCACTTGTACGAAAAGATGCCTTTGAGGATCAATCATACAACTCAGCTAATGAACTCACTAATCCAGTGACGAGAGTAGGATGATGTTGGATTTTCAACCACAAGGGCTGATTGACAATCCCAAAGCTGATCTGAGCAGCAACCACAGCAACAGAAGCAGCAAGAGATGCAGGACAGATTGATGAGACTCGTGCTGAAATCTGCATCTACCATGTCAAATTTCTCCTTGCAGCTTTGTGTCTTGTTGATTAACTGTCATTAAAATTATTAAACCAATGACAACTGAACCATTGCTAAGTCTCATAACCTGCTAACCAAATTTCCTTCAATCCCCCCTGAATGCACCATATAATGCACTGAAAAAGAGGTGGGACAAGAACAAGGTGCCCATGCAGAAGCATATCCTTGGTGGTATGAATAACGATTCCCTACTTTGACTCTATAACTTTGTCAAGGAATTTGAGAATAAGCTCCTCATTAAGTAATCATCCTAAAAAGAAATGGCATAAGCATAGAGGATGGCGCATACATCCATAGAGAATGATCCTCAATCCCAGTCATCGAAATTCTGACTACATGGAGGATAAATAACTTTCCTTCAGCATGAAAGTCCTCTAATTGGAAAATGTCGGTTCTTTGCATCAGGGCTGCTTGGAAACCATAACAGGTCAAAATGATGGTGAAAGTGTGCAAAGACAAGCAGCTGATATAGTGAAGGAAAGCACAACAGCCAACAACCAGCAATTGAGGGATGTTGCTCGACCCAATCATCCAAGTTCTGACCATATGGAGGATATACAAGTTTCCTACAGACATAGAAGTTATAGTTATGCAGAATGGGGAAATGAAAAGAGAAATGGAAATGGGAACAAACAGGAATGCAAACAGCAAAAGTTTGGAGTTTCTGGGGAGTTTCCAATAACTATACGAATGTAAAAAGCAAAATGGAAATGGAAACGAAAGCAGAAACAGAAACATTGAAACGGAAGGAAAAATGGAGGTTTGGGGAGTTTCTAGTAACTATGATAGAAGCCCTCTGGTTGAAAAATGTCAGCTCTGTGCATTAGGTCTTCTTGGAAGCCAAACAGGTCATGGAGATGGTGAAAGACTGCAAAGACAACCAGCTCATATAGCAAAGAAAAGCACAACAGCTAACAACCAGCAATAGATCAGCTGACAACAGTTAAAGCAGGCATTACACAGGATGAAAAAACAGAGGAACCACTTCCTCAATGTCATGGCAGTTGACAGCAGACTCGACCTTCAGATCTACCTAACATGACAACCTGTGTCGACATGGAGTCTGCGACATTAGTTCACTCATGTGATGGACTGAAATGGTGGCTCCAGCTGTTGGCGAAGCTGGACAGACAGATCTGAAATCAAGGCATGCATTGTGAGGGAGAGAGAAGATGAGACACTTATGTTGCCTGCTCTTTTACACTGTTTGTTAGAATTGAGATGCGCACACTTCAAGCATCTGTTCAGTTAGACTTGAAAGACATTTTTGATAAAATAAGAAAAAAGAATCATATGCAAGGTGAAAGGTCCCTGTTTATGTAGGTTATAAATCACATCTACTCCCTTAACCCTTGATGTACAATTAAGGAACACACAAACATTGTTTTTATCAGACGCACCTAATTGGCCGATTAGACGTTTGAAAAATGTATGAAAACAGGAGTATGAAATCCTATTTCATACTTGAAATACTTTTGGGAAAATAAAAGAGGCTGGAAAAAGCAGTAAAAATGTCAATTTACCAAGAAGGCTATCACCTGGTAAAAAACATGAAAAACACTTGATGTTTCACCCAGGAAGGTGTCGCTTGCTGTCACTTGCCTTCTCCCCGCCCAAAAACATGGAAAACCAGGAAGGTGTCGCTCATGGACTGTGCAACAAGTCCATTCAGCCTTCACCCTCAATATCAACTGCCCCAAAGTTGAAAAGCAAGCTTTTTCTTACTGTTTTTCCCCTCTCTCTCATCTTTTACATGTGCTGTTTTTGTCTATCTGAAATTTCAGACTGCATCTCTCTCTCTCTCTCTCTCTCTCTCTCTCTCTCTCTCTCTCCTTTTAGATCATCAACATGTTTTCTTTTCATAGTACACTATTTCACTTTTCAGTCTTATAGGCATGTTTTTCATCTTTTCTCGTTCCAAATGAGAAACACACCATCATTGTATGTATTGCTTTGGTCTCATAGGCCACATTGGCCTTTTAGAGACATTAATATATCTCTCTCTCTCTCTCTCTCTCTCTCTCTCTCTCTCTCTCTCTCTCTCGTCTTGGCTCTCAAGTCTAAGTGGCTGATTAGTGTTGCAAATTTCTTGGACTGAAGTCTGAAACTTCTGAAATTTTCAGAAATTTTGACATTAACAGCCACTAAACTCCCAAATTCTTCAGAAACACTATTTTCCCTTTTAGTATTGGCTTTAAAATCTCTGAAATTTCCGATTATACAGCTGAAATTGGCATTTCAGCAAGCTAAATTAGTTGTAATGTCTTCATTTGACGAAGCTTCATCCCCATTCTTCTACTTCAAGCCAACACAAATGGAAAGAAAGACAAAAGTGGAACAGGAATTGGAACAATTGTGAAGCAATGTGGAAGCGGGCAATTTACATGCAAGTGCAAGTGGTGTCAACACACTTGGGATTCTAGTTTTCATTTAGTTTGTTAGCTTACATACTCAATTTAATATAAAATACTAGATTAGATACATTTCTACTGTTTTTAAATTTTAAAATTAGGGCATTGTATGGTGTTCCCCATTGTGTGAATCATACTCCAATCATGCTTTCATACCCATCTGCGTATGACGTATGATTGACATATGAAAAAACTATGCACACAAAAACAACAAACTAGCTTATGTTCACATTTAGGAAAACAAACTCACTTAAGTAAATTACTTCTTACCATTCTGTTTAGAATGGTCCTGCTGTACCCTGAGAGTGATTTCCCATGTTTCTGCTTCTTTTGTATGCTGAAGGGCCTTATGTATGATGGGAGACTCATCAAGATTAAAGAGCTTCAGTTACCACATTTAGTAATGGATGATATCCTACTGTCTTCAATTTTAAACTGAGAATCTTCAGCTTAGAATGAATCTCACGGAACTGACAATGAGTGTTATCTCCTCCAATAAATTCTTCTACCTTATGGTTGAACTCAATGGACGCTTTGCCTGGATTCTTTTCTACGATGGATTGTTTTCGAAGTTCTTCTATGCCTTGTACATGATCCCACATTTGAGCATCTGCATAAATGCTTGACATAAGCACATATCCTGAACCATACGATGGGTCGATTTTTACTGCATGATCAAAGCATCTCTTTCCAAGCTCCACCTTGCCATGACTTTTGCAAGCAGTGAGCAAAGATGTCCACCCTACATCATTGTTAGAAGGCACAGTAAGGAGAAGTTTTTCTGCTTCCAACAATTTTCCTCCTCGTGCAAGAAGATCAGCCACACAAATAATATCCTCCACAGTTGGCGTGATCCTAAAGTGTCCTGTCATCATTTGAAAGTAATGCTGACCCTCCTTTACAAGTCCTGCATGACTGCAGGCTGTTAGCAGACATCTGAATGTTGCCCTGTCTGGCCTCACATCATGTCTTCTCAGCTCCTCGAAACAATTTATGGCCATTGTCCAATCGTAAGTATGACCATAAGCATTCATTAATGCAGTCCAAGAAACCACATCACGTTCTGGTAATTTATCAAACACTTTTTTAGCCTCTTGTAGAAGGCCACACTTGGCATACATGTTGATTAAGGTATTGCCAACAAATGTATTCATCTTGAATCCAGTCTTTATCATCAGAGAATGGACGCCGAGGCCCTCCTCTATAAATGTAATACTACCACATACTTTGACAACATTTGCAAAAGTCACACTATCTGGTGGAATTTCCTCAGTTTGCATCTTCTCAAACAACAATAAAGCCTCTTTATCAAGCCCATGTTGAGCATATCCTGCGATCATTGTATTCCACAATACTAAATCCCGTGCAGGCAAATTATCAAACATAGCCCGCGCATCATCCACAAACCCACATTTAGCATACATGTCAACCAAGACACTTCCAACATGCAGACTCGTATTTTTACCCGACTGAAGAATGTGACCATGCACTATCCTGCCCTGAACAACCAATGCAGTGTTTGTGCAAGCCTTAAGGACAGTCACATGCACATAATCATTGGGCTGAATGCTAGAAAATGCCATCTTGCTGTACAAAATAAATGCTTGCTCCTCGCATCCACATGCAACATGCGCTGATATTATTGCATGCCAAGCATACACATCAGGAGCAGCAATTGTGAAGAACACTTGCATTGCTTCTGTTATACTCCCACATGCACCAAACATGCGGATAATATTATTTTTCGAAGGACCGCTCAGATGGCATCCGTACCTGATGACAAGGGCATGGGCTTGCCTTCCAATTTCCAGATTTTTCCCTCTATGGCACTCTTGCAGGAGAGAACGGAATGCATCATCCCCAACTTCTGCTCCTTGCCTGCACAACTGTTCGAGTGCTTCCAAGGCCTCGACCAACCGTCCTTGCTTGCAAAGGCTCCTCACGTTGTTCTGCACGAAGACCCCTATGGCAGCTTCACCACTATGAACATGGTGCTGATGTGCTGTAAGGGTACTCATTGGCAGCTTTGTGCAAAATCTATGTTGAAAGATGAGGCTTCTCCACAACATTCCTGTCCATGTAGGGAATAAACAGAGTCCAAATTACAGCTTATGATCAGAAACCAAAGTGGAGCATGCCAATTTGTTGGTCTAATAGTGTAGCAATACCTTAATCGCATCATACCAAGGGGCCTGATGAGGCAGCTCATAAATAAGTACACAGAAATTCAAATTCTCTGCACGTTCAGCAGCTGGTGGTTTGAGAAATTTCTCAAACCAATTAGGAAGATAATAAAAGCCATCATCATGTTAACCAGCCTTGCTAATGAGGTCCTAACCCAATTGGATGGAGTATGGGTTGAGTATTGTGGGTGCATAAGTTTGATCCCTAGGTTGCATCTCGCGAGTGACACCAATCTATTCGCATCTAAATTAATCTTGCATGGTTATTTGGCAGGAATTGTAATTAATAGTAAAACATTAGAAGCAACTATAGAAGACTTGCTTGTTTGAGATTATCTTAACTTAAAAGTACTTGTAGGTTGTAATGCTAATGTTATTTTGAGGATTTTGGCCTAGAGGGAGACTGTAGGTCTTCATTATGCACCTCAATGAGTTTTGATAAAGTTGGATTTTTTAAAAAATGGGAAAATATGATTGGTGTTTTTTTGGTTTTGATGAAGGGGCTATTTCGCTATGGTGGTCCTACAACAAGCCCTCTTTGTGATTGGTTCTTTTTTTGTCCCCTTGGTTAGTGGCTATTTTGTTTCATTTTCCCCTTAGTGGCAATTCTATAGGTTGGTTCTTTCTTTGTTGGATTACTACTACTTGTGGATGTCAAGGATTTATGGTTTGTTGCTTTTGGATTTGAAGCACCTAATTATTAGCATTGTATATGGGCATATGCCCTTACAATGGTATGGTTCGCTAGGGTATATCCTCTTACAATGGTATGGTGACAGTGTGAATTGTTCTTCAAAACTTTTTGCACCACATGGAACACCAATTGACTATCTGTTTGATCAAGATTCCCAAAATAAAAATTTATGTTTGCATGTTTTTGAAAGCCCTTAGTTTTACAAAAGAATGGACCCTTGTTCTTAAGGAATAAAAGCATTAGGAAGGTTCATAGCTTTGGTAGTTGAGAGATGAGTTAGCTCGTGAGCTTTCTTGGTTGTGTATGTGCTAAAGGTCCTCTCAATATCATCAATTTCACAAACAATTTTGCCTTCTTGGTGGTTGCGATCATATATGCTAGAGGTCCTATTGATGCCATAGCTTTGGCTAATGCTAGAATACTCTCTTATTTGATCTTCTTCATCTTCTATTACTTTGTATTCAAATTGTTGTTTTTTTCTTGTGTCCTGTTGACTCATATCTACCTAGCATTTCAACAAGGGATGCCTTAGAAAAGCAATCTAGTACACTTGAACATCTATGAAATTCCAATCAATTCAGCTACGAGAATATGGGGAAACTTAATCAATTGTTGTTCTTTTCTTCATCTTCAATGCATCCTCTTCACAGACTTTTCCATCTATCATCACTAGGCCTCTTTGACTCTGCCTCATTGACTCCTAGGGTTTCTCCAAAACCTTGCAACAATAGTAGGGGTAGCATCATATAAGTGCCTATGCCTCAAACTATTTATGTCCCATACCATCCACAAAAGGGCGATGCTCCAATACTCATGCACACTTGTTTATTTCTATTGTTAGCCTTGTTTATTGTTCTTATTAGAGTTATTTAGCGGTTTTTGTGAATTGAAGCAAGTGTAAGAGTTTGTCATTCTCATTAGGAAAGAAGGTTATAGAATGCTTGATATGGTATAGACCTCAAATATGGTATTTATGATTCAAGTTCTTCTATTAATGACAAAGGGTTTTGCTTAAGAACACCTATTTTTATGTTATTGATTTTAGTGCATGCAAATTGATAAGAAATATTGAAGGGTATATCAATAAGTGCATATTGGTGTTACTAGTTTTTCTTTCAATGTTGCATGTTTCTACACAAATATATGGATATTGTTGCAGTTTTTCATGTTTGTATATGGATGATTGAAAGTTATTGTTGTTCTTTGCAAATGGATATATATGTAAGCCTCAAAGAGGTTGGAGTTCAAGGCGAGAATTGGTTTCATGTTGGGTCTATGATACGTCTCGATGAATTGGTGCTAATTTTGGAATTTAAGACTCAAAAACTCATATTAAGTTCTTGTTTGTAGCATAAGTTGTCAATTGATGGATTTATTTCTATATGTTGGTTAAAAGGGAGTATTGTGTGTTTATAATTGTATGCTGGTTAAAATGGAGTTTTGTGGTATAAATTTTGGTACTTGGAAAGTGTTACATAATTTTGCTTCTCAATTTGGAAATTAACTTCTTGTTTAAGGTAGTGGACACTAGCAATTTAACCTAAGCACAAGCTTGTGGCCTTATTATATTTAGCTATCTAAGGTCTAGGGGACATAGTCATAAAATATCTTTATAGGGTTCTCAATGGGGGTGTCTCAAAGTATAAGCAAATTCATAAAATCATCCTTACCATAATTTCTAATATTACTAAGGTTCCCTATTTTTAACTGGTAGAGCAACTTCTTCTCCTTCCTTATACTTTCCTCTTTAAGTTTGACTGATTCGCCGATTTATTGGTGTTTGAATGTTTCAATCTAGGGCTTTAGTCTTGGATTTCAACTTAATTATATGGGGTGTGGGGCATGAAATCGAGCATACCTTGAATTATGACTTTTCTATTTCTAGGGTTTTCTTGTACTCTTTCGTTCACATAGATTATTTAAGCTTTTCCTTTCGTTCACATAGATTATTTAATCTTTTCCTCACAATATCTCTCTACTCTCAACCACTTCATTCTTTTATCAGTTAAAAATTCTACTAAGTCTCAATCGGTTTCACTAAGTTTGAACATAAATGTTTTGAAGAGTTCTAACTTCTAATTGTTACAAGATTTATTCTACTTTTGTTTTAAGATTCAATGTAGATTGCAATGCTAGAATCCATCAATGGGTTGACCTTACTTGATTTACTAGTTCGATAGGGACTAAATTTAATGCTAAGTAATTTGGACACAATATTGAAAAGCTCTCAACCTATAGATTTTGGATGATATGGGCCTCACTCAAGATGTCGTTGGTAGTTTTTAGCTTGAACAGAGGTGATTCCATGTGAATGGGGCCGAGATGATGATAGTGATGGCTTATGGGTTGTGACTTAAAAGGGCTATGCAAGTGGTAATGAAGATGATTTTGGAGTTTGGGTGAATGCAACAAGGATGTGGTGTAGAGTGGAATAAGGCATGTGAGAATGGAGATAAGAAGGAAATGAAAAGGGTGGAGAGGGTTCTCATTTATGCATTAGGGCATATTCTCAAGGGGATGATGGTCTTAAAAGGTTCTCCCTTAGGCAAAAAGTTGATAGAGACATGTGCCCTTTCAAGCATGAAACTTGTTGTCATGCTCTATGATCATGACATCGAGACCATTGGATATACTCTTATTATTTGAAGAGTTTTGATGCACGAAGCATGCGACTAGCTCTCGCCTAGTCTACTCATACATCGAAATCATGACTAATGATGGGAGAACACACTTTCATATAGTTACTACATTATAGTTGTTGTATCAATTCACCTCATCCTCAATCTAAGTGCATGCTCCTTCGTCTTCAATTTTGCTTCCTTTGTTACCATGGTGGATAGGAGACACTACTAATTAGCTCAGGGGGATGAAAAGAATATGAGCTTCTCATTCCATGTCTCTCACACTCTCAACTCACGCACACTCACTCTGGAAGGTACTCACCATAAAGATGGGATGTAGAAGAAGAAGGTAGGATGCAAGGAGCTTCACACAAATGTCCCTCACTCCACATGTGCTCTCATACTCCCTCTGCTTCACTCTCACTCTCAAGGCACAAAGATTATAAGAAATCAAGAGAGCAAAGTTTGTATACACATAAATAGCTTCCTCCATTCATTTTCATCCTTTTTATACATAAAATTTAGGGAGAAGTTCCCCATCCCCCTTGGGCATCTTGTCCCCTTTTTGTGGCCTTTTGGCTATTCATGCCTCCTATTCTATGCATCTGGACCTTAGCCTTGATTAGAAATTTAGCTACTATAACTTCAAAGTGCCATTTGATTGAAACAATTTGCACAAGAGGGATCTCGACTCTCAACAATATAGTAGAATAAATTTTAAAAAACCATTTCCTTTTCAAAAATTGTACACCCTTTTCTCCTTGTAGTTAACATTTTCCCCCCGTCTAGATGAGTGCCAACCCCATGGCAGTCACCCCAAAGGTAATGTGCTGCTATTGGCAAGAGGCATTGGGACAACCAGCTGAAGATTCCTGGTGGAGGAAGGATGGTGTGCTTATGTAAAGGAACTTAGAAGTAGGCTCAACATGGTAGTGATGATGAGCTTCATGCTTGGCAAGTTGTTTCTACCATGTTCATTCTCCTAGTGTTCCTTGCTATGTGGCCATGGGTATGGGCAATAAAGTAGATCTGCCTATTCTTCTTCTCTTAAGTAATAAAAGGCTTCCCAAGCCCTCTTGTTATTCTCCAAGGTAAGTTAGTGCCATTCTAGTAGACCTAGCCATGATTCTCTAGCATTCAATGTTAGGTATCCTCCCCTACTTCCTCGTACTCTACAAGATTTCTAATAAACTGTGACATCCAAGGGATCTAGCCACTTCATTGAGATGGTTTTCATCTCTTCCTATGAGCAATCATACTTTGCTCAAGGAAGTAGCCTTTTGAACATGCTTTCTTTATTAACTACAAAATCAAATACTACAATAGTGTTGGATTCTTGCTTCTCCTTGTATCTCTGCACAATTTCCTCTAGATTCTCTTTTTTTCCCTACGATAGGAGCTCAAGGGGAATGGATGCTTTGTTAACTTTTGTGGTCAAGCTCTTAAGGTACATATCATTGATGTATGTGCCTCCTTTTGCTCTAGTTCTTCCTCTTCTTCCGTTGAGCACTCTTTCAGCTCCCCCCTTCTATCAAATTTTGGTAGCTTTGGTATGTCAATAGGGGGTGTCATGGCTATAAGAAGCTCAGAGTGACGGAGGATGTTGATAGGGATGTGTCAAATTATAGGAGACATGTAGCCTTCAATCCATGCTCCTTATATCCCTTCATCCTGAGGTGGTAGAGTAGGTCTTCTTTAGTATGATCTCCTTGATTTAGTACATACTCTCCAAGGTACTTGAGATCAAGCCTAGCTAAGTCTTGAGTTCCTCAACATCATTAGCACGAGGAGTGTAGGCCAATTATGCCGCTTCTCTAAATAGCTCTTACTGCTTGGCTGTCACAAACTTATATGCTTCCAATTGTGCCTTACATTGGCTTTCACTATATAGAGTTATACCCAAGTCATTGGATAGCTTCATCAAGGCTATTATATATCATCTTTATGCTTCACTTTTCACTTGGCCAATAGCCCATATCAACCTAGCCGTAATGTTTCTTATAATACTATGTATGTAGCTTTCCATTGGCCCTATAGAAAACTAATATTCTCTTATCTATTTTTCATGTAAGGTTGTTTTAGCTTTTTCTTGAGCTAACTCAAGGAAGGTCTCTATCAAATTTTGGTTCATGTCAAGTAGCTGCTTGCACAGCTTTTCCACATCTTTCTCCTTGACCCTAAGTGCTTCACCTTTCTCTCAGAGCTCAAAGTCTTAGGCTCTAAGTCTCTCTCCTTGATATGAGTTCGAAGTTCCTACACTTGGTCTTCAAACCTAATCAAAAACTTCTTGTATGCGTCTTGAGTTTCATCCAATATATTATGAAGATCCTATACTTTGTCTCTCCTAAGATCCTCACACTACTCCAAAGCTCTGACTCTACTTGTTGCACTCTGGTCCCCTATAGGTGGTTCATGGGTGCTCTTGGACGATTTTTCTAGGCATGGCCTATTTTCCTAACTCACTAGTACAATTTCTCTTACCTTTGTGAGGTCATTGTTTTGCATCTTCATGCTTCCTAATTGAGTCATTAGCTCACAAAGAGTTGTTGATTCAGATAAGTATGACTCGTCTCTTACTTTTTCCTTCCCCCATGAATAGGTTTCCTTTTTCTACTAGGATCTGTGCTACTCGCTAGGAGATTAACTCATCCGTCTTGCATAAGACCTCCTCAATGAAAGCCCTAATTACTCTCTGATGTTCTTCCTAACTTTCCTTCATTCAAGCCTCTAGTTTTTTCCACTGTCTTTTTAGCATCTATGATGATTATACATTGCTCTTCTATCTCTCCCTCACATTAAACTCTTTAGATGATGATGAGCTTAGCTCAACCTCTTCCCTTGGTTTCTTTTTTTGCTTTTCTAACTCCTCAACATGGTTTAGATTTTTAGCTTCCTCACTTTGTCCCTTTTCCTTCTCCTAGGTGACATGTTCTCTTGTGTGCTTCTTTGGAGGCTATTGTTAAGCTATCCACATTGACAGCATGCTGTCTTGTAAAGGCATACCCATATTGACTCGCATGAGTCAAGTTAATGCACCACCATGATTGGCAATGCTATTGCATGCCTTTGTGCAATTTAACTTCAAATTTGGATCCTTTATTAGAACCATATGAACTTCTAATCTATATCCTTTCACACATTCCAACTAGAGGGCATTCAAATCATGATTGACAATGTTCCATGTTATGATGTCTTCCAATAATCAGCTTGGGACTCTGGTTGGTATGGTGGTGGCCTTATTGTAAGTGAAGACATGGTGAAATACTTGTGTTGTAACTCAAAGTTCATTAGTAATGGCCTTCAATAGCACTCCACTATTTATCACTGTGTTGTCCAATCTTTGTGCAACTTGAGGTTAAAAAGCCTAATCATTAGGCTATTTTATTATCATTAACTTATACAATAACTCTTATATTCTCAATAGTGCATGTTCATTTGTATCAGTGGCACTCCAAAATAGATTGTATACAAATTTGAGTTTATCATTGTCTTATGCATCTTTGAGGCGTCTTAGAAGATGTCAATGTGTGTGTGTGTGTGTGTGTGTGTGTGTGTGTGTGTGTGGAAGAAAAAGATTATGTACAAAATTATGCACATCTTACATGTACAAGTGTTTTTTTTCATATCAAGATGGGGACCAACGAGGTTACAACTCCAAAGAAAGGATATCACATGCAGTAATGCCAAGACTGTTGAGAAAGTCTTTGGGTTCATTTCCCTCTTAAGGCAATGAGGTTAGCCCTAACCCTCACCTCTAGGTGCTGCCCTTCCATAGGACCTAAAGGGAGGTGTTCAGGAGATTAAAAGCTGGTCAACTAAGATGATTGAGATAGTGCAGAGACAGTTTGCGGGCCTGTGGCCTATAACAGAAGATATAGTTGTTGAGTGTGGTGCAAGAGGAGAGACGTTGATTGTTTAAGAGCACAGAGAGAGAGAGAGAGAGAGAAAGAGCAATATCATGAGTCATCCACGACTATCCCAATGTTTTAACAGACCAAGTAATCAGAACTCCAATCCTGCATTCATTGACCTGTCGCACACAAACTGAAGTACAATGTTCTAGTAGCAGTGAGTACCCTATTGTCGTATTGATGCTAAACCACAAGGGGAACATGTTAATGAAGCTTTATTGTGTAACAGTATTTCTTTCAAAAATAACATAAAAGGATCTTTCAAAATGCACAACGGAAAAGAATAGATGGCCTAAAACATGGCTGTAGGGCAACCTGGACCTCAGTTTTAAGACGCATTCCATGTTAGGGACACCATGTTCATGTGAGTTTGTTCAAAAAAAGAGTTTAATAACCAAAATTGGCTTCCCTCTTGCAGGGACCATGTTAGTAATCTTCAAAATCCTTATCACATACACTTTGGACAAACCTGAAACAAGTGCAGTGAAAACAATAAAGCGCTTCTGACAGCCTCGTAAAACCAGAGGCTTAGATTAGACAACTCAGGGCATCAAAACCAGCACAGGTGAAAGAGCTGCTCTATGAACCAGTTTAGAGCCACTGATTACTGCCCCAGCTCAGTGAGCTTCATTCCCACAAATGAAGGGGAAAGATTGGTAAGGACCAAGCCCCAACACTTTTAAGTCCCATCAAGTTTTTTCAGTTCATCTCTGATATAGTGATTTGGAATGAGATTATCAGCACGAAGTCTATCCAAGAATCCATAAGGAGTCATTTCTGCTTTTACATAGGCCTTGATAAGAGCGGCATATGATTTGTATGCACATATATAACCTGCATCCTTCAGGCCTTTGATCATCTTCTCCGCCCTTTTCACATCACCTTTTTCTGCAAAGAATTCAATGAGCGAGTGGAACGTCAAGTACATGGGTCTATTACGGAAAGAACTTTTCGTAGCTTTCCGAGCTTTTTCAAACACATTCATAGCTTTCTTCTCATCACCTGCATGTAAATACATCTGCACCAGGTGATGGTATGTTGTTGGATTTGGGCTGAAGGAACCTTTTAGTAACTTCTTGAGTAACTTCTCTCCTTTCTGGGCCATTCCTCGCTCTGCATAGACTGCAAAGAGCGCATTGTATTGATGGACACGTCTGATGCCATATTTTTCCTCCATCTCCTCGAAAATCTCTTCAGCTCTCTCTACACTATTAGAACACTTCCCTATAGCTTCAATCATTGCCATGAATTCTGCCATCGAAACCTTTGGGTTTCCATTTACCACATTCCAGAGCCTTTCAACCTCAGCTTTTTGGCCAAGCTCACCATAAAGCTTCAAAGCGATTTTCCTTGCCACCCGCTTTCTCCTAAATGCACTTGTCTCTATATTTTTGGTTGCTTCTAGTGCTTTTTCAACTGAACCAGCCACAAGATAACCCTTGGCTAGTATTGCATAACTTGCAGCATCAGGCTCCACTTTAGATCCTTTTTGCATCTGATCCCAGACTCTCTCCATATTGTCAACATCACCTTTTCTTGCCTTAACATCAAGTATGACATTATATGTACAGACATCTGGCTGTACTCCTTTCTGATCCATTTGCTGAAGTACATCTGTAACTCCTTTAATATTGCCGTTCTTTTTGTACAGGACTAATAACTGATTGTACATATAGGTACGATGTTCCATTCCTGCTCCGTCCACTTTCTTGAGAAGTTCTACTGCTTCTTTCTCCATGTCTCGATCAACATATACAGTGAGTAAAATGCTGTAAGCCATTGGAGTTTGATACTGTAAGGGTATTGTTTCAAAATATCTTGCAGCTTTTTCTGCCCCATGAACCTTCGATATAAGTTCTACTCGAATAATATAATCCATTTCTTCCAAACTATAGGGTTTCTCTGTTATGACCCAATCCGATAACTGCACAGAAAAAAGAACCAAGCTTGTCAGAACTATCATGCAATCAATGAGAAGTTTGGTCTGTTGATTCAGCACTTAGTGCATTAAATTCTCCAGTATTAGAGAAAGTTCATACATAAAATAACCAGTCCATACTCGTTGCATTGTGTTGCCAGAACTTGGGAATGTGAATGTGGATGCATAGCCTGTAACTTCATATGACGAACTGGCAACTAATTCACATAGGCAAAGCCAAAATAACACACACTAAATCAGGCTTCACTGCCATTTAGTCACAACTCAGACAATTTGTTAGGTGTCACATTGGCCAAAATTTCGAATGCATAATGTCAAGACATGTAACTGAAACATAATGTAACACAGATATCACATTCATTAGAAAATGGGTGAAGTGACAATATTATGATTCTCATTTCAAAACAAGTTACAAAATGACAAAATGTCAAAATCCAAAATGAATCATGATATATCATAGATAACTCATAAATGAAACTAGTATCATATAATGAATTGTCCAAACAATAATGGTCCATGGACACTACACTGACTAAGTGAAAATCCCAAAAAGGTAAGACTCTAGAATCTAATCCAAAATCACGAACCCTCATGAATTGTGACTCATGAGTCACTGCTCAAACTCATCATCATCACCATTGCCACAATCATCCCTATAATCATCCTCCTCACTCACACTCTAATCATTCTCTGTGTAGGATACACCAATTCTACTAAGAGAATTACTGCCTTGAAGGAGTTGGGGTTGATCTCATTTGGTCCCCCGCAATTTTGTCTTGTGTGTAGGACTATTGATAGGGCACAAGTGGACAGGCATAAAAGCGAACAGGCAAAGAAGCTGGCATGGGGGTTGAGAGTGTCGCTCGATTGTCAACCGAACAGGAGTGGACAGTCGATAGGGCAAACAGGTGCACAAGCGAACAAGTAGAGGAGGTGGCGTGGGATTGTCAACGGTTGATGGGGTAAAATTAAGACGACAAACGAGCAAGATGGAAGGCGTGAGTCATGACAAGCTGCCCACGCGACAAGTCACAAGTGACGAAATGTACATTTCTTTTGTTTTTTTTTCTTTTTTTGCTTTTTTTTCCATCAACCATAGACTAACACAAAATCTTTGTTTTTTAGCAGACTAACTCGCTTTTTTTTTTCAAGGTCCCTTCTCTCCACATTTTTTATGCAAAGAAACGAAACAACGTTTCGTAAGTTTCAAAAGCAAAGAAACGCGTTTCTTTGCTGCTATGATCTCCATCAAAGCGGGTAAAGGTCAATTGACTACCCGAATCAAGAGACAAATCAGATCGAAGACTTGCTGGTCATTTTGGACAAGGGGAGTTGAAATACCAAAAGGAGCACTAGTTTAGGGGCTAACATGGTATCCATTGTCTAAGATTATAAGTTAATTTACATTTCTTAGTTTTATAATAAAGGTTGCTACTGTAACTAAGATATAATCAGGGAATTACCACCCATCCACAGAAGGACGGCTTGTTGCAAATCTTCTCAAGAATGGAATTCAAGAAGGCAAACTTGACATCCATCTAATAAATCAAATGGCGGTGGTTGGTTACAAAAGCCAAGATAGCCCGAATAGTAGACATCCAAGCCATAGGTGCAAAAGTCTCAAAGTAATCAAAGTCTTTCTTCTAAGCAAAACCCTTGGCAATAAGCCTAGTTTTGTGCTTCTCTAAGGAACCATTAACAAGATATTTCATCTTAAAAACCCACTTCATACCTATCACCTTCCACTTTGAGGGATGCACAACCAACTCATTTGTCTTCTTTGGATATTGAAGGTAAGACAAGCACCTATACCGAGGATATCAAGTATGGTATCTTTGCTGTGGATAGAGCTTCTATGAAAGATGAATAGAAAATGGGCGAGTACATGTTGGGGACTCCTCTCAACAACCATAAGCATAATAATCGTGTCTCTGCTTAGAAGAGTGTCTCGAAAGAGAACCAAAGGTTTGAAGCTTCTTTTTTTAGTCATCAAAGCTCGTGAACTGGTAAGACATCTTTGATCCTACAATCACCAACAAGATCTGCAATTTCATAGAGTCAACAAAAAAGACAAAAGGTAGTCAACTACAAAGAATGTAGGTACATTGTCTATCAAGGAAAAGCGATCATCGACCACCAAGAAGCTATCACCTGCACAAAAAGCTGCCACCTATATCAAGATGCTATTGCTTGCACTAGAAAGTTGTCATCTCCACCAAGAACAAAACACCTGTAAGATGCAAATTTGTGTTTTTTGCAAAACGTAGAAATTTGATGCCACCTGATGCCTGTATGCCGCCACCTCGGACATGAGGCTATCACCTAGTTGTCAAGAAGGTGGAACAAGAAGTGGACCACCTGTACAGGCTGTCAAGGTAGGCTGAAAATCTGTATTTGACAAATCTAGGCTGCTCCTCCGCAATGAAAACTTGCTCTTTTGCAATCTCCAAACTATGTCCTCACTTAAGCAATGATACCATGTGAGTATACGCAACGGAAGAGAAACACAAACACAAAGAGAAACAAAGAGAGAAAGAGAGAAAGAGAGGAAGCAAAGAATGAAGGAAGAATACTACACTGATTGAAGAAGAATGTTAATACAATAAAGATGGACTGATCGATCCTTGCACACAACCCAAAGCATTGATGAGAGCACTAGATCACACTAATGACAATAGCAACACCAAGCACGGAGAGTCAGAGTGTGCACCTGCAAACAAGAGACTGAAGACTAAAGAGTGTGTGTGTGTCTGTCAAGTGAGGGGTTGGTTATAAATAGCCATAAACGCCCAAATTTCACCGACTTGCATCAGGAGAGGCCATAAATGCTGGCCGATCAGCAATACTTGCTAGTCACTAAAGAAAAAAAAAATGCCAACTCACAAAACAAGCTTTGTTTCTTTTTGAAGCTTTATCCTATCTTACCAATAATCATATATTTGTTGAAGCATTATCCTAATGAGCAACCCACCACAAGTTTTGACTCATTAACAAGTTTCCTTTTGTCTTTAGTCCAAGTTGTCACAAGGCTTCTCAAAACCTTAAGACAAATTTAAAATTTTTGAATTTGGTGTTGCAACTTCCTAATAAAAAAGCTCATTATAGTTTGTATCATCCTTTGTATAGGTGTCTTTCTTCAATAACACAGCTTTGCAATGGCAGATGAAACTAAGGAGCTCACTCCAACAATCTGATTGGGGAAAACTACTCCATTACAACCAAAGCTTGGTGCATACTCTTAAAAAGCATAGGTTTTTTTCATTTTTTGAAGGCCCTTTACTAAGGTTTGGACACAACTACACTTAAAAGAACATTTTGTGAAAGCCATATACATTGTGTCATTCGATTTGACCGAAAATTGATCTAACAAACCTCACAATGTCCTATTTTCTACATATGTATTTGTATAGTAGACCACACACTAGCAGCATGAAGAATCAAAACCATGAAAGGATAAGTTTATACAGTAGAAAGTGGCCTTGAAACTCTCCCTCTTTCATATTGCGTTAGCTGAATAGTCTACATAAGGCTTGATCAACTCAAGCATGAAAAGAATAGTAAAACAAAAGAAAAATTTTAATTTTAAAGATTTCATTTGACACCAAAACACTAATAATCTAAACAAATGAATTTTATAAGATGATCATCTGTTATACATCTTTAATCACTTATCAAAGACCAATATTAACTTGCTAAAGAAGAAAATTAGAGCATACCTCCAGAGCTTGATAGTATTTTTTCCGCCTCCGCAAAACAGTTATGCTGAAAACAATCACTCCCCTTGTTAATGGATGTCCTTCATCCACCCAAGCCTTTATAACACTCTTCGTACTCAGTTTCTCTACTCCTTCAGCTTGTTTTGAATTTGTTGCCTCCTCTATCCTCATCCATAAAGGCCGCTTCAGATCCCCCATATCTTGCACCATAGTGTCAGTTTTCATATCCAAAAGGCTTTTAACTGGAAATTGATCAGTGATCTCAGTAGCAACATTGCTGTCATCAGCTTCATCTTCAGAATCGCTGCTCTCAAACAATTTACAATCCTGTGCCGGGGCAGCTATAGCTTGCTGCCTCTTTAAGCTGGCTTTTCCCTCAACTGGAGTTTGCTGCCTCTTTAAGGGGATTCTCTCCTTGCTTGTATCTTCAACTGACAATCCGAAATCACTTGAACCCTCTTCAAAATCACTGATACTCTCCTCACCATTGCTCTTATACGTGTTCTCATAATCACTACCAGTCTCTTGGTTACTGCATTCAGATTCCTCCACACCACTCTCATCAAGATCATCAAAATCCTTGTCTAAATTTCTTTCTGTTGCAAGGCCCCTTGTAAGAGATCCATGAGGACTCCAGAGAAGATCCTTCGTTTGCAGCAAAAATGACCTCTGTACTGGATCAGATTCTGCCTTCCAGCTGGTATGTGGACGAAAATATTTACAAGTGCCAAGATGCCTGATGATGCAGCTGTTTATAGAATTCAAACAAAAAGCAAAAAGTGCATGGGTGAATTACCATAGGTGATAACCGAAATGTACAAACACAGGCGCATGAGTACATGGACTCTCTCTCTCTCTCTCTCTCTCGGGTTGGGGGTGTCTTACCGTCTGGAAACCGCAATTCTCCATGCGCTTAACATGATGCGTCTGAGGCGAAGCTGTCAAGAAGAAGTGTCCTGCATAGCGGCCGCTGGCGTAAACCGAACAACGCCAGGACACTCCTCCTCCTCTTCTTCTTCTTTTTCTTCTTCCCCCCGTGCCAGAAAGGAGAGATAATGGCAACCTTGAGTCCAGCTTAAACCCCCAGCTTCCTTAACGCACCCACGCCCAGGCTGCAGCCTCAAGTCAATTGAATTGAGCTTAAACCCTCAACCCTAAAAGAGCTGCATAAGAAAATCTACGAATATGGTTTCGGTTTATATGAGATGGTCGATTTTAAACTCGAAATGTAAGCAACTAATAAGACACTTGCACTTAAGATTTGTGAATGGTAAGCTGAATGTGGTTCCAACTTCCCTTCCCTCGCGAAGCTAGAGCACTCATGAAACGCTAGTAAAAATTACATCAATATTTCTCATTTAGAGTGTTGAGAAATTGGCTAGTTTCTAGCTATGCTCCATTAGCCCCATGCTTTGCATCCAATTTGCCTTGAGCTAATTTCTTGTCTAACCCTTTGAAACATGGTCATATTCGTGATACTTTTCATGATTGCTTTGTTTGACCGTTTAACTTTAATTTTATGGTGCAAAAGATGGAAATAAAAGTAACATCGCTAGACTAAACCATGTGTGTATTGTTTAGATATTTAAAAATTACTGGCCCACATCAAATTTACTTTTGAGGGGTGAATAGGTTGAAAAGCACTTGTAGTCATATGAAGCCAACAAACTTCAAATGTGTTTCTCTCTTCTTGCAGTCTATGTTGCCCTCTTGGTGAATTGTACATTGTAGAAAACAAGAAAGTTTCTCAAAATTATCAAGATAATGGCTTTAACATTTCAATATATTCATGCAACAAACACATTGCAACTTTGAAAGGGTACAATAGCACATACAAGCTCACAACTATGTTATCTAAATAGCATGGCCATGGTTGGCACGTTTTCATTGTGCTATAATTCTAAGGGAAAGTACCATCCCCTCATATGCATTTGAAAGATAAAGTATTGTTCTATTCTCTTCGATATTGCATGGACAAAGTACAAAAAACATAGTTTTGAAAATAGTTTTTGACCTTTCATTAAGTCCAAAATCCTAAAGGTTATGTTTACCCTTTAGTAGTGTCAAGCCAATGAACAAGATAGCAAACCAACTCATTGAATATGCAAGCATAAAAAATTAAGTTGCCACTACAAATAAAAGACTTAGGCTTCTATATGAAGATTATGCAATTTTAACACCATTAATTGGTAATACAAAATTAGTGCATACATGTATAGTTAGGATTAGTAAGTAAGATGGGTGGTCAGCCACATTGGCCTTTAGCCCAACAACCTTCTACTTAAAGTCCAATGTACCTTTAAGGGAAACCAAAGAATAAGCAAATGTGCAAGGTGAATACATGTGAGGTACCCTCACCCAATGCCTGTCAATTTTCTACGATGTACAAACTTTTTGAAGGGTAGACTCTTAGTGAGAAAGTCTGTAGGGTTATCATCAGTATGAACTTTTACAGGCCCAACTCACTTGTCCTCAAGCACCTAACAAATGAAGTGATGCCTCACTTTTATGTGCTTGGTCTTTACATGAAGCATAGGATTCTTTCCCGACAAGGTTGCGCTTTAATTATTATTGTCCAACAATGGCATGTCTTTGCCAAGGCCTAAGTCTCCCACGAGACAAGTAAGTCATATGGCTTCTTTGCATGCCCACTACAACATACTTAGCTTTAGTGGTAAGTAATGCCACGTACTTCTACCAACGTGAAATCCATGAAATTGCACCCCTTACAAGGTAAAAACATATCTTGCAGTTGGCATTCTGTTATCAACATTCTCGACATAGTCTATATCTATGTATCTAAGTACACCACTACTATTCCTAAAGCATAAGCACATATCTTTTATATGACTCAAGTACCTCAAGATAGCTTCCATTACCCAATACTTCTTGCCAAGATTTGGCATGTATGTACTCCCACTATAAAAGAAATATCCAAGCAAATGGCAACTATAGCATACATGAGATTGTCCGCACATGATGAATATGGAACCTTGGCCATTTCAGCCCTCTCCTCATCAAATTTAGGACTATCACCAACATTAAGTTTCACATATGGAGGCAATGGAGTACTAATTTCCTTTCCCCCTCCATATTGAAATGCTTCAATACTTTGCCAACATAATCCGTTTGGGACAAATAAAGCAATTTCTTTATCCTATCCCTGATTACATGCATACCAAGAATGTGATTTACAAGTCCCAAATCCTTCGTTTCAAAGGTTTCCATTGACCTTCTATTTAGGGCATCAATCTCATGCTTGTTTTTTCTAGCTATCAACATATCATCCACATATAAAGTATCAACACTATCAAGCTGTTATCTTCAGCCTTTCTAGTATATAAACTATGGTCTATCTCACTTCTCTTGTAGTTGTCAGATTTTGTAAAGGCCTCAAAACTTATTGTACCATTCATGTGAGGTCTACTTTAATCTATTAAAGACTCTTTTTTTAGCTTGTAGACAAGCTTTTGTTTGCCATGTTTCACAAAACCCTCCAGTTGTTGCATGCAAATCTCATCATGAAGATCACTTATGCATAAATGTTGTCTTGACATCCAAATGTACAAGGTCTACATTATCCTTAACTACCAAGCCAAGCATAGTGTGACGAGTAGTCAATTTCACCACAAGTGAAACAATCTCATCAAAGTCCATAGCTTTTTCTTACTTTAAGCCTTTTGCCATAACCTTGGCTTGTACTTTGGTTTAGCATAACATGTCACCTTTAACTCATAGATCTACTTGGATGGAAAAGCCTTTATTCCCTTTGGCAAAGGAATTAACTCCTAAGTTTGATTATTCATAAAATGGAATTCATTTCAATTTGCATAGCTAGCCCCACTTAAGTTTATCATTATGAGTCATGGACTCTTTATAGTAAGATGGCTCCTCAAAGTCTATAAATATCACACGATTAACCCTAGGTTGAAATGTCTTAAGAAGACAATATATATGAGTCGATTTGTCTAGCACAACATGCTAATTCAAAGTGGTAATTTTAGCCTCCACTCATTTTTCTTAAGACAGCATAGGGGTTTAGGCTCCCCAAAATCTATTAATATCACATAGTTAACCCTAGGCTGTAATATCTTAAGGGGACAAGAGAATAGATCTGCGTTGCACAACGGGCTAATTTGGACTAGGAATTTTGTTCACCTAAAATTGCTTATTTTTAATAGTTTGTCATTAGTTATCAATGCATGTAGCCTATATGAAATGTCTCTTCAATGAATACTCTAAGCCTTGACCTATTTTTGTAGGTCCTGAACAACATGTGTAAGATTATATAAAAAGACAAAACTACATGTATAGCAGTTATATGTCAATAATGGGACCTAAAATAGCCTCAGCTTGAAAAATGAGTAAACAAACCTAGCCCAAGAATTTGTCAAAACCTCATCACATACATCAAATCTTGTCCAAAATAGAAAGAGTGAAGATTTCTATTGGTGGCACTATGGCTAGAGACTCCCACCCGCTCTAATACCAGTTAATGGAGTTATAAGGAGAATAGATGTTGCACACACACACACACACACACACACACACACACACACACACAATGCTATGTTTGTGGTGAGCAACATCTTATTGCCTTATTACTCAGAGAATAAATAATGAGTGTGTATAGTTAGTGTTAGTGACTACGAATGTGACCAACCACATTAGCCTTTCCTTTAACATAACATTCACATCCAAAAGTTCTAATGTGTGAGAGAGGGTTTGGTTTCTTATAAGTATAGGCCTCTTGAGAAGTTTTTCCCTTGAGAACCTTTTGATTGAGAATCTAGATTGCAATATTAATAACTTCGGCCCAAAGCTGATAATGTAATCTCTTGCCCTTGACCATGCACCTTGCCATTTCCACAATGGCATGATTTCAGCATTCAATAACATTGTTTTGATGAGGTGCACGAGGTGTCATCATTTGATGCTTTATCCCTTTACTCTTACAAAAGTCTTTGAACTCCTTTGAGGTGAATTCACCACCACCATTTGTTCAAAATTTATTCACATTTTTCCATGTTTCATTCTCAACAAGTTTTACCATTCTTTAAACTTACCAAAAGCTTAACTCTATCACAAAGGGAGTACATCCACATCTTCCTACTGTAGTTTATTGATGATCAACATGAAATAAGAATATCCTTGCAATGCTTGTGTAGGTAACTTACTCCACAAGTTAGCATGCACCAACTCTAGAGGAGCTTTTGCCCTATTCTTACTTTCTTGTAAAAATGCATTTCTTTGTTGCTTGCTCATCATGCAAGCTTCACATGGTTTTAATCACTACAGGTGAACAAGTAACCACACCTTGCTTATACATCTCTGTAACACTACAAATCTACATCTATGTCATCGGTAGGGCATTTTGTATTATTCCCACCAATCGTCATAGTGGTGGGTTCTTATAGAGGCTAGATAAAACTTTATAGACCTTTCTTGCTACTAGTTATGTGATAATTACCGATATCCAATATTTATAAGTCAATGGTAGATATTGCTTGCACCAAGGAATACAGTTCCTCAATGGTCAACATGAATAACTCCAGCTCTGCTTTATTAACCATATTAGCTATCTCCTTTACTTTACTTTTCAAGGTGTTATTCTTCTCATCTACCTTCTTAACATGATAATTTGCAATTGCATGTCCATTCTTCTTGTAGTAGAAGCACTCTCCTTGAAACTTTTTCTTACTATCCTTCTTTTTATCACCATCACTTTTGGTGGAGAAACTAGCTTTGCCTTTTGCGTTAGCGAATAATGCAACATCTCTACTATTGCTTCCTTCTTAGGCCTTAAGCTGTAACTCGAGTCCTCAATTAATAGTGCACAAAATTCCTTAAATGTTAAAGCTTGAGGTCTCACTTAAGTGTTAAGGGCAATACTAATCCATCAAACTTTGATGGACAAATTCAAAAACACCTTTAGCTAGCTCCTCACTAATCTTTTGTATTCTACCACAAACTATGGTTGCATAGATTCTTCTTCAATAACTTCTCTGCTTGCAAGTTAATTCTCTAGGTTTTGGATCCTTGCTTGATTTTGCATTTCTTATTGACTATTTAGTATGATCCCAGCCTTTGATGCCTTGGTTATATGTTGAATCAAGGTTAAAACACTATCAAAGTAGCTTGCAACTAAGGCACACAGTGCATTTGTATTCCTTCATTTCCAAGAAGGTTGGTGGATAAATCCTCAGTATTTGAATTATTGGTGTAATTGCACCCCTAATGCATCAAAACTACTTTGTGAATGTTGATGTTGCTCCTCTTTGTTATTGAAGCCCTTGCCTCTTGTGTGCTCTTCACTTCTTACAGTCCCGTGGTCTTTAACACCATGTAAAAATTACAAAATGAGCATACAGAATTTGAGTAAGGATTAGAGACCACATAATAAATAAGAGATCAAAAACATTTTTAGTTCCAAACAAGTTTAATAAAAGATTGTTTTATCCACTTATACACTTCCATTGTGAAGCTTAGATGGCAATCTAAACAAGTGAAGTGAAGAGCCTAAGGCTAGCTAGAATAACTCTGATCCAATGAAAGATAGTTTGAGGATGGCTTTGGAGGGGTCTCTCTTTTATTGCTTGAGAGGGAGGTAAGGTCGGGCCCTTCTGACCTACCATATTATAAACCTCTCCTAGTTAGCTAATGAATATTCCCTTTCCCATTGGGCTAGGGTGCTACCCCTTGATCCCATCAGAAGGTGGCTAACTAGTCCCCACTAAGGCCCCTAGTTAGGGGCCACTTCTATAGTCCCCATACCCAAAAATGGGAGTCCTTGATAACTCCCACATCCAGCAAAATGCAATGTGCCTCAAGTTGTGACAAACTTAAGTACTCTATCTAACTTAAAGGCTAGACCCACAAAGGTTGCCTTTTTGCCATTTGATCATGTATACCTCAAATTTTGACATATAAGTTAGGATCCAACAAATGTCCAAGCTCACACATGGCTTCTCCTCATAAAGGGCCCCTTACAACTTTGAGCACCATGGATCATGGGTGGTGCCTTACAAGGATGGTGCATTGAGCACATGTTACAAAGATATAGTTGTAAAGCATCTCATATGAATGTAACAAGAAGTTCAAGCAAAAACACTACTTGCATTGAAGGCCTAGTAAAAGTTATTTACATAGTCCCAGTGCTCAAAGAGAGAGAGACCATGTGCTACAGGTATCCAAATATGAAGCTAGAGAGAAGTTGCAACCCCACATCATTGGGGTAAGCAAATCACAGATGGGGTAGCTTGCCCTTTCTATTGAACATCTTGATGCTATCGTCACCTATGCTTGTTCCCTTTGGTCTATTATCTATTACTTCATTGCTATAATGTAGCCATCCATGAGCTAAAACATATGGCAACTTCTTTTATGAGATTAGAGTTGAAGTTCTTGAGTTGTTTGTACCTTTAGCCATGGCATCCTTAAATCTCAAGATGAAGGTGAAGTATTTTGTACCTTTAGCCATGGCATCCTTAAATCTCAGGATGAAGGTGAAGACTTGAGTATTTGTAGTAGTTGTCTTGATTAACTATTGTGCTTCTCTTGGGCTTTATGTTCATGTTTTTCTACTTTGCTTTCTTTAGTTGATTCATGCTATTGTTTCTTTGAGTTCTCCAAACTATTGCGTGTGCCTTCATCTTTCATCCACTAGTGCCAATATGGACTCGTTATTTTTGTTAGTTATTCTTGTTTTGAGGATTCAAAATATGGTTTGATTCTACATACATGTGCTAGTGTTTTTGTGTTATGGTGATATTTTGATAGTAGATATGTTGTATTACTAAGAGGTTTCAACAGTAAGGAACAAACCATTTGTGCATGAAGCTTTCTATTAGTCCTAATTTTTTTATAGGTAGTAGAGACTTACCTTCTATTCCCTTGGATATTTTACATCTTGATGACCCATATCATATTGTTTCTTTTGTTTTTGTTGTGCCCTTCTAAGATTTTGTTGTATGGAGATGTGCATTAATGGCTAATATGTTTGAAGTCATCTATACCAATCTACCATATCTTCCTTCTTTGATTGTACTTGAATATACATTAAAATTGGTGGAAATCTTGGGTCTCTACCCTATAGTGCTCTAAATGGACCTATCCGCATTGATTCCTATATTATTGCATGGTATGCATGGTGTAGGTATGGCAAAATCTCATTCCACTCTCAATTATTTGCATCTACAAATTTAAATTGTGGGCCTTCATCTAAAATGATTTGTTCAAGTCTTGTAACGACTTCTTCTATTAGAAATCGGGCCGTTGTGGATGTTGTGACATCTAGAACACCTTTTTGACTTCACACGATTTAGTTAGATATCCATTCAAACAATCATGTATTTGTTTCCACTTCTTGATTCAGGTAAAGGATTAACTAAGTCCCAAGCAACTAATTAAAATGGATGTGTGACTTGAATGGGTTGCAGGAGTTTGATTGGTTTGAGTTGAGGTGTCTTATGGGTTTGACATGCGGAGCACTCTTTAAGGTGTTCAACTATGGTATTTTGCATAGAGGCCAATAATATTTAGGGCACATTGAGACTACGAATTTTGTGAAAGGTGAGATGGCCAAAGAAAGGATGTTGATGATGGTAATATATGTCCATAATTTGTAATTTTTGAGGAATGTAAAGTCAAGGTTGATTATCTTTTTGGAAGAAATAGAGTAATTGATATTGTATAATGAATTATTTCTAGTGTTGATGTGGTTCTAAAGTTTGAAGATTCTCTAGGATCTAAAGTATTGTGAGATCCTTGGCTTGAAAATTTGTGAGTTGCTAGGGATACGGGGGGCACCTTATCATGTATTGGCGGATTGATTAATTGCACTTGTTGCTCATGTGTGTTTGATCTTGATAGAGCATCAACAATTGTGTTTGTTGTACCCTTACAATATAAATTTATATTATTGTAATGCTAGCATCTAATGTAATAATCTTCTAGACGATGTGCCTTCTTAAGAAGTGATATTAAAGGATTATGACCTACTTTTATGATTACTTGTGGTCCATGAAGATATGGATGAAACTTTGCTATAGCCCACACAATCATTGGAAGTTTCTTTTCTATCAATGAATAATTTTCTTTTTCTTTTCTCAAGCTCTGGGTAATAAAACATATCGATCGCCATTCTTTATGATCATTCTCTTGTAATAAAACTACCTTGAGGCTTCAATTTGAGCCATTCGTGTGCAATTAAATCTAGATATTTTTATATTGATGTTCTTGCTAAGACTTCTTTTGGTTGTTGAAATGATGCTTCATATAATGGTGAACATTGAGATCTCTCTCCTTTTTTGAGCAACTTTCTCAAAGCATATGTGATGGAGGCCACATTTGAAATAAACCTTGTCGCACCTGCAATTAACCAAGGAATCTCTAAAGTTGTTTAATTGTTGCAAGCTTGGCTAATTAGCTTACTGAAACCTTTTAAGGGAACTCTACCAGTTCTCCAGTTGTAGAGGATCCTGCATTGTTAGAGGCAGACATCTAAATTTTGATACATGAAGTTACCATGATCACACCATAACTAGAATTGAAAATTAGTATCATAGATATCTGGTGAAGTATATAAACCATTTTAAAGAAGAGTCCCAATGGACTCAAAACTCAATGCTAACTTTGGCTTATGACACAATCTAGTATCTATTTGGATTCCAAAGTTGAAGACTTCATAGCCCAAAAACTTGAGTTTTGTAAGATTCCATTAACACTTTTTGAAGTTGAATCCAAGGTTGTACTTTTGTCATCATGTCAATATAATTTTAAGAACTTGTAAACAATGCTTTCAAGTTAGTATGTATCAAAATATCATCCAAGTACATGACTAAAACTCCCTTTATCATGAGATCTTGAAATGTGTTATTGCCATATATTGAAAAGTGCCTAGAGAATTTGTAAGACCAAAGGGAATTATTGTAAATTCACATAATCTTGTTGGTGTCCAAAATGATATGTTATGTGCATCATTTTGATGTGATGGAATATTCTGATAACCTAAGGCCAAGTAAATAGTTGTGAAATATTTTGATTTATCTAATTGATCCAAGAGGTCATCAATTAAAGATAAAGGACAAACATATTTCATTGTCACTCTATGAAGATGGTGGTGAGCAATATAAAACCTATATTCTTCATTGTACTTTTTTTACTAGGTGTGCCCCTACAACCCATGAACTTGTTAGTAGGCATATGGCTTCTTCTTGTAGCATTTCCTAAATAACTTGATTTGTGTGCCTTTCCAACTCATGGACTTGTTAGTGGCCAGATGTCTCCTTTTTGTAGCATTTTCTAAATATCTTCATTTGTATGTGCTACCTCCTTGGGTGATCTCTACTTGATAGGCATTTTAATTAGGTCAAATAACTATGTTGGGATCTTTTGATAGATTGGTGCTTGACTATTGCTTGTCTTGTGGGATATGGAAGCAAATTGGAAGATTGGACTTAAAGGTTTATGATGCCATATTGCTTTAAAAGTAATGGATAAATGAGTGTGTCGGAATCAACTTGTTAGCAAAGGATTTTCTATGCTTGTTTTATGCTTTGAAATTAAACTAGAGGTAAGTACAAGAGTTGCAATGCCTCTTGTCCAAAGTTATGCATTAGTTTTAAATAACCAATTACATCCAAAGTGATGAGGAAAAGCTGAGATAGTAAGAGACAAACATCATGGTAAAATGTTGGATCATGAAGTTGGAACTAAACTGTAGTTCTAGTAGCTAACTTATATGAATGCTTGGAAAATCCAAAGAGAACTAGTATTGGAGGAGATGGCTTGGTTGGAATGTATGGTTGATTTGGAATTTCTTGGTGCATAGGAGAAAAGGAAGAATTTGTGTCTAAAAGAATGTTAGATATATGGCGTTGAATATTTAAGTGGAATAGTGGCTATACAAATATCTATAGTCCACTTGTTGATGCTTGAACATGTGGATGTTCTGCCTCAAACATCCATCCATTCAGCTGTTTCTTGGTAGAGCCCCTAAATGCACCACCTCATCTTTATGTTGTTGGACATTTTGAAATTGTTTTGCAATACTTCTTAAAATGGCCATAATTATTGCAATAAAAACATTTTTGTCAACCTTGAGAATCTTTAGGTGGTAGAGCATGACTATCAACTACTTGAGAATTTTGAATATCAATGTCCATAGGCATTGCCATGTTAATTAGTTGCTTTTGTTGAGGAATTGCAGTTGAAAATGAACTTAGCTTAGCATCTAAATTTGAATTAATAAACTAGGCTATCTAAATGGTAGCATGAAGTGATTGAGGTCCGTGATCCCTTATCCTTCTAGCTAGCTATGTTTTGTTATAGCATGGGGCATTAAAAATATAATTTCATTTCTTCAAACATATGAGGATTTGCTCATAATAGAATTTTATTGAATTTTTTTGCAAAGTGGACCACTAATTCTCTTGATTGTTGTTCACGTTATTATAGTTGATTGAGAATGGATTCAAAGGAAAATACATAGCCACCAGAAGACTTCTTGTCAAACACATTGCTTGCCCAATTCGCATCAGTATAACCAAATAATTGCACCACTAAGTCAACCTCATAAAAGATACCATAATCTGATGTGGCCTTAAGGTATCGTAAGGTACATCTCACACTATCCAAGTGAGGCTTACAAGAGGCATCTATATAAACTAACTCTTTCAAGCCAACATGTAGTTATAATTTGGCTTGGTGATAGTGGTGAAGTTCAAACTTCCCACTATCTTCCGATACATTGTGGGATCCTCCGATATCTCACCCACATCAACACTTAGCTTCACATTTTGATTCAATGGCATTGAGTTTGGCTTACAATTAGCCATACTTATATCCAAGATGTACTGCATTTGTGAGAGCCATATCCCTTCAGATATCCTTATTACTTCAATGCCAATAAAGTACTTCAGCTCTCCCAAATATTTCATATCAAAATTTTACTTGAGGAGACTCCTCATATGCTCCACCTCTTACACATTATCACCCCCAACAATCAAATCATCCACATACAATGTAATCACCACAATGTCCCTATCACTCTGATGTGCATAAAGCAAGTGATTTGCATTTCCAACATGAAAATCAAAAGATGCAAGATACTGTGTTATCTTGTCATGCCATGCTCTTAGTGCTTGTTTCAGCCCATACAAGGCTTTGCATAGCTTGACATATAATTGAGGTGAACCATGCTCTCATAACCTTGTGGGCTACTCCATGTATACTTCTTCTGGAAACTTACCATGCAAGAATGCATTCTCTACGTCCATTTGATGCAAAACCCAATATTTTGTTGCATCCACTGCAATGACAACTCTTATAGGTGCCATCTTTGCCACTAGAGCAAATGTCTCCTCATTGTATGAGGCAAGGGGAAATGCAGTGTGAAAAGCCTTAAGAATTAGGGGCGTGTAGAATTAAGGGTTTCGTGGCTATAAAGTGTAAGGTATGGAAAACCCTAAGAATACACATGAATCAACTTTTGTTTTGAGTCTCTTCATGTTCTCTCTCTCTCTCTCTATGTGTGTGTGTCTCTCGCCCCTTTTCTTGTATTTCCTTGTTTGGGGGTGGGGGGGGGTAAACCCTTCCCTCACCCCTAATATATATTTGCAACCATGTGCAATATTTCTTCGACCTTTGGAGATGCAATCCATGGTGTTGTCCTTGATGCCTTGTCATGGCAGTATGGCGAGACTCCCTACTATTGACTCCTTCCTCATTGCTACTATTGCTAGATGCCAACTGAGGGCATTTTTGGCTTGGTTCCACTCTGCCCACTAGTCCTTTTGGAGGCATGCTTTCTTGTACCTCTCAACTCCTTAGCCATGTTGTGATCCTTTTGAAAGATAGTCTCTTGCATATTGGTCTCGATACATCATGCATTTAGTACTATTGACAAGACATGTGTCGAAGCAAAGAGGAGGTGCCTCCTGCTCAGGTGTGGTTGGAAGTTGGGACCTTGGTCTAGAGCTTCTGGGTAGTCCAAATGGGCCGAATTCTTGATCAATTCGCATTTCTATATTTTTGACTAGTTCTCTTTTTTTATCAGTCTAAAAATTTGACTAGTTTGCATTCCTGACCAATTGACACTACCAACCAGTAGTCCACATTTTTGACCAATCTATGTTTTTGACCAATTCTTTCATTCCTAACCAATTTGCACTCCTCCCGACTAGTTCCCACTCTTGACTAATCCACATTTTTGACCATTTTGCATTTTCGAGACTAGTCTGCATTTTCGACCCATTTGCAGTCCACACTCTTGACTAGTCTACACTCATTTTTGGGTTCCATTCCTCACCCACTATCATGGCATAACTCCAGTCTCTTTGGAAAAGTTCTTAAAGTCACGAATTTATCAAGATGAAGACTTGTGGCAGTTCTTATGCAGTTGACGATGAAAGATCACGTAGGAGCAACGTGTATGGGGAGGCGCAAGGCCAAAAGATGCCTTAGGGGAGCAACCTCAGCTGACAACGTGTCCATGGATCAAGGGCATATTGGTGCCAAGCTGTTATTCACATGCTTCACCTTTATCTCTTTGGGATATTATACTTGAACATTATATTTGGCTTACTGATGTACTACAACTCACTACACATTTTTGTGCACTTGGGATTTGCATTGTAAAATGGATAAGGCATTTAACCTCTATCAAGAGACTCCATTATGGGATTCAGGTCCTTCATACATACCTTGTGTATGAGACAAGGGGAAATGGGGTGTGAAAAGCCCTAAGAATTAGGGGGTGCAAAATTAGTGTTTCGTGGCTATAAAATATAAGGTATGGAAAACCTTAAGAATATGCATAAATCAACTTTTGTTTTGAGTCTCTTCATGTTCTCTCTCTCTCTCTCTCACTCAATTCCCTCTTTCTATATTTTCTTGTTTGGGGTTGGGCGAGGGTAAACCCTTCCCTCACCCCTAAACATTCATGATCGATTCCATAAGTTTGTGCATAACCTTTGGCAACTAGTCTCACTTTATACCTGCTCACACTTCCATTTGTGTAATGTTTTATTTTGTAAACCTGCTTGCAACTTATAGCTTTCCTTCCCTCAGACAATGGTTTAGGGTTCCCAAGTTTGATTCACATATGCATCCATTTCTTGATCCATGGCTTTCTCCATGTGCACATGACCAATAGCTTCCTCAAAACAAATAGGCTCAATTGATTTTATAACATTTTCCCTATATGGATAATGGCGAGCAAAATAACTATCCTATGTCAACCTATTTATAGGATACATTGTTCTTGTTGACCTACACACTTGAGCACTCTATGATCCCTTTATGTTGAATGCTGAAATGACTAGATTTTTTAGTTGATTTTTTGTTGTTTTTGAGGCCTGAATGGTTGACTTTTGATGGATTTTGAGTGAATTTTGGTTATTTTGGAAGTGTTTGAGAGTTTTTTGGATGATATTGATCATGTTTTGGAAGCTCATGATGATTCTTAGCTTCTATTTTGTTCTACTTTTCTTCTGTATGAAGGATGGATTGATGATTGATGAAGGTTGAAATCTTTTTAAAGCTTATTGAATAGTTTTTGATAGTCTGGAATGGTTTTAGTATGAGTTATGAGGTTCTTCTATTCTCTATTGACCTTTTGTAACCCTTTGATGAGCTTCTGTAGAGCCTTTGTCTTTGTTCTGTTTCTGTTCTTGTTCTGTTCTGTAGATCTTCTATAAGTGTTCTGTGGAATGTATATGTGACTTTGGGAAAGTTTTCTAACTTTTGGAAAGGATGAATCTAAGTTCAAAAGAGCTAAAAAAAAGGAAGAAGTAGCTACTGAAGACTGAAGAAAAGAGTGAAATGAAGTGACAGTAGTGAGCTATGAAGAGACATTGTAGTGGCTTTGGTGCCCTCTCATACCTCCCATACCTGATGATGTACTATTGATTGAGAGAGAGAGAGAGAGAGAGAGAGAGAGAGAGAGAGAGAGAGAGAGAGAGAGAGAGAGAGAGAGAGAGAGAGAGAGAGAGAGAGAGTCAATTCTATCAAAACAATGTATTTATCTATGAGAGATTGAGAGAGAAAACTATGAAAACAATGAAGATGAATACTATGTGATTATTTCCATTCAAAAATGGTGTGTTCTTTTGTGTTTCTTATTCTATTGATGGATTCTATGAAGATGTTGAAGATTATGGTTAATTCTATCAAATCGTGGGAGATATCTATTATGATATTGCGTGAAGATTTGTTCTTTTCCTTGTTGTGGTTCTCTAAATAATGAGATAAAAGCTTGTTGATGTTACAAGATAGATTTTCTTGCGGTAGAAACCCCTTTTCCTTGGTATTCCTCTTGGGGCTCCATGATTTTAGTGCACAACTAGGAAAACTTGCTATCAACAAGCATTAAAAGAGGTTGAAAATGAAGAAAATGACATTACCAAGAAGAGGAGAATTCAATGGATGCTTGCAAAGTTCCTTCTTTCACTGAAGAGTTGGAGATTCTTATTGCCAAAGCCACTTTCTACAAGAAGTTCATCCCACAATGACAAAAACATATTACCATCATGATGCAGACTCTTTGTGGTGGACTATTTTCCCTTCCTGTTGAAGCAATAGAGAGTGCATCTTGGTGGCAAATTGTTTGGGAACAAATTGAAGTGCAGAAACAAAGAGAATGACCATCCATGGAAGATTTGGCATTCATTGAGAAGTTTCCAAACATCATCAAGTGAGAGATCATGAAGAAGCTTTAGGAGTCACGATCAGTGGAGGTTCACGAAAGTAAGAAGGAGAAAAGTTGAAACTTGTTCGTGGATGGGATGCTTGGTGTTCTAACAATCTTTTGTTTGTCCAACTGGCAACCCACTTGAAGTTGGTCGATAGAGTGTTCTTTACAACATACAAAGTTAAAACCATTAGAAGCTGGCATTATTATGATGATGGCACAACAACAATTCTAAGAAGAATGAGTTTTGATACTTTCAGAATGGAATATCTTCCCCTCTATAGTGATTTGAAAGCTGAATTTAGAGATGTTGAAAAGAAGGAAGTAGAAGAGATGTTGGCCAGAGAGTTCTCTAGAGACTGAAGCCCCTCTGATTCTATTCTGTTGAGTACAAAGCAATAGGTTGGAGCCAATCCCCTGATGAATGATGCAATCAAGAGGCAAGCGGTAGAATGAGTCCAGAGGTACGTGAGAAGAGAGAATACAAAAATCAAGGCTGAGAACGAGCTTGCACTAGATGCCTTCTTTGACGCCCTAAAAGTACTCTTTACAGAAGTCCCCATGGCGACTCAAGGTCCCCTTCCTAGTTAGAGTTGTCTTGGAAATATTGATGATAGGCTAGCAAATGTAGTCCCATTGCCAAATTTTAAGGGAGAGTACAATGAAGACCTCGATCTTCATGTAGCAGAGTTTATGGTAGCATGTGTGGCTAACAATGCCAGAACCCCTGAGCATTGGTTAGCAATCTTCCCCGCCACTTTCAAGGGCATGGCATTTCAGTGGTATGAGAGACAAGCAGCAGGAACTTTTGGCACATGGGATGACCTGAAGTTTGCCTTCCTCACTAAATTCAGGCATGAAGGTTTTGAAGAGCGAATGCAAGAGGCATTCATGAACCTAAGTTAGTCCTCTGGAGAAAGAGTAGAATCTTATGTCTCACGAATGGAATCCATCCTGAAGAGATGGACTAATCATCATTTGGATGAAGGCATCCACAAAGGAGTGTTCCTCAGAGACCTACAACCAGAAGTTCGCAAGTTCGTGGAATTAAGAAGACCAGTCAACCTGCAAGCTGCAGTGGAAGGTACAAGATTGTATGAGGAAGTTGAAGCAAGGCTGTCGATGAGAGGAAGAGGAGTCTTACTTCCTCCCATGCCAGGAATGGTATACCCACCAAATGCAGTTCCAGGGACAGTTCCCTACCCCTACCCCTAGATGCAAACAGTGCCGCCGTACAATGTACCTAATCCACAGTGGCCATAGACGACAATGTCTCAAATGATGGTTCAACCACAATAGCAATGGTCTCAAACAGTTCCTCCAATGGCAACTCAACAACAGTGGAATCCTATCCACTGAAATCAACAACCCCAAGTGTCAATAGGAGCTCTAAATCAGAATCAGAACAGAGGACCTCCTGGATCAACCTAACTTGTGTAAGCACTAATTATAGAAGCTTTCCAAAACCCTACTACAAGTATTCTAAGAGGTGAAAATCTGAAGGACTACCTGCCCAACTCAGTCGCAAGTATCAAGAAAGAGCCTATAGATGTGATTACAGAGTAGCTATAGATGCTGAAGGTGAATACAACCAATATATGCACTCATGCGGGAGGTGGGAGAGATGTGATGCGTTCTAATATATGGTGCGGAAAGTGCCATCAAGCGAGACATTTAGCTACTGAATGTACCCAAAAACCAACCATTTTTGGAGCCTTCTGTTCATACTGTTTGAGAAAGAACTATACAGAGGATATCTGTTCTCTGAAAGAGATGCACGAACGAAGACAGAAAGATGAAAACGCAAGATTCAACTTGCTAGAATCCAATATGACAATGCAGGACATTGGACCAAAGCGTAGGGAGTTTGGTCCAAGGAGGTTTCCCCCTCAAAGTTACAGAGGATGACAGTTTGGCGGTGGTCAAAGATCCGAGGTGGAATATTACAGATGTGGAGAAAAGGGTCATATCTCATCGAATTGTCCAAACCCTAGAAGATCTATGGATTACAAGTCCTTATGCAGCCGATGCAAAGAAGAAAGCCATATTGCAAAAGATTGTCCAAGTCCAACCCCTATCAAATCTACTTATGATACCCAATAGAAGATCCAAGAACCTACTTCCAATTTGGTGGAATTGGAAGTGGCCGCAATAATGTGAGCAAAGAAATGAGAACCCGTATTTCCAAAAGAGAACATTCCTTCTGCAAAGACGGTGAAATTCAACCTCACTCGGGAAAAACAAAACAATGCAATCTAAAATAAGGAAGTACAAAGCACTACAGAGCCACAGAGAGCTACAGAGACAGCTGTAGAGGCAGGACCAGAGGTCTAGGAGATAGAGGATGCAAAAGTACCTCCTCATGAAGAAGAAGTGCATATGCTTCCACTCCTAGAAGAACAAGGGAAGATAAAAGTGGGCGTGGCCCCATTTTCCAGTTGATTGGAAAAGCCTATGGATCCTATCAAAGAGTATGATTTGGTCAAAGACCTAGACACCTTTAAACCAAATCTAACATTCCGACGGTTACTGATGTTGTCTCCTAGTTACCAAAAGAGATTTAAAAGCATCTTGACAAGAAGAGTGGCCTAAGGATTGCTCCCCCAACAACAACAAAGTCCAACAAAGCCTCAAAACCTGTGAAGAAAGTAGATGTGGCTAATGCCTTCCTAGATCCTGGAACCCCAGAGATTAGTGTATGGATAGAAGGATGCTTTATTTCAGATGCATTGATTGATGGAGGCTCATTAGTAAACATAATGACAGATGTGACAATGAATGATCTAGATTTGCAAGGAATTCAACCTACATAGTGGCTTATTAGATTGGCAGACCAAAGCATAATCAAACCGTTGGGCATCCTCCCATACGTAAAAACAACCTTGGCAGGAAGAGACTATTGGACTATTGGTTGACATATTTGGTGGTCAAACCAAATTCTTATGGGACCTCATACCCTCTGCTCTTTGGAAGACCTTGGATTTTGAAGCAAGAGCCAAGATGGACTGGTTCAAAGGAATCCTAACCCTAGGCAGAGGACCCAATAAAGTGGTGTTGAAATTGTATGGATCGCAAAAAGGCAATGGATCCACATCCATCAAAGTCATAATAGGCTCCTCTAATGGAGTAACAAATGGTATATCAAGAGACAAAGAGGCTGTCAAATAGATATTTCCCAAGAAACAGAGGCACAGTCCCTAACAATGGGCACTGTAAGCCAACTACCGATAGAAGCAAAGTCTTTGTCTATTGGAGAATACCTCTTGCCTCAACTTGAATTGACTTTGGAAATCACCTCTAACAGCGGCATAGAAGCATGGATGTACTATTCTCCCTGTTACATGGCAGTCGCAAAGACAGAAGCAGAAGCAGACACAGAGGACCTATTCTTCTCCTACAGAGCCTCTATAGAAGCTGAGATAGAGCCTCCAGAGGAAGAGGATAAAAATGATGAAGAAGAAAAATAAGTAGGTTATGGAAGTGCAGTTGAAGAAGTTTCTTTGATAGTGGACGATCTTGTTGATGTCCCTACAGAGACCTTAGAGGTCGAAGATCTCGAGGTGTTGGATGGAATGACCATGGTTCCATTTGGGTTGACCAATGGACCACAAAGTATGTAGAATCTACATAAGCAATGGATCAAAGGTATAAAAATTAAGTTTACCAGTGGCTCCTGTCGCCCTGACCATTCATTCTAGAGAAAAGATGACGATGATGCCCCTTGTCAACAGAAGTCGGAGCCATCAGAGCCATTGCTTATAGAAGGTCCCTGCTATGTGACATTCCTAGATGCATCCTCTGAAGATGAATCCCTAAGTCTAGAAGAAATCACCACTCACACAGAAACAGACAAAGCTCTGATACCCTTCCAACAATCTCACCAGACAAATGAGTCAATTGTTTAGAAGGAGGACATTGGTTCTAGTGGAACATCAGATGATGACACTACTCCCTTGAAGGAGTCAGACCTTTATCAAGAAGCAATCCCTGGGACATTTATCCGCAAAGTGAAAGGTGAAAGGAAAGTGACGTTCTTGGATACTGACAATACTAAACGTCACCTGAAAGTGGATCTCAATCTTCCAGAATAAGAACTAGTGGACTTGAGAGACTTACTAAAGGAGAACTTAGACATGTTTTCTTGGTTGTATAAAGATCTAAAGGAAATTGATCCCATACTATGTCAACATCACATTGACCTAGAGCCTGATGCCAAACCTGTAAGGCAAAGACAACGTCATATGAATCCTAATTATTCTGCTATGGTGAAGGCTAAATTATTGAAGCTTCTTGAAGCCAAGTTCATTTATCCCGTGGCTAATAGTGAATGGGTTTCACCCATTGTGGTCGTACCCAAGAAGAACATGAAACTTCGAATATGTGTGGACTTTCGAAAGCTAAACTCCAAGATGGAGAAGGATCATTTTCCTGTTCCTTTCACAGACCAATTATTGGACATAGTGGCTGGCCATGAGTTGTATTCCCTCTTGGATGGATTTAGCGGATACAACCAAGTCCAAATCGCAGAAGAGGACCAATCCAAAACAACCTTCACCGTAGAATGGGGGACCTATGCCTACAAGGTGATGCCGTTTGGGCTTTGTAATGCTCTTGCTACCTTCCAATGAGTAATGATGACTACCTTCCAGAACCACCTACATGATTTCATTGAGGTGTATCTCGATGACTTCCGTGTTTATAGTCTAATTTGTGAGCGTTGGAGACATCTAGAGCAATGCTTTGATAGATTCCGAGAGTATGGGATCTCTCTCAACCCCGACAAAATGTGTATTTGGCGTCTCATCAAGAGTTTTTCTAGGCCATATCGTCTCTGCACAAGGGATAGCCACAGACCCGACGAAGATTGAGAAGATTGCAGCCTTGACATCACCAACAAACCTCAAGCAATTGAGAGGGTTTCTTGGCCATGTGGGCTACTACAGAAGATTTATTGCACATTTTGCAACCAAGGAAGCCCCTCTGCACAAGCTCCTAAGGAAAGATGTGAATTTCCTTTGGATTGATGATTGTGAAGAAGCCTTCAATACCCTAAAACAATGCCTCATCAGAGCACCTATCCTACAACCTCCTGATTGGACAAAGGAGTTCCATGTGCACACAAATGCATCAATCGAAGGGCTAGGCATTGTCCTATGCCAAAAGGGTTCTTCCAAGTTGGATCAACCAATATATTATGCAAGTTGAAAAGTAACCGATTGAGAGGGGGAACTACACAGTGACAGAGCTTTATTGTTTAGCAATGGTATTTGCATTGGAGAAGTTTTGACACTATCTACTGTCAACACATTTCAAGTTCTACATGGACCATGAAGCCTTGTCCTTCCTGATGAACAAAGCAGATGTCAAAGGATGAATGATGAGATGATTGCTCTTGTTCCAAGAGTTCGATTTTGAAGTGGTCACTAAGCCTGGCCGTTCCCGTGTTCTGGCTGATCATCTATCACGGATCCCTCAAATTGCAGAAGAGGAACAGGATGATCCAGACCTTCCTGATACTTCCTTGTTTCTAGTCGACACAGTTACTCCATGGTATGCAAACATAGCTAACCTCTTGGCAACTCAACAATACCCCCTGGCATTTCGAGTCTTGAGAAGAAGAAGCTTTTGTTGAAGTTATCCCCCTACACCTTGCTAGGCGGTGCATTGTACAAGAAAGGCAAAGATGAAGTGTTGCGAAGATGTGTTACAGGAGACAAGATCAGGATTATTCTTAAGGCTTGTCATGACGAGCCATGTGGTGGACACTTTGCAGGGGAAGCAACAGCTAGGAAGGCTTTGTTAGCGGGATACTGATGGTCGACCCTCCACAAGGATGAATATGACTACTGCAAGAGATGTGATGCTTGTCAGTAAATGGGAAAAACCACCAAAATAAGTGCCATGCCATTGCAACCTATCCTTCCCCCAAAACCGTTCGAGAAGTGGGGGATTAATTTAGTGGGCCCCATTGATCCACCCACAAGATGGAAATAGAATAGATACATCTTGATATATGTGGATTATGTCACAAAGTGGTGTGAAGCTAAAGCTCTGAAGTAGGACGATGGTAACAACATAGCCCTGTTCATGTATGAGAATATTATCACCTATTTTGGCCATCCCCTCGAGCTGGCAAGTGACAAAGGTACTCATTTCCTTAACAAGATCGTGGAAGAGTTGATGGAATTGTATAAGATCTGCTAGCGCAAGTCCACCCTCTATTACCCTAGAGCCAATGGCCAAGTCGAAGTCACCAATCGCATCCTCTGCTTGATCTTGACAAGGACGATTGCCGCACATCACCGTGATTGGGATGATCGACTTACAGAGGCCCTCTGGGCATACAGAACCTCTTACAAGGCTACTATAGGACAAACTCCTTTCCAATTGGTGTATGGCACAAAAGCCATCTTCCATGTTGAGCTGGAGTTGTCCTCTTTGCGAGTGGCAGTTAAAGAATGCCTCAGAGATGATGAGTCCCTCCAGCGTCGCATGCTGCATTTGGAATGTTTGGATGAGATTCGACGGATGGCCCTATAGTGCATGGAAACCACTCAAGCGTGACACAAGGCCTATCATGACAGCTTCATTAAGCACAAGAAGTTCAAAGAAGGTGATCTTGTCCTGGCCTATGATTCACAAATTGGGAAGTTTCTTGGCAAGCTTCAACAACGTTGGATGGGTCCCTATAAGGTACTTGTTGTCAATCCTAATGGCTCTATCCAAGTGCAGGCCTTTGATGCCTCTGATGATCCCTTTTTTATCATCAATGGCTATCGCCTAAAGAAGTACTTCCCTCCCTGGGGATCCTAACAATCACAGTTGACGCACCCTTTCCCTTGTGGGCATCTCACTATCCTTCTCCTTATGCTTCTGATAGCCCTTATGATCTTCCTCATGAGGCGGTCTCGTTCTACTAGCCCCTCCCAGACACCTCCCATCCTTACTATGTTCTCCTCTCGTCTGATCCAGCAGTGGTAATGTGGATGGTCCTACCACATGGTATTTCTACCATACTCTTTATTAAAAGAAAAAAAAACAAAAAAAAAAACTGTTGTGGGAGAAAAGGAAGTGATTCCATGTCATAGCAGGCCTCGTTCCAAGAAAAGGTGGCAAACACCCTTGGGCGGGAAGCTAGCTATGGAAAAGGTGGTAACATCCAGCAGTCCAGAAAGTTGATTCATCGGTTGACATCTCCAAGACCCACTTCTGAAGCTGCCTCCCTTGGTACGCTGTGTCCTGTGCCTCTTTGCAGCGCATCTAACAGCCTTCTAGCAGACATGATGTTCTATATCCAATACACAGTTTCGATCTGTTGGCTACCTCCTTGGGTATACCTCTTTATCAACAGATGAAGCGATCTTCATCGACAACCCCCTGAGTGATGTGAGTTTTCATCCTAATCGGATGGGGATGTGAGTACGGTCTGCCCTTTGTATCTTTCAACAGAGCGTGAGACGAAGGGTGGGGTGAGTAACCAGTCCTTTCCCTTCAATCTAATTGAGAGGTGCGATGGGTGAATGGAGCGTTGCATGCACGGGTTGGGCCTCTCAATGCACAAAGCACGATCTGTTCATGTGCACTGCACTATAAGGCTCCTTGGCCTTCCTTCTCGCACCGTATGCCATCATAGGGTGGAATGCACGGTTGCACCATCAAATGTGCACAAGGCATAAAACCTTTGCACAAGTGAATGTGAGGATTACATCAATGGGTTTCAGGAATGGGCTGCCCTCTGTATCTTTCAACAGAGTGTGAGACAAAGGGTGGGTTGAGTGTGATTGGTGTTTCTCCTCAATCAATTCCGAGAGGTGAGATTGAGGGACGTTACGAAAATTGGAGTCAGGTACGTTTTCGTTTCCTTCTGCACACACGGGATGGGTCTCTGCCACCATCACAAGCCATGCCACCCTATTCTGTACACTGCATGATAAGGCTCCCTGGCCTTCTTGCTTGCACCTATGCCAGATGGGTGGAACTCAGAAATGCACCATCAATTGTGCACACTGGCATACTCCCTCCCAATCACTTTCCCCTTGTTTAGTTCTACACCGGCCGTGAGTTATGGGATTTCATGCTTATTCATTATGGGGTGAGCAAGTGTTCTATCATCCTTCTGAGTGCCAGTGATCTAAGAGCTTTATTCTTCGTCATTGACACTTGAATCGATGGACTTTATCGACAAAGCTACCTCCCTGGGTGTTATTGCATGGTCCCTGCCACGCTAGACGTGTTTTGTGTCGCGCCATGGTCCCTCTTGCTGCTCGATGACAACTTCAATCTTCATGTATCAACAACGACGGTTCCCTTCAACCATCTATGAAATGGGCCAAGTGTTCCTAACCCTACCTTTCTGTTTGCAAGTGCATGTTATGTCTTAAGTGTGGGGACGCCAGCGCCCAGTCGATTGACAACTCCATGACTGTCTTGATAAACCTGTCCTATTCTCCTCAAAATTCAATTCTGACTTGATAGCCTTGCTCGACCACCCTTCCTGCACAAGTCTTATTTTCCCTCCGCCCTGTTTTGCCCTCTGGAATTTTTGTTATTAATTTTTATTGGTGTTTTCGAGCTCACTTTTCTGGTTTTTTCCATGTGAATGCCTCCTAATCCCATCCAAACTGAGATTCGATGTGACCACCCTGAATATTATATATGTCCTGATATTTTTTCTTTTTCTTGTCCTTCATTCCAGTGCACAAATCATTCTCTATTAATTTCCGAATCCCGTTTTGGATATGATTTTTGGGTTTTTTCCATGCAAACGGGGGTTCTCTTGCTCGACACTGTGTTCTGATGTGATAGGATTGTTGAGCATATTTTTTCACACATTTTTTCTTCTTCCCTCACTTTGTTTTGGCTAATAGATTTTTCGATATTAATTCTCGTATGCGTTTTCGGGGTCGATTTTTGCCTTTTTTGCATGCGAACCCCTCCTTATTCCCTTGGATATGCGTTTTATTATGCTGGCCCTGTGAATCCCCTTCCCGCGGATATTTTTTCCTTTTTACTACCCTTCGTTTTGGTGCTGGGATCTTTGTATATTAATTTTAGTGTCCCGTTTCGGAGTCCCTTTTTGGTTTTTTCTAGGTGACCGGGTTTTATCTCTGTTGGAACGATGTTCTGACATGATAGGCCTATCCGGCTTGACTTTTCTCACAACTTTTCTTTTTTCCGCATTTCCATTTGGCAAATGGATTTTTCAATATTAATTGTCGTATGCGTTTTCGGGCCTGATTTGTGCATTTTTTCCATGTGAATGCCCTGACTTGATTCTGGACACCCCGTTATACTTTTCCGTAGTCTTCCCCTGGCCTTCCAGCACCGTTTTCCTTTTTATCACATTGCGTTCTAGCTCACGGTTTGCATGTTATTAAATTTCTTTGTTTAGTCGTGTCCCTGCACACCTCGCCTTGCGCGTGAACGCGCGTCTTTTTTGCTTTTACCCTCCTCGCGATGCCCTCGTGGCATCCGTGCCTTCTCCATCATCGTCGCGGCCCTGTTGCTTCCCGCCACTGCAAATTTTTTTATCTCGCCCCGCGTATAAGCGCGAGACGAGGGTTTTTTTTCCATTTTTATATTTATTTTTAATTATTTCTTATTTATTTTGAAAAAAATTCAAAATACCCCCCCTCCGGACGATTTTCCCCCTCCCTTTCTCCTCTCTCTCTCCCTCTCTTTCTCTCTTCCCGCTCTTGCTCTTGCTCTTCTTCTTCTTCTTCCTTCTATTTCTCCTCCTCCCTTCCTCTTCCTTCTTTCTCCCACCATTTCCTCCCCCTCCACCTCCTTTTTTTCCTCCCCCCGTCTCCCTTCCTCCCCCACTCTCCCTAGCACCTCCTTCTTTCTCCTGCCATCTTCCTCCATCCCCCCCCCCCCCCCCCCTCTTCCACCTCCTTTTCTTCCTCCTCCTCTCTTCCTCTCCCACCCTCCTCCTCCCCTTCCCCTCTCGTCCTCCCTGGCCGCCTCTTCGCCCGACTGCAACTTTTGCCACCCCCTCGTCTGCGGCCGTCGCTGCGTCCATGGTTGCCTCCTTGCTCGCCTGCAACCTCCTTCTCCTCCTCGCTTGCCTACTGTCCCCCGCCTCCTGGCTCCCACCACCCTTCTGCCCAACCCTCCTTCCCCACCCCCTGCCCACCCGACCTACCCGCCCAACCCCCGTACCTTAACCCCACACCAAACTAACCCAACCCCCCCAACCCTTTCCCTTAGCCCTCCCTTCCCACCATCCCAATTCCTCCCTTCATACTCCTCCTAAGTCCCTATTCCCACCCCCCACTCCACTGTAGAAACCCCCTTTTTTGGCCCCCATCCCCCCACTGACACTCGCCGAACCGCGCCTGCAGCAACTCGTAGTCACCCTTGGCACCGATCACTCATTTCTCCACCCTGCTTGCAAGTGTTTATGAGAGTGTTCGCGCGCGTCGCGGGTGCATTTGTAGTGTGTTTGGGAGTCGTCCGTACGTCTTCACGCGCGAGGATGCATGTTTGGTCTTCTTCGTGTGGTGGTGCGTGCTGTCCGAGTACATTCTGTTGTTCACATGTAGCTCGTGTACCTTCTTTTATTTAAAAAAAAAACCCATTAACACTCGAAAAAAAAAAACACCTAAAACCCTAAAGAACCATAAAAATTTCACAAAAATTCAATTAAAAAACAAAAAAATAGCTGAAATATTCCTTACTAAATTGGGAAATTTTTTGGTTTATCTTGCTAGTTATAATACAGAGAATTAATTGCAAAAAAAATTAAATCCTTCAAAATTTATTGAAAAATAAGAACAAAATAATAAAAATCAAAATTAAATTCAAAAAAATCACAAAAAATTCCATCAATGCATTTGACTACTTTTGGAATATTTTCTAAGCTCAAAACGGCTTAACACACAATCATTCTATTATTTTAAGACCAAAATGCTAAAATTTTTACCTAAACTTATAAAATTTTTATCACAAATTTAAAAAATAGACTGAAATTTTACTGAAAATACAGATCCATTGTTGAAGCCTATTGGTTCAATTCTCACTCAAGATTGATTGCAAAAAGCTACTTATTATTTTTTTAAATAAAAAAACCCTAAGACTTATTTTTTAAATAAAAAAACAAACAAACAAACACAAACCACGAAGAAAAGACACATAAATAACAATAAAAATGATAATAACACCCAAACATTTATTCGAATTGACTAAACCAAATATGACCCAACTAAGCTCGCCTTCATATTTCTTTTTTTTAAAGAATAAGGTGTTTCATTTTTTTTTAAGCAGTGGCTTTTGCTTTTTTGTTGGACTCATTGCATCTTGGGATCCATCAGTGCGCCCTCAGTCTCTTACATATAGACCCTTGCTAGGTATTTATATTTCTTGCTTTATTTATTTATTTATCACCCCTTAACCACGATTAATGGTTAAAATGAATTTAAATCACCCACTTCTCCACTCGCACTTGCGTCAAATACACATTTTTCTAAACAATTAAAATGAACTAGCCATTCACTTAGCATGCGCTTCGTGCACTACAAACACATCTAGGTTGATTAAACCTGTTGTCACAAGTGCATATACTATACAAAAAGTGCTAAACACTCACACACACACACACACACACACACACACACACACACACACACAAATTTTTTAATCAATGAATATGCATTTAGAGACTTGAGTCTAGGACACGGAGTCCGGGATTCGCTAAAAGTACTGTTTCACCCTAATAATTTGTAATTAATATTTTAAGAAGGAACCTCCATTTTCTTATTAAGGTTTACAATCTAATAAAATTTCACCCATTTTTAATAATTTATTAAAAAAACCTTCACTAAAATCATTCCCTTCACTACACTTTTTTTCCCTTTTTAATAAAAGCGCTTTGTGGGATGGGCACGTACGGTCTTTTGAGCTGTCATTGCTTACAAAAGTTCTCATTATGTCCTGAATGGGTTATTGAGGTATTATGGTTTTCTTATATGATACGATTACGGGTGCGGTCTATAGTTTTCTTTTATGCCTAATACGGGGTCTTAGGTGCATGTTTGTTGCATGGCATGAAGCTTTCGGTCGTATATTTGTAGCGGTCATGTCGAATTTTTTCTAAGATGTGGATTATTTGGGGTGGTCAGTCGGTTAGTCACGTTTGTGTGTGCTTATTTTGGTGATTTCGTTTCTATAGATATTCTGTTGTTTTGCAGGCATTCCCTGTGATTGTTTGAGTGTGTGGTGTGTGTGCAATCTATCTAAATGGTGCCTCAAGCTCCTCCTCCAGTCTAGTACGTTCCATTGGTCTCTCACGATTATTCTTTATCGCTGGAGTCCGAACTTATTGGCAAAGCAGGTTTAGCCAAGTTCATTACACTCTCATCACCACTCATCCTAGAGGATGCTGATACATGTGATCAATTCCTAGCCTCTTACAGTAAGAGGTCTGGTCTTGTCAGAGGCACAGTTGTCCAATTGACGCCTAAAAGTTTGGGCAAGGCTCTGTCATTAGCCTATCAGGGAGACTCTTTCCCTACTACTAGACAATTGTTCTCGAATGAGGATATCCTTAAATTGTTGCAAAAGTAGACACAGGATGTATTGGATCCCAAGAAGGTTCTTACTACTTCTGGCATCAGTGTCTGCATGATCTCCAATCCTATGTGGAAGCAGCTATGCCAGTTTCAGGAGAGGTTTATGCCTGCCAAGACACCTTTCAAAGGAGTTGTTTACAGCTTCTAGAATAGTGCTAAAAGGCATAATGATTGATTGGAGTTCCTACCTTCTGTCCAAAAAGGATCAACACTTTGTCAGAGCTACTAGGGGTAATGTAACTAATGTAAACAACTCCTTTCCCTATTGAACAACACTTTGTTAAAGCTACTAGGGGAGGAGCTACTAGGGGTAATGTAACCTTGATAGTTGATCCACCACATGCTCCTCCCCCTATTGAACACTCTGATGTCGTCATTGAGTATCTTGATCCTATCCCTCTTGTGGTAGTTCAGAGGAAACACTTAAAACGAGTGGTTGAATCAGCCCCAGCTCCTTCTCCAGTCTCCGTTCTTGATGAATCTAGCAGTCACCTCCCAGTTTTCCTCACAACACCGAATCTTTTCAGAGCACATCGTGAGGGTACTCTAGAGATTTCCATCCCTTCAGTGCAACGCTTGGTAAGTAGAGATGCAATTCCCTTCATATATCAAGATGTTCAACGTTCTATTGAGCTCTCAGTGACTGCATGTATCCAGCAGCTCTATCCTCTTGCTATGATGAAGTACAATAGACCAAAGAAGAGCTGACAAAGGCAAATGCTGAGCTAGCTTTTGCTCATGAATGCTTTTCTGATCTTTGTACCCAAATGGAGCAACAGACCAAGATCATTGATCCTCAGAAAATGGAAATTTCTAGTTTGCACACTCAATTGGCCTTAATGTAACTAAGGAATGCGATAGATTGTTGAAAGAATCTCATGAGCTTCAGGCCTTGCTAGCCACCCAGACGGAGGTGCTTAAAAGAGCAAATACCACCTTAGACCAAAGTCGAAACAAAATTTAGCACCTTAACGAGCAACTGGTCCAGTCATGTTCTTTTTCACTGCGCCCTATTGTGCAACCAGTTCATTCTTTAACCCCTGCGGACTTGGTAGTTCTCCAAAGACATGCCACGTTATGTCCGTTGTTTCAAGCTAAAGTGGAAAGATTGCAGTCCAGGATGGATTTATTATAGTCTACATTTGAGAAATTTCAAGAGTGTGTTCCTCTTGACCATTCCTTTTTTCTCCATTATCAGCTGCTGAAGTTGGCATTCTATCTTAAGCTCTCAATGATGGATCTACCTCTTCTAGAGGATGGTTGGAGTGGAGCCTGGTCTTCTGATTTGCTGACAGAAGTTGTCCATATGGTCTTTGAAGATTTTGTGACTTTGGATACCATGTTGTTGTCTTATATGTATCTATGAGGTGATCTATTAATTCCAGATGATGTAGATCTGGCTTGGTATGTAGGGGATGTGGTCTTACAAGCTGCCTTATATGTCAACCATTTGGAGTTGAGTATAGATGAAATGTTCCAGTGCTATTCTTCTAAAGTGGTTGCTTGCCCTGGCACTTTATGGCATTCAATGATTGATTCTGTAGTCCTGAACCAACGATAGAATACAGCCTCTACTCATGTGTAGAATACTAACCAATTGAGGGTGGATCTTTTAGCTTATCTTTCCAAGAAGCATCCATTTGATTCATCCTTCTTTGATGCCTACCATCGACAATCTATTTTAGGCCCCTTTGTTCCTAGCTTATTTTATTATCAATAAATGGCCCATCGCTATGATGCTTATTTTTCCCTTTATCAATCCAACTCAACAGCCATTTACCTCTCCTTTTCCAACCTCAGGGTGCTCCTCAAATTCCAATCTTTACCTATTGTTCTTTCATTGAAGATCGAGTCTTTTCCCCTTCTTCGCTTTGTCCTTCCCTATCTATCCATATACCTTCTACTTTTTCTGCTTATCAATTAACACCTTTCTTAACTGATTCGCCTAAATTTTCAGCTAATCCTTCTTTAGCTTATTTCTCTTTTTATGATTTTGCCTATCCATCTCGTCATCCTCTTTCACCCATTTCTCTTCCATCTCTTACCACTTCCATTTCTCAACCCCCTCAGTTGGTTAGTGGGTATGAATGATTTGATCAGCAAATTCAAAGAAGAAGAGGATGGAGCTTAACTGATTCTCTTATGGGACCACTGAATAGTTGGCCCTGAATTCCACGGGATTGGACAATTGCTAGTCAAGTGTACCAAAATTATATCCATGTTTCCCAACAATATTCACAATCTCCAGATCCTTCAGTGAGACTAACAGCCCATTTTGCTTCGTACACCTAGCATATATGGATAGGCATTCCCATAACAATCAAAAGGCCATTCCGAAGCTTTGTATGAATGTCAATGTGAATATTGATTTCCAACAATTGGATGTCCTATATTTTCATGCCCTTTGTCTATCTAGCAAATACCTTGTCTTGCTAGAAAGGATGTGCTACCTTCAATTCTTTCAGAATCCTCAAAAATCTTTTGTAGATGAATCCTTATCCATGGATCGTTTTCGTAATCATCAAGCTTTCAAGAGGGATCATCTTCACTGATACCCTTGAATGTATCTTCTATGCTTCTTAATGATATATATATATATATATATATATATATATATATATATATATATATTTGGAGGTGCCATTCAGATGGTTGTTTTGTGTTTGTGATGTATTAATTTTTATGTAATGAGTTCGTGCTAGTTGAATAATTTGTTTGAGAGCTCTCTTATCGACCCTTGACACTGATGGTGATGGTGGATGGAAAGTCTACAATGCCACGTTGATGAACCTCTTATATCCTTTACAAATTTGACATGACTTTCTATTGTTTATAAGATGTGTTAATGCATAACACTGTTTTCCTTTAGTTATATTCTTTCTTAGATATAGGTGCTAAGTTGGGGTCATGATTGGATGATTTTATGAAGTGTTGTTGAAGACAAAAGATCAAATTTAGCTCTTTATTGAACTTGTTGAGATGGCAAGCTCAACACGTACGGACATTGATGATGGACCGCCTGGCTAGATAGGTCCGCACGTCTATACTTAGCATGTTGGTGGTCATTATGATACTCACATGGCCATTGACTTATCACTTATTATATTTAGTTTGTTACACCTACCTACAGCTGGCAAAGTCATAGCACCAGTCGATTAGTGTAGTCGGTTATGCATTGTTTAACTTAGTAGGCCACTTTCCTTTATGTTGTATCTTATCTATACTTTGTGTACATTGTATAGTGTGTGGAAGAAGAAGAATAAACCAACAAGAAAACGTTTTGACCTCCATCTCTCTTCTTGTGTGTGGGAGCTTTCACTCAACCACCAAGACCCACGGACCGCTTATTGTTTCAAGCGTTCCAAGTCGAGCACTAATGGCTACCTCTCACATAACCGACACACCATCCATACCTACAGGTGTAGTGAGCTTACCTCCGTGCCGTTCGAGTTACCTCCTCTCCCGCGCACTCCGGTAGCTCCACGATCCAAGTGCAAGCTTCAAGCAAGCTCCATCCTCAAGCTCCACGCTCCAAGCTCCATTGCCGCGAGCAAGAGAAGAGAAGAGAAGAGAAGAGAAGAAGAGAGGAGAAGATGGAGAGCTTCTCCTCCTTGGTCCCTCACCCTCACACACTCACTCCCTCACACTCTCACACTTCCTCTCTCAAGCACATGCTCAAGCAAGCAAGAAGAAGAAGAAGAGGAGAGCTACTTTTGGCCACACACAAGAATGAGCTTCTCATTCACTTTTCAACTTTATATACAAAACCCTAAATCCCTTTTGGGCGGTCATCCCCTTTTTCCATTTTTTACATGGCCGGCCATAGCCTAGGCCCTTTTTCCCATTGTCCTTCTCTCTTCCTAGCTTCCTTTCCACCGCCCGTCTACATTTACAAATTGCACGGGTGAGAGCCCGGCGCTCTTTTACAAGATTTCAGGGTGTGCCTTTTTATTTTAAAATGGGCCTTTCCCCTTTTGCCTTTGCCTTGGACTTTTAAGGTTGCCCTTGCGCTTTTGGCATTTTCTCCTTTTCTTTCTTTAGTCGGGCTAGCTTTTTTCCGCCTTTGCCCTGCGTCTTTTCCACTTCTTTTTGCTTTCTTCGTGTTGGGGTTAACATTACCCCCCTCCTAGACGAGTGCCAGTCCCATTGCACTCACCGTCGTAGGTAGCAGCCTGTAGCATGCACCGAAGACGTGGGTGACAAGGACACCTGTGGTTTCCGTGGAGGAGTGTTGGTGGTGGTATGGTAGAAGGTCCTGGGGGCCTGTTGCTGGCCAAGGTGGCTGGTGGAAGGTTGTAGGAGTTGGTGGTAGGGCCATGCTGTGTTGGGGATTGCATTGATGGTGGCCAGCACAAGCGTTGGTTTGTTGGGGATTCTGCACATGACGATTCTTTGCAGGCTTGTTGGATGGTAAGGGACAAGTATCAAAGTTGAGTGTTGATGGTGCGCAGATCGGTCGCAGTATGTTCACGTAGTGAATCTCGGAAGGTCCCCAAGAACAATGAACTCTACCTTTTTGCACAAAAAACAATGTAAAAGCATGAATGACAAGAAGTAAGAGACCAATTGGGTTCAATCTCCCCCCATGCCTTGTGTGAGCGCTTCGCAAAGCATGTATTTTATGTATATTTCCATCTTCATGCTCAATAAAAGCCCAATTTACAAAAATATGACAAGCTTTTAGCTTTTGAGTTTGCTTTCTACAAAAATAGGAAATAAAGCTAATGGACGGTGCCCATAGAGTCTGGCACGCCCAACACAATGTCCAAATAGAAATAACATATCAGTGCGCATAGGCGCATACAAAATAATAATAAATAATCGATGTCTCAATAGACATGACAAAATATAGACGTGGCACCTATCAAAATATAATCCATAGGTCGAATACTCTCTAGACTCCAATGCTTTCCTCCGCCACTGCTGCTATCTCTACACATCAGCTGAAGCATTCACAATCGCTAGTAAAATAATACAATTAAACCGACAAAAGTGAATACCTAGCAGTCTTCAGCTACATAAATAAATCAACTGGTTAGAAATAAATCCTAACCTTAATTTATTACAAGTGCGCACTCTAAACTCATAAACGTTTATTAATTTAACATGTATTTTGCGGAATCACCCGCTATGGAATCACCCATGTACACACTAAATTAATGAAACGCCCAAAAAAGACAGGCATCCCCATCAACTTCTCGCACAAAAAATCCTCTTTGTGTATGAGCCCCGGTCATCTAAGTTTACGGAATCCACCGTAAAACCTCACGGAATCCACCGTGGCACGGAATCCACCGTGAAATATGCCTCCTGGCATCATACCCCCGAGGTGGGATAGCAATTGACCTCAATTGCTATTAGCTCAATGTGGAGCTAACAGAGTGGGGAAAGCATTTAAGTCTCTAGTGTGCATCCATTGTGCTTCCTCTACAAGATGGTCCTTAAATTTTACTAGGTATCTAGAATACCTTCGGCCAGTTCTAGTGGTCATATAATCAGTATCTATGATAGCTTCTGGTTCAAGTATTTCAGTCTCTTCCTCTAATACAGGTGGGTTTTCATAAACAAGGTGGATAGGTAATTGGCCTCTAAATGGTCTTAATAAAATAATATGAAATGTATTGTAGATTTTCCAATGAGATGGTAATTCTAACTTGAATGCATTATCATTAATTTTATGAATGATTCTAAATGGTCCATAGAATCTAGGAGCTAATTTGACAACTGGATGTTTATCTACACTTTGCAGTCTACGTTTTTCTATTCTCAGCCAAACATAATCATCAACTTTGAAATTCATAGCTTGTCTTTTCTTGTTGGCTTGTTTGGTATATGATTGTTGGGCTTTAGCAATCATATCCTTAACCTCATAAAAAATATTGTTATGCATATTAGCAATATCATCAGCACTCTGAATTCTATTAGACAAAGATGCAACATGTGTAGACAATCTATAGCCATAAATGACTTCAAAAGGTGCTTTCTTTGTAGATGTGTGCGGTGTATTGTTATATGCAAACTGTAATAAATGCAAATGAGTATCCCATGTCTGAGGTTTAGAGATAGTATATGCACGTAAAAGATCTAGAATGGTGCTGTTTGTGGCTTCTGTTTGTCCATTTGTTTCTGGATGAAATGCAGATGAGAAATCAATCTTTGTGCCTAGATTAGCAAACATGGTAATCCAAAAATTGTTACAAAATCTAGAATCACGATCTGAAATAATCACTTTTGGCAATCCATGGTTAGTAAAAACAGTTTTCAAAAACAACTGTGCTGCTTGTGATGCTGTTAAAGTTTTCTTACATGGAATGAAATATGCTTGCTTACTAAATCTATCTACAACTGTCCAAATCATGTCATGGTTAGATTTAGTATTTGGTACACCGGTAATGAAATCCATAGAAATATGTTCCCAAGGTTTAGATGGAATAGACAAAGGCATTAGTAATCCGTACTGTTTACCATGATGTCTTTTTTACTCTTTGACAAATCAAACATTCAGAAACGAAATTAGATACATCTGCATCCATATGCGGCCAATAAAAATCTTCAGTTAACATACGTAAGGTAGATATGATACCTCTATGACCTTGATATGGGGGACAATGAATTTCATTCAAAACAAAAGATCGGAATGGAATTGTAACACACAATCTCTTTTCATAAAACATAAATCCATCATTATATGACAATGAATCAACAGGAATGAAATTATTTTGAAGTAATTTATTCCAATCAGAATGAAAAGCAATATCCTGGTGATATGTATCTTTCATAGCAATCAAATAATCAAAAGATATGACAGAAATATTATGAATTGCAGGTCTTCTACTCAATGCATCAGCAACTACATTTTCTTTTCCAGGTTGGTATTGAATGATAGGATGAAAACTTTGAATAAAGGAAGCCCATTTGATATGACGGTCAGAAATTTGGGGTTGGCTTAGTAAATGTCTAATGCTTTGCTGGTCGGTCTTTATCATAAATTCTGAACCCATTAAGTAGTGTTTCCACTGTCTTAATGCTTGTACAACTACTAATAGTTCTTTGTCATAAGTGGAATATTTCAGCTCAGAGGGTTTCAGCTTACAACTAGAATATGCTATAGGATGATTGTCTTGCATTAGTACAGCTCCTATTCCTGATTCGCTAGCATCAGTCACAACTAAAAAGAATGGTCTATTAAAGTCAGGCGACTATAGAACAGGGGCATTGGTTAATGCATGTTTCAGTAAGTCAAAGGATTTCTGTTGATTTTCGGTCCATTGATAAACAATTCCTTTCTTGAGAAGTTTGGTTAATGGTAAAGCAAGTAATGAAAAATTACGTACAAACTTCCTATAGAAACTAGCAAGACCAAGGAATGAGCGTAATTCATGCACGTTTTTAGGAACAGGTCAATGCAATATTGCATCAATTTTCTTAGGATCAACTTTAATTCCTTCAGATGATACAATATGACCTAAATACTCAATTTCTGTCTTAAAGAATTCACTCTTGTCAGGATTTGCAAACGATTGATTTTCTTTCAGTAATTGAAAAACTAATGATAAATGCTCATAATGCTCTTTCTCATTTTGACTAAACACCAAAATATCACAAAGAAAACAATCACACAGTACTGATATTTTAGAAAGATACGGTTCATCATTCTACTGAAAGTGGCAGGTGCATTAGTCAATCCGAATGGCATGACTAAGAATTCATAATGGCCAAACTGTGTTCTAAATGCAGTCTTAAATATGTCAGATTTATCTAGCCTCACCTGATGATATCCAGACTTAAGGTCAATTTTACTAAATATAGAAGATCCTTGCAGTTTGTCCATAAGGTCATCAACTCTAGGTATAGGATACCTATTCTTTACAGTGATCTTATTTAAAGCTCGGTAGTCAATACACATACGATAGGTATTATTCTTTTTCTTGACTAAGAGTACAGGTGCACCGAATGGAGAACTGCTAGGTCGAATTAAACCTCTATTTAGTAATTCCTCAACTTGACTCTGGATTTCTTTTTGCTCTATTTGATTGTGTCTATATGGTGCTTTGCAAGGTGGTTGTGTGCCAGGGATCAAATCAATCTTATGGTCTTCTGGTCGTGAAGGTGGTAAACCTGGTGGTAGGTCTTCTGCAAAACAGTCCTTAAAATATACAAGAAATTCCTTATGCCTAGGGTGCATATGATTTTCCTTTGCTTGCAATTCATTCACCCAAATGAGATATGATTTACTACTCTTGCGTAGTGCACGTTTTGCTTGAGTATGTGAAAGTAGTGGAAAAACATTAGATACATGCATACCATATAAGTAATAGATTTTCCTTGAAAATTAATATTCATTGTGTGTGTGGAATAATCTATATTTGGGTTATGCTGGTGTCGCCAAGGCATTCCTAGAATAATGTCACTCGACTGTAATGGAACAACTAATAAATTTGTTATTTCAGTGTATGAACCAATTTGAATCTCAAAATCTTGAACTTCTTGTGTACCATTATACCTAGTGCCTAAAAATGCAGCTTTTATGTGATAATGCGTAGGTACAGTCTGTAATTTCAATTCCTTTACCAATTTTGCTGAAATAAAGTCATGAGTACTACCATCATCATACAATATAGTCCTTTCCTTTCCATGCACCAAACATTTCATAGTCAATAATGAATGTGGAGTAGGCATACCTGGTAAAGTGTCGGAAGTAGTAGTAGTGTCATCATCATCTTCAGTGAAATCAGGCATATCCTCATGCTCGTCTTCGTCCATGGCTCCAAGATAGTTGATATGAGCTGGTGGCTTCTTCGAATTACAATTTGCTGCGAGATGTCCAGGCTGGTGACACTTATAGCATACTATTGGCTTGGCTTTGGTTACATTATTTGCAATGGCTGGAAGTCTAGGTACATTTGGATTGGCTTGTGGAATAGGCTTAGGATTTGGATTGATATTGGATGGTAATGCAGGTGGTTTAGCTCAATTCTTGCGGAAAGATGGTGAAGAGAAACGACCTGGATTAAACCTTCTAAAATTGGAATTGAATTGTTTAGATCCATAATTACCATTGGCTTGGAATTGTTGTGGTCGTCTGTCTCTACCGCATAACTTATCTTCAGTGTCGTGAGCTAGTGAGATGGCGTCTTCAAGGGTAGCAGGCTTGAACATGTTCACTTCAGCGTAGTAATGTCCAAGAAGTCCAGACATATACTTCCACTTATGTGTCGTCTTTGGTACGTCTTCAAGCATGCGTAGCTGTAAGAGTGCATTCCAAAAATGCTATGTATACTGTGAAATAGGCTCACGATCCCGTTGTTGAAGTAGATCCCATTGCTTGATAGCCTTCTCATGAAATTGCGGTGGAAGGAAATTCTGCATGAACTTCTTCTTGAAATCTTCCCAAATAGCAGGACATTCTATGCTCTTGCGTACTACAGTCCACCAAAGTGATGCTCTGTCTACCAAATGATTAGTAACACACTTGATTTTATCTTTTTTTGAATAGTTTTCCTCATGGAAATAATCATCAAACTAGCTAATGAATGATAAAACAGTCTTTCCTTCTCGTATGCCATTGAAAGTGCGAAATTTGAAACTTCGTTTACTTATCTTTGATTCCTTGCGAATAGTTTGAGCTTTAAGAGTGGCGTCGATGGTACGTCGAATCAAATCTTCAGCTTGAGGTTCTTCTTTGTCGGTAGACGCTCTTTGTAATTTTGTCAATTGCGCTTGCAATGCTTGCCTAGCCCTTCGTTCTTCTTCCAATTGCAGCATGATTAGGTCCAGCTTTTGTTCCATGGTAGGCTCAGGTAGGTCGTCTTCAGCCATAGGATCATCCATATGTGGTTCCGTCATCCTGTAAAACTCAAAAGATATTTCTTACTCAAAATCAGGTTAGCGGGATGAGCGTAGCTCAAATTCGGGGTTACAAGGCTATGTATTTTTGTGTATTTCTTTCTCAATTTTTAGAAAATCTGCAATATTTCCTTCTTCGTATGCTGAAAATACTTCAGCGGACCTGCGGATAGGTAGAATACTTTGCCACGAACAACTTTACAGTTCAGAGTTTCTGCGCAGGAACAACCCTTCTAGGAGTTTTGAGCACAAGTCAGTTCTGACTCCAGTTGACTAGTCTGACTTGCAGAGTTGCAAACTTAGCCAACTTGCAGAGTTGCAGACTTGTAGGACTTAGTGAACGTGCAGAACTTGATTCCAGTCGACTTGCAGGACTTGACTTCGGAAGTGCAGGACCCGGAGTTTGTGATTTGCTTGCCTTGTCTGACTTGAATAGCTTGGCTTGACTTAAAGGAATAAGAAGCTTTAGTGCTTCTGATCAACGGCATTTTGGAGGACAAGAGGATGTCCACGGCGCAAATTTCGACCATGAGAACAACCCGCCGTCCTCAACGATTGATTCGTTTTTTATGAGGCTTTAATCAATGAGCTGAAGCTTTTGAAATTTTAAAGGTGAAGCTTATTTAGCTATGAAAGATATAAGCTTATCTCTATTTCTTTTTTTGACGACTTGATGAAGGAGATGAATGCGTGATCCTCCGCCTGTACAGCCTGGTCCTTCGCGATCTGAGAGTAGAAACAGGGGTTCTTGATCGCCAGAAGTCTGCCTGTATCGACGGTTCACGATGAGATTGACTGTAGAGCCCGATCGTTCCAGGAGCTCCGCCTTCGCACGAGATGGGTAGCGATTGGAAGCTCTTGATCTCAGCTTCGCTCTGATACCACTGGTGCGCAGATCGGTCGCAGTATGCTCACGTAGTGAATCCCGGAAGGTCCCTAAGAACAATGAACTCTACCTTTTTGCACAAAAAACAATGTAAAAGCATGAACGACAAGAAGCAAGAGACCAATTGGGTTCAATCTCCCCCCATGCCTTGTGTGAGCGCTTCACAAAGCATGTATTTTATGTATATTTCCATCTTCATGCTCAATAAAAGTCCAATTTACAAAAATATGACAAGCTTTTAGCTTTTGAGTTTGCTTTCTACAAAAATAGGAAATAAAGCTAATGGACAGTGCCCATAGAGTCTGGCACGCCCAACACAATGTCCAAATAGAAATAACATATCCGTGCGCATAGGCGCATACAAAATAATAATAAATAATCGATGTCTCAATAGACATGACAAAATATAGGCGTGGTGCCTATCAAAATATAATCCATAGGTCGAATACTCGCTAGACTCCAATGCTTTCCTCCGCCACTACTGCTATCTCTACACATCAACTGAAGCATTCACAATCGTTAGTAAAATAATACAATTAAACCGACAAAAGTGAATACCTAGCAGTCTTCAGCTACATAAATAAATCAACTGGTTAGAAATAAATCCTAACCTTAATTTATTACGAGTGCGCACTCTAAACTCATAAACGTTTATTAATTTAACATGTATTTTGCGGAATCACCCGCTATGGAATCACCCATGTACACACTAAATTAATGAAACGCCCGAAAAGGACAGGCATCCCCATCAACTTCTCGCACAAAAAATCCTCTTTGTGTATGAGCCCCGGTCATCTAAGTTTACGGAATCCACCGTGACACGGAATCCACCGTGAAATATGCCTCCTGGCATCAGTTGATGAAGAGCAAAAAACACCTTATACCTGCAATTGGAAAACCTCACCTGTGATCTCTCCTTAAGGGGTAGTGGTAGGCTTCTCATCGTGCACAAGACATATTTTGATTAGTTTGGGAGACAGGTCGAACGCTAAGCAAGCCTAGAGTATTGTCCTGCACTTGAGGACCCAAACTGTGGATATACTTTGGTGCAATTATTATGTGAGTGCTCGTGCATACTTAGATATTACATAGTTAGAAGACCGTGGGCCCATACTTCATAAGATGTTTTGATGATATTAATGAGTACTTACACTTTCACCCTTCAACAATACTGTTTGTTGATAATAATGTGGGGAATATAAAAAATAACTGGATCTTTTGCGATGTAAATTGTTGTCATTGTGTACTTTGGGAGAAAGTCTTGAGAATTGGAGGGAAAGATTAAGTATTCAAAATGTAGGGGAGTAAAACAAAATTGAATCATGTATTGACAAAGGGATGGGTTCATTATAGTTGGCTAACTAGGTAGTTCCTGAAACAAGTTGTCCTCGTCGAGCTACTAAGTAAGCATTCATTGACTAATTAGCTAGTTGTTGAAACATATTTCTTGACATAAGCATACCTACTAATTGCTACCATAAACTTGACTATATAAAGATGGGGGTCGTTATTGTATTCTCCCTTAAAAATTGGCAATAGGAGTACATTTGGTAGCCTATCATTAATATTTCTAGGATGGATTTGGGTAGGAAGGGAACCGTGATTTGCCATTGGGACTTTTGTAAAGAGTATTGCAAGGGTATCAAAGGAGGCTTCTCCTATTAGCTCATTTTCACCTTTGAATTTTACATTTTGTCTTTTTCACATACCTTTGGATTCACTCTAGTGCTCGCCTCTTTATCACATCATTCATCAAGGAGTTGGCTCCACCCAGTTTGTTGGTGCTCCATAGAATGGAGTGGGATTTAGTCAGTGGTGGAATACTCTCTTGCCAACATTTCTTCCACTTTTTTCTTTTCACAATCTCTGAATTCCACTTTCATACCACTTTAGAGGGGAAGGTATTCTATTTTGAAGGTATCAAAATTCATTCTTCTAAGAATTGCCTTATAGTTCGTAGAAGATTCTATATGTTAGCTTCTAGTGGATTGCTGATTGGACAAAGAGAAGGTTGTCAATGCACTAGGCATCACATGTGTCTTGCTATTGTGCATCCACGAATAAGTCCAAGCTCTTTTTCTTCTTATTCTTATGGATCTCCACTTAGCATGACTCATGGAGCTTCTTCACAATCTCCCACTAAATAATGTATGAACACTCTACAATGAAAGTGTTAACCCTCAAATGAACAAAGGTGGAAAATCCAGAAAAGTTGAAGCAAAAGACAAGGCCAAGGCAAAAGTGAAACGAAAGACGAAGGTGCACCAAGAAAAATATGGAGACGCAAGAAGTGTAGAAAAGTCAATACTTTTGTAAAAAAGCGCAAGGCGCACCATGATTTAGTTTAAGAGTGCCAGGCTCTCACCCATGCAATTTGTAAAGGTAGATGGGTGCTAGGAAGGAAGCTAGGAAGATAGGAGGACAATGGAAAAAATGGCCTAGGCCACGGCCGGCCATGTAAAAAAGGGGATGGCCGCCCAAAAGGGATTTAGGGTTTTGTATATAAAGTTGAAAAGTGAATGAGAAGCTCATTCTTATGTGTGGCCAAAAGTGGCTCTCTTCTTCTTCTTCTTCTTCTTGTTCTTGCTTGCTTGAGCTTGCACTTGAGAGAGGGAGTGTGAGAGTGTGAGGGAGTGAGTGTGTGAGGGTGAGGGACCAGGGAGGAGAAGATCTTCTCCTCTCTTCTTTTCTTCTCTTTTCTTCTCGTGTCTTGCTCGCGGCAATGGATCTTGGAGCATGGAGCTTTCTTGAAGCTTGCACTTGGATCGTGGAGCTACCGGAGTGCGCGGGAGAGGAGGTAACCCGATCGGCATGGAGGTAAGCTCACTACACCTGTAGATATGGATGGCACATCGGCTATGTGAGAGGTAGCCATTAGTGCTCGGCTTGGAACGCTTGAAACAATAAGTGGTCCGTGGGTCTTCGCGGTTGAGCAAAAGCTCCCATAATTACTAAACTCAAGCAAAATTTTCCTAAGAATGAAAGTTTAGTACAATGAGTACACGGATCATGAAAGTAAATGGAGACTTGTTTCATTATAAGTAGCATAAGCCAAGATTTGCATTAAATAGGAAATTTCTATATGGATAAGGAAAGATAGGCTCTTTTATTTATAGCATGAGATTTTACAAGTCCAAGGTAGAATCATAAGGATAATAATTAGATAGATCAATACGGTAATAGCATGGTGGCTTGTGGTGGATATCCAAAAGCCTATATTGTGAAGGAGGGTCAGGAAGACCTTCTATATGGAGCCCACGGTGAAGGGAATGGCCTTGCATGGCCATTCTGTCACCCACAATCATCCTTATCACTTCCTCATAAACATAGCTGTCCACATGAATTGCTCAGCCCCATGGGTATACAAAGTGGGGTTCCTCCTAGATGGGAAGAATATAAAAGTAGTTAAGACCTCCAAGCTCTCCATCCTTTGGATTCTCTTTAAGTTTGTCTAGATGTATTGGAAATGATCAACATCTATGTAATAGTAACACCCATCCCAAATCCATGTTCTTTCTTGATATAGTGGGGATGAATCATATAGTTGGTCCAAGATGCGCATCATGTCTCTTCTCCATCCATAATCAGAGGAGTGAATTCCCAACTTATCATGGCTTGGAATACTAAAAAATGATCCCAAGTTTCCATACTCTGTCAAGGTTTCACCCACATTAGTATGAGAAAAATATTAGAGTTCTTAGCTTAAGATAACAAAATTTCCATTAGTTTTTTTCACACAACCATAATTCAATCTATGCTCTAATACCACATATGACATGCCACCTAAAACTACTTTCATGGCATGATTTTTATGGTCTATCAAGAGGCAATTCTAAGGGAGGACACCCACCACTCCTTGGAATGACATGGGATTAATTGCTTAGGTTTGCTTAGGACGACTTTGCAATTTTCTAGGTTTATTTTTTTGTTTCTTTTTTACCAATTTTCCTAAGTTTACTACCTAGCCTAGAATTAAGTTGATCATGTAGCTTTCCAAGATAGATATCATATGTGAATTCTAATTAATCTTTCATTTATCATCAATTGCAAGATAGCAAGAATCCTTCCTTTCCTATGATGATGGAACCTACATTATATTTTTTGCTATAATACATGTAATCAAAATGTATTTCCCAAATTAACTTAGTTCCTAAGATTAACTCTTATCTACTAATCTTTTATGTAACCTTCCATGTGACCCTTGAAGATGAGCATCTACTTAACCTTTCATACACGATTATTTTATCATTGTAAAATAGAGATGGTGGAACCTAGTTTAGTATGATTGGGGCGGAGGCATTGCTTGTATTCCTGCCCATATTTTTAGGAGTTCCTATGGCTCTAGTAGTACCATAGCTCTTGAAACTCTCGAGATTCTTCTTTTGGGGGCCATGACAGGTGCGCAATCTCAAAGAGCTTTGACAACTTGATCCATGGATAGGGGGTGGGTCTTTAGTAAGTAAGGGGGCCCTTGGAAATGCAAGAAATCTTCCTCTTCTCTACCCTCTTTTCCTTTTAGCTTCACTCGTTCCTATTTCTCTCTTCTCTTCTCTCTCTCCTCTATCTCTTACTCTACCTCTTATCTTCTCTCTCTATTCTTCTTGGAGCAATGTATCAGGGCTACCATTTCTCCTTTAAGGCTTATTGGCCTAGCATTTATATAGGCTAAAGGGGAGGTATCCTCTCTCTTTCTCTCTCCAGGTCTTCTCCTTGACAATGCCAAGTGCGGAGCTACATGTGCTTGTAGGCGATAAGTACTGAGATCGAGCAAGCTATGTTGATGGTGATAGCTAATAAGAGCATGTGGAGTGACAATGGCCCATGGTGGCAAATGATAATGATGTTGATATGGAGGGGAGATGGCAGCAGCTAGTCAATTAATATAAAGGTAAGTAAATTGAAACTTTCTTTAAATATTTTTTTCATTTTTTCATTATTATCCTTACTAACTTTAAGCCACATTCTCGTGCAAGGGTGGGAATGAAGGGTTTTAAAGGTCCTAGGGATCCTTGTAGGTCTCATAGCTTCAAGATATTAGTTCATGTGGAAAAATACAAAGTATATGCATGCAAGGGAGAACTCAAGAAGTGTAAGTCTGAATATGCATGGTGTAAGAGAGAGAATCTGCTAGGAATCTAGGACATAACATTCTTTGTGACTAGAGAAAACTTATTTTCAAGTAGGTAGTGTCTCCATAGCTTGAGGGGATGAATCATGTATAATAACTCTATATCATAAAAATCATAATTCTTCCGATGAGCCTTTAAATTCCTTGAAGAATAAGCTATAACTTTAAGGATTGCTCTGCCCAAATGCCTAAAAGAGGGTGCAAACCTAATTTATAGTTATAGAATGGGGTGCAAACACTAACCCTAACCCTAGAATGGGGTGCCACTCTATAGAGGTGACCTAACTCTAACCCTAACCCTAATGTTTGTCTACATAAGGGTGCACATCCTAATTTATAGTTATGCTTCAAGGATTGCCTCAAGATTGCCTAGCCTAGACACCCAAAAGAGGGTACAAACCCTAATTTATAGTTAAAGAATGGGGTGCAAACACTAACTCTAACCCTAGAATGGGGCGCCACTCTATACAGATGACCTAACTCTCTTACCCTAACCCTAATGTGTGTCTATATAAGGGTGCAAACCCTAATTTATAGTTATGCTTCAAGGATTGCCCGATCTAGATGCCCAAAAGAGGGTGCAAACCCTAATTTATAGTTATAGAATGGGGTGTAAATACTAACTCTAATCGTAGAATGGGGTGCCACTCCATAGAGGTGACCTAATCTAACCTTAACCCTAATGCGTGTCTATATAAGAGTGGAAGGTCTCAAGCATATTTACCCTTTTGGTGCATCCATGCTGCGGAAGCTGTATCAGTGGAACTATTAAAGCTTTTCATTCTATCATCTTACTTCCATTGTTAAGAGTGATTGAGTGATAGTGAGTGAGAGGTATGTTGAGTGAGGGATCGAGGGAGATGAAGCACTTACTCATCTTCTTTCTCTTTTTCTTCTTCTCTACTAGCTTGTCAACTCATTGGTGTGGTTGGTGGTGGATGTGAAGGAGCAATGGTATCAAATCGTGTTTCTTAGGTCATGGAACCATCTTCAAGACTTCAAGATTTTGAACTATAATGTGGAAAGATAAGTTTGTGAGTTCACTATTCCTTGAAGCTTTCCTTTTATTCTTACTTTTTTGGTTTGGAGAGAAGGATGTATGGTTAGAGTGAAGTGTTGAGAGATAAGATGATAGATTGTCACCAAAGCAAGTTGCAAATTCTGAAATAATAGAAGTTTGTCCTATGTTCTGATTTTTGTGCATTTAGCCTAACATTTTGGTTTCATTTCCAGGGCCAAAGGACAGTGCAACCTCCAAGATTCTCACACTCCTACCATGTGGCAGGATAGGAGGCTTGTTTGCTTGAGTGGATGGGATTGATAGGGTATCGATTGTTCACACTTGCAACTTACATACTCTGAAACATAACTCTTAATACATGAACAATCTACATATCAATAATTTAGATGTAACTTTCTTATTATACAGGATTGATCATGTGAGCATTGAAGAAAGAAGAGTGAATAAAACTCAAAAATACAAAACTCAAAACTCAAAACACGAAAGGCAAGGTAAAAACTCAAAATGCAAACTTCTCTTATATGAACAATTTGTGTCACACTATTGTGGATTGAAAATACATCACCCTTGTTATAGTTGTTTATTTGTATATACATTGAAGGAAGAAAATTGAAAAAAACTTTAAAAAACACAAAACTTAAAATTATACTACTTGAACATTTTTTGTGAGACTATTGTGGATTGAAAAAGCATCATGCTTATCATAGTTATTTAGTTGTATATGCATTGAACGAAGGGAAGTGATCAAAACTCAAAAAACACAAAACTCATAATGCAAGAATCAAATACATAGCCATTGTTTTCATTGTTTAGTTGGTTATTGCTTTTTTCCATATGTGAATTGGTTGGTTGCTTCTGGCTCTTATTATTTTCTTTGATACTTATTGACATCCCTCTTATTACACATATACACATAGCTCATTCACACCCATTCACTCACACTCGCTAGTTTGTTTACACAAGTTCATTTGCACAAAGATAATTCATAGAAAGTTCATTCACACCAAATGATCATTCTCACTTAGGATTATTTGCACCTAAGTTTAGAGTTCATTCAAACCTAGGATTAGAGTTCCTTCACACCAAATGATCATTCTCACTTAGGATCATTTGCACCTAAGTTTAGAGTTTGTTCACACTAAGAGTTCATTTTTTGCACTAGAGTTCCTTTGCACATAAACCTTAAACCATACTCACTCCCTAGGCACTAGAGTTCCTTCACATAAACCCTAAACCTTAGAGATTCCCAAAGCACACACTAGACCCTAAAACATACACACTCCGTAGGCACACACTAGACCCACATATACATACATACATACACGCACCACCTTCACATCCACATACTTGTACTTACCTATTTTACTACCCACCACTTTTACCTACTTCACTTCTTTCACATACATCTATCCACATCCTTCTACTAACTCACTTCTACACCACTAGTCACTTCTACACTACATAACTAACTTTCACACTAGGTCTACTTCTATACATAAAACCTGGCTACTCTACACTAGCCTAGAACTTCTACAAAACCCTAGACTTCTATAATCCCCCACTACAATAAGGATTCCCATACTAGATCCTTCCCCTCCCCCCTCCCCTCCAAGTTCACTCCCCCACATACCCAATTCCATGATCATTCCATGCAAGCGCTTGTCCATCCTTGCACAACATCAATTGTATCTCATTGCATCTAGGCATCTTGTCTTGACCTTGTGTACAACTATTCTTGACACTTCTCTTGTTGAATATGATACATGTGGTATTGCATGTACAAGTGCACCCTAATTTTTGAAAGGAAGGATGCTTGAATTTGCACTACTCACTCTTTCATGTTTTGTTTTTGTTGCAAAGTGCCTTATTACAAAAGTTGTATGTTTTGCAATCAAGTGCTACAAATGTTTTGCAATCAAATACTACAAGTAATTACCAAAATTCTTTAAGAACTCAACAAGGAGCATGTAGAACACCAGGCTCAAGGATACCAAGGACACTTTGTCACATCGCAAGGACCTAGCACACATTGCACGCCTAGGCCACACACACATTAGGCTAACTCCATCTAGCCCTAGGACCCATTGCAAGTCGAAGAGGGGAAAGCATCCAAGATACAACCAAAAGCTAAAGTCTAGTCACTTCCACAAGGGCCTAATGAGAGAGAAGCGATTGACCAAGCTATCACGTGCACCAAATTAAATTCACATCATTTAGAAGAACAAAAGCACACACAAGAAATTGCACAAGAACTTGACTCTGCAAGAAGAGTTACAAAGTTGTTATCTAGCTGATGGGAGACAATCACTCTATTGATGTGTCTCATTGTGGACCATATCTTAGGTCTAAAAGTCCTAAAATCTTATAAGCCAACAACAAAGAGAGACCTTCCCATCTATTTATCCATTGATGGTATGGCATAGGTAGCAACTCAAGAGCTTAGGTGACAATTAGCAAATCAAATGGGAATAGACACATTCACAAACGTTGACCTTAGATGTATTGAGCGTGGCATCAATCACATGTTTCATGATTCTCCAAACATGCAAGGTGTCTAGTAGCACCCTAACTAGGTATCCTCTCTAATATCTAAAAGGTCAAAGCCACATCCACTAACCTTGAAGACAAAGAGTTGATACCTCTAGCACATCTTAGGGTCAAGCGAACTACTAAGTCAGAGCTCATCATTGATACTCACATTGATGAAGTTTTAGACTACAATATTTTAATTTATGATGTATGGTTAAACTCATCCCAAGAAATGCAATCATCAAACCTTATGGGGGATCACCTTATCCCTTCCTAGGATAATGCAAGTTTCTTTGGCTATAGAGACTGAGAGGCTCCCATCATTTTCTATGTGCTTCCAAACCAATAAAATATGGGTAAGGAAGTCCTACTTGGAAGATCTTTCAAGTGTACAACCAAATTCAATGTGGACTATGAAGCACACAGAATACAATTAAGCTTAACAGATGTCTAGATTATGACTGATTTTAGTAAATGTAATCTTTTCTTTTCTCCTGAGAAGTGCAAGAAGCAAGTCTTAGAGTCAAACTAAAACCCTAGTGAGGATGGCCAAAGAGTTTTAAAGGAATTGCTCAAGGCACATAAGGACAAGAGAGAATCACTCAATAAGAATCCTCCTAAAGCCAAAGGGTAGACCCACACTACTAGGAACACTTCAACAACTTTTGAAGATGTCAGAAAGAGTAGTTCATCTAGAAAGAAGAGGAGATCTAGGGCATATCCTCGCACATGTCAATGGAGAATTAGCACAACGTTGCAATGGGTTCCCAAAGTATTGCTACATGCTCAAGGATTTTATGCAGGAAATTGTTGGATTTGGTTGCCAAAACAATCAGAAAGGCACCTCTACTAACCAATCCAAAGTCCCATCAAAATCCAAGTGAAAGAGAAAGAGATCAAGAACCAATATTCTTGAGGAGCCAAAAATAGACAAGATGGGGCTGAAAGCTAGTTCTTGTGATATCAACATCCACAATTTCAGAAGAGCAACAATCTCTTGAGTTAGTTGCTAATTCACATAAGGAACTAGTAGTGTCTAAGAAGTCATCAAGTCATGAGCTAGACACAAAGTTGACATTTCCTAGTGACAATACTCGTGCTAAAACAATCGGTCCAAAGAAGGAGAAGATAGAACCCTTAAGTATTGATGACAAGCAACAACCCTTAGTTTTTGTTGGTCCTTCAAAATAGCTAGAGTCTCGTTACTAGAAAAAAAGAACCTTTGTCACCCAAGCTCAAATTGAAAATCCAGCAGCAAGAGCTTGGTAGTCATTGCTCAAAAAAGGATCCACAATGCACAACTAAGAAAATGCCATATGTTTTTTTGGGATCCACATTGCACAACTAAGAAAATGTCATAGGTTCAACAACCTCCCTCCAAGAGCATTATCTTTTTTTTTTTTTGGAAATTCCAAGTCTACTTCCCATCAATCCAAGGATCCTAGTGCATAGTCATATTTGATTGACATGATTGGCTAATCCATTGCATCAAAAGTTAATGCTTCCAATTCTAAGGTGGAATCCACATATTCATAGCCTTTGGCTATGACCCAACCTATAACTTTAGTTAAGGACCGGGCCTCTAGTGCTTCATTCTCACAACAGAATGCTAACTCTAGCCCAAAGAGCACAATGAATCCAATGACTCATAGGCCTTTTTCTTCTCAACCAAGAGCTTTGGTGCGTTTAAAGCTAGTTAAGAGATCTTTCATGGAGGCTCTAAAAAAATATGGGGTGGGCAACAAGTGGATCAACCCAAGATTAGAAGTTTCGGGGAACTAGATGAAACACTATTGACTTCACTCACTCATGCACATATTCATCTTTTTTCCCTCCCTTTTTATATTGTTCTCATCTATTTCCTTCCTTGGTAGTAGCTTTTTTTCTCTCTCCTCTCTTTACCATGGATATAGAAATTCAACCTTCAATTAGACACCCAAGCTCTAAAATCACATCCATATCTATGTTTAATTCATTCCAAACAAATGGAAGATAGATTCCTACCATTATGATTATCATGCAACAAGCAAAATGTAAGAAAAGATAGAGATATGAGAGCTCCTTCATCTTTGTTTGGAAGGGTAGGATCAAAGATTTTATACTTGGAGCAAACAAGAAAAGTATAAAATAGGTTTTAGTAATGTATGCATTTATGTATAGAGAGTTACATTTGAAACTTGGAGCTTAAGGTCTTCCATTACATAGACCAAATTATAAGTATTTTATTCTCAATGCTTTTCTTTTAGTAAACTTGGTATTATATTTTATTATGATAATTTTATTTTTATTTGTAGATGTCTATTCTTCTAATCTTGAAGAATGGCAGCCCATCAAGTCTATTATTGATGTTATGCACAATTTAATTGGAGAAGAAATGTACAAAGGCAAGAGAAAAACACAGCTCGTAGAGAATGAAATATTTTTAAACGACCATTCTTATATTATCCCTATGCATAATGGCCGATTGGGAGAAATATGCCTACTTCCTTGCCCTGATTTTAGAAGCATTGAGTTGTCTTTACCAAGTCCATGCCCACTAGTGAGAGCTATAGAAACATTAAAACCAATATCTCAAGAAAGCTAAGCAAGATTACTTTGTTTATACCTATAATTTGTTTATTAATTTATTTTCAAATGATGTTGAGATAAGAAGGTCAAAGGCCATGATATCAGTTAAGAGGCTATTGTATGATCATATCTTACAATTTGTTGGTGAGGAGTAGGATACTAGGATAGAAGGTAAGATAACTTGTAAGATAGATGAAGACTTTGTTTCTTACAAAGACATGCTTGATACTCAAAAATTAATCCTTAGCTTTAATTATAGTAGATGGCATTATGTTGGTGGTAGTCTAGTTTCTTTGGATCAAAATCTTGAGAATTTTAGCAAAGATACTATCGTGGATCTTGATGTTTGGCTCAATGAGGATGTTATTATGACACTATAAAGGCTAGATTATCATATATACTACACCAAGTGAGGTTGGATTTATGGAATGAAGATATCGAATTGCCATATTCATTTACATTCCAACTTAACAATAAATGCATAAGTTTGTATATCAAGTTATATATACTATATATATACTTGATTCTATTTTTTAAATGGTAAACATCTATGCTAATTTTTTTGTAGATATCAAAGAGAAGATAGAAAATATACAATATAGGGATATTAAAGAAAATATATCTTTACTTTCAATATAAATATAAGTTCAGATATTGTAACAAATTTTTATTTACTTTTTTCATTATCTATATACATGAGAATTTACAAGATAATATACAAAAACTATTTCTTTTTGTGAGAAATGTCTTTTTAGGAGTTCTTTTTTCCTTCTTTGATGCTTTGGTTACCTTAGGTGTTGAGGCCCCCTCCTTCTCTACTTCCACACTCTCTACTCCCTCCTTATCTATGCCCTCCTTGTGTCTTTATTCTTGTTGTGTGCAATTGACAAGTATACTTGAATATCTTTGCTTGTATGTACCAAACATTTAGTGTTGTAACAATAATTGGAAAACTACCATGAAGGAAGATGCCCAAGTGGGAGCATGAGCAAGTAAAATTAAGGAAGGTGCGAGCTATGAGGGATGGAGAAAGAGAGAAGGGGAGAGAGACTCAAGATGTGGGAACTCCAATAGTCACACTGTGTGACTAGCCTTCCCTTATTCATTAGTCACTAAAAGAATAAAGAATGAAGTAACACTTATGGGTGTTAGAAGTTGCATGGGAAGCATGTATAAGCAAGGATGTATGAGGAAAGGTGATGTGTGAATGGACTAGAGGATAGGGAAAACCCTAACCCTGGCTTCTAGTGTCTATATAAATAGCCCGAAGGTCACTCTCAATGTGGATGAGAGAGTGTACTTTAGTTGTACTTGAGCAACTTACTAGGCAAGAACGTTTTCTTGAACTTGAGCTCTCTTCTTCCTCTTGTGCACACATCTCCATGTTGCCACTCTAATATTTTGACATGGTATCACAACAATCTCTAATCTAGCAAGCTTCCTCTAGCTCCATCTTGACCTAAGTGCACATGAGTGTGTGGTTTCTCACTTGAATTGCTCAACCTCCATAGCCAAAACTAGCACTCATCAGTAGAGGACTTGGTGAGGGAGAAGGAGACCATTTTAGTCCACGAGTTCTTCTAGAGACCTCTTTCCCAACCCTAGAGAGTCCACCTTATAGAATATGTAAGATACCATGTGAGCTCAAAAGAAATGGAATTATATTTAGTAAAATTTACAAGATTATATTTACAAAATGGATTTTTAAATTATAATTTGAAAAAAAATTGTAAATTTAAAAAAGTAAAAGGGATTATTTTAAGGCCTTATAGCATGTAAAGAAAGGGTACTTCTTAATTTCCCCTGAATGCGCATTATATACACGATTTCTTATAGGTGGACCCCCTGAGTTCCTAGCTCAGGGTGCTCAAAACCTCAACGTTGTGTGGTCTACAAGTGTTCATCTTCATAGAAATTCCAGGAATTGGTGTAGTCTAGGCATCGTGGAGTTCAATGACTTGACATGATCTTCAAGAGATACAATGCTAGCAAATCTCATGGGACTTTGGTAACCCCCCAAGTGGGCCTTCTAACCCTAAAAGGGTTTGGACTAAGTCCCTCTTTGTTGCTCACACACAACAAAACTCTAATTGACATCTATCTGGCAACCATAGCCAAGAAGCTTAAGCTTTCTTCATTTCCACTTTAATCATCTTGGAAGTCACTAATAGTGACTCTAATCACTGATCAACCATCTTTGGAGTTCATTGTAAGTCTAGAGGCTCAAAACTGAGAACTTCTTGCCCCGAAGGCGACTCTCAAGCCGACATTCAGCCGGACTCCAACACAAGCATTTCACTAAGCTTGGATACTAGTGTTTTTAAACATTACTCATCAATCTATTGATCATTTCTTGCTGGTTAATCTTAGCAATTTAAAGGTTTTTAGGCCTTAAGTATATTCATTAAATGCTTAACTATCCTCATCTTTCTTGACCAATGTAAGACTATGTGTCAAATTTAAACACATAGACCATTTCCATCTCTTCATCTAATCTTATTTGTTTCATTATACGTTACTTTCAACCTGCCTCTCTTACTTTGTTTAAAATATTATTTCATTTTCTTCCACTCTTATTTCCCACCTCGTAAAGGATTAGACATTATCATTGCCCTATACAACTAGTAAGACCTTCCTATTAGGGCCTATGTTGATATAAAGCCTTAAACCCACAAGTTTGATGGGAGAAACTTTCACCCATGGTAGGTATTAGTGAAATATAAAATGATGGAGAGGGGTAAATATCCCTTCATCAAAGAAAACAAAGCCATTGACCCATCCAACCCTATAGATGTCAAACATGATGAAAGAGCCCAAGCCATAATAATGCTGCACCTTGATGAATCCTTAATCCACTACATTGATCAACTTGCAACTACAAAAGAGAAGTGGGATGAGCTCGAGAAATTGTTTGGTGCAAGAGGAAAGAACTCTAAAATCTTCCTCAAAATAGAGTTCTTCAACTTGGAATATAAGCAAGGAGAAAACTTGGGAAAGTTCATTTCCCAAATGAAGGGACTAATGGCCCAATTAGCTTCAATCCAAGCTCTAGTTTTGCTAAAGAAGATGTCATTGCAATACTTTTAAAACCTGTAAGGAAAGTCTTTTCAACTCTTGTGACTAACCTAACAAATGTATCATGTCCTACACTTGAAGGTGTCATTTAGTCTTGTCTAAATGAGGAGAAAAGAAATCAAAATGAAGGCAGCACTAGCTCAGCATCTACCTCAACAACCTGTGATCAACTTAGTCCATACTATTACTAGTAAATGTTCCTTTTACAATAAAAAGGGACATATTATAAGAAATTGTTGGAAAAAATATCCCAACAAGAGGAAGTGTAACAAATGTAAGCAAACATGACATATCACTAGTAAATGTTCTTACTACCCTGAAGTACCAAAAGAATTGGAGGCCAACTATGTCTCCAAAGAACCTAATGATTGACTTTTTTAGTATCTGTTGTATCATATTTCCATAAACATCCTTGTAGCCTACTTTATAAAGGCATCCCATTAATTTGTTAAGGGGAGAACCATTTACATGCTATGTAATCCAATGCTACCTTGGCATTGGGGGAGGAGGGTGTTAGAAGTATAGCATGGGAACCTTTTATAAGTAGGGGTGCATGAGGGAAGGTGAGGTGTGAATGGACTAGAGGATAGGGGAAAACCTAACCCTAGCTTCTAGTGGCTATATAAATGGCCCAAAGGTCACTCTCAATGTAAATGAGGTAGTGTACTTTAGTTGTACTTAAGCAACTTACTAAGCAATATATTTTTCTTGTACTTGAGCTCTCTTCTTCCTCTTGTGAACACATCTCCTTATTACCACTCTAATATTTTAACAATGGATACTTGCCACCACTAACAATATACATGTATGTGGATATTGTAAGTGTAGTGAATACACATGCAACATAGACACAAGTTCCTTTAGCCCCAACAACCTCCCACTTAAATAAAAATGTACCTCTAATGAGAAGAGAACAAGAGAAAAGTGACAAAATAAAAATGTACTTGAAGTACAATAGGATGATGAATGACGTCATTTCATCCAACACTCATCATCTTCCTAAGGAAGGCAAAATGCTTCATTGAGAGACTTTCAGTGAGTAGATCTATAGGATTTTGTTCAATTGAGATCTTGACAATCTCAATGCACTTGTCAATGACCTCTCTAATAAAGTAGTAATGCACCTCAATGTGCTTTGTCTTCGTATGAAAGACCATATTCTTGGCCAACTAAATAGCACTCATAGAATCTGAATGTAGTGTAGGGACCACATCAATTTTACAAGGATCACTTACAACCTAACCAAAGATCCTCCTTGTAAGCCTCAGTGGATACAACATACTCTATCTCTATGTAGTAGATAGGGCCATGCATTTCTACATCTTAGACATCCAAGAAATAATATCTCTAGTAAAGATAAAGACAGCCAAATGTGGACTTCTTACTATATGCATGTCCTACATAATCTGAGTCACTGTATCCCATGACTCTTGTATCCTAGATACCATAACATATACACATAGTGCCCTTAAGGTACCTCACAATATCCTTTACATCATTCCAATGCCAGCTACTAGGTGTAGCCATACAGTGTGCTACAACTTTTACTACAAATGCTATGTCAATATGAGTGGCTATCATTTATTACATACATCAAACTATCCACTACAAATGCATAAGGGATATTGACTATCTTGGCCTTTTTCTCATTAGACTACCATAATGTATGCACATATTCATAGTATCTTAAGGTAACTCATGATACCCTTCACGACATCCCAATGCTACCTACCAAATGTACCCATATAGCATATTAGAACTCCCACTACAAATGCTATGTTAGAATGAGTGAATATTATTACATACATCAAACTATCCACTATGGATGCATAAGGGATCTTAGGCACCGCTACCTTTTGCTCATTAGCAAAGACTGTAGACAATCGGCTTGATTAACCCTCACATGAGAAGGTGAAGGACAACCAATAGGGTTAACATCATGCAGATGAAACCACTCAAGGATCTTTTGGATGTACTCCTTCTATGACAAGTAAAGTATCCCCTTAGAGAAATCATGCATGATGCACATCTTGAGAATATTTGAGGTATTTTCCATGTCTTTCATCTCAAAGCTCTTCTTGAGCTAACTCTTCAAGGTATCCAATGCATTATGAGCTCTATCAACAATCAACATATCACACACAATAGAATTTAAATCACAAGGCTACCATTAAAGGCATTCTTTGCATATAAACAATGATCCTTATTACTACAAGTATATCCCTGTGAATGCATGAAAATATCAAACTTGTGGTGCCATTCCCTAGGTGCTTAAGTTCATAAAGACTCTTTCTCAACTTGCACACTAGGTGTTTCCTACCCTTTTCTTCAAAGCCCTTAGGCTATTGCATATAAATCTCATCATGCAAGTCCCCATGTAAAAAAGCTATCTTTACATCCATTTAATTAAGGTCCAAATCTAATTGCACAACCAAGGCCAAAGCTAATTGTAGGTTAGTCAACTTAACTACAAGAGAAAATACCTCATGGAAGTTAATGCCATGCTATAACTTACCCTTAGCAACTAATTTGGCCTTATGCATTGGCTTGGGGTATCCAAGGGTACTCTTTAACTTGTATACCCACTTGTATGGCAAAGCACGCTTTTCATTAGCTAAACAAACAAAATCTCATGTATGATGAGTCATACTCTGACTACATGGACCTCTCCTAAGAGTAACTATTACCTCTGCACATGGCCTCATCATAAGCAAGAGACTCACTAGCATCTGCCACCATAACATAGTCCATGGAGGATCCAAACCACTTAGGAGGATGTTTATCTCTAGTAGAATGTCACATAGTAGGATGTGGAGCCTATACATTGTGTATAATGTCATGGTTATGGGCCATTGACATCATTGGAGCATCAATTGTAGCCCTACTACATACCTCAACTACTTGTGAAAATAACATCATGGTTACATGGATAACCTTTCGAGCTTACAGATCTCCTAGGCAATAGCCCATCTCACTTGCATCCCCATAATCAAGAAAGATACATTTCATTAACTTAGGATCTAGCTTATTGCATTTGTTATTGGGAACATGGTAGAAAGCCTCACAACCAAAGACACACAAATGAGCATACGATGGAGGTTTTCCAGACCATACCTCCTATGTAACGTGATAATCAATAGAAGTGTATCGGGATCTATTAATAAAATTTAGGGTAGTAGTAGTGATTGCATCACTCTAGAAATGTTGTGATAAGCCTACTTGGCTACAAATTCTCTCCTGAATCATCATGTTCATGCACTCAACCATCCTATTATGGGGTGGGATATATGTGACAGCCAATTGATGCTTCTTAATTCCCTTCTCATCATAGAACTACTCATCACAAGGCTTTAGATACATAATAACCCCCATTGTCAAATTTTAGGCATGTTAGCCTATACCCAAACCCATTTTTAACAAGGAAAAATGTTGAAACATAGCCAATACTTTTAATTTTTGCTCTATGGGATATACCTAGATCTTCTATGAGTAATCATCAATGTAAGAAACGAAATACTTTGCACCCCTAACAACTAATAGGGCATATGTCTACAAACATCAAAATGAACAAGAGTTGTACGCTTATCCATGTGTGTAATGCCAAACTTCTTATGTGAATTGCATGTCTACCTACCATAAAGACAATGATTACAAGAATAAAAACATTTATAGTAAAGGGGTAGAAGATACTGCAAATGTATAAGCATTTTCATTCCCTTTAATGACGTGTGTCGAAGGTGATAATACCATAACAATAATGTGGTACTACAACCACAGCCAGCCATGGCCAAAACATGGTCAATCGACCAAGATACAAGGGATAAAGAGAGTGCTAAACTTGGCATCTCGTGCAAGGACAAGATTCCCATAGATAATCTTCCACGAGGAATCACCAACAGATACAAAGTAGCTTGTATCATCCAATTGTCCCCCATAGGCTTTTTAGTCAAAGTCAAAATATGGCAAACATCATGCAAAGTAAAGCTCTTGCTACCTGAAGTAACCTGCACCTATACATCTCCAATACCAACAATATCCAATGCCAAAGTCATTACCCAATCAAACAATAGGATTTGAATTAATCTTGATGAGGGGTAGCATGAAATGAAGCCCCTGAATCAATTATCCAACATTGAGCATAAGTAGATGAGGTATCAATCAATTGTAAAACATCAAGAGAAAAAGCTGCAAGTATGTAATTATCATCCCAATCATGCTACACTACGTTAATCTATTCAATCTTGACATTGAACTTACTAGGGACAATATTGTGATCATCATTCTTTTCTTGTGCTTTGGCCTTTTCCTTTTCCTTGCACTTGTCATCGTCACAGATTTTATGGCACTTTGGATGAGTTGGCTTCCCACAATAATGACAAGTCAATGTGGAATTATGGCTATGAAACTTAATGCAAGACTATCCATGTAACTAAGAATGAAACTTTTGAGAGTCTCTCCCATGGTGGTCATTACCATTCTTAGTATTATTTCCTCTAACTATTAAAGCACGAGAACTATTGGAAGTATCAATATTATTTTTATTAAATTATTCATTCAATAATGTACCCTCTACATCCTGCAATTTCACTCCACCAGTAGGTATATTTGCATACATAGTAGTATGGAATATCTTATGATTCCGGCAATGTAACGAGCAAAAATAATTGTGAAAGTTTTTCCTTAAATTCAATCCCCTGCAAAGACAAGTGGTGGAAAATAGAATGAAACTCATATAAGTGGAAGGACATGGAAGTCCCCTCCTTCATACAAAGATCCATGAGTTTCTTCGACCAATATATCTAAGTGGCAGGGCTTTACTTATCATAGACATCACTCACCTTCTCCCATAATAGCCATCCAGTCTACCCTTTATAGACAACATCATAGAATACTTGCTTAAAGAGTGACAAAATGATTGTAGATTTATATAACTCATCCAATTCATCCCAATCCTCCACATCAAAGTATTCAAGATTTACGTCCTCATGTCTTAATGGCTTAATCTACAATTTATACACGGAAACTTGCCATATATGTGCCTTTGAGTAGCTCTAATTAGTGCCATCCAAATTTTCAATATTAAAGATATCACTATCATTTGATCCACCAGCCATCATGCTAACAAATGAAAGCATAATAGAAGAAGGCATGTTGCTATAAATGACTACACATTAGCCTCAAATTACAACCAAGACAAGATCTAGATGGAAGAAAACACCCAACTGACTGTCCACAACTAACTATGGGTAGTGTACTATCAAATCAAAGCATCTACTCTCATGAATAATGTATAAACCTACAATTATAACACTACTGTAATAAATGCAGTAGTGAATCTAAAATAAACTCTAGCTAATCAATCAAGAAAAGCCAAGCTCACATTGCTAGGTATATCCAGCAAAACAAATGGGATATGTAAGAGAAAGTAGTAGTGAAGATACATACAATCGATACCAAGATCTATCACACCTTGAAATGCCATCGAAGAGCCAAACCAAGAAGAAAAATCAATGCTTACATAGGGTATCATCATCAAAGGAGAAGACAAAAATTATCATGCATGCCATATTTTCATCCTTATGCGATTCAACTATGTAGGAGTTATTTTTTCGTGATGAGAGAGAGAGAGAGAGAGAGAGAGAGAGAGAGAGAGAGAGAGAGAGAGAGAGAGAGAGAGAGAGAGAGAGAGAGAGAGAGAGAGAGAGAGAGAGAGAGAGAGAGAGAGAGAGAGAGAGAGAGAGAGAGAGAGAGAGAGAGAGAGAGAGAGAGAGAGAGAGAGAGAGAGAGAGAGAGAGACCCCCTCCATCACACGATACACGAGCAATACACAAACCAACAGACACGCCTTTTCATTTATTAGATTTAAATGCAATACATGTCTACAGTTTAAAACTTTAAACTCTTTGACGTAATATTTGAAACATGGATTTATAGTCATGAACCAAGTATGTATTTGTGCTAGCTTTAAACCGAAAATCAAGTGACTTGGAGGATGTTAGTTGATGTAGAGGGAAAAATGTTATGCTTAGTTCTTGGTCCATCATCTCACCCACATTGAAGAGTGAAGCATCCCCACGAACAATGTTGAAGAAGAGCCACCATTAGCACAACAAGTCTTTAGAATCAATAATGGGGAAAACCTCCAAGATAGAGTAAAACTTAATGATGAAGCCAAGCCATGATCACTCATGACCAAACTAGGGAAGGGACCCCTATCTCATCTCTTAAATAATAGAAAACTTTTTATTTCCAAGCATAGGGCTCTATCTCCAATCTTCAGACGAGTGGCATCTCTCATGCAGTGTGGATGAATTCTGATTATAAACATCTGGCTTCTTGTGTGACCTTGAAAATTGCATGTGAATGGAGGGCTAAAGATCATGCTTTTTCCTTTCTTAATAGTGTAGTAAGGTTAACATATTGGGTACATAAATGTCGATGTATGAAGGATAAGCAACAAGTGAGGATAGTAGGAAATTGGTGTGGAATGGCATAAGGGAAGCATACCAAAGGGGAAGATCAACATGTAGCAAATCAACACAAAAGGAGAAGAAGAGGGAAGCACATGGGAGAGAGGAGGATGATGATGGGAGAGGAGACAAAGGTAGAGGGGAGGAGATGGTGATTGGATGAGGGGTGGAGCTTCTCAATCACATCGATGGCATGGTGGTTGGCTCAGGCCACTTTGGGTCAAAGCACTTCACATATGACACTTGCGTACATTCGCAATGATGGAGCTTGACATGAGATGGCGGCACACACCGGGGAGCCACATGACGATGGTCCCCTTATCTCATAATAAAGCTCTTGCTAGTCAAGTTGAAGTCATTTGCTACATTCTTCTACATCTCGAGAAACTATTGGATGTTATCAGTGATGGTCTACTTACACTAGAACACCTTTGGTAACTTTGATAATAAAGGAACATCCATTGTCGATGATGCCTAGTTTTGGAAATGCTCCCCAAATGAAATGCCATCGAAGAACCAGACCAAGAAGCAAAATCTATGCTTATGCAAGGCATCATCATCGAAGGAGAAGAAAAAATATTGTCATGCATTCCATCGCTTTCATCCTTGTGTGATTCAACTATTTTTTTAAGAAAGAGATAGAACTTTTAGCCACCAATGTCTGTGTGGGAATTTTTTTGTGATCACACACACACATGCACGCACGCACACACGCATGCACGCACGCGTGCGCGCGCACGCACGCACGCATGCACGCACGCACGCACGCACGCACGCACGCACGCACGCACGCACGCACACACACACACACACACACACACACACACACACACACACACACACACACGTGCCCCATCCATCACACGATACACAAACCAAAATCCACACCTTTTCATTTATTTAATTTAAATGTAATATGTGTCTAAGGTTTAAACTTTTGAACTCTTTGACAAAATCTATGAAACATGGCTTTATAGTTATGAGGCAAGTACGTATTTATGCTAGCTTTAAACTGAAAATCAAATGACTTGAAGGATGTTAATCGATGTAGAGGGAAAATATTATGCTTAGTTTTGTCTTAGTTCTTGGCCCATCACACCTCAATATGTCAGTAAACCATACGTACAATAAGCATAGACATCATGCATGTAAGAGAAATAAAAGAAAACTATCAAATGGTTGAGCAAGGGTAATAAACCTCAATACATAGCCAAGCGGTGTGTACACATCACTAACATCACACTAATAGAGATAGGTTCTGAGTCCAAAGCATAAATCAAATCAGCCCACTAAAGAGTAAATGCATCCAATAAGCATCAAGAGAGCATGTACATAGCTCAATGAGTCCCATTGTCTCAATAAAAGTAGCCCAACTACATAAAGCCCAAAGCTCTGCTTGAATGCAAAATATCAAAGTAGCTCAAGTGACTTCTGCTGGAACAAAACCAAATGCCACAAGCTCAACACATGAAATAGATAAGCATCTGGAAGAAAGATACATCAAGACCATATATTCAGGAGTAATGCATATAGTAAATCCTCAAGCCTGCAAGTAAAAGCACTATGTTAGGTAGCCACTGCCAATACAAATGCTAGCAAGCTCAAAGTCGAAGCTCAAAAGCTTTCAAGAGCATATCCAAGTGCATAGCATCAATGTCATCATCAATACATACTTGTGGCATACACGAAGATCTCCTAGACACAATAACATAAAGTTGGCAGTGAAAAGTGCCTACTAATTATTCTATTACAATAGTGAAATCCTTGATAAAACTAAAATTAAGACAATGCAAGATCAAATCAACCTAGCATGCATCTCAATACATTTCCAAATGATTCAGCAATACATGTATATAGTAGCATCAATGAGCACCAACAAAAAGAGATATGGATGTCACTACTTGTATTACAACATGTTGCCTTGTGTTTATAGTCAATGGTTGAAGTTTAGGACCTCCAATGTGTGCTTAAACAAAAGCTATGAGTGCTATGGCAATGCCCAATGATTATCCAAGTGCCACAAGAGCCGTGCAGTAAGAAAATAAGTTGTTGTTGTCAATGCTAGAGATGCTACCTAGAAAAAAAGCATAGGCTATCTAAATCACATTAATTTGCTATTGGTCATGTTGAGCACCAATGGCTACTAGAGTAGCTTAAGGGAGCCTCAAAGTAACCCCTCTAATCCCTAGAATGATCATTGATAGGATAGAAAGAGGATAAGTATCAAATCATACCTTGAATGAAGAAGCCATGGCTACCAAGAACAATGAGCTATATGTTTGAAGCAAAAATAAAGAAGAAGCTCTTTGAACCAATGCTCTAATACTAGTTGAAGGGAGAAGCCCGAGTGGGAGCATAAGCAAGAAAAAGCAAGGAGAGAGAGAGAGAGAGAGAGAGAGAGAGAGAGAGAGAGAGAGAGAGAGAGAGAGAGAGAGAGAGAGAGAGAGAGAGAGAGAGAGAGAGAGAGAGAGAGAGAGAGAGAGAGAGAGAGAGAGAGAGAGAGAGAGAGAGAGAGAGAGAGAGAGAGAGAGAGAGAGAGAGAGAGAGAGAGAGAGAGAGAGAGAGAGAGAGAGAGAGTCAAGATGTGGAAACTCCAACAGTCACACTGTGTGACTGGCCTTTCCTTATTCATTAGTCACTGAAAGAATAAAGAATGAAGTGATAGTGATGGGCACTCACCATCTATAGTATACAAGTGTGCAGGTGCTATAAGTGTAGTGAATACACAAGCATCATAGGCACATGCATCGTTACCCCCAACATGTCACACTGTAGTTTAATGTTATTTTGCAATGCACTAACTTTTGGGTGAAACAATATCTTAAAGTAAAACATCTTTCGCATTACCTTTATAAATTTGCCATCATTAAGATAAATAAACTTGATCAACCTCCCTCCAACATAAGAATGACTATCATCTTGATGAGGGCTCTACAAATAACAACAAAAGCAAAATTATACAATTTATTTGTGGTTGTTTATGGAATCAAGTATCTTAATGTATTTGATAAAAACTTATCGCAATTTGTCTATACCCCATTTGTGCAAGTAGAAGAAAAAGTACATACTTTCAAAATGAAGGACAGTGGTAAGCCTCCCACATATTAGGTGCCCACTCCTTTCCCATTAGTCCAAGGTCAGGTAGACTCAGAATCGTAGTTGTATTCGAAAAAGAAGGAAAAATCAAATGCGTTGTTGGCAATAGAGTCAGAAGGCAAAGGAGGCTTTTTTAGTAGCATTTCAATAAATCTTTCTATAGCTCTATATAAAAAAATAATTAGATTTAGAGTACTTACAACAAGTAAAAGTTCAAATGATCAAGGAACCTTGGAATTATTCAACCTACATCTTAGCATTTTGATGAATTTCCTTCAAATAATTGATTTAAAACCATTATAACTTATCTACATAGTCTATATCAATCACGCTCTAATGAGAGCTAAAAATAATCATAAGAAAATAATTTTGTATAATAAACTCTTTTAAAACCATAAGAAATTCCAAAGAAATTACTTTTCATGGTATGGAATCATAACAAACTCCAAGGTATCAAAATCAATGCTACTGAGCCCATGGTCAAATGCATTTGCTTCAAGCTCACTTAGCCTCGTATAATGGGAGATTGAAGGATCAAGAATCTCAACCTTTTGTTGTATATCAAAAGGGAGTTCATGTATCATACGCCCAATAAAAGTAGTGAAATAGTGAGTATATGGAAAAACAAGTTATTGCTAGAAAAATATCATTCCTAAGAACTAAATTTTTTAGATATGTTATACCTCAATCTAGCAAGAAGAAAGGAGTCATTTACTTCTCTCTTTTTATCCTTGAGGATTTGCACACATTTTGAATCCAAAGAAATAACATCATTTCTCTTGTCTATGTCACTAGGCAAGTAGCACTATACATTGACACGTGCTGGGTTGACCCTATTAAGCATGTCAAAAAACTCATCTTCTAGTGGTCCTAGTTGATATGCTTCTTTTGTTAATGCTTTCTTCCTTTTATGCTCATTCCATTTCTCTACTTATTCCTCTTCAACCTTTTTCTCCTTCTCATGTCATCTTGTGTCTCTCTCATGTGCGACATCCTCCACTTTAGGACATGTGTCCTCCTTCTTCGTGTATGGTGGCTCTATGTCTTCTCATCTGTAAGAGAAACTAGCTCTAAAACTATGGAGAATCTATATCTCAATCTTCTTAGGATAATCATATCCTTATCCATAAGTATCACCCTATGTGCATGGGCAACATAGATGTATGCATCTTAAAAAAATTCAATTAAGAAATTCTCTATGGCCTCCTGGATGCAATTAAGGAAACTACTATCTACCTATAACTATTGAGACTATACCTATCACAAATCCCCTTGACCACCCTTTGGAATGTTAGCTTTGGAATTGCATTATCAAGAGCTTTTGTTACCTTTCTAATCTTCCTAAGATATATCACACCCTATTAGAATCTCCTTTTATGCTTTTTTTGTGGCTTGCAGTGCTTGAAGGACTCATGCATCTTCTTAACAACAATCTTAGGATCAGTCTTTTGCTTCCTTGTAGTAGCTTTAGTTCTAGCCATAGTTAAACAAAAAAATTGTAAGAAAAATATATGACAATAGTTATCAACCACAAATTCGCATCACGGCATATGATACATGAAAATGTTGCCATGCAACAAAAAGAAGCCCTTAAAATCGTAGTAGATAAACACCAACCATCAAAATGTATGCAATGTGAAAATAGAGCAATGTGAAAATGAACCAGATAAATGATTTTTTGTTTCATACAACAAGAGAAAGTCAAGCAATTAAGAGGATTAAGACATATGAAACACGAACATTCTATTATGCGTTGAAGAATGGCTACCTATATTGCATTTTATTCAATAGTTGTACATCAAAAGATGAGAAAAAGAATATTTTTCTATCCATACCTAGTAGATTGTTGAAATTTTTGTCTTGGAGGATGGAGTCCTACACTTGAAGAGAGTATTGATCTTGCTTGAATACTCTTGTTGGATATGGAAAGCTTGTTGTATTCGAAATGTGCTTTCCTTGGAAAGGCTAGATGAAAATGAGTCTCTACTAGAAAGATTGGGATAAAATGCCTAAGTTTATCTAAGGTCAAGAGAAATAACATTGAAATTATTGATTAGGGGTGGTACTTGATAAGATGTGGTCTCATGAATTACTTTTTGTAGGCCCGAAAAAGAGTCTCATGTGTGAAAAGTTACCTTAAAAATAGTAAAAATGTTAGGGCTCTCTTTTTAGATGAAAAAAGTCCTTTTTAGCACAAGTTCCAAGAACAAAAACTCTATTATTAAATGCCTTTTGGAGTCTTTTTAAGAGTAGCATCTCACAATAATCAACCATTCCACACCTAATCTTCCCTATCTCCATCAAATTAAAGCTAAGTCCTCTCGTACTCTATTGAAGAAAAAGGCAACTATCCATGATCAAATCAAACAACATACATAGTCAAATCAACTCGTTTTTTAACTTCATGCCAAATGAAATGCAATTTTTTAAGTTATGGATGTGCTTTACTAACTTCCAATCATGCTCAATCCAAACTTTTTGTTTGTCAAGATGCCTAGGATTATGTCACATAAAATGTGAGTTCAATGGTGATGTTGTCTATTGGTTGCAACTAAACTCATGTTTTGTATGCCAAGCTTTTTTCTTATGCATATCATACTTGATTTTTAATAATTTTTTCTCATTAGGGTGTGCTTTTCATTTTTTTATTTTTGCTGGGTTAGAATATTAGCTATCCCTTGAGAGAATGGACCATGAGGAGTTGGAGGGCAATTGTGATGACATGCCTTTTGATTTTCTACATAGAAGATAGGCAACTCATCCAAATTTATGTACATTAAGGATATGCAATGTCTCTTTTGATTTGTAAGAGCTCTTAGGAGATCTTGATTAAAAGCTTAAGGAGTACAAGGAATTCTACGCTAGACATGCAGATTCTCTCACAATTGACAGTGCCTTTTTTATAGGGATCAACAATAATGTCTTTTGATTCAAAAGATAGGCTTTTTTGTGTTTCTCCAATATATATATAGGATTTTTCTTTAGAGAAAGTGCAAGAGAAAAATGAAAAATATGTTGCATGTATAGATAAGGAGGTTAAAGAGAAGGTAGAGATGTTTCAAGAGGATGTTGAGAACCAGTTGGTACAAGGTTTTGATCCTACTATATTTAAGATTCAAAACATTACGAAGATAGAAGAAGAGAAGACGGAATTAAGTAAGAGATTGAAGAATGTCCTCTTGATTATATCCCTACATTTCCTACCTACCTTACCAACAAAAAAAGATATGTATTACTCAATTATATTCAACATCTTTTTTATCTTAGAGAAGATTACTACTTACCCATCCTAGTAGCATGGGGCCAATTTGATAAGGATTTCATAAGCTATGAACCATGCCCACTAGCAGTTCTGGATGTCGAGGGGGAGAATTTTCAAGATAGTTCCATGGCCTTGCATACATGTATTAATCGGATTGTGAAATATGAAAAGATGGGACTACCCACAAAAGAAGAGTTCTTAGAGTCCAAAAAATACTTGGCATTGAGTGCATGGGGTATGAAGACACATTGAAGCATCCCCATCACAGGAGAAGCCTAAGAACTCAATAAATCTTTACTATGAGAAACTTCTTGAAGATGATGAAAACCCAAAGTTATGAAATATATTTCCAAGATCTTCCTAAACTTAATACTAGAGTTTTGTTGTGCTTAATAGATAAGTGACTTTAAGATTTTCATATATTGACAATGAAAACTTTTGTTTTTCTTATGCAGATTGAAATTGAAGATCCTGATAACTTTCTTGGAAGAGCCAAGGGCTCTAGACCATTGAAGTTTGGGAAAAGTCAAGGACTTGGCCACTACATTGGAAGCTTAAATAATCAAATTATGGTAATATATTACAACAGATTTTTAAGCTCTCCAGGTTGGCCAATGAGGGCTTTAAAAGCTATTTTCAAAGTCATTGGATCTAAAGTTTTCAATAGAGGAGATCGGGGGATGCGCTATAAGAAATCATATATAAAATGCGTGTTCAAAGGGTATTAAGCAATACCCTTTCTATACTATAAGACGATAAAATAACCCCTTTTACTCGACTAAACTTACACTTTTTTTTTCAAATTTTAGTTCAAAAACCCAATTTGTAAATATAATCCTTTAAATTTTACTAAATAAAATACATTTTCTTTTGAAATCACATGGTATCTTACATACTCAATAAGGTGCACCCCTAGATAGAGGAGTGGAGAAGATCATTTGGTAGAGAAGAATGAGGTCATAAGAGTTTTTGGCTACATGCTCAGTTACAGTAGGTCTTTGGAATTCTTAGCTTCTATTTACTCTCCCATGTAGGAGATGTAAAAGGTTTGAAGCTTCTTCTAGGTTATAGAAAGTAAGAGCTTTTAAAATGTAGAAGCCTTATTCAGTGGAATGAAGCCAAAGATTCTTCTACAATAGAGAGAGATTGAAGGATCTTAAAGAATCAAGGATTTCTTGAAACCTATATGTTGTCTTCTCTTTCTTTAGTTTGTAACCATTCTGAAAGTCTCTACTTTGCACAAGATTTTAGATATTCCTCTTTTCTTTTTTGGGTAGCCGTTTGTATAGTTTTTGCCAAAGATGATGTATTACATGATATAGTTGTATCTTTGAGCTTGAATTTATGCCAAATTTATCTGTAAAGCCATTGAAAGGCCTCTAATAAAATATTTTCTTTGACTCTTCTTCCTCCATGTCTTGTGTGCCGATAATGTGATTTTTTCATACCTTAGGTTGACCAGATAGATAGACTTTCATATTGTTTGATGAAATATAGAGCATGGTTATATAAAATATGTTGCACAATTAAAAAATAAAAAGAGTTAGTTAAAAATCTTATATAAGTTAGACAATGAAGAAACATAATAACCTTTTACCTTAAAAATGTAACAACTTCTTACCATATAGTGAGTAAAGTGTGGATTGCCCCAACCTTCTGTCATTGGCTTTTTGAAAAGGTTCAATTGGTCTTTGAGGTTTTCAAGATATTCATCTTTCTTATCAATGTTATCAAAATTAAAAAATATTTTATCTAGTGTTTTTTTAACTTTGACTTTTTTGTTCTGAGCCTATCCATTATCAACATGATTCTTAACTTCATTATGTAGGGATTTTCATTGATTATATTCATGGCTGAACGCCCATTTCTAGAGTCAATCTTACCAAGCTTTCCATGAAAACCTAGGAATCTTCTAGCCTTCACCCCACTAATAGATAGCTTTTTGGGACACAATTTCCATCCTTGGACTTCTGAATATTTGGTTCAATAATAATATTACTCACATGTAAACCAAATGCAAATAAAACTTACTCCATCTTTGTTATAACATCTTGTCTAACTAATAAGGGTTTGATAAGGGTTTACCTTTCAAGAAAATCCTATATAAAAATGAATGAGATTTTTATTATTTTAGAGAGTGCATGAAGTGTACATACATAAGCATTGGTCAAAGGAGTATCTAAAAGTGGCTTGAAGTGTAGGTCTTTGATATGCGTAAAGGGAGCTCTATTTCATTTGCTTGAGTTCAATTGTGCAGCTACTGCGCTGGGACATACAATATAGGCAAGGACATCTAGAGTTTGCTCCTTTAGACACACATTTTATATACATTTGAGTGTATTTAAGTTACCATCAACCTTATAGTTCCTAAATCTTTCAACAAATAGCTCTTCTCTTGCTTATTGGCTCTTAATCACATCAGGTATCGAAGTTTGAATGAAAACCCAATATAGTATATCAAAAACCTTTGGAGTCTACTTCAAAATCTCCTAACCATAAGATATTATGTTCGAATTGAACACTAAATGACATTGAATGACTATAATGACTTGATGAAAGTGCTCTATTTATCAAGGTAATAGAGGCCCTTTTTAATTTTGTATACTTTAAAAGGGTAATCACAAACCTAGCTACTTCTTGTACCTCTTCTAAATAAAATCGTAGAATTTGATCAAATATTACATGGTAGGTAGATCATGGAAAATATTGTTAAATTCATTGTAAAGAACCTCTTTCTTCTTGCTCTTGAAGGTGACCTTGATATGGAAAGGCTCACTCAAAACTTCCACCACCTTGCCATTAACTCTTTGTTTGATGGTCTTCACCACAGATGGCATTGGAAGTAAACAATTGGGTATCTTACCCTATTTCATATTTGATTGCATTAGTTGGAAAATTTGTGTATATGCATTTTGACTCATATCAATACTATCCAAAGTCTTCTATCTAGCTCAAATTCTAAAAAATGATGCATAATAAAAGAATCCAAGCATTGTCTTTTTACTTTTTTAAAATTCTTCTTTGCCAGAATATCCTTTGGGATCACTGATGGCAAGAGATAATAATAAAAATGAGATGCCTTTGAACCATCTCTCTCACTTACATTTAGTTGAAGAAGAGACCTAAACAAGATCAATATCATAACTCAAATTCTATTATAAGCAAAGTTATATTCGACATTTCTTAAGTAAAAAGCTTTACCTTGCTCCTTGGATTCTTTTACTGCAACTACCTTCTTCTTGTTTGAGATGCTCAATATTCTTGAGAGTTATTTGTCAATTTTCAAGGCCTAAATAGGTTATGGTATGCTACGATGTGTTTTTCCAATGAATGATTCTTTTGTTGATAGTCTTGTAGTTTTTGCAAGAACTCATCTCTATGTTTTGTTAACAAGTGATTCTCTAATCTAAGAACATCCTTTTTTACAATAAGGTTGAGTGTATAGCCTAAAAATCTATTATAACCATCACCAATAAACTGCATCAATAAAGAGCTATTATAAAAACAACACTATTTTTTGTAGGATCTTTAGGGTATACCTTTTCATCCAACCAAAGATCAAGAATTCTTCTTCTTCAAATTGAAACACATGTTTCATAGACTTTGAAATAGGGGTTTGTTTTGTTCTTTTCTTGATTGGTCCATACTCACATTCTAGCTCAATGTGAAGATGATAGGGAGCTCTTTTACCAATGTTACAAGGATCATTGGATGATTGATTCATAGCTAAAGATGAAGATGATAGACAGCTCTTTTACCATTGTTACAAGGATAATTGGTTTATTAATCCATAGCTAAATTTGTGCTTTGTAACTTTGAGTAGGAATACTATGTGAATTAAAAAAAGTAAAAGAATCAGTAAGTAACTAACAAGGAGAAGAAGAAGGAAAAGAGAAAGTGAGGATGGAGGGAGATAACCAAAGGTTGAAAAATATCAAATATAGTATTCTCTTTCACTTTTATCAAGATAAGGTAGAATCTTCATCATTAAGTCAATCATCATAATCTTTATAATAGCCTACATTTCTAGATTTAATACAAGTCACAAGAATATTATGATAATGACCTTTTAACAATTTTAGATATTCTTACTTATCAAAATATAATTTTTTTTTAAAAAATTCAAAAGTAATTTTATTTCTTAAAATATTTTCTCCCTTTAGGATCTCTTACACGACATTTTTGAGACCTCAAATGTCCCTTGATGCACCTCTGTACATTAGCCCTCTTATGAACTAGGTTTATTACTCTCAATCAACCTTTTAATCTCTTCTACTTCTATTTCAATTTTGAAAGGCTACCTACCAAGTTGTAAAAGACTACCACTATGCTAGAAAAAAAGAAAGAAAAAAAAAGGGAAAATAATACAAACCAAAAAAAGAGAAGGAAAATAAGAGAGAAAAGAAAAGTAAGAGAAAAGACAATAAAAAGAGATATGCATACACATGCACTACATCGCACCTAGGGGTCCTCAAGTTAGATGGATTCAGTGACCTTATTCAATCGGCTCCATCTCTAATCCCCTAGCCATTTTCCTAAAATTTTCCCACATTTACCCAAGGTACATCAAGGGCATGATATACCTAGGGAGTCTCAGCTTACCTTAGTTAGATTTGTCTCCCTAAGTCACCTATAGTTTATTCCTTTAAAATTCATTCATCTCAATACTAGCACATAACCTTGAAGCAAGCTAGAAAAGATAATTCGAATCAAAGAATAGAAATTTCATCAACTACCACCTATCTTTGATCCTATGGAGAACCATCTACTGTAAGCACTTATTGGCTTGGACTCCACCTTTCTTGTCCATTTCACCACCAATGCTTCTCCAACATTTTCCTCAACAAGTCCCTTTTCCCTCAACCACAGTACTTTTTTCGATCTTCAGTAGCAATACAAGATTCCTGACCTTATCAACCCTCATCAAGAGAAGAACCCATGGAGCAACTCTATGGTTTGGCCATGGAGATAGGGGAAGATGTGGCATTTTTCGTCAACAAGCTAAAAAGCTACTGCACACAACTAGCTTACATCAAGAGCCCTGTACTTAGATAATGAAGATCAAGTTGCAGTACTTCTAAAGGCTGTGACAGTAAATGATGATTTTAGCCAAATCGTGATAGTGCTAAAAGAAAAGGACCCTATGTCAAAGATAGAAGATGTAATCAATTCACTTCAAGAACATGAAAAGAAGTTTTGAACAAGCACCAACAACCACAGAGGAGCATTAGTGATAACTTCAAGGAACAATACTAAGAGCAAATGTCCACATTGTGGAAGGAACAACCATATTTCAAAAAACTGTTTCTCAATCAATCCTTGCAAACACTGTGGGCAAACCAACCATTCTACCAAAGTTTACAGATTCATGGAAAGATCACCAACTATGTCAAGCAATAGCATCAAGCAACAACCACCACTCCAAAAACAAAGGCAAAGCCAAAATCAACATTGCTATTTGTGATAACTCTAGCGAGGATGATCAACAATTTGCTGGAGTTAGTGGCAGTGATAAATTGTAAAAGCACTCAGTTTGTGTGTCTCATTACCCTCTTTGTGTAGGCGAGGTTTATAATTGTGTACATCTACCTAGATGTGTTGTAGGGGAGGATTTGTGTCTACACCCTTTGTGTCAAGGGAGACCATTTGTGTACCTCTACCTTTGTGTGTTTTGAGGGGAGGCAATTTGTGTGAGTGATCCATTGTGCAACAAAACCCACATAGAGGAGGGTTGTTGGGGATGGAGGTTTTGTTGCATCTCTTGCGAGGACCCTCTCTAAGTTAGAAGTCATGTGCAACATGTGTGAACATTTATGAATGCAAGAAGAGTGTGCAGGCAAGGAGAATGTATGTGCAAGAAGCATGTGTGTTAGGCAAGAGTCATGTGTCAGCCTTGTATAAAAGGACCTCTTTGTACTCATTTTTAAGCATTGCAATCTACTCTATTTTGTATCCACATTCTACTGCTATTTGATTAGGGTTTCTTAATTAGGTTTTGTACTAATCTTTATCATTAATCATCAATTCATCTCTCTCTCATCCACCCTAATCCCATCAGTGGTGGTCACAAAGGCCCATCCCATGCATGCATAAGAAAACAAGAACATAAATGTCACCATTGTCATGACATCCCTCAATCCTCACCTCTCTCTTAATAGAAGAAAGGACTAGTCATGCTCTATCTCCCCTTTGTCTCATGCTCTATTGATAGATCAAAGAAGGGCAGCCTGATTCCTAAAACCTAGTGATGTAATCCCCATAGCCACTTGTGCATTGGTTTGAATACCTTGTATGCAATTGATAGTGTAGCAATGCATCCTGCATTGTGCTAGCATATAGTGTGAGAGGAAAGGTGCGAGAGGAAAGGATAGGCTACCTTATAGTGTCATATACAAAATAGATCATGTATTGTGCTTTTAGAGGCCTAATCCATGCATGTAATACTCCATTCCACATAGCTCACCTCTCATTTGAATTGAAGGGAAAAGATTGGTCACTCGTCCCACTCTATTTCACGCTCCATTGATAGATATAGAGGGTAGCCTACACTCATAGCCCCATTTGGTTAGGGGGATGACAGATCACATCATTCAGTGGTTATTGATGAAGATCAAATTTGGCTTGTTGATGATATCGAATCATGTCTATTGATGACCAAGAGGCATACCTAGGGATATAGCCAAGAGATCATAAATTTGGATGCGATGAAGATCTTCTATCTATTGTAGAAGTCAGATGTTCTATGGAGCCACAAGATACATCACACCAAGGAGGGTGGCTTTTGAACTACATTCTAGAAAGATTAATCGAGGGTTCCATTGGTTTGGACTATGGGGTGTCACCAACTTTTCCACTGTTAACTTTCCACCCAAGGGCGTATTCCACCTTTTCTTGGAGCGAGGCCTATTATGACAGGGAATTGCTTCATTTTTCCCCATGATAGTTTTTTTTCCCTTTTTTTTCTCCCTATTCTTGAGGGTGTTTCCACCTTTTCTCAAAGTGTAGGTCAACGTGGCATGAACCAGTCTTTTTTCTCCGTAATCTTTTTCTTTTCTTTTCTTTTTTGTTGACTAATAGGAACACCATTTGTTAAAACTAGCCATGCCATCTTTGCTTGATTAAACGAGAAGGTAATAGAATAGGAGCGAGGGCTAAAATTATGAGGGTAGAAAAATGATGCCTCCTCTCATCAAAATGAGCATGATGGCTATTAGAAGTATCATGAGAAGAAGTAATGAGTGACACCCTAAGGGGAGGGGCAATATTGGATATGATTGTCAAATCCCCACACAGGGAAGTATTTCTCTATGTGATAGCTATTAATCAAGAAGGGATCATCAAAGGCATCTACGGTTGTACTTGAACAAAGCCATTAGGGTTGATTACAAGCACCTCGTAAGGGCCCATCTATAATTGTTGGAGTTTTTAACCGCTTCAAAATCAAACTCCTAGTATAGAAGGATCCACCTCATCATTCTATTTTTCATATTTGTCTCTTATTCATTAAGAAGGATATAGCCTTATGTTCTGTTGAGAATCTGCCAATCACACCCTATGTATGCTCCTTTGTATGGAACAACTAGGCTAGGAAGGTGCATTTCATTCTAAGAAGAGAGACAGATCCCATAGGCACAGTGATGAAATATGCTACCAAGCAATCCTATATAATGGTGTACTTGACTATCACTTTCATATGATGATAATGCAATAGTACTTGTCTCTTTCTATCAAGTCTCTGTGTCATTGTCAGTCCTACACAAGATTGTGTTTATGAGTTCAAGTCTCAATCTTGAAACCTAATTCACTTGTGTAACAGTTGTCTTCTTTGTCAATGTCAACATGAGTAGTATCTTCATCTTCCATCCTCCATAGCTTCCGCCTCTGCCATGCTCTAGATCCCGCATTTCTCACATGGTAACAGAGCCCAGTTGGGCATGGCATTGCTTCTCTAGCCTCTCTTGATTCCTCTTAACCTCAGGTCAGCTCAAGTCCAGCTCATGGTTCAATTTCTTACCTCTATCTTCTCACTGAAGCTTCCATGGCAGCCATAGCCAGTAGCACCCTGTCAACTTGAAGCTCCTGGATCTCTCTCCATAGGTCATATCTGAACCTGCTCTCTTCTAGAAATTTGTTCCTTGACTCCCAAGGCTTCTTTCTATCACTTAAGAGCTTGACATTGGCCACTCCATAGCTTAGCATTGCTTAAATTGTCAATCACTGCCATAGCCCAAATCTGTGACCTGTAGGACATACCTTCATTGGAGTCCCTGGATCTCCCAACACAAAGCATATCTCCTCTTGCTTCCTTCTAAGGAACCATTCCTCACATCAGGGGGCTTCATCCCAGCACTAACAACCACGACATTGGTCACCCTCTGCTCCAACATTGACGAAATCGCAGAAATTTGTATAAACTGCGCCTGTTCACGGTATTCTTCTCTGCGTGTGCAGTACGGGTCACAATCTGGACGAGGAGATTAGGGCTTTGGTAGAGCATCACATAAGCTACATTTCCATAAAAAAAGTTTTGAAAATGGTCCGCCATAGCTCCTGCAATGTTAGAAAAACCAGGCCCTTGTCTCAGAAACCCTAAAATCCACCATAGCCAAAATCCTTCAAACTAAAAAATTCTTCATTTTCTCTCTCTTGACACTCAACCCAAGCCTCTGTCACTCTGATCCACTGTGTTACTGAAGTTCCCAGCAAGAAAAAGATTCAAGAAGATAAGCATCAACAAAATCAAAGCATCAAGAATCATCATCAAGTTCAACCATAGTATCTTTTGATACTACATAGTGTGTTTTCACACTGCCATTGGTTGTGTCTTTTGACACATTAAGATTTCAACTTTGTGCTAGAAAGTTTCAAAAATTTTAAGCTGATTCCATCATGGAAATGCCAAGCATGAAGTCTCTTGGGTGGTTACCTGTTATAAAGAGTAACATTACTCTTGTTGCCCATTTACATTGCATGCAAGACTTGGCTATCTTACTTGCAGAAAGACATGGAGCTGTGTACATCAAAGTTCAATCAATGAATCCAGCAGAAGATTTTGAAGACATTTCCACTACCTCAAAGATGATACCTTTGCTTGAGGGGGACAAAGACATGGACATGAAGACTAAAGACATCGACATGAAGACTAAAGTTGCAAGCAAAGTCCATGGGGAACCAGACCAAGAAGACCATAAGATCAAAGAGCAAAGGAAGAAGGACAATAAGAAGATCAGCCATGAAGACCAAATGATCACATCATTCAAAGCTGAAAAACCAAAGATGAAAGATAAGAAGATTTTCCATGCTAACAAAGAGAAATCATATGCTGAAAAAGACCACAAGGGCCTATCGGTCCTTGTCTGTCATTTTCTGTTTTAAAAGCATTATACCTGCCTTAATGTTCCTTTCATAAGCTTGAAAAAAAACTCCTCATGTAGCCTTGTATTACAAACTCTGTACACTTTGTGAGGCCCCTGTTACAGCCTCTGGATGTCCACCATGTTTATGGTACCCACACTTAGCCTTTTTTTGCGACAGCCTTTGGTGTTTTGCCATGTTTGTGGTATGCCCATACTTTGCAGGTGCTGCTCTCGCTAAAGCCTCTACACACTTTGTACTTTCAGGTTGTGATTGAGGAGGGGTGTTGAGAATCTGCCAATCACACCCTATGTATGCCCCTTTGTATGGAACAACTAGGCTAGGAAGGTACAGTTCATTCTAAGAAGAGAGACAGATCCCATAGGCACAGTGATGAAATATGCTACCAAGCAATCCTATATAATGATGTACTTGACTATCACTTTCATATGATGATAATGGAATAGTACTTGTCTCTTTCTGTCAAGTCTCTGTGTCATTGTCAGTCCTACACAAGATTGTGTTTATGAGTTCAAGTCTCAATCTTGAAACCTAATTCACTTGTGTAACAGTTTTCTTCTTTGTCAATGTCAACATGAGTAGTATCTTCATCTTCCATCCTCCATAGCTTCCACCTCTACCATGCTCTAGATCCCGCATTTCTCACATGGTCCACATAGCACTTGAAATGCATTGATAGAAGGTAATGCTCAAACTTCTCCAAGGGAAACATTATTGCCAAGCACTCTAGCTTTGTCACTCTATAGCTTTGCTCCATATCAATGACTTTATGGCTTATATAATAAATGGGTTGATGCAATGTGAGGAGCCTTTTTGGTAGAGTACACCTAGTCCTTCAACCGATGCATCTGTATGTACATAAAACTTGTTTATCTAGTCAAGAGGTTGTAGGATACGCACTTTGATCAAGACTTTCTTTTGGATGCTAAAATCTACTTTACAATCATTGGTCCAAACAAACTTTGTATCACTCTTGAGAGGCTTGTGTAGGGGGGATGCCTTTGTTGCAAAATGCTCAATGAACCTCCTGTAGTAGCCCACATGTCCAAGAAAGCCTCTTAAGTATCTAAGATTAGTTGGTACACTCAAGGCAGCAATCTTCTCAATCTTCACTGGATCTATTGCTATCTCTTGTGCAAAAATAATGCGTCCCAATAGAATGCATGAGGAGACTCTAAAAATGCATTTTTTGGGAGTAAGGGAGATTCCATACTCCTGACAACAATCAAAGAACTGTTGCAAGTGTCTCCAATGCTTGCAAATTAGGCTAAAGACACAAAATTCATCTAGATGGACCTCAATAAAGTCATACATATGGCTTTGGGAAGCGGCCATCATGACTCACTAGAAGATAGCAAGAGCATGGCATAGCCTAAACGGCATCACTCTATAGACATAGGTGCCCCATTCTGCTGTGAAGGTGGTCTTTGACTAAACTTCTTCCACAATTTACACCTGATTATATCCATTGAATCTATCCAGAAGAGAGTACAACTCATGTTCTGCAATTATATCTAGTGGTTGGTTTGTGATGGGGGTAGAGAAATTATATTTCTTTGTTTTGGGATATTCAACTTACAAAAATCCACACATATGTGTAGCTTTTACATTTTTCTCTTGGTATGACTACAATGGGTGAAACCCATTTACTATTGGCCATTAGGTAAATGAACTCGGCTTCCAAGAGCTTCAATAACTCGATCTTCACTAAGATTGGGTAATTTTGATTTATTTTTCACTGGTATTGCCTTAGTAACTTGGAATCTGACTCTAGATCAAGGTGGTGCTGACACATAGTGGGATCACCCTTCAAATTTTTATAAGACCATGGAAACACATCGATGTTCTCCCTTAATAGGTCACAAAGTACTAATAGCTCCCCGTCTAGTAGACTGCTACACCCACCTTCAAATGACATTTGGTGTCTTCTGCATTGATAAATTTGATTGCTTTTCACCTTCCACTTCTCGAATAAAGATCCCACAGACAGCTTCTAGGCATAGGTTGTTCTCCTTTATGGGAGTAGCTTCCTCTTTTGATGATCCACTAGAACTAGCTTCTTCTTTCTTTGGTTGCAACTTGTCAAATTGGATGTTGAAATGGTATGACCATTATTTCTAATTTGGTTTGTGAGATGCTCACCTCTTGACTTGAGGACTCATCTTCTAAGGATGCATCTAGGAAGGTCACATAACAAGGACTTGTCTAATTACTCTTCTATTACATCATTGGCACTTGCTAGTAGGATGCATCATCATCATCATCCTTTCATTGAAAGAGTGGATTAGGGTGACAATGGATATTGGTAAAGGAATTCTTATTTTTCTTGATCCATTTTCTATACATCTTTTGCATATGATGGGATTCCTTGATCAGTCTGAAGGGTACTATCATCATTCCACCCAATAGCATGAGATTTTCAACTTTTGAGGCCTTTGAAACTTCTTCTTCATTGGTATCCTCTCTTGATTGGACATGTTCATCCCCTTTATTATCAGAATCTTGATCTTCAATTTCATTATCTTCCTCTTCAAGATCTTTTTCAGGTTGTGTAGGGGCTCAATAAGTGAAGAACTAACTCTCTATTACCTCTTCTACTTTTTTCTCTAGCTTTTGTTGTGGCCATATAATAGGGAGAGCAATACATTCAAGCCTCTATCTTGATTTTACAGTTAATTTTAGAAGTCATTCCTAGTTTAGACAAGAGATATTTACCCATTAACAAAGACTTTGCTTCTTTTGGAATACATGTTATATTTCCCACTATTAGGGACTATGTTTTAGTTTCCTTTGGGAAGATTTACTTGGTAGTGTCTCCTCTTGTCTATGTGCCATCTATGGCTTTGTTGAAAGAGTTAGATGAGACTTATATGAAGGTGAATCCATATCCTTTCTACAAACCACAAAGCTTCAATACTACTTTATGGGTCCTATGCCTAGGATTAGGGTTCCTTTGAGCCAATTAGTCCTTTTTCATTCTTTAAATAGCCATGGACTTACCAGCAACAGGGGATAAGAGGTCTCGTAAGAGTTTGGATTCACCCCACTAAGTGTGTCAATCGGTAATCTTATCTTGCAAATATGGTCTTGATATATGGGAGGAAATCTAAAGGCTTGATTCTATTTTCTTCTAGTCTAGTGAGCCATTGAGTTGGTTGCATGCCTTGTAAGCCCAAATCTTTCATTGTCACATTTGTTATGATATTTACTGAGAAACTTCCCTCTATCAACACAATTTAAATGAAGCAATCTACTATCCAGATACCAGTCTCTGGTGGAGAGCCAAGATCCAAGAAGGTGTTGGTTATGTCTCTTCTTATGTTCTTGTGTGAGCATTCTTTTGTGTATAGTGTGTGTTTGGTATAGTAGCTCAAGCAAGTCTCCCCACTACATGATACTTTACATGATATAGGAACGACACCACTAAGCAAGGATGGTTTTGAATGCTGAAGTGAAGGAGAAGAAGTAAGGATTGAAGCAAGTAAGCAATGGGTAAGAAACTTTCTCATTCTTCCACTCTTTCTCTTGGATAGTGCTTGTGAAGGCACTGGAAGCAATACCGAGTGAAAATCTCAGATTACTATGAGATTTGGTGTGCAAGTAGAGCAATATATATGTTATAGATAAGTCCTGAGGGGCTTGTTTGCTACTTTTTTGGCAATTTGAGGTCATTTTAGGCTTCATTTTAAACTTGCAGGTTTATGGATAGCAATTTTAGGATATACTAGGGTTTTGATTGTATTGATGGAAAGTGGGTGTACATGTTACAAATTTCAAAACTGTAAGTTTTGAGGTGTTTGCCAAGGAAACACAAGTTTTATATGCAAATAGGTCACATATTACATTTATTGTTGAGCAATCAATGAAAGAGGCTGCTTGTTGTGTTGCTATATACTTGTTATAAAAGGTTGTAGAATCTTGCTTGATGTTTTGTATCGATTTTGTGAAAATGATAGAGAGCAGTGGAAACCCCATCATTAAGAAGTTGGACAAGAATAATTGCCCATCACGAAAGTTTCATGTGATGAACTTCCTTATTGGAAAAGGCCTCTATGAGTTTGTTTCAAGTGAAGAAAAGGAGCTAAAGCTAAGTAATCCTGCGCGATAGAAGAATTAAATGTGTGGAAAGAATGGAATGAGAAAGACAAAAATGTAATATATTGGCTATCTGCACATAGAGCTAAGTAATCCTAAGACTATAGAAGAATTAAAAGTGTGAAAAGAATGGAATGAGAAAGACAAAAAGGTAATATATTGGCTATTTGCAGATAACACTATGTTGGCGCATATAAAAAATGGAGAAACTTCACATACAACTTGAACAATATTTGAGAATATGTTCTCAGTAAACACAAAGGCACAGAAGATTCAACTCAAGTAAGAGTCGAATATGTTTTTAGTAAACACAAAGGCATAGAAGATTCAACTCAAGTCAGAGTTGAATGCCTTGAAGAAAGAAAATATGTCTGTAAATGAGTATGTTTTGAAGGTGAGAAGCATTACAAATACCTTAGTAGCTATTGATGCAATACTTGATGATGATGATTCAGTTTCATCTACTTTGGGTGTCCTTAATAATGTGAATGCCTAGAAATCATTTATTACTTCTCTATGTGCACGGAAGTCATTTTCAAGTTTTGATGAGTTAGTCTCTCTCATGAATTGAAGAGATTAGCATGTAGCAAGGTGAATCATTTGAAAGAAGTGGTGAATAGGTCCAAGCATTTTACTCAAGTTTAGGAATAGAATGTGGCAAATCTTCTTTAAGAGGCTATGGTATAGGACGTGTTGGTGATGACCAATAAAAAAGGTTAAATTAGTAGTTTTGTGAAATGCAAGTTTCAGGAGGCCATGGAAACTTTAGAGACAAGGGGAGCTCTAGAGAAAGAGGTGGATGGCAAAACAGAGATTCCAGTCATTATAGTATTGTTTGCCATTATTGTGAAAAAATAGATCATATTGCAGCCTAGTGTTATGCTAAGAAGAATAATATCCACAGTGGTAAATTGTAGCAAGGAAACTATATATCTTATTCACAACACAATGAAGATAAAAATGAGCATATGTTTATTATGCAATATATGATAAATGCTGCTATAGGAAAGGGGACACATGATGATGTATAATATGTTGATTAAATTGTATCTAGTACTAGCCATGCTAAATGATTTAAAGGGATGCAAGATTTACAAAAATGAGGCTATGTGTAGATGATTGGGTGATGATTCATGCCACCCAATTTTACACATTAAAAATGTTTCCTTATCCTTACATGATGGACAAACAAAGAATCTGTTAGATGTATTACATGTGCCATCTATCACAAAGAATCAAGTGTCTATTGATCAGATGGTAGAGCAAGGGTTGCATGTTCAATTTCATACAAAATATTATTTTATGGAAAACTTTAATGATAAGTGTCGATTGGTCGCAAAAGAATGTAGAGTTGGCTACACGTTTACTTTAGTTTCTAGAATTCCTACTATGAATGCTGCAATGCATGCTAAAAGATAATGGAGTGGTTGTAGACAATGAAATATGGCACAAATATATTAAACATGCACATGTGAAAATGTTTAAATTCATGCAGTCCAAAGAGTTGGTTCCAAGGTCTCCTACTTTTAGAGTTGTAGAACTTCATAAAGTATGTGAAGCATGTTGGTTTAGTAAGCATGTAAGAAAACATTTTTCACATGATAGAGATGTGAGTAAGAATATATTTGATGTTGTGTATATAGATATTTGGGGACCTACAAAAAACATATCTCTTAGAGACATAAGATATTTTGTTACATTTATTGATAATTATTCAAAAAAGCCGTGGGTGTATTCCATGAAGGAAAAGAATGATGTGCTGAAGCACTTCAAAACTTTCAAGGCTACTATTGAAATAGAAACAACTTGAAAGTCAACTATGTGAGGTTAGATGGAGGGGTAGAGTCCCTCTCTAATGAGTTCAATGAATTTTTGAGGTCTAATAGGATAAATAGACAATTTACTTGTAGGTATATCCTACAGTAAAATGGGATTGCACAAAGAAAAAATAGACATATTGTAAAAGTTGTATAGGTGTTGATGGTTGAAAAGGATTTGCCAAAATATTTTTGGTCTAAAGCTATTCATATTAATATCTATATTATGAACAAAACTCCCACAAGTGTAATTCATGAAATAATTTATGAAGAATGCTTTACATACAATAAGCCCAATGTGTCACACTTGAAAGGTTTTGGTTGTATTGCATATGTTTATGTGCCTGATGACCTACAAAAGATGCTTGATCCAAATGCTGAATAATATATTTTCATTGGATACTCTTTAGAGTAGAAAGGGTATGGTTGTTATAATCCTATCACATGTGAGTTCATTATGAGTAGGGATGTTATTTTTTATGAAATGAACAACTGGTATGCATCTAGTAGTGATGCATTGGATGATGATGATGATCATGATAGTTACGTACAAAAAGAAAACCAAGAATCATGTAGCCTTAGTGGACTATAAACATCATCTAATACTATATTTTTAGTTAGCCCTTGGTTTGGGTGACTAAGGAGCAGCCCCACATCTTCAAGTGCATCTACAAGTGTTGCAAGTAAAGACAAAGGGAATAAGAAAGTGTCAAATGGTAATGATACATTTGCTAATCATTTGGGTTTTGATGGAGACTCCAATGGTTTAGAAGTTTCAATGATGAGCTTGGTATTCCTTTAGTTAGTACACTAGGTATATAGAGAGTATATAGTAATGTAAAGGCTCCACTGAGTGATCCAATGGTACATAGGACTTGCAGGGTCAAATCCCCTATTAAAAGATTTGGTTTTGAAGGTTATGCAGCTCACCATTATGCTTATATAGTAAAGGTGGTTGAGCATGTTGACTCCACTTGTTTTGAGGATGCTATTAGTCATGTTCATTGAGATGCATCAAAATAGATGAGGAGATGGCTGCATTAGAAGCCAATAAGACTTAAGATCTAGTACCATTTCCTAAGGGTAAGAAATCTATTGGATATAAGTGGATCTAAAAAATCAAGCATAATACATATGGTTTTGTTAGTAGGTATAAGGGTAGGCTGGTTGCAAAAGGATATGCTCAAGCATATGGCATAGACTATAAAGAGACATTTAGTCTAGTTGCTAGAATGGCAACTATTAGATGTGTGATTACTCTAGCAATAGCCAAAGGTTGGAGTTTACAGAAAATGGATGTAAAGAATACCTTCTTACAAGGTGAATTGCAAGAAGAGGTGTGTATGGAGTAGCAAGCAAGTTATGAGGATTTAGAGCATCCCACATATGTACGCAGATTAAAGAAGGCACTCTATGGGCTGAAGCAAACACCTGGAGCCTCTAATAAACTATTTTCTTTGATTCTTCCTCCTCCATATCTTGTGTGCCTAAAGTATTTTGTTCTTGCTTGATAATGTGATTTTTCCATGCCTTGGGTTAACCAGATAGATAGGCTTCCATATATTGTTTGATGAAATATGGAGTATGGTTGTATAAAATATGTTATATGATTAAAAATAAAAATACTTAGTTAAAAATATTGTATGATTTAGATAATGAAAAATAATAACAACTTCTTACCATACAAATATAATAAATTCTTATCATATAGTAATCCCAAGCTTCTATCATTACCTTTTTGAAAAGGTTCAATTGATCTTAGTCTTTGAGATCATCATCTTTACAATCAATTTTATCACAATTAAAAATATTTTATCTAGTGTTTTTGAAAATTTGGCTTGTCTTTTTGTGCATGTCCATTATAAGCATGATCCTTAACTACATTATGTAGGGAATTTCATTTAATTGCATTATGTAGGGAATTTCATTTATTATATTTAATTATTGAATCCCCATTTTTAGAGTTAATCTTACCTAGCTTTCCATGAAAGCCTAAGAATCTTCTAGCCTTTACCCCCACCAATAGATGGCTTTTGGGGATACAATTTCCATCCTTGGACTTTTAGATATCTTATTCAATAACAACATTACCTCCATGGAAACCAATTGTAGATAAAACTTGCTCAATCTTTATTATGGTATCTTATTTAGCTGATAAGGATTTTAGCTTCCAATAAAACCCTATGTAAAGATGAATGAGCTTTCCAAATATTTTGCAAAGTATATGAAGTGTACATATATGAGCATCGACCAAAGTAATATCTAAAATTGGCTTGAAGTGTGGGTCTTTGATATGCCTAGAGAGGGGGCTTTATTCTAGTTACTTGGGCTCAATTTTGTAGTTGGGGACATGCAATATAGGTAGGGACATCTATAGTTTTCTCCTTTAGACATATTGTACATGCATTTGAGTTTCTATAAGTCACCAGCTATATGCCATTCAACCTTGTAGTTTCCAAATCCCTCAACGAATAACTATTATCGTACTTATTGGCTCTTAATCACATCAGGTATTGAAGTTTGCTAAAAAAAACCAATACAATATATCAAAATCCTCTGTGTCTACTTCAACAGCTCCTAACCACCAAACATTGTATTTATATTGAATACTAAATGACATTGAATCATTGCAATGACTTGATGAAAGTGATTTATTCATCAAGGTAATAGAGACCCTTTTTAATTTTGTACACTTTAAAATCTCACTTTCATCAAGTTTAATCATAAAGTTGGCTACTCCTTGTGCATCTTCTAAAGACAAATCATAGAATCTAATCATCGAACGTTGCAAGGTAGGTAGATTAAGGAAAATGTTGTTAAATTAATTGTAAAGAACCTCTTTCTTCTTACTCTTGAAGCTGGCATTGATATGGAAAGGCTCACCCAAAACTTCCATCACCTTGCCATTAACTCTTTGTTTGATAGTCTTCACCAAACATGGCCTTAGAAGTAAATAATTGCATATCTGACCCTATTTCATATTTGATTGCATTAGCTTGAAAATTTGTGTATATGCCTCTCGACTAATACCAATACTATCCAAAGTCTTTTGCACTAGCTTAGAATCTAAAGAATGATGCCCAATAAAAGAATCCAAGCATTGTCTCTTTACTTTTTTGAACTTCTTCTCAAGAATATTCTTTGGGATTGTTGGGGGAAAGAGATTAGAATAGAATTGAGATGCCTTTGAAGCATCTCTCTCACTTACATTTGGCTGAAGAAGAGATCTAAACCAGATCAACATCATAACTGAGAAACTATTATAAGCAAAGTTATATTCAAGATTTCTTAAGTAAAAGAATATACCTTACTATTGCAACCACCTCCTTTATTTGAGATGCTCAATATTCTTGAGAGTTATTTGTTGATTTTGAATGCCTAAAATAGTTTATTTTTGCTGGTATGCTTTGATGCATTTCTCCAACAAATGATTCCTCTATTAACAATCTTGTAGTTTTTGTAATAACTCATCTCTATATTTTGTTAACAAATGATTCTCCAATCTAAGAACATCCTTCTCTGCAAGATTAAGTGTATAGCCTAAAAATCCATTATAACTATCACCTTAGTAATTGACATACCACAAGAAGTGCTTGCACTCCTCTGAATATTTATAAGTTTTGTGAATAACGATATGGTGCAAGGACGGATTACAAGTGACAATTATATGCACATTAAGAATACAAGAGCACAAGTCTCATCATTTTATTCATATATAGAGATTTGAGATGCACCATATTAGTAATAACTAACATATAGTAACCCTTGTTTTCTCTGTAGTACATAGTAATTGATGTCATTGTTTCATGTGTTGTGTTGTCTTATGAAGTCAAGACATTATGACATGTATTTCAAAGGGAAATTGAGGTCACACACCCATAACGAGTACTCTAGGATGTGAATTAAGTGGAGTTGATGAACAATAGCATGGTACACAATGGCATTGAAAAGGTGAGTAGGAGTGAGAGAGTGAGAGAGAAGAGCACAAGCGGAAGCAAGAGTAATGGCTATGGAGTTTTGAACAAGACTAGTGTGTGGGAACTCTAGCAGTCATACTGTACGACTTGCCTTCCTATTATTATTCTATCATATTAAAGAATAAAGAATAAAGATAAGAGTACTAGGTAATCACCACCTATAGTGTACAAGTGTGTAGGCACTGAGTACAAGGTAAATGTAGGCAGCCAAGCATAGGCAGTCTTTAATCCCCAACAATCTCCAACTTAAAGGCAAATGTGTCAAGAGTGAGGAGAAAAGCACAATATGTACTTATGATGACAATTGAATAAGGAAATATATAATCTCATTTAATGCCCATTATCTTCGTAAGAAAGGCATAACATTCCACTAGGAGACTTTCAATAAGTAGATTAGTAGGATTTTCATTTGTAGAGATTTTGGCAAGCTCCATGTGCTTGTACTCAATAACCTCTTTGATGAAGTGATGACACCTCAATGTGCTTGGTCTTTGCTTGAAAGACAAGATTATATGTGAATTTGATGGTGCTCTCATTGAATCCAAATGCAAGGTAGAAGTTGTAGAAGCAATGCCAAGGTCTATAAATAGATTATCTAACCATATAGCCATGTTGTAAGACTTAGTGGATGCAATGTACTCAACCTCAGTAGTAGACAAAGCAATGTATTTTTACACCCTAGACATCTAAGAAATAGTACCACCAGCAAAGATTAAGAATAGCTAGAGGTATGCTTCCTATTTTTTGCATGTACATAATATGAGTTAGTATAGCCCATGACTTCAATATCCTACCTGCCATAGGAAAGGCACAATTTTGCATTGCCCTTAAGGTAGCTTATCATGCCCTTTGCAACATCCAAATGTTAGGAGCCAGGTCTACCCATGTAATCAATCACAACTCCCACTACAAATGCTATGTTAGTTCTACTGGCTATCATGGCATACATTAACTTACCCACTATATATGTATATTGAACCTTGGCCATCTCATCCTTCTCATCATCTGATTGGGGACAATTTGTTTGACCAATCTTAACATGAGAAGGTAACGACGTGTCAATAGGCTTAGAACCTACATATTGAATTCCTCAAGTATCCTATGGACGTAATCCAAGTAGAGGAGTCCTTTAGAGTGGTTGCACATAATACTCATACCAAGTATGTCAAGAATCGCATGGTGGGGGGACTTGCTTGAGTTGCTGCGCCAAACACGCACTGTATACACAAATGGAAGCTCACTCAAGAACAAAAGAAGAGAGATGGAGGCCAAAACATTTTCTTGATGATTTCTTCTTCTTCCACACACTATACAATGTACACAAAGTATAGATACGATACAACATAAAGGAAAGTGGCCTACTAAGTCAAACAGTGCATAACAGACTACATTAAGACTGGCACTATATCTTTGCCAATTGTAGGTAGGTGTAACAAACTAAATATAATAAGTGATAAGTCAGTGGCCATGTGATTATCATAATGACCACCAACATGCTAAGTGTAGACGTGCAGATCCATCTAGCCAGGCGGTCCATCATCAATGCGTGAACGTGTAGAGCTTGCCACTTGAACAAAGTATATGAGAAGCATCCCCCATGTTTTTCATCTTAATGATCCTCTTGAGTTGAGTCTTTAAATCATCCAACTCATCATGAGCACTCCTATAAATCACCATATAATTAATATAGAGTAGAAAAATGATAAGGTTATCATCACGGGACTTCTTGTGTAATGACATGGATCCATAGCATTGCACGAGTAACGATGTTAGTGCATAAATACATCAAACTTATGATACCATTGCCTAGGTACCTAATTAAGTCTATAGAGACTCTTCCTCTACTTGCACACTAGGTATTCCTTCCCCTTTTTCACAAAGTCCTTAGGCTACTATACATAGATATCTTCATGTAGGTCCCCATGTAGGAAGGCCATCTTGATATCCATATGATACAATTCTAGATCTAATTGTGCAAATCAAGGCTAAAACCAAATAAAGGGTAGTAATTTTGACCACAAGAGAGAAGATCTCATCAAAGTCAACTCCCTTTTTCTATTTACAACCCTTTGCAATCAAACATGCCTAATATACTAGCTTAAGGAGACTTGGGATGCTCTTCAACTTATACACCTACTTGCAGTGTAAAGCATGTTTTCCACTAGCCAAGAAAACTAAATCCCAAGTATGATTTTTCTACAATGAGTCAACTCAAATTGCATAGCCCTCTTCTAAGAAGAAATGTCACCTATGTGCGTATCCTTCTCATAAGTCAGGGGCTCATCAGGGTTTTTTACCATGATATAATGCATAGAGGGCTCATAATGATTAAGAGGATACGAGTCTCTAATAAAGCATCAAAAAACTGGCCACTAGGGCATCTATAGAAACTACATGTTGTCTAATAGGGGCTAGTTACATAGTAAGCAGGAGGCTCCCCTTGAAAAGATCATCTTGAGCACCTCAATCATCTACTCAAGTTTCTTATGCATCTTATCTTAATGAAACATAATATCATGGCTACATATAGCTTTTCAAGTCTATGGATCCCAAAGATGATAACCTATTTCACATTACCAATTCCAAGAAATGTGGACCCCAAAGACGATAACCCATCTCACTTGCATTACCATATCCAAGAAAGATGCATTTAATAGACTTTGAATCCAAATTGTTATGCTTGTCTTTGGGAATATGGAAGAATGCCCCATACCCAAAATTCTCAAGTGTACATATGAAGGAGTTTTGCTAAACCATACCTCCTCTACAACTCTACCACCAAGAATAGTGCATGAGGATTATTTAATCAAATAATTGCAATAGTAATAGCCTTAGCCAAAACATATGGGATAATCCTACATGAGTAAGTATACTATGGACTCTCTCTTATATGGTTATATTCATGTGCTATGTAGTAGATTTTGGGATGATCAACTAACAGTTAATGCCCCTCGATCATCACAAAATTACACGAGACATACTCACCCCCATTATCCAATCTTAGGCATTTCATCCTATACTGAGACTAGTTTTTAATCAAAGTAAAAAAGAATTGAAAGGTAGCTAATTCCTCTAACTTTCACTTTATGGGATAGCCCTAGACTCTATGTGCAAAGCCCTCAACAAATTTGGCAAAATGCTTAGCACCACCCAAAGACTAACATAGCTTGGGACCACAAATATCAGAATAAACAATAGCCAAGGGCTTAGCCATGTGCATAGAGCTAGAATTCTTATGAGCATTATGTATCTGCCTTCAATATACACAATGCTCACAAGAATTAAAAAATGAATATTCTAAGGGTGAGAGATACTGCAAATGAGTCTAAACTTTCATTCCTTTGACGGACATATGCCCAATGTGATGATACCATAGAGATACATGAGGAAGATTAGTGGTAGCTAATACATGATTAGTAGTCTTAGAAACAAGCAAAGTATAAAGACTATCAATTTTGATACCTGTACCAAAGATGAGATTGCTACAACTGAAACATGATAACCACCATCATCCAATTGTCCAATAGAGATAAGGTTTTTTGTCAAAGCTAGGATATTACATACAGCATGCAAAACAAAAGAAGCACATGTAAAAATTTGCAAATGAAGATCATTAATGTCAATAATGCCACATACATGATCATCTTCCAATCATATTAAACCAAAAATGGTATGGTAGGTATAAAACCAACTGTGATGTAGGATTGCAAAAAAAAAAAGCCTCAAATCAAGTAACCAACATTGAGAAAATGAGGATCTCGACCATCAATCAACTATGTGGCACCAACAAGTAAAGAAGCAGCCAATATATAATCATTTGAAATGTACTCCAATGCATTAATCTCCTCAATATTAATAGTGCATTTAGTGATGTGGTAATCATTTGATGATTTAGCATTATCTTACACTTTACCTTTGCCTTTTGTGGCCATATATGTCCCTATTGCTTGCAATAATAACATATAAGTGAAGATTTAAGACTACAAGCTTTACTATGAGTATGCCCAAGAGATCTAGACTTAGACCTATGTTGTTGTGGGTCTCTACCATAATGGTCATAACTGCCTCTAGCATTATTTCTACCTCTAACTATGAGAGCATGAGAGCCATGAGCTGCATTAACATTCTTCTTGTTAACCTCTTCAATGAGTAAATATTTCTCTCCATTTGAGAATTTAAAGCCATCCTTAGAAGTATTAGTGCTAATGGTAGTAGAAATGTATCCCATGACTTAGGAAGAGTGACAAGTTAAAACATAGATCTAATATTATAAAAAAAAAAACTTCTATGATGTAAGCTGGCTGTAAATAGAATCAAACTCATTCAAATGAGTATACATAGGAGTGCCTTCCTTCACATGAATGTTCACAAAATTCTTGAGCCAATACCACTTTGAAGCCCGACTTTACTTACATGACGGACTTCTATTGTTTTAGAAGTTGTAACTCACTTTGGCGACGATCTCTCACCTTGTCTCTCAACGCTCTACTCTAACTAACCATGCATCCTTCTCTCCAAACCAAGAAAGCAAAAACACAAGACTAGCTTTGAGGTGTAGTGAACTCACTAACTTACCTTTTAGCATTCTAGTCCAAAATCTTGAAGGCTTGAAGTTGGTTCCACGACCTAGGAAACACGATCCAATGCCGTCGCTTCTTCATATCCATAATCAAGCACACTAGATAGATTGATTTTTAGATTTTTATATTTTTAAAGTGCTAAATGGTTGATTTTAATGAATTTGTAGGTTTGATAAGTTTTAGAAGTGTTTTGTAGAGTTTTGAAATGGGTTGAGTATGTTTAAGAAGCTTATGCCGATTTTTTGGTTGAGTTATGATGTTCTGATTTGTTCTATTATGCTTAAATAATGATTATTGTGTACTATTTTTTATACTACTTGAGAGTTTGAGATTGTGAATGATTGGGTTTGAGCATGATTGACTACATTTTGAAATTTTTTTTATGAGTGTGAATGGTTTTGATTGAAGCTATGAGATTTTATGGTGTATTGTTGACTCTCTATGGTTTATTATTGAGCTTATGTATCTCTTCTAGTGGCTTTCGTTTGCTTCTATGGAATGAATATTTAACTCAATTTCTTTTTTCGATCTTTGAAATAGAAGATTATAAGATCAAAATTAGCTAGCTCGAATGAAGAAGTAGCTGATGAAAACTAAAGTAAGGAGTTGAAGGACAGTGAAAGTTGAAGTAAGGAGTTGAAGTGACAGTGACAACATTCTATGAAGAGTCATTGTAGTGGATTTGGTGCCTCTTTGGATGGGTCATTGTATTCTTGTGTATTATTGAGGAAGAGCATGTGTAAGAGAGATATTGTATGAGATAGCCACTTTTAATGAAAAAACATTGCATGTATGACAGAGATTGAGAGACAGAGACAAGATGTTGATGAATAATGAAGATTGTGTGTGATGAATTCCATTCACCATTCAATACTTCTTTGTGTATTTCATTCTTGTTTTATAGTTTCTATAAAGAATACGAAGAAACTGCTATGTTTCGTTGAAGATAGATCTGTGGGAGATTCATTCTATGATGTTGCATGAAGATTTGTTGTTCCTAGTGTTGTTTTATTTCTTTTGGTTTCTTGAAGAATGAAAAGCATGCTTGTTGATGCTACAAGAGAGACTTTTTTGTAGTATTTTTTCCATTTTTCTTGGTATTCTCTAGAGAGCTCCATGTTTTGGTGCACAACTAGGGAATAATTTCATAAACACAAGTACCTATAAGAGGTCGAAAATGAAAGGGACGATACTATTGAAGAGAAAGAAAAGCACGAAAGGTTGTAAGATTTCAACTACTATAAAATAATTACAATAATTCATAGGCAAATGCACTTTCTTCAAGAGATTCATTCTCCAATTATAAGAGCACAATGTTATCTTGATGTAAGCCTTGTATGATGGACTGTTTCCCCTATCTATATCAGCAATTGAGACTTGCATTTTGGTGTCAATCTATTTGGTATAAAATTGAAGAAGCAGAAACATAGAGAATCAACCTCAATGGAAGTTTGGCTTTTTGTGGGAGCTTTCGCTCAACCGCCAAGACCCATAGACCGCTTATTGTTTCAAGCGTTCCAAGCCGAGCACTAATGGCTACCTCTCACATAGCCGACATGCCATCCATATCTACGGGTATAGTGAGCTTACCTCCATGCCGATCGAGTTACCTCCTCTCCCGCGCACTCCGGTAGCTCCATGATCCAAGTGCAAGCTTCAAGCAAGCTCCATCCTCAAGCTCCATTGCCGCGAGCAAGACATGAGAAGAGAAGAGAAGAGAAGAAGAGAGGAGAAGATAGAGAGCTTCTCCTCCCCGGTCCCTCACCCTCACACACTCACTCCCTCACACTCTCACACTCCCTCACACTCTCACACTCCCTCTCTCAAGCACAAGCTCAAGCAAGCAAGAAGAAGAAGAAGAAGAGAGCCACTTTTGGCCACACACAAGAATGAGCTTCTCATTCACTTTTCAACTTTATATACAAAACCATAAATCCCTTTTGGGTGATCATCCCCTTATCCCATTTTTTACATGGCCGGCCGTGGCCTAGGCCCTTTTTTCCATTGTCCTCCTATCTTTGTAGCTTCCTTCATACCGCCCATCTACCTTTACATTTGAAAAAAATGGGAGAAGCCCATTTGTGGTGGAAGTAGTGGTATAGAGACTAGGGCATCTAAAAAACAATCATCACTTGGAAAAAGATAAAGGAAGCTATGTGAGAAAGATACCTCCCACGGGCCTATGACACCCTAAAAATCAATGAATTTTTCACCTTGAAGCAGTTAGGGATGAGCTTGGAAGCATACTATTCAAAAATTGTATCACTTCTAAATATGCAGATCCCATGGAAATTACATAGTAGGTATTTGAGTTTTGCCATGGTTTGAATGCTCTTTTGGATACATGCCTTGAGGCAATGCATTCATTTTATCTCTAAGATGAAGTAATTTGACCAATACCCATTACCCAAGAGTTGTAGTCAAAGCTTAAGAATGGCAAGTTCTAGGGTTAGAATTACCCTAACAAAGGTGGATCTTGAGGCTATGCTAAGAAATCCCAAGCACAACACTAAAATAGCTAGAGGAAGAAGGCCAAAACTAATGCAGTTAAAAAATTCATATGTATAAGGGATAACAAGGAAGCTCCTAAGTGTTTCCATTGCAACGAGCCATGCTGATTTAAGAGGTAGTGTCCGAATCCTGACCAATTTTTTTGCCAAGGATAGTATCATGGCCAAAATTGAGCAAGTGTGGCCAAAGGGAGAGCTACCAGTGTGACTGTTAAAGAAATAGAAGATGAAGACCCAACCCTACAAGCAAATATGGAGAGAGCAACAATACATGTTGCCCTCCATAAGAACTGAATTGCCAATTTTTGTTGATTTAGATGCCAGCATCCTACCACAGTAAAACGTTTAAGATTTTGATTGATTGTGAAAGCACCCACTTGTTCATCTCACCAAAGTGTACTAGATGGCTAGGAATAGACATTGTACCTACATCAAAGTTGCTCATTAACACCATATTAGAGAATTTGGGAATCTCCCAAATCCCACTTTCAAACAAGGGGTAGAGATTTGGCCATGTGGCTAAATCTTAACCTATGCTTCAAAGTGAGACTTTGAAAGACAACCTATATAGTAATTAGGGTAGTCCCACTTTCAAGTAAGGGGACAAGATTTGATCATGTGGCCAAATGTTAACTATATTACGAATTCCCAAATTATATGAGAAATTCCTAATATAGTGCTGATGGAATTGGTAAATGAAAAATAAATCATTTCTACTAAGTAAATTGGGAAAGTGGAATTTAACCTAGGAGGCAATCTTTCCAACACAGTGTTCAGAGTAATGAACTAAGGAGCCTATGAGTGTTTGCTGGGAATAGACTAGTTGATCCCCAATGATGCCCATATCTATTATGGGAAGCACCAAGTCACATTCCAAGATCAAAAGGGAAAACAAGTAACTACTCAAGGAGAAGTTGGGAAGCCAAAAGTCTAGCTAGCAAAAGCTTCTTTAGTGAAATGATTAAGACAAGGACTACATGTCTACTTAATCAAACTTAATAACATTGAACAAGATAGTGAGACTACACCTTATGGGTAGAGGGGTTGACGTATTGCACTCCCCCTCATTTCTCACTCTCTTTAAACCAAGTGCGACATAAGTCCACTTTGTTTTGGGTGATCTTGTGCAAAGTGGACACTCAAAGATCGATCCTAGTGTTTCTTTGGGTGATCTTAGTGGATGTAAGAACCCAGATTCATGAATCTAGTAGATTTGATGTAAAGAAGCTAATTCCCACAGGAAGCCATTAAATTGAAAATACAAGAAATAGACATAAAATGCCGAGAAAACATAGCCAAGGTGGCAAGGCATGAAATGATATTACCAATATTGGTTGAGAATCACATGATGAGTGGCTACAATAAGGTATGCACCCCAAGCTATGGTGGCCAAGAGTATTCACCCTCTTAGATGGTGGGAGGTTGAGACATCAAACATGTAATGTTTGTAAAATGAAAAAAAGATCCCACACATGTTACATCTCCCCCCTTTTATACTTAACCGTATCCTACTCTAGACTAAGGTAACTTATGCTTTATTACTAGCCATCCCGGCCTAAAAGAGCTTTGTCCTCCTCAAAGCTGAATTGGGAACAAATTACAAAGATGATTACAACGATGGCTTGAATAGTTTGGAGTCATGCTACAATAAAGCTCCATGTTGATGAAGATCAAAGAAATTGATGAAATGGGACCATATTAATGGAACATGCTAATGTAAACTATCCAAAACAGGATGTAGTACAAAATTGGCCATATTTGGGACTAGAAGTGGCTGATTTCCATGCGCAAGATATAGAAATGCAGAGGAAAACATTTAGCATCCAACCGTGCCTTCAAAATTGGATTTTGATACTGATGAGACAATTTACTTTCTCATAGAAATTTAATACAGCAAGTTGTTTACTGCCCTGTTTATGAATTGTCCTCTTGCTTAAGCCATGGAAATTGTTCCAAATATGATGCTTGTTGCCATGAAGACTCTTCAATAGGCAAACCCTTCCATTTGACAAGATCTTCTTGGGATCATAAATGATCAAACCATCATCATCCAAGGGAGGTAGTTCTTCAAGAACTTGAATTTTAGGACCCACATACTTTTTAAGCTGAGACATGTGAAAGACATTATGGATTCTTGTGTTTGAAGGTAAGTCTAGTTGATAAGCAAGATCCCCAACTTGCTTGACAATACGGTAAGGACCATAAAACCTATGAGCAAGTTTGTTGTGTCCTCCTTTAAGAGAAGCATAATGTGACTTGGGAACCTTAAAAAATACCCATTCATCTTCCTCAAACTCTACATGTCTTCTTTTCTCATCCGCATTAACCTTCATTGTCTCTTGAGCTTTATGAATGTTGTCATTGCATTGCTTCACAAGAGCCTCCATCTTTTTCAACTCCTCATGGGCTTGTGGATTTAAATCTTCATGAAATAAGGCGGAGGGTACTTGTACTTTGTAGCCATATAAAGCTTCAAAAGGAGACATTCCAATGCTCATATGATAAGTATTTTTATAACAAAACTCCATAAGACGGAGCCATTATATCTGATGCATTTTGTGTCTCATCGAAAAAGTGCATCAAATAAACTTCTAGCCATTTGTTAACTCTTTTGGTTTGCCCATCCACTTGTGGGTGATATGCGGTACTAGGAGTCAAAAGAGTCCCCATTAAAGAGAACAAACTCCTCCAAAAGTTGCCCATAAACTTAGTGTCACAATCAGACACAATCTTCATTGGCATACCATGAAGCTTGAAAATGCATTCCATGAATTGTTGAGCCACTTACTTTGCTGTAAATTGGACCTTAGTTGGGATGAAATGGGTTGATTTAGCCAATCAATCAACTACCACATAAATGCTATTCCACCCATGCTTAGTTGTAAATTGGACCTTAGTTGGGATGAAATGGGTTGATTTAGTCAATCAATCAACTACCACATAAATGCTATTCCACCCATACTTAGTTGTAAGCAATCCCACAATAAAATCCATAGAGATATCAATCCACTTGCCTTGAGGAATAGGGAGTGGCTGAAGTAAGCCGCTCGATAGAAGAGACGAGTCTTTATTTTGTTGACACTGAAGACATTGCATCACATAATCCTTGACATCTTGCCAAATGCCCTTCCAATAGAAGCTCTCATGGATGTTGTTAAATGTTTTGAACAGCCCATGATGGCCCACTAAAGGTGAAGAATGCATCTCATGCAAAATATGGTCATTGAAAGAGGATTGTGGTGTCAAGTAGACTCTACCATGATACCATAAAAGACCGTTGTGCCAATTGAAATTGGGATACTCTTCTCCTTTTCCTTGCTGAAATTCCTTCATCTTATTTGATGCTTGCTCATCAAGCAAATATTCTTCTTGGATGTCATGAATCCAATCCTTATGTACAATTGAAATTGAAGAAATAGAACATGTCCGCATATGTGATAAAGCATCCCCCACAACATTATCTTTTCCAGCCATGTATGATATTTTAAAATCATAGCTTTGAAGAGTAGCTAGCCACCTCCTTTGTTTAGGAGAAAAATTTGGTTGGAAAGGAAATATTTTAGCACACTGTGATCGCTCTTCACCTTGAAATGACTGCCATATATATAGTGATGCCACTTTTTGATAGCATGCAAAATTGCCAACATCTCTTGTTCATAGACATGTAGTTGACACTCCTTGTCATCAAGCTTGCAACTTCATAGGCTATAACTCCATGGTCTTGATACAAAACAGCCCCAACTCCTCTTCCACTAGCATCCGCGCATATAATGAATTTCTTAGAGAAATCTGGGCATACAAGAATAGGTGCTGAAACTAATAGAGATTTCAGCTCATTGAAGCTCTTGTCGGCTATGGAGTCCCAAAAGAAAGCTTCTTTCTTCACCCTATCGGTCAAAGAAACCACCACATGAGCATAATTTTTGATAAACCTCCTATAGAATGAAGAAAACCCAAGGAAACCCCTCAAGGAAGTAGAATTAGCAGGATGTAACATTTCCCCTCCCTCCCGCCGTATGACCTTCCCCCCCCTTAAAAGAATTTTTTTAATTGAAGAAAAAAAGAATAAATCCCCCCTACTCAAGAGTGGCAGATGGTGGGGGGGCTACCATGTGTCAACGGGGCAGGGGGGCTACCGTGTGTCATTGGAGGGAGGAGAGAGGGGGGACTTCCATTGACAACGTGGGAAGGAGGAGGGAGCTTTGGGATGATGTGGTCAAGAGGGGGGGGGGGGAGGTAATGAATACTCCCTCTTCCCCTCCCCAATTCTCTGCATGGTGGTGGCCATCCAATTGGCTGCCCTGTTGGGAGTAGGAGGGGGGGGCTCCATACCTTAGTAATCGCCCCCTCCCCCCCCGCCCATAAAAAGGGCTTAAGTGTGGAGAAGAGGAGGATTGGAGGTGGTGGCCCTACACGCTGTTTCACTGAAGAGAGAGAGAGAGAGAGAGAGGGGGGAAGGGATAGTAAGAGAAAAGAGGGAGAGTAAGAGAAAAGAGAGAGAGAGAGAGAGAGGGAAAGGAAGAGTAAGAGAAAAGGGAGAAAGAGAGAGAGAGAGAGAGAGAGAGAGAGAGAGAGAGAGAGAGAGAGAGAGAGAGAGAGAGAGAGAGAGAGAGAGAGAGAGAGAGAGAGAGAGAGAGAGAGAGAGAGAGAGAGAGAGAGAGAGAGAGAGAGAGAGAGAGAGGGAAATGTTTTTCCTCTTTGAAGGCTTCCGGGCTTGCCATCTTTCTTTTTCCACCTCTTAGAGAGGGTTCTCATGGATGAATCCCTTCCACAAGGAGTCGTCTCTCTCATAACCTAGGTGCATAGCTGCAAAGAAAAAGCCGAGTTATACGATGCCTCCCAAGCAAAGTAAGGTTCAATCGAGTGCAAATCCCACTTCAACCGATGGAGCCGTGGGTCAAGGAACTACGACGCTTGGTAACCAGGTGCGTCCCATAGATCCTACCTTGGTGGGAGCCTTAAGAGCTAGACTGACTTTATTGGGAAGAGAGAAGTATTCGGCAAAAGTCTTTGATAACTAACCATCCTTTTAGGTTGCATCATTCTATCATGTTGGAAATTGCGTTTTATTGCACTTTGGCATGTTTTGAATGAATAAATTGTAGAAAGATTTTGCATTCATGCACACTAAAAAAATCAAAGCCCTTATTGATTGTGTTCGTAGTGCTTTAGATTATGCACTAGCATTGGCATGCTTGAAGGTGCTGAAAAATGGGTTGTTGGGACACTTATGCATATTTGTCATTAAGCAGAAATTGTACTTTTTTGCATCATGAAATTGGTTAAACTGAAAAGGTGGGTAAAAGTTTGAATCAAGTCCATGAGAATCATGAGTGCTACAATACCGGGTTAAGTATGTTTAAGCCATTGCAACAATAAGCTGAGTTTTGGGATCCTATAATCCTTTAGAGAGATGTAGCTTACACGTGCATTAGGCCTAATGAATTCATGTTCCTTGTACAAAAGAAAAATACAAGCCTCTATTTATAATTTGCGTAAGTGCATTGAAAAGAAATTCCCAGGAGTAGAACTTCGCATTGCGTCATCATCCTAGGAAAGACTCGCATCTAGATTACGTGGTATCAGTGACGGTTTCAGTGGCATTGCTAGTGATTCATCTTAAAGATAGTTACAAGACATGCATATGAAGTGTTAACATTAGTTGCTCAGGTAGCTCAATGAGATAGTTCCTATATGGGGCTTAACCCGACTTATTTAGGATTAAAGATAATTGAGCCAATCCATTGTTACTTCATAAGCGGACCCTGAGACTAGCAAAACACTCACTAGTATCTATTCCAAATCTGGCCTTGATAAAGCTGAAACAACCTTGAAGATATCACCTTTAACCATGATGCAATCTGTCATTAATACAAGAGGTTTGAGTGTCATTTCTTCCAATGACAAGAACCTTGGATTAAAGACTAGCAAGCTAGGACAGCTACCATCCGATAAATTGCTTGCTCCTATCACGCATGAACGGGTTTGGAAAGAAGGTATTCTCTAACCCTCGGTGGATATTGGGAATCACCGCCAAGGCAAGAAGGACCAACACCAAGCATAAAAGATAGGGACCCCACATTAGCAGATGTCGCGAGCACTCGCCTACACCATTGTTTGTGCTTGTAAGTTTAGGAACACTACTTATAAAAGAGTGTATAACCCAAAATCATAAAAGAAATGGGAATAATAAATCAGGTTGAAATTTTGGAGGGTGCACCAAACCACCCCCAACTGGCCGCTAATCCTAGCCAAAGGGGTTCTAAATATCCATGACGGGAACATGGACCGAACCTGCCATGAGAGGTCTCTCTGCAGGTTGGTTTGAACATAGGAGGATGCTTGGATGCCAAGGGGGTCTAGCTATAAATTCCTTACCTCCGAGTCCTACTCAAATGATTAGCGTGACTCAAGATAGATTCTTGAGGGTCCTTGTTACTAGTGCAAGGCAGAAATAAAGTGCATCCTCATGGATTGAGGATATTATTCCTTTTGAACAAGACTTGTATCTTCGATAAAGTGCTATTATTAAGTTCATTTCGAAGGAACCTGTGTGAATTTGTTTTCATGTCAGTGCCATAAGATTACGTGAACGAACCCTGTCCTTTAAGAGGCTAATTAAGGAAGTTGCTTTTACATGTCACACCTCAAAGTGATAGGGCTAATTAGATAACTAAAGTATGCCTATTGAGGGGAGAGGGTGGGTGGAACCCCTAATGGGTCTGTCCTACGGTAGGGTGGTCCCAGAGAACTGGGAGGCTTCTCACAAGATTTTACCATCGTTCAGCCTTTGGGCAACGCGAGTTAATACTCGAATTCATACTGTTTTTGGGGACCTGAAGGGGATTATTCCCTATGGACAGAGAGGTGGAGTGTCGCATCCCTCTCATTCCTACTTCTCCTTGAACCTAGAGGGGTATGGACTTGCTTCGGATTGGGTAACTCTACATAGAGTAGAGTGACCAGGAAACCTTGACCACCAGGGATTCAAGAATCAGGTCAATCCTTGTGGGTTTTGCCGTGAACATTCCATTGCAAGGTGGACTTGGGAAAACCTAGGCGACAAACCACGTGACAGTCCATGGGAGTGCTGGGCGGCGATGCTTAGATTTGTTTCTCGATGGACTGTCAAAAATCATGCTTGGATAGGCACGTTACAGTTGGTATCAGAGCCATCCCACAACTAAAACAATTAGGGAAAAAATCGGGAAGAGTGAGGTGATGTGTTCATTAGAAAATGTTATTCTTTTTTACTCACTTGTGGATTGCTGCCACTTCTAGACTTACGAGGTGTGGAGCAGGTTCCTCGTATTCCATATCATGTTCAGGACAACTATGAACTCTTCAAGCTATCGCAGATGATTCAACATGATGGGGATCCTGGATCGGCTCTACAACCCCTCACCACTGTATGTGGAAAGGTGTTGGACTTGGAGTGTGGGATACTACTACATAGATGCCAACCGACTCGCCTATCTTCAAAACAATCTGAAGAGGTTAAAGTGATTGGAAGACTTGAAGATTATCAAGTTATTCATCTTCCATGAGGATCATGTCAACTTGACCCTATACATTGGACGTCAGCAAGTAGATCAAAACCGCTACATCTACAAAGAGGTGGTTAAAATTTTACCAACACACAGAATTAAAGTAATGGGGCGAAATGAATGTCATGGCTATCAAAAACACGGATTTCTTGAACTTCCAATGACTCATCACTTCCTGAGACTCCATTCCCCCAATCCATACTGCTATTTTGCCCTTGTAGTTGAATCCAATAGGGAATTATTAACCTAGCGTTAATGTAACTCCTGCAAGGAAAATCATCTCAGCTAAACCCTATCTATTCCCGAATAATTGTACTTGAGGCTTACACTTTCCTATGGTTAAATAACAATTTTATGTTCATTTGAATGGTTGCATAGTAGCAATGGAGAATATGTGTGCATTGATTTAAGTTGTATAGGGATGTGTAAATGCAATCCTAACACGGAAAGTTTAAATTGGTAACCAGATACAACCCAAAGTGCAGATCTAGAATCCTGTTTTTGCACTAAGCCCAGTAGAGGCACAAGAGAAGAAGTTTCTTCTCAAACCACCAAAATTTGTTTGAGAAGAAGTTTCTTCTCAAACAAATTAAACCACCATAATTTGACAGAAAATGAAAGATTGTTGAAGTTGATGCTGAAATATGGATTGAGTCCATGGAGGGCTATTTTAGTGGAGCCAGAACAGTACCTATGAACCAAGACATGATTGCCAAGCTCAAGCTCACCGACGAAGCTAGGCTGTGGAGGAATCAATGGCATAAAGACCAAGCAGTCATTGAAAGCACAATAACTTGGGAAAAACTAAAGGAAGCAGTGCAGGGAAGGTACATGCCCCCTACATACAGAACTCAGAAGATGAATGAGTTCTTCAAGTTGAAACACTTGGGCCTATCGATGGAGTTGTACTACTCAAAATTTGTTTCCTTGTTGAAATACGCCCCGACAATGAGTATCCCCCAACAAGTCTCGAGTTTTCTGATGGATTGAATCTTCCAATAAACACTTGGTTGGAATCAATGCATCCTTCGGACTTGCAAGATAAATTGATAAGAGCAAGACCTATTGTCCCCAGCCAAAGTCCAGACCTTGGGCTTATAGAGACCAGAATTCGGGGATGTTGAGAGCTCAAATTAAAAGGGCGCTAGGATAGGGTCAAGGCAAATGGAAGAAGCCAAGAGAAAATGCAATCAATGAATTTGTCCCCACTCAAAGAAGTGATTGAAGCCTACGTTGTTTCCACTGCAATGAACCTGGGCACTTCAAAAGGGAATGTCCCAAACTTGGCGGGGATCGCTGTCAAGGGAAATTCAGAGGCCAAGCCAGGGCTACCCATGGCCGCGGTCGTGCAACATTGGGAAGGGCAAAAACTTCCAATATTACCACTAAAGGATTAGATGAAGAAGAAGATCCGTGCATGGAAGCCCAGATTGAGAGGGCAACCGTTCATGTCGCTCTCCATAAGAAGGGGCCAAACCGTGAATTTTCGGTGATTCAAACACCATCAGACTACCAAAGTAAGGAATTCAAAACCCTGATTGACTATGGTAGCACTCATTCTTTCATATCACCAACCTGTGCAAGAAGGTTAGGGATAACCACTGTAGCTGTCCCCACTCTGCTTATCGAACTAGTAAATGGGCAAGAAATCACTTGCACTAGACAAACTGCTAAGGTGGAATTCCTACTTGAAAATGAGCCCACAACTGTTAAGTTTAGGGTGATGGATCTAGGTGTCCATGAATGTCTACTTGGGATGGATTGGCTAATCCCCAATGATGCTCACATTCATTGTGGACAAGGTCAAGTCTCCTTTTGGAATCCTAAGGGTGAGCTAGTTACAACACAAGGTGAAGGAGGTAAACCAAAGATCCAACTAGCTAAGGCAATGCGAATAGTTCAATGAATAAGGAAGGGATTACCCGTCTACGTGATCAAGCTAAACAAACCAGATCAGGCAGAGGACACCAATGAAGAACCATAATGACTAAAGGAATATGTGGATGTGTTCCCAGAAGAATTAATTGAAATACCACTGCTTGGGGAAATGGATCATGAGATTAAGCTAATCCCAAAAGCTTCTCTAGTTGCAAAAAGGGCCTACAAGATGTCCATTCCTGAAGCCATTGAGTTAAAGGAACAATTCAAATAGCTATTGGACCAAGGTTGCATATGCCCCAACATTTCTCCTTGAGGAGCTCCAGTCTTGTTCCAAAAGAAGGACGGTACACTTCGAATTTGCATCGATTGTAAAGGCCTAATCCAAGTAACCATCAAGAATAAATACCCCATTCCAAGGATATACAAGTTACTCAATCTATTGCAGGGAGCAAAAATCTTCTCCAAGATTGATTTGAGGTTAGGGTATTATCAGATCCACGTCAAGGATGAGGATATTCCAAAGATGGCATTCAATACTACATATGGTCATTTTGAATTCATAGTAATGTCTTTTGGATTGACTAATGCCCTTGCCACCTTTAATAGGCTAACTTAGGACATTTTTAGACCATACCTTGATGGTTTTGTACTCATCTTCTTTGATAACACTGTGGGCTATTCCAAGGAAGAGGTGGATCATGAATCCCAAGTTCGTATCATCCTTGAGACCATGAGGACTCATAAGCTCTATGCTAAGAAGAAAAAGTGTGCATTCCTCAAAAGGTAGATTGAATATCTTGGATTTATTGTGTCAAGTGAAGGGATCTCTGTAGACCCTACCAAGGTTAAGGATGTCCAAGGGTGGTCCCCCCACCGGCTACTATTAAAGAAGTGCATAGCTTTCTTGGATTAATAGGTTGGTACATGATCTTCATTAAGGACTATGCTTTAATCGCAACACCCCTCGCAAATTTGCTAAAAAAGCAAGTTGCCATAGTGTGGATGCCCTCTGAACAAGCAAGTTTTGATCAACTCAAGCATAGCTTGGTGACATCACCAAATTTGAAGCTCACTGACTTAAGAAAGGAATTTGAAGTTGTCACACAGGGTGACATCACCAATTCTGAAGCTCCTTGACTTAAGCAAGGAATTTGAAGTTGTCATGGATTCTAGGACACTTGCACTGGGTTGTGTACTAACGCAAGAAGGTCATCCCATAGCCTATTCCTCATGGAAGCTAAAAACCCATGAGAGGAATTATGCCACCCATGACCTGGAACTGCTAGTAGTGATCCACACCCTCAAAATTTGGTGACATTACTTTCTTGGTAACAAGTTTTCTTTGGTCATGGACCATAGGAGCCTTAAATGGATCTTCACCCAGACCGACCTCAACATGAGGCAACATCGTTGGATAGAAGTTCTGCAGGAGTATGATTTTGAGATCAGATATCGACTCGAAAAAGAGAATGTGGTTGGTGACGCCCTAAGTCGCAAGGCGTTCCTCAACTCGCTTATCAGGGAGGAACCCTCAATGGCCGAATCATTGGCAACTATGGTGTCAATGCCTAGCAACCTTATCCTTAAACTAGCCAAGGAAGAAGCTAGCCAGGATCTAGAATATCTGGAGATGATAAAGGGAATCTTGAAAAATGACCAAAACCTTAGATTCAAGGTCAAATATCAAGAATTCTCTGTCGAGCTTATCTATTTTAGGATAAGATTATGCATACCCTCGAGCAAGAAACTCAAACAAAGAATACTTTGGGAAGCACATGCCTCCCCCTTTTCAGGCCATCTCAAATATGCCAAGACCCTCAACACGGTCAGAAAGAGCTACCATTGGGGAAGGCTTAAGGGAGACGTGGTTAAATATATCACGGAATGTTTGTCTTGCCAACGTATCAAGGCAGAACATGTCAAGATGCCTGGGAAGCTGCAATCCCTCGACATCCCCCAAATGAAGTGGGAATTTATCAGCATGGGTTTTGTTGTGGGGTTACCCTCAGTGCAAGGGGGCTACAACTCAATTATGATTATATTAGACATGCTCACCAAGTTTGCACACCTCTTTCCAGTCAAGACAAATTATAAAGCTTCATATATTGCCAAAATATTCATCAAGGAGATATTCAGGCTTCATGGGTTGCCTAGAAGGATCGTTAGTGATAGCGACTCTCTCTTCACATCTCACTTCTAGAGAGGGATAATCGGGGCCATTGGGACTCAACTCTGTTTCAACATATCCTATCACCCTCAAACTGATAGCCAAATAGAGAGGGTCAATCAAGTCATTGAAGATATCCTTAGAGCTTATTGCTGTCGCGAACCCAAGAAATGGATTCAATATCTACCATTAGTAGAGTTCACCTATAATGCTTCCTACCAACAAAGCATTCAAATGACACCTTTTCAAGCAATGTATGGGTATGATTGCCATACCCCATTGAACTTTTCAGATCCTACTTTAAGGGTAGAAGCTTCTAAGGAAAATCTAAAGGAAATGGATGAGTAGGTTAAGGCCATTAGATAGGACATTAGAGTTGCCAAGGATAGGCAGAAAGCCTATGTAGATCTAAATAGACAAGAGTGACTCTTTAATGAGGGAGACATGGTTTTTATTCATGTATGGCACAAGAGGAGTTCCCTATCATTGGGGGAATTTAAAAAACTAAGTCCAAGGTATTGCGGACCCTACATGATCCTCAAATGCCTAGGGCCCAATGCCTACAAAATCCAACTCCTTGAGAACGTAAAGGTTCACACTGTATTTAATGTTAGCATACTAAAGAAATATGTATCCAATCTTAGCCATGTACTCGATGATCAACAAGTTGTAATGCCAAGCCAAGGAGTCCTTCAGCTCTGGATAGCTAGAATCCTAAACATTCGGGAAAAGATATTGAGGAGTAGAATCCTCAAGGAGTACCTCATCCAGTGGAGGGACTTCCCAGAAGAAGATGCCACATGGATGGACGAGAGTAATCTCAACCAAAAATACCCCCAAATCACCCCCAATTCCTTTCAAGATGAGGACATCTTGATTCCTTAAGGAGGGAAGAATGTAACATTTTCCTTCCCTCCCACCGTATGACCTTCTCCCCCCTTAAACAAAAAATTTTAATGGAAGAAAAAAAGAATAAACCCCCCTACTCATGCCGCCAACTAGTGGATGGTGGGGAGGGTTGCCTTGTGTCAACGCGGTAGGGGGGCTGTCGTGTGCCGTTGGAGGGAGGAGAGAGGGGGGGGGACTGCCATTGACAATGTGGGTAGGAGGAGGGAGATCAGGGATGATGTGGTTAGGAGGGGGGGTAAAAAATACTCCCTCTTCCCCTCCCCCATTCTCTGCATGGTGATGACCATCCAGCTAGCTGCCCTATTGGGAGTAGAGAGGGGGGGCTGCCATTGACGATGTGGGTAGGAGGAGGGAGATCCGGGATGACGTGGTTAGGAGGGGGGAGGTAAAAAATACTCCCTCTTCCCCTCCCCCATTCTCTGCATGGTGATGACCATCCAGCTGGCCGCCCTATTGGGAGTAGAGGGGGGGACCTCCATATCTTACTAATCCCCCCTCCAAACCCCCCCCCCCCCCCCCCCCCCCAAGAATCTATAAAAAGGGCTTAAGCTGGAGAAGAGGAGGATTGGAGGTGGTGGCCCTACACGTTGTTTGACTGGGGGAGAGAGAGAGAGAGAGAGAGAGAGAGAGAGAGAGAGAGAGAGAGAGAGAGAGAGAGAGAGAGAGAGAGAGAGAGAGAGAGAGAGAGAGAGAGAGAGAGAGAGAGAGAGAGAGAGAGAGAGAGAGAGAGGAAAGGGAGGGTAAGAGAAGAGAGAGAGAGAGAGAGAGGAAATTTTTTCCTCTTTAAAGGCTTCCAAGCTTGCCGTCTTTCTTTTTCCCCCTCTTAGAGAGGGTTCTCATGGATGAATCCCTTCCACGAGGAGTTGTCTCTCTCGTAACCTGGGTGTGTAGCCGCGAAGAAAAAGCTCAGTTATACGATGCCTCCCAAGAGAAGTAAGGTTTAATCGAGTGCAAATCCTACTTCAATCGATGGAGCCACGGGTCAAGGAACGACGAGGCTTGGTAACCAGGTGTGTCCCATAAATCCCACCTTGATGGGAGCCTTAAGAACCAAGTTGACTTCATTGGGAAGGGAGAAGTATTCGGCAAAAGTCTTTGATAACTAACCACCCTTTTAGGTTGCATCATTCTATCATGTTGGAAATTGTGTTTTATTGCACTTTGGCATGTTTTTAACAAATAAATTGCACAAAAGATTTTGCATTCATGCACACTAAAAAAATCAAAGACCTTATTGATTGCGTTTGTAGTGCTTTATATTGTGCACTAGCATTGGCATGCTTGAAGGTACTGAAAAATGGGTTGTTGGGATGCTTGTGCATATTCGTTATTAAGAGAAAATCATACTTTTTTTACATCGTGAAATTGGTTAAACTGAAAAGGTAGGGGTAAAAGATTGAATCAAGTCCATGAGAATTGTGAGTGCTACAATACTGGGTTAAGTATGTTCAGGTCATTGCAACAATAAGCCAAGTTTTGGGCTGCTATAATCCTTTAGAGAGATGTAGCTCGCACATGCATTAGGCTTGATGACTTTGTGTTCCTTGTAAAAAAGAAAAATACAAGCCTCTATTTATAATTTGCGTAAGTGCATTGAAAAGAAATTCCCAGGAGTAGAACTCCGGATTGCATCATCGTCCTAGGAAAGACTCGCATCTAGATTACATGGTATCACAGATGGTTTCAGTTGCATTTCTAGCGATTCATCTTAAAGATAGTTACAAGACATGCATATGAAGTGTTAACCTTAGTTGCTAAGGTAGCTCAATGAGATAATTCCTATATGGGGCTTAACTCGACTTATTTAGGATTAAAGGTGATTGAGCTAATCCATTGTTACTTCATAAGCAGACCCTGAGATAAGTAAAACACTCACTAGTCTCTATTCCAAATGGCCTCGATAAAGATGAAACAACCTTGAAGATATCACCTTTAACCATAGCTAGGACAACTACCATCTGAGAATTATCAGATATAGATTGCTCGCTCCTATCACACACGAGCGGGTTCGGAAAGAAGGTATTCCCTAACCCTCAGTGGATATTGGGAATCACCGCCAAGGCAAGAAGGACCAATGCCAAGCATCAAAGATAGGGACCCCACCTTAGCATACGCCTCGAATACTGGCCTGCACCATTGTTTGTGATTGTAAGTTTAGGAACGCCGCTTATAAAAGAGTGTATAACCCAAAATCATAAAAGAAATGGAAATAATGAATCACGTTGAACTTTTGGAGGGTGTTCCAAACCACCCCCAACTGGCTGCTACCCCTAGCCAAGGGGGTTCTAAATAGCCATGACAGGAAGATGGACCGAACCCACCATGAGAGGTCTCTCCGTGGGTTGGTTTGAATGTAGGAGGAGGCTTGGATACCAGGGGGGTCTAGCTATAAATTCCCTACCTTCGGGTCCTACTCAAACAATCAGCATGACTCGACATAGATTCTCGAGGGCCCTTGTTACTAGTGCAAGGTGGAACCTTGGAAGAAATAAAGTGCATCCTCACGGATTGTAGATATTATTCATTTTGAACAAGACTTGTATCTCCAATAAAGTGCTAATGTTAAGTTCATTTCCAAGGAACTTATGTGAATTTGTTTTCGTGTCAGTGCCATAAGATTACGTGAATGAACCCTGTCCTTTCCGAGGCTAATTAAGGAATCTAATTTTACATGTCACACCTAAAAGTGATAGGGATAATTAGATAACTAAAGTATGTCTATTGAGGGAAGCGAGTGGGTGGAACCCCCAACGGGTCTGTCCTACAGTAGAGTGGTCATAGAGAACTAGGAGGGTCTGTCCTACGATAGAGTGGTCATAGAGAACTAGGAGGCTTCTCACAAGATTTTATTGTCATTCGACCTTTGGGCAGCATGGGTTAATACCCGAATTAAACCATTTTTGGGGACCGGAAGGGGATTATGCCATATGGACAGAGAGGTGGAGTGACACATCCCTCTTGTTCCTACTTCTTCTTGAACCCAGAGGGGTATGGACTTGCTTTGGATTGGGTAACTCCGCATATAGTAGAGTGACTGGGAAACCTTGAACACTAGGGATTCAAGATTCAGGTCGATCCTAGTGGGTTCTACCATGAACATTCCGTTGCGAGGCAGACTCGGGAAAACCTAGGTGACAAACCCCGTGACATTTCATGGGAGTGTTGGGCGGTGACTGTTAGATTCGTTTCTCGATGGACTGCCAAAAATCGTGCTTGGACACATAGGAGGAGGCCACTCTTTAACATATTTCATCTTGTTAGGATTCACACAAATGCCCAAGTATTCCACTTTATCTTCCATGAAAGAACACTTTGACATTTTGGTAAAAAGTGTGTGTCTTCTTAATGTGTCAAAGATCTCTTGCACATACATCAAATGCACATCCTTGGATTTGCTACAAATGAGGATATCATCAAAGAATACAAGGATTGTTTTGAACAAGAAAGGCTGTAATATCTTATTCATGACTGCTTGAAAAGTAGTGGGCGCTTTTGAAATCCCAAATGACATGACCAAGAAGTGGTATAACCCTCTTTCAGTCCTAAAGGCTGTTTTATACTCATCCCCTTCCTTCATTCGAATTTGATGATAGCTCAAACGAAGATCAATCTTGGTGAAGACCTTTGCATCTTTGATCTCATCCAAGAGGTCATCAATGCAAGGAATCGAGTATCTATTCTTCATTGAAGGCTTGTTAGGCTCCCTATAATCAATGCACATGCGAAAAGATCCATCTTTCTTCTTTACCAAGAGCATAGGAGAGGCAAACAGAGATTGAATTGGCTGAATTAAACCCATTTGCAGCAACTCTTTAACTTGTCTTTCCACCTCTTCCCTTCCAAACTTTGACAAGTGATAGGGAGGTTTGTTGCTGGGTTTTGTGTTGGGCAACAAGTCAATAGGGTGATCTACCTCTTGCTTTGGAGGAAAAGATGATGGTTGTTGAAATAAATCTTTGTATTCCTCCAATAGCTCTTCCATTCTTGGATCCTTTTACTTTGAAGAAGATGATGGTTTATTTGGTGGCTGCTCTTCATCCACTTTCGCAAGTAAAAGAGTGAATATGCATGACCGTGTATTGATTTCTTTACGTATCTTCTTCTTAATTAGAGACGAGTTCCATTTGCTTTTGACCAATGCCCTTTAATATTATATGTTGTCCATTCCATTAAACTCCATCAGCATGTTTTTCAAGTCCAAAGAAAAATTTCCAATGGTTTTCAACCAATTGTAGCCGATGACAATATCTATGGGACCCATTTCCAAAGTGATAAAGTCCACTTCCATAGTATATGAAGGAGATAGAGTGATAGGAGTGTGTAGGCATACTTCATTACTTGATTTATAAGCTCCATTAGCCACTTGGATCTTCAACGGCACTTGCATTTTTTGAGGAAGCAATCTCAACCCATGCAAAGATTTGGTATTAATGAAGCTATGGGTGTTGCCCATATCAATCAAAAGGTGAGCCATTCTTTCATTGATCAACTCCTCAAGTCTAAGGGTGTTTTCTCCTTTACAACCGGTCCATGCATCATGAGAGATTGCACATAAAGAACCACCTGGATCAAAAGGAAAGCTGTCTACAATATTATAAAATTCATCATTATTTCCTTCATTCTCATCATGCATTTCTTCAACCATAGGATTCGCTTCCATATGAAATACATGTTGAGAAATAGACAAATGATGTATGCTCCAGGAAGAGCCATCTTCAACAAGTTCAAGAGCCTAAAAACTCATCTTGCAACTCTTAAGAAGAATATTGATGAAGATGAAGCAATAGCCATATTGCTTGCAAGTGTAATTAAGGATCCATATGAGAACGTTGTGTCCACCCTAAGTAACGTTCCTAGTCTCTCACTCAAAGATATTGAGCACTCACTACTTGATGGAGAAAGCAAATTTAAAAGCAAAGATGTAAAAGAGAGCAGCTCAAGGGAAAATCTCCTATACACCAAAGGAGCTACTGGACCCAAAGGAAAAGGTCGAGGATTCAACACCGACAACAGAAGTCGGATGCAATGTTATTATACTGACCATATTGCCAGTGAATGTTTTCAAAAGAAAAGAGCACAACATATGCAAAATGATCACCATCAAGGTCAATTCATGAATGAAGAAGAAGAAGAAGAAGAAGATACTTCTGCTACCATCAACAAATCTAATAGATTGTTTTAAGGAATGCATTCCCATAGTGGATTTGCTTTGTGAAAACCCTTGCCAAAGATGTAAAGTCTCAAGCTTTAACTTGACTAGGCTGCCTATGAGCTAGTCTCTTGGGCCATGTTATTTGTAGGAGGGAAAAAAGCCAGCAAGTGTAGGGACTTATCGTTTGAGGGGGGGTTTTGAGAAATAGACAAATGATGTATGCTCCAGGAAGAGTTGTCATGAATCCCATATGCACAATGAGGAGAGTGGAACAACCCAAATTCTATAAAGCATTGTACTTGACCATCACTTTCACATGGAATGAATATAATGTCATGATGCTTTGTACTTTCAGTTAAGTGTCTTGAATTTGTCAGTCCTACAGAAGATTGTGTTTATGAGTCCAAGCTACCATCTTGGAACCTAATTCACTTGTGCAACAGTTTGTTTCTACTTGTCTATGTCATTATGAGTTTGGTCCTCATCTTCCACCTGCCATAGCTTTTGTCATGCTCTAGATCCGCATCTTCTAACAATACATACCCCTCTTCACTTTTATCTTCATCTGGTTCATTGATGATGACAAAGTTAAGCTTGCTATTTTTGGATTTGTATTTCAGCCTATGGTCTTGTGTCCATTTTTCTCCATACTTGAAACATAACCCTTTGGCCCTCATGTCTCTTATTTATTCATTTGAAAGGACCTTGTTGTAGATGCTATTTTGAGATCCCTTTTGTGCATTTTCAGTCCTTGCAAAGTTTTGTTTTGCTTTAGCCATTGGCCTATAATGATTTCCTCCACTTGGTTTTGATCCATAAACCGTTGGATATGTAGGCAACTTGTTGTAATTACCGCTGTAAGTACTAGTTCCCTTGCCTTTTTGCCTATAAACATCCCTTTGCTGGTTGAAATGTGCTCCAACCCTTGAAGGCTGATTAGATAAAGAATACCCTGCACTTTTTGGTTGAACCCCCATTGAGTCTCTTCTATATTTTTTCCCGTACCCTTCGACATAAAAAATGGCTTCATAAATTGTCTTGGACTGCATTGCACCAACTTTTGAAGAGAGGGCTGAATCTAAACCAAAGATGTATTTGTTTAACTTGGCCAAATCATCAATCCCTTCAATATACATAGAAAGATTAAGGAACATATTAGAGTAATCATGAATGGACATGCCTCTTTGTTGAAGACCATACCATCTTCTTTGCAATCTTTCTTTCTCCATTAGAGAGATAAACACTTCCAACATTGCCTTCTTAAAAAGCAAAATTGTGACCAATTCTTTGCATATATCTCCACCATGTATGTGCATAGCCTTCAAGATGGAGTGCTAAAAAATAGATCTTGGCTTCATCATGGCGAGGGAAAAGTGTGAAGTATATCTCTAATTTTTTAACCCATTCTTCCCACTCTATTGGAGATGCATTATCCCCCTTGAAGTTGGAAATGGCAATCTTTTCTTTGTACTTCCTTTCATTATAGGTTGATTGGAAATTGTTGGAGTGCTGCCCAAGAGGTGATTGACTCCAAGAACCTTTATACATTGAATCTCTTCCAAAAGATTTTGGTCTAGAAGTATTACCACCATGATTCGGTTGTCCCAATTCAAAAGAATGATGTTGTCCATTTGTGGGCTGACCATGAAATGTCTTATCTTTGTTTGTGATATCATGAAATGACCTTTCATCAAATCTTCCACTCTTATCATGAAAGTTTGTTTCTTTTTGCTTAATGGTGGATTGAGAGGGAAAAGATTTATAGAAGGGGTCACATCTATGTAACTCTTCATTCTCTTCTTCTCTTAGGTCCTCCTCTTCTTCATAAGTAACCTCATGTCTTGAATTGAATTGAGGAAGGGCATGATGCTTTGATGACATTGGTGTGGCTGATAATGAGCACTCTTCAATGTTGATGGCTCTCCTTTCTCAAAGGCTGACATTATAGGTTGATCAATCCCTTTTCCTTTCATATTGAAGGACTGGGATGAAATATCTTCAATATGAGAAGTGGGTACACTGGGTGGGAAAGATGTCATTTGAGTCTTCAACTCCTTGATAGCTGTTACTGCATCTTCAAATCCACTCTTCATAAACTTGACCAGCCGTGCTAAAGTCCTTCATCCACTTTGTTGGATGTATTCTCAGCCTTTTCCAAGGATTTGGATAGTTGCTCATAATGATCATGCATCCCAATGTTTAGCATACGCATCTCTCTTGAAAGCATGGAATCGTCAAAAGGTTCATGAAACAAGGGATTTCCATCATTACCCACTCGTGCACTATAAGCATTACCAATGCTTACAACATCATCTTGTTGGTCATGATTGAGGGCTTCATTACTGTTGTTTTGATCATTGATATATTCTCTGATGTCTTCTTAAATGGCCTCTATGACTTGATCTTTTCTTTTGTTTTGGCCATTATGCATAGGTGTTGTCAGAGATGACTGTGAGAAAGAAAATTGTCAATATCTTAATATTACACCAATGCCAATGGTTTCTTAATCTAAAGGAAGCTTATGTAGTGGGGGTACTCTAGATTTAGGAAGGTCTCAGCTTACAATAGGATATATGGATGAAATAGACTCAAATAGTGCACCCCTATTAGCTTGTCTAGGTGCAATCCCACTAGACCCCCTGTCAAAAAAATTGCTATAACGTTTGCTCTTGGAGTTCGATTTTACGGATATTTTTTATTCAAATAAAAATTTGATATCCCCTCTTCAAATCAAGATATTAAGCTCCCAAATGAGATCATGATAAAAATTATTCTAATAGAAACTGTGAACCTGTCCTGTGAATCCTTGCAACCTGTAAACACCCTGTTAAGGCCCTGTTTCACCCTAAAATGGGTCCTGTAGTACTTGTAGACCCCCAAAACACTTAATAAATCTGGGATGGAATGTAGAGCACCTATAGGCATCCAGGAAACACCTGCAATTGATGGGTACCTATTGTAGGGCACCTGTATATCTGTTCAAGGATGTTACAAACTGCCATGTTTGGTATCACTAGTCTTCAAATCTTCATCCACTCTTTCCCAAGTGGTCTTCCATGGTCCACCACCTATGGTGAGGGATAAAGCAGTAGGACGTGCACCTAAATGAGCTCTGAAATTCCGTAAGGTGTGCAAAGTTCCTTCCAGGCCAGGTTGTGCACCCCTACGGAGTCTTAAATAGCAATGGAGGGTCACCTCTCTATTGTCTTAATATCTCGTTCGGCTTCGACATTTTTCCTTGGTCGGAATATACATGGCAAAGATAGTTTTCTATCAATCAATGCATGATATGCATGGCCGAATCAAAATCTTTCCATTTCATGATATGCAAGAACGGAAATAGAATATGACTGAAATTGAAATGGGGATAGGCAAGGAATACCCACAGCAAAGACTCATTGCTTTACAATTTTATTCCACTTACCATCAGGCAAAATTTTCAATCATGGCATTGAAACAAGAGGCAAACAATTCAATGACAAGGTTAAGGCAAAATGGATGAGAATTAGAGCATTGAGAGTGATTATTTCAGTGAATGAAAGTAATTAATCAATGATTAATCACTAAAGTAGCTCTATGGATTATTTATGGAATGCATTTTGATAAAATGATTGGAAATTCTTGATCATTTTAATCCCTCTTGCATCAATTGGATCAGCTCAACAATAGGATTCAAAAGGAGAGATTAAAATTTATTAGAAATACCTATTATGCTTGAGTGCGAAGAATGTGGTTGATGTAGATACCTCTCAACAAGATAGCTTGTATTTAGCTTCAATTTGATACAAGAAAGCCCCAACTTAAGCATGCTTCAAGTTGGAATAAATTCTCAGCATCATACTCTTCTCCTATGAACTCCATTATTGCCCCATGCTTCAAGAATGGTTGATGAAGGTATAATCTTCTTCTATTTGATGAAGAACTTGAAAGATGGTAGTGAACAACTCCAATGTAGACTAAAAACTCCAAATATTGGAAAGAGAATCAAGAATTTCATTGACATTGAAGATGCATGTTGTCCAAAGCTTCCATAGACAAATATATGCCCAAATATTCTTCAATGTTGCTTCAATGTTGTCAATGAATTGAAGCCAAGTGCATAAGCAAGGTCTAGGAGTGATTTGCCACCAATACTCCCTTCATTTGCTTCAGGAAATCAAGGATTCTTTGTTGCTATCCAAAACTGTCAATAACAAGGTTTCATGGGAGAGAGAAGAATCCAAAAATAGGAAGAAATATTGTCAAAGATTGAAGGAGACCACTTGCCAATGGTGCTTGAGTACTATTAAAGGTTTACTTGAGCTCCATTGCTCATTTTTGACACGTGACAGGCCTGAATATGCAGCAAGCGCAATTCACCCTGTTGCCTACTCCTGGATCTCAAGGCAATAGAATGAGGCATAATGTGCCAATCTATTATTCCATGGGAAGCTCAAGAGACGGAGAACAAGGCTATGAAGTCCATTGGTATGATAGTGATCACGGGCAAGAGATTTGATCAGCCTTTGGCCATGGAAAGGAAGAAACCCCTATTCTTGAAAAGTAACTCATTCCATTGGTGAACTAACCTTCATCAATGGAACTAACTCATTCCATTGGTGAACTAACCCTCATCAATGAACAGATGGATAATGGTGGGCTCCAATCAAATTTAGTAGGTCGTGGCTCAATTTTGGCCCAAAAATGAAGAGAGATGGACAAAACAAGAGTTACATGACTTAGCATGGGGCCAAAATTGATTCTTGAAGAAACCCCTATTATACCTTCATTAATGGAATGAGTTAGTTCTTGTTATACCTTCATTAATGGAAGAAACCCCTATTCTTGAGGTCTTCTCCTTTGGCCATGGATTCTTCATTTTTGGGCCAAAATTGAGCCACGACCTACTAAATTTGATTGGAGCCCACCATCATCCATTGGTTCATGCCAAGAACCTCCATCTTAGTCACGATTTGTGACAGATCTCCATGTTAGACCATGGTTATGGAAGAACTAACTCCTGTGAATTAATTTTAACTGTAGTTTTCACTCCCTAGTAACTGTAACTAAATCTAGTGCAGGAAAATGACTTTTGACAAGATTTAAACTAATGTTCTAATACCAATTAAAGAAGCTAATTCCCACATGAAGCCATTAAACTAAAAATAAAAGAAATAGACATAAAATGCCAAGAAACCAGAGCCAAGGTGGCTAGGCATGAAATGATATTACCAATATTGGTTGAGAATCAAATGATGAGTGGCTGCAGCAAGGTATGCACCCCAAGCTATGGTGGCCAAGAGTATTGACCCTCTTAGATGGTGGGAGGTTGAGACCTCAAACATGTAATTTTTGTAAAATGGCAAAAAGATCCCACACATGTTACATCTCCACCCTTTTATACTTAACCCCTAGCCTACTCTAGACTAAGGTGACTTATGCTTTATTACATTTGACTAGAAAATTTCCATCGTGATGTGGATTTGTGAAAACCTAAGTGATTAACCACATGTCATTCCAAGGAGTGCTAAAACCAACATAACTTAGAATTGCCTCTTGATGGGTCACCAAAATCATGCCCTAAAAGAAGCTTTAGGTGACACATCATGGAAGTATACTTCTACCTTAGCCTTTATTAGACTATGACTACACTAATACAGTGAAAAATACATGTGCATAATCCATGCAACAATTGTGGGTGTGACAAATACAACTACATGTAATAAATACAATGCGCATGTGTATTGTGAGCTTGACTCTCACAAAATAATATAATTATGATAATTTGATGTCCATGAAGTATAATAATAATACACAAGTGTTCAAAATAATATAATGAAGCTCCATAAGATAATAATCCTTCCAAAAGTAGTCTTTACACTTGCAGTTTGGCCTTCTAACTTAGCCTTCCCCAAATACAACTAACAATAGACATAGGAGTGCCTTCCTTCATATGAAGGTCCATAACCTTCTTGAGCTAGTGCCACCATAAATTTGGACTTTTCTTGCTTATCATAAAGATCACATATCTTTTCCCATAACTACCATGCACCGTGAGTAGTCTCATTGACATTAAAATATACTAGCCACACATAAATGGATGGAATGCATCCCATAGGCAAAGAGAAGGGATAGTATGCAAGCCAAAAAGCTATAAATTCATGTACTTGCTCAAGTCTAAATCAATCATCTTCTTGAATTCATTATGATTATGAATGACTCTCTCTTATATCCTCCATAATTTCTTTAGCTGGTATCAGAGCCTTATCCTTAAGGCTTGTGAGGTAGAGAGGCATCCATAGCTACGTTGCTTGGAGAAGCTTAAGAAAAAGAAAAATATGCTACCCAAAGAATCTCAAAGCTCAAGATTGAAGACTCTCCAATATATCAAGTACATTGGAAGAGGTTTTCCCAAGCAAGGTATAACTTTCATTGTGCTTGTTTTCTGGTTCACTTTGAAAGCTTCCTTCATCACAAGGAGGAAGAAGGGCAGCCATCGAAGCATTTTTAAAAGATTTATTTGTCAAATTGCTTGTGTTTCTTGCCAAGCAAGGGGTCAACTTAAATCCCCAGCGTAAGGAGGATTCTTAAGGGGCTTGCTTATCAACTAAGCAGAGGGCTTGCTTATTAGTCAAGTAGGGGACCTGCTCCGGAATAGAGCTAGAGAAAAAGATAAGCGAGAAAGTATGGTTCATGGAAGATTGGAGCTTCAAATTTGATCGAGATGCTTGTGAAAGACTGTTTATGAGTAAAACAACTATTGTGAGTGCATGCCGCTATCTTGTCGAAACCCATGCCATTTCTTCATGACACCGCCTTGTCCATGATAGCCTACTTATTGTCTTTCTTATCTTATTCAATAAGGTTTTAACCTCAATAAATTCTAAGGCCCTTTCACGCTAAAAAAACCTTGACCTAGTTCACTTAAAGCCAGGTTCACTTTGGTAATTTTAAGTAGTCACTTGCAAGGGTTGGTTATACGGCTTTCTATTCCAAGCTATCTTGAATTATGTGATTGTACTAGTTCATCAATTTTTATTCATGCACATCTAGCATTTTGAAGATCCCACGTGGTTGGAGGGGTTTTGGTCGAAAGGTCATATCCATTGGGGATCAAAGAGAGAGAGAAGGAAGTAGAGAATATGAGATAAAAGAGAAGAAAAAGAATAAACAAGAGGTACACAAGATAAAGATAAGGCTCAATAAATCAAAGCACAGTGTATTGATAGAACCTAAGAAGATAAAAAAAATCCTTATCTGGGACTACTTGGAAGCAATCTCTAAGCATTAGAATTCCTGGAGCTCCCTGGTAGACCAAAAACCTGCACCAAACACTAGCTTCTTCTCTACTACTTAGATGGCAAATTTGATGGTTCTATTGGCTTCGAAAGGGGGGTAAAACTCTAGGACACTTGATCAGAATTCTTCCAGATCACTCCTTCTTCTTCTCCTTGTTCAAAGTGTTGCTTGCTACATGTAAACTGCAATTGCATGCCGTGCGATTTTGGAAGCCCTTCTTTTTTGCATGATATCTCCCAAAACTAGTTGAAAAGCCACTTGCTTTTTGCATGTCACTCTACTCTAGAAGTTTTCTACATCTTTTTAGGATATTTACAAGAAATAATATCCAATTTATCAAAAATAGGCTAAACTTGTCTGAAATCCAGTATTTTGGAACTATCCATACTATGGACACTTGACACTAATGACTAATATGGCATTGACTCTATAGATCAATAAGAAAGCTAGGTGATGATGCACTCTAGGATTTTTCACACTATGTCCACATAGTGACATGACATTCACCCCCTTTGAACTTGCACATCCTTCGGTATGTGCCACTGATGCACCACTCGGGTCAAACACCCACAACATCAACTTGTTACTCATCATGCATGTAAGAAGGCATCCCCCTAGATCATTGATTAAAATGACTAACATTGGTACAACTCTTAAGCCACACCTAGTACCACCTCTAGGGTCGTAAGGCCTTGGGTGTGCATCATACACTAGAGGCTTTGGAACTTCCATATACGTGCTCAAGATACACCCATCAACAAATACATAGTAGCATGCATGCTCTTTGAGAATCCAATGTATGGAAATCTGCTTATATTGACAACTATGTACCACATCAAACATAAATTGAGTCTCACTTGTATCCAACACATTCTAACCATCATTGAAAATAGTGAAGCAGTCCATATCTTGAAGTATCTTTGAATTGCCTATCAAGGCCTCTAACAAAGCATCTGAAATGTTTTCCAGATGTGGAGCATCATACATAGGATCTCTATTTGCATAGCCTTTAGCTCATGAACTATCTCAGAAATGATAATTGTATCCTGCAAATCATGTGCATCCAACACTTCATCAATCTCCCTCTGAGTCCATGCATCAAGTAAAACATGAGCTTCATAAACCTCTTTAGATGCATTAAGAAAATCTATAGATTCAATGGCCGACTCTTCCACTACAGGATCTTCCAAGGCATCCATGGTTGTCTCAATATCAGATTGCAACTCATATTCCAATTGTTTGTCCTCTTGCTTGCTATCCTATTTTTGCTCCTATCCAACCTCTTCCATAACATGCTTAGGAGGTGGATGATTTGCAGATTTAGGCAGATCCACACTTATTCTTGTCACTCTCTTAGATATCCCTACATTATCTTCATCTCTCTTTTGTTTCTCTTCCACAAGTACATCCGTGTTTTGTCCTTTTGCTAAATATGCATCCACTGAATATGCATCTACCAATGATTCCTAACTAGTTATGTCACAAATGTCTTGCCTTGCATAAGACATTTCACTATTAGTAACTTTCCTCTTTTTAGCTACATGCAAAGCATGTGTCCATATTGTAGGCTTTGGACCTCATTTGGCTAGGCATTCTATCTTACTATAGACCAAAAGTAGAAGCATGTACAATTGCATAAGCATTTCGAACAGCCAAGTTGCATACCTCCCTTTCCAAAATTCAAAGCAAGAGGCAATCCTATTTCTTGTGCATGGATCTTGCCATCTTTCCAAAAGATGGGCCGTCATGCCAAGGCCTCCTGATAAGCAATACAATCCTTTCTTTCATGTTGCAAACTATCACACCACATACATATTTTCCTTGGTATAGCGGTTGCTACCGATCCCCTTTCCTCTTGTCCTTTCTCATCCAATGTTGTGACCTTCAACTAAATATTATGCATGCCTTTAATCAATTCATCTAATACATCTTCCTAATAGTGGGAACAATAGGTGCAGGCATAGGGTTAGCCACAGAAGTGGGTGGCTTTCTAGATACATGAGCTATTTTACCCATAACAATGGGCAAGCTAGATACATGCGATCTTTCTCTTCTTCTATGCTTTTTTACCAGTGGAGTAACAACTTCCTTAACATGCCTCGACTTTGTTTTAAGCCCTATCTCTGTAGTCTGATCCTCTAACAAATCATCAAGCTTCTCTTGAAGCTCAAGATCTTCTGCTTGTAGAAACAATTCAATTTTTTGACTTGCAAGAGCTTGTTGTTCTGCAAGATCTAATTGGACAAACTGACTTTCAAATTCTCTTAATAACTCTGTAGCCATATGACCCTTATTGGGTTGTAGAAACCACTCTTGAAAAGTCTTGTGGGTAATCAAATTGGTGTCTTCAATGTAAAATTCTTCTCTGAGTGTCTTCTTGAAAGCTACTTAGTCCAGCATCCTGCATGTATAATTTAGTAACTCGGGCTTTCAATTCATGTACAATGACTTGTACAAAATATTGGCTCCATGCAAGTTGAGCCAACCCAAAGAGCTTCATCTTTTGAGCATAGGTATTTAAATATGCAGATACATTCTTGCCATCAAATAACTTTATCTCACACTCTATTTCCAGCAAAGCATTTATCACAACAGCTTCAGTTTGAGCAAAAACCTGCGTCACCTATTGTTGTTGTTGTATCTACATAAGCATGTTAATATTCTCCACTAAATTGTTGTAAAACATCACTAGAAATTGTGCTTGATGGTTCTCCCATCTTGTATTTCCTTGTGATGACCTTTCACATTGGGTTCACCAATGTCGAATGGGTTTTAGTTGAAAGGTCATATCCATTTGGGGATCATAGAGAGAAGGAAGTAGAGAATAGGAGATAGAAGAGAAGAAAAAGAATAGACAAGAGGTACACAAGATAAAGACAAAGCTCAATGAATCAAAGCACTATGTATTGTTAGAACCTAAGAAGACAAACAAAATCCTTATCTGGGACTACTGAAAAGTAATCTCTAGGCATTAGATCTCCTGGAGCTCCCTGGTAGATAAAAAATATGCACCAAACACTAGCTTCTTCTCTGCTGCTCAAATGGAAAAGGTGATGGTTCCATTGGCTCTGAAAGGGGGGTAAAACCTCACAACACTTGCTTAGAATTCTCCCAGATCACTCCTTCTTCTCCCCGTTGAGACTGTTGTTTGCTGCCTGTAAACTGCAATCGCGTGCCACACCATTTTGGAAGCCCTTCTTTTTCACATGAGATCTCCCAAAACTAGCTGAAAAGTCACTTGCTTTTTGCATGTCACTCTATTTTAGAAGTTTTCTAAATATTTTTAGGATATTTACAAGAAATAATATCCAAAATATCAAAAATAGGCTAAACTTGTCCGAAAATCCCGTATTTTGGAACTATCCACACTATGGACATTGGCACTAATGATGACTAATGTGGCATTGACTTTGTAGATCAATAAGAAAGCCAGATGATGATGCACTCTAGGCTTTTTCACACTGTGTCCGCATAACGACACAATATCCACCTCCCCTGAACCTGCACATCCTCTAGTATGTGCCACCGATGTACCACCTAGCTCAAACACCCACAAGATCAACTTGTTTCTCATCATGCATATAAGAAGGCATCCCCTTGGATCATAGATCAAAATGACTAGCATTGGCACAACTCTTGAGCCACACCTACTACCCCGTCAATACGTTTAGATGATGAATGCATACATCATGTTTATGGTATTCCAAGTGCAAAATTTGCATTGGAGGAGCTCATCAAAGTTTTCAGCACTAAATATAAGCACTCCAAGGTGAAACTTCTAATCTAACTTTATAATTTGAAGTTCAACCCAAAAGAAGTTCTCATAAGTCACTTGAACAAGTATAAGGGTATTAAACAACAATTGGTTGTTCTAAAAAGAACACTTGATGAATATGAGGCCAACGCTATTTTATTTGCAAGCTATGATGTTGATGGTTATTAAATTTTAGTCAAAACATGGTCTATTTTGGAAGATTCAAAGCTACATAACATTGAAGCATGAGAGAGAGAGAGAGAGAGAGAGAGAGAGAGAGAGAGAGAGAGAGAGAGAGAGAGAGAGAGAGAGAGAGAGAGAGAGAGAGAGAGCACAAAAGTAAATCCACTGGGAGCACCTCAACCACTACTTTTGACAATGCCTTCATTACTACAAGAAACTCAAGGCTCAAATGCAATTGTTGTGGATTAACTAATCATGAAGTAAAGGATTTTAGAAACAAGGGTAAGCATCAATGCACAATCTATAGATGCTTTGGTCATTTTGAGACAGAGTGCTATTCCAACCAAGCAAACTATGCAAAGAAGTCACCTCAAAATCATAATGTATCTAAATCCAATGAATCCAATAATGTATCTCTATCCAATGGACATCTATTCTAAATACTACAATTGTAATGTATACTTTGGCACCAACGGTGTCGCCACAAGGGGACAACTTCCCAAATCAATCCAAAACTATTTGCTTATATCTTGATTATGTCACACCACATGCTTATGAGTATGATAGGGGATGGGGGGAGGGAGGAAATCTTACTTTGTAATCGCATCCCTAATGATAGTGGTGATTGGTAATGATCGACCACATATCAAGGGGGCATTTGTTAGCATATTTGATGCATATGGGAAATAGGTCTAAGAGATGTGGTTGGATAATGATGGATGAGGTGGCAATCAAAGAGGTCACATACAAATGGATGGAATGCATCCCATAGGCAAAGAGAAGGAAGAGCGTGCAAGTCAAAAATCTTTAAATTCATATATTTGCTCAAGTATAAATCAATCATCTTCTTGCATCCATTCTTATTTTATGAATGGCTCTCTCTCATATCCTCCATAATTTCTTCATTGTTAGGGAAGTCTGGATAGCAATTGGACTTATAATGCAACTAGTAGTGACTAAGAAAGAGCATACAACTCCAATGACCGAACAATGTTAGAGAACCAAAAGTGTTAAATACATAGATGCATCCTAAACCAAGAGTTAACCAAGTATATAAGCTAAATGTGCATAAGAGATCTCCAAGCAACAATGAAATCTATCAAGCTACATCAATGAGTTATCCCCAAGAATAAATACATCATCCCAACATTAAAACTTTAGTGAACAAGCATATGTCAAGCATAAATGTTCAAATGGATGTTGCCCCAAACAATGAACAAAAGGTTAGTCCAGAAATGATAGTGAATGGGTAATCATCTTTTCCTCGAATAGTGTCCAAGATAGAGATCAAAGTGTCAGTAAGTACTAAATGTTTGAGCAATGATTAGGAGGAGTGTTGAAAGCAAGTGGCTAATACAAACAATGCAGGACATGCCCCCACAAATGCACCGCAAATTGCAAGTTGTTGTCCTAGGGCTCTACCTATTGCTCATGACCTCAAAGTTCACTAAGAGTTGAACAAATATCCTCTTGGAGCTAAGGAAGAAGTTAGAGAAGGTAGGGAAATGATATTTACTTCAGTTGGTTGAAGATGTGAGCTATCATGGACTCATTCCCGAAATGAAGTGGAATGTCTAAGGCTCCTCAAATGCCCGCTTTGATACCCATTGAAATGATGAGTAGAGGTGAGTGAGAAAAGAGCACAAGTGGAAGCAAGAGCAATGGCTATGGATGTTTGAACTCAAGATAATACCGGTGTGTGGGAATCACAATGTTTGTCCCTTTATTATTCTATCATAGTAAAGAATAAAGAATAAATATAAAAGTGATGGGTGGCTGCCACTAGTAGTGTACATGTGTGTGGGCACTGAGTACAAGGTAAACATAGGTAGCTAGACACATACGGCCTTTAACCCTCAACTAGCATGTGGTCACAACATTATGGCCAAGGAGAAGACCTTGATACATGATACAAATGTGTTGATAATGTGGTGAGAAACCCTCGTATAATAGCATCTTACCATGATCACTAACCATACTAGTGTTACTATTGTGAAGAAGTACTTGAGGGCATGTTTGATAGTATATTTTCCAACTGATGGGCATCCTTTCCATTGTTGACATTGCCACCACAATTGTGGTCATCATTGTTACATACTGTTATACATGTTGTGTCACTCATAAGAGAGCCATTTGTGGAGTTTGCACTATTAACAAAATGAGCTCACTCTAGAAACCCATTGCTAGCTTAATGTTGAAGAGTATTTTAGGGGGGAGGTCACTCATGAATTTGTAAGTCTATCATGTGGATTCAATAGAAGGCATTTTAAATTCCCTTCTTTAGACCTTTTTTACATCCAACATAGGGTATCATTTAATGGTCATACCTAGAGGTTCAATAGGAAAGAGGTGTATTTTATTTGTGATAAAATGAATAGAAAAGGTGTTTTTAAATTATTCCTTGATCAAACTTAATAGTGAACCCTTCGAGCAAAGCTTGAATGCCAATAGCACTTCTAGGTAAACCACTGAAATTATTATGCTAACAATGGAAACTAAGAGAAATCTTTTTTTTTTTCGAAGAACCTTTGATTTTTGTCCCTATGATTCCACTATCATTGCCTTTCAATTGTAATCACCACTATCCCATCACCCAAAATAATATCCAATTATTGATGCAAGGGTAAAGAGGAGGAGGGGTGGACATTCTAGAGTTGTTTCTACTACTCCTTCCTCCTCCTTTGATGCATTTGAGATAGAAGACAAAATAATAGTAAAAAAAGGGCGAGGGAGGAGATTGAGAGTCATTTACAGAAAAGTGGGTAGATATTGCATCAAGCCCTTTCTTGATGACTCATCATGTGGTGCACAACCTTACTTGTTTAAGAAGCTCCCCTCTTTGAGTACATTGATCTTTAGTCACATGCTTCCCAAAACACACTCAAACATAAATAAATAAATAAATAAATATATAGAGAGAATAGAGTGAATCCCTTAGAAATATTTCTAGTAGAAATTTATAAAGAGCATTTCATATATTCAGAAAATGTAAACTTGCTAAGGTATCAAGTTAGGTGTTTGACTTGGTAGATTTAAAATTAATAGATCATATAGATTAAAATGGTGGGCCACATTTGAAGTTATTGAGGAAGTCATGTGAAACATGTACAAATAAGAAAGGGTTTCACATTTCGAAGGTTTCATGTTTAATACGAGGGTTAACCAAATAAATATACCACAATGCTTCCTAATATATAGATTATGTAAAGTACACCAAGTGAACTAAGCCTTATGTTCTTGATCTTCATGCTTAAATATGAATTGCTTTATGCCATAACTTGTTTTTAGCATGAAGAGATGCCTTCACTTAAGGAATGACATTCTTTCATTTTTGTGTAATAATCTAAATTGGGTTAATGTTTCATTTTTGTCTCTTATATTAAACATTCATGATCATAGAAGGCTAGGGTAAAAAATAAGAGACCCCCATGATTTTTAGTTTGTAGATAGAGTGGAAAAATGTTTGGTTGATCAAAGGTGAAGAGCTTAGAAAATTGGGCAAATGTTGTGAGAAAATGTGATTTTAGAGTAGTTTTTGGGCAAATTTCATGTCAAAATATATAAAATTTTGGATGTGCATGGTACTTTTTGAGTTTTCAAGTCCAAAATTTTAGCTTGGTGATGAAGTAAACGTCCAAAAAATAGCATTTGGGCTAAAATTCGCCCCTAATTTTTACCCTGTAGAAGGCCATTCCTTTTTATTGAATGTGGTTGTTAGCCACAACATTGTAAATGAGTATTTGAATAACAATTGTGAAGAATCACCAGGAGCTTATAAATGCAAGTATTATGTATATTATGCACAACTAATTAAGTAATTTTGAGAATCATGGATGATGCAATAACAGAATCAAATCACACCACTAATATACTCAAGTTACATTAAGGACTACGGAATGATGACTTGGTAGAATTAAAGTAGAATAAGATGATAGATGAGACATGAAAGAAAACTTTAGTTCTTTAATTCAATATGGAAAACTGCCCTCATTATTTAATTATATGATAGTAACATGGCATGAACCACAATAGCATTGTAGATTTATGGGTGCATTCTTGTGAACTTCTTTACTTTTCATTAAAAATTGTACAACTCATTAATAAAAGAATCAAGGGCATCTAAAGTGGGCTTTCATGACATGACAACTTAAAATTTGCACTTATAAGAAAAGTTCAATGAATCACAAACCTACTCTCTTAGGAGTACTTCAAAAATTTATGGTTGAAGCACTATGCGTATCAATACTTGTGAATGTCAATGTCATAGGTGGTAGTTTGTGAAGTTGATTGGATTGCATTATAACTATAAAGACAATACTTGTGAATGTCAATGTCATAGGTGGTAGTTTGTGAAGTTGATTGGATTGCATTATAACTATAAAGAAAGAGTTGATCTCCAAGTAATGGTGAAGTCCTAAATTAATAATAAGATATGAAGTGCAAATGGAGTTTCAATGTGTAGATTTTGTCCTACTTGGAGATAGATTGCTGCAATCACAAAATAGGGCTACACATAAAGTTTGGAATCAGAATCATGGGTGGATGTGCCCTTGCAATGACATGATGGATAAGTCCAACTCTTAGCTCGTGAATCGAGTCACTTTTCTAGGAAAATTTGATTAAAAAGTCTCGTTAGACATGAAGTAGGACGAAAATGTAAGTGGGTTATGATTTAGAAAGAGAACTTTGGAATCTCAAAGCATAGATACATTCTTTTGGTTAACTTTTGACACATTGTTTAGAAAAAAAATGTCTTAGGCTTAGAATATGATGGAGGTCCTCAATATGAGCTAAAATTTATTATTTGGGAAGAAAAAAATGTATATAATGTCTTGTTGGTATAGTATTCACATAAAATTTTTGCAAGAATCGACACCAAAACTTCCCATCATAGGATGTGTTGAAAGTTTTTGGGATAACAAAACCTTGTGCCATAGGTTTACATCTTACAAGGTTAGTAGAAATTGAACAAGAGAGGAGTCTTTGAAAACGTTGTGTTTGACAAATCGAGGAGGGATTTTAGGTGAGTTAGGAATCGAAAAGTCAAAGTGTAAGAGGGCATGCTTGTAGCTAGGAAGGGGAGGGATGGAAAAGAGGAGTGACATAGTTTGTGTTTTATGAAACAACGAAAGCTATGATGCTTTGGTAATAGAGACATCACCAAAAAGTCATTCTACTAGGTAGGCCTAACTGTATAAGCAGGACATACAATTCGAGTGCTCTACTCTAAGTCATTGTACTAGGGAGGGGTAGTTGCATAGGCAAGACGACAATTACAAGGTTCTGGGTTATTTGACTAGGTAGATTAGGTGGGTAAAGGCAAGACAAAAGCACTGTGTATAGGCAAGACAAGAGTTACAAATGGAGGATGTGTGAAAGGTCAAGGTGGAGGTTGTGTGAAAGGGGTTCGAGGAGGTGAGGTGCACACAGCTAAAGGGGATTGGGACATTAGAAAGGGCAAGGAAAGGTGGAGGGGGAAGGAGTCGTTGTTTTACTTGGCGCATGTTCCTGGAAGGGCGCAACGGTTTTGACATTACAAGGATGGGTTGGGGGGCTTGGGGAGCGCAACTGGGCTTTTCTCTCTTCTTTTTCTTTTTTGGGTGCCGCGTAGAATCCGTCTTTGGGGGAACGCGGCTGGCTGGCGACGGGATTAAAAGCCACAGCACAAGCGCAACCTCATCATTCATTCATTCAATCGGAACTCCATCGAAAAATATCTCTCTCACACACACACACAGGCACAGAGAGAGAGAGAGTGAGTCTCTTCTTCTCAGGGCTCCTCACGTACTCTCTCTCTCGTCTCTTGTCCTTCTGAGGGCAGCTCCTCCCACAGGCACTGCATATTGCTGCTGCAGCTGCTGCTTCGTCTCCTTCTTCTTCGTGGACTGTGCTTGATCATCGAGGCGGCCGAGGCGAGAGAGAGAGAGAGAGAGAGAGAGAGAGAGAGAGAGAGATCAGCGGGACTGCCCGAGAGAGAGAGAGAGAGAGAGAGAGAGAGAGAGAGAGAGAGAGAGATATCAGCGGGACTGCCCGAGAGAGAGAGAGAGAGCATCTCTGATCATCTGTGGCTGATGGGCAACCATCTGTCGTGCGTCTCCGCTTCCTCCAGCTCCTACGACCATGCCGACGCTGCCCCCTGCACTACTCCTTCCGTTAAGAATCCGGTGATGTCCAAGGTGCTGCAGCCCGAGAGCGGGCTCGTCCTGGAGTTATACGAGCCCACGTCTGCAGCGGAGCTGATGCTGGAATACGGCCCTGGACACGTGGTCTGCGACTTCACCAGCCACGTGGCGGCGCTCTCAAGCTATCATCATCATAATCATGCGGCCAATGGCGACGATGATGATCATGGTCATCATCAGACACGGGATCAATTCCAGCAGCTGCAGCATCAGTACCTGCACGCCCGCCTGAGCCCCCTCTCGGCCGACCACCAGCTGGCCCTGGGCCACTGCTACCTTCTCATCCCCATCGCCAGGCTCTCCTCCCGCCTCTCCTTCCACGACCTCGCCGCTTACGCCCATGCCCTCTTTCCTTCTCTCTCTTCTTCTTCTTCTCCCCTCAAACACACCCACATATATGCCACTGCCCCCAAGCTGCCGGCCAAACCTTCCACCTCCCTCAGCCGAGTCGCCCCCCTCTCCTCCCCAATCATCTTCACTCGGAGCCCTTCCCTTAACATCGACCCCTCTTGCCAATATCACTCCTTCTCCATCGCTCCCCCTACCCCTTCTTCTTCGGTCGCTCTTCAGCTGCAGCAAGGCATGATCTGCAGAACCAAGTCTTGGAGCCCAAAGCTAGAGACCATCACGGAAATGCCTACCGTCTTCTAACAGCTGCAAACAATTGCAAAGAAAATCATCAACCCCCCGAAATCATGGTTTGCCACCATTACCAAGCTAGCTGGAACAACCATGGCTGTCTAAGCGAGGAACCTTGGACGTTCTCCACCATTTCCAAGCAAGCCTTGACCCTGGTTTTCCAAGCAAGGATTAATCTTGCGTCTCCGTCGACATTGCCAATTGGGCTACATCGACTCTGGTTTTCCAAGCAATGAACCTTGGTTCTCCACCATCTCCAAGCTAGGGACCATCGTTTTCCAAGCAAGGAACCTTGTGTTCTTCATCACTACCAAGCTTAGAACATGGCCTGCACTCGGCCACGACTAGTGTGCTTTGTGCTTTCTTAAAGACTGCAAGCGGCATCAAAGCACATTATCACACAAATCTGCAATAGTTGTTGCGCTTTCTCGATGGACATCCCAACATCAATTTTTTCAATTAGCGTGCCTTCTTAAACACTTAGAGCACTCTAATCACATTGGTTTTCTCTTCAGAAAAGTTTATTGATGATAATCAATTCAATGAATGAAATTCTTTCAATGCCAAACAACGCAAAATCATTTGTAGTTACTCATTTATGGTTGGGCATATGCTCTATCACAACCTTGCAACAACCTCAATCAAGTTCCCTAATGCTCCACATTACTCTTTCTTGGGTTTTGCATTTTCAACTTTGATAGTACACATAATAATTTTGAACTCATGCACACCTCTACTCTCTAAAATATGTTTATTAAATTGCAAGAGGGCATGGAAACTCACATGGTACTATCTAGTTTGTGAATTGTATTGGTCGTGCTTGAAAGAAGAGATTTGCAATGTACGTAGGGTGGGTTAACATGGTGAGTCACCCTTAAAACCAATCCATGCCTACTTTACTAGGCCCACATGTTCTACAAGTATATACCCTTATAGGCCGACCTTACATAGGTCGGCATACTCACAAGGTCTTGCTAGTTTACGACAATTCATTTATATATGATGGATTTAATATTAGAATATTGACGTGAGGTAGTTTTCATCAACAAGTGGTTGCCCACATGTGGATCTAATTAGAATATTCATTGTATAATAGACATGTTAAATAATGGTTGCCAACAATGCTCAGGGTCTACTTTTTATTTTTATTATTCACTTTTCTGCTAGACAAACTAATTTTATTGCCTTGTGTTTGCATGTTTCATTGTGATTCACCTAATATTCCAAGTAATTGGGTAGTGCTTACAATGAGATTTATATTAACTTATAGAGTTATAATGCTAATTGGTGGTTGTTGTTATGATGCAAGCAAGCCATTCATCTCAAACTAGCTTGTCCTATCTATTCATGGTTCTTTCAAACCTGTGCTTTCTTGCATCTTTTAGTCTAGCTTGCATTCTCTCATATATTTTCACTCTCATGATCGCAAAGTTGTTGTATATGCTTGCCTTGATCATGACCTCATATCACAATTCAAGATGACTAAGCCTCATCATTAATGCACCACTCTACGTGGAGTTGGGTTGGGAACATCTAAAATATGGCTTGCTTCCCACTGGGACTTGATTTGCAAAGTCCTTTGCATGCAATGTGAATCAATTTCATTAAACTCAACATTCTTCATGCCTAATTGAAGAAAAGACTCAAGATTATGCAAATCTATATTTTGTATCTACAATCTTCTATAATCAATCATCTATATCTATAACTCGATCTATAATCAATCACCTATATCTATAATCTATAATCTCCTATAATCTATCCTATATATTAAGGGGAGTTCCGAGGGGTGTACCATGTGGTGTGCATGGAGCCCCTCTTGCATTGCCCCTCAACACTACCATATTGTACATGCTCGCACTTGCATGTGCAAGCATCATGACCCTCTTGGTCAACAAAACCCTCCCTTCCCCTTAGGACCCGACTTCTATGCGCTGCCAATAGAAAAACACAAACTCCCCCACCCTCACTTCCCACATTAATGTCTATTGATTGGATTGCCTATATAGTACACACGTATATTTCTTCAAAATATTGCACTTTAACATGTTTTTTAATGTTTCGAACATCCCTCCTTTACTCTTGAAAGATGCACATAAGACATACTCTCTTTGTTTAGATATTCTAAATTAATTTCTCATATGTTACTTTTTTGTATTGTAACTTATCAATATTCATGAAACATTTAGTTAAATAGCACATAATAAATATAATGTGTTTCTATAGCTTTAGTTTGTACATGGAATGCTATATGACTAATATCCTTAACATTGCCCTCTCAACTACACACACAATCTCTCTCTCTCTCTCTCTCTCTCTCTCTCTCTCTAGGCTCGCCTAGAGAGAGAGAGAGAGTGTGTGTGTAGTTGAGAGGGCAATCTCAGAGATTGTGTGTGTAGTTGAGAGGGCAATCTCTCTCTCTCTTGTGTGTGTAGTTGAGAGGGCAATCTCTCTCTCTCTCTCTCTCTCTCTCTCTCTCTCTCTCTCTAGGCGAGCCTAGAGAGAGAGAGAGAGAGAGAGAGAGAGAGAGAGAGAGAGAGAGAGAGAGAGAGAGAGAGAGAGAGAGAGAGAGAGCACATCTTAGATTATGCTCAAATTGTGAGCATGTATCAAGGTACATTGAAAATAATCTTAATAAGAAAACATCTAATTCCATGAATATCAAACTAGAAAAACTCACACACCCACCCTTCCAACTTTGTGGAATATAGTAAATATCATACTCTTTTTTTGGTATGAGAGATATATGATATATCAGTCTATTGTATAATATGTGTGTGTGTGTGTATGTATGCATGCATGCATGTATGTATGTATGTATGTATGTCACACACACACACACACAAAACATAAATAATGTATGTACGATATACTGTGTGTGCGCATAATATATATGAGAGAGAGAGAGAGAGAGAGAGAGAGAGAGAGAGAGAGAGAGAGAGAGAGAGAGAGAGAGAGAGAGAGAGAGAGAGAATATAAAAAATTTGAAGACATAATAAAAGATGTTTAAAGCACTAGACTAAAAGAAGCGTGCAGTATTGGCCTAAAACTCGTGTGACACACCAAGAGCATATAAAGAAATTCTCAGCTCACAAAAAAGCTTTGGGATCTCTTACAATTGGTTTCTCTTTGACTCAAGAACCTATGAACCCTCTTTCGATTTGAAAAATGCCTTTGAATATCGATGTGAAGCATCGAAGAATACCATTTCTTTGAGAATAGGAGTGTGAAGCATCAAGATGTAAAGTGTTGAGAGAATCTAGGCATGGAGTTCCTAGTCTATAATCTATAATATATAATCTTTGAGGGGGTTGCCACATGGGAGCCATTTGAGGCTGTTAGGGTGTGTCTTGTGGCTACCCCCATAAAACTTTCAATATCAATGATAAAGAGGATGTACATAATCCATCCTCTAGATGCTGCCAATGCAATCACTATTCTCACGGTTGCCATTTTAGCAACAGGTTTGAATGTCTCCTCATAATCAAGACCACATTGTTGTGCATACCCTTTTACCACAAGTCTTGCCTTGTATCTTTCCAATGTACCATCTAATTTGCACATCACTTTGTATACCCATTTGCAACCAATAGCCATTTTTCCTTCACGAAAATCAACCAAATCCTAAGTGTCATTTTCAGCCAATGCTGAATATTCCTCATCCATTGCCTTACACCAATGATCATCCAAAATAGCTTCAGAAAACTTTGTGGGTTCCTTGAAGCTAGTGACTTTTTCCATATATGCATAGTGCCTCATTGTATAACCATTGTATGTAAGCCTATCCACAAGCTTCCTGACTCTTTCTGATCTCCTCAACTGAGATGCAGTATGAGGCTCTTCTCTCTCATGAGGTGGTATGTATCTATGTTTCACACTAGGAGTGTTTCACACTAGGAGTCACAACTGATGGAATACCAAACTCACTATCCAAGTTGTCAGTGCCATGTGAATCATAACCACAGGTGAGTGGCCCTATAACATCATCAAGTTTGCCTTTGCCTTTATCCACATTTCTCTCCCTCACTAACATGCCCGTGTCAATGGACAAAGATACTGAAGTCCTCAATCTACCTGTCCAAGGACTATGATGTAATAGCATCATTAGAAGGCCCAAAGATTTTTGTACTTTCATTTGTACCTCCATGTTCATAAGTCTCCTGATAACCATCATCATCATTCAGCAAGGTGATCTTCTTCTCATGATTTCAAGTCATCAAATACCACATCTCTTGAGACCAATGTCTCATGAGTAGAAGGATTGTATCATTTGTATGCTTTCCTATCTTGTGCATACTCAATAAAGATGGACTTTCTACTTTTGGATCAAGCTCTTCCTCTTTTCATTTGGAACATGTACATATGTCAAGCATCCAAAAACCTTAAGATGGCTAATGTCCAGCTTTATCCCATAAAGCATCTCATGAGTCACCTCATGTATACTTGTTGTTGGTGTACGATTCATGACATACACTGCAGTCATTATAGCCTCTAACCAATATGCATTTGGTAGGCTTTTCTCATTCAACATGGCTCTAGCTGATTCCATGATCGCCCTGTTTTTCCTTTCTTCCACACCATTTTTTTGTGGTATGTACCTGCATGTCAATTGCCTTTTAATCCCATGGCTTGCCAAGAAGTGATCAAAGTCTTTAGAAACATATTCTCCACCACTATCAGATCTCAAGCATAAGATGTAGCAAGCCAATTCTTTCTCCACATGTCTCTTGAAGTCCCCCAAGAGATGCATATAGTGAGGGTCCCCATAGATTAGAATGTACAAAAAGTAATGGTCTAGTAGTAATGCTTACATGCCTCATAAATGGAACCCTTGATTGCTTCCCAAATTGACAGGACTGACATACATGTCCCAACTCCACATGCTGAACTTAGGGAGTCCAAGTACAACTTGCTTATGCTGCATATTCTTCAGCTTTTGAACATTTACATGACCAATCCTTTTATGCCATATCTCAATGTCCCTTATTGCAGTATTGTCATGTGAGTACATAGCATCATTCAATGCTGAAATTTTCGTATCTAATGTAAACATCCTACCATTTATTTTGCCTTTAGCAATGAGTTTGCATCCTTGACCATACTCTTCAATGTAGCATCCATCTCTATTGAATCGAACTTGTAGATTCTACTCAGCCATTTGTCCCACAGAAAGCAAGTTTTTGGTTATGGAGGGTATATGTAACACATCATAGAGACTCTTTTTTCTATCACCATGCATCACTAAGGGAAACTTACCTATATGCATAATGTCATGCTGTGTATCATCCCCTGTGCAAGCATATCCATGAGCACCTTCTACCAAAGTGTTGAACCACTCTCCATGTGGAGTCATGTGGTTAGATGCCCCTGAGTCTTTATACCATACATCATCTACTTTGCCTTGTGTAGGCAACCCTTTCGTCACATGTTGCATAGCAAACAACCTGTCATCCTCTTGCATACCACTAGAAGAAGCATAATTACCATGTTTCTTCCCTCTTGATCTTTGATCATTCTGCTTCTTGTAGCAATCCTTAGCTACATGCCTATATTTGCCACAATAATGAAAATCCTTATTTGCATTTGATTGTTGTCCATGACTCATTTGAGGCTGCTACCAAGTGCCTCTTCCTCTAGCTGAATAACCCCCTTTTCCATGCGCATTTGAGGCACCTCTATTTGCTTAAGGTTGCCTATTTTGCCATCCAATAGCTTGTTGTCCACGGGCTGCATATGCATCTCCAGCACCTCTTCCTCTAAATTTTGATCTTTCTCTTCCACCTCTACCCATTTGATTGGAGTAGAAGACATTGACCTTGTTGTTTTTAGACCCACTGGAACTCGTATTGAGTCCAAGTTTCACTTCTTCATGCAGTAGAAGTGCCACAAGCTGATCAAAGTCACGCTGCTCCTAACGCACTAAAATGGAAATATCAAACTACTTATACTCTTGTCCAAGTCCATGGAGGGTAGTAGCCACCAAATCATCATCCTCAACTTTAGCTTCAATTGAACCTAGTTGTTTTGCAATGGATCTGATCTCACTGACATAGTCTTCAATAGACCTTCCATTCCTAGATATGTGACTGAATTTTTGCTTCAGTTGTATCTTTCTCGCATGAGTGACATGCCCAGAATTCTTCATCAATAAGTCCCAAGCAGCTTTTGGGGAAGTACAGTTTGCAATTTGCATAGCTTTTGTGTCTGACACACATAATGACAACCAATGCAAGACCTTGCTGGCCTTTTCCAACCAAGTCCTATGTGCCTTTAACTGATCCTATGTTGGAGGTCTATCCTCCAGTAGCTTGGGCTCATCTTCAAGACTTGTAACTAGGTCCCAATAGCCTCTTCGAATTAAGAAATTAGACATCTTGAATTTCCATAGAAAAAAATTGTTGTAGTCTAGCTTCTCACCAACTATTTGAGTGATAGTGTCCTTCTCTCTTGTGTTTGCCATTTCAAGGTCTCCAGCTTTGCAAAACCAGTAGATTTTAGTTCACACCAATATCATACACTTCCAAACATGTGGCAAAGCACCAATGTTTGTCTAGCTCTTTAGGAAACAATGCCACACATGCTTGCCACAAACTGTTAATAGTCAGCCCCACTGCAAAAACTGTAGTAAATTAGTTCAAAACTGAGCATTTAATGCTCACAACATTTCACCTTTACAAAACCAGTCAATTTCCCAAAATGCCAGTAGGCAAGGTACTTCAATACCCTATAATGCAACAAGTTTTTACTGTAAAACTTCCAACAATGACTACTATTGCATTCTCAGCCAATACATGGGCTCCTATTCCCATTCAACCGCAATTACAATGCATCAACAACTCTGCATTCCAATTTGATATGATGACTGCATAATATCCAATACATGTAGGAAATAGATACTCAATATTCCTTCAACTAACTGCTGAGAGACCTGCTGTACAAGGTAAACATGACCTGCAAAAATTATTTCCAGTGAAGCTTTTACATGCATCAACAATGGGCCTATAGTCAGTGCGCTTGCAGATATTACCTACTATGGTAGATTGGATTGTCTCCATTGACAAGCTTGGGATTTTGTGCAAGGGTTTGCAAGTATTCGTATTCAAAGTGTTAAACTATGCACTGTTCATCCAAGCATACATGGATATGTACATTTCATGTGTACAATAGCCACACTGAAAGCCATGAAAACCTGCAATTCTTTCTTGCTCTACATTTCTCTATCCATGCCATAGCGCCTCTTTACAAGTGCAACTGAATAAACCGTGAAGTTATCATCTGTTTGTGTAGCAATAGTGTGTTGCTTCTGCAATTCAGAGTGCTACCTCAAGTTACCTCTGCTCTAGAAGATTTCTAAGCAGGTGCTCTACAATTTTACCCCTCTTTCAAAGCCAATGAAACCATCAAATTTGTGATTTGAGAATCAGATTGCATCTTAGAAGTTTTAGATTGCTGATTTTTCCAAGATCCCCTCCATAAAGAGCTCTTCTTCTTAGCCACAACCCTTTTTCTCTAATTTAGCTATAAATAAGAGGCATGGGGAGCAGTTTAGAGAGGCACAAGGAGACCCTGAGAGGTTGCAAGAGGGAGGTAGAAGGATACCGCCTCCAAGAAGAGGCTGCGAGATGGAGCTAGAGAGAGAGAGAGAGAGAGAGAGAGAGAGAGAGAGAGAGAGAGAGAGAGAGAGAGAGAGAGAGAGAGAGAGAGAGAGAGAGAGAGAGAGAGAGAGAGAGAGAGAGAGAGAGAGAGAGAGAGAGAGAGAGAGAGAGAGAGAGAGAGAGAGAGAGAGGAGTTACCCCGAGAGGCTGTGAGGGAGAGAGTTAGCTCAACCCCCTGTCGTAGTCTTTGACTAAGCCATCTTCTCTTAAACTCTCCCATCCCAAATTCATTCCTCCTTCTTTATCTCTCGAATCCACTTGCGAATGATGGTTCCAAAGTGACCAGGTGAAAAGACCATGAGAACTACTGCAACAACAGTCAAAGAATGGATATTGCCGAAGATACGGGAGTGCCTGAGGTTGCTGAAGTTGCTACTACCAACAAAACATCAAGTGTGGCGAACTCAAGTGCAAGCAAAGACAAAATTCCCAATATCGTCGTGCCAAACCAGGTTATTCGCCTTTCAAAAATAGGGTATTATTTTTAGATCACCACATAAAATAATACTATTTTTTACTAAAATTTTGCATAAGATGTTTGATTTTGCATTAAATGGTACAAGAGTTACTTGTTAGATTGCATGGACATCATCCATATAAGAATCAAGTACAAAAAATATATATTAGCTTCTAAATTTTTCACTTACACAAATTGACAATTTTATCTAGAGAGCATATTAATACATGTATAAATGGTTAACTACCACCTATGATTTGTAGTTAGATTAATCAAGATCATGATTCATAAGATCATGATGGAAATAGTTGCAAGAGGATATCGCACAAAATAAGTAAAAGACTATATGCGCACTCGAGATTAATAAAATAAGTCGATATATTGTCAACGCGATAAGGTTAAGGTTGATTAACACTTGTTATGAAAATTGAATGTCTATTTAAGGGTCTTGTAAATCATCTTGTTAAACTATTGTCACAATATTTTTTCTAAAGGAATTTTGCTTATGTTGGGTAGGTTAGGCCCAAACGGGAAATTCATATCTTACTTAACATGTTGTAAGAGATGTACTCAACACTTTTTTATGGGGAGGAGAATCCTCATTAGAATGTAAGGTTACCTTAGGATAAGGTATACCTTGGCTATGGAAGCTGTGAATTGCACAATGGTGTGATTGTCATTGTTTGAAAGGATAGTTTGTGTTTGCTAGAATCTAGATCTCTAATTAAAAACATTGACAAACAGGTTAAAAGGAAAGATCACACTAGGCTACCCCCAAGCTAGCTGCGAGACCCTACTCCAAGGGGGTCATGGTTATCACTTCGAGAGGCTTAGATCAACTCCGTAGTGAAAGGTCTATCCATAGGGATAGTCTCGGGCAATAGGAAATGTGGGTGCTAGGGGGGCTCTGGCCGTAAATTCCACATTACTCCTAGAATATGACGAGCCCCTTCGTGACCCATGATGGAATCCTGGAACCCTAAATACTAGTTACAAGGGTGGAATCTTGGTGGTGGTGGGAAGTATACCCTCGTGGAATTCTATATATCTTTTGCAAGGTCGGAAAGATGAAAATTGTAATAAACTTCCAATATAATAAAGAAATTTGTTTTACTCAAGGATTGTTTGAATTATCTACATGTCCATGAGATAAATTATGTGAAGGAACCTGTGATTTGACGGACTAATTAAGAAAGCTAGTTGTATATATTCCAATAAATGTGATGTAGGCAATTTAAAAAACTAAAGATGATTCCATCAATCACAGGAAAGCGGGTGGGCATAACCCTTGACGTGTCTGTCCAACGGTAGGGTGGTCCCGGTTAGCTGGGAGCTTTTCTAAATCGGCGATAGAAATATGAAGACGATAAATTAACCAACTAGTGGTTTTAAGAAGAACCAACTTGCATTGTTTTAGGGGGGCTGGAATGGGATTTTGCCTTATGGGTAGGAGGGTTGATGTACCACACTCCTCTCTGTCTCCCATTCTCTTTAAACCAAGTGCAATCGCAAGTCTACTTCAGTTCGAGTAATCCTATAGGAAGTGGAAACTTGAAATTATTGATGCTAGCTAGCTATTAGGAGACCCGTCTAATTTTTAGAACCCAAAAATTCAGGCTGATCCCAGTGGGTTTGGCCAGAACACTTCCGTTGTGATGTAGACTCAATGGAGTCTAAGTGATGAACCCCCTAATGTTCCAAGGGAGCACCACCGGATGACATCAATTGGAAAATCTACTAACGGACTACAAAAAGGTTCTACAATAAAACACAACCCTTTTCTAATAATCTCTTTATATGACACCCTTCTGCAAATAAAAAATGTGTAAAAGTAGTATTTTAGAAATCCTTTATTTTGAACCCACATGATACACACATACATTTATGAGTGACTTCCTCAAGTGTTCATTGCTCTTTGGTCTCCCCTTTGCTAGAGGTTTCTGAAGATGAGCTTCTCTCTTTTTCATTTCTTTGTTTCTTCTTTGGTGTTCTCCACATGGGGATGGGCTATTTGTTGCTTCTCTTTATCTTCTCTCTTTCTATTACATTGCTTGCTCCCTTCCTTGTGCTCTTTTGAACCCTTCCAGAGTATTATTTTCCCTTGTTAGGATTTTTTGTGATGGTAGTGGAATGGAATACTTTGATGGTAGGATGTCATGAATGGAAACTCCCAAGCTTATGGTATTGACCCTTGTGAAAGTGTTGCCATAATTGATTATGCTATTTTTTTGCTTTACTAAGCTTCACTCTTTGAACGTTTTAAAGGACTTTGTGGGATCATGCGAGGGATTCACATATATATTCCAACCTTAATGCATCAGATCTTGATTCTTGATGCTTCATGTCATTTTACATCTTCCATTAGCCACTTTTGTAGACTTGCCATGTACATAGTGGTCTTGTTATATGTGAATAAGTGGTGCAAGACATGAGCTGAGACTCTTAGCTTTTCCTCTATATAGATTTTAGTAGGAGTCCATTATAGATTAGCTCTAGTAAATCCTCCAATATTTGAGATACTTGGGGTATTTGATGTGCCTTTCTATGCTTCCAAGACCCCCCAAGGTCTATTCTATTAGCTTTGGCATGAGCTATATTTTTACTGATCTCTCTTTAAATATCTAGACATTACCCGCCCTCTAGATTAGGATGTTGGTTCTACTATCAGGGCCACAATTTTTTATAAAATCTAGGCCTATTATGAGGTGCATTGGTGTCCATGTATCCCTAGCAGACTCTACCAATCCACAACTTGCTATCAATTCCTTGGTCGACTGGTATCTATCGATAAGATTTTCAAGATTACTCAACAATTCAAATATCAATGGTCCCACTCCTTACATTTTTGTCTCCATGTTGAACTCTTGGCATTGCTGAATGATGAACATGATCTTAGCCTCATTGAAAGGATCCTTGATCTGCATGGTGGCTGGCATGAGTATGATTAAGGTATGATTGTAAATTCAAATGGTTGAGGAACGACTATCTGCATGAACAACAAAACACTTTCATGACAATTATATGGCATGAAATTTTATTCAATAGTCTACTCACCTTTACCTCTTGATTTAAACATTTTCCATGATTGGAGCACCAAATGCATTTCTCTCAAGCTTCCTAGCTTGATGAGCTACATCATAGTGTATGCAAATTTGTTTGCTTTGTTTTTATGTTAAACAAATGATACATTAGTGTCTACAAAAGAATGGAGACATGTATTTATGTACAATGGATGGGGATGTTGTTTTTGGCATCCACTAATTGTGAAAATTAGGATTGTACTCTAGCTCTACTAGTCCATCTAAGTCAAAAGTTTGAATTGTAAGTATAGATACATAGGATATGATGTCTTAGAGCAAGAAGGGTCCCTTAAATCAATTGGTATATTTTGTAGACTCAATGAGGATTTTCTTAAGAAACGGGTAGTGTTTTAACTTGGGGGGTGAGTCAAGCTTCTATGATTGAATTATGTACTTGACAGATGTGGTCTCATAGTATGCAAGGTTGTATCGTAGTGCTCATGGCATGAAATTGTTGTCATGAGGCAACTACCTATACTTGTTATCTCGACCCTAAGTGTATACCATTTTTAAAACGAGATATTTTATGAGGGTTGTTTTTAGTACAGAGAATGACCCCCCAAAGACTATGAGTCATACAAAGATGCTTTTAGAATGAATTTGATTATTTGGAAGGATGGAAATATTCTTTTATTATTTCTTTTAGCATATTGGTCCTTGAGGCTTTTATTTTTTCCATACTTGGGCGTGTAAAAAGGAGGGAATTGAGCATAGTGACCCAAGGAGAATAGGGCATCAGCCTCAGGTCCTGTCTCGGTACCCAAGAACCTACCAAGCCCTCGCAAGGCAACACTTAATCCTTTTTTGACGCTCACTTTTATTTTCGCTCCAATCGTCTCTTATTCTTATTTTTCCAGCTAGATGCCACCCCTAGGAAGACAAGGCATTGGCCCCGGGTCTCGGGTCTTGTCTCATCCCTAGGAACCTACTAGGCCTTTTCAAGGCGATAAACAACTGCTCAAGGATTTTTCTTTCTTTCCTTTTTTATTTTTATAGGGGGGTTGAACCCCTTTTTACACACTATATTTTTATCCTTTAGCTATGTAGGATTTTTCTTCTTTGCATATATTTGTTCTAATAGACTATTCTAATTGCCTCACAACTAACAAAAACTCCTAGAAGAGCCGCCTAGCATGCCAATAGAACACGGTTTTTCCTCACAGTGTGTTGGGGGTGAAGGCGCCTTTGCCTAGCCGCCCATGTATTACTACACTGATAGTACCCGCCATTGCACATTGCAGGTGGCAGGCGCCCATCACTGTCACTTTATTCTTTATTCTTTTTGTGACAGTTTGAATAAAGGAAGGCCCAGTCACACATTGTGACTGTTGGAGTTCCCATTTGTGTCTCTCTCTTCTTGCTCTTGCTCTTTGCCATAGCTCACTTCTAAGCAAGCTTCAATCCTTCTCACCTTCCAACTAGTATCAAAGCGAGGCTTCCCAAGTTCTCGAGCTTGGTTCATGGCATTCTTAGCTTCCATTCAAATACCTACAACATTGGGTCTCCTTCCCAGCCTAGTCGACCTTCCCAAGCTCCCGTCACTCCCCAACTTCCCGAGCACCTTCCCGACCTATTGAGGCACCCTTAGGGAATTGCTGCAGAGGTATTGAAGTGTTCTTTTAGTGCTTCTATTCAGTTCTTAGGTTGCAGTCAATCAGGGTAGCCATAGCTCAAACCCTTGGAGCTTGGATCTTGTTCCCTCTTGCAATTGAACCCTTGAGGCTTGTTGTGTGCCTCCTTGGGCACCCCCTGGAGCTTCCTTACCATCCTGACTAGCACAAAAACAACAGTAGAAGTCCTCATCATATCATCGTGATTTGCGCTTGATCTACAAGCTCCTTGGATAGCTCATCTCCCACTTGCTGAAGGTCATGCCCTGCTCCTGGATCAATGTGGCACCCTTATCATTGATGCTTGATATGCTTTGAAGCCTCCCAAGCCTTGGACATTGATCTAAGGTCCTGTAGCACTATTTTGAAATAGTTTACAGCAGCCTACAAACATTAAAATTCAATGCTACACTAGCAATCGATGCCTATGCTTGTTTGGTGCTTCCTAGTTAAGCGGTTTGATACCTGTTGATGAACAATTGTTTGGGGGATGCAAGGCACATGGAATGCCATCATTTTGGACTGATTTTCTTGCTGAAAATACTCAGTGTTGAATAGTAAATCACTTCTGTACCATAGTGGGCTAAAGCCTATTACCGCATGTTTGGTTATTCCTATTGGTTTCGGGCTATGTCTTTGGGATATGCAATGAAGTAGTGATCTTCGGTTATGACATCGAGCTTGTCTTTGGTTCCTGATCTTTATTTGAGCTTGAGCTCGGCTTTGGAATGCATTTCATGCTCCATCTTGGATGTACATATGGCATGTATGTTACCTATGTCTGATCAGACTTGACATGCTTGGCCTATGCCACTACTACATGCTAGTTACATTGTTTGGAGCCGATTTCTACTAGTGCCTTGTCTTGGCTTCCATCTGGCTTCGTGAAACTTACTTGGGATATTTCTTGGCTTGCCAGAGTTGTGTTTGGGATACAATTGATGTATATGGATGCTATACTTGGAGGCTACAAAGCCTATATGCTCATGGTGTCTTATTGATGTCTGGTCTTAGATCTTTCATCACTGGTGCTCTCATATGCCTTTCTTAAGCTTCTTGGCTCGATCCATATGGCTTTTGTGCCAGTGGGAGCATCGTTGGATGTTTGACAGAACAGGTGGTTTATGCTATTGAGCTTTGAGTCTTCTAAGAATGGGATCTTCTTCACTTGGATGTTGCATGGTTGATATGCCGTGGTCCATATACATGTACTTGGGCTTATTTGGGCTTCGCACTCCCTGAGCATACACCTCTTTGTGTTAGGTCTTGCCAGTGTTGTGTACACTTTGCCCTATTACACAGGGGGTGTGCTAGCTTACTGATGGATTTTTTTGACATGCTTGGGTGTTTGCTCAATGTCCCTATCATATGCTAATTTATGCCCACTTGATGCTGGTTATGCTTTGACAGTCTGCTATCATTGACTTAGTGCATTGATTTTGCCTATAGTTTGCTCTCATTGTACTTGGCTGTAATTTATTATAGCAAGCAGTTATGTATGGATTGATGTGGAATTTTCATGCCGAAGCATCCTAATTTTATGTACTTTTGATGGTACTTGGTGGGCAACATCATTAGCTATGAGTTCATGGTCATTTTGCCTTGGTATTGGTGGTATTTTGACTGTTTACAGCAGCTGAAAACAGCAAGCAATTTTGGACTGCATTATGGGTTCTTCTTCCATTGACAGTGCTATCTTCAACATCACTAAATTTGATGATACTAATTATGCCTATTGGAAGAGCCAAATTTGGTAGGTATTGGTGCAGAAATCGCAGATAAAGCCACTAAGGATGCATGGCGAGTAGCCTGAAACTATGATTGATGACGAATGGGATGATCTTGATGAGTTATGCAAGTCCACCCTCATCTTGTCTCTCACTGAACAGGTGCATTAAAATGTCGTTGAGAAAGCACAGAGTACTTGGCAGCTTTGGGATAAAATTAAGAACCTCTATGACAAGAAAAGTCCAGCAAGCCAGATGTATTGGCTGAAGCAGCTTATGGACATGCGCATGAAGGAGAATATGACAATGTCTGCTCATTTGAGCCAGTTCCATGCTATTCTCAAGAACTTGACTTCGCATGTATTACCTTTAATGATGACGTTACTCCATTGTTTTTTCTTGGGACTCTAAATGAGTCATGGGATGTATTCCCCACTGCCTTATGTGCTCCTCCTACTATTTTGAACTTGCTTGATGTAGAGAGTGCTCTTCTGCAGAGCAGGAAGAGATTAACCGTAAGAACTTGGATGCCTCTCATGTGCTGCATGCTTTGACTCTTAGAGGCAGAGATGGCAATGGCAAGAATGACCGTGGGAATGGCCATGGTAGAGACTCACACAAGTCTAGGTCTAAGTCGCGTGGTAAGTCTCGTAGACAGTCTTATGGGAGAAATGCAAATGTGATTTGTCATCATTGCAGTAAGAAGGGTCATATATGCCCACAGTGTCATGAGTTGCGCAATGAGAAGCGCAATGAGAAGGGGAAAGACAGAGTACATGAAAAGTCCTCTGATCACAGCATTATGCCTGTGAAATCCAGTGTGAAAATTAAGGAGATAAATGTCATGGAGACTGATGACTCCAATGGGGAGTACATACTTACAGCTAGTTCTTATGATGCTACATCGTTGACCGATGTTCACTCTATGTAAGCGTAGTGTTGGATTTTGGATTCTGGTGCTTCATTTCTTGTTACACCATGCCATGAGTGGTTCCATTCCTACCGCACTGTCTCTTGTTCAGTTTGCTTGGGTGATGACACGTCACTTGCTATTGTTGGCATTGGGGATGTACGTCTACAGTTCTCTACTGGCAGTAATTTTCTGTTACAGGATGTATGTCATGTACCTGCGTTGAGACGCAGTCTTATGTCTGTAGGGCAGCTTGATAATGATGGGTTTCATGTTTGCTAAAGGCGCCAAAGCTGGTAGCCTCTATCCTCTTGTAGTTGATGGGTCTTCTGTTGACCATGTTTTGTCAGTGGGTTCCATCCCACATGTATCTCTTTGGCATGCCCGTTTGGGCCATATGTCCTTGAAGGGAATGAAAATTCTTTCTGGTTTGCAATACTTACCGCCCCTTGACTACACATATTTTGATTCATGTGAGCATTTTCTTTATGGCAGACAGACTAGGAATAAGCACAAGAAGTTTGGTAGGACATGCATGAGTGAGCCCCTGGCATTGGTATATTCGGATGTCTGTGGCCCCATGCCCTGTTATTCTATGGGTGGTGCAAAGTACTTTGTGATGTTCATTGATAATTTTTTGTATAAAGTCTGGGCTTACCCCATTAAGCTTAAGTCCGAAGTCTTGGCTGTGTTTCGGAGATGGCTTGCATTGGTTGAGAACCAGACTGGGCATAGGCTAAAATGCCTTAGGATTGACAATGGGGGAGAATACGTGTCATGTGCATTTGAGAAACTATGTGACGAGAGGGGTATTAAGCATCAGTTGACCGCCCCCTATACCCCACCCCAGAATGGTTTGGCTGAGCAGATGAATAGAACCATCCGGGAGATGCTTAGCCATGCATGCTTATCTAAAAAATTTTGGGCTAAGGCAGTCAGTACAGCTGTGCATGTCATAAATAGATCACCTTCTAGTGGTTTGGATTTCCAAGTTACAAAGGAGGTATGGATTGGGAAACCTCCGTCTTATGTGCATCTACGTGTCTTTGGATGTGAGGCCTTCTACCATGTGCCCAAAGACAAGCGTACTAAGTTGGATCCTAAAAGTGTCAAATGCATTTTCCTTTTCTATGGGGATGCAAGCGAGATGGGTTACCGCCTCTGGGATCCGCAAGCGAGGAAAGTCATCCGCAGCCATGATGTAGTCTTCCATGAAGATAAGATGCATAGGCGGCCTGAGAGGGTGGTAGAGATATGCAAGGTTATATTCTAGGAGGAGCCTCGTGCTCATGCACAGCCAATTGGACAGCCTACAATAGCAATTGGTACACATGGCCAAGGTGTTGGACCAGTCGCAAAGCCTGCCGTGAGACGGTCTACTAGAGCTAGACATCCACCTGATAGATTTGAGCCCTTGATGCATTATGTCTTGGTTATAGATGCAAGAGAGCCTCTCACCTATGATGAGGCTATGCGTAGGGGTGACAATCATTAGGGGAGTTTTGAGGTCTCGAAAATGCCCTGTAAGAGATCCTAGAGAGAGAAAACAATTTACGAAATAAAATCATTTTATAGAATTTTTAAAAGGTTTATATTTTGGTAAGTTAAAATATCAAAATTCGTTAATAAGTCATTGTCGTGATATTCTCGTGGTCACATCAAACCTAGAAATCTAGGTCGCCATAAAGTTGGCAAGGTTGTCATAATGAAGATCTTACCTCTCCTCATTAAAGTGAAAAGTAATATTCAATTTGAATTTTGGTGGATACTCGATTGCCTCCCTCCATCGTTTCTCTCTTCTTTTTTTCTCCTCCTTATTAGTCTCTTCTTTGTTTTCATTCTTGCTTCTAATCATATCCTTAGCTATGGATCAATCACCCAATGATCTCTGTAACTCAGCTATGGATCAATCATCTAATGATCTCTGTAGCTCTCATAAAAGACCTCTCTATCATCTTCATATTGAGTTGGACAGTGAGTATGAACCGATAAGAAAGAGAACAAAATCTATCACGGTTACAGAGTCTATGAAACATATACTGAGGTTTGAAGGAAAGAAGAATATTGATCTTTGGTTAGATGGAAAGCTATATCCCAAAGATCCTAGCAGAAATAGCACTCCTCCTTTCTATAATAGCTCGTCATTAATGAGGTTTATTGGCGATGGCTACAATGGATTTTTAGGTTATACACTTAATCTTGTTGCAGAAAAGGATATCCTTGGACTAGAGAATCATCTTTTGATGAAACACAATATAGAGTTGTTGCAGAAGCTAGAGGATTGTCAACAAAAAATTAATTCATTGGAAAAGCGTATCAAAGCTTATCAACAAAAGCAAACTTTATTAGGCCTTCGAAATCGACAAAGAGCTCTTAAAAATATTGAGAATCTCAAACGAGGAGGAGGAGGCTGTGGTAAAAGAATCCAAGCAGCAAGGTATTTTTTTTTTCACTTGAAAAATCTTAAATATGGCTTTATTTAAACTACTTGCATTGATTTGTGATGTTAATTTTGCTTAGATCTCTTCTACAACCAAATGCAAGTGAAAGAGATTCTTTAAAAGCAGCTCAGTTTTATTATCATCTTCTTCCTTCAGTGGTTTCAAAGGATATTTTGGAGAAGAAGAAATTTAAAAAGGCAAAGAAACAATGCTTGGAGTCATTTGTGAAGGATCATTCTTTGGATTCTGAGTTAGTACAGAAGACACTGGATAGTATTGGTATCAGTCGAGATGCTTATATGCAACTTTTCCAACTTTTACAATCAAATATGAAGCAAGGACAGGTACACAATTGCATACTTCCGAAACCATTTGTGGTTAGGACTATCAGACAGAGAGTTAATAACAAAGTGATGGAGATTCTAGGTGAGCCTTTTCATATCAAGGCTAGCTTCAAGGGCAAGAAAAAGGAGGTTACATTCAATGAATTTAACAATATTTTCCTTGACTTGCCCACCCTACAATGCTTAATGATCAAATTTTATGACTTGTCAGTAGTTGAGGCACAGGGAGTGGCTAGATTTGTGATTAAACTTGATGAAAGTGAGATTCTGAAATGTAAAAAATTGGAGAGAATCTCTATCACCTTGATGAATAGAGCACTTTCGTCAAGTCATTGCAATCACTCAACATCATTTAGTGTTCAATGTGAATATAACATCTGGTGGCTAGGAGCATTTGAGGTAGATACTGAGAATTTTGATATACTATATTGGGTTTTTCATCAAACATCAATACCTAATGTTATTCAAAGGCAACAAGCAGGAGAAGAGCTATTTGTTGAAGGATTAGGGAACTACAGGATTGAGTGGCACATAGCTGGTGACCTAAAGACACTCAAATGTATGTATAATGTATCAAAGGGAGCTAACTCGAGATCTCCTTGCTTATACTGCATGTCACCAGCTGTAGAGTTAAACTCAAGCAATTGGAATAGAGCTCCCTCTAGGCACAATAAGGATCCACAGTTTAAACCAGTCTTGGACATTCCTTTAGCGAATGCCCATATTTGTACACTTCATGCACTTTGCAGGATAATCGAAAAGCTTGTTCATCTCTATATAGGATTTGCATGGAAGTTGAAGCCATTATCAACTAGAACAGATGCTATAACAAAGGTTGAAAAAGTTCTCTCTGCAATTGGTTTGCATGGTGGCAATGTTGTTATTGAACCAGATCTTCAAAAGTCTAAGGATGGTAATTGTGTCCCAAAAAAACCATCTATTGGTGGAGTGAAGGCTAGAAGGTTTCTAGGCTTTCATGGGAGACTTGGCAAGATAAACTCGAGAAATGGTGGCTCAACTATTAAATTTAATCAGTGGAAATCCCTACATAATGCAGTTAAGGATCACACTGATAATGGACAAGCTCGAAATAGAAAAGCTAAAGTTTGGGAAACACTAGACAAAGTGTTTTTTTATTGTGATAAGACTGAATGGAATGACGATGATCTCAAAGACTTTAAAAACCAATTGAACCTTTTCAAAAAGGCGATGACAGAAGCTTGGGGTGATCAACACTTTACTCACTATATGGTAAGAAGTTTGTATATGTTTGTTTCTTCATTGTCGAACTCATATAATGTTTTTTAATAACTTTCCTTATTTGTTGACTATGCAGCATATTCTATACAACCATGCTCCATACTTTATTAAACAATATGGATCTCTATCTATCTGGTCAACCCAAGGTATGGAAAAATCACATTATCAAGCAAGAACAAAATATTTCAGACATACAAGACATGGAGGTGGAAGACACAAAGCCAACAGTTTATTAGAGGTCTTTCAATGGTTCTATCGACAAATTTGGCATAAATTCAAGCTTAAAGATACAACCACATCAAGCAATACATCATCTTTAGCAAGGACTATACAAATTGTTACCCAAAGAAGAAAAGATAGATATTTAAATTCTTGCGCAAAGCAAAGATTTACAGAATGGTTACAAACCAAACAAAGAGTTGGGAAAAGATGGGTTTCAAGAAACCCTTAATCTTTGGCATCTTCTAGTCTGATTGTGTTGCAGAAGAGTCCTTAGTTTCAGGCACCTCAACAGGGCCTTCAGTGGAGTCCTTGGTTTCAGGTAGCTCGACAGGGCCTCTAGAGGAATCTTTTGTTTCATCCCACTCAATAAGACCTCTGTATTTCAAAAACTCTTGTTTTCGATAGCCCGGAAGAAGCTTCAAATTCTTACTATCTCCTACATAAGAGAGCAAATAGGAGCCAAGAACTCCAAAATATCCAGCTCTAGAACCACTGTATCCAGGCATAAAGCCAAAAACTCTTATGGCTTCTTCCTTCTCCACCAAAATGATCTTGTCCAAACCTCTGCTGAAAACTTGAGATCCAATAACCTTTGAGATAGCTCTCAAAGCCATCATTGGTAGACTTGGAGAGCTTGACAATCTACTATGATATATTACAATTGTTTGATTGTTTAAGTTTCCAATATAATGGCCAAGGCTTTGATTTTTTCCAAGCTTCATTGGCCTAGAGCCCTTGGCCCTTCCAAGAAAGTTGTCCAGATCTTCAATCTCAATCTATAGAACAAACCACAACAGTACAAGATATAAGATATTTATCTATAATGCATAATAAAGTCTAACATAAACTCAATGGGTAACTTCGAATTATATTTCATACCTTAGGGTGTTCATCTTCTTCAAGAAGACTATCATCATAAAGATTTATTGAACTCTTGGGCTTCTCATCTGATGGTGACTTCAATCTCTCTTCATACCCTACATCATCAATATGAAGTTTCTTCTGGACTTGCAAGAACTCTTCTTCTGTAGGTAGCCCCCCCTTTTCGTATTCTATGATCTGATTAATACATGTATGTAAGGCTATAGAGCTATCTTGGAAATTCTCTCCCTCAACATCAAGACTTGCTAGTGGTTCTTGTTCATAACCTATAAAATTCATGTCATTTTTGCCCCAACCTGCAAGGATTGCTAAGCAATAATCTTCTCTAAGATCAAAAAGATGTTGAATATCATTTAGCAACACATATCTCTTCTTGTTGATAAGATAAGTGGGAAATGTTGGAACACAGGCAAGAGGACCTTCTTCATCAACCTGTGCACTTGGCTCAATCTCCTTTTCTTCCACCATTGTGATATTGTCACTCTTGAATAAACCTACATCAAAACCTTGGACAAGTTGATTCTCAACATCTTCTTGGAACATCTCCTCCTTCTCTTCGACCTCCTTATCCATACTTGCAATATCCTCTAGCTTTCTCTGTTGGTCTATATCTGGAGAAGAATTTTCCATGTACTGAAGATACACAATAAATCCAACGTCCTTGTGGATTAGAAGGCATTGGTGTTGATACCTGTGGAAAGGGCAACATGTTTCTTTCTTTCTGAATTCCTCATCAATGAGGTTGAACCTGCCGAGCAAAGTTGACCTGGATGTATTGGTGGCTCCCATGACATCACTATAATGAACAAATCCATTGACTTCCAAACCTTGCACATGTCTATCATAAAAACATCTGTACTCCTTAAGTTTATCATCAAGATCCTCTAATAACTCCTTCAAATCAAAAGGAACATTGAAAATTTCCCTGATATAGCAAAACTTGGAAGAATTTCCAGTGATGTGTAAAAAATCAAAGAGCCTATCATCAGATGTCTCAATTATCTCCTCCTCATCCATTCCTTCCAGAGATAGCTTCCTCTTTGTCATTTTGACCAGAAAAATATTTATCCCTGAAAAAAAAAAGCAGAAAAGAACCAATATCCAATAAAACAAGATGATATCATGGAAAGAGGCCCCAACATTGATTTTCCAAGACAAAAAAATCAAAACAGGAGAATTTTTTTAGTTGACCGGTGAAACGCGAAAATTCAAGTGTGTAAGGCAAATGCCTGTGAAGGAATCGCGTTTCATCAGACACTAGCTTGAAGACAAAAATTATTCTAAAATGTGGCCGGTGAAACGCGATACTAAGAAAAATATCATCAACAGAGACATTGTCTCGCGTTTTACTTGTCAAAAATTGCAAATGAAGAAAAGAAACATGAACAATAAATAAATTCTATGGAAACACACAAATTGATGATATAATCATTTTTGGAAAAGATATGCTGCATTTGAAAGATAGAAAGCACATAACATCTTTAATTGTTTAAGTGTTATAAAACATTCTTTCTATATTAATCAAATTTATTTTGTTAAAATGCTTGTAATAAAAAAAATTGTTACCTATCAAAGATTGTTGAACTGCTCTCCACACAGGATGCAAGGACCTTGAAGGGAAGTCGAGACGAAATTTTGGCAGAGAAGAAGACAATGTCGGAGAAATGGGTTTGAAATGCTTTTATATCGACCGTTAAGCATGTGGTGATAGTTCCAACGAAAAAGTTTGTGTAATAATGGAAATACACGTGTGTGACTTAACACAGCGTAATAAACTCCTCAGAAGACGTGCGCATTCTCTTTTTCCAAAAATACGTTTTACGTGTGTTAAATAACCCTTTTCCAAGTAAATAAAAAATTCCGATAAGCGAGGGTACGTCACACGTGTGTTATTAACACTTTGCGAAGAACGTTGAGTCCATGCAAATTCACCGCCTTCAGCTTTCATCGCATTTCATCGCTACTCCATCTTTGTTTTTGGTGTTCCTTCCAGTCTCCACGCATTTCCTTCTAATCTCCAAGCATTTCACTGCTTCCCCAACAAAGCAAACCTTCAAGCATATTGTCATCTTTAGGCTGAAATTGTGAAGAACAAGCTAAGAAGAAGGTATGGTTTCTGCATCTTGCTTTTCAATAACAAGCTCCATTCAATGCATTGTTTTGATATTTTTCCTTAATCCTTTATGTTATTATTAGCTCATGACCACTACAAAAGAATTTTTTCCACAGTGAAAGCATTCCTTAATATAGTGGATATTTAAGAAAATCTTACTGTGATCTGCATGAGCTATCTGAAATCCATGCTGCTGTAAATAATTACTTATCTGAGAATTCCATGCTCTCGGTGACTGTTTCTTTCCTCCCTAATTCTATGGATATTTTAAGTAATCTTAAAAGCTTTCCTTGGTCAATTTTTATGCTATTCATGAGCTGTCCGGTGAAACGCGAAAATAAGGTACTTCAAGCAGGTTTCCTGGCTTAAATTCGCGTTTCACTGGACACAATGGACAACAAGTCCGGTGAAACGCGAAAAGAAGCAGCTGCAAGGAGGCGCCTTGCTTGACACTCGCGTTTCACTAGACAGCTCGAGAAAAATTCAGCTGATACGAGAAAACGCCATGCAGCATAGATAACTCTTGTCTGGGACTTGCGTTTTGCTTTACATGCTGGAGAATAAGTAACATATGTTTTTTTGGCAGATGGCTAGGACTAAGGCAACAGCAAGAAAAGAGAAGATTGATCCTAGGGATTTAGCATCAAAGATTCATCAGTCTTCAAAGCCTCAGAAGCTCTCTAGAAAGTCAAAGCCAAGGAGAAGGTTTTCTCAAAATGTCAGGTGTCAAAGGGAGATTAGGAAGGCAGTAAATGCTCTTGATAATGCAATTCCAAAGTTGTCTTTTCAGAGGCTTGTCAGGGAAATTTGTGACAGATATAGTTTGGATAGTTTCAGATGGACAAGAACAGCTCTTAATTGTATACAAGAAGCCACAGAGGATTTTCTAATTGAGTTTTTCCAAGATGCCTACATTTGTGCTGCTCATGCTCATAGGCTCACACTCATGGACAAGGACATGGTAATTCTTAGGAGGCTAAGATATAGATTTTCAAAGGTCCTTGAGCCAATTCCCCTCACTGATATGAAGACATTTAATATCCTTAATGTGCCCCCAGCTAGAAGAAAGAAAGATGATTCTGGTGTCAGGGTTGAGGATGTCACCCATGAGAAGGATACAAGGCAACATGAAAAAGAGGAGAAGGCTAAAGAGGAACAAGCAGATAAATGGAGAGAGTATAGGAGGCAAAGGGTTGAAGAAAGGGAAATAGAGCAACTAGAGTCCTTTGAAAATGAGCTAGCCACCCTTCTTGAAGCAACTAATCCAAAAGGATTCAGTGTGTTTTGTTTCTTACCTGGTGACTTAGGCAAAAGAACTGAGGTTATCTCCTTTGATGCTGCATGTGTTCAGATTCTTAAGGATAAAAGAAGAGAAGTAAATGACAGTCTTATTCTTGCTGGCCTAAGGTATGTCCATCCATAATTACTTATACTTTTTGATATTTTTTTAGCAATAAGATTTTTCTTGTTTATACTCACTATTTCTATGCCTTTTCTAGGTGTATAATGCATGAGTTTCCTTTGGATATACAACAAAAAATTGAGGTTTTTGATCCATCTATCTCATTCTTTATGAGGAATGAGCTTGATGCAAGTTTTATTGAGCACTGGCTCAATTTGATTGACTTCGATACTTTGGAGCTGCTTATAATTCCATATAATGAAAAGTAAGTGATTCAATATTCTATTAGAGTTTTTGAGATTTTATCCTACTAATTTGTTGAGATATGATTGCTTTTAGTTCTCATTGGAGCTTGATTGCAATAGACCTTGTGGATAAGCAATGCTTTTTAATCAACTCTATGAAAGGAAGCCATGGAAATGCTAAATTGTAAGTTATATTATCCAAGGGCTCCTTGATATTTCAATTCTTTTTTTTGTAAGTACTCTAAATTTCAACATATTTTATATACAGAGGTGCCAAAAGATTAATTGAAGAGCTAGAGAAAAGACCCCCTATGCCATCTGATTTGCTTGCAACAATGCAATATAGACAAGTTGCAGTAAGTTATTCATTAAAATAATTGAAACATGAGTTTGTTCTATGAACTACCATTCGTCCTCTTTATAGTTTTACTTTGTGTTGGTGGTTGCAGTGTCCCCATCAGGATGATAGCCATTCTTGTGGCTGGAGGGTGATTGCAAATGCTAGAAGAATGGTTAACTTTGTTTATCTTAATGATGATAAACATGTAAAGGTAATATGAAAGATGCTAAACTTTAAGATAGATATTAATTGAAAATAGTCCATTGATGATAAAAATATAGTCTATTGTAAGAACAATAATGAACTAAAACTCTTTTTTCTATAAATGTGTGACAGTTTTCGAAGGATTGCTATACATCTGAGCATATTTGGTACATCAGAGCAAAGCTCTTGAAGTATATGATAATCAATTGTATACAACCAACAACAGAGATTGGTGGGGATTTGCACCATGAAGGAGATGTGGTGCCTTTAACCACGGAAGGCAAATCCACAGCTTCAACACCTTCTATACCCAAGACATCAAAGAAAGGCAAAAGGACTCCTAGAAAGGATAGTTCTCCAAAAAAGAAATAGCTTTGCCATATCGCCTTGTAGGCCTTCATATATAGAAATTTGCCCTTCAGCCCTTGTATATCTCATAGAGATGGCAGATAGACATCTGCTACAAAATTTGTACATGTATTTTATATTGATAGTAAAGATATCTTTTCTTGAATGTCATTGCAGTGTATTTTATTTTCTCTCCTTTTCGATATCTGCAAAAAATAAATTACAAATGTTTGTTAGTTAGAAAGTGAGATCTTGATATACATCTAAGTAGATATAATATGATGTGAAAACTTACTCGTTTCTTGTCAAGTTGGAATACAAAGGAGCATGGTAGTTCAATGTCTTCATTTTGTAAATCCATCCTCACTTGATGTAGCGTACATGATTTTCTGATCTTTAAGATTGCAATAATATACTCGTTGAACCAAATATCAAGATCCACAATAGGATCCTTGCTGAAATCATTAAGATTCTGGTCTAAAGCAACTAGACTACTACCAACAAAATGCCATCGACTATAGTAAAAGCTAAGGATAAAATTTTGAGTAGCAATCATATATTTACAAGCTATAGAGTCTTGATCTATCTTACATATAATTTTTCCTTCTGTCCTTGTATCCCATCCTTCATCAACAAATTGTATGATATGATCATATGTTAGTCTCTTCACTGAAAGCATGGTTTTTGTTATTCTTATCTCCATATTAGAGAAGAAATCAATAAATATATTAATAGGCATAAATAAAGTAACTTTGCTTAGCCTACTTGAGATATTAGATTTTAGTGCTTTCTGGATCTCAGAAAATATCTTACATCTATAGCCCTCACTAGTAGCTGGACTTGGCAAAGGCCACTCAAAGCTTGAAAAATCTGGCAAAGGAAGGAGTTTTATTGATCCCCATTGGCAACACCGCATAGGAATAACATAAGAATGGTCATAAAAGAATATTCCATTCTCTGCAAGCTCTGTCTTCTTTCTACCTCTATACATTTCTTCTCCAATTGAACCATGTATAACATCAATAACATCAATAATAGATTCCACTGGTTGCCATTCCTCAAGATTAGAGGGATAGACATCTACAAGACAAACAAATATTATAATGGAAAAACCTAAACCATGTTTAAGAAAGGAAAAACTTTAAGAATCAAATTCTTACAATTTGGTCTATGCATTGGAAGCTTTGAAGATCCAGGTTTCAAACACAGCTCTCTATGCATGAACACATGTTGCACTAGTACCTCTTTGATACTATTCTTATTTGCTCCAAGCTTAAAATCTCGGATTCTGCCCTTCCAAGCAGAGATAAACGAGCTCTCATGTCTTTGCCTTTTTCCACGTTTTGCTTGTTGCATGGTGATCCAACTACCTTTGCTAATGATAGTAGGAATCCATCTTCCATCAGTTTGGAATGAGTTAAACACTGATATGGATGTGATTTGGGAGCTTGGACGCCTTGTTGAAGGTCGAATTTCTGTATCCATGGTAGAAGAGAGAGATACATGCACACAGAGAGAGAGAGAGAGAGAGAGAGAGAGAGAGAGAGAGAGAGAGAGAGAGATAGATAGAGAGAGAGAGAGAGAGAGAGAGAGAGGACTAGGCTATCATAACGGAGGGAAAAACAATAGAGGAATAAAAGAAACGAGGGAAAAAACTGAGCGCCATACTTTTCACCAATTTGAATTTTGATTACATCAGTCATTATCATTAATCTAGAAACATCATTAAATAAAAGTAGCCGAGACTCTATGCCATTAATGCAAAATATGTCATAATCACGAATATAAGAGACTAAAAATACATAATAAAAATACAAATTCGTAATATTATCATATTTATATATTTTTGTAAAATGATTTTTTATTTTTTTTAAATTAGAAGTTCCGTTACGGAGGCTTTGCTCTTATTGGTCTAGAGCACTCTCTCTCCACATCCTAAAAGGCATTTTCGAGACCTCAAAACTCCCCTAATGCACTCATGGGAGAGGGCTATGCAGTCTGAGATATACTCCTTGCATAAGAATATGACTTGGGATTTGGTTTCATTGCCTCAAGGAAAGAAGGCTTTGCCATGCAAATGGGTGTACAAGTTGAAAAGTACCCTCTGGAAATCCCAAGCCGGCTTATAAGGCAAGACTTGTCGCTAAGGGTTTTAAACAGGAGCATGGAGTTGACTTTGATGAAGTCTTTTCTCCTGTGGTCAAGATGACCACCCTACGCTTGGTTTTGGTCTTAATTGTGCAGCTTGACTTGGACATATATCAGATGGATGTCAAGACTACATTCTTGCATGGGTATTTGCATGATGAGATATCTATGGAGCAGCCTAAGGGCTACATCAAGAGTGCTATGGATCAGTGTCTTTACACGAAGATAGCCTGTGATGGCTCCTTGCTTATTTTGGTACTTTATGTGAATGATATGCTGATAGTAAGAAAATCTCATAATGAGCTAGATGCTCTTAAATCTTATCTGAAGAAGAGCTTTGAGATGAAGGCTTTGGGACATGCCTCTCACATTCTTGTTATGCGCATTAAGTGCGACACGCATCATGGACTACTCTACCTCTCATAGAGGGAGTACATTCATAAAGTCCTTGAGCATTTCCGCATGCAAGACATAAAGCCTATTGGTTGTCCATTACCTTCTTATGTGAAGGTTTCATAGGCCGATTGTTCGGAAATAGATGAGCAAAGGGCCGAGATGGCCAAGATCCCTTATGCATCAGCCGTGGGCAGTTTGATGTATGCCATGATAGTCACTCGTCCAGATATTGCCTTTGCAGTTGGTGTTGTGGCATGTTATATGGCTACACCTAGCAAAAAGCATTGGGATGTCGTAAATGGTATCATGAGATACTTGAAGGGCATAGCAGATATGTGTATTTTCTATGGCAGCCAAGATACAAGAGTTGTAGGCTACATAGGCTCCGATTATGTAGGATATGCAGATAGTAGGAAGTCCACTTCTTGTCTTTACCTATGCTAGAGGTGTTGTTTTTTGGATGTCCAGGGTTCATAAATGTATGCCTCTCTCTACCACTGAGGCCAAGTATGTTACAGTCACTGAGGCTTGCAAGGAGGCCATATGGTTGGGCCGTTTGGTTCATGACCTTGGGATTGATACTATCCCTATACTGCATTCGGATTCTATGAGTGTTATTTAGCTAGCCAAGAATCCAGTCTTCCATGCGAAGACGAAACACATTGAGGTGAGGTATCACTTCATACGTGGGGTCATGGAAGACAAGTTTGTTGCCCTTATCAAGATCTCCATTGATGAAAATCTTGCAAATCTACTCACGAAAAGCCTCACTACTGAGCGCTTTGCCTTCCTCAGGAGATTGATGGGCATTGGATGAGATGATGTTTTTCCTCATCCTATTGTACATGTGTACATTGTTTGTCTTTCCTTTTTCTTTTTTCTCCTTACTGGGGAAAATCCACCTTTAAGTGGGAGGTTGTTGTTTCATCAAGTAGGGTCATAGCAGTTCGATGATACATGCAAAGGATAGGATTCCAAACTGTGTATGTCCCATTTAGTTGATTTAAGATTAGTTGGGAATCCCCTTTTACTAACAACTGTCGAACACCACCTTTCTTGGCAATATTCAGTCCCCGTAATCAAGGCGTTATACTTTGCTATGTTGTTAGTGAATCCTACCCCGAGATAAATAGCCAGCTTCATTGTAACTCCAAGTCGGGGATCTTGGACAACTACTCCAATGCTCCCTTTTTTATTAGGGCCCCTTGGACGCTCCATCAAAGTATAATGTGTACATCCACCATGGGTTTACACAACAAGCCATCACGAAATCCTCTATTCATAATTATAATAGTCAAAATTCAACATATTTAGAGGATGAACTGACGGCTCCATCCCACCTTCTTCATTAAACTCAACAGGGATGCTTGTCAAAATTTGTAGGTAGTGATGGCAAAAAACTTTGATTTCCCACACAAAGGTTCCGTCTTCTTGCTCAACCACTTTGTATCCTTTGCTCCACCAGATAAGCTTTCCTTGATGATATCTTTGCTCTAGATATGGGTGCTCCAAATAAGAAATTAACCGTCCCATCAACCAGTTTAAGCTCTCTTGCAGGTCTCAGATCAACCCTAGCACGGACCTGCAATGCATTTATCGCGTTAGCATACTCATAAATAATAACGTTTAATCTTATTAAGATTAACCTTATTTTTAAATTCCACTCCTTGTAGATCAACTAGTAAATCTGTAGACTTATTTTTACCTATCCTTACTATCTTGTAAGGGCCATCTCATCTAGGTTCCAGCTTCCCTGGAAATAGCTCCCTACATGCATCATAATGCATAACTAACTGCCACTTTTTAAAGGTATATTTCTTTGCTTTTGAATCATACAATTGCTTCATTCGACACTTAGATGCTTTCTGGTGCAACAGACTCTGCAATTTGAGCTCATCCAGATGGGCTATGGTCGTAAAATACTCGAACATGGTATCCTCGTACCCAAAGAATGATTGATTGCAAATCTTATGGTCTGTAACTCAATTTCTAGGGGAAAGACACACTCCTTCCCATAAACTACTTTGAATGGGGTGTGGTCAGTGGCTCGTTTAAACGTCATGTTATACGCCCACACCATCACATACAATTTTGTATCCCAGTCACGCTTCTTTGTAGAGACTATCTTGGAAAGGATACCCACAAGCTGCTTATTGGTAATTTCAACTTGTCCATTTGCTTGTGGACTATAGGGGGTCGTCTTGTTATGCTTGATTTGCCAAGCTTTAGTCAGATTTTTAATCACCTTGTTTAGGAAATGGGTTCCATGGTTCGATACTAATTCCTTTGGTAGACCAAAATGGCAAATGATCTGCTCAAGTAGGAAACTTGAAGTCTCTTTTGCATTGTCTTGCCTTGTTGCCTGTGCTTGTGACCACTTTGTGAAGTAATCAGTGGCTATGATACCTCCACGAGCAGAGTCATTGCACTCCTCCAAGATAAATGGAACCTTGTCAAGCATCACACATCAGTGATAGATATCATCAACACCCTGCCGATATAGTGTTCCTACGATTAAGGAAAATTTCAATGCTTGTTGTTTAATTTTCCTCTTCTCGGATTTTGATAGAGTAGCTCCAGTCTCTCCTGTAGATAGATAGTACGTTATAACAGTATACCAGGAGGGAATAGACATTGTATCAATCTTAAACAATGTTTCCATGTCACTTCCTTCAGTCAAGACCTCTTTTGGCTCTCTAAAATCCACAATACATTCTACAATGCCTTATAGCTTTGGTGGCTTGCTCTTAATCTCATAATCAAATTCCTGCAAAGTGATTAACCACTTTGCTAAACAATCAGGTAGTTGTAACTTGTTCAGCAACAATAGAAGCCCTTCCGCCTTCGTATAAAAAACCACCTTCTCATAAAGAATGTAGTGCCTGAACTTTTTGGTCGCAAATACCATTGCAAGGCACAACTTCTCCATACAAGTGTAGTTAATTTTCAATATGCCCAACTTCTGACTAGCAAAGGCTATTGAATGGTACCATTTTTACTTCCAAATTTGGGCCAAATAGCAGCTAATACTATGCATTGTTGCTGCTGAAAATATATAAAACATTTCACCCCTTTTAGGTGCTTTTAAAACAGGTGCTTTGACAAGCTCTTGCTTCACATCATCAAAAGATACATTGCAAGCATCACTCCATGCAAAAAAATAGTTAAAGGACAATAGGTTCGTAAGTTGCAACGTTCTTTCTGCCAGGGCATTTATAAACCTTCGATACTACCCTACTGACAGAAAGCTATGTACTTCCTTTGGAGTACGCGCGGCGGACTCATGGCAACTATGACCTTGATCTTTTCATGGTCAGTCACAATCCCTACTAAACTGACCACATGGCCTAACAATAGCCCATAAGAGGCACCCCAAAGACACACTTCCATGGGTTAAGAGCTGTGCAAAATTGTCTGCAATGCTCGAAGCACTTCCACAAAATAATCAACTGCCTTTCTCTTATGCAATGCACCCATGACAACTCTTATTACTAGGTGGAACCTTATTGATGAGGAGTTCAAAAAGAATGGGATGAATTTCCCTTGTTGCAACAACAATGTCTCTTGATTGACAAAAACATAGGATTTCTTATTTTCCATCAATATATGAAAGATTTTTCTTCAAATGCAATGCAAGAGAAAGAGGAGGAAGATGCTGCAAGTCTAGATGAAGAAGTTGAAGAGAGGGTAGAGATATTTGAGGAGGAGATTGAGAACCAGTTGGTATAAGGTTTTGATCATGCTATCTTCAAGACTGAGAACATCACAAAAGTGGAGAAAAATAATATGGACTTTAACGCAAAAATTTATGAAGACACTCCTTTTTATGTGCTAACATTCCCAAGTTAGCTTATTCACAAGATAAGATATGCTTTGCTCAATGATATTCAACATATTTTCAGTATTAGCCAAAATTATTGCTTGTCTATCCTTCCAAGGTGGGACCAAAATGACAAGGACTTATGAATTATGAACCATGCTCACTTGCAACTCTTGATGTGAAGGAGAAAAATTTTCAAGATTGCTCTATAGCTTTAAATGCATGTGTAAAGGACTATGTAAAGAAGGGGTTTCCCCCACTGATGAAGAGTTCTTATAGGTTCAAAAAATGCTTGGTATTGAAGATATGGAGTATGAAGACAAACTAAATCCAGCTTCAGCACAAGTGGAGGAGCTAAAGAATTCAATAAATCTTTATTATTAGAGACTTATTGAAGAAGATAAAAACCCTAAGGTGTGTAAGATATTTTAAAGATTTTTATATAGAAAAGTGCTAATGTTTTATTAGACTTAATGGATAAGTGGCTTAAGATTTTTCACTTGTTGATAAAGGAAAATTTTTTGCTTGGTATGTAGATTGAAATTGAAGTCCTTGTTAGCTTTTTTGGAGGAGCTAATGGCTCTACACTCCTAAATCTTGGAAAAGGATAGAGCCTTTGTCACTAAATTGGAAGCTTGAACAATCAAATTATTGCAATTCAACACACCAAATTGTCAAGCTATCCAATTTTATCAATGGTAGATCTCAAGCTTTCCATAGAGGATTGGAAAAGTTAATTTTGGTGGAGAAGCAAGAAGCCATAAGAGTTTTTGGCTATATGTTTGGTTATAGTGGATCTAGAGAGATTTTTTTTTTCTTAGTATGTAGATTGAGATTGAAGTCCTTGATAACTTTCCTAGAAGAGTTAATGGTTCTACACCCCTAAATCTTGGAAAAGGTTAGAGCCTTTGGTCACTACATTGGAAGCTTGAATAATCAAACTATTGCAATTAATCACACCAAATTGTTAATCTATCCAATTTTATCAATTATGGCCTTGAAAGATATTTCCAAAGTTACTAGATCTTAAGCTTTCCATAAAGGATTGGAAAAGTTAATTTTGGTGGAGAAGCAAAAAGCCACAAGAGGTTTTGGCTATATGTTTAGTTATAGTGGATCTAGAGTCCTCTAGAACAACAAAATTAAACTAAAAGACATTAAAGGGTCAAGGATTCCTTGAAATCCATCTTTTTCCTTCTTTTTTCCTACTTTGTAGCCATTCTAAAAATATTCAATGTGCACAAGCAAGAGTTTAGATATCCCTCTTTTCTTTTTTAGGTAACCACTTATATAGTTGTTATCAAAGATGATATATTACTTGAAGTGGTTGTATCTTTAAGCTTCAATCTATGCTAAATTTGTCTATAGAACCATTGAAAGACCTCCAGCAACCTATTTTCTTTAACTCTTCCACCTCCATGTCTTGTGTATCTAAAGTATTTTATTTTTGCTTGATAATGTGACTTCTCCATGTCTTGAATTGATGAGATAGATAGACTTCCATATTACTTAATATTGAAATATGGGGTATGGTTATTTAAAATATGTTACACAATTAACCAACAAATATATTTACTTAGAAATATTATTTAAGTTGGACAATAGAGATGTATAATAATGCAAGATCCTTACTATATAGTGAGTAAAGTGTTGATTATCCTAGGCATTTATCATTATCTATTTTTAAAGGTTTAATTTGTCTTTGAAGTCTTTGAGATCACCGTCTTAATCATATTAGGTATTGAAGTCTGATGAAAAACTCAATATCGTATATCAAAACCATTTGTATCTACTTCAAAAAATCCTAATCACTAGATATTGTGTTCAGATTGAACACTAAATAGCATTGAATCACTACATGGACTTTATGAAAGTGCTCTTTCTAGTTTTGTACACTTCAAAATCTCATTTTCATCAAGCTTAATCACAAACCTAGATGCTTCTTATGCCTCTTCTAGAGAGTTCATAGAATCAAATCATCAAACATTGCAAGGTAGGCAAGTCAAGAAAGATGTTATTAAGTTCATTAAAAAGAATATCTTTTTTCTTTCCCTTGAAACTAGCCCTGATATGGAAAGGCTCACCCAAAACCTCTATCACTTTACCATTAACTCTTTGTTTGATAGACTTCCCCATAGATGGTCTTGGAAGTAAATAATTCCATACTTGACCTTCTTTCATATTTGATTGCATTAGCTAAAAATTTTGCATGTATGCATCCTGACTAATATCGATATTGTTTAATGTATTCTCCACTAGCTTAGTATCTAAAGAATAATGCTTAACAAAACAATCTAAGCATAGTTTATTTACCTTTTGAAATTTCTTTCTCTCAAGAATGTCCTTTGGGACTGTCAAGGCTAGAAGATGATAATAAAATAGAGATGCCTTTGAAGTATCTCTCTTACTTGTACTTGGTTGAAGAAGAGACCTAAATGAGATCAATATTACAAATCAAATAAAATTATAAAAAAAGTCATATTCAATATTTCTCAAGTAGAGAATGATACCTTATTGTTAAAATTCAGGAGAGAAAATGAGATAAGGGGTTGGAGCTAGAACAAAGAGCAGAGTGCTCTCTCAAAATCTTCATTCTTCCATCTTCATTATTCATCAGTCACACACTTGGTATATAATAGTGAAAAGAGACAAAGGTCTAATTTACCTTACTAACTAACTATGGTTGAGTCACTAACTCACTTATGGTATCACACATGTTGTACAGTAAGACTATAACTATATTGAAGAGTCAGTAGATCTTGATTCTCAACACTCCCCCTCAAGCTCAAGACAGACATTGTACTTCAAGAAGCTCTCTAAAGTGATTGAACTTATCTTTACCAAGTGACTTGGTAAAGATACCAGCTACTTGGTCTTTGATTATGACATGTAGGAGATCTATCTTCCCTGCAAGTACCGTATCTCATATTGTTAACCCTCAGACAAACAAGGTGGAAGATCTAAAGCAAAAGACAAGGCCAATGCAAAAGTGAAACAGAAGACAAAGGTGCGCCAAGAAAAGTATGGAAATACAAGAAGTGTAGAAAAGTCCTAAATCAAGGAGAAATGCGCATAAGAAAAAGCGCAAGTCAATACTTTTGTAAAAGAGCACAAGCCGCATCATGATTTATTTTAAGAGCGTCGAGCTCTCACCCGCCGTGCAAATTGTAAAGATAGATGGGCAGTAGAAAGGAAGCTAGGAAGATAGGAGGACAATGGGAAAAAGGGCCTAGGCCACGGCCATGTAAAAACGGGGAAGCTAGGAAGATAGGAGGATAAAGGGAAAAAGGGCCTAGGCCACGGCCCAGCCATGTAAAAAAGGGGATAAGGGGATTACCGCCCAAAAGGGATTTACAATTTCTTATATAAAGTTGAAAAGTGAATGAGAAACTCATTCTTGTATGTAGCCAAAAGTAGCTCTCTTCTTCTTATTCTTGCTTGCGTGAGATTTTGCTTGAGAGAGGTAATGTAAGAGTATGAGGGAGTGAGTGTGTGAGGGTGAGGGACCATGGTGGAGAAGCTCTCCATCTTCTCCTCTCTTCTTCTCTTCTCTTCTCTTGCTCATGGCAATGGAGCTTGGAGCATGAAGCTTGAGGATGGAGCTTGCTTGGAAGCTTGCACTTGGATCGTGGAGCTACCGGAGTGCTCGGGAGAGGAGGCAACTTGATCGGGCATGGAGGTAAAAACTTGGCTATGAACGGTCCTTCAAATCATGCATGGTATTTAGCGTAATAGCCCTATGGGACCGGGGGGGCTGCCCCCTCGGACCCCCGCAGAGGGGTCTACCCCCTCCGCACCTCCCCCAAGTAGGTTGGAGAGAAAACGTGCATCGTGATAGGTCCTCCAAATTAGATCCTGGTGTAGTAATGGCTTTGCACAAGCAAAGATTCTCACTTGCAAAACAACAACCAAAAACCCATACCTGAACAAAGACTAAAAGAGACCCTGGAACCTCAATGGGCCAATCTAGCCAACAAGGTCAAAAAGGCCACACCACAAAAACATGTAAAGGTTGCATTCAGAGTACATCTAGTCAAAGCGGAATGCAACAACATCAAGCTACAACTGCGAGGATGAGTAGACGTGACAATCCTGGGGGTGGATGCACCTTGAATGGCACTACACAGACGACCCAAGACATCAGTAGAGAATCCAAATGTAGCTATGTCGTTTGGGAATCAAAGGTATATATCAGAAGGCTTGAACTTATAATCCAAGACCCGAAAGATGAAGACATAGTACCACTTGCTTATCTTAGGGTCAAACTCACCACCAAAAGAGAGCATTGCGTCGATGCTCTCATCCATGAAGGAGCTGATTCTAATATCTTGACCTATGACCCTACACTAACCAATGCAACTCTTAATCCTTATGGGGGACACCCACAAACACTTATAGGGAAGTGCAAAATCCTTGTAACTATTGAAATGGAAAGCTTGCCTATCCTATTCCATGTTCCTCCAAATAGTGCAAATTGTGGAAAGAAAACCTCCTAGGAAGACCCTTCAAAAGGGCGACAAAGTGTGAGGTTGATTATGTAGCACAAAGGATACACTTGACACTACCGGGTGTAAGGATAATCACAACGTTTAGTAAGGGTGACGTCATCAAACCTCGAGGGAAAGACAAGGAACATCTTGACATACCAGATAAGCCTAGTAATAAGAGCAAGGACTTGTTGAAAGAGTTGATACAAGCGCATGCTGAACAGAGAGAACCAATGAGCGAGGCCATGCTTGAAACAAGGAGGTCAGGAGACAATACAAAGGATAGGATTTGGACTTACAAATATCATAGAAGACCACAAAAGAAGCCCAAGCCTTATAGACGAAGGTATCAATGGAGAGTCGGCACAATGCCACGATGGAAATCCAAGTGTTGCTATGTGCTCAAGGGTATTATGCAGGTAACCAATGGATTTGGGTACCAAAACCCCTGGTAAACCACATATGTCAGTTGAAGGCCAAACCATATCAAAAGCAAAGAAACGCAGGAGGAAATCTAAACAAAAATCCAAGTCTTGGGTCAACAACACTGGAGTGACTGAGCCCCTCACGATTGAAATCAAGAAACTAAACAGGATTATTTGAAAGGTAGATCCTTAGCCTAGCATGCTTAAGGAGCGGATGTCTGATATAACCGTCAAGTGTGCACAAAGACCACTAGTGCCCAAGGAGCCTTTGACTTCTCAAGAGGTTAATGTGCACCATAGGCAAGTGCTGCTCATGATAAGGCTAATTGCTCAACAAAGAAAATGGCAAAATCGTCTAATAGCCATGATGAAATCTTTCATCCAATGCCAAGTCCACCTAGGACTCCCAAATCTCCTACACCCTCTTTCCCTAAATGGACACGGGAAGCACAACTACAGTCGTCAACTGTGGCTACTCAATCCCAATCTCTATCTCCATCTGAGCTTCCAAATGTCCAAGGTGTGGGACATGACACCACCCCTAATTCTCAACCTAAGGATATGCATGTGCAATCCATCGTGGCTAGCTCAACTGATGCTCTCGATCTGCACAAGTGAATGCTCAAAAGGCAACAAAAGACACGACCACTTCTGATCTTCCTAAGGACTTGACACCACAGTCTACCAACAGTAGCCAGTCCATTGAACTAGCCGCTACTACTTCCTATCAGGAATCACAGCAATCATAGCCTTTGGCCATGATGACACCCCTTGCGGAACATGTCCTTAGCAATTCACATACGGAGGAGGTGTCACAACCAGCATCCTTGACACTGCCAGCACTTCCAAAGCACCTAAATCCTAGGCTTGAGGAGAAATCTCTCAAAGATTTGGCCAAGGAGATGGCGCATCTAACCCATGAACCATAGATGAAGTGTCTGATGAAGCTTGATCACAACCTAACAACCATCACACGTGCATACATCCATGTGGACATTGGAAGGCCAACACCAAAGCACAAAAATCTCATAGCCAAACCCCTGACTTGGGACAAGCAACAACATGTTTGGTCCCACTATGTAGTTATCGCTAAAGAAGTCATAAAGGGCATCCCAAAGGTCACAGCTAGAGAATTGTGCTTGATACCCTCACTCTATATTGCTCAATGTGAGACAAACAAGGAAAAGCTCGAAGCAAGAAAATGAAAAGGGAAAGGACAAGGCAACTTTGTGCAGAAATGGTTCTCCAACCAGAGTTTGGCAGCCAAAATTGGCCACCGACTAATGACACTCGTTGAGCAAAGGAAAGCCCTTTGGACATCACTACAAGATCCCACATACACTGCCCCGACCTCATTAAGAGTGTTGGAAATGGCCCATGAGGTCCATCTTTTTGCCCACTGGCCAAAAGCATCCCTTGTACGATAAACTTATTCTAGAAGAAGATCTACATGTGGCTAGTACGCTAGGAGTAGGGAGCATGGTATTGGATGTTAGTGTATATATCTTCTGCCTCACTCAAGTCCCTGCAATCCTAGATCTCTATGCTTCCCATCAATACAACCCCGACTTCTTCAGCTAGTTTCATCCAAGCTTACATGATAGGAATCCTAAACTGTCTCTTGGTTCTACATTAAAATCACCCAAACCTCTTGAGCAAGAGAAAAAAAACTCTAAACACAACACTTGCACTGATAAGAAGCAATGGAGGCATGTTCCAACAATGGGTAAGGACAAGAGCCTAGAGCAAACATCCCCTGACCAAGAGCAATTGCCAATGCAATCGGATGAGGGGCTAAACGAAATAGAATTGTCTAAGGAGCTAGACTCTCCACAAAGAGAGGTAGTTGTACCCTCACAACCTAGCGAAGATGTTCAGTAGGGCTGCAGCTATGTCCCATGAGGACACACTAGAGAAAGAGAATGCTGAGGCCCAACTAAGCACATCAGCGGCTAACCTAGTTCAGGGTCCCGAGTCTTGTAGTTTCAAAAGATATTTTGGAGAAGAAGAAATTTAAAAAGGCAAAGAAACAATGCTTGGAGTCATTTATAAAGAATCATTCTTTGGATAGTGAGTTAGTGCAAAAGACGCTATATAGTGTTGGTAGCAGTCAAGATGCTTATATAAAACTTTTCTAACTTTTACAATCAAATATGAAGCAAGAACAAGTATGCAATTGCATACTTCCAAGGCCACTCGTGGTTAGAACTATCAGATAGAGAGTGAATAAAAGTGATAGAGATTCTAGGTGAGCCTTTCCATATCAAGGCTAGCTTCAAGGGTAAGAAAAAGGAAGTTGTATTTAATGAATTTAACAATATTTTCCTTGACTTGCCCACCCTACAATGTTTAATTATCAGATTCTATAACTTGTCACTAGAAGAGGCGCAAGGAGTGGGTATATTTGTGGTTAAACTTGATGAAAGTGAGATTTTAAAATGCACAAAACTAGAGAGGGTCTCTATTACCTTGATGAATAGAGAACTTTCATCATATCACTGCAATCACTCAATGTCATTTAGTGTTCAATCAGAATACAACATCTGGTGGCTAGGAGCATGCGAAGTAGATACAGAGGATTTTGATGTATTGTATGGGTTTTTTCATCGAACACCAATACCTAATGTTATTAAGAGACAACAAGCAAGAGAAGAGCTACTTGTTGAAGGATTTTGATGAAGCTAGGAGCATGTGAAGTAGATACAGAGGATTTTGATGTATTGTATTGGGTTTTTCATCGAACACCAATACCTAATGTTAGAAAGAGACAACAAGTAAGAGAAGAGCTATTTGTTGAAGGATTTTGTTGAAGCTAGGAGCATGCAAAGTAGATACAGAGGATTTTGATGTATTGTATTGGGTTTTTCATCGAACACCAATACCTAATGTTATTAAGAGACAACAAGCAAGAGAAGAGCTATTTGTCGAAGGATTTGGGAACTACAAGATTGAGTAGCACATAACTGGTGACTTAAAGACACTCAAATGTATGTATCAAAGGGAGCCAACTCCAGATCTCCTTGCCTGTATTACATATCCCCAGCCATAGAGTTGAACTCAAGAAATTGGAATAGAGCTCCCTCTAGGCACAACAAGGAACCACAGTTTAAGCCAGCCGCGTAGATCCATAGTTGATTCCAATGAAAATGGCAATCTGTTTCCCACTTCTTGAATTTCTCATCAATAAGGCTCAACCTTATTTGTTGAAAGTTGTTCTAGCAACATTGGTAGCATCCACTACATCATTGTAATGGACAAATCCCTCAATCTCTAGGCCTTCAATATGTCCATCATAAAACTTCCTATAATCCTTCAGTTTGTCTCGAAGTTTCTTCAAGAGCTCTTGCAAATCAAAAGAAACATCAAGCATATATCTTATGTAAACAAATTTGGTTGAATTTCCAGTTGCATGGAGGAAATCAAAGTGCTTCTCATCACAGGTATCCTTCAGATCCTCTTCCTCCATTCCCTCTAGAGAAAACTTCCTTTTAGTCATCCTGAAACAACAGCACAAGTTTAGAGAAAAAATATACGAATTTATATTTTCTCATAGCCAAAAAAAATTTCTAAGCTATGTATGACATGCTCACTGAGAAAACTTGGGCAAGCCATCAATGTGAAACTAGAACAATGAGCCACAATGACAATTTATTTCATTCATCTTGGATATCTAAATCCTTATATCATACTCCACATTTGCAAATTCTTGGATAACATAGCATACATGTTAAATTGTACAAAACAAAACAACAATGCCTTATGAAATGCGAATTGACCCTTTTGGGCAGCAGAGCAGGCATAACATTTCACGTTTTATCGGGTGGACACTATTTTAGCTAGAAGATTTATGAAACGTGAAAATAGGTTTCCAAAACCCTCTACAGGTTGTTGACAATTTTGTGTTTCATACAGCAATCAGTCGTTTTAGATGAAAAATATCAATTTTAATGATCTTTGATTCCTCCAAATACTCATGCCTACATTGTATTCTGATTCCATGAGTGCCATTCGATGGCCAAGAATCCGGTCTTCCATGCGAAGACGAAACATATTGAGGTGAGGTATCACTTCATTCGCAAGGTCGTTGAGGACAGATCTGTTGACCTTGTCAAGATTCCGACTGAACAGAATCCTGCAGACTTGCTCACGAAGAGCCTCACTACTATATGGTTGTAGAAGAGAAATCAAATTGCTTGGAAGAAAATTTTGCATAAACACGAGCCTGAGTTCTTATATAACGGTTACCATGCATTTGTTCAGAAAAAAACCCTACACTCGTTCAGAAGAGTTGTATTTATAATGAAAATGAAAAGGCTAAAAGTTCTCTTTTACACCGAAAAGTAGTGCCATAAAAGCACCATCATGTCCAAAAATGTCAGTGACACGTAGCACAAGTTTTGAGGCAACAACGGTCTATGTGGCGCACATGCCAAGTTTACTGCGTATTATAGCAACCACATGTGTGAACAAAGGTCCTTTTAAAACCAAATTTCAAACCAAAAAAGCATTTTTTCGAAGAGACCAAGCCCTTTCCCTCCTTCGAAACATCAACATGAGGTGACTTTGTCACAGCTAAAAATTCTTCAACACCCTCCAGGACAAGGTAAGACTTCATCACCTCGCACAAAACATGCTAAAGTCTCAAAAATGTAATTTTTTTAAAAACTATTAGTAAGTTCAATAGCAATGTTCATTTTACCGAAATTATCTGTGAAATCTTCTCTGAACTTGCCAAAATTTTTTCTTCAAAAAAGTTTGATGACTAAAATGTGATAAGGCATAGCTCTTCCCATGCAAATTTTCCATCTCGTGTTTCATACATTGGGAAGGGCTCTATAACTGATTAAAATAGCTCAATCTTATGCTAAGATTGGTTTGAGTAACTAAATGCATTGATTACTATGCTTCTGTGTTCAAGAAACAACAAATTTAAAATATCTTGACAAGCAAAATCATATTCTACTTGCTTACGGACTTATTTTTCAAATTGTTTTCGAATTTGACTAAAATTTTCACAAAAAAAAGGTGGCATATGAAACGCGAAAAAGCATATGTCTCCCTTACCTAGAAGTCCCAGATCGTGTTTCATAACTCAGAGGGTTGTATTGTTCAATAGAAAGTCAAGTTGGAAGGTTAGTAGAACTTTAATGAATTATTAAAGTTTAATTTTATCATTTGATAAAATAAGTTATTGTCAAAGTGTAAATATATGATTGGCTTGGGATTGAAACTATTTGAGTAGTGTTTGTTTACCAATAAGTGATTGCAAATGACATTATATTAGATTTTGGGGATCTTTTCTAATTTTGAGTTATTTTTTGTTTTATTTGGAGATGTCAAATGGCTAGAACTAAGGCTACTGCAAGAAAGCACAAAGTTGATCCTAGAGGTCTTGCTTTAGTCCTACAAGCCTTCCAAACTTACAAGGAAATCAAGGCCAAGGAGAAAATTTTTCATAGCACGTTAGATGTCTAAAGGAGATTAGAAGTGCAATGAAGGCTCCGGATAATACAATTCCAAAATTACCTTTTCAGAGGCTTGTCAATGAAATTTGCGACAAGAATAGACTTGATTGTTTTAGATAGACAAGGGCAGCTCTCAATTGCATTCAAGATGTTGTAGAAGATTTTTTGATTGAGTTTTTTCAAGATTCCTATATGTGTGTTGCTCATGCACATAGGCTTACACATATGGACGAAGACATAATAATTCTTAGGACATTGAGATATACAGGTTTTCAAAGGTCCTTGAGCCAATCCCCCTTTCTGATGCGAGGACTTTCAATATTTTAAATGTGCCTCCATATAGAAAAAAGAAAGGTGATCCAGGTCCTAAGGTTGAAGATGTCACATATGAAAAAGACAGAAAACTACATGAGAAAGATGAAAAGGCCACAAAAGAGCAAGCAAATAAATGGAGGGAGTATAAAAGAAAGAAGGAATGAGAAAAGAAATCAGAGCAGCTCCTATCTTTTGAAGAATAGCTATCTTCCCTTCTTGAAAGGGCTGACCCTAAGGGCTTCGATGTCTATTGCTTTTTACCTAGTGATATTAACAAATATGATGTTTTTTCACTCTGACTGTATTCAAATCCTCAAGAATAAAATGAGAGAAGTAAATGACTCTATTCTTCTTTCTAGGATATGAGGTATAATATATCAACATTTGTTTTTACTCACTATATTTTTCTAGCAATAGGCTTTCATGTTGATTCTTACTATGATATCTATTTCTTTGCTAGGTGTATAATGCATGAGCTCCCCTTTGATATACAACAAAAAGTTGAGGTCCTTGGTCCATCTATCTCATACTATATGAGGAGTGAGCTTGATGCAAATGCATCTGACCATTGGTTCAATTCAATTGACTTTGAATCTTTGGAGCTTCTTCTAATTCCATACAATGAAAAGTAAATAATTTGATATTTTGTTAGATTTTATGAGATCTTGTTTTGTTAGATTATTTAAATATTTTTATTTTTAGTACTCATTGGAGCCTAATTGGAATAGATTGTGTGGAGACGCAATGTTTCCTCATCAATTCTATGAAAGGAAGCCATGGAAATGCCAAGTTGTAAGTTATATAATCCAATGTCTCATTGATATTTTGATCTTTCTTTTTGTAATTACTCTAAATTTTATTGTATTTCTGGTACATAGCTATAAAAATATTGATTGAAGTGCTAGAGAAAAAGCCTCCCATGCCTTCTAATTTACTTGCAACAATGCAATATAAACAAGATGTTGTAAGGTCTTAATTTGAATGGTTGGAACATAATAAGAAAATTTATTCTATAACTACCATAAACAAGTTTCATAGTTTTACTTTATATTGTTGATTGCAGTGTCCTCATTATGATGATAGTCACTCTTGTGGCTGGAGAGTAATTGAAAATGCCTAAAGATTGGTTGGATTTATTTATCTCAATGAAGATAAACGTATAAAGGTAATGTGAAAGACACTAAACTTTAATATTGAGGTTTCGTTGCAAAATAGTCCATTGATGGTAATAATATAGTCCATTGTAAAAAATAACGATAAAGTAAAAATCTTTTCTTACAAATGTATGACAGTTTACAAGGGATTGCTATACAAGTGAGCATGTTTGGTATATAAGAGCAAAGGTCATGAAGTACATAATGGAAAATTGTATGCAACCGACAAGAATGGACAATAGTGGGGGCTTGGATATTGAAGGAGAGGAGGTGCACGTAACTGCAGTAGGTGAAGCTATGCCTTCAACACCCAAGGCAACCAAAGCATTAAAGAAATGAAAAATGACTCCTAAAAAGGATGTCCCTTCTCCTAAGCAAAGTTCTCAAAAAAAGAAGTAGCTTTGCTTCATTGCTTGTAAGCCCATGTGTCTATAAGTCATGGAGATGGCTGATAAAAAATTGCCACAAAATTTGTACATGTATTTTATATTGATAGTAAAGAGATATTTTCTTCAATATCCTTGCATTGTATATTCTTCTCTCTCCTTATTGATATCTGCAAAAAATATGTCGCAAATGTTTAATAATCAGGAAGTGGAATCAGATATACACCTACGTGGATATAATATGATATAAAAACTTACTCGTGTATTATTAAGTTGGAACACAAATGAGCATGGTAGTTCAATATCTTCATTTTGTAAATCCATCCTCACATGATGTAGCATACATGATGATCTAACCTTTAGGATTGCAATAATGTCCTCATTGAACCAAACATCAAGATCCACTATAGGATCTTTGCTGAATTATCAAGATTTGGTCTAAAGCAACCAGACTACCACCAACATAATGCCATCTATTATAATAAAAGCAAAGGATGAAATTTTGAGTAGTAATCATATATTTACAAGCTATAGAGTTTTGATCTATCTTACACATAATTTTTCCTCCTGTCCTAGTGTCCCATCCATTATCAACAAATTGTATGACATGATCATATGAAAGCACTCAAAGCTTGAAAAAATGGGCAAAGGAAGGGGGGATATTGATCCCCATTGGTTGCGCGGTATGGGAAAAATATAAGAATGATCATAAAAGAATATTCCATTCTCTGCAAGATCTATCTTCTCTCTACATTTGTACATTTCTTCTCCAATCGAACCATGCATCACATCAATAACATCAACAATAGGCTCAACCAGTTGCCACTCCTCAAGATCAGAGGGATAGACATCTACAAGACAAGCAAACAAATGTTATAATGGAAAACCTTAAACTAAGTTCAAGAAAAGAAAGACTTTAAGAATCAAATTCTCAAAATTTGGTCTACACATTAGAAGATTTGAAGTTCCAGGTTCTAAATATAGCTCTCTATGCATAAACACATATTGCACCAATACCTCTTTTATGCTATTCTTATTTACTCCAAGCCTGAAATCTTGGATTCTACCCTTCCAAGAAAAAATGAACGAGCTCTCATATCTTCGCCTTTTTCCATGTTTTGCATGTTGCATGGTGATCCAAACACTTTTGCTAATGCTTGTAGAAATCCATCTTTCATTTTTTTGGAATGAGTTAAACATTGATATGGATGGATTTGGGAGCTTGGATGCCTTGTTGAAGGTTGAATGTCTGTATCCATAGCACAAAGAGAGAAGAGAGAGAGAGAGAGAGAGAGAGAGAGAGCGTGGATGCCTTGTTGAAGGTCGAATGTCGATATCCATAGCACAAAGAGAGAGGAAGAGAGAGAGCTTGGATGCCTTGTTGAAGGTTGAATGTCTATATCCATAGCACACACAAGGGGAGAGAGAGAGAGAGAGAGAGAGAGAGAGAGAGAGAGAGAGAGAGAGAGAGAGAGAGAGGGAGAGGGGGAGAGAGAAGACTAGGCTACTGCCAAGGAGGGAAAAACACAAGATGAACAAAAGAAAGGAGGGAAAAAAATATGTGCCAAACTTTTTACTAATTTGAATTTAGAGCAAAACCTATCGTTATCATTAATCTAAACATATCGTTAAATAAAAGTGACCGGGATTGTATATCATTAATGCAAAGAATATCATAATCATGAATATAAGAGGCTAAAAATAGAAATTGATAATACAAATTTCTAATATTCTTATATATATATATATATATATTTGTAAAATAAATTTTTGCCTTTTTTAAAATAGAAGTTCCATTACGGAGGCTTTGCTCATATTGGTCTAGAGCACTCTCTTTCTATCTCTTAAAAGGAAATTTTGAGACCTCAAAACTCCCCTAATGCATGTGTTTTGATAAGTCGAAGCAACCATTACCATCAACTGTTGCTTACAACACTCAATCCACCGACAGTAAAACTTACATTGATCAATCAAGAGTGGATACAACATTGTGACAACATGTTGACAAACTATACCAGTCACATCCGAGGAGAACCGTGACACAATAGCAACAAAGCCTTAGGAGAAACATGAAAAACCTAAAAGCAGGAGCAATCCTAGCAGTGACTAATCCTGCTCATCTAGGTCTGAGACCCCAACTATGCTAAAACCTAGGAAAACTCCCAAAACCTTGCATGAGATAGCAACTAAGCAAGCCTTCATAGAACATAGAAGTGTCATAGAGTGCTTGACTAAGTTGGATACTAAACTCAAATTATTTGCACGTGCTTACGTCCTTTGTAGACATGGGCACATTCCCTAGGGAGAAATTTGAAGAATACTTTTCATATTTGCTATCTTGGGAAGAACAAGAATATCTTAACGAGCACTATGACAAGTGCCTACATGAACACATGCAACTCATCTCTGACAAGGAAAGCCGACAAGCTACGCTTAACTGTGACATTCAATGACGTGCTCTGCCAACCAAATATCTTAGAGATAGAGATGCTAAAGCAACAATTAGAGGGTCAAAGTCAATTTGAAAAATGTTGGTTTGAAAATCGTGCTTACAAAGGCTCAACTTGGAGCCCAAATTATGACAGTCTCAGAGGAGCGATTGGCCAAATGGCGGTCTCAAAGACACCCGACCTATGTGGTGCCAACTTCCTTTCGAGTAATTGACTGTCATTTCGGGTATGGACTTAGCCGAAACTAGCCAAGAAAACTCTATGATTGATAAAATTCTCACTGAGGAGGAGCTACATGTTGCAAGTAGACCCAAACAAGGTACCATGCTACTCAATGTTGCAAAATATTTATTGTTATTAAGTAGGCTACCATGAGTACTAGATGCGTGTGCCACACTCCAGTACAATCCTGAGTTCTACAATTGGTTTTTATCCTCACAAAGTGACATGGATTTATAAATGTGTATATGAATAAGCAATGTGTTTTGTGACTGTGTATAGATAACACATGAAAAACAAAGCCATCACACACACAAGCAATGATAACCAAGCATAGGTGATATGCATCGAAGTCAACACCATGGGATTCAAATAAGTGATGTCTCTTTGAGCTGCACCCATTCATTATGGTCAAAGCATATGACTTGCATGTATTCTCACAAGTTTCCAAGTGAATGTAGGATGACACAGGTCTCTGTATAAAAGCGTTCAATGTCCAAGTCACCACAAGACCACCAACCCCACAAAGGACCATTATGGAGAAAGAAACATAAGAACAAAGAGCCATGATGGAAGCCCTGCTACTGGAAGAGAAAGTCAATCCTATAGAAAGCACACATTGCATTTGAGCATGGCCCAAAGCATAGACATTGGCTACTTTCTCTTTCTTGGCCACACTCTACATTCAGGGCAAGATTAAGGTGGCAAGCTCCCATTCACAGTGGAAGAGCAAGTAAAGTACAGCTTAGTGGTGAAAACGGGGGGTTTCAGCTAGTTTACATTCAAGCTTACCACAAACCTAAAATATGCCAATATGGAGGAGCCAGCCCTAAAACAACTCCTGGACCAGTGCAGTTTGCAGAAGTATGTAGAGAAGATCGGGCAGGCTATCGATTACAGCAAGTGCACAAAATTTCCAAGGAGCTTTGATGCCGAAAGAAATTGTGGCATGGTGACAGTAAGAAGAGGAAGAGAAGCTCCTCAAGTAGAGGTGGAGTGGAGCCCCGGGGTGGTGGAGAAGGCCCTGGGCTTAGCCACAGCAGCAGCATGACTGAGAAACACCCAAGGAGGGATGTCTATAATATGCTGGGGGTGAGCCATCACCAATCCAAGAACAAGAGGGAGACAAAGTCCATAAGGAATAGCAGGACAACATGGAGAGAGTTACTAATGAAAAGGAGAATGACCAACCATCTCAACAACAAGAGAGAAAGAGGACAATTCATGAGTAGCAAGGCCCAAAATTTGTCAAGTCAAGTGGAAAGGAAAGATCACACCCTCAAAATCCCCATAAGAATAACTCAATCCACCTCCAAAGAAAACAAATAGCTACAAAGGGTGGAGGAGGAATTGAGGAGATTAGGAGAAGAGCACAAGAAAAATCGAGAAGAGGAGAAGAATGACTAAGGTAAAAGAGAGGAGGAGATTACTCTAATGAAGATAGAATCAAAGATTTAGCTTACAAGCTAGCACATCACTACAACATGGACTCCATGCTATGACACCTAAGCCTAACACTGGCTTAGGAGTAGAGGATCAATATGCTCCCCTAATCACAACTGGCTGAACCTCACAAGAACTCTCCTTGCTAGGGGTTTGGAGATCCAAAACAGCAAATGTAGCCACCTCAACAAGAGCCACTGGAGTTAGTCCATGAAGAAGGGCATAACTTAAATTAGATCAACAAAAGAAAGAACAAGTATAGGAACCAAGCCCCCTCCGTGTGGCCACAATAAGTACAGTTAAAAGAGAAAAGAGCTCCATGCTAAGCCATGCATTCCTTAGGTAAATCTCTTAGATCCCCTCGTAATGTAACTACTATAGAGCATTAGGATGATGTAATATTTCCACACAATAAAAGTTAGTTGGTTAGTTTGAAAGTTAGTTAGTCAATTAATAAGTTAGTAAGATTACTAACTAAAGACTAACTAAGGTAAAAACTAACTAACATTAATTATTAATAATTTTTATTTAATTTAAAATATCTTATTTAGAAAAATGAAGAGTCGTAAATTCGATATTTTTCTCGAATTGGCAAGGACCGTAGCCACCCTTCACGTTAATTACAATGTGATCGAGACTTATGAGTTATATTAATCACTAAGTTCATGTGTATAGTTTAGATGGTCCAAAAACATTAGATTTTGGGCAAAGCTAGTATATTTTAGATATTTTAGATATTATCCTAAAAAAAGATATGGAGATTTTTAGAACTGGATGTCATTTAAAAGAAAAGAAAAGTGATATTTAAGTTAGTTTGGAGATTTTATAAAAAGAAAAAATAAAGAGGATTTGCGAAATCGCGCATGCCACGATCGCAGTACATAGGCAGTGGACAGCACTTCGAAACAGAAAAAAGAAGAAGGAGTGAACTGAGAGCTTTCTAAATAAGTGTCTTGGGGTTTTACCCCCCTTACGGAGCCAATGGAACCATCAGATTTATGATCTGAGCATCAGATCACTAATCTTTCCAAGATCCCCCTCCACAAAGAGCTCTACTTCTCAACCACAAGCCCTCTTCTCTAATTCACTATAAATATGAGGCATGGGAGAGGCATAAAAAATCATAAGGAGACCCCGAGAGGCTGCGAGAGAGAGGTAGAGAGGAGGATACTCCTCTAAGAGATTGTGAGGAAGAGCTTGAAAGAGAGCTTGAGAGAGAGAGAGAGAGAAGAGTTACCCCGAGAGCCTACAAGGAAGAGAATTAGCTCAATTCCTTCTATCTCAATCCTCGACTTAACCATCTTCTCTTACGATCTCCCATCTTGAATCTATTCTACCTTCTTAATCTCTTGAGTCTACCTGTGGTCGATGGCCTCCAAGCGAAGAATGTCACGTACGGATGACAATCCTGCAACCAGCAACAAGGCTTCGAGCAAAGGCATCACTGTCAATCCAACTGCAGCTTCGTTCGTAAGTAATGTATTTTCAAATTGATAGATGCTTGCTTTGATTCTCGTATGAGATACGTTAGGCCCCATACTACGATGCATGAGTATAGGTTATGGGAAAGGTTAAATTTCATCTCACCTACTCGGAAGATGGAGTTTGTAAAGTGTATATATCAAGGGAAGATAATTGCACCTAGTTACATATGATTTATTTGCTAGCATAGTAATTACAAGGAAGAATTAGTCAAGCATTATGAATGGCATAGCCGTCAAAAGAACGACATTAAAAGATTGTGCATACAAGTGCTAGATTAAAGTATAGTCAAGGGTTACAAATAGCATAATTACTAAAAGAATATGACATTGAGAATCATGAATAGAAAGTACTAGTTTAAAGTTTAGATACTTCAAAAGTACTTAGCCTAAGAGCCTAGGAGTCCAATTGCTTGAGATCATCTCGCACTTATCTTATTAAGTATTCACACGTTATGCCTATAACATGTTTGATATATGAGGATAAATTTCTAGTTGCCTCATGACTTGACTAAGAGCTAGTACAAGAAATTAATCATAAGGGTTAAAACTAAGATGTCTTGAGATCCGTTGGATAACAATGACTTTGCCAATCCAAATCCAGGGTTGGGTTATCAAGCAAGATAAGTGACCTATAGAACTTACATCATGAATAGTGTTTGAACCCTTAACATATGCCCTAACCAAAGGAAGGAAGTGTTAAGAACATGTTTGCATGGTATTGCTCTTAGATCCCAAGGGAGAGAGCAAATATACGATGGAAATGTTATATAGTCTATTTTTTCATTGGTTGGAAAGAATGCAATTGGTTTTGTTGATTGATCGAGCAACATCCTAAATGCTTTTATATTCAACTGGTTGTTAGTTGTTGTTTGGATGATTATTCGAAGTGCTTGTGATTTATGGTAAATGCATGGCAAGGGTCTGTGATGACAGTTCTTGGAAAATGATATTAGGCTGAATGCCTTCTTTGTGCTTGATTCTTAAAGGATTTAATTAAGGAAGGATATATTGTACGGGTGGATCACCTCCATGGTCGCACCGTGTATTAACCCAAGAGGGCACTGCTTGATTCATGGGCCGAAGGTCGAGTGGTAAAAAGGCCAACCATGGGAATGATATTTCGCTCCTAGACAGCTTGCGGGTCAGTTGGAGCTCTGGACACCCCTTGCTAGGTCTAGAATGGAGTTGAAGACCTCCGTGGCCCCCAACATCTGGGTATGTTGGGAGATCCTATTCTAGATAAAGGATTGAGTTTGTGGTGCCATGTGAATTGGACTAGTTACTTCTATAGGGCAGAAGGGATACTTCTGTTGGACAAAAGCGATACATAATTTCTCTTGTATGGGCGGGAGACAAAGATTAACTTGAAGATAAGTTAAGGAACTTGTTTGATCTTGTTTGTCAATAGATTGCTTTGCTCTGTTTTCGTGTTTGTGCTATAAGTTATGCGAACGAACCCTGTTCCCTAAAAGGCTTAATTAATGAAGCTGGCTTTAAGTGTCACACATAAATGTGGTAGGACCTAATTAGAAAACTAAAGCTATAAAGGGAAGCGGGTGGGCGGAACCCCCAACAGGTCCGTCCTATGTTAGGGTGGTCCGAGAGAACTGGGAGGCTTCTCACAAGGTTTACCATCTTCGACCTTAGAAATTGTTAGGATAGAACCTCGATTCATGCCGTTTTAGGGGACCGGAATAGGACTATGCCCTATGGGCAGAGAGGTTGAGCAACGCATCCCTCTTGTTTCCCATTCTCTTTTAACCAAGTGCAGCATGGATCTGCTTCGGATTGGGTATCTCTATGTAAAGTAGGATGTCCAAAACCCGACGCTAGAATGCTAACATGAGACCTTGACAACTAGGAACCCAAATTTCAGGTCGATCCTAGTGGGTTCGGTCATGAACGTTCCGTTGCGAGGCGGACTCCGGAAACCCTAGGCAACGAAACTCGGAACATTCCCTGGGAGTGCCAAGCAGCGACGCTTAGATTCGTTTCTCGATAGACCGCCAAAAGAGTGCCTAGAAAGCCGATGAGCGGGCACCTCACAGATGATGTCTAGCATGCCCCCTCCCAATGCATCTCCAAAACAAAAAAAATTAAAAAAAAGAAAGCGCAAATAAACAAAGACTCCCACAAAGAAAAAGGAAAGAAACAATGAGCTTTTCTATGTATATAAGAGTGCCACAAACATTGCACCTAGGGGTCCTCAGGTTAGGCATGTCCGATGGCCTTAGTTAGCCCTAATGTTAACCCTCAAACGAATGAAGGTGGAAAATCCGGAAAAGCTAAAGCAGAAGACAAAGACGCACAAGGAGAAGAGTCCTAAATAAGGGAGAAAGGTGCACAAGGAAAAGCACAAGTCAAAACTTTTATAAAAGAGCGCAAGCGCATCATGGTTTAATTCAAGGAGCGCCGAGCTCTCACCCGTGCAATTTGTAAATGTAGATGGGCGGTGGAAAGGAAGCTAAGAAGATAGAAGGACAATGGGAAAAAGGGCCTAGGCTACGGCCAGCCATGTAAAAAAGGGAAAAGGGGATGACCGCCCAAAAGGGATTTAGGGTTTTGTATATAAAGTGGAAAAGTGAATGAGAAGCTCATTCTTGTGTGTGGCAAAAAGTAGCTCTCCTCTTCTTCTTCTTCTTCTTCTTCTTCTTCTTGCTTGCTTGAGCTTGTGCTTGAGAGAGGGAGTGTGAGAGTGTGAGGGAGTGAGTGTGTGAGGGTGTGTGGGTGAGGGACCGAGGAGGAGAAGCTCTCCATCTTCTCCTCTCTTCTTCTCTTCTCTTGTCTTGATCGCGGCAATGGAGCTTGGAGCATGGAGCTTGAGGATGGAGCTTGCTTGAAGCTTGCACTTGGATCGTGGAGCTACTGGAGTGCGCGGGAGAGGAGGTAACTCGAACGGCATGGAGATAAGCTCACTACACTCGTAGGTATGGATGGCGCATCGGCTATGTGAGAGGTAGCCATTAGTGCTCGGCTTGGAACGCTTGAAACAATAAGCAGTCCGTGGGTCTTGGCGGTTGAGTGAAAGCTCCCACATTTTGGTTCCATTGGCGGGACCAATGGATTCAAGCCTTGAGTGCTTGCGCGCTTCGAATTGAGCATCGAAGTAAGGGCTTTCCCCGAACCGGTGCTTGAGATAGGTAGGAAGCGAGGGGGTTGAAGATGGTATTCGATCTCCTTGGCAAGTAGGTTTTTTCCTTTCTTGAGATTTATGTTGTGGAATGAAGTAGTGTAGGTATTTACTTTGTGATTTGGGTGCATTAGGATAGGAAAAAACAAAGAAAAATAAGAAAAACAAGTATCAGGGTTTCTGCTATCATAACAAGATATGAGGGTTTGATTCGTTTGTTGATTTGCATTTTGGAGTTTATTGGCTATCCCAGGCATATAGATCTCTTCCCCATCACTCCAGCATCATTCCTGTGGAATCTTGTAGCTTACAATAAGCAATACCTTAAGATTATGGACGATTTCATGCTCAAAAGTGCGTTCGGGTCGGCGGAATCGGACACCCGATTCAGTGTTCGAGTCTCAGAATCGGATGTCCAATTTTGAGAATCGGACATTCGGACAACCGTCCGATCGGACCAACCCGTCCGATTTTGGGACTCCGACCACTCAGAGCACTTGGACTCGGACCACTCGGACGCTCGGGAGCCGATCAGACCATCCTGTCCGATCGGACCACTCGGACCAACCCGTCCGACTTTGGAAATCGGACCAGTCAAAATTGGCCAATCAGAATCGGACCAGCGGACCACCCTATCTGATCTGATTCCCAGAATCGGACCACTTTGAAAATCAGACCACTTTTTCGATCCGACTCCCAGAATCGGACGTGACCAAAATCGGACCACTAGGCCGATCGGACCAACCCAAAATTGGACGTCCGATTCTGATAATCGAATTCTTGAAAATCAGACAGGTATCTAGAACGCATATTTTCACACTTCTAAACCCCGAGATTGACCCCAAAGGCTACGTAGAGCTAAAGGCACATCACAGATCCATCATAAAATTTAGAGCACGTAGTTCAAATTTTGGCTATAAATGGTCCTCCAAATTGTGCATGGCTTTTACCATAATGGCCCTGCGGGCCGGGGGGCTACCCCCCCCGGACCCCAGCAGAGGGGGCTCTGCCCCCTCCGCACCTCCCCCAAGTAGGTTGGAGGGAAAACGCGCATCGTGACAGGTCCTCCAAATTAGACCCTAGTGTAGTAATGGCTCTACACGAGCATGGATCCTCACTTGTAAAAGAGCAACCAAAAGCCCATACCTGAACAGAGAGAAACACAGACCCTAGAACCTCAACGGGCCAATCTAGTCATCCAGGGCAAAAAGGCCACACCACAAGAACACATGTACATTGTGTTCAAACTGCGTCTAGTCGAGCAGAATACAGCATCATCAAGCTATCAATGCGAGGATGTCTAGACATGGCAGTCCTGACGATAGATGTACCTTGAGCAGCGCTGCACAAATGACCCAAGACCTCAGTAGAGAATCCACGTCTGACTGTGCAGTTAGGGGCTCAAAGGCATCTGTCAGAAGGCTTAAATTTACAGCCAAGACCTGGAAGATGAAGACATAGTACCACCTGCTTATCTTAGGGTCAAACTCACCGCAAAAAGAGAGCATACTATCGATGCTCTAATTGATAAAGGAGCAGATTTTAACATCTTGACCTATGAATCATGGACTCTACTAGGCCAACCAGAGCTCACACCGACTAGTGCAACTCTTAGCCCTTATGGGGGACACCCACAAGCACTCGTAAGGAAGTGCAAAATCCTTGTGACAATTGAAACAGAAATCTTGCCTATCCTATTTCATGTTCCTCCAAATAGTGCTAGCTGCGGGAAAGAAACCCTCCTAGGAAGACCCTTCAAAAGGGCGACCAAGTGTGAGGCTGACTATGTAGCACAAAGGATACACCTGACACTATCGGGTGTGAGGATAGTCACAACCTTTAGCAAGGGTGACCTCATCAAACCTCAAGAGAAAGGCAAGCAAGGTGCTGACATAACAGTCAAGCTTGCTGACGAGAGCAAGGACTTGTTGGAAGAGTGAATACAAGCACAGGTCGAACAACAAGAGCCAATGACTGAGGCCATGCCTGAACCAAGAAGGTCAAGAGACAATGCCAAGGACGGGCTTTGGACTTACAAATATTGTAGAAGACCCCAAAAGAAGCCCAAGCCTTATAGATGCAGGTATCGATGGAGGGTCAGCACAACGCCGTGATGGATAGCCAAAGCGTTGCTACGTGCTCAAGGGTATTATGCAGGTAACCGATGGATTTGGGTACCAAAATCCCTTGCTAAACCGCCTCCATCATTTAAAGGCCAAAGTGCATCAAAAGCAATGAAGCACAGGAGGAAATCTAAGAGAAACTCTAGGTCTTGAGGCAAGAAACTAGACATGATTGTTCAAAAGAAAGAGCCTCAGCCTAGCATGCTAAATAGAGAGATGTCATATGTACCCATTGAGCATGCACAAAAATCATTAATGCCCAATGAGCCTTTGATTTCCCAAGGGGAGAACAAACATCATAGGCACAACATTACTCATGGCAAGGCTACTCGCTCAACAAAGCAAATGGCACAATCGTCTAATAGCCTTGAGAAAATCATTCAGCTAGTGCCACATCCACCTATGAGTCCTAGATCTCCTATGCCCTCTTCTCCCAAACAGACACAGGAAGCACTACAGCAGTTGTCAAGGGCAACTGCTCAATTCCAATCTCTATCTCCATCTAAGCTTCCAACCGTCCAAGAGGTGGGACATAACGCCATCTGTAGCTCTCGACCCAAGGATATGCCTGAGCCACCTAATGTGACTAGATCAACTCATGTTCGATCTACACAGATGAGTGCTCAAAGGCCAACAAAAGACACAACCACTTCTGATCGCCCTAGGGACTTGACACCGCAATCCACCAAGGGTAGCTAGCCCACTAAATTAGCTGCTACTACTTCCAATCAGGGATCACAGCAGTCACAGCCCTTGGCCATGACAATGCCCCTTGTGGAACATGTCCTTAGAAGTTTACCTGTGGAGGAGGTGTCACAACCAACTTCCTCGACAACTCCAGCACTTTCAAAGTGCCTAAAGCCTAGGCTGGAGGAGTTACACACAAGGGAGTTGGTTGAAGAGCTAGACTCTCCGAAAAGGGAGGCAGTTGTGCTCTCACAACCTAGCGAGGCTATTCAGCAGGCCACGGCCATGTCCCATAAGGACACACTAGAGAAAGAGAATGTTGAGGCCCAACCAAGCACATCAATGGTTGACCTAGTCCAGGGTCCTGAGTCCTTGAGAGATGCACCTTCACTCACCAAGAAAAAGAGGAGAAAACATCGAAAACAACAGCAGCTACATGTGGTTGTGGACCCCAAGAACGTTGAGACCAAGAACGCTGGAGAGCTGGGGAATAAAGCATCAAGTCCATCCACCAGTGAATCCATTGATGTCTCTCCTAATAGCGGTGAAACCTCAGACACATCCGTGTGCTCTGAAAAATCAAAGCAGCTGTTGCCATCAACAGCTGCTTTCAATACTCAATCCACCGACAATAGAACTCACATCGACCAATCAAGAGTGGATACAACGTCGTCACAACAGGGTGATAAATCTATACCAGTCACATCCGAGAAGAACCATGACAAAATAGCAGCAAAACCTCAGGAAAAACGCACAATCCCTGAGAGCATAAGCAATCCTAGCGTTGACCAATCTTGCTCATCTAGGCCTGAGCCCCCAGCTATGCTAAAGCCTAAGGAAACTCTTAGAACTTTGCATGAGATAGCAATCGAGCAAGCCTTCGTTGAACATAGAAGTGTCACAGAATGCTTAACTGAGTTGGATGCTAAGCTCAAAGTGTTCGCACGTGTCTATGTCCTTGCGGACATGGGTGCATTCCCTAAGGAGCAGCTCGAAGAATACTTACCATTCCCCTTATCTTGGGAAGAGCAACAACATCTTGATGAGCACTATAACAAGCTCTTACATGAACGCATGCGACTCAGCTTTGACGAGGAGGCTGACGAACTGCACTTAACCGTCACGTTCAATGAAGTGCTTTGCCGACCAAATCTCATAGACATAGAGCAACTAAAGCGATTGTCAGCAGGCCACAGTCAATTTGAGCAGCATTGGTGCGAATGTCGCGTTGTAATGGCCGAACTAGGGGCTCAAATCATGATAGTCCCTGAGGAGCGATTGGCCAAATGGCGATCCCAAAGGGACCCAACCTATGTGGCACCAACTTCCCTTCGGTGCTGACTGCCATTCGGGGTATAGACTTGGCTGAACCTAGCCAAGAAAACTCTCTCTTTGATAAGGTTCTCACTGAGGAGGAGCTACATGTTGCTAGTAGACTCGAACAAGGGTCCATGCTGCTCGATGTGGCAAAATATCTATCGGTACTAAGTAAGCTGCCACGAGTGTTGGATGCGTGTGCCACGCTCTACTACAACCCCGAGTTCTACAATTGGTTCTTATCCTCGTGAAGTAACATGGATTCATAAATATGTATATAAATAAACACTGATTTTTGTGTCACAGTGTATAAACAATATCAACACACACAAGCAATGATAGTCAAGCATAGGGAGAAGAGTTGGGTCTGACAGGCTAAGCTCCTCAAGCCCTCCTCTCATCACGCATTTAAAAGTCATGTGACCATCCCCACCTCCAAGTGAAGGGCATGCAACCCACATTACCGCCATAGGAAGCCTTGACCAACAACTCTGATGGTGTAGACAGGGTGCAATCCCTTTCTATACACCTTCTTCCCTTTCCGGTCTATCCTTCCTAGGAGGATCCCTGCCTAAATCCATGACCGCCAGCCGACGTAACTCGGCGTGAACCAAGATCTGCTAATGGCAGGAGGCTAAATATATATCAGGAGGGCCATCCCTCTACAACAACACTGCATGCCCCACCCCTCCCCTTCTCGTCTTATGCGCTTGATAACCTGCACTATAATCCCTTACATATGAATGGTCTTATAATGTAACAAATCCTAATCCTTTATTCGCATCTTACAGGTCCCCTTGTGAGGAAAACATGGAGAACCAAGGGCAGCTAGCTTACAAGGACGCTCTCCACAGCCGACAAGAACATGTAGCACACGGCCCTCCCCCGGTACGCTATGTACCCACTCTCAAGAAATATGCAAAGAAGCGAGGGCCTAAGCGACACCGACCCGGACGAAAGCCAAAGAATCCCTGGGCCAAGAGAGTCGAGACTCAAAGAAATGCATAGCATGTGGCAATGCCAGTTGCACAGACCCCCAACATACGCTCGGGTACCAAGTGCCCACGAAGAGAAAAGGTGGCCCGGGACAAGATAGAATTTAATGAACTGTTTAAAGAAATTTTGGAAACAGTCACGGCCCTGGACTACACCATTCATGTCCCAGCCGATATGTTTCCTGCCCAACCTCATGGGAGCCCCGCACCAGCACCGGCCCAGTCGCCTAGCCAACCGGACTCACCCCACCTAGTACCTATCAACTAAGCCCCTAGGATGTACAAGTAGTTTGACAAGTCATCATGCCATAACTTTTTGTTCTTGATGAGTAAAGGGGCAAGATCCCCACTTGTACACACTTCCTTCACCTACCATTAATGTATGCGATCTTAACAAGTAATGAGATAGGCATCATAGCATTCTGAAAAATTATTTCTTAAAATTGTTTCGATGTACTTAACCCAAGTGAGCATATACTCTCACGAAGTGACAAGTGGATGCAGAATGACACAGGTCAAGGTCTAGAAGCATTTAATATCCAAGTCACCACAAGAGCACCAACCCCACAAAGAACCATTATGGAGGAAGTGACAGGAATACCAAGAAACAAAAGCCATGACTGAAACGCCACTGGATGAGAACCCAAGGACACCTCTGTAGAAAGCACATATTGCAACTGAGCATGGCCAAAGCATAATCATTGATTACCTTCTCCTTCTTGGCCCCGACTCTATGTTCGAGTAGGAGCCACTCTCTCAACAAGGGCGAACGTCTCTTCATCATATCCAGGGTTCAATTCGCAAGATGTTCTGCCCTTGTCCATGCACGGCTCACTCCAAGTGCTACCTCAATTGTTCGATGTCTCACACGTTACAGGAGGTTTGCAAAATCTCAAGTGTATCCCTTCATCTCAACAATAGTTCCTCTAGCATCAAGGCTGGTGACACAATCATCTCTGTAATATCCATTCTTCATAACCTTTGGATCCCAACATTTCTCAATCCAAATGAAAGGCTAATAGCCTCAATGTATGGCATTGATCATATTCATTTTTTCCACCAAAAAAAAAATAGAAAGAAAGAAAGAAAAAAAAAGCACACACGATCATAGTACCGCACCTTGGGGTCCTCAAATTAGGTACATCCAGTGACCTTGGTCGGCTGGCTCCGTCCCCAATCTCCTAGCCCTTTGTACATCCCCCACTTCAGGGCACATTAAGGGCAGGACATACCTGAGAGCTTGCCTCGCCTATGGTTAGACTTGTCACCCTGAACCACTTGCACAATTCTTTTGCACTCCATCTCAATGCCATTACAATCAACAATGGTAAGCAAGGCATAAAAGACAATGGAAAAGTACACCATACTTTTCAAGCACTACAAGTAGCCACTATAGCTACCAAAAGATAAGACATCAAGTAGCTCAATTATGCTACATTGCCTTGACACGACCATAATGATGTCTCAAGCAATCTTCAAGTGTACTCTCCATCTTCATCGACAAATTTTTCCATCAACTTAGCCCCTTGCTTCACTGACCCATTGTTATACAAGGAACCAGGCCGACAGTCTTCTAACTAAGTAATATCTAAGTATGCACGAGCACTCACATAATATCTGCACCGAAGTATATACACAGTTTGGGACCTCAAGTGCAAGACAATACTCTCAGCTTGCTTAGAGTTCGCTTAGAGTTCGACGTGTCTCCCAAACTAATCAAATATGTCTTGTGCAAGATAAGAAGACTAGCACTACCCCTTAGGGAGAGACCACACGAGAGGTTTTCAAATTGCAGGTATTGAAGCCTCCAACGAAATTTCAATAGCTCTTTAGCGACACCCAACTCTGAATGCTTATCCCCTACCATCCGACAAGCCCGCAAAGAATCATCATGTGCAGAATCCCCAACAAACCTACACTTGTGCTGGCCATCAATGCAATCCCCAACACAGAACAGCCCTACCACCAATTCCAACAACCCTTCCACCGGCCACCTTGGCCACCAACAGTCCCCCAGGACCTTCTTTCACACCACTACCAACACTCCTCCATGGAAACTCAATGCAATGTGACTAGAGAATCTATTTGTATACCCAAATTTGTCAATAACTTCACTAACCAAGCAATCTCACAAGCTACTAATGTGTCACCTCTATACTCCATCTTGATAGTAGAGAGTGCAAATGTTGGTTTCTTCTTGTTGCTCTAGCTAATCATACTGTTGCCTAGGCTGAAGGCATATCCACTAGTAGACCTTCTATCATATGGAAAACCTACCCAATCTGCATTTGTATACCCCATGAGCTTAAAGTGCTTATCATACTCATAGAAGAGTCCATAATCTATTGTAGCCTTGACATAATTCATAATTCTTCTCACTGCATCCAAGTGAGGTTTTCTAGGCTTCTGCATAAATCAACTACTAAGTCCAATGGAGTAATTGAGATCGGGCCTAGTAATGGTAAGGTATATCTGAGACTTCCTACCATCTGCATGTACATAGTAATATCTGAAATTTCAACTCCAATATTAACATCGAGCTTACTATTTTGATCCAATAGAGTATCCAAAGGTTTTTAGTGTGTCATATCATATTTCTTCAATATCTCAAGTGCACATTGTCTTTGCATCAACCAAAGTCCATGAGCTAAATGCACAACCTCAATGCCTAAAAATAACTTAAGCTCTCCCAAATCCTTCATATCAAATTTAGTTTTCAACATGGCCATAACATTCTATACCTTAGTGTTACTATCCCCTATAATGATTAGATTATATACATAGATGACTAGTACCACAAGACCTACATCTGTTTTCTTAGTAAAGAGACTATGATCAACCTTTCCAACTATACATCTAAGGCTCATAACTAAGTACTAATCCATGCATGCCAGGCTCTTGGAGCCTATTTCAACCTACAAAGTGCCTTTTTCAGTTTGCAGACATAGTGCAGATACTGAGTGTGCATATACCCTTCTATGTGATCCTAAATATCTCTTCTTCAAAATCTCCATTTAAAAATGCATTTTAACATTCATTTTCTATCATTTCTAGGCTTATGCTACAGTCAATGCAATAACTATCGCAATGGTTGCCATTTTGGCAATGAGGCTGAATATCTCTTTATAATCTAGGCCATATTATTTTCCAAACCCATTTACATCCTATTGACTTCTTACCATCTAGCAATGCTACTAATTCCTAAGTTTGATTTTCAGAGCCAGTGCATTTATCTCCTCATCCATTGCCTTACACCAATTTTTTTCCATGATAGCTTCACTAAACATAGCAAGCCTTCTGTGTTCCGTGACTTTTGTCATATATGCATCCATAGGGTATCTCACCCTCTGGGACCTTTTCAATTGACATGCACCACTCGGTTCACCTCTCTCATCAGGTGGTACATATATATTTTGCTTAACGACTTCAGACCACTTGTGGACTCTTCTAGTTTGACCATCAGTTTGTGGGTGGTAAGCTGTACTTGGAGTTAATTTTGTTCCCATGGAAATAAAAAGGCTTTTCCAAAAAATTTCCATGAATTTTGTATCTCTATCAGAAACAATCTTCATAGGTAAACCATGAATTCTGAAAATTTCTTCCATGAATTAATCTACCACTTATTTGGTTGAATACTGGACTTTGGTGGGTACAAAATGGGATGATTTGGTAAGACGATCACGCACAATAAAAATATTATTTCAACCTTGCTTGGTGGTAGGTAGTCCTATAATAAAGTCTATGTTGATATCAGTCCATTTACCATATGGAATGGGTAATAGCTGAAATAGACCACAAGGGGCAACAAATTGGAATCTTTATTCTCTTGGCAAGGTAAGCACTACATCACAAATTCTTTGACATCTTTCCAAATTCATTTACAATAAAAGTATTTATGGATCTTATCAAAGTTTTTTTAAAAACCAATATGCCTACCAAAGGAGAAGAATGCATCTCCTGTAAGATCTTGTGCTTAAAAGATAATTAAGAAGTCAAATATACTTTGCCTTTGAACCAAAAAAGCCCATTTTTCCACTTGAAGTTGGGAAATTTTGATTCATTTCCTGATTGTAATTTCTTCATGATATTGGTTGTTTCCTCATCTAATAAATATTCTTCCTGTATGTCTTGGATCCAATCTTTGTAGAGAGTAGAAATAGTAGAAACGGACCATGCCCACATTCTAGACAATGCATTTGCCATTACATTATCTTTGCCTACCATATAAGAGATCTCAAAGTCATATCCTTGTAATGTAGCTAACCACCTTCTTTGCTTAGGAGATAGGTTAGGCTATGAAGAAAATCATCTTCAATACTTAGTGATCACTTTTGACTTTGAAATAGTTTCCATAAATGTAGTGATGCCACTTCTTTATGGCATGAAGTATGGCTAACATTTCTTGCTCATAGATGTGGATTTCTCTTTCTTTATCATCCAACTTTCTACTGTCATAGGCAATAATATCATGTTATTGGCATAGAACAACCCTAGTGTACCATGACCACTAGTGCTAGCATAGATTATGAATTTTTTAGAAAAGTCTAGGCACACTAAAATAGGTGTTGAAATAAGGAGACTTTTCAGCTCATCAAAGCTCTTCGTGGTTGTGGCATCCCAAAAGAAAGCATCTTTCTTCAATCTATCAATGGGAGATGAGCTACTATATGGGCATAATTCTTGATGAATCTTTGATAGAAAGAGGATAATCCTAGAAATCCTCTCAATGAAGTAGAATTTTTGTGGTATGGACCAATCTTTAATGCATTGTATCTTCTTTGGATCCAGCGTGATCCCATTCTCACCCACAATGTGACCCAAATATTCTTTCTCACTAGCCATAAGAGGACAATTGCTTTTCTTTGCAAAAATCTTTTGTAGTCTTAATGTAAGAAGGAGTGCATGGATATGCCTCAAATGATCCTCTCTATTCCTACTATATATGAGAATATCATTAAAGAATACCATAACAAATCTATACAATAATGGCTATAAAACCTTGTTTATAAGAGCCCGAAAAGTAGCAGATGCATTGGAAAGCCCAAATGGCATAACCAAAAAGTGGTAGAGACCCTTTTCTATTCTAAAAGTTGTCTTATACTCATCACCCTCCTTCATTCTAATTTGGTGGTAGCTTGACCTCAAGTCAATCTTGGTAAACACCTTTACATCCTTGAGTTCATCCAACAAATTATCAATGTGGGGGATTGGGTACTTGTTCTTTATAGTCCTCTTGTTGAGGTCCCTATAATCATTACACATCCTATAGGATCTATCTTTCTTCTTAACAAGTAATACAAGAGAAGTAAAAGGTGACTGACTAGGTTGAATTAGGCCAATTTCTAGCAAGTCTTTAACCTATTTTTCCCTTCTCTTTCATACTTTGACAACTTATAAGGGGTTTTGTTGATAAGTTTAGTCTGAGGTGTCAAATCAATAGGATGGTCAATTTTCTCTTTGGTGATAATGATGTAGGAGACTAAAATATGTCTTTAAACTCTTTTAAAAGTTTACAAAGGCATGGATCACACTCTTTAGGTACTGAAGATTGCTTATTTTCATCCACCTTTGAGAGAAAAAGTGTGAAAATACAAGGCATTGCATTGATCTCTCTTTTCATCTTCTTTTTGTTGATTACTTCCACTTGTTTTTTCTCCATACCATTAAGTATTACTTGCTGCCCCTTCTAAATATTACTTCCACTTGTTTTTCCTCTATACCATTAAGTATTACTTGTTGCCCCTTCCAATTAAACTCCATAAACATCTGATTAAGATCTAAAACTTTGCAATCTTTTTAAGTCAATCACAACCAATGATGATGTCTATAGGACCCATACCTAGGTTAATCAAGTCCATCATAATGGTGCAATATTGTGTAGCTCAATGGGTTCTTGTAGGCATATCACCTTGTTCAACTCTTAAGCTCCATTTGCCACTTGTACCTTCAGTGGAGTGTCCATCCCTTGAGGTAATAACTTCAACTCAAATAATGATTTGGCATTGACAAAGTTATGTTTGATGCTCGTATCAATAAGAATATGAGCAACCTTAGAATTAACTATGCCTTTGAGCCAAAGTGTATTCTCTCCTTTACAACCCATCCAATCATCTTGGGATATAGAACATAGCATGGGTGAGCATGCAAGAGTTGAAGAATTATTCAACAATAATCCACCTAGATCAAGAATTATTCAACAATAATCCACCTAGATCAAATGAACCACCTGGATTGAATGGAAACATGTTTATTAGCTCTAAATCCTCCTATACCAACAATTGATAGTCATGGTCATGCACCCCATCACAAGTAAGAGTTTCCTCATCTTGCATTTCACCTTATTCATGGGATTCATCTTCATTTGAATCTTCTATGAGCACCATGTTAAACTTTACACTATTGGCTTTGCACTTTTTTCTATGATCAGCTGACCATTTTTCTCCACGTTTGAAACATAGTCCCTTCAACTTATCATTAGAGAAGGGCTTACTACTGATGATATTGGGTGCATGTTTAGCTCCACTTTCAACTCTCTTCAAGTCCCCTTTTGGATCATCATTATACCTTAAGTTGTTTCCTTACTTGAAATTATATGTTGTTGGGCATGTAGAAATCTTGTTGAAAGTGTTTGAAGCCATGTTCTCATGTCTATAGGCTTCTTTTTATTAGATGAAACCTGGTCAACTGATTTTGAGTGATAAAAGTGGCTCCTATCTTGGGCTAAAAAGAGCTCACTTCTACTCTATATTTCTGCCCTTAGTGTTCAATATACTACATGACTGCATATACATTCACAAGCTTTGATCCCCCCACCTCTGCTAAAAGGTTTGGATCTAATCCAAAAATATACTTATTCAACTTGGCCAAATCAGAAATACCCTCAACATACATAGAAAGATTTAGGAATTTGCTAGAATACTCCCTAACCGTAGAGCCTCGTTTTCTAAGATCATACCACTTCCTTTTCAACCTCTCTTTTTCCATTGGAGATATGAAAACTTGTGTTATGGGTCTTATTTAAAGTCCTCCCATGTATGAAAGACTTGCCCAATCTTCATCATGTATCTCCACCATGTATGAGCATATCTCTCTAAATATAAAGTTGCATAGCTATTTGCCTCATCATGGTGTGGATAGAGGGTGAAATACATTTCAATTTGTTAATCCATTCGTCAAGCTTTGTTGGTGAGGGATTGTCCCCTCTGAACTATGGTATGTTGATTTTCTGTTTGTACTCTCTATCATAGTGGTAATTATTACCATTGTTATTGGGTGAATCACTTGATTGCTGCCTTGGAGAGACATTATCCAACATTGGCCATCCATGGTTGTTATTAAAGAATCGATGACCATTCTTCTTGTTACCAAAAGAGTATTGACCAAGTAAGTTAGTACCACATGGTTGACGACTATGAGGGGGACTGAATAGGTAGAATTATTTCCTCAATATCATCATCATGCTGAAATCTATTCTCTCTTCTTCAGTCTTCAAGAAAGTGTTCACCTTGTATATTCCTTGCATTAGGAATTTGTCAGTTTTGTAGATAAATTTGCTTATAGAAAGAGTCACACCCATGAATGTCTTCTCCTTTTTCAAGATTTTCATATTTTTTAGGCTTTCCATGATCCTTTGAAGATTCAAAGTTTGGTCTTCCCCTATTCCAAGAGTTAGAAGAAGGCTGGAATGTTTCCTTAACTCTTCATGGGCCAACTTGTTCATCGGTTGAGTATATAAACTGATGGACTTCCCTTGACTTTACATTGTCATGTAAATTGATACCCCATTATCATTGAAAGGTGGAGCTCATAAACTCTATGGCCGGGGTTTGGAAGAAGCTTGAAGAGGAGGAAATGGTTTAATATTTGAAGGATGAAGCAAGAGAATCCTTCTAGGAGCTTAAAGAATTGAAAGCCAAATGGAATCTTGAAGAAATTCACTATTGTCCTAAATACTCAGCAAAAAGAGGAGAGAGAATCCATGGCTGACCTTGAACCTTGATGTATTCCTCAAAGAATGTCACCAACTTGTGGAAGAAGCTTCTTCAGGAAGTGTCAGAGATCAGTCATCAAACATCAAGGAGATATTAGCTAGAGAAAAGGATCAAAATGCAACCCAAAAAATGTGGTATAATTTGCATTGATTAGGTTAATTAGTCCATGTGGCCATTTGCTCCCCAATTGGTCAATCTACTACTCTCAAAATACTCTTGATGATGTGAAGAATGATGTTGTGAAGTCAAATGAACAAGGTCTTCACTTGAAAGAAACATCTCAACAAGATTTCACCTATGGAAGCTTGGGACAAACTAAGAGAGAAGAGGAAAACCCTTGATTAGCAAAAAGTAATCCAATTTAAGCTTTTCCTGAACTCTATTAACCTTGATTAGTATTGGAACCTTCAAAACAGTCCTCTTCTTGTCCATGAGCTATGAAAAATATCCAAGGTTCCTCCATTTCTTCTTCACATCTTCTCCAAGAGCTCCATTAATGGTAAAGGCTAACTATAGGAAACAGTTACTAGTTACAGTTTGGAATTGTACCAAGTCATTTAACCAAATCTTGAACTCTAGTTACCTTGGATGGTACTAGTAAACTAGATTTAGCCTTGAAAGTGACCTTGCCAAGAATCAAATTAAAGGATGTGATACCATTGAAATGAACTTAGCCTAGACTGAATTAAAATAATGAGAAATTCAAAAAACAACAATTGAATCAAATGGCCATAGCCGTGCCATAGATGGAAATGTATTGAATCTATAGCACAATGAAGCCATAGCTAAATTATATCAAAGGTACAATTAGAATCATGGATGAGAGGCTACTACAAGAAATCCACTTCTTGTTATAGTAGACATTGAGTTTTCCCTCAATGTGGATGGGAAAGGCAAGAACCCTCAAGCTCTAAGAAATGGAGAAGTTTACAAATGTGTTAAAAAGATCCTTACAATGACACACTCTTGCATTTTATACTTCAGCCCCAATTAAGATATGTTTCCCTAAGCTAAAGGGAACAAAAACTATTTTATTATAATTTTCCTAATATTACATGAGATTTGACAGTTGGTGCCATGGTTTTCTCTGTATTTCTAATCTATTTCCAATATGTTCTCTAAATTTTTGTCTTTGATTTGCTGTTATTAGTGTTGATGATGTATTCTCATGTTCCTATGTCATTATCTTTGAGTTTTCTATGAGTTGCTTGATACATTATTATGTATTTTCTATGTTGCCTATAGTAGTGTGTTGTATTCATGTATGAGGCACTACAGTCTTATTATGCATTCTGCATAGATTAAAGGTTGCAACACTTTGGCAATCCTGCCATTATCATCTTGAACCTTTGGTTTTAAGCTTTGCTAAAAACTACTTTGTTTTACGGAAGAAAAATGAATTTCATGTATGCAGTTCAAAGAGTTTCTATGCATATATCCTATTATTACCTCTATGTATCTCTAGTTTAAAACACCAACAAAAATGACCTTGTTTGACCTATAGCAAGATGATGCCATTCCATCATTTTTGCTGCCCTACATCTCTAATTTCATAGCCTACTTAGAAATGCCTTTGTTTGATGCCAAAATTTTTACTTTTTCAATCAAAATCTAAAGCAACAACAATTGTCTGAAGCAATGACATATTACCTAAATCAGGATGATACAGTTCACATGGTTATTTTTTCCTTTCTACTTGTATGATGGATAATTACTCTATTATTTTGTCTAGTAGCAATTCTTAAGAATTGCAAAAACCATTAGCAAAGCAACAGTAGTAGCTCTGGTTTCAAAAGATTACAAGAGGAGATGCATGAATATTTTCAATCCTAGATGAAAATAGAGAGAGATTGTTCACAAAGACATTTCAAAATGCAGGAATTATAAATACCCTCTCTATAAAAAATCATGCTAAATCTAGAGAGAAAGAGGAAACAATATCTTTTGCTTGCTACTACAAGAAGCCTATGCAAGATTAACAGGAGAGCATTCAAGTTCTGTTTTCAGTTTGAAGTTTAAATTTTCAATTTGATTAATTGCAATGCATAAATCAAAAGAGAAGAAAAAGAGGTGCAAAGTTTTCTTTGAGTTTGGACATACTTCAAAGAATTGTTCTTATGTTTATAGGTCTTGTCAAGAAGGAAAATCCTGCATGTTTGATTTATGTAATGAGTTTGATGGTCTCCACAAAAAGTTTTCATTAGCAGCAAAGAAGGGTTCAAATTTGAAGATGGATAAAGCATGAGAGAAGTTGGATTCTTTTGAGGATATTCTTCATGATGCTTATGAATGGCATGATGACCATGAAGGTAGGAAAGTCAATTCTTGTTCAAGTGTTTAGCATACTGGGAGATTGCTTACATCAGTTGAAAAGCTCAAGGAAAGATATGAGGATGTTTTGGATTCAAAAATTTCAAGTGATGATGATGATGATTGGTTCTTTTTACCCATGGTCTTGCTAAAGTTTGAGGTAAAGGGAGCAAGAGAGGACAAGAGCCAAAGAAGCCAAGAATCCTCAAGTATCCCAAACCCAACAAATCAACTTCCCAATGGGAGAATGGATCATCACACTATTTACATCAATAATCTCAAGGTATTTTCTATATTTTGGTATTCTTTAAACCGGTATAATCAATCTCCAATTAGCTTTAATCAAGAAGAAAACAAGCAATAAGTTATCAACAATGAAGATGATCAAATTGGTGATCAAGAAGATTGGTTATGTATTCAAGAAGATGATGTTATTATGGTTGATAAGTTTGAGGATCATAGTTTTTGCAATAGGGATGTCATTGTGGATGATTTTCTTAGTTCTCTTATTGATGTTAAGTAAGATAATGTAGCTACTAAGTTGGATTTCAATAAAGGAATTTTGCGACAACTTGAAGAGCAATTAGCCATAGTGCAAAATGCACTATCTTTGGATGTGTTTATTCAAGATACCCATGTTTCCAACATGCAAGATAATATTTCAAGTCATTGCATTGCTCAATCTAAAGAACAAGTCAATGTTTTGCTATAAGAATTGTAGGATTGCAAGATTACCATTGTAATTCCTTTGTAAGAAGAGTATGATTGCAAGATTGGTACTACATTTCCTTTGTAGGAGTTGGGTGAATATCGTGAATTGCATAATACAATTAGTTTGTAAGATTTTTTTGAATTTCCACATGAGATACACTCTATGATTCAATCTCCAACTAAGATAATTCATTGGCTTTCTATTGAGCTTGAAAAGGAGAGAAATGTAGCAAATGTTGCAGCAATTGAAGCTTTGTTTTGAAGTCATTAATGCTCTTGAGGAAGTTGTTCTAAAAAAGGATAATGAAATTGCTAATTTGCATACTTAGTTAGTACTTTCGTATTCTTCAAGTCAAGATGTTATTCTTGAGGATCCCTATGCATTGAATGATTAGCTTAATTATGTTTTAATTTATAGTAATATTTTAGAAGTTCTTGAGGACTCTCATTAGTCTATCATTGAAGTTGAAGCATCCAGGATATGCAAGTACCTACAATGGATATTTATGCAATTCATGTTACAACAAGAATGGTTTATGTTATTCATGGTGATTACTGTTTGAGCATGAAAGTGATGATTCTATGTGAGGTGGATGCTGTTGAAAAACCCTTCATCCTTCACCCGCAGTTTGTGTTTTTGCATTTTGTGTTTAGGGTTTGCTACCCCAAAAAGAGGTGCCATCCTAGGTTGATTGTGCCTATTTATAGGCCACTCTCCATTCATTCCTCACAGCTAATTCATTCAACCCCTGTCACCTCTTCTCTCTAGCCTCTCTACTACCCTCACACCCCTTCAGGAGGACATTGTGGTTCATGGTTCATGGCTGTCTTCATCATCTTCCTTGTGCTACGGCACCCTTGTTCCCTTGTATCACATTCACCCCATGATTCAGAACTTCATCATTCCATTCATCAGAGTTTCTTCTCTCTTCTCTTCTCTTCTCCATGTTTGCTGAGTTCACTCCGTGTTCCTCCCCACAAATCCTATTGTCTCGCTGGTACGTCATCTTTTGACATATGCTTGTAGCTGTTGGGGTAAAAGGCCTCTGGGCTTGCCCGTGTACACTGTGACCACCCATTCTTTATTCATATATAATATGATAATGCAATAAGGCTGTCAGTTCACTTGGACAGCACCTATATTGTGTGTGCTCTTCTCTCCTACATCTTCCTCTTCTCCTACTCCACTACCATTGCATCCCCTTCAACTGGTATCAGAGCTTTGGATCAGAGCTTGATCATGTAGCTTAGCATGATATTACTTCAGCCTGAATTGAAGACCTAGAGCTTGGAGCTTCAATGCCATCCATGGTTTCTTCCCCCTGATGTAAGATTTCATCTCTCGCCTCTCCCCGGCCCTCATAGGCTCTTTGCAGGTGTTCCTTGGCTTCATTGGGCACCTTGTATGCCCCCATTTGCCCCCTTATCCTCAGCATAACTAGCATACCCCACAGTAGCAGCTCACGTTTTTTTGCACATGTTTCAAAATCTGGCTCAAAAGTCCCATTTTTAACTCATATCTCAAGCATCTGAAATCCCATTTAAGCAAGGTAACAGTCTAACTTGGGGTTTTGCCATGCTTCGGACGCAATGATGATATCAAATCTACCAAATTATGACGAAATTTTTTGTAACAGATCTTAGTTGATTTACAGTAAGAAAAGTTCATGCTCTTAGCTTATGTGATGCTCCCGAGGCTTGGTATTTGATGCCCAAATGCTTTGGGGATGTTTTCCCAATATTTTGAGATGCTTTGGGACTTGGTTTGAGCTTCCATAGCTTGATTTATGCAAGGATTTACTGTTGTGCATTGTTTGGACAGCAAGGTTTTATCAGGGATGGCTTATGCATAATGCTCTTTGTTGACATTCGGTTGTCTTGTTGAATGTATTGATGCTTGGTCATCATGGTTTATGCTCGGATATGCTATTTAAGAGCTATTGAGCCTTGATTTGGATGTGGACACTTTGTTGTTTGTTGGGATTTATGCTACCTTGGTTGACATGTTATTTTGCCTCCAATTTGGTTATGCCTATGGTCTATGGGTTCTCCCGACTACTCGGGATGATATGTTGATGTATTTGGATGATGCCACTTTGATGTTTATGCTCGTAGATGCTTCTTGAGCAAAGAGTAGAGCTCAATTCTTGGTTCACTATCATTTTCTTTGCAGTTGGCCTTGACAAGGTTTATGCCTCGTGCTACCCATTATGGGACTGATGTCTGATGTGGATGCTTTTGGGTTCGACTACAGTATGGCAAATATTTGGGCTTGAATCGACTTGCATTTGAGAATTTTGTGGAGCAGTTTGCATTTGGGTCGCTTATCACTTATGCAACTTGGATGCTATTTGGCCCTTAATGCTCTGATTATGGATCTTGGATTTACTTGGATGCAGATACATGTTTGAGCAGTGCTTGCTCCATTGTCTTGGCAGTTGGTTATTGAGATTTCATTGCTCATTGATGCTTGATTCTTTGCGGGTTACTCCTTGATCAATGGACTTCTTGATAGTGCTTGGGTTTAGCAGTTATGGCTTTGTTGCTTCTATGTTGCCTAGCTTCTATGCTAGTTGGGTTGCTTTTGCCCATACATGTCAGAGAGCAGTTGCTCTTGATGCTTACCCAGCTATGCACTTTGTCTACTATCATGTACTTTACAGAGCCACTTATTTGGCTATTGTTGTACAGATACTTGGGCTTCTCCTGGAGCTTGACCATTGCAGGATCTTATGCCACTTACCAGTTTTGCATTGACTTGGATGCTACTATGTGGTCTGATGTATTGCAGAGTCATGTTTGCCATTATTGTTATGGGATGATTTCATGGTTGAATACTGTATTCTCTTTTGATAGATGTCTTGGCCTTTAGACTATTGTGGTTGGTTATGTCATGCACTTAGCTACGAGTTTTTTTCATGTGGGAGCTTCTGCATCCCTAGTTGATACTTCTGTGCTTCCCTCTCCAGTGAGGATGGAAGAGTACTTGCAGCAGCATGCTTCTACCACTTGTGCTTCTACTAACAGTTGTCTTGATGAGAAGGTTTCCTATGTTGGGACAGCCCTCGACTCCTTGAGCTTCTTGGATGCTATGGATAGCCCTATTCATGATGACTTGGATTCCTTATCGTCTTCTATAAGTTCTTCTACTTCAGATGTTGTTTGCTTCCATTGTGGGAATCTTGGGCATATTCAAAGAAAATGTTTCAAATGAATTAGAGAGCAGCAGAGACAGAGACGGACTCGACATGAGCAGAGAGTCAGAGATATAGGAGATGCAACAGGTGTTACCACTGTTACTAGTGGTGAGGTACATGTTGTTACCCATGATGATGCAGTTGAGCATGTACTCCTGTCATCTAGTTTCCCTACAACTTTCTTGCTCAGTGATACAGCCTACGCCTCAGATTGGCTATTGGATTCTATGGCATCTTGTCATGTTACTCCACATAGAGCATGGTTCTCTACTTACAGGGAGGGAGTTTTATGGATGCATTTCTTTGGGCCTTGAGAGGACTTATGCTATTCTTGGTATAGGGGACATACACCTAGCTTTGCCTAATGGGAGTTCTCTTATCCTTAGGGATGTTTTACATGTTCCCATGCTCAGTAAGAGCTTGATTTCTATCAGTTAGTTGCATGATGCATGTTACTCTGTTTCTCTTCAGGATAGGTCATGGAAGACCTGTCGTGGTTGCTTGGTTTTGGTCAGAGGTTCTAGAGTTGGTTCTCATTACCCAGTGCATATCTCTCATGTGGGAGATTCTATGGTTGCAGTTATCTGGATACCACATGCATTGTTATGGCATTATCGTCTAGGCTATATGCACCACAGAGAGATGGAGATCTTATCTCATTTAGACTCATTGTTGCCTCCTATGTCACTTACAGATCTTGATGCTTGCCTTGATTGTACTCTTGGTCCTTGCAGAGCACCCTTGGCTTATGGCAATCGTACGAGGCATGCTCCTCTAGATCTTGTCCATTGTGCAGTATATGGATCTATACCTTCCCAGTCACTTGGTGGAGTGTCGTACTTTGTGACCTTTGTTGATCATGCTACCCATCATGTTTGGGCTTTTCCCTTGGTGCAGATTGAGGATGCTACAGTTATGCTTGACAGGTTTATGGATTCTGTTGGTAGCAGGCCTAGGTGCTTGCAGATGGATTATGAGAGTCATGCTCTCTCTCCCATCTTTCAAACCTCTTGTCAGTAGTATGGCATTGATTTCTTGTGCCCACGGTATTATGGGATTGCTCATGGCATGTGCCTGACCTTACAGGCAAAGGTTGCTTCTATGCTTACCACAGTTGGGTTGTCTTATGGCTTTTGGGTTGAGGCCCTTATGACGACAGTCTATTTGGTTAACAAGACACCGTGCTTGACCTTAGATTGTATTACACCCCATGAGGCATGGAGTTGCATGCAGCCCTCCTATGATTACTTTAGGATGTTTGGCTGCCAGGCATCTGTACGTATGCCACATGAGCCTATGTCACGTAGATGTATCCTCCTTGGTTATGGAGATGGTGACTTTAAGGCCTACAGATTATGAGATGCAAACACCTCTCAAACCTCTTGATGAGTGTTGAGTATGCTTTATGGATGATTTTATAGCAGCTATAGTGCCATTACAGCAAGCTGTTTATGCTGAAAATGAGGCACTTATTGGCCCAGATGACATAGCTATGCATAGCAATCAGGGTCAGGATGTTGGTGGTCAGTTGCTAGACCCCTTGAAGGCTCATGAGAGCTGTTTTCTTATAGTTTTGCAAGCTGGATAGCCAACCATATGTTAGTCTTCCGCTTCATTAAGGCCACATTAGTCTTGAGACCTCGTTGGACGAGTGTCCAGGATGTTGGCTCCCTTTCAGAGATTGACTCTAGAGAGTTTGACTACTCTTCGTTGTCTTGTATGCACCACGGTGATGCTATGTGCGACTCTGATGCTTTATAGCCATGCATTGATGAGTTGTGCTTGCTTCAGGAGAAGCATTCTTGGATTGCTCCATTGTATGGAGCTGCAGGATCGCTTAACTCCTGGATGTCATGGACTCAGGGATGCTTGACTCTTCTTCTGCAGAGGTTCCCGACACTTCTTACACAGCTCGCTTTCTGATTGGGTGTTGGGTGAGATGTCATGATTCCTCACCTTGTCTTTTCTTTTCTTTGTTTTCATTCCCCAGCCACATTGGCCTTTTAGTGGGAGTTTGTTAGGGTAAAAGGCCTCTAGGCATGCCCGCGTACATTGTGACCGCCCATTCTTTATTCATATATAATATGATAGTGCAATAATGCTATCAATTCAGTTGGACATCACCTATATTGTGTGTGCTCTTCTCTCCCGCATCTTCCTCTTCTCCTACTCCACTGCCATTGCATCCCCTTCAGTAGCAAGAGTATGTTACAATTTTCTACATGAAGAAATGCTTCATTCTTCACTAACGCATGTGTATATGCATGTACTCACGCTATATAACTAACTACACTTATATGTATTTAAGCTTTGAACATAATTTGATTCAAGGCCTAGCAATTTGCAAATAATAAACATGATATTAAAGCACATGTTCAAACTAGTTACCAACAAATATTAATAAACAAATTCTATTGCATTAGGGAAACATAGTTCAATTAGCATCAAACCATAACCACACCATGAACTAACATTGTCAAAGCATGATACTAATGGCTCAAGTCTTAGAGTTAACACCACGTCCAAGATGGGCATGGCACTCCTTATGTAAAAACCCATCAAGATGAGGTGTTTTACTAGGAGAGGGTTAGGATGATCCTAGATACATGCATAAATTGACTCACAAGCCCAATAGTATAGCTTAAGTCTAGTCATATAAATCAAACTCCATACTATTCTCTAGTAGGGTCTTCTATCTCATCTCCAACATCAGCAACCAACTTTACATTTTGCTTTAATGACACCGAAAGAGGCTTACATGCTATCATACCATACTTGGATGACATATCTAAATCATACTAACTTTGGGATACCCATATATGAGACAATCAAAAGGACAAGTAAAGAAATATTAGGGAGCCTAAAAAAGCAAGTGAGAAAGGTGAGAAATATAGTAGAAGTCAAGTGTAGGAGCTTCAAGACTGATTAATCTAGCACAAGCTTGAAACATAATTTGAGATATAAGATGGAGGTTTTATGAAGTTTAAAACTAAGATAAAATTGTTTAGTCTAGGAAATTATGCTTCCATTTAGTAAATTGCTACAAAATTCATTGAGTTGGTGAGCTATTTGTTTTTCAACATGCTTCTTTAATGCACTATTCATTCACAAGTATCATTTGCCTCCTCAAGTCCATATGAAACTTACTTCCTAAATCACTAGTCTATCTTAACAAATGTAATTGCAAACCATTACCAAGGAGAAATGTTTGACACTTTATTGCTACCTCTTATTGATTTCCTATCTATGATTCAATAAGGAAACCTATCCAAAATATTATAGATTTCATTTAAGGTTAAACATCATAAGGATTATAGAAATATTTTTGCAAATTGCACAACAAAACCTTTAATAGTTTCCATTAGGAAGCATATAATCACTATTGCATAATAAAATCCCATATTCCAAAAAAATCAAATATCCCTAATTCGTAAATTAATGTAACTTTCACATAAACCAATAACTCATATAAAAATAATGTAGACATTCTTTCAAGAAAATGATTGGGAGAAACTCTACTCTTTTCTAGTGAGTAAAGAAAAGATAAGGAAGCAATTTATCTATTTTTCCATCTTGTAAAGAAGCTATCTTGATCAATCAACAGAAAGTAATTATAATTCCAATGCTTATGAAAGGAGGTTCAATGTATGCAAGGTAGTATGCCACAACATGTACTAGCCATTTTCTCTTCCTTGCATAATAAAAAGTAACTCTCATGGTCAATATCATGTCCCATTATGCCTCAATGCATTCATCATACACATAATGAAACTTTGATCTATCCTTCTCCACAACCTCCACATCGTACTCAAAACTTTGAGCCATCATTTTTGCCATAGATCTTGCATAACATGGGAAAATGCTTTAAAGAAACACACTATAAGAACAATATAGAATGAGTTTCTTTGTATAACCAATTCCAAAACATGTAATGCACAAAGAAATAGCCAATGAGTTAGGATATAATAGAAACACTATACTTTTACATAACAAAACTAGAGTTCTCAAAACACATGATAAGTTTTGCTAATAAAAGTGATAGTTGAAAAAAGTATCTCTCAAGGTGTCATAAGTGTGGATGCTCACTAGGCATCATAGGGATTGCCCACAACTTGTACTTTGTAGGAATCAAATTCTAAGTTCTCCTCAAGACCCAAGTGTACCCTCTTTACACCTACTTCTTCTCTAAGACTTCAAACCACAACATCTACTATAGCTTCACAAATATCAAGTGAGAAGTAAGGATGAGAAGATGCTTGGTATGCACATATTAGAGGTACAATGCCACACTACATCTCCAAAACCACCCTTGATGGTGGACACAAGAGCTCCAATACACAAAGTAAAAGAACATAGGTGAACTCTAAAGATTTCTATGCTAAAGAGCTGAAGATGATGGTTGTGCCAATTCATTTCTCTTTGGGGGCACAACAGTCACTTGATGGTTCAATCTACAACTTGTGAATATTAGAGCTACTCTCTTTAAGAAAAGTAGGTGATGATATCCAATCCAATGAGCAAATACCAATAGAGAAGATTGACTCTACATAAAAGATATGTCAAATATTTTTATCGAAAGCATTCGCCACGCCGGGTACGTGGACCGAACCCGCCGCGAGAGGTCTCTCCGTGGGTGCTACTTGGAGCAGGAGGGTGCTTGGGTTCCACGGGGGGCTCTGGCCGTAAATCCCTTGCTTCCGGGTCCTGCACAAGAGGCCGACATGACTCGAGATTGGATCTCAAGGCCCGCATACTAGTCTACGGGCAAAAACTTGGATTAGTAATTTCTGAGGATTGCTGGATTAGCCTTCAGGTGGATTATGGATTAGCCTTTGGGTGGATTATGGAATAGCCTTTGGGCTAGATTATTATGATGTATTCCAAAGACTGATAAATAAGATCAATTGTTAAAAAGGAACTTGTTTGACATTGTTTTTCTATGTCAGTGCTTAAGTTACGCGAAGGAACCAGTGATAAATTGGCTAATTTAAGGAAGCTATTTTTGCTTGTCAAACTAAATGTGATAGGTAATTAGATAACTAAAGCAACTATGAGGAAAGTGCGGTGGATGTGACCATGGGTCCGTCCTACGGAAGGGTGGTCCCAGTTGGCCGGGAACTTTTCTCGAAGGAATTTGACAGCAAGGAACGATGGCCTAGAATCTAGGATACTAGAGTCCCGATTTATGTTGTTTTAGGGGAACGGAATGGGACTATGCCTTATGGACAGAGAGGTTGAGCTTCGCATCCCTCTCATTTCCCATTCTCCTTGAACCAAGTGCAGTATGAATCTGCTTTGACCCTGACGTTTCTGTGTAAAGTAGTTCGACGCTAGCTACAGTTCTAAGAATTTGACCATTAGGGAAACCCTGATTCAGGTCGATCCTAAGTGGGAACGGCCGGAATGCTTCCGCTTTGTGGTAGACTCGGAAAGACCTAGATCGCAAACCCCGTGTCATTTCGTGGGAGTGCCAGGTGGCACTTTCTGGACTCTCTTCCCGATTGCCTGCTAAGACGTGTCCTACGAGTGAATAGGTGGACACGTTACAGTTGGTATCAGAGCAAACCAATGAAGAACTAATATTTACAAGAAAACTTAATGAGGAGAAGTAGAGCAAATGTTACTCTTAAGAACATTTCCTTACTTACTTATCAATGCTGACTTGCAGAGTCACGAAGCATGGAACAGATTCTTGGTATTCCAGGTTATGTTTATGACTGCGATGCGTGCTTCGGATTATCTATGGAGGATCGATATGATGAATATCCTAGACCGCATCTACAATCCTTCACCCCTGTACGTAGAACGGAGATGGACGGGTGATTCAGGAATTTATTACATAGCTACCCACCGATTTGCGTACCTTGGAACCAACATAAAGAGAATCAAGTGATTGGAGGACTTAAAGATCGTGAAGCTGTTCATCTTTGTTGAGGCTCACGCAAACGCAACCCGACATGTCGGCTGTCAAAAGGTCAAGCAGAACATGTATGTGTATGAGGAAGTGACTCGAATAATCCCTACCGACAGAATCAAGGTGTTGGGAAGTTATGAAAAGAATGGGTATCAAAGGAAAGGATACCCTAATCTTCCTATGACCTATCGATTCCTGAAAATCCATGACCCTAATCCATATTACTACTCAGTTCCTGTAGCTGAATGTAACACAATCTTATTCTCCTCAAATTAATGTATCAGCTTATTCCATCTTCCCAAAAATAATTGTGCTCAAAAGGGCTATGCCCACATGAATGGAATAGACTTTTTTTAATTAATGTTTGTCATGGCTGTGAGTGTTGGTACAGAGTTAAGTGATTAGGTCACTTGGCTGAAAGCTGAACTAGGCATGTAATGTAATGTGAGAAACGTTTAGCAAGTTTTTAACGTTAAGAATCTCAATGCCCAGGCACAACCTCAAGTGCAGATCCCTAGTCCGACCCCTACACCAAGTATGGCTGTAATTCAAGAGAAGGAGTTTCTTCTCAAGCAAATCAAGCCACTAGAATTTGATGGCAAGGGAAGGACCGTCCAAACTGATGCCGAGATGTGGATCAAATCCATGGATGATTACTTTGAAGCAGCAGGTACTGCACCCGCTAACCAAGCGATGCTTGCCAAATTGAAGTTTACCGGTGAAGCAAGACTTTGGTGAAAGCAATGGTGCAGAGACCAAGGGATCTTGGAAGGGTCCGTTACTTGGGAGAAGCTAAAAAGAGCTGTGCGAGGAAGATATTTACCACCTGCCTATTGCACGTAGAAGATGAAGGAGTTCTATGAGCTGAAGCAGCTTGGTCTGTCCCTTGATGCTTACTATTCAAAGTTTGTCTCTCTTTTGAAGTATGCGCCACAAATGGATATGACACAACATGTGTCAAAGTTTTGTGATGGATTAAACCCACCCGTAAACACTTGCCTCAAATCAATGCGCCCAACAACAGACCTTCAAGATGCGCTCCTTCGAGCTGTGCCCATAATACAGGAGGTGCAGACCAAGCCAAGAAATAACAAGACTTGGTCTTACAAGGATCAGAACAAAGGAGTGTATAGGTCCCAAGCCAAGAGAACGCAGGGACAAAGTCAGGGACAAAGGAAGAAAGCTAGGACCAACACTGTAAATAATTTTGTTTCTACTCAAGGTAATGGCCACAATCCCCATTGCTTCCATTACAACGAACCCAATCATTTCAAAAGGCAATGTCCCAATCTTGGTGGAGAACAACGTCAAGGACCATCCCAAGGAACCATCTGTGGCCAAGGAGCTGCCACCCAGGCTAGAGGGAGAACCGCCAGTGTTGCCGACAAGGAGTTCGGTGATGAAGAAGACCCGACCATGGAAGCAGACTTTGAGAGGGCAACAGTCCATGCCGCTCTCCACAAGAAAGGCCTGAATCGCCAATTTTCGGTGATTTAGACTCCATTGGGTTATCAAGGTAAAAGCTTCAAAACCTCGATTGATTGTGGTAGTACGCATTCATTTATTTCACCAGTTTGTGCTAGAAGATTAGGAATAGCCACAAAAGGTGCACCTACCTTGCTTGTGGAATTAGCAAATGGTCGCGAGGTCACCAGTTTGTGCTAGAAGATTAGGAATAGCCACAAAAGGTGCACTGGAGCCCCAAGAGGAACACCAAGGAAAAGGGAATTCTCTTGCAAGAAAATCTATCTTGTAACATCAACAAGCTTGTTTATCATGTTTCATATGATCACAATAAAGAAAAGAACACCAGGCACAACAAATCTTCATGCAGCATCATGTAAATCTCCCACGGTTTTTAATAGAATCAACCATATTCTTCAACATCTTCACAAAATCCATCAATAGAACAAAGAAAGCAAAGAAGTACACCATCTTAGAATGGAAATACATCACATAGTATTCATCTTCAATATCTTCATAGTCTTCTCTCTCAATCTCTCATATACAATCACTCTGTTTTAGTAGAATTGGCTATCTCTGACTCTCTCTCACACACTCCATCAATAATACATCATATCCTCACTACAATCTCTCAAAAATTACTCTCAATAATCACTCTTAGGTCGTGGATACCCCTCCCAAGAGGTATGTCTGATATGAAAGGTCACCAGAGCCACTACAGTGTCTCTTCACAGCTCACTACTGTCACTTCACTCTAGTCTTCTCTTGAGTCTTCAGCAGCTACTTCTTCCACTTCTTCCAGCTCTTTTGCACTTGTATTCACCTCTTTCCAAGGCTAGAAAACTTTCCCAAAATCACACATACATTCCACAAAACACTTACAGAACAGTCTACAGAACAGTACCAGAACAGTTACAGTACAGAACAGAACAGAAACAGAACAGAACAGAAACAGAACAGAAGACCTACAGAAGGTTACAGAAGGTCATCAAAACCACATAACTTATACTCAAACCATTCAAAACTCTCACAAACCATTCAATAAGCTTTCACAATATCTCATTCTTCATCAATCAATACTCCATCCCTCCTTACAGAAGACAATCAGAACAAAACAGACCAAAACAGAACAAAACAGAAGGTATACAGAACCTATCAGAACATCACAAAACCATCAACAAACATCATGATCTTCCAAAACACAATCAATATCATCCAAAACACTCTCAATCCACTTCCTAATCAATCAATCATCCCTTAAAATCAACCATTCAGCTCTCAAAAATAACAAAAATCAGCCAAAAAACAAGTCATTTCAACACTCAACATGCACCTACCTTGCTTGTGGAATTAGCAAATGGTTGTGAGGTCACTTGTACCACGCAAACTGCTAAGGTGGAATTCCTACTGGGAGGAAAGTCGACTTCGGTCAGATTCAGGGTTATGAACCTAGGTATCCATGAGTGTTTGCTTGAAATGGATTGGCTTAAACCTAATGATGCCCACATTCACTATGGAAAGGGCCAAGTTTCCTTTCGAAACTCTGAAGGAGAATTGGTCACAACTCAAGGAGAGGCTATAAGCCAAAAATTCAATTGGCCAAAGCATCTTGGATAATAAAAGGAGTTAGAAAGGGGCTACCTGTCTATTTGATTAAGCTAAATAAGCTAGATCAGAATCAGGAGTCTAGTGAAGAACGTTCATGGCTAAAGGAGTACGCAGACGTATTTCTTGAAGAGCTGACAGAACTTCCGCCTCAAAGGGAAGTTGATCATAAAATCAAGCTAGCGCCAGGAGCTGCGCCAATTGCAAAGAGACCATATAGAATGTCCATCCCGAAAGCGATTGAGCTGAAGGAGCAACTCAAGCAACTGTTAGAACAAGATTACATTTGTCCTAGCAATTCACCATAGGGAGCTCCAGTGTTGTTCGAGAAGAAGAAGGATGGAACACTTCGGTTATGTATTGATTACAAAGGGTTGAATCAATCAACCATTAAGAACAAATATCCCATTCCAAGAATAGATGAACTTCTTGACCATCTTCAAGGTGCAAAGATCTTCTCCAAGATTAATCTCAGGTCTAAAAATTATCGCATAAGGATCAAGGAAGAAGATATCCCAAAGACGGCATTTAGCACAAGATATGGACATTTTGAGTTCCTAGTCATGTCATTCGGGCTGACAAATGCTCCTCTACCTTCAACAGGCTAATGCAGGATATCTTTAGGCCATATCTTGATGACTTCGTACTCGTCTTCTTCAATGATACCTTAGTCTACTCCAAACAGGAAGAAGATCATGAACCCCAGATTCGCATCGTCCTTGAGACAATGAGGGCACACAAGCTTTATGCTAAGAAGAAGAAGTGTGTATTTTTCAAGCGACAGATTGAATATCTGGGATTCATTGTATCAGTGGAAGGAATCTCAGTGGATCCAGCCAAGGTCAGAGACGTTCTGGAGTGGCCAACACCAACAACTGTCAAAGAAATACATAAGTTTCTTGGATTGACAGGATGGTACAGGGTCTTTATCAAAAACTATGCCTTGATTGCAGCGCCTCTAACGGATCTACTGAAGAAGCAAACATCAATTGTATGGTCAACTTCTGAATAATCCAGCTTTGACAAACTAAAACAAAGCTTGGTATCAGCACCTATCCTGAAACTTCCGGACCTTAGTGAGGAGTTTGAAGTGATAACTGATGCTAGCGCACTTGCCTTAGGATGTGTGCTTATGCAAGAAGGTCATCCTGTAGCATACTCTTCAAGGAAACTGAAGAGCCATGAGAGGAACTATGCTACCCACGATCTGGAGCTTTTAGCTGTCATCCATGCTCTCAAGCTTTGGAGACACTACTTGTTGGATAACAAGTTTACCCTAGTGACGGATCATAAAAGTCTTAAATGGATTTTTACCCAGAATGAGCTCAACATGAGGCAATGTCGATGGATTGAAGTGCTGGAGGAGTATGATTTTGAAATCAAATACCGGCCTGGAAAGGAGAATGTAGTTGCCGATGCACTCAGTCGCTCGCAAGGCATTTCTAAATTCTCTAATCTTGCAAAATCCATCAACAGCTAGATCTCTAGCCACAAAGGTATCCATGCCAAACAATCCAATTCTTGAGCTAGCCAAAGAAGAAGCATGCCATGATCTCAACCTATTAGAATATGCTAAGGGAGATCCCCATCAAGGATCAAGACCCGAAGCTACAGGCAAAGTATCTAGAATTCTCTATCAATAGTGGACTTGTCTACTATAAAACGAGTTTATGTATACTGGCAAGCCAGCCACTTAAGCAAAGGATACTTTGGGAAGCTCATGACTCCCCTTTTTCAGGACATCCTGGCTATGCCAAGACCCTCAATGCAGTCAAAAAGAGCTATTATTGGGAGAGGCTTAAAGGTGATGTTCTCAAATATGTCACTGACTTTTTGTCTTGTCAACGTATTAAGGCCGAACATGTCAAAATGCCAGGAAATTTGCAACCACTTGACATTCCCCAAATTAAATGGGAATTCATTAGTATGGATTTTGTTGTTGGCCTGCCCCAAGTTCAGGGAGGTTACAACTCCATTATGGTTGTGGTGGATATGTCACCAAGGTTGCACATCTTATTCCTATTAAGACAAACTATAAAGCCTCAGACATTGCAAGGTTATTCATCAAGGAGATATTTAGACTGCATGGGTTACCCAGAAGAATCATTAGTGATCGTGACTCTCTCTTCACATCACACTTCTGGAGGGCTATCTTCGAAGCCATTGGGACTCAACTCTGTTTCAGTACAGCTTATCATCCCTAAACCGATGGTCAAACAGAGTGAGTCAACCAAGTCATTGAGGATATGCTAAGGGCACATTGTTGCTGCAAGCCCAAAAAGTGGATTCAATATTTGCCACTGGTTGAGTTTACCTACAATGCTTCTTACCAACAAAGCATTCAGATGACCCCTTTTCAAGCATTGTATGGGCACGGCTGTCATAGTCCTTTAAACTTTTCAGATCCAGCCTTAAGGGTTGAAGCTTCAAAACAGATGCTGGAAGATATAGATGACCAAATCAAGTCAATAAGATAGGACATCCAAGCCGCCAGGACAGACAAAAGGCTTACGCAAATCTAAAACATCAAGATAGATCCTTCGCTGAAGGAGATATGGTTTTCATTGGCGTACGTCCAAAGAAGAGTTCCCTATCCTTGGGTGAATGCAAAAAGCTAAGTCCAAGGTATTGTGGACCGTACAAGATCCTCAAGTGCCTAGGGCCTAATGCTTATAGACTTCAACTCCCTCAGAACCTAAAAGTTCATAATGTATTCCATATCAGTCTACTGAAGAAGTATGTACCTAACCCTAGTCATGTGCTTGATGATCAACAAGTTGTAATGCCTAGCCAAGGAGTCCTTGAGCTACGGCCTGACAGGATCTTAGATATTAGGGAGAGGCAATTGAGATCTAGAACCTTGAGAGAATACCTCATCCAGTGGAAAGATTATCCCGAAGAGGATGCCACTTGTATGGATGAAAGTACTCTCAACCAACAATACCCCCAGTTCTTCTTGAGATGAGGACATCTCGATTCCTCTAAGGAGGAGAGAATGTAATATTTCTGCACAAAATATTAAAGAATTTTGGCCACTACATGCCCCGTGCAAAAGCAGTGCTAAGTCATCTCCCGCAATGAAATAATGTCAGTGGCTAAGTCCTTAACCCGCACGTGCGATAATAAACCCCAACCGCGTTGTGCAAATAAGGCCGAGGCTAAAACCCGCAAGTCGCACGAGAACACCCTTTACAGGGAAGGAAAATGGATAATGGTTAAAGTTATGGAAAAAATATATATTATTTACCCCTCCCCCTCAACTGATGCATGGGAGGGGAGAAGAGTGTGAGAGGGAGTGGAGCTAAGTGGAGGAGAGAGGAGTGTGGTGTGGAGAAGCATGAGGGAGGGGAGGCATGCAAGCCAACCACGTGGGAGGCTATCTCCTCCCCCCCTACCTATAAGACCTCCCCCCTGGAGCTTGGGAGGGAGGCACGAGGAGAGAGAAGGGAGAAACCATGCTGCCGCCATCATGCCGTGCAGTCCGCCAGCCTGATACCTGCGTCATCGCCATCGCCATCATCATTATCATCACCCTCCTCTTCTTCGTCGTCCTCTCCATCACCAAGTCTTTCTTCCCCACGTTTTTGTCAGAAGAAGAAGCTTGAGAAGCTTCCTTAGAAGCTTCTAATTTTGAGCTTCCATAAAGCTTGCTCTCCCGTGCATTGCGGGTTTGTCTTAAAACCCCATTCCGTAAAGACCGTGTCCTCCGTAGAAGGAAAAATCCCAGGCAGAGAGGAGTCAATACGCGAAAGTAACCCAAGAGAGAGAGTTGCTGAATCAAATTATTTACATCATCAATGTCTCCCAAGAAAGTGGCAAAAGGTGCACATGTGAGAGTATCTACCCCAAGCACACGTGTGCACAATACCTCGAACCCCAATACCCAGGTTCTTAGAAGTTTAATTCCACATAAAAGGAATGCATTAGGCACGTTTAATTTTCATGGGAAAGTTATGAATGCAGTCATTTATTCGTCTTACAAGATTTAGTTGCATGTTGCACATTGCTTGCACGTCCAAGTCGCAATCCTGAAAGCATATTGCTTAAGTAAAAGGTGGATTTGCCTAGATACATCCTTGATTGCCTCGCGAAAGAGAACAGTGCATAACGCATTTAGGCAATAACTTCCTTGTTGTGATTCGCATGAGATAATTGTTAACATCCGTTAGATGTTGTCCAAAGAATTGCATTGCATGAAAAGGAAACCATGAACTTGCCTGTTGTATACAAGGATGCTTGCATTTTAAGTCGGGTTAAGTGGTGTAGAACGGATTAAGTCAATAATAGTCTTATGACATTTGTCATGCGTGGACTTCTTTTATCAAAGTTTTTTTAGAAGAAGATGCATTTCATATTAAATCATGAATTCAATGCATTGGACAAAAGTTTTATAGGTATAGTTCTTGTTGAAACTCAACGTAGGATTCTATACGAGTTAGTCCTAAAATTGTCAATCATTAAAGCTTGGTTCCGTTGCATCATTATAGTTTTAGTGCAAGGGAAAAGAAATGATCACTGAAATTTTTTAGCTGCATAGAAGGAAAAGTCTATGAATCGCATATTTGCATGGAAGGTTATTTTTTGCAATTATTTACATCTCTTAGGAAAAGGGTTTGCATCTCTTCTAAGGAAAGATCAACTCTTGTCACAAGACAATTGGACCAGTTAGGTAATTCGTTGTAAGGGCGTAACTCAAATGATGACCACTTCAATGTGCTAGGTAGAGCTAAGCCGCGTTAAAATTTTGCCTAGTATCGCCCTTGGGATGCCAAGTCAAGACTTCCAATCCCAAGGATCCTACCCACATTCACGGAATGTTAGGGTTAGTTAGACACCCATACAACAACGATCTAGGGTTTTTACCCTAGGGTAAATTAGCCTAATACTAGACTTCTGATTGAGTTAGAAACCCTACGGTCAAAGGTTGTCGGCCTAGTATGGTTAGGGTTGGGTTGGATCAAGAGGACTCCCAAACCCTACATCTTGACCAAATGTATTTCTTGACCAAGCAACGTCGTTTGATGGGAGAAATGATCCCACAAGTTAGGTGCGACACTTGTCTCATAGAACAAGTTGCAACATCGCATGCCTTTGTGTTTAAGTCACAAGATAGATTTGCCACTCTTTAGAACAAGGTTGGCAGGTTCTAGTGCAAGTCTAATTTGCAAGAGGATGAGTAGATATCCTACTACATCACCCTTCTTTGGACCGATTTGCCAAGTTAGGGAAGTTATGTATTGCCTAGCAGGAAATTGACCAATCAAGTTAGGGCGAGGAGGTTGCCCAGGAATTATTGTCCCTAATGTAAGAAACCTAAGGTATTTGTTGATTGGGTTAACAGGGTATAAACCTTAACCCAAGGATAAAAATGTAAACAAACAACAAAACCCTTGGGGATCTTGCCAAGTTGCAATTGACCCCGGATTGAATGATGGATGCATTCGGAGAGAAGGAATATACCTTAGCAGTTGACCAAATAAACGACCACGGGATTGATTGTGTTTGTATAGTTAGGAGCATTGTTTGTATTGCTTTGCTCAAGGAACTAAAGATGGAAAAATAATTAATGTTTCAGGTTGAAGGCCTGGAGGGAGAGGCAGCATCAGTTACCCCCGACTGTTTGCATGTGTTGAGATGACAAGCTCAACACATGCGGACATTGATGAATGGACTGCCTGGTTAGATGGGTCCACACATCTATACTTAGCACGTTGGTGGTCATTATGACTCTCACATGGCCACTGACTCATTACTTATTATATTCAAGTTGTTACACCTATCTACAGCTGGCATAGTTATAGCGCCAATCGACTAGTGTAGTCGGTTATGCATTGTTTGACTTAGTAGGCCACTTTCCTTTATGTTGTATCTTATCTATACTTTGTGTACATTGTAAAGTGTGTGGAAGAAGAAGAAGAAACCAGTAAGAAAACGTTTTGGCCTCTATCTCTCTTCTTGTCTCTTGAGTGAGCTTCTCCTTGTGCATTCTATGTGTGTTCGGCACAGCAATTCTTGACATGGTATCAGAGCCGCACCACTGAGAGAGGCTGATTTCAAAGGCTGAAGCGAAGGAGAAGAAGCAAGGTTCGAGCAAGCAAGCCACGGGTAAGAAGCTCTCCCATTCTTCCACTCTCTCTCTTGGATAGTGCCTGTGGAGGCACCGGAAGCAGGGTCGAGCAAAAATCTCAGATTGTAGTGAGATTTGGTGTATTCGAAGAGCATTGTGTATTCTGCAGATTAACCCTTTAGGGCTTTTCCGCATTTATTTTGGGCATCTGAGGCCGTTTCAGGCCCCGTTTTTGAGCCATGAGGTTGTGGACAGCAGTTTCAGGGTACACTGTGACTTCGACTGCATTGACCGAAAGTGGGTGCACAGGTTACAGATCTCAGATCTTTAAGTTCAAAGGTATTTACCAGCGAGTAAAGACAAGGTTTATCTGCAAACTGGTTGTTGCAGATTGCATGTATTGTTGAGCAAACAGTGAAAAAGGCTGTCTGGTGTATTGTTGTGCACTACAGGTTGAGGGTTGCAGGAAATTTGCTTGCTGTTGATATTAATTTTGTGATAATGGCAGAGAACAGTGGAAGCCTCATCATTGAGAAGCTCGACAAGAACAACTACCCTTCATGGAAGTTCCGTGTCATGAACTTCCTTATTGGAAAAGGCCTCTACGAGTTTGTTTCAGGTGAAGAAAAGGAGCCGGAGGTGAGTGATCCTCCAACTGCAGAAGAGACAAAGGCACGGAAGGAATGGAATGTAAAAGATAAAAATGTCATGTATTGGTTGTCTACAGTAATTGACAATAATATGCTAGGACATATTAGAAATGCAAAGAATTCATATGTAGCTTGGACCATACTTGAAAGTATGTTTTCTGTAAATACAAAGGCACGAAAGATTCAACTCAAGCAAGAGTTGAATACATTGAAGAAAGGGAAGATGTCTATCAATGAGTATGCACTGAAGGTAAGGAGCATTGCAGATGCATTGGCAGCAATTGATGCAATGCCCAATGATGATGATTTGGTGTCGTCTACCTTGGGTGGACTTAACAATGAAAAGGCTTGGAAGTCTTTTGTAACTTCCTATATGTCAAAAAGCCATTTCCAGATTTCGATGAGTTGTTTTCCCTTATGATCACTGAAGAGATCAACATGCAGAGTGAGACATCTGAAAGAAGTGGTGAACAGGTCCAGGCTTTCTACTCTAGTTCAGGAAGGGGACGTGGCAGGTTCTCCTCAAGAGGTTGTGGTACCGGACGTGGTAGTGACAACCAACAAAACAGATTGAATCAGCAATTTGGAGATATGCAGGTTTCAGGAGGTCTTGGTAACTTTAGAGGCAGAGGGAGCTTTAGAGGAAGAGGTGGATGGCAGAACAGAGGTTCTAACAACTCTGGTATTGTGTGTCACTACTGTGGCAAAACAGGTCATATTATAGCCCAACGTTATGCTAAGAAAGATGATATCCGCAGTGGTAAGTTACAGCAAGGAAACTATGCATCATCTTCACGATAGAATGAAGACAAAAATGAACGTCTGTTTGTTATGCAGCATATGCTGAATGCTGTTACAGGAAAGGGAACACATGATGATGTTTGGTATGTTGATTCAGGTGCATCCAATCATATGACCAGCCATGCAGAATGGTTTGGAGAGATGTAGGATTTGCAAAATGCAGGTTATGTGTAGACGGGTGATGATTCATGCCACCCAATTTCACATGTTGAAAAAGTTCCCTTGTCCTTGCATGATGGTAAGACAAAGAGTCTTTCAGATGTATTACATGTGCCATCTATTACAAAGAACTTGGTGTCAGTCGGCCAGATGGTAGAGCAAGGGCTGCAAGTCAGATTTAATGCAAAGGGTTGCTTTGTAAAAGACTTCAATGACAAGTGCAGGTTAGTTGCAAAGGGAAGTAGAGTTGGACGTATGTTTACTCTAGATGCTGGAATTCCTACTATGAATGCTGCTATGTATGCTAAAGGAAAAGGTGTTGTTGCAGACATTAAAATTTGTCACAAATGCATTGGACATGCAAATGTACAAAGGCTAAAATTAATGCAGTCCAAAGGGTTGGTTACAGGTTTGCCTACATTTAGAGTTGCAGAATTTCATAAGGTATGCGAAGCATGTCAGTTTGGTAAGCAGGCAAGACAACCCTTCTCACATGATAGAGATGTAAGCAGAAATATCCTTAATGTTGTGCATACAGACATTTGGGGGCCTACACAAAATGTATCTCTTGGAGGCAGTTCATACTTTGTCACATTCATTGATGATTGTTCTAGAAAGCTGTATGTATATTTTATGAAGGAAAAGAGTGAAGCGTTTGAGCACTTTAGAACTTTCAAGGCTATAGTTGAAAGAGAAACAAGCTTGAAAGTAAAGTGTTTGAGGTCAGATGGAGGGGGAGAGTACATCTCGAATGAGTTCAGTGATTTTCTGAGGTCTCATGGGATAAAGAGACAATTCACATGCAAGTATATCCCACAGCAAAATGGGGTTGCAGAAAGGAAAAATAGGCATATTGTAGAAGTTGCACGTGCCTTGATGGCTAAAAAGAATATGCCTAAGCATTTTTTGTATGAGGCTGTTCATACTGTTGTTTATATTATGAACAGAACTCCCACAGCTGCAGTTCATGGTATGACTCTTGAAGAATGCTTTACTGGCAAGAAGCCTGATGTATCACACTTGAAAGTGTTTGGCTGCATTGTGTATGTTCATGTGCCAGATGAGTTGCGGAAGAAACTGGATCCAAAGGCTGAAAAGTGTGTCTTTATTGGATACTCTTTAGAGCAGAAAGGGTATCGCTATTATAACCCTGTCACATGTAAGTTCAGAGTGAGCAGGGATGTCATCTTTGATGAAATGAGCAGTTGGTATGCATCTAGTGGTGATGCATTGGATGATGATGATGATGATGATCATGACACTCATGTGTAGGCTGAAAAGCAAGAATCGCGGACTCTTAGTGGACCAGAGACATCATCTGGTAGTCCTTGGTCTGGGAGACTAAGGAGTAGCTCTACATCTTCAGGTGCATCTAGTAGCACTACAGGTAAAGACAAAGGAAAGAATAAAGTGTCAGATGGCATTGATGCAGTTCTTGATGGAGACTCCAGTGGCTCAGAGAGCTTGGATGATGAGCTTGGCATTCCTTCAGTGAGGACTCCAGGTGTGCAGAGAACACGCATCAATGCAAAGACTCCATTGAGTGATCCAGTGGTACGCAGGTCTAGCAGGGTGAGATACCCTGTTAAAAGATTTGGTTTTGAAGGTTATGCAGCTCACCATTATGCTTATATGGTGAAACTAGTTGAGGATGTTGAGCCCACTTGTTTTGAGGATGTTGTTGGTCATACTCATTGGGATGCAGCAATGGATGAGGAGATGGCTGCATTAGAGGCCAATAAGACTTGGGATCTAGTATCATTGCCGAAAGGCAAGAAAGCTATTGGATGTAAGTGGGTTTATAAGATTAAGCACAATGCATATGGTTCTATTAGTAGCTACAAAGCTAGGCTGGTTGCAAAAGGCTATGCCCATACATATGGCATAGATTATGATGAAACCTTCAGTCCAATTGCTAGGATGGCAACTGTCAGATGTGTGATTGCTTTGGAAGTAGCCGAAGGTTGGAGGTTGTAGCAAATGGATGTGAAGAATGCCTTCTTGAATGGTGATTTGTAGGAAGAAGTGTATATGGATCAGCCAGCAGGTTATGAAGATTTAAAGCATCCCACGTATGTGTGCAGGTTGAAGAAGGCGCTCTATGGGCTCAAGCAAGTACCTAGAGCATGGTCTGACAAGATTAGAGAGTATCTTGTCAATATTGGCTTCTATGTTTCTGATGCTGATCACTCACTTTATGTGAGAAAGGGAGATGCAGGTTTGGTCATCATAGTCATCTATGTGGATGACTTGATTATTACAAGTGATAGTGATAGTGGGATTGCTGAAGTCAAGGATTTTTTGAAGAAGAAGTTTGAGATGAAGGATTTAGGTGAGCTAAGATACTTCCTTGGCATTGAGGTGATCAGATGTGATGATGGTATATGGCTCTCCCAAAGACAGTATGGCTTGGATATCTTGTCCAAGTATGGTATGACAGCATGCAAACCACTTTCAGTCCCGTTGGAGCAGAATGTAAAGTTGAGTGCTGATGTTGGGGATGAGATAGAAGACCCTACTATGTTCAGGAGGATAGTGGGGAGTTTGATCTACATGACCATTACAAGGCCAGACTTGAGCTACGCTGTTGGTCTTGTGAGTCAGTTTATGCAAGTACCTAGAAAGCCACATTTGGATGCAGACGTATATTGAGATATGTGAAGTCCACATTACATTATGGACTTTTCTATGAAGCAGGTACAGATGTACGGGTGTTTGGATACACAAATGCAGATTGGGCTGGTAGTATGTCTGATAGAAGATCTTCCAGCGGATACATGTTCTCTCTTGGTAGTGCAGCAGTTGCTTGGAGCAGCAAAAAGCAATCTACAGTTGCTTTGTCGAGTACAGAGGCTGAGTATAAAGGTGCTGTTATTGCAACATGTGAGGTAGTATGGCTACAAAAGTTATTGGTTGATTTAGATGTGCAGGTGGAAGGTGCAGTTGTCATTTATTGTGACAACATGAGCAGTATACAGTTGGCTAGAAATCCTGTGTTCCATGCGAGGACAAAACATATTGAGGTACACTACCACTTTGTGAGAGAGAAGGTACTAGAAGGTGAGATTGACTTGGTGTATGTCAGCACACAGGATCAGATAGCTGACATCTTCACGAAGGCATTGGGTACAGAGAAGCTTCAAAAGTTTCGAAGCTTACTTGGAGTTGCAAAGATGCAGTTGAGCTTGAGGGGGAGTGTTGAGATGACAAGCTCAACACATGCGGACATTGATGATGGACCGCCTGGTTAGATGGGTCCACACGTCTACACTTAGCACGTTGGTGGTCATTATGACTCTCACATGGCCACTGACTCAGTACTTATTATATTCACGTTGTTACGTCTATTTACAACTGGCATAGTTATAGTGCCAGTCGACTAGTGTAGTCGATTATGCATTGTTTGACTTAATAGGCCACTTTCCTTTATGTTGTATATTATCTATACTTTGTGTACATTGTAAAGTGTGTGGAAGAAGAAGAAGAAACCAGCAAGAAAACGTTTTGCCTCCATCTCTCTTCTTGTCTCTTGAGTGAGCTTCTCCTTGTGCATTCTATGTGTGTTCGGGGCAGCGAACCCGCCATGAGAGGTCTCTCAGTGGGCGCTACTTGGAGTAGGAGGACGCTTGGGTGCTAGGGGGGGCTCTGGCCGTAAATCCCTTGCCTCTGGGTCCTGCATAAGAGGCCGACGTGACTCAAGATTGGATCTCGAGGCCCGCATGCTAGTCTACGGGTGAAAACTTGGATTAGTAATCCCTAAGGATTGTTGGATTAGACTTCGGGCGGATTATGGATTAGCCTTCAGGCGGATTATGGATTAGCCTTTGGGCTGGATTATTATGATGTATTCCAAGGACTGATAAATAAGATCAATTGTTGAAAAGGAACTTGTTTGACATTGTTTTTCTATGTCAGTGCTTAAGTTACGTGAAGGAACCGGTGATTAATTGGCTAATTTAAGGAAGCTGTTTTTGCTTGTCAAACTAAATGTGATAGGTAATTAGATAACTAAAGCAACTATGAGGAAAGTGCGGTGGATGTGACCATGGGTCCGTCCTATGGAAGGGTGGTCCCAGTTGGCCAGGAACTTTTCTCGAAGGAATTTGATGGCAAGGAATGATGGCCTAGAATCTAGGATACTAGAGTCCCAATTTATGCTATTTTAGGGGAACAGAATGGGACTATGCCTTATGGGCGGAGAGGTCAAGCTTCAGATCCCTCTCGTTTCCCATTCTCCTTGAACCAAGTGCAGCATGAATCCGCTTTGACTCTAACGTTTCTGCGTAAAGTAGTTTGCCTGGGGTTCAACGCTAGCTACAGTTCTAGGAATTTGACCATTAGGGAAACCCTGATTCAAGTCCTAAGTGGGAACAGCCGGAATGCTTCCGCTTCGTGGTAGACTCGGGAAGACCTAGATCGCAAACCCCGTGTCATTCCGTGGGAGTGCCGGGCAGCACTTTCTGGACTCTCTTCCCGATGGGCTGCTAAGACGTGTCCTATGAGTGAAGAGGTGGACACGTTACAATATTGGAGACCAAAGGCACTACAACACCAAGGCAAAGGCACAGGGCATTCAAAACATGACATAATTTTCCTCTACAATAAGGTCATTTATCTTAGTTCTTGGACCATATATGAGGGGTATAGGGATCATAATTTTAAGTTCTAAACTATGGAATATTGTTGAGAATTCATTGGAAAAATCCTTGGATTGATAATGGAACATCTTGGTCAAAACAGGGTATTCAACTACTTGTTTCAAGCAAGACAAGTATAAAATTCTTTAAACTTAGAGCAATAGAATGGCTGTAAATTGGGATCATGACTACTAGCAGCTACATTTAGTGCTTACCTTTCATTTGAGACAATAGGCACCTCCATTTGGATCACTTCATAGAGAGACATCATTTTTACTCAAACCTAGATTGTGGAAAGCAGCCTAATAGGATTTGTAATTTATGCCAGTTTCATCTAGTGCTTGCAACCCAATTCCTAAGGTTATAAAATGCATTATCCTCATATAATAGGCTGTTTTTAAAGCTATTATACGCATTTATTAAATATTAAATAATGGAGACATTACGAGTTCATTGGCAAGAAATCTCGACATTGCATATTATTCATCATGGCATATAATGACATTCGTGCATGAGGATAATGCTCCTCTTCGTTCCAATCATTACCAATAGTTTCCCAATGAGATTAAGCACATGAATCAAAGGATACAATAATAAAATAGGATTATGGATTCCAAGATTGATAAATTGATTTTGTTACATTTACTTACTCAATGGAAATTTTACTCCTATAGCAATTCCTACTATTTCTAACTCAACCCCAATTGAATCTATAATGTCAAGGCAAGAAAATCAAAAAAATAGATCAAATTTTGAGATTAAAAAGTGATCAAGGATTAGAGATACTCATCAACAAGCTCTAATGCAAGCTTATTCATATAGCCATCACCCCTTTTATGATCTATCATTTTATGGTTATTAGCATGCATACCATGGGTAACATGATGGTTACTACTTTTATTATGATCAACTATTTCATGGGAAACAATATTATGATGATGATCATGTGTATCCCTTAAAGAATCTTGAGTGTGAAAAGCCTTGTGTGTATAATGATCATGCATATCCCTATTAGAGCATCTTGAGTTTGGAAAGCCATGTGTGTATAATGATCATGCTAATCCTTTGGGGCAGTCTGCATAATTTAAACCTATAAGATGCCTCCTCCGATAAACCTCGAGGAGTCTTCCAGTAGTCAACAAAAATTCATGTCCATGCACAACACCACACAATCTCCTCATGGGAGACATCAAACTTAGTTCAATATGGGAATTTTGGTTCTACTTTGTACAAGAAGTGTGGGTAGGTCACCTCTAACAACAATCTAGCACCCACCTAAGAAAGATCACTTTGTAATCAATCAAATGTGAAAGTAGGATCAATATCACACTTGGTTCAAAGAGAGTGAGAGACAAGGAAGAGTGTGACTCAATTTCCCTACTACACAGATAAGGTAAACTCTGAGCTCCATCCCCCTAAAATGATGTTAGACCCAAAAACTAATCCTACTGACATTGGGAGAGGATGAGGGGGAGGGGATCACAATCTAATCAACTCTATCTAGTGTTGGAAAGTTACTCAACTTATAGTACCTAGCCATAGGCATTCAATTTTTGGGATCGAAGCCTCCCATTCAATTGTTGGGATCAAAGCCTCCCACTTTCCTTTATTAGGTTTGCTTTAGTTCTCTAATTAGCAAAGCATACTACCATGCTCTTTGGACACATAAAAGTAGTTTTTTTAAATTAATACAATAAAGAAGGTTCATTAAACTCAAGATTTATCATGTTATAATAAAAATTTTGAAAATCAGTTACTTCATTTCATAATAGTAATCAAAGCCTTTACTCCACACAGTGGTACAAAACCGTCTTTCTGTAGAAAGATAATGTCTAGCCTAGGATAGGATATTCAAATCATGTAGGATTGGGCTATATGTGATCACAGTCGATCAATAGGAAATTTATTGGCTTAGAGCCCTCTAAGCTTCCTTGAGCCTCAAGATCTATCCTACATAATAAGGGCACTTTTCACTTGGCCCTTTGTCCTCTCAAGTGCTCGAGTGAATAAAACAAACACCTACCTCCCTTGGGAGCATAAGGCTCCCACTTGCAAGCGAGTTTTTTCACACTCCATAGAGTGCTAAGGATACTTGGGATAGGGACCCCAACAGCCCAAACCACTATTTTCCATAACATGTTTGACTATTACAAGCACAAAACCATAAGATATATACCTCATCATTCTCAAATCTAGAAATAGATATAACCATTGAAACATTATTTTTAATACTCTTTTTAACATATGTGATACATAGAGTTATTCTATCATCAATTCATGTATTCTTTTCTTTTTTAGAAATCATAATTCTAGTATGTTTCAATAATTTTGAACATTAAATTTAAGTAATTCTAACCATATATCATTTATGAAACAAAAGACTCATTCTATGAGCTTTTCTAACATCTCAAGCTTCTTTCTTTAATTATCTTAAAGTATACATGAGCAACCACATAAGTTAAATAAAGAGATTATGAAATTTTAAGATAAAATTCAAAGATTTAGTTCTTTTCACTTTACCAAACCTTATTATCTTCTATGGCCAACCATCATTTTTATGAGGCATGACCACAACTTCGAGTTATCGTGTGATGATTGATTCTTCAAGATGAACGGGTTGGGGGCAACTTCGAGGTATACTTTAGCTTCAGGTTGAGCTTTAGCACCAATGACCACTTCATCATGTATGGAAGTCGACACATCATCTCTTCATCTCTTGGGAGCCATGAAGTAGACTTGGCAAAATCTGATAGAGCTTTCATACCATGAGAAAAAGTGAGGGAAAAGATTGGAGGATTTTGGCAAACCTTCTATGCAATCACAAAAGAGAGGGAGGGAGAGAGTAGCTTCATCGCAATTACTAAAGTGGAGTGTTTTGTAGAGTTATGTCATTTTGTGATGCTCCTACCCATGTTTATATAGTAATCTCAAGGGCACGAGAGGGTGGGGTGGAAATGGAAGGAGAAGGGGGGAAACACACACACACACACACACACACACCATTTAGTGTTTTAATTGACATCGTGGATGATGTCATGTGAGGGAGCCTCTGCCTTTGGAATGTGGCACTCTTTTCATCTCAAAAAAGGAATATTTTTCAAGTTTTTAGGGTTCCAAAAAAAGAAGAGACCATGAACATGTAGCAGGCAAGAAAGTGTACCACAATGCATCACGGCATCCCTCCAAAGCTCACAACTAATATGGCGACCAAGGCATAGACCTTGGCATCTTAACCTTGACAAACTGACTATGGGTTATGAAGGTTGTATAAGTACTATTGGTTGTATGTGAGAACTAACCCGGCCCATTAGTAGGAAAAACTTATTGGAAGGTCACTCATCCTAACAATGTCATCATTCAAGTGCACTTAACTGCCAAGTGACTATCCACTAGGCTAGTTTTGTTTGTTGTATACTATAAACATAGTTTTAATAAGCTTGAGTTAGGAAGATTTCTCAAGTACTTCCACTTATGAATTGTATATAATACCTCATTAATAATAACAATTATCCTCATTATTGAAACATGGTTAGGGGTAGTTTAAAATGTGTATTATTTATCGTATTTAAACATTATGATTTAATTTTTCTAAGCATGCATGTGTTTTAAAAAAGTATAGGTGTGCGAATGTGACAATTTTTCACTTTCCATTAAATAGATTACTTTTCCAACATAAAATAACTTGTTTTTGAAACAAACTTTGCACATTATTTTATTTTGATAGAATGTGCATGCACATTGTTATTAAGGCAGAACCCATGCATGAATCTATCATGAGTCCATTTCCACCTCAGCTCCTTGAGGCAATCTTCATTCATTTGGTTCACTTGGGGCATCCCTGATCAAAAAAATTTCTACTTGCACTCGAGGCATGCAATCCTCTTCCATCCCCAACACCCTCTACATTGCCATCCTAGTCCAACCCATTCACTCCTCACCTCGAGTCACTCCACTTCTCTTTCAGGTCACCCCCATAGACCACACTACACACTGTAGTGTTGGTGTAGTATTAGAGAGGCTTGCTTTGTCCTTTCAACTACTTTTGAGAAGCCTTTATATGCAAATACACTCAAGGAAACTTAATAACCACTCAGGGCCTTTTCCACCCTGCTAGCCATTATCACCTTTCACTTTGCTCAACCCACGAGATACAAGCTTATTGCCAAACAACTCATGACCACAAGTCACTCAAGTATTAATAGCATCATCATAGTCAAATCGAGGCCACATGCCATCCTTCACATCTCCTCTATCGCCTTCTCAAACAAATTGGATCCACCTTATATGCCACATATAATACGCATGCAACACAACACATAATATACTCACACACTAAGTGTCAAGAGTCCCAATGTGGGGTTGATCATGATGTGTACAAAATGATTTGACACATTATCACAAAGGATTGTAATAGATAAGAAAATCCATGGCTACAAAGAAAAGGCACACAATGTGCACACTCAACAAATGTTCTCTTCTTATCTTTCATTGCATAAACTAGTTACATATATAAAGGAGGAGGTGCTCCATCAATGATCCCTCACATTTTCCATGTGTGTCCTCATGTGACACCATACAACCCACACTTTACATTTGTAGGTTATATATATAGCACACTTTACTCCACATCTCTCATCCATATTCATGCACCATACAATCTTAAGTACATAGAGTGCTTTCACATATACACACACGCAAACATTGAAGCTTACATTCTCAACATCCCCTCTTAAGCAAGGTGTTGTTTTTTTACCCATCCAATGTAGTATTGCATAACTACAAGCACTATCTCTCAACACTCCCTCTCAATTATATATTGGAGTGTTTACATGTGTGAGATGCCTCCTCCAACAAGCCCAAAGGAATCATCTTAGTAGTCGACTGAAATTCATATCCATGCACATCACCATCCCGTCTCCCCATGGGAAACATTGGACTTAGTTGAACATGGGAATCTTAGTTCTACTTCACAGGGGAAGCGTGGATAAGTCACCCCTAACAACAATCTAACACCCACATAAGAAAGACCACTTTGTAATCAATCAAAGGTAGGAGTGAGGTTAACACCGCACTTGGTTCAGAGAGACTGAGAGACGGGGGAGTGTGTAACTCGATCCCCCTACCCATAAGGTAAAATCTCAGCTATGGTCCCCTTAAAAGGTGTTAAACTTAGTAACTAATCCTATCAATATTGGGAGGGTCATGATTTAATCAACTCTATCTAATGTTGGAAAGTTACTGACTTATCGAGTCCACCCAGCCATAGGCATCCAATCGTCAGGATTGAAGCCTCCCACTTTCCTCGATGGGGTTTGCTTCGTTTTCTAATTAGCAAAGTATACTACCACACTATTTGGACATATAAAATTAGCTTCCTTTTATTACTCCCTTAAATTGGGTTCATTAAACTCAATCTTTAGCATATAACAAACAATTCGGAAATCAAATACTTTATTTCACCATCACTCTGTAGAGTGGTACAAAATCATCTTTCTACACAAAAAGACACCAGATAGGACCTTCCAATCCCTCAAGATTGAGTTGTATGTGATCGCATTCCATCTGCGGTCAACAAGGAATTTACTAGCTCAAAGCCCCTTCAAGCTTCCCTGAGCCTTCGGAGCTGTCCTACATAACAGGTGCACTTACCACTCTGCCCTTTGCCCTCTCACGTGCTTGAGTGATCAAAAACCAAAAACACCTATCTCCCTCAGAAGGATAGGACCCCCACCCACATGTGAGTTTTTCCACACTCCACAAAGTGTTAGGGAACATTGGGTTGGGGACCCCAATGTCCTAAACCACCACAATCCACAACTCGTTTCGGTTGTACAAGCCTGGAATCATAAGAACCATAATTTATCATTCACAAGTCCAAAAGCAGTCATAACTATAAAACAATTTTAACACACTTGTAGGCTATGCATAAAATCTATCCTCTTTGCCGGTTTCTGTGTTCCTTCCTAAAAAGCAATTGATAATACTAACACGCTTTTATAAGTTTTACGTTTTAAACGATCGTAATCTTTTTCTTATGTACTAACCTGATTATCTCTGTTCGACCATTCATCGTGATTATGGTTTATGGCGGCAACCTCTGTTTGTTGTGGAATAACCCATCCTTCAAGTTGAATCGATTCGAGGTTAACTTCCGATTGCATTTCAGCAGCAACTACTTCTTCACATTGGGGAGTTCTCTGAGCATGACCTCGCTCAGCATCTCAACATCTCTTGGGATCCATGGAAGAAGCTGATGGATTCAAGCAACACTCCTGTGTAGCTGTGGAGAGAGAGTGAGAGAGGTTCGACTTATTGCAGCAGAGCTTCATTGCGTCAACCAGTAGAGAGACTTTTGCACGGGTCGTTGTTGTGTCTATGTGTGTTTTCATGTGTTCCTGACGTGATGCTCTACCCTTATTTATATAGTAACTTGGGGTGGGGGGAGGGAGGTGAAAAGAGGATGTTGCTTTTTAGCATTTTTGATGGCATCATCGATGATAAAGAGGAAAAGGTTTGGCTGGTTGTAGCAGAGCTTCGTCGCGTCAACTAGCAAAGAGACTTCTGCACAGGTCGTTGTTGTGTCTGTGTGTGTTTGTATGTGTTCTTGACGTGATGCTCTACCCTTTTTTATATAGTAACTGGGGGGAGGTAAAAAGATGATGTTTGCTTTTTAGCATTTTTTATGACATCATCGATGATAAAGAGGGAACGCTTTCTTTTAGAGTTTTTGATTATGTCATTGATGATGTCAAGGAGGGGCTCCATTTTCGTAGTGCGAGGATACCAATTTAACAAATATATGGGTGAGCACCACATGTCTTGTTGTCAGGCAGTGTCACTCCCAGGCTCACGACTAAGGTGGTGACCAAGGCATAGACCTTGGCATCTTGGCCTTGGCATACTTGGCAACACGCTACGAAGGCTTCGTTGGTGCCATTGGTTGCACGTGAGAAGCTCCCACTAGCTTGTAGGAAAATCTTCCCAGGAGGTCACCTATCCCGATAGTGTCGTCACCCAAGTGCACTTAACTGCCAAGTGGCTATCCACTAGGCTAGTTCTTTTTGTCATTCTATACTACAAACATAGTCTTAATAAGATAGTCTTGGGAGGGTCTCCCAAGTCTTCCTTCCATGAACTGGCATATAATAGCTCATTAATAATAACAATTATCTTCATAATGAGATTCAGTTTCATAATTAGAGTTAGTTTTTAAAAATGTGTAACATAAAATAATTTTCTTTGGAATGTACATGCACATTAAAATAAACTAAGTAATAGGAACATTACAACATGACTAGACACATCTAGTCCACCATATGCATGTCTTTGTGTGTGTAGAATGTTCGTTTGAGTAGTGCTTGCTTAGGTGAACCTACCCCATTCTTTTTGAACTACCCAATGTCCAAGAAAGGTATGACAAACCCATTCATATATCCAAATGTGCATGCTCACCATGCACGCACTTACAAAGTCCTTTTGAGATGTCAATCTCGGGTAGAGCACCCTACACAACACAATTCTTATGCAATCCTATCTCGATCCATCTTTGTTGAGAACGCATGCATATATATACATTCATTTTGAGCCTCTAGGTGGGCTCAGGCAGAGTACCCTCATACCTTGGATGAAATACAATTTGTCATTTTCAACTCTCAAGCTTGAATATCATTATCCACAATATAAATGTGAATGTTTTTTTTCACATAGTCTCACATAAACATATTTAGAATGTATAACTTTACTTTTTCTTTGGTGTATGAATGGGGCTTCACACATGCCAAAAACCCAAAACAAAAAAGATAAGGTTGCCACTTGGCAACTCCATCTCATCATCATTATCAACTTCTTCTTTGTTCTTTTACCATAGACTTTGACTCCTCTTCTACTTCTTCTTCCTACTCAACTTTGCACCATTTCATTCAAGTCACCATGGATTAAACCTTCAATGTTCCCTATACTACCAAGCCTCTAATCTTCAATCCCACAAGTCTTGTTGCATGCTTGTTGTTGGTGATCTCTCATCACTGTCCACCTACCCCTCACTACACAATTTACTTCTAGCATTGTTACATACAACTACTAGTATAGGATGCTTATGTTTAGCAACAACTATATTTGTGCTCTTATTTAATCTTTCCTTCTCAATGGCTATGTTAGATTCTTGTGCCTAGCCACATTCATATTGCCGAGAAGTATCCATGATCTGAACCTTGATGTTACTTTCCAAACTGTCGGTGTTGTAATTCACACTTAAGTCTCCACATTTGTCTGTCACCTCTTCAACTTTGGCATTGTTGCAGTCGATGTACTGTAGAAGCTCTCTCTAGTGCCCTTTGTAGAGTATAAACTCTCTTCATCTCCACATTAAAAATTTTTCAATTTGTGAGGTAGCATGTGTTACCTCAGCTATTGTCAGCCATACTACAAGGGATTGTTTATACCAATAGTCATGGCATGTAGTGTCGGTGACATAGTATGTGACAGATGATTGAGCCTTCTTCTCTAGATTGTACATTGTCATGCGGAGTTGTTGTTGGTTGCAACAACCTCCATCTTTTTCTGTGTCTTTTTCTTTGAATTTTTAAATCTCTTCTACGAGGCTTTCTACATTCATCCTCCTATGATAGTCCCTATTATGGTCTCTCTAATAGTGTATTATTGCTATTGGTCTGACTGTCTCTCTAGCTTGTTGTGCTCCAGGATGGCCTAATTGAAGGTGCTTCCCATCACCCCTTTCAACATGTCAATCAATCTTCTTTGCCATGCGTAATCACTATAGTCTAGCTACCTACTAACACAACTTTTGGTTATGCAAGGTGTGTAACATCCTCTCAAGGAGTAGCTCACTTTGTACTAGCATGACTCCTTGCAAAGCATTCATCCTCCTTTGAGTTCTTGAACTCCATGCATGGCAATTCATTGCCTCCCAATAGTATTATGACCTTTGTGAGCTTATAGAAACTTGAAACATGCATGCTATTTTTAGCATGCATCTCAAGGATGCTTTTACCACACTTCTCTATTTGAGAAGCCTCCAAGGTGCCAACCATGTGAAATCCTTCCTTGCTTCCACTCCAAATGCTCATGCTTGAGCATACGCATGATACATACCTCAATTGACATGCTCCGGACTTAGACTATAACTAGCCCAACATTGCTTACCATTCCAATTATAGCAATCTTATGCACCTTCACATGCTCCTTGCTCAATAGCAAGCAAACCAAACACCAATGTCCCATAAATAGTAACCCTTTGTATCCTTTGAGTAACCATTTGTTCCCAAGACTCCAAGCAAAAAAGCTAAAATAACGAAATACCATTGACTCTCATCATAGCTTCTTTGATGACAATGGCTCCATATGTACTTATGCTTATAAACTCCATTTCCAACCTCCATAATACAAAACTCCTTCATTTAATGTTGATGGCCTCTTCATAATTCCCCAAAATTTTCAGCTCCCTCTTTTGCAATCTTAATGATAAATAGGGTGCAAGATTTTTAAGAAAAAAATAGCTAAATCATACTAATGGCATACAATGATATAGGCTACATACATTTAAAAAACACAACGATCAAGAGCCCTAACCACTGCTCTGATACCATGTCAAGAATTCCAATGTGGGGTTTATCATGGTGTGTACAAAATGATTGACACATTATCATGGACGATTGCAATAGATAAGGAAATCCATGGCTAAAAAGAGAAGGCACACAGTATGCACACTCAAGAAATGTTTTCTTCTTATCTTTCATTGCATAAACTAGCTACATATATAAAGGAGGAAGTGCTCCATCCAATGATCCCTCACACTTCCCATGTATGTTCTCATGTGACACCATATAATCCACACTTTACATGTGTGCACTATGTGGCACACTTTACTCCACATCTCTCATCCATATTCATGCACCATACAATCTTAAGCACATAGAGTACTTTCACATGTACACACATGCAAACACCGAAGCTTACATTCTCAACACTAAGAACCCCATCCATGCCACATATCACTTACACTAGCTACTCACACACATCATGACTAACACACTAAGAACCCCATCCACACCACACACTTGCACTAGCTACTCACACACCACACATCACTTGCACTAGCTACTCACACACACCATGACTTACACTTGCACTAGCTTCTCACACATATCGTCCTTTACAAACTCATTAATTATCTAACTTATAGGTCACATAAGGCACTTAGGGATTACTATGCTGGTCTCACCACACATACATTAGTCACATTACTCGCACACATAGACATATCATCCACATACACATAGCACACCACACACTACACACATGCACACATTTGTATATTCCATACATAGCATACACATGTATTTCACTTTACATCATGATAGATGTATGTGACACATACCTTAAACAATATAGGCACACACAATAGGTACACTCATACTCCTCAAAACTCACAGTAGTTGGACTCAAACCCATATGCAAACTCACAAGACACATAGGGCATTCCACTTCTCCAAAAACACCCTACACTTGGTCACAATAGCTATTCCATTCACATATTGCATGATGCACTAAGTCACACCCCACGTGCATGTACTCACACATAGTGCATGTGCACAAGTTGGAGTGGCACACGAGTAGTAGGCTTCCCATGTATTCACTCATACATCAGTGGTGCACCACAAATCAAAGGCTTTGAGTACACAGGGCACATGTTTGTGGTGCATGTAGCAGGAAGGACCCTTGGGCAACAAGCCCTCATGCACACACCAATTACTAGACACTCTTAGTATGGATGAGAAGAAGAAGAAAAGAGAGAAGAAGATGTAGAGCTTTGGGGTAAGTGCATCTCTTCATAAACAAAAAGAAAAAGAGAAGTGCAGAAAAGAGAGAAGAGAGAATGCACTTACCTCGAATCTTGAAGAAGAATCCTTTTGTGCATCTCTCCTTCTTCTTCTTCTCTTTCATGGGTTCCCTTCTTCTCCTTTGTAGTTGTCCCCTCTCTCTTCATGGATGGAGGTGGCAATAGTGGTGGTAGCAATAGCATCTCAATCTCTCTCTCAACCTCCCTTGCTTTGAGCTCTCTCCCTTTCTCACTCTTCCTTGTTCTCTTTATTTATCTTTTCATCAATAAAAAGAAAGAGAGAAGTGAAAAAAAGAACAAATAGAGAAAAGATAATGCACTTACCTCAAAGCTCGATGAAGAATACCTTTGTGCTTTCCTCCTTGTTCTTCTTCTCATTTCTGAGTTCCCTCCTCCTCCTTTACACTTGTCTCCTCCCTCTTCCTGGATGGAGGTGGCATTGGTGCTCTCTCTCTCTCTCTCTCTCTCTCTCTCTCTCTCTCTCTCTCTCTCTCTCTCTCTCTCTCTCTCTCTCTCTCTCTCTCTCTCTCTCTCTCTCTCTCTCTCTCTCTCTCTCTCTCTCTCTCTCTCTCTCTCTCTCTCTCTCTCTCTCTCTCTCTCTCTCTCTCTCTCTCTCTCTCTCTCTCTCTCTCTCTCTCTCTCTCTCTCTCTCTCTCTCTCTCTCTCTCTAAAGAGACAAGATGTTATAATAAAGAAGTGAATACAAAGCTTTGATAGTTATAGTATAACAAAGCTTCCACAGTATGAATATACCAAAAGGGTAGAATACAACTGATACCTCCCTCCCTTATATAGACCAAGATTAGGGTTAGGATTAGGTCCCCTCTCTAGGGTGATGCCCCATTTGCATTTTAGGATTTGCACCCCTTTTTCATTTTAGGGTTTCCACAACCAGGAATTAGGGTTCATATCCTCTCTTAGACATCCTACCCACATACTTGTGCTTTAGCATAATTAGACCTAGTTTATATTATTCTAATCACAAATTTATGTGCATAACCCACACAATAGTTGTGACTGTGACAAATATAATTGCAAGGAATATTACAATGTGCATAGGTGTCATCAGCCAAACTCACACAAAATAATACAATCCTAATAATAATGTGATATTTATGATGTACAAAAATAATACAAGTGCCCAATAATAATACATCAAATCTCCAAAAAGAAAAATCCTTCAAAAATAATTCTATCACTTGCACTTGGATTGTCTTTGGCCTTCTTTTTTACTTTCATTGATTATACCCTTCCATATTTGTTGTTAACAAGAATCATCACATCCTTGGACTAGTTAGAGTCAAATTAGGTGCATGGTGTAGGAGTCTCATTAACCCAAGACCAAGCTCAAGGTTTTTCCTAAAGTCAAGAAGAAATGACCATTCAACCATCTTCTAATATAAAAAAAGTAATTTACATAACTATAAATAGGTGTCAATAATCTAAGAATAAAAAAGAATGAAAGTTGTTTTGTATATGAAAATCACATATTTACTTTGCAATAACAATAAATTCAAAAGGGAAAATGGATTTTTAGCGACTTCTCATTGCTAGGTTTTTCGTTTTTGGTTTCCTTTTATATTTTTATTTTATTTTTTGGTGGGGGGAGGGTAAGGGTATGGGCTTTGTAGCTATACCATAGCATTGGAGCTAGAAACACCTATATAGGGCGTAGTAGTGACTCTAAGCTTTCCTTGGTTTCCACTCTATGTCATGTGATTCCCTATACTCAATGGTGCTGGTGAACCCTCACATGTGCAGCATCACGAGCGTGTAGTCCTAAGATGTGCCTCAATGTTGTATCTTTCAATATCATGAATACAAAGGATTCCTTATTGATATATTTTTTGTCATTTTCTATTGTGTCATTTTGTGCCTCATGACAGGTTATGAAATGAAGTTCCATGAAGGTCCATAGCACTTGGTATCAGAGCAACTCTAGCATGGAGCATACTAGTTCAAGAGGGGATCAGGCTCACAGATGTGGCCCATCCTGTTTTGCCTTGGTTGGCTCATTGCTGTCAATTCCTCGTATCTGCATTGCTAATCAATGGACATATGTATAGCTTATGCCAAGTCCTCTTCTTCCTTCCTCCTCAACTCTTCGTCTTCTTCTTATGCCTTCCTTCTCCTTTCCTCCTCTGCCTTTTTTGATTCTTCTACTATTCGCTACAGTTCAGTCTTCTCTTCATTTCTTCTCTCTTCTTTGGCTTTTTTGGACCTTCTTTACACTTTTGATAGCTCTTCCTTCTCTTTTTTTGTCATTCTCTCTCCCTGCTTCTCTTGTGTTGTCTTTTTATTGGGCTTTTGTAGTTTTCTTTTGACAGACTTGGCTTTTGGTTATCCCTCCTCCTCACTAATTGTTCTCTTGCTTGATTGCTCTCATTCATGATGGGGAGGTGACCTTCCAAGTGTTTCGTCAACTCCTTCCACTCCATCCTACACCTCCTTTACTACTTCCTGGATGAGAGCATTCAAAATTCCCCTATACCCGATGAATCAGGCTTTGCATGATGATGGTTTCTTTCTCTCAGCTCCCTTTGATGCCAAGGATTCCCCATAGCCGGCTTGCTTCCCAAGGCTAGTGCCTTAGTGAATTGATCGATGGTTTTCCACATGTAGCCATTCCAGTCTATTTCATCCAATGAGCAAGCTGCCAAGCTCTCCACCATGGGCACAGTGATTTTATGAGCTTGGACAAAATGAGTCGGTGAACAAAGCCTCAAAGAAGGGGCAGCATGAGAGAGTGCTCACAATATGGTCCGATCAAGGCAACTTAGTGTCATGGAAGGGATTAGTGCCATGGAAGGGAACCTTAGTAGTTGAGTCTTTGAGAACTCTCCAAATCACTCTTAAGGTGAGTGTCTTTGGACTATGAAACCCTTTGGGACCATAGTCAATGCTGGTAAGGATTGAGACTTAGCATTCAGCCCACAAGTAGTGCAAGGAGTTGGCATCTCAATCATATGGATCTGTGACATACCAAGTACTCCACATATGGATGTCACCCCAAGAACTTTAATGATGCCTCTACTTCTGCAACCCAAAATCCACTCTAAGTGTAACAATTTAGTCCATCTTCCCCCCCCCCCCTCCAAAGAAAAATTCAACTCCAAATAAGGCTAAGAAGAGGAAAATAGGCACCATGCACTAAGACTGCACCTTTTGTGTGGGAAGGCAAGCTGAACCAACCAGTTTGTCTAAGACAAGCAAGAAAGATTTGATAAAGAGGCCAAGGAAAACAGCCCAAGTTCTTGACTTGGTGATGAGGGCAGAGCGTATTGGCAAACAAACCAAGAGACCTAAATCCCCAAGGCTCAAGGCAATAGCACGAAGAAAGGGAGGAATGGCACAAGGAGCAACTCAATGGATTTCCTCCCTTAAGGCATGGCACGACATAGCTACAATCTCACCACCATGCCTTAACCCTACAACTTGGGATCATGCCTACAAAGGTTGGTATGCAAAGCCATAAGCACCATGCCATGTCAAGTTAGTACTCTTATGCCTCCACTCTTCAAATTTAATTGAGTCAAGGGTGGACTAGAATGCAAAAGAATTAAAAATTTTAAGTCTAGATGGGTGGACCTTGGACAACTTGATAGAATAAGTTGTGTTAAGACCTCCAAGTTGTAATGTGGAAAACATTGACCAACTTGATAGAAAGGGCCGTGTTAAGACTCCGCTAATAAGTCATTGGCAAACACTAACCAGCTTGATAGAATGAGTTGTGTTAAGATCCTGAAATGAGTTAAGAAACCACCCTTAGATTGTTGAGGACAGCAATCCATTAAGAAAGGGTGAGTGTAAGGGTATAGGGTTTGTAGCTATACCATGGTGTTGGAGCCAAAAATACCTATATAGGGAGTAGTAGTGACTCTAAGCTCTACCTGGTTTCCACTCTACATGTGATTCCTTATACTCAATGGTGAGCTCTCACATGTGCGGCGTCACAAGGGTGTAGTCTTGAGATGTGCCTCAATGTTGGATATTTTGATAGCATTAATACAAAGGATTCTTTATTGATATATTTTGTGTGCCTTTTCATTGTGACATGTTTTATAGAGAAAACACTGTTGGTTATAGTAGTGGACTGGTTGTATTTTGTACTGCTACTTGCATACAGTATAAACATTGATGCTTGTTTGGTCACATATTGAATTACCAATATACTGGGACATGTCTATGGTGGTTTAAGGATATTTTTGATCTAAGAATTCCCTGATTATTGCAAAGTTTATGTTGATGGTCATAATAGGATGCTTGCCTATCATAAACTGTGGAAAAGTCTAGTAAATGTCAGCATTAGTTCTATGCATCTATTGAGGCTTGTATGGACATAGTTTGTTTTGTTGAGATGTTTTGCCACTACCATAGAATTTTTCGAACTAATTTGAGCTTGGTTTATGCTCAGTTGACTATGTTTTTTCATTGCTGGAATACAATTTACAACAAGCAAGTTGTCACGAAACTCTACCTGAGGAATTGCAGGAAATTGGTCCTGAATTGCAGGAAACTATTCCTAAACTATAGGAAACTATTCATAAACTGCAGGAAGACTATTCCTAAACTACAAGAAGATTGTTTTTGAACTGCCAAAAGTTTGTTCCTGAACTGCAGGAAAACCATTCCTGAACTGCATAGTCTTTTCCTAAACTGCAAGGAGTCAAGCACCTACAAATTGCATATAGCATTGAATATCTTAGTTGCAAATATGGCAAATGCTCAAGGCACTGACAATATCACTCAAATTGTGGGAGAGAATCTTGATAACAAAAACTTTGCTCTATAGAAGTTCAAGATGCAAAACTTTTTTATTGGTAGAGGTTATTGGGATTTATGTACGGGGACTGAAGCTGGGAATCCTACACAAGAACAGCAGAGAGCTCACCAATAATGGTTAGAAAGAGCTAGTAAAGTACCACATTTGTTTTCTTTATGCATTTCTGATGCGATGGCTATGCAAATTACCAATTGTTATTCCCCGAAGGATGCTTGGGATGCACTCATAAAGAATTATGGTAATGTCATGCATGCAAGGAAGATACAACTGAAATAGTAGTTCAACAACATGTCTAGGAACGACAAGAGCATTCAAGCATACATGACGGAAATAAAGTCCATAGCTGACCAGCTAGCTACTATTGGATCTCATGTTTCATAGGATGATATTATTGCAGTGACATTGAATTGGTTAGGCAAGGAGTGTAAGGCATTTGATATGTCCAGTTCTGTGAGAACAGAACCCCCTGATTGGGATGAGTTACTTGCACTACTGCTACATGAAGAAGTAAATATAGGCTTAAATACACGTTCAAGCACATCTCAAGGAAGAGACACTATCTTTTACTCTAGTCAGCGAGCTAGAGGTGGTAGAGCTCGTGGAGCATTTCGGGGTCAAGAAGACACTCAAAACACACATGGACAGCAGTAGCAAAATGCTTGGCATAGCTCAAATACATAAGGACAGTGAGGATCTGGAGCCTTTAGAGGCAAGGGGAGATCACCTAGAGGCAGAGGTGGCTCCTAGCAGTCGCATGAGCAAAGTCTAATAGGGATAAATCCTATCACTATTGCGGAAGATATGGGCATATCGCGAAGGATTGTCATAAAAAGCAAGCTGATATGAAGGCAAAAGGTAGGCAACATGGACATTATGCATCTTCTAGTGGTACTCAGGATGACCAGGGAGATAGATTGTTTGCTATGCAACATGTATCAAAGAATATGCCTAAGCAAGGCAAAGATGAGAAATGGTACATAGACTCAAGAGCATCCAATCATATGACTCCTCATGGTGAATGGTTTGATGAGTTAGTAGTAGGGTCTCATGGATTTGTATGTACTGGTGATGATATACAACATGATATTCAACATACAGGTGTGGTTCTATTACTCATGCCTCATGGCAGAAAGAAGAGCCTACATGATGTACTACATTTACCTTCTATTACCAAGAATTTACTATCAATTGAACAGATGGAAAAACAAAATCTGCAAGTCAGATTCAACACAGATGGTTGTTTTATTGAAGAATATGGCAATGGTTGTAAATTGATTGCCAAAGGCAAGAGAGATGGCAGAATTTTTACCTTGGATGCATCTATCCTGGATTTGAAGGTAGCCATGTTTGCCAATGATAATGGAGTAGTTTGGGATGTAGAAATCTAGCACAAATGCATCGATCATGTTAATGTACAGAAATTGAAAAATATGTAGCAAAAAAAGGTTGTACTTGGCTTGCCAAAGTTCATGTACACTGATCTTGGACATGTATGCTATACTTGTCAATTTGGGAAACAAGCGAGATTCCCATTCATGGGACATGTTAGAAACAGTTCTCGGCCTTAGTTGATACATTCAGATGCATGGGGTTCTGCCCATAATGCATCTTTTGGTGGTGCCAGGTATTGCGTATCCTTCATTGATGATACACATAGCTATACATTCTAAAGCACAAGAATGAGGAGCTTGATGTCTTTAAGGACTTTAAGAAGCATGCTGAAAATGAACTTGGATGTTATATCTCATGTTTGAGATCTGATGGAGGTGGAGAATATGTATCTAGAGAGTTTGATAGGTACCTTGCTAAATATGGCATAAAAGGCAGCTCACATGCAGTTACACACCTCAGCAGAACAATGTGGCAAAGAGAAAAAATTGGGTGCTTATGGAAGCTGCCAAGGCACTGCTTAATGAAAAGAATTTTCCAAATGCTTATTGGGATGAAGCAATGGTTACTACAATTTATGTGCTGAATTGAACACCTACACCTAGGGTTCATGATTTGACTCCGTATGAGAAATGTGTGCACAAGCCCGACATTAGTCACCTAAAAGTATTCTGCTACATTGCCTACATACATGTGCCTAATGAAAAGAGGAAGAAGTTAGACCCGAAGGTTGTCAAAAGTGTTTTTCTTGGCTATGCACAGGAGACAAAGACTTACAAATTCTATGATCCGTCCACTCAAGAAACCCTAATCAGCAGGGATGTAGTTTTTTATGAGCTAGCCTCATGGTCTAGTAATTCGAATGCAGTGGTCTCTGATGGACCAACCAGCCCTTCTTATGCTAAAAATTATCATTTAGCTAGTACATCTATGAGTGGCCCAACATGTGATGGTTCATCTACTGTTAATCTGTGGATAGGATGACTCCGTAGTCGTGCTTCTACATCCAGTGACATGGATATGTTAGTGAAGGGGAGATTGGATAAAGGTAAAGAAAAGACATTTGACGATTGACTGGCCCACTTTCATCTAGATATGAGTCACATGCCAGTGACCATCTTGATAGTGAATTGGGTATACCATCACTTATGACGCTTGGTGTGAGGCAAAGTAGGTATGTGCCACCTCATGAGAGGCAAGCCCAGAGTGCACCGCAATTGAGGAGGTCTGAAAGGGTCAAAAAACATGTTGATAGGCTAAAATATAGTGGGTATTCAACCTGACATTATGCATATATGACTAAAGTGTCAAGCTATAGAGAACCTACAAAGTTCAATGAGATAGTTTACATATGAGAATTGGTGTGCTACCATGGATGAGGAATACACAGCATTGGCTAAAAATGAGACATGGGAATTGGTCTGTTTACCTGAAGGCAAAGTACCCATTGGCTGCAAATGGGTTTATAAAGTGAAATGCAAGTCAGATGGTTGATTGGAAATGTATAAAGCCGGGCTGGTTGCAAAGGGATATGCACAACAATACAGCCTAGATTATAAGGAGACTTTCAGTTTGGTTGCCAAGATGGTAATGGTGAGAACAGTTTTTGCATTAGCAGCTTCTAAGGGCTAGAAATTATGTTAGATGGATGTCAAAATGCATTCTTGAATGGTGATTTACTTGAAGAGGTGTATATGGAGTAGCTTGAGGGTTATGTACACCCTAATTATCCAACATATGTGTGTAAGTTGAAAAAGGCCTTGTATGGGCTAAAACAGACACCGAGAGCATGGAATGCTTGCAGCATGGTTATGATTTTTTGGTGATTTGTGTCAATGATTTGATCATCACTGGAGATAATGATCATGGGATTGCTAAAATTAAAGCAATGTTACAGGTTGAATTCAAAGTTAAGGGTCTTTGTGAGTTTAAGTACTTTCTTGGGATTTAGGTTCTGTCTACACCTCAAGGTATATGGCTATTACAAAAAAATATATGCTCGTGATATGTTGCTAAAATATGGAATGGAGTGTAAATCCATGGAAACACCATTGGATCAGAATGTCAAACTTGCAGTTGATGTTGGGACTAAGATCGAGAATGTCACTATGTACAGACATATGGTGGGTAGCCTGATTTACCTTACTATTACCCATCATGTGACTTGAGTTATGAAATGGGGCTTATTAGCCAATTTATGCAGAAACCTCGTAAGCCACACTTAAACGTAGTCAAGAGGATTATGCAGTACATGAAGGGTACTACTAATTATGGGTTGTTTTATGAGCATGGGAAATCATTCAATTTGACAAATTATATGGATGTTGAATGGGCTAGTTGTCTCTATGACGGGAGGTTAACCAGTGGTTATGCCGTCAGTTTGAGCAACATTATGATTGGTTGGAGTAGTAAGAAGCAGTCAACCATTGCTTTATCTAGTATAGAGGTAGAATACAGGGGTGCAGCCCTAGCAGCATGTGAAGCAGTTTGGCTTGTGAAACTACTACATGACTTGGACAGCAAAGTCGCGTTGCATTGTGACAATCTCAGTAGTGTGATACTGGCTAGCAACCCCATCTATCATGCTAGATCCAAACACATGGAAGTTCATTATCATTTTATCATGGAGATGGTACTTATCGGAAAGATTGATCTGCTCCATGTGAAGATAGAAGACTAGGTAGTAGATATCCTTATCAAATCACTTAGTAAAGAGAAGTTTGTGCATTTCAAGGAGCTACTTGGAGTATAGCAGTTAGCTTGAGCTTTAGGGGGAGTGTTGAGAATCAAGGTCATGATCAATATCACCAACCGACCTTACCTAGACAATTGTCGTCTTAGCTATCACTCTACATGTGTGTTGTAATAACTAAGTTGGTCAGACTCAACTACAATTAGTAGTACGATAAGTTAGTGACCTAGTGTGTTTATTAGTTATGTGTGATTAGACTTTAGTAAGTATTATGGAATAATGAGAAGAAGAGAACCATGAGAGTTCACTATTCTCTGTTACAGCTCCATGTCTTTGTCTCTCTCTCTCCCTCTTAATCTTGAACTACATACATACATACATACATACATGCATGCATGCATGCATGCATGTATTTATGTATATATATCATAGCCAACAAATAATTTTTTTTAAGTCGACATAAAAACAATGGTTTAATACCATCACTTATAATGTTGTTAAGTTTTATCAATCAAAGGATGGGTTTATATTTAGGAAAAACTCATAGACAATGAGCATAGTGTTAAGCCTAGTGGCTACACCATCTTAAAGGAAAAGTGCTCACAAATTAGATTCTTTACTTCAATTTCACAACATCACCCATGCTCGCAACATTAATAATATGTTGGAGGCTCCCAACATTAACCGCACATTATTATGTGGTGACTACTCCATCTTAAAGGAAAAGTACTAACAAATTAGATCCTTTACTTCAATTTCACAACACCCATGCTCCCCCAACATCAACATTAACCACATGACAACACCTAAAAACATGCCATTTATTGCAACAATTTTTTGGCAAAACTGTATACAATTGACACCTTATTACTAAATTTTTACATGAATTCAATGCAGATGCGGTGTTCGTTGTTGCTGTCTTTGGAGGCCGTGTCCTTGCAGTCTGGCCAGGGAATGTAGGTACAAAATTTAATCTTTTGGCCTGTCTACAACCACAAGAAACTCCTATATCTCATTTGTAAGGCATAGGCTATTGAGACCAAGACTTAGAGACTGTAGGACTTTGGAAAAATGAAGTCCTTTGAGCTTATGCAATCCATATTCTTAGAGCCACTAGAAATCATGTTATTCATGGCAGATTATGTAGTCTTAGGTTATGGTTCAGATCATGGAGGGCACAGTTTATTTCAACTGAAGATGAGTGCCACTGCATCAATGCAATTAAGGAGTAGTGCATAAGAAAATGCAATAGAGAGCTGAAAGTTCCAATCAACTATAATGAATCCAATGCCAACATGAAATCATTACAAACTTAATTATGTGTGCACTATCCCTCTGCTTTGCAATTGACCTGAATTGAAAAGATTTCAATGTTGGTCTTATCGTAAATGAACTCCTACTCCAAGCCACAACTGGGAGGAGTCGTTTATTTGCAAAAGAAGATGGATGGGGTCTTGACTTTGCCTTAGGGGTGGTGTATGTTGAAGGAAGGAAGGTGATTGGAAGTGGTGAGACACTTTCAGAAGGATTTTACATAGTGGAATGCATTAAGAAGAAGCGAGTGCATAAGGGTCAGGTGCAATGTTTAGTTAAATAGGAAGAAATCTTAATAGAAGGAAACCTTAATAGAAGGAACTTTTAACGAAAAAGAAGAAAAAATGAATGTCATGGGAGAGGGAAGCCGTTGCAATTTGTGTCGTGGGGATTGGGAGAGGTGTCTTCTTGGCTGTGAGAGGGGGATGGAGAGAGAGAGAGGACGAAAAGGGTGATCGAAGGCGAAGGTGATTTGAGGCGGTGTGATGAAAGGGAAGGGAGGTTCTTCTTGGCCGAATAGAGATGAAGGAAGGGAGGAGATCTTCGAATTGTTGGGGCAAGAGAGGAAGGCGCCATTGTGAGCATCAATCAGCTTCTTCATCTCCTCTTGTCAATCCTCGTCCTCTTCATCATGCTTCCTAAGGAGAAGAAGAGAAGTAAGAAATTGTTATTTTCCATGCCCTCGAGAGGTCATCACCTTCATCATTGCCTCCTTGTGATCCATCAACGACGTGTAATACCTGCCCATAACAAGCAACATACCATTACTCTATTGCAAGGACTCGGCTGGTGCTGTGATACGTCGCCGTTTCCTTTCCTCCTCTCACGTCCATGGAATAATCTTATTTCCCTTTGAAGTGATTGAGGCGGGATTAATTGACACAATTCCAAGACATGGGGGCTCCAATAAACGACATCATGGCGGCCATAATTCAGAAGAGAGAATCCTTTTAAGGGAGAGAATCTTCTCAAGGAGAGGTGTGGAGAAAGAAAACGAGATGAGAGAAAAAGGGCGCCATATTGGAAGGAGAGAGGAGAGATGGAGGACGCCATCTTTTGCCCATACGACTGGTGCAATAGGAGCAGATCGAAGTCTAGGGAAGTAAAAAGAATATAATTTAACTGTTGATGTCCAAAATGATACCAATTATTGTTTCTCTCCTCCATCGCCATGTCCTTCTTCATAATGGCCAAATTGGAGCCTCAATGTACTTGGGTAAACTAAGATCATAGGCTGGTAGAAGATTTTGTTCTCGTCAAATCGCTTGGCCTCGCGCAGGATTTGGTGGACAGATCATGGAGATATTGAATTAGTCTCCACCTCCTTCATAAGTCATCGCTTCCTCAACAAAAAACCAATCAACTCTTGATTAAGAGTTTAATCTTTAATTTAAGAGAAAAAGGTCATTCCCATTGCCATAGACTAACAGTCGTGCGAGGAATGGCGAGAGAGTAAAAGAAATTGGTGAGCTCACGGTCGAAACGAGTGGATGGACAACAGACCTACCTTGGCCGGACTGCAAGAGGACGCGGACCCCAAAGGCGCAATCACGACTCGCGGGTTTTCCAAGTAAGTGTCCAACTGATTTATCTAAAATAAATAATATGGTATGAAAATTTCTCTAGTTTATAATTTTTAAAATATGTCTTTAAACCTATTTTCTCATGCTACATGGTTGTTTGCATTTATCTAAACTTGTTTTTATTTATTAAAAATCAAAAACAGTCGAAAACACTAAAAAATGACTCAAAATTATCATAAATAAAATTTTATAAAATTACTGACTAAAAATTTATAAGTTCTGATATTTTTCCTATAAAGCTTATGAGTCAGATAAATTTACTGAATTTCTATCAAGATTTTTAAAGATGTTTTGTTATATTTAAATATTAGAAAAGAGTTATATTTAGGGAAAAAGCATAGTTTTTCTTTACGTAAAATGTGTTATTTATTGATATAAACTATGGATTCTTAGTGAAATATTGGAAACAAAATCTCTGATTTGTTAGTGCATTTATGTTGTAAGGGTTAAAGTAAGGAAACAACAATTTAATAATATTTTACTAAAAAATGCTTGTATAAAGATATGGTGTTTTGGTTTTGATAAGAGGAATTACACATGTCATGGACATTTATGAAACATGGGAGAGTACAAATAAATTAAAAAACTTAACAACACTTTATAATAATTAATAATGTTATGTTGCTATTACAAAATTTAGTTTAAATTAAAACCAAAATAAAATCAAATAATTTAACGATTGGATTGCATGGCGGACAAGCCTCAGCATCTATTAAATTTTTACATGTTATTCATTTTACAATCAATTTCTTAAATACATGGAGTGGAGGGCCACTATGATAATTTAAAGAAAACTAAGGGGATATACGGGATTTAAAATGAACGTTGTATGTGAACCATAAGAGTGTGGAAAGAACTTGTTTTATCATGCTTGATACTGGTTATAGAAGAGGAAGAGAAAGGACGTGATTTTCGCAGAACGAAAAAATTATTTAAAAATTAAAAGCAACGACGAAATTTATATACGGAGTGGGAAACGTCTACCAAGGGAGATTAAAATTTAGGGGTTTATGGTACGTCAGAAAATTTGATTTGAATGTTTGTTTAAAATTAAACAAATAAAAAGAATTAATTTTAATCAGGTGGAGAAAAACATAAAAAGGAATTTTAAACGGAGATATACAAATAGATCTAAGAGATCTATATCCCTAAAACAACCTTTCCAAAGTCAAACATTAAAAACATTTCCTGGATAAACCGCCACTAGCATGGCAGGAGAACATTATGAGGAGCTGCCCCTGAGAGATGGGAAGAAACCATAGTCATCTTAGGTTTAGTAATTTAGTGCCCAGTATAATTTACTGAAGTTTAGAATCTTTGCAGTTGGACTACTACAAACAACGTTGTAGATATTAGGGAAGGCTAAGTCGAATTAAAACGATTAGTGCAAATAATCACTTGTTTAGTGCAACAACTCTTAGGAGTTGGCTTGTTGACCTGGGTAAAAGTGGCTTGGTCTTTGGCCAGTCACCACACATTATTAAGTGTTTGAGATGTTATATATTGAAGGAATGAATATAAAGGTCACTTATTTGAAGCAAAGGGTGTAAGATCATCTACTTATTACTCTTTTTATAACTTCAAAAAATATGGCAATGGTGGCTTTACCAATTCTATGAGCTTCAAAAAGTATGGCAATTGTGGCTTTACCAATTCTATGGGCTTCATATATATATCACTATGAATTTCATGGCTAATAGTTTACTAGACCCATCAAACTTATATTACTTGCTAGAACTATTCCCTTGTATGTAATACCTTTGTGTATTATCTTATTATTGCAAATATTGAAAAATACAATTATGAGCACAAACATATATTGGTTATTATCTTGTCTATTTCATGCACGTAATACCTTTGTCTATTATCTTATTATTGCAAATATTGAAAAATGCATTATGAGCCCAAACATATATTGGTTATTGTCTTGTCTATTCATGCACGTATAAAACTATAAATACACGTGTATTTTCCATAATTGTGTTATGTAAGTAGATTAGGCATAGAAAGAGGCCTCAAATAGTGCTCATTGCTTGAATGTTAAAGTGCTAAGGAAATGAACTATAGGAGTGCACGCAATAAGGGGAGTGTGATAGAGACATATACCCTAAACTTCATTGCTATCTTGAAACATGTCTTCTTTACAATTCGTTTGCCTCTCTCCTTTCACGTGACATTGTTTGTATGTGTGTGCATTTGTGCACATGTAGGCATACATATACATATCTATAATATGTATCTATGAGAGAGAGAGAGAGAGAGAGAGAGAGAGCAAGTGTGTGTGTGTGTGTGTGTGTGTGTGTGTGTGTGTGTGTGTGTGTGTGTGTGTGTGTGTGTGTGCGTGTGCGTGTGCGTGTGCGTGTGCGTGTGCGTGTGCGTGTGCGTGTGCGTGTGCGTGTGCGTGTGCGTGTGCGTGCGTGCGTGCGTGCGTGCGTGCGTGCGTGCGTGCGAATATAATGTTTACAAGTTGACATAGAAACAATGATTTAATACCATCACTTATAATGTTATTAAGTTTTAGCAATCAAAGTATGGGTTTATGTTTAGGAAAAACTCATAGACAATGAGCATAGTGTTAACCTTAGTGGCTACATCATCTTAAAGAAAAGGTACTAATAAATTAGATCCTTTACTTCTAACAAAATAAATCCCAACATTAACCACAAATTGTTAGATGTTTGAGATGTTACATGTTGAAGGAATGAATATAAAGGCCACTTACTAGAAGCAAAGAAAGTAAGATCACATACTTCCATACTCTTTTGTATAACTTTAAAAAATATGGCAATGGTGGCTTTACCAATTCTATAAGCTTCATATTAGTATCTTATTAATTTCATGGCTAATAGTTTCATGGACCCATCAAACTTAATTGTTACTTGCTAGAAATATTCCCTTGTATGTCATAACTTTGGTGCTATCTTATTATTACAAATATTGAAAAATACACTTGCGAGTAAAAACATATATTGGTTATTATATTGTCTATCCATGAATGTATAAACTATAAATACACGTGCAGTTTCCACAACTATGTTATGTAAGTAGATTAGGCATAGAAAGATGCCTCAAATAGTGCTCATTTCTTAAATCTTAAGTGTGGTAATGAGAGTATAGATTTAAAAATTCATGAAATTTTTTGGAGTATATGTAGGAAGCAAAATTTTAGAGCAAGCTTTCAAGTGCTCTTTTTTTGGCAACTTCGCATTTCACATAGTTCACTTGTTTTACCATATGTTGCAGCCCCCCCCCCCCCCCCCTTATGACAACCTTCATAACTCTTTACCAATTACAATGTTAAAAATATTTAGCCTCACAAAGCAAACATTGTAGTTGAGCCTATCAAAATGTCATAGTGATTAGAGTGGCCATGAATGGATCAAAGTAGCCAAAGGCTAATAGGGAGAATTGGAGTGTGTGTGTTTGAGTAATAATCCCTTCAAAAATTAAAAACATATAAAATTATTGAAATATTAATAAACTATATTAAAATGGGTAACTTATTCAAAGAAATGCACTAAGATATAGATTAAAAATGCATATTAAGATTAAAAGGCTTTTTACCATTTTAACATTGTGAATCTATACAAACTCCTCTTTGTTGAGAGTTTATATATAGCATATTTCATAAAATTTACAAGCTTTAAAATCTCTACTCTCTATCTTGTGTTAAGTGTTGCTACAATAATCGATCCTAAAGTTAGAACTAGCAACAAACCCTAGTGTAAAGTAGCAGAAAAGATAAAAAATAGAGAGGAAGAGTGAGTGAGTGAGTGAAAGTAATGAACACCTATTCAATCTTGCCCAATTCAATCTCTACAAAAAGGAAGTAGTAGAAAATGAAAAACATAGAGAGAGAGAGAGAGAGAGAGAGAGAGAGAGAGAGAGAGAGAAGGGTGAAGAGACAAAGAGAGATATGAGCACATATACCTCCTACCCAAAATAATCTCTACAACAAAATAACAACAACAATTAGAAACAACATCAAACCCTACTGAAAAAATGTCATATAAGAGAAAACATAAAGAGAGATGGGCACTTGTGTTTTGCCCAAATTGTAGAGCTACAAAAAAGGGAATGAACTTGTAGAGATAAGCGGAATGATCAAAACCCTAATTACTTTCACCAAAAAGATTCAATGGATATGAAAATTTACCACAAAATGAAAAGAGAGGGAAAGTGGTCTATTGCTCAATTTTTGGGTCAAAATGTTTTCGTAAGAGACAAAAAAATTAAAATTTTTCTAGAAAGGGGGAAAAGTACGAGATCAGAGAAACTCAAAATTTGTGCACTATTTATTCTCTCTTTTTTAAATCCCCCATGAACCCTTTTTTATTTGAAAACCCAAGGTTTTGATGAGAGAGAATATTCACCCTCCATGGATATTAACATCAAACCTTCCTATTGTATAATCCAAAAGGCCCACCTCTTAAAGTATATTATTTTTAAGGGCCCATTTTGTAGTCTAAATTTTTCCTAATATAGTTTTAACTTTGATCTCAAATGATCTACAATAATACCACCAATTCAATTAGATATTGATAATATGTATGTATAATTTGCTAGATTATGTAAGTGCTTTTTGTTAGATGTAATACTTGTAAACTTCAAATAAATAAATAAATATAGTGGTATTAAAGAGATCATATCTAAAATTCTCTCAAAATCTTCTTTTATTGTTATTATTATTTATTTTTCTTTATCAAAGGGGACATAATGGGACCCACATAAGGCTAGTAAAAGTGTGTTGGGAAGAGGGGGAGTACAGTAAAGGGGGCATAGGGATATTGACATATATGGCACCCACAATTCAAGGTTGTATCTACCATCTTGTATATGATAAGGTGGAGTAATGCATATAGTAAATAAGCCAGACATGTAGCAATATGCTCCTTTGCACCATCAATCATAGTGTGTGTATGTGATGCCTATATATAAGGCATACTTAGTTATTTTCAGCAAAGAGAGTGCAAACACAATTAGAAATAATAGAAGAGAGAAAAACCCAAGAAGCTCCCTTCCACCATATCTCCCTTTACAAGCTAAGTGGGTTTGTGACTCTTTTCACTTGTAGAAAACCTATGCTCAGAGTGATTAAGCTACTATGTAGACAAAGAACTCAAATGTTGGAGGGAAATTAGCATCCACATTGCAGTATGGACTACTTTATGTGACTGGGGTTCAGATACAGTTGCATGGATACACTGATGCTGATTGGGCTGGTAGTATTTCTGATAGACGATCTACCAGTGGATATGTGTTCTCTTTTGGGAGTGCTGCAGTCACTTGGAGCAGCAAGAAATAGCCTACAGTTGCCTTATCGAGCACAGAGGCTGAGTACAGGGGTGCAGCAATGGCTGCATGTGAGGTAGCTTGGTTGTATAAGCTACTTTATGATATGCATCAGCCTACAGATGGGCTAGTTGTCATTTATTGTGACAACATGAGCAGTATACACTTGGCAAATAACCCAGTCTATCATGCTAGAACAAAGCACATTGAGGTGCATTATCACTATGTGCGGGAGAGGGTTTTACTAGGTCTTATTGAACTAGTTTATGTCAGCACAGAGGATCAGGTAGCTGACATATTTACGAAGGCATTGGGCGTAGAGAAGCTGCGCAAGTTCAGAGACCTGTTTGGTGTGCAGGAATTGGGATTGAGCTCGAGGGGGAGTGTTGAGATATCAAGCTCCACTCGTGATATGCCAGGGTGACCATTGTGCATTTATGTCACCGACTTGTCAGTTTTAGATGCGGTTGGTACACCGCTCATGAATAATAGCTAGATGACAGCTATCCTTATCTACTCTAGTTCGTGGCTCAGTTAGTATGCCACCTTAGTTAGTTGAGTTTGGTTTGAGACCCATATATAGGGTTCTTCTATTTCTATGTACGTGAGTTCTTTTGGCTTACACAACTAAGAAGAGGAGAATTGTTTTCAGCCTCCACCTTTGTGTGTATTCCCCCATTGTGCAAGCAAGAAAGCTACAAGTGAGACTCCTTCCTTCTCTCCCACAATCTTGACACTTACTCTACTGAAATTCAATTGGGAACTATGTCTTTGAAAAGCATGAATGTAGGTGTGATCACATGCAAAAATCTTGGTAAGAATAATTATCTCACATGGAAGTTTTGCATTAAGAATTACCACATTGGTAAGGACTTATATGATGTAGTAGATGGCACAGATACTAAGCCAGCAATTGATGATGCAACAATGAAAGTATGGGTGAAAAACCCTATCAAGTCATTCATTATCTATCCATCACCATTGAGGGCAACATATTGTGTAATGTGCCCGCCTGCTATCAATTGTCCAGGCATGTTTTTAGCAGCCCATCGAGAGACGAATCTAAGCGATGTTTCCCTCCCATGGAATGTTACAGGGTTGGTCGCCTAGGGTTCCTCGAGTCCGCCTCGCAACGGAATGTTCGTGGCTGAACCCACTAGGATCGACTTGAAATCCGGGTTCCTAGTGGTCAAGGTCTCTTGATAGCATTCTAGCGACAGGTCCTGGACATCCTACTTTATGCAGAGATACCCAAGCTGAGGCAGATCCGTGCCGCACTTGGTTCAAAGAGAATAGGAAATGAGAGGGATGTGCCACTCAACCTCTCTACCCGTAGAGCATAGTCCCATTCTGGTCCCCTAAAATGGTATGAATCGGGGTTCTAACCTAACAATTACTAAGGGTCAGCCATCAATAAAACCTTGTGAGAAGCCTCCCAGTTCTCTGGGACCACCCTACCGTAGGATGAACCCATTAGGGGTTCTGTCCATGCACTTCCCTCAATAGATATTCTTTAGTTATCTAATTAGGTCCTTTTACATTTATGTGATGACATTTAAAATCAGCTTCCTTAGTTAAGTCTTTTAAGGAACAGGTTTTGTTTGCGTAACTTATAGCACTGACACGAAAGCAGAGCAAGGAGTCCTTTTGACAAACAAGTTCCTTAACTTATCTTCAAGTTAATCTTTGTCTCCTACCCATACATGAGAAATTATATATTCCTTCTACCCTGTAGAAGTACCTAATCCAAATCACATGGCACCATAATTTCCATCCTTTATCTAGAATAGGATCTTCCAATGCACAGACGTTGGGGCCACGGCAGTCTTTAACTCTGTTTCAGACTTGGCAAGGGATGTCATGAGCTCTATCTAACCCACAAGCGGCCTAGGAGTGAAACACCATTTCCATGGTTGGCCTTTTCACCACTCGAACTTCGGCCTGTGAATCGAGCAGTCCCCTTCTTGGAGATGATCCACCTGTGCAAAGAACCTTTCCTTAATTAAATCATTTAGGAATCAAGCACAAACAAGGCATTCAGCCCTAATATCATCTTTCAGGAAACATCCCTTTATTCCCATGGCAGTTTGTCATCATAAACCCTTGCCATGCATTTACTATCAATCACAAGCACTTGGAATAATCATCCAAACGACAATCCAACAATCACTTGAATGTAAAAGCATTTAGGACGTTGTTTAATCGACCAATAAAAACAATGGTATTCTTTTCCAAACATTGCAAAAGTAGATGCGATAACATTTCCATCCACATATTCGCTCTCCCCCTTGGGATCTAAGAGCAATACTATGCAAAATTTTACTTAACACTCAGCTAGGGCATATGTTAAGATTTCAAACACTATACAAGACATAAGTTCTATTGATCAGTTACACTAATCGATAACCCAACCTTCTTTCCAATAAGTACAAAAGTATCGGTCTTTACCTTGTCTCGGGGTTTTCTAATCCTTGAGCCTAAACCCAAATTGGATTGATGAAGGTAGTAGTTATCGGATGGATCTCAAGGCATCTTAGTTTTAATCCCTATGATCGTTGTTTGTACTATAGCTAAGAACAACATCAAGATTCCCAATCTATTAAACATGAGCTATCAATTCGTGATATTAGTGAGAGCTTGGGAAAAGGTCTAAAGCTTTGAAAATGATTCTCTTTTAGACTAATGTGCTTGCCATGCAATCCATCAGGCATGCAAGCTCAACATATCCCTTCAATGTGGCGAAAACATAGATATTAATTTTCAAGAAGAGGGAGTCGAAAATACCTTGGAACCTTATAAGCTATTCATGCTATGTATGGATTTGTCGCATAGCATCTAGATGCAATTTTACTTCTCCTAATACATGCACTTTGCAAACTCCATCTTTCAAATATGTGAGAAGAAATTCACCCTTTTCGATGACCTATTCTCGTGTGGCATAGTATGGAGCCTAGCATATCTCATATGAGAATCAAAGCAAGCATCTATCAATTTGGAAATACATTACTTACGACCGGTACTGTAGTTGGATTGGTAGTGATGCCTTCGCCCGAGGCTTCATTGCCGATTGTAGGATTTCCACCTGCACTCGACATTCTTTTCTTGGGGGCCATTCTCGATCTTCTTCGCTTTGAATGCGATCCCAACAAGACTTCAAGTGCCTCTTTCTCAAATAGTAGAGGCCAATTAGGAAGGAAATCAAGCTTGTGGGTGGAGGATAATCTCGTGGGAAAGGGGAGAGGAATAAGTACATGTGGCCACCCTCTAAGGAGGGGAAGAGAAGGAGAACCTTCTAGAAGCTTCTCTCTCTCTCTCTCTCTCTCTCTCTCTCTCTCTCTCTCTCTCTCTCTCTCTCTCTCTCTCTCTCTCTCTCTCTCTCTCTCTCTCTCTCTCTCTCTCTCTCTCTCTCTCTCTCTCTCTCTCTCTCTCTCTCTCTCTCTCTCTCTCTCTCTCTCTCTCTCTCTCTCTCTCTCAGCTTCTTGATCTACATCGACAGCAGACTGAGATCCGACGACACTCGACACATTGGATCTCAAATCTCTAGTTTGCTCTTTCTCCACCGCCAATGTACCACATCCTACATCCAGGAGGGATCACCCGCTATTAGCGACTTCGAAGACTGCTACTACATCCCAGGATAGTATATCTCCCTGCATCTGTTACATATACACATTGCACCACTTTATCACAGTCAACAGTTGTTCCCCTATCACAGCCGACATTTGTTCCCCTTTTGTAGCCATTATCTGGAGTACCAGAGCTACATAGGGGGGGGGGGGGGGGGGGGGGGGGGGGGGGAGAAGGGGCTGGGTGGGTGGGTGGGTGGGTGGGGCGAACAGTGTGATATGGATCCCTTATCTCCATCTAGGCGGCCAAATTGGCTGTCGCCATGCAGTCTACAGGGGGGAAAGAGATAGTGGCGGGGGGGGGGGAGAGGTGGCACATGTGTGCCCTCCCCCCATCGTTGATCACATCATCTACTAGATCAAGCTTGTCATTTCCATTTGCAGCTGCACCATCATCATCTTGCTCTTCACCTTCGTCAACTACTACTATAGCTCCCCCTCCCTTCGCCAGCTAGTGGCGTCGAAAGGGGGGCATTAAAAAAATTCAATTAATTTTGATGAAAAGGGGGGGTTTCTATGGCCCGTGGAGCGCGGGGATATTACATATTGAGCCACATACCCAACACATACAAGACAAGACTATTGCAAAATATGTATCGGATGTAATAACCAAATTGTCTGAGGTTGATGAATGTCAGTCAGAAGGATAAAGAGGATATCTGAGACTAGGTCACCCACATGTGGAATCTCTTTAGGAGAATCCTAGTAGCAAAACAATCTAATGAACAAGCAATCTCCATCATATTTATAAACGGAATCCGAAGCGAAGAGATGTACAAGGCCTTGGTGAGAAATTCAAACCTACAAAGGGACGTGCTAACTAGGGTCTTTAAGGAAGCCATATGCTTGGATGACCTACTCAAGGAGAGAAGCTCTAGAACCATAACCCGAGATGGCATTGCCACTAGATTCTCAAAGAGAGCTATGACCACTAGAAGTGAGAGATCTAGCTAGAACACACAAGACAAGGAAAAGGGTATTGACTAGAGCCAAGAGTTGGCAGACATGAAGCTAGAATTGGCTAAGCTTCAAGAGATAATGAGAAGGACCACACGACCTCACATGCAATGTGTGTATTGCGGAGGAAATCACCTTTCCTCCGAATGCCTAGATCCTAGGTCAAGACCATGCACTAATTACAGTAGGTTTGGACATGATGCGATGCATTGTAGATTGCCAAGAAGCTTTTCCTAGTCACAATCATACAATCAGCTGTATTACCTAGGGAATAAGCTGCTAAACTTTGGGAGGGATGCTCCATTAGCTCTCTTAGCACCCAATGTGTTGAGTGTGGAAATAATTGGTTTTTGGGCTGATTTTTTGTTGTTTTTGTTGCTGAATGGTTGTTTTTGGTGATTGATTGTTTGAGTTTGAAGATGTTTTGAAGTGTTTGGAGTGGTTTGAGTATATTTGAAAGGGTTTATGTTGGTTTTTGATGAAATATGTTATTCTGAAGAGTTCTGTAATTCTCTCTGTATGGTTCTGTAAGGCCTGATTTTCTTCTGTTTTGTTCTGTTTTGGTTCTATTTTGGTAGTAGAGATGGTTGAATGGATGTTTTGAGAGATTATTGAAGTGGTGTGAAAAGGTTTATGAGAGATTGAATTGGTTTTGTTTTGGTTTTTATGATTTTTATGGGTTCTGTTGATCTTCTGTAAAGTTCTGTAGCTTTTGTGCTTCTGTAGCTCTGTAGTCCTGTTGCTCTATTGCTCTGAGATTCTGTTCTGTTTGTTTCTGTTGAGTGTTATGATGGATGTATGGATGTTTTGGGAAGTGTTCTTGTCTTAGGAAAAGGATTAATGGAAGCTCTATCCAAGCTAATTGAAGTGAAGGAGTAGCTGGCTAAAGATTTACAGAAGGTTACAGAAGACAGTGACAGAAGACAGATCTCACAGGACACTATGAAGTCTCTGGTGACCTTTCATATCTGACATACCTTTTGGGAGGTGTACCCACGACCTAATGAGGATTATTGAGAGTGATTATTGAGTGATTATAGTGAGGATATGATGTAGTATTGAGAGCATACTATTGTGAGAGAGATCATATGCAAGAGATAGTTGATTCTATGTGAAACATTGTATCTTTCTATGAGGGAGAAGACTATGAAGACAATGAAGATGAATACTATGTGATTTCTTTCCATCAAAAGCTGTGTTCTCTTTGTCTATTAATGAAGAATATGAAGAACATGATCAAGTTTGTTAAAGATAAATCTGTGGGAGATATCTACTGTGATGTTGTGTGAAGAATTGCTATTTTCTTTGTTTTGATGATCAAAGGAATGAAGTAAAAACTTGCTGATGTTACAAGATAGATTTTCTTGCAAGAGAATTCCCTTTTTCTTGGTGTTCCTCCTGGGGCTCCATGTTTTTGGTGCGCAGCCGGGGAAACTTGCCATCAACAAGTACCAGAAGAGGCTGAAAATGAAGGAAATGGCATTGCCAAGAAGAGAAGAATTCAATGGATGTTTGTAAAGTTCCTTCTTCCACTAAAGAGTTGGAATTTCTCATAATCAAAGCCACTTTCCACAAGAAGTTCATCCCACAATGGCGAAAACACATCACCATCATGATGCATGCTCTATGTGGTGGACTGTTTTCTTTTCCTGTTGAACCAGCAGAAACTTGCATCTTGGTGGCAAACTGTTTGGGAACAAACTGAAGAGCAGAAACAGAGAGAATGACCATCCATGGAAGATTTGGCATTCATTGAGAAGTTTCCAGACATCATCAAGTGGGAGATTGTGAAGAAGCTTCAGGAGTCTTGGTCTGTAGAGGTTCACGAAGACAAGAAGGAAAAGAGTTGGAATTTGTTCGTGGATGCTCAACAACAAGATACATGGGATGCTTGGTGCACTGATAATCTTCTATTTGTTCAATTAGCAACCCACTGGAAGTTGGTAGACAGAATGTTCTTTACAATATACACTGTGGAAACCATCAGAACTGGCATTACTATGATGATGGCACCACCATAATGCTTAGATGTATGCATTTTGACACCTTCAGAACCGAATACCTTCCTCTGTGCAGTGGCATGAAAGCAGAATTCAGAGACGTTGAAAAGGAAGAAGTAGAAGAAATGTTGGCAAGAGAGTCCTCCAGAGACTGAAGCCTTCTGTTATCCCTTTGTGGAGCACTAACAACATAGTGGAGCCAACCCCCTGATGAATGACGCAATAAAGAGGCAAGCGTTAGAACGAGTCCAGAGGTACGTGAGAATGCAAAAATCAAAGCTGAGAACGAGCTCGCAGCAGAAGCTTCCTTTGACGCCCTAAAAGCACTCTTTACAAAAGTCCCAATGGCACATCAAGCCCTTCCTCCTCCTTTTGGAGGTCCACTTCCAAGCCAGATCCATCCTGGAAATATTGATTGACAGGCCAGTGAATGTAGTCCCGTTGCCAATTTTTAAGGGAGAGTAAAATGAAGACACCGATCTTCATGTAGCAGAGTTTATGATAGCATGTCTAGCTAACAATGCCAGAACCCTTGAGCATTGGTTAGCAATATTCCCCGCCACTTTCAAGGGCGCGATGTTTCAGTGGTATGAGAGACAAGTAGCAGGAACTTTTGGCACATGGGACGACCTAAAGTTGTCCTTCCTCACTAAATTCAGGCGTGAAGGTTTTGAAGAGTGGATGCGAGAGAAATTTATGAATTTAAGTCACTCCTCTGGAGAAAGAGTAGAAGCTTATGTCTCACGAATGGAATCCATCCTGAAGAGATGGACTAACCATAATCTAGATGATGGCATTCAGAAGGGAGTGTTTCTCAGAGGATTACAACCAGAAGTCCGTAAGTTTGTGGAGCTGCAAAAGACCAGCCACACTGCAAGCTGCAACAGAAGGTGCAAGACTATACGATGAAATGGAAGCTAGATTGGCAATGAATCAAGGAAGAGGAGTCCTACCTCCTCTGATGTTAGGAATGATATACTTACCAGATGCAATCCCAGGAACTGTCCCCTACCCCTACCGACAGATGCCCCCAGTATCACAGTACAGTGCATCAAATCCACAGTGGCCACAATCAATGCCTCAAATGATGGTTCAACCACAACAACAATGGTCCCAACCAATTTCCCCCATGCCAAATCAGGAGGAACCCTACCAACTGGAGCCAACAGCTAACAGTTCAAACAGGAGCTCTGAATCAGAATCAGAACAGAGACCCCTCTACATCAGCCCAACCTGTTTATGCAGTGATTACAGAGACTCCTCAAAACCCTACTGGCAGTGCCTTAGGAGGAGAAAGCTTGAAGGATTATTTATCCAACTCAGTTTTGCAAATATCAAAAAGGAGTTGATGGATGTGATTACAAAGCAGCTACAGACGCTGAAAGTGAATACCGCTAGCATATCCAACATTACAGGAGCAGGAAGAGATGTGATGCGGTCAAATACTTGGTGTGATAAGTGTCATCAAGCAAGCCATTTACCCACTGAATGTACACGAAAGCCAACAGTCCCTGGAGCTTTCTGTTCCTACTGTTTGCGGAAGAACCAAACAGAGGATATTTGCTCTCTGAAGGAGATGCATGATAGGAGAAGGAAGGAAGAAGATGCAAGATTCAACTTGCTGGAATCCAAAATGACAACATAGGATATTGGACCCAAGCCTAGAGAGTTTGGTCCTAATTTCGGTCCAAGGAGATTTCCCTCTCAAAGTTACAGAGGAAGACGGTCTGGCGGTGGTCAGAGATCAAAAGTGGAGTGTTACAGATGCGGAGAAAAGGGACACATTTTACCAAATTGTCCAAATCCCAGAAGGTCAGTGGATTAGAAGCCCTTATGCAGTCGATGCAAAGGAGAAGGCCACACTGCAAAAGACTGTCCAATCCCAGTCCTAGTGAAAAACAGTGCTACTGATAATCCGGCCAAGGCCCAAGAGCCTACCTCCAATTTAGTGGAATTGAAAGTTGTTGCCATCACGCGTGCAAAGAAGAAGGAACCACCTATCCAAAAAGAAAATAATCATCCTACCAGAACAATGAAGTTCAATCTTCCAACAGAAGAATAGAACAGAACAGAGCCTTACAGTGTCGTACAGAGCATTATAGTGCCATAGAGAGTCACAGAGACAGGACCAGAAGTCCAGGAGATAGAAGAGGAGGAAGTGCCACAAGTGGCAGAAGAAGGCCCCATGATGCCCTTGTTGGGAGGAAAAGGGAAAATGAAAATGGGTGTTGCCCCATTCCTTAACCGGTTAGAGAAGCCAGTGGATCCTATTAAGGAATATGATCTGGTCAGAGATCTAGATACCTTTAAACCAAACCTCACATTCTGACAATTGTTGATGTTGTCTCCCAGTTGCCGAAAAAGATTCAAAAGTATACTGACAAGAAGACGTAGATTAAGGATTGCTCCTTCAACAATAACAAAGTCCAACAAAGCTCCAGATCCTGTAAAAGAAGTGGATGTGGCTAACGCCTTCCTAGATCCTGGTACCCCAGAGACTGGTGTGTGGATAGAATGCTGCTTTATTGCAAATGCACTGATTGATGGTGGCTCATCAGTGAACATTATGACGGATGTGACAATGAAGGATCTAGGCCTACAAGGTGTGCAACCAACCCAATGGCTCATCAGATTGGCAGATCAGAGCCTTTGGGCATTCTCCCATATGTGAAGATTACAGTGGCTGGAAAAGATTATTGGCTAACCTATCTGGTGGTGAAGCCAAACTCTTATGGTACATCCTACCCCCTGTTACTGGGCAGACCATGGCTTTTTGAAGCCAGAGCAAGGACGAATTGGTTCAAAGGAACCTTGACCTTGGGTAGAGGACCCAATAAAGTGGTGCTGAAGCTATATGGTGCTCAAAAAGGACATGGATCCACCTCCTTGGAATTATCTTCTAACTCCCCCAATGAGGCTACAGATGGAACATCAACAGAAGAAGATGCTGTCAAACAGATCCTTCCCAAGAAAACAGAGGCACAGTCCCTGACAGTGGGCACTGTAAGCCAACATCCTCAAGATGCAAAGTCCTTGTCAATGGGCGAATACTTCTTGCCTGAACTAGGAACGATTTCCGAAATCACTTCTGACAGTGAGATAGAGGCTTGGATGTACTGCTCTGCCTGCTAGATGGCCACAGCAGAGCCAGAGACAGAGGCAGAAGATGAAACAGAGAACCTGTTCTTCTCTTACAAAGCTCCTACAAAGACAGAGACATAGACAAATACAGAGACAGAGTCTAAAGAGGACGGAGATGATACGGAAGAAGAAGGTTATGAAAGCGAGATGGAAGAGTCTATCCCACCCGAAGAGGATATATATGAAGAAGAAGTTCCAGAAGCATCAGAAGCAGACGAGCTCATGCTGTGGGACAGAATGGCGATGGTACCATTTGGTTTGGTAAATGGATTTTCTCATATGCAATATCTTTATAAGAAATGATTAAAGAAGACCAAGCCATCTTTCAACAGTGGCTCATGCCGCCCTCACCCACATTTGCCAAGAAAAGATGATGATGATGATGCACCGTGCCAACAAGCACCAGTCTCACGATTCCAACAGGCATCAGAGGGTCCCTGTTATGTGATGTTCCTGGACGCGTCATCAGAAGATGAGTCTTCAAGCCAAGAGGTAACTAATCTTGAAACCAAACCCGAAACGGCTCTAATCCCATTTCAACATCTTAAGGAGCAACCTCAGTCTCCACCAAAAGAAGAAGTTGGTTCTAGTGGGACATCAGAAGAGGACGCCACCCCCTTGAAGGAGTCGGATCTGTATCCAGAAGCAGTCCGTGGGACCTTCATCCGTGAAGTAGAAGGTGAAAGGCAGTTAACCTTTGTGGATGCAGATGGTAGTGAACGCCATTTGAAGGTGGGTAGCAGCCTACCAGAATAGGAGTTGTCAACCTTGTACAACTTGTTGAAAGAGAATTTGGACGTGTTTGCATGGTCCTACAAAGACCTAAAAGGGATTGATCCCACAATATGTCAGCATCATATTGACTTGGAGCCTGATGCCAAGCCAGTATGGCAACGACAGAGGCGAATGAACCTGAATTATTCCACACTGGTGAAAGCAGAGCTGCTGAAGCTTTTGGAAGCGGAGTTCATCTATCCAGTGGCAAATAGTGAATGGGTCTCACCCATTGTGGTTGTACCCAAGAAGAATGGCAAGCTTCGTATATGTGTGGATTTTCGCAAGTTGAATTCCAAGACCAAGAAGGATCACTTTCCTATCCCTTTCACAGACCAACTGTTGGACACAATGGCAGGACATGAGCTTTATTCCCTTCTGGATGGATTCAGTGGGTACAACCAAGTGCAGATAGCAGAACAAGATCAGTCCAAAACAAATTTCACCACAAAATGGGGGACCTACGCTTACCGAGTGATGCCGTTTGGGCTTTGCAATGCCCCTGCTACTTTCCAGCGAGTCATGATGGCCGCATTCCAAAATCATCTGTACGACTTTATTGAGGTATATTTGGATGACTTCTGTGTCTATAGTTTGATCCCTGAACACTGGGGACATTTGGAACAATGTTTTGACTGATGCCGAGAGTATGGGATCTCCCTCAACCCCAATAAATGCATCTTTGGGGTCTCTTCTGGAATTCTATTGGGCCACATTGTCTCTGCACAAGGGATATCAACAGACCCTGCAAAGATCGAAAAGATCGCAGTTCTGACATCACCCACCAACCTCAAACAGTTGAGGGGATTCCTAGGCCATGTGGGTTACTATAGAAGGTTCATAGCCCATTTTGCAACAAAGGAAACCTCCTTGCACAAGCTTCTGAGGAAAGATGCAGAGTTTATTTGGACAGAAGAATGTGACAAAGCCTTCAACACTCTGAAGCAGTGTTTGATTGAGGCACCCATATTACAACCCCCTGATTGGATGAAGGAATTTCATGTACACACTGATGCATCAGTTGAAGGGCTAGGTGCTGTCCTATATCAAAAGGGCCTTTCCAAATTAGATCAACCGATCTATTATGTAAGCCGAAAAGTCACTGATAGGGAACGGAACTATACAGTGACAGAGCTTGAGTGCTTGGCAATGGTGTTTGCCCTAGAGAAGTTTCACCACTACCTACTGTCTACCCACTTTAAATTTTATGTGGATCATGAGGCCCTATCTTTCCTGATGAACAAAGCAGACGTGAAAGGATGAATGATGAGATAGCTCCTTCTATTCCAGGAGTTCGACTTTGAGGTAATTACCAAACCTGGTCGTTCCCATGTTCTGGTTGATCATCTGTCGTGTATCCCACAGACTACAAACGAGGAGCAGGATGATCCAGACCTCCCTAATGCTCCCCTATTCCTGGTAGAAACTGTAACCCCCTGGTATGCAAACATCGCCAATCCACTGGCAACCCAACAGTACCCTCCTGGTATTTCTAGTCGGGAAAGAAAGAAGCTTATGTTAGAATCAGCCCCTTACACCCTGTTAGGTGGAGCACTGTACAAGAAAGGCAAAGATGAAGTGCTTAGAAGATGTGTTGCAGGAGATGAGATTGGGATTGTTTTGAAGGCTTGCCATGACAAGCCGTGTGGAGGCCACTTTGCAGGAGAAGCTACAACCAGGAAAGCTCTGCTAGCAGGTTACTGGTGGGTGGCCGACCCTCCACAAGGATGCATATGATTACTGTAAAAGATGTGATGCTTGTCAGCGAATGGGGAAACCCACCAAAACAAGTGCCATGCCAGTGCAACCTATCCTTCCTTTGAAACCGTTTGAGAAGTGGGGGATTGACTTCGTCTGCCCAATCGATCCTCCCACCAGAATAAAACAGAACAGATACATCTTGGTATGTACGGATTATGTCACAAAGTGGTGTGAAGCTAAAGCTCTAAAGCGGGACGATGGTAATAGCGTGGCGTTGTTCATGTATGAGAATATCATCACCCATTTGGCAGTCCCCTCGAGCTGGTAAGTGACAAAGGCACTCATTTTATTAATAAAGTCATGGAAGAGTTGATAGAGCTATAGAAGATCCGCCATCGCAAGTCCACTCCTTATTAACCCAGAGCCAACGGCCAAGTCAAAGTCACCAATCGCATCCTTTGCTCGATTTTGACAAGGACGATTGCTACACATCGTCGTGATTGGGATGATTGACTTACAGAGGCCCTCTGGGCGTACATAACCTCCCATAAAGCAGCTACAGGACAGACACCCTTCTAGTTGGTGTATGGTACAGAAGCTGTTTTCCCTGTTGAACTGGAGTTGCCCTCTTTACGAGTGGCTATCAAAGAGCGTTTGGGGGACGATGATTCACTGCAACATCGTCTCCTGCACTTGGAATGTTTGGACGAAACTCGGAGGATGGCTCTTCAGTGCATGGAAGCCACGCAAGCTCGACGTAAGGCTTACCATGACAGCTTCATCAAGCGCAAGGAGTTCAAGGAAGGTGATTTGGTCCTAGCCTATGATTCACGATTTGGCAAGTTTCCTGGCAAGCTTCAACAGCGGTGGATGGGCCCATATAAGGTACTTGCTGTCAATCCTAATGGCTCTGCAGACCGTTGATGCCTCTAATGATCCCTTCTTGATCAATGGATATCGCCTGAAGAAGTACTTCCCTCCTTGGGAATCTTGACAATAACGGTCACCTGATCCTTTCCCCCGTTGGCGTGGCACTGTAATTCTTATGATGCTACTTTTGATAGCCGTTCTTCAGCCACTCCTGATGAGGTGGATGCAACCCTCTGTCCCCTCAACCCCCCCTTCAGCCCTGATCTCTTATCCTCTATTTTCCACGAGCTACAGTGGCGAGGATGGTTCTGACACATGGTATTTCTACCATTCTCCTTGTTACTTGATATATATATATATATATATATATATATATATATCGATCATGGGAGAAAAGGACTTCGGTCCCTGTCATGCCGACCTATTCTTCGAGAAAAGGTGGAGACACCCTCGGGAATATGAGAGAAAAAAAACAACAACAAAACAAGAAAAAAGAAAAAAGAAAGAAAAGAAAAAAGGAGAAAAAAAACTGTTATGGGAGAAAAGGAAGAAATTCCCTGTCATAGCAGGCCTCGTTCCAAGAAAAGGTGTTTAACACCCTTGGGCGAGAAGTTGGCTGTGGAAAAGGTGGCAACACCCAGCAGTCCAGAAAGTGGATTCATCATTTGACATTCCCAGGATCGAGTTCCGAAGCTGCCTCCCTTGGTACGTTGTGTCTTGTGCCTTTCTACAGAGCATTTGATAGTCCTCTAGCATACGCCATGTTCCTATCTAACGCCCCGTTCGATCTGATGGCTACCTCCTTGGGTACACCTCTTCAACAACTGACAACGCGATCTTTATCGACAAACAATCGAGTAACGCGAGCTTTCATCCTAACCGGATGGGGAAGTGAGTATGGGTTGCCCTCTGTAACTATCAACAGAGAGTGAGATAGAGGGTGGGGCGAGTGACCAGTCTTTTCCCTTCAAATCAAATGAGAGGTGAGATGTGTGAATGAAGTGTTGCACGCACGGGATGGGCCTCTCAATGCACAAAGCATGATCTGTTTCTGTGCACTGCACCACAAGGCTCCCTGGCCTTCCTTCTCGCACCGTATGCCAGCACAGGGCAAGATGCACAGTTGCACCATCAAATGCTCAAAAGGCATACAACCTTTGCACAAGTGACCGTGAGGATTACATCAATGGGTTTCAAGTAAGGGCTACCCTCTGTATCTTTCAGCAGAGCATGAGACAGAGGGTGGGCTGAGTGTGACTGGAGTTTCTTCAATCAATTACCAAGAGGTGAGGATTGAGGGACGTTACGACCTTTGGAGTTAGGTACGTTCCCGTTTCCCTATGCACCCATGAGGTGGGTTTCTGCCATCATCACAGGACACGTCACCCTGTTCTGTACACTGCACTATAAGGCTCCCTTGCCTTCCTCCTTGCACCTATGCCAGACGGGGTGGACGCACTGATGCACCATCAACTGTGCACCTTGCTCTCTGCACCATCCCCCTTTTCAATTCCTAAACCGGGTGTGAGATATGGGTTTCAATCATTATTCATCAAGTGATGTCCGTAATGGGGCGAATGACTGTTCTCTCATCCCATTTGAGTACTGTAAGCTGAGTGACTCTCCTTCATCACCGACACCGACTCGACGCGATTCATCCATCAGCTACCTCCCTGGCTGCTGCCGCATGGTCCCTGCCACGAAGGACGTGTACTGTGAAGATACCTTGGCACCTCCTGCAGTCGACAACGACAGTGGGCGTGCCATCGACAATCAACCTTGATTCTCGACAACATGGGCCAAGTTTTTCTAACCCTATACCTTGTGTTGTCAATGATGTTCATGTTTTAAGTGTGGGGACGTTCGTGGATGGTCTATCGTGTGGTATTAGGTCCCTGTTGTTCGGTCAACCCTATCCATTAAGGTTTTAAGTGTGGGGACGCGTCCCTGCGCGTCTACATTGCATACTGCCTTGCATATGCCTCACTTTGATCATGCATGTATGCCATGACTTTCTTTTACCCTCTGGGGGTCCCTTCCCCACCCACCCATCCACTGTCACCCCTCCCTTGGGGCTATTCCTCCTCCATTTCTCTTTTTCCCTTATTTTGCTGTGTTTCTATGTGAACGCACCCTATGTTTCCCCAAATTCCAATCTAAACTTATAACCATGTTCGTCCCTTTGACTTGTCCAATTTTTCTTTTTATCCACCCCTGTTCTAATGCACGGTTTTTGAGTTACTAATTTTTGACGAATTTTGCGTAAATTGGCCAGTTTTCCATGTGAACACGCTTTTCTTACTTCGGAACCATGATCTAACATCATAGCCCTGACAACCACTTTCCGCCTGACATTTTTCCTTTTTAGTTTGTGTCTATCCGATGCACAGTTTGTCCAATATTAATTTTTGCGGTTTCTCGTGACCTTTTCGTGCATCTTTTTGACATTTTTCCATGTGAACCTGCCCTGTTTGCCTCAGAATTCAAGTTTGACTTGACACTCCTGTCCAGCCCGCCTTTTTCTACCTTTTTCCTTTTTCCTCCACTCTATTTCGACTTCCAAATTTTTAATTATTAATTTTTCAAAGTGTTTTTAAGTGTCTTTTTGGTATTTTTTGCATGTGAACACCTCCTAGCCCTATCGGAATTGTGTTTTACCGTGCCAGGCCTGTGAAACTCTATCCTCCACACATTTTGCGTTTTGACTGCACTTCGTTCCGATGCACGGATCTTTCGATATTAATTTTCGTTTGTGTTTTTGGACCCGTTTTTTGCATTTTTTGCATGTGACCGCCCTGTCTTCCCCCCGGAACCCCCGCTGCACTTTTTCCTTGTCTTCCCCTTGCCGTCCTGCACAATTTTTGTTTTTACATCATTTCGTTTCGATGCCCGGATTGTGAGATATTAATTTTTCCTTGTTTTTACGTGTTTCGCGCGACTCGTCTCGCACGTGAATGTGCCCGTTTTCGATGTTACGCGTCTCCACCCGCCCCAGTCGTATACGCGTACCCCATGCCGACGTCCAGGTGCCATTCCAATCCCGCCACGGTAAATTTTTTACCCCGCCCCGCGCACACGCGCGGGACAGGGGCATGCCTTTCGTTTCTTTTTTCTATTTTTTAATTCATTTATTAATTAATTTAAAAAATATTATTTCCCCCCCTCCCGCGGCCGTTACCTCTCCCCTCTCCTTCCCTCCTATCTCTCCTCTCTCCTCTTCTTTTCTTTCTTCTCTTTCTTTCTTTTCTCTCTCCTCCCCCTCCCTCTCTCTCCCCGTTGCATCTCTCCCTTTTCGAGGCCATCATCTCATACTTTGTAGATAGACCCACACATTGCCAGGTTTTTTCTCTTTTTCCCTCTCTCACGTTGCACCATAACACACATTTAAATTGTAATTAAAATCAATTGACCATTGCACATACACAAAAATTAACAGACTGCACTTCATAAAATTGTAATAAAACGAACCCGAATGTTAATTGTAAAAGGAACCTCGCTGTTGCACGAGCACCTTTGCACCATAACCCACTTAATTTTTGTAAATTAAAACCCATTCACCAATGCACACGCACACGTGTTACTGACACCTTTAACTTGTAATAAAATGAACCCCCAAAGTCACGCATGCATGCACACAAGTGCCACAAATCATGTAATTATAACAATGAACTGCATTAGTAGAGACCCAGTCAAGTAAAAGCTCTATGATCTGCTAAAAAGAATCTTCAATTCAGCATAAATCACCCACTTTGATCACAACCCCAACATATCAGCTTCATAACCTGGATCTGAAAGACATATGAAAGGAAAACCAATAACACCAAAAAAACCATTCCAATATTATAAACTCAAACTATTAAAGGATATAAGAGTTCTGCATCCAAATCTGCAACTGCAACCATGTGATAACCAACTGCATCAATCTTCACAGCTTCATCTTCATCTTCATCAGCTCCACACAATTGAAAAAAACCATCACCCAATACAAAAAATACCCATATACAAATATAGTCTGAATGGCATGGATCCCCAAAAATTGGAGAGCAAAAAGAAATTTCCATTAATAAAGGAGGAATGATACAATGAGGAAAAAGATCCATTGCTAAGTAGGATGAAGGTATTTCTTCTTAAACTGCATACTAAGCTTTAAACGCTCCAAAGCTTTACTCTCATCAACAAAATGCTGAGGCACATTCTGGAGGAACTGTAAGCAACACATCCTTTCCAGTAAGATGAGGAACCTGGTAGGGAAGGCCTGTGCAAAGTAGTACAGAACATCCATCTGAGCAATAGTCACATCTACATTTGGATTGATGAGCAACTGAGGGATACTCTTTCGAGTATTCAGCTTTGACTGTTGATGCATGAAAGCAAGATACCAACAAAAATGAGCTGCAAGGCGAACAGTGGTAACCTCAGAAGTAGCATGCACTTTGGCAAAATGAAGGTAAGAGTTTGAACATGCTGCAGATGTATCCCAAGACCCTGGAATGAAAGGCCAGTCCTATCACACAATCATGTAGCATCCATTGTCTTCGACGGAGTATGTCACTGTCATATCCTAGAGTATCCAGCACTGACTGGGGAGGAAGATTGATATAATCATATGAAGGGGGCAATGGAATAAGAGGAGAACATTGTAAAGGAGGATAAGATAAATCATAAAAGGAAGGCAAATGAAGGGATAAGAAAGATGGCAAAGATGGAGAATTCAACAAAAAGATACAAAGGGAATCCACTGAAAAAACAAAAGGAATAGGAGGAACAGAAGGTGGAGGGTCAGAAGGGGTAGGTGATGATGTAGGATCAGCAATAAAAGGGCATGTAGTAAAAACAAGGATATGAGGAAATCGAGAAGGAGTAAAAGATAAAAGCGGAATGGTATCAGGACTTGAGGAAAGAAGGGAAATATAAAAAGGGAAACGATTCAACATAAGAGAATAAGAAAGGAGATCACCAGGATCCAAAGGATAGATAGAACAACGGAAATTAAGGTCCTGGAAAAAGGAATCAGTAAATAATGGATGATCAGCAATAAAGCTCAACAATTGAGATTGTAATGGCTGGATATCAGATTTATGGAAAACACTCCGAAGACGACGAGGTTCCAAAGCATCAGCCTCCAAAGGTGGATGCCAAGCATGTCCCTTACACCAAGACGTCTGCTCATGATAATACTTCAAACTATCTGCTAGCAGGAGCTCAACTGAGTGCACATACATGACTGCCTGTAGGATCACATCCCTCACATAAACATTTAAGTCCTCTTCATCAGGAATTTGCAGATGTCCGACAAGATACATGAAAGATAATAACTGAACCTCATGGGAACCCAACTCATCCACAAATCTATCAAAAACTGTTCTCAAGAGACCCGCAGACCAAAGATTTGACCACCCATCCTCTGGGGGCTCCAAATCCACATTGCTTAAGGAGATGTACAAGGCAAACCTCTGCTGATTATATTTGATCCAAAAGGATGGAGGAGGTGACACCAATTCAATATAGCGGGTAAAATCTTCCTGCACACAGTTTATCCTCTGCTGAAGGCGTTCCACTTTAGCGGAGAACCCATCACATAATTTAGCTTTATGGTGCAACTGATCAAGCTCTCCTTTGGAAGATATGACTAAAGAGACAATAGGAGTTGGAGGAGGAATAGAAAGAACAGCCACTTTTTGGTTAAGTTCTTCAATAACTTTCTATTGGGACTCTACAATTGCCTGAAAGTGCTGCAACTGACCTTCACTAGTACCAAGTTTACTAGCCAAAGTGACCATTTCCTCAAGGGCAGAATTTTTCTCAAGCTGCAAGGATGCATTCTCCTCTTCCAACTTAGCAACCTTAGATTCTAACTCTTGGATAGTTGCCTTTTGGGAATCCATTAAGGATGTGGCAATAGTCATTTGAGTATTAATATCACCGAGTGTAGCCCTTTCTACAGACGAATCCTCCAGTGCCTTAGTCAACTGACTAGTCAAAGAATCCACCTTGTCTTGCAAGGAAGTATAAACACTGGTATACATTGTCTGAAGACAAGAGGTAAGGGAGGTTTCCAGAGTGGACTGGACATTTGAAACTAGCTGTGAAAGCATAGGTCCAGATAATATAGTTTGTAAGGATGAAGGCATCTGCTCTGCTGATCAATTTGTCCTTCCTTTTGGGCTGAAAATAAATTAGGTCAGGAGAGGAAAGAAGGAAGGGCACTACCAGACACAGCAGGAACAGGTGCAGGTACAGGGGAAGAAAGTACAAGAGGGCTGGAAGGACCCTTTGTACGAAGGCGTTTCTTGCAAGAAAATATAACAAGGGACTCCTCATCTTCTGAATTTGGTTGCATACGTGGAGGGGAAGGGACTGATGGTGGAGGCTGTGGCGGTAAAGGAACAGAATCAAGCACTGGCACACTACTAGGAGGAGGTGAAAAAGTGATAATGCGCTATAAGAAAACACCATAGGAAACATTAATAATCTGACCCTTCCATACACACTGGAAATGTTGATCCATCTTGGAGAGTAAGAAGCTTGCCCAGTTGAACCTAGCACCCTCTAGGATCTTCACAGAAGCTGTGAACAGTTCCTTGGAAAGATACTTAGAAGCTGACTTACTCGTCATAAATTGGTCCTAGAGGAACTGACATAGCTGCTTTCATACTGGAGAAGAGATAGGAGCAATAGAGACCCCTGAATTGTTAATAAGTTCATTGAGAAGCAAGGGGGTAGAAGTTTCCTTCTTCAAGAGAGTAACTATCTCTTCAGCAGTAAGTAACTGGTTACCGCTGGGCACAAAGGAAGCAGAAAGGGGCAAGCACAGCGCTTCATGGATATTAGCTGTAGATAAGCAGAAGGTACGGTTATAAACCAGGCCCGACTGGTTTTTATAAGAAGCCAAGAAGGAGTAACAAAGCTTCTCATCTACCGACGGCAATGTAAGGGCAACAAATGGTCTAAGGCCTGCACGTTGGATGCAATCCGCCTCTAGAAGGAGAGAATAATCATGGACTGCGAGGGGAACATGCTGTACCACAATCGGAGGGGAAGAAGAAGATGATGATGCCATTTAGACTATAGCAAAAACCACACACACAAACTAGGAATCAAAGAGAAAACCTGCAAAACCCACAAACAAAACCACCACTGAGACCATCGACAGGAGAAAGATTTAGGACAAGACTGACTGGACTAAACCACCCCAAGCAAACCACATCCTACCGAAAATTGGGCATGACCTACGCACATATGCGACCAAAAGCTAGTGAATATGTAGTACAAATTGGCACCCAAAACCCCCGTAATCAAGCACACAAAATAAAACAAAGTGTCACACATACCGTAACCCAGACACTGACCAAACTCCAAACAGAATCACAGACTCAGACTAGTAAAATAGACATGAACAGATATGACCAACATCTTTGACCAAGAAAACCCAATCCCCGTAAACGTTCAGGGTCCTACAGTGCGGTGAAGTGGATGGGTGAAACTAACGATTCATTTTGTTTAAATAATCAGTTAAGCATAGTTCATTATTAATGTTTAATCCGTTAATGCATGGTGAGTCGGAAACGTAACCCAACCCCTCTCAGACTTGACACGACGTTACTTGACTGGGTCTCTACTAATGCAGTTCATTGTTATAATTACATTATCTGTGGCACATGAATGCATGCATGCGTGACTTCAGGGGGTTCATTTTATGACAAGTTAAAGGTGTCTGTAACGTGTGTGCGTGTGCATTGGTGAATGGGTTTTAATTTACAAAAATTAAGTGGGTTATGGTGCAAAGGTGCTCGTGCAACAACGGGGTTCCTTTTACAATTAACGTTCGGGTTCGTTTTATTACAATTTTATGAAGTGCAGTCTATTAATTTTTGTGTATGTGCAACAGTGAATTGATTTTAATTACAATTTAAATGTGTGTTATGGTGCAACGTGAGAGAGGGAAAAAGAGAAAAAACCTGGCAATGTGTGGGTCTGTCTGCAAAGTCTGAGACGACGGCCTCGAAAAGGGAGAGACGCAATCCACCAATAATCCACAAAACTGACAAAAGGCCGACTAAGACTAGCCGTCCTGTCGTACAGGAAAACGGAAAAACAACTAACACATTGACCAAAAAGAAATAATAAAACAAATACGACATGTGACCAAAGAAAAAAAATGGAGATGTTGGGGGTTTGGATTGATTGGAATTTAAGATTATGATTATTTGGTTTTGTGGGTTGTTTTTTTTTTTTTTTTTTTTGAAAGTGTATTTTGATGTGTTTGTTTGTGTGTTTTTTTTTTTAATGATGTGGATATGAAATTATGAGCATCAAGTGTAAAGAAGGTGATCGGATTTAATTTAGTTTTTTCAGCTAATTTGGGGGATGAAAAATGATTTTTTCATTATTTTTTTTAAATTAGGGTTTTGGCTCCAATTAATACTTTTTCCAATTCATGAAAGAATTTTCAATGAGAAAATATTTGCAAAATGTACAAAAGAATTTGTAGAATTTTTGAAAATTTTTCTGACATTATTTCTGTATTTTTATGAATTTTTAAGGAATTTTTAAGGAATTTTTTTCATGGTTTTGAAAAGAAATTTCAATTTTTGTTTTTTTTGTAAATTTTCCTTAATATTTTAGTTTGGAAAAATATGTCAATGGTTTGCAAAAATATTGGGAATTTTTTAAGGAATTTTTTGTACTTTTTTTATTTTTAATTGATTTTTAAGGAATTTTTGAATTTTTAAATGTGTTTTTAGGGTTTTTCGAGATTTTAAATTAAAAGGGCAGTACCCGGCTACGTGTGAACAGTTGATAAGGACTGCGTGTGAATGGTGGGCGTCAACACACCACCGCACGGACAAGGTGGAGCGCGCATCCCCGCGCATGAACAAACGCTAAGCGCGCACGAACTCGCGATCACGAACACGCACAAAGGCTGGAAACAGCATCCACGGGCACACCCTGCGTGTGATTGGGGGGGCGTGGGGGGGGATGTGTTGGGAAAAGGGGCTTAGGAGGGGAGTTTGCGTGTATGGGGGAATGGGGAGTGTGACTGGGGGGGGTTTGGGAGTGGTGGGGGGGAATGGGGGCTTGGTGAATGGGGGCTTGGAGGGGGAGGGTGTGTTGTGGCGTGAATGGGGGCTTGGTGGGTGGGTGGGAAGGGGTATGGCGGCCGGCGGGAAGAGGCGGCTGGTGGCAGGGAGGCCCCAAGCGCAGGCGAGCAGGGCCAGGCGGCGCAAGCGAAGGCGACAGCGGCGGCAGGGCGGCCGACAAGGGTGGGGCGTCAGCGGGCAAGCAGAGGCGACACCGGCAAGCGCGGCTGACGTCCTCACGGGGACGGTGGAGGGCGGGAAGGGCGTTCGTGGCGGGACCAGCGGGCGGGGGTGGCAGGGCTCACAGGCGGCGAGGAGAGGGGCAGGGCCGGGCGCTACAGCACCAAGCGGACAGCGTCGTCAAAACGGTCGGGCGGCGGGGCGGCCGGACAGGAGGCCAGGGAGGAAGGAGGGTGGAGGGAAGAGAGAAGGGAGGAAGGAAAGAAGAGGGAGCAGAAAGGGAGGAGATGGGGGAAGGAGGAGGGAGAGGAGGGAGGATAGGGAGGAGGAGCAAGAGGAAAGGAGGAGGGGAGAGAGAGAGAGGGGTTGACAGGGAGAGAGGAAAAGAAAGAAGCAAGAAGAAGAGAGACAGAGGGGGGAAGGAGAGAGGAGAGATAATGGCCGCGGGAGGGGGGAAGTAATATTTTTTAAATTAATTAATAAATTAATTAAAAAATAGAAAAAAGAAACGAAAAGCGTGCCCCCGTCCCGCGCTCGTGCGCAGGACGGGGTAAAAAAATTTGCCGTGGCAGAATCGGAATGGTGTCGAGACATCGGCACGGGGTACGCGTACGCGACTCGGGCGTGTGGAGACGCGTAAAACGGGCGCATGCACGCGCGGGACGAGTCGCGCGACACGTAAAAACAAGAAAAAATAATAGCTCCCAATCCGGGCATCGAAACGAAATGGCGTAAAAACAAAAAGTGTGCAGGATGGCAGGGGGAAGACAGGGAAAAAGCGCAACGGGGGTTCCGGGGGAAAGACAGGGCATTCACATGCAAAAAACGCAAAAAATGGGTGCAAAAACACAATTGAAAATTAATATCGGAAGATCCGTGCATCGAAACGAAGTGTGGGAAAAAGGAAAAATGTGCAAAAGCACATGCTTGACAATCCTAGCATGTCAAAACACAATTTCGACTGATATAAGATGCGTTCACATGGAAAAAACTCAAAAAAGGACCCGAAAAGGGATTCGAAAATTAATACGGAACGATCCGTGCACCGGAACGAAGTGCAGTAAAAACACAAAATGTGCAGGGGACAGAGTTTCACAGGCATGTCACGTTAAAACGCAGTTCCGATAGGGTTTGGAGGGTTCACATGCAAAAAACTCCAAAAAGAAACTCAAAAACACTTTTAAAAATTAATAATTAAAAATACGAAAGTCGGAATAAGGGGGAGAAAAAAGAAAAAATGTAGGGAAAGTCGCGGTGGACACGGCTGTCAAGTCAAATTGGAATTCCGATGCAAACACGGCAAGTTCACATGGAAAAATGTCAAAAAGACACACAAAAAGGTCTCGAGAAACCGCAAAAATTAATATTGGACAAACCGTGCATCGGAAGGACACGGAGTAAAAAGGAAAAATGTCAGAGAGAGAGTGGTGGTCAGGACTATGATGTCAAATCACCGTTCCGAAGCAAGCAAGACACATTCACATGGAAAACCATCTAATTTTTGCAAAATCCATCAAAAATTAATAACTCAAAAACCGTGCATCAAAACAGGGGTGGGTAAAAATAAAAATTGGACAGTTCGAAGGGACAAACAGGGCTATAAGTTTAGATGGGAATTTGGGGGAACGTAGGGTGCGTTCACATAGAAACACAGTAAAATAAGGGAAAAATAGAAATGGAGGAGGAACAGCCCCAAGGGAGGGTTAACAGTGGACGGGTGGGTGGGGAAGGCACCCCCAGAGGGTAAAAGAAAGTCATGGCGTACATGCATGATCAAACTGAGGCATATGCAAGGCAGTATGCAATGTAGATGCGCAAGGACGCGTCCCCACACTTAAAACCTTAACGGATAGGGTTGACCGAACAACAGGGACCTAATACCACACCGCAGACCATCCACGAACATCCCCACACTTAAAACATGAACATCCTTGACAGCACAAGGTATAGGGTTAGAAAAACTTGACCCATGTTGTCGAGAATCAAGGTTGAGTGTCGATGGCACGTCCACTGTCGTTGTCAGCTGCAGGAGGTGCCAAGGTATCTTCACAGCACATGTCCTTCGTGGCAGGGACCACGCGGCAACACCCAGGGAGGTAGCCGATGGATGAATCGCGTCGAGTCGGTGTCGGTAATGAAGGAGAGTCACTCAGCTTACAGTACTCAAATGGGATGAGAGAACAGTCATTCGCCCCATTACGGGCATCACTCGATGAATAATGATTGAAACCCATATCTCACACCCGGTTTAGGAATTGAAAGGAGGGATAGTGCAGAGGGAGTATGCCAGGGTGCACAGTTGATGGTGCATCAATGCATCCACCGCGTCTGGCATAGGTGCAAGAAGGAAGGCAAGGGAGCCTTACAGTACAGTGTACAGAATAGGGTGATGTGTCCTGTGAGGACGGCAGAAGCCCACCCCGTGGGTGCATAGGGAAAAGAGAACATACATTGCACCAAAGGTCGTAATGTCCCTCAATCTTACCTCTCGATAATTGATTGAAGAAACTCCAGTCACACTCAGCCCACCCTCTGTCTCACGCTCTATTGATAGTTACAGAGGGCAGCCCTTGCCTGAAACCCATTGATGTAATCCTCACGGTCACTTGTGCAAAGGTTGTATGCCTTTTGCGCATTTGATGGTGCAACTGTGCATCCCACCCTGTGCTGGCATACGGTGCGAGAAGGAAGGCCAGGGAGCCTTATGGTGCAGTGCACAGAAACAGATCGTGCTTTGTGCATTGAGAGGCCTATCCCGTGCATGCAACACTTCATTCACACTTCTCACCTCTCATTTGATTTGAAGGGAAAAGACTGGTCACTCACCCCACCCTCTATCTCACTCTCTGTTGATAGTTACAGAGGGCAACCCATACTCACTTCCCCATCTGGTTAGGATGAAAGCTCACGTTACTCGATTGTTTGTCGATAAAGATCGCGTCGTCAGTTGTTGAAGAGGTGTACCCAAGGAGGTAGCCATCATATCGAACATTGTGTTACATAGGACATGGCGTCTGCTAGAGGACTGTCAAATGCTCTGCAGAAAGGCACAGGACACAGCATACCAAGGGAGGCAGCTTCGGAACTAGATCTTGGGAATGTCAAATGATGAATCCACTTCCTGGACTGCTGGGTGTTGCCACCTTTTCCACAGCCAGCTTCTCGCCCAAGGGTTTTCTTGGAACGAGGCTTGCTATGACAGGGAATTTCTTCCTTTTCTCCCATAACAGTTTTTTTTTTCTCCTTTTTCTTTTCTTTTTTTTTCTTTTTTCTTGTTTTGTTGTTGTTGTTTTTTCTCTCCTATTCCCGAGGGTGTCTCCACCTTTTCTCGAAGAATAGGTCGGCATGACAAGGACCAAAGTCCTTTTCTCCCATGATCGATATATTTTTTAAATTTTTTTTTTCAAGTAACAAGGAGAATGGTAGAAATACCATGTGTCAGAACCATCCTCACCACTATCACTAGTGGAAAATAGAGGATAAGAGATCAGGGCTGGAAGGGGGGGCTGAGGGGACAAAGGGTTGCGTCCACCTCATCAGGAGTGGCTGAAGAACGGCTATCAGAAGTAGCATCATAAGAATTACAGTGCCACGCCAACAGGGGAAAGGATCAGGTGACCTTGATTATCAAGATTCCCAAGGAGGGAAGTACTTCTTCAGGCGATATCCATTGATCAGGAAGGGATCATCAGAGGCATCAACGGTCTGCACTTGGACAGAGCCATTAGGATTGACAGCAAGTACCTTATATGGGCCCATCCACCGCTGTTGAAGCTTGCCAGAAAACTTGCCAAATCGTGAATCATAGGCTAGGACCAAATCACCTTCCTTGAACTCCTTGTACTTGATAAAGCTGTCATGGTAAGCCTTACGGCGAGCTTGCATGGCTTCCATGCACTGAAGAGCCATCCTACGAGTTTCGTCCAAACATTCCAAGTGCAAGAGATGGCGTTGCAGTGAATCATCATCCCCCAAACGCTCTTTGATAGCCACTCGTAAAGAGAGCAATTCCAATTCAATAGGGAAAACAGCTTCTGTACCATACACCAGCAGCTAGAAGGGTGTCTGTCCTGTAGCTGCTTTATGGAAGGTTCTGTACGCCCAGAGGGCCTTTGTAAGTTGATCATCCCAATCACGACGATGTGCAGCAATCGTCCTTGTTAGAATCGAGTAGAGGATGCGATTGGTGACTTCGACTTGGCCGTTGGCTCTGGGGTAATAAGAAGTGGACTTGGAATGGCGGATCTTATACAACTTTGTCAACTCTTCCATGACTTTATTAATAAAATGAGTGCCTCTGTCACTTACCAGCTCGAGGGGACTGCCAAAACGGGTGATGATATTCTCGTACATGAACAGGGCCACGCTGTTACCATCGTCCTGCTTTAGAGCTTTAGCTTCACACCATTTTGTGACATAATCCGTACATACCAAGATGTATCTGTTCTGTTTCCTTCTAGTGGGAGGATCGATTGGGCCGAAGAAGTCAATCCCCCACTTCTCAAACAGCTTCAAAGGAAGGATAGGTTGCAGTGGCATGGCACTTGTTTTGGTGGGTTTCCCCATTCGCTGACAAGCATCACATCTTTTACAGTAATCATATGCATCCTTGTGGAGGGTCGGCCACCCACCAGTAACCTGCTAGCAGAGCTTTCCTGGTTGTAGCTTCTCCTGCAAAGTGGCCTCCATACGGATCGTCATGGCAAGCCTTCAAAACAATCCCAATCTCATCCCTGCAAGACATCTTCTGAGCACTTCATCTTTGCCTTTCTTGTACAGTGCTCCACCTAACAGGGTGTAGAGGGCTGATTCTAACATAAGCTTCTTCCTTTCCCGACTAGAAATGCCAGGAGGGTATTGTTGGGTTGCCAGCAGATTGGCAATGTCTGCATACCAGGGGGTTACAGTTTCTACCAGGAATAGGGAAGCATTAGGGAGGTCTGGATCATCCTACTCCTCCTCTGCAGTCTGTGGGATACGCGACAGATGATCAGCCAGAACATGGGAACGACCAGGTTTGGTAATTACCTCAAAGTCGAACTCCTGGAATAGAAGGAGCCATCTTATCATTCGTCCTTTCACGTCTGCTTTGTTCATCAGGAAAGACAGGGCCTCATGATCCACATAAAATTTAAAGTGGGTAGACAGTAGGTAGTGGCGAAACTTCTCTAGGGCAAACGCCATTGCCAAGCACTCAAGCTCTGTCACTGTATAGTTCTGTTCCCTATCAGTGGCTTTTCGACTTGCGTAATAGATAAGTTGATCTAATTTGGAAAGGCCCTTTTGACATAGGACAGCACCTAGCCCTTCAACTGATGCATCAGTGTGTACATGAAACTCCTTCGTCCAATCAGGAGGTTGCAGAATGGGTGCCTCAATCAGACACTCCTTCAAAGTGTTGAAGGCTTTGTCACATTCTTCCATCCAAATAAACTCTGCATCTTTGCTCAGAAGCTTGTGCAAGGAGGTTTCCTTTGTTGCAAAATGGGCTATGAACCTTCTGTAGTAACCCACATGGCCTAGGAATCCCCTCAACTGTTTGAGGTTGGTGGGTGCTGTCAGAGCTGCGATCTTCTCGATCTTTGTAGAGTCTGTTGATATCCCTTGTGTAGAGACAATGTGGCCCAACAGAACTCTAGAAGAGACCCCAAAGATGCATTTATCGGGGTTGTGGAAGATCCCATACTCCTGGCATCGGTCAAAACATTGTTCCAAATGTCCCCAATGTTCACGGATCAAACTATAGACACAGAAGTCATCCAAATATACCTCAATAAAGTCGTGCAGATGATTTTGGAATGCAGCCATTATGACTCGCTGGAAAGTAGCAGGGGCATTGCAAAGCCCAAACGACATCACTCTGTAAGCGTAGGTCCCCCATTTTGTGGTGAAGGTTGTTTTGGATTGGTCTTCTTCTGCTATCTGCACTTGGTTGTACCCACTGAATCCATCCAGAAGGGAATAAAGCTCATGTCCTGCCACTGTGTCCCAACAGTTGGTCTATGAAAGGGATAGGAAAGTGATCCTTCCTGGTCTTGGAATTAAACTTGCGAAAATCCACACATATACGAAGCTTGCCATTCTTCTTGGGTACAACCATGATGGGTGAGACCCATTCACTATTTGCCACTGGATAGATGAACTCCGCTTCCAAAAGCTTCAACAGCTCTGCTTTCACCAGTGTGGAATAATTCGAGTTCATTCGCCTATGTCGTTGCCGTACTGGCTTGGCATCAGGCTCCAAGTCAATATGATGCTAACATATTGTGGGATCAATCCCCTTTAGGTCTTTGTAGGACCATGCAAACACGTCCAAATTCTCTTTCAACAAGTTGTACAAGGTTGACAACTCCTCTTCTAGTAGTCTACTACCCACCTTCAAATGGCGTTCAGTGCCATCTGCATCCACAAAGGTTAACTGCCTTTCACCTTCTACTTCACAGATGAAGGTCCCACGGACCGCTTCTGGGTACAAATCCGACTCCTTCAAGGGAGTGGCGTCCTCATCTGATGTTCCACTATAACCAACTTCTTCTTTTGGTGGAGACTGAGGTTGCTCCTTAAGATGTTGAAATGGGATTAGAGCCGTTTCGGGTCTGGTTTCAAGATTAGTTATCTCTTGGCTTGAAGACTCATCTTCTGATGACGCGTCCAAGAACATCACATAACAGGGACCCTCTGATGCCTGTTGGAATCGTGAGACTGGTGCTTGTTGGCATGGTGCATCATCATCATCTTTTCTTGGCAAAGGTGGGTGAGGGCGGCATGAGCCACTACTGAAAGATGGCTTGGTCTTCTTTAACCATTTCTTATAAAGATTTTGCATATGAGAAAATCCATTTACCAAACCAAATGGTACCATCGCCATTCTGTCCCACAAAATGAGCTCGTCTGCTTCTGATGCTTCTGAAACTTCTTCTTCATATATATCCTCTTCGAATGGGATAGACTCTTCCATCTCACTTTCATAACCTTCTTCTTCCGTATCATCTCCGTCCTCTTTAGACTCTGTCTCTGTATTTGTCTCTATCTCTGTCTTTGTAGGAGCTCTGAAAGAGAAGAACAGGTTCTCTGTTTCATCTTCTGCCTCTGTCTCTGGCTCTGCTGTGGCCATGTAGTAGGCAGAGCAGTACATCCAAGCCTCTATCTCACTGTCAGAACTGATTTCAAAAATCGTTCCTGGTTCAGGCAGAAAGTATTCACCCATTGATAATGGCTTTGTATCTTTTGGGAGTTGGCTTACCGTATCCACTGTTAAGGAACGTGCCTCTATTTTCTTAGGAAGGATCTATTTGACAGCATCTTCTTCTGCTGATATTCCATCTGTAGCCTCATTGGGGGAGTCAGAAGATAATTCCAAGGAGGTGGATCCATGTCCTTTTTGAGCACCATATAGCTTCAGCACCACTTTATTGGGTCCTCTACCCAAGGTCAAGGTTCCTTTGAACCAATCCATCCTTGCTCTGGCTTCAAAAAGCCATGGTCTGCCCAGTAATAGGGGGTAGGATGTACCATAAGAATTTGGCTTCACCACCAGATAGGTTAGCCAATAATCTTTTCCAGCCACTGTAGTCTTCACATATGGGAGAATGTCCAAAGGCTTGATTCTGCTCTGATCCGCCAGTCTGATGAGCCATTGGGTTGGTTGCACACCTTGTAGGCCTAGATCCTTCATTGTCACATCCGTCATAATGTTCACTGATGAGCCATCATCAATCAGTGCATTTGCAATAAAGCAGCCTTCTATCCACACACCAGTCTCTGGGGTACCCGGATCTAGGAAGCCGTTAGCCACATCCACTTCTTTTACAGGCTCTGGAGCTTTATTGGACTTTGTTGCTGTTGAAGGAGCAATCTTAATCCACGTCTTCTTGTCAGTATACTTTTGAACCTTTTTCGGCAAAACTGGGAGACAACATCAACAATTGTCGGAATGTGACATTTGGTTTAAAGGTATTTAGATCTTTGACCAGATCATATTCCTTAATAGGATCCACTGGCTTCTCTAACCGGTTAGGGAATGGGGCAACACCCAATTTCATTTTCCCTTTTCCTTCCAACAAGGGCATCATGGGGCCTTCTTCTGCCACTTGTGGCACTTCCTCCTCTTCTATCTCCTGGACTTCTGGTCCTGTCTCTGTGACTCTCTCTGGCACTGTAGTGCTCTGTACAGCACTGTAAGTCTCTGTTCTATTCTGTTCTTCTGTTGGAAGATTGAACTTCACTATTCTAATAGGAGGATTATTTTCTTTCTGGATAGGTGGTTCCTTCTTCTTTGCACGCGTGATGGCAGTAACTTCCAATTCCACTAAATTGGAGGTAGGCTCTTCGGCCTTGGCCAGATTATCAGTAGCACTGTTTTTCAATTGGGCTGGGCTTGAACAGTCTTTTGCATTGTGGCCTTCTCCTTTGCGTCGACTGCATAAGGGCTTCTAATCCACTGACCTTCTGGGATTTGGACAATTTGGTGAAATGTGTCCCTTTTCTCCACATCTGTAACACTCCACTTCCGATCTTTGACCACCGCCAGACTGTCTTCCTCTGTAACTTTGGGATGGAAATCTCCTGGGTCTGAAATTAGGACCAAACTCCCTAGGCTTTGGTCAAATATCCTGTGTTGTCATTTTGGATTCTAGCAAGTTGAATCTTGCGTCTTCTTCCTTCCTTCTCCTATCATGCATCTCCTTCAGAGAGTAAATATCCTCTGTTTGGTTCTTCCGCAAACAGTAGGAACAGAAAGCTCCAGGGACTGTTGGCTTTCGTGTACATTTAGTGGCTAAATGGCCTGCTTGATGACACTTACCACACCAAGTATTTGACCGCATCACATCTCTTCCTGCTCTGCAACGTTGGATATGCTAGTGGTATTCACTTTCAACGTCTGTAGCTGCTCTGTAATCACATCCATCAACTCCTTTTTGATATTTGCAACTGAGTCGGATAAATAATCCTTCAAGCTTTCTCCTCCTGAGGCACTGCCAGTAGGGTTTTGAGGAGTCTCTGTAATCACTGCATAAACAGGTTGGGCTGGTGCAGAGGGGTCTCTGTTCTGATTCTCATTCAGAGCCCCTCTTTGAACTATTGGTTGTTGGCTCCAGTTGGTAGGGTTCCACTGTTGCTGCTGATTTGGCATGGGGGAAATTGGTTGGGACCATTGTTGTTTTGGTTGAACCATCATTTGAGGCATTGATTGTGGCCACAGTTGATTTGGTACACTGTATTGTGATACTGGGGGCATCTGTTGGTAGGGGTAGGGGACAGTCCCTGGGATTGCATTTGGTGGGTACATCATTCCTGACATCAAAGGAGGTAGGACTCCTCTTCCTTGATTCATTGCCAAACTAGCTTTCACTTCATCGTACAGTCTTGCACCTTCTGTTGCAGCTTGCAGTGTGGCTGGTCTTTGTAGCTCCACAAACTTACGGACTTCTGGTTGTAATCCTCTGAGAAACACTCCCTTCTGAATGCCATCATCGAGATTATGGTTAGTCCATATCTTCAGGATGGATTCCATTCGTGAGACATAAGCTTCTACTCTTTCTCTAGAGGACTGACTTAAATTCATAAATTCCTCTTGCATCCGCTCTTCAAAACCTTCACGCCTGAATTTAGTGAGGAAGGCGAACTTCAGGTCATCCCATGTGCCAAAAGTTCCTACTACTTGTCTCTCATACCACTGAAATGCCGCACCCTTGAAAGTGGCAAGGAATATTGCTAACCAATGCTCAGGGGTTCTGGCATTGTTAGCCACACATGCTATCATAAACTCTGCTACATGAAGATCAAGGTCTTCATTGTACTCTCCCTTAAAAATTGGCAATGGGACTACATTCGATGGCCTGTCATCAATATTTCCAGGACGGATCTGGCTTGGAAGTGGACCTCCAGCAGGAGAAGGAAGGGCTTGATGTGCCATTGGGACTACTGTAAAGAGTTCCGCAAGGGCGTCAAAGGCGGCTTCTGCTGCGAGCTCGTTCTCAGCTTCGATTTTTGCCTTTTCTCTTCTCACATACCTCTAGACTCGTTCTAACGCTTGCCTCTTTATTGCATCATTCATCAGGGGGTTGGCTCCAATATGTTGTTAGTGCTCCATAGAGGGATAACAAAAGGCTTCAATCTTTGGAGGACTCTCTTGCCAACATTTCTTCTACTTCTTCCTTTTCAACGTCTCTGAATTCTTCCTTCATGCCACTGCACAGAGGAAGGTATTTGGTTCTGAAGGTGTCAAAATGCATACGTCTAAGCATTATGGTGGTGCCATCATCATAGTAATGCCAGCTTCTGATAGTTTCCACATTGTATGTTGTAAAGAATACTCTGTCTACCAACTTCCAGTGGGTTGCTAATTGAACAAATAGAAGATTATCAGTGCACCAAGCATCCCATGTATCTTGCTGTTGAGCATCCACGAACAAATTCCAACTCTTTTCCTTCTTGTCTTCGTGAACCTCTACAGACCAAGACTCCTGAAGCTTCTTCACAATCTCCCACTTGATGATGTCTGGAAACTTCTCAATGAATGCCAAATCATCCATGGATGGTCATTCTCTCTGTTTCTTCTCTTCAGTTTGTTCCCAAACAATTTGCCACCAAGATATAAGTTTCTGCTGCTTCAACAGGAAGAGGAAACAGTCCACCACATAGAGCATGCATCATGATGGTGATGTGTTTCCACCATTGTGGGATGAACTTCTTGTGGAAAGTGGCTTTGATTATGAGAAATTCCAACTCTTCAGTGGAAGAAGGAACTTTACAAACATCCATTGAATTATTTCCTTCATTTTCAGCCTCTTCTGGTGCTTGTTGATGGCAAATTTCCTCGGCTGAGCACCAAAAACATGGAGCCCCAGGAGGAACACCAAGAAAAAGGGAATTCTCTTGCAAGAAAATCTATCTTGTAACATCAACAAGCTTTTACTTCATTCCTTTGATCATCAAAACAAAGAAAACAGCAATTCTTCACGCAGCATCATAGTAGATATCTCCCACGGATTTATCTTTAACAAACTTGATCATGTTCTTCATATTCTTCATATTCTTCATTAATAGACAAAGAGAACACAACTTTTGATGGAAAGAAATCACATAGTATTTATCTTCATTGTCTTCATAGTCTTCTCCCTCATAGAAAGATACAATGTTTCACATAGAATCAACTATCTCTTGCATATGATCTCTCTCACAATAGTATGCTCTCAATACTACATCATATCCTCACTACAATTGCTCAATAATCACTCACAATAATCCTCATTAGGTCATGGATACACCTCCCAAAAGGTATGTCAGATATGAAAGGTCACCAAAGACTTCATAGTGTCCTGTGAGATCTGTCTTCTGTCACTGTCTTCTGTAACCTTCTGTAAATCTTCTGTAACTCTTCAGCAGTTACTTCTTCACTTCAATTAGCATGGATAGAGCTTCCATTCATCCTTTTCCTAAGACAAAAACACTTCCCAAAACATCCATACATCCATCATAACACTCAACAGAAACAAACAGAACAGACCACAGAGCAACAAAGCCACAGGACTACAGAGCTACAGAAGCACAGAAGTGTGGAAATGATTGGTTTTTGGGCTGATTTTTTGTTGTTTTTGTTGCTGAATGGTTGTTTTTGGTGGTTGATTGTTTGATTTTAAAGATGTTTTGAAGTGTTTGGAGTGGTTTGAGTATGTTTGAAATGGTTTATGTTGGTCTTTGATGAAATATGTTGTTCTGAAGAGTTCTGTAATTCTCTCTGTATGGTTCTGTAAGGCCTGATTTTCTTCTGTTTTGTTCTATTTTGGTTCTGTTTTGGTAGTAGAGATGGTTGAATGGATGTTTTGAGAGATGATTGAAGTGGTGTGAAAAGGTTTATGAGAGATTGAATTGGTTTTGTTTTGGTTTTTATGATTTTTATGGGTTCTGTTGATCTTCTGTAAAGTTCTGTAGCTTCTATGCTTCTGTAGCTCTGAGTCCTGTTGCTCTGTTGCTCTGAGGTTCTGTTATGTTTGTTTTTGTTGAGTGTTATGATGGATGTATTGATGTTTTGGAAAGTGTTCTTGTCTTAGGAAAAGGATGAATGGAAGCTCTATCCAAGCTAATTGAAGTGAAGAAGTAGCTGCTGAAGATTTACAGAAGGTTACAGAAGACAGTGACAGAAGACAGATCTCACAGGACACTATGAAGTCTCTGGTGACCTTTCATATCTGACATACCTTTTGGAAGGTGTATCCACGACCTAATGAGGATTATTGTGAGTGATTATTGAGCAATTGTAGTGAGGATATGATGTAGTATTGAGAGCATACTATTGTGAGAGAGATCATATGCAAGAGATAGTTGATTCTATGTGAAACATTGTATCTTTCTATGAGGGAGAAGACTATGAAGACAATGAAGATGAATACTATGTGATTTCTTTCCATCAAAAGTTGTGTTCTCTTTGTCTATTAATGAAAAATATGAAGAATATGAAGAACATGATCAAGTTTGTTAAAGATAAATCCATGGGAGATATCTACTATGATGTTGCGTGAAGAATTCTTGTTTTCTTTGTTTTGATGATCAAAGGAATGAAGTAAAAGCTTATTGATGTTACAAGATAGATTTTCTTGCAAGAGAATTCCCTTTTTCTTGGTGTTCCTCCTGGGGCTCCACAATGACTCAAAGCCAACAATCCCTAGGATGGACATCAATCCTACAGAGTTACCTAGTCCACCTCGGTCCATCGTGACCCATCCATTGTGAGTGATGCTCTGATACATTACGTAGAGGAACCGAACAAGGATGAAGTATACATGAACCCTTACATCTCTTACTATAAGAAGGGTAGCCCCACCTTGATGGATTTTAGACTAGTTCTAATGATGGCATTAAGTAGGGGAAGAGGTCGATGTCTAGAATGACAGCACCAAGAACCCATCATGTGTGTCAGACTAACCTATGGTCACCCAAGGCATATCTCATCCTCCTACCCTGAAAGGGAGAAACCCAGTTGAGACAAATCTGGCTTGAGATATTCGAGTGCAGGATCACATACCTATATGTTGAGTGCCCTAGGTAGAAACCTTCCACTAGTTTGGTAATTGTGTCATCCATACCTGTGGAGCTATTCGGAGTCGAGACACTTGATGTGGAGGCCACCCTGATCCCATTCAACATCATGACCTGAGCATAAACAAAGTAGACTGGTATCTCATTACCCAAACCTAGAAATCTTGATGCAACTTCAATAGGAAAGAAGAGTTGCAGGAGGAGGAGAAACAGGGTTGAGATGAAGATAATACTCAAGACAGATAGTGCCACCACACCATCCAAGAGGACAAAAAAGTAGAAACATCTCCTCTTAAGATAGCAAAAAAGGAAAGTGTCAAGATTGGGGAGTATCCTGACCCGAGGCACCAATTGGAAGTAGTGGATAAGGTCAAGGAGTGGGTGAGAGAAGCCCAAGAGCACCTTAATGATGTCGAACCCATCATGCAAGACGAGATCAATGAGCTCTCTAGCATGAGCACACTAGTCTTGTCTATGTGGTTAAGGTTGAGAGACACATCTGTACCTCGCATGGCACCGTGCATGGACAAATCTAGATGCCATAGGCAAGTGCATAGCCTAGATCACTACCAAATGATTGTAGAGCCTAATAAAAAGCAAGTAGTTGGCAACCTGCTTACAACGTTGATATCAGCCCCTGTGACTCTACCTCTAGGAGACCTTCTTAGGTAAAACCCAACACTATGCAATGGTTGAAGTAATGGATAGAAAGACCTGACAAGCTTAGAGCAATCGATTTGCTTGACCACGATGTAGTAATGCATATACCGAGCTTAATCTTGAACTCATTGCCTAAGTCCTTGCATGTACATGCTTTTTGGGAAGGCACAAAGATGCATGCAGTCTCACCTGTCAATGCATTAGAAGATGCTACAAGCAAAGGAATTGTAGATACAAGAGCAAGAGTCAATGTTCTCAGCCATATAGTCTTGCAGGCTTGGGGTAACCCACCTATGGAGACCACTAGATTTGATGTCACATTAGCTAATGAAATGACGGTCAAACCATTTGAAGTGCTGAAATATTGGCCCTTGAAGATAGTGGGATTCCACTTCTCAGTGAACTTCATAGTCATGAAGGGAGTGGACTACGACATCCTGCTAGGTTGACCCTAGATGCAAAATACACAAGTGATAGAAGACTAGAGCAATGGTCTAATATTCTTAAGCAACAAATCAGAAGATGTGAGAGTCAAGATGGATACTTGAAAAACCATGCTAGTTGACCTAGATGTCATCTCCGATATTCTAAAAAGAGACTCGCGAGTTAGAAATTCCTATTGGCCATTAACAAAGTATATCCCTTACCCCGAGGAGGAGCGGTTTTGGATACATGTGCTAGCCACCATCGATCTGTCATTTTCATATGAAGAGGAGGATTATAAGCAAATTGCCAGGGTTGCCAATGAGTCCCACAAAGTCACACTACCTCAACTACCAAAGAGTAGGACCCCACCATCAATACCACTCTGCATGATGGCCAGGAGCTCTAGTAGTTGACCAACACTTGCCCCATTCCACATCCCATCCCTAACAGACTCAAACCCTAGGGGATTCTTGAATACTTGACAAGAGAGCTAGCTCACAACATAGTTGCCAATCTCAAACCTCTCAAGGACCTCATGGACAAGCCAAAGTGGCAATGGACCAAAGTATGTGACTTGAACTTGTTGTACATTTGGGCACAAATCATGGATAGGAAGAAGGCCAAGAGCAAAAGTCTAAGAGATGAGAAGCAGTCAGAATACGATGATTTGGACGACAAGTATAATGACTGCTACCCTATGAATTAGGAAAGTGAGGAAGAGGCCAATATGATAGAATATGATACGGATGGCTGAGTGATCAAATATATAAGAGTAGACTCAAAGCCAATGTCTTTAGGATCAAAAGAGGAGTCGTCAAGATAGAATGTGACCATAGACCACCTAGATGTAATGGACTATGAGCAAGCTGGATTGGTTCAACCAAGTATTGCACCGCTCTTTAGAACTAAATTAGCCTCAGAGCTACAACCACCGAGGAAAACTCCTTCTAGCGAGAGTTGTTAGTTTAACTCCAAATCAAAAGTGAGCTTTGAGAGCGATCGAGAGATACCCTGACCACCTAAGACCAAATGCACCAAAGGGGACCTACCAATCCACCTAAGTTATAGGCGGTTGAAAGAGGAAAAGGGGAAGGAGTCAAAGGGATTAGAAGTTGAAGAGCAAAGGAAACCCCAAGATCTACCAAAGCACTTTACGAAGTTCAAAAGGGTGATAGAGTGGTGATCTTGCTAGGAGCTAAGAGGCAAGGGCAGGCAAGCAAACCAATAGAGGGTCTCGCCAAGGTCAGGGAAGCCAACTGAGCAGGGGAATGTAAAAAGCCTCGACCTGTATTCATAGCCGAGGACTTAACTAAAAAAGAAGAGGCTAATCTTGTCACTCTCCTACGAGCGTACATAGATATGTTTGCTTGGTCCTTGGATGATGAACTAAAGGGAGTAGACTCGAGGGTTCTAATCCTCCCAATGAATCCAAAGTATGCACATGCCATTGAGGAGGAAATAGATAAGCTATTGAAGGCCAAATTCATCTACAAGATTGGGCACACAGATTGGGTGTCACCTATAGTGATTGTTCTGAAGAAGAACGGGAAGATTTTAGTGTGTGCGAATTATAGAAAGATCAATGTTGCAACGAAGAGGGACAACTATCCACTACCCTACATGGAGTACATGCTCAAAATAAGCCTACAGGTTCTTGGATGGCTTCTCAAGCTATAAGCAGGTGCAAGTACACCCTAACGGCAAACATAAGACAACATTCACAACCTAATGGGGCATGTTCACCTACATAGTCATGCCATTTGTGCTAACTAATGCACCAGCTTCTTTTCAATGCCTCATGTGCGCCATCTTCAAAGGCATTCTTAGGCAAGAATTTGAGATATTTGTTGACGATCTATATGTCCACTCCAATTGGGGAAACACCTAGACAAACTTCACATAGTCTTTGAGCAATGTAGGCTATATCATCTTTCCTTGAACCCCCTAAAGTGTCAGTTCTGGGTACAACACAGATGTATCCTAGGGCACATGGTGTCTAAGAATGGCATTGCCACCTACTTCTCCAAGGTCAAGGTCATTGTCAATTTACCACCACCACCCACAAAATATAAGGGAGTTCAGTGCTTCCTGGGACACAACACAGGATACTATTGAAAATTCATTCTAACTATGCATTGATTGCTAGACCCCTTTACAAATTGCTGATCACATTTGAATGGACTGAGGAATGCCAACATGCTTAGAGGAACTGAAGAAGGCTCTTATAACTGAACCAATCATCCTACAAGCCCCAAATTGGAGCATGACGTTCCACGTGCACATTGATGCATCGAAGTTTGATGTGGGAGCTTTTTTATGCCAATTTGTGTGTATAATCTCGATTATCTTGTGAGCTTTGAGAACAAGCAACTCATAGATACGGAGATGAACTACTCCACAATGGAGAGAGAAGGCCTAGCTATGGTGTTTGATGTGAAAAAGTTCTGCCATTATCTCTAAGCTATGACTTTCACGTTCCTTGTTAACCATCAAGATTTGCTTTATTTAGTCAACAAACACTATGCTATAGGACAAATAGATAAATGGTTACTTCTGCTACTAGAGTTTGACTTGTCCATGGTTACACACAAGGGTAAGCAGTACTACATGGCATATCATATATCCAGCATACTCACAAGAGAAGCTGTTGACTAGGGCATTGTAGAAGACCTACCAAATGCGCAGCTTTTTGGAGTATCTAGTGAGATAGACTTGTTCAAGTTGATCTAACACTGTATTGGACAAATGACATAGTCCAAGTCCTAGAGCATGGATTGCCTGAGAGATCCATAGATAAGGCTAGGCTAAAGCACCTTGTCCTCAAGGTTCAACCCCATCAGTTGATAGCCAGCTAGCTCTATAGACTAGGACAAGATGGGTTATTACAAATATGTGCGTGTGAATACGAGATGCGTGATGCACTTGACAGATGATTTTTGATGTCGAGAAGTGCTTAAAAATAGCTAAAAATTTTGAATTTCAGGGGAAAAATAGACTTCGTCGAAGGCGGCAGTGGCAATTAGTATGATTTTAAGTGGCAATGCCCGAAAGTGCTTAAAAGACCCCCTAGACAACGGTCGGAAAATTTTCAAAATTTGTTGGCATGTCAGACAAGACCTTGGGAGATGCCCGGCAATGGAGGACTTCAAGATGGACGCCCAGGATTTTTTGGACCAAGAATCAAGTACTAGGCATGAAAGAAGGAGTGCCCGGAAGGGCAAAGGCTAAAATGGCAAGTGTGAATAGGATTTAAAGGCCCAAAAGACATGACTTTTGGGGCCTCCCTTTGGGGGCCCCTTAAAAAAAACGAATTTTGACCGCGAGGGGAGAGGGGGGGCAATCATTGAAGGAGACTATGGGGGCTGTAAACAACCCCCCCAACTGATTACATGCCCGATCTACACTATCGCTCTAGATTGCACATCAAATGGCTGCCTGGTTGTGGAGATAAAAGACCAGTCTTTCTCTCTCCTCCCTCTCTCTCCCCTTAAGAGGCACTTCATGTGGCAAGAATCAAAAAGAGAATCGGGTGATGGATGCTTGTCCGGGAGGCGCCGGATTGTTCCAAGAGGCTGAGGAGGCTGAAGGCTGAAGATCTATGCTAAAATCCATAGCTAGTTGGTCAATACACAATCCCAAATAAATATTCAAAAAACCCGAAACACGTAAAAAGGCGGTATGCTCTATTTTATGAAAGAATTTTGCTTATTTTTAATCCTTCATGGTCTAAATGGTGTGCACATGGGCTGAAATTTTATTTGAGTATTCCTTGCATTATGTTTGAGGGCTACAATCACTATTATGTAGAACCCATATTGTTTTATAGCAATTATAAATTTTCAAAACCCGAAAAAACACTAATTTTGATGGAAATTGATAGTTTCTTTGATTTTGAGTGGGGAAAAATGAGTGGGCATGGGATAAAATAAGGGAAAATGTTGAGTTTCAGTTCCAATGATCAGTCATCAGAAAAAAACCAAAAAATACCTATTTTCTATTAAAAATAAATAGAAAAATAGATAAAAAAGAAAAAAATTAGTTTCTCACATTGAAAAAAATTGGAAAAATAATATCTATGTATGTGAATGTCTGAGGGGGATGAAGCATGAGGTTAAGCCTCAGATTGGCCCTTGTCCTTTTTGTTAAAGTGTGTATTTATTGCTTTTACATACAAAAAAATGACATAAAAGACCCTTTACCCCTATGCACCGCAGCAAAATTTAAACGGTGAGGGGGAGGATAATGTTATACAATAGTTTAAGCGATGAAATAATTAAAAATCTGATTGTTCTCTTTATGCATAACATTTAGGATGGAGTTTATTTTGAAAATAATGGAAAGCATTGCGTATTAGCGGGAATTCATTAAAAGGGTTGTTTTTGCACAACACATAAGCTGATTTTAAACCTAATTGTTTGTGCACAATAAGTCATTCACCATTGTATGAATCATACGCATAGTATCTATTCTTGGCATGCATAGCACTTGGTTGAATGATAAATGACCCACGCTGGCACCCAAGCTATAGGTCTAGACAGTGGGTCCAAAGGGACAAGTAAGTGAGGACTGATACATTCCTAAAACGATATAATATTGGTACCAAGAGTGGAGTCTATTTCGTATGTGTTATATGTGTTAGCAACGCATCAAGGGGCCAATCCCCAAGGTGTAGGAGAGTCGTAGTGGGGCCGTGGCAATCAGTCGAGGGGTGCCTCCTATGTTGTTCTACGTGGTGAATTACACCAAAATGTGTAGGGTCTCCCTCTGAGGAGTCTTAGAAGGTTAAGGATTGGACTATAAACATGATATAAATGCAAAATGTATGTACGATGGCAGGGCAATGTGTCATGTAGACGCTCCTGACCGCAAGGCCGTGGGGTTGTCTTGTGCATGTCAGAGGTCCGGCTAGTGCTATAGCCAGTGCCGGCCCATTTTAGGTCCCATCAACACTTGCCAAAGCGCATGGAGAAATTACTGGCAGACACTTTAGCGGAGACATTACAGCATGCAAGGTGCTGGAATCTCAACTATGGCAGTCCACCCTATTTTGTGATGCAGCTAAGTTTGTGAAGCATTGCGATGTGCCAGAGAACCAAAAACATAATATTAATGAGTTTGGGAATCTCCCAATTCCCATTTTTTTAATACTAAAAAGATGGCAACCAGATAACATGCCCATAAGTTTCTCAAACCATATGGTGTGACCTATCATTGGAAAGTGCTTGAAAAATGGAATCTATTGAGCTATAAAGCGATCGATTTGGAGTTATAGTGTTCAAGTTATGACAAATCCAATGATTTGACCACGTGTCCCAAACTTATGGAAAATTCCCATGTTCCCCAATATGGTGTTCAAAGTCCCCATTCGAAAGGACAAGATGGAATTGACCCCAATGATAGCATGACAATCATTTGAAAAGTGTGGGAATCGACTTCATTAGGCCGATCAATCCCATAGCACAATACTCACAGGTGAAATACATAATTGTAGCAACGGACTATCTCATGAAATGGCAGGCCAGTAGAAAGAATGAGGCTAGGACCATGACTAAGTTTCCTTGGGAGCAGGTGATCTCGCGATTTGGCTTCCCTATTGAACTAGTTAGTGATCAAGGCACACACTTTATTAATGAATTGATCGCCCATTTTCTATCCACCTTGATCATCCATAGGAAATCCTCACCATATTACCCTCAAGCTAACAATGGTCATGCAGAATCTATGAGTAAGATCCTAGTAAATGTCTTGATTAACGTAGTCTCCACCTCATGCAATAGTGACTGGGACAATAAGCTCATGGCAGTGCTATGGGTCTATAGGATAGCTTACAAGATGGCTGTAGGATAGACACCATTCAAGGTAACCTATGGGACCAAAGTAATCGTACCAGCGGAATTCTTGGTTCCAAGCTTGCAAGTGGTAGTACAAGAAATATGGGATGGCAAGGAAGCATGGATGGAATGCTTTGTGGAGCTAGAATGCCTCTCTAAAACCTGACTCTTGGCAAATCATGGATTGATCTACGAAAAGGCAAGATACAAGAGTTGGTTTGACAAGCATGTCAAACAATGTGACTTTGAGCAAGGCGAGATCTAGTGCTCCTTTACTCGGTGAAAGGCCATAAGCAAAAGATGAAGTTCAGGGGGTTGGGACCTTTCAAGGTCCGTAACATTAGTCAAATCCGCAATGTAGAGCTCAAGACTCTAGAGAGGGGGAGCATAGGCTTCTTTAATGGTAGTTGCCTCAACCCTCCTATGCACCCACTACATGAGCCTTCAATGTTGAACCCACCTATAAACATAAGAGTAGCCACCATCCACCACGGAGATTGAGAAAGAGGATAAGGAAGTAGGTGCCACATATTAGTCACTGGTCACAAGATATATGCCTTTGATGCTCTCTTTGATGAGGGAGCTGACTGTAATATCCTTACACATGATCATTGGACCCTCCTTGGTCAGCCCCAATTGCAGCCTACTAACGCAAAACTTAGCACATTTGGGGAAGCAATCTTATTCACTATTGGGAAAGTGCAAGGTAGCAGTCTCTATCAAGATTGAAATCCTACCAATTATCTTCTACATGATGCCTACCACCAAAGCCACTAGTAAGGAATCATTGTTAGGACTTGCATTCAAGAAGCAAGCACACTGCAATGTCAACTACGACTCATAATGCATTCACCTTGCCATTGGCAATGTTCGATTTAGTAATGGCTTTCAACAGAGGCAGTGTAGCTCCATGTAAGATCGCAGTGCCACCGATAGAGCAACTTAGTGCAAAGGCTGAGGAGGGGGGTCGTGACTTATCTCAACCCACCACACCCAACTAGCTGCAACCATCAACAAATGCATCCAAAGCTATTGAGAAATATCTCAAATGGATACCCAAATGACAATCATAGTCGCCTAGAAGACAATCCACACAAACTAATTATCCTAAAACCTCATGTCTTAGGCCTCGGAGACAAAGTTGGAACTACAAAAGCCAAGCCACAATGGGTGCCCAAAGCCTTATTGTGTGCTCAAGGCTACTACAAAGTTAACACTTAGATCTCGTTGCCCAAGTTCATGAGTAGCACAAGTGTCCCTTAGCCACCGTCATAAGACTATAAGGCGGCTAGGTGTGAGAAACAAACTCACCCAAAAGGAACCAATCCCGTCAAGCCCCAACAATTCTATCGACCAAAACCATGGTCAATTGTATCCAAACCAACTCGACCTAACACTTTTGTTGTTCCAACTACTCCACAAGTAGCAAGCAGCACATCAACTGAGCTGCAAGACCAATCCATTGCACAAGTGGCTGACAAATGCCCAATTGAACAACCTAGGAGGCAAGCATCAATAGTGGAGTTATCTAGCCAACCAAATCCCAACCTCCCATAGCCCTTAGACCCTTCTATAAGTGAAGATCCATCCTTACTTTGGCCTCAGACCTAGCCAAAAATATGGGAGACAACCTTTCACTTGCATCAAGTGCTTGGATGCTACCTTCACCACGTTTGCTAAAAGCTACAAACGGTTGGATTTAGGCCTCCTCAATGAGCCATTAGCAACCAATGGAAGTATATTCCTTGCCATGCACTTGGGAGGAATATGAGTTCATGTTTGTCAAGATTCCTGAGGTGGCCGAGGCCTTGATTGCCAATGAGATTTCTCAAGAGCAAGCCCTCAAACAACGGTTTCTCAGCTCCTATAGCAAGAGCAAAGTCTCTGCCGCCACAACCCAAGAACTAGAAAAGCTAAAACGGTTAGCCATGCCTAACTCTTTCTTTTTGTGGAAATGGTATGCTCTTTTTCTACAATAGGAACAAGAGGGCTACCAAATTATGACCAACACTGAGGAAAGATGTGCAATCAAAACCTCTCTAATTACTATCTGACCTATGTGGCTCCTACCTCATTCAAAGTATTGGCCATCGTGCGCAAACAACCTATAAAGGAACGTGTTATGGCCCATCCCTATTTGGATCGACTCCTAGTGACTAAGGAAGAACTGCACGTCACTAGTAGACCTACATCATATACATAGGCATTAGGCCTCACAACATGGACCATCACACCATTTAAAGTATAACCCACAGTTTTAAATGTGGCTCATGAAGGAATAAAGCACAACAAGCAAGTGCTTCATGGCCTTAACCTTTCACAATCCTAGGAAGGATTTTCAACATTCCTCAAGGGGAGGGGTAAGATAGAAAAGAAAATATGACTTGGACAAATAAAGGGAACTCGCTTGAAAAAAAAAAGAACTCAAACTTGAAAAAAAACTTTTATGAAATTTGTGTTTGGAATGTTGGATTGCTTAAAGTATAAAAAGTTTCCATTCCTTACACTAGAATATCGCACCATTCCATAATGTTTGTTCTTAAACTTTTTCTTTTTCGCAAAAGGTACTCTCAAATGAGCTAATTGTAAGTTGTTGTTCCATAATAGGAACTCAAGATGGCAGACTAACTTTTATTCTCAAAGGAAGAGTAAAACATGTGTCGATTGGCCACCGAAACACAAGTCTACAACTAGCTAAAGTACTGCAATGTTAGCAACTTGGGAGAGTTGGTGGTGGACAAGGAAGGTGTGGTGAGACAAATCCAGTGCAATCTCCACATATACATTGAGAAGGTTGACGAGAAGATTGACCACTGCAAGTACATAGAATTCCTGAGAACTTTGACGTAAGAAAGAACAATGGCACTATGATTGTCAGGAAGGATAGCGTACCAAAAAGGATAGAGGTTGTGCCCAGCCTTGAAGTAGTGGAGAAGGCTTTAGGGTTGGGCAACACACATGGAAAGAGACCAAAGAGGGATGTCTATGGCATGTTGCATATGCGAAAGACAAAGGTGCACGCTAACGATGGGATCAGCCTAGTAGACATCCCTGACCCCACTGTCCAGTTGCAGGCAAAGATGGTGCATGCCCTATTCTCCATCCATCGATACAATCTCATGGCTCAGATCCTACTGTCGATGCTTGAAAGTATCACAGAGCAAAGGCCTTGGATGAAGTGAATCTGAATGTCTACATCTACAAAATGATCAAGCCATCATCCAAGGCATTTTCCTCGAGCCAAAGATATGCAGGAGGTGAGTCATTGCCCACCACAACCGAGTTGACAGATCTGAAAACACTTACATCAAAAGCATCCTTGATAGGGTTTGGAGGGGTGCTAACAGCCATCATCCAAGAAGCCATGGGGGAAATAGAAAGGAAAGAAGAAGTAAGGGAAACTCTAGAGAAATCTCCCATCTAAGAGGAGCATCACCTCGCCCCAATCCCAAAAAGCCCATCAACATCTCCAAAAGCTAGAAAGGTGGGAGATAAAGAAGTGAGTGAGCCACAGAAAGAGAAAAGAGAATGAGCTACAAGAAAGAAGGAAACTCAACTCCAAGCATAGTATCAACACGAGGAGTCCAGTGAATGGACCATTAGTAAGCAAGCAGGGAGGGTTTGGTCCCATCAAGCCAGGAGGAGTGGAAGAAAATCTTGTTGAAAATTCCAAGCAAAAAGAAGAAGTAGAATGAAGAGGGGAACCTCTATGAAAGGCAAAAGAAGAATCTCAAAGGACAGAGAAAGAATGAAGGAAGAAGAGAAAAGAAGAGGAGAAAAGACTGATATATGGCTCTCACCATCAGGCTGTCGTTCTCGAACAACCCTCCCACGCTAAAGAGCTGGCCTAGGCCAGCTAGAAGGAATAAAGGACGAGAGGAAGGCAACATTGGCAGAGTTGGAAGCTGAAAAGAAAACATTCTGGGGCTACCAACTCGGAAAAACACACCAAATAGCCACCCAAAAAAGGAAAATATGCAACTTGAGAAAAGAGTTGGAAGCCAAACATGAAATAGAAGGGGAAACAGAGGATAAAGTCACAAAAGAGCCCCATGATGAGGGAAGCAGAGAACATGTGGTGCTAATGGAGGGGGACTTTTCAGTCCTCTTGCAGAGTGCAGAAAGGAGAAACAACAAAAGAAAGAGCTACTCAAGGAACTGCATGAGACTAAGGCACAAAGAGACAAAGTGTCAATCAAACAACTGATAGAAATGGAAAACCAACTCCATGTGTCCCTTTTAGAGCGAGAATGATTAGTAGAGCAACTAAACCGCCTCAAAAAGTAGAAGGACAAAATGCTCCAAATCTGAAAGGAGAAAGAATAGATGGTCATGATGCTATCTCAGTGCACAATCAGGGCATAGAGAGGATCAGTAAAAAGGCCAGGGCGTGGGAGGAACAGACTGCTAGAAGACTCAAAGACCTCATCGAACACCTCGCCTTGGTAGAAGGAAAACGAATCATAGCACTAGCAAGGGTAGAAGCAGTGGAGACAAGTCTTAAGGTCGAACAGCATGCCTTTCTAAACACAGTCTTGCATGTGACCCAAGATAAGGGTGAAGATACCATGGAAGGGCTATGGAGGAATCTAGAACTTACAAAACGAGCCTAGAGATATGGCCTCCACAAAAGAGTTCCAAAAGAAAGCACCAACCTAAGCATGGAGCAACAATGACATTACTCAAGATAGGCTAGGCTCAATGAGGGAGCTAGAAGAATTAGGGTTCAGTGAGCTAGAACAAATAGCTCAACCACCCATTGCCACCCCATTGGAACCACAGAGTGAAAAAGGGCTAGATTTCAACCAAGGCCAAGATGAAGAAGACCAATGCCCCGCAAGTGTCAAGCCCCGCACAACAGGTGTAAACCCAAATGGAAGAGTAGGGTGAGGAAGTCACCCCTAAGAGGGTTGTGGAAAGAAAGTACCGATAGAGAGAGCAGGTACATCTAGCACAAAGGAGACTCCAAGCAGCAAATTCATAGCAAGTTCCTAAGGTCCAGGTCCCATAAAGAGAGGAATACTACCCTATAAACAAGGAACAAGAACTAGCTGTTTGGGAGAAATGGGAGAACCAAAGCTAACCCGTCGAGTTCTCCTTCCACTACCCTCACTCCTTAGATAGAGTTCTATCTTTAAGGGTGATGGAGCACGTGATCAGACCCCTTGCACAAAGGATGGGAAATAGGTGGATAGAGAAAAGAAAAATACATCCCATAAGGTGGCAGACAGAGCCCATGAATTATTAACAAAACAAGGTTTGGGAGATTTCGAAGACCATCAGCGAATACGAAGCCCAACCACGATGGAGATGATGCATCTAGGACACTTGAATGGTCACCACTAAGCAAAGGATATTTCTCTTTAGGCTTAAGAGCTCCCACTTCACTTTGTTTTGACCCTCATATGCAGCATTGAATTCCATATGGGTCACCATCAAGCTATAGAGGCCCATCATTGGGATAGTAGCCAAAGAGCATCGCTTGGTATTGACCCTCATGTGCACTTGAACATAGTATGGGTCACCACTAAGAAAAGGAGGCTATGGGTCACCACCATGTAAAGGAGGATTCTCCCTAGGCTTAACAACTCCCACATTGCTTGGTTTTGATCCTCATGTGCATTGAACATAGTATGGGATACCACCAAACAGGAAAGACCCATCACCAGGGTGGTGGACGAAGAGCATCACTTGGTGTTGACCTTCATGTGTGCACTGGAACCTACTATGGTTCACCACCTAACGAAGGAGGCTTATTTTAAATAAATTTATTTAGCTTGGAGAATCAATCATTTTTTTATTTTGGATTTTTTGTTGGGCACAAGAAACAGGAAGATCAAGCTAGTGTTTGAGGATGATGTGAAGGAGACCCTGAAAGAAAAGCTACATATATTCTTCTAGAATGCTAGTGATCACTCATGTGCTCTCGAGTTGTCGCGCATGTTCAAGTCATTACTTCCTACTTAGATGTATTGGCTAAGAAAATAGAGCGATACTGAAGAATCTCATCATCTAGCATAGTGTCCATTGATGCAGAGGAATATGTTCACTCAAAGGAATTCGCGATTAGCTAGGGTGTTGAATAAATTATCTATAGTGCTTGTAGGGGTACATTGGACTACCTAGAACACTTAAAGAGGTATCGTCTACTGCATTCTTCCTTTATGTTCCTTTGCTACTTCCATCTAGCAGATGCTGGCAAGAGGTTGAAGAGGCACAAGATATTGTAGCCTCTGATGTAGAGGAGGAGAGAGCGGAGACTACTCAACAAAGGCAAAGTTTTGATATAGGTCTAGTTACTATTTTTCCGACCTAGAGAATGTGCTACTACTCGATTCATATGCCAAGGAAGCAGGTATGCCTATCATTTCTCTACCTACATTTACGATGTTTGATGACTAGGACTATGTGTTGCTGGGGCTCACATTATGAGTTCACTCCACATCGTCTCACTACCTTGTCCCAACTTAATGAAGCTCAAGGTGGGCAATGGACAACGTAGATCTACATCACCTAACTGACATTGCATTTGAATATTCAAAATAGATGTTGAGTGATGAGATCCTCGGAAGGCTTGAAGTAGAGGCCAAGGCCTATGAGTAGCGCCAATGGCCTACTGAAGAGGAAAGACAAGCAATAATGCAAAGGCTCAGCATAGCGAACATGGAACAACATGAAACATCAGTGTTGTGGGAGCTTTCACTCAATTGCCAAGACCCACGGACCGCTTATTTCTTCAAGCGTTCCAAGCTAAGCACTAATGGCTACCTCTCACATAGATGATGCGCTATCCATATCTACAGGTGTAGTGAGCTTACCTCCATGCTGATCGAGTTACCTCCTCTCCCACGCACTCCGGTAGCTCCACGATCCAAGTGCAAGCTTCAAGCAAGCTCCATCCTCAAGTTCCACGCTCCAAGCTCCATCGCTGTGACCAAGACAAGAGAAGAGAAGAGAAGAGAAGAGAAGAAGAGAAAAGAAGATGGAGAGCTTCTCCTCCCCGGTCCCTCACACTCACACACTCACTCCCTCACACTCTCACACTCCCTCTCTCAAGCACAAGCTCAAGCAAGCAAGAACAAGAAGAAGAAGAAGAAGAGGAGAGCCACTTTTGGCCAAACACAAGAATGAGCTTCTCATTCACTTTTCAACCTTATATACAAAACCCTAAATCCCTTTTGGGCGGTCATCCCCTTATCCCCTTTTTTACATGGCCAACCGTGGCCCCATTGTCCTCCTATCTTCCTAGCTTCCTTCCTACCACCCATCTACCTTTACAATTTGCACGAGTGAGATCCCGACGCTCTTTAAATTAAATCATGATGCGCTTGTGCTCTTTTACAAAAGTATTGACTTGCGCTTTTTCTTGTGCACCTTTTTCCTTTATTTAGGATTTTTTTGCACTTCTTGTGTTTCCATATTTTTCTTAGCGCATCTTCTTTGTCTTCCATTTAATTTTGCCTTGGCCTTTATCTTTTGCTTTAGATTTTTCGGATTTTCCACCTTGTTCATCTGAGGGTTAACAAGTGCCACAAGAATCCAAGGGTGGCACAATCCTTTTGTGGACATCACATTTGCTCAAAAGTGATAAAAATCGATGGGTATTTAGTTTGTGTACTCTTCTTATCTTGGTTCTACAATGGTTCCTAGCTTCTTTTCTAAGAATGTATATTTGCAAGCACGTGCTAGTTTTGATCACAATGACTTCCTTACGTGAGCAAGGGGCTCAAGAACATTGGCTGCCAATAGCTTCTAAACAACATGCCACAAAAAATATGTGGCTCTCTCACAATACATTGGCAAAAGGTGCATACATGTAACCACACTTGCAAGTGATGTATTATAGAGAAAGATTGTGTATTGATCTAAACAAATACCTTTGGTGTTACATCTTATAATTTTCTGAGTGAATATTCTTCGAACAATGCAAGGCTCCCCATTTTTGTTCTCAAGATGTTGACCAGGTTTTGTGGAGCATATGAACTTTTGGCAAATATAGAGAAAATAATTATGGCTAAGAAGTGACATGCATTGCAAGTGTTTGGAATTGGATATGGGTGCCAATCTTTGGGGCCCCTTAGTACGTATTGTATGTTGCTCATGCCATTACAACAAGGGTTCGAGAATTGGGTGACTTGCATCATTGTGCAAAATGAGAATTCTTGCGGTGGATGAAGAGCAAGGTTCCTATAGAGCCTGCCCCTCCATGAGTGCTAGCTATAGAGTCGCCAATCCAACATGAGGGGATGAGGGTGATGAGGACAAGGAAATGCCAGAAATGAAGATGAAATCATCCCCTTTGAGCCCACATAGCGAGGAATGTATGCCTATTTATCCACTCCTTGAGCCCCATCTTTGGCCTTGTCTCTCCCTAGAGGCTAGCCATTGTAAAAGTTTTTTATTTTCACATTAGTTATTATATGCTTCTTATCTCTTTTGTTTTGATCTTTTTAATGCAAGAGCAATGCCCGATTTTTGGCACATCCCTCATTCTATGCCACCAAAGTAATCTATAAAACCACTAGAAAACTTCTAGTAGATTGTTTGCCTTTTATGCACCACCACCATATCTTGTATGCCTAAAGTATATGGTCCTTGCTTTGGTAATAGGACTTCTCCATTCCCTAGGTGGACCAAATTGACAAACTATGATACTCCCTCACAAACCAGGGACCATGATGATAAATAATATGCTATAGATAAGAAAGGAGATGGAATTAGTTAAGTGCTAAGTAGTAAGTTTAAGGACTACCAAAGATCCATATGAAGTTTGAAAAACTCAAGTGCTATCTACTTGATTGTGAGTTGATTCCAATCAATTATTTGTGCCATTTACTTATTGTCTACCTTGAATAGAGTGAGTTGGAGTGTTGGGCACCTCATTCCCAAAGAGGGTTAGAACCAAGAAAAATGGGCCACTGCATCAATGAGGAAAGCCCCATTTCGCATGGTAGTGACTCCTTTTCATCATCTACCTTGAATTCAGCAAGTTGTAGTGTTGGGTGCCTCATTTCTAGGGAGGATCACTATGATGTGAAAAAAGAAACTCCCTTAGAGAGAAAAAGGGCCCCATATCACTTGTAGTGACCCCTTTTGCAAGTGTCACTTTGAAGTCTCATATTTGCTTTCCCTTTTGCCTAAATTTTCTTTTTAATTGAAGGAACTTCTATACCATATAATGCATAAAGTTGTTTTCTCCCCATCCATCCTTCATGGAGTTTTTGAATTTATCAAGGGCCTTGTTGAAGATTAGGAGATCCTCAATAAATGCAAGGACTCTTAGCAGTAGCACCTTTTGACACATTATCCATGCACTTTAGTGTCTTTAAATCTATGGCCATTTGACATTCCACTTTATATTATCCAAATCCTTCGATGCTTAGTTCATCCCTTGATTGTTGAGCACTTGTCACCTCAGGCATAGAAGTATGTTCAAACACCCAATTCAATACTTCAACATCTTTCGTGCCAACTTAAAATGCTCCTAACCACCAAATGTCTTGCTCTAATTGCATATTGAAGTGCATTGAGTCCTTCAAGCCTTCACCCCCTTCAGTATGTGGCTAAAGAGCCCTGTTCAATCAAGGTGATAGAAACTCTCTCTATTTTCTTGCCCTTCACAATCTCAATTTCATCCAAGTTTATAACAAAAATTCAACCCCATTAGCTTTTGTATGCTCTAGCATTTAAAACCTAATCATTACTATTTATGATTTCCTCATGTCAAAGAATATGTTGTTACAAGTCTAGGGGTGCTTTGAATGTCCTCTTTGTCTAGGCAAGACCCTTGCAAAAACTTTTCAACACGCTGCTCCTTGTCTTTCTTAAACCTCTTCTCGGCCAAATAGTCCTTGCAGCTTTGGGAGAAATGATGTTGCTATAGGCTTTTGATGCTTTCTCCACATTCCTCATTGCTTCTTTTGGATGGAGAATGGCACTATCGGTTACAACAACAATGTCATGTGTATGAGAGTGGATTCATAACACATTCACTGAATGACACTAACTTCAAACTTGATGCTCCTGACACAGAATAGAATAATACAAGTAGTTCACGGGGAGTGACCAACTGTTACCATATTGTTGTTATTATTATCTTATAACCTTTGCTTCTAGGCTTGAGAGTCTCGATATTCTTCAAACCTCTCTGCCTCTCACACCACCCAAGTAAAATCTCCTTTTGCTTGGTCGCACATACCTAGGTCTCAAGCCTTCTTATTTTTTATTGGCTCTCCTCCAATTGTTTCATCATTGTAACTCTCTCCTGGAGTAACCACTAGCTCTGCAACTTCAAAATGTTTGAATGGCCTACAAGATTTGTGTATAAGATAGATCTCTCTCTCTCTCTCTCTCTCTCTCTCTCTCTCTCTCTCTCTCTCTCTCTCTCCCCAAAAAATAGACTCACTATTGAGACCTATTGTAAGAGGCAGCTCCATATCTTGCTCTCTCTCTCTCTCTCTCTATCGATGGAGAATCCTAGTTATGGTGCTTCTCAAGGTGTGATGACTCTAAGCCAATGCACCCCATGGATGTTGGTCCAAGCTCCAATGCAATGCTGCAAAGAGTTGTGGGCAAAGAAGTAGAGAAAAGGATCATGGCACCATTGCCAGATCACCAAAAACACAATCAAGGGAAAACATTTACTTAGTTGTGGCATGGTTCTAGCGTAAACAAACTTCAGGTCTCCCAGTGAGTGAGCAAAAGGATCTACTCTAGCTATTGCTACACAAACAACCTCCCATCTCTACAATGGATGTGCAGTAGGGGAGTATACCTCTCGCATATTTGGTTGGATAGAAATGTTTCGGTCTTTTTAGGACATCGCAAGCCTCTATCGCATCTAATATTTGATTTATTGTAACCATTTTTAGTTTTTCCCTTTGGTTCTTTTTTGCAAAATTAGAGGGACCCTCGTATCTCTTTTTATGCCTTTGAAGAAACCTATGTAACACAAAGTTGGAATTAAAATGGCATATAAAAACTCAAAAAAAGTGAAGCTTGCACAAAAACACAGCTACCCACATGATTAGATTGTGTAATGTCCATGCAATGATAGGGATTCGAATCTCGCACAAAGACATGGCTACCCATGCGATTAGACTTTGTTGAATGTCCATGTGATGATTGGGCTTCCTGCAATTCTTATTCTTTCAAGTCTGTTCTTCCTGCATAGTGGTCTAATCTTCCTACTCAATGAGGACAGTTGTATCGAGGGTTTTGCTTCCTAGTATCTTTTGTTTAGTTGAAGGTGTGCAGATTCAAGCTTTCAGGGTTCCATTTTTCCAAGCTGCTATTATGAGGATACCAGTACGCAAATGCACACAGAGGGCAAGCCCCATAGCCGTCACTACCCCAACATTGAAGTGAATAGACAATCTCTTTGGTGAGACCACAAAAAACACTTTATCCCAACATTGAAACAAGTCGGCAATGAGGATGAGCTTGCTACTAAAGAGCTAAATGAAGTGGAGGTCGATTCGAAAGCATTAAAGCATGTGCTTTGTTGGCTCGGAATAACTGAGGATTCGCAGCTTCTTGTCCAAGGTGGAAGCTCAATATGTACTTTTGTCTTACATTTTGGCATCATCCTTTTCTTTTGGTAGTAGCTATTGTACTCTATTGGCCTAGTGTTGTATTATATTTGGTGCCTTTCAAAAATTTTGGATCATTTTGGTTTCTTGCCATTGCACATTTTGAAACATTTTGGTATATTAGGATTGGTGTCAATCCTCATGTGTAGCATTGAACAACGTATGGGTTACCACTGAGCGAGGGAGGCCCTTCACTATGATGGAGTACACCCACATCACTTGGTGGTGACCCTCATGTGCCCCGAACACCCTATGGGTCACCACCAAGCAAGGGAGTCCCCTCACTAGGACAAAGGGTCCCCGTATCGCTTAGTGGTAATCCTCATGTGCACCAATCATTGGATGGGTCACCACCAAGCAAGGGAGACCCCTCACTGTGGCGGCGAAAGGCCCCCCATCACTTGGTGGTCATGTGAACTTTTTCAGAGGACCCCCCCCCCCCCCCTTGCTTAGTAATTTTTCAGTATTTTTGGTATTGTTTGGTACTTTTTATTTTTGAATATCAAATATTATTTAGTACTCCCCATCCCTTAGTGGAGGACCACCTATCACTTGGCAAAGGGCCCTCCATCACTTGGTACTTTTTTGATCTTTTTGGTACTATTTGATACTTTTTGATATTCTTGAACATCAAATATTGTTTGTTACTTCCCATGTCTTAGTAGAGGACCCCCCACCCTTTGGCTGAGAGCCTCCCATTGCTTGGTGGTGATCCTTAGAGGGTCCCCCATCACTTAGCAGAGGACCCCCCCCCCATCACTTGGTATTGTACTTTCTAGTAATTTGGTAATGTTTAGTCCTTTTTATTTATGAATATCAAATATTGATTGGTACTCCGTTGTACTATTTGGAACTTTTGCACACTTTTATTGTATACATTATAGTGTATTTTGCACCCAACTATTTGTGCATTTTGATACCTTCCAAAACATTTTGGTACATTTGATTTACATTTTTGTGCGTTTCGATAATATTGGTACTATTTAGTACACTTTACTGTTGATGATATTTTCATATTTTTCCTCCAGATGGAATGTGATTTTCTCACACCCAAGAGTCAAGAGGCTTTAGCCCATAGCAATTTTCTTAAAATGCTAATTGTAGAATTGGAGGGAGACAAAAGGCTAGCATTGTTTCCCAAACCCAATTGTGGGTGAAGGCAATACAATCTATGTTTTGAGGACTTGCATTCCTTGCGGGGAGTCTTTAGACTCCACCTATGTGGTGGCTTCTTTCATGCTGGCTTGCAGGCACTAGTATCATCCCCTATGTTTTCCCGCCACTCCCATGACAAATGACACGTGTGAAAGGTGGATGCAATCATCGAATCTTGGAAGTGGCCAAGAGTTGGGCTCACAAAGGGATATATTCAAGAGAGTAACTATTTGCTTCTTTTTCACATTGTCTGCCTTATTCCTCTTTTACTTATTTGTTAATGGATCATCTTGCTGAACTTTGTAGATTGTGGGGCTAATATGGCATATGCAGACAACCATGCTGTAGACAAGGACCTGAAGGGTCTTAGACATGACTGTGGTGATATCAAGGAAGAGGTGCTAGGGAACCCTAAACCCAGCAAGGGTGACATGGAATTACCCATTAAGCCTACAATTTGTGAAGAGCAGAAGGAGAAGCTGGAGGGAGAGGAGGAGCCCACTACTATTCATGTCTTTGGAGAGCAAAAGGGGGAGCTAGAGGGAGAAGGGGAGTCCACTACGATTCTTGAAAATGAGCACAGACCAAGTGAAGATAATATGTAACTCAACCACTTTTAAGTTTGACTATTTTTTTAGTTTGTTTAGTCTCATGCACATACCTAATTTATTAACCTATTTTATATCCCCAAGAGCCTGGTGACTCAAAGAGGAGTCTACTGGTTGAAAGTAAGCTTCCAAGTGATGTTCCTACAAAACCAAGGGCCAATTGATAGTCATTGATTTCAATGTGGTGTTCTTGAAAGAATCAAAAGAACCTCTTAAATAGGGCTGGCTATTGGAGGGGTCCAAACGAGTTCGGGTTAGTAAGGATTGTTAATGTATGGTGAGGCATAAAGCCAAAAAGTTCCTACTAGCACTGGGAGCCAAAGCAAGTATCACGGTTTGGAGTTGTTGTATGAAGCCAAAGTTAATGCAGATTGTCTCCATGCTTTCACTACACATTACTCAGCGAAAAAATTCTTACACGTAAAGCTACTTTGAGGTCCTCGATATTTCTATGTCATTCTGTAGTCTCCTTATTGATTAAGTCTTACGTTCTTGTTTTTGTATGAACAAATGTATTCTCTTAGGAAGATTGTGAAGTGTGGCGAAATATTTTTTGCCATATTCCTTGTGTTGATGAGCAAAATTGAAAAAATCAAGTGTTATTAAAGAGCTTCTGGAAAGTGTGGAAAAAACACCCTCAATTTAACACCATATCCCTTGTGTTGAAGAGAAAATTTGAAAAAATATGTGTTATTAAAGAGCTTTCAGAAAGTGTGGAAAAAACACGCTCAATTTAACACCATACTCTTGGGAAACTATCGATATTAGTCTCTAAAGAATGAATATAAAAACTTCTTAGCTATTTGTTCCTACATCCCAAAGGTTGAGCCTCATGGTGGCAGTCCATCATATCTAATGGATACTATTGAGCATTGGATTCAAGGGTAGATCAAAGTTCCCTGCCCACTGGTCTGCTCTAGGCAATGTCCGATGTATGATGTCAAAGATGACTTGACTCAACTGGTGACAATTTTCTTTATTCAAATAGAAGGTTATTCATATTGGCCTAAAAGGTCAAATGTATGAGTTATTCCAACTCCAGTGTGTGACGTGAATCCCATATGGGTCAAGCGAGAGAGCCCCATCACAGTAGTGCAATTCCCTCTTATCACTTTTTGGTGGTGACCCTCATGGATTGTCACATTGTATGATATCACATTCTGTGCTTATTTTTGTATCAAATTGTCAATATCAAGCCCGTTTGGATGATTATGCGGTGATGTAATGATGTGTTAAGTGGTAATATGTGGTGATCTTAGGGCTTTTAGATATTTCAGTGATGATTATGTTATGATTGTGAGGCGATATGATGTTTTGGGCAGTGATAGGTGGTGATCTCTATGCTTTTAAAAATATCAATGTTGATCGTGGTCTCTTGGAAAATTATGTCATGTTGATATGGCATATTATCACTTGGTGGTGACCTTTTTGTGCTATGAACCCTGCATGGGTCACCACCAAGCGAGAGAGCCCTATCATAGTAGTGGAGCTCCCTCCTATTGCTTGATGGTGACCCTCGTGGGTGGCGAGGGTGAGAATCACAAGTGCCAAGTGTGATACAATGTTATGGGTGGTTATATGTGGTGATCTTCAAGCTTTTAAAAATATTAATATTTATTATAGTATCTTGGAAAATATGTTGAGGAGGTGACCATCATGTTGATATGGCCAACTATCACTTGGTGGTGACATTCATATGCTGTGAATCCCGCATGAGTCACTACCAAGCAAGAGAGGCCTATCACAGTAGTGGAGTTCCCTCCTATCACTTGGTAGTGACCCTCATGGGTGGCGAGGGTGAGAACCACAAGTGCCAAGTGTGATATGATATTGTGGGTGGCAATACATAGTGATCTCTGGGCTTTTAAAAATATCAATGTTGATTATGGTATATTGGGGAATTATGTTGAGGAGGTGATCATCATGTTGATATGGCCCCTTATTGTTGGTGGTGACCTTTGTGTACTGTGAACCCCGCATGGATCACAATCAAGCAAGAGAGTCCCATCATACTAGTGGAGTTTTCTCCTATCGCTTGGTGGTGACCTCATGGGTGGCGAGGGTGAGAATCACAAGTGCCAAGTATAATACGATATTGTGGCTGGCGATACGTAGTGATCTCCAAGCTTTTGAAAATGTCAATGTTGATTATGGTATCTTCGGAAATTATGTTAAGGAGGTGACTATCGTGTGCAGAGGGCTCTGAATGGGTTAGCACCAAGCTAGGGAGGCACCTCCTAAGGGCGTTATGGTCCATTATTGCTTGGTAGTGTCTTACATGTGGTGTGAGCCCTGCGTGGACCACCACCAAGCAAGAGAGCCCCATCCTGATGGTGAAGTTCCCTCCTATCGCTTGGTGGTGACCCTCATGGGGATGGCGAGAGTGAGAACCACATAGTAACAAGTGTGGTTATAACAATGTTCCATCTTGGTATTAGACAGTAGCCCTCAAATATAGAACCCAGCATAACTTCGGTACTATATTCTGAAATCAAATGTCTATTCTAGGATCAAGAAGAGTGCACAAGGAAAATAGAGAACAATGTCTAGGTTTTGAAACAGAAGGTGATGGAAGGAGACAAAAAAACCCATGTGTATTACATCAATGATAGCATTGTTGCACTAGCTACAATTTGCAAGCATGGGGCTTGTTTCAACAATCGCAGAAGTGCTTCTTCTCTACCTCAAAAAAGAGCTTCGATAAGGTGCAATCACTTGGAGATTTTGCCACTGCTTTAGCCATCTCTAGATCAGCATCTACCTGGCAACTCCTCCAGTATCATCATGTAGGCTATCAACAACTGCACCCTTAGTTGTCCCTATGTCTGTACTTGCTCCCTCAGCAATCAACCTCTAACCCCACAGCCTTATCCACTTGCTTTCTATGACTATCAAGAACCAATCCCTCCTTGGCGTCTTTTGCCTTCTTGTTAGCCCTGATGCTACCTTCCTTTGATCCATCAGTAGCTCCCTCTCCACTTTTGATATCAATAGCATTCGAATCTCCCTCAATCCCAATGGCATGTGGGATCACCTCATCAATTGAACAATATTTCTCAACCCTAGTGTGCTCCATATCTAGTGTGTCATTCTTGATGTTCTTAGGCTCAACAACACCAACTCCCGGGGTTAAGTCCTGTGGGACATCTCTCACCTTCTTCGTATTGTATGACTCCTTGAACATGGGAGTAGCAAAAGCATATTTTGTTGGCCCTAGCCCATTGTATTTCACATTGTCTATAGTATTTTCATCTTTGACAACCTCAGCCACATGTTCCTCGTCTGCATAGTAACCACATGCAATCCCAAACACATAAGCACACCAAATCAGCAATGTAATCTGCATATAAAATAACTATAATGGATAACAGTGTGAACTTACTCTTCACACTATAGTACCTAGTGATCCATGCCTTTGCCACCGCAAGTACTTCAACATTGTACCCTTCTTTCATACAAAACCCACTATTATACAAAACTGTACTGAAGCAAAGGAGGTCATATTGATGTCAACACTCCAGCATGAAGCTAGCCATGATATGCACTGCTTCCAGCGACTCCCTACACATAGCACAAATGTCAAACACATGGATAGTCTTATATTTGTCTACATTATGTGGCCTCGGGAAGAGAGCTCTTTCCCTTCTTCACATCAATGATCGTCTAGTTGACAAAGTCCATGTGGACCTGCCCTTCCTTGTTGCAAGAGGCCTCTAGCTTGTCATACTGTGACTATCAAGCGAAAGAAATAAAGAGGATTAAACTTACAAAAACAAAACATCACAAGAACCAAGAAACAAGTACCAAAACTTCCAACCATAATACCATTACCAACCATTGTAGCAATGATAGCCAATATACCAAATGTATCAAAGAGTATCAAATGTCCACCAACATATACCAATAATAGCTACAAGGAGCAGCAAAGGAAAGCTTTGTACCAAAAATAGCATGAGGAAGTACCAATAAACACCAAAGGTACCAAAGAGTATAAGAAAACACTTAGTACCAAAGGAACCAAAAGGTACCAAATGTATCAAATTTAACAGTCTAGTTCTTATACCATAGAGCTTTAAGTATTGAGTACAAGAACCACCAAAATATACCTTAAAAAGATAGAGGCAATACCAATTAGCTTTTTAGTAATGAAAACTGCCAGAGAATACCTAAAATCTCTAGATGGTACTAAAACAGTTTCAAAAGTAACAAATGTATCCAAAAATATAAAATGCTATAAAAAGATTAAGGGGAGGTGCCAAAAAGCACCAATTGCACTAAAGGTTCAAAAAAATGTACCAAGTTTTATCAAATGCTTCAAGTATCAGAGAGCTTAAAATATACCAAAGAGTACGAGAACCACCAAAATATCTTGAATAGTGTATAAGGTAGTATAAATAAGCTTTTTAGTCATGAGAACAGTCAAAGAGAGTACCAAGAAGCATTGAATGGTACTGAAAGGGTTTCAAGAGTGCCAAATGTATCCAAAACAACCAAGTGCTCTAAAAGGACTAAGAGGCAATAAAGCACCAATTCCACCAAAGGTTCAAAAAACACCTTGTAATCAAGAGTATCCAAAACCACCAAATGCACCCTATATTTTCAAGTGTACCAAAAGGAACCCCTAAACCTAATGCACCAAAGAGATCAAATTTGTCAAACTAGACCGGATCAACCAAATACTTTGATAATGTACCAAGTTCTACCAAATGCTTCAATCACTATAGATATTAAAATGTGCCAAAGAGTACATGAAACACCAAAATATATCAAAAAGAGCCGAATTCTATACCAATAAGATTTTTAATAAGGAGAATAACTAGAGAGAATTCCAAGGAGCACCAAATGGTACTGAAAGGGTCTCAAGAGTACCAAATGTATCCAAAACCACCAAGTGATCCCAAACGATTAAGAGACAATACCAAGGACAAACCAAGACAAAGTACATTGAGTATACTTGCTCAATCTCAATCGCTTGTTCGAGCCATTTTATATTCTCATTGACCCCAAGATATTGCAGCATTTGTCGGCTTGCTCCTAGGTCATCTTTCACCTCATTTACCTCTGCATCATTATATGGAATTTGCTGCAAAGCTCTTAGAGATACTCTTCATACACATTAATCGCATCCTTTATGCAAAGCCCTTATAGTTGTTCTTCATACACTTTAATCTCATCATTTATGCACTCGTCGGCCACTACATTCAGCCCCTCGTACCTAAGCAATATCTCATTTTACTTTATCAAAGTCTTTAGCTTTGACAATATATTCAATGTGCTCTTGGTCTTGGCAGGCATCCTGACCAACAATGACTCCAAGTCAGCAATGTAATCACAAACCAACCCTACATACCCAAGTCCCAGCTCTACACAAATGTCACTCGCAAACTTTGCAAAGTGAGGCTTCTTTCCAGGAGAGACACTAGCCTGAGAGGCACCATTCACCCTTCTCCATGTCTCAATCTTCTTTTCCAACTCCCTAACATGTTCTTGCACATCTGAATTACACCTTTCCCAAACTTGGCCCATGCCACTTTGTGTCTTGTAAGGTCTTCCATGCCATCATGGCATCGCTCAAACAAATAGCAATGTGCAAGCCTGGTTGTGATCTCACCACAAGATGGAGGCGCTTGATACACCTTGTGGAAAACCAACCTACAATCTTCTGCCAAGTGAGGGTGAACACGGCTTAGGTAGATCTTTGCACCTTTTTTGTACTTGTGCTTGGTCAACCACTAGTCTTCACAAAGGGCATATTTGCTTAAGTCTTCGCTAGTTGAGCAAGTTTTGCTATATGGCAAATTTTGTTTGTGCTCAACTATGGGTACACTTCCATTTTATTTTTTCCTGAGAGATATCGAGCAATACTCCAAAATTAGACATGCCATATGCTTAATGTGTGTGTGTGTTTTTTTTTTTGGGGGGGAGGGGGGGGGGGGGGGGAGGGGAGGGGAGGGGAGGGGGAGGGGGTTGTGGATTCAACTACCCAAAATTGTGGATACAAAGGAATTATGTGCACTAATGCATTCTTGGTAGAGGTTTTGCCTAGTGCAACAATTTTGGTAGAGGTTTTGCCTAGTGCAACAATACCAAATTTGGTGTTGTTGCACCATCAAATTTGGTACTGTAAAGGTTTAGTCTCTCTATTGGTTACCCTAGAAAGGTTTAAAACTAGAAAACCATCTGGAGCAAGCTCTTAGGAATTAAAACTCTGAGATCATGCAATAATGTTACTTTGATGTCACCATCGATCAGAAACGCTCTATGCGTAAGTATGCATTGGAAGATTTAACTCCTTCGGTGTTTTTTCTTTTTTAATGCTAATACAGATTTGTATTCATGTGTAAAGGTTAAATTTACAACCTCAAAGAGAAGCCAAAGCTTGCTGAAGGCTTTAAAGTTTAGTAGCTACTTTATATACATTTCTTACATCCTAAGCAACACTAGGATTTGACATGCACCCCTACTTTTCATAAGACATTTTCTTTTGAACCTTGCCAATCATCATATGCTTTAAATTTTTTTTAATTTTGGATAGGCATTCCTTGTTATTGCTTATCCATAAACATTTTTTCAAAAACTCTACAATTCTATATAGATTGGCACTTTTTTTAATTGACAGTCCAATGAAAAGTTCCATATTATTTTGCCATCCTTAGGACTAGTTGGAAACCCTTGGGACCAATTTTGCATCTTGAGTTTAATCTTGTTGTACAGCCAATCAAACCTTTGCTTTCGAACAACCAAGGTATCTCAGTGGTACCCCAGGCTGTACTATCTTAAACCTGATCTTTATGAGCCAACTTGCGGGAGGGTCCCATGAGAGTATGATTATCTTTATTTTGCCCTGCTAATTTTAGAGTGCCTGGGACAAAATATTATTCATACATATGAAGTATTTCTTTCATTGAACGTTGCCCCAAACCCCATCAATTGGAGGGTTCCTAGTAGAAAAGATCACAAGAGCCTATCATAAGCTTTTTCAAAATTCATGATCAAAGGAGGTCTCCAATCTACAAGCTTTTCTCACCTCCTGAACACAATTCTCACCCTCACCACATACAAGGGTTGTGACCATGTGATATGAGGGTCCTACGCCATTGACATGGAGATCTCTCGCTTGGTGGTGACCGATGCGAGGTTCACCTCACAAAAGGGTTACCACGAAGCAATATGGTACTCTTTGCTCTTAGGAGGGATCTCTCTCACTTCATGGTGACCCATTGTGAATCTAAACCACACAAGGGTCACGAATGAGCAACAAGCTCTTAGGAATTGAAACAGTGAGATCGAACAATAATGTTGTTGTGATGTCACCATTCACCATATGTGCCAATATGGCAAATTGAATGAAGTCCTAGCTAAATGTGAAAAAACACAAAACAAACAAAGTGAATCCCAAACAGAGTAATACCATGGAAGCTCACCTCTAGGTTTTGCCAAGGACTTGTCTTCATCACCAAACAGGGCTGATGCTTTCTTGGATTGCTCCATGGAGCAGCTATCCTTGCTTGCACCAACATTTGGGGTTCACATCTCCGACATGGACCACAATGTCTTGTCGATGATACAAGGGGATTTTGTCCCCTCCCTACGCTTCGTCATTTGGGGCTTCACCAGGGTGGATTTAACAATCCCCTTCCTTGATGGAGTCCTCGTGGCAATAAGCAAACTAGGTGCAAAGCGCCAAGAAGAGAGTTTGAGCAACACAACAAAGAGCCTTGGGGGCTACATTGAGAGCTAAATGGCTAGAGGGGGCTCGTGTTGTATCTGGGTCACCAAGTTGTAGCACATCTTCTTGGGATAGGATATTTCTCAATAGTTTAAACTCGAGACATGACTAAACTCCATCCACACACGATCATAATGAAACCGTATACATACGTCGTGGCTTGACATCATTTGGGCAAGCACTAACCAAGCATAAACAAAATTGGTCCTTTTCCTGTACCACACCAAAACGTGATTTCATCCACCAAGGGCTAATTTTTCCCTAAATTGCGATTTTTTTTTCCAATTGTGTATTTTATAAATTGCGCAACATTTTCTCTCCTCAATTTCTTACAATGCCAAAAATTGACCTCAAATCTCCCCTAAAGTGAATAGGGGACTCATAAAGTTAACCCCCAAATCTTTTCATAGAAGCAAGCCACCCCAATGGCACCCTTTAACTATGCTCCCTTTCTCCTACAAGATCCTGGCCAAGGCATTGGCAATGAGATTTAAGGTACTACTCTCCAACATGGTCCATCTATGACAATATGGCTTTATTTTTTGACATAGGATTCAAGATGTGGTCATGAATTTAGTTCTAGTTGTAGACCATGCTCTTATGCATCAATCAAACTCTATATTGGTCAACATGGACCTTGATAAAGCCTATGACATGGTCACTTGGAAATTTATATTGGCAACTCTATGCATTTAGCTTCAGCCCAATCTTTGTAAGGATGGTTTCAACCCTATTCAACAATGCTTTTGTTTTCTATTATTTTCAATGGTATGGTCTCTTCCCCTTTCCCTCTGAAGAGGTCGATATGATGAGGTCGATATGCTAAGGCTGCTCATTGGCTCCATTGCTATTTGCTAGAATTATTTATCCCTTCCTAAGGAGAATTGAAAAATGTGTTGATGATACCATTAAAGGCCTCCCTATGCCTAGTGAAGAGTAATTCATGGCCTAGTTGTTTGCTGATGACAATGCCAATGTAATGTGTGCTCAGAAACCCTTAGTGGACAACCTATAATCCCTCTATGAATAGTTTGTAGCACGCTTTGCTTCCAATATTAATACAACTAAGACCAAACTAATCCCCCCTTCTTTTGCACCCCTAGAGTAGTGGCTTGAGGCATATGGCTTTAGACTAGTAGGTGTGGGTGAGATAGGTACCTGAGAAACCCCATGGGGGTTGGAGTTAGTCTCAAACAATTAACTTATATGGTTCAAGGATAAGCTAGAAGTAAGATGGCTAAATGGCATAATATGGAATTGATCTTGCTAGTAGATGTCAAGTCGATTCTTACATCCACTACAGTCTAGGTGGGGTCTTGGAAGCAAATTGAAAATATCTTTCAAGAATTTGTATGGCAGAAACATGAGAAGGATGGCTTAGTGCAAATCTCATGGGACACTCTCACCACCTCTACAGAGAATGGTGGTTTTGGACCGAAAGCCCTCCCAACCAAATAGCTCCTTAAGAGGATCCCTTCTAGTCAACCTTGGTCCCGAGTTATGAGGGCTTGGATGGAGGCTTTGGTGATAATAGGGAGAGTTTGGTCAAGTGCTAGGTGGTTTGACTTCTTGGGCAACAACCTCTCGATCAAAATCGTTCTCTCCAACTGCACAAGCACTTGTGAAGGCTTGGAATGTGAACCTAAAAGAAGTATCATGGCCCAACTACGTCTCCAACAAAGGAGATCCCTCTTTGTTGATGAACATTTGGCTTAGCCTCCAACATAGGAGATCCCCCCATGCCCTCAAATGTTGAAGCCCATGGGCTCTCTAAGGCTATCCACATGAAAGGTCTACACAATTGGTTCCATATGTCAAACAGTGCCACAATATCCTAGAACGAAACCAAGAGAACATTTTGGCCCAACTAACAAGGAGTTCCAATGGCTCATTCAAGTTATCTCTAGGCTAAAGGCCCATTATACTACAATGGCCCCTAAATTGGCACACCCCCTATAAGGGTCCTCATCACCAAGTCAAGTAGCTCTCTATGGAATTGCAAGAGAGAGAGGGACCTCAAGGATCCCTCTTCTCGAGTACAATGAGAACATGGGTGGAGTGGAGAAAGTTGTTCCAACACACTAGAATGTCCACGTGGAGGGTGCACAAAGTGTGGAAAGCTACCAACTCCAACAAGCACGACATCCTACTTCACACATCCCACCTTCAATAGGCTACCAATACGAGCTAGACTATCGAGGATTATTAATATCCCCCGTAGTGCATCTGGTACAAGAATCAAGAAGAAAGCATTAAACACCTCTTCTAGAAATGCCCTCAATCACAACCGACGCAGAGAAAGATCAAGCAATGGCTAAAGATGCCAACTTAAATGACTCAATCTCCATGAGAAGTGCTCTATTTGGTGATTTCTACAACCTCCACAAAGCTATGGCCAAGCTTTGGAATGTACTTAGAGCTCTAACCATTAAGAACATACAATCTAGCAAACATATAGCTATCTTGAGGCCCAAAAATCTATTATCACCTACTGATAGAATTAGCCTTCTCAAGCTACTTCTGATCTCTGTAATAAGAAAAGTAAACAAGTCACATTGGACCTTCAAGCTTTTTGTCAAAAAGCTAGGCCCCTGCCCTTAGACCATACAAGCAGCTACCTCAATCAGGAATATGTGCACGTGTGCTGAGCTCAAGACTTCAAATCCACCCAGCTTAATACCACACAAGACACACTACCCATTGCAGCATTTAAACCTGTGATGCACAAGCCTTTAAAATTTTAGTTAAAGATGCTAGAGCTTATATTAACTAAAGTGGCGATCCAACTATTTAATTACATAGGATATGACCCCAAGTACAGTAAAGCCAGATCACATTACCGAGAACTCTTTCAGCCTTGCCAATAGCATTAGCATAACATCACATTTCATGCTACGTTTTACAAGGGCAGCAATTACATTGATAAAACCCAATGCCATCAGTTGACGTATCCCTGCAGGAGCTCTAGACTCTACTGTCATATCATCACATCCCCCATCACTGGAATCTGGTGAAAGTAGGAAATCTCATGGGTGCTGTGTACACAAACGGGTTAAGCTGTGAGTTATTTTTAATGCTGAGTTGTGGAAACATGACCCCACTACAAAACTAATCTCTCTTGTGATTGGGATCTGGGCATCTGAAGGTAATGTCCCCATTCCTGATATGATAAACATCCCCCATCTCGGATTCCATTCTCGTACCAGAAGACATACAACATCATTGCTTCAAGGAATTAGAAGGCCTGGTTGAAACTTACTAGCCATGTGTCCGTGCGTTGGGATAAAGGCTTCCAAACATAACTACGAGCTATTAAGTGGCCGTAATATACTGCAAGTAGCCGAACTGAGTGAACTGTCAAACAAAGAGATGCACTTCCAAACCTACTGATTATTGGCTTCCCACTAATTTGTAAATGTCCGACCAATGAAGTGTCCAACCCAAGACAAATCCTGCTACTGCTGTACCAAGGCCCATAGCTTTTACATGTAATATGCACATCTTTGATTCATTTATATGGCCATTTTTGAAGTATCGTGTCAAAAAAGAAGGTAGAAACACGAGCCTGAATCTTGTTGGCATTGCTTTATCGAGAAAAATACATTTCATAGTTTTGGAAATCAAAAGGCAAAGGGATCCAGCCATGATGAATTCTCCCAAAATCCACTGTTTTAGGCACTGCATACAATGCATGTGTGCCGGCGTTCATCAGATATTTTTCATTATAATGAAGGCAATCCTGTTTTAAGGACAACTAAATATAACTTTTGGAGCTGAATAGCAAGTGCCAGAATTTTAAGACTTGTTTTACAGTGGGGGCTTTGCGTGGGAGAAGGGGAGGCAACGAACCAAGCTATAGGAGTATAAATCAGAAACATGGGGCCCACTCACAGATATACCAGCACATGAACGCAGAATTGTGGAGTTACCTAGCCCCCTCTGCACATCCATCAACCTGTCCAACACAGACTGATGATGGTGCAGGAAACTTTCCTGTTAGGAATTATATCCGGATATGCCTATAAAACCCCACATAGTAGAATGCATCATGTGCAGCACGCAACCAAAAAATAAAGAATTTCCAAAAACACATGGGGCTGACAACAGACATCGAGTAGTAACAAACTTGAGCGTAAAAGAGCCTCCACATTGGATGATAAAACCTAAACATTAGAAGGCATTCCGACTATAACAAGTTAACTTTTAAGCTATAAATTTCACTATCAATTTACAAAAAATGTTTTCCCAAGACTTCACAATGCACAAAATGCCTACCCTCACTACAACAATACCACCCTAAGGAGGAAAGAAAAAGCTTAAACAAGCACCACAATACCCTAACTCCAGAAAATGTCATCAACCAGAACAGCTATCCAGAAAGCCCCACACTACTTAGGGAACAACCTGCTATCAGAAAGCTCAAGATCCAACAGATCCTCTAGCCGAAAAGGGCAACCTTTCGAACAGCAAGACCACTGCACTCGTAAACATCCACAACACATTGAAAATTTGAACCTTGCCTGTAAATGGTTTTTATAGGACCATAATCTAATATACTCCCAGACAGATGCACAGGTTGGGCTTTGGGCTTTCTACAAAGTCATCAACAAAGCCCAGCAATCCAGAAAGCCTCAAACTGCTTGGGAACAAATTGCTTTAAGGAAGCTCTAGCAGATAAGGGCAACCTTACCAATGGCAATCACCACAACACATTTGAATATCCAGAACATGCACATTGCTAGAGTATGGTTTCTAGGCTATCAGGCCCACATTCTAATTACCCACACATTCAGAGAGATACTCAGGTTGGCAGATGTGGGCCTTCTGCAGGCATTCTCCTTGGCACTTCAACAGCTGCAGTCCTTCAAGCAATCGATGCTCCAGGTTAGCAGCATTGCAGGCCTTCTGCAGGCATATATCTACCACTTCCATAGCTGCAACATTCAGATGAGAGTGACCAAGCTCTGAAGTTTAGGTCATTTCAATCAATTAGCTGACAACCTTGTGAGACCCTTTGTTAGATTCACAACTCGGTGCAACATAAATCATTGCTATTAAATCGCTTTATCAATTTACAATAGCACTGAGCAGCAACAGAATTCACAAGTTCAAATTAAAAGCCTCACTTCATTTGGACAAAATAAACAGCAAGCCATTAGTACAAATCAGAATACCAACCAGCAAATGTCATAATATTTCCAGTCTTGATATGGTGCATGTCTTGTTAAGTTTAGCTCCTAGTAATGATAAACAGCTCAGAATCAGCACTCTTCGTAACTGTGGTCTGCTAGCTTAGCAGGGCTATACCCTGTAGTAAACTTCTTTGATCAACAAAAAGGACACATTGAAACTTCTATTTAACAATCCTCAGAAAAGGACAGCATTGTTTAACATTCATAAACTTGTGAAGACCAAACAACTAAACCAAACCTGAAAAAGTTTGTTGGACCAAGGAAGTTCTGGTGTGTCAAGTACCTCACAGTCCTACAGGTTTCTATCTAAATCAGATGCTAAATTAACATGGAAATTTTGGATCCAACATAAATTATCATGAAAACTTAGATTTTAGACTTCCAAAACCAAAGGCTATATTGTCAAAGGAAGGCTGCAGAAACAAAAGTTTTGTGATCAAACTTGCAGACAACAGATTATGGTGTAAGTTTATGCAATATTAAGCCAAGGCCCATCCAGGACACAACATTGGCAGTCTGATATAGCCAAAACCCTCATCAGAATAAAATCAACTAGCTTACCAGATTTCAGAGTCAGTTTACGACATCAGTAGAGAAGGGAAAAACAACTGTCATGGGCTTAGTGCTTGGTATAATATTAAATCCATAGTATCAGTACTTGGGCCACCCAGGGCGCCAAGGGACAAAACAACAGGAACTCTCACAGCAAAACAACGGGGCAGCAACAAACTTCATTTGAGTGCAATTAAGCTCACGAGAAAGATACCACAATGACATATGCCACACCCTTGGTTTGTACCAGCATGGAGATAGAGTTGGAGATAAACTGAGACACAAAAGAGCTGATGTAACATTCTGTGAAATCATTATTTTCCATAGTAATAGTAAGAACAGAACAGTCCGGAAGCACTTATGTGTCTCATATTAGCCAAAACCTGACACATGTAACTCGATAAGTTTTATACTCACTCATATAAAGAATTGTTTGCATACTCTCTACCTAGTGCTATGGAGTGTTGAACTATTCACAAATAGATGGTTAGTCCTAAAGACTAAGATAGAGGGATACCTACAGAATAAGACGAGTGAGCACTGGTAACATGCATGTCAAGGCAACTAGTGTTGAGACACCGGCATGTATCCTAGTTCATCAAAGGTGCATGTATCCTAATTTATCAGAAGGAATTAGGATCTGTACAACTGCCAGTGGCCATCAATGAAGAGCAGCTGACACAGCCGGCTTATTCGGCAAAGAGCTGCTGTAAGCTTTTCTACAACCAGGGCATCGACCATCCTCTGAAGCAATCCTGTGATGACAAAATAGGCATAGCTGAAACCCACATGAACAAGGATCAAATGATGAGTCTGTGCTATCAAGCTCCTCTGTGCATATTGGGCACTGAAGAGGAGCCACTGGACTTTCCTCAACAAACTTCTGTGTAACAGACCATCGCTGCTGTTGATTATCAAAATGTGCAGGAAGGCTTTGCTGCTTATTGAGGCTAGGAAGTGAAGGTGGTCGACAGGCATCATCTGGTCGCCATGCCCTTCCACTAGCACTGCGTGAAATGACTCCCAGAGAGCCTAGCAATTTACTTGTTTCAGGCTTCAAAATTATCTGACTATCTTCCGATTGCACACTTGAATTGCTAAGCTGTTCTACTAGTTCCTTGGACTGAGCTGAAGTGATATCCTGAGGTGAACTCAAATCAAGAGCATCTGCAGCAGCCTCCCAGTCATCAACTTCTAAATCTGGAAGATGTACCCTATTATGAGGCATGTTAGCAGGATAATTCTCCACAGCATGCGTGTTATCAACCTTCCCTTGCTCTCTCTCAACAGCAGCAACAACTGGATCTTTCTCAGTTTTGTTGTCATTCCGACCCCTGCCTCCTCTGCCCACCCTGGTGACTTTACTCTTCGGACTTTTATCACCACATGATTTAGGTGATGAATCGGCTTCAAAGTAATCAAAGGTACAGCTACTAGCAGAAGGGCTGGAACCCTGAGTATCAACCCCTAACTTTTCTTGATCCTTCTTCAATTCACCTATGCAATTCTCATTTCGAGTTATGCGCAACTGAGTAGGAGACCCTGCTCGACCGTCATTCAAGGAGAAGCGTTGGCCTTTTGATTCAGAAAATGGGGAGCTCAAAATACAATCTTCAGGGTGTACAACTTCACCATAATCCTTGCTATCATCTTCTGTGCATGAGACACCCATGTGTGGCTCCTGTTCAAACTTGCTGTGCTTTCCCGTCGCTACTGCTAGCAAAACACAAGATCAAAATCAGACCACCTCCAAATCACAATATAAACTCCACATAATTACAGAACAAATGTGCATGAGACCACACTAAATGATGAGAAAACTCTGAAATTAGTCATTTGCATGCACCGATTCAAACACTAAGTACGTAATCGCACGGATTGCAAAAGGGTCTTCCGATAAGATGTATTCATAATCATTACCCTGAGACAGCCATTGCTCACGGCGCGCATCCAACTTGCATTGCTTCAGCTTAGCACTCCTGTTTACCTGCTTACATTAGCAGGAAATGGAGAGGGAAAATCAACAGGAGGTCAACCATAAAACCTGCACTAATACAAGCATTCCGACATGCATACCCTTTTCCGCTTGCTTGCATCCTTGTTGACATGGACAATGGATGAAGAGGTCCCCTCGGGGAACGGAGCAGGCTTGGCCAGCTGAGAGAAGGGAGAGTCCATCACAGGGAGAGCGGCAGGGGAGGCCATGTCACTAAGCATGCAGGGGGGGTGTCCGGAACCTGGTCTGCTTCGACTGGAGGCGAAGGGCGGCTTGGCCTGCGGGTCTGCTGATAGGTTAGGGTTTCGACACAGAGAATGAAGGTCTATCTCTCTCACAGGGCTCTCGACACACGATCAGTTTAACGAATCCTCGAATGAATGAATGGGATTCAATTTCTTTCATTCACATGTACTTATATACGATATTTCATTTTTTACATTTATATTTATATATGAAATTCGTCTAACGACGTTCCTATATCGGCCCTTCCACACCATCACACAGGGAAGGAGACGACCTTCCGTGCCTGCAGGTCCGGACGCCGAGCCTCTTGGTTTGGCACCAAACCGAACATCCCGGACCCGAGCCTCCCATCTCTTTTCTCAAATCTCCGCCATCGATCCACATCTCATCTGACGCCTGTTGTTCGTCCTGGTTTATCTTAGATTGAACCATGGCGCGTCTCCACGTGTTGCAATATAAGCCGTTGGATCTTTTTCCGCTTGGTGAACCGTCAGATCTTTTTGCTTTCGTCCAGATATTTGCAAAAAGGCCCCTCTTCTTTTGCGCTTCCTTTTCTCACCTTAAGACCGAAGCAAAAGGCTTGTATCGGCTTGATTGGCCCAAGGCTTTCACCTAAACTTGTTTCATTACCCTTACCAATAATATAATACAATATATAGAGTTTTCCAATCTTGAGTCCTATCCAACCAAATATTTGCTACTACCATCAAAGTCGAAACTTTGTCTTGCATGCTTTTTTACCAACGCAAAAGGATGAATAGCTTATGATCGAGGGTGTAGTTTAGTGTTCAAATGCATAGAAAATAATGCACCAAAAGAGGGGACAATTTGTGTGCCAAGGCCTCTAAGCCACCTTTCTCAATGATCTTTTATATTTTTTTAGGACAATAGGGGGGGGCGGATTAGGTGGTGAGACTATGCTTTGGACCATTCTCACGGGTCAATGTTGGTTTCATCCAATTTATTATGCCAATAACAACTATTATAGACCACTTGATGGAATCATTCAACAACCAAGCAAGAGGATCTAGGTATGTCTGCTCCATCACAAAGTACTAGCATTATTAGCATTGCTCGTCAGGGCATAAGCTTGCTTTTATGAATTAAAGTAGTGTTGGAAGCTCTTCTGGGAGTTTGAATGACCCAACTTCAACTTGGCGACTTGGTGCTAACCTACATGCAAACCACATGTGCAAAGAATAGCATTTGCTATACAAAAAAAAAACTTGATGTTCACTACTCAAGCTTGAGTGTATCCAAGAAGCGAGCTTTTGGAGTGAGATTTTTTTAACAACCTCCAATTTTGTTCCACATAGTCCACTTGGTTCTCTTTTTATTTTGGTTATATATCAAGCACCATTGTTGCTCCTCCATTGCCACCACCACTAGTACCACCATCACATCTTACTCTCCCCCTCATTAGAACCACAACCAATTCTCCTCTCTCTTTGTCTCTCTCATATGTTAGGGACCAACCATTGATATCTCACTCCCCTCAATAACATTACAACCACTAGCATTGCCACTACCACCACTACATCTTACTCTCCCCCTTCTCATCAGAACCATAACCAATTCTCCTCTCTCTCTCTCTCTCTCTCTCTCTCTCTCTCTCTCTCTCTCTCTCTCTCTCAAAGACCCACGACATGCATCTCCCTCTCCTCCCTCTCAATAACACCCTTTCTCTCTATCTCTCTTTTTCACCCCCCACTCTCTCTCTCTCTCTCTCTCTCTCTCTCTCTCTCTCTCTCTCAAAGACCCACGACATGCATCTCCCTCTCCTCCCTCTCAATAACACCCTTTCTCTCTATCTCTCTTTTTCACCCCCCATCTCTCTCTCTCTCTCTCTCTCTCTCTCTCTCTCTCTCTCTCTCTCTCTCATATGTTGGGAATCCACAACATGCATCTCTCTCTTCTCCTCCTTCTAAATAACAACCTCTCTCTCTCTTTGTCTTTTTCAACCCTAACTCTCTCATTTATCATTTCTCTCTCTTCGTCTCTGTCACTCTCTCTAACAATGCATTAGTAGTTCTCTCTCTCTCTCTCTCTCTCTCTCTCTCTCTCTCTCTCTCTCTCTCTCTCTCTCTCTCTCTCTCTCTCTCTCTCTCTCTGTGCATAAGTTCTCTCTCCTTAATATCACTAGATTAAGGTTATGTATATTATCACAATATCAATGGTTCAATTACGCATACATAAGCGATGTCATACTACATACACATTCACATCTCCCCTCTCCCTTCTTTGTACGTATTTTATAATTACATCCTTATGTGTTAGTATGTCATTTATGCACATGAGCAAACCACAAACACATTCATTTATACTTACGCATTCCTCACTCTCATTCTCTTTCTCCCTCTTTTCCTCATTTCATTAAGCTTACATATGGATTCAAGGTATGCATTCGTATACTATAGACAATTGCAAGCAATTACTTCACAATCTCTGTAATATATAGCTCCATATTGCTTTATTACTTGTAGTTGTTATTCCTTTCGAGAATTCTTTATTTTGCACTCCGAACTTCAATAATCAAATATTCTAATATATTTATATATTTTACATTGTATGACATGAACTTACTACAAAAAAATACTAAATTCACAAATACATTTACAAGTTAGTGAACTACTATGCGTAAAGCAAATGAACATATTTATTGCAAGTATTAAATATCAATTTAGCTCCATTGTTGGAGGGTGAAATGGGTGTTCTCTAACAAACTCCTAGACTCCCCTGTGAAAACCTACTAGCTCAGTCAAATAGGAAAGTGTGTATTCCAAGAGGATGGTATCCATGGGATTTTCTTCAAATGTAGATAGATATATAAAGGAGTTAGTTGGGTACATTGTATCTTCTTTATACTATCATCCACAAATAGTATCATTGTAGAGCTAAAGTGTGGCCAATCAATATCATCAAAACATTTTGGAAACAATGGCTTTGCCTTGACTCTTTCCCAAATAATGAGTTATGAGAATAGATGTATCGATGGTATCACTTTCCTACGATCAATCATAGTCTCTTTAAAAGAATAAATAAAAGTGGGACATATTCTAAAGAATACATGTGAAATTACTTACTAAGAATCTAAATCCTTATGTCTTTTGCACTGTTTTTCTTCGAGTATTCTTTATATAATGTCTTCTTATTGGGGGGGAATTCACCTTTAGGTAGTTAAGGAAGATAGGACATCTCAAGGACACCTCCTCATTCCATTGTTGCTCAATCCGGTGATCCTTATGCATGAGCTACTCCTCCCTCAAGTCCACCTAATCCCTGCATTTCCTTGGCAAAGTTTGCAATACCCCCTTCTCCAATTGCCCATACATGAACTTGCCATTCATAGTTCTATTATAAATAGAGAACATATCAACAAGATACCATTGCAAATATACTTCTATAGAAGTACACCAAGTTATGTGTGTAGAGAAGTCTCCATGCTACTAACTTGCATGACTTTTAAGACTCAATATCATCATCTAGTTTGAATTTGTATTTATCTTATATATAAACTAGAAGAATGAATCTTTGTCCACTTGAATGTTGTAGTAGTTCCCTTATTAAAAACATGAGAGAGAGAGAGAGAGAGAGAGAGATTATGTGATTTGCTTTTTTTCCACTAGGAAGGGGATTGCCAGCAACCCCTCCCTAGAAAAAAAAAATCATAACTTCCCTCCATCATCTCTTTAAGGGGATGTGAATTTTTTTTTCGCTAGCAATCCCTGTCTAGTGAATAAAATTTCACAAGTTGCATATGCTATCTCTCTAAGGGGACTTGTGAAAATTTTCTTAGGTTAGGAAGGTATTGCTAATAGCCCCCTATTCAGTGAAAAAAAAATTCAAGAGAACTTGTGAAATTTTTTTCACCTAGAAGGGGTTGTTGGCAACCCCTTGTTCAACAAAAGAAAATCTCACAAGTCCCCTAAAAAATGATGGAGAATATGTGAAAAAAAAATTGTATATAGAAGGGGTTGCTAAGAACCACCTTCTCGATGGAAAAAAAATTGAAAGCATGTCACATAATGATGCCAGGAGTCATATTCCATGGTGGTTTCCGTGAGGTTTTTCAGTGGATTCCATAAAACTATTATTTGCCATGGTGGATTTCGTGAGGTTTTTCGGTGGATTCCGTAAAACTATATTTGTTTGCCAAGGCTCGTACACAAGGTGCATTCCTTATGCGAGAAGTTAACGGGGACACCTGTCCTTTTCGGGAATTAGATTAATTTAATGTACGCGTGGGTGATTCCGCAAAATACATATTTAAATTAATGGACATTTATGAGTTTAGAGTGCACTCATATTAAATTAAGGTTAGGATAGAGTTCCAACCTATTTAATTATTTTGTAGTTGAAGACTGCTAGATATTCACTTTTGTGGGTTTTACCTTATTATTTTTCTAACAATTGTGAATGCTTCGGTTGATGTGTAGAGTAGGTAGCGGTGGCATTGGGAAGCACCGGGTGATGGCGTGTATTCAAATTACCCAGAAGAACTATTATTTTTTATGGGCGCACACCTTATCACTAAAGGTGTGACGCTAATATTTACTTAGACACTTATTTATTAAAGCACTTAGTAAATATTTATTATTTTGTATATGCATAGGTACTCAATTTAAATATTTCATTATTGAGCATTGTATTTGGACATATCCCCACTTTTTGAACGCCTAGACGCTTTACTCTTTATTTAGGCAAAAGTAAACACAAAAGCCAAAAGCATGCTAATTGTAAATTGGGCTATTCTTGAGCTTCAAGATTAATAAATTTATAAATACATGCCTTGTGGAGCTAAACACAAGGCATGGGGGGAGATTGCACCCAATTGGTATTCTTGTCTCTTGTCGTGCAAAATCTCTTTTTGTCTTTATGAAGCTTTTGTAGAGTTATTTGTTCTCGGGGACCTTCCGACATTCACTACGCACACATACAGCATCCGATTTGCACATCAGTGGTATCTGAGCGAAGCTGAGATCAAGGGCTTTCAATCACTTACCATCTTGTACGAAGGTGAAGCTCCTGGAACAAATGGGCTCTACATGCACTCTCACAACGAACCATTAATACCAGCGTATTCCTAGCGGTGAAGAACCCCCTGTTGTGATGTCAGATCGCAAAGGACCACTCCCAGGAGGCGAAGGACCATCTCTCAAGCTCCTTTGTCAAAACATCTTTTCTAAGAGAAGCAGATAAGGAAATTTCACTAAGTTTGAGTTTAATAAGCTTAAGAAAAAGCTTAAGCTTCCAATTTCAACGACAAACTGGTCACGACATCCTGACATCTTACAATGATTATTTCAAATAGTTAAGCTTTTTCTTTAAAGCTTAAAAGTTTTAAGCCTTACTAAGGCTAAATACTCAATCTTTAACCTCCTCCATAGTGGATGTTCACACCGAGTTTACCCTGAACTTGTTTCGCAACTCTAACAAGCCTCTGCTCACACCTGCACTTTGGCAGAGTTGATTTCCAGCAAGCAGATTGTCACACACAGTCTATACGGAAGATTTTCTCGCTTGGAAGAAGACCATCAGTGATAGTTGTACCCGCAAAAAAGTAAGATCGTAAAAGCAAAAGCCATTATTTATAAAAAAAGCAAGTCTTATAAATCCAAATTTGATCTATGCTCATCCTTCTAACGAGATTTCGAGTGTGTGAGGTTGTTTGAGATTTTGTAGGATGTCTGATCAAAATATGGAATATTTTATGTGTGAAGGTGATTTGTCAATGCCAACTATGGAGTAAAAATTGGACCTAATCATGATGCAACTTCAAGAAGAGCGAAGAGCATGTCAAAATTTGCAAGCACAACTGGCTACACTTCAACAATCCACTGTCGATCAAGAAGGAGCGCGACCTGAAGATGCTATTTGATGTACGATTGACACAACACTCGATGCACAGTCTCTAAGGAAAGAAGCCAAGATAAGTAAAAGAAATTTCAAATTCCGTACTTTTAATGGACAATGTGATAGAAAATTTGTTCTTGCTTTCATCAGTCAGTTTGATGATTATTTCCATGAAGAGCAATATGCTGAAAAAGATAAACTTAAATGCATCGCTAATCATCTAGCAGACAGAGGATCGTTATGGTGGACTATTGTCCACAAGAGTATTGATTATCCCTCTACTTGGGAGGCCTTTTAAAAGAAATTTTTGCAGAACCCATGAAAATGCAATCAAACAATGGGATCCTCTATAACAAATAGATCATGAATCCATACCGCAATACATTGAGCGTTTCTTGTTAGACTTCAAGCTCGACTTCTCTATCTTTGGTATGACTATACCCAACACTTAGTATGTCCAGTTGTACACATGCTGACATTGAATAAGTTGGTGTTTAGCTTAGCTATCTTTGGTGTGACTGGTTTTGTTGTGACCTTAGGTTGTAAGTACTCTCTTTAGTTATGTGTTATGGATAATGAAGAAATGCCAAAGTTTGTTGGGGGTTGCTCAAGGGATTAAGAACATGTATTAGAGCCTATGTATGATGTCATCCATGCTCAGCATGAGCACCTGAGTACAGATGTGGAGCTGGAATTTTTGCGCCTGTTTTTTTTATGGGAAGGATTGGATAGCTTAAGTCATCAAATGGTGCACTCTATTGCCAATGAAGGAGGAGCAATGCTATGTAAAGCTTGGAGAAGCTTGTTTGAGCATGGTAAAGTGGATGCTAATCTTCACAACCAGTAGGTCTGAGGTAAAAATATCTTCAAACAGATCACATATTTGAGCCTGGTTGCTACCTACACTCTGCTGGTCTAACCCAAGGCATAGGAAGGGTGGATAGTGCTCTATTACTTGATGAATCACTTGTCAAGGGGTATGCAAGAACCCATGGTATTGATGCTTTGTCTTGAGCTCATTTTTGAGCTACATGGTTATGTATAGATTTGAAAACAGGGACAGACCTGTTGCTAAACTTTTAGGGAAACATACTCTTGAAGTTTGGAAGCTATCTGACATGTACAATGAACTCTTTTGAAGCATATGCATACTTGGCAAGGTAGAAGTGTTATGGGTACAAGTATTATGGGCATACTTGTTGGAGTGTTGAAGACCAAGTGGGAGGATTTCCCAAAGATGCTCTTGATTCAAAGCCCTTAAAAATTGATGTGACAAGAGAAGAAGCTGAGATAAACAAATCAACAAAAAGCTCTAGACCTTATGATGGAGGTAGTTATAGTGGCAAGAGAAGAAGTTGAGATAATAGCTAGACAAGTATCTCTAGAACTTATGATGGAGGTAGCTATAGTGGGTGTGGAGAGTAGCTTGGGTAGCTACAAGAGAGAATAAGGCAACTAAGGTTGGCGCATATTGCCATATTGTCATCATAAGCAAGGTTTTTATTTGACAGCAATGAATTGATTTTTCTCCACAATGTGGAGAAACTTTTTGGAGTAAGGGAGGATGAGTCATTGTTAGTGTTATCAATTACCAATGCATTCCCCCTTGTGTCAAAGAACCTGCTATGGAAAACTACAATTCACAACTTGAAGATATTCAAATCACTATAATGGCCTTTAGGGATTACGATGTTGGTAGTAGGTTTTGTATCCTTGGAAGATAGAACATAGCAAGACCCCCAAATTGATGAGTATAAGTGCACTCTAGACTTAAACAAGGCCTCAAAGATGACCACCAATGAGGTGCAAGAAGTAAGTATAACAATCATTTAGTTTGAGATTTTGTTTTTCTATGTACACTATTTTGAGATCTAACTTCTTGTCAATGTATGTTGTGCTTGATATCAATGATTTTTCAAGTCATTAGAAGGGCCAAGGAGCTTTTGGGAAAGGCACCTTCATTGTGCATTACATTGGCTAGATTTTGATTGGCAATGTTACCATTGTACATGCTTCATTCACCATGGATGCATTGTGGGAGGGTACTATATCCCATGACATAAATTATTTGCATATTTTTATGCTTGAAGTGGTCATAACATTAAAGTTTTTGAAGTTACATGTCAAGCATAGTATCAATAAAAATATATGAAAAACTTTAAATCAAGTGCATGTGTTTCAAGATTGCAAGGAGCTTTATTAGGAAAAAGAATTAAAAAAAAAACAAAAAGATAGGGTTAAAGATTGGATGGTAGCACATTGAACCACTTTAGCTATCAATACTTGTCTTATATAACCATAGTCTATGCATTGGCATTCCACTTTAATATACCAAATTAAAACTAATAATTACACCAATATAAGAAATACTATATGAGGCATGTGATACTAATTGAAAGCAAATGTCTTTCATTATATATATAAAAATACGAAGTGCATTGGGCTGCAATGGGCATCTACGAAAACTCTAAGCACTTGGCATCTCTGGTTTTTTTGCCCTCTTAGCCTTCTAGGTAATTACTTGCCTCTCTACATCATAGTGACATGGATGCTCCCATCTACATTTCAAAAGGCATGTAGTTACATCAACAAGATTTCAAGTCAACAAATCATTGAAGGAGTTTATCCTTTAAGGGATTTCAAACCTTGGACCCTGCAACATATTGAAGCACTCAAGCTTCTTAGTTACGATACACGTTAGACTTTATGAGATGTCAAACTAAGGAAAATTGAAAGGTTATTGGACATAAGAGAATTTTCCAAAAAAAATTATCACATAGTAGGCATAGCATACATAGAGTAGTTGAATCCACTGTACATTTGTCCTTAGTAGTGAATTTGTTTTTAAACTAGAAGATTACTTACAATGGGCATTCATAGAACCCAATAATATTCATCAAGATCCTTCACTTACTATAAAATCTTGCAACCTTACAACAACAAATGATGTGAAATTTTCTTCTTTTTTGACTGGTCCATAAACTCAAATATCCATTACTTGTTGGTCCTATGAAGATAAGAACATTAAATACCACACCAAAAGACTATTCCAACTTTGCAATTGTTGACAGCCAGATTGTATTGTAGTAATAGATTTTCTAATATTAAAAAGCCAGTTTCAAAACTCCAATGTTCTTACCTCTATCAAAGATATTCCAACAATACTTAGATTTGAGATAGAGTCAAAGGGGATTCTTAGTTAAAAAGGTTTAACCTGCTAGATATATCTCTAGGATCCTAAGCGATAAATATATAAATGAAGAAACATAGTATTAAACCACTTACAACCATTTATGTTCCACAATAATATCTAGCATTATTTATTTTTGCATAGTAAACGCATAAATCAAACTGTGGCATCAAACATACATTGAAAGGTTTGTATTCAAGATACCAATTCCAACCATTTTTATATCTGAGAACATAGCATTCAATGCTAGACCACAAATCAAACTCTACATTCATGTCTCTCAATCCACACTGCATGTTTTGGTATCATTTTGCATGCTATTTACTGATGGACAAGGTAGTCTCTTACCCACTCTAAATCTCATGTAATACCTGAGCAACAAAACAAACCACTTTTTCTTGAATACTCTCACATGATACCTACAAATCGCTCTCAACTTTGCCATTCAGAGAAGACTATCTTCATAATAGCTTGAACACTATGACAAGAAAAGTAGAGTTTGATGCTTTATTAAAACTTCAATACTTTAAATTTTTAGCATATTTTCATAAATCCCTTATACTAGATGCTTCTATTTGAGAAGCTTGTTGCAACACCTTTCATTTCCATTTTGAGTATATTGAATTTCCTTTCTTTTTTATTTTCTACTAGACATCCTTTAGAGGTTGTGTAACTTTGAATTGCTACTATTTCTTCATCTCTAGATTCAATACTCAATAGAGACACCATGACGCCATTTCAATTTCATCTCTTCTATCTAAACATTCATAAGGAACTCACATGTCCTCTCCCATTCAATTCTCTATAGTATTCACAAATATAGACCTGCAAATTTTCCCAATACCAAAAGCATCAAGATCTGATTCTATTCAATTTCTAACTAGTTTAACTTTATAAAAATAGAGACTTAGAGAAGAAGAAGAAGAAGAAGAAGAAGAAGAAGCACGTGTTTTCTTCCATTGTCCTTTGCTATTAAAATATGCTATCTCCACTTCCATTGCACTCTTTAATTTTCCTTTTTCCATTTAAGCCATAATTATAGAAACTCCTCTATTTTTTTATAGAAAGGAAAGAGCCATATGGATTGTATGCATATGAAGGGTGCCCCCCCCCCCCCCCCCCCTTTCGGGTTTTTACAAACAAGACCTTATTCACTAAATATTTTCCTAACTCTCTCCCACTTATACCGACAACTTCACTAGGCAATGCTTCTTAAAGCAAATGGAAGACTTAATGTTAATTGCAAAATGGTAAAGGCGAATAAAGGCAAAAAGGCAATAAAATCACAAATCAAGATGTAAGGCATTAGGAATGCCTTAAAAATTAAACATTCCATCCCACTCATGATGTGCATGTAATATTTTTTAATTGATATCATGATCATGTAATTCTTTTATGAGAGCTAGGCTCAACAACTATGTACGTTGCAATATCTTTTGGTGTTGGAAAGGAAGAGTTGCATCTCTACTAGTGTGAAAGGGTGCGAGCACGGGCTTCTATTTGCTTTCGAGAAATCGGCCAATGTAGAAAGGCCAACCAAGAACTAAGAAGGAGGGATATATGTCCAACTTTGAGTGGAAGCCCAAACCCACAACCCTATTTATATAAAAGGCTGAATTTAAAGTGAATGGATAAGCTTATTCTTGTGGTGGGCAATATTGAGAGCTCTATTCTCCTTCTTGATAATACTCAATCTTCTAGTGCTTCATCTTGAGAGTGTGAGAGTAATGGAGAGAGTGAGAGACTTAGACATTGAAGCTTCTCTCTCGCTTCGTGTCCTTCTCTTCTTCCCCTTCTTCTTGGGTGAGAGGCGGAGTGGATGGTCTTCTTTTCTTCTCCTCTCAAAAATCGAGCACTCGTGGATCGGATAAGAAGCTATGGAGTAACAGACGCAGAGACTGAGGAGCACCGCTCAAATCATGGAGCCACATGCAAGCCTTCAAATCATGGCGTTGATGCAAAGATAAGGAAGTGAGCTCACTACGCATTAAGGGCCTTAATTTTGGGATCTAATTCGGCTATGGAGAGATGGGGAGCAAGGGAGGGAAAGAGAAGCCGATTCAGAAGAAAGGTAGAGCCACAGCCTCTCACTCCCTGGATTCGTAGGTGCGCCTTCAAGGATGCTATTTCCTCCTATTTTCTCCTCTTTATAAGTCTCAGCATAGCAGCAAGCATTGGGGAGCTATCGAGCTTCAATATATGATCATGGGTAGGCCTTGGGATTGTCGAGCATGAAGCAGCTATAATAATTAGAGCACAAGAGCTTCCATTAAAGGGACTGGGGTTGGCTTGATAGCTGCTTCAGACACAAAGACCTCGGCCATGCTAGTCAATGCCTCACCTCAGACGTCATCACGTTCCAATCCTGCACCACCCCTACAGTCGCTCGGCTAGCCCTGCACGTTCCAATCCTGCACCAGCCCTACAGTCTAGCACTACGCCCATTCAACCGCCTCTGGCTCGGAGCACCCTCCATCAGGACTTGGACTCATGTGTTGATGCCATCCCCCCATAGCCGCCTTTAGATGGCTCGATCGGGCCTACAGGCATTCTCAGCCCTCAGATCAGGACACCACCTCAGACGGCTGGGATCGGCTCCTCCATGTCACCACTCAAACTACTGGTTTCAATTTCTACCCAACTTGGCCCCATAAGGTAGGCCCCACCATGAGCTCTCGGATCACCCACATCAGCTCTAGCCACAACCCACATGCATCCATAGAGTGTCTATGCCTTCACTATGGCTGGTTACACATCAAGCAGCATAGGCCCACTTTGTAAGCTTTAACCAATCAAAACACTTATTTAAGGGTTGGGTGCTCGTAGTCCTTTACACACCTAGAGAAGACATGCCCGGTTGTTTATCTACTAAACATGTGAATTTTATGCCCACTTTTGGACGAGGAGGCTCCCTTGTCTACTTTGTAAAGTGGCAGACAAGGGTGCACTTTTTGCATTTGCAATCAATCAAGAAATTTATAAGCTTATTATTTTTTACTTTTATGCAAAATATGCCCATTTTTGTGTGTAAAGGTACCGCATCCATGTCCATGCCCAAATTCAAAAAGTGCATATCGACACTTTAGACAAGGGCTGGCCATCCACGTAACTCAATGTGTAACCAACCTATGTCCCACTAGCCTCATCATCCTCAGTCTACCTCCACCACATACAACTGTGACACATCACCATGCATCCTGTTCATCATTCCATGTCCATAAACAATGACGTACCTTGGGGAAGTTACTATATGTATATCATCAACATCACGTGCATTCTAGACCTATTTATAAATATCCTTATCTGTGAATTTTTTTTGAATAAAATATAACCCTTTTCTATTCAATATGTAAATAACCCCTTTATATTACACCCTTCTATGTGTGAAAAATATATAAAAATGTTATTTTAAAAATACCTTATTTTGAACCCACATGATGCATACATATATTCATGAGTAACTTACCCGAGTGACGTACCAATTGTGTCAAACCACTCATTGAGACATTTTAAACCATGGCAAATTAGTTTCTACTAAAACCTAGAGATGGTGCTACATGTAAGCACATACACTAATCCATGAATGAGCATTCATCATATAAATGAATGAGGATAAGATTGATAGTTTTGTAAAACACAAGTTAAAACATGTTTTACATGGAAAAGTTACAATTTGGATATTTCAATGCCTAATGCAATCTAGAGATGCTTGTTATCTCAAATGCAATATTCAATGAAGTGGAGTGGTGGGTATTAGGTAGAAGGTACATGGAATGGCATTGCCAAAAATCACAGTCTAGTGGAATGGTGACCTTAGAGGTGATTGACCATTGAGATTTGGGGGTGATTGTCAAAGCCTGCCATTATTGGTAGCCACCAACCTTGGGTTCACACAATTTGAGGCTAGCGACAACGCGATTATTGGAGTTATAATCCTTCATGAAGCTTTAGTAATATGCGCTTATTAAAGTTTGATCTCACGTAATAATTTTATGGACATGTGGTTGAGGGTTTTTCTTGTGGGCTGGAATCAGGTTGTGACAACCTTAGGCTTTTTGTCTTATGACCTCGGTTACAAGTGATGTACACTCGGAATATTTGCTATTGACCCTTCCTCAACCACTGGCAATTGGCCTTCCATACTCAACTCATGTTACAACTAGGCTCAACCTAGAACACACTCGCACAGACTATAATAACATCTCGACCATCACCTTGGCCAATTCACCTATCACCTTGGACTCAATTTGCCACATCAACCCACCACTCAAGGTGCCATGTGAATCTTTCCCAATGTCAACTGCTACAACATATGACTGCATAACCTGCAAGACCAAGGAGAAACGCTTGGAGATCCATCACAATAGATCTAAACATAGTAGTATTATGCTACAGAACAATAATAGATACATGATTTGAAGACCGATCATTGGAAAGAGTAGTAGAGGAACCATAACGGAAAATCAACTCATTAAAGATGACATCTCTGCTGATCACAGTTTCATGTGTAGATGGATCAAAGCATTTTAAGCTTTCCACTCCTAAGCATAGCTAATAAACACACATTTCTATGCCTTAGGATCCAACTTTTTCCTCTTCTCTTCTAGAATATATACATATACAATGCAACTAAAGACTTAAACATGGCTGATATTTGGCTTATGTCCATACAATTTCTAATAAGGTGTTATGAAAAGAATCCCTTCTTTAGGAGTGTGATTCATTACATACATAGATGTGATATAGCTTCAACCCAATAATAAAGTGACATGTGCTTCTCATTTAGCATCACTCTAGCAGTCTCCATAAGAATCCAAATTTTCCTTTCTGCCACTCCATTATGCTATGGAGTGTAACTGCAAGTAAGCTATTTGCAAATGCCATTCTTTAAACTCATTGGAGACATACTCACCTTCACTATCAAATCTCAAAAAATAGATAGAATAATCAAATTCATTCTCAAGCTATCGCTTAAAATATTTAAAAATAGCAAGTACTTCATCCTTCTGTGTCAAGATATACACCCATGTATATATGCTAAAATCATCAATGAATGTGACATAATATCGAGATTCGCCAAGAGAATCATTATGGCCTGGTCCCCAAACATATGAATGAACTGACCGAAATGGTCTAGAGTTGTTTTGAACATGCTTCATAAACAGAAACCAAGACTTCTTGACAAACTGACATGCATTATAAACATGACCTGAATCCGATTAGGCAAACTTTGGCAAGCCTGTAACTAGCTACTTTTTTTGCATAGTATGGAGCCTTTAAACATTGACATGTCCAATGTGCTTATGCCATATTTCAAGATCTCTAATTGTACCATGTCCATGTGCAAACATAGCTAATTTTAGCTATGGAATGCTAGAATCCAGAGTGAACATACGACCATGTCTTCTGCCTCTAGCTATTAGCTTACAATTTCCAAACTCCTCAATAAAATAGCCATGTTTATTGAACCAAACTTGTAGACTTTGCTTTGCCATTTTCCCAATTAATAGTAGACTCTTAGTAATGGAAGGAACATGTAGGACATCATGCAAATTCTTCTTCTGACCACCATCATCTATAACCAAAGGAACTACACCCTTATACTCAATGTTATGATGCGTATCATCATATGTACAAACATAACCTTGCTTGTCAGGAATCATCTTTGCAAACCATTCTCCATGTGTGGTCATGTGATTGGAGACCCTTGAGTCAATATACCATACATCACCTAGCTTTGAGGATCAAGCTCATTTAGTTCATCTAACTTATCCAGCTATATCTAGCTATTGCCTGGATGTACGATGTGCGTTACCTAGACAATAGTGAATCTTAGTCAATTGTAGACGTAGACAATAGTACTATTGTGTGTTACCTTTAGTGTGTGGAAGACCATGAAGAATAATGAAACAGATGACGAATGAGAGTTGAATGCTCTATTCTGTGCTCCTACTCTTTGTCTCTATTCTCTCTCTTGTTCTTTCACATGGTATCAAAACAAGTTTTGCTTTGCTAAAATTGGGAGCAAGAGGTGAACTACAAAGGTAAGAGGCATATCTGGTGTGTGTCCTTTGATTAGCCTCTGAAAGCCATTGAAGGAAGACAAGTAGCCATCTCTAATGCTTAAGGAGCACTATTGAGTGCTAAATACTTGGGCATTTAATTAGTAGTAGACATGTGGGGATCAACCTGAAGTGTTGCACCTATTTTCTAGGATAGCATGGTCAGCATTAGGACATTCAAAGAGCTGTCATATTATTTGATTGAGACATTGCTTGTCTTCTATTGAACCCTAAGCATGTTTGTGTGACATCGCATGCATCGTTTGATGCTAGAAATGGTAGCAACTAAGTGTTAATAATGCAAGCAGCATGTGAGCATCATTAACCATGTGGACATGTAACGTGAATGTAGAAAATTGTGCCTATTTTTTGAAGCATTGTTTGATCTACTAGGTAGCTCCTTTGGAAGCTGGAACAACATAGAAATTTGAAAGTCCTCCTGAGCATTTGCATCAAAGTATGTTGAGTATGCAAAGAGTGTCCATTGAAGTGGATTGAAGGTCATTTATCTATTGTATATGATAAACTATGTGCTGTCATACAAGTTGTATGTACTTGTTGGTCTCTGGATCTCACTTAAGCCTAGGGTGTTGACCATTAATGCTTGGATGACGCTACATGGTTGATGGATGGTCTATGGATACTCATGAGCACTAAATGCTCAATTTTGGATTCTTTCATATAGCTAGATTAACAGGTTTGTTGGCTGGTCATAGCCTGTGAGATGCTTCTTGGTCACTACTACTTGATGTAGGTACAAGCATTGATGCTTACATGTCTATGTACTAAGTTCTAGAGGTTATGACACATGCTTAATAGGTCTTGAGGTTGTTTTAATAAAAAAATACATTGGTTATGTAGTGATTTTACTGCTGATTGCTTCACACTACTTGTTTGTGGGTATTGGAAGGTTCTTCGTTTATTCATAATGCTTTATATAATCAATGAGGCCTATATGATATAGTACTGCTTACAGATGGTATGGTAGATGTTTGGAGATATCTATGGATGCTATTTAGCTAAAATACATTGGCTATTGCAGAGTTTTTATTATCATTTATTGTAGGACTGAAGTTGTCCTATTGTATAAGACTGATAGAGATATCTTGGTTTTCAAGGAGTCAAGCATTGACAACTTGAATATTACACTAATACATATAGCGATAAACATGACAATGTTGATAAGATAGACAATATCACATAGATAGTGGGTGAAAAGCTGGATAAGAATAATTATGCAATATGGAAATTTTGCATGGAGAATTTCCTGATTGGAAAAGGATATTGGGATTTGATTACAAGTGATGAGGCTGAACCTAAGCTTCCAAAATGAAATCCCACAGTTGAACAACAAAGAGCACATTAGGCATGGCTTGAACAAGCTTGAAAGTCTTGCACTCACTTTCATTATGTATCTCTGATGTAATGGTCATGTACATCATGAATTGCAAGTCACCAAATGATGCATGGGACATCTTGATGCAGTACTATGGTACTACTACCAGTGCAAAAAAAAAGCACCTAAAATAGAAGTTTAACACTATGGATAGGAAAGGCCGATCACTACAAGGCTATGTCATAGAGATAAAGACCATTGTTGATCAGCTAGAGCTAGAGTCGATGATGAATATTTGGTTGTAGTTAAATTAAATGGTATTAGACTAGAGTATAAGTCATTTGATACATCTATATAAGTACATTAAGAAATGCTTGAGCTTAATGAGCTAGTTACTTTGCTTGTTTATGGAGAGGTTAAGCTTAGATTAGCTACAGGCTCAAGTAGCTCAAAAGGTAGAGATGTAGTCTTTTACTTGTAACAAAGAGGTTGAGGTAGTTTGGTAGAGGGTTAGCTTGTGGTCAAGGGACTTGTCAGAATGCATCTCAAAATGTGAATAATCAGTAAGCATAGAATACTAGAGGTGGTGGATACTTTCAAGTAAGGGAGAGATCCAACTCTAGAGGTAGAGGTTCATGGTAATCTTAGAACATGCATGAGAATGTGAATAAAGATAATGATTGCCACTACTATGGGAAGTATGGACATATAGCTAAGGAATGCTAGAAGAAGCAAGCCAATTAGAGAGGCAAACAACAGGGACATTATGCTACATCTAGTCATATTGAGGATGCTACTACTAACAAGTTTTTTGCTATGACCTATGTTTTGAAGAACGTCACTAAGGTTGATTAGTCAAACAATGTATGGTAGATTAATTCAAGAGATTCCAATAACATGACTCCGCATGGTGAATGGTTTACTCATATAGTTCAAGATAATCATGGTTATGTTTGTACATGTGATGATACCCAGCATAATATGGAGCTTAAGGATGTGATTCCCCTGGCTATACATGATGGTCAGAAAAAAAAGTTGCATGATGACTTGCATGTTCCTTCTATCACTAAAGAATCTATTATCAGTTGGGCAAATGACTGAATAGAATTTGCAAGTGCAGTTCAATAAACGTGGCTATTTTATGGAGGAGTTTGGAAATGGTTGTAAGTTGATTGCTAAGGGCAAAAGACATGGTCAAATGTACACTAGCCTTTCCTAGTTGAAATTAGCTAGGTTAGCACATGGACATGGTGCAGTTAAAGATCTTGAGATATGTCATAAGAGGATTGGTCATGTTAATATTCAAAGGTTGCATACTATGCAAAAAAAGTAGATGGTTACATGCTTGCCAAAGTTTACCTAAACTAATTTAGGTCATGTTTGTGATGCATGCCAGTTTGGCGATCTCAGTTTCCATTTATGAGACATATTTGGAATAGCTCTAGGTCATCACAGTTAATCCATTCTAATGTTTGGGGGCCAACCCATAATATTACTCCTGGTGGATCGAGATATTATGTGACATTCATTGATTATTTCAATCGGTATACATGGGTGTATATCTTGAAGCATAAAGATGACGTACTTATACTTTTTAAGGACTTTAAGCAGTAGGTTGAGAAATAATTTGATTGTTTGATCTCTTCTTGAGATTTGACAGTGGCAATGAATACGTATCCAATGAATTCAATAGATTATTGGCTGAGAATGGCATTCACAAGTAGCTTACTTGTAGTTACACTCCACAACAGAATGGAGTAGCAAAAAGGAACAATAGGTTTCTTATGAAAACTATTCATGTGATGCTTAATGAGAAGAATATGACATTGTATTATTGGGATGAAGTTGTTATGATAGCTATGTATGTGCTAAATTGTACTCCTACAATAGGGATTCATGACATGGCACCATATCAAAAGTTGTATGGACATAAGCTTGACATTAGCCATTCGAAAGTCTTTGGCTGCATTGCATTTGTACACATTCTAGATGAGGAAAGAAGGAAGTTGGATCCTAAAGCACATAAATGTGTGTTCATTGGCTATGCATTGGAGCAAAAAAGTGTACAAATGTTTTGATATGTCTATACGAGAAATGGTAGTTAGCGGAGATGTTATCTTTGATGAGTGGGAATCATGGTATGGCTCACCTATTGCTATTCCACATGATGTATTTTTAGATCATGTATCTATTGAGATTTCATTTAGTAGAGTGCTACTATGTCTAGGCCTACAGGTGCTGTATCTCTAAGTTTTTGCCTTGAATGGTTGATTACATAGTCATTCATTGCCATCCACTAACATTACGTCAGTGAGGGGGAGAAATGAGACTAAAGGAAAAGGCTCAGAGAAAGTGACTCGATGGAGAGCCTGGATAGTGAGCTTGGAATTCCTTCTGTGTATACTCTTGGAGTTAGATAGACCATATATGTACTACCTTGTGAAAGAGGGGAATCGAGCAGTCCACCATAGTTTTGAGACACTCACAAAAGGTGAGATACCCTATTGACATGCTTATGTCGTTGGATATGACTCAACGGAGAGCCTGGATAGTGAGCTTGGAATTCCTTCTGTGTATACTCTTGGCGTTAGATAGACCATATATGTACTACCTTGTGAAAGAGGGGAATTGAGCAGTCCACCACAGTTTTGAGACACTCACAAAAGGTGAGATACCCTATTGACATGCTTATGTACAATGGATTTTCAACAAAACATTATGCATATACAACAAAGGTCATGAAATACAAAGAGCTTGCTACATTCAGTGAAGTTGTCATAGACAAGAATTGGTGTAAAGTAATGGATAAGGAGATGAATGCACTGACTAAAAATTAGACTTGGAAATTGGTTGCATTGCCTAATGGTAAGAAGTCAATTGGTTCTAAATGGGTTTACAAAGTTAAGTGAAAGTATAATGGCAACATTGAAAGGTATAAAGCTAGATTAGTGACCAAAGGCTATGCACAACAATATGGTGAACATTGGAGTTGAAATTTTAGATACTACTATGTATAGGCAGATGGTAAGAAGTGTCATCTACCTTACCATCACTAGGCTTGATCTTAGTTACTCAGTTGGACTTATCAATCAATTCATATAGAAGCCTAGAAAACCCCACTTGGATGTAATAAGGAGAATTATGCGCACTATGTGAAGGTTACAATAGACTATGGAGTCCTCTATGAGAGTGGTAATCACCTAAAACTCATGGGATATACTAATGTAGATTGGGCAGGTTGTCCATATAATAGAGAGAGTGGGTATGCATTCAACCTTGGTAATGGAATGATTAATTGGAGTAGCAAGAAGCTACTGACAATTGCACTCTCTAGTACAGAGGTAAAGTATAGAGGTCATGTATTAGCAGCATGCGAGATTGCTTGGTTGCTAAAGTTGGTGACATATTTGTGTATGTAGATAGACATTCCAGTCACATTGTATTGTGACAATATGAGTAGTGTACCTTTGGCTATGAATCCTGTGTATCATGCCAAAACAAAACACATAGAGGTACACTATCACTTCATACAAGAGATTGTACTTGCAAGGTAGATAGATCTCCTACATGTCAAAACCGAAGACCAAGTAGTTGATATCTTTACCAAGTCACTAGGTAAAGATAAGTTCAATCACTTTAGAGAGCTGCTTGGAATATAGTGTATTTCTCAAGCTTGAGGTGGAAGTGTTGAGGATCAAGCTCATTTAGTTCACTCGACAACTTATCCAACTATATCTAGCTATAGCTTAGATGTACAATGTGTATGTGATCAATAAGTTGAGTTAGTAACTCAACCACAGTTAGAATCTTAGTTAGTTGTAGACCTAAACAACTATGCTATTGTGTGTTACGCTTAGTATGTGGAAGACCATGAAGAATAATGAAGAAGAAGATGAATAATAACTGACTGCTCAGTTCTCTACTCCTACTCTTTGCCTTCATTCTCTCTCTTGTTCTTTCACATTATGGTCGTTAGTGGCATCGTTTTGAACATAGGTCATAACAAACAATTTGTCAGCACTATCATCATCAACATGGCTAGATGAAGCATGATGACCCTACTGCTTGCCTTTAGTTTTTTGACTTGTTTGTTTCTTCCAAAAACCCTTAGCAATATGCCCATATTTACCACAGTATTGATACTCATTGTCCTTATTGGACTATTCATTTGTATTCTGAGATTGCCATGAACCTCTACCTCTAGAGTTGGATCTCCCCCTTGCTTAGAAGTATCCACCACCTCTAGTATTCTGCACATGCTAATTATTAACATTCTGATATGCATTTTGGTTAGTCCCTTGACCAAGAGAGGACCTCCTACCATGGCTACCACAGCCTCTTTGTTTTCAATAGAAGATTGCATCTCTACCCTTTGAGCTACTCGAGCTAGTAGCTTTGACCTCTTCATGAACAAGAAATGGCACTAACTCATTGAAGTCAAGCATCTCTTGTAGTAGTGATATAGATGTATCAAACAACTTATACTTAGGTCCAAGACCATTCAAAGTAATTGTAGCCAAGTCTTCATCCTCTACTTCAGCTCTAGTAGAAGCTAACTAATTAGCAATTGTCTTGATCTTCATGACATAGTCCTGTATTGACCATCCTTTTCTATCCATAGTATTAAACTTTTGTTTCAGCTAAATTTTTTGTGTACTAGTAGTAGTGCCATAATAATGCATCAAGATGTCCCATGCACCTTTTAGTGAATTGTAGTTCATGATTTGCATTACAATTGCATCTACAATACACAGTGAGAGCCAATGCAAGACTTGGCAAGTTTGTTTAAGCCAAGTATGATGTGCTCTCTATTGCTAAATAGTGGGATTTCTTTTTGGAAGCTTTGGTTCAACCTCATCACCTATAACAAGATCCCAGTATCCTTTCCCAATCAATAAGTTATCCATGCAAAATTTCTATATTGCATAGTTGTTGTTCTCTAGTGACAATCTGAGTGATGTTATCTAATCCTCATGCATTTGCCATGTTTGCACCCATAAGTATTTACTACAATATCCAAGTTGTTTGAGCTATCAATTCCCGAATCCCTACACACCAAGATGTCTTTTTATTGACAAAATGCTTGCATAGCATACAAATAGCACATGTACATTAACTAGCTATTATATCCAACTCAGTTTAGCTTAGTTCAATCAAATAACATAAATCAGTAATTTGGTCTCAGAGTTCCCTAAATTTCAGTCAAGTATCATAGGCATGGACCTTGTGAGATAAGACCGTTTGAGTCCTACATTGAATAGCTATAATATCTCTATAATAACCAAGGTATTTCATCTCAAAAAGATCTAAGAACATCTGCCATATCCATATAGGCATCATTAATCGCATGTATATCAACTAGCGATGAAGAAACTTTAAAAAATAGTGTGGCACCCTAGGAATCGAGATAGACACCATAAAATAGTCTCAAAATAGTAGCAGTCCATCACCCAAACTGCAACAAAGTAGCTAGCCTTGAATTTCATACTTTGAGTTCTGACCTCAGGTCGTGATCAAGTCTTTAATCAATCATCTCCCTTCAAATAGTAGCCTCTAGTTCTCTAGCAAGGCCCCCTTTAGGATTCCAGTAAGCCACCATGTTTTAGTTGCTAGTATTTCCTTTGGTTGATCAAAACAATCCCTAGTTCAAATCTCTTAGTCTTTCTCCAAAAATTGTGTCTCATAGATGTCAGATTATCACCCATACACACATTGCTCTCATGTCTACGGTTCGTAGTCCACTTGATCTTGCATATCAAAAGTCCACAATGTAAGATTGTCTCACAAAAACTACATAATTAGGGTGTTGTCTTTGTACGACTCCTCCCCTAAAGTATCCAGCTTTGAGATTGCATCATCAAATTCCTAATTTGCCATCATGCAGGCAGTTTAGGATTTCATTGTCGAAATTCAAGGTGAAACCCAAGCAGATGAGATGAGTGGAGCAAGGTCTGCAATGGCAATGTCCTTAATACACCCTTTGTGGACTGTAATATGCTATGCTGGAGCAGAGTAGTTTGATTTGACCAATATCTCCCCTAATGATTTTTTTGTCTAGGTTGGCTATGGAAGAAGGATCTAATACCAAGTTGAAAATGACATATTGTGGAGCCATAAATTGAGAGAGCCAAGAACCCTCATTGTCTCTCATTATTCCCTATCACTCAGTGTAACATTCATTAAGTTAGTCACACAAAACAGATAGGACAGATAGCTCACTAACTAACCATACGAACTAACTATGATTGAGTCAATGACTCACTCATTGTAAATTGTACAACTAAGCTACATCTATACTCAAGAATCGATAGAGCTTGATTCTCAACACTTAAGGGCAATCAAGGTGTTTGGTATCTGCTTGAGGACCTTTGGACATAGTGGCTTTAGTAGTGGAGTTATACTATCGAGTGTGGAAGAAACTCTAATAGCTACTAGAATCCTCTTGCATTTGGATTTGCTAAAAGAAAAACCATGACTTTGTTAAATAAAGAGCCTCACTCAAAACCATATTGCCTTGGGAAACCTTGCTCGGAACCCTACAATTAGTTGCACACCAACGTACAATCCCAAAACCCTAGGCCACATTCACATCTCTAATGTTACACTTAAACCACTTCTCATGCCCTCAATGAGCTATAGTGGACTTTAAAGAGATTGTAGTGCATTTAAGACCACCAAAATGTGACAAAATAATGCAAGGAGACCATTAAAAGAAAAAACAGAACATTGTATCTAGAACTAAGGAGAGAGACCATAATGCATTTAGATAAATAGTTGTTTTACACAACAAACTACTTATTGCAAAATAATATCCTAGTTCAGCATAAGTTACACTTACCACACTGGAATTGTAATCAAACCCATTGGCTAAATGAAGGAAAATCCTATTTACACACACATTCATTCATCACAAAAGAAGTTTGGAAAAAGAAATACTCACACTACTAATCTTGCAAAATAATCCATTTGGCAACAAGGTTGAATAGAAATACAAAATGACAATATAAATAGTGGCCATATAATGAAAATAAGCAAGAGAAACAAGGAACTCAATGTGAAAATAATATTAAAAAAACAACGAACCCATATTGAGGCACATCTAGAACCATAAGGTCCTAACATGTCATAAAAGCAACTAAGAAAAAAACATACTGAGATAAGAGAAATCATCAACGGGGCAAACTAGGAAACAAGTGACAACGAGATCCTAGCTAGTAAACCAAACAAATGAGGGCCAATAACCTACAAAATATAGGAACCCCACACCCAAATAAAGAAAAACAAAGACATTAGAACTTTAAAGGGCCTTGATAGAGCCATCGAGGGTAACTAAGCCATACAAAAATATCTACACACCTTAGCCATACCATTCTCAATTTGAAGAACATACAACACTCTTAGAAGGTGAACATAAAGATGATAAGCAAGAACCCTCACCTTGAATGCTCTATAAGTATGCCAAAGCTTTCACAAGATCAACCTTCAGAGTTGATGGAATGCTTATTATTTCAAGCATTTCATTCATTTTGGCAATGGTTACCTCTCACATATACAATGAATCTTTCACACTCATCAATCTATCCATTCTTCTTTGAAATCATAGGTAAGCAAGAATGAATCAATCAAGAGGGCGTAATAAACTCACCACCTTACCTTGTTCTCAATGCTACAATGTGAAGGCTCAATGGTGGCTCCACAATCTATATGGTGATACTCAATTTACCTCCTCTACTCTATAGCTCCCTATCTGATTTGCAAGTACTTGATCCATGAGAGGAAACACAAATAAGAAGAGAAGCAACCCAACCTCTCCTCCAATCCACCTCTCACCCAAGAAGGGGAAGAAGAGAAGAACATGTGCAAGGAAGAAGATTCACCTCTCAAGTCCCTCACTCTCACAATCAGACTCTCCCTCACTCTCAAGATGAAGCAAAAGTAGATAAAATAGAAGCATGCTCTCAAGTTTGCACACCACAAGAATGAGCTTATCCATTCACTTCTAGATTTTATACATGGGGTTTTGAGTTTGGGATGCCATTCAGTTTGGGGACCCATCTCTCTTATTTGGCTCTTGGCTGGTCTTCCTCAATATATATACACATAATTGGATTACACGACCATCATGTAAGTTAATAAAAGCTAGTGGCCACATCCATGCCAAGCTGTGGGTCTTTCTTTTGGCAAAAAATATTACATATTGCATGGTAATTACGTCGAGCTCTCATAATAGTATTATAATTAATTGTGTATCTGTGGATATGGATAAAAAATTATTACATCCCTTGTGTGTTTTGCTTAATTTTCACTTCTATTTACTTTTATCGTCTTGTTGATTTACTCTGTTGTTTTGTTGCCTTTTCGTTTTACAATTAACATTACACCCTCCTAGTCAAGTACTAGTCCCATGGTACACTTCATCGAAAGTAGAATGCTTCATCTAGCATCAAAGACAAGAATGTCGAGGATAGTAATGGGATCAATGGAGGAGAATAGCGGATATCATTGGATCTCGATTTAGATGTTGAAGTTATTGGGGGCTCTCTCTGGAAATTAGAGTTGTTATGAATATTGGATGTCAAGCAAGAATTGATGGTGGGGATTAGATGTAACTCATGGATCACAATCTTCTAGTGGATGGCTATTTGGCATCAACTAGACTAGTTTGACAAGAAAAACATCTCATGCTCTCTCCCTTGGGGAGTGTTGGTTTGTTTTGTGTGCATATGAGTATGGATGGATTGTGAGATGGGTCAAACTCAAGGCAAAAGCCAAAGTGCTATTCCACACTTGAGGACCCAATCCATATATAGGTTATGGTGGAATTACTATGTGAGTGTACATGCTTACATAGTTATATAGTTAGAAGACAACATGATGGCTTCCATTTGTTGTTGATGAAGTAAGGCACCAATTTGATGGGTAGATGATGGGAAGTGTTGTTGTTGTTGAGGGATAAAGGAGTCAATGGGGTATCATGAGAATAACCTCAAAGTATTGTGTGGCTTAGGGACTCACAATCATGGGTATGATGATGAAGGTTTCTTTTAATGAATAGAGACTACAATGTTGAGTAGGACTATACCATTGAGCGATACCCAATTGACTTGGTTATTGTGACGCTTCCTATATTGTTACCGTAGCCATAAGGGATAGAAAAGATTGGAAGAACTTGTGTGAGTGACCCATGGAGACAAGTCTACTAACCATAGGAAAGCTGAGACTTCCTAGGTGTGTCCTACCCTTGATGCACCCTAAGTTTATGTGGGGGGATAGGAGTGGGTCTAGGGAGTTAGGGACAGAGCTGATCAATTGAGGCCACTGGATATATTAACTTAAGGATTCCTAGGTGAAATGCCATGTTTGTGAATCCATTTTCTTGTTTTTCTTTTCTTTCTTTTGAAATACAATGCAATACAATATAACTTTCTAGCCTTGGTGAGGGGATCACAATGGCATGATCAAGAGACTTAAGGAGGCTCTTTAGGAGGGATAATCTAGTTGATGTTAAATTAGTAATGATAGAGTGGCTCATGGGACTCGAGGCACGATACCTTGGATATTGAGGCTTGATTGATGAGACAAAAATTTCGTCATTGATTGAAGTTTGTCTTCTTATTATATTGTATTTAATTTTTGGAAAGAGTAAATAGCTGAGAGAACGTCTATGGAGGCACACTTAAATGTCAGAATAATCTTAACAGATGCAATCATTAACATCTCCTCTAGTGAGGTATTCTATGTAGGTCTTTAATGCTTTGTGTGTTGCATTTGGCAATTCTTTAAGGAAACAATAAACCTTGGTGGCTTCGAACATTTGATTTGCCATCTTAATCACTTATGCTATTTTGCATTCATTTGCTAAAAATATGAGAGTACATGCAGTTGACGTGCTTCAAACTCCATTAATAGATCTTTATCAAAAGGAGTACCAGTTAGTTGAGTCTAATTGTGTTGACCTTGATTCGGATTACCTCTGCTTAACAATCATCACTTGTAGCATGTGTGACATTTTTTCATATTTAGTCTTATCTATACACAATTATTGAGAGCATATTTGACTTATTGTACACATTTACAATCTATGACTCCATGTGACTCTAAGATGTTAAAAGCCAATTATTGAACTCAAGATTATACTCTATTGTGGTGCAAGCATGGAGGAGCTCTGGAAACTTTACTAGAAAAAATAAATATTATGCAACATTGAGGAGCACCATTCCTTGTCCTAGTCTACTAGCAACATATATGTTGTGTCCCCTAATCTACACAAAATGCATAATATGACTGCCGTGCCTCATATAGGAACATAGCACACCACTCTATGTGGTGCAATAAATACATCATACCATATCATGCAACTAATAGAAAAAACAAAAAATAATGACATATGAACATGAGAATACATCCTACAACACTCATAACAACAAATTGGAGATATAAATTGGAAAATATGTTGAAAATATTTTAGAAACATAGAGAAATACATGGCACCAACTGTCAAATCTCATAGATAATGAGAAATCTCCATCATATATCTAGTCATGATCATGAATAATAACCCAAACGTGAAAGACATTAATGATACCTCTTAAGGTCACACTTGAAAATTGCTTACATAACTACACTTAATGAGGCATTTAACTTCATGAGGCCTCTAAAGACTACCCACATATGAAAATACTAAGGCTAAGGTAATAAACTGTGCTAAGGGTAAAAATCATACTTCAAGCCATAACTAACACATGGCATAGCCAAGTGTATGGCTGGAACATCCATGACTCGAACCCTTGCATGTCACAGTGTTAAATGCCTTATCTTGCATTTTTAAAGCATGTCACCATACTCATCAAGTACCTTTCCAATGCATCTACCTTACTTCCATGCAATTGCATCAATTTATCCATTTCAACCATCATAGTATCCCTCATTGCCTTCTCACAAGAAAGTTGTTGCTGCAATGTTTCAACCACATCTAATTTAATTGCTCCACTTGCATTCATATCAAGCACGAACTTATGCAACCCTATCATAATGGAGCATGCCTCTTCAAGATTACAAGGTACATAACCTATGATTGCTAATTTTCTGTCAACATACATTGCATTTTCTTACTGTAGCAAATCTTGTTTCATATGCATGGTTTTCATCTTAACTTTAGAAAATCTCACCTTTTTCTACATACCCATATTGACAACATCATCATGAGGCATATCATGTTTAGCATCATAATTAAGCCAATCTACAAAATCTAAAGGCATAGTGGAACCAAGAGCATCATCATGTGGTGCATCATGCAAAATAAAGCCCATGTTCAACAAAGTAAGTGACTTACATCCATGTCAAGCAATGCACTAGAAGGACCTAAATCCCTATCATACATATCGATAAGAATACCATCAACCATTTTTAGCCTCTTGAACACATTAGGCTTTTCCCCTTTGTGTGCATCCCATATAAATGAGTATATGATGGGACATACCATCTATAGATGTGCATACTATGGGAGCTTCTCGCTCAACTGCCAAGACCCATAGACCACTTATTGTTTTAAGTGGGATGCTTCTTAGTATGCTCCCTTTATAAATTAAATATAAAAAAAGAAAAGAAAGAAAAAAGGACAACAAGGAAAAAAGTGGAAAGAAAAGAAACACAACAATGAAATCAACCTAGTGTCACAAGCACTGCACCTAGGGAGGACCCTAGCCCCTTCCCCAACTTCACATACTTAGGGCACATCAAGGGCAGGACACACCCATGGAGCTCCCACTCACCTACAGTTAGACCTGTCTCCCTAACTCACACCCATAGCACCTCCCCTTATACATGAATTGGGTCCTCAAGTGTGGGACAACACCACAAACTTGCTTGAGGTTCAATCCAACTCCCAATTCCACTGGCACAAACACCATGCACTGCACGGTGAGGTAGGCACACCCCCAGGTAGTGCACTTCCTTCTCCTTTTCATGTAAATTTGACAACATGTGATCAACCACCGACATCAGAGACCCCCACTGCCCACTCAATTTATCCTAAGCTTCTGCAACCTCTTGTCAATTTTGTTGTGTTTCTTCTCTCCACGGCCAATCTCCCCAAAGCCCCATAATCAACCCTCATGACAAACCTTCAACCACTCGAGTCCTCCAACAAGTGCCATGGGACTGACACTCAACTAAGAGGGGGGTTAATGTTAACCTCAATGCAAAGAAAGTGAAAAGAAAGCAAAGAAAATAAAAAAGACATAGGACAAAGCAGAAAAAGACAGCCCAATGAAAAAAAGGAGAAAAATGACCAAAAGCGCAAGAAGCAAACTCAAAAGTCCAGGCAAGTGCAAAAGGAGAAATGCGTATTTTAAATATAAAAGTGCACTCTAAATCCTTGTAAAAGAGCACCAGGCTCCCTCCTGTGAAATTTGTAAACGTAGATGGGAATGGGTGAAGGAATAATGTAAATAGAAAAGGAATAGGGAAAGAGAACCTAGGTAAAATGGCCGGTCTTGTGAAAAAGGGATGGGCGCCCAAAGAGGAGTAGGGCATGTATAAAAAGGTAAAAAGTGAATGAAGAAATTCATTCAGGTGTGTGGCCAAAATTAGATCTCTTCTTCTTCTTCTTGATCTTTCTTGTCCTTATGCTTGTGCTTGAAAGAGAGTGTGTGAGGGAGTGAGAGAGTGAGTGTGTGAGGGTGAGGGACCATGGTGGAGAAGCTCTCCATCTTCTCCTCTCTTCTTCTTCTCTTCTCTTGTCTCACGCGTGGCAATGGAGCTTGGAGCTTGGAGCTTGAGGATCGAGCTTGCTTGAGCTTGCCCCTTGTATTGTGGAGCTATCGAAGAGCTTGAGGTAAGAGGGAACTTGATCGGGCATGAAGATAAGCTCACTACACTCATAGGTGTAAAAGTGTGCACAATTATGTGAGAGATAGCCATTGCACTTGGCTTGAAACACTGATGAGCAGGGGCTAGGTTGCATGGTGGCTTGAGGACTTTGCTTTAGGAATGCCCTACTCTAGAGATACCCTTTCAAGTTAGCTCTTACATTGAGTGGAGTAGATGACAAAAACGAGTGGTTACACCTAGTGAATCTACTGTCACTCATATATTTGAAGAGGTTCATATAAAATGCTGGCAACAAAGTGGCTCCCATCATGAGATGCACCATCGCACAACTATCTATCCCAACATTGATATAAAAAAAGAGGGGCGACAACCGCTCTTCCTCTATAGTAGTAGGTTTTTGTTTTAGTAATATTCACAATAGGCAGAGGTAGTTACATGGGGTGATGAAGGTGAGGTCGGGGCATGAGGAGAATTCTTTGTGAAAACTTGTTAAAGATGGGTGTAGGTCCCTTTCAGTGAAGATCAAGCTTTCTTTAGGGGTTGAGGCATTTACATTGTAGATAAGAGGGAAGTCATATCTACCATGCACCTCTTGATTGAAGTCAACTCCAATCCTTCTTGGGTAGGGCATGTAGGTAGGATCATCCTGTTGATGCGCTAGGGTGTTGTAGAAAGCAATCTAGGCCTCTAAGCTAGAGTCCCAGATATTCCTGCACCACCTAGGCTCTGTGCCTCAAATCCCTCCACCCTCTAAGATACCTCCACTGTCTTATCTTTCTAGTAATCTGCAAGTTCTTGCTGCCATCTCGTGGGGTGCCTCATTTGTTCCTCTAGCCACCTCCTTCCTAACCTTGCTGAAAGCTTAATGATGTCCTCCACCACCCTGGGAGATAATACTTTATCCAATGTACGAGGGAAGGTCAAGGAGAACTCGAAGGTGTGGCCACAATTTTCCCATTACTCCCACACTACAAGTCCCTGGACCTAGTTGACAAGGTCACACTTATTGCTTTGAGAGATGGCCACCTTGGAACTTGTAATGTCTTGGCTTGGAGCTTTTTGGAGGTGGGTTCCATTTGCTCTTTGCATTTATGCCTCTTTCACCATTTGTTCAGGTGGCCGAGCTTCCTCCCCTTGCTCTTTTGGTTGTACTTGTGGCTACAAAGGGGGGCTTGGTTTCTTCACTTGTTCTTTCTCTCATTGGTTTGGTTCAAAATCACACCCTTCTTCTTGTACCCACTCTGTTGGCTCTTTTTGAGGTGGGTGTACTTGCTATTTTGGCTCCCCAAGCCCTAGCAAGGTGAGTTTTTGTGAGGTTAAGCTAGCTGAGATTAGGTGGGCATGTTGCTCCTCTACTCCCAAGCTAGTGCTAGGCTTGGGTGCCTTGGCATGGAGTCCATGTTGTAGTGCCCTCCTTGCTAGTTCTAGTTTTCTTTTTAGTTATTCCAATGTTTCTTCTCCTCATGACTGCATGACATTCAACATTGTGCTAAAAAATATGCCTTGTTGCTCTAGCATTATTGTCTCGATAGCCTCAACTTTGATTTTTGCCAGGAGGCATTCATTCTTGGAATGGGCCAGCTTCTAAGCTAAGTCTTTGACTCTATCTTCGTTCGTGGCTGCCCATTCCTTCGCTTTCTCCTTCATCTGCTCTAGCCCTTGATTTTGGTATCAAGCTAGGGTGGCAATCACTTGCTCTTGTTCTCACCACAAGGTGTGCATTTGCTGCTGCTCCTAGTTTTTTTGTTGTACTTGTTCCCTTAGTATGGCTTGCTCATGGAGAGTTGATTGAAGTTGGTTGTGTAGCTCCGTCAGCTTCTTTATGGCCTCCTCATCTCTTTCGGTCCTTATCGCTAGCTCTGTCCTCGCCTCTTTTTGATGCTAAGAGGCATATTTCATGGTGGATTCCGTGCCATGGTGGATTCCGTGAGGTTTTATGGTGGATTCCGTAAACTTTTATTATCGGGGCTCATACACAAAGTGGATTCTTTGTGCGAGAAGTTGATGGGGATGCCTATCCTTTTCGGGCATTTCGTTAATTTAGTGTGTACGTGGGTGATTCCGCAAAATACAGATGCCAGGAGGCATATTTCTCGGTGGATTCCGTGCCACGGTGGATTCCGTGAGGTTTTACGGTGGATTTTGTAAACTTTTATTATCGGGGTTCATACAAAAAGTGGATTCTTTGTGTGAGAAGTTGATGGGGACGCCTATCCTTTTCGGGCGTTTCGTTAATTTAGTGTGTACGTGGGTGATTCCATAGAGGGTGATTTTGCAAAATACATATTAAATTAATAAACGTTTATGAGTTTAGAGTGCGCACTCGTGATAAATTAAGGTTAGGATTGATTTCTAACCAATTGATTTATTTATGTAGCTGAAGATTGCTAGGTATTCACTTTTGTCAGTTTAATTATATTATTTTACTAACGATTGTGAATGCTTCAGTTGATGTGTAGAGGTAGCAGCAGTGGCGGTGGAAAGCATTGGAGGATAGCGTGTATTTGAGTTATCATCTATATTTTGATGGGCGCATACCTTAGGTATAGCGCCTATATTTTGTCGCGCCTATTTATCAAGGCGTTGGATATTTATTTATTATTTTTGTATGCGCATGGACGCACGATTATGATATTTGTATTTGGACATTGTATTGGGTATGCCTGACTCCTTGACCGCCCGCCCATTAGCTTTATTTCTACTTGGCACTAAAGCAAACTCAAAAGCCAAAAGCATGCTATTTTGTAATTTGGGCTATTATTTGAGCTTGAAGATGATTAATACATAAAATACATGCTTTGTGGAGCGCTCACACAAGGCATGGGGGGAGATTGCACCCAATTGGTCTCTTGTTCATGTCGTGCATGCTTTCTACATTGAGTTTTGTGCAAAAAGTAGAGTTCTTTTATTCTTGGGGACCTTCTGACGCTCACTACACGCGCTTATGGCATCCAATCTGTGCACCATTTTTCTTTGCCTCTTTAACTCTTTCATTTCCAGCTTTAGATGCGTGTTTTCCTTGAAGTTGAAGGCACACATGTTTTCTGGGGAAATGCGGTTCTCTTTTTCTTCATCATACAAATCCTTTAGACTCTATTCTCCTTCCGTTGCCTTTAAGGCCTCTTTTAGTGCAACTATCTCCCTATTTATGATGGTCATCACACTCGCTTGTTCTACCTTATAGGCTATGAAGGCGATCTTCTCTTCTTTGAGCTCTGCAAAAGTTCAACCTTTCTCTCCTATGTCACCTTATTGAGTTGGCTTTGAAGCTCCTTTACTAGTTTGTCCTAATCTTTAATGTTGCACATGGCTAAAGGCACTTGCAAAGGGGGCTCCTTTGCTAGGTGTAGGTGCAATTTCTTGTACTTTGCTAACTAAGTATTGCACCCAGGCCATGATGTTGCTTTCATTGACTGTTTCTGCAGTTCCTTGTGTTGGAGTGATAGTAGGTGTGGCCATGACTGGTGGGATTGGGTGTAGAGGGGCTTTACCTTTGCCTTCCACAACTGGTCTTGGTCCTACCTCTTCAATTGTTGTGCTTGTGCTTGACACGTTTTCTTGTGCTAGGCTCATCATTGCCAGTTCCTAAAATTAGGAGGGATGCTCCACTGATCTTTGAATGGCCAGGGAAATCTCCTCCTCCTCTTATTGCCTTAGTTGTTATTCTTCCTCTTCTTGTTTCTTCCTGCACTCTTCTTTTAGTCTTTTTGATTCCTCCTGTTAACCGTCAGACGAACAAGGTGGAATCGTCAGACGAACAAGGTGGAAAATCTGGAAAATCTAAAGCAGAAGACAAAGGCCAAGGAAAAAGTAAACAGAAGATGAAGGTGCAACATGAAAAATATGGAAACACAAGAAGTGCAGAAAAGTCCTAAATAAAGGAAAAATGCGCACAAGAAAAAGCGTAAGTCAATACTTTTGTAAAAGAGCGCAAGCGCATCATGATTTAATTTAAAGAGCGCCGGGCTCTCACCCGTGCAAATTGTAAAGGTAGATGGGCGGTAGGAAGGAAGCTAGGAAGATAGGGGAGGACAATGGGAAAAAGAGCCTAGACCACGGCCGACCATGTAAAAAAGGGGATAAGGGGATGACCACCCAAAAGAGATTTAGGGTTTTGTATATAAAGTTGAAAAGTGAATGAGAAGCTCATTCTTGTGTGTGGCCAAAAGTGGTTCTCCTCTTCTTCTTCTTCTTCTTGCTTGCTTGCTTGAGCTTGTGCTTGAGAGAGGAAGTGTGAGAGTGTGAGAGAGTGAGTGTGTGAGGGTGACGGACCGAGGAGGAGAAGCTCTCCATCTTCCCCTCTCTTCTTCTCTTCTCTTCTCTTCTCTTGTCTTGCTCGCAGCTATGGAGCTTGGAGCGTGGAGCTTGAGGATGGAGCTTGCACTTGGATCATGGAGCTACCGGTGTGTGTGAGAGAGGAGGCAACTCATTTCGGCATCAAGGTAAGCTCACTACACTCGTAGGATCGACAACATGTTGGCTAGGTGGGAGATAGCCATTAGAGTTCGCTTGAGACACTTGAAACAATAAGCAGTCCGTGGGTCTTGGCAGTTGAGCGTGAACTCCCTCTACATTTTGGTTCCGTTGTCGGGACCAATGGATTCAAGCTTGAGCACTTGTGTGCCTCATATCGAGCATCGAAGTAAGGGATTCATCCCCGAACCGGAGCTTGAGATAGGTAGAAAGTTGGGTTTTTTGATCTTCGAAGCAAGTAAGTATTTTGGGTTATTTTGTTTGTTTGATGATTAGAAAACATGGAGAAATTCAGTTTTTTGCATTTGATTCTTGTTGCATTTAGCATAGGTTAGGATTAGGAAATCGAATCGGAAAAGGATAGGGTTTATCGTTGCAAAATAGGGCAAAATAGGGCACAAATCATGCAAAAAATGGCAAAAAGATTGCTTAGGATACTTAATGTCGGCAAGTGAGTGATTGGGAGCATCCAAACCTAACCTGGGAAGGGGTTTAAGATCCAGGAGGCCAAGGGAGAGCTCATTTTCAACCATTTCATAGAGAGAGAGAAAGAGAGAGAGAGAGAGAGAGAGAGAGAGAGAGAGAGAGAGAGAGAGAGAGAGAGAGAGAGAGCCTGTGGAGAATCGATTTGATCTTGTCGCCAGAGAGCCTACCGATCGCTTCAGGTATATTAATCACTTCTCGTTGCACCCTAGTTGTGATCTGGAAAGTTGTGTGTGAAATGATTAGCTAAATCTTCAGTTTCGATCAAAATTGCCTCGGCGTTGCCTCGTCACGTGCAACTCAGCTTGTCCGAGCGACTGGTTTCTGGGCCGAGTCCCAGAATCCGCCCTCGACCCTTTGTCTTTCGGTCGACTCGGCCCAAAACCCTACTCGGCCTGTCCGAGTGACATCATTTGGCCCCACTTACAAACTCGGCCCTCGGCCAACCATCTTGCTCGGCCCTCGACCCGTTCGAGCGACCCAATTCGTCCCTTGGCCTGCACAAAACTCGGCCCTCGGACAAACCTGATTCGGCCCTCGGTCCGTCTGAGTAGACTCCCTCGGCCTGTTCGAGTGGACCTTTTTGGCCCATCCGAGTCAGCACCTCGGCCCGTCTGAGTCCACCATGTTCGAGTCATCCGTTTGGCCCTTGGCCCATGCACCTCGGCCCATCCAAGTCACCCACTCGGCCCCTGCAATTCGGACAAGTTGGGCTGAGTGTGGACTTTTTCAAAATTTCCAGAAATTTGACCGAGCTCAGCCACACAACCTATCGCAAGTCCTCCTGATGCTTAGAACTCGATTCTAGTGCAAGGAATAGGTAAAATCATAAGGCGCAGCCGCTTAGCAGCTTGCGTAGGCTATCGCGAGACCTAGAGTCCTAGAGACAAGCCGCTGAGCCATAAACCCCCCAGACCCCCGCAAAGGGGGACTCTTCCCCCTCCGCACTTCTCCCGAGTAGGTTGGAGAGAAAATGCACACAGTGATAGGTCCTCCAAATTAGACCCTGGTGAGTAATGGCTCTACACGAGCATGGATTCTCACTTGCAAAAGAGCAACCAAAAGCCCATACCTAAACAGAGACAAACAGAAACCCTAGAACCTCAATGGGCCAATTTAGCCAACAAGGGCAAAAAGGCCACACTACAAAAACACGTACGTGTTGCATTTGGACTGCATCTAGTCAAAGCGAAAAGCAAGAACATCAAGCTACAACAGTGAGGATGACTAGATATGACTGTCCTAATGATAGATGCACCTTGAATAGCACTGCACAGGCGATCCAAGACATCAGTGGAGAGTCCACATCTGGTCATGCAGTTGGGGACCCAAGGGCATTTGTCAGAAGGCTTAAATTTATGAGCCAAGACCCAGAAGATGAAGACATAGTAATGCTTGCTTATCTTAGGGTCAAACTCACCGTGAAAAGAGAGCGCACTATCGATGCTCTGATTGATAAAGGAGCAGATTTTAATATCTTGACCTATGAAGCATGGACCCTACTAGGCCAACCAGAGCTCACACCGACTAATGCAACTCTTAGCCCTTACGGGGGATACCCACAAGCACTCATAGGGAATTGCAAAATCCTTGCAACAATTGAAACTGGAAGCTTGCCTATCCTATTTCATGTTCCTCCAAATAGTGCTAATTATGGGAAGGAAACCCTCCTAGGAAGACCCTTCAAAAGGGCGACTAAGTGTGAGGCCGACTATGTAGCATAGAGGATACACCTGACACTACCGGGTGTAAGGATAGTCACAACCTTTAGCAAGGGTGACCTCATCGAACCTCAGGGGAAAGGCAAGGAAGGTGCTGACATAACAGTCAAGCCTACTAATGAGACCAAGGACTTGTTGGAAAAGTTGAGACAAGCACAGGTCGAACAATGAGAACCAGTGAATGAGGCCATGCTTGAAACAAGAAGGTGAGGAGACAATGCCAAGGACGGGCTTTGGACTTACAAATATCGTAGAAGACCCCAAAAGAAGCCCAAGCCTTATAGACGAAGGCATCGATGGAGGGTTAGCACAACGCCACGATGGATATCCAAAGCGTTGCTACGTGCTCAAGGGTATTACGCAGGTAACCGATGGATTTGGGTGCCAAAACCCCCTGCTAAACCTCCTTTGTCGACTGAAGACCAGATCATATCAAGAGCAAAGAAGCGTAGAAGGAGATCTAAATGAAAAACCAAGTCTCGAGTCAAAAACATTGGAGTGACCGAGCCCCTCACGGTCGAAATCAAGAAACCAAACGAGACTAATCAGAGGGTAGATCCTCAGCCTAGCATGGTTGACAAGCAGATATCAGATGTAATCATTGAGGATACACAAAAGCCACTAGTGCCCAAGGAGCATTTGATTCCCCAAGGGGATAACAGGCATCGTAGGCACAACATTGCTCATGGCAAGGTTAAATGCTCAACAAAGAAAATGGTAAAAATCATCTAACAGCCACACGAGCAAATCTTCCAGCCAGTGTCGTAGCCACTTAGGAGTCCCAAGTCTCCTACACCCTCTTTCCCTAAACGGACACAGGAAGCCCAACAACAGTCATCAAGTGCAACAGCTCAATCCCAATCTCTATCTCCATCTAAGCTTCCAAATGTCCAAGAGGTGGAACATGACACCATTCGTAGCTCTCGGCCCAAGGATATGCCTGTGCAACCTAATGTGACTAGATTAACTTATGCTCGATCTACACAAGTGAATGCTCAAAGGGCAATAAAAGACACAACCACTTCTGATCGTCCTAGGGACTTGACATCGCAATCCATCAAGAGTAGCCAGCCCACTGGACTAGCCGCTACTACTTCCAATTAGGGATCACAGTAGTCACAACCCTTGGCCGTGACAACGACCCATGTGGAATGTGTCCTTAGTAGTTCACCTGTGGAGGAGGTGCCACAACCAGCATCCTTGACAACTCCAGCACTTCCAAAGCATCTAAAGCCTAGGCTTGAGGAGAAACCTCTCAAAGATGTGGCCAAGGAGATGGCGCATCTGACCAATCAACCTAGCAAGGCTGTTCAGCAGCAGGTCACAGCTACGTCCCATAAGGACACACTAGAAAAGGGGAAAACTGAGGCCCAACCAAGCACATCAACGGGTGACCTAGTTTAGGGTCTTGAGTCGTTAAGTTATGCACCTTCACTAACTAAGAAAAAGAGGAGAAAATAGCAAAAACAACAGCAGTTATAGGTGGTTGTGGACCCCAAGAAGATTGAGACCAAGAGCGCTGGAGAGCTGAGGAATAAAGCATCGAGTCCATCCACCAAGGAACCCATTGATGTCTCTCCTAATAGCACTGAAACCTTAGACACATTTGTGTGTCCTGAAAAATCAAAGCAACCATTACCATCAACGGTTGCTTGCAATACTCAATCCACCGACAACAGAACTCACATTGACCAATCAAGAGTGGATACAACACTGTCAAGGGTGACAAATCTATACCAGTCACATCCGAGGAGAACCATGACACAATAGTAGCAAAACCTCAAGAAAAAGGCACAAACCCCGAGAGCATAAGCAATCCTAGCATTGACCAATTTTGCTCATCTAGGCATGAGCCCCCAGCTATACTAAAGCCTACGGAAACTCCTAGAACCTTGCATGAGATAGCAATCAAGCAAGCCCTCGTTGAACATAGAAGTGTCGCTACATGCTTAATTGAGTTGGATGCTAAACTCAAAGTATTCGCACGTGTCTACGTCCTTGCGGACATGGGTGCATTCCCTAAGGAGCAGCTTGAAGAATACTTGCCATTTCCCCTATCCTGGGAAGAGCAAGAACATCTTGATGAGCACTATGATAGGCTTTTGCATGAACGCATGCGACTCACCTCTGACGAGGAAGCCGACGAACTACACTTAACTGTAACATTCAATGATGTGCTCTACCAACCAAATCTCTTAGAGATAGAGAAACTAAAGCGACAATCAGAGGGTCGAAGTCAATTCGAAAAATGTTGGGTTGAAAACCATGTTGCAATGGCCGAACTAGGAGCCCAAATTATGACAGTCTCAGAGGAGCGATTGGCCAAATGGCGGTCTCAAAGAGACCCAACCTATGTGGCACCAACTTCCTTTCGAGTGCTGACTGCCATTCGAGGTATGGACTTAGCTGGAACTAGCCAATAGAACTCTTTGGTTGATAAGGTTCTCACTGAGGAAGAATTACATGTTGCCAGTAGACTTGGACAAGGTATCATGCTACTCGATGTTGCAAAATATCTATCGTTATTGAGTATGCTGCCACGAGTACTGGATGCATGTGCCACACTCCAGTACAATCCGGAGTTCTACAATTGGTTTTTATCCTCGTGAAGTGACATGGATTCGTAAATATGTATATAAATAAACAATGAATTTTGTGACCATCTATAGATAACATCAACACACACATGCAATGATAGTCAAGTGCAGGGAGAAGAGTTGGGTCTCTTGCATGGAAATTAAAATGACAAGAAAGATTAGTGTCCGATGATAAGGAATATGATCCACAAAATGAGAATCCTCATTCTAATCAATCCATACATTTTAACACATTCAAAATTCAATTTCTATTTTGAGTTTTCATCCATTTTTTGACTTTTACCTCCTTTTCCTTAGAGAAGATGAAAATCCTTCCTAGGATTATGGAAATCAAGATGTATGGGGATCCAATGTGTTCGTGGTGTGCCTCACTTTCTCAAGAGCCAGTCATAAAACTTGAGGTTATACTCTAGAGTCACATAATGGTCCATATCTTGTGTGTGAATGCCTACTTGTGTGATATAAGTTAACACATTGGTCAAGAGGTCACCGGAGTTGAGTCGACTTGCAATGTAGAGTTCCTCCTTAGTTAGAATCTTATCCAAGTATAGGTGAAGCATGATATTGTCTTCTAATGGTTGATTCCTAGTTATGGCCAACACTCTAAATGGGTTGGAGCCACATAGGTCTGGTTTTACTAGGAAGTCTTGATGGCATGTCATTGCTCTACATTGGTCATGATTTGGTAACCCTCTTGGGCCCATGAAATGCGCAAATTATACCAATTCCGTAAGAAATTGGACCGAGACAACTAGTTGTTTGAGTTTAGAAAGTTCTTGTGGTGACATGAAAATATTACTTTTCTTGTAGGAGGTAATTGAGTGTTGGGTTATGGCCTTTTCTCGTGAAATTTCATTGCCAATCATTTCATCAGCAACAATAATTGAAACCTTAGTAAAAATGAATTCGTATGCTTCCCAAGAACACGGCAAGGAACAACCTCGTTTTTTATGGGTTCCTCAACTAGGCCTAGATCCAAACATTCATAACTTCTAGCACAATGTGAAAGCTGAATCCAATCTTCGGATGCATGTTGGCAAGTCATCCCTTGTGTTCATGGCCATGTTGTAAGCCACTTGAAGAATGGATCATCATGGCTGTGGTGGGCTAAGGCCTGCAGGTGGTTTGAGTTTGGTTGAATAGGACAAGTTAATACACATGATGGTACTTTCACTTGAGGATTCTCAGTGGGCGTGGCAAGCTTGGTTTGAGAGTTTTGGAGCTTGATTGATGCTTTGTCATTGGGTTTTGTGATGGTGGTTATCTTAGAGTCATTAGGTAGGGGCTCAATCACATAGCCTCTTGGTTGGCTTTGGGTCGATAGAGCATTTTTGCATTGAAGGATTGAGCACTCTTTCTTTTGGGATTTCTCCTCCCTTGTTTCGGTTGACATTTTAGAAGCTTGATTTTTGGGGCATGAGCTTGAGGGTCATGCATAGCACTTGAGAGTTTAGGCAACCATAGGTAAAGTGTTACCTCCATAGTATCATTAGGCTCATAGCAAGGCTTTTGAAACCTATCACTGCTCAATCACGTGTGAACTATAGGAGCTCCAACTCCACCATTTAGGCCAAGAGTTTGAGGCATAGAAACTATGTATCCTCCATGATTGACATTTGTGAGACTATGGTCTATGCTTAGGGATCCACTTCAATGTTTGGACCATAGCCTTGGGTGTGGTTCCTAGATATAGTTGTGAAGGTACTATGGGAGTACATTGTGGCATACTACCCGCTCCTTAGGTTTGACACTAGGTTTAGATATATTGATGGCACTACCCAGGCTTTGGGACAACCGTGGTACCCTTGCTGAAATCCATTACAATTCTAACATGATCGATAGCAAGGTGGATGTGCTATGAGTCATAGTCAATATTACAATGAACTTGTTTTCTAAACATGCATCCAAGCAGTGACTCCTTATCAACACTTTGCTTGTTAGGTAGCACATAAAAGACAATGGGTAGGCTCTTAGTCTTGATAGAAACCATTAGTTTTCATTTATCCGAAGAGTGGATAGGATTGCACCCCAAACGATCTAAGTTTCACATTGGTTGGTTGGAATTGGGGTTGTCCCATGGCACCCAATGTTTGTGCATTAAGATATTTGCATTGACTCCCTTATCAATTAGCACATCAAGGATATATGCCTTTTGGGAGGCTACGGTGATTCGCAGGTAGCATGGTGCTACTGGTTCCTCATTGGCCTCCTCGAATTCTGTGATGGTTGCAACCCTCACATTCATCGATGGTTCTATCATAGAAGGCTCATGAAGTGGATGTGACAGAGGGTAATACTTTCTAATGCAACTTCCATTAAAGAAACCTATGTCCTCTCCTTCTAGGGTTTCAAGTTTCACATTCCTCGTTCTACTGATATTGTGAAACTTGAAAGGTCCCAATCCCCTAAACTTCACTTTTTTGCTTGTGTCCCTGGATAGAGAATAGCAAGACTAAGTCTCATGGCCCAAAGTATTGTTATTCAATGTATTTGTCAAACCAACTCTTACATTGTGCTTTTTCATAGGTTAGGGCATGGGTTGCAATGAGATGAGTCTCATATATGCATTCTAGCTCTATTAGCTGATTTGTCCATGCTTCTTGGCCCTCCCATCTCTCTTGGGCTGCTATTCTCAAGAAAATAATTACACTAGAAAAATAACTTCAAGCTTGTAGGTCAATTTGAATGGAGTCTGACCTATGGCTATTTTGTAGGCTATCCTATATGCCCATAAAGCTTCCATGAGCTTGTTATCCTAGTTGCTGTGCAAGGCAGCAACCACTTTTGTTAGAATACCCACCAAGATCTTGTTTGTGGATTTGACTTGACCATTGGCTTGAGGATAATATGGAGAGAACTTTTTGTGGATTATTAAGAAGGTGGATAACAAGTGAGTAATCACTTTATTGATGAAGGGTGTGCTGTTATCACTAACCAACTAAACCATGCGATCACTTGCTCCAAAAGGAACTTGCCCATGGTTTTCAACGTCATTCTTGAGCTTCCACCCACTTGGTGAGGTAGTTTGTGTCAACAATGATGTACTTAACTTAGGAGTATTGTGCTACAAGGATGATTGGACCAATGAAGTCAATTTCTCACTTCTTGAATGGTTGGCACACAATCACCAGAGTTAACTCCATTTTGTCCTCATGAGTAGGGACTTTGGACCATTGGCACTCATCACAATTCTTCACAAACTTAGCTACATCGCGTAATAGCATTGGCCACCACAATTGGGACTGGACACCTTGCATGTTGTAATGTCTCCATTGAAGTGCTCTCTAGCTATCTCGCCTTGTGTTTCCTTGAGCACATCATACATTTTGTGTTCGCAGACACATCTTTTTAAGAGTTTATCCTATCCTACTCAATACAATTGACTTGCAATCAATTGATAGGGTTCGATCTTCAAGATTAGTCTTTTTTTAAAACCTAGATTTCTCTATGGGTCATTTGGGCAATCTGTTCTTGACGATGTGGACTATGTGATCCGCCTAATATAGTGTGAGGTTTGCTTTAAAAAAATCTCAATCACTGGACATTCTAAAAAGATGTGCATTTGGTGGGTCATCATTGATTCCATGTCCTTTTGCAGCTTCTCTTGTGGTTATGTGAGACATATGATCTACCAAATAATGCCATTTGCCATTGTGTACAACTAGAGAGAAGTCAAATTCCAAAAGTAGAAGTAATCATCATGCAATGTGTCCCATTGCATAGGGTTTATTCATAGGATAAAGCAATGCTTGATGTTCCATAAAGAAGGTAAAGGGTGTTGCTAGAAGATAGTATCTGAACTTCTTTATGGCGAACACCATGGCTAATCCCTCCCTCTCCACTGTGGAGTTGTTCATTTCTGTCTCAGTGAGCTATTTGCTAGCAAGCTCATTGGATAGTCTAGGTTACGCTCACAAGGTTGCTACAACCTGTCCCCACGAAAAATTTTGATGCATCAATATGCACGTGAAATCTGGGGCTCTTAAGATAGGAGTTAAAGTTAGAGCATGTTTAAGCCTTTCATAGACCTTTTGACATTCTTTGGTCCACTCAAATACTATCAATAGCTTATACAAGGGTCTAGCAATCAATGCATAGTTTAGTACAAACTGCCGGTAGTATCCTATGTGGCCTAAGAAACATTGAGCTCCCTTGAAGTTGGTCAGAATAGGGGGAAGTTCTATAATCACCTTGACTTTAGAGAAGTCAATGGCTATCCCATTCCTCAACACACGTGCCCTACGATGTAACCATGCTTCACCCAAAACTGGCACTTTAAGGGGTTCAGTGAGAGACCGTATTGCCGACACCGTTTGAAGACTATTCATAGATTTTCTGAAGTGTTCTTTCTAGTTGGTGTGGATGCATAGGTCATCGACAAAGACTTCTAACCATTTTTTGAGCATGTCCTTGAACATGGCATACTTGAGGCACTGAAAGGTAGTGGGAGGATTAGTCAATCCTCCAAATAGCATGACTATTAGACAAATACCCCCCATTCGGTGGCGAATACCATCTTGTGCCTATCGCCCAGATGGGACTTGCACCTGTTTATAGCCTAAGAAGCCATCCAGAAAGTTGTAGAATTCCTTTCTTGCCACTCTCTCTAGCATGTGCTCTATGTATGATAGCGGGCAATTATCTCTCTTGATGACTACATTGACCTTCTTATAGTTTACACACTGTGGGAGCTTTCGCTCAATCGCCAAGACCCACGGACCGCTTATTGTTTCAAGTGTTCCAAGGGAGCTCTAATGGCTATCTCTCACCTAGCCGACGCGCCGTCGATCCTACAAATGCAGTGAACTTACCTTGATGCTCGATCAAGTACCCTCCTCTCTCTTGCACTCCGATAGCTCCACGATTCTAGATGCTAGCTCAAGCATCCTCAAGCCTCCTCCATCTCCAAGCTCCATCCTCCATAGCCGCGCGCGCAAGAGAAGAGAAGAGAAGAGAAGTAGAGGAGAGGAGATGGTGAAGTGCTTCACCCTCTTGATCCCTCACTCTCACACACACTCACTCCCTCACACTCTCACACTCCCTCTCTCAAGAGCACAGACAAGCAAGAAGGAGAGAAGAAGGGCACACACTCGAATCTTCCCATTATTTTTCATTACTATGACTATGGGTGAGACCTAGTCTGTGTGCTCTATCTCATCAAATGAATCCTAGTCTGTGTGCTCTATCTCGTCAAATGAATCCTACCTTCAATAGCTTATCAATCTTCTCCTTAACAGCGTGTGCGTGATTAGGATTCATTGCATATGGTTGTTGCATAACTAGTACTATTTCATGGGTCATGGGAATGTTGTGAGTCATGATACTTGGATCTATTCCCTTCAGTTCATCAAAGGACCATGTAAACACATTAGTGAACTCCCTTAGGAAATCTATAAGATCATGCCCTTCCTCGTCGGTTAGGTCTTCTGCTATGTACATGGGTCAAGTCTTGTCCTCCCCTCTTGTCAAGTTTACCTCCTTAACCTTGGTTGGTCCTTCGATGGGTTCACTTGCTTGCCCTTCCCGTTTGGCTCCTACTAACACTACTATTCGATTACCCTTTCTGTACTTCGTGAAGTGCTTGGGTAGATCATGGGGTTTCTTCTACTGTTTAGATTTTCTAAAGACTTTGACTATTTTCTTTTCTCCTCCTTTAACCTCGTGCGCCTTAGGTGGACTGGAAGGTCCCCCTTGGTGTGTCGAGTCCTAGGTAGTCAAGGTATCTCAGGGTCACTATTAGAGCTTGCCTCTAACTCAAAATTGTACTTATCATCCTCACTAAAAGAGACTATCTTCCCTGGTGCTCACAACTCTAAAGTTGATTCTACTCCAAATAATGGTGTGGTGCAAGGATGAACTAATCCCACTTGCTCATAATCTACCACCTCGAGGCATTTTAGCCAAGCTCGATTGCAATCTACCTTGGCAACTCCCTTGCTCACTCGAAATGAGTTGACCTCTCAGGGTTTAGTATTTGCTCTGATTTGCTCAATTCCTCTTCACTTCATATCATATTCTATGGTCTCTACTTTCTCTTTGCTCTCCTCTTATGGAACAATAATGTTTGTACTCACCATGAGATCCTCATATTGTGGTTGTATGTCGTTTGCAGGGTCCCCACTTTCAAGATCTGCCACTCCAATTATATGACAATTTTAAGTCATGGACCTAAGTTCATTTCCATGCTCTTTGCTTTCCATAAGATCCTTGAGAGACTAGCTCGATTATGTGCAAGCTGAATTGATAGGTACTCAAGGATTTTGCGAAGTTCTAATTTGTTTGCTATGACACAATAGGTGACTGGCATTGGTTGACCCATGGAACTCTTGACCATCATGCATAAGGGTAATGTGGGTGGGTTAGAAGTGATGGCAATGTTAGGGTTGCTAGCTGAGTCTACAGTTGTCTGGTTTCACCCTTATCCTCTGAGAATAGGAGATCAATGGTTGTCAATATATGCATCCAGTCTCCTCATCCTCAAGGCAAGGAATGTACCTTGTTAGAGGTCCATAATTGCTTCTAGGCCTTGAGTCACCCTTTACTAGGGTAGAGATGGCATCTAAGTCCATTGCACTAAGGTATTCCATGTGTCCATCTCTACTCTGACTGCTTCTGATCTATTGCCCAAGAATATCATGCCATTACACCATTCCTCTATCACTCTCGCATTCCTCATCCAAGGTTTGCCAACAAGCAAGATATGAGAATCCACTCCCTTCATATCTATGAAGTTCACTGAGAATTGGATTTTTGCTATCTTTAGAGGCCAATCCTTTAGGACTTTGAAGGGTCTAACCTTCATCCCATTTGCTAGAGTAATATTGAATCTTGTGGTTTCCACCAGTGGGTTTTCCCAAGCTTGCAAGACTACGTGACTAAGTACACTAACCCCTACTCTTGTGTCCACTATCCCCTTTTGTGTAGTATCTCCTAAGGCAATGACACATAAGACTATGTTCATCTTAGTGCCCTCCCAAAAGGCATTCACTTGTGGAGACTTAGACATTTGATTCAACATTAGGCTTGGTATGTGTGTCGCTACATCATGGTTTGGAAAGTTTTGTGATTCATATTCATTACTGCATTCTACCCATCGCTTCAATTCTTTCCAAAGTGTGGAGTTTTGCCTAAGCAATTCTCCCAAAGAAAATGTAACAGGAGTTGTTATGAGTGTGATTAGTAATTTTCCATCTATCTTTCCCTTAGCTTCATGGGCTTCTTGCCCAAATGCTCATGAGTTGGTTGCATGGTCACAACCCCCTTATTCTACCCATGCAACTGTTCATGTGGTGGTATTCTCTCTCCTGACCTCAAATATGTGGGGGAGATTGGTGGACTCACGGTTGAGAGTTTGTTAATCTCATCCTCAATGATAGGTTTGGCATCTTGAAGGTGAGCTTGCACTTCTTTTATCCACTCCTTGACCTTGTCCGCAACCCTTAAACTGCTTGTTGGGGTCAGGGTACCCTCCAATCTTAGCGCTTTCCTTCTCTCTCATTTTAGCAGAAGATGTTTATGCTTCAACATCAGTGACCTCTGGTTAATGTGGTCTCACTCTTAGTCTTGAGAGTGTTTTTTACCTCATTTCTTTTTTTCCTTCATCATCAACATTTCTTTCTTATAGAGGATACATCTAGGTTACTAGGTCCAAGTAATGAGATACCGGCCTGCTTTGTTTGAGCTCATGTGTGGCATCATTGTTGGGTGACTCAACACAAAAGGGTCCGAGTGACACTGATGGTACCATTGCCGAGCTAGTGGAGGGCTTCTACCTAGGGAAATCGACAAATAGGTGTGTGACTCTGCATCCAGGGAATCTCAAGTCAGCCTTCTCTCTATTTACTTGCTCCTTTTCAGGGTAGTAAGATAAGGTATGCCTTGGATGGCCACACATCTAGCATGCTATGGGTTCCTAGTTCTAAGCTCCTCCTAAGCCTCTACCTCTTCCTCTACCTAAGGTCATGATTGGCACATGTCCATCAATATGGGATTACCCTCTTTGTCATAAGAGACATATGGGTTAAAGTAAGAATCTTCCTCCAGTGGTTCCTCCACAAAGTGTACCTGGAGCATCATTTGGTGGTTGGGTCACGATAGGTCCTTGAGGTCTAGGGATCCCCATTGGGTTCATGTCTATCCTCGAGGATATTGGCTTTGAATCGTTTAGGCATAAGGAGAGCTAAAGGGGTTCCCCTTTTGAAATATGGTTGCCTAACTCCTAGATGGTATGGTTGAGTGTAAGGTTGCTGGTAAGGCAATCGTCTTGGCAACCAGTAGTGCATGGTGTCATGAAAGCCTATGCTCGTTAGGGGGGTCTGTGAGGTTATTAGCCTCACACACCTACTCAAACTACTCAATGAAGCTATAAGGGTCATTGTCTACCTAGTATTTATCAAGTTACTTTGCAACTATGGGTATTTTTGTTTGGCTCCTGGCATTTGGGGTAACTCCTAGTAGCTAGCGATGATGCTGCCAAGGCTGCCCTACTTTGCTCAGTGCTAGTATTGTCTAGCAGTATTTTTGTGAGTAGCTCACTCACTGTAAGGTCTACTTCTAGGGCTCTCTCCCTATCGGCATTGCCTCCCGTTCTATTCCTACCTAAGATGGCTGGGATCTTATGAACCTCATTGAGCTCTCTCTCCTGACACAACATTTGAGCCCTTTGATCTTGGCTATAACTTGAAATACACTACAATGCTATCCTTGCTAGTATCCCCTCTTCCTCAAGGTCAGCTATGACATCGGGTATTGGTCTTCCATGGTGCACTATCCTTGTCTATTGGTCATATTGTGTAACAAGTCACCAGATGTTGTCCAGGTGCTCTGCCATGTTAAGGTCAAGATTGAGGTCAAGACTATTCTTGTTCGAGTTGGTGTTTGCCATACTAGTTGCCTCCTGACCCACTAGTGCATCTATGAGGTCAACTAAGTCAACTAAAGATATATCCTTAACCTTGTGAGCCTTTCCTTCTCTCAGCAATGTGATGGTTCTGTCTCTTCTATGTCTTTATTTCTAGTGTTCTGGGTCACTTGCATGGATTCTTGGGGTTGTACTCCTACTGATTGGTTTGTTTTTTGCTTAATTCCCCTTAGAATTTTCAGTGAGACTCGATGTGTGCTATGAAAAATTAGGTGGTCCAACTTTCACATGTGCTTAAATGCCTACACTACGGAGTGTGACCTTTGATAGGGTCAACTATGTCAGTCAGTTTCCTGTTCTTGGTGCTTTTGGAGGGGGCTTTGATTACTCATAATAGTTGAAATTTGGTTCTCTACGGGTCATGATAGGTGGTCTATTGGGCATTCAACCAAGTGAGTCAACTTGGGTCTATACCTAGGTAGCAGCAAATGGTCAAATTTTCCAATCCCCCCCACAAACTACTAGGTTGAGATTTTTTGGAGTCTAGACAATCCTATGGTTTCACCTACTGGTCCAACTTCAACCTTGTTGTTGGTCAGTTGGGAATAGGCCCTAACAAGCCCATGAAGGGTCAAAAATTAGTCAAAATAGGGTTCTAGATAATTGGTCCAAGTCCTAGACTCGGCCGTCTGAGTTGTAGATTCAGACATCTGAGTGGGCTCCTCAAGATATTCAATCATTCGAGTGGTCATCGGATGAGGGTGCCCACTTGAGTGTCCGAGTGGCCGTCCAAGGCCCAAAGTTTAGCCATCTGAGGCGAATGGCCAGGTTTGTCTGAGTAAGACATCTAAGTGGTCACTTAAGTGACTTGGACGTTCGAGCTAGGTCACAACTTGGCCGTTTGAGGCCTACGGTTGCTGTTCGAGCAGTGCTCGAAAACCTGTCCAATGGCATAAACACCCTATTTAAAGACTTAATATTCACTATTTAAAGCACCCCAAGATTCTAAAACAATGCAATAATCAACAACCAGGATTCAAAGCATACCTAGAAGGGCTGAAAACATCAAAGTTAAGGATTATAGGTGCTACAGCATGTAGACTTGTCATTCCCTATCTCTCTCTCACTTGCTCTCTCTCAATCTCACTGAATGCAAATGAGCTCTCTCTTCCCCTTTTTTTACCTTTTGTGTTCTCTCTTTCTCCCTCACAATGTATATTCCTTCTTGGATACAAAAAATCTATTTCCTTTCTTCCCCTTTTTCTTTGTTTTCCGGTTATCTAGAGAGTTATCTTTTCCTTCTTTTTTCCTTATTTTCCAAACCTTAATTCTCAAATCTGATCAAAATGCACAACTCCTACTCTAACCAATGCATAGAAAGATTTGTAAACCTAAACTAATCCACAAAAGAAATTGAATAGCCTCTGATTCCCTTGCTTTCTACCTAAAAACAAGTGCCGTTTCGGAGTTGAACTCCTACTTTATTGCTCAATTTAGAGCGTGCAAACACTCAAGATTGAATCTATGGTCCCGACACAACAAAACCAAAATGTGGGAGCTTCTTGCTCAACCACCAAGGCCCATGGACCGTTTATTGTTTCAAGCATTTCAATCCAAGTGCAATGGCTACCTCTGACATAGCTATGTGCACTCTCACACCTACGAGTGTATTGAGCTTACCTTCATGCCTGATCGTGTTTCCTCCTCCCTCAAGCTCTCTGGTAGCTCCATGATCTAAGGTGCAAGCTCAAGCAAGCGCTCGGTCCTTAAGCTCCAAGCTCCAAGCTCCATTTTTGTGCGTGAGACAAGAGAAGAGAAAAGAAGAGAGGAGAAGATGAAGAGCTTCTCCACCATGGTCTCTCACCCTCACACACTTACTCTCTCACTCCCTCGCACTCCCTCTCTCAAGCACAAGCACAAGCACAAGCAGGAGAAAGAAGAAGAGAGCTAGTTTTGGCCACATACCAGAATGAGCTTCTTCATTCACTTTCTGCCTTTTTTTATACATGCCCTATTTGTGTTTCTGAACCCATCCCTTTTTTACAAGATCAGCTAGTTTAGCCTAGGCCATCTTTCCCTATTCCTTTCCTATTTACATTGTTCCTTCACCCATTCCCATCTACGTTTAGAAATTGCATAGGAGGGAGCCTCACACTCTTTTACAAGGATTTAGGGTGTACTTTTATATTTAAAACATGCCTTTCCCCTTTTGCACTTGCCTTGGACTCTTGAGTTTGCTTCTTGCCCTTTTGGCCCTTTTCCTCCTATTTTGTTGTTGGGCCGCATTTTTTTGCTTTGTCCTTTGTCTTTTTGATTTTCTTTGCTTTCTTTTCACTTTCCTTGCACTAGGGTTAACACATACAAAGCTCCAAGCATCAAGCATATCTAACTCTTTTTCTTCTACTTCATAATAGTAAGAACATGAACCTCTTGCACAAGCTTATCATGCAATGTCCCTGGCCAATTTGGAATTTCCACATTCTTCACATACCACAAGATACCAAAATTTCCTTTGTAATAGTGCTCATTTTTAATAAAGAGAAGAAAGTGTTCCTTGAATCACTTGATGAAGTATCTCCACTTAGGATCAATATTCCTAAGTACATATTGTTTTTGGCTCTTGTAGCATTGCTGAAATCTTGTTGCATGGATTCCTTAGTACAACACCAATGCTTAACATGATCATTTAATTCAAGAGAATAGACTTAACATAAGAGAGATGGTGTAATGCCCAATTTACCCCAATCTCTGCCATCTCACAGAGTATGGCCAACTGCTATTTAGCATGAGGGTTATTAGTCCACTACTCCCATGAAAACTCAACAAAGCTTAATAGCCCAATTTTCATTAATGAGTCCCTCATGTTGGGCTCTTATGTATCATATATAGCACATAATCAATCAAAGGTATTGATAACTCGCTGTCTTTATCACTTGATATAATTGATGTAGCTTTAGGAGTTGTTTCCTTTCCTCTTGCATGTGTCAATTCACAAGCCAATCCTCTTCTTCAACATGCATTTCCTTACATTGCTACCATCTCCTCTTTATGGGCAGCTTCTGCACCTTCTTGGCCTTGGTTTTGACCATGGCTCATTAGGGGAGTTTTGAGGTCTCGAAAATGCCTTGTAAGAGATCCTAGAGAGAGAAAACAATTTAAGAAATAAAATCATTTTATAGAATTTTTAAAAGGTTTATATTTTGGTAAGTTAAAATATCAAAATTCGTTAATAAGTCATTGTTGTGATATTCTCGTGGTCACATCAAACCTAGAAATCTAGGTCGCCATAAAGTTGGCAAAGGTTGTCATAATGAAGATCTTATCTCTCCTCATTAAAGTGAAAACTAATATTCAATTTGAATTTTGGTGGATACTCGATTGCCTCCCTCCATCGTTTCTCTCTTCTTTTTTTCTCCTCCTTAGTAGTCTCTTCTTTGTTTTCATTCTTTCTTCTAATCATATCCTTAGCTATGGATCAATCACCCAATGATCTCTGTAATTCAGCTATGGATCAATCATCCAATGATCTCTGTAGCTCTCATAAAAGACCTCTCTATCATCTTCATATTGAGTTGGATAGTGAGTATGAACCAATAAGAAAGAGAACAAAATCTATTACGGTTACAGAGTCTATGAAACATATATCGAGGTTTGAAGGAAAGAAGAATATTGATCTTTAGTTAGATGGAAAGCTATATCCCAAAGATCCTAGCAGAAATAGCTCTCCTCCTTTCTATAATAGCTCATCATTAATGAGGTTTATGGTGATGGCTACAATGGATTTTTAGGTTATACACTTAACCTTGTTGCAGAAAAGATATTCTTGGACTAGAGAATCATCTTTTGATGAAACACAATATAGAGTTGTTGCAGAAGCTAGAGGATTGTCAACAAAAAATTCATTCATTGGAAAAGCGTATCAAAGCTTATCAATGAAAGCAAACTTTATTAGGCCTTCGAAATTGACAAAGAGCTCTTAAAAATATTGAGAATCTCAAACGAGGAGGAGGAGGCTGTGGTAAAAGAATCCAAGTAGCAATGTATAATTTTTTTCACTTTGAAAATCTTAAATATGGCTTTATTTAAATTACTTGTATTGATTTGTGATGTTAATTTTGCTTAGATTTCTTCTACAACCAAATGCAAGTGAAAGAGATCCTTTAAAAGTAGCTCAGTTTTATTATCATCTTCTTCCTTCAGTAGTTTCAAATAATATTTTGGAGAAGAAGAAATTTAAAAAGGCAAAGAAACAATGCTTGGAGTCATTTGTAAAGGATCATTCTTTGGATTCTGAGTTAGTATAGAAGACACTAGATAGTATCGGTATCAGTCGAGATGCTTATATGCAACTTTTCTAGCTTTTACAATCAAATATGAAGCAAGGACATGTACGCAATTGCATACTTCCGAAGCCATTTGTGGTTAGGACTATCAGACAGAGAGTTAATAACAAAGTGATGGGGATTCTAAGTGAGCTTTTTCATATCAAGGCTACCTTCAAGGGCAAGAAAAAGGAGGTTACATTCAATGAATTTAACAATATTTTCCTTGACTTGCCCACCCTACAATGCTTAATGATCAAATTTTATGACTTGTCAGTATGAGGCACAGCGAGTGGCTAGATTTGTGATTAAACTTGATGTAAGTGAGATTCTGAAATGTAAAAAATTGGAGAGAATCTCTATCACCTTGATGAATAGAGCACTTTCGTCAGGTCATTGCAATCACTCAACATCATTTAGTGTTCAATCTGAATATAACATTTGGTGGCTAGGAGCATTTGAGGTAGATACTGATAATTTTGATATATTACATTGGGTTTTTCATCAAACATCAATACCTAATGTTATTCAAAGGCAACAAGTAGGAGAAGAGCTATTTGTTGAAGGATTTGGGAACTACAGGATTGAGTGGGACATAGCTGGTGACCTAAAGACACTCAAATGTATGTATAATGTATCAAAGGGAGCCAACTTGAGATCTCCTTGCTTATACTGCATGTCGCCAGCTGCAGAGTTAAACTCAAGCAATTGGAATAGAGCTCCCTCTAGGCACAATAAGGATCCACAGTTTAATCCAGTCTTGGACATTCCTTTAGCGAATGCCCATATTTGTACACTTCATGCACTTTGCAGGATAATTGAAAAGCTTGTTCATCTCTATATAGGATTTTCATGGAAGCTGAAGCCATTATCAACTAGAACGGATGCTATAACAAAGGTTGAAAAATTTCTCTCTGCAATTGGTTTGCATGGTGGCAATGTTGTTATTGAACTAGATCTTCAGAAGTCTAAGGATGGTAATTGTGTCCCAAAAAAACCATCTATTGGTGGAGTGAAGGCTAGAAGGTTTCTAGGCTTTCATGGGAGACTTGGCAAGATAAACTCGAGAAATGGTGGCTCAAATATTAAATTTAATCAGTGGAAATCCCTACATAATGCAATTAAGGATCACACTGATAATGGATAAGCTCGGAATAGAAAAGCTAAAGTTTGGGAAACACTAGACAAAGTGTTTTTTTATTGTGATAAGACTGAATGGAATGATGATGATCTCAAAGACTTTAAAAACCAATTAAACCTTTTCAAAAAGGCGATGACAGAAGCTTGGGGTGATCAACACTTTACTCACTATATGGTAAGAAGTTTGTATATGTTTGTTTCTTTATTGTCGAACTCATATAATGTTTTTTAATAACTTTCTTTATTTGTTGACTATGCAGTATATTTTATACAACCATGCTCCATACTTTATTAAACAATATGGATCTCTATCTATCTGGTCAACCCAAGGTATGGAAAAATCACATTATCAAGCATGAACAAAATATTTCAGACACACAAGACATGGAGGTGGAAGACACAAAGCCAATAGTTTATTAGAGGTCTGTCAATGGTTCTATTGACAAATCTGGCATAAATTCAAGCTTAAAGATACAACCACATCAAGCAATACATCATCTTTAGCAAGGACTATACAAATTGTTACCCAAAGAAGAAAAGATATATATTTAAATTCTTGTGCAAAGCAAAGATTTACAGAATGGTTACAAACCAAACAAAGAGTTGGGAAAAGATGGGTTTCAAGAAATCCTTGATCTTTGGCATCTTCTAGTCTGATTGTGTTGCAGAAGAGTCCTTAGTTTCAAGCACCTCGACAGGGCCTCCAGAGGAGTCCTTAGTTTTAGGCACCTCAATAGGACCTTCAGAGGAGTCCTCGGTTTCAAGTAGCTTGACAGGGCCTCTAGAGGAATCTTTTGTTTCATCCCACTCAATAAGACCTCTGTATTTCAAAAACTCCTGTTTTCGATAGCCTGGAAGAAGCTTCAAATTCTTACTATCTCCTACATAAGAGAGGAAATAGGAGCCAAGAACTCCAAAATATCCAGCTCTAGATCCACTGTATCCAGGCATGAAGCCAAAAACTCTTATAACTTCTTCCTTCTCCACTAAAATGATCTTGTCCAAACCTCTGCTGAAAACTTGAGATTCAATTATCTTTGAGATAGCTCTCAAAGCCATCATTGGTAGACTTGGAGAGCTTGAAAATCTACTATGATATATTACAATTGTTTGATTGTTTAAGTTTCCAATATAATGGCCAAGGCTTTGATTTTTCCCAAGCTTCATTGGCCTAGAGCCCTTGGCCCTTCCAAGAAAGTTGTCCAGATCTTCAATCTCAATCTACACAACAAACCACAACAATATAAGATATAATATATTTATCTATAATGCATAATAAAGTGTAACATAAACTCAATGGGTAACTTCGAATTATATTTCATACCTTAGGGTGTTCGTCTTCTTCGAGAAGACTATCATCATAAAGATTTATTGAGCTCTTGGGTTTCTCATCTGATGGAGACTTCAATATCTCTTCATACCCTATATCATCAATACGAAGTCTCTTCTGGACCTGCAAGAACTCTTCTTCTATAGGTAGCCCCTCCTTTTCGTATTCTACAATCTGATTAATACATGTATGTAAGGCTATAGAGCTATCTTGGAAATTCTCTCCCTCAACATCAAGACTTGCTAGTGGTTCTTGTTCATAACCTATAAAATTCATGTCATTTTGGCCCCAACCTGCAAGGATTGCTAAGCAATAATTTTCTCTAAGATCAAAAAGATGTTGAATATCATTTAGCAACACATATCTCTTCTTGTTGATAAGATAAGTGGGAAATGTTGGAACACATGCAAGAGGACCTTCTTCATCAACCTGTGCACTTGGCTCGATCTCCTTTTCTTCCACCATTGTGATATTGTCACTCTTAAACAAACCTATATCAAAACCTTGGACAAGTTGATTCTCAATATCTTCTTAGAACATCTCCTCCTTCTCTTCGACCTCCTTATCCATACTTGCAATATCCTCTAGCTTTCTCTGTTGGGATATATCTGGAGAAGAATTTTCCATGTATTGAAGATACACAATAAATCCAACATCCTTATGGATTAGAAGGCATTGGTGTTGATCGCTGTGGAAAGGGCAACATGTTTCTCTCTTCATGAATTCCTCATCAATGAGGTTGAACCTGCCTAGCAAAGTTGATCTGGCTGTACTAGTGGCTCCCATGACATCACTATAATGAACAAATCCATTGACTTCTAAACCTTGCACATGTCTATCATAAAAATATATGTACTCCTTAAGTTTATCTTCAAGATCCTCCAATAACTCTTTCAAATCAAAAGGAACATTGAAAATTTGCCTGATATAGCTAAACTTGGAAGAATTTCTAGTTGTGTGTAAGAAATCAAAGAGCCTATCGTCAGAAGTCTCCATTAGCTCCTCCTCATCCATTCCTTCCAAAGATAGCTTTCTCTTTGTCATCTTGACCAACAAAAGATTTATCCCTACAAACAAATCAGAATGGCAACAATGTCCAATCAAATGCAATAGAACCATGGAAAGAGGCCTCAAATGCAAACAAATCGCGTTTCACAAGACAAAAGATTGAAAAAGGAGATTTTTTTTAATGTGACTGGTGAAATGCGAAAACAGGTGTCCAGAGGCCAAAGCCAGTGAAAAACTCGCGTTTCACCGGACACTACTTGAAAACAAGCATTATTTCAACATTTGATCGGTGAAACGCGACAGTTAGGAAGACATCACTAACCAGAGACATTATTTCGTGTTTCATCAGTCAATAGATTCAGAACACCAAGAAAAACATGAACTATGAATTAATTCTATTAAAACACAGAAATTTGTGATAAAATCCTTTCTAGAAGTGCCATGCTCCTTTTGAAAGACACAAAACACATGACATTTGTGATTTTTCAAGTGTTGTTAAAAATTATTTCTATACTAATCAATGAAATATTGTTCAGATACTTGTAATAACAAAATTTTGTTACCTATCAGAAATTGTTGAAGTGCTCTTCAAACAGGAAGCAAGGATCTTGAAGACAAATTGAAGCAAAATTTTGGGAGAAAGAAAGACAATATCGGAGAAGATGATTTCGAAAAGCTTTTATATTAATATTGTGTGTTTAGAGTTTGATCAATTGTCAAACGTGTGTTGATAGTTCCAACGAAAAAGTTAACGTAATGATGGCAAAATAAAGGCGATCGCAAATTTCGAGGAAATTTTCAATATTTTCGCACGCATGAAAGGAGACTTCCTTCTTTTGGGGATAACAATATCTCAGAATACGTGCGCACGTGTTCCACTTAACACACCGCCAATTAATGCATGTACCATCAATTTTTAGAAAAGTCCCCCAATAAAGGGAAACAACGGCCAAATTTGTTCACATTTCTCAACGGACTTCGCAAAAGACAAAGCAACCCGAAAGAATCGTCTAGAATTGCGAGAAAATTATCGCATGAAGTCATCCACACCTGGTAAGTATTCCATTTCATGTCTAACAATACTATTTGTTTGCAATTTTTACCATAGTAATTCTAAAATTGAAAGATGCATGGCAAATTTCATGACAAAACTAGCTTGATGTTATAAAAATAGTTTAATGTTGCTTTGAAACTTATTTTTATTGCACAAACACAACATTGTCAGGTGAAATGCGATAAGAAGCTTTGGATCGTGGTCATGCAGCATATTTTCGCGTTTCACGGGAGTTTTTTTAAAAATTAGCTTTGATTTGCGCTTCAAAATCCATGTCTGTAAGGTAGGCTGATACCAATTTGAAAAAGTATATTTCTTTTCATGTCTTATGACATTACTTCTAGGGTTTTGATAGTATGGAGCTAATAGGTAGTTGTCACTTCTATACTTGTTTTTTTTGTACCAGCATAACATTGTCGTGTGAAACGCGATCAGGGTCTTCGAGCTGTGGTTGTGAAGAACGTATTCGCGGTTCACAGGGCTTATTCACAAAATTGGTTTTAAACAGACTTTTTCCAGCGAAGCGCGAGACAATGTATGGTTTTCAACACTTTTCCTTTGACTCGCGTTTGAAAAGTTCATGTCTATGATATAACCTGGTGATAGTTTAAAGAATTATCTTTCCCTTGATGTTTTATAACATTGCTTCTATGGCTTTAATGGTGTAGAGATTGTAGGTAATTGTTATGGTATTCCTTAGGTTAGTGTTTTGTTTTCCTTGGTTTTGTTGATTGTTTTGCTATTTATGTGTTGTTTGGTGAAACACGAAAATAACATGCTGCAAGGAGGTCTCTCTTCTCAAACTTGCGTTTCACTGGACAAGAAGTAATATGTCTTTTTTTGGCAGATGGCTAGGACTAAATCAATAGCAAGGAAGGAGAAGATTGATCCTAGGGGTGTTAGCATAAAAGATTCATCAATCTTCAAAGCCTCAGAAGCACTCTAGAAAGTCAAAGCCAAAGAGAAAGTTTTCTCAAAATGTCAGGTGCCTAAGGGAGATTAGGAAGGCAATAAAGGCTCTAAACAATGCAATTCCAAAGCTGCCTTTTCAAAGGCTTGTCAGGGAGATTTGTGACAAATATAGTTTGGATAGTTTCAGATGGACAAGAACAGCCCTTAATTGTATACAGGAAGCCACAAAGGATTTTTTAGTTGAGTTTTTTTAAGATTCCTATATTTGTGCTGCTCATGCTCATAGGCTCACACTTATGGACAAGGACATGGTAATTCTTAGGAGGCTAAGATATAGATTTTCAAAGGTCCTTGAGCCAGTTCCCCTCACTGATGAGAAGACATTTAATATCCTTAATGTGTCCCCAGCTAGGAGAAAGAAAGATGATTTTGGTCCCAAGGTTGAGGATGTCACCCATGAGAGGGATACAAGGCAACATGAAAAAGAGGAGAAAGCTAAAGAGGAACATGCGGATAAATTGAGAGAGTATAGGAGGCAAAGGGTTGAAGAAAGGGAAGTAGAGCAACTAGAGTCCTTTGAAAATGAGCTGGCCACCCTTCTTGAAGTAGCTAATCCAGAAGGATTCAATGTGTTTTGTTTCTTACCTCGTGACTTAGGCAAAAGAGCTGAGATTATCTCCTTTAATGATGCCTGTGTTCAGATTCTTAAGGATAAAATAAGAGAAATAAATGACAGTATTATTCTTGCAAGCCTAAGGTATATCCACCCATAATTACTTCTACTTTTTGATATTTTTTTAACAATACGATTTTTCTTGTTTATACTCACTATTTCTATGCCTTTTCTAGGTGTGTAATGCATGAGTTTCCTTTGAATATGCAACAAAAAATTGAGATTCTTGATCCATCTATCTCATACTTTATGAGGAACGAGCTTGATGCAAGTTTTGTTGAGCAGTGGTTCAATCTGATTGACGCCGATACTTTGGAGCTCCTTATAATTCCATATAATGAAAAGTAAGTGATTCAATATTCTATTAGAGTTTTTGAGATTTTATCCTACTAATTTGTTGAGATATGATTGCTTTCAATTCTCATTGGAGCTTGATTGCAATAGACTGTGTGGATAAGCAATGTTTTTTAGTCAACTCTATGAAAGGAAGCCATGGAAATGCTAAATTGTAAGTTATATTATCCAAGGGCTCCTTGATATTTCAATTCTTTTTTTAAAATAAGTACTCTAAATTTCAATATATTTGATATATAGAGGTGCAAAAAGATTAATTGAAGAGCTAGAGAAAAGGCCCCCTATGTCGTCTGATTTGCTTGCAACAATGCAATATAGACAAGTTGCGGTAAGTTATTGATTAAAATAATTGAAACATAAGTTTATTCTATGAACTACGATCCATAAATTTCATAGTTTTACTTTGTGTTGGTGGTTGCAGTGTCCTCATCAGGATGATAGCCATTCTTGTGGTTGGAGGGTGATTGCAAATGCTAGAAGAATGGTTGACTTTGTTTATCTTAATGATGATAAACATGTAAAGGTAATATGAAAGATGCTAAACTTTAAGATAGATATTCATTGCAAATAGTCCATTGATGATAAAAATATAGTCTATTGTAAGAACAATAATGAACTAAAACTCTTTTTCCTATAAATGTGTGATAGTTTTCGAAGGATTGCTATACATCTGAGCATGTTTGGTACGTCAGAGCGGAAAGCTCTTGAAGTATATAATGGTCAATTGTATACAACCAACAACAGAGATTGGTGGGGATTTACATGATGAAGGAGATGCAGTGCCTATTAACCACGGAAGGTGAAGCCACAGCTTCAACACCTTTACCCACACCTTCTACACCCAAGGCATCAAAGAAAGGCAAAAGAACTCCTAGAAAGGATAGTTCCCAAAAAAATAAATATCTTTGCCATATCGCCTTGTAAGCTTTCATATATAGAAAATTGCCCTTCAGCCCTTGTATATCTCATAGAGATGGCAGATAGACATCTGCTACAAAATTTGTACATATATTTTATATTGACAATAAAGATATCTTTTCTTGAATGTCCTTGCAGTGTATATTCTTTTCTCTCCTTTTTGATATCTGCAAAAAATAAATTACAAATATTTTTTAGTTAGGAAGTGAGATCTTGATATACATCTAAGTAGATATAATATGATGTGAAAACTTACTCGTTTCTTGTCAAGTTGAAATACAAAGGAGCATGGTAGTTCAATGTCTTGATTTTGTAAATCCATCCTCATTTGATGTAGCGTACATGATTTTCTGATATTTAAGATTGCAATAATATCCTCGTTGAACCAAATAACAAGATCCACTATAGGATATTTGCTGAAATCATCAAGATTCTGGTCTAAAGCAACTAGACTACTACCAACAAAATGCCATCGACTATAGTAAAAGCTATGGATAAAATTTTGAGTAGCAATCATATATTGACAAGCTATAGAGTCTTGATCTATCTTACATATAATTTTTCCTTCTGTCCTTGTATCCCATCCTTCATCAACAAATTGTATGACATGATCATATGTTAGTCTCTTCACTGAAAGCATGGTTTTTGTTCTTCTTATCTCCATATTAGAGAAGAAATCAATAAATATATTAATAAGCATAAACAAAGTAACTTTGCTTAGCCTACTTGAGATATTAGATTTTAATGGTTTCTGGATCTTAGAAAATATCTTACATCTATAGCCCTCACTAGTAGCTAGACTTGGCAAAGGCCACTCAAAGCTTGAAAAATCTGGCAAAGGAAGGAGGTTTATTGATCCCCATTGGCAACGCCACATAGGAATAACATAAGAATGGTCATAAAAGAATATTCCGTTCTCTGCAAGCTCTGTCTTCTTTATGCCTCTATACATTTCTTCTCCAATTGAACCATGTATAACATCAATAACATCAACAATAAACTCCACTGGTTGCCATTCCTCAAGATTAGAGGGATAGACATCTACAAGACAAACAAATATTATAATGGAAAAATCTAAACCATGTTTAAGAAAGGAAAAATTTAAAAATCAAATTCTTACAATTTGGTCTATGCATTGGAAGCTTTAAAGATCCAGGTTCCAAACATAGCTCTCTATACATGAACACATGTTGCACTAGTACCTCTTTGATGCTATTCTTATTTGCTCCAAGCTTAAAATCTCGGATTCTGCCCTTCCAAGCAGAGATAAACGAGCTCTCATGTCTTTGCCTTTTTCCACGTTTTGCTTGTTGCATGGTGATCCAACTACCTTTGCTAATGATAGTAGGAATCCATCTTCCATAAGTTTGGAATGAGTTAAACCACCCCTTCAAAACCTGCAACCATGATAGTAAAAAAATCAAGCAACCGTGATAGTAAAAAAATCATAGATTGCTGCTTTAGGCAGAAAATCATAACTTGCTGTATCAAGTAGCATTGTGGAAGGTTGAACCAAGTTAGCTATTCCTGTTTCCTTTCCTTATGCCTCTTGATTTGGGTCATCATATTCTGGTTGTACTAGTCTCTACAATCTGAATCCATTAATTATTAGCTTAATAATCTCACCCTGCAATGTGGCCAAAACAAAGGTTTCCAAGCTTGGAATTATATACCACCACAACATCTCCTTCATTAAAAATCTTCTTTTTAGTATGTTAATTGATCAAAGCTTTCCATCGTGATTGCACCACTACTAACAAGTAATGAACTATAATTTGATCCTCTTCAAGTTGCATCAGCTTTTCTAACTTGCTGTCATGTGTATTGAATCCTCATGAGATCATGGATTACTACCACTCTTAGGCTAGGGTATAAGAATTCCATTGGAACTACTGCTTCAAGTCCATATATTTGCTTAAAATGAGTTAAACCTATAGTCACCTTATAAGCTGTACAAAAAGATCATGGTGTTGAATCTAGTTTAGTGTCCCAATCCTTACAATTATCAGTAACTATCTTTTTCAAAATCCATAGCAAGTTCTTGTTTAAGCTCTCAGCCTGCCCATTTGCTTGAGGACGATAAGGTATTGACTTTTTGTGTAAAATCATATGTTTAGAAGTCAACTCCTTGATAACTTCATTCAGAACATGTTTGCTATGGTCACTTACCAACTCATTAGGGCAACCAAATTTGGTCATTATATTGGAATAGAGAAATTGGCTACACTTGCTACTTTATTATCCCTCAAAGCTTTAGCTTTGACCCACTTAGTGCAGTAGTCCATGCACACCAAAATGTATTGATTTTTCCTTTGAAGGACTGGTGGTTTAATAGGACCTATGAAGTCACTGCTCCATTTCTAGAAGGACTCTAAAGGCAGAACGAGATGATCTTGCATCTTGTCTCTAGGTTGAGATTGGCATTCCTGCATACAAACAATGCACTCCTTCACATACGAATGAGCATCTTTGAGTATCATCGGCCATAACTAGCCTAAAGAATCTTTTGCTTGTAATCACCAGAGAAGTGTCCTCTTGACCATTCCCATGTGCTTCATGTAGTGTAGTGGGTTGTTCTTCAATAGTCACACACATTCTTAATACATTATCAACACCCCTCCTATATAGCACTCCCATTATGACCTGAAAGTGTTTCCTTTGTAATGCCATCCTTCCTTGGTGATCTCTAGACAGATCTATGGGCATTACTCCATCAAGTAGAAAATTCAACATTTGGTTATTGAAAGAATTGAATTGATGTACCTGGAGATTGAATTGCTCTCCATCAGGTAACTAATCATTGACCCTTTGTACATGATCTATTGACTCAATCCTACTCAAGAAATCTACTACAACATGGTCTTTTCTTAATGTATGCACTCTTTTGTAATCAAACCCTTGCAAAAAAAGAATCCATCTTGCTAATCTTCTTATCAATTATGGCTTATTGATGATAAGATACAATAAAGCTTGATGATCAACATGAAAGATTACTTGGTTCCCCAATAATTAATTCCTGAACTTTTGTAATGCAAATACCATTCCAAGAGCTTCTCTCTCAATCATTGTGTAGGTCTTCTCTACTACTGTAAGAATTCTACTAGCATAGTAAACAAGTGTAAACCAACTTGCAACCTTTTCTTGCATCCGGATTGCACCCATTGCAATATCCAAATAATCGACAAATATGTGAAATGGAATATCCCACTATAGGGGTTGCCAAGTTAATGCTACTACCATCATCTTCTTTAATATACTAAAAGCTTTTTCCTAGTCATGCCTCCATACAAACTAAACTCCTTTCTTATTGAGCAAAGTGAGAGGAACATAGACATGATCCAAGTACCAAAGATACTTGTTGTGCCACATCACTTGCCACAAGTGCATCACTTCTTGAATTGTTGTAGGTATAGCAGCCTTTTGAACCACATGAATTTTCATTGAATCTATATCCATACCTTTCTATGAAATAGTATGTCCTAAAAGGACTCCTCTCTTAGTAGCAAAAACTAATTTAAATGGATGAAGAGACATTCCAAATTGATGGCATCTTTCAAAATAAAGATTGAGATGCTAAAGGTAATTTGTTTTATTACTACTAGACACATAGAAATTGTCTATAAAGACTCTCTTAAGGGTTGTGAGATAAGGATCAAACGTTTTGTGTGCTGCTCCTTGAAACTCAAGTGGCTCATTCTTTAATCCAAAAGTCATAACTATACTTACAAATGCTCCCCATTCCATTATAAAATCACTCTTGTCCATGTCATTTGGATGCATTCAAATCTAATTATATCCTAAGAAACCATCTAAAAAACCGTAGACCTCATGACTTGCTACATCATCCAACAAAGAGTTTGTGAACGGAAGAGAAAAATGGGTCAATGATAGTTGTTACATTCAATTTCCTATAATCAACATAGACCCATATCTTGTCACTATTTTTGGGTACTACAACAATAGGTGATTGCCGACGCACTTCATTGATGGGCTTGATAACACCAATTCCAAGAAGTTTGCCAATCTCTTCCTTCACATATTTAGCATAATTCAAATTCATAACGTACCTTTTTTTGCATTATAGGTTTAGCATCTGCCTTCAAATTGATCCTATACTAGCACACATATGGATCAAACCCTTCATCTCGATATACTCCCATGTAAAAATATCTCAGAATTCTTTGCAAAACTGAATCAATTGCTACTTGAAATATTCCTCAACAAAAAAACTCATCTTAATTGGTTTAGAACTTGACTTAGAAACCAAATTTACTTCCTGAACATCATTTTCAAGCACTCTAGCTAAGTTACTCATAATATGTTCATATTTTAACTTTTGCATCAATGATAACTTTTGACTATAGCCTTATCCAAAGCCTCCTCTATTTCCATTAAAGGATTATCTTACTCTTGTTGAGTCACCACATCAATTTCTTTACCTTCCTTAGGGTAATCAATGCTTAGTTCATTCAATTTGTTGTTTTACCATATCAGGTCACTATTTTTCTACAATGGTGACCCTGCTGCCTACAATAGTGAACCTTCTACCTACAACGGTGAGCCTTCTACTTGCAGCATGGTGAACCTTCTCCTTGTGGCAAAGAGCCTTTTGGTTGTAGTAGTAAACCTATTGCCGACTGCGGTATTAAACTTTGATTGCAATAGTAAACCTTCTACTTGAAGTGGTAAGCTTGTTTCCCACAGCGGTGCTACTACAAATACACTATATTTTGACAAAATCTTTTCAACATCCACCTCAAAGATAGGCACAATGGTAGGATTAGCTTGTAAGAATAATTCCTCTTCATAATATTATATTTTGGGTGCACCATTTATTGTTTGCCAGAAACAAATGGATAGTATTTAGGTTTCAATACTACTTGATTGTAACTTTACCTCCTTAATGCCATGAGGAATGATTACAATATCTGCACCCCAATCCGACTTCAACTTGGACAGTCTAAACCAAGGACTTCCCAAAAGCATGTGATATGAATCTTCTAGACCTTCCATGTGGAAAACCATAGAGCTTACATGAAACTTCAACCTTGTAACTCGAATGAGTTGATTCTTCAGGATCCCCAAAGGTTGAAGCCTCCACTCATCAGCCACTTTACTTGGAAATGTATTGGTACATGTCCTGATAATTTGTGCATAAGATTTAACTCTTTAGAAATGATGTTTATTTTTGAGCCTCCACTTAATAACACTAATCAAATTTAAAACCCAAGTATTCCACTTGAATGGTTGGCACTTTTTAATCCACCACTTCAAGCTACGTGGGGATCATGGCTTGACAATCTAAACATCTTTTCGGTCTTTGACATCCTACTTTCAGACTTTTCCTTGATTCAACATAATCTTTGCTAAGATTTTTTTCTTAAATCTTGGAATTAAATCAAGGTTCAAAGTTAATTATAAGGGAGATCTAGCTAATGCTGCAAATAACTCATGTGAACCTTAAGAATTTTCATAGAGATCCAGACTTTGTTACTAGGCCACTAAATTGTACCCCTGTTACCAATAACTCTTGTTGATTTTCTCCATGTTGTTGTTGACTCCCTTGCACCTCTTGCAGTAGATTTGCAAAATTGAGATACTTTCACTTCTTTTTCTTTTGTAACTTATGAACTTTTTTGGAGGCAACTTCCCTAGTCTTCTCCTACTCATTTCGATTTATCTTATGCTTGGCTTTGACCCTAGTTATGGTCAAGACTATCATCTCATCCAAACGATCCTCTACAATTATGAAGTTTGAAAATAATAGCCTACATGCTGCTCTAATCCATGTTGGCTTACACTTGACACACCCTTACTGCCATATCTTTTTGCAAATCTTCTTTAATTTTTTGCTCTAGTTATTGGCCTACTGCCTAGCCATCTATGACCTCTGTAAGAATTTCAACTAAGGCTACTAATGTGAGTGTTGATGATTGTTGTCCATGGGGTACTCGTGTGTTTTGCATTTCTTGCTGATTGCTTGTATGCATCCCCCTCTTAGCCATGTGGCATGTCACGATGCATAGATCTAGAGCATGGCTATGGCGGATGGAAGAGAAAGAGAAGACTCATGATAACATTGACTTAGAGACAACGACTGTCACACAAGTGAATTAGGTTCCAAGATGGAAGCTTGGACTCATAAACACAATCTTGTGTGTATGGACAATGACATTGACTAAAAGGACAAAGTACAATGACATTGCGTTCAAATGATAGGCAAGTACAATGCTTTATAATCTTTTGGGTAGATAGCACACCACCGTGCTTATGGGATTCAAACCCTTCTCTTGGATTGCTTGCATTTTCCTTGGCCCAACTACTCCATACAAAGAGGCTATACTGGGTGTGATTGCCTAATTATCAACATCCCTCCTTAATCATAATTAGAAAGGCACAAAGTGTGTAGATGCTGTAGTGAGCAACCACCTGCAAAGTGTGAGCACACCACAAACATGGTAATCATCTAGAGGTTGTCCAAACAAAGCTAAGTGTGGGTACCAAAAACATGGTGAACATCCAGAGGTTGTAATAGGGGCTTCACAAAGTGTATAGAGGTTGTAGTGCTAGATTACATGAGGGGTTTATAAGCTTATGAAAATGAGCATTAAAGCAAGGTTACACAAGGCTTCAAAAAAGTCTATCAGAGTAGTGTGAATAGAAGGATTGGTGAGGTTTGTCCTTCTGCTCATGATGGTCTTCTTCTTCTTCTTCTTCTTCATGTCCATGGTCTTCTTCTTCTTTCACAGTTGCAAGATAGGAATTTTGATCCCCTTTCCTGGAATGACATAACTTTTCAATATGTCCAGTCATTTTGCAAAAATCACAAACTAGATGGTCCCTTTTGCCTTTATATTTGTTACTGGCATACAACACTCATTCATCCTTAGAGGTACTTGGCTCTTCTTTATTTTTGATCTTATTTTCTTCTTCTAAAAAAGAGGCTTGAATGTCAATAAGTTTAGGATTTGGCAAGTTGATTAAAGTAATGGGGACATTATCATAATTTGGAGGCAGACTTTTTAACAAAACACCAATACATACATCTTCATCCATTTTAATGTTGATCCCTGCGAGTTGGGTTAAGAGACTTTCCATGTAATTCAGATGTGTTGCAAGAGATGTGTTAGGTTTCATGTCCAGTCTGAAAAATTCAATTAATAAATCATACTTTTAGGACTTTGATTGTGTAGCAAATAGAGTATCCAATCTTTTCCAAGTATCATGGTACATGTCACAAGTATCCACTTGGTGGATATAGTTGTCATCCAGTTCAAGATTTATGATGGCTTGAGCCTTGTCATCACTTTTCTACTAGGAAACTACAAGAGTTGCATCCCGAGGCTTCTTCTCTTGTCCACTAGTGATGGCCCATATGCCCTTCTTCATCAAGATGAGCTTTATGCATGTTTGCCAGGTGTATGAAACCAGACTCCTTTGAAGTGACATGTTAGAGAGTCTTTGCCCGTGCTAGAGTGACTGGAATAGTAGAAAATTAGCACCAAAACCTCTCAGAAATGAGTCGACTTTGGTTGTGTCAAGAGACATAAGTAGTGGCAATGATAAATAGTATCAAGAGATACTAGTTGAACTGAATTGATGAGCTTGAATCCTTCAAATCTTTATAGATCTTCCCCTTGCACGTTTGATGGGAAAAACTTGCTAGAAACTTACTAAATCAATTGATTAGAGTGGTAGAAACTTGGTTCAAGTGGTAGGAATGAGAAAATGTAGTGTTTTATGAGCTTCAACCAAAATGGCTATGGCTTTGACTATGGCTTCCTATGTTTAGGGTTTTAGGACAAGGGGTGTGAGTTTTTACTTATTGCAGTTCACAGAGATGACGATTTTGAAAACCCTTTGAGTTGGAGAGAGCTTAGGCATAGAGCTTCCAAAGCCCTATGATCCCGGTGGGAATCTCGCTGCGTGCAGGGAGAGTAGGCCATACGAATGGGCATAGGTGCAAAATATGCAGCGATGATAAATTTGTGCAATGTTGGTCTTAGTGGAGCAGAGCAACGTTGATGTTTGAAGTGATAGAAAGTTTCCTTCTGAGTAGAGCAAGAGGTCCATAGAAGGAAGTTTAGTGAGATATACCTTAGTTTGAGAGATATGAAAACTCCAAGCAGGGTAAGTGCAAGCTGGCTATGGCTGGCATGAAGGTAGGGAGTGTAGATGAAGTTGGAGATGAAGTCAACCACTTGGACTGAGCTAGACAAAGATGAAGAGGAGCTGAGAGAAGAGATTCCAAAGCTAAGCCATGCTCACCATGGCTCTAATACCATTTTAGAATGCATAGATCTAGAGCATGGCTATGGCGGATGGAAGAGAAAGAGGAGACTCATGATAACATTGACTTAGAGATGATGACTGTCACACAAGTGGATTAGGTTCCAAGATGGAAGCTTGGACTCACAAACACAATCTTGTGTGTATAGACAGACAATGATACTAATTGAAAGGACGAAAAGTACAATGACATTGCATTCAAATGATAGGAAAATACAATGCTTTATAGTCTTTTGGATAGGTAGCACTTTTCACCACTATGCTTATGGGATTCAATCCCTTCTCCTGGATTTCTTGCATTTCCCTTGGCCCAACTGCTCCATACAAAGAGGCTACATTGGATATGATTGCCTAGTTCTCAACATGGCATAAAATAGCTCAAAATTAGGCTCAAACATATGTCCTTGCCCACCACAGTAGTAGCAAGGCCCTCATTGTGTCTATTGGGCATTATTCCACTATCTTGGTTGGTCATTGCTCCATTGCTTTCATGGCTGACCCTTCCTACCAAAACCTCTAAATCCCCATCATTTTGCCATGTTAGGTGCAATTTGATTTACATGTGCCATTGATGGTTTTGATTGTGCTCTCACATTCTCACCATTGGGTTACATCAGCATTCTTTAGCCTCCTGGCCCATATTTTAACATATGCTACATGACTTCACATTTCTCAGAGTATTGATAACTCCCATGTCTAGCAACTGTTTCTTTATTTTCTTATCTAACTATTTTTCCAAAGTAGTTTTATGTTCTTTTTCTTTTCCCTTCTTATCTTTAGAAGAACCTTTGTTATTCTTTGACTTCTCCTTATGTCGCTTTTGTCTTCTTTTACCTCTGACATCAACAAGTTGCTTGATTCTATGACTTCCTAAATCTACTTAGGAAAGAAGACTTAAGCTCATTATATGTAGTAAAATGTCTAGCATCATAGGTGCTATACAAGTCCATGGTCTTATCTTTAGAGGTTGTAGCAAACTACTGTAGCTTACCCATTTCTTGAACATGTTGAAATTGTTGGCCACTCACCTTATTTGGAATTACATGACATGTCAGTTTTGGATCCCCTTTCCTCTTTCCAAAGAACTTGGACGCTCTAACCTTGGGATTAATTGGTGGGTTGGGATTTATGGATTTATGGAATTTTTTTTCTTCAATGGGGATAGAGTATTAAAATTAAGAGACTTCTTTGCGGTTACTACTTTACTCCTTAGCAACACTATATTTCCTAGTACCAAATGCTACAATCTTTCAACCACACGATCAAGAGGAGTTGATTGATCTTCAAAAATAGGCAATTCATCCACTCTTTCTAGAGCACTTAGAGGTTATTTTGTAGATGTAGTAGGAGAATGATACATAGTAGCAATATTTGCAAAGGTATTAGCATCATGATACTCCTTTCTATAGGCTATACATTCCTCCTAATCTAGGGTGCCGAATCCTCCTACTTCACCACGATCTTTCTGCAACTTCCCTTGCTACTGTTTTCATGCCAATAATTCCCTTAAATCTCTGGATCTACTTTGAGTCAAGATGGCATTTGATGGATGTGGATAATTGCCTGACATATATGCAGAAATGCAAAATTAAACCTTTAGACTACATCATCCTACTTCATGCAATATGTTAGTGCTTTAGGTTTTGACAAAAAATCTAGATTTATGGCATCAAACAGAGGTGTTCTTTAAAAATTAGGCTATAAAATCAAAGATGCAGGGCAGTAATGGTATAATTACATCATCTTACTTTAGGAAATGTATTAGTGCTTTGTATAGGAAATTCATATTTTTGCCATACACATTATCATTTTTGCTTGTGTTTTAAACCAAAGATATAGGAAAGAAATGGTAGGATCACCAAAGCATTGTAGCCCCTATTCTATGTGGAATGCATAATAGGATTGCATTGCCTCATATAGGAACATAGCACACTATTGTAGGCAGTGCGATAAATACATCACACAGTATCAGACAACTAATAGGAAAACCCAAAAATAATGACATAGAAACATGAGAATACATCCTACAATACTCGTAATAGCAAACAAAGACACAAATAAGAGAATATGTTGAAAATAGATTAGAAACACAAAGAAAGACATTGCATCAACAATCAGATCTCATAGATAATCGAAAATCTCCATCATACATCTAGATCATGAACAATGACCCAAATGTAAAAGATACCAATGATACCTCTTCAGGTCATGCTTGAAAATTGCCTACATAACTACACTTCATGAGGCATCTAACTCATGAGACATCTAAAGACTACTCGCATATAAAAATAATAAGACTAAGGTACTGAGCCATGCTAAGGGTAAAGATCATACATCAAGCCATGGCTAACAATATAGCTCCTCTTCCATTGGAATTTTGTCATGCAAGGGATAGTCTAAGGTGGGTCCCTCTACTAAGGCCATACCTTAGACAGTAATAAGTACATGGAAAGAAGTATGGTTCATTGCCTCTCTGAATGTCATTAGCTAGCCTTTGATTTCAACCATCAAAGCTCGATTATTTATCCAATGTTTCTTGAATTGGCTTCATCCCATAACTTGTTATTTTAGCTCCTCTATTTTGGACAAGTCATACTAAGAAAACACTTCATTAAATGTAACTATTAAGCATTGCTCTTTAGCTTCCTCATCTAAAATGTGCTATAGAAGTTTGTCTAGAAACTTGGTGTAGTGCTTGACAAAATGTTATTGCTCCTCCCATGTCAGGGGATATCCTAGATATTCCTTATGTTCTTTAGACAACATGCCCATGTCAACATGGATGTAGATGTATGCAAGTAACTTCAACCTAGCATCCAATTCTATGAGACACTCAATGGAATTCTTATTTTCTAAGTGTCTTGCTTTGCTAGCATTTCTTCTATTCTAACCATTTCTTTGGGATTTAACGTGGCAAGAAGTTCAAGGCAAGATGGGTGAGATTGAAGGAGCATAAGATTGCTTATGCTTTTAGGGTTATTATGTTTATCCTAAGGCTCCATGGTTGCCATGTCTTGATCCTTGTTGAATGTGATAGATGTAGTCACAACTAGTGGTTGTGATTGTTCTATTTTTGCACTTGATTGGACATCATGCTCTTCATTATCTTTGGATTAAGCTTTATTTGCAATAGTTGAAAGAAGTTGTTTCTTGAAATCCTCACTACTTTTAGAAGTATTCATATTCTTATAGTGCTTTTAGGAGAAGTAGCCAATGTGGAGATATCTATGGATTTGTTTTGTGTTAAGATAATGGCTTCTCACTTTTCCCCTTAGGTCCCATTGTTGTGGCTTCTACAGTCGTCGTCGTCGTCGTCGTTGTTGTTGTCTTCACACAATTTTATAGAAACAATTCTTCCACTGCTTTAACTTTAACAAAATCCATCATTCTCTTCATATTCTTCGTAGAATTCTTTGATAGACATGGAAAACACTAAAGAATACTCCACTTTGAATGAAAAAAATATCACATATGATTCATCTTCAAAGTTTCCATAGCTTTCTTTCATAATCTCTCATAAATAGATACATCTTTTTGTAATATTTCCACACAATTAAAAATTAGTTGATTAGTTCTAGTTAGCCAATTAATCAGTTAGTAAGATTATTAACTAAAGACTAACTAAAGTAAAAACTAACTAATGTTAATAATTAACAATTTTTATTTAATTAAAAATATATGTTTAAAAAAAATGAGAGTTGTAATCTAACATTTTTCTCGAATTGACAAGGACTATAACCACCCTTCACGGAGGTTACAATGTGAACGAGAGTTATGAGCCATATTAATCACTAGTGTTAATGTGTATAGTATGGATGGTCCAAAAATATCAGATTTTTGGAAAAAACTAGCATATTTTAGATATTGCTCATTGTAAACATCCTAAAAGATATGGAAATTTCTAGAACTAGATGTCATGTAAAAAGAAAAACAAGTGATTTTTAGCTAGTTTTGCAGATTTAATACAAAAAAAGAGGGATTGGCGAAATCGCTCGTGTCGCAATCATAGTTTACAGGCAGTAAAAAGCACTTCGAATAGGGAGAAAAAGAAGGAGTGATCGGAAAGAGTTCTAATCAAGAGTCTTGGAGTTTTACCCCCCTTTCAGAGCCAATGGAACCATTAGATTTATGATTTGAGCATCAAATCACTAAATTTTCCACGATCCCCTCCACAAAGAGCTCTTCTTCTCAACCACAACCCCTCTTCTCTAATTCACTATAAATAAGAGGTATGGGGAGTAGTTAGGGAGGCACAAGGAAGCACAAGGAGACCCTAAGAGGCTGCGAGAGAGAGATAGAAGGATACCCCTCCAAGAGATTGCGAGAAGGAGCTTGAGAGAGAGAGAGAGAGAGAGAGAGAGAGAGAGAGAGAGAGAGAGAGAGAGAGAGAGAGAGAGAGAGAGAGAGAGAGAGAGAGAGAGAGACCCCGAGAGGCTACAAAGGAGAGAGTTAGCTCAATTTCCCCTATCTTGGTCTTCGACTAAGCCACCTTCTCTTATGCTCTTCCATCTCAAATTCCATTCCTCATTCTTATATCTCGAATCTACTTGCGGATGATGGCCCTCAAGCAAAGAATATCGCGTGCAACAATCCTACAACTAGCAACGAAGCTTTGGGCAAAGGCACCACTGTCAATCCAACTATGGTACTGGACGTAAGTAATGTATTTCCAAATTGATAGATGCTTTCTTTGATTCTCGTATGAGATACATTAGGTCCTGCACTATGCCACATGAAAATAGGTCATTTGAAGGGATAAATTCCATTTTTATAATTGTAGGATGCATATTCAAGTGCAAGAGTTAAGACTATGAAAAAGAAAATTGCACTCATCCATGTATGGTAAACGCATCTACACCTAAGTAGCGAATTAAAATGTTATCACATCTATTCTTGCATTGTTTGGAAAAATGCAATTGGTTTTTGTTGGTTGATAAAACAACACCCTAAATGCTTTTACATTCAATCGATTGTTGGATTATGGTTTGGGTGAGTATTCCAAGTGCTTGTGAATTGATGATAAATGCATGGCATGGGTCTATGATGACAAGTTGCTATGGGAATAAAGGAATGTTTTCTAAAACATAATATTAGGGTTGATTTCCTTAATTGTGCTTGATACTTAAATGAATTAATTGAGAAAATGATATTTTGCACGGGTGGATCATCTCCAAGATTGCATTGCGGATTAACTCGAGAAGGGCACCGCTCGATTCATGGGCCGAAGGTTGGGGTAAAAAGGCCAACCACGGAAATGATGTTTCACTCCTAGGCAGCTTGTGGGTCAGGTAGAGCTTTGGACACCCCTTGCCTAGTCTGGAACGGAGTTGAAGACTGCTGTGAGCCCAACGTCTGTGGCATTGGAAGATCCTATTCTAGATAAAGGATGGAAAATATGGTGCCATGTGATTTGGACCGAGTACTTTTGCAAGGCAAAAGGGACATATAATTTCTCTTGTATGGGTATGAGACAAAGATTAACTTGAAGATAGGTTAAGAAACTTGTTTGTCAAAAGGAGTGCTTACTCTGTATTTGTGTCTGTGCTATAAATTACACGAACAAACCATGTTTTCTAAAAGGCTTAAGTAAGGAAGTTGATTTTAAATATCACACAAAATGTGATAAAACCTAATGAAATAACTAAAGAACGCCTATTAAGGGAAGTGGGTGGGCAGAACCCCCGATGGGTCTGTCCTATGGTAGGATGGTCCTAGAGAACTGGGAGGCTTCTCACAAGGTTTTTGACCCTTAGGTATTATTAGGTTAGAACCCCGATTTATGTAATTTTAGGGGACTGAAATGGAACTATGCCCTATAGGCAGATGTTGAGATATCGAGCTCCACTCGTGATATGCCAGGGTGACCGTTGTGCATTTATGTCACCAACTTGTCAGTTGCAGATGCGGTTGGTACACCGCCCATGAATAATAGCTAAATGACAGCTATCCTTATCTACTCTAGTTCGTGGCTCAGTTAGTATGCCACCTTAGTTAGTTGAGTTTGGTTTGAGACCCATATATAGGGTTCTTCTATTTCTTTGTACTAGAGTTCTATTTGGCTTACACAACTAAGAAGAGAAAAACTGTTTTCAGCCTCCACCTCTGTGTGTATTCTCCCATTGTGCAAGCAAGAAAGCTACAAGTGAGACTCCTTCCTTCTCTCCCACAATCTTGACACGGTATCAGAGCCTTGTTAGTGGTAAGGAGCTCAAGAAAGCAAGCCAAGTTTGCGGTGTTCTGGTAAGAGGACCAGTGTTGCTTTCATTTTTCTGTTTTGGGAGCAAGTCTCTCCAGGTAGCATAGCCAGAAAGTGCAAGAGTGCATTGTCTCAGATTGAGATGCCCTTCGCAGTGTAGCAGGAGGGCAGTATATGCTGCGAGTGAGGGATTTAGCCCTCGGTTGCTCTGTTTTTTTGATTTGAGGCCATTTCAGGCTTGTTTTGGAGGCGGAAGTTTTCTGCACGCACTCAGGAAAAGGCCCTGTTTTATGCTGTGCGACCATTGTTCTACAGGTCGGTGAAAAGTTACCACAGAAATTGCATCGTATGCTTGTGTGCAGAGACATTGGGAGTTACAGAATCATCCTTGGTTCCTGTTTATGCAAAATCGTCACTAAGAAGTGACTATGTGGTCAAATACCACTTTCGCCAGTTTTGCAGATTTGCCCTTGTGAGGGTGAAGCTGTGTTTTTTGCAGTGATAGAATTTTTTGCAGTGTTCTGTAATGGCGTCTGATTCTCTTTCACAGATTGTAACTGAAAAGCTTGACAAGAACAACTTCCAAGTATGGAAGTTTAGAATGACAAATTTCCTTATGGAAAAAGGATATTGGGAATTTGTTGCAGGAAATGAAGAAGAACCAATTCTTCCTGATGTTCCCAATCAACAGCAAATGCAGGCATTTAAAGCATGGCATGAGAGAGCCAGGAAAGTTATGTACTGGCTGTCTATCAGTATTTCAGACTCTATTCAGGATGCAAGTACGCCAAAGGAGGCATGGGATACTTTGTCAAAAATGTATAGTACAAATATGCAAGCCAGGAAAATGCAGCTCAAGCAAGAGTTGCATAATCTGCAAAGAGAAAGTATGAGCATCAATGACTACCACATGAAGGTGAAGAAGATTGCAGATGCACTTGCTTCCATTGGGTTGCTAGTGGAAGATGATGATTTAGTTTCTGTGACCTTGAATGGTCTAGGAAAGGATTATGCACAGTTTCGGACATCCATTTCAGTTCGAGAAAGATTTCCTGATTTTAAGGAGTTGATTGCTCTTCTAATTTCTGAGGAGCAGAGAAATGGTGGTGCATCCTCTTCAGGAGGAACTTCAAAAGAAACTGTCTTCTACTCAAATGCTGGAAGAGGTAGAGGCAGAGGTAGAGGAGGCTGATCTGGAGGCCGTGGTAGAAATCAAAATATGCAGCAAACTCAAGAAAACCAGTCCTATGGAGGAGGACGTGGTAATTCTAGAGGTAGGGGGAGCCAAAGAGGTCGTGGTGGATGGCAAAGAGGCCAAAATGCAAATAGTAATGTTGAATGCTACTACTGTGGTAAAATGGGTCATATGGCTAAAGACTGCTATAAAAAGCAGAATGACATCATGAACGGAAAATTGCAACAAGGGAATTATGCATCTTCTAGTAGACAGGGTGATGACAGAAATGAGCATTTGTTTATGATGCAGCACATGAACAATTCTGTGACAAGTGCAGAAGAAAGCAACGATGTATGGTATGTTGACTCAGGTGCATCAAACCACATGACAGGTCATCCAGAATGGATGGAGGATGCAAGGAAAATGGAAAAACCAGGATTTGTGGAGACTGGTGATGATACTGCACATCTTATTGTGCAGATTGGAAAATTTCCTTTGTCTATGCAGGATGGGAAAAAGAAATACATGTCCGATGTATTTCATGTCCCGAATATTACCAAGAATCTGGTTTCTATTGGTCAAATGGTTGAGCAGGGCTTGCAGGTCAGATTTAATCCTCATGGATGCTTTGTTGAGGATATGAAAAATAAAGGTCGCTTGATACCGAAAGGAAAGAAGAAGGGCAGAATGTTTACATTGGATGCAGACATGCCTGAATTGAGTGCAGCAATGTTTGCACATGGGACCGGTGTAGTTGCAGATATTGATATCTGGCATAAACGCATTGGTCATGTTAATGTACAACGACTTAAATCAACGCAGGCCCAAAATATTGTTGCAGGATTGCCTAAATTCAAGGTTGCAGAAATGCATAAGGTATGTGAAGCCTGTCAGTTTGGAAAACAGGCAAGGAAACCATTTCCTAGACATGTTCAAGAGAGTAAGAAGCCATTGGAATTAATCCACTCTGATGTGTGGACTACTAAAGCTGGATCTCTTGGAGGCTTCATTATTTTGTCACTTTTATTGATGACTATAGCAGAAAAGTTTGGGTGTATTTTATGAAAAAGAAAAGTGAAGTTTTTGGGCATCTCAAAACTCTTAAAGCTATGGTTGAAAAAGAAACAGACCTGCAAATAAAATGCCTAAGGTCAGATGGAGGGGGAGAGTACCTCTCAAATGAGTTTGCAAGGTTCGTGCAGGAGCATGGCATAATGCAGCAATATTCATGCAGTCATACCCCGCAACAGAATGGAATTGCAGAAAGGAAAAACATGCATATTGGAGAGGTATCTCGTGCCATGCTCAACAAAAAAGACTTGCCAGATTTTTATTGGGCTGAAGCAGTTGCTATAGCAGTCTACATAATGAACAGGACTCCCACTGAGTAATGCATGGGATGATTCCAGAGGAGAGGTATACTGGTAGGAAACCAGATATTTCTCATTTGAAGATTTTTGGTTTCATTGCCTATGTTCATGTGCCAGATGAGTTGAGATCCAAGTTGGATCCAAAAGCTGAGAAGTGTATCTTTATTGGTTACTCTCTGCCACAGCAGAAAGGGTATAGATGCTATAACCCTTCTACTCGTAAGTTTACAGTGAGTAGAGATGTTGTTTTTGATGAGATGAGTAGCTGGTATAAACCAGTAAATGTGATTGATGATGTAGATGCACAAAATGGTAATGCTGCACAGAATTCACAGCAGCAGTCACAAAATATTAGTGGACCTGGAGCATCCTCTAGCAGTGGTTCACATTCTTCGCCATGGACAGGCAGATTGAGATCAGGAGAATCTTCTCAAAGCAATGTAGATAGTGGTATTCAGGTATCACGAAAAAGAAAAGAGAAGGTAGATCCAGCCCATGTTCTATGTGAATGCAGGTCACTCTTATGTGGATGGTGAATCCAGTGGCTCAGAACAGAGCATTGATGATGAGTTGGGTATTCCTTCTATTGTTACACCTGGAGTAAGGAAGACCAGGGATGTTTTGAGAGAACCTGGGAGTGAACCTACTTTGCGCAGGTCTACCAGAGCTAGGTATCCTATGGATAGGCTGAAATATGATGGATTTACAGCCATTCACTATGCCTATATGGTCAAAGTGATACAGGAACCAGAACCAACTTCTTTTGAGCAAGCCATGGGAAAAGAAAAATGGGAGAAAGCCATGGATGAAGAAATGGATGCCTTGGAAGAAAATGCTACATGGGAGTTGGTATCTTTGCCTAAAGATAAGAATGCAATTGGCTGTAAGTGGGTTTATAAGGTGAAGCACAACGCATATGGTTCTGTGAACAGATACAAGGCAAGATTAGTAGTCAAGGGCTATGCACAAACATATGGCATTGACTATGAAGAAACATTCAGTCCGGTTGCAAGGATGGCAACCGTAAGAGCAGTCATTGCTATGGCTGCATCAAAGGGATGGCCTTTACATCAGATGGATGTAAAGAATGCCTTCTTGCATGGTGATTTGCAAGAAGAGGTCTATATGGAGCAGCCACCAGGTTATGTGCATGCTGTTCATCCTGAGTTTGTTTGCAGGTTGAAAAAAACATTGTATGGCTTGAAGCAAGAACCTAGAGCATGGTCTGACAAGATAGGACAGTATCTTGTCACTATTGGCTTTCAGATTTCCAAGGCATATTTCTCACTTTATGTGAGAAAAACAGAGAAAGGTATTATACTGCTTGTCATTTATGTTGATGATTTGATTATCACAGGTGATAGTGATGAAGATATCCTTCATGTGAAAATGCTATTGAAGCAGAAGTTTGAGATGAAGGATTTGGGAGAGCTGCGTTATTTCTTGGGCATTGAGGTGATTAGATCACCAAGTGGGATACGGCTCTTGCAGAGGCAGTATGGATTGGACATGCTGTCCAAATATGGGATGACAGGCTGTAAGCCTATTTCAGTTCCTTTGGAGCAGAATGTGAAGCTGAGCGCAGATGCAGGTGAGCTTCTGGAAGACCCTACTATGTACAGATGCATAGTAGGAAGTTTGATTTATATGACTATTACCACGCCAGATTTGAGCTATGCTATTGGATTGATAAGTCAGTTTATGCAGGCTCCAAGGAAACCGCATTTGGATGCGGCTAGACGCATACTCAGGTATGTGAAGTCCACATTGCAGTATGGACTACTTTATGAGACTGGGGTTCAGATACAGTTGTATGGATACACTGATGCTGATTGGGCTGGTAGTAGTTCTGATAGACGATCTACCAGTGGATATGTATTCTCTTTTGGGAGTGCTACAGTCACTTGGAGCAGCAAGAAACAGCCTATAGTTGCCTTGTCGAGCATAGAGGCTGAGTATAGGGGCGCAGCAATGGTTGCATGTGAGGTAGCTTGGTTGCATAAGCTACTTTATGATATGCATCAGCCTACAGATGGGCCAGTTGTCATTTATTGTGACAACATGAGTAGTATACACTTGGCAAATAACCCAATCTATCATGCTAGAACAAAGCACATTGAGGTGCATTATCACTATGTGCGGGAGAGGGTTTTACTAGGTCTTATTGATCTAGTTTATGTCAGCATAGAGGATCAGGTAGCTGACATATTTACGAAGGCATTGGGCGCAGAGAAGCTGCGCAAGTTCAGAGACCTACTTGGTGTGCAGGAATTGGGATTGAGCTTGAGGGGGAGTGTTGAGATATCGAGCTCCACTCGTGATATATCAGGGTGACCTTGTGCATTTATGTCACCGACTTGTCAGTTGCAGATGCGGTTGGTACACCGCCTATGAATAATAGCTAGATGACAGCTATCCTTATCTACTCTAGTTCATGGCTCAGTTAGTATGCCACCTTAGTTAGTTGAGTTTGGTTTGAGGCCCATATATAGGGTTCTTCTATTTCTTTGTACTAGAGTTCTTTTTGGCTTACACAACTAAGAAGAGGAAAACTGTTTTCAGCCTCCACCTCTGTGTGTATTCCCCCATTGTGCAAGCAAGAAAGCTACAAGTGAGACTCCTTCCTTCTCTCCCACAATCTTGACAGCAGAGAGGTTGAGCAACACATCGCTCTCATTTCCCATTCTCTTTGAACCAAGTACGACATGGATCTGCTTCGGCTTGGGTATCTTTGCATAAAGTAGGATGTCCAGGACTCGACGCTAGAATGCTGACAGGAGACCTTGACCACTAGAAACCTAGATTTTAGGTCAATCCTAGTGGGTTTGGCCGCAAACATTTCGACCTCAAACTCGAGAAACCCTAGGTGAGAAACCCTGTAACATTCCGTGGGAGTGTCGAGCGGTGTCGCTTAGACTCATCTCTCAATGGACCGCTAAAAATGTGCCTGGACAGGGCACGTTACAGTTGGTATTAGAGCGAAACTTTGTAATGATATGAGATTTATTAATATATGGTTCATAGGCATATCATAAACATAATAACCAAAGTGGTATGGCTTGATTGCCAGGCACCTTCTGCACCTATGTAGAGGTGAGCACACAACCGCCAAGACCCACGGACCGCTTATTGTTCAAGCATTCCAAGTCGAGTACTAATGGCTACCTCTCACATAGCCAACGCGCTATCCACCTCTATGAGTGTAGTGAGCTTACCTCCATGCCTGATTGAGTTGCCTCCTCTCTCGAGCACTCCAGTAGCTCCACGATCCAAGTGCAAGCTTCAAGCAAGCTCCATCCTCAAGCTCCACACTCCAAGCTCCATTGCCGCGAGCAAGAGAAGAGAAGAGAAGAGAAGAGAAGAGAAGAGAAGAGAAGAGAAGATGGAGAGCTTCTCCACTACGGTCCTTCACCCTCACACGTTCACTCCCTCACACTCTCACACTCCCTCTCTCAAGCACAAGCTCAAGCAAGCAAGAACAAGAAGAAGATGAAGAAGAAGAGAGATACTTTTGGCCACACACAAGGATAAGCTTCTCATTCACTATTCAATTTTATATACAAAACCTTAAATCCCTTTTGGGCGGTCATCCCCTTATCCCCTTTTTTACATGGTTGACTCTTTTTCCCATTGTCCTCCTATCTTCCTAGCTTCCTTCCTACTGCCCATCTACCTTTACAAATTGCACGGGTGAGAGCACGACGCTCTTAAAATAAATCATGATGCGCCTTGAGCTCTTTTACAAAAGTATTGACTTGTACTTTTTCTTGTGTGCCTTTCTCCTTGATTTAGGACTTTTCGTCTTTCGTTTCACTTTTGCCTTGGCCTTGTCTTCTACTTTAGATTTTCAAGATTTTTCACCTTGTTCATTTGAGAGTTAACATCACCCCCCTCCTAGACGAGTGCCAGTCCCATGGCACTCAGCGTTGTAGGTAGCAGGCTTTGGCATGCACCAAAGACGTGGGTAGAAGGGACATCTGTGGTTTGCCTTGGAGGAGCTTTGGTGGTGGTACAGATGAGGGTCATTGGGGGCATGTTGTTGGCCTAGGTGGTTGGTGGTCGGGTTGTTGGAGTTGGGGATAGGGCTGTTCATTTTTGGGAATTGCACACGGAGGACTGAGATAGGTGTTGGTTTGTAGGGATTCTGCACATGACGAATCTTTGGTGGGCTTGCATGATGAGAAAGAATAAGAGTGCAGAGTTGGGTGGTGATGGAGAGTTGAAAACCTCTCATATGGTCTCTCCCTAGGGGTTTGTGCTAGTATTCTTATTGTGTGCACAAGACATAGGTTGATTAGTTTGAGAGACACGTCAAAATCTAAGCAAGTTGAGAGTAAGGGCCTGCACTTGAGGACCCAAATTGTGGATAGGTTGTGGTTCAAATATTATGTGAGTGCCCGTGCATACTTAGATATTATGTAGTTAGAAGACTACTGGTCTGGTTTCTTGTAGCAATATGTGGATGAAACAAGGGTTCAATGGGGTGGAAAAATTGTCGATGTTGAGGAGAAGTAAACATGAAGGTTTGTTGAGGCATCATTTGTGATTTTGACAACACGATATAGCACAATTGAGCTTATTGACACCTTAGCTTTTGGTAGCTAGTGGCCAGTTGTGCTGTTCAAGAGTACGGTGTACTTTCCATGGTCTTCTGTTCCTTGCTTACCACTATTGATTACAATGGTACTGAGATGGTGTGCGAAAAAAGAATCATGCAAATGGGTCAGGGTGATAGGTCTAATCATAGGCGAGACAATTTACCTAGGTATGTCCTGCCCTTGATGTGGCCTAAACAATTGTGGGGGATATGTAAGGGGCTAGGGGGCTAGAGACGGATCCAACCGACCAAGATCACTGGATGTGCCTAATTTGAGGACCCCTAGGTGCTGTGCTGTGATCATGAGTGTTTTTTTCTTTATTTTACTTTACTTTACTTTTCTTCTTCTTTAAAAAAAATATAAAATGAATACACCAATGCTATACATTGAGGTGATCAGCCTTTCATTTGGACTGAGAAATGTCGAGATCCAAAGGCTGTGAAAAATGGATATTACAAGGATGATTGTGTTACTAGCCTCGCTATTAGAGGAACAGTCATTGAGATGGAGAGATACACTTGGGATTTTGCAAACCTCTTTGTAACATGTGAGACATCGGTACAATTGAGGTGGCAACTGCAGTGAGCCAGATGTAGAGTTTGACCAAGAAAGAGAGAGTAGCCAATGACTATGCTTTGGGCCATGTTTAAATGCAATGTGTACTACATTTGCATGGGTGATTTTCTCTTCTAGCAATGGGGTTTCCAGCATGGCTCTTTGTTCTTGGTATTTTTGTTATTTTTTCTGTAATGGCTCTTTGTGGGGTTGGTGGCCTTGTGGTGATTTGGACATTGAACACTTTCGTACAAAGATCTGTATCATCCTGCATCCACTTGACAACTCGTGAGAGTACATGCAAGTCATATGCTTCAATCATAATGAGCAGGTGTAACGCAAAAGGACATCACTTATCTAAATCTTATGGTGTTGACTTCGATGCATATCACCGACGCTTGATTATCTTTTTTGTTAAAGACGTGAAATATATTAGAAGTAGGTAAGGAAAGTTTGTATAGTTGGGGAACCTGCCCCTTTTAACCATCTAAAGAAAAAAATTCATGGTCAGATAGCACTTGATAAGAATCTTATACAAAATAGGGGCTATTCTATTTGTATGAGGTGGGGTGAGTTCGGGTGACCAGATGACTAGGGCATTGCTGGTGGTGAGCTCCTATTAGGCAAGAAGGCAGGGGAGACATCGACTGGGACCCTAGCCCTGCCGTATCAAGAATGCTCTAGAATAGTTCAACAATTTCATTCTTGATTTTTTCTTCTTTTTTCTCTTTTGAGTATCTGGTCTCCGAGCGTCTAGGGAAGGTTTGCACGTTAGGGTGGTTCGCTACCCTCCGAGCATTCCTTTGAACCTTCCTCTTCTTAGGTTGGGGAGCGTTCAGCTTGCGTCCTGTGGGCGGTGCAGCTTTGGGCCTCATCTTGGAAAGTACCTCTTTAGAGTGGGCACGTAGCATTTCGATGGCGGAGCTTGCATTGTGTGCTCCCTTCAGCGCGGAGGAGAGCTTCCTTGCAGGCCAGCAGCATGGAGTGCTTCATGATTGGTGATTGTTGAGGAACCTGCAAAATGTGAACCAAGGGTTAGACCATGAGGCAGGACATAGCTATTTTCATGAGAGAGATTACATAGTAGGTTAACATGCGCATATGACGAGGAGGGGTGAGGCAAGGCATGCATTATTTGCTGTAGAGGGATGGCCCTGGTGATGATACTCATCCTGCCTCAAGTGCGGAATGGATTCCAGCCAGTAGATCTTTGCTCATGCCAAGTTGTGCGGACTGGCCATGATGGAATGGAGCAGGGACCGTCCCCAGAAGAATAGCCCAAAAAAGGGGAAGCCTATAAGAGGGGGCACTACCTTGTCTCTGCACCCTCAGAGGCGTTGGCTAGGGCTCCAATAGTGGCAATGAGGGCTGCATGCCCTCCACTTGGTGGACGACTTCTAGACATATGGTGAGAGGAGGACTTGAGGAGCTCAGCCTGTCAAACCCAAAATTTTCTTTCTACGCTTGACTATCATTGCTTGTGTATATTGGTATTATTTATATGCAGTCACAAAAATCATTGTTTATTTATGCACAATTTATGAATCCATGTCACTTCGTGAAGATACAAACTAGTTGTAGAACTGAGGATTGTACTGGAATGTGGCACACATCCAATACTTCGCTGCCTACTCAATACCAACAGATATTTTGCAACATTGAGTAGCATGGTACCTTGTTTGAGTCTACTCGCAACATGTAGCTCCTCCTCAATGAGAATCTTATCAACTAGAGAGTTCTCTTGGCTAGTTCCGTCTAAGTCCATACCTCGAATGGCAGTTAGTACTCGAAAGGAAGTTGGCACCACATAGGTTGGGTCTCTTTGAGATTGCCATTTGGACAATTGCTCCTTGGAGATTGTCATAATCTGGGCTCCAAGTTTGGCCATTCTAGCGCGGTTTTCAAACCAACATTTAATTGACTTGGACCCTTTGATTATCACTTTAGTTGTGCTATCTCTAGGAGAGTTGGTTGGAAAAGCGCTTTGTTGAATGCCATAGTTAGGCGTAGTTTGTCGACCTCCTAGTCATAGATGAGTTGCATACGTTCATGTAGGAGCTTGTCATAGTAGTCGTTAAGATATTCTTGCTCTTCCCAGGATATGGGATATGGCAAGTATTCCTCAAGTTGCTCCTTAGGGAATGTGCCTATGTCTGCAATGACGTAGACACATGCGAATAATTTGAGTTTAGTATCCAATTCAGTTAAGCATTCTGTGGCACTTCTATGTTCAATGAGGGCTTGCTCGATTGCTATCTCATGCAAGGTTCTGGAAGTTTTCCTAGGCTTTAGCGTAGCTGGGAGCTTAGGCCTAGATGAGAAAGATTGGTCAACTCTAGGATTGCTTATGTCCTCGGGGTTTTCATGTTTCTCTTGAGGCTTTGTTGCTATTATGTCATGGTTCTCCTTGGATGTGATTGGCATAATTTTTTCAACCTGTTGTGACAGTATTGTATCCACTCTTGATTGGTCAATGCAAGTTCTATTGTTGTCGGTAGATTGAGTGTTGCAAGAAACCATTGATGGTAATGGTTGCTTTGACTTATCAGAACACATGGATGTGTTTGAGGTTTCACCACTATTAGGAGAGATGGAAATGGATTCATTCGTGGGTGGACTTGATGCTTTATTCCTCAACTCTTTAGCACTCTTGGTCTCAATCTTCTTGGCATCTACAATCACTTGTAATTGCCGTTGTTTTCGTTGTTTTCTCCTCTTTTTCTTGGGCAATTGAGGTGTATCCTTGAAAGATTCTGGACCCTTAACTAAGTCAGTCATTGATGTGCAACCAAGCCTTAGCCCTCTCTTCCTCTAATGTGTCCTCATGGGATGTAGCTACGGCATGCTAAGAATAGCCTCGCTAGGTTGTGAGGGTACAACTGCCTCTCTTTTTGGAGAGTCTAGCTCTTCAACTAATTCCCCTCCGTTTAGCTCCTCATCTAATTGCATTGGCAGTTGCTCTTGGCCAGGTGTTTGCTCTAGGCTCTTGTCCTTACCCATTGTTGAAACATGCCTCCATTGCTTCTTATTAGTGCAGGTGTTGTGTTTAGAGCTGTTTTTCTCTTGCTCAGGAGGTTTGGGTGACTCTAGTGTAGAACCAAGAGATAGTTTAGGGTTCTTGTCATGTAGGCTTGGATGGAACCAACTGAAGAAGTCAGGGTTGTATTGTTGGGAAGAATAGAGATCCAGGATTGCAGGGTCTTGAGTGAGGCAATAGACATATGCACTAACATCAAGAACCATGCTCCCTACTCCTAGCCTGCTAGCCATGTGTAGATATTCTTCTAGAAGCAGTTTATTGTACAAAGGATGTTTTTGGACAGTGGCAAAAAGCTGGACCTCATGGACCACTACCAACACTCGCAATGAGGTTGGAGCAACATACGTGGGATCATGTATTGATGTCCAAAGGGCCTTTCTTTGCTCAGTGAGTATCGGTGGCAAATTTTGGCTGCTAAACTTTGATTAGAGTACCATTTCTGCACAAAGTTGCATCATCCTTTCCCTTTTCACTTGATTGCTTCGAGCTTTTCCTTGTTTGTCTCACATTGGGCAGTATAGAGTGAGGGTATCAAGTGCAATTCTCTAGTTGTGGGCTTTTGGATGTCCTTTATGACTTCCTCATCAATAGCTTCATAGTAGGAGCAAACATGTTGTTGCTCATCCCAAGTCAGGGGTTCAGCTATGAGCTTCGTGTGCTCTAGTGTTGGCCTTCCCATGTCCACATGGACGTACACACGTGTGATGGCCGTCAGCTTGTGATCAAGCTTCATCAGGCACTTCATCTCTAGTTCATTAGTCAGATGTGCCATCTCCTTGGCCAAATCTTCGAGAGATTTCTAATCAAGCCTAGGCTTTAGATGCTTCGGAAGTACTGGAGGTGTCAAGGAAGTTGGTTGTGACACCTCTCCCACATGTGAATTGCTAAGGATACGTTCCGCAAGGGGCATAGTCAGCCAAAGGGTGTGACTGCTGTGATTCTTGATTGGAAGTAGTAGCGGCTAGTTCATTGGATTGGATACTATTGGTAGATCATGGTATCAGGTCCTTAGGCAAATCGAAAGTGGTTGTGCCTTTTGTTGCCCTTTGAGCATTCACTTGTGCAGATCGGCGAGCCTCAGTTGATCTAGTCACAATAGATTGCACATGCATATCCTTGGGCCAAGAGCTATGGGTGGTGTCATGTCCCACCTCTTGGACATTTGGAAGCTTAATGGAGATAGAGATTGGGATTAAGCATCTGCACTTGACGACTGCTGTTGGGATTCCTAGATCCGTTTAGGGAAAGAGGGTGTAGGAGATTTGGGACTGTTAGGTAGACTTGGCATTGGCTGGAAGATTTGCTCGTGGCTGTTAGATGATTCTGCCATTCGCTTTGTTGAGCAATCAACCTTATCATGAGCAACATTGTGCCTGTGGTGCTCATCATCCTCTTGGGAAGTCAAAGGCTCCTTGGGAACTAATGGCCTTTCTGCACACCCGACAATTACATATGATGTCTTCTTGTTAAGCATGCTAGGCTTAGGATCTACCTCTCGAATAAGCCCATTTGCTTTCTTGATTTCAATCATGAGGGGCTTAGTCACTCCAATGTTGTTGACTCGAGACTTGGTTTTTTGTTCAGATTTCCTCTTGTGCTTCTTTGCTTTTGATACAGTTTGTAGTTCAGCTGACAGAGGTGGTTTAGCATGGGGTTTTGGCACCCAAATCCATCGGTTACCTGCGTAATATCCTTCAGTACTTAGTAATGCTTCTGATATCCATTGCGGCATTATGTTGGCTCTCTATCTGTTCCTTCATCTATAAGGCTTGGTCTTCTTTTGTGGTCTTCTACAATATTTGTAAGTCCAAAGCCTATCCTTCTTGTTTCAAGCATTGTCTCCTAACCTTCTTGTTTCAAGCATTGCCTCGCTCACTGGTTCTCTTTGTTCAACATGCACTTGTATCAACTCTTTCAACAAGCCCTTGCTCTCATCACTAGAATTGCATGGTATGTTAGAATATTCATTGTCCTTCCCTCAAGGTTTGATGAGGTCACCCTTACTAAAGGTTGTGATTATCCTCACAGCTAGTAGTGTCGTGTATCCTCTGTGCTATGTAATCAGCCTCGCACTTTGTCGCCCTTTTGAAGGGTCTTCCTAGGAGAGTTTCTTTTCCACAATTAGCACTATTTGGGGGAACTTGGAATAGGATAGGCAAGCTTTTAGCCTCAATAGTTACAAGGATTTTGCACTTCTCGATAAGTTCTTGTGGGTGTCCCCCATATGGATTAAGAGTTACATTAGTTGGTGCGAGCTCTATTTGGCCTAGTAGGGTCCATGCTTCATAGGTTAATATATTAAAATCAGCTCCTTCATTGATGAGTGCGGTGAGTTTGACCCTAAGATAAGCAAGCGGTACTATGTCCTCATCTTTTGAGTCTTGGCTTATAAATTTAAGCCTTTCAATACATGCCCTTGAGTCCCTGATTGCACAGCCCGATGTGGATTCTCTACTTATGTCTTGGGTCATCTGTGCAATGCCATTCAAGGTGCATCTATCATTATGATTATCATTTCTAGTCATCCTCCCAGTTGTAGCTTGACGTTGTTCTGTTCTACTTTGACTAGATGCAGTTTGAATGCAACATATACATACTTTTGTGGTGTGGCCTTTTTCCCCTTGTTGGCTAGATTGGCCCATTGAGGTTCTAGGGTCTCTGTTTGTCTTTGTTCGGGTATGGGCTTTTGGTTGTTGTTTTGTAAGTGAGAATCTATGCTTGTGTAGAGCCATCAATACATTAGGATCTAATTTTGAGGACCTTTCATGGCATGCATTTTCTCTCCAGCCTACTTGAGGGAGGTGTGGAGGGGCAGGGCCCTCAGCCCGCAAGGCCATTATGCTAAAATACCCTACACGATTTGAAGGGCCGCCATCGTCTGTAGCCAAGTTTTGAACTACTTGCTCAGGATTTCCATCTAGTGATAGATTTATGGTGTTATTTTGGATCTATATGGTCTTTGGGTCAGTTTCGGGGTCTACATCTTAAAATTTGGAACAATCCAAATTCGACTCAATAGGTCCAAATTGTAGGGCTAAATGTCTAATTCAGCCCATTCGAATGGCCGAGGGCCAAATGAGGAAATGGCCTAATGCAACTAGTCTGAATGCTTGATTCGGCAAGTTCGAATGTGGTTGTCTGATGGCCGAATGGCCGAACGGGGAGGGCACCGAGGGCCGAGTCAGGTGGGATGAATGCAAAGTTGGTCCGAGTGGTGATTTTGGTCAGGCCAAATGTCAGCTTGTCCGAGTGGGTATGGGCTGAGTCATTAGGGCCGAGGATCGAATATCAAGTTGGTCCGAACAGTCAATTTGGATGGGTTGAATGGCTAGATGGTTTATCCAAATGGGTTTGGCCAAGTGGCCGAAACAGGGTGGGCTGAGGGCTGATTTTAAGACTTGGCCTAGAATCGCCGTCACTCGGACAGTGGGTCAAATGTGACACGTTTTTCGCCAAACTTGCATAGAATTCATCACGCCAAATGATTGAGGCCTTCCCACTAGTCGAGCACCTCCAGATCTTAGCTACACATGCAGGAGAAGGTGTGGGAGTACCTGTAGTGGGTAGCAAACTCGACGACGAGATTGAAGCATGTCCATGCAACGAAGCTCTCTCTCTCTCTCCCTAGCTCTCCCTAATCCTTGAAATGCAAAAATGAGTCTCCCTTTCCCCTCCTGGCCTTTTATTACCCTGCCTAGGTCTGCCATTCACCTTAGCCTTTCTCCCCTTACCAGCATTTAACCCAAAATTTTATTTTTTGCCATTATTTTCCCTGTTTCAGCCTGCTATATAGCAACAAAAACCCTACTTTGTGCTCAACTATTTTTCTCCTATCCTACCTAAATGTAAACAAAAATCATAAAGAAAACACCTACACTACTCCAACTTACATTTTCAAATCCAAAAACCAAAGACTTACTTGCTAAGGAGATAGAATATCTCTAGTGGGCAGTGAACTCCTTGGCGACGAGATTGAAGTAGGTCCATGCAACGAAGCTCTCTCTCTCTCTCTCTCTCTCTCTCTCTCTCTCTCCCCCCCTAGCTCTCCCTAATCCTTGAAATGCAAGATGGAGTCTCCCTTGCCCCTCATGGCTTCTTATTACGCTGCCCAGGTCTGCATTCACCTTAGCCTTGCTCCCCTTACCAGCATTTAACCCAAAATTTTATTTTTTGCCCTTCTTTTCCCTGTTTCAACCTATTATACAGCAACAAAAACCCTACTGTGCGCTCAACTGTTTTGCTCCTATCCTACCTAAATGTGAATAAAATCATAAAGAAAAAACCTACACTACTCCAACCTACCTTTCCAAATCCAAAAAACTAAAGAATTACTTGTTAAGGAGATTGAATACCTCTTCAAACTCCCTTGCTTCCTACCTATCTACCTCAAGCACCAGCTTGGGGAAAACCATACTTCGATGCTCGATTTGAAGTGCGCAAGCTCTCAATCTTGAATTCGTTGGTCCCGACAATGGAACCAAAATGTAGAGGCGGAGCATAAGCTCAATCACTTATTGTTCAAGCGTTTTTCCAAGCCGAGCACTAATGGCTACCTTTCACATAGCTGACGCGCTATCCATCTCTACAAGTGTAGTGAGCTTACCTCCATGCCTGATCGAGTTGCCTCGTCTCTCGAGCACTTGGGTAGTTCCATGATCCAAGTGCAAGCTTCAAGTGAGCTCTATTCTCAAGCTACACGCTCCAAGCTCCATTGCTGCGAGAAGAGAAGAGAAGAGAAGATGGAGAGCTTCTCCACCACGGTCCCTCACCCTCACATGCTCACTCCCTCACACTCTTACACTCCCTCTCTCAAGAATAAGCTCAAGCAAGCAAGAACAAGAAGAAGATGAAGAAGAAGAGAGCTAGTTTTGGCCACACACAAGGATAAGCTTCTCATTCACTTTTCAACTTTATACACAAAACCCTAAATACCTTTTAGGTCCCCTTTTTTACATGGCCAGGCCCTTTTTTCCATTGTTCTCCTATCTTCCTAGTTTCCTTCCTACCTCCCATCTATCTTTACAAATTGTACGAGTGAGAGCCCACGCTCTTAAAATAAATCACGATGCGCCTTGCGCTCTTTTACAAAAGTATCGACTTGCGCTTTTTCTTTGCGTCTTTATCCTTGATTCAGGAATTTTTTGCACTTCTTGTGTTTCCATATTTTTCTTGGCGCGCCTTCATCTTCCATTTCACTTTTGCCTTGGCCTTGTCTTCTGCTTTGGATTTTCCAAAATTTTCACCTTTTTCGTTTGAGGGTTAACAACCTACGAATATGGACATACAAGAGAAGAATTTTCTTCTGAAGCAATTTAAGGCACCTGAGTTTGGTGGAAAAGAAATAGACATCGTAGCAGAGGCCGAGATATGGATTGAGCTGATGAATGATTATTTCTCTGTTGTAGGAACTACTTTTGCCAATCAAGCAATGATAGCCAAATTGTTGAGGCTCGGATATGGTGGAAGCAATGGTGCAATGATCAAGGTATTTCTGAAGCCACTGTCACTTCGGTTCAGCTGAAAGATGCTGTACGCGAACGATACATTTTATCAACCTACCAAACTTTGAAGATGAATGAATTCTTCAAGTTAAAGCAGCTGCAATTAATCTTGGAAGCCTACTACTGAAAGTTTGTAACCCTACTATAATATGCACCACCTATTCATCCAACAGACTTGCAAGGTGCATTACTTTGAGCAAAGCCAATCATCCAAGAACTTAAATCAGGCAATTGTGACAAACATGATTCCCAAAATCAAGACAAGAGATGCCACACATGCGGAGAGATAGTAAACATCCATAAGAGATGTCCCAACTGTCGATGCTTCCCCTGCAATGAGCTAGGACGTGTCCAAGCAAATTTCCCTGACTTAAGTTCGAAAGATACTGAGCCTCCGAGAAAATGAAGCTATGCAAGTACAATCTTTGGATATATAGAGGAATCAAATGAAGACGAAGACTTAGAACCTACTACACCTCTTCAGGATGATTATAAATCCTAGAAATTTTTTCGACAGGTAATACAACTTGTATTGGAATAAACCTTACTCTTGTAACTACAGTTAACCCAAGTAATATGAGTTGCATCAATTTTGAGCCTAGAACTTACAAGCAATCATAGATACTTTAGCAAGGAATGACAGTTATAACTTACTATGAATTTCTCCTAAGTTATTTCTTCTCAACTAATATAGATTGGGTCTTACCAAAATGTTGAAGCTTGTGAGTATTCTTTAGTATTACAAGCAAAGCCGATTGTCCATGGATCTTAGTCCAAATCTAAAAAGAGGACAATTTGGAAACAGAGTTTTTGAGATAAAGGACCACTTCGGTCTACTAAAAGGATCCTAGGGCAATTTGGTCTAAAGAAGAAAATCCTACCAAGGACAACCAAGAATCTTGTGACCCCAAGTGATAAAGCTCCGCGCTGTTTCTATTGCAAGGAGTTAGGTCATTTCAAAAGGGAATGTCCAAAGCACCCTAAACATTGATGCTCCCAGTGCCACAACATTGAACATATCCATGTCAATTGTCCCAACAAGACTTAAATAAAATTTAAACTTACAAGAAATGAAGTTGTACAAGCTTCAATGATCCAGAACCTACCAAAAAATTATCAGATACTTAGAAAAAACCTAGAAGATATTCATGAGATGTAACTACAATAAAATTTTCTCTTGTAATCTAGAATCGGATATATCAAATACAATAAGTTGTTATTTTAAAAGACCACATGCTTATGAGTGGTCAGAGTGTCACAATGAATGCGTGATGGTCTTACCCCACAGGTTCTAGAATGAAACCACCAGTTGTCTTGAGATGAGGAGATCTCGATTTCTTTAAGGGGAGGAGGATGTAATATTTCCACACAATTAAAAATTAGTTGGTTAGTTTGAAAGTTTGTTAGTCAATTAATAAGTTAGTAAGATTACTAACTAAAGACTAACTAAAGTAAAAACTAACTAATGTTAATAATTAATTATTTTTATTTAATTAAAAATATATATTAAAAAAATTGAGAGTTGTAATATGATATTTTTCTCGGATTGACAAGGACTGTAGCCACCCATCATGGAAGTTACAACGTGAACGAGAGTTATGAGCCATATTAATCACTAGTGTTAATGTGTATAGTATGAATGGTCCAAAAATATTAGATTTTTAGGCAAAACTAGCATATTTTAGATATTACTTATTGTAAATATCCTAAAAGATATGGAAATTTTTAGAACTAAATGTCATGTTAAAAAAAAAGCAAGTGATTTTTAAGCTAGTTTTGGAGATTTAATATAAAAAAAAAAGGATTGGCGAAATCACGTGCACCACGATCGTAGTTTACAAGCAATAAATAGCACTTTGAATAGGGAGAAAAAGAAGGAGTGATTTGAAAGAGTCTCAACTAAGTGTCTTGGTGTTTTGCCCCCCCTTTCAGAGCCAATGGAACCATTAGATTTATGATTTGAGCATCATATCACTGATTTTTCCACGATCCCCTCCACAAAGAGCTCTTCTTCTCAGCCCACAACCCCTCTTCTCTAATTCACTTTAAATAAGAGGCATGGGGAGCAGTTAGGGAGGCACAAGGAAGCACAAGGAGAGGTAGTGTGAGGTGCCTCCTCCAACAAACCTAGAGGAGTCCTCTAGTAGTCGATTGAAATTCATATCCATACACATCACCATCCCGCTTTCCCATGGGAAACCTTGGACTTAGTTGAACATGGGAATCTTAGTTCTACTTCACAAGGGAAGCGTGGACAAGTCACCCTAATAGCAATCTAACGTCCACCTAAGAAAGACTACTTTATAGTCAATCAAAGGCAGAAGTGAGGTTAACACTGCACTTGGTTCAAAGAGAGTGAGAGATGGGAGAGAGTGTAACTCGATCCCCCTACCCATAAGGTAAAATCTCAGCTGGCCCCCTAAAATGATGTTAAACCTGGTAATTAATCCTATGGATATTGGGAGGGTCACGATTTAATCAGCTCTATCTAATGCTAGAAAGTTACCTGAATTATTGGGTCCACCCAACCATAGGCATCCAATCGTCAAGATCGAAGCCTCCCACTTTCCTCGATGGGTTTGCTTAGTTTTCTAATTAGCAAAGCATACTACCACACTATTTGGACATATAAAATCAGCTTTCTTTTATTACTTCGTTAAATTGGGTTCGTTAAACTCGATCTTTAGCACATAACAAAAAATTCAAAAATCAGATACTTTATTTCATCATCACTCCGTAGAGTGATACAAAATTGTATTTTCGCAAAAAGACACTATCCAGTCTAGGATAGGATCTTCCAATCCCTTGGGATTAGGCTGTATGTGATCGCACTACGTACGCAATCAACATGGAAATTTACTGGCTCAGAGCCCCTCTAAGCTTCCTCGAGTCTTAGGAGCCGTCCTACATAATAGGGGCACTTACCACTCGGCCCTTTGCCCTCTCATGTGCTCAAGTGATCAAATAAAAAACACCTACCTCCCTCGAGAGTGTAGGACCGCCACCCGTAGGTGAGTTTTTTCACACTCCGTAGAGTGTAAGAGAGCATTGGGTTGGGGATCCCAATGTCCCAAACTACCACAATCCACAACGACTGTGCAAGCCCAGAATCATAAGAGCCATAATTCATCATTCACAAATCCAAAAGTAGTTGTAACCATAAGATATTTTAACACAGTTGTCAATGCGATGCATAGAATCTATCCTCTTCATCAATTTTTGTATTCCTTCCTTAAAATCACTTGATAATACTAACGTGCTTTTACAAGTCTAAGTAAGTTCTAACTAATCATGATCCATATCTTAGGTACTAACCTAATTATCTCCGTTTGGCCATCCATCCTAACTATAGTTTATAGCCGCAACGTTGATTTGTTGTGAGATGCCTGGTTCTTCGGTTTGAATGGGTTAGGGGTTAACTTCTGCTTGTGCTTCAGCATCATGTTGAGTTTCTTCAACAATAGTAGTGACCACTTCCTCGTGTTGGGGAGGTCTCTGAGCATGACCTCGCTTAGCATCTCGACGTCTCATGGGAGCCATGGAAGAATCTTGATGGGTTCGGGTAGTGCTTCCGCGTAGGGGTGGAGAGAGAGAGAGAAAGCAGTAGAGAGACTTTTGCATGGGTCGTTGTGTGTCTGTGTGTGTTCTGATGTAACGCTCTATCCCTATTTATATAGTAATAGGGGGGGGGGGTAAAGAGAAGGCCCCTGCTTTTTGGCGTTTTTGATGACATCATCGATGACAAAGATTTTCATTTATTTCAGCCCTACAACTTGTTTGGATCATGACTTCGTCATATGAACTCCGAATATAGTTGTTTGGATACTCAAAACGATCAGAATGCATCCAATCGACAAGATAACATGAGCAAAATTATGAAAAATCCATAAGAAATAATCAAAAATAACAATTTTTGTAAATCACATTATTTTCATCGATCTTTTGTCTTGGATGACTTATTCCCTTCAAAATAAATCACAATATATATTTGGATCCATCTAAAGTGAAAATTAACTCGTCTAAACATGATACTAGAGATTTCAGACTATTCTAGTAAACCAGTCCTGCTTCTTGTAAATCCAGTAGAGATTCTACAGTTTTTTTCCATGTATGGATGTGCAATATAAATTAATTTTCTTTGGAATGTATACACGTATTGTTTATTAAAATAAACTAAGTAATGGGGACATTACATTCTTCCCTTCTTAGAGAAATCGAGATGTCCTCATCTCAAGAGAAACTGGGGTATTCTTTCATGAGGGTTGCCTCATCGACCCAAGTGGCATCTTCTTTAGGATAATACTTCCATTGTACTAGGTGTTCTCTTAGAATTTAGTTTCTTAGAGGTTTCTCCCTTGTATTTAGAATCTTCTCGGGTTGCATTTCCAGAATCCCTTGGGTAGGCATGACTATTTGTTTGTCATTAAGCACACGATCGGGGTTTGGTACATAAGGTTTCAATAGGCTTACATGAAGTACATTGTGAATCTTGAGATGGGGTGGAAAATTTGAGCTTGTAGGCTTGCCTTCCCATTACTTTGATTACTTCATATGGTCCACAGTACCTTGGACTAAGCTTTTTGTATTTCCCCAAGGATAATGAGCTATTTTTGGGTCTTACCCTTAGAAATACCATATCACCTTCCTTAAATGTTCTTATGGATCTTTTAAGATATGTATAGGATTTTGGTCGATCTTGAGCAGCTTGAATGTCAAGTCGGATCAATTGGATTTTTTGGTCCATCTCTTCAAGCATAGCCTTAGAAGTCTCTACTTTGAGAGTGGGATCTTAGAAGTTTAGAGGTGTATGGCATTCTTGCCCATACAAGGCTTGGAATGGTGACATCTTGATTGTTTGTTGAAAGCAGTGTTATAAGAAAACTCCACCAAAGGTAAATGTTCAATCCACCGTTTCAGTTCTTTGCCACAATAAGACCTTAGAATATCTTCAATGGTTTGGTTCACCCTCTCATTGGCCATCAGTTTGAGGATAATAAGTAGTATTGAAGCATAACTATGTTCCAATTGCTTGGAATATGCAAGTCCAAAACTTAGAGGTGAACTTGGAGTCTCGATCACTGATTATGCTCTTTAGCAATCCATGTAACCTAAATGCCTCTTTGATAAAGACTTGAGCAATGTCAGATGACTTATAGGTTGTTTTGACTGGGATCAAGTGTGCAACTTTTTTCAATCTATCAACCACTACCATGATGGAGTCATATCCACCAATAGCAGTAGGTAATCCAACAACAAAGTCCATACTTATTGACTCCCATTTCATTTGTGGAATGTCCAAGGGTTGTCACTCTCCAGGCATCTTGATCCTTTCTGCCTTGACTCTTTGACAAGTCAAGCACCGAGTTACATACTTTAATACATCCCTTTTTAATCTTGGCCAGTGATAGCTCTTACGAACTGCATTGAGTGTCTTGGCATACCCCGAATGTCTTGCAATGGGGCTGTCATGTGCTTCCCATAAGATCTTGGCCTTCACTTTTGGTCTTTTTGGGATATAAAGGCAATCATGGTAATATAGACAACCATTGCTAATCTTAGACCTTTCTTTGTTAGAGCTTCCCCCTTGAAGTACCTTAGCCATGAGTCCTTTATATTCTTTATCTTGAGAAATAGCTTGGCATACAAGCTCAAGTACAAGATTATCAGGTATGGAAACGATTCTTAAGCTTTGAATTCTATAACGTTGTTAAGAAAGGCTTTTTGGTTTAATGCATTTGCAACAACATTGTCCTTTCTTGGAGGATATTTTATTTTAAAATCAAACTCTTGCAGTATCTTTATCCATCTTCTTTGCCTCATATTTAGGTAAGCTTGGGTGAAGATCCACTTAAGACTTTTATGATCTGTCATTAAAGTGAATTCCCTTCCCAATAGATAGTGTCTCCACAGTTTTAAGGCATGGATTACTGTGAGTAACTCAAGGTCATGAGTAGCATAGTTGGATTCATAGGGTTTCAATTTTCTGGAAGTATAGACCACTAGTCTTCCTTCTTGTACTAGCACTCCACCGATTGCAAGTCCACTTACATCAATGATCACTCCAAATGGTTGATTGAGAGTTAGGGAGTTTTAATATAGGTGCAGTGGTTACAGCTTCTTTAAGCTTATTAAAGCTTTCTTGATGCTCATTGTTCCAAATGATTACTGTATTTTTCTTCAAAAGATTTGTCAAGGGTGCAGCAATGAGGGAATAATCCTTGATGAAGATTTGGTCATCTTGTCAATCCCAAAAATCCTCGAATTTCATTTACTATCTTAGGTATTTGCCATTCTAGGATATCTTTTACTTTGCTAGGGTCTACAGAGATTCCATTAGCAGAAACAATGTATCCAAGATATTCAATCCTGTCAGTGAGAAATACGCATTTACTCATCTTGACATAGAGCTGATTTTCATGAAGTGTTACTAGGGCGATATTTAAGTGACCTTCATGTTCCTCTATTGATTTGGAGTATACTAGTATATCGTCAAAAAATACTAGCACAAAATCATCTAGATATGGTCGAAAGATGTCTTGCATTAGACGATTGAATGTAGCTTGGGCATTGGTCAATCCGAATGGCATGACTAAAAATTCATAATGACCATACCTAGTGCTGAAGGAAGTCTTTGGGATATCTTGTTCCTTGATTCAAATTTGATAGTATCCGGACCTTAGATCAATCTTGGAAAAAACCTTGGCTCCGTGTAAGTGATCTAAAAGTTCGTCTATCCTAGGTATAGGATACTTGTTTTTCATTGTAACCTGGTTTAGTCCTTTGAAGTCATTGCAAAGTCTAGTGTTCCATCCTTCTTTTTTTGGAAGAGGACAGGGGTGAATTACTTGGGCGGATAAATCCTAGCTCTATCATTTGCCTCAGTTGTTCCTTAAGCTCAATAGCTTCAGGAATATACATTTTGTATGGTCATTTTGACACTAGCTCAGCTCTAGGAATCAACTTTATTTCATGATCAACCTCATGATTTGGAGGCAGTTGAGTTAATTCTTCTGGGAAGACATCCTCGAAGTCATTGATCCAGAAATGTAGAGTGCCTTCATTAGTCTTTTTGACCTTATTCAATAGGATCATGTAGATTGGTTGACCTTTCTTCAATCCCTTCCTGAGTCGACTTGCCTTGGCTAGTTGGACTCTAGTTCTTCCAGCTTTTCCATATGCCTTTATGGTTTCCCCTTCCAAGTTTTGAAAGATTATTTCCTCTTCAGCACATAGAGTTTGGGCTTTGTTCTAGCCAATCCATTCCTAGAATGCAATCGTAGCATCCTAGTGGTAGGATTCAAAATTCAATTTCAGTTATATGGCTGTCTAACTCAATTTGAAGTTTCCCTACAGTTTTGGTTGAGGCGATTTCCTTCCCACTAGCCAATTCTACTATCGTTTTCCTTGTTCCCTTGGATTCTAGATGCAATCTTTTAACTGTCGGGTGCAAGAAAGGAATGTGTGCTACCACAATCAATTAAGATCATAAATGACATACCCTTGTAAGTAGCTAGAGATTGAATTATTGAATATTGGTGGTCCGCTCCTTTCTTTTCCACGATAGCATGAATGGATCCTCTTTCAAATTCTTCACCTAATGTGCATTTCTCAGGCTTTCCAATCATGGTATTTACTCAGGCACCAGCTGTTCTTCCATGTCTATGGATTGGGTTATTATTGTTGTTCCCTCGGTCTCATCCACCAACCTAGTTTGGACTAGGATTTTGAGGACGGTTAGGACAATTATCCCTTAGGTGTCCAGTCCTTCCGCACTAGTAGCATTGCCTAATTCCTATCCCATTTGGTCCTTGGGTGATTGCATTAGCTCTACCATTTCCTCTAGCATTGGTCATGTCGATACCACGGTTTGGGTAACCCCTTCCATAGTTGTTTATTGGACGATTTCTTTGGCCATTTCGAGCGATTTCTTTGGCAATAGGTTTTGCTTGTATAAGAGCATCTTTAAGAGTTGCTGGTCTCATTGATTCAAGGTGAGTGTCCAAAGGTGGATTTAGTCCTTGGCAAAACCTTGCAATCTATTGAGATGTTGTCATTGGGTGTGCATATTTACATAGACTCACAAACTTGGAATAGTATCCTTCCAAGGTTAGGCTTAATTGTCGTAAGTTGTAGAATTCATTCATCTTGATTGATTCAAAAGATGGGGGAAGATAACGTCCTTTCACATCTTCTTTGATCTCCTCCCAAGTTTGGGGAGCTTCTGTTACCCCTTTATCTCAGCAAAACTGTTTCCACCAAAGCTTAGCTTCGCTAGTAAGACAAAGACGAGTAGTCATGGATTGATTTGCAACAGTAGTTTCAACGGCTAGGAAATATTCATCCAAAGCCTCAATCCACACTTTTGCATCTTGCTCCACCTTGGGTCCTTCACCACTAAACCTAGGTGGTGGTGTCTACTTGAGAAGAAACTTATTCTCTTGGAGTTCCTTGTATGTTTCATCAATTCGCACTAATTGGCGATTCTAATTATTACACAAGCTGAATGTTAGATTTGATTTTCCAAGAGTTAAAGTACATACTCTCTCTTAGTCAACTATAGAAATTAAGGTAATCTTTATTTATCAAAAGAGAAATACAATGGAGATCAGTCATGGACTTTGTGTAATGGTACATTTACAAAGCAAGGGGGTTTCTTATCTATATCTAAGGCTCTATAAACTAAGGGTAAATGAGGGTATCCTCTGACAGAATAGCCATTTTGGGCATATCTCTTGTGGACTATTATATGGTCAAAAGGTATAATTTGGATGACTTGTTCATACACCCAACAATGTAGAGTCATTATCTCTCCATTAATTGTCACCGTATCATTAATCCTTTGCCCTTCAAATAAGAAGCATTGAACTAGTTTTAGTTCTTCAAGCCACTAAATTCTCTTGAGATTTATCTTGAGGTTCCCCGTATGATCAGGGTTGATTGTGAAGAAGTTCCGAGCTATTCTCCATGGCATTCTTCTAAACCAACCCCATTGGATTTGGGTGTAATGAGGGTCTGTCATATTCTCAAGAATTGTCATCATGGATTCTCGAAACTCAATGTTCAAGGATTAGAAGGTAGTGGAATACATTATCTCAAAAATCAATCGCATAAAGTGTACTTTATCATTTATCTGTCAAAGAAACTCAATTATCATCATAAGCTCATAATTCATGCTCTTCAAAAAATAATAACGAGACTTTATATTTATGAAAAGTATTTACAAAGATATATTGATCATATTTATGATCTACCAATACACCATCTCTTGGATCCTTTCCTCATGAAAAGTATCAGGGTCTATGCTCTCATATGTTGGGGGATTCTCATGTACATGGAAAACAACATAATATGGTGGTTCCTAGGGATAACCAAAACATCCCGTACCAAAATAAGGCCTTCTTGGTACTACAACAACTCTCTCATATGGTACTATTTGTAGCACTTTTCAATATACCCACAAGGTTTTAGATACAGGATCATCCCCAATGTCTAGTAATCATTCAACAAAGGCACTGAACAAAAGGTATATCTTAACTATCCTTAGTTGTTCAGCCCATTGAATCCTCCATAGTTCATAATGAAGAAGAATGTTATGCTCACAATATATCTCCATATGTGACCCATTCCTTGGCCATAAATCTCTAATGTATCATGAGTTAGGATAAGGTTGCAATACAATTGGAGGAATAAAGATCATCTCCATTATCTCAAATATAGCCTCGCGGTATGAGAATTTATTCGATCCTAAGGCTACTTGATACATGATAAGAAAAATATCCCGCAAACATGTAGCTTCCTCATCATTAAGTTCTTGATGAGCACAATGTGTATGCTAGTGTTAGTGCAAGATAATCAACAACCGTTTTCTTCAAACAAGTATGATTATTTTCTTAATTCCTTTTATACGTTGACTACTTAACCTTACACTAGAAGCTCTTTTGAAACCTAGCCTCCAATACCATGTGTGAGGTGCCTCCTTCAACAGGCCTGGAGGAGTCCTCTAGTAGTTGACTGAAATTGATATCCATGCACATCACCATCCCGTCTCCCCATGGGAAACCTTGGACTTAGTTAAACATGGGAAACTTAGTTCTACTTCATAGGGGAAGCTTGGACAAGTCACCCCAACAGTAATCTAATGCCTACCTAAGAAAGACCACTTTGTAATCAATCAAAGGTAGGAGTGAGGTTAACACTGCACTTGGCTCAAAGAGAGTGAGAAACATGAGAGAGTATAACTCGATCCCCCTACCCATAAGGTAAAAGCTCAGCTGGCCCCCTAAAATGATGTTAAACCTGGTAATTAATCCTATTGATATTGGGAGGGTCACGATTTAATCAACTCTATCTAATGCTAGAAAGTTACCCGACTTATCAGGTCCACCCAGCCATAGGCGTCCAATCGTCAAGATCGAAGCCTCCCACTTTCCTCGATGGGTTTGCTTAATTTTCTAATTAGCAAAGCATACTACCACAATGTTTGGACATATAAAATCAGCTTCCTTTTATTACTCCGTTAAACTGGGTTCGTTAAAGTTGATCTTTAGCACATAACAAACAATTCAGAAATCATATACTTTATTTCACCATCACTCCGCAGAGTGATACAAAATTGTATTTTCGCAAAAAGACACCATCCAGCCTAGGATAGGACCTTCCAATCCCTCGAAATTAGGCTGTAAGTGATCGCACTCCGTCCACGGTCAACATGGAAATTTACAGGCTCAGAGCCCCTCTAAGCTTCCTTGAGCCGCAGGATCCGTCCTACATGACAGGGGTACTTACCACTTGGCCCTTTGCCCTCTCAGGTACTTGAGTGATCAAATCAAAAACACCTACCTCCCTCGGGAGTGTAGGACCCCCACCCGTAGGTGAGTTTTTCCACACTCCGCAGAGTGTAAGGGAGCATTGGGTTGGGGACTCCAATGTCCCAAACCACCACAATCCACAATTCGTTCGGCTATGCAAGCCCGGAATCATAAGAGTCATAATTCATCATTCACAAATCCAAAAGAAATCGTAACCATAAGACATTTTAATACAGTTGTCAATGCGATGCATAGAATCTATCCTCTTCATCAATTTCCGTGTTCCGTCCTAAAAAGCACTTGATAATACTAACATGCTTTTAGAAGTCTAAGTAAGTTCTAGCTAATCATGATCCATATCTCAGGTACTAACCTGATTATCTCTGTTTGGCCATCCATCTGACTATAGCTTGTAGCCGCAACCTCGATTTGTTGTGGGATAGCTGGTTCTTTAGTTTGAATGGGTTTGGGGTTAACTTTTGCTTGTACTTCAGCATCGTGTTGAGTTTCGTCAGCAACATCAGCGACCACTTCCTCATGTTGGGGAGCTCTCTGAGCGTGACCTCGCTCAGCATCTTGATGTCTCTTGGGAGCCATGGAAGAATCTTGATGGGTTCGGGCAGCGCTTCTACGTAGGGGTGGAGTGAGAGAGAGAAAAAGAAAGAGAGACTTGGCTGATTGCAGCAGAGCTTCGTCGCGTTAATAGCAACAGAGAGACTTTTGCATGGGTCGTTGTGTGTCTGTGTGTGTTCTGATGTAATGCTCTATCCTAATAATAGGGGAGGGGGGTTAAAGAGAGGACCCCTACTTTTTTGGCATTTTTGATGATATCATCGATGACAAAGATTTTCATTTATTTTTGCCCTAAAACTTCTTTGGATCATAACTTCATCACATGAACTCTAAATATAGTTGTTTGGATACTCAAAATGATCAGAATGCATCCAATCGACAAGATAACGCGAGCAAAATTATGAAAAATCCATAAGAAATAGTAAAAAATAACAATATTTGTAAATCACATTATTTTCATCAATCTTTTGTCTTGGATGACTTATTCCCTTGAAAATAAATCATAATATATATTTGGATCCATCTAAAGTGAAAATTAACTCATTTAAACATGATACTAGAGATTTCAGACTATTCTAGTAAACCAGTCCTGCTTCTTGTAAATCTTGTAGAGATTCTGCAGTTTTTTTCCATGTGTGGATGTGCAATATAAATCAATTTTCTTTGGAATGATACACACATTGTTTATTAAAATAAACTAAGTAATGGGAACTGTAAAATATTACACGGCGCAGCGAACAGAATCTGAGAAAGAGATAGAGAGTACACAACAGATAAGAGGAGAATCAGTAAAATTCTTTAACTCCAAACAACTGATACAAAGATGGCTCTGTCCACCCGTGCGCTTCCAATGAATGAAGCTTAGATGGCGATCTAGACAGAAGATAGGTGAAGAGCTTAAGGCTAGCTGGAACAACAACTCTGACTGGGTGAAAGATGAGTGTGAGATGGCTGCGAAGGGGTTTAGCTTTTATAGCCCGCGAAGGTCGTTAGGTCGGCCTGCTGACCGACCTACCATATGAGCCTCCACTAGTCGGCCAGGGAATATTCCAGGGAATATTCCCTTTACCATCGGGCCGGGGGCGCTGCCCCCGGACCCCCGCCAGGGGGGCCGCTGGCCCCCCTGGGACCCCCCAGCCAGGGGCCGCTTCCGCGGCCCCCGGACCCCACAATAGGGGCCCCTTTTAACTCCCTTACCACGCAACTCAATGCAATGTGCCTCGAGTTGCTACCAGCTTAACCACTCCGTCTAACCCAAAGATTAGACCCACAACAGTCACCTTTTTGCCATCCGGTCACATAGACCTCATCTGATATACAAGTCAGGACTCAACCAATGTCCGGGCTCACACTTGGCTTCTCCTCATAATGGGGGCCTTACAACTTTGAGCACCATGGATCATTGGTAGTACCTAATGAGGGTGGGGCATTGATCATATCTAACACCCCCCCTCAATGTCCACCCATAGGTGAACTATCTCCTCGGCCCAATGCCGAGTCTCTGAAGATGAACTTGAAGCAGATCCTTCGTAAGTGCTTTGGTGAAGATATCTGCTCCATTCTCCTCTGTTGGACAGTAGACCAATTCCACTATCCCATCCTCCATCAAATCACGCACATAGTGATACTGGATCTCTATATGTTTGGTGCGTGCATGAAACACTGGATTTTTGGCAATGGCGATGCAACTCTGATTGTCACATCTCAGCACAGTTGGTTCTTCATCCTGCACTCCCATATGCCATAGAATCCTTCTCAACCATACGGCCTCACATGCAGCAAAAACAAGCTGCCTTGTACTCTGCTTCGGTAGAAGACAATGCCACTGTTGGTTGCTTCTTACTAATCCAAGAGAAAATTCCTGAACCCAAAGAGAAACAATAACCAGAAACTGACTTCCTGGAATCAATGTCTCCTGCCCAATCTGAGTCACAGTTCCCCACAAGAGAAGTTCCGAAACTGTATGTGATACCATAGTCAAGAGTTTTCTTCAAGTATCTGAGCACCCGCATCCCAGCCTTCCAATGACTCTCATGAGGTTTGTTTGAGAACCTGCTCAAAACACCAACAGCAAAACTGATATCTGGTCTGGTGTTACACAAGTAGATTAGACTGCCGACCAACCTCCTATACCTCCCAATGTCTGCTAGTGCTGATGTATCCTCAACGGATAACTTTACATTCACCTCCATAGGTGTAGCTATCTCCTTGCACTCGGTCATGCCAAATGCCTTCAAGATCTCCCATGCATACTTCTTCTGAGAGATGAAGATCTTTCCTGGCTCTTGCCAGACTTCAATCCCCAAACAATAGTGCAGCAAGCCCAAGTCTGTCATTTCAAACTCAAAACTCAAAGCCTTTCGAGTTTGGTTGATCATGTCTTCATAGTCACCTGTAATAAGAAGGTCGTCCACATATAGGACAATCACTACAGACTTTTTACCATCCCTGTAAACATACAAGTTAGCATCTGAGGCACATCTTTTGAAGTTTAGGTTTAAAAAGAACCTATCTATCCGCTGGTACCATGCTCTGGGGGCTTGTTTCAGCCCATACAATGCCTTCTTCAGTTTACACACTTTGTTCTCAGAATGGGGGGCCTCAAACCCTGGTGGCTGAGCCACGTACACCTCCTCCTTGAGGTCACCATTTAAGAACGCTGACTTAACATCCATTTGGTACACTGGCCACTTCTTGTGGGCAGCCACTGCAAGTACCGTGCGAATAGTGGTCATTCTGGCAGTTGGGGCAAATGACTCTTGAAAATCAAACCCTTCAACTTGTGAAAATCCTTGGGCAACCAGTCTAGCTTTGTACTTTTCTAAGGTACCATCAGCCTTGTACTTTACCTTCCAGATCCACTTGGTGCCAATAATCTTCCGCTTTGCTGGCCGATCCACTAGCTCCCAAGTGTCATTCTTCATTATGCTGTCATACTCTGCCTGCATAGCAGCCTTCCATGATGGATCTGCAAGTGCTTCTTCTAAGTCAGTTGGCTCCTTTACTTCTCTCATAATCTCAACCATCAAGGCCATGTTGACTATGTGAGCAGAAGCCCTCCTTTGCTCCTCTATTCTCTGAGACCTCCTTGGTCCGTCTGCCTTCTCCTCAACAGATGCAGGCATAGGATTATTGTGGTCATAGAGCTGCTTCACCCAGCGCGGCAATGGCTTTTCCGGTGGGGTGATGTCAGGTTGGTGAACTTTTTCCTCATCATCTGAAGATGATGCTTCCTCCTCCTTAAGGATAGGGATAGCTCTCGGGACAGGTTCATAGTGGACTACTTCTTCGCTTGATGATAAAGTGGAAGACCTTGCCTTCTCCTCCTCCACTGTATGCGGCTCCTCCTTGAACACCACATCACGGCTCGCGATGATCTTCTTTGCCTCTTGGTCATATAACTTGTAAGCCTTCTGCTCATCACTATAACCCAAGAAGATACATTTTCTGCTTTTTGGTTGTAACTTGTTTCTCTTCTCATCTGGAACATGTGCATAACATTCACATCCAAAAATTCTGAAATGTGAAACAGATGGTTTCTTACCAGTGTAAGCCTCATGAGGTGTTTTTCCCTTGAGAGCCTTTGTGTAGCTCCGATTTAGAATGTAGACTGCAGTATTAACAGCTTCAGCCCAAAAATGGTTAGGCAATCCCTTGCCCTTTAGCATGCATCTTGCCATCTCCACAATGGTGCGATTCCTGCGTTCCACAACACCGTTCTGCTGAGGTGTGTGAGGCGTTGTCAATTGACGCTTGATACCTTTGCTCTTGCAAAAGCCTTCAAACTCCTTTGAGTTGAACTCACCACCACCATCTGTTCTAAATTTCTTCACACTTTTCCCTGTTTCATTCTCAACAAGTATTAGCCATTCTTTAAACTTACCAAAAGCTTGAGCCTTATCACGAAGGAAGTACACCCACATCTTCCTACTGTAGTCGTCGACAATCAACATAAAATAAGAAGATCCCCCCAAGGCCTGTGTAGGCATCTTACCACACAAGTCAGCATGCACCAACTCTAGAGGAGCATGTGCTCTATTCTTGCTTTCTTGTGGAAATGCCTTTCTCTGTTGCTTGCCCATCATACAAGCTTCACATGGTTCCTTCAATTCAGTTATTGTAGGTAGGTGAGCAACCATACCTTGCTTTTGCATCTCCTTCAATACTGCAAATCCGATGTGTCCAAACCTTTCATGCCAAAGCTTACTTGTGCCCACTCCAGCGGTGGCTGTAAGAGCACTTAGCTCATACAGGTTGTTCCTCCTTTCTCCTTTGCCAACAATTGTGCCAGCACTATCAATAATTTCTGCACCTGTCTTCTTGAACCTCACTTCATGACCAAGATCAGTTATGGCAGCAACTGATAAGAGATTTCTTCTGATTTCGGGAACATACAACACATTTGAAAGCTTTTTGACTTCACCATTTGCAGCAACAAAAGAAATAGTACCTGTGCCCGCAGCAGGGCATTTAGCATCATTTCCAACCGTCACAGTGATGGATTCTTGTAGAGGCTGCATAGAACTGTATAGACCTTTCTTGTTGGTCATGTGACGGGAGGCCCCACTATCCAACACCCAAGAGTCAGTGGTAGATTCTTCTTGCGCCGAGGAGCACACTTCCTCAATGGTCGCCATGAATAATTCTAACTCTGCTTCAGCCGTATTGGCTGTCTCTTTCCCTTTACTTTTAAGGGTACCATTCTTTTCATCTGCCTTCTTGACACGACAATCTGCAATTGCATGTCCTTTCTTCTTACAGTAGAAGCACTCTCCTTGAAACTTCTTCTTGCCACCCTTCTTCTTTTTGTCACCATCATTTTTGGTGGAGGAAACACCTTTGCCTTTTGCATTGGCAGAGAATGCAGCATCTCCATTGTTGCTTCCTTCTCGGGCTTTCAGCCTCAACTCCTCCTCCATTAATAATGCACAAAACTCCTCAAAAGTCAAAGCTTGAGGTCTCACCTGAGTATTAAGGGCAGTTACTAGTCCATCAAACTTTTGTGGACAAATCCGAAGACACCTCCGAGCTAGCTCTTCGCTAGTCTTTTGTATCCCAGCGCCAGCCATCTGGTCGCGCAGATTCTTAATCCGAGTGATGAATGCTTCAACCGTCTCTCCTTCAGCAAACTTCTCCGCTGCTAGTTGATTCTCCAAGTTTTGAATCCTTGTTTGGTTTCGTGTTTCATACTGACTCCTTAGTACATTCCAAGCCTCTGACGCTTTGGTTGTATGCTGAATCAGAGTCAAAACACTGTCAGAACAGCTTGTAACTAAGGCACACAATGCATCTGCATTCCTTCGTTTCCAAGCTCGTAGAAGATCTGCATTCGGAGGAATCATCACACTAGGATTTGATGGGTCGGGGGTAGGCTGTGGTTCTGCGTCAGTCCCCAGCACAGTCTCCAGAAGCTCATAAGAATCAAGGATAGTAGTAATTTTGAACTTCCACAAGGTGTAGTTTGTACCATCTAACTTGCCTTCGCTGAAGGTTGGTGGACGAATCCTCAGTGTTTGAATAGCCGGTACAGCAGCACCACCTCCTGCACCGCTTCCTGATGCGCCAGAACTGCTTCCCGGAGTCGACATCGTTTCTCTTTGCTGTTGAAGCCTTTGCCTCTTGCACTCTCTCCGATCTCTAGAGCCCCCTGGGCTCTGATACCATGTAAAATATTACACGGCGCAGCGAACAGAATCTGAGAAAGAGATAGAGAGTACACAACAGATAAGAGGAGAATCAGTAAAATTCTTTAACTCCAAACAACTGATACAAAGATGGCTCTGTCCACCCGTGCGCTTCCAATGAATGAAGCTTAGATGGCGATCTAGACAGAAGATAGGTGAAGAGCTTAAGGCTAGCTGGAACAACAACTCTGACTGGGTGAAAGATGAGTGTGAGATGGCTGCGAAGGGGTTTAGCTTTTATAGCCCGCGAAGGTCGTTAGGTCGGCCTGCTGACCGACCTACCATATGAGCCTCCACTAGTCGGCCAGGGAATATTCCAGGGAATATTCCCTTTACCATCGGGCCGGGGGCGCTGCCCCCGGACCCCCGCCAGGGGGGCCGCTGGCCCCCCTGGGACCCCCCAGCCAGGGGCCGCTTCCGCGGCCCCCGGACCCCACAATAGGGGCCCCTTTTAACTCCCTTACCACGCAACTCAATGCAATGTGCCTCGAGTTGCTACCAGCTTAACCACTCCGTCTAACCCAAAGATTAGACCCACAACAGTCACCTTTTTGCCATCCGGTCACATAGACCTCATCTGATATACAAGTCAGGACTCAACCAATGTCCGGGCTCACACTTGGCTTCTCCTCATAATGGGGGCCTTACAACTTTGAGCACCATGGATCATTGGTAGTACCTAATGAGGGTGGGGCATTGATCATATCTAACAGGAACATTACAGGTAGAAGGATACCCCTCCAAGAGATTGCGAGAAGGAGCTTGAGAGAGAGAGAGAGAGAGAGAGAGAGAGAGAGAGAGAGAGAGAGAGAGAGAGAGAGAGAGAGAGAGAGAGAGAGAGAGAGAGAGAGAGAGAGAGAGAGAGAGAGAGAGAGAGAGAGAGAGAGAGAGAGAGAGAGAGAGAGAGAGAGAGAGAGAGAGAGGAGTTACCCCGAGAGACTGCAAGGGAGAGAGAGGAGTTACCCCGAGAGACTGTAAGGGAGAGAGTTAGCTCAATTCTCCCTATCTCGGTCTTCGACTTAGCCATCTTCTCTTATGCTCTTCCATCTCAGGATCCATTCGTTATTCTTATTTCTCGAATCTACCTGCAGACAATGGCCCCTGGGCGAAGAATGTCACGTGCAGATGGCAATCCTATAACTAACAATGAAGCTTCGGGCGAAGGCATCACTGTCAATCCAACTGCGGTACTGAACATAAGTAATGTATTTCCAAATTGATAGATGCTTGCTTTGATTCTCGTATGAGATACATTAGGTCCTGTACTATGCCACATGAGAATAGGTAATTGAAAGTGATGAATTCCATTTTTATAATTGTAGGATGCATATTCAAGTGCAAGAGTTAAGACTATGAAAAAGAAAATTGCACATCCATGTATGGTAAATGCATCTACACCTAAGTGGCAGATGAAAATGTTATCACATCTATTCTTGCATTGTTTGGAAAAATGCAATTGGTTTTTGTCAGTTGATCGAACAATACCCTAAATGCTTTTACATTCAACCGATTGTTGGATTGTGGTTTGGGTGAGTATTCCAAGTGCTTGTGAATTGATGATAAATGCATAGAAAGGGTCTGTGATGACAAGTTGCCATGGGAATAAAGGAGAAAATCACTGTCATATCCAAGTGTATCCAGCACTGATTGGGGAGGAAGGTTAATAGAATCAGATGGAGATGATAATGGAATAAGAGGGGAACATTGAAAAGGTGGATAAGACAAATCATAAAATGAAGGTAAGTGAAGGGATAAGGAAGATGGAAAAGATGGAGAATTCATAAAAAATGATTGAAGGGATTCTTTTGAGAAAACAGAAGGAATAGGAGGAACTATAGGAGGAAGTTCATAAGGGATAGGAGACAATGTAGGATCATTAATAAAAGGACAGATAGTAAAAACAGGAATATGAGGGGATGCAAAAGGAGTAAAGGATAAAAGAAGAATAGTATCAGGGCTAGAAGAAAGTAGGGAAACATACAAAGGAAAGAGATAGGACACGAGAGAATAGGAAGAAGATCAGTATGATCCAACGAGTAAATAGAACAACAAAAATTAAGAGCCTAGAAAAAGGAATTAGTAAACACAACAATATAGCTCAACAATTGAGTTTGCATTGGTTGGATATCAGACTTATGAAAGACACTTCGTAAAAGATAAGGTTCTAAAGCATCATCCTCCAAAGGTGGATGCCAAGGATGCCCTCTACACCGGGATGTCTGCTGATGATAAGTCTTCAAGCTTTCTGCTAACAAGAGCTCCATTGAGAACGAATATACATGACTGCTTGCAAAATCACATCCCCCACATAAACATTCAGATCCTCCTCATTAGGAATTTGTAGATGTCTTGTGAGATACATAAAATACAATAATTGGGTTTCATGTGAAACTAGATCATCCACAAATCTATCAAAGACAACTCTCAACAAATTTGCAGTCCATAGGTTGGGCCACCCATCCTCTCAAGGTTCCAAATCCACATTGCTTAAGGAAATATATAAGGCAAACCCCTGCTGATTATACTTAATCTAGAAGGATGGGGAAGGTAACACCAATTCAGCATAGTGAGTAAAGTCATTTGACATACAATTCATTCGTTTTTGCTGAAGGCGTTCTACCTTAGTAGAAAACCCATCACACAGCTTAGCCTTTTGCTACAAATCAAGCTCGTCTTAAGAAGATAAGATAGAAGAAACTAGCAGAGCTGGAGGAGGAATAGAGAGAACAATATTTTTTTGATTAAGCTCTTCAATAGGCGTATTCTGGGATTCAACAGTGTCTTGGAAATGTTGCAATTCACCCTCACAAGTGCCCAACTTACGAGTTGACTCTATCATGAGCTGCATTCTTTTCTTGAGTTAAAGACACATTCTTAGCTTCCAAAGTAGCTACTTTAGTTTCTAAATCTTTGATTTGAGCTTGCTAGGAATCCATCAAAGCAGTAGCATCAGCCATCTGTTTATAAATGTCATTGAGGGTAGCTTTTTTAGATGCCAAGTCCTCCAAAGTGTTACTCAACTGACTAGTCAGGGAATCAACTTTGTCTTGCAATGAATCATAAACCCCGGTGTAAATAGACTGAAGACAGGAAGTAAGGGAAGTTTCCAATGTGGACTAGACACAAAAAATCAACGAGGAAAGTAGAGATCTAGCCAACATCGTCTGTAAAGAAGAGGGAATCTACTGATCTAGCTGTCCATCCCTTTAGGCTGCAAATAAGTTGGGACAAGATATGAATGAAGGGAGGGAACTGCTAGAAACAGGAGGGGTAGTGTCTTGCACAGGGGGATTTGCAACTGAAGCTGAAAATGGACTAGGCAAACCTGTGGTACGTCTACGTTTAGTTCAAAAAAAACCTTGGGGGGACTCATCCTCCATATTTGAATTTGACTATAATGGAGAAGGAGATGGAATAGAAGGTGGAGGTTGCTTCGGAAGAGGAACAGGATGAGCCACTGGCACACTACCAGGAGGAGGGGAAAAAGTAATAATCTTTTGAAGAAAAACACCATAAGAAACATTACTACCTTTACCTTTTCTGACTTGGTGAAAATGTTGATCCATCTTGGCCAACATGAATGCAACCCAATTAAACTTGGCTCCCTCAAGGATCCGAATAGACGTAGTAAAAAGCTCCTTGGATAGACATTTGGAAGTAGGCTTTTTAGACATGAATCTTTCTTGTAGGAACTGACATAGTTGCTTCCACACCGGAGAGAAGATATGAGCAACAGAGACCCTAGAGCTAGTAATAACTTTGCTAGACACCAAAGGGATAGATGTCTCCTTCTAAAGAAGTGAAAGAATCTTCTCAGTGGTCAATAACTAATTGCCACTAGGGACAAAGGGAGCTGAAAGAGGCAGACATAATGCTTCACTGATGTTGGTAGTGGATAGGTAGAAGCATCGGTCATAGACCAAACCAGACTGTTTTTTCTATGACACCAAGAAAGAGTAGCAGAGCTTCTTGTCCACCCCACTGGCGGAAACTTAAGCGCTACAAATGAATGGAGACCAGCATGGTGAATAGTCATGCACTGGCAATGGCACATGTTGGATCACAATTGGGGGAGTAGAGGTTGATGCCATTCAAACTACACATGATATCCACATGCACACACCCAAGAAAAATAGGAAAATTCTTGCAAAACCCAAACAAACCACCAGTAAGAAAAATATCAAGAAAAGGAAAGAGAAGAATAGACAAGACCGGACCAAACTTCCCCAAGCAATCGACATCCTTACGTAAAAAATTGACATGACCTACACACTCATGCGACCGAAAGCTTCATGCGATGCAAACAGTCAGGCACTCTGAAACCCCATAATCAAGCACTCCAAAAAAACAAAACTCAAACATACCGTAGCCGAGGCACGAACTAGACTTAAAACATAATCACAGACCATTAGAATAAACACAAACAGATATGACCAACATCTTTGATTAAGAAATCCCAATCCCCATAAATGTTGGCGTATACCTAGGGTGTGGTGAAGTGAGCGGGTGATAGCTATCGAATTCATTTTTTAGATGATCAATTAACTTGGTTTTTTATTAAATTAATTTGCTTAATGCATGGTGAGTCATTTGCGTAGCCCCTCCCTACTCATTTTGACTTGATTGGACCGGGGGTCTCTACTAATGCAAACCATTTTTAGAAATTACGTGACCTTTGGTGCAAAGTGCATGCATGTGTGACTTTGGGGGATTCATTTTTAATTACAAAGATTAATTGTGTCTAAAGCACATATGTGCATGTAATGTGGATTGATTTTAGAAATTAGGTGGGTTATTGTGCCAAAGTGTGCGTGCAATCGTGGGGGTTCCTTTTACAATTAACAGATGTGTTTATTTTAGTTACACATTTAGGAAAGTGGATTGTGTTAATTTTGTGGGTGCAATGGTCTGGTTCATTTTATTTACAATCACTTGTGTGTTAATGTGCACGTGAAGGAGGTAAAGAGGAAAACTTGGTGGTGTGTGGACACTCGCAAGGTCTGTCGTGTAGAAAGAGAAAGAAAGAGAGAGAGGAGAGAGAAGAGGGAAGAAGGAGAGGGGGTGAGGGGACGTGGGAGGGAAGTTGGGGGGACAATGAGTATATTAAAAAAATAATTTTAAAATGAAATAATAATAATAATAATAAAACAAAATAAGAAGAGAGGAGAAACAACCCCCTTGTCCCTCGCGCGGGCGTGGGCGGGGTAAAAAAACATGTGATGCCAGGAACAGGGGGCAAATGCGTTGCAGACGATGGAGCGAACATGACATGTGCATTGAAAGACGGAAATGAGGGCGTTCGCACGCAAATTCACGCGACTTTGGGACACAAAAATAGACAAAAATTAATTGCAAAAAATCCGTTTGCCAGAACGAAGTGTAGAAAAAAAGAAAAAATATTCAAAATGATGTGCTAGATAGGCCTATCACATCAAAATGCCATTCCAATAGAGATAGAATCTGTTCACATGGAAAAAATCAGAAAAACATATCTAAAATGGGGAAGAAAAATTAATACGAAAAGATCGGGCAGTCGAAACGTGATAAAGTGAATACAGAAAATGTCCATAAGAATAGGGCGGACAGAATGGAAAAGGTCGAACGCGGTTTCAGGGATGGGAAGGCACGTTCGCATGGAAAAAATGGAGTTAAAAATTAATACTGAGAAATCCGTGCATCGGAACGGAGGGCAACAAAAAGGAAAAATGTCAGGGGATGGGAGTGGAACAGGTTTCTCTAGTCAAAATGTAGTTCCAAGGGCATTAGGGGGCATTCACATGGAAAAAAGAAGAAAAAGGATCATAAAAATGCATGAAAAAAGCAATAAATAAAATTGGTAGGCTGAAACAGGAGGGAGGAAAAAGGAAAAGCAGGCAAGGGGCCAAATCGAGGGTAGGGCTATGCAATCAAAATTCAATTTGGAGGTAATTAAGGTAGGTTCACATGGAAAAATAGTAAAAAATGCACGCAAAAATACCTTTAAAAAAAAGAATAACGGACAAACTATATATCGGAACGTAGACAATAAAAAGGAAAAATGTCCATGGGAAGGTGTGCAGGATAGGGTTGGCTCATTAGATTGCAGGTCTGATGCAAAAAATGCATGTTTGCATGGAAACACATGAAATGGACATAAAATTCTTCAAAAATTAACAACTCAAGATCCATGGCTTGGAATAAGGGGCTGTAAAAAGGAAGAGTATCCAAGTCGAAGGGACAAACATGGCTATCAAGTTGGATGAGTGTTCAGGTGAATGGAGGAGGTGTTCACATGGAAGAACATCAAAATAAGAAATAACGAGAACCAAAAAAGGAACGATCGTAGGAAGGGGCTAAAGAAGGACGAGTGGATGGGGAAGGGACCCCATCAGAGTAAAATCACGACATGGAATACATGTATGAGAAAATCATGGTAGATGTATAACGATATGCAACATAGTCGTGCAGGGATGTGTCCCCATACTTAAGACCTTACTGGGAAGGGTGAACTAAGCAACAAGGACCTAAGACCACACATCAGACCAACCATTGATGTCCCCACACTTAAAACATGACCATCACAAGAAACAAAAAGTGTAGGGTTAGAAAAACTTGGCCCATGTTGCAGAGGATTGAAGTTGATTGTCAATGTCACGTGCTGTGTTGCAGTTTGTTACGGGAGGTACCAAAGTGTCTTCACAACACAAGTCCAGTGTGGTAGGGATCATGCAGCAATACCCAACGAGGCAGCTCTACTGAGGGAATTGTGAAAAATCATCGATGGCGAAGGATAATGCACTTGACAGTCACTCAAATCGGAATGAAAGAACAGTTACTCGCCTCACAACAGATATCACTCGATGGAATAATGATGGAAACTCAGTCTCACATCTGGTTTAGAAATCAACAAGGGAGATGGTTCAAAGGGAGTATGCCAATGTGCACAGTTGATGCTGCATAAGTGCATCCAACCTCGTTTGGCATAGGTGCAAGTAGAAAGGCTAGGGAGCCTTGTAGTGCAGTGTACAAAATAGGATGATGTGTCCTGTGGTAATGCAGGGACCAATCCCATATGTGCCTAGGAAAATGAGAAAGTATTTGACACCATGTCATAACGTCCCTCAATCTGCACCTCTCAATAATTGTTTGAGGAAACATCAATTATTCTCAACCCCCTCTCTGTCTCACACTTTGTTGATAGATACAGGAGGGCAGCCCATTCCTAAAACCCCTTGATGTAATCCTCATTGTCACTTATGCAGAGGGTGTATAACTTGTGCGCAATTGATGGTGCAACTATGCATCCCGCCCTTTATGTCGGCATACAATGCAAGAAGGAAGGCCAAGGAGCCTTATAATAAAGTGCATAGGAATAATTTTGTGCTTTGTACATTGAGAGGCCCATATCCTGTGCATGTAACGCTCCATTCACACATCTCACCTCTTTGTTGGATATAATGGGCAAGGATTGGCCACTCACCCCACCCTCTGTCTCACACTCTATTGATGAATACAGAGGGCAACCCATTCTCACATCCCCATCTGGTTAGGATGAAAGCTCACATCGCTCTAGGTTTGTCAATAAGGATTAGCGTCAGTAGGTTGATATTGTCAATGTGGATTGGTTGATGAAGAGGCATAACTAGGGAGGTAGCCAACAAGTCCGGTGCTTGGATTGCATGTTGGAAACTTTGTCTGTTGTAGGAATCAGAAGCACTGATGAGGTTACAAGATTCACTACACCAAGGGAGGCGGCTTGAAAAATTCTTCTGCAAGAGTTTGTCTAGAGATTCGACGATCTTGGATTGTAGGGTGTTACCACCTTTTCCACAGCTAGCTTCCCATCCAAGGGTGTGTGCCACCTTTTCTTGGAAAGAGGCCTGCTATGATAGGGAATTGCTTCCTTTTCTCCCATAACCATTTTATTTTTATGTTTTTTCCTTGTCTTTTTTTCTTTTCTTTTCTTTTTCCCTACTCTGGAGGGTGTTTCCACCTTTTCTCGAAGAATAGGTCGGCATGACAGGGACCAAAGTCCTTTTCTCCCATGACTGATATATTTTTATTTGGTTTTTTTTTTCATTTTTTTCTCTTTTAGATTGTTTTCAAAGAGTAGACTGGCAGGAATGCCATGTATCAGAAACATCCTTGCCACCTTTGCTACATCAGATGGGAAGGAAGCCAAGGGGGAGGGGAAGGTGGCTGCGAGGGGCTATCAAAACGGAATCACATCATCAAGATCAACAAGAGGGTTATCGGGAGCATTAGTAAAGCCCTCTCAACCATTGTGCAAGGAATGAGGAAGCTATACATGGTGATTGTCAGGATTTCCAGGGAGGGTAATACTTTTGGAGGCGATAGTCATTAATAAGGAAGGGATCATCCAAATCATCGATTGTCTAGAGCCATTCTCATTGACTGCAAGTACCTTATATAGGGACCCATCCAACATTGTTGGAGCTTGCTTGGAAACTTGCCAAATCGAGAATCATAAGCTAGGACAAAGTCGCCTTCCTTGAACTCCTTCTACTTAATGAAGCTGTCATGATAGGCCTTTCTACGAGCTTGCATGGCTTTCATGCATTGTAGAGCCATCCTGTGAGTCTCATCGAGACACTCCAAGTGCAAGAGATGGCGTTGCAAGGACTCATCATCTCCCAAGCGTTCTTTGATGGCAATGCACAAAGAGGGTAGCTCGAGTTCAAGAGGAAATATTGTTTCTATTCCATACACCAACTAGAAAGGGGTTTGTCCTGTAGCTGCCTTATGGGAGGTTTTGTACGCCTAGAGGGCCTCCGTAAGTCGATCATCCCAATCACAATGATGTGCAGTAATAGTTCTTATTAGAATCAAGGAGAGGATGCAATTGATAACTTCGACTTGGTTGTTGGCTCTCGGGTGATAGGATGTGGACTTACGATGACGGATCTTATATAGTTCTGTCAACTCTTCTATAATCTTATTAAGGAAGTGAGTACCTTGGTCATTGATGAGCTCTAGAGGACTTCCAAAACGGGCGATGATATTCTTGAGGCAAAAAAACAATGCACAAAAGAATCCAAGCATGCATCATATTTTTGTTTTTTGTCAAGAGAATAATACTAAGTTGTTGCAAAATCACCAAAAAGAGTAGAGATATGAGGGGGCCACATTCACATCCATCATTAATAAATGGTATACACAAAAATGTACGTGCATGAATTTCTATACAAATGTATCAAATAAATCAAAGAAATAATAAAAGTATGAAGGGTTGTGTGTCTTTTGGGAAAGAGGTGGGGTGGAGTGCACGACTAATTACATGCCTCTTCCTCTCCTTTCTTCCAAGACTCACACATTCTCCCTTTATATGGTGCCAATATTTCTCTCTCCTCTCTCCTCTATCTTTTGTGTAGAAATTCCTCTTTTCCCTTTTGCTCTTTCTTTTGTGAATAATGGTTGAAGCTATGGATGAAGATGATGAATATGACAAATTTGTTCATTATTAAGAGAGAGATTTATGGTTTCTTGTCACTTTTAAGATCAATGGCAGATCCATACACATAGCTTTTGTGTGCTTTGTCCTTGATTTTGTGGTTATTTCTATTTGTGGGAGGGTTTCTTTCAATTGCTTTTCACCTTCCACTTAGCACATAAATGTCCCACGGACTACTTCTGGGTAGAGATTTGACTTCTTCAAGGAAGTGTCTCCTCTTTAGATAATTCATTGGAACTGATGTCCTCTTTTAATGGAGGCTTAGCTCACTCTTTGGGAAATTGAAAGGATACCATTGCGGTTTTGGGTTTGGATTGGGGATGAGTTACTTCTTGGTTCAAGGATTTGTCTTCTGAGGATGCATCCAAGAATGTCACATAATAGGAACATTCTTCATTCCATTTAAACTGCAGGCCTGGAGGTTGTTGGCAAGGTGCATTGTCATCATCTTCTCTTAGGAAGGGTAAGTTTGGACTATAATATCCACTATTGAAGGAAGGCCTATTCTTCTTAATCCATTTCTTATAGAGATGTTGCTTATGATGCGACTCATTACTCAGTCCAAAGGGTACCATAATCATTCTGTCAAATAGAAAGGGATCTTCTACTTCTGTGGCTTCAGGAACTTGACGAACTTCTTCCTCATCTCTGCTTTCTGTAAATAGGATTGACTCTTATGGATCACTTCCATAATCTTCGTCTACATTATCACTTTTACCCTCTTCAGATTCTTTTTTTGCCTTTGTGGGGGCTCTGTAAGAGAAGAACAAGCTCTCTATTATGTCCTCTACTTCTACTTCTGCTTTTGTCTCTATGTCTATCTCTGTCTCTACCTCTGTTTCGGCCATGTAATAGAGAGAACAATACATCCATGTTCTATCTCACTATCAGAGGTGACTTTAGAAGTCACTTCGGGTTCAGGCAAGCGGTATTTACCCATTGACAAAGACTTTGCTTCTTTTGGTAGTTGGCTTACAGTGCCCATTGTTAGGGACTGTGCCTTTGTTTTCTTGGGAAAGATATGTTTGACAGCCTCTTCATCTCTTGATGTACCAGCTGTTACTTCATTCAAGGAGTTGGTTACGACTTCGATGGACGTGGATCCATTAAATTTTTGCGATCCATACAAATTCAACACCACTTTGTTGGGTCCTTTGCCTAGGGTTAGGGTTCCTTTGAACTAATCCATCCTCCTTTCTCTTGCTTCAAAAAGCCAAGGTCTTCCCAACAATAGAGGATATGAGGTCCCGTAGGAATTTGGTTTGACCACAAAATATGTCAGCCACCAATAGTCTCTTCCTACGAGGGTTGTCTTTATGTATGGGGGAGAATGCCCAAAGGATTGAATTTGCTTTGGTCTACCAATCTGATAAGCCACTGTGTAGGCTGCATTTCTTGCAAGCCTAGATCCTTCATTGCCACATTCGTCATTATGTTTATTGATGAGCCTCCATCAATCAATGTGTTTGCTATAAAGCATCCTTTGATCCATACGCCAATCTTGGGGGTTCTTGGATCTAGGAAGGCGTTAGCCACATCCACTTCCTTCACAGGCTTTGAGGCTCTATTGGACTTGGTTGCTGTAGAGGGAGCAATTCTTAGGCATGTTCTTCTTGTCAGTTTGGTTTAAAAGTGTCTAGGTCTTTAACCAAATCATATTCTTTGATAGGATCCACATGCTTCTCCAATTGGCTAGGGAATGGGGCAACACCCACTTTTATCTTCTCTTTTTCTTCTATGAACGATGACATTTGGTTTAAAAGTGTCTAGGTCTTTGACCAAGTCATATTTTTTGATAGGATCCATAGGCTTCTCCAATCGGCTGGGCAATGGAGCAACACCCACTTTTATCTTCCCTTTTTCTTTTATGAACGACGTCATTTATGCTCCTTCTCCTTGAGGAGGTGCTTTGCCATCCTCTATCTCCTAGACCTTTGGTCCTGCATGTGCAACTGTCTCTGTTGCTCTCTGTGGCTCTATAGTGCTCTGTGCTTCTCAATTAGTAAAAGCCTGCAAGGAACCCAACACAATTGTTGATCAACTTACAAAATTATTAGTTTCACTTCCAAGCATAAACTGTGAAGATGCTTGTGACTACTTAGAATTTTATGTCTCCTCAATCCTTGTCATAGTTAATAAGTTGTATTAGGTTAATGGTCTTCCATTAATCCCACTACCTTTTAATGTTATTGAGTCTCAAAACTTCTCGCTCATAGTCCTTGATCTTCTTGACCTAGAAGAAGAAACATTTCATCTGTCACCAGAAAGGCAGTTCAAAAAGATACAAATAGAATTATTCCCTTGCCTTGGCTCGAGTGGCACCACCCCTCCTTCCTCCTAGAAAATTAGAATCGGATTCTATCAGCTTGAGCACAAGTTGTGGGATTTTGAAGTAATCAATCAATGTATTCCTTTTGCAAGTCAATCCTTGGCCTTAATCTGTAGCATATCACACAAGACAATATCACAAGACGCTATTGATCAATGTAGATCCTTAGCCATGCAACCTAGTCAATTTTCATAATTAGATTTCCTATTTGAGCTATAGCTATCTCAGCTTGATCATAATAAATTTGCTAGCCAACATCCCATTGCACACATAAAAGATGCATTGAACTTTGACAAGACAACTAAGCCTAAGAAATTTCCAAAAAACCATTGAAATACATTTAGACCTTTTATTAAATGCTAATGTGGATCATCAAACATCCCATGCTCATCACCTATCATATGGGTGGACCATTTACTTTGGTATGTATTCTAAAATCTTGCGAAGTTTTTCCATTTTTTCATTCAGATGATTCAAGCGTTTGATTTTATTAGATGGGTATCCACCATTTGAGTTGAAGTATGCTAAGCTCTTATCATATATTATTTATTCCATTCTTTTATGCTCGAAGTCACAAAAGAACTTATACTATGCACCATAAACCGCATCGCACCTTCCCAAGATCCAACTACCAACACAATTGAATTAATACTAACGCCACAATAGGAGGATATTGGTAGTAAAATAATATTTTCTTCAGTATTGTTAAGTAGAAGTTCATAATTCAACAAGAAACTAAGGCAATACAGGGGGACCATGGACATGCAAGATTTTTATAATGCATTAGATTATTCTAAGAATTTTAAAGAGATAAGATTTCTTAGCAAAAGAACCGATAAACGCTTCAAGTTTCATTGCTTAAACCAAGAAATAAAAATGTTCATTCATATTAGGTTTGCTAATATTAGGTTTTGATTATATTAAGACAAATGAAGTTTTTTATGAGATGACTATGGATGTTGGTTTGCGACACAATATACTTAATTAATGGATTGCATTTGGATTGAAATACACTAGTAATATCAATAAATTTGTATACAAACCTCTGGAGGTTTTGAAAGAACTGTGCAACATCTAGGAACAATATATTTGTAAAACTTCTAAAAGATTTCAACCCTTTTGCAAGGAAGTTAAGGAATTTGGCTCACATATGATCACCGAGAATGTACGCATATTCCACCATCCCTTTTGGAAAGCAAACTTTAGAAAAGCTATAAATCATATGCATATCCCCTTGAATCCCTTCAATTGAATTGAAGAACTCTGGGCTCAATGGTAGACCCTATGTGAAATGTCAAACATTTAGATATTCCACCATGAACATAGAAGTTGCATTCAATAGAAGATTCCCAAGACACAAACAAAATTAGAAACCTTGGTTCCTAAATAACCAACTTCTTGATGAACTGCAATTTGTAACTGGGCATATTTTTATCTCAATTCTAGATCAAGCTACCCAAGCACCAATTTTTATGTGTAAAAGACTGATCATGTTAGTAACCCTTAAAAGGATTGATGGACCTAAATTTAGTAACATTGATATATATCTTTGCTTATTGGATTCCAGTTGTTAAATAAGGAATTAGGGTTACTTATGGTCTCAAACACATTTATCCCCTTTATCAAGTTATATAAGATTCATAAGAAATCATTGAGGTGGATTACCAATGCTCAAATCCATTTTTTTCCTTAGTTACGTCTTTCTTAGGTGGATTGCCAATGCTCACAAAACTATAATTTTTCCTTAATCACATGTTTCTTAGCAAAAGCCTTTCAACCTTTGGAGATAGCCCTTAGGAATTCACTAAGAAATTACAAAAAAGTGCTTACTTTTTCCAAATTTCAAACAAATGCATATTGGATAATCCAAAATCAATATGATATCCTAATTAACTTGCTTGAGTCTATTCAACCTCCACATACTTTTGATATTACCTCATGTTATAAAGTTATCTCACATGAAGGTAAAAATAGTCTTATTGAATCAAGCACTAGTTAAATTTGTTAAGAAACTTGGGTATTCAAAAAATCTAGAAATCAATGATGTTAGTTAAGAGAAACAATGATTTACCAATAGGTATGGAAACTTTCATAAAACTCAATAAGGAAATGCTTGATAATTGCTTTATCTGAGTTGGAAAAACTATTAAACAACAAGTCAAAGGAATCCCAATGGGATATACATGCTCCCCCCTTTGGTGCAATATGTATTTATGCTTCTTTGAAACTAAATTTGTCAAAAAATGATCTAAGTTTAAAAGGTTTTTAGTGACCATCTTGTTGCAAAATCATGAGATGAGCTATAGCTAATAGTGCTAGTCGGCATCATCATTGTGGAGGTTGCTAGGTTTCCAAGACTTTCCTATGCATGTAAGGATATTATCGAGTATGTACATATCTCTAGCTTCATAAGCAAACCACATTAGTGCACTTGTATTGTCAACAAATACCTCCTTGCCCTAAACAGACACACATTCACTCACACTCAAGAACCATAATAACAACAGTCCCGCATTACTACTATAACATAGAGATCCCATGTGATCAAGTGACTTCAACTACCCACATCCTCCTTTATGAGAGTCTAGAGAGCCTTATTGTAGGCATTGAAGGTTGCATAGCAATGTTAATAGATAGGAAAAAACTTGTGGATGAACCCTATAGTGAGATACTTGTTGGAAAGAAACCTTCCAACTATAGCAGCCAATGATGCTAATAGGACAATGCATGAATGCTTGGATGCATGTTTCCAATGGCCAACCACATCAAACCCAAAGATGCCCTTGGATTACAATCATATATGGACACAATCATCAAGTAGGACCTATAGATAGGTCTAAAGGTCTCAATAAGAATAATGGAACTTACATGTAGAAATAAAGGGGTAACCTATTAACGCTCTAGTTAGAAACTTGTTATTGCTAGATTATGAAATTAAGCATTGGAATTGAAACTCAAGAGTCACACAAGGAAGACTAGTGTAAAAGAGATGCGATACAAGCATTTTCACATTTATTCCACATTTAAATCCCTTCCAAGAATAATCAAGAAATCATGAACCTTAAATTGGAAATTATGCTAGGAAATTTCTTTTCACTTAGCTCTAAGTGCTAGCACCAACACCAAACATGGGAGGTCTCTCCAACACTTGTGCCATGCACTTCTAGCTGAATGAACTAATTGAATAAACTCAACAATAGACTCACCAACATCATTTGATGAGCCATCAATTGAGGTGATGAATAAATAAGCTACATGGGGCATTGGTAAGAGTTTGGTGGTACTTGAGGCCTCCATGAGTATGATATCCTCTCTTATTGTGAGTGAAAAGCTAGTTGGGATCTAGCAAGTAATCTTTTACTCTCGCTTAGAATGGAAGTGGAACCCTCATGAGCCCAATACATAGGGGTATCAAATGACCAAATTCTAATAGTAAAGAATACAACAGATTTTTCTATTAATAAAAACTTTGTGCTGGGCAACTTTGAACATTAGATTAGATCCATGGGTAGGGAAAATGAAGAAGCCACATATGTTACAAGTAGACTCAAAGTTTCCTCTTGATGAGTCACTAATCAATTAGCAAAGGTTCCTCTTGAGTTTATTTACTCAAGATCTATACCATTACATGATGTATTAGGATGAAAATGACAAAAAGCTAATAATATTTTTGTGTTTTAGTCAAGTTTCTATAAATTACCCATTGATTTTGATTATTTCATCGATTTGACTTAAATATGGAATCCAAGCACAATCTACAACCAATAGTGCCATTAGACTCTAGGAAATCAATTCCTCAAACCAATAGACTTTGATGAAGAAGGAACTAATGTAGAAACAAACACTCAATTTTAGATCAAGATGATGGAGGATTTCTTACATATTATTGGTACTACTAATGCTAACTAATGCATAATTGCATGCCTATATCTACACACGCACACACACACACACACACACACTCTCTCTCTCTCTCTCTCTCTCTCTCTCTCTCTCTCTCTCTCTATTTGTGTGTGTGTGTGTGTGTGTGTGTCTAAACTCAATGACTCTATGAATAGCCTTAACTAGTAATAATGGCTACTTACATGTCCCCCACGTTTGACATTTTCAAGACTTACAACAGCATATATGCTATACGATCGCGACATTGGATCGTGGGTCACTTAACGCAACATATCTGCTTTGCGATTGCACGCATTGAATAGCCTGCATTCCCTCCTAGTTTTTAGAGTTTGAGTATATGCATGAATAGGGAAGGAGGTTCCAAAATCCAGTTGGCTTGTGTTTTCAGCATCAGAAAAGCTCATCGTTTAAACCTGGCCTCCTTGTTCTAGCATCAACAAACCTGCGAGCGTGAACATTCGTGGAGCCATAGCCATCCACGGAGCCCATGGACTCTGGAGCCATTAACCCTTGAGCCTCGACTACACATGTGCCTTGCCGATCAGTGATCATGCCTCCCCAACACCAAGATTTAGTCACACATGAACCCAGGTTTGTTGTGAAGTGCTGCTACCTTGTGAACGACTCGAGGCCCTTCATCTTTTGCCATGGCTTATTCTCATTTTGCCATTTGTGTGGTCATGGCTTTTTCCATTTGTGTCGTCTTTTGCCATGGCTTATTCTCCTTTTTCCCTTCATCTTTTGCCATGGCTTATCCAAAATTTCACTATGGTTGGCTGCTCGGGCTCAGAGTTGTGGCATAATGCATTTCTTTAATGTTTGTCTGTCCTGATATATAACATTGTTCTCTGGGGACCCTTTGCTTTTGAGTACTACACACAGTATGTTGCAGTTCTATATAGGCCTTTGATGACATAATCCTCTTCATTCTCAAATTCACAGAATCTATATCATGATTTGACTTTTGATAAGCTTATTGTTTTTTAAATGGTTTCTATAGATGGAGTTTCACTTTGCTTATTGTCTATTTTGGGGTATTGCTCTCCATCACCCTTTATGCAATATATGTTAACATTACCTCTTAGCAAAGTGCACTTAGTTTTATGGTTAATGGAATTAGTCCATAACTCCATGCCTGATAGGACACTAAACATGGACAATAGGGTTGTGGCCTTTGCATTGCTAAATTATTTCCCTCCACCTCTAAGGCTGCTACTAGGTTGTCCATTAAAAAAATCTTGAAGGAAAGAAATCTGGATTGCTGAGTGGATACCCACAAGTTGACGAGGAAGTGGGTGCTGCCGATCCCCCTTCTGTGAGGTCTCACTACACATCAGAAGAAGTTGGAGCAGTTGGTTACCTGATGCAAATTATTTACCAAGTAAGGAGTTTTGGATGTGTCTTAAAGGTGCACATAATCATTTTTATGCCTTTCATGATTACATTTTCCATATGCAGGTGGTTTTGGGAGCAGCTTTTGTAACAGATGTACTTTATTGGACCTGTATATTTCTAAGGTATAATTTTGTTGATGTGATAAGTTGTTTCAGGTTTGCTTGATGTGTTGTTCTTATTAAAAAACAATTGGTTCGCTCTATTTAAAATGATTGAAATAAAAATGATAGCATATGTTAGGATCTTCTAAGTTCTAACCAGCAAAGCTCATGGATTAAAGGGCTATGCTCTGCTAGTGTTTGGATTGAGGTGCCAACCATTCAGTTTCTCATTATTGAGCAGTTGTCAACTTAGACATCGTCCCAAAGGTGATGTCTAGTATTAAAACCTGGGTGATAGTGCAAGATTGTGGTTTCAATTGAGTCTTCTTTGATTTGTCACTTGGTTGCAAACCTTTTTTTGTATGGTGTGGGGGGGGGGGGGGGTAAGCTTGGGCTCTTTCCCACTCAAACACTTGATCTTCTTAGTAGGGGTATTGAGGGGAAGGATCCCAATTTGATTAAGCTTTGCATGTTCATTTGGTTTGTGGTTATCATATCTACATATATAAACAATGCTAGCTTGGCACTTTCCTTGCCCCTTTGCCCTACGAATGTGGGGATGTGTATCTTATTTCAAAAAATAGTACCACATTGTCTAGTTGCTTTGAAAATTTAGGTAGATAGTTGGGGGAGTCTAACAATCTCAATCACTGGGTTCTTGGTTTAGGCTACCCTGGTATGTTTAAAGGCATTCTTTCTTGAATCATATAGCATGCATCTTTGCAATTATTTGTATACTTTTTCAAGTTTCCAATTTAGGTTATGAAGTGGCACAACAATTGATTATAGTGTTGAATGAATGTTTTGTATGTGAGCTTGTGTTTTATCTTTAGACAGCTGATTCAAGTGGTAAAATGTCATAAATATTGGACATTGTAAAGCCATGATTTGCATAGTGGGCATGTTTATGAAGTTTGTGAGAGTACTAAGAACTTTCTTGGGGATTTTTTTAGATAGAGATTAGTATGCATGTGGTAAATCTGGTTTTCCTACTTTGGGAGCTTGCTTTGAATAATATGGTGAGCATTTTGTAGCTTATTAGTTAAGTGAGATAAGTATTTTCTACTATCTATAGTATACTTTTTTGCATGTCATATATCATGAATATATTTTGCAAAGCTTCATCATCACTAAAAAGCTAAACTCTTTTATGAACCCTTAAAAGCTAGTTGTGATCAATTCTGTGATAAAAAAAGTGTTCTGTATTTATTACATAAGGATTTACTAAATTCTTTTCTTTAAAAAATAAATTTACAGTAATGGATTTATAAATTATGGTAAGAATTTACAAAAGGGTTTAAAAAAAAACACAAAAAAGGTTACATAGGGATATAAAACATGCCATGAACACACCTCATATATAGGATTCATACATAGTGACCCCCCCTGAGCAAACCACATAGGGATTGAATTGGGACTTCATGCTAATGCGAGGTGGTGTTTACCACTGATAGTAGGATACCTTACACACATGACAATTTTTTTCAAGAATACCATTAAAAAAAGAATAGAGAGTAGGTGGTATGGTGTGTGTGGTAGGAGAGGCCCATTGATTGGCATGTGTTGTGAATTCGGTGTATGCATGTCATGAGATAGTCCTTTCCTGTGTGCATGTATGTGTGCACATATCCACATGTGTGACAGAAGAGGCCGTTCGACTGGCATGCACCGTGAATTCGGGATATGCATGTCAAGAGAATTGATAAGGCAATCCTTTCCTATCACTCACGGTGCGAAGATGTATACTCTTCACACGCACATGTATGGCAAGGGATCGTTGATTGGCATGTATGTGTGTCATGAGATGGGTCTCTTGCCATGTATTATTTGTATCTTTGATTCTTTTTGTGTATGTATTTTGTAGTTGTGAGATACATGGATTGGCATCTGTCGTGTATTCGGACGTATACATGTCATGATACTTGTCTCATGATGGGTGTGTGTGTGTAGGGCTGAAAGGTGCTTGCCAAGAAGGCACTCAGTTGTGAAGTCGGCAAGTGAGTGTCTTTTGACAAGTATGTCACAATTGACTTGGCATTGTGTCATGAACTCGGCATAGATGTGTCATTTTGATTGTGACACCCTCCCTTCCCCCTTGGGTATGGATGGGGACTTGGTCACTAATTTGGCTAGATAGTGTCCTGATGGGCTATAAATGAATAAATAAGTGTCGTGTTTTTGGTTACATAATGTCCTGACATGCTAGATATTTAGTGTTGCTTGATGGGATGGGCATTTAGGTCGTACACTCGACCATAAAGTGTCCTCGCATGTGTAGATCTTTAAAACTCTAGCAATCTTTTTGTGTATTTATGATTTTATGAGAAAACAACTTGATACAATCTATTTTGCATCTTCATTGTTCAATGTCTAAATGATATCATGTAATTTTAACTCAATTAAAGTCTACAACACTAGTATAATCAAAGACAAGGATTGTATATCAAATGCTTTTATTCAAGTGATGTAGTCTAACGTACAATTGGGAGGCATGCTTATATCCTTTTTTTCCTTTTTCAGAGATTGGGGGAATTGGCCTTGTTGAGATGGCTTTTAACGTTGCCAAAGCACTCCGCATTTGCTTAATAGAGGCCATATTATCCAGTACAGAAGAACAAATATCATTCATTAATAGCAACGATGTTGCATTTGTCAAATTTTGCAATCAAGCATGTATAGCTATGTGTGCCTTGTTACATCAACAAGGGCTTTCACACAGTTACTGATGCAGTCATGGATCCTGAGGAAAACTTGCACCTTTGTCGCACATTGCTCGGAAACACACCTAAGATGCTTGAAGTTCTTAGGGAGTTAGCACCATCATTTGTATCAAATGAGAAGTTGGCCTTATGGAACACAAAGTGGAGAGAGGAGGTGGCGCGTTCAAAGCGAGCGAAGGACTTGTCTGGTGCCTCCTCTCTGCCAAAGCATTTGAAGACTGCAATAGGTGCAAGTCCTAGTCCCAGTTCTATAGGACAACAAGATGATCCATCGGGGGGCAAGAACTATGTGGCGGACATTGAGGAATCACCAATGTGCACCAACAATTGGCATTGCTTTTGATGCAATCAAGCCAGGTAGAGACATTGGTGAAGGCTCCTTCAGGCATTGTGCGGAAGCCACAATAGATAACATAAGTTATTTTCCTTCAAATTTGAAATTTTGTGCCAAAATGTACAAGGGCTCTAATATTGCCAAGTTACAAATGTTTCAAGTGGAGCATGGGATGCAAAAGGTCAATGCATCAATTGTGTGATGCATTGCCTTCACTTTTGAGCCCCCTTGGGTTACAATCTTCCCCTTATTCAATGGTGGTACATTGAATGATGTATTGATGTGGGGTCCTTTCAAGGAATGTAGATATAGAAGAACAATCAAGCGCTTGTGTAAGACATCAGTGGGATTCAGCCCTAATCCTGATAAGGTGCCCAATGTAGAGGAGAAAGTTAGGATTGTGGGCATTATCAATAATATGCCAAATATTATTCATGCACTAGTGGATGGGATGAAGGTTGAGCATAGTGCTGGCATCATCCATTCAGACTTACATGCTAAAAACATGGTACTAGACTTTACCAAAGAGAACATCCCTAGGGTTGGCATCATAGACTGGGGTCTAATGCTCATTTTTGGCATGACAAGATTAGCAATCAATTGTGGTGGTCCAAATGATCCCATGCACCTCATAGATGAGCATCGGCGGAAAGGAGAGTTGGAAAGGAGAAGATGACCTTGGATTGCACTTGAGATCTACATGTGCAAGTCTGCATACTATAGCAAGGATTCTGATGTGTATGCAATTGGCTGGCTCATCATCTGTCTTGTTGAGTTTTGGCACCTAGGCCAAAACTTGTGGTTGTGCAGAAAGCCAAGGGATGCCCCAGATGAAGTGATCATGCATTTGATAGAGTTAAAGGCAAGTGATTGCATGTTGGTAGATGATAGGGTTGCATGTATATCCTTTGCAGACCTCGATGAATTTTTGAGGGTAGAGTGTGGGATTGATCTTGCAAAGGCACAAAGACCCCTTGTAGAGCTTGGCCCTATCTTAGCTCACCCCTTTTGAGTAACCTGACTCCCATAATCTCTACTTGCATTTTGTAAAACAATCTATCAATTTTTGGAGTTTCCATGACTTGTGAATCCAAACATGTCTTGAAAATATTGGCAACGTTGTAAAACTCTATACTCCATGGAATGGGACTAGTAATTTGTGCCTATACATTAAGTAAGTTAAGTGCTTTTAATTGTTAGGAGCAATTATTCCAAGATTGTGTGCCTATCTTATTCACAATTTGTTTTGTATGATTGATGGTTTTTTCAAGTTTTAAAATTCACTATTTGCACTGTGTCATGTTTTATATCATGATGAAGCTTTGATATCTATAAATTGTTTCTAGTTAGCAAATGTGAAACATTAGTGAGTACCCCATTGCATACACGAGGTTTATGAGTGCAAATAATCATATCTTGATATTTACATCATAGACCACAATGCTTATCATAATGCACTTAATAAAGGTAACACTTAGAAAATTTCATAGTCACTAGAACCACTGAGAGATTTTTATCAATCTTTGATAGCTACTTTGCGATTAATTCCATGATAACCTTGGATATCAAATTATTAACCATATCACATTTTATCTTCATTGAGCTAGTGTCATTATTTAGTAATATTTTTTAAAATTGCAACAATGTATGTGTACATGCATGTGTGGGTGTGTGTTACTCCTTGCAAATAAGATGCTTTAATCTAAAAAGCTTGAAACCAATATTTTATGGGTCATAGTTAAGTTGGTAATGGTCTATATGTTTCTTTCAATTTCAAGTTATATTTGCTTTTATATGCAACTAGTATAAAACGTGCAAGGATCTGTATGTGCACACATTTAAGGGTGTTGTTCCTTGTTGCAAACAAGGTGATTTAATCTAAAGACTTGAAACCGATCTTTTATGGGCCTTGGTTAAGTTGGTAATGGTTTATATGTTTCTTTAAATTCCAAGTTATATTTGGATTTATGTGCAATTGGTATAAAGTGTGATCATATGTGTGTATGCATGAGTGTGTTGTGTGTGTTGTTTCTTGCAAACAAGTTGCTTTGATCTAAAAGCTTGAAGCCAATCTTTGGTGAGTCGTAGTTAAGTGGTAATTGTTTTTATGTTTTTTTATTTTCAAGTTATATTTGGATTTATGTGCAATCGGTATTCTTTAAAAGCTGATATAATTTTGTAGTAGCATTGTGAAGAAACAAAATCTTAGGTATTGTTTTGTGTGTTTTTCTGTAGGCATGGATAGATTAAAGAAACAAAAAATTTGTGAGGTTTCAAAGGGAGATATTGTAGCATTTTTCGGCCATCCAATAAATACCCCTGTAACCACAAATGCTACAAATGATTCGCAGACATCAACAAATCAACCAGATACATCTATTCTTGGAAATGAAGCAAATATTGAGACTGAAATGCCATATCAAATAGCAAGAGATCAACAAATTTGTGCCACTACTAGTGTTGGAGTAGTTGAAACACAAGTTACACCAACTGTACAAAATGCTCCATGTCAACCTATACAAACAAATGAAGAAGAGATGTCAAGTTCCTTGAAAAGCACACAAGCTAGTGAGAAGAAAAATAAAAGAATTTGGAGCCTTGCAAAGCGTACATTTCAGCTAGACTGGGTTAGTAAATTTCCATTCATTGAGCCAGTTATACCAGCTGATGATCCTACTCCAAAAAAGCTCGATGTATTAATTGCTCGTGGAAAAAGGGAGCTGATTACACACTTCAGCTCAAAATTGACACTATAAAGAAGCATGTAGGCAAGGTATATGAAAAAGCCATTGTTGATGGGCAATAAGTAAGTCAAGTAAGATGGAACTCTAGTGAGGAGTGCCTACATCTAAAGAATGCAGGACTATATGAGAAACATTTGCTTGAGTACGCACAACGTGAGAAGTTATCAATTAACAACATGTTCAAAAAAATGCAAGATAAGACCTTGCAAAATAAAATCCTACAATTGAAGGTATTTTTTATCATTTATAATTATTAATATATTCATAATATATTTTATATTATGTGTAATATCAAATTGTAATGGTTTTTTTTACGTCCATACTGTTTTTTATATCTTAAGGCGAGGAAGACCAATGGTGGACTATCCCAAGTATAAGGAATTCTTGTCACAATTTCCTATTGATAATTTTCCACAATTGCATTGGTCACGTAGTAGTGGATGGGATTTGACGGAAGCATTAGATGAGGTTGTCAAGCAAGATTTGAGAGAAAAAATCAAATCTTCTCAATTTTTTTTCTCTCTCTAGATGAGGCCACATCTAGAGATAATACTAGTTGGGTTTGCATGATTGTTTATATTGTGGAAAATCATGTTCATCGTGCATATTTTCTTACAATAAACAAAATGCAAAAAGATGCCACAACAGAGAACCTATTCTGGTTAGTTGAAGAACGCTTGTGAGTATGTTGCAATTATCAAGGGTTGAGATTGCAAAAAAACTAGTTTGTGTGGGAGTTGATGGAGCAATAGTTATGCAAGGCCATCGCTCAGGAATTTGTGTCTGCCTACAAACTTCTATAGCACCTTTCATGTTAGGAATTTATTGTATGGCACATAGAATGAACTTGGCCTATAAAATAGTTGATGAGTTTGATAGTGTTGCAAAGCTGGAGCAGTTGGTCAGTACATCTAGTAGTTTTTTTTGTAGGAGTTTCAAACAATATTTAAAGTTCCAAGAGATGGCGAAGGGTTTAACAGAGGGTAGAAAATTATTGAAGCATGTGAATACAAGGTGGATCAACTTGTACTTGTGCCAGCTAGGAGCTTATTAGAGGGGTACCCATCTTTAGTAGGACTCATGGATAGATTGACAGCTCAGAAGTCGAAGGAGACTGACAAGGCATTAGAGATTTTAACAGCTTTGACAGATTTAGAGACATTACTTACATTGATAGGTATTTCAATGTTTTTGGAGTCATTATATTGCTTGTACTTTTTTTTTCTAATTTTGATATCTAATATTTTGTATCTTTGTTTTATAGGAATTGCTCCTTTGCTTGGGGAGCTTAATGTCCTTGTGAAGCTTGCTGAAAAGAGAACAATTTATATGACTGAATATAGCAATATTCGGAAGATGGTATTCTTGGCATTAGATTCTTTTTATGCAAATATGAATCATCCTTTGCACGAGGAGAGATTCAAAATATGGCATGAGATCATGAACTTTCAATCAGAACCTAGCAAGAGCTTTTTAAAGATAAACATAAATGGTACAGTATGCATCAAAGTGCATTCAAGGTTGGTACATCTTTATGTCTCTAGGAAGTGAGTTCGAGGATGACTTGTTAGAAGACAACTTGTAAAGATGGAAACTTTTAATAATGTAGTGGAGAGTGTTAAAATCACATTAGCACAAGTTGCACGATCTGTGTCATAGGAAATAAGAGAACGGTTTCCAAGAGATGAACTATTGAAGGCAATGTCAATAGTTTATCCATAGTTTTGGAACCATAAGCAAGACATGTGTGCTCTTCAAGCAGATTTCAAGAAAAGAGTTCATGTTCTTAAAGATCACTTTGGGAAAATGTTACAATTGCAAGGGTATGATGCAACCTTCTTGGTAACAGATGGAGATGCACTTTTGCAACAATCACAATGCTTTGGAGATACCATGTGGCATCAATTTACAAAACCTGTAGAGCCTACAAAATCCGGTGCAATTACTCGTTTATGGAACAAGTTGAGCATGTGTCAAGTTCTCCAAGATCGTATGCCTGAATATTTTCAACTTGTTGACTTGGCTCAAACAATGATTTTAGGATCCGTGGAGGATGAAAGAATGTTTCGTGGTATGGCCTTTTTAAAAAACAAAGTGCGCAATAAGTTAAGTACAAACTTGGATACTTGCATGAGATTGTATGTTTCCCATCAATACTCATTAGAGAACTTTCCCTATGACCGTGCTTTGGCATATTGGATATCAGACAATACTCGGTGAAATCAATTGGATATCAACACATGGTCAACATCAGTACCATCATCATCATCAATAAAACTACATGAAAATGATGAAGTTCCTAGTATTGATGGATGGCAAGCCTAAGATAATCAAGTTGCTCTTTGTATAATCAACCTGAATGGTGAAGCTTTTGTATAGACAATCCAAGTGAATGTTGCATTGTGGCTCATCAATACATTACTTATAGGTATTTTCTCATGGGAAAGTTGAGCTTTAATAATGTGTATTTACTTGATTTACCTTGCTTTAGTTGTACTATTTTCTTTGCAATAACATGGTCATTGGTTGAATTATCTTTCATTCAATGTTTTTTCTACGTTATTATTAAGAAAAATTTACCATATTGAGTTCAAAAATAACATTTTAAAATTTTTATTACTTTATTATTTTCATAAGAAATATTTGCCAACGGATTATAGGATATATTTGGATCAGAGAACAAATCGCCACACTTTCGAAAGTCTAAAATACAAGTTTTGCTACATATTCTATAACATGAAAGTATACATTGGCTCTTAAAATCAACTATGCTTAAAACCCTTAGTAACCAATCTAGCCTTATCTGTTGGCTTAGGGTGATCAAGGGTACTCTTTAACTTATACATCCACTTGCATGGCAATGCATATTTTCCATTGGCTAAAGGAACCAAATCCCATGTATGGTTTTTTTGTAGTGAATCATACTCAGACTCCATGCTCTCTCCTAAAAGTGACTATCACCTCTGCACATAGTCTCCTTATGTAACATGCCTACCTGTTGGATGTCCGAGCACGTTTTAGCGGTCCATCTAGAAATGAATCTAAGCATCGCCGCCCAACACTCCCAAGTAATGTTTCAGGGTTTGTCGCCTAGGGTTTCTCGAGTTCGCCTCGCAACTGAACGTTCACGGACAAACCCACTAGGATTGACTTGAAATCTGGGTTCCTAGGGCCAAGGTCTCCTAACAGCATTCTAGCGTCGAGTTTTGGACATCCTACTTTATATAGAGATACCCAATCCAAAGTAGATCCATACCCACACTTGGTTTAAAGAGAATGGGAAACGAGAGGGATGTGCCGCTCAACCTCTCTGCCCGTAGGGCATAGTCCTATTCCGGTCCCCTAAAACGGCATGAATTGGATTCTAACTTAACAATACCTAAAGTCGAATGGCAATAAATCCTTGTGAGAAGCCTCCTAGTTCTCTGGGACCAAGACTCGTCGGGATTCCATTCACCCGCTTCCCTTGATATCTTTAGTTTTAATTAGGTCCTACCACATTTATGTGCGACACTTAAAATCAAATTCATTAATTATGCCTTTTAGGTCATAGGGTTTGTTCGCGTAATTTATAGCACAAACACGAAAAAAAACAAGTAGTCCTTTTGACAAACAAGTTCCTTAACTTATCTTCAAGTTAATCTTTGTCTCCTACTCATACATGAGAATTATGTATTCCTTTTGTCCAACATAAGTACTCGGTCCAAATCACATGGCACTAAAATTTCCATCCTTTATATAGAATAGGATCTTTCAACGCCCCAGACGTTGGGCTCACGACAGTCTACAACTCCGTTTTGGACTTGACAAGGGGTGTCCAGAGCTCCATTGACCCCAAGCAACCTAGGAGTGAGACACAGCTTCTGTGGTTGGCCTTTTCACCACTCGACCTTTGGCCTGTGAATCAAACAGTGCCCTCTTGGGGTGATCCGCGATGTGATCTTGGAGATGATCCACTCGTGCAAATATCCTTCCTTAATTAACCAATTAAGAATCAAGCATAATCAAGGCAATCAGCGTAATATCATCTTCTAGTGAAACATTCCTTTATTTCCCATGGCTACTTGTCATTACTAAACTTTGCCATGCTTTTACCATTAAACACAAGCACTTGGAATATTTATCCAAATCACAATGCAACAATTAGTGGATTGCAAAAAGCATTTAGGATGTTGTTCAATCAACCAACAAAACTAATTGTATTTTTTTCAAACAATATAAGAATAGATGTGATAATAATTCCATCGCATATTTGCTCTCCCCCTTGGGATCAAAGACCGATTCTATGCAAAATTTTCTTAATACTTATATGCACAATTCTTGATGCCATTCTTTTTACGATTATGCTATTCATAACCCCTGTACGATTGCTCTATCAACAAATAAGCCATACGCAACTAAGTACAATTAACTTCCCTTGATACATGCATTTTGCAAACTCCATCTTTCGAATATGTGAGAAGGCTTATCCCTTCCCATGACCTATTCTCGTACATCATAGCATGGGCCTAATGTATCTTATGCGAGAATCAAAGTAAGCATCTATCAATTTAGAAATACATTACTTATGACCGGAACCGCAGTTGGATTGACAGTGATGCATTTGCCCGAAGCTTTGTTGTTGGTTGTAGGATTGCCATCTACACGCGACATTCTTTACTTGGAGGCCATCGTCTACAAGTAGACTCAAGATATTAAGAAGGTGGAATAGATTCAAGATGGGAGAGCGTAAGAGAAGATGGCTAAGTCGAGGATCGAGATAGAGGGAATTGAGCTAATTCTCTCCCTTGCAGCCTCTCGGGGTAACTCTTCTCTCTCTGTCTCTGTCTCTGTCTCTCTCTGTCTCTCTCTCTCTCAAGCTCTCTCACAATCTCTTGGAGGGGTATCCTTCTCTCTATCTCCCTCTTGTAGCCTCTCGAGTCTCCTTATGCTCTCTTGTGCCTCCCCATGCCTCATATTTATAATGAATTAGAGAAGAGGGGATGAGGCTGAGAACAAGAGTACTTGGTGGAGGGACTCTTGGAAAACTCATTGATTTGATGCTTAACTCATAAATATGATGGCTCCATTGGTTCCAAAAGGGGGGTAAAACGCCAAGACACTTGGTTGGAAAGCTTTCAGATCACTCCTTCTTTCTCTCATTGTTCAAAGTGCTGTCTACTTGTAGATTGCGATCGCGGGTGCGTAATTTCGCCAATCACTCTCTTTATCTTTTTTTCTTTTTATAAAATCTCCAAACTAACTAAAACATCATGTTTTTTTTCTTTTAAAATGACATCCAGTTCTAGAAATCTCCATCTCTTTTTAGGATAATATCTAAAATATGCTAGTTTTTCCCAAAATCTAATATTTTTGGACCATCCAAACTATACACATTATACTAGTGATTACTATGGCTCATAAGTCTTGTTCATGTTGTAACTTCCATGAAGGGTGGCTACGGTCCTTGTCAAACCAAGAAAAGTATTGGATTTACGACTCTCGATTTTTAAAAAATATATTTTTAATTAAATAAAAATTGTTAGCTATTAACGTTAGTTTTTACCTTAGGTAATCTTTAATTATAATCTTACTAACTTATTAATTGACTAACTAACTTTCGAACTAACTAACTAACTTTTAATTATGTGGAAATATTACACCTTATAAGGAAGGGTCTCACCAAAATCTGTTACCATGAAATAATGCATAGAGGGCTCAAATGATCAAGAGAACATGAAGTTCTAGTAGAGCATCTCAAGATTGGTTGTGATGCCTATATGGCATGTCTGTCCTCACTATCCAACATCATGATCTTGCATAGCAACCAAATCTCATGCTATTACATAATTAGTAACTACAATAGGCTATCTAACTGGGGTTAGTAGTATCATAATAGGAGGCTCCTCCTGAAAGATAATCTTGCACATCTCCACTACTTGCTTTGGTCTCATATACACCTTTTCCTCATGGAATATGATATTATGGCTATGGATAACCCTCTAAGTCAACAAATCCCAAAGGTGATAACCTATCTCACTTGCATCACTATATTCAAGAAAGATGTATTTAACGAACTTCAGATCTAGTTTATTCTATTTTTCTTTGGGGATATGCAGAAAGCCTCATATCCTAAGACACATAAGTATGCATACAAGGGAGGTTTACCAAATTATATCTCCTTTGTAACTCTACCACAAAGAATAGTGCATGGGGATCTATTAATCAAATGAATTGCAATAGTAACTGTCTCAATCCAAAAATATCATGATAAGCCTACCCTACTAAGCATGTTGCAAAGTTATTACTGAATAGTCCTATTCATATGTTCTGCAACACCACTCTGGGGTGGGGTGGTGTACAAGGTAGTCAACTGATGCTTAATATCCTTCTCATAAAAAATTTCTCAAATGCCTTTAGAAAAATATTCACCCCCATTTCCAGATTGTGGGCATTTCAATCTATACTTAGGCTAGTTCTCAATCATAGCAAGAAAGTGCTAAAAAGTAGCTAACACTTTTGATTGATGCTTAATAGAATAGGAAAATTTATGAAAAATCATCAATGAACATCACAAAGTACTTAGCACAACTAGAAGGTCATGGGACCTCAAATATCTGAATGAACAAGAGCCAAAGGCTCACCATATGCTTAGAGCTAGAATTTTTGTGAGGGTTACATGTCTACTTGTCATAAAAATAATCATCACAAGAGTCAAAACATGAGTAGTCAAGAGGTGGTAAATACTAAAAATATGTGAGTACTTTCATTCCTTTAAGAGACATATACCCAAGATGGTGATGCCAAAGAGATACATAAGAAGATTAGTCATGACCAAAATATGATCAATAGATCTAGATATAAGCAAAGGATAGAGGCTACCAACAATAACAAGTAAGAGAGGACTTAGGACAGTGAGACTTACTGCATGAATGCCCATGAGACTTAAACTTGCCCTTATTAGGCTATGAGACTCTACTATAATTATTATCCCCATTACCACTAGGTCTACCTCTCACTGTAAGTACATAAGAAGTATGAATTGCATCAAGACTTTTAATTATTACTTCCTCTCTATGCAAAGCACCCTTTACATCATTGAGCTGAAAGCCATCTTCAAGAAGGTTTGCATTCATAGCAATGTGAAATGCATCCCAAGACTCAGGTAATATAACAAGTAAGAAAATCGGCTTAACATTCTCCTCAAACTTAAAACCTTGTAAAGAAAGCTGGCTAAAAATATAATGAAAATAATATAAACGAGAATACATAAACATCCCTTCTTTCAAACAAAAGTCATAGGTTTCTTAAGCCAATACAATTGAATTGTAAGACTTTTCTTATCATAGAGAATTTTTTTACATAATGCGTAAGCACCACCCTTATCAATGACATTGAAGTATACTTTCTTTGAAAATGACAAAATGATGGTAGACTTACATAGCTCATCCAACTCTCATCTAGCTTTTCCCATTCCTTTGCATCATAAAGTTATGGTTTAATACCCTCTAATTTCAATAGCTTTACTTTTTTGTTTTGCAGCCATCTAACTTTTGTATATTGAAGATAGAACTATCATTAGAAGCATTTGATGCACCTACCATTATTTTTGCCAAATAACGAGAGTATGGGCTACTGCAATAATAGCAAACCAATCCCCAAAGCAAGCTAAAAAGAGTGTAGCAAGAGAAAGACTGAGCCAACATACTATTGTCTACAAGTAGAAAGCACTAGGTGCTAAATACAATTGTTTGCTCTCAAAAGAACTACTCAAAATTTATTTTTAGCATAGTGTCTATAAAACTACAGTAAATCAACATGTAATTGTAGCAAACATGTAGAAGAATAAACTCCCACTACACCAGGAAGATTTGGGTAGCAACCAGAATATACAATGTGACTAGCAGTGTAGCATAAACCACCGAGTATCAAAGACTGTCAAAGCATCCAAGGTGTCAGGTACGTAGATGCATACCAATATGCATGCCAAGAATATATCCACTAACTAACAACCCACTTCCAATAAATGGTGCAAGGTGTCTATGTGAAAGGTAAATCAACCCACAGTCATAAACCTATGCAACGACATTGTAAGCATAAACCAAAAGAGCATAAGAGTGTCTTCCATTAGCTCAAATGAACCAAGATCTGTGTAAAAAAATACCAAGTACTCCCACTAGATAAAATCTGGAGTATTCAAACTAGCTAAGGAAGCTCAATGTATAAAGCTCATAGCATTTGAGTGCCCAATGTACATCATGTATATACCTAGAAGCATAAACCTTCAATATGTCTTCAAGCTTGTAAGTGGAAATCACTAAAGCAAATAGCCACTATCCAAATGCAATCAACCAAGCTCAAATCCAAGATGTAGAGGCTCAACATAAGCATATCCATGCATAAACATCAACGACAAGCATCAACATAACCATGTAGTATACCCAAATAACATATATACATCTAATACATAGACATTCACTGTGAATGCTTGCTATCCAAACTTTGCTACAGTAATAAACCCTTCAAATGTCAAGCTATTTGAGCTCTAATCAATACAATAAGCTTTCCCAAGTATCAAACCAATATACAAGAGTTGCAAACTTGCTCCATAAGTACTACATGAAAACATACTATCCACTGTGTATTATAGCAAACCTACTATGTTTACACAATCAATGGCTAAGCATAAGGACTTCAAATGGAGCTCAAGTTCAAGCCTTCAATGGAAGGACTAATGCCCAAGAGTTAAAGAAAGAGCACAACTTGAAGAAAAGGAATGATGTAGAGAATAGGGGCAGCTACTAGGTATAATTCATGTTGGCTACTCCTATGGGTTCTATTACTCGTGTTGGAGCCCAAGGCTCACTCAAGAGGGTTCAAATTAATACCCTAAAGCTCCTCAACAAAGTGTGGAGCTAATCAAAGAAGCCACAGGGCTAATGCATAGCTCAGTATGTGGCTTCCATAAAAGCTTCAAGTAATCTCTTCTTCCTAGGTTGAATGCAATGTCAGTAAAGCTTCTCAAATTCCCACTCTAATATGAGTTGAAAGGTGGAGCAGATGGAACTATGAGTGGAAGCAAGATTTATGGAGATTCAAGCAAAGAAGAGAGAGACTAGTATATGGGAACTCTAATAGTCACAATATGTGACCTACCTTTCCTTATTCTATTATCATGTAAAGAATAAAGAATAAAGAATAAAGTGACAGTGACAAATGGCTGCAACATATATTATACAAGTGTGCGGACAATAAGTACAAGTAAATATATGCAACTAGGCACATGTATTCTTAATCACTGACAATGTGAAACAATAAAAGATAATTGATTGGCTAGTTCTTGGGATATTTGGCCTTATCAGCTACGTGTGTGAGAGAGTGAAAAGAAACAAGAGGGAAAAGAGGTGAAACGACCCAAAGCACACAGATAAAAGAAATGGAGACTTGAGCACACAAAGAGATAGGGATGAAATCTTCTTTTTCTTTCTTCTTCCACACAAAAGAACTAAGTCTATGACATGATAAAAGAGTAATATGAAAAGTATCACAACATATGTATACATAGTCACCAAGTGTGAACTCTCTAAGAAAGAAAGAGGTGGCACAATGGATGTGTCGTAACCAATGATAACTAGACTATATGGGTGTAGTTTAGTTGTAGAATCACTAGTGTATCCTTGTGTCAGTCACCTAACATGCCAATGAATAATATTGTGCCATATCACCAAGGCACAATAGTGGATGCTAGCTCATGTAGAGCTCGACATACCCCCGCTTAGCCTCATCTTGAGCTCATGAACTCCAAGCATAGTCCTAAAGCATTGAAGTTTCTCAGTTCCCAAGTCCTTGATAAAATTATCAACAACTTGATACTCTGTGTTGATATAAACCAAGTCAATATCACCTGTTATAAGCTGCTCCAGAATAAAATGGTAATGAACCTCTATGTGTTTTATCTGCGCATGATACATTGGGTTCCTAGCCAATTGAATACTACTAATGTTATCATAGTAGATGATAACCTTCTTATCCAGTTGCATCCCCAAATCACCAAGTAGCTTGTGTAACCAAGCTACCTCACATGTTGCAACTGCAGCACTTTTGTACTAGACAAGGCAACTATTGACTGTTTCTTGCTATCCCAACTAATAGCAACACTGCTAAATGAAAACATAAGACCATTAATAGGTCTCTTGTCTGAAATACTACTAGCCCAATCTGCATCTATGTAACCATGCAAGTCCAATGGTATAGTTATACCATAGAATAAAGCATAGTCCAATGTGGACTTGACATAGCACAATGTGCACTGCATTGCATCCAAATGTGGCTTCCATAAATTGATTCTCGAAACTAACTATATAGTTTAGGTCTGGCCTAGTGATCATCAAATGGATAAGGTTTCCCACAATCTTCTGATACATAGTGACATTCTCAATCAATTCACCCTCATGTGCACTAAGCTTAGCATTAACATCCAAATGTATAGAAATAGGCTTGCAATCAGCCATACCATCCTTCTTCAACATATCCAATGCATATTGTCTTTGTGACAACCATATACTCTCTCTAGTCTTGATGATCTCTATGCCAAGAAAATAGCATGATTCTCCAAAATCCTTCATCTCAAATTGAGCCTTGAGAAGACTCTTCATATTGTTAATCTCTATCTCCGTATCACCCACGATTATCAAATCATCCATATATATAGTAATGACCACAATACCTGCATCACTCTTACTACATAAATAGAGGGAGTGTTCAACTTGTACTCTACAAAATCCAATGCTGACAAGGTATTTTGCAATCCTATCATGCCATGCCCTAAGCGCTTGCTTTAGCCTACATACATGATCTGGATAATTCTCATTCACATAACCAGGTGGCTACTCTACATGCCCTAGGCTCTTGCTTTAGCCTACATACATAATTTAGATAATTCTCATTCACATAACCAGGTGGCTACTCTACATAGGCTTCATCTTGCAACTCCCCCTACAAGAAGGCATTCTTAACATCCATTTGATGCATGATCCAACCTTTTGATGCAATGTCACTGCTATAATAGCCCTTATAGTGGCCCTTTTAGTCACTAGATCAAAAGTCTCCTCATATTCAATACCATGATTTTGTGCATACCTTTTGGTAACTAGCCATGTCTTATAGTGCTCAATAGATCCATCTTGCTTGACCTTGTAAATTCATTTACATCCAATAGATTTCTTGCCTTCAAGGGTAAGGGTACTAGCTCCCATGTGTCATTATCCATTTAGTGCATCCATCCATAGCATGATCCCAATATCATTATCCATTGCATCCTCAAAACAAGTGGGTTCCACATCTTGCACAACCTTAGTCATGTATGCATAGTGATGAGCTACATCACTATCATGTGTCAATCACTGCATTGGCTTTCTCACTCTACTTGACTTGTGTGGACCTGGATCACTACCAACTGCTTTAGCGTCCTCTTGTGCCTTCCGCACACTAGGTGTTTTAATAGATGGAATCCCAAACTCCTTATCCAAGCTCTACTCAAAGCTATGTGAATAAACATCAACATGAGAGAAACTTGATGATACATCTGTCAAAATAGGTGAGTCCCCAACTTTCTCTTTATCTTTTCTTGACATCATTGCACAAGCTACCTCTACAATATGTATGTTTTTCTATTGACAAACTCCATTTTTCTATGGAGTATATCTACATATATACTACCTCTATCTACCAATTTTTTACAAAAAATAAAAAAAATCATTGGAAAGACATTCTCCCCCTCCATCCAATCTTAGACATTTAATATACAACCTTGTCTCCTTCTCAACCAATGCTTGAAAGCTTTTAAAGTGAGTAAACACCTCACTTTTCTCACACATGAAATAAATCCATACTTTGTGAATGTGATCATCAATGAAGGAAACATAATACTTACGACCACTCACAGTTGCAATCTTTGTAGGATCCTACACATTAGAATATATCAAATCAAGTGGCTTCTTGCATAAATGATTTTTATGTAAAAATGCATGTATTGCTTGATTTTCAAATTGACATGCTTCACATACTTTATGCATCCCATCAACTCTAAACTTAGACAAGCTATCCACAATATGTTTTGACTGTATGTCTTTCAGCCATGCACATTCACATGACCAATTCTCTTATGCCAAATTTTAATATCAACCACAACACATGAACCTTGTGCAAACATAGCAGCATCCATTTCAGCTAGACTTACATCAAGAGTAAACAATTTGTTAGCACGTTTTCATTTTGCAATCAACCTACAATTATTTTTTAGATATTCAATATAAAAACTATAAAATGTGAACCGAATATGCAATCTTTGTGTTCTACCATTTGACCAACAGAAACCAAGTTTTTTGTAATACTTGATACATACAACACATCAACCAAGTACTTAGTTTTGCCATGTTGCATACTCAAAGGAACATTTTCAACATGAGTAATGGGGTGAGCTATATTATCCCCTTTGTCCACATAGCTCAGAGACTTTGGACTATGCATCTCTCTAAACCACTCTCCATGAGAATTCATGTGGTTAGAGGCACCTAAATCTACATATCATACATCATTCTTTGATGAACCATCAGCAGTCATAGTGTTCATAAAGTGTTGCATAACAAACAATTATTCACTTTTGTCACCATTGTTTCTACTCTACTGAATGCATAGTTATCTTGCTGCTTTTTTCCATTTTTAATTTTAGCATTTTTAAAAGAAATTTTAGAAATGTGGCCTTTTTGACCATAATGCTAGCACTCTCTGCCATCAATGGAATTCTGTTATCTATTAGAATTTGCACCTTGCCCTCTTTGACTTCCCCTTCCTCGAGACTATCCTCCTCTATTCTGTTGTGCTTCATGACCACGACCACCACCTTGTCCTCTACCATGATGCCTACCTTTGCAGTAAAAAATCTATTCAAACTTTTTTTTACTTTAAGAACAAGAGAAATCCAAGCTAAGGTTCTTCTCCTCAAGTACTAACATAGAAATCAAGTCTGCAAAGTCAAGGACATCATCCTTTGTATTCACTCATAGATGACCTGGAGCTCTTGTATTTATCTCCAAGTCCATCTAAACATGCACACACAACATCATCATCATCTACTACCACACTAATAGATCCAAGGAGTTTCCACAATACTCTTGACCTTCAATGCATAATCATTAATGGATAGGTTCCTCTTTTCACTTGGTTTAGCTCTCTAACTTGAGCTATAGCTTTCTGACCTTTGTATTTACTTTGAACAATCTTGTCAAAATTTTCCATGCAATAGCAGGGGCATAAAATTCTTGCAAATATCCTATCATGCTATCTATGATGTTGACAAACAACCAATATATGACTTTACTCTATGTTTGCTCCCAATCTTTCTTAGTCTTTAATTGTTATGTAGTAGCATTTCGTGCAGGAACTTTAGGTGCTACTGTCATGCCTCCTTCAATTAGTTCTAAACGCTTTTTCCCTTCAAGAAATTTATCATCCTGAATTTCCATGCATGATAATTGTTAATAACAAGCTTCTTGTGGACAATCTGGTTGAATTTGTCACACAATTTAATAAAATAGAAAACTTTGCAAAAACCTACAATCTAGAGCAAGCTAATACTAAACACACAATATTTTTCACTGATTACATAGTAATAACTGCAATCTGCAATCTGTATACAAATGTCTTTTGTGTCTGCAACCTAGAAAACACATGAAATCTTATAGATTCAAAATTTGTAACCTGTGCACCTGTAGACAATGGACACAACCAAAACTGCACTCTATACCCAATAATTGCTATATCTGGACCACTTCTAGGTCTAGAATGGAGGTTGAAATGAACTCAAATGCCAAAAATCACAGGGGGATAGCCATAAAGGGCTTAATTGCAATATATACACTGTTTTTACTACTCACCAAAGTTTCATTGCAATCCATGACTGCACCCCTACCAACCTCAGGAGCCTCCTATGACGACTATAAATTAAGGCAAATCAAGCAAGGTGGAAACACTTCTTACTTGTTGATTGCTTGCTTGCTTTCATCCTCCAATGGCTTTACCTCATCCTTCAATCAATCTCACGGAACTATGGGATGGCTCTAATACTATAAAAACAGACAAGAAAGAAGAGAGGTAAAGAGACCAAGAGCACGCACACAAAAGCAATGGAGACTTGAGCACACAGAGAGATAGGGCTGAAATCTTCTTTTTCTTTTCCCTTCTTCTTCTATACAAAATAACTAAGTCTACAATATGATAAAAGAATAATATGAAAAGCATCACAATGTATGCACATGTGATACTAAGTGTGAGTCCATTAAGAAAGAAAGAGGTGGCACAATGAGTGTGCCATAATTAAGGATGGACTACGTGGGTATAGTCCAGCTATAGAATCACTAGCATATCCTCATGTCAGTCACTTAACATACTAGTGAATAATATCATGCCACATCACCAAGGCACTTAGTGGATGCCATCTCATGTAGCACTAAACATCTCAATAAGACATGAGTGAGGAGTTGGCAGAATAATTACAGATGAGTTTGACCTAGTAGCATCCAAAATTCAACATTGGCCAAGGTTAATAACCCATGTGTAGCCAAATTTTAGAGACTGAAGGTGTAAGCTCTAATGCTAATGTGCATGGCCAAATAATTGACTCCAAATTTCCTAAGTATTGGGTCCTAATTGATGAAGTGTAGGGGTTAAGGTACAATTAAGCTTATTTAGATGACCAATGGAACCAAAGCATATGAAGATAGATCAAATTAGAAGTTGTTCAAGGCATTAATGTGTGGCTTATGAAGGAAGATGGCCAATTTAATGATAAGCCTTGTGGCTTATGATGAGACCCATTTTTTATGAGGCCTACAAGACTAATGGATAGGCCATAAGCCATCTTGGTTGGCCTTGAGACTTTATGGCCTTAGATATCTCTCGTCTTGGCATTGAGTTAACTTCGATTTTTCAAGGCCCTCGGTCACAATCAAGTGAGTGGGTAGGGTTGACATAGTGGCTAAATGGATTGGCAACTCGACCCATTTCAAAAGGCCTCATGACTTAACCCTTCCAAATTGTGATAAGCCATTCAAGTAGGCAAGGTGCCAATTACTTTTTGGCAATTGACTAAGGCCTAATTTGGCCATGTGAATATAGCAGTGGCCTAATAGACATCTAAATTATCAATCCAAATGATCAAAGGTCAATGAGTCATGAGAGCTTTAATTCCTCTATAACCCCTTACTTATAAGCCCCTTTCTTTGGACTTGCATAAGCAAACCCCTTCAGGAATCCCATAGGATGCAAAACAAATATCAAAAGGTAGATATTTTAATGTTTTTTTTCTAAGGTTTGTTCCTAAGGCTATAGTAACTTGCTAATCTACTTCAAATCCAAATTTCAATCCCAAACTCGTCTAATCTACCCTACTCTAGCACATAATCATTTTGAGCTATACTCCTAATCCGTTTCTTCGGAGTATGTGCTCCTAATCTATTTTGGAGTCATGTTTCTACTCAATGTATGATGAAGAGAATGTATGATGTCACAGATGATTCTGTCAAATCTTGGAAATAGAACAAATAGAACCAAAATATTGGAGCTTTTACAAGCTTAAATGCAAAAATTGATAGAATGCTTATTGTTTCAAGTGCATCTAATTTGGCAATGGCTACCTCTCACATAGTTGATATTAGGGGAGTTTAGAACTAAAAAATGGGCCTTTTATGGAATCCCACATCACAATATTCTCTAAAAAAGGGAGGCATAGTAGTATATTTACAAAAAAGCTCCAAATTTATTAGATTTTGAGAGTTTATATTCTACTCAATAAGATATTTCTAGTGATATGTGGGTCGATAGGGTTTATAAGTGGAACATTGAAGTTATACCAATTCTCTCTCAAATTACATGAAAGTAAGAACGAAAAAATTGACAAGGTGTAGCAAACTCACCGCCTTATCTTCTCTTCAACATTGCAAGTGAAGGCTTGATGGTGACTCCACAATCCATGTGGTTGCACTCGATCTACCTTCTCCACTCCATAGCTCCTGATGCAATCAACAAATACTTGATCTATGAGAGGAAATGCGAAGAAGAAGAGAAGCAACCTAACCTCTCCTCCAATACACCTCTCATCCAAGAAGGGGAATAAGAGAAGAGCATGTGCAAGGAAGAAGATCCATGTCTCAAGTTTCTCACTCTCTCCCTCACTCTCACGCTCTGACTCTCCCTCGCTCTTAAGATGGAGCACAAGTAGATTAAATAGAAGCAAGAAGAACATGCATGCCCTTAAGTTTATACACTACAAGAATGAGCTTATCTATTCACTTTCTAGCTTTTATGTATGGGGTTTTGAGTTTGGGCTTTCACTCAAGTTGGGTGTAGCATGCCTGCCTATCGGCTATCCAGGTACGTTTTTAGCGGTCCATCGAGAGACGAGTCTAAGCGACGTCGCTCAGCACTCCCATGGAATGTCATGGGGTTTGTTGCCTAGGGTTTCTCAAGTCCGTCTTGCAACAGAACATTTGCAGCTGAACCCACTAGGATCGACCTAAATTTGGGTTCCTAGTGGTCAAGGTCTCCTAAAAACATTCTAGTGTCGGGTCTTGGACATCCTACTTTACGTAATAATACCCAAGCCGAAGCAAACCCATGCTGCACTTGATTCAAAGAGAATGGGAAACGAGAGGGATGCACCACTCAACCTCTTTGTTTGTAGGGCATAGTCCCATTTTGGTCCCCTAAAATGTCATGAATCGGGTTTTAACCTAACAATACCTAAATGTCGAATGACGATGAAACCTTGTGAGAAGCCTCCTAGTTCTTTGGGACCACCCTGCCATAGGATGGACCCATTGAGAGTTCCGCCCACCCAGTTCCCTTGATAGATTTAGTTTTCTAATTAGGTCATATCACATTATGTGTGACATTCAAAATCAACTTCCTTAATTAGGGCTTTTAGGGAATAGGGTTTGTTTGCGTAACTTATAGCACTGACACAAAAATAGGGCAAGCATTCCTTTTTGACAAACAAGTTCCTTAACTTATCTTCAAGATAATCTTTTTCTCCTGCCCATACAGGAGAAATTATGTATCCCTTTTGTCCAACAGAAGTACCCAATCCAAATCACATGGCACCGTAATTTCCATCCATTATCTAGAATAGGATCTTCCAATGCCCTAGATATTGGGCTCATGGTAGTCTACAACTCCATTCCAGACTAGGCAAGGGGTATCCACAGCTCCACTGACCCCAAGAGACTTAGGAGTGACACACAACTTCCATGGTTGACCTTTTCACCACTTGACCTTCATCCCATGAATCAAGGAGTGCCCTCTTGGTTTGAAATGCGGCATGACCCTGGAGATGATCTACCCGTGCAAAATATCCTTCCTTAATTAATCCAATTAAGAATCAAGCACAATCAATGCAATTAGCCCTAATATCATCTTTCAAGAAAACATTCCTTTATTCCCATGGTAACTTGTCGTTACAGACCAGTGCCATGCATTTACCATCAAATAGGAGCACTTGGAATAATCATCCAAATCACATCCCAACAATTAGTTTAATGTGAAAGCATTTAGGACGTTGTTTGATCAATCCACAAAAACAATGCTATCCTTTTCCAAACATTGTAAGAATAGTCGTGATAACTTTTCCATCGCGTATTGGCTCTCCCCCTTGGGATCAAGAGTGGTTCTATGTAAAATTTACTTAACACACCCTTCTTTCGACCAAGGCATATGTTACGATTTCAAACATTGTACAAGACATAAATTCTATTAATCACTTACATTGATTGATAACCCAGTCTTCTTCCCAACAAGTACAAAAGCATCTCTTTCCTTCGACTTAGGGTTTCCTAATCCTCGATCTCTTCGCTTTCCCTAGAGTTGTTGTTTCATTTAGCCAAACCCCGAATAGGATTGATAAACATAGTTGCTATCAGGAGGATCTCAAGGCATCTTAGTCTTAGTCCTTATGGTCATTGTTTGTGTTAACTACGTACATCATCAAGATCCCAATGAACTAACAAATTCGTGATATTAGTGAGAGCTTGGGAAAAAGATCTTAGAGATTCGAGATTGAATTTCTCCTAGGCTAGATTACTTATCATGCAATCCGTCAAGTGTGCAAGCTACAATATACTTTCAGTGTGGGAAAATACCTATCTATTATTTTCACGAAAAGGAGAGTTGACAATACCTTGGAATGCTATTATGCTATGTACGAGTCTATCACATAGCATCTAGATGCATTTTACTTCTCTTGAAACATGCACTTTGCAACTCTATCTTTCAAACGCATGAGATGAAACCTATCCCTTTCCATGAGCTATTACCGTGCGGCATCTAATGTACCTCATGCGGGAATCAAAACAAGAAACTTATAAGTTTGGAAATTCATTACTTACGACCAGTGTTGCAGTTGATTGACACAGTGATGCCCTTGCTTGAGGCTTCATTGCTCATTGAGGGATAGTCATCTATGTGTGACACTTTCCGCTTGGGGGCCATCCTTGGTCTTCTCCTTTTTGGATGCAACTTGCACAAGACTTCAATACCTTTTCCTTGATTAGTGGGCCAGTTGGGGAGATATCTGAGCTTGTGGGTGGAGGATAATCTTGCAAAAATGGGGTATAAGCTCACGGGCAACATGTCAAGAATTGGTGATGGGGGGTGTGCTTGAGTTGTTGCGTCAAACACACACTGTATACACAAGAGGAAGCTCACTCAAGAACACAAGAAGAGAGATGGGGGCCAAAACGTTTTCTTACTGGTTTCTTCTTCTTCTTCCACACACTATACAATGTACACAAAGTATAGATAACATACAACATAAAGGAAAGTGGCCTTCTAAGTCAAACAGTGCATAACTGACTACACTAATCGACTGGCATTATATGTTTGCCAGCTGTAGGTAGGTGTAACAAACTAAATATAATAAGTGATAAGTCAGTGGCCATGTGAGTATCATAATGATCACCAATGTGCTAAGTGTAGACGTGCAGACTCATCTAACTAGGCGGTCCATCATCAATGTCAGCACGTGTTGAGCTTGCCATCTCAACACTCCCCCTCAAGCTCAATTCTATTTATGCAGCTCCAAGTAAGCTTCGGAACATTCGAAGCTTCTCTGCACCCAATGCCTTTGTGAAAATGTCAGCTTTCTGATCCTGTATGCTGACATATGCTAAGTCAATCTCTCTTGCAAGTACCTTCTCTCTCACAAAGTGGTAGTGCACCTCAATGTGTTTTGTCCTAGCATGGAACATTGGATTCCTAGCTAGCTATACGCTGCTCATGTTATCACAATGAATGACAACTGGACCATTTCTCTGTATGCTCAAATCACCTAATAACTTTTGCAACCATACCACCTCACATGCTGCCATAGCAGCATCTTTATACTCAGCCTCTGTACTCGATAAAGCAAATGTAGGTTGCTTTTTGCTGCTCCATGTAGCTACTGCACTACCAAGGGAAAACATGAATCCACTTGAAGATCTTTTGTCTGACATGCTACTAGCCCAATCTACATCTGTGTATCCAAAGACTTATACGTCCTTACCTACCTCATAAAAAGTCTATAATGTAAAGTGGACTTCACATACCTCAATATACGTCTAGCTGCATCAAAATGAGGCTTTCTAGGCATCTGCATAAACTGACTGACAAGGCCAATAACATAGCTCAAGTCTGGCCTTGTGATAGTCATGTAAATCAAACTCCCTACTATCCTCCTGAACATAGTAGGGTCTTCTATCTCATCCCCAATGTCAGCACTCAACTTCATATTTTGGTCCAATGGTACTGAAAGAGGCTTACATACTGTCATACCATACTTGGATAACATATCCAAGCCATACTGCATTTGGGATAGCCATATACCATCATCACATATGATCATCTCAATACCAAGATAGTATCTCAGCTCACCCAAATATTTCATCTCAAACTTCTTCTTCAAGAAGTCCTTAACTTTAGCAATCCCATTGTCACTGTCACCTATAATAATCAAGTCATCCACATAGATGACTATGATGACCAAATCTGCATCTCCCTTTCTCACATAGAGTGAGTGATAAGCATCAGAAATACAAAATCCAATATTGACAAGATACTTTCCAATCTTGTCAGACCATGCTCTAGGTGCTTGCTTCAGCCCATAGATCGCTTTCTTTAACCTGCACACATATGTGGGATGCTCTAAATGCTCATAACCTGCTGGCTACTCCATATACACTTCTTCTTGCAATTCACCATGCAAGAAGGCATTCTTAATATCCATTTGCTAAAAATCCAACCTTTGGCTGCTACCAAGGCAATCATACACCTAACAATTGCCACCCTAGCAACTAGAATAACTATCTCTTCATAATCTATGCCATATGTTTGAGCATAGCCTTTTGCAACCAGCCTAGCCTTATACCTGCTAATTGAACCGTCTGCATTATGCTTGACTTTGTAAACCCACTTATAGCCAATAGATTTCTTACCCTTAGGTAAGGGTACCAAATCCCAAGTCTTATTGGCTTCTAATGCAGCCATCTCCTCGTCCATTGTTGTATCTCAATGACCATGACCAACAACGTCCTCAAATCAAGTGGGCTCAACATCCTCAACTAGTTTCACCATATAAGCATAATGGTGAGTTGCATAACCTTCAAAACCAAATCTTTTAACAGGGTATCTGACCCTACTAGATCTGCGTACCACCGAATCACTCAATGGAGCCTTTACATTACTATGAGCTCTTTGTACACCTAATGTCCTGACTGAAGGAATGCCAAGCTCATCATCCAAACTCTCCGAACCACTAGAATCTCCATCAAATCCCAAATGACTGGTAGATGCATCATTATCATCTAGCACTTTTTTCTTTTCTTTGCCCTTCCCTACAACACTTTTATAGATCCACTTGAAGATGTGGGGCTACTCCTTAGTCTCCCAAACCAAGGGCTCACTGTAGGTGTAGTACTAGATGATATTTATGGTCCACTAAGACTCTGTGATCTTGTTTATCTTTCTGCACATAGCTGTCCTGATCATTATCATCATCCAAAACATCACCAGTAGGTGTATACCAACTTTCCATCTCATCAAAGATAACATCCCTACTCACTCTGAACTCACCTGTGACAGGGTTATAACAGCGATACCCTTTCTGCTCTAAAGAGTATCCAATATTAACACATTTTTCTGCCTTTGGATCAAGCTTCTTCCGTAGCTCATCTGGCACATGAACGTACGCAACACAGCCAAATACCTTCAAGTGCAATACATCAGGCTTCTTGCCAGTAAAGCATTCTTCAGGAGTCATTCCATGAACTGTAGCCTGTGGAAGTTATGTTCATAATGTAGACAACAGTATGGATAGCCTCAGACCAAAAATGTTTGGGCATATTCTTTTCAACCATTAATGCTTGTGCAACTTCTGCAATATGCCTGTTTTTTCTTTCTGCAACACTATTTTGTTATGGGGTATACCTGCAAGTAAATTGCCTCTTTATCCCATGAGTCCTCAAGAAGCCACTGAACTCATTAGAGAGGTACTCTCCCCCTCCATCTAATTTCAAGCACTTCACTTTTAAGCCTATTTCTGTTTTAACAACTGCCTTAAAAGATTTGAAGTGCTCAAACACATCACTTTTTTCCTTCATGAAGTATACCTATAGCTTCCTTGAACATTCATCAATAAATGTGACAAAGTATTTGCTGCCACTAAGAGATACATTCTGTGTAGGCCCCCAAACATCTGTATGTACTACATCAAGTATATTTTTGCTCACTTCTCTATCATGTGAGAAGGGTTGTCTCGCCTGCTTATCAAACTGGCATGCTTCACAAACTTTATGCAATTCTGCAACTCTAAAAGAAGGCAAACCTATAACCAATCCTTTGGACTGCATTAATTTCAGCCTTTGCACATTTGCATGTCCAATACGTTTATGCCATATTTCAATATCTGCAACTACTCCTTTTCCTTTAGCATACATAGCAGCATCCATTGTAGGAATTCTAGCATCTAAAGTGAACATTTAGCCAACTCTACTTCCTTTTGCGACCAACCTCCACTTATCATTAAAGTCTTCTACAAAACAACCTTTTGCATTGAATCGGACCCGCAATCCTTGCTCTACCATTTGGCCAACATACACTAGATTCTTTGTAATTGATGGCACATATAATACATCTGTCAGACTCTTTGTGTAGCCATCATACAAGGACAATGGAACCTTTCTAATGTGTGAAATTGAGTGGCATGAATCATCACTCGTCTGCACATAACCTGGGTTTTGTAAGTCCTGCATCTCTCCAAACCATTCAACATGACTGGTCATATGATTAGATGCACCTGAATTGATATATCATACATCATCATGTATCCCCTTTCCTGTAACTGCATTCATCATATGATGCATAACAAACAGACGCTCATTTTTGTCTTCATTCTATCGTGAAAATGATGTATAGTTTCCTTGTTGCAATTTACCACTGCAAATAACAACCTTCTTAGCATAACAATTGGCTGCAATATGTCCTGTTTTGCCATAATAATGGCAAACAATAGCAGAATTTCTAGAGCCTCTGTTCTGCCATCCACCTCTTTCTCTAGAGCTCCCCCTGCCTCTAAAGTTTCCTCTACCTCTAGAAACCTGCATTTCACCAAACTGTTGATTGAACCTGTTTTGTTGGTTATCACCAACACGTCCCATACCATGGCCTCTCGAAGAGGATCTACCACATCCCCTTCCTGAACTCGAGTAAAATGCTTGGACCTATTCACCATTTCTTTCAGACAAATCACCCTACATATTGATCTCTTCAGTAATCATGAGAGAGATCAACTCATCAAAATCTAGAGATGGCTTCTATACATATACTGAAGTAACAAATGATTTTCATGCCTTCTCATTGTTAAGGCCACTCAGAGTGGATGAAACCAAATCATCATCATCTTGCATTGCATCAATCGCTGCTAAAGCATCTGTAATGCTCCTCACCTTCAACACATACTCATTGACAATCATTTTCCCTTTCTTCAAGGCATTTAACTCTTGCTTGAGTTGAATCTTTCATGCCTTTGTATTTACTGAAAACATGCTCTCAAAAATTGTCCAAGCTGCATGTGAAGTTTTTGCATTCCTGATATGTCCCAGCATAGTATTATCAATGACTGCAGATAGCCAGTACATCACCTTTTTGTCTTTCACATTCCACTCTTTCCATGCTTTTAACTCATCTGCATTTGGAGGGATACCCAGCTCTGGCTCCTTTTCTTCACCTGAAACAAACTCATAAAGGCCCTTTCCAACGAGCAAGTTTATCATACAAAACTTCCATGAAGGGTAGTTGTTCTTGTCAAGCTTCTCAATAATGGGATTTCCACTATTCTCTGCCATTATCACAAACAAGGATACAACACAGTAAGCTAGTCTTCTAAAATCTTTCACAACATGTGCACAACAATATAATAAGCAGTCTTTTTCATTGATTGCTCAATAGTACATGTAATCTGTAACTTGTTTGTAGATAAACTTTATGTTTGCTTCCTGTAAACACCTCAAAAATTACAGATTTCCAATCTATAACCTGTGCATCCACTTTTGGTCAATACAGCTGAAATCAGAGTGTACCCTTAAACTGTTGTCCGCAACCTTGCGGCTCTAAAACTGGCTCTAAAATGGCCTCGAATACCCAAAATAACATACAGTGATCTGCTCGCACACCAAATCTCACAGCAATCTATGATTTTTGCTCGACCCTGCTTCTGGTGCCTCCATAGGCACTATCTAAGAGAGAGTGTGGAAGAATAGGAGAGCTTCTTACCCGTTGCTTGCTTGCTCAAACCTTACTTCTTCTCCTTCACTTCAGCCTTCAAAATTAGTCTCTCTCAGTGGCGCAGCTTTGATACCATGTCAAGAATCGCGTGATGGGAAGATGTGCTTGAGCTGCTATGCCAAACACACACTGTATACACAAGAGGAAGCTCACTCAAGAACACAAGAAGAGAGATGGAGGTCAAAACGTTTTCTTGCTGGTTTCTTCTTCTTCTTCCATACACTATACAATGTACACAAAGTATAGATAAGATACAACATAAAGGAAAGTGACATTCTAAGTCAAACAGTGCATAATCGACTACACTAATCAACTGGCGTTACATCTTTGCCAGCTGTAGGTAGGTGTAACAAACTAAATATAATAAGTGATAAGTCAATGGCCATGTGAGTATCATAATGACCACCAATGTGCTAAGTGTAGAAGTGCAAACTCATCTAGCCAGGTGGTCCATCATCAATGTCCACACGTGTTGAGCTTGCCATCTCAACACAACAGGGGAAATAAAGAATCACGCATGAAAACCCTCTTAGGAGGGGAAAAGAAGGAGATTCTTCGAGGAGTCACTCTCCCTCTCTCTCTCTCTCTCTCTCTCTCTCTCTCTCTCTCTCTCTCTCTCTCCCCTTCTTCTTCTTCTTCTTCTCACAGGCTGGTAGCAAAAAGGGGGGGAAAAGAGGTGGTACCTCTCTACCCCTTTACGATGGGGGGGAGGGGGTTTATAATAGGAGGGGGGGTTATTATTGGGGGGAGGGGGAAGAGATAGTGGGGGTGTGGTGGTGGTAGTGACCACCACCTTTTGTATGGCAATGAGGGCTCGCAGCTTCCCAGCTACCCATGCGGGCCATTATGCCCAAAGAGGGGGTTTCACCATGTGGTCTCCTTTTGTAGCTTCGCCATCTGTGTCTTATGCTTCATCTTCATCAACTATGGCTCCTCCTCTCTTTTTGACATCGTCCTTTCCTCCCACCTCGGCATTGTCGTCAACCCCCTTCCCCTCGCCACTTGTTCGGCGGTGACTTGGGGGGTGTTTTTATGGGGGGGTATTACATCCTCTCCCCCTTAGAGAACTCGATATGTCCTCATCTCAGAAGAATTGGGGAAGACAAGCATTAATGGGGCTTAAGGCCTGTGGGTTAGGACCCACCATGCGTCTACTACGCTACTCTGATCACTCATAAGCATGCGGTCTTCTAAAATAGCAACTTATTGTATTAGATCTATCTGAGTCTGGATTACAAGAGAAGAGTTTATTATAGTTACATCTCATGGATATTTTCTAGGTTTTTCCTAAGTATCTAGTATATTTCGGATTGCTGGAGTTTGTACAATTTCATTCCTTGTAAGTTCAAGTTCTCTTTGAGTCCTATTGGGACAATTGACATGGTTATGTCCAATGTTGTGGCACTCGGAGCGTCAGTGTTTAGGGTGATTTGGACATTCCCTTTTGAAATGACCTAGCTCCTTGCAATAGAAACAATGCAAAGCTTTATCACTTGGAGTCACATGGTTTCTGGTTGTCCTTAGTAGGATTTTCTCATTTAAACCAAATTGTCCTAGGATCCTTTTAGCAGATTGAAGTGGTTCTTTATCACGGAAACAATGTTTTCGAATTGTCCTATTATTAGATCTGGACTAAGGTCCATGGTCAATTGGCTTTCCTTTTAATATTAAAGAGTACTCCCAAACTTTGACATCTGGCAAGACCCAATCTATATTAGTCGAGAAGAACAGTTAAGGAAAATTCATTGCAAGTTATAACTATCATTCCTTGCTAGAGTATCTCTAATTTGCAAGTTCTAGGCCCCAAATAGATGCAACTCATATTACTTGGGTTAACTATAGTTACAAGAGTAAGATTTATTCCCAATATAATTTGTATTTCATGTCGATAAAACTTCTAGGATTTATTGTCATCTTGATAAGGTGTAGTGGTTCTAGGTCTTTGTCTTCATCTGATTCCTCTATATATCCATAGACTGTGCCTACGTAGCTTCGTTTTCTTGGAGGCTCAATATCTTCCAAACTTAAGTTAGGGAAATTTGCTTGGATGTGTCCTAGTTTATTGCAATGGAAGCATTGACGGTAGGGACATCTCCTGTGGATGTGCTCTATCTCTTCGTATGTGTGGCATTCCCTGAATTAAGTTCTTGGATGATTGGCTTTGCTCAAAGTAATGCATCTTGCAAGTCCATTGGATGCATTGCTTCAAGAGGTGGTTTAGAGGAGTGTTCAAGCCATGGAAAAACCTAGATACTTACTGTGCAATATCCATAGGTGGCGCATATTTTAGTAGAGTTACAAACTTTGAGTAGTAAGATTCCACGGTTAATTCCAACTACTTGAGCTTGAATAATTCATTTATCCTCAAGGTTTGGTAGGTTGGCGGAAAGTATCGTCTGTGTACAATATCTTTCAACTGAGCCCAAGTGACAATGATTTTCGAAATACCTTGATCTTTGCACCATTGCTTCCACCATATCTGAGCCTGGCCAACTAACTTCAGTTTGCCTATTGTTGCTTGATTGGAGAAAGCAGTTCTTGAAGCAGAGAAATAATCATCCATTGACTCAATCCATTTCTTTGCCTCAGCTGCGATGTCTATCCCTTCTTCACCAAACTCGAGTGCCTTAATTTGCTTGAGAAGGAATTTCTTCTCTTGCATGTCAGCATTCGTGGGTACAGAAGATGCCTGACAATCAAGCCATACCACTTAAGTTATTTTGTTTAGGATATGTCTAAGAACCATACATTAATCAATCATATATAATTACGAAGTTTTGCTCTGATACCAACTGTAATGTGCCTGCCTGTCAGCTATCCAAGCATGTTTTTAGCGATCCATTGAGAGACGAGTCTAAGTGATACCGTCCGGTGCTCCCATGGAATGTCACGGGGTTTTTTGCCTAGTGTTTCTCGAGTCTGCCTCACAACAGAACGTTCACGGCCAAAACCCACTAGGATGGACCTAAAATTTGGATTCCTAGTGGTCAAGGTCTCCTAACAACATTCTAGTGTCGGGTCTTGGACATCCTACTTTACGCAGTAATACCCAAGCCAAAGCAAACCCATGCCGCACTTGGTTCAAAGAGAATGGGAAACGAGAGGGATGCGCTGCTCAACCTCTCTACCCGTAGGTCATAGTCCCATTCCGATCCCCTAAAATGGCATGAATCAAGTTCTAACCTAACAATACCTAAATGTCAAATGACGGTAAAACCTTGTGAGAAGCCTCCTAGTTCTTTGGACCACCTTGTCGTAGGATGGACTCGTCAGGAGTTCCGCCCACCCAGTTCCCTTGATAGATTTAGTTTTCTAATTAGGTCATATCACATTTATGTGTGACATTCAAAATTAGCTTCCTTAATTAGGCCTTTTAGGGAACAGGGTTTGTTTGCTTAACTTACAGTACTGACACGAAAACAGAGCAAGGAGTCCTTTTTGACAAACAAGTTCTTTAACTTATCTTCAAGATAATCTTTGTCTCTTGCCCATACAGGAGAAATTATGTATCCCTTCTATCCAACAGAAGTGCCCGGTTCAAATCACATGGCACCGTAATTTCCATCCATTATCTAGAATAGGATCTTCCAATGCCCTAGACGTTGGGGTCACGATAGTCTACAACTCTGTTCCAGACTAGGCAAGGGGTGTCTAGAGCTCCACTAACCCCAAGCGACCTAGGAGTGAGACACAACTTTCATGGTTGGCCTTTTCACCACTCGACCTTCGGCCCATGAATCAAGTAGTGCCCTCTTATGTTGAAACGCGGCATGACCTTGGAGGAGATGATCCACCCACGCAAAATATCATTCCTTAATTAATCCAATTAAGAATCAAGCACAATCAAGGCAATCAGCCCTAATATCATCTTCCAAGAAAATATTCCTTTATTCCCATGGCAACTTGTCATTACAGACCCCTACCATGCATTTACCATCAAACATGAGCACTTGGAATAATTATCCAAATCACGTCCCAACAATTAGTTTAATGTGAAAGCATTTAGGACGTTGTTTGATCAATCCACAAAAACAATGCTATCATTTTCCAAACATTTCAAGAATAGTCGCGATAACATTTCCATCGCGTATTTGCTCTCCCCTTTGGGATTAGGAGTGGTTCTATGTAAAATTTACTTAACACACCCTTCTTTCAACCAAGGCATATGTTACGGTTTCAAACACTATACAAGACATAAATTCTATTAATCACTTACATTGATCGATAACCCATCCTTCTTCCCAACAAGTACAAAAGCATCTCTTTCCTTCGACTTAGGGTTTCCTAATCCTCGAGCTCTTCACTTGCCCTAGAGTTGTTGTTGCATCTAGCCCAACCCCAGATATGATTGATAAACATAGTTGCTATCGGGTGGATCTCAAGGCATCTTAGTCTTAGTCCTTATGGTTGTTGTTTGTGTTAACTATACACATCATCAAGATCCTAATGAACTAACAGATTCATGATATTAGTAAGAGCTTGGGCAAAAGATCTTAAAGATTCGAGATTGAATTTCCCCTAGGCTAGATTACTTATCATGCAATTCATCAAGCGTGCAAGCTACAATATACTTTCAGTGTGGGAAAATACCTATCTTTTAGTTTCACGAAAAGGAGAGTCAAAATACCTTGGAATGCTATTATGCTATGTACGAGTCTATCACATAGCATCTAGATGCATTTTACTTCTCTTGATACCCACACTTTGCAATTCTATCTTTCAAATGTATGAGATGAAACCTATCCCTTTCCATGACCTATTCTCGTGCTGCATCTAATGTACCTCATGCAAGAATCAAAACAAGCAACTTATTAGTTTGGAAATTCATTACTTATGATCGGTGTTGTAGTTGGATTGGCAGTGATGCTCTCGCTTGAGGCTTCATTGCTCGTTGAGGGATGGCCATCTGCACGTGACACTTTCCACATGGGGTCCATCCTTGGTCTTCTCCTTTTTGGACACAACTCACACAACACTTTAACATATTTTCTTTGATTAGCAAGCCGATTGGGGAGAGATTTGAGCTTATGGGTGGAGGATAATCTTGCGAAAATGGGGTATGAGTTTGCCGTCCATGGGGGAAAGAAAGAATCGTGTGCGGACACCCTCTTAGGAGGGGAAAAGAAGGAGATCCTTCGAGGACTCTCTCTCTCTCTCTCTCTCTCTCTCTCTCTCTCTCTCTCTCTTCCTCTTCTTCTTCTCCTCTCTCTTCTCACAGGCCGGCAACAAAAAGGGGGGGGAGGGAAAGAGGTGGTACCTCTCTACCCCTTTACGTTGGGGGGGGGGGGGGGGGAGATAGTGGGGGTGTGGTGGTGGCGGTGACCACCACCTTTTGCATGGTGGCAAGGGCTAGCTGCCTCCTAGCTACCCACAAACGGGTCGTTATGCCCAAAGGGGGGGGGTTTTGCCACATGGTCTCCTTCTGCAGCTCCGCCGTCTATGTCATGTGCTTCATCTTCGTCAACTATGGCTCCTCCTCCCTCGTCGACGTCCTCCTTTCCTCCCGCCTCCGCATCGTCATCAACCCCCTTCGCCTCGCCACTTGTTCAGCGGCAACTAGGGGGGGCATTACATTAGGGGGGCCGTCTCCTATTTAGCTCTTAGTTAGGCCTTCCCCAATTTATGCTATTTAGATTACATTAGCCATCATGAAAGTGAATGAAAGTTAGTGTGCACATCCTTGCCAAATTGTGGGTCTTTCTTTCCATTAAAAAATATTACAACTTGCATGGCCACTACTCCTAGGTCTCACAATAATATTATAATCGTTAATTGTATGTTTGCATATATTGATAAAAATTATTGCATGCTTTTTGCCTTCTGCTTGATTAGCACTTCTATTTTCTTTTGTCACCTTTTTATGCCTTTGCCAATTTACTATGATTTTTTGCCACCTTTCCATGAGCAACATTGCACACATGAACTGTGATTCTAACACATGGACCATAGCTAATAGTATAACTAAGGACTTAAAGGTTGACATTCAAGTACTCAAATTGGAATGCTTGGATTTGAGAGATGAAGAATTTGCATTGTCTATCTATATTAGGATCAAGGTCACTGCAATAAGATGGCAAATTATGGATGTTTTCATCAATGAAGGAGTAGATTTTAATATATTAACCTATGAAGCTTGGATGAAGATTGGTCAACCCAAACTTACACCAATAAATACAACTCTAATCCTAACCGAGGAAGATTATGTTCTCTCCTAGGTAAATATAGGATCCTCATGACCATAGAAATTGAATTCTTAATCATCCCATACCATGTGCTTCTGAATTATGACAACATGGGAAAGATGTGGAAAACGATATCCTCCTTGGAAGAGCTTTTCATCAAACAACATAATGCAAAGCTAACTATATAGCAGAAAGGATACGTTTGATGCTCCCAAATGTGAGAATAATCATAACCTTTTGCAAGGGTAACCTTTCCAATTCTAAAGTTAAGGAGAAAGTCCCTAACTCAAAAGAGATATCTAGTTAGGGAAGCAAAGAAATTCTTAAGGAGTTGCTTTGGGTTCATAATGAAGAGAGATAATTACTAAGCATGACCACTCCCCTAATCAAAACTCACAAAATTGAATGCTAGGCTAAGGTTATTTACATGTTTCTCTATCCATGTTGACATGGACACATTTCCAAAGGAACATGGGAAATAATCATTATAGCCACTAACATGGGAGGAGAAAGACCACCTCCACAAATACTATGGCAAGTTTCTAGACCACCTCGTGCAACCGTATCTTGGATGGATAAGCAAGGAATACCACTTAATTTCCACATTCCATTAAGTACTCTACCAACAAAACCTATTGACAATAGAAGACTGAAAACAACAGGTAGAGGGATGAAGCCAATTTGAGAAACATTGATATAATAATCGAGCTTCAATGATTGAAATCAAGAGTTAGCAAATGACTATCTTGGAGGAGAGATGAGCCATCTAGCAATCTCAAAAAGACCTAGCATATGTAGCCCTTACCTCATTTTTAATACTTGCAATTGTGGGAGGCATGGACCATCCTAGAAGGTGCCCTACTTGACAAAATTATTATGGAAGAGGAGCTACACATGGCTAGTAGACTTGGGCAAGGAAGGGTGCTACTCAATATTGTACAATATATGTCCTTGCTAGTAAAGCTACCATGACTTGATACCTATGCTACACTCGAGTATAACCTTGACCTCTACAATTGGATTTTACCACCTCGAAGTGACATGGAACATTAGCATGTAAATGTTTACATAAATAAAAGATGATTTTCAATTATTGTATATTAATATAATTAACCATGTAAAAACCCCACGCACCTTAGATAAGCAATGCTATCAAACTAATACAACAAGGACCAGAATCAGTCTAGATAACTAGTGATGCTTTTTGTTCATCTTTTGTATTATTCAAAGCGAATCAACTACATGTGCTCTCAAATCTTCACTAACTGAATGTAGGGTAATACAGGTTACCAAGCTAGTAGTTCAAACCCCCCAAGCCACCAAGGACCACCCATCCTCTTGAAGAACCATCGATTATTGCACTAGAAAGAAAATGACTAAGTAAAAAACCTCATTAAAAATAAGACTCCAAAGACCACATCTATAGAGATCATCCTCTACACATGCAAATGTGCCTTGGTAGGCATGTCTATTGGCTACCCTCTCTCTTCCTGCAAGAAACACCAAACTCAAATGAGAAGACATCCCTTCATCACCAACAATGGTTTCCCTTGACAACTAGACTTCAACAACCAAGTTTTAACCCTCAATATTCCTCAAGTCCAAAGGACTACCAAATCAACACCACTTTAGCATCAACTAGATTTATTTATTTTAATGAGCCTCCTTACCCTTACAATCTTATGACATTCACAGAGGTTGGAAACTCTCGTGTGCTACTTTGTAAATCAAAAGAAAAGAAAAGAAAAATCAATAATGTACACAATATTGCACCTAAAGGTCCTCAAGCTAGGTGGGCATGGTAGCCTTGATCAACTAGCTCTATCCTTGACCCCCTAGCCCTACTTACGAATCCTCCACAAGAACTCAAGGCACATCAAGGGTAGGATACACCTACGGAGCCTCCACTCATCTATGGTTAGACATGTCTCCTTGAGTCACTAGCACAATTCTCTTCATCCCTTTCCAAATCTCTCACTACCATGGCAACAACATCAAAAGTAGGAAAACCAACAAGTCAATTAGGAATTGCCTAGTATTGCTATCCCATTTGGCTTGATTGTCTTTGCTAGTTGATGATTCATAAAAGAACCTCATCCATTGAATCTATGACCTAAGATGCAGACTATTAAAATTGCTAAAGGTTCTCTTCATTATCCCCCCTCAACTTTCTTGTCCCCCATGCTATGAAAGTGGCTAAGGACTCTAGAAAAAAGGAAGCTAAGGAAAAAGTTGCACATTGTAAGCATGAACTTGAAGACTTCATTATAGTATAGGCAATCTCCCTTACCATCTTAACCATGCCTAGCGGTTCTAGTGTTGGCTCATCCCAAAAATCTAAAAGAGAATTGGAATTAGTGAAGGGGAGATCATCAAAATTATCTAGATGGCAATGGAAGTATGTGGGAAATCATTGGGCACTACACCATCATCCAAAATTAAGTGGTAAAACAAAGCCTTGTAGATTTGGAAAAGCTAGCTTCTTGCATTTGAGTAGGTTGTGCATGAGCAAACTCATAGTGAGAGTGTGAGCATAGCTTAATCTCCTTCTCATCATGATTAGGTGATATCGTAGACTATAGATTGCAACACCTACAAACATCATAGTAAGTGCGAGAGCCGTCAATTCAAATCACTTCTATTTGTGTTTTTCCTTTTTTTGTAGAGGGATTTTTATTTAGCATTTACTATATTTGTATTCAAACTTGATAGTGACTATCATTAAGATGAGTCCTAAATTCTTTGTCACTTAGAAAATAAAAATAATATGAAAGAAATGCCATTATCAAGAATTCTTATTGGCAAGTGAGACTAGACAAACCCACACTGAATTTTACATTATGTGAAACACCTTCAACAAATATTGCTAACTACTAAACAAGAAAACTACTAATTGATAACACATGAAGTAACCATTAAAAATCTTAAAAAGAGCTAGATATTATAGCTATATAGATCTCTATAACCTTATATGCTTGTATTCCTTTTTTAATTCAAAAACACACAAATGCCTTCCAAAAGGATGATTGTAATATAAGGAAGCCCTTATCATAAATTTTGTCACATGTTATATGAAAGGTTAACCAATCATGAGATATTTCCCTATTAAGACACCCTACCATGGCATGATTCAATGTTTCTTAGATATTCACTGATAAAAATCTTTGACAAAAATCTCAATTGCATTATAAATGCACTTAGTGCTATTATTTGCAAGATGCGTATGACTACATCTCTATAAACTGTAAAGCTTAAGAGAGCATATTCAATCTAATTAGGAATGGACTCAATCAAATTGGGATTCCGAGGATTTAAGAAGTGCAAAACTATATAGTAGTGAAGAAAGACATTTAACTTTACTACATTGAGTTCAATTAAATTCTTCTAGAACTCATTACAGTTCAATAAGCAATGACCAAATTCTAGGTCAATCATACATTATTACTCTTTTAAAAATGATAATCACACATTGCATCATTATAATACTACTCTTTAAAAATTTCTTAAAGTTTGAACTTGTACAAATACTCTAAAATGTCATTTCTAATTACCGTTCCTTTATTGATATAAAGGCTTATCAATTTAATATCACTATCACTTATGGTTGAATGATGTTGCCAACTATTATGTTATTAAAGGGTGCATTGGAGAGGGTAGGCATCACTATCAAGAATGAGGCTTTAAAGTGCACAAGGAATGTAAGGAGACAACCCAAACAATGTATATTGTAGAAAGTATATACAAGTAATGCAAAAGACAACCCAGAAAATGTATATCATAAAAAAGGATACACATTGGGTGGGAGCATAACAAAAGGATTCATCTTTACTCCTTGATGGTGTTTGGAAGTTTTCTTGGCCAATTAGAGTAATTAAATGTTTGGGATGGAGTGGTCGATGCAGGGTCAATGATTTTCTCTTCAGAATAGGACTTGTTAAGTTAACCAAACCATAGTCCAAGTTTCATCAATGGATGTCTAAAAGTTTATTCAAATTATGCAATGATGCAAGACTTTAACATGTTCTTGAAATTAGATAACTACTTTGCTTTATTTGTGAAGCCACCAATGTGGCCAAAGAACCCAATCAAACCTTTGATAAAGGACCTTTTAAACTTTATGGTAGTTCATGGGTTAAGGGAACCAACTAATCTAGGGCCCCACAAGAGGTTTCCTTGAAGATATTAATTTGTACAAAAGCGTGCCATGTTTTTTCTGGGTAGTTGAACAAAATTATTCAATAAGTAGAGGGGAACTATGAAAAGATCATTGTAAACCCACAACTAACAAGGGAAGTAATCCTACATAAACAAATAAAAGAAAGATTGTGCTTGTGCTTCCTCAAGATTCAATGCAAGTAAGCAATTAATGCATTTGGTTGACAAGCTTGTTGTGAAACAAGCATAAAACACTACATGGTGTCCAATACCCATCCATTTTGCTTGCTGTTTTCATGTCATGATGTACTCACATTATGCATACCTTCTTTTGCATTATAGTGTGTGAAGCATACATGCTTTGAGAAGTACACTAGTATAACATGCAATGCAATATGAGCATGAGGTTTGTACTTTACTAATACTTGCCATGAAGTACATTTTAATTAAAGGAAAACTACTCTTGCATGCTTTTTTAGTAGTTCAATTTCCTAGGATCCTAAATTGTCACTCCTTTAAAGAACATTATACTAAGCCAAACATTAGATATAGGAACAAAAAGGATACCCTTTGAAAAGCCCACTTCTTAAGAAACTTTTTTTAAATAAAAAGTAAAATTGCTTCATCACATCTTCATTTTCACATTTAACACTTCCAAAGTGCTCAATCGCCACATTCTCTTTGATTTGAGTAGTTGCATGACCACTTCTTAGGAATGAAACCTATGGCTTGTTACAATATTACCCCATCTAGCTTTGCCAACAAAACTAGGTTGTAAAGCATGTCTTGAAGGTAGTTAAGAGTTGTCTCCAAAGTAAGAGAAATCACATTTGGAAATTGTCTCCCAAGGTACCTTTTTAGAACAAAGTACATTTAAAAATGGAAGTTCTTACAGGAAACTATGTTAAAAGTTTCATGATTGCTCCTATTCTCTTTGTTTAAAAAACAAAAAATCCAATTGATAAAATTATACTTTTTCTTTAATTAAGTTTGACTAGGCGCTTCACATTCGGGCTACACGAAGTGGAGGCAAAGTGTAGCATTGAGCTAGTGCATGCCATCGATGCTATAGACAATTAGGGTGCTTTGTGTCCTAAGACATGCTTCATGTGGCAAGAGGGTTCAAATATAAGCATCATATTTTGGCATTATGGCTCGCACACTAAATTGTATTCTTCCAATATAAGAATTCATAAGAGGAGAAAACATAACTTAACGAGAGCAACAAAGATAAAGAGCAACAAAGAGAACATGAGAGAGAGAGAGAGAGAACCATTAAAAACTACTAACAAATAAAATGTGTGTGTGTGTGTGTGCGTGCACACGCCCATGCACACATGCATGCATGCATGTGTGTGTGTGTGTGTGTGTGTGTGTGTGTGTGTGTGTGTGTGTGTGTGTGTGTGTGTGTGTGTGTGTGTGTGTGTGTGTGTGTGTGTGTGTGTGTGTGTGTGTGTGTGTGTGTGTGTGTGTGTGTGTGTGTGTGTGTATGCGCGCGCACGCATGTGCATGCGCGTGTGCGTGTGTGTGCTTGCACATGTGCGTGCACGTGCACGTGCACTTGCACGTGCACGTGTGCGTGTGTGTGAGCGCGCGTGTGTGTGTGCATGCGTGCTCACATGCGTGTGTGTGTGAAACATTAAAAAAAGCATGTGCATGTGCATGTGCGTGCGTGCATGCATGCATGTGTGTGTGCATGCGTGCGTGCGTGAGCGTGTGCGCGCGTGTATGTGTGAAACATTAAAAAATAAATATGCTATGTTATAGAGTTCAAACTGGAAAATAATAGTACAATTAAAATACTAAACGTCAGGCTATATTATACATAAATATGGTTATGATTTTAAAAAGCTATTATTAAACCCAAATATTAAGAACTACTATATCCCATCTCAAACAAATAAATATTGGAAAGTATTGATGTACAAGTAGAAAAAACTATTTAAAAAGTAATATATAAAGATATAGAGAGAATAAAAAACCCTAAACCAAAATTTAAAATTAAAGAACTATCAACAATTTGAGAAATATAAGAATACACAAGAACAAAAAAAACACAATTTTGTGTGCATGGGGGGGAAGAGAGGGAGGGAGATTGGACTGAGAGTATAAACAAAACACAAAAACATAAAAAATAAATAAATAGATTATATATAAAATTGAAAATGGATATTTAAAATAAGCATAGAATCAAGAAGAAAACATGAGAGAGAGAGAGAGAGAGAGAGATCATGTAATCTCTTAATTAATCCTAATGCAAATAATGCATTCTCTCTATTAAGGTAATCCAAAAAGTAATTGTAACCTCACAATATCTACTAAACTTCTCCCTAATCTTTCATAAATTAACAATGATGGACAACAAGGACATAATTTGCTTGACTAGATTGTAGAGCTCCTCCAAAGGTGGTATTGCTTGGGATAGGAGTCGCTCTTCTCTTAAGGGTCATGATCCTTATGTTACCGTGTCCAAATCTCCTCTCCTTGATCCGCACAACTTCTCTTCAATCTCCTAGTGAGTGTTGAATTGAGTGGATTAACTCAATGTGAGTAGAAGGGGTTGAAATGGAAATGGATTATTGAAGTAGCAAGGCAAATTTCTAAAAGGTGGTGCAACATGCAAGTTATGGAGTAGATAGGGATACATTTAAGAATATAGAATAGAGAAGATAAAATGAGGATAAATATTAGCAAAAAGTTTACTTAATGTCACAAGGAGGAGAAAGAGAGTCATGATAAGGAGGGAGAAGGAGAGATCATTTAGTAATGTGAAAGATGGAGAGGATGGAAGGAAGAGGTGGAGGTGTTGATTGATAAGAAAGGGTGATGGAGAAGGGATGATGGGGTGGAAGTAGATAGAAAGTGGTTGCAAGAAAAAGAAGAGGTGGTAGCAAGGAGAAAGAGGGCTAGGAAAACACACACATGCACATCTAGTCCCTCTCAAAATTTCAGCAAAATGGTGAGGAAGATGATGTTGAATGAGAGAAAGAGGAGGAGTATGGACCTTTATACACAAGGGGAGATAATTTTTGCATAAAGGGTGGGGGTGGGAAGCTCTAAAGGGAAGGGGTGCCACTTAGCATTACCTATGAATCTACCTATATAGAGAGTAGTAGTGACTCTAAGCCTTGCTTGGTTTCTACTCTTCATGTGATTCCCTATACCCAATGGTGAGCCCTCATTTGTGCAATGCCATAAGGGTGTAGTCATGTGATGTGCCTATGTTGTATTATTTCTTTCATTGAGTAATACATGACTATACCTTGCTCTCACATATCATATTACCTTTCTATGTTTTTTTGAGTGAGTGATTGAGTGTAGATGCATTACACTTGGTATTAGAGCAACTCTTGCTTAGAGTCTAGGAGTGCTCATGAAAGAAAGAGAGAAGATTCAATGCCCCAAAATATTGTTGTGAAAACCCACATTGTGATACCCCACATTATGATGCCCCAGATCATGACACCCCAATGTGACATACCATTTGAAGGTGAGATGTGGCTTCCTCGTGGTGCAAGTACCACCCGAAGGTGAAACATGGATTCCGTGTGACAACAACAACCCCAAAGTTGAGGCATAGCTCCCCCATGACCTACCATTTAAAGCCAAGGCATGGTTTCCCACAACACCATGGAAGACAATGCAAGGAATGAATCCAACTCACTAGTGGTAGTTGAAGACAAGAAGAAGAGCTGAGGTTAAGAATGGAAAGAGGCTCAAGATGAGAAAGTGGCTATATTAGAGAGGCAATTAGAGGTCATGTCAAGCCTATTAGATTCAATTTGAAGGAGCATGTAGTAGAAGGAAGAAGAGGAGGAAAGGAGAAGAAAGGTTGAAGAAGAGCAAGGATTTAAGGAGTGAATGAAACAACAAGAAGAGAAGAAGAAGAGACAGAAGGAGTGTAACTGGCATATTTTTCCACCATTGTAAGTTCATAATCTTGAATTGTAACTCCCTTTGCAAAAAGCTACACTCCTTAAAAATTCACAAGTCATGCTTGTTTACTGGTATGTGTAGCTTGGCACTACTAGTCTATGTTCTTTTACTCTTTCCTTCCTTGCACAGGATGAAATCAGTTGTTTGATCCCAAGCCTTGGCATTGAGCATTGATGTGATTTACTTCAGGTTTGGGACTATTATACACAATTTACAAGTAGCCCATAGCAGTACTACATTAGCATTTTATGTTTGGACCACTTTGGCATTGACATTGGTTGCTCAGTTGGGGTTCTGAATGCTCCATGAATGCTAGGGGAATGTATGCCTATGATATGAGATGATTTTGGGGCTGAATTTTCTCAGTCATTGAATGTTTTATACAGTCCATAGGCAGCCCAAAACAGGGCAGCCCCTTGTCATTACACTTTATGCTCATGCTACATAGTCATTTGATGCCTGATTATGCCTGCTTGGTGCCTATACATATGGGAAAGTATGCCTATGGATTGTCTATGGATTTGAGCTTGGATTGAGCCACTGTTTGCTCATTTTTGGAAGTTTATTTTCTGTTGGAATATTCAGGGATGAAGCTCTTTTTTTTATGTTTGGATTTGCCTATTGGATTCGGGCTATGTCTTGGATGTATACATTGATGTAGTGACTCTCGAGGATCGACATAGAGCTTGTATTTTCTCTTGAATCATTGGTTGAGCTTGAGCTCAATTCACATAGCATTTGGATCTTCATCTTTGATATACTTACAGCATGTACTTTGCTTATGTCTGATCGGTCTTGACATGCTTGGCCTATACCACTACTACATGCCCATTACATTGCTTGGAGTTGGATGCTATCGAGCCTTGCTTTGGCTTAACATTTGATTTCCCGGAGCTTACTTTGGCTATTTCTCGGCTTGCCAGAGTTATAGTTTGTATGTACTTGATGTCTATGGATTCCATGTACGGATGCTACATGGCCTATAAGCTCATGAGATCTTATTGATGGTTGATCTTGGATCTTCTAGCACTGGTGCTATCATATGCCCTTGTTGAGCTTGTTTGCTTGATATTTACGGTTTTTATGCCAGTGGGACCGTCTTGATATGCTTGACAAACATTGAGTAGGTGGTTTATGCTACTTGAGCATCCAGATACTTGAGATTGGGATCTTCACTTAGATGTTGCATGGTTGATATGCCATGGTCCTCACAGATGTACTTGGGATAATTTGGGCTTTGCACTCCCTGAGCATACACCTCTTTGTGTCAGGTCTTGCCAGTGTTGTGCTCACTTTTTCCTATTACACAAGGGGTGTGTTGGCTTACTGATAGATTCATTTGACATGCTTGGGTGTTTACTTGATCTCTGTATGACTGTCACATGTTGATTTATGCTCGCTCGATGCTGATTATGATTTGACAGTCAATTGTTGAATTGGCACATTCATTTTGCCTACAGTCTGCTCTCAATGTACCTGAATGTAATTTATTATAGCAAGTAATTATGCATGGACTGACATGGAATTTTCATGCTAAATCATCTTGATTTTATGTACTTTTGATGGTACTTGGTGAGCAGCATCATTAGCTATCAGTTCGTGGTCATTTTGCCTTGGTTTGGTGGTATTTGGACTGTTTTACAACAAAAAACAACAAGCAATTTTAAACTATCTGCATCGTTTTGGACTGCAGTATGGCATCTTCTTCCACTAATAGTGCTATCTTCAACATCACTAAGCTTGATGGTACAAATTATGCCTACTGGAAGAGCCAACTTTGGCAGGTATTGGTGCAAAAAGCACAAATAAAGCTACTAAGGATGCATGGTGAGCAGCCTGAAACTATGACTAATGACGAATGGGATGAGTTTGATGAGTTATGCAAGTCCACCCTTATCTTATCTCTCACTGAGCATGTGTATTACAATGTGATTGAGGAAGCACAGAGTGCTTGGGAGCTTTGGAATAAGATCAAGAACCTCTATGACAAGAAAAGTCTAGCAAGTCAGATGTATTGGCTAAAGCAACTTATGGACCTGTGCATAAAGGAGAATATGATGATGTCTACTCATTTGAGCCAATTCCATGCTATTCTCAAGAAATTGACTTCGCAGGAGGGCATTACCTTCAATGATGAGGTTACTCCATTGTTTTTTCTTAGGACTCTGAGTGAGTCATGAGATGTATTCCGCACTGCCTTATGTACTCCTGCTACTATTTTGAACTTGCCTGATGTAGAGAGTGCTCTTTTGCAGGAAGAGATCAACCGTAGGAACTTGGATGCCTCTCATGTGGAGGCCATTCTCAGAAGGGTGGAACTGTCTTTCTGGATGCCTAGACCCAACCTCTCCATCAACTCTGAACTCATGGATGGTAATGGAAAGAATGATGGTGGGAATGGCCATGGCAAAGACTCGCAGAAGTCTAGGTCTAAGTCACATGGTAAGTCGTGCAACAAGTTTCGTGGGAGAAATGCTAATGTGACATGTCATCATTGTAGCAAGAAGGGTCACATACGCACACAGTGTCATGAGTTGCGCAATGAGAAGTGCAAAGAGAACGGGAAAGAGAAAGTAGAATAAAAGTCCTCTGATTGTAGCACCTACAAAATCCAATGTGAAAATAGAGGAAATCAATGTCATGTAGACTGATGACTCGGATGGGGAGTACATACTTGCAGCTAATTCTTGTGATGTTATGCTGTTGACGGGAGTTCTCACTCTATGTATGCACAATGTTGGCTTTTGGATTCTGGTGCTTCATTTCATGTTACACACCATGTCGTGAATGGTTTCACTCCTACCACACTGTCTCTATTTCAATTCGCTTGGGTGATGACAGGTTACTTGCTATTGTTGGCACTGGGGATGTACGTCTGCAATTCTCTACTGGCAGTACTTTTTTGTTACAAGATGTACATCATGTACCTATGCTTACACGCAATCTTATGTTTGCAGCACAGCTTGATGATGTTGGATTTCATGTTTTTTTGGGGATTCTGCTTGGAAGATCACCCATGGCAGACTTGTGCTTGCTAGAGGTGCCAAGGTTGGCAGCCTCTATCCTCTTGTAGTTGAAGGGTCCTTTGTTGACCATGTTTTGTCATTCAGTTCCATCCCACATGTATCTTTTTGGCATGCCCATTTGGGCCATATGTCTTTGAAGGAAATGAAAATGCTTTATGGTTTGCAATACTTACCACCCCCTTGACTATGCATATTTTGATTCATGTGAGCTTGTCTTTATGGCAGATAGACTAAGAATACACATAAGAAGTCGGACATGCATGAGTGATCCCCTAGCATTGGTACATTCGGATGTTTGTGGGCCCATGCCTTGTCAGTATATGGGTGGTGCAAAGTATTTTGTGACGTTCATTAACAATTTTTGGTGTAAAGTCTGGGCTTACCCCATTAAGCTTAAGTCAGATGTATTGGTTGTGTTTCAAAGATGGCTTGCATTGGTTGAGAACTAGATTGGGCATAGACTGAAATGACTTAGGACTGACAATGGGGGAGAATATGTGTCACGCGACTTTGAGCAGCTATATGAGGAGAGGGGTATTAAGCGCTAGTTGACTGCCCCCTATACCCCACCTCAAAAAGGTCTGACTGAGCAAATGAATAGAACCATACAGGAGTGTGTACACAGTATGCCTAGCCATGTAGGCCTACCATAGAGCTTTTGGGCTGAAGCAGTCAATATAACTATGCATGTCATAAATAGATCACCTTCTAGTGGTTTGGATTTCCAGGTTGCAGAGGAGGTATGGACAAGGAAACCTCCGTCTTATGCGCATCAACGTGTCTTTGGATATGAGGCCTTCTTCTATGTGCCCAAGGACAACCGCAGTAAGCTAGATCCTAAGAGTGTCAAATGCATTTTCCTCCAATTATCGGGGCTAAAATCCCATGATTGGCATAAGATATGTCAGGTTTGTGCTACGAATGGATTGTAATAAGCATGGGCATTTTGCTATTTGGAATGTGGCCATTATTCATGAAAACCATGAAAGACTTTGTGCGACAACGAACTTGGCCAGAAGGTAGCATGGCCGAAGGTTGGTTGGTGTCTATTGCATTTGTCAATTTTTGCAATTGAGCATGTATAGCTATGTGTGACTTGTTACTTAGCCTCTTCTGATGCTTGTTGATGGCAAGTTTTCCCGGCTGTGCACCAAAACATGGAGCCCCAAGAGAGACACCAAGGAAAAGGGGATTCTACTACAAGAAAATCTATCTTGTAACATCAGCAAGCTTTTATTTCATTCTTTTGATTACCAAAACAAGGAAAACAACAAAACTTCACGCAACATCATAGTAGATATCTCCCACGGATTTGATAGAATCAACCATAATCTTCAATATCTTCATAAAATCCATCAATAGAACAAAGAACATAAAAGAATACACCACTTTTAAATGGAAATCAATCACATAGTATTCATCTTCAATGTCTTCATAGTTTTTTTTTCTCAATCTCTCATAGAAAAATACATTGTTTTTAGGCATAGAGCTGAGTTTCTCTCACTTCTCTCTCTCACATACTCTTGCTCTCTCAATAATACATCATAGCCTCACTACAATACTCTATACTACAGTGTCTCTTCATAGCTCACTACTGTCACTGTCACTTCAATCTTCAGCAGTTGCTTCTTCCATTTGTTTTAGCTCTTTTGAACTTAGATTCATCCTTTCCAAAAGTTAGAAAACTTTCCCAAAGTCACACATACATTCTACAGAACACTTACAAAATATCTACAGAACAGAACAGAACAGGAATAGAGCAAAGATAGAGGCTCTACAGAAGGTCTACAGAGGGTTATAGAAGGTCATCATAACCTCATAACTCATACTAAAACCATTCCAAACTATTAAAAACTATTCAATAAATCTTCAAAAGACCTCATCATTCTTCAATCATCAATTCATGCTTCATACAAAAGAAAATTAAAACAAAACAAAAGCTATACAGAAGGTATCAGAACCAATCAGAACCTCAACAGAACCTATCAGAACATCACTAAGCCTCATATTTCGACTGAGAATCATCATGAACTTCCAAAACATAATCAATATCATCCAGAAAACTCTCAACCACTTTCATTAACAACCAAACATCACTCTAAATCCATAAGTATAAATCATTTAGACCTCAAAAACATCAAAAACCAGTCAAAAATTCAGTCTTTTTCCACTCTCAACAATTCGGCTAGATAGTGTCCTGATGGGCTATAAATGAATAAATAAGTGATGGTCATTTGGTCATGTTTTGGGCTACATAATGTCCTAACATGCTAGTTATTTAGTGTTGCTTGATGGGATGGGCATTTAGGTCATACACTCGACAAGGGCTTTCACACTTAGTTACTGATGTAGTCATGGATCCGTGGAAAAGCTTGCACCTTTGTCGCACATTGCTCGGAAATGCACCTAAGATGGTTGAAGATCTTAGGGAGTTAGCACCATCATTTGTATCAAATGAGAAGTTGGCCTTATGGAACACAAAGTGGAGAGAGGAGGTGGCACGTTCAAAGCAAGCGAAGGACTTGTCTGGTGCCTCCTCTCTGCCAGAGCGTTTGAAGACTACAATAGGTGCAAGTCCTAGTCCCAGTTCTATAAGATAGCAAGGTGATCCGTCGAGGGCAAGAACTATGTGGCGGACATTGAGGAATCACTAATGTGCATCAACAATTGGCATTCCTTTTGATGCAATCAAGCCAAGTAGAGACATCGGTGAAGGCTCCTTCGGGTAGTGTGTGGAAGCCACAATAGATAATATAAATTATTTTCCTTCAAATTTGAAATTTTGTGCCAAAATGTACAAGGGCTCTAATAATACCAAGTTACAAAAGTTTCAAGTGGAGCGTGGCATGCAAAAGGTCAATGCATCAATTGTGTGATGCATTGCCTTCACTTTTGAGCCCCCTTGGGTTACAGTCTTCCCCTTATTCAATGGTGGTACATTCAATGATGTATTGATGTGGGGTCCTTTCAAGGAATGTAGATATAGAAGAACAATTGAGCGCTTGCACAAGACATCAATGGGATTCAGCCCTAATCCTGACAAGGTCCCCAATGTAGAGGAGAAAGCTAGGATTGTGGGCATTATCAATAATATGCCAAATATTATTCATGCACTAGTGGATGGGATGAAGGCCATGCAGAGTGCCAGCATCATCCATTCAAACTTACATGCTAAGAACATGGTAGTAGACTTTACCAAAGAGAACATCCCTAGGGTTGGCATCATAGACTGGGGTCTAATGCTCATTTTTGGCATGACAAGATCAGCAATCAATTGTGGTGGTCCAAATGATCGCATGCACCTCATAGATGAGCATCGGCAGAAAGGAGAGTTGGAAAGGAGAAGACGACCTTGGATTGCACCTGAGATCTACGACCCACTGTGCCAGTCTGCCTATAGCAAGGAATCTGATGTGTATCCAATTGGCTGGCTCATCATCTGTCTTGTTGATTTTTGGCGCCTAGGCCAAAACTTGTGGTTGTGCAGAAAGTCAAGGGATGCCCCAGATGAAGTGATCATGCATTTGATAGAGTTAAAGGCAAGTGATCGCATGTTGGTATATGATAGGGTTGCACGTATATCCTTTGCAGACCTCGATGACTTTTTGATTGTAGAGTGTGGGATTGATCCTGCAAAGGCACAGAGACTCCTTGTAGAGCTTGGTCCTATGTTAGCTCACCCCTTTTGAGTAACCTGACTCCCACAATCTCTACTTGCATTTTGTAAAACAATCTATTAGTTTTTGGAGTTTCCATGACTTGTGAATCCAAACATGTCTTGAAAAGATTGGCAACTTTGTAAAACTCTATACTTCATGGAATGGGACTCGTAATTTGTGCCTATAGATTAAGTAAGTTAAGTGCTTTTAATTGTTAGGAGCAATTATTCCAAGATTGTGTGTCTATCTTATTCACGATTTGTTTTGTATGATTGATGGTTTTTTCAAGTTTTGAAATTCATTATTTGCACTGTGTCATGTTTTATATCATGATGAATATTTGATATCTATAAATTGTTTCTAGTTACCAAATGTGAAACACTAGTGAGTACCCCATTGCATACACAAGGTTTATGAGTGCAAATAATCATATCTTGATATTTACATGATAGACCACAATGCTTATCATAATGCACTTAATAAAGGTAACACTTAGAAAATTTCATAGTCACTAGAATCACTGAGAGATTTTTATCAACCTTTGATAGCTACTTTGTGATTAATTCCATGATAAACTTGGATATCAAATTATTAACCATATCACATTTATCTCCATTGAGCTAGTGTTATTATTTAGTAAGGTTTTTCAAAATGTGCAACTATGTATGTGTACATGCGTGTGTGGGTGTGTGTTATTCCTTGCAAATAAGATGCTTTAATCTAAAAAGCTTGAAACCAATATTTTATGGGTCATAGTTAAGTTGGTAATGGTCTATATGTTTCTTTCAATTTCAAGTTATATTTGCTTTTATATGCAACTAGTACAAAATGTCCAAGGATGTGTATGTACACACATTTAAGGGTGTTGTTCCTTATTGCAAACAAGGTGACTTAATCTAAAGACTTTAAACCAATCTTTTATGGGCCTTAATTAAGTTGGTAATGGTTTATATGTTTCTTTAAATTCCAAGTTATATTTGGATTTATGAGCAATTGGTATAAAGTATAATCATATGTGCGTATGCACGAGTGTGTTGTTTCTTGCAAACAAGTTGCTTTGATCTAAAAGCTTGAAGCCAATCTTTGGTGAGTCATAGTTAAGTGGTAATTGTTTTTTTTTTTTCAAATTTCAAGTTATATTTGGATTTATGTGCAATCGGTATTCTTTAAAAGATGATATAATTTTGTGGTAGCATTGTGAAGAAACAAAATCTTATGTATTTTTTTGTGTGTTTTTCTGTAGGCATGGGTAGATTAAAGAAACAAAAAATTTGTCAGGTTTCAAAGAGAGATATTGCAATATTTTTCGGCCATCCAATAAATACCCATACAACCACAAATGTTATAAATGATTCACAGACATCAACAAATCAACCAGATACATCTATTCTTGGAAATGAAGCAAATAATGAGATTGAAACGCCATATCAAATAGCAAGAGATCAACAAATTTGTGCCACTACTAGTGTTGGAGTAGTTGAAACACAAGTTACACCAACTGTACAAAAATGCTCCATGTCAACCTATACAAACAAATGAAGAAGAGATGTCAAGTTCCTTGAAAAGCACACAAGCTAGTGAGAAGAAAAATAAAAGAATTTAGAGCCTTGCAAAGCATACATTTCAGCTAGACTCGGTTAGTAATTTTCCATTCATTGAGCCAGTCATAGCAGCTGATGATTCTACTCCAAAAAAGGCTCAGTGTATTAGTTGCTCATGGAAAAAGGGAGTTGATTACACACTTCAGCTCAAAATTGACACTATAGAGAAGCATGTAGGCAAGGTATATGAAAAAGCCATTGTTGATGGGCAAGAAGTAAGTCAAGCAAGATGGAAGTCTAGTGAGGAGTGTCTACATCTAAAGAATGCAAGACTATGTGAGAAACATTTGCTTGAGCAAGTACAACGTGAGAAATTATCAATTAACAACATGTTCAAAAAAATGCAAGATAAGACCTTGCAAATTAAAATCCTACCATTGAAGGTATTTTTGTATCATTTATAATTATTAATATATTCATAATATTTTTTATATTATGTGTAATATCAAATTGTAATGGGTTTTTTACGTGCAGACTGTTTTTTATATCTTAAGGCGAGGAAGACCAATGGTGGACTATCCTGAGTATAAGGAATTCTTGTCACAATTTCCTATTGATAATTTCCCACAATCGCATTGGTCATGCAGTAGTGGATGGGATTTGGCGGAAGCATTAGATGAGGTTGTCAAGCAAGATTTGAGAGAAAAAATCAAATCTTCTCAATTTTTTGCTCTCTTGCTAGATGAGGCCACATCGAGAGATAATACTAGTTGGGTTTGCGTGACTGTTTATATTGTGGAAAATCATGTTCGTTGTGCATATTTTCTTACAATAAACAAAATGCAAAAAGATGCCACAGCAAAGAACCTGTTCTTGTTAGTTGAAGAAATCTTGTTGAGTATGTTGCAATTATCAAGGGTTGAGATTGCAAAAAAACTAATTTGTGTGGGAGTTGATGGAGCAATAGTTATGCAAGGCCATCACTCCAGAATTCGTGTCTGTCTACAAACTTCCATAGCACCTTTTGTTAGGAATTCATTGTATGACACATAGAATGAGCTTGGCCTATAAAATAGTTGATGAGTTTGATACTGTTGCAAAGGTGGAGCAGTTGGTCAGTACATCTAGTAGTTCCAAACGATATTTAAAGTTCCAAGAGATGGTGAAGGGTTTAACAGAGGGTAGAAAATTATTGAAGCATGTGAATACAAGGTGGATCGGCTTGTACTTGCCAGCTAGGAGATTATTAGAGGAGTACCCATCTTTAGTAGGAATCATGGATAGATTGGCAGCTCAGAAGTCAAAGGAGACTGACAAGGCATTAGAGCTTTTAACAGCTTTGACAGATTTAGAGACATTACTTACATTGATAGGTATTTCAATGTTTTTGGAGTCATTATATTGCTTATACTTTTTTTTTTCTAATTTTGATATCTAATAATTTGTATCTCTGTTTTATAGGAATTGTTCCTTTGCTTGGGGAGCTTAATGTCCTTGTGAAGCTTGTTGAAAAGAGAACAATTTATATGACTGAATATAGCAATATTCGGAAGATGGTATGCTTGGCATTAGATTCTTTTTATGCAGATATGAATCATCATTTGCATGAGGAGAGATTCAAAAGATGGCATGAGATCATGAACTTTCAATCAAAACCTAGCAAGAGCTTTTTAAAGATAAACAAAAATGGTATAGTATGGATCAAAGTGCATTCAAGGTTGGTACATCTTTATCTCTAGGAAGCAAGTTTGAGGACGACTTGTTAGAAGACAGCCTGTAAAGATGAAAACTTTTAATAATGTAGTGGAGAGTGTTAAAATCACATTAGCACAAGTTGCACGGTTTGTGTCATAGGAAATAAGAGAACGGTTTCCAACAGATGAACTATTGGAGGCAATGTCAATAGTTTATCCACAGTTTTGGAACCATAAGCAAGACATGTGTGCTCTTCAAGCAGATATCAAGAAAAGAGTTCATGTTCTTAAAGATCACTTTGGGAAAATGTTACAATTGCAAGGGTCTGATGCAACCTTCTCGATAATAGATGGAGATGCACTTTTGCAACAATCACAATGCTTTGGAGATACCATGTGGCATCAGTTACAACTTGTAGAGTCGACAAAATCCGGTGCAATTACTCGATTATGGACAGGTTCAGCATGAGTCAAGGTCTCCAAGATCGTATGCCTGAATATTTCTGACTTGTTGACTTGGCTCAAACAATGATTTTAGGATCTGTGAAGGATGAAAGAATGTTTAATGTTATGGCCTTTTTAAAAAACAAAGTGCGCAATAAGTTAAGTACAAACTTGGATACTTGCATGAGATTGTATGTTTCCCATCAGTACTCAGTAGAGAACTTTCCCTATGACTGAGCTTTGGCATATTGGATATCAGTCAATACTCGGAGAAATCAATTGGATGTCAACACAGGATCAACATCAGTACCATCGTCATCATCAACAAAACTACATGAAAATGATGAAGTTCCTAGTATTGATGGATGGCAAGCCTAAGATAATCAAGTTGCTCTTTGTATAATCAACCTAAATGGTGAAGCTTTTGTATAGACAATCCAAGTGAATATTGCACTGTGGCTCATCAATACATTATTTATAGGTATTTTCTCACAGGAAAATTGAGCTTTAATCAATGTGCATTTACTTGATTTACCTTGCTTTAGTTGTACTATTTTCTTTGCAATAACACGGTCATTGGTTGAATTATCTTTCATTCAATGTTTTTTCTACGTTATTATTAAGAAAAATTTACCATCTTGAGTTCAAAAATAACATTTTAAAAATTTTATTACTTTATTATTTTCATAAGAAATATTCACCAATGGATTATAGGATATATTTGGATTAGAGAACAAATCGCCACACTTTCGAAAGTCTAAAATACAAGTTTTGCCACATATTCTATAACATGAAAGTATACATTGGCTCTTAAAATCATCTATGATTATATTAAATTGCATATCACTAGAATCAATTAGAATTAGAGTACATTAGATTGAATACATCAGTTGGTTACATGCCACTCAATCACAAATAGCTACAAACTTTCTCTGTCACCCATATCTGACATGCATATCCGTACATGTGTAGATTGCTTGGAAAATGGACCCATTGTCAAGTGCTACGCCAAACACAGAAACAGAGGCTCACATATACATGGTCTCTCTCTTTTCCAAACCTATTATACACTATACAAACATTCTATTCTTGATTTTGAAGGAGGAAAACATCTGCAATGGAAATGGCAAACATGTTCATGCTATCACCCATACAAATGGCTGAATACAAAGCACAGCGATCCATTATAGCAATGACTGGTATATGCTCTAGACACCTTGGTCTTGCAAGACTATCTTTTCAAACAAGGAAATGAGCCTATGTCACAGCCTTCCCCCATAGTAGATCTCACCTAAGCCCTTGCAACTTTGAGAAAAAAATAATCACTATGGAAGCCTCCCCCCTCCCCCATGACATGAAAAACAACAAGACCATCCCAATCATGCATGATGTGGAAGAGGAGCAGATAGGCCATCCTCTTATGTTTCAAGTATCGTTGAGCACATAATGTCTTTGGGAGGGTAATATCAAGTCTTACATCGATTACTTCAAAATACGAGTGTTATAGAGAGAGTGGAGGAGATCCCAGTTTTGCATGATGGCAATGTGGCATGCGAGCTTCCACCAATAGCCAATAATATGCATCACATGGAGGGAGGGAGAAAAATTACTATGGCCACCATTGCTGGATAAAGCCCACATCAACATCGATGGCATTCCCTGGTATTGTTCACCGAAGCAAATGCGTCAGAGAACTAGAGTGCCCAAATTAAAATTGTGTTGGATGCTCAATTTTTGGATCACAAACCATTTGGCATAGACATGTATAAGACTCTTCATTGGGGTTGCATGGCCTAGCTTTTATACCCTATTACAAGTAAATTATACGGATTAAGTCCCATATCATGCCATGTAGGAAAACTTAATACCAACATGTCGGCTATCGAAATGTCAGTTGATGGTCTCGAAAGCCTTGGATGCTTCTATTGTAAGCATACCCCCATCCCACTCTCCAAGTGCAAGTGCGTAAGTATTATGTGATGTTAGCAAGCATGATGTGAAGACTGTTCATCCATCAAGGCCCACATAATCATGAGGTGCAAAGAGTCACGTATAGAGAAAATGTCAAAGAGGTGTGAAAGACCATAGAGGAAATAGTAAGAGACTTTAGTGCAGTAGCAAACCTCAACACTTGCATATGAATATGGCTAGAAGACTACTAATAAGTGCCCTTGTTTCTGAGTAAGAAGTTCCCATATATCTGACACTAAACTCTCCACAATGCTTGAGAAACTCCAACCACTCATTTAGAGGAATAGGTAACACATTATTGCACTCATTGATACTAGTCATACCGTAAATATCATAAAAAAGCCATGCATATGATGTTCAATATTCCATGCATGTAGGCTCAAACATATGGTGCATTGAGAGTGATTAGGGGATGGAATCTCATCTTGTTAATGATTGGATCACCATGGTAGCACATGTGTATGACCCAATGTACTTTCTCTTATACAAATTTACCATCATAATGCAAACATAATGAACATAGTTCTCCTCAAACTTCAATTACTATCTTGTGTTTCTGTAGTGTATAAGAGTTGATGATTCTCAAAATATGCAAGATGAAGGAAGAGAATACAGATACACAAGTCTTATCTTCGTCAAAGTTGAATGAAGTGATGGAGAAGTGCGGCCACCCAAAAGCTAAATTTTGAGGATTCATGGCAAATGAGGCAACCACCAATTAGGAATCCATCTATGTAGTGTTCAATGGTGATCATGACAACATAACACAAAGAATGGAGAGATCTTGCTTATTTTATTGGAAACAAAGTCTCCAAATACAAACATCATAGTATGTGCACAGGAGTTTCCCAGATGAGTATAAGTGTTTATGCCACATGTGGAGATGTGCAACTATGCAAGATGATGCAATAGTGCAATATTGATTCATTCAAGCCTAGTGGACCTCATGCAAAGTTGTGAATTGAAATATTCTAGTAATGGATTGTTGGCTTAGTTGTGGCATATTTGATATCTACATTGGAGGTGACACTTTGCCGGGGTAAGACTAATCCATAAGAGTAGGATGTGATATGTAGTGCAATTGTTTTCTCACACACTGCAGACTCTCATGCTAGTATTTGCATAGGTGATAGAGAACATTGCTCATATACCAACCATGAGCCTAGTAGAGCCAATGCATCCAAGCTAGTTCGTCGAGGAGGGATTCAAAGGATCTATCAACTTGTAGGATGCATGTGTCAGTGACTTGGCCACTGGGGGAGTCCACCTTATAGAACATGTAAGATACCATGTGAGTTTAAAAAAAAGGGTATTATATTTAGTAAAATTTACAGGATTATATTTCCAAAATGGATTTTTAATTTACAATTTGAAAAAAATTCGTAAGTTTAGTAAAGTAAAAGGGGTCATTTTAAGGCCCTATAGCATGTAAAGAAAGGGTATTTCTTAATATCCTTTGAATGCATGTTATATAAATGCTTTCTTATAGGTGGACTCCCCGGGCTTGGCCAATACTTTACTATAGTGGAATGTTCCATGGTGCACAACCTAGTATGGAGAAGTTTTTAAGTTGATTACAACAAGATATCAACCCCATACCTTGAGCAGCAACAATGATGGTGGAGAAGATGGCATTTGGAGTTAAAAAACATAAATAACTTGATTTTAGAGGAGACAATGTGATAATAGAGAGAAAATGAATGGTTGGTGGGAAAGTGGGGTCAAAGGAAGAAAATGCCTCTCACATGCTTGGGTATATAACAAAAAATATAGCTGGAAGTAAGGGCATAAGAAAATTAAACTTTGAGGATCCTTTGTTTTCCAACTAATCAAGGGTATTGTCTCCAAGTTCTTTGAAGGAAATGGTGGTGAAGATAGCTCTTCACAACATCGTTTGGGCTATAAAAAGTATTTTAGCTCACAATCATGTGTAATCTCAAGGTTGGTTGGTGCGCAGATCGGATGATGTATGTGTGTGTAGCGAATGCCAAAAGGTCCCCAAGAACAAAGAACTCTACAAACCTTCATAATTGCAAGTAAAAAGCAAGAGGGAATTTGCATAACGTGAGACAAAAAAAATCACTTGGGTGCAATCTCCCCCCATGTCTTGTATGAGCACGTCACAAGGCATGTATTTGTAGATTTATTTATCTTTAAGCTAAAAAATAGCCCACTTTACAAATAGCATGATTTTTCTTTTTGCATTTTCCCAAATATAGAGTAAGGCATTTAGGTGTCCAAAAGTGGACTGTGTCCAAATATAAATATCAAGTAATAAAATATTTAACCAAGCGCCTTTGCGCATACAAGATAATAAATGTTTTGTTAAGCACTTTAATAAATAGGCACGCTTGAATAAATATTGGCGCCACACCTTTAGTGATAAGGCACACGCCCATAAAAAATAGTAATTCTTCTAGGCATTTGGATTCACGTCATTGCCTGGTGCTATCCAAGGCCATCGCGGCCTGCTCTACACATCAACTGAAGCATTCACAATTGTTAGAAAATAATTAAATAAAACCCAACAAAAGTGAATACCTAGATAGGTTGGAACTCTGTCGTCCTAACCTTAATTTAATTCGATTGCGCACTTTAAACTCATAAACATCCATTAATTTAATATGTATTTTACAGAATCACCTGCTATGGAATCACCCATGTATACATTAAATTAATCTGATATCCAAAAAGGACAGGTGTCCCCATCAACTTCTTGCACAAGGAATCCACCTTGTGTACGAGCCCCGACAAAAATATATATTCACCAAATCCATCATGGAATATGCCTCCTAGCATCATACCCCCGGGATGGGAAAGAAATTGTTCTCAATTGCTATTAGCTCAATGTGGAGCGAGCAGTGAGGGGTAAGCACTTAGGTCATGGGCATGTATCCATTAGGCCTCTTCAATAGGATGATTTTTAAACTTAACCAAATATCTAGAATATCTATGGCCAGTTCGAGTGGTCATAAAGTTAGTGTCTAGAATAGTTTCTGGTTCAAGGATTTTAGTTTCTTCTTCTAACAAAGGAGGATTTTCATAAACAAGGTGGACAGGTAATTGGCCTCTAAAAGGTCGTAACAAACTGATATGAAAAGTATTATGGATCTTCCAATGTTTGGGTAGTTCAAATTTAAATGCATTGTCATTGATCTTGTGAATTATTTTGAAAGGTCCATAAAACCTAGGTGCTAATTTAACAACAGGTTGTTTCTCACCACTTTGCAATCTTCTCTTTTCAATGTGTAACCAAGCATAATCACCACCATTGAAATTCATGGCTTGTCTTTTCTTATTAGCTTGTTTAGTGTATGATTGCTGGGCTTTTGTAATCATGTCTTTAACTTGAGAAAAAATAGTAGCATGTGTATTGGCAATATCATCAACAGCTTTAACTTTATTCGACAATGATGTAACAGGTGTAGGCAATCTATGTCCATAAATGATTTCAAAAGGTGCTTTATGAGTAGTTGTGTGTGGTGTATTATTGTATGCAAATTGAAGTAGATGTAAATGTATGTCTCATGTTTGTGGTTTTGAAATTTTGTATGTACGCAAAAGATCTAGAATCGTACTATTAGTAGCTTCTGTTTGCCCATTGGTTTCAGGATGGAATGCAGATGAGAAATCAATCTTAGTACCCAAATCAGTAAACAAAGTAGTCCAAAAATTATTACAAAATCTAGAATCACGATTGAAAATAATAACTTTTGGCAGACCATGGTTAGTGAAAATAGTATTCAAGAACAATTGTAGCTTGAGATGCAGTTAATGTTTTCTTGCATGGTAGAAAATATGCTTGTTTACTAAATTGATCTACTATAGTCCAAATCATATCATGATTAGCTTGTGTATTGGGCAAACCAGTTATAAAATCCATTGAAATATATTCCCACGGATGGTCAAGATTTGGTAAAGGCATTAACAAACCATATTGCTTACCATGATGTCACTTGACTCTTTGGCAAACTAAACACTCAGAAACAAAGTTAGAAACATGAGATTCCATTTGTGGCTAGTAAAAATCTTCAATCAATGTTCTTAAAGTAGAAATAATACCTCTATGACCTTGATATGGATGATTATGAATTTTGTGCAACACAAATGATCTAAATTGAATAGTGACATACAATCTTTTCTCATAAAACATAAATCCATCAGAATAAGACAAATAATCAATTGGAATCCAATTATTAGAAACTAATTTGTTCCAATCAGCTTGAAAAATGGGGTTATGGTCATAGGTATCCTTCATAGGATTAAGGGAATCAAAAGATATAATAGAAATATTATCGATACTTGGTCTTCTACTCAAGGCATCGGCAACAACATTTTCTCTTCTTGACTAATATTGGATAAGTAGATGAAAACTTTGAATGAAAGCAACCCATTTAGTATGACGGTCAGAAATTTGTGGCTGACTAAGGAGATGTTTGATACTTTGTTGGTCAGTTTTAATCATAAAATCGGATCCCATCAGATAGTGTTTCCATTGACATAAGGCTTGAACTACAACTAACAATTATTTATCATAGGTGGAATACTTCAACTCAGAAGGTTTAAGTTTGCAACTAGAATATGCTATGGGATGTGAATATTGCATGAGAACAGCTCCTATTCCTAATCCGCTAGCATAAGTGATTACTAGGAAGAATGATCGATTAAAATTAGGTAATTTCAAGACAGATGCATGTGTTAAAGTATGTTTCAACAAATCAAAAGACTTTTGTTGGTTGTCAAACCAACGATACACAACACCTTTCTTTAACAATTTCGTCAAGGGCAATGCAAGTAATGAAAATTTTCTCATAAATTTTCTATAAAAGCTGACAAGGCCTAAGAAAGAACGTAAATCATGCACATTTTTAGGGATTGGCCAATTCAAAATTGCCTCTATTCTTTTAGGATCAATGCGAATACCATAAGAAGAAACAATGTGACCTAAGTATTCAATCTAGGTTTGGAAAAATTAACTCTTGCTAGGGTTAGCATACAATTGATTCTCTTTCAACAATTTGAAAACTAAGGATAGATGTTCACAATGATCATTGTCATCCTTACTTAAAATCAATATATAATCAAAGAAAACAATCACACAATTCTGATACTTCAAAAATATACGATTCGTCATACGACTAAATGTAGTTGGTACGTTGGTCAAACTAGTGAGGCTTTTCATGAGCAAATGTGCACAATTTTTGTCAATGGAGATCTTGACAAGGTCAACATACCTATCCTCCACGACCCCACGTATGAAGTAATACCTCACCTCAATGTGTTTCGTCTTCATATGGAAGACTGGATTCTTGGCTGGCTGAATAGCACTCATAGAATTTGAATGCAGTGTACGTATAGCATCAATCCCAAGGTCATGAACCAAATGGCCCAACCATATGGCCTCCTTGCAAGCCTTTGTGGCTACAACATACTTGGCCTCAGTGGGTAGAGAGAGCCACTTCTGAACCCTGGATATCCAAGAGACAACACCTCCAACATAGGTGAATACATAGCCGGAAGTGGACTTCTTACTATCTGCATGTTCTGCATAATTGGAGTCTGTGTACCTCACAACTCCTGTATCCTAGTTGCTATAGCAAATACATATATTTGCTATGCCCTTTAGGTATCTCATGATACCTTTTATGGCATCCCAATGTTTCTTGCCAAGTGTAGCCATATAGCATGCCACAACACCAACTGCAAATGCAATAACTAGACGAGTGGCCATCATGGCATACATCAAACTGTGCCCATGACTGATGCATAAGGGATCTTGGCCATCTCGGCCCTCTGCTCATTTGTTTGTGGACTTCTGTGGACAATCAGTGTGTGAGACCTTCACACAAGAAGGTAATGGACAGCCAATAGGCTTCATGTCCTGCATGTGGAAACGTTCAAGGACTTTATGAATGTACTCCCTCTGTGAGGGGTAGAGTAGTCCCTGATGCTTGTCGTGCTTAATGCGCATACCAAGAATGTGAGAGGCCTGTCCCAAATCCTTCATCTCAAATCTCTTATTCAGTTGAGATTTAAGAGCATCCAGCTCATCATGAGCTTTCCATGCTATCAGCATATCATCTACATAAAATACCAAATAAGTAATGAGCCATCACGTGCTTTCTTCTGTAAAGACACGGATCCATAGCACTCCTCCTGTAGCCCTGTGACTACATAAAGGCATCAAACTTGTGATACCACTCCCTAGGTGCCTGCTTTAAGCCATAAAGACTTTTCTTCAATCTGCCAGGTTTTGCAAAGCTCTTAGGCTGCTCCATGTAAATCTCATCATGCAAATCCCCATGCAAAACTGGAGTCTTGACATCTATCTAATACATGTCCAAGTCAAGCTACGCGACTAAGGCCAAAACCAAATGTAGGGTGGTCATCTTAACCACAGGGGAAAAGACTTCATCAAAGTCAACTCCATGCTCCTGTTTAAAACCCTTAGCAAAAAGTCTTGCCTTATAAGCCAGCTTGGGGTATCCAGGGATACTTTTTGGCTTGTACAGCCATTTGCATGGCAAAGCCTTCTCGCCGTTAGGCAATGCAACCAAATCCCAAGTCATATTCTTATGTATGGAGTCCATCTCAGATTGCATAGCCCTCTCCCAGGAGTGACTATCACCACTGCACATAGTCTCATCATAGGTGAGAGGCTCTCTTGCATCTGTAACTAAGACATAATGCATTGAGGGCTCAAATTGATCAGACGTCTAGCTCTAGTAGACCGTCTCACTATAGGCTCCAATGCATGTTTAGCATTATGTCCAACACCGTGGCCATGTGTATCAACTGCTACTCTGCAGGCTATCCAGCTGGATGTGCATGAGCACGTGGCTCCTCCTAGAATATAGCATGGTGTATCTCTACCACCTTCTTAAGCTGCCTATGCATATTGTCCTCATGGAAGATTACATCATGGCTGTGAATGACTTTTTGCACTTGCAGATCCTAAGGTGGTAACCCGTCTCGCATGCATCTCCATTAGCCAAATTAAGAAAATGTGGAGTGCTTTGGCAACATTAAGAGCCATCTCAACAAGGCCAATTCCCCCAATCTCTAACAAAGGAAAAAAAGCATGTAAGCATGGCACCCGAGACCTTGCCTCCCAATTGTAAGTTAGACTACATCACTTGAATAAAAGCATTTGATATACAATCCTTGTCTTCGATTATACTAGTGTTGTAGATTTCAATTGAGTTAAAATTGCATGATATCATTTAGACATTGAACAATGCATCAAGTTGTTTTCTCATAAAAGCATATATACACAAAAAGATTGCTAGAGTTTTAAAGATCTACACATGCGAGGACACTTTGACGTGGAAAAGGAAGTACTACTTGGTAGAGCTTTCAAGTGAGCAACAAAATGTGAGGTCTATTAAAAAGCCTCACAAGAAGATGAAAGGAAAAGAGATCCTTGATGAGCAGGCCAATGATATTATTGCCAAACCAAATGAAGGCATCAATTCTCCTAGGTCTGCACCTTCATTATCCAAGAGAAAGAAAGAAAGCTAAAGAAACAACAATAATAGCAAGCAACTACAAAGCCACAAAAAGGGAGTCCACAAAGCTGAGCAAAAGCTAATAGCCCTGCCACATAACCAATCCATAGACATGTTCATTCCTACTTCTCGCCACGATGCTATGCTATTGAATGCTTTTAAGGGTTCTAAGGATGCCAAGCAACATATACTTCCAATTGTTGCAAAAAAAACTCAATCTACTAATAAGGAAGAGTCCCATGTCTAATCAAGTATGAAAATTGAGTAGTCACAATTTTTAATTGTGACTACACCCATCACACTCAACAAGAATCAAGGTAGGTAGGCACAAAACCTCAAGACAAATATAAGAACCCTAAAAGCACAAGCAATCATGTGCTCTTCCAAACTTGCCCAACTCATCCTTAACCTCTCACCATGCTAAAGCCCAAAGCCATAGTAAAAACCCTAAAAGAAATGGTATAGCAGAGCAAGCACAATTAGAAAATAGAAACGTGACTGAGTGCCTCACAAAACTGGATGCTAGGTTAAATTTGCTTGCATGCATCTACGTCCACATTGGCATGGTCGCATTGCCTAAAAAATGTGAGGAATACCTAGCATATCCACTAACATTGGAGGAATAAGAATATCTTGGCAAGCACTATGACAAGCTTTTAAAAAATCTTCTATGACATGTCATGGAAGAGGAAGCCCAAGAACGCTACTTAGCAGTTACATTCAACAAAGTGCTTTGTTTGCATGATGTGCTCAAGATCAAGAAGTTCAAACAACAAATTGATGGATGAAGCCAATTCAAGAAATGGTGGTTTAATAATCAAGCTTTGATTGTTGAACTCAAAAATGGTACTTTTTCTAATAGAGTCCTATCAATGGATTTTGAAGCACATCAACTACATGTACTCTCATATTTTTATCAAGTGAATGTAGGATAATCAAATGATTACTTGGGTAGCTCAAATATTCAAAGCAACCAAGGACTATTATCCCTTGAAAGAATTACCAAGAGCACCACCAAGCAATGAATGCCTACTTGGAACATATAATTGGAAGGACATTAAAGACCACATCTACAAGATCATGCTCCATATACAAGTTTTCCTCCATTGGCATTCTCTTAGCTATCTTCTCTACCAACAAACAAGGCATAACACTATAATGGGAATACAAGCTACTACCAATGACAAAATCTCTTTCATCAACCAAGTCATAATTTCAGTGACACCCTATTTTGAGTCCCATGAATCACTCAATCATTACTTCTTCAACATCAACCGAGTTATCCACTTTGAGAGCCTCCTTAAGTACTCCTATCCTATTTTTCTCACTAAGACTGGAAAGTCCTTTTATATTGTATTATATTTCAAACAAAAAAAATAAAGAAGGAAATAAAAAATAGAGAAAAAGATGCATGTACAAACACAACACTGCACTTAGGGGTCCTTAAGTTAAGTATGACCGGTGGCCTTGGTCGACTGACTTCGTCCCTAAACCCCTAGTCCCACTTCCTAGTCTCCACATAAACTCAGGGCACATCAAGGACATGACACACCTTGGAAATCTCAACTTGGTTAGACATGTCTCCCTTAGTTGCTCACACATATCCTTCCAATCTTTTTTGATCTCCCACATCTACGCCAATAAAACAAGAAACATGACAATCATTAAGTCGATTAGGCATCACTCATTACTACAATCTTATTAATCATTATAATCTCTATTCATTAAAAGGAACCTCTGTCATCATATTCATGAACGTGAGCCCCATTGGCAGCACAATACTGTGAGGTTTTTCTCCTAATAATCCATTGACTCCTCCATCCTTCGACAACAATGATAATACTTCCCATCATCTGACCATTAACAATTGGTGTCCTACTTCATCAACAATTGGACAAATGGAGGCCCTTATGTTGTCTTCTAACTATGTAATAGTCTATGTAAGCACATGCACTCACATAATAATTGTACCATAACCTATACACAGATTGGGGCCTCAAGTGTGGGATAACACTCTAGCTTTTGCCTTGAGTTTAACCCATCTTCCAATCCATACTACATCATGTATGTGCAATCAAACTATTAGTTCCTAGGGAGAAAGCAAAAGAGGTTTGTAGTGGCTTGTAACTTCTACTAGGAGCCAACGTCCTCTTTGATGCCCAACATTCAACTATTCCAATTGATTACAAATGGCCTCCCATAAGGAGATCCTAATTCCATAAGCTACATTCAATCCAAATTACCACTTCTTACTTGACATCCAAAGCACAAAACAACTCCAATTCCCACAATGATATTCCAACAACTGCAACATACAAATCAAGCTCTAGCAATAACCACCACTCTCCTTTCAATGATCTCATTATTGTCCTCGATATTCTTTGTCTTCGGTGTAAGCTAAAGCATGCTACCTTTGACTAAGAGTGCCATGGGATTGGCACTCATTTAGGAGGGGGTAATTTAGGGATAGGACAGAAGGCAACAAGATAGCAAAGCAAATCAGCAAAGATATGCAAAGATGGAAAAAGTAAAGAGAAGTGGAAATCAAGTGAAGGGCACAATGCATATTTTTTATCAAAGCCTGCAATCATATAATTAATTGTAATATTATTTTGAAACTTGCGCATAGCATCTGTGCAAGTTGTAATATTTTCTTCCAGGTAGAAAGGCCCGTAGCTCAGCAAAGGTGCAGGCACTAGCTTTCATTCACTTTTGTCACGGTCGGTATAATCTGGTATTATGCATGAACCACAAAAGGTTAGCCAAGAGCCAAATACGAGAGATGGGCATCCAACTTAAATGGAAACTCAAACTCCAACCCCTATAAAATCCAAAAAGTAAATGGATGAGCTCATTCTTGTGGTGTAAAGATAACTTGATGACACACATCAAATCCACCACTAAACGAAAGAGCATCATGACCTCTCTCCACCCTCACACTTGCCCCTTCTGGCTAAGAGCATATGAGGGAATGTAGTGTCACTAGAGCCAAGAAGAACCATCCACTTGAGCCATTGGTAGGTCTCAAGTGAACCAAGATAATATAGACATGTACATGGTCTTGTGCTTCACCAAGCATGACCATGATATCCACCACGTGAAGCAACACCATGTCTTGGATGTCTCCCTTCTTTCTCTACACCACACCATTCTTTCTCTTCACCTTCATGGAATTAGAGACTTCTCCATAGGTTGGAGCAATCCAACACACTCTGTAAAAAGCACAAGTGGGCACCACCATAGCACTCAACCAGAGCCTCGTGAGATGTGTTAGAATAAGGAATCTCACAATCACAAGGGAACCAATAGGATCATAAGAAAGTGAAGTGAGAACATAAAATACTTGCCTTGGTCTAGAGAGAGAGAGAGAGAGAGAGGGAGTAGCAACAGGAGTGTGATCACCTGCAAAAAAAAATATCAAAGTATACGACAAATCATGCAAGATCAAAACAAATCACAGGGCATAGCATGTGAACCATTGCTTAGTAAACTTCCACACGAAGGGAGACATGAGCTGAAGCATGCAACAATCAGGCTAGTCAAAGACAATGAAAACATTGCAACAACGTCAATGCAATGAATGATAATACGTCAATTAAATGCGATGAGTCGGTACACGTGTTGGAATGTCAACGAGAGCCACAGGTTGTACATGCAAAGGATGTCGCCAGAGTCATCAAACGAGAATAATCGGCGATGAGAACTTCATAACAGTGCGAGTAGCTCAGGGCGACGTTAAGCACAATGGATCTCATGAGCACGCCGCTAAGACCGACTGCAACATAACAGTGCGAGTAGCTCAGGGTGACGTTAAGCACAATGGATCTCATGAGCACGCCGCTAAAACCGACTGCAACATCAATCGAGCGGAGGACCCCAGCCATCTGGACCGGAATATACATAGCATGACCCGTGAGGTAAATGGCAGGAACACTTGCCATGCCTCCTTCTTTGGTTGGCCGCCAGCAAGTCAATATAGCATGCATGGTCAATAATGACAACCTCCACATCATGTTAATTACACTACACTAGCTCATGGCTATGGGCAAATATGACAGTCACGAGGAATGGACGGCACAATAGCATGATGAGTGGTGTTTAGCTGGCTTAAAAGTTAATACGCACCATCCAAATCAGAACTCAAGTCAACCATCCAATCACATGTCAAATATAATCAATAATGCAACCAGAAATGAACTTATAAAGTGTGATATTCTGACTTTATTGTAAGAAGTTGGGAAGAATAAGGATTTAGTATATAAATAATATTGATGCTATGTCACATTGAAATTGGTATAAAAAGAGAGGATATGTAATTTTTCTCATATTTTGACACATTGATAATTTTATGGATTTTTGAAGCCTTGTGATGTATTCATGGTGGATTATGGAGAATTCTTCCATTATTTGGATTAGAGCTAGCATTAATCATCTTCTTCAAGCTTAATTAAGGTATCTTTCTTGCTTGATCTTTGAAATCTCACAATAATCCACTTGCTTATGCTTTTTCACTTGTTAATGAGAGATTACTGGTCAATTAATTCTCTAAATTGAAATCTATATAGCATCCTATAGCTCATCTTAAAGATGGCATCCTTGGCTTCAATTTGAATGAAAAACTTTTTTGGGGGTTCAATGCCTAGAACTCATGACTAGTCTATTTTGATACAGCAATCCTTCCATGAAATAGAGTTGAAAGATAAGATCATTTTGTCCAAGTTCAATCGTCAATCATCTTCACCATCTGATCTAGAGGAGTGGACCTCCAAACTAGAATCTTATTTTGACGTATTTCCTAAAACTAATGATATGAAGATTCATTTTTCTTCCTTACATTTGGAGGGATTTGCACATACTTGGTGGAGGTATATTAAAAAGAAAAACATAATTGTAGAGAATTGGGAAGCTTTCAAACACTTATAATTAAAGTCTTTGTCTCCCCTCTTGAAAAAGAGAAATTGGCATGGAGATAGTATGGTTTAGAGCAAAGAGGTCTAAGTGTAAGAGACAATACCAACCAATTCCTCAATCTGGCCATGTATGTAGAGGGCATCAGTGATGAGACTAAGCTCCACAAGTGCATGTATGGCTTAGAGCCATCCTTATCAATAGCTGATGTCATGGCACAAAACCCTACCTCTCTTTTCAAAGCTTTTGAGCTTGAGAGTGCTATGGAAGGAAATATAGAAGGAAGTCTTTATTTCAGTCTTGGTTTTGGATAGCCAAGGAATGTTTTAAAATAAGGACAAGTTGGTAATGTTTATGGCAGCAATCATGCACCAAGTGGAGGCTTAAGGGTGCCAACTTATCCATCATTCAATGCTTCAAGACATCAAAGTAATTTTAGAACAGCAAACAATCCTAGAGTTGACTTCAAATAAGGGGACATCAAACCTAAATCTATTTCAGCCAATATGAATCCCAAGTCTATTCCTATGGATCTTTACAAAGAAAGAAAGAAAAAAGGCTTATACTTCAAGTGTAGGGAAAAGTATACACCTAATCATGCCACAAAGTGTGTATACAAAAATGCAAAAGCCAATGTTCATAGTATGTTAGTCTTTGAGGATTCTGAAGATGAGATTGATGAGGCTAATGCAATTGCACCTAATGCTGAAAATGATGATCTTGAGGAAGAAGTTGGGCAAGAGTACTTTTATGATCTGGCCGACTCTTTTCCTTTTGATCCAAGTGGGAGTATTCCTTTTGACCTAGGTGGGACTTATCATGAGCCACTTGCTACCTTGTTCCATTTCCATGGATGCTTGGATAGGTTCTAGGAGCCCTAATACACTTGGTATGAAGGGTATCATTCATGGGAAGGCTATGTTCATTTTGGTAGATAGTGGCAGTACACACAGTTTTGTGAATAAGTCCATTATGGACAAATAGTAGCCCATAAGATTCAAGTGACCAATGGTGAAGAAGAAATGAGTACACAAATATACCCACAGGTTTCTTTACGGCTGGCAAAATTTTTGAAGCAAAAGTAAACTTGATTACCTTGGAAATGGGGTCTATAGATATTGTACTTGGTTGTGATTGGCTGATGACATTAGGTAAAATCAATATGGATTTCTGACCATTGTATATGGAGTTTATCTTTGATGGACAGCTCATCCATTTACAGGGAATCCCTAATAGATCAAATTTTTAGCTTATCACCATTCAACAACTCAATAGGGAGTATAAGAGGTGTTCACAAATATTTGTTTTGCATTTGAATAAAGAAATTGAAGATCATCCCATAAATTCAGCAAGTCATCTAGCCTTAAAAGCTCTTCTTGAGGAGTATAGGGATTTGTTTGAGGTGCTTACTTCATTGCCTCCCAAGAGAGCAGTAGATCACCCTATTGATTTGGAGCCCAACTCAAAGCCAATCAATAAGCCACCCTACAGATTGTCCAAGTGTGAGCAAGATGAAGTAGCCAAGCAAATCAAGGAACTTCTTGAGATGGGATTCATTGAACCTAGTTCTTCACCCTATGCATCTCTAGTCTTATTAGTAAAAAAAGAAAGATGGAACTTTCAGGATGTGCATTGACTACAAGGATCTTAACAAGATCACAATGAAGAACAAGTATCCAATACCCAAGATTGATGATTTTCTTGATGAGCTTAAGGGGACTAGATTCTTTACGAAGATTGATTTGAGGTTAGGGTATCATCATATCCATATGCGAGAGGGTGATGAGCTCAAGATTGCTTTGAGGACTGATCGAGGGCTCTATCATTTCCTAGTGATGCCATTTGGGCTTAAAATGCTCCAACTACCTTCCAGAGTTTGATGAACAAGATTTTGCATTCTTTTCTCTTTCAATTTGTCTTAGTCTTCTTTGATGACATTCTGATTTACAATAAGACTCTTCAAGACCATCTATCACACATGAGGAAGGTTTTTTATGTATTGAGACATCACAGACTCTTTTCTAAGGAGAAAAAATGCTCTTTTATGCAGACTAAAGTGGAATACTTGGGACATATTTTTAGTGAAAAAGGGATACATGATGATCCCAAGAAGGTGCAATGTATTAACGATTAGCCAATACCTACTACTACTACTTCTCTTAGAGGATTTCTTGGTCTATATTCATTCTATCGTTGATTTATCAAGCATTACGCAGCTACTGCAGCTCCTTTGATTAACAAGTTGAAGAAGGAAGCTTTCTTTTGGGATGCTCTTGCAAATACTAGCTTCAATCAATTAAAGGAACTCCTTACTTCTGCTCCTATTCTAGTATGCCCAGATTTTTTGAAGGAATTTGCCATATAGTATGATGCCAGTGGCCACGGCATTGGGGCTATTTTTTAACAAGAGCATGGAGTGATTGCCTCTGAAATCCCTAAGCTTACAAAAAAAGAAATAACCATGAATGTTTATGACCAAGAGATGTTGGCTATCTTGCATGCAATAAAGAAATGGCACCATTATTTGTATGGCAGTCGATTCAAAGTTCAGAGTGATCACAAGGTCCTTAAGTATTTCCTTACTCGGTCCAATCTTACTCCTGAGCAGCGTAGGTGGGTAGCTACACTGTAAAATTATGATTTTGACATCACAAAAAAAGCTACAAATACTATCAACCAAGCACTCATCATGGATCCCTAGGTACTATAGTTTTATAATCAAGGCAACTAGCATGCCATTATCCCATGAATTGGTAACAAAAGATGTATTCATAAAATAGGATTTTATCCATTCCCTACATATAATCTTTTAAAGAAATTCTTAACCACAAATTCCGAGGGGGTAACTTAGGTTTGTACAAGATAAACCTAAGCAAGTATAAGGAAGGTACTATGTCCCTAAAAGACTTAATATTTTTTATTTGTATTGATCCAATGAAACCTCTAATGGATAATCACATACGCTAATTCTCGCTATATAAAAGACCTTGAGATGGAATTGTCGAAGAATACTTAACCAATATTTTTTTATTGTAGGCAAGGACCCACAAAACTCCAAGGGAGTTATTCTAAATAATAGAATTGTTATTTAGTCCAAACTAGATCCCGAGGAAGGGATAATCCAAGCAAACTATTGGAAGTTATTGCCACTTATGCTAAGTTTTGCCTTGATGTTATTATTTTTTGAAAGAAAATATTTGTCTTTGAAATCATTTTTTTATGTATAATGCATTCTAATTAAGATGTTTTGGGATTGCAAGTTAGGTACTAATATTTCCTAAAATCATTAGGCTAAGAGATGGACGACTGAGTACACATCGTCGACGGAGACAGTATTCTAGTGAGCACAGAATGTCGACTGTGAGGCAGTGTTCTTGATGGCACTAGACCTCCCCAAGGCTAACGTGAATAAAACCTACTCCAAGGGGTTTTCTCTTTTTTTTCACATTAGTGAGTATAGACCGATCATGATGCAAAAGGTCTTGTCGTAGGGAACTCGAGTCGGTAGGAGAAGGTGAGGATACCAGGGGGCTTTGTTCATAAATTCCTTAGGCTCTTACAAACCACCAACTACCCTTCGATTTCCAAACAATGTCCTAGAAGTTCCTGTTAGAAATCAAGCTCACCGTCAATGTGTCTTCATCTATGACCGACATCTATGACAGCTAGTGTGTACAGCTGTCTACATGTGACTACATTAAATAAGTCGGGTTAGTAGTCTGACTAGAGTTAGTCAGTCTAGTCTACATTTACACTAGGTCACTTTATCTTGTAGTGGGAGTGTGCTTTTCAGTTGAGTGTGTGGAAATGAAGGAATGAGCTTGAGAGCCTGAAGGCTCATGGATATGGAGTCTTTCCCTTTCTCTCTCTCTACTCTTTGAACATGGTATCAGAGCCTCATCCATGAGGCTGTGGGAGAATGGGCATGACAACTTGCAGTGCAAAGGAGATGGAAGTAAGGAATGAGGAAGAAGTTGGACACTTGCAAATGAAGCCATAGTCAAAGGAAGGAATCAGCGTGGACTGCCTTCTGAAAATCGTGGACCTCCTGAAAATCAGCAACCTGTATCTGAAAATCTGCGCCTGCTGATCTGAATGGACAGCAACCTGTATCTGAAAATCTGCGCCTGCTGATCTGAATGGACAGCAACCTGTATCTGAAAATCTGCGCCTGCTGATCTGAGTGGATAGCAACCTGTGCCTGAAAATCTGCGCCCCCTGGTCTGAAAATCTGCACCTGCTGATCTGAGTGGACAGCAACCTGTCAATCTTCAGTGGGGCACCTGGACAAGGTTCATAGAGCATGTATGCTCACTATTGAAGGTATTTGAAGTGTGCGAGTAAATGCTTGTGTGGGAGCTCTGTTATGAGCTGGAGTGACAGACGCAGACCTGTAATCATTTCTGAACTGCTGTAAACATGAATGGACAGCATGCATTCAGTCATTACTAACACACAGGAGCCTTGTACTACACTCAGAAGGTATCTTTGGAGCACAAGAATGTGTCAAAGCATGTATACATTGGATCAAATGTCTTGGAGCTGAGATCTCTTGCTCAGAATACTCAGATCTGAAAATCAATGACAGGCTGAAAACTGTCATACATAGTCAATGACAGAATACTCAGATCTGAAAATCAATGACAGGCTAAAAACTGTCATACACAGTCAATGACAGAATACTCAGATCTGAAAATCAATGACAGGCTGAAAACTGTCATACACAGTCAATGACAAGTACTGTGCATTACTGAAGCAATACAGGTCATCTTGGGGGTTCCATCATCTATATGAACTGACCTATACATGTTGAATGCATGGAGAATTGAAGCAAGCAATGAGCATCATTGAAAACTGAATTTTGAAGCTGAAATAAATGCAGTTACACTGTCCTGGTTAATTACAAACAGCTCATGAGGTTTATGCCATTGGTCAATGAAGACAGGTTGTCTATGCCTACTCATATGCTCATGTATTGAACTTGCCACTACAAAGTAAATGTATGACATGGTCAAAAGACATTTTGGAGCTGCTTGGAGCTTGGTATGCTGAATTCTGGTTGACTGCAACCTGAAACTGAATTTGTTGACACACTCAGTTTTGGACTTGAAATTGCTGCTGGTTACTCACAGTTTACAGTTTTCAGACTGCATGTATGTACCCTGGCAGTGAGGTTACATAAGCTTAAGCTGAAGCAAACACATAGCTTATGTATTGACAGTTATATCTACAGTTGAGATCACTTGTTTGTGGGTTGTTTTGGGGTGTCTGTGGGCTGAAATACCCTGGTTTTTTTTCTGCAATTTAGTGCAAAAAACTGTCATAAACTGTTACGGACTGAACTTAGTTAGTCATACTTATTGGACTGCAGGGAGTCAGGCACTTGATAGACAGTCTATTGCATCATGGTTAATGCACATGGGAGTGACAATATCACTCAGATAGTTGGAGAGAAGTTGGATAATAAGAACTTTACATTATGGAAATTCAGAATGAAAAATTTTCTGGTTGGCAGAGGTTATTGGGATTTATGTACAGGAGATGAAGTTGCTCCTGAGTTGCCTGCACACAATCCAACAAATGAACAGAAAAGAGCCTACAGGCTATGGAATGAAAGAGCATGCAAGGTGTTGCATTGGTTTTCCTTATGTATATCTGATGCTATGGTAATTCAAATCACTGGATGTGAGACTCCGAAGGATGCTTGGGACATACTGATGAAAAATTATGGAACCATGACACATGCAAGAAAGATCCAGTTGAAACAGTAGTTCAACAACATGTCTAGGAATGGCAAGAGCATCCAGACGTATACCACGAAGATTAAGACCATAGCTGATCAACTTGCTACTATTGGCTCAAGTGTATCAGAAGATGATATGATTGTTGTTGCTTTGAATGGCTTAGGCAAAGAGTACAAAGCTTTTGACACTTCCATTTCTGTCAAAGAAGAGCCCCCTAGCTGGGAAGAGCTAGTTGCTTTGTTGCTGCATGAGAAAGTCAAACTTGGTTTGAATACAGGTTCTAGTGCATCTCAGAGTAGAGACACTGTGTTGTACTCTAGCCAGCGTGGCAGAGGATCTAGAGGTCATGGTTCATTTCGAGGTCGTGGTGACACTCGTAATACTTATGGACAGCAGCAGCAGCAGAGTAATTGGCATGGTGCAAATACACAAGGCCAACGTGGATCTGGTGGGTTTAGAGGCAGGGGGAGATCACCTCGAGGAAGAGGAGGTGGATCTGGATCTTGGCAGTCTACTGATCAGTCCAACAAGGACAAGGACTGTCATTATTGTGGTAAGTATGGGCACATAGCGAAGGAATGTTACAAAAAGCAGAATGACATGAAGACAAAAGGGAAACAGCATGGGCACTATGTATCTTCCAGTGATGCTCATGATGAGTCAGTTGATAGACTCTTTGCCATGCAGCATGTGTCCAAGACTGCGTCAAGGCAGAACAAAGATGACAGGTGGTACATTGACTCTGGTGCGTCAAACCACATGACCCCGCATGGAGAGTGGTTTGATGAGATGGTTGCAGGTACACATGGTCATGTATGTACTGGGGATGATACCCAACATGACATAAAGCATAAAGGGATTGTTCCATTGATGATGCCTGATGGCAAGAAGAAAGGCATGCATGATGTCTTACATGTACTGACCATAACAAAGAATTTGTTGTCTGTGGGTCAAATGGCAGAACAGAATCTGCAAGTGAGGTTTAACAAGGATGAATGTTTCATTGAGGAGTATGGAAATGGCTGCAAGCTAATTGCCAAGGGCAGAAGGGATGGCAGGATGTTTACTTTGGAAGCGACCATTCCTGAACTTAAAGCAGCTATGTTTGCTCATGATGAGAGTGCCATCAGGGATGTAGAGATTTGGCACAAGCGGATTGGACATGTCAATGTACAAAAGCTAAAATCTATGCAACAAAAAGAAGTAGTACTTGGATTACCTAAATTCAAGTATAATGATTTTGGTCATGTATGCCCTGCATGTCAGTTTGCGAAGCAGGCACGGTTTCCTTTCATGAGACATGTAAAAAACAGCACTAGGCCTTTATAGTTGGTACACTCTGATGTCTGGGGTCCTTCACATAATGCTTCCTTTGGCAGTGCACGATATTATGTCTCATTTATTGATGATTTCAGCAGGTACACTTGGCTTTATATCTTGAAACATAAGGATGATGTGTTTGATGCATTCAAAGACTTCAAGAAACATGCTGAAAATGAATTGGGCTGTTACGTATCATGTTTGAGATCAGATGGAGGAGTTGAATATGTCTCAAACTACTTTGACAGGTATATTGCTAAACATGGGATCAGAAGACAACTCACATGCAGTTATACACCGCAACAAAACGGTGTTGCAGAGAGGAAAAACAAGGTTTTGATGGAGTCAGCTAGAGCTATGCTGAATGAAAAATGTCTGCCAAATGGTTATTGGGCTGAAGCAGTGGTGACTGCTGTATATGTGCTGAATCGAACCCCTACAGCAAGGATTCATGATGTCACTCCGTATGAACGGTTGTATGGTCATAAACCTGATATTTCACACTTGAAGGTATTTGGCAGCATTGCATATGTGCATATACCGGATGAGAAGAGGAAGAAATTGGATCCTAAGGCAGTGAAAAGTGTGTTTATTGGATATGCACAGGAACGGAAAGCTTATAAGTGTTACGTACCTTCTACGCATGAGACACTCATAAGTAGAGATGTGGTATTTGATGAGTTAGCATCTTGGTATGGGAATCCTATTGCAGTGCCTACTGATGGCTCACCCAGTATGAGTCATGCTGAAAATACTCCTGCAGAGAGTACTTCCATGACTGGTCAGACAGGTGATGTATCATCTACAGTGAGTCCTTGGACAGGACGATTACGGAGTCGCACTACTGCATCCATTGACACGGATATGTCAGTGAGGGGGAGAACAGATAAGGGAAAAGAAAAGGTTTTTGAATATGTAACAGGTCCACTCATTGCAGGTTATGATTCATCTAGCAGTGACAGCTTAGATAGTGAATTGGGGATTCCGTCTATTATGACGCCAGGTGCTAGACAGAGCCGTTATGTGCCGCCTCATGAGAGGCAAGCTCACAGTGAGCCACAGCTTAGGAGATCAGAGAGGGTCAGACAACCTGTTGACAGGTATACTTACACTGGATATTCAACCCGTCATTATGCTTATATGACAAAAGTAACAGGTTTTAGAGAACCAAGTTTGATGAGGCAGTTTCAGATGAGAATTGGCGTGCTGCTATGGATGAGGAATATTCAGCTTTGGCTAAAAATTGTACATGGGATTTGGTACAGTTGCCTGAGGGCAAAATACCTATTGGATGCAAGTGGGTGTATAAGGTAAAATGTAAATTAGATGGATCATTGGAAAGATATAAGGCGAGGCTGGTTGCAAAAGGGTATGCGCAGCAGTATGGTCTTGATTATGAGGAGACTTTCAGTCCTGTAGCAAAGATGGCTACAGTTAGAATTGTGATTGCTTTGGCAGCAGCTAGAGGCTGGAAACTATGGCAGATGGATGTAAAGAATGCATTTCTCAATGAAGAATTACAGGAAGAGGTTTACATGGAACAGCCTGAAGGCTATGTACATCCAGAATTTCTAGCACATGTATGTCAGCTAAAAAAGGCATTATATGGGTTGAAACAAGCACCCAGAGCATGGAATGCTCGCATCAACAGTTATTTACAGAAACATGGTTTCCGATTGGGAGATGATGATCATAGTCTGTTTGCGAAGAAGACAGATAGTGGCTATGTTTTTCTAGTTGTCTATGTTGATGACTTAATCATTACAGGAGATGATGAAAATGGGATTGCAAAAATAAAGACATGTTTACAAGCTGAGTTTAAGGTCAAGGATCTTGGAGAGCTGAAATATTTTTTGGGGATTGAGGTTGTCTCTACACCTCAAGGCATATGGCTGCTACAGAAGCAGTATGCTCATGACATGTTACAGAAATATGGTATGGCTGATTGCAAGCCTATGGATACGCCTTTGGAGCAGAATGTCAAGCTGCAGATTGATGTTGGGACAGAGATTGAGAATGTTACTATGTACAGACAGATGGTAGGCAGCTTGATCTATCTCACGATCACTAGACCTGACTTGAGTTATGTTGTGGGGCTGATTAGTGAGTTCATGCAGAAGCCTCGCAAACCACACTTGGATGCAGTCAAAAGAATTCTGAGATATGTAAAGGGTACCATAGATCATGGGTTGTTTTATGCATATGGGAAAACCCTTGACTTAATGGGGTACACTGATGCTGACTGGGCTGGTTGCACATATGACAGGAGGTCAACTAGTGGCTATGCATTTGGATTGGGTAGTAGCATGATCAGTTGGCAGAGTAAGAAACAGCCTACAGTTGCATTGTCTAGTACGGAAGCAGAGTATCGTGGTGCGGCCTTAGCGGCCTGTGAAGCTAAGTGGTTACAGAAGTTGCTGAATGACTTGGGAGTACACTTGGACAGCAAAGCAAGCTGTATTGTGACAATTTGAGCAGTGTTATGTTAGCAAGCAATCCTGTTTATCATGCAAGATCAAAACACATTGAGGTTCACTACCATTTCATCAGGGAAATGGTTTTAGTAGATCAGATTGACTTGGAGCATGTGAAGACTGAAGACCAGATAGCAGACATCTTTACCAAATCACTTGGTAAAGATAAGTTCATTCACTTTAGACAGCTACTTGGAGTGATGCAGATGATTTGAGTTTTGTTTTTGAGCTTGAGGGGGAGTGTTAGAAATCAAGCTCACCGTCAGTGTGTCTTCATCTATGACCGACATCTATGACAGCTAGTGTGTACAGTTGTCGACATGTGACTACATTAAATAAGTCGGGTTAGTAGTCAGTCAGTGACCTAACTAGAGTTAGTCAGTCTAGTCTACATTTACACTAGGTCACTTTATCTTGTAGTGGGAGTGTGCTTTTCAGTTGAGTGTGTGGAAATGAAGGAATGAGCTTGAGAGCCTGAAGGCTCATGGATATGGAGTCTTTCCCTTTCTCTCTCTCTACTCTTTGAACAGTTCCAATACTATATGAGGAACTAAATTTGGAAAGAATAATACCTTCTTGTTGACATCATTCTAGTTAGAATAGAAAACATTGTAAATTTTTCTTAAAGAAGCCTATTGAGAAGGGATTGCTTTACTATGTTTTTGTCTCGTGAATTAGAGATGTCTAACGAATTTGTATCAAGAGATAATTCAAAGAAGCTATTTTTATATGTTGAACCTAAGGTGGTAGGTAATTAGGTAATTAAAAATACTCTCTCAAGGGAAGTGGGAGGATGGACCCCCGATGGATCCAAGCCTATGGTTGTGGGTGGTCTTGCCAAGCCGAGAGCTTTCCTAAGAAGAAATAAAAATCACATTTTTGATGGACCATTATAGATTAGAAAGCCTCACTGGCATCACTTTAGATCCATGGGCAGAAGGGATCAAAGTGTCATACTTACCTTCATTTCCCATTCTCTTTGAACCTAGCGCAACATAAGCCCGTTTCAATCTCAGCAATTTCTATAAGAGAATGAATCTTGAACCGCCTTGAACAACATAAATGCTCTAATGCCATGACTTTAGGGTCAATATATAGAATTATCATGATATATCACTTTTACCTTGGCTATTTACCCCTTCCTCTCCACTAGGCTCAACTCACAACTATAACTTGTGTACTTTTGCCACCCTTGATATATCTGGGTCATCAAAATTCTATAGAAATTACACTGCACTGCAAACAAAATCTAAGCATGGAGGAGTAGAGAACACATAGCAAATAGGAGAAGAAAAAATACTGCTTTAATTTTAAACAAGCTAATACAAATATGGCTATGTCCACCCATGCACTACCACTGTGAAGCTTAGATGGAGATCCAAATAGATGATAGATAAAGAGTTTAAGGGTAACTAGAAGAACTCTAGCTGGGTGAAAGATAGATTTACAATGGCTTTAGAGGAGTATTCCTCTTATAGCCCATGAAGCTAGTCGGATTGCCATGTCTCGACCATATTATGAACCGTCCCTAGTCTACTAAGGAATATTCTTGCTGCCCTCGAACCCCCATCAGGGGGGACCATGGATCATTGGTAGTAGTACCTTACGATGGTGGTGCACTAAGCATATCTAACACCCCCTAAATGTTCAACTATATTCTCAGCCCAATGCAAAGTCTCTAGAAGATGAATTCAAAGGAGATCCTTTGCAAAAGCTTTGGTAAAGATATTTACTTCATTCTCCTCCATCCAACTCTACTATCCCATCCACAATCAAGTCAAGCAAATAGTAATACTGGATCTCAATGTATTTGTTGCATATATGAAAAACTAGATTTTTGGCAACAATGATGCAACTTTGATTGTGACATATTAGCACTATTAGATCTTCATCATGTACTCCCGTATGCCATAGGATCCTTTTTAACTGTACTGCTTCGCATATAGTAAAGCAAGCTACCTTCTTGTACTTTGCTTCAATGCCACAGTTGGTTGCTTCTTACTAATCTAAGAGAAAATTCATGAACCTAAAGGGAAATAATATCCAAAAATTGATTTCCTAGAATCACTATCACATGCCCAATGTGAGTCACAATTACCCATAAGAATACTTCCAATGCTGTATATGATACCATACTCAAGAGTTCCCTTCAAGTATTTAAGCACCTACATCCTAGCTTTACAATGACTTTCTCGAGGTTTGTTTGAGAACCTACTCAAAACCCCAACAACAAAATTGATATCTAACTTGGTGTTACAAAAGTAGATGAGGTTGCCAACCAACCTTCTATACCTCCCAATGTCTACTAGTGCTAATGTATCATCAATGGATAACTTCACATTGACCTCCATAGGTGTAGCTATCTCCTTACACTCGGTCATACCAATTTCTTTTAAGATCTCCCATGCATACTTCTTTTGAAGACGATAAGGACAAAGTATGCATGGGAGATCTTAAAAGCATTTGGCATGATAGAGTGATTTGACAAACTCAGAGCTCAAAGCCTTTCGAGTCTGATGGATCATATCTTCATAATAACCTACAATAAGAAGGCCATCCATATATAGGACAATCGCTACAGACTTTTTGCCATCCACATAAACATACAAGCTAGCATTTGAGGCACATCTTTTAAAATTCAAGCCTAAAAATAATTTATTTATCTAGTGAGACAAATGATAGGGGAAGAGCTTAAGGGTAGCTAGAAGAACTCTAACGGGGTGAAAGATAGATTTACATTGTCTTGAGAGGGGTCTTCCTTTTATAGTCCACGAAGGTAGTCTGGTCAACATGTCCGACCATATTTTGAGCTTTCCCTAGTCGTCCAAGGAATATTCCACAAAATATTTTATTTATTATCGGGCCAAGGGCCCCGCCCTCTAGACCCCGCGTCAAGGGGGCCGATCACCCCCCTAAGATCCCCTAGCCAGGGGCTACTTTTGCAACCCCTGAATCCCAAAATAGAGGCCCCTGATAACTCCCATAACCCGCAACTCGATGCATTGTGCCTCAAGTTGCTACTAGCATAAACTACTCTATCTAATGTAAAGGCTAGATCCACAAAGGTCATCTTTTTGGCATCTAGGCACTTAGACCTCATCTGACATATAAGTCAGGACTCATCAAATGTCTGTGCTCACACATGGCTTCACCATGGGTTATTGGTGGCATCTTGTGACGAGGGTGGGGCATTGAGCATATCTAACAAATTCACCAACACTTGCCTCACCCTTGTTGCCACATCCTCCATCCTTTTTATTAATCCAATGCCCTAATACAAGATGCCTTCATGCAATCCACACTCCAATTTCATGCATGTAAGGCAAGTGTCTATATTATTTTGGGTATCAAGTTGTATCACCCCTTCAATAATCCAAATTCACATCTTTCCATTTTGGTGCTCCCATTCTTGAATCAAATATGGTATTTAAATTGCATAATGCAATTACATGTTAAAAATAGATAAGAAGAGTATTGCTCATATCTTTATGAATAACAATACTTTGGAATTAGACATAATATTGGAAAATTCAATTGTGTTTTTATGCAAGTGTGCCTTTTGAATGCTTAATTAGATGGTTATTCCAACTCTCACAGTGAAAAGAGGGTAATTATTTTAGCCATAATGAAATATAAAACATGTTGTTTGCCAATCATGACACATATGCATTGCATCAAGGTAGATTGCAATTATGAGGCATTGGCATTGAATAAGATTTTGGTAGGGAAATAAGAATTGGTGGATGTAGATATGTTGAACTTAAAATTCCCTTAATATAATTAGGTATTAAGGCATGAACTAATATGCATGGGGTGATGAGAATATGATTCATGAAGTGGTATCTACATTAGGGTTAGATAGCTAGTAGTTTGGAAATAGATATGGATATTGTGCATCTTTTGGATAGGCTTATAATCTTGTAATTTCTTTATAATAGGGATATGGATATAAACATTCTTGCAATTTGGGTCTCGCTTTGTTTTAGAAAAGAATGGGTTGAGTTTAAGTCTTGTTTGTAGGTTGGACAATTCTATGAATTAAAGCAACTTGGACTATCCCTAGATGCATACTATTCAAAGTCCGTCTCTCTCTTAAAGTACACACCACAAATGGACATGACACAATATGTGTCAAAGTTTTGTACCGGGTTAAATCCACCCATTAACACCCACTTGGAGTCAATGCATCCAACGGATCTGCAAGACGCACTCATTTGAGCTACACCAATGATACAAGAGATGCAAACCAAGCCAAAAAATAACAGGACTTGATCTTATAAGGATCAGAACAAGGGAGTGTATAGGTCTCAGGCTAAGAGAGCGCAGGGCCAAAATTAGGCACAAAGGAAGAAAGCTAGGGCCAACACTGTCAATAATGTTTCTATCCAAGGTAATGGCCGCAATCTCCATTGCTTCCATTGCAACAAGCCTGGTCACTTTAAAAGGTGATGTTTCTTTGTTCAAGTATAGATTTGCAAACCTTTACCTTATCAAGCCCCTCTACATCTTGAGCTCACTCCACCTCTTCATAGCTTTAACTCTCTCTACTTACCTACATATCTTTAACCTCTCTCTATCTTCTTATATCTCCCATTTTATATTTCCTTAACTCCCTAAATCCCTTGTCAGTCTCTCTCTACCTCCTTATATCTCCCACTACCTCTCTCTATCCCTTCCATCTACCTATCTCTCTCTGCCTCACTATCTCTCACTAGGAGGTGGCTTGCTCTATAGTAGATAGCATGGTGGTATATGTAAAAATACTTAAACCACATTGATGTATTTCCCTCATTGAGAGGTTCCTCTTAGACTTCTACACACCTTACCCTAGTCTATTTAGGATTGTGTATTTATCTTTTGCACTTTCTTTTTCACTATATTTAATAGAAAATCTGTAAGTTTCATCTTATTCATTTATTGTTCCTCTATTGTTGCTCGTGGTCTTATTTTTCCATCTTGCCATTATTTTCAAAGATTGATACTAGAGCATGTTTGCTGTGCTGAATTGGTGTCTCCTCTGCCCTCTTTCTAGATTAACTATAATCAGTAGCACTTTGCCTTGTATAGTTCCTTGAGTAATGTTGATTTACATCCTCCAGAAGATACATGGATGAACCTATGAGCTACAGATTTGCTGAAAGCTGTATTTGATAAATTTGTGGATGAGCTCATTTCTCATGAGGCCCATTTACTTTCTTTCATGTATTTCAAATGAGATTTATAGAGTTCATGATGAAGAGGACATGAATCTCTATGTGGGTGATGTGATCCTACAAGTTGTCATGTATATACATTCAGTTGAGATGCTTTTAGCATATGGCCTTAAAAATCATCATCAACAAACTTCTTGGTGTAGAGGATATGCTTGGCATCCTCCTTTGGAGGGTTGTGTCATGGATCCACACCACAAAGTATCTTTCATAATTCTTATATCTGATCATTATGTTATCCAGTCTTAACACATGTGATGGATAATTCCTTATTCACATTTAAACTTTTTTTAATTTTTACATTTCATTGTTCTATTTACCCATATGATCCCAACAACCTTTTTTCCTATTCCTTAATTTATTATTTCCTACCTTTGTACATTTCTATTCTCACATCTAATCCAAATACCATTCCCATCTTATCCTTCACTCCTACTAACTCCCCTCAAATTCCTGCTTTCATAAGTTGTCCATCCTACATCTTCTCCTACTCCTAAGCCTTCCCCTATTGTTCCTCCTATTCCATCTGTCTTTTCAGCAGAATCTCTTCATGTGTTTTAATTATCTTTTCCTCCATTGCCATCCTCATTGTCTTTTCAATTATCATCTTTTTATGATTTATCATAACCCACCTCTTCATTATTCCCCTATCATTCTCATACCCCACCCACCAACTATATCAATCTCCCTCCACAATATGTTTTGGATACTCATGGATATGATGGTGATATCCTCCAATGGACATTGTATGATTCTCGTACAAGACCTATATTTAATTGGCCTCTCATTCCTAGTTCTTGGGAGACTTCCTCAGCATTTTCAAACTTCTATCTTCAATTTACTTGCATGCATGCATGCTCAGTTTGAGGATACATCTTGCTTCACATTTTTGTTGTTATATTACCTTCATGCATCAACTGACCAATCTAAATGCATTGAGGACTATTCCAAATCTGACAATAAGTCCTAATGAGGATGTGACTGTTGCTCAAATGGATGTATTGTACTATTGTGCATGGGCTTCTCCTACTAGATTCATTATCTTGTTGGAAAGGATGTGTTATTTTTATTCCTCCAAAATGCACCTGTACACTTTGTAGATAGAGTAAAACCTTAGAACATCTCGAGCTTAGCATGGAGTTTAAGAAGAAATATCTTCATCCTACATAACAATGGCATAGTTTTCAGATGTATCATCCCACATAACCTCTATTTGCTTCTATATCTATTTTTTGATGGATGTGTTTAGCTCGAGGAATGTTTTGCAATATTGAAAGAGAAAGAATACAAGCTTGAAACTGCTCAAAGAAGCAAAAGAAGTGGCTAAAGAAGACTTGAAGTGAAGACTACAATAACAGTGACAGTAGTGAGCTCCCAAGGGACACTATAGTGGCTCTAGTGACTCTTCATATCAAACATACCTCTTAGGAGGGGTATCCATAACTAAGAGAGGGTTATTGGGGATTATTCATTATTATTCCAATGTACTATTGAGAGAGAGCATATGTGAGAGAGATAGAGTATGAGAGATAGCCAATTTTCTATGAGAAACATTGTATATACATGAAACGGTCAATGAAAATTGTGAAGATGATGAAAGATGAATACTATGTGATGAATTCTATTCAAAGTTTATCTTTTTTTTGTGTCATTGTGGTTCTTTAATGGTTTGTATGAATAATATGAAGAATGTGTTGAAGATGTTTTGTGATAAATTTGTAGGAGAATTTCCATTTGATGTTGCGTGAAGATTTCTAAAGATTGGTATTGTTTTTCCTCTTGTGGTTGATTAAAATATGAAGAACATGCTTGTTTGTGTGACAAGATAGATTTTCTTGTAGTAGATTTCCCTTTTTTTTGTGTTCCTCTTGGGCTCCATTGATACATAGTGACATCCTCAATGAAGTCACCCTCATGTGCACTAAACTTAGCATTAACATCCAAATGTACAAAAATAGACATGCAACCAACCATACCATACTTCTTCAACATATCCAATGCATATTGTCTGTGTGAAACAACCATATGCCATCTAAAGTCTTGATTACCTCTATGCCAAGAAAATAGCACAACTCTCCCAAATTCTTCATCTCAAATTCAATCTTGAGGAGGCCCTTCACATGGTCAATCTCTATCTCACTATCACCCACAATGATCAGATCCTCCATATATATAGTAATAACCACAACACCTACATCACTCTCATAGACATGTGTGAGTGATTGCCTGTGCTCTACAAAATTTAATACTGGCAAGGTATTCTACAATCATGTCAGGCCATACCCTGGATACTTGCTTTAGCCCATATAATACCTTATGAAGCTTGCATACATAATCTTGATTATTCTCATTCACATAACCATGTGGCCCCTCCACATTAACTTCCTCTTGCAACTCCCCCTACAAGAAGTCATTCTTAACATCCATTTGATGCATGATCCAATCTTTTGATGCAGTCATTTCTACGATAGCCCTTACAGTGGCCCTTTAGCCACTAGAGCAAAACTCTCCCCATAATCAATACCATGATTCTGTGCATACCCTTTGGCAACCAGTTTTTCCTTATAGCACTCAATAGATCCATCTTGACCTTGTAAACCCATTTGCAACCAATAGTTTTATTGCCTTTAGGTAAAGGCACCAACTCCAATGTTTCATTATCCTTAACTGCAGCCATTTCTTCATCCATAGCACGATTCCAATACTCATTACCTACTACAACCTCAAAAGAAGTGGGTTCCACATCCTCCACAATCTTAGCCATGTATGCATAGTGATGGGCTATGTACATATCATATATCAATCCCTATATTGGTTTTCTTACTCTACTTGACTTACGTGGACCTAGATCACTACCAAGATCTTTAGCATCTGTAATGTACCACTCGAGCTATTCCTTGGTGGTACGTTCTTAGTAGCCTATCAAGAGATGTCCTAGGAAGCGCCATTCGGGATTTTGATAAAACCCTCGAAGTTTGCTAACTAGGCTCACTTGATTCTACCCCGTAGTGGAAGTTTCAGCTGCTCCCACGAGGATCGGCTTGAGTTTTTTCGGTCTAATCTATTACTAGCAACTAATTAATATAAGTAGATTCTAAAGTGATGTGAGTCAGTCTTTCTGGTTTCTAATGGTCCATCAAGTGTGATTTTTTTTCCTTCTTAGGAAAGCTCTTAGCTTATCGAGACCACCCAGCCATAGATGTCGGGGGTCCATCCTCCCGCTTCCCTCGAGAGAGTAGTTTTAGTTATTTAATTACCTATCACTTTAGGTTCAACATATGAAATTAGATTCCTTGATTATCTCCTAATAAAAATTCGTTACATGCCTTTAATTTATGATTTTTAAAAAAAGTAAAGCAATTCCTTCTTAATAGTTCCTTTCAGAAAAACGATTTTTACAATATCTTCTGTTTAAAGTATTATTCTCTCCAAGTTCTGTTTCCCAACTAGTATTGAAACTTCCAAAACACAGTCTGAAAATCGAAGGGTAGTTGGCAGTTTGTAAGAGCCTAAGGAGTTTATGACCAGATCCCTGAGCCCCTGGTATCCTCACCTCCTCCTGCCGACTATAGTTCCCTACGACAAGACCTTTCGCATCATGATTGGTCTAAACTCACTCATGTGAAATAAAAAAAAGAAAAACCCCTTGAAGTAGGATTTATTCACACTGGCCTTGGGGAGGTCTAGTGCCATCAAGAACATTGCCTTAGTCGACATTCTGTGTTCACCAGAATATTGCCTCAATCAACAATCTGTACTTAGTCATCCATATTTTAGCTTGATGATTTTAGGAAAGATTAGTAGGTCCTAGCTTACAATCACAAACATCTTGTTTTGAATGCATTATATATAAACTCTTAACAAGTTTATTTCCAATACAAATCTTTTATTTCCAAAAATAATAACATCGAGGCAATTTATCATAAGTGGCAAAATAACTATAAGTGATAAAATAACTTCGAGACAAATCAACCTAAGTGGCAAAATAACTTCGAGACAACTCAGCATAAGTGGCAATACAATGCATGATGAAAAGTGCAAAGAAAATGGAAAGGATAAAATAATGATGATCTCAACATTACCCCTAGCAAGTCAGATGTCAAGATTAAATATATTAATGTTGTAAAGATTCATTCTAATGATGGCTATATGCTTGCAACTTCTTCTCTTGATGCTTTGCAGTTGACTAATGCCTCATATACCTATACTCAGTGTTGGCTACTTGATTTAAGACCTTCATTTCAAGTCACCCCTCATCAAGAGTGGTTCCACTCCTATCATAGCATGATAGAATCTATCTAATTGGGTAATTACTTGGCCTTGGATATTGTTGGTATTGGAGATATCGAGCTACAATTTCCTTCAAGTAATATGTTTACTTTTCATTATGTATGCCATGTTCCGGCTTTGACCAAAAGCTTGCAATTGGACAGTTGGAAAATACAATTTATGTTGTATCTTTTAGTGATTCCTCATGGAAGCTTACCGTGGGAATCTTGTCCTAACACGAGGTGCCAATCCTAGCACTCTTTATCTGTTGCTTGTATCTAAGTATATCAACTATGTTTTGGAAGTGGTTGTCATACTACATGTATTGTTATAGCATAGTCGGTTTGGGCACATGTCATTAAAGGGAATGAAAATGCTTACCCATTTGTAGTATCTTTCACCCCTTGACTATAAGTGGTTTGATTATTGTGATCATTGTCTTTATGGGGCCAAGTAGACTTGTAGCTCACATAAGAAATCTAGCATTATGTAGATGGGTAAGCCTCTGGCTCTTGTTCATTCTGATGTTTATGGACCTATGCTTAGCAAGCCATTAGCTAGTGCAAAGTATTTTGTTACTTTCATTGAGGAATCTACTCGAGGTGGGGCTTGCGTTTAAGAAAAATTAAATGGATGGCCATAAAAATAGGTGTGTTGATTACTTGCATAAGGTATGGGCATACCCCATAAAGCAATAATCAAAAGTCTTGGCTACCTTTCAACATTGGCTTGCTCTTGTTAAGAACCAGTCTAGGTATAGACTAAAATCTATATGAACTAACAATGGGGGCGAGTATGTATCTAAAGCCTTTGAGCATTTATGTGATGAGAGGGGTATTAAGTATTAGTTGAGTGCCCTGTATACCCCACCTTAGAATGGTATGGCTGAGCACATGAATAGGATGATTCAAGAGTGAGTTCATAATATTCTTAGTCAAGGCTTACTGCAAAACTTTTGGATTTAGGTAATTACTACTGCCATACATTTGATGTGAATCAATCCCCATGCACTTCTTGAGTATCAAGCTTTAGAGGAGGTATAATCTGAAAAATCTCCATCATATGCTCATTTGCATGTGTTTGATTATAAGACTTTCTTCCATGTTCCCGAGGACAAGTGCAATAAGTTGGATCCTAAGTTTGTGAAATACATCTTTCTTGGTTATAGGGATGCTTGTGAGATGGGCTATCGCCTATGGGATCCATAGGCTTGGAATGTCATATGCAACCATGATGTTGTTTTTCATGAGGAGAAAATGCATAAGAAACCTTCTGAGCAAGTCATTGAGGTACACAGGGTGATATTTCAAGAGGAGCTTCATATTACTGTACAGCCCTGCAGCACTTGATGCTCCGATGGTCCAAGACCATGATATTAGACATGAGGTACAGGCCCCACAGCTTATTTTACAGTGGTCTACCAAAAATAGATGATCCTTTTATGCCCTCTATGGATATGTTATGGTGACAAATGTTGGTAAGCCTCTTACCTATGATGAGGCCATGTGTAGAGATAGTCACTCTTGGTGGGAGAGGGACATGTAGTCAAAGTAAGCCACACTGCAAAAAAATCATACATGGGATTTGGTTGCTTTGCCATGTAAGTGGGTGTACAAGTTGAAGAGTACTCCTTGATACGGCTTTCTTACATGGGGACCCTTCATGATGAGATTCATATGCAGAAGCCTAAAGGCTTTGAGGAAAAAGGTAGGAAATACCTTGTGTGCAAGTTGAGAAAGAGCCTTCATGGCCTTAGGTAGGCACCTAGGGAATGGTATCACAAGTTTGATACTTTCATGCATTCACAAGGATATACCAGTTTTGATATAGATCTATGTTTATATACGAAGAATTCCCATGATGGTGGTAGCCTTATGATTTTGGTACTATATGTGGATGATATGTTGATTGCTAGGAGCGCTCATGATGAGCTAGATTCCTTGAAAGATTAGCTCAAGAAGAGGTTTGAGATAAAGGACATAAGACTAGATATAAGGCCTTACATATTTTTGGGATGTACATCACGTGTCATTGCTCTAAGGGGCTCCTTTACTTGTCATAGAAAGAGTACATCCAAAAGGTCCTTGAGCAATTTCATATACAAGATGTTAAGTCTATTGGTTGTCCTTTACCTTCTCATATGAAGGTTAGTCAGACCAATTTTCCACAATCTGATAAGTAGAAGCCTGAGATGGCCAAGATCTCTTATTCATCTACAATGGGTATTTTGATGTATGCCATGATAGCAACTTGTCTTGACATAGCATTTGCAGTGGGTATTGTGGCATGCTATATGGCTACACCTAGCAGGTGACATTGGGATGCCGTGAAATGTACCATAAGGTACCTTAAGGGAAATGTAGATATGTGTATATATTATGGTGGCCAAGATATAGACGTCCTGGGGTACACTAACTCTGATTATGCAATACATACAGACAATAGGAAGTCCACCTCTAGTTGTGTCTTCACCTTTGCTAGAGGTGTTGTTTCTTGGATATCGAAGGTGAAAAAATGCATGCTCCTATCCACTACAAATTTGGAGTATATTGCAGTCATTAAGGCTTGCAAGGAGGCTCTCTAGTTAGTCCGTTTGGTGGTAGATCTTGGTATTATCAACATGGTCTCTACAGTACATTCAGATTCTATAAATGCTATTCAATAGAATCCGGTCTTCCATGCGAAGACAAAACATATTGAGGTGCATTACCATCTTATCCAAGAGGTCATTAAGGACAAGTCGATGGAGCTTATGAAGATCTCAACTGACCAAAATCCTACACTACTCACTAAAAGCCTCTCAATGAAATGATTTTCCTTCCTTAGGAAGTTGATGGGCATTGGATGAGATGGGACATTTTTTCACCCTACAGATCTACTCACTAAAAGTCTCTCAATGGAACATTTTGCCTTCCTTAGGAAGTTGATGGGCATTGGATGAGATGGCATCTTTCCTCATCTTGTTGTACTTTATGTACCTTTGTAATTTTTCACTTTTTATTTTCTCTCTCCTCACTAGGGACACATTCGTCTTTAAGTGGGAGGTTGTTGGGGCTAAAGGTACATGTGCCTAACCGCCCATGTATTCATTAGACTAACAGTACCCGCACACGTGCACACTATAAGTGGTGGACACCTATCGCTATCACTTCATTCTTTATTATTTTAGTGACTATTGAATAAGGGAAGGCCAGTCACACTTTGTGACTATTGGAGTTTCCACATACGGTGTCTCTCTCTCTTGCTCTCTTGCTCCATCTGCCACCATAACTAGTACAAATATAGCATGAGAATGTCCCATTTGATGCAATGTTTAAATCATAAAATGTTGCTTTCAAAGATTTGATGAACATGAGTTGCATCTATCATTCTTTACGATAGTGATCAAATCCTAGAAAGCATAGCACTTCTCAAGGAGTAAATCACCTTGGAAAATGGGGTGCTCTCATCCCCGTTTCACATAGCTTATTTAATAGTAGAATGTACCTCAAGGAATACATCAAGATGCACATCAATCCTATTCTCCATGTACTTTGCAAACACTAGGATTGTGTTGCCTATACATCACCTTGGAAAATGTGATGCTCTCATTTCCTTTTCTATTTGGACATAGCTAATTTAATAGTAGAATGTACCTTAGGGAATACATAAAGATGCACATCAATCCTATTCTCCATGTACTTTGCGAACACTAGGATTGTGTTGCTTATACATCACCTTGGAAAATGTGATGCTCTCATTTCCTTTTCTATTTGGACATAGCTTATTTAATAGTAGAATGTACCTCAAGGAATACATCAATATGCACATCAATCCTATTCTCCATGTACTTTGCGAACACTAGGATTGTGTTGCCTATACATCACCTTGGAAAATGTTATGCTCTCATTTCTTTTTCTATTTGGACATAGCTAATTTAATAGTAGAATGTACCTTAGGGAATACATCAAGATGCACATCAATCCTATTCTCCATGTACAATATGCATAAGCCTTACATTTTGATTCCATACTAGTTGAAAAAATCTCTTATGATTGTGAATAGCACAAGAACAATGTGCTTTGCAGAGTGACTTTGATAACCATGAGTGTGCAAACAACAACATCTTGAATCATGAAATAGGCAAATAGGCAAATAGGCAAGCATATGCTTCACTAAAGCATTTCTACTTTCTACTTCAACACTGACCTCTCCAAAGTGGTATAGGTGAAACTTGAAGGACCTAATTACAATAGTTAATACTTGGGGTATGCCGCACTTTTTCCTCGCATTTATTATTGATGAAGTTACTAGTACATGATGGCTTGAGATCCATACATTGAAATCATAAAACACAATTCTAACACAAAATTCTCATGGAAAGATTGTCCATAGGGTGTGTGATTTTGTTACACACTAGATTTCACATTTCCTTCCATCAACATAACTTGGCAAAAGGGACTTTCCTTGGTCATGTATGAGAATTGCAACACAGAGGCTCATTGCTTGCAATTCTCATCACCTAGATACATGAGGCAGACATTGAAAATACCTCGAACAAGATTATATGTACATATCCCAGCCTACAATGGGCAATGCAATGTAACATAAATATTGAGAAGGCTAGTTCTTACAAAATAGCTTCGCATGCGTCGTCACATTTGCTATGTTTCAAGTACTAGTGGACATACAAAAATGCAAATGCAAGCTTCCATTTCCACTATGCTACACCTCAAAATCAATAGTAGATCCAAAAACACAAATATACATCTATTGCCATGGAAACTAATATAAAAACCTCATCTCAAACCATCCAGCGCTACTCCTTTGGGATACCAACATGAACATTCAGTGAGACACAAACTTGTCCATCTCATTTTACTTGCTCAAGTACCATACCACTACATCTTCACCAAATATATAAGTAGATTACATCTCACTGATACTGAACAAGATCTGTACGATATTGTTGTACAAGAGTACAAAAGACTAGTATGGTCTACCAATTTTCACCTTAAGTGGTGGGAACACATACAATCATATTATGTTGAATATCAACTTCCTGCTACATATGTCACCTAATATACACAAAGAAATTTGTTGGCATCAGACTAGACCCACCCATTAAGGATTATGATCATCTAGAGAATCCCTTTCATCAAAGACAACCCATCAACATCTATTACATGTCCACAATAGCAAAGCAAAGCTACAACATGGCCTCCTCATCGCACAGCTCTTAGAAAAGATTTCAAAACAATAACTAACAATGCTCTAACAATATTGCAACAAGCAATCCATGACTTTATGATGAATACAACAGCTAGCCTACACATTGTCAATGTGATCCCATGTGGTGGAAAAAATGTTCTCGTACGTTACTACACCCACATTCTTGTTTCCATCAATAAGAGCATCTTATTACCAACAACAAGCATAGGAGTAGCCACAAATAGACTATATAGTCTTTCTAGAATAGTTGATTTCCAATTCAAGACACCTGTTTGTGCATTAAAATTCCAATATCATTGCTTGACCAATTCAAGGACAAGCTTGCAATACTATTGGCAACATTGAACAACTTCTACCAAACTCTAACCATTGAAGTATAATCTACCCAAAATATCACATTACATGACATACATACTAGGAACATGGAAAACATCACACCTTCCATGCATCATTGGTATACACATGACCCACCCTTTCTATAGCTCTTGCAAATAACCAAGTATCAGTATCCAACAAAACAAGAGATCCAAGAATTCTTGCAAAAGTGCATTATCAATGAGAGAGATATCCTATAGTCTGTGGAGCGAAAAAACTAAAATAATATGTACATGTAAAGCAGATATGTACAACTACAACAAGCAAGTCCTATGCACATACTTCACTCAAGAAGAAATCTCCACTAGTTGAAATTCAAACCAATGGAAACAATAAGGGCCTACAAAATTAGCTAACAAATAAAAAAGTGTTCACGAGATAGAGACATCAATTAGGGAAAGAGCAATGATAACAAAAAATTTAGATCTTACATAGGCACTCCAAATGGTATAATGTGCAAATCACTAGTATTAAAATAAGAATGGATGGAATCACATTAGGAGTTTTAAGTAACAATTGAGTCTACCAATCAACTAAAAATGACTATATGTCAAAGCAAACGCTAATGCAAGGTGCTCAACTCCAAGTGGTTCAACAACTCAACAATCTCATTTTTGACACTTTGCATACGCAATCACAAGACACAAATAACAAGGAGCGATGAATTCCAAAAAAGACCTACATCACATTAGAAATGCATTTTCTTAATGACTTGCATACATTATGTTCTCTAGATTGACTCAAAGAAAGAACTTGTTCATAATTAGCCTCCTAGATTTATCAACATTCACTCCAATGCCATGAATTTCGAATGTGAGACTAGGGGTTGGAAAATCTAGCAACTTCCTCCAAATGTAGGCTAAGAACATATGATGGTTACATGACTCATGAGTACACATCCAGACACGCTCCTCACACATGTAGGCTAAGGACATATGATAGTTATGTGACTTGTGAGTACAAATATAGACATAGTCCTCACAAATCTCTCTCTCTCTCTCTCTCTCTCTCTCTCTCTCTCTCTCTCTCTCTCTCTCTCTCTCTCTCTCTCTCTCTCTCTCTCTCTCTCTCTCTCTCTCTCTCTCTCTCTCTCTCTCTCTCTCTCTCTCTCTCTCTCTCTGTCGTGTGTGTGTGAGACAACAAACCATACTTAGCAACCTTAAGAAGAAGGCCTACACCACCAAAGAGCAAGACCACAACTATCAATGATGCATAACCCCTACCCCCTAAGCCCATTACCTTCCCTTTCACATAGCATTTCTATACATCCCATATATACCACATACTAAACCAACCTCCTCTAGCCTTACCATCAAATCTCCAACCCACACAATGGCTTTTTCTGGACTACCTTGCTACTTGAAAGCTTCACATCTCACACACATGTGCCAATGGTTGGCTTTATGGATGCAATTGTTGGCTTTGTAGATGCATGGGACAAAGAAGGAGAGAAAAAACATGGAATTAAGTCATACTTGCTCTTGTAAAGTAAACCTTTTTAAGCATGAAACTTGCAACATCATACAAGCATAGGATAAGGACAATGATGAAACTGGCTAAGATGTATTGAGAGATGATGACAAGGAACCATGGTGCCTAGGAGATATCCTGCACATGGATCATCAAGGGAGTGTAACCACAAATATGCCAAAGACATGTTGAGAGGTAATCTTGTTATTGAGAATCCTTATCCATATGCAAAAAGCAAGTTGCAAGATGATAGAAAGTTAAAGAAAGGGCAACCTTGAGAAAGAGGAACCCCAATGAGGCCATGCACAAGGGAGTCATTGCCACATGAACCTTGAGCATCAATGACAATGCATTAATATGTTAAGGCCATTTGCCTTACACACAGTTAGGACTTAACAAGACATACACTGATTTCCAATTTAAACTCTCTAATTGAGTTTCATTAGTTGTATTCCACCATGCTTTGTTGATCTCAATACATCTTCCAACCTCAAGCAATGCCATATTAGAAGTCCTTGTAGTTCCCATACAAGAGGAGTGATAGAAGTTAAATAGGGTAAATAATACCAGTAACAATAAGGTCAAAGTGACACAATGAAGTGCAACACCAAGTTAGCTTATTTCAAGTATCATAGAATCAACAATGGCTAAAGAGTACTAAAGAAAGCCTCAACAACACTCTAACAAGCTAAGATAATAAGAATATATAGGATGCCCTCAACAAGTGGATGAGATAGGGAGTGGTGTCTACTTTTTCAAATGTATCATAATGGAAAAGTGATTGCTAACTTATGGAAAATTTGGGCCTTCCTTTCTATACGAGTATGCAATAGCTTTTATTCTTAGGCTTAAAGCTTTTTTTTTTTAAGTTTCAAATGCCCTTTTTTGTGTATTTAACTTGCTAAAGATTAGTCTCTATTTGTGTGTGGTATATATGGCTATGTAGCACCTTGAAAATCTCATGAGAATGAACCTCTTATATAGGCAAAGACAAGTGGGTTGCTTACATCATCAGTGATGTCATGATCACATGGGCCCAACTACTTCTCTTGAAGGAATCTAGGTACATCTACTCCTTTTTTCACTTAGACAGGGAAGCATTCCTATGAGCGTAGTTGAGGCATCTATTTTCAACACCATCCCTAGCAACTGGGATCATAAAAGATACAAAAGATACGGTACTCATTCCTATGTAAAGAAAGGGATACATCTAGTACATTGTGTGGGATTACTCAATGTGAATACATCTGGTACAATGTTGAGGTTTACACAACAACATGAATACATCTAGTACATCCTTCAAGATTACTTAATGTGAATGCATCTGGTACATTGTCTAGGATTACAAGATATGGAGGAGTTACCAAATAAATAAAATCTAACTATTAGAATATTAATCAGTGTGGCTGGACACCTTCACTAAAGACATTAATGATGCATAGATCTCTACTATGTTTTTACTCTTTATGGCCAAAAATAGTGTCCTCATAAGAGACATAAAGCTCGTTGTTGGACACCTTTATGGATGATCCTCCCTTGATTAAACTATGAAAATAAAATGATGTCCTCATGGTGGAAGGCACATTAAACATTGGGTTGTTATGATCCTCCAAATGTGCCTTTGGGGACCAAAGACATTATGCTCTTTCAATAGCTCCTTGTTGATAAAATAAAGGCCACATGAATAAGTAATATTTGAAGGGGATGCAATGGCAGTGGAGAAGGAGAAGAGGAAGATGCGGGAGAGAAGAGCACACACAATGTAGGTGATGTCCAACTGAACTAACAACCTTATTGTACTATTATATTATATATGAATAAAGAATATGGGAGGTCACTATACATGGGCAGGCCCAAGGGCCTTTTACCCCAACAACCTCCCACTAAAAGGCCAATGTGGCTGGGGAGTGAAAACAAAGACAAGGTGAGGAATCATGGCATCTCACCCAACGCCCACGAGCTGTGCAAGAAATGTCGGGAACCTCTATAGAAGAAGAGTCAAGCATCCCTGAGTCCATGACATCCAGGAGATAAGCAATCCCGTAGCTCCATACAACGGAGCAATCCATGCTTCTCATGAAGTAAGCACAACTCATCAATGCACTGCTATAAATCATCAAAGTCACGCATAGCATCAGCGTGGTGCATACAAGACAGCGGAGAGCAGTCAAACTCTCCAGAGTCAATCACTGAAAGAGAGCCAACATCCCGGACACTCGTCCAACAGGGTCTCAAGACTAGATGTGGCCTCAGCAAAGCGGAAGACTGACATATGGCTGGCTGTCCAGCTTGCAAAACTACAAGAAAATGGCTCTTATGAACCTGCAAGGGGTCTAGCAACTAACCACCAATATCATGACCCTAATTGTTATGCATAGCTATGTCATCTGGGCCAATAAGTGCCTCATTTTCAACATAAATAGCTTGTTGTAATGGCACTGTGGCTACTATAAAATCAACCATAAAGAGTATTGAATGCTCATCAAAAGGCTTGAGAGGTGTCTGTATCTCATAGAAGATAGCATGATGGCTGCGTATGACCTGTTGGGTATCCAAATCCCATAATCTGTAGGCCTTAAAGTCACCATCTCCATAACCAAGGAGGATATATCTATGTGACATAAGCTCATGTGGCATACGTACAGATGCCTAGCAGCCAAACATCCTCAAGTAATCATAGGAGGGCTGCATGCCACTCCATGCTTCATGGGTTGTAATACGATCCAAGGTCAAGCATGGCGTCCTGTTAACCAAATAGACTGCCGCCATAAGGGCCTCAGCCCAAAAGCCATAAGACAACCCAGCTATGGTAAGCATAGAACCAACCTTTGCCTGTAAGGTCAGGCACATGTCAAGATTGTGGGAGATTGAGCTCGAGGCACATGGGAGTAGATAAGGATATCTCAACACTCCCCCTCGAGCTCAATCCCAATTCCTGCACACCAAGCAGGTCTCTGAACTTGCGCAGCTTCTCTGCGCCCAATGTCTTCGTAAATATATCAGCTACCTGATCCTCTGTGCTGACATAAACTAGATCAATAAGACCTAGTAAAACCCTCTCCCGCACATAGTGATAATGCACCTCAATGTGCTTTGTTCTAGCATGATAGACTGGGTTATTTACCAAGTGTATACTACTCATGTTGTCACAATAAATGACAACTGGTCCATCTGTAGACTGATGCATATCATAAAGTAGCTTATGCAACCAAGCTACCTCACATACAGCCATTGCTGCACCCCTGTACTCAACCTCTGTGCTCGACAAGGCAACTGTAGGCTGTTTCTTGCTGCTCTAAGTGACTGCAGCACTCCCAAAAGAGAACACATATCCACTAGTAGATCGTCTATCAGAATGCTACCAGCCCAATCAGCATCAATGTATCCATGCAACTGTATCCGAACCCCAGTCTCATAAAATAGTCCATACTACAATGTGGACTTCACATACCTGAGTATGCGTCTAGCCGCATCCAAATGTGGTTTCCTTGGAGCCTGCATAAACTGACTTACCAATCCCACAGCATAGCTCAAATCTGGCCTGGTAATAGTCATATAAATCAAGCTTCCTACTATGTGTCTGTACATAGTAGGATCTTCCAGAAGCTCACCTGCATCTGTGCTCAGCTTCACATTCTACTCCAAAGGAACTGAAATAGGCTTACAGCCTGTCATCCCATATTTGGACAGCATGTCCAATCCATACTGCCTTTGCAAGAGTTATATCCCACTTGGTGATCTAATCACCTCAATGCCCAAGAAATAACGCAGCTCTCCCAAATCCTTCATCTCAAACTTCTGCTTCAATAGCATTTTCACATGAAGGATATCTTCATCACTGTCACCTGTCATAATCAAATCATCAACATAAATGACAAGTAGCATAATACATTTCTCTGTTTTTCTCACATAAAGTGAGAAATCTGCCTTGAAAATCTGAAAGCCAATAGTGACAAGATACTGTCCTATCTTGTCAGACCATGCTCTAGGTGCTTGCTTCAAGCCATACAAGGCTTTCTTCAACCTGCAAACAAACTCAGGATGAAAAGCATGCACATAACCTGGTGGCTGCTCCATATAGACCTCTTCTTGCAAATCACCATACAAGAAATCATTCTTTACATCCATTTGATGTAAAGACCATCCCTTTGATGCAGCCATAGCAATGACTGCTCTTACGGTTGCCATCCTTGCAACCGAACTGAATGTTTCTTCATAATCAATGCCATATATTTGTCCATACCCCTTGACTACTAATCTTGCCTTGTATCTGTTCACAGAACCATCTGCATTGTGCTTCACCTTATAAACCCACTTACAGCCAATTGCATTCTTACCTTTAGGCAAAGGTACTAACTCCCATGTAGCATTTGCTTCCAAGGCATCCATTTTTTCATCTATGGCTTTCTCCCATTTTTCTTTTCCCATGGCTTGCTCAAAAGAAATGGGTTCTAGTTCCTGTATCACTTTGACCATATATGCATAGTGAATGGCTGTAAATCCATCATATTTCAGCCTATCCACAGGATACCTAGCTCTGGTAGACCTGCGCAAAGTAGGTTCACTCTCAGGTGCTCTCAAAACATCCTTGGTCTTCCTTACTCCAGGTGTAACAATAGAAGGAATACCCAACTCATCATCAATGCTCTGTTCTGATCCACTGGATTCACCATCCACATAAGAGTGACCTGCATTCACATCAAGCATGGGCTGATCCACCTTCTCTTTTCCTTTTCGTGATACCTGCATACCACTATCTACATTGCTTTGAGAAGATTCTCCTAATCTCAATCTGCCTGTCCATGGCGAAGAATGTGAACCACTGCTAGAAAACGCTCCAGGTCCACTAATATTTTGTGACTGCTGCTGTGAATTCTGTACAGCATTACTATTTTGTGCATCTACATCATCAATCACATTTACTGGTTTATACCAGCTACTCATCTCATCAAAAACAACATCTCTGCTCACTGTAAACTTACGAGTAGAAGGGTTATAGCATCTATACTCTTTCTACTGCAAAGAGTAACCAATAAAGATGCACTTCTCAGCTTTTGGATCCAACTTGGATCTCAACTCATCTGGCACATGAACATAGGCAATACAACCAAAAATTTTCAAATGAGAAATATCTGGTTTCCTACCAGTATACCTCTCCTCTGGAGTCATTCCATGTATTGCTGCAGTGGGAGTCATGTTCATTATGTAGACTGCTGTAGCAACTGCTTCAGCCCAATAAAAATCTGGCATGTCTTTTTCATTGAGCATGGCACGAGATACCTCTCCAATATGCCTATTTTTCCTTTCTGCAATTCCATTTTGTTGTGGGGTATGACTGTATGAATATTGCTGCTTTATGCCATGCTCCTGCACGAACCTTGCAAACTCATTTGAGAGGTACTCTCCCCCTCCATCTGACCTTAGGCATTTTATTTGCAAGCATGTTTCTTTTTCAGCCATAGCTTTAAGAGTTTTGAAATACCCAAAAACTTCACTTTTCTTTTTCATAAAATACACCCAAACTTTTCTGCTATAGTCATCAATAAAAGTGACAAAATAATAACAGTCTCCAAGAGATGCAGCTTTAGTAGTCCACACATCAGAGTGGATTAATTCCAATGGCTTTTTACTTTCTTGAACATGTCTAGGAAATGGTTTCCTTGCCTGTTTTCCAAACTGACAGGCTTCACATACCTTATGCATTTCTGCAACCTTGAATTTTGGCAATCCTGCAACAATATTTTGGGCCTGCATTGATTTAAGTCACTGTACATTAACATGACCAATGCGTTTATGCCAGATATCAATATCTGCAACTACACCGGTCCCATATGCAAACATTGCTGCACTCAATTCAGACATGTCTGCATCCAACGTAAAGATTCTGCCCTTCTTATTTCCTTTTGCTATCAAGCGACCTTTATTTTTCATATCCTCAACAAAGCATCCATAAGGATTAAATCTGACCTGCAAGCCCTGCTCAACCATTTGACCAACAGAAACCAGATTCTTGGTGATATTCGGGACATGAAATACATCGGACAGGTATTTCTTTTTCGCATCCTACATAGACAAAGGAATTTTTCCAATCTGCACAATAGGATGTGCAGTATCATCACCAGTCTCCACAAATCCTGGTTTTTCCATTTTCCTTGCATCCTCCATCCATTCTGCATGACCTGTCATGTGGTTTGATGCACCTGAGTCAACATACCACATCGTTGCTTTCTTTTGCACTTGTCACAGAATTGTTCATGTGCTGCACCATAAACAAATGCTCATTTCTGTCATCACCCTGTCTACTAGAATATGCATAATTTCCTTGTTGCAGTTTTCCATTCATGATGTCATTCTGCTTTTTATAGCAGGCTTTAGCCATATGACCCATTTTACCACAGTAGTAGCATTCAACATTATTATTTACATTTTGACCTCTTTGCCATCCACCACGACCTCTTTGGCTCCCCCTGCCTCTAGAGTTACCACGTCCTCCTCCATAGGACTGGTTTTCTTGAGTCTACTGCATATTCTGATTTCTACCACGGCCTCCAAATCGGCCTCCTCTACCTCTGCCTCTACCTCTTCCAGCATTTGAGTAAAAGACAATTTCTTTTGAAGTTCCTCCTGAAGAAGATGCACCACCATTTCTTTGCTCCTCAGAAATTAGAAGAGCAATCAACTCCTCAAAATCAGAAAATCTTTCACGAATTGAAATGGATGTCAGAAACTGTGCATAATCATTTCCTAGACCATTCAAGGTCACACAAAATAAATCATCATCTTCCACTGGCGATCCAATGGAAGCAAGTGTATCTGCAATCTTCTTCACCTTCATGTGGTAGTCATTGATGCTCATACTTTCTCTTTACACATTATGCAACTCTTGCTTGGCTGCATTTTCCTGGCTTGCGTATTTGTGCTATACATTTTTGACAAAGTATCCCATGCCTCCTTTGGCGTACTTGCATCCTGAATATGCACAATCATAAAGTCTGAAATGCTGATAGACAGCCAATACATAACTTTCATGGCTCTCTCATGCCATGCTTTAAATGCCTGCATTTGCTGTTGATTTGGAACATCAGGAAGAACTGGTTCTTCTTCATTTCCTGCAACAAATTTCCAATATCCTTTTCCCATAAGGAAATTCGTCATTCTAAACTTCCATGCTTGGAAGTTGTTCTTGTCAACCTTTTCAGTGACAATCTGTGAAAGAGAATCAGACGCCATTACAAAACACTGCAAAAAATTCTGTCACTGCAAAAAACACAGCTTCACCCTCACAAGGGCAAATCTGCAAAACTGGCGAAAGTGGTATTTGACTACACAGTCACTTCCTAGTGACGATTTTGCATAAACAGGAACCAAGGATGATTTTGTAACTCCCAATATCTCTGCACACAAGCATACGATGCAATTTTTGTGATAACTTTTCACCGACCTGTAGAACAGTGGTCGCACAGCATAAAACAGGGCCTTTTCCTGAGTGCGTGCAGAAAACTTCCACCTTCAAAACAGGCCCCGAAATGGCCTCAAATCAAAAAAACAGGGTCGCCAAGAGCTAAAGCCCTTTCCCGCAGCATATATTGCCCTCTTGCTTCAACGCGAAGGGCGTCTCAACCTGAGACAATGCACTCTTGCAATTTTCGACTGTGCTACCTGCAGAGATCTGCTCCCAAAATAGAAAATGAAAGCAACACTGCTCCTTTTACCAGAACACCGCAAGCTTGGCTTGCTTTCTTGAGCTCCTTACTACGAACAAGGCTCTGCTACCATGTCAAGATTGTGGGAGACAAGGAAGGAGTCTCACTTGTAGCTTTCTTGCTTGCACAATGGGGGAATACACACAAGGGTGGAGGCTGAAAACAGTTTTCCTCTTTTTAGTTGTGTAAGCCAAAAAAGAACTCTTGTACAAAGAAATAGAAGAACCCTATATATGGGTCTCAAACCAAACTCAACTAACTAAGGTGACATACTAACTAAGCCACGAACTAGAGTAGATAAGGATAGCTGTCATGTAGCTATTATTGATGGGCGGTGTACCAACCGCATCTGCAACTGACACGTCGGTGACATAATTGCACAACGGTCACCCTGGCATGTCACGAGTGGAGCTTGATATCTCAACAGCACATGCCATGAGCAATCCCATAATACCGTGGGCACAAGAAATCAATGTCATACTGCTGACAAGAGGTTTGAAAGCTGGGAGAGAGAGCATGACTCTCATAATCCATCGGCAAGCACCTAGGCCTGCTACCAACACAATCCATAAACCTGTCAAGCATAACTGGAGCATCCTCAATCTGCACCAAGGGAAAAGCCCAAACACGATGGGTAGCATGATCAACAAAGGTCACAAAGTACGATGCTCCACCAAGTGATTGGGAAGGCATAGGTCCGTATACTACACAATGGACAAGATCTAGAGAAGCATGCCTCGTACGATCGCCATAAGTCAAGGGGGCTCTGCAAGAACTAAGTACAATCAGAGCAAGCATCAAGATTTGTAAGTGACATAAGAGGCAGCAATGAGTCTAAATGAGACAATATCTCCATCTCTCTATGGTGCATATAGCCTAGGCGATAATGCCATAACAATGCATGTGGTATCTAGATAATTGTAACCATAGAATCTCCCATATGAGAGACATGCACTAGGTAATGAGAACCAACTCTAAAAGCTTTGGCCAAACCAAGCAACCACGATAGATCTTCCATGACCTATCCTGAAGAGAAATAAAGTAACCTGCATCATACAACTGACTGACAGAAATCAAGCTCTTATTGAGCATGGGAATATGTAAAATATCCCTAAGCATAAGAGAAGTCCCATTAGGCAAAGCTAGGTGTATATCTCCTATACCAAGAATAGCATAAGTTTGCTCAATGCCCAAAGAAATGCATCCATCAAACTCCCTGTAAGTAGAGAATCATGCTCTATGTGGAGTAACATGACAAGATGCCATAGAATCCAATAGCCAATCTGAGGCATAGGCCATATCACTGAGCAAGAAAGTTGTAGGAAAACTAGATGACAGGAGTACATGCTCAACTGCATCATCATTGGTAACAACATGTACATCGCCACTAGTAACAGTGGTAACACCCGCTGTATCTCCTATCTCTCTGACTCTCTGCTCATGTCGAGTCCATCTCTGTCTTTGTTGCTCTCTAATCCATCTGAAACATTTTCTTTTAACATGCCCAAGCTTCCCACAATGGAACCATACATCTGTAGAAGAAGAATCTGTAGAAGATAACGAGGAATCCAAGTCATCATGAATAGGCCTATCCATAGCATCCATGGAGCTCAAGGAGTCGAGAGCTGTCCCAACATATGGAACTTGCTCATCAAGACAACTATCAGTAGAAGCACAAGTGGTAGAAGCATGATGCTGCAAGTACTAGCACAGAAGCATCAACTAGGGATGCAGAAGCTCCCACATGAAAAAGACTCGTAGCTAAGTACATGACATAACCAACCACAATAGTGTAAAGACCAAGATATCTGTCAAAAGAGCATACGGTATTCAGCCATGAAATCAACCCATAACCATAATGGCAAGCATGACTCTGTAGTACATTAGACCACATAGTAGTATCCAAGTCAATGCAAGATTGGTAAGTGGCATAAGATCCTGCAATGGTTAAGCTCCAGGAGAAGTCCAAGTATCTGTACAACAACATCCAAATAAGTGGCTCTGTAAAGTACATGATAGTAGACAAAGTATATAGCCGAGTAAGCATCAAGAGCAACTGCTCTCTGACCTGTCTAGGCAAAAGCAACCCAACTAGCATAGAAGTTAGGCAACACAGAAGCAACAAAGCCATAACTGCTAAATCCAAGCACTATCAAAAAGTCCACTGATCAAGGAGTAACCCGCAAAGAACCAAGTATCAATGAGCAACAAAAGCTCAATAACCAACTGCCAAGACAATGAAGCAAGCACTCAAACATGTATCTGCATCCAAGTAAACCCAAGATCCATAATCAAGGCATTAAGGGCCAAATAGCATCCAAGTTGCATAAGTGATAAGCCGACCAAATGCAAACTGCTCCACAAAATTCTCAAATGCAAGTCAATTCAAGCCCAAATATGTGCCATAATGTAGCCGAACCTAAAAGCATCCACAGCAGACATCAGTCCCATAATGGGTAGCACGAAGCATAAACCTTGTCAAGTGAAATGCCAACTGCAAAGAAAATGTCAGTGACCCAAGAATTGAGCTCTACTCTTTGCTTAAGAAGCATCTGGGAGCATAAACATCAAAGTGGCATCATCCAAATAGATCAACATATCATCCCGAGTAGTCAGGAGCACCCGTAGACCATAGGCATAACCAAATTGGAGGTAAAATAACATGTCAACCAAGGTAGCATAAATCCCAACTAACAACAAAGTGTCCGCATCCAAATCAAGGCTCAATAGCTCTCAAATAGCATATCCGGGTATAAACCATGATGACCAAGTATCAATACATCGAACAGGACACCCGAATGTCAACAAAGAGCATTATGCATAAGCCGTCCCTGATAAAACCTTACTACTTATCCAAACAATGCACACTAGTAAATCCTTGCATAAATCGAGCTATGGAAGCTCAAACCAAGTCCCAAAGCATCTGGGCATCAAATACCAAGCCTTGAAAGTATCATATAAGCTAAAAGCATGACATTTTCTTGCTGTAAATCAACTCAAATCTATTACAGGAAATTCTATGATCAAAATTTGACAGATCTGAAATCACCATTGCATCCGGAGCGTGTCAAAACCCCAAGTTAGACTCTTACCTTACCTAAATCAGGTTTCGAATGCTGAGGTATGAGAAAAATTGAGATTTTTGAGCCAGATTTTGAAACATACGCAAAAAAACGTGAGCTGCTACTATGGGGCCTGGTGGTTATGCTAAGGATAAGGGAGTAAATGGAGACATACAAGGTGCCCAATGAAGCCAAGGAAAGACCTGCAAAGAGCCTATGAGGGCCAGGGAGAGGCGAGAGATGAAATCTTACCTCGGGGGGAAGAAGCCATGGCTAGCATTGAAGCTCCAAGCTCTAGGTCTTCAATCCGGGTAGAAGTAATACCTGACCAAGCTCCACAATCAAGCTCTGATCCAAAGCTCTAATACCAGGTAAAGGATGCAATGACAGTGGAGAAGGAGAAGAGGAAGATGCGAGAGAGAAGAGCACACACAATGTAGGTGCTGTCCAATTGAACTGACAGCCTTATTGCACTATCATATTATATATGAATAAAGAATATGGGCGATCACTATACATGGGCAGGCCCAAGGGACTTTTACCCCAACAATATTGTGTATACCAAGACGAGTACATAAACTATAACTAAGTAGCTTCAGTGTGAATGGGAATCTAGAAGATATTAAGGTTTTAAAATAACTCTAATAAGATAAGCTTTGATCCTTATCTACACAATGTACTGTTTCTAATTTGATGGCATCGCCAAAGATGCCATTAACTATATTGATGATACCACCGTGATTTGCTATCATGATTGCACCAATGATGACAGCTATGATGGTGCTGGCTACTATGTTGACTAGACTAATGTGGGTTGAGCTTGTCTGAGTAATCAAGTGCTAGTGCTGATGTTGCACGTAACTACTGAAGTCTAAAGCTCACAAGATACTACATGTTAAAGCAAAAGCCATTCTTTTCATACTGATGGTCGTAAACTACTACTCAATTGGATTTGTCTGATTGCCAATAATAGCGCTACTTGTGCTACTAGATAGAGCTCGAATGGTGGAGCCCGCGAAGTTGAATAGGAGATTTGGTCTTCCTCTTTAAATCAAACCATCTTAAGGTTTAAGAAAACCTTAAGAAAACAAAGAATCTCTCTCTCTCTCTCTCTCTCTCTCTCTCTCTCTCTCTCTCTCTCTCTCTCTCTATATATATATATATATATATATATATATATATATATATATATATATATATATATATATATATATATCAATGAAGTTGAAGAAAAAGTAGATGAGAATGCCAAAGTTGGCAAGGAGAGAGAGGTAAGAATTAAATAGGGGAAGAGAGAAAACAAAAAGAGAGAGAGCAGGTGAGAAAATCAAGGAGAAAGTCTAGCTTAAAATGCCAAAGATGAAGCTTGACTAAGATAATGAGCCTAATCTAATATAGAAACCTTGCTGACAATAAAATTAGGAAGGATAATGAGGTCCCACAAGCTTTTTTCACTCCAATACCATGTAGGAAATTCAATGTTTTCACACATGATCATATGTGTAAAAGAACGTATATGAGGAGAAAAGAAAAGAGCAAGACACAAGCTAGGTGCAAAGAAGTTTAATCATAATGATAGATCAAAGAGTTATTTTACAATGAAAACAAGCCTCTTATATTAGCAAAGGCAAGTGGATTGCTTACATCATCAGTTATGTCATGATCACATGGGTCCAACTATTTCTCTTGAAGAAGTCTAAGTACATCTCCCCCTTTCTCCACTAAGACAAGGGGGCATTCCTATGAGCCTAGTTGAGGAGTCTATTTCCAACACGATAGATCCTCAAGGCATCTTTCAAAGTCCACATCCTCTCAAAATAAAAGTTTGGTTAAACTCTACACTTAGCTAACAACAATATGAATGTCACTACCTTTCTTATCAAACTCTTGATTATCTCACCATGCATTTAGCCATGTAGCACCTTTAAAAACTCAATGTACACCACGCAAAGTTGCAAATGCAAGGAAAAATTATAGTGCAATATATTTTTCCAACTTACCTAGCCTACACTAAACAAGCAAGACAACCTTGAAATGGTGAAAGAGAGGATACTAAAGAAGTTTGATACATCCTTACGGCATTTTTCAACGTTCAAGCCTTCTCATAAAGAGAAGTTTGGCCACAGCTCCAACTTTTGCTACCAACAATAAGGTTGTTGCTGCCTTTTTTGTAGACTCTTCATTATCTCACCAAGCATTGCTAAGTTCAGCCAAGCAATTCAACATACTTGGTTCTAGTAGCTCATTGAATGGGTCCACCATTGAGCAATAAATAAAGAGAGTACATACCAATACTAGGACGAGGAACATGAGTTTTATCAATGAAAAGAAAACATTAGAGACGAGGGTAGAATGCTCAATACACAAATAACTCTATCAATGTGATGGGCAAGATTGAAATTTGACCCTTGTAATGAACCCAATATTGATACCTAGGACAAGATTTCTACATGCAAGACCATGGAGCTATGTGCATATTTGACTTCGGTGAATGCAAGATGTCCCTAGAGACGTAAGATACTAACCTTGCTGCTAACTTTCACAAGTATCCAAGGACTGGTCTTTTATTTGCCAATTCAAAATTCTAGACATGGTTTCAAATTTCCAAAAGGTGATGGCCCAGCAATTAAAACTAGGGCTCATATATCTAAGAGGTTGGAAGGTTCCATTGCAAACAAGCTCTACTATTCTGTCACCTTGCTGCTGTCCTTTCTACACATGCTACCAATGCCAATCCAACACTTGCCCACTCTCTTGGCTAATACGTGAAAGAGAGGGCCTGCCCCTAGAAGAACTGTTCATTAAAAATAAAGGGGGGCAGTTTGATGTCTCTCTCAAGGAGGAGAGCATGGGTTTGCTGTCACTTTAATCTTTCAATACAAGTTTCAGATCAGTGTGGTCAAAAGTCATAGGGCGATTTAACAATATTAAAATAAACTCACTTTGAGAATTCTACAAAGAAGCACGTTGTTTGATATATATTTCCCGTATCAGTAAACTTTGCCACTTCAAGAGCTGGACAGTGAAGATGAAATAGTGTGTGACAAATCAAAGAGCTTACCAACATGGAAGTGTAATGAATGTAGGTGCACAATATCATATTGGAAAAAGGATTTATCTTATGGATTAAAGGCATATATTTAGGTAGGTAGGTATGATTCTATAACAAGCTTTTTGGCTTTATTGACAAACAAAGCAGTGCCCAAGGCAGGTCATATTACACAATTCTGAGTCTTATGGTCAACAGGGCATGCATGGAGTAAGATGTGCTGGCTACTCTGGATCCAATCCACTCTGATGATCATATGGCTTCTCAATGTCAATAGCTTCCCATTCCCCAGTATCTGCACAAGACCATAACATTGAACACAGAAAACGGACAGTTTCAAGCAGGTAGTCAGGTTTGCATAATACATAATTGTAAGCGTCTACTGTCATGTGTGTCTTATCCTAAAGGCACCACTGTGAAACAACTACCTTTCTTCAATGTCAAGGCTACAACTGCATCATTTTCAACCTGCAGAAAGTAAAATTTTCAGTTGATCAAACAAAATGATATTGCACACATTCTAAAATACACTTATCCAATAACATCCTAGCAGATGGTCATTCCACTTGCGAACAAGTCAGAAATGAACATCACACATACAGCTGAGCAAAATAGATCATCACTTACATCACCGCCACCACATTACCAAGTGAAAATCTGGGATTCTTTCTTATTTGCTTCTTTATATTAACTCTACAGGCAGACCTCAGTCAATATGTCGTACTATGAAGGGTGTAGCAGGCCAAGGTTGCGAGCCCAATTGCCTTCCAGCTATTAAGAGTTCAACAACGCTTGCCATGGCCAATGTCATAACAAAGTTGTTGCTAATCAACATAGTTGCATCTCAAGTAATATAAGTATATCTAACAATGAACAAAAAGGCACATATCCCCCTATGATAGCCCTGTCAAAAGATGACGTACCAGCGAGACAGTAGGGTTGGCGGGGAGGAACACGGAGTGAACTCAGCAAACATGGAGAAGAGAAGGGAAGAGAGAAGAAACTCTGATGAATGGAACAATGAAGATCTGAATCATGAAGTGAATGTGATACAAGGGACCAAGGGTGCCGTAGCACAAGGAAGATGATGAAGACAGCCACGAACCACGAACCGCAATGTCCTCTTGAAGGGGTGTGAGGGTAGTCGAGAGGCTCGAGAGAAGATGTGACGGACTGAATGAATCAGCCGTAAGGAATGAATGAGAGAGTGGCCAATAAATAGGCACAGTCAGTCTAGGATGAAGCCCCTTTTTGGGGCTACAAACCATAAACGCAAACCCTAAATGCAAAACGCAAAAACACAAAAACGCTAACTGCCAGTGAAGGGTGAAGGGTTTCTCAACACCCCCTCTCGGACCCAAAAAGGGAAACAAGAGAAGAGTGAGGTGGAGATGCAATGCTACATGCTGAAGAATGCTCATGCAGCAGGTGCCACTTGGACAGTGTCCCTCGTGGGGAAATTGTTCACTTGCCCAAGAGCCCTAGTACAAAGATGATGAAAACATGCAATGCATAGGAGGAATGTTGGACTTCGTGTGGTGCCGAGAACCATAAGGATATTCCCATACTTAATCTCCAGAGGTGGCTCCATGCTAACCAAGTGACCAAGGCAAGAAGAGAAGAGGAGGAAGATGTAGAGGATCCCTAAGATCCAAGATTTCCACCGGAAAGGGAACTTGCAGTAAAGACCAATAGACAAAGTGAACTGGAGAACTCGAAACTCAACCTCCGAAGAGAAGCCACTAGCTCCATACATCCATGCTGGAAGGAATACGAAGGCCTCGTCACCAAGTCGCGGCTGAATCTCTGAGGTCCCGATCTAGGTGGTACCTGAAGATCCTAGGTATCAGTAGAAGAGATGACTGGTCGAAGACAGCCACCCCAAGAAAGTAGAGGATGGGTGAAGAACGTCATGTGGAGTAGGTTCTCCCTCTGAGGTGGGAGGTGAAGGGAACCCCGGTAAAGTCAAATAAGAAGTAGATGCCCCCTCTGAGGGCAAAGAAATAACATCTCCCTCTGAATCCCCCTCTAAAGTAGATAGGGAATCCAAAAACTCATGGATCACGGACTCCGAAATGTCTAATGACGAAGGAAGTGCCGTTGGTCGTGCTAAAGAAGGTATCTGGGGTGCCGAAGAGCTCCCAGAGGTAGCCTCTCGAACCTGAGTAGTCGAGGGTGGGAAAGGATGAGGCTCAGAATGAGCCAGAGGTCGGCAACAATCGCTGTCTCTCAGTGGAGCGGACAGGGTAGCCAAAGAAGAGGAAGGAGTCGAGCAGCCACTGTCTCTCGAAGGAGCGGACTGACGAGGAGACAATATCAAACAATCACTGTCTCTCAGTGGAGCGAACTACAGATCCGTAGGTCATGGAAGCCACTGTACCTGAAAATAAGTGGGAGAAGATTGCCGCTGGCATTGCGACGATCTCCAGGAGGTCGTAGCGCCAATCGATCCTCCATGTGCTCGAAAGGACTTAGTGCGCATCGGATGCGTCTTATTGCCTTAAGCATAGTACTCTGATAGCCGATGCAGAACAATCTCTGTGGCCCAGAAAGGAGAGGTGGCACAAGGAGTGCCTAGTGGAAGACGCATATACTCCGAGGAGGTGGGGAGCAAGGGTCGAAGTCAGCAAGCATCAATGGTGTGTTCGGTGATGCCACAGTAGGAGCACCCAACAGTCTGGTCATTTGTTGGTAAAGAAGCCATGGATACGAGTGTGCCTTGCTGAAGAAGGAAGAGGTCAGCCACCATGAACCACGAACCCCAATGTCCGCCTCAAGAGGTGTGAGGACAGTGTGAAGCACGAACTACAATGTCCACCTCAAGGGGCGGGAGTATAGTGGAAGGGCTGGAAGTGAGCTGCCAGTGGGAGGAGGATGTGACCAGCAATAAGAGACTAAAATCTGCAAAAACAAGATTTTGATGCAGCAGAAGAAGAAGGGAAGTGGATGCCGAACCCGCCACCGGTCTTTGCCTTCACTGGAGTGGAGGATCTTCGCTGCTAGGTGAGCATATCCAACTCTGATACCACATCAAAAGATGACGTACCAGCGAGACAGTAGGGTTGACGGGGAGGAACACGGAGTGAACTCGGCAAACATGAAGAAGAGAAGGGAAGAGAGAAGAAACTCTCATGAATGGAACGATGAAGATCTGAATCATGAAGTGAATGTGATACAAGGGACCAAGGGTGCCGTAGCACAAGGAAGATGATGAAGACAGCCACGAACCACGAACCGCAATGTCCTCCTGAAGGGATGTGAGGGTAGTGGAGAGGCTGGAGAGAAGAGGTGACGGACTAAATGAATCAGCCATAAGGAATGAATGAGAGAGTGGCCTATAAATAGGCCCAGTCAGTCTAGGATGGCGCCCCTTTTTGGAGCTGCAAACCCTAAACGCAAAACGCAAAAACGCAAAAACACAAACTGCGGGTGAAAGGTGAAGGGTTTCTCAACAAGCCCTACAGTATGAAGAGGATGAGCTTTGAGTACCGTCGACTCAGAAGCCACCAGCAAAAGCAAGCACAGCGTCCAAATCCCAATTAATGAAGGACCAGTAACCTTGTATCACATGCCACATTCCCATTGGATGATGTAATCCTTGATCCAGCTCACGCCAAGGTAGGAAAGCCAACTTCAGAAATCCCATGGCATAGCAGTATGTTCAGGGAAATCATCTTCCCAACTACATTGACAGACCTAATGAAATGCCAAATCCCCATCTTGAGCGTGTGATCAGCTCATACTGGCCATAGGAATCTTTTCCAAGCACAATTCCAGATACATGGCTGTTGGTATAATTTCAATTTTTTCCCCATACAATGACCTAGCAAAATCCCAATCAGCAACTCTAAAGTCATTGGCAATGTTCTTGATGCAACTTCAATTGTCAACTTGCATTTAGTTTCAAATCTTTTACTAAAATGTCAGCTTGCTCATCAAAAGCCAAGCTTTCAAGTGCTGATGGTCCAGCCACTCAAAACTCTCTCAAATAAACTCTCAATGAACCTGATGCATGCTTTTATTTAAGGCACATTGAGCATAGAAACTACAGGGGACTTTGGAAGTGACATTATCCTTGGCAATGTCCAAAAATCATTGCTCAGCCGATTTTCCATTGCTGATCCTCTATCAAGATGACACATAATGCAACATAAAACTAGTACCCCCAGCTCTTTCACAGCCACACAAAAGCAGTAATAACCAATTGCAGAAGAAATCTAAGGGTTTGTAAAGTGCACAACAACAAAAAACTCACTTTGTATACCAATCTAGCCAAGCATTTCCATTTAGAGATGGGGGACAACTGATGAGCTGCCCCCTCCCTTCCAAGCAGGCTGCTGCTGCCACACCTGATGCCTGGTCACCATCCACTCCCCCTCCCCCCTCCTGCCACACCACCTCACTGCCCCCCTGTTACATCCTTGGACATCCAAATGGGTGCTAGTAGCATTGGTCACGATGGTCATGAAGTGACTTAGTACGAATGCACTATGGACACTTAAAATTTAGAGCAGCGGAGTCTTAATTTATAGGCCTCAAGGCCCTATTGTGCTCATGATTGTGTAATTACCACTCTTGGCCCATTGGCCAACATATCTATACACCGGGATGGTGTGGGCTGGTGGTATAGGGCGCCAAACCTTGGGATGTAGTGGAGACCTGGAGTATTGCTAGCTCCTAGGCTCAGGGGTGAGCCCATTTGGCTATGGCTGGAAGGTTAGTCTAATGTCCAGTCCCTTATATTTGTGGATATATGAGCCACTTGGAAAAGTAGTTATGCCCATACTATAGAGAATTGAACTAGTTATTTTTAGAGCCACTTGTAGAGAACTATTTTCACATTGTGAAGAATGTGGATTGGTTGGTTCAATAAATTGGTTCGACCAGCCTATGTTCACACAGCAAGGGGGAAATACTAATTTTTCAGAAGGCCTAAAAGGCAATTTCTATGGAAGTTTTTGGGGACATTTTGCTTGGTAAACCTTCGCCTGCCCCCTACAAACGCAACCCACCTGCCCGCTGCTTGCCTATACACACCTTGCACACCTCCTTGCCCCGCCCCGCCCCCACCTAAACCTCCACCACCATGCCTCCTTGCCCCACTCTCACACCACACCAACCCTTGCTGCCCTGCGTCCTACATCCCCAGAACACTGCTGCCCCTTCCTTCCATGTGCCATGAAGACCCCCCCCGCCCCCCCCCCCCCACAACCCAAAAAAACAGCCAATGTCATGGCCCATAGTCAAAAGTAATAGTAATTTTTGGACTTGAGGATTGCAGAGATGGCGATTCCTCCCTGTGGCTAGTCCACCATCCCTGACCCATTTTGTGTCACATATGTGACTATGCTCAATTGGCAATCCATTCAATAAACCACCCACCTTTAAGCACACATTCAATCACTCCCTCCCTTCACAAAAGCATTCCTCTAGTTTCAACATCCACCCAAAAGGTCCTCCGTCCAATTCCCACGATGGAAACTGTAACCAGCCTTCCTTCCATGGATGGGTGGTTAATCCCTGATTACAACTTAATTACAGCAGCAAACAATAAATGCAAATCTAAAAATACAAATTTACCTACTGAACTTGGACAATGCACACCCGATTGGCCCCAAAATTGGTACCTCTTTCGGTATTTCTTTAGCTTTATTGCAAAAAAAGTTGATTCACAATGGGATTCTTCCGATCCCCTTCGCAATCCAAACTCCCCTTGCTGTCCAAAGTGACCAGCAAGTCTTCAATTCGATTTGCCCCTTGATTCGGGCACTTAATTGGCCTTCACCCACTTCATAGACGATGGAAATGCCCCAAATTCAATGGCTGGCTAGTCCTCCACCTGAATTTAGCTGAAAATCACCTTCAGCCCTGAAAAATCCAACTCTTGGAGCTTCCAATTTTTGGCATGCTTCCCGAGGCTACTGCTAAACTATAAATTAGGGTTTACAAAAGAGAAATTTGCAATTTCTAAACCTCCAAGGGTCCAAATGCTGAGATCTTCGGAGCAAGGTTGTGAAATGGCTGGAAGTTGAAAGAGAAAGCTGTAGAGAGAGAAAATTCAAAGTTTTGTCGTGAAGAATGACTGAAAATCAGTCAAATGTAGCTGCTGCCCTCCCACAACAACTTGTAGATACAAAGAACTGAAGAAAATCAATCATTTACTGTTGTTGTCCTGTCTCAACAGCCTGTAGATGTTGTCACTTGCTCTTGATTGGTCTTCTCCTGTCCCTAGCTGCTTCAGAAGGTTCTCCAATGGCTGCAAATCACACCAGTAACATCTTCTCTCTCTCTCTTGTAGGCTGAATACACTAAAAATGCCTCTCTCCAACCTCTAAAGACATTTTTCAGTCTTGCATGGATATTTTTGACAAGTGGCAACCTTCCCAAATGGTTTTTCCAACATTATCCATAATTAAATATTAATTTTCAATCTTTACATACTGAGAATTAATCTAATAATTATTTCGGTGCCCTGAAAAATAATCTAACTAACCAATAATTAAATTGGCTAGGCAACTTCCATTCCCAAGTGTCTCTGCGTCATCTTTGACCATTAGATTGGCGTTAGGTACCATTAAACACCACTTCTCTAGTGTCAACAACTAACACTTATGACCAAATGAATAACCTAGGCCAACAATTGACACCAGATACCACCAAGTACCTGTGCGGCATAACTTATAGCAACTTTTACCTTTGAAATCCCATGATTTCCTCGGATCCCAAACTTGTAAATTTACTCTAACCCCAGTTACACCTCACATATGCAACATTTACTTAACCATGTGATTAAAAATTAATCTACATGTTAAGTGAGGTTTCAAAAATACATATCCTCATGACAGGTTTCCTCTGGTCCAGCACCAGAATACTCCATGGGTGCCTCTAGTCACACCCCTTGCATATTGTCCTCACGAAAGAGCAGCTTCAATTCGTCGAAGCCATAAAGAAAGAATAGGACATCACGATCTTTGCTCAAGTCATAAGTCACTCCCCCTCTTGAGCATAACTTCAAGATTGGCTCACTCCATCTTGCACATCGGTACCTCGTAGATAGCAGCAAACCGCCTTGCTACTGTTACCAATCATGTTTGTCATGCAAAGCCATCTCCTACCTGTAAGCCTCTCAATTTGAGTCAAACAGGGGCATTAGGAGCTCTGACATTCAACCTATCATGCGATTTGATCCTACATTTCTTTTACAATCAAGTTTGAGGTATGTTCCCACTGTTTCCAACCAATTTACAGCTTTTTGTATTTCTTTCTTGATGGGCCAAAGGACCTATTCACATTGGACACGTGGTGATTTGTGCATACTTGCTGCAATCAGCATTTTACATGGCATTCACATAATTTTCTTTCCCAAATGCAGATTGGCCAACATTTTGTTAGATATGATCAATGCCCCACCCTCATTAGGTACTACCAATGATCCATGGTGCTCAAAGTTGTAAGGCCCCCATTATGAGGAGAAGCCAAGTGTGAGCCCGGACATTGGTGGAGTCCTGACTTGTATATCAGATGAGGTCTATGTGACCGGATGGCAAAAAGGTGACCATTGTGGGTCTAATCTTTGGGTTAGACAGAGTGGTTAAGCTGGTAGCAACTCGAGGCACATTGCATTGAGTTGCGTAGTAAGGGAGTTAAAAGGGGCCCCTATTGTGGGGTCCGGGGGCCGCGGAAGCGGCCCCTGGCTAGGGGGTCCCAAGGGGGCCAGCGGCCCCCCTGGCGGGGGTCCGGGGGCAGCGCCCCCGGCCCGATGGTAAAGGGAATATTCCCTGGAATATTCCCTGGCCGACTAGTGGAGGCTCATATGGTAGGTCGGTCAGCAGGCCGACCTAACGACCTTTGCGGGCCATAAAAGCTAAACCCCTTCGCAGCCATCTTACACTAATCTTTCACCCAGTCAGAGTTGTTGTTCCAGCTAGCCTTAAACTCTTCACCTATCTTCTGTCTAGATCGCCATCTAAGCTTCACTCAGTGGAAGCGCACGGGTGGACAGAGCCATCTTTGTATCAGTTGTTTGAAGTTAAAGAATTTACTGATTCTCCTCTTATCTGTTGTGTACTCTCTATCTCTTTCTCAGATTCTGTTCGCTGCGCCGTGTAATATTTTACACATTTTGCCCTTATTTTGACAAGTTGACCAATTTTGGTGAGATTTGGCTATTTATAGCAGCCAGATTTTGGGGATGTTCAAGATATCCTCCATCGTCAAGTGGCTAGATTTGGCTAATTATAACAGCCAGATTTTGGGGATGCTCAAGACTATCCACCATCTTCTAGTGCTGCCTTCCACATCAGCCTAATCCAGTGCCCTCCTTGACACCTTGGGTTGCGTGCAAGGGCTGATCAATACCCCTTATACTCGACATTCGTTCATAGTTCGCTGCAGATTTTCTTCATCCTTTCTCTTATTTCCTTGCAGTCTTTCTCTTCTCTTCTATCTCCATGTTCGTATTTCCTCTTCTGTTACAACTCTAACATGGTATCATTGCCAAGTTGGGGACCCAAAGATTCTACAAAGAGAAGACCACACTCCGCTTGTTGTTTGGATCAGATCTGTCACAAAGAACGCACATTTTCTGCATTGTTTGGGCCTCCTAAGAAGTATGGAGGATATCTACAACTCCTTGCACGGTGTAGCTGATTTTCCTTCCGTTCAAGCATCCCAATACCAGAACGTAAATTTTTCTAGCATTTGCAAGTTTTCAAAGATGGATTACTTGTTGAAAAATGACAGCCAGCTATGGAGGAGAGAAATGAGAGACAATGAGAGTGTGCTGAAGCAAAAGAGTAGAGTGTACTCGCTGAACTGAAAGAATGAGAATGAAAGGTACAAGATAGGTCTAAGATAGACCTAGGTCTAGCTCAACTAGAGTTAACTGACTCTAACTCTAAGAGTGGTGACATAACTTATAACTTTAGTTGTGTTCACACTAAGAATTGAAAAAGAACTAAAGACTAAAACATTGGGCACTGCCCATAGAATTGGCAAATTCTAACACCCCCTTGTAGTGCCAATGTGGTAAAGTACAATAATGATTAATCATCAAAGAGTAGCAAGTTTAAGGACTTGCGAAAAGCCTCAAACTTCTCACGAGATAGTGCCTTGGTGAAAATGTTTGCAATATTTTCTTGTGTAGAAACATACATCAAGTTGATCTCTCCTCCATAGCATCTCTCTCTAACGTAATGGTAATGCACCTCAATATGTTTCATGGGAGCATGAAACATAGGATTTCGTGCCATTGCAATAGCACTCTAACTGTCAAAAAGAATAGGTATAGAATCCTCCAATGATAAATGTAGATCAGCCAACACTCTGCGCAACCATACACATTCCACTGTTGCCATAAAGGCTACTCTATACTCAACCTCACAGGACAAGGTAGCCACTGTAGGCTATTTCTTACTTAGTCATAAAATGCATAAACGGCCTAGAAAGAAACAATGTCCACTAGTAGACTACCTAGTGTCTGCATCACTAGCCCAATTTGAATCATTGTAAGCCTATAATTGCAAGTCTCCCCCCTAGGAAATAATAATGCATGTAACTGAGTACCTTACAAGTATTTGAAGATCCGCTTGAATACTTACCAATGTATAGTCCATGGGCTATGCATATACTTGCTCACCTGAGATACTACATACTGAATGTCAAGGTGTGTGTTACAAAGATAAATAAAACAACCAACAGCCTAGTTGTAAATTGCAACATCATACATCTCTTCACTATCATACATAGACAACTTTAAGCCTGGCTCCATAGGAGTACACATAGATTTGCAATCTTGCATGTTAGACCTATGTAACAGCTTATCCACATACTGTGACTGTGACGTGATGATACCATGTTGATTTTGGGTGAATTGAATCCCCAAATAATAGTGTAGATTGTCCATATCTGACATAGCAAATGCATGTTTTAATTCAGTCTTGAAATCTACAATTTTTGCTTCTAAAGGTCCAATGAGCAGTATGTCATCTATATAAAGAATGATAATCAAAAAGTCCCTCTCTCCCTTCACTCTTAATGTATAGAGTGGAAGCAATTGGACTGTTTTTGAACCCTTCGCTCGCCAAATATGCATCAATTTTAGAGTACCATGCACAAGAAGCCTATTTGAGACCATAAAGAGCTTTGTTTAGCTTACATACCATGTACTCTTTTTCCTTAACCACAAACCCTAGAGATTGTGACACACAAACATCCTCATGCAAATCTCCATTCAAGAATGTCTTAATGTCCAACTGATGTGTCTTCCAACCATAATTTGCAGCCATAGCAATTACACATCTCACCGTACCCATACAGAATGTAGGAGCAAAAATTTCTTCATAATCTATGCCCTTCTTTTGTGCATAGCCTTTTGCTACCAACTGTGCTTTGTACCTATCAATAGTACCATCAGCCTTGCATTGGAGTTAAAAAACCTATTTTGTGCCAATGGCCTTCTTGCCAAGTGGTAAATCCACAAGATGCCACGTAGAGTTAGTGGCAATCGAGTCTAACTCATCCTACATGGCCTACATCCAATATACACCTTCCTGAGCTTCATCCAAGGAAATAGGCTCATCATCATCCAACAATGAGCTCATAAATACATGCTCATCACAATCATCTACTTCCATAAAATCAGCCAAATGGGCTCTCCTTGCATCATCTGTTGCATGTCTAGCAACCCTTCTAGTGCGTTGAGCTAAAGGAGTATCCATTTTACTCTCCTAGAGAGTCTGGGACTATTTTTGCTGCATTTACAGCAGCCCTTTCATGTTGTACTGCATCTTCTACTATATGTGGCAAACCATCATCAATACCGTGCTATTCAAGCACATATGGTACAGCAACAACTTGCTATATTGTGTATGTCCGGCCATTTGCAGCAGCCACAAACTCCAAAGAGTGGCAAGAGACCCTCAAAGACATCACCAATGTCATGGGTGGCTAGCATTTGAAACTGATTGTGTGAAAATGCAGTATCACCAATGTCATGGGTAGCTAGCATTTGAAAGTGATTGTGTGAAAATGCAGCATCACCAATGTCATGGGTGACTGGCATTTGAAATTGATCATATGAAAATGCAACATTTTCAGTAAATATGACATCCCTATTGACAAAAAATTTCTTTATGCATAGATCATACAAGCGATAGCCCTTGCTTTTTGAACAGTAGCCAATAAATATGCATTTATAGCCTTGTTGTCAAGCTTCCCACGAAGCTCTTTCAGAACATGTGCATAGGCTATGCAACCAAACACGTGAAAGTAGTCAACCTTGGGTTTCTTGCCATGCCAAGCTTCAAACTGGATGACCATCTTTACTACCTTAGGGGGTGCACAATTCAACACATGATTTGCACACTAAAGGCCTTCTAACCAAAATTTATGAGGCAACCCCTTGATTTTGAGCACACAATGAGTCATCTCCATAAGAGTGCAATTCTTCCTTTCAGCAACACCATTCTACTGAGGAGTCATTCTAACAGTGGCTTAATGCATAATGCCATGCTCAAGCAAATATATCTCAAAAGCACAAGACATGATAATACTTTTGGCTACAAATAGGGCAACCAATCGACCGGGGGTTCCCATTAAGCTATCTCAATCTTTAAATGAAAGGAGTCATGTCACGGGGACGTGAAATTTTGAGATGCTTTAATCTTGCTAGTAACATTTGATTAAGTTATTAATCAAATGTGCAAGGTTGTTTAGCACGTAATGCACATGGCAGCTATTTCATGGGAACGGGCCAAGGACCCCGAGGATGCAGTAGATGTTAAAGGCAAAAGTTGTGTTAAGTTACGCCAACTGGGTTTTGGTGGTCAGTTGGTGCCAGGTTGGACTCTACGACAATTATTTGGCCATTAAGTGTCAGTGGTGACACTAGGGACTAGCATTAATTAATTAATTAATGCTAGTCTAAGGGTCAACAGAGGTTGGAAACCACTCCAAGTTGCAAATGGTCTAGCCAATTTCATTACAGATGGGCATGTTTAATTTTGGGCAAGGTCAAAAGGGCTGAAATTCATTTTCAGAATTAGTTAATTTTGAAAAAATTAATTTAATGGCTGAAAATGCATTAGGAAGGCTGCCACTTGGCAAAACTTTCCCATGCAACTAGGGAGAAGGCTGTTGGAGGGTAGTTGAAGCTGAATTGCAGCCATTCTAAGCTTGGTGGAGGGAGAGGAGGTGATCAGTTTTGGCTCTGAGAGATGACAACGACTGATCGCGCCCCACGACAGGACAGGGGGCAACAGGTTTTCTCTTCCACCTCAAGAGAGGCGGCGGTAGAAGAGGAGGGCTCGCCGGTCAAGTTGGTATTTTACCCCCCTTTTGAAGCTATTGGTGCCATTAGATTTGTCATCAGAGCTACGAATCAAAAGATACATTTCAGCTGATTTTCTCTCTCTCTACAGCATTCTCTCATCTCCTCCAGTCTATGCTCAAGCATTCTCAATAATTCTCAGCCATTGGTAGCAGAGTATAGCCAAATTTGGTGGACAACAGAGAGTTTACTACTGTAAACCCTAAATTACAGCAGTAATTAGGGTTTAGCAACCACCTTGGGACCCGTGCCATTAGTCAAAGGCATTGTACACTGAAATCAGCATTGGAAATTTGTGGAATTGTGAGGATTTCAAATGCCAGCCCATCTATTGTGAATTTGGGGCAGCATTTGACTAGTTGGGGTTCCATTAGAGCAAGTCCTAGGTGAAAATCAAGGGGCAATTTGCCCGAATGCTTTGCTGATTATTGGAACAGCAAGGGGCTTTTGAATCAGCCAAGGAGATTATGAAATCTCGGCTTGTAATTTATCCATTAGCAATTGAAATTAAAGAAATACCGAAAGGGGCGCCAGTTTATGTTCATTTGCTAATTACTGTAATTAAGTGCTTAATCATGTTAAACCACCCTATCCGAGAAGATAGGCTGGCTCCAAGTCACCTAAACCAACAGCAATTAGTCAATTGTCTTCAGAGTTGCATATAAGAAGTTGTCTATTACAATAGCAACTCGTCGGCCGTCTTTGGAATTGCATAAGAAAAAGAACGGCAAGCGTAAGGTCACTCCCACTAAGGATCTTCGATCACTCAAATGGCCGTTGTTTCGCTTGCCATTAGATGAATCATTTTCACAATGATTACAAGTGTCTCCAGAACAAAAAGGCAAAGTCTATCTTTAAGACTTCGATAAATACTCTTGAAGCTCTAGGTATTTCTTCTAAAATTTTATTCAAATAATGTTTTATTGATGCTAGCAATAGCAATGGTAATCCCATTAGTAAAACTCTTTTTGGCCTGCATGATCTTCTAAAGATCACTAGGAAAAATGGCCAAGAGGTCAGTTTTATTTTATGATGGTTCTACTCATAATTTTATTTATTCTCGCTTAATGCAAAGACTGCAACTCCACACGATACCCACTGATTGAATTTAACATGTCTAATATACAGAGGGCCCTATGATGGATTGTTGGGATTAGGTGGTACTCGACTTGGATCTTTCAATCCAACAATATCATCAGATTATAGATTTTTGACTTATGAGCCTTAACTATGTCAATGTCAATCTTGGCAGTGTTAGATTACGGGGACAGTTTTCTTGAAAAGATGGAAGCACGAGACAGACTAACCTCCCAGCCACGCCTAGATAAGTGCTGGCCCTCAAGCTTATCTCTTTGCCAGCCGTCAACTTCCTGGAGTCCTACTATTCCTGGACTCCCTTACTCTCTAGGCTCCCCTTAACCCCGTTCGGGCGCCCAAGAGCCCGGACGGTCATTCTCGTGCATGTTCCCCTAAATTTACCTTAATGTAACATTAAATATCCCTTTTAATGTCACATTCCACACTTATGACCTTAATGTGACATTAAATATCACTTTTAATGTCACATTAATGTCACATTTCCTTCCCCTTAAAAATCGGTTTCGTCCTCGAAAACGATATTTGGAAGGTCTAACTGTAAATCGTGAAACCTTTTCTTTAAAGTACTTACTCGCTCCCATGTTGAGCTTTCTTCTGAACAATCTTTCCACTTAACCAAACATTCTTGATAAATAGTATTCCTCGTTCGTCTATTACGAACATTTAATATTTTTTCTGGTTCATGTGGATTAGATTGGTCATAGAATAACTCCTCAATATCATCATTTAAGATTAGATTATCCAAATCACCCAGCTTCTTCCTTAGTTTGCTTACATGAAAAACTGGATGTATTTTACTACCAGCAGGTAGTTGGAGCTTGTAAGCCAATTCTCCCACCCTTTTAAGTATTATGAAAGGACAACAATACCTTGGTGAAAGCTTTGGACAATGTCCCTTTTTCATAGTTTTAGTTTGTTCAGGCACCTTAAGATAGACCAATTCTCCTTCTTCAAAGGAGATGTCTCTTCGGTGAGGATCTGCATATGCTCTAGCTCGACTTTGAGCCTTTTTAATATTTTCTTGAGCAAATTTTAACATACTATTCATATCCTCCAAAAAGTCTTTAGCTGCCTGAACCTTTCCCTTATGCAGTCCTACTGCAAAAGGAGCTCTGGGCTGAAACCCATACATCAACATAAATGGACTATATCCAGTGGAAGAGTGTTTGGCACTGTTATATGCAAACTCTGCTATCGGTAAATACTCTTCCCAATTAGTTTGCCTTTTGCTTACATATGCCCTAAGCATATCTTCAAGAATTTGGTTAACCCTTTCAGTTTGCCCATCTGTTTGCGGATGATCCGCCGTACTCATGCTAAGTTTAGTATCCAATTTCCTAAATACCGCACGCAAAAAATGGCTATCAAATTTTCTATCCCGATCAGAAATTATATTTGCCGGAAGGCCATACAATCCGTAATGTTCTCTACGAACAATCTAGCCAATTCTGGTGTTTTAACATCAATTGAAGTTGGAATAAACCTAGCCATTTTGGTTAACCTATCCACAATTACCCACACAGAGTCGTGCCCCCTCTGTGTTCTAGGTAAAGCAACAATAAAGTCCATGGAGATACTCTCCCATTTTCCCGAAGGAATTTCTAATGGATGGAGAAGTCCTCCCATTTTTAATTTTTCAGCTTTATTAACCTGGCATTTATTACATTTGACCACATAGTCAAGGACGTCCTTATTCATTCCAGGCCAATAGAACTGCCTTTTAATAAGACTATAAGTCTTATTAACTCCTGGATGTCCCGCACTAGGGGTATCATGACACTCAAAGAGTATCTGGCGCCTTATTTCTATATCTTTCGGGACACATACCCTACCCTTGTAGAGTAAATAACCATTATCAATGGTAAAATTCTTCCACTTGAATCCAGTTTGAGCAACCCCTAATGCTCCATTTCCTAGTTGAACATCCTCAGATATTCCTTCCTCAGTAGAAGCACTTTCTTTTGGATCCCCATTTTTTATTGCTTCCCATATGTTGGAATATGCCGGATCAACCTGACATTTCCCTTTTAAAGATTCAAGCAAGTTGGAAGTGAACTGAGTAAAACTTAATTCATTAATGATGGGCATTCTGCTGAGTGCATCAGCTACTATATTATACTTTCCTTTTCTATATCTTATTTCATAGTCGAACTCTTGGAGGAGTTTGGCCCATCTGGCTTTACACCCGTGTAAATCTGGTTGATCATTAAGCCACTTGATGCTTTCATGATCCGATAAAATCAAAAGTTTGACACCATACAAATAGTGCCTCCATTTCTTCATTGCATGTACTATTGCATACAGCTCCCTCTCATAAACAGAATAATTCTGTTTTGCACGATCTAATTTCTTGCTTTCAAAAGCAACTGGTCGACCTTCTTGTAATAAGACCGCGCCTATTGCCTTGTCACTGGCATCAGCTTCAACCACAAATGGTTTATTGGGATCCACTATTAATAATACTGGAGCTGTAGCAATAGCTACCTTAAGTTTTTGAAAACTTTCATTTTGGTCTATTCCCCAATTAAAACTTTTCCCTTTCCCTTTAAGTTGGTCTGTCATTGGAACAGCTATTTTGGCATAATCTCGAATGAATCTACGATAAAATCCAGATAAACCTAGGAAGATCTGCAGCTCTTCCAGGTTCCGTGGAGGTGGCCATTCAATAATTGCCTTTACTTTTTCTGGATCCATGTTGATTCCCTCTTTCGAGATTATATGTCCTAGATATTTGACCTCTTGTGCAAAGAATTCACATTTAGTTTTCTTCGCATAAAGGGAATGTGTTCTTAACAGTTGAAATACTAATTGTAAGTGTTCCAAATGTTCTTCTCTTGATTTACTAAAGATCAAGATATCATCCAAAAAGACTACTACAAAATGTCCTAGATAGGGCCGTAAAACACTATTCATCAGCTTCATAAAGGTAGCTGGTGCATTAGTGAGACCAAAAGGCATCACCAAAAAATCATAATGCCCGTATCTAGTACGAAATGCCGTTTTGGAAATATCTTGTGCGTTAATTCTTATTTGGTGATAACCTGATCTTAAGTCTATCTTTGTGAAGAATTTTGCTCCTTGCAATTGATCAAAAAGATCTTCCATTCTGGGCATAGGAAATTTATTCTTCACCGTTATTTTATTAAGTGCTCTATAGTCAACACAAAGTCGCATAGAACCATCTTTTTTCTTTACCAATAAAATTGGTGAAGCCCAAGGTGAATTACTAGGTTGAATAAATCCTTTATCCAGGTAATCCTTAATTTGTCTCTCAACTTCTTGATGCTGTGTTTCACTTAACCTATACGGTGGTTTTGAAATTGGATATGTATCCTTATTTATATCAATTGGGTGATTTATTTCACCCCTATCTGGTGGAAGGCCACTTGGTAAATCAGAAGGAAACACATCTTTAAAATCATCTAACAAACTGTTCAATTCATTATTAACATTCAATTCGCAAACATAAGAAAATTGTTGCTTTATATTACAGAAAGTAAAAGTATTCTGTACAGGAAGAGACCATAACATATATACCTCACAAACTTCCTTCTTTATCAGCTTCTGAACTTCAGTAGAACACAGCAAAGGATTATCAGATACTTCATGTTCACCTTGAATGACAAAAGTCTTACCATCCCTTTCAAATTCCAGTGTATTATGGTGATAGCTACGTTTTAAGCATGGTTCCAATCCCCATAGCCACTCCCTCCCTAGAGCAATATCAGCTCTTTCCATGTTCATTATTTGAAAATCAAGCTTATCTTTATATCCTTGAATCTCGATTTCCAAATTGGATACCATTGTATCCCATATTTTATTGTCTTGGCCTTGCATCATACGCACAACGTATTGATGCTCACTGTTTTGTTGGGGAAGTTTCAATTTTTTGACAAGTGCATCATTTATAAAATTATGTGTGGCAGAGTCATCAATCATGACTCTAACCCGTTTTCCAGCTATCAATCCATGTACTCTAAGTAAATCATGTGGCCCAAAAGTAGGCTGCCACAAAGAAGTTGACATACAACACTTATGTTGTATATCCCTGTGCAAGACCTCTAAAGATTTATACTTTTCATGGCCCTTTAATTCTAAGGTCTGCACTACATGGATTTGCTTTTCTTTTCCCTTGCCCTTGTCCTTTCCTTTGTCTTCCCCCTTTTTCTTTTGAGGGCAGTTCCAAGCAGCATGGTTAGGGGATAGGCAATTAAAACACAATTTTTCTTTTTTGGCCTTATCAAAGTCATCAGGACTTAACTTTGGCCTCATATATGGTTTCTTTTCAAAAGGTTGTTTTTTAGCCTTGAAAAATTGCATTTTTCTTTTAAATTTGCCCACAAATTTTGAGGTTTCTAATTCCTTAGACTTGGGCTCCGTATCAGTGAGACTGGTGAGTGTACCTGGATGCGTACTATCTTCATAAATTAATGCAAATTTAATTGCCTCTTCAAGCGTCTTAGGTAAACTCCGTTTTACTTCCTTTTTACAGGCTTTATCCAGTCCCCTAATGAATCCTCTTGTTTTTTGGAATTCATCAATTCCTTCCAGTTTGAGGATTATCTCACGATATTCCTCCAGATATGTCAGTAGGGGCCGTCCCTTTTGTCTGACATAATCCCAATCTTCCCAATTTCTTTCCATTTCATTTTCAGGAAGAAATTCTTTTAAAAAGACAGATTCAAATTGAGCCCAAGTTTCAGGTATTTTATTCGCCTCCTTTAAAGTTCGCCACCACTTATATGCTTTGGGCCCCAAAGTTAAACTGGCCTCCAGTGCTTGGAGATGTGGTGGGGTATTTTTTAATTTATGTAAATCTTCCCATTTTTGGAGGAAATTAAAGATTGTATCTTTATTCCTATCTTTTTCCTCCCCGTAAAATTGAGGTGGTTTCATATCCTTTAAAACCAGATTATCCCTCAATTTATGATAAGTTTGGGGTTCTTTAGGATCTCGCATAGTCACATCTAAATCTTTCGATGAAGATGGGACATCTGAGATTTCTATCTTATTTTTATCTTTTTCCAACAATAAAGTTAACTGAGATTTTATTTCAGTAAGTGTTTGAGTTAAAAATTCCATTTGAACCCCCTGAGTTTGCACACGAGCAGAAAGATCATCAAATTGCTCTCTCGTGGCAAAAAATTCTTCCCATTGTTCTTCTTGTATGTCTGGTTCATGGGGATCTGCCATAGGTTGATCCCCGGAACTAGAACTTTCCATTACCCTTTCTTTCCCTTTTTCTGCCATTAATACACTGGAATTGGAAAGCAAAAATAAGAAATTTGCATACAAGATAAAATACTTCCCTGATTTTTAATGGCAGACTGTGACTTCAGTTGTATATGATGTTTTCTGCCTGTCTCACAGCAGTTGCAGTCCTATCCGTCTCAGGAGCAGTCCTATTCGTCTCAGCAATCTGATACTGGCGGCTCCACTTCTGATCTAGTTCTCGCGGGTGCTGGCAGCTTCACATCTGATCCTCGCGGATGCTGACGGCTGCACGTTTTTTTTCTTTTTTCTTTTTTCTTTCTGCCCATCACGAAACGTTTCTGCTCGTAACTTTTTCTGCCGTGACGTTGAAGGTCACATTAATGTGACGTGGCGCTGAAATTCTTTTAAAATTTCTTTGACGGCCCGTTTTCTCACGCGACGGGACGGGGCGCTTCTGACTGACGGCCCATCGACTATTATCGACGTCTTAATGACCAGCAACTCCAGCGATTATTTTCGTGACGAGTCACGTCACGTCTTCACAGCTCCTGGTTCCGACTGCTCACGCGATATGACCAAAACTGACGACCTGACGGATTCTTGTTCGATTAATTATCAGAAACATAGGCTCTGATACCAATGTTAGATTACGGGGACAGTTTTCTTGAAAAGATGGAAGCACGAGACAGAATAACCTCCCAGCCACGCCTAGATAAGTGCTGGCCCTCAAGCTTATCTCTTTGCCAGCCGTCAACTTCCTGGAGTCCTACTATTCCTGGGCTCCCTTACTCTCTAGGCTCCCCTTAACCCCGTTCGGGCGCCCAAGAGCCCGGACGGTCATTCTCGTGCATGTTCCCCTAAATTTACCTTAATGTAACATTAAATATCCCTTTTAATGTCACATTCCACACTTATGACCTTAATGTGACATTAAATATCACTTTTAATGTCACATTAATGTCACAGGCAGGTTCTTTGAAAACTACTTCTCCTTATATATTGATTATAAAGTTGAGCTTGATGGTCGTTTTCATGTGATCGAGAGTTATTTACCCTCCGAGATCATAGAGAATAATGTAAATATGATCTCACCAATGGAGTTTACTTAATGTTTTTTTAATCCAAGTGTAACTACTTATATTTGTTTTGTTAAAAAAGTTCAATCATCTGATTATTAATGTAATTCAATTTCTTTTAGTAATAATCTTAATGTGAATTCAAATGTCAGTGAGTATTTGAATCCGATATTACATAATGCCGATGATTTTCCATCTGAGCTACCTGATGGACTCCCGCCGTCTCGCAGAACCTTAGACCATAGGATTTAAATTTTATATGTTCAGCCCAAAAGAGAAGGACAAGATAGCTAGCCAACTTCAAGATTATTTAGCTAAGGGTTATATTGAGCCGAGTAAATCCCCATAGGGTATACCTGGTGCTTCTCGCCAAATAGAAAGATGGCACAATGTGTTTCTGTATTGATTACAAAAGTCTCAATAAGGTGACTATCAAGAATAAATATATGTTGCCTAGGATGGATGACCTTATCAATTGCCTTTGTGGTGCACACTATTTAACCAAAATAGATCTAAGGTTCGGATACAATCAGATACGAATAGCTTCAAAGGATGTCCCGAAAACTACGTCGCAATATGGACTTTATCAATTTTTTGTTCTACCTTTTGGATTGACCAATGCTCCCACATCTTTCCAATATATGATAAATGATTTATTTCATCCATATCTTGGAAAGTGGGTAATCGTTTTCCTTCACAACATTTATAGCAAGTTATTGGAGGAATACACAAAACTCTTACATATCGTCTTACTTTTCTCAAGGCAATAGCAATTGTTTGTCAAACTATCAAAGTGTGAATTTATTTCACATAAAGCTTTTATACCTTAGTCATATCATCTCAATTGACAACATTTGTGTTGATCCTGAAAAGTTATGACTAGTACTCAATCACCCTATTCCGAGAACCATAAAGCAAGCAAATTTTTTTAAGGTTTTATTGGGGGGTTTTCAAAATTCATAAAGAACTATGCTTGTATTATTGAACCTTTGACACGTTTGCTTAAACATATCCGAAGTAAGAAGAAGCACGTTAGTCCACCAGTTGTTAGGACTACTAGCTCGATCAATGTTGTCAAACATTAAAATGGCTTGTTACCACTGCACCAATGTTGCAGATTATCGATCCGAATAAACCTTTTAAGGTTTATACGGATGCAAACGATTATGCTTTAGGTATTGTTCTTTATCAAGATAGCCGACCTATCACATTCAAGAGCCGCAAGCTCGTCAATGTCCAAACATGTTATACTACCCAAGAAGAAGGAAATATTGGTGGACATCCATGCGCTTGAAGTATGGAATCATTATTTGTACAGCACTCAATTTTATATTTGGACAAATCACCATTCATTGAAATACCTATGTGATCAACTCAATCTTTGTGGCTACAAGGCGAGATGGGTAGAGCTTATGTAAGAGTTTGACTTTGAATTTCATTGTAGAAAGGGTGCAAATAATATGATTATCAATGCTCTTAGTCAAATTCCTAAAATCAATGCCTTATCCTTCTTTGAAATTTCGACTATTTTTTACATTTTTCTCAAAGGGCATTGCCAAAACGCCCTTTACTTGTATACATCTAGCAACTAGTTCATGAGAAACCTAGTAGCCTAGGAAGCTTAGGCAGTCCAAATGCCCGAAAGCTGGCTACTAAGAGAAAGATAGCGAAAAAGTACTCCATTCATAATGGATTACTTTTTAAACACAGCAAATGTGTGCTCGATGATTAGGATATTCACAAAAAAAACTTATATACAAGTGTCACGATACGCCAAGGACTAACCTTGGAATGCACCAAGCTTTAGCCTTGGTTACCCATCATTTTTATTAGCCGCATATTAAGACTATGGCTGAGTCTTATGTGCGTGCGTGGACAACATAGACAAGCTGGGATGTTTGATCCTTTACAAATCCCTGATAAGAAATGGAGTAGCATTTCTATGGATTTTGTAGTAGGATTGCCTCATAGAAATTAAGATCATTGACTAAAACAGCTCCCCGTCATCATGTCGCGAAGCGCCAATCCTCCCCTGTCTTGTGCCAATCCTCTCCCCCCCTCCCCCGGCCCTGCGGCTGCCTACCCTGTGCCCCCCCCCCCCCTTGGCCTGCCGCCCGCCTTGCCCTCCCTCCACCTTGCGCCTATCTCGCCCACCCCCCGCTCTGCCTTTCCCCCTAGCCCCCCACTGCCCCCCTCCCTCGTCTATTCCCTTACCAATCCCGTCATGAAGTGCCAATCCTCCCCCGCCTATTCCCTTACCATCACGTCACGAAGCTGCCCCCCCCGTCACGAAGTGCCAGTCCTCCCGCGTCCTACACCAATCCTCTCCCCCCCTCCGATTCTACAACCGCCTGCCTTGCGTCCCCCCCCCCCCCAAGCCTATCCCCCACCCTGCTGTAACGTGTCCGCTTGTCCGCTTGTGGGACACGTCTTAGCAGCCAATCGGGAGAAGGGTCTAGAAGGTTCCGCCTAGCACTCGCAAGGAATGACACAGGATTTGCAATCTAGGTCTTCCCGCGTCTGCCTCGAGCGGAAGTGTCCGGCCGTTCCCACTTGGGATCGAGGTCAGGGTTCCTTTCCTATCAACAAGGTCTCTAGGAAAAAGCTAGCGTCGAGCTCCAATTGTACCTCATTTGTAGAAACAACAAAGTCGAAGCGGTTTCATGCTGCACTTGGTTCATGGAGAATGGGAAACGAGAGGGATGCGAAGCTCAACGTCTCTGCCATATAGCATAGTCCCATTCCTTTCCCCTAGAACAGAATCAACCGGAAATTCTACATCTACTGACACTAGGTCTTCATTGTCTTATTATCTCATCATTTGAGGAAATTTCCCAGCTAACTGAGACCACCCTTCCGTAGGATGAATCCAAGTCACGTCCACCGCACTTTCCTCAATTTGCTTTAGTTATCTAATTACTTACCACATTATGTTTTGACATGCAAAAGCAGCTTCCTTAATTAATCAAATTAATCACGGGTTCCTTCACGCAACTTAGGCACTAACACGAAAACAATGTCAAGCAAATTCTTTTTTCTCCAATATCTACTCTTTATTTATCAAAATCCTGGAGTACATCCAATATCACGCCCGAAGGCTATCCCAGCAATCTACAGGATTGTTGTTCCAAGTTCCGCCCGTTGACTAGTACACGGGCCTCAAGATCCCATCCCGAGTCACGTCGGCCTCTTGTGCAACATCCGAAGGCAAGGGATTTACAGCCAGAGCCTCCCCTCGCACCTAAGCGTCCTCCCGCTCCAAGCAGCACCCACGGAGAGACCTCTCGCAGCGGGTTAGGTCCATATACCCGGCGCGACTAACAACCCCTTGGATAGGGCCAGGCGGCAGACAATCGGAGGTAACTGTTCCTGCCTCTCCCTTTAGGCTTTCAACCTGAAGCATTAAGTGTTTTCCTTGAATTAGTTCCTTGAGCAAAGAGATCAAATAATGTACCTAAGTACAAGCACGAACATTTCGGAGGTCGTTTGTACAACCAACTGCTAAGGTGTGACTCCTTTTTTCCCGGATGCTCCAAACATCCTGATCTTGGGTCTTTTTGCGACTTGGCGAGATCCCAATAATCAAAAACAAGATTACGCAAGCAAATGATCTTGGTAAGTTAACTCAATTTTTGACTTGCCCTTTTCCCTTGGGATTTACCTTAGGGTATCTTAATCCCTAACTCAAGCATTAGCTGGTCAGTCAAGGCAACGGACATGCCTTATTCGCAATCCAACCAAGGGTCCAAGCTCAGTTAACACACTTGGCAACACATTTAGACTTTCAATATGCAGTCTACATGCATGCGATCCTTCCAATTCCCTTAGTGCGGTTCTATACAGGATTTCCCAATCAACCTTATCCATTATGCACATGGTGCGTTTAGTATAGTTGTACCTCCTTTATCTCTCTTCATTCCCGGCAACGAGTACTTATTTCTAATGCACCGGATCACATGTGACTTGCGTAAATGAAAGTCTAGGGTTTTGTCCAACGGTGCAAGTGTATCTCATGAACAGAAACTAACATTTCATGTGTTTCTTTTAATCATGATTGCGAAACCTCAAATTTAAATGACTATTCATACACTAAACTGGTTAAAAAGCTATCATTTTATGTGAAGTAAGGCGATTACCTTATCATTTTATGTATGTAAAAGCTATCATTTCATGCATATAATCTTATGCGAATTCCAAACTCTACCGTTTCGCGAATGCAACTTAGTACTTAGAGTAAACAGAACCCTAAGACTCGTTCTTGTTCCATGCATGTCACCAACCCTTTCATCTCTTCTACACGAAATAATATCTAATTAATTTTAAAGCTTAGAACCTGGGCTTGATTCGTGTTTGCTGCGTTGGTCGCTCCACTCGCCTCTCCAGCATTACCGATGGCTTTGGCTCCTACGCTTTCCGCGACTTTCTTCTTGGGAGCCATTCGCCTCGCGGAGATTGGACAGTCCGGACCTTAACGGTTTTCGGGTCAACAGGTTTGGGTAGGAAAGACCACTGGATGGGATCCTTCGTTGAGAGGGTGGTTTGAGTGTGGCTCCTTGCAGTTACTCACCAACTCTCACTCCCTCTCCTTCTTTCTTTCTCTCTCTCTCTTCTTCTTCTTTTTCTCCTCCTCTCCTTCTTCTCTTCCTCTCCTCTTCCTCTTCTTCTTCTTTTCTCTTATTCTCCTACTCTCTCTCTCTCTCTCTCTCTCTCTCTCTCTCCTTCTCCTTCTCCCTCTCCCACTTCTTTTCTCCTTCTTCTCCTTCCCTCTCTTTCTCTTCCTCTTCTCTTCTTTTCTCCTTCTACTCTTCTTCTTCTTCTTCTTCTACTACTTCTCTCCTTCTTCTAACTCTTCTTCTTCTTCTTCTACCTCTCCTTCTCCTTCTTCTTCTCCTCTCCTCTCTTCTACCCCTTTCTTTTTCCTCCTACTTCTCTCTTTCCTTCTCTTCCTTCCTTCTCCTTCCCTCTCTCTTCTTCTCTTCTCTCTCCCACTCCTCCTCTCCCTCTTCTTCCCTTCTCTCTCCCACTCCTCTCCTCACTACTCTCCCACTCCTTTTTCTCTCGTTCTCCTTCTCTCCCTCTTCTTCTCTCTCCTCACTCCTTCTCTTCTCTCTTCTTCTCTTCTCTCTCCCACTCCTCCTCTCCCTCTTCTTCCCTCTCTCTCCCACTCCTCTCCTCACTACTCTCCCACTCCTTTTTCTCTCGTTCTCCTTCTCTCCCTCTTCTTCTCTCTCCTCACTCCTTCTCTCCCTCCTCTTCTCTTCTCTCTTCCTCTTCTTCCTTTTCTCTCCCTCTTCCCCTCTCTCACGGGCCGAAAACTGAATGGCAATCAAAGGGGGGGTGGTTTAAATCGTAGGCGTAGTGTGAATCGTAGGGCCTAGGGCCCGCAGTCACAGCAGGTCCGAGGGGGGGGAAAGAACTCCAGCGAAAGGCCACGGGGGCCCCAGCTACCGTATCAGCGGGGGGGAGGGGGGGAAGGGGGGATTTGAGACTCGACGACCCAGGGCCCGCGCAGCAGCTGATGGAGGTGGCGATGTTGGGAAGGGGACGCAATCTCTTGTGCCTGAGGCCCGCGGGGGGGGGGGGGGGGGGGGGGGGGGGAGAAGCCTCCCCTATATAAGGGGAGGGGGGGAGGTAGGTGGCATGGCCACCCCTCCCACCTAGGGGGCTGCATGCCCCCCCAACACCATCACTCCCTCTCTCTCCCCGACGTGCTGTCGGCGGGGAGAGAGGGGGGGGATTTAAAAAATTGAAACTACAGATAATAATAATTTTTTATCCTTTTTTTTTTAATTAAAAAGGAGGGGGGTTCCTATGGGAGGAAGCTTGGTATGTTACATCCTCTCCCCCTTAGAGGAATCGAGATGTCCTCATCTCGAGAGGACCTGGGGGTATTGTTGGTTGAGAGTATCTTAGTCCATCCAAGTGGCATCCTCTTCGGGATAATCTTTCCACTGGATGAGGTATTCTCTCAATCCTTGACCTCAAATGCCTCTCCCTGACATCTAGGACTCTATCAGGTCGTAGCTCAACGGCCCCTTGGCTAGGCATTATAATTTGCTGATCATCAAGTACATGATTCGAATTAGGTAAATACTTTTTCAATAGGCTAACGTGGAATACATTATGAACCTTTAGGGTTCCGGGCAGTTGTAGTCTGTAAGCATTAGGTCCTAGGCACCTAGTGATCTTATAAGGTCCACAATACCTTGGACTTAGCTTCTTGTACTCTCCCAAGGACAGTGAACTCTTTTTAGGGCGTACGCGGATGAAGACCATATCACCTTCAACGAAGGATCTGTCTTGCCATTTCAAGTCCGCGTAAGCCTTCTGTCTATCCTTGGCAGCTTGGATGTCCTGTCTTATTGACTTGATTTGGTCATCCATGTCCTCTACCATCTGCCTTGAAGCTTCTACCCTTAAAGTTGGATCCGAGAAGCTCAAAGGGGTACGACAGTTGCCCGTACAATGCTTCAAAAGGGGTCATCTGAATACTGTGTTGGTAGAAAGCATTATAGGCAAACTCAACCAGTGGCAAATATTGAATCCACTTTTTGGGTTCGCGACAGCAATATGCCCTAAGCATATCTTCAATGACTTGGTTGACTTGTTCTGTTTGACCATCACTTTGGGGATGGTAAGCTGTACTGAAACAACGTTGAGTCTCAATAGCCTCGAAGATAGCCCTCCAGAAGTGTGATGTGAAGAGGGAGTCACGATCACTAATGATTCTTCTGGGTAACCCATGCAGTTTGAATATTTCCTTGATGAATAATCTTGCGATGTCTGAGGCTTTATAGTTTGTCTTAACAAGGATGAGATGTGCAACCTTGGTGAGCATGTCTACTATAACCATAATAAAGTTGTATCCTCCCTGAACTTGGGGTAGGCCAACAATGAAGTCCATACTAATGAATTCCCATTTCATTTGGGGAATATCAAGTGGTTGCAATTTCCCAAACATTTTGACATGTTCTGCCTTGATGCGTTGACAAGACAAACATTTCGTGACATATTTGAGAGTGTCACCCTTGAGCCTATCCCAATAATAGCTCTTCCTAACCGCATTAAGGATCTTGGCATAGCCAGGATGTCCTGAGAAAGGGAAGTCATGGGCTTCCCAAAGAATCTTCTGCTTGAGAGTATGGCTTGCAAGGATACATAATCTTGTCCTAAAGTAGACAAGTCCACTACTGACAGAGAATTCTTGATACTTCGACTTTAGCTTCGGGTCTTGATCCTTGATGGGGATCTCCCTTAGCAATTTCTGATCGACTGGGTCATGACACACCTCTTCTTTAGCTAGCTCAAGAATTGGGTTGTTTGGCATTGATACGTTTGTGGCTAGAGATCTTGCTGTTGATGGATCCTACAAAAATAAGAAATTTGAGAAATGCCTTGCGACTGACTGCATCGGCAACTACATTCTCCTTTCCAGGCATGTATTTAATTTCAAAATCATATTCTTCCAGCACTTCGATACATCGACGTTGCCTCATATTGGGCTCAATCTAGGTGAAGATCCACTTAAGACTCTTGTGGTCCGTCACTAAGGAAAATTTGTTACCTAGCAAGTAATGTCTCCAAAGTTTGAGAGCATGGATGACAGCCAATAGCTCCAGATAGTGTGTAGCATAATTCCTTTCATGGCTCTTCAATTTCCTTGAAGAATACGCTACGGGATGACCTTCTTGCATAAGCACACATCCTAAAGCAAGTGCACTAGCATCAGTTACCACTTCAAACTCCTTACTAAGATCAGGAAGTTTCAGGGTAGATACTGATACTAAGCTTTGCTTTAGCTTGTCGAAGCTGCTCTATTCAGCAAGTAACCATACAATTGCTACTTGCTTTTTCAGTAGATCAGTCAGAGGCGCTGCAATCAAAGCATAATCTTTGATGAAGATCCTGTACCATCTTGTCAATCCAAGAAAGCTACGTATTTCTTTGACAGAAGTTGGTATTGGCCATTCCAGAACGTCTCTTGGATCTATTGAAATTCCTTCCGCTGATACAATTAATCCCAGATATTCAATCTATCGCTTGAAAAATGCACACTTCTTCTTCTTGGCATAAAGCTTTTGTGTCCTCATTGTTTCAAGAACAATGAGAAGCTGGGGTTCATAATCTTTTTCCTGTTTAGAGTAGACTAGGGTATCGTCAAAGAAGACGAGTACGAAATCATCAAGATAGGGCCTAAAGATATCCTGCATTAACCTGTTGAAGGTAGCAGGAGCATTTGTCAGCCCGAATGACATCACTAGGAATTCAAAGTGTCCATACCTTGTGCTGAATGAAGTCTTTGGGATATCTTCTTCCTTGATCCTTATCTGATAATATCCAGATCTAAGATCTATCTTAGAGAAAATCTTCGCACCTTGAAGACGGTCAAGTAATTCATCTATTCTTGGAATGGGGTATTTATTTTTTATGGTTGATTGATTCAACCCTCTCTGGTCAATGCATAGCCGAAGCGTTTCATCTTTCTTCTTTTGGAATAGTACTGGAGCTCCCCATAGTGAACTACTAGGACAGATGTAGCCTTGGTCTAACAGTTGCTTGAGTTGCTCTTTCAGTTCAATAGCTTCCGGAGTGGACATCCTATATGGCCTCTTTGCGACTGGTGCAGCTCCTGGCGCCAGCTTGATTTCGTGGTCGACTTCCCTTTGAGGAGGAAGTTCTGTCAGCTCCTCAAGAAATACATCTGCGTATTCCTTTAACCATGAAGGTTCTTCCCCAGATTCTTGATTCTGATCTAGCTTATTCTGTTTAATCAGATAGACAGGCAGGCCCTTTCTAACTCCTTTTATTATCCGTGTTGCTTTTGCCAGCTGTATTTTTGGCTTACCAGCCTCTCCTTGAGTTGTAACTAGTTCCCCTTCAGAATTTCGGAAGGAGACTTGACCCTTTCCACAGTGGATGTGGGCATCATTGGGTACTAGCCAATCCATTCCAAGTAAACATTCATGGACACCTAGGTTCATTACCCTGAATCTTACCGAAGTTGGCTTCCCACCCAGTAGGAATTTCACCTTAGCAGTTTGCCTAGTACAAGAGACCTCACGACCATTTGCCAATTCCATAAGTAAAGTAGGTGCGTCTATTGTGGCTATCCCTAGCCTTTTTGCACAGATCGGTGAAATAAAGGAATGTGTACTGCCACAATTAATTAGGGTTTTGAAGCTTTTACCTTCATAATTTGATGGAGTTTGAATCACCGAGAATTGGCGATTTAAACCCTTCTTGTGCAAAGCGGTATGAACTGTTGTCCTCTCAATGTCAGCATCCATGGATGGATCTTCTTCATCGCCCAGCTCCTTGTTGAAAACACTAAAGGTTCTCCCTTTGGTCATGACTATGGATCCTTGGACATGGGCAGCTCCTTGGAATTGCCCTTGGGGATGTCCTTTGCTAAGCTTGGGACACTGCCTCTTAAAGTATCCGGGGTCGTTGCAATGGAAACAATGTAGATTGCGGTAATTTCCTTGTGTAGGGACAAAGTTGTTGACAGCATTGGCCCTAACTTTCTTCCTTTGGCCTGGATTCTAACCCTGCGCTCTCTTAGTCTGAGCCCTTGACATACCCTTATTCTGATCTTTGTAAGGCCAAGTTCTAATATTCCTTGGTTTGACCTGCACCTCCTGTATTATTGGTGCAGCTCGAATGAGTGCGTCTTGTAGGTCCGTTGGGCACATTCATTCTAAGCAGGTGTTTATGGGTGGATTTAACCCAACACAAAACTTTGACACATGTTGTGCCATATCCATTGGAGACATGTACTTTAAGAGAGAGACGAACTTTGAATAATATGCATTAAGATATAGTCTAAGCTGCTTCAATTCATAGAATTCGTTCATCTTCTGCGTGCGGTAGGCAGGTGGCAGATACCTCCCTCGCACAGCTTCCTTAAGCTTCTCCCAAGTGACTGTCCCTTCCGAGATCGCTTGGTCTTTGCACCACTGTTTCCACCAAAGTCTTGCTTCGTCTGTAAGCTTAAGTTTGGCGAGCATGGCTTGGTTAGCAGGTGCAGTTCCTGCTGCCTCAAAATAATCCTCCATCGACTCGATCCAGATCTTGGCGTCAGCTTAAACAGTCCTTCCCTTGCCATCGAACTCGGGTGGCTTAATTTGTTTGAGAAGAAACTTTTTCTCTTGAATCACAGCTGAACTTAGTGCCGGAGTCGGACTTGGAACCTGCGCTTGGGTTTGCCTCTGGGCAATAAGATTCTTTATGTTAAAAACTCATCAAACGTTTCCCATATTACGCTAATACGACTAGCACAACTTTTAGCCAAGTGATTTAATCGCTTAACACCTTAGCTAACATTTACAATCAAGATAGACGATAGTAAAAGTCTTGTTCATTCATGAGGGCATAGCCCTTTGAGTACATTTATTTTGGGAAAGTAGAACAAGCTGATTGATACATCAGTTTAGGAAAAATAGGATTGTGTTACAATCGGCTACAGGGACTGAGTAATAATATGGAGTGGAGTCATGGATTTTCAAGAAACGATAAGTCATAGGAAGCTCGGGGTATCCCTTCCTTTGATACCCATTCTTCTCATAGCGCCCTAGCACTTTGATTCTGTCGGCAGGGATCACCCGGGTCACTTCTTCATAGACATACTTGTTCTGCTTGACTTGTCGACCGCCAACATGCAAGCTTGCGTTTGCATGAGCTTCGACAAAGATGAACAACTTCACGATCTTTAAATCCTCCATCCACTTGATTGTCTTCAAGTTGGTCTAAAGGTACACAAGTCGATGGGCTGCTATGTAGTATATTCCTAATTCTCCCATCCATCTCCGTTCTGCATACAGGGGTGAAGGATTATAGATGCGGTCCAGAATATTCATCATGCCTAGCCTCTGCGATAATCCGAAGTACGCATTGCAATCATGAACATGACCTGGAACACCAAGAACTTGCTCCATGCTTCGTGAGTCTGCAATCCGGCATTCATAAGTAAGGAAATGTTTTCAACAGAAAACACTGTTCTATTCTACTCACCTTCCCCTGGCTGTCCCCTTATTCCCTTTATTTCCCCCATTAAGTTCCCTTGTAAATCTTAGATCCCGTTGGTTCGCTCTGATACCAACTGTAACGTATCCACTTGTCCGCTTGTGGGACACGTCTTAGCAGCCCGTCGAAAGGAGAGTCTAGAAGGCTCCACCTGGCACTTGCAAGAAATGACACACGATTTGAGATCTAGGTCTTCCCGAGTCTGCCCCGAGTGGAAGTATCCAGCCGTTCCCACTTGGGTTCGACCTGAGGTCAAGGTTCCTTTCCTATCAGCAAGGTCTCTAGGAAGAAGCTAGCGTCGAGCTCCAGTTGTACCTCCTTTCGTAGGAACAACAGAGTCGAAGCGGTTTCATGCTGCACTTGGTTCATGGAGAATGGGAAACGAGAGGGATACGAAGCTCAACCTCTTTGTCATACGGCATAGTCTCATTCATTTCCCCTAAAACAGAATAAACCGAAAATTCTACATCTACTGATACTAGGTCTTCATTGCCTTATTATCTCATCATTTGAGGAAAGTTCCCAGCTAACCGGAACCACCCTTCTGTAGGATGGACCCAAGTCACGTCCACCGCACTTTCCTCAATTTGCTTTAGTTATCTAATTACCTACAACATTATGTTTTGACATACAAAAGCAGCTTCCTTAATTAATCAAATTAATCACGAGTTCCTTCATGTAACTTAGGCACTGACACGAAAACAATGTCAAGCAATTCCTTTTTCTCCAATATCTGCTCTTTATTTATCAAAATCCTCGAGTACATCCAATATCACGCCCGAAGGCTATCCTAGCAATCTAGAGGATTGTTGTTCCAAGTTCCGCCCGTTGACTAGTACACCGGCCTCAAATCCCATCCGGAGTCACGTCGGCCTCTTGTGCGGGATCCGGAGGCAAAAGATTTACAGCCAGAGCCTCCCCTGGCACCCAAGCGTCCTCCCGCTCCAAGCAGCACCCACGGAGAGACCTCTCACAGCGGGTTAGGTCCATATACCCGGCACAGCTAACAATCCCCTTGGATAGAGCCAGACAGACAATCGGAGGTAATTGTTACTACCTCTCCCTCTAGGCTTTCAACCTGAAGCATTAAGTGTTATCCTTGAATTAGTTCCTTGAGCAAAGAGATCAAATAATGTACCTAAATACAAGTATGAACATTTCGGAGGTCGTTTTTACGACCGACTGCTTAAGTGTGACTCCTTTTTTCCCAGATGCTCCCAGCATCTTGATCTTGGGTCTTTTCGCAACTTGGCGAGATCCCAATAATCAAAAACAAGATTACGCAAGCAAATGATCTTGGTAAATTAACTTAATTTTTTACTTGCCCTTTTCCCTTGGGATTTACCTTAGGGTATCTTAATCCCTAACTCAAGCATTAGCTGGTCAGTCAAGGCAACGGACATACCTTATTCGCAACCCAACCAAGGGTCCAAGCTCAATTAACACACTTGGCAACACATGATTCTTCATTTAGACTTGCAAGATGCAGTCTACATGCATGCGATCCTTCCAATTCTCTTAGTGCAGTTCTATGCAGGATTTCCCAATCAACCTTATCCATCATGCACATGGTGAGTTTAGTATAGTTGTACCTCCTAAATGTCCTTTATCTCTCTTCATTCCCGGCAACGAGTACTTATTTCTAATGCACCGGATCACATGTGACTTGCGTATATGAAAGTCTAAGGTTTTGTCCGACGGTACAAGTGTATCTCATGAACAAAAACTAACATTTCATGTGTTTCTTTTAACCATGATTGCAAAATGTGAATTTTAAATGACTATTCATGCACTGAACTGGTTAAAAAGCTATCATTTTATGTGAAGTAAGACGATAACCTTATCATTTTATGTGTGTAAAAGCTATCATTTCATACATATAATCTTATGTGAATTCCAAACTCTACGGTTTCGCGCATGCAACTTAGTACTTAGAGTAAACAGAACCCTAAGACTCGTTTTTGTTCCATGCACATCACCAAGCATATCTACTATAACCATAATAGAGTTGTATCCTCCCTGAACTTGGGGTAGGCCAACAATGAAGTCCATACTAATGAATTCCCATTTCATTTGGAGAATGTCAAGTGGTTGCAATTTACCAGGCATTTTGACATGTTCTGCCTTGATGCGTTAACAAGACAAACATTTCGTGACATATTTGAGAACGTCACCCTTCTATCCCAATAATAGCTCTTCCTGACCGCATTAAGGATCTTGGCATAGCCAGGATGTCCTGAGAAAGAGGAGTCATGGGCTTCCCAAAGAATCTTCTGCTTGAGAGTATGGCTTGCAGGGATACATAATCTTGTCCTAAAGTAGACAAGTCCACTACTGACAGAGAATTCTTGATACTTTGACTTTAGCTTCGGGTCTTGATCCTTGATGGGGATCTCCCTTAGCAATTTCTGATAGACTGGGTCATGACACACCTCTTCTTTAGCTAGCTCAAGAATTGGGTTGTTTGGCATTGATACGTTTGTGGCTAGAGATCTTGCTGTTGATGGATCCTGCAAAATAAGAGAATTTAGAAATGCCTTGCAACTGAGTGCATCGGCAACTACATTCTCCTTTCGAGGCCTGTATTTAATTTCAAAATCATATTCTTCCAGCACTTCGATTCATCGACGTTGCCTCATATTGAGCTCATTCTGGATGAAGATCCATTTAAGACTCTTGTGGTCCGTCATGGCCAGCACTTCAAGCACTGCCAAAAAGAACATATCACGGTAAGACTATAACTACAATAAGAAGTATTTTCAAAAGCAGTGGCTTTGGCCTGTTGGGATCCCGGTCCTTATCTTCTGACCGGTTAACTCAGTATCCGGAATGTAAGATGATTCGCCTTGCCTAACTTACCTATTACATTTTGCTTCTAATACATGCGGCAACAAAAGCTAGACAATGTTTAGAACGATAAGTTTATTACTACATTTTGCTTCTAATATAACCGTAATGCGGTAGCAAAAGCTAGACAATGTTTAGAATGACGTGGCTGCAGTCATTCCAAACAATGACTAGGAAAATTTGTTACCTAGCAAGTAATGTCTCCACAGTTTAAGAGCATGGATGACAGCCAACAGCTCCAGATCGTGGGTAGCATAATTTCTTTTATGGCTCTTCAATTTCCTTGAAGAATACGCTACGGGATGACCTTCTTGCATAAGCACACACCCTAAAGCAAGTGCGCTAGCATCAGTTACCACTTCAAACTCCTTACTAAGATCAGGAAGTTTCAGGATAGGTGCTGATACTAAGCTTTGCTTTAGCTTATCAAAGTTGGTCAGTTCAGCAGGTGACCATACAATTGCTACTTGTTTCTTTAGTAGATCAGTCAGAGGCGCTGCAATCAAAGCATAATCTTTGATGAAGATCCTGTACCATCCTGTCAATCCAAGAAAGCTACGTATTTCTTTGACAGAAGTTGGTATTGGCCATTCCAGAACGTCTCTGACCTTAGCTGGATCTATTAAAATTCCTTCCGCTAATTCAATTAATTCCAGATATTCAATCTGTCGCTTGAAAAATGCACACTTCTTCTTCTTGGCATAAAGCTTTTGTGCCCTCATTGTTTCAAGAACAATGCGAAGCTGGGATTCATGATCTTTTTCCTGTTTAGAGTAGACTAGGGTATCGTCAAAGAAGACGAGTACGAGGTAATCAAGATAGGGCCTAAAGATATCCTGCATTAACCTGTTGAAGGTAGCAGGAGCATTTGTCAGCCCGAATGACATCACTAGGAATTCAAAGTGTCCATACCTTGTGCTGAATGAAGTCTTTGGGATATCTTCTTCCTTGATCCTTATCTGATAATATCCAGATCTAAGATCTATCTTAGAGAAAATCTTCGCACCTTGAAGACGGTCAAGTAATTCATCTATTCTTGGAATGGGGTATTTATTTTTTATGGTTGATTGATTCAACCCTCTGTAGTCAATGCATAGCCGAAGCGTTCCATTTTTCTTCTTTTGGAATAGTACTAGAGCTCCCCATGGTGAACTACTAGGACGGATGTAGCCTTGGTCTGCTTGAGTTGCTCTTTCAGTTCAATAGCTTCCGGGATGGGCATCCTATATGGCCTCTTTGCGACTGATGCAGCTCCTGGCGCCAGCTTGATTTCGTGGTTGACTTCCCTTTGAGTAGAAAGTTCTGTCAGCTCCTCAAGAAATACGTCTGCGTATTCCTTTAACCATGAAGGTTCTTCCCCAGATTCTTGATTCTGATCTAGCTTATTCTGTTTAAACAGATAGACAAGTAGGCCCTTTCTAACTCCTTTTATTATCCGTGTTGCTTTTGCCAGCTGTATTTTTAGCTTACCAGCCTCTCCTTGAGTTGTAACTAGTTCCCCTTCATAATTTCAGAAGGAGACTTGGCCCTTTCCACAGTGGATGTGGGCATCATTGGGTATTAGCCAATCCATTCCAAGTAAACATTCGTGGACACCTAGGTTCATTACCTTGAATCTCACCGAAGTTGGCTTCCCATCCAGTAGGAATTTCACCTTAGCAATTTGCCTAGTACAAGAGACCTCACGACCATTTGCCAATTCCATAAGTAAAGTAGGTGCGTCTATTGTGGCTATCCCTAGCCTTTTTGCACAGATCGGTAAAATGAAGGAATGTGTACTACCACAATCAATTAGGGTTTTGAAGCTTTTACCTTCATAATCTGATGGAGTTTGGATCACCGAGAATTGGCGATTCGGACCTTTCTTGTGCAGAGCGGCGTGAACCGTTGCCCTCTCAATGTCAGCATCCATGGATGGATCTTTTTCATCGCCCAGCTCCTTGTTGAAAACACTGAAGGTTCTCCCTCTGGTCATGACTATGGCTCCTTGGCCATGGGCGGCTCCTTGGAATTGCCCTTGGCAATGTCCTCTGCTAAGCTTGGGACACTGCCTCTTGAAGTGTCTGAGCTCATTGCAATGGAAGCAACGTACATTGCGGTAATTACCTTGTGTAGGAACAAAGTTGTTGACAGCATTGGCCCTAACTTTCTTCCTTTGGCCTAGATTCTGACCCTGCGCTCTCTTAGTCTGAGCCCTGGACATACCTTTGTTCTAATCTCTGTAAGGCCAAGTCCTAATATTCCTTGGTTTGGTCTAAACCTCCTGTATTATTGGTGCAGCTTGAATGAGTGCATCTTGTAGGTCCGTTAGGCGCATTCATTCCAAGCGGGTGTTTATGGGTGGATTTAACCCAACACAAAACTGACACATGTTGTGTCATATCCATTGGAGGCGCGTACTTTAAGAGAGAGACAAACTTTGAATAATATGCATCAAGGGATAGTCCAAGCTGCTTCAATTCATAGAATTCGTTCACCTTCTGTGTGCGGTAGGCAAGTGGCAGATACCTCCCTCGCACAGCTTCCTTAAGCTTTTCCCAAGTAACTGCCCCTTCCGAGATCGCTTGGCCTTTGCACCACTGTTTCCACCAAAGTCTTGCTTCGCTTGTAAGCTTAAGTTTGGCGAGCATGGCTTGGTTAGCAGGTGCAGTTCCTGCTGCCTCAAAATAGTCCTCCATCGACTCGATTCAGATCTCGGCGTCAGCTTGAACAGTCCTTCCCTTGCCATCGAACTCGGGTGGCTTGATTTGTTTGAGAAGGAACTTCTTCTCTTGAATCACAGCTGAACTTAGTGCTGAAGTCAGACTTGGAACCTGCGCTTGGGTTTGCGTCTGGGCAATAAGATTCTTTATATTAAAAACTCATCAAAACGTTTCCCATATTACGCTAATACGACTAGCACAGCTTTTAGCCAAGTGATTTAATCGCTTAACACCTTAGCTAACATTTACAATCAAGATAGATGATAGTAAAAGTCTTGTTCATTCATGAGGGCATAGCCCTTTGAGTACAAGTATTTTGGGAAAGTAGAACAAGCTGATTGATACATCAGTTTAGGGAAAATAGGATTGTGTTATAATCGGCTACAGGGACTGAGTAATCATATGGAGTGGGGTCATGGATTTTCAGGAAACGATAAGTCATAGGAAGCTCGGGGTATCCCTTCCTTCTGCAACCCAGCATCCATAAGTGAGTAAGGAAATGTTTTCAACAGAAAACAATGTTCTATTCTACTCACCTTTCCCTGGTTGCCCCTTATTCCCTTTATTTTCCCCCATTAAGTTCCCTTGTAAATCTTAGATCCTGTTGGTTCGCTTTGATACCAACTGTAACGTGTCCGCTTGTCCGCTTGTGGGACACGTCTTAGCAGCCCATCGGGAGGAGGGTCTAGAAGGCTCCCCCTGGCACTCGCAAGGAATGACATACGGTTTGCGATCTAGGTCTTCCCGAGTCTGCCCCAAGTGGAAGTGTCCGACCATTCCCACTTGGGTTCGACCTGAGGTCAAGGTTCCTTTCCTATCAGCAAGGTCTCTAGGAAGAAGCTAACGTCGAGCTCCAGTTGTACCTCCTTTCGTAAGAACAACAGAGTCAAAGCGGTTTCATACTGCACTTGGTTCATGGAGAATGGGAAACGAAAGGGATGCGAAGCTCAACCTCTCTCCCATACGGCATAGTCCCATTCCTTTCCCCTAAAACAGAATAAACCGGAAATTCTACATCTACTAACACTAGGTCTTCATTGTCTTATTATCTCATCATTTGAGAAAAGTTCCCAGCTAACCGGGACCACCCTTCCGTAGGACGGACCTAAGTCATGTCCACCGCACTTTCCTCAATTTGCTTTAGTTATCTAATTACCAACCACATTATGTTTTGACATGCAAAAGCAGCTTCCTTAATTAATCAAATTAATCACGGGTTCCTTCACGCAACTTAGGCACTGACACGAAAACAATGTCAAGCAATTCTTTTTTCTCCAATATCTGTTCTTTATTTATCAAAATCTTGGAGTACATCCAATATCACGCCCGAAGGCTATCCCAACAATCTACATGATTGTTGTTCCAAGTTCCGCCCGTTGACTAGTACAGGGGCCTCGAGATCCCATCCCGAGTCACGTCGGCCTCTTGTGTGGGATCCGGAGGCAAGGGATTTACAGCCACAGCCTCCCCTGGCACCCAAGCGTCCTCCTGCTCCAAGCAGCACCCACGAAGAGACCTCTCGCGGCGGGTTAGGTCCATATACCCGGCACGACTAACAACCCCCTTAAATAGGGCTAGGCAGACAGTCGGAGGTAACTATTCATGCCTCTCCCTTCAGGCTTTCAACCTGAAGCATTAAGTGTTTTCCTTGAATTAGTTCCTTGAGCAAAGAGATCAAATAATGTATCTAAGTACAAGCACGAACATTTCGGAGGTCGTTTGTACGACTGACTGCTAAGGTGTGACTCCTTTTTTCCTGGATGCTCCCAACATCCTGATCTTGGGTCTTTTCGCAACTCGGCGTGATCCCAATAATCTCAAACAAGATTACGCAAGCAAATGATCTTGGTAAGTTAACTTAATTTTTGACTTGCACTTTTCCCTTGGGATTTACCTTAGGGTATCTTAATCCCTAACTCAAGCATTAGCTGGTCAGTCAAGGCAACGGACATACCTTATTCGCAACCCAACCAAGGGTCCAAGCTCAATTAACACACTTGGCAACACATGATTCTTCATTTAAACTTTCAAGATGCAGTCTACATGCATGTGATCCTTCCAATTCTCTTAGTGCGGTTCTATGCAGGATTTTCCAATCAACCTTATCCATCATGCACATAGTGCATTTAGTATAGTTGTACCTCCTAAACGTCCTTTATCTCTCTTCATTCCTGGCAACGAGTACTTATTTCTAATGCACCAGATCACATGTGACTTGCGTATATGAAAGTCTAGGGTTTTGTCCAACGGTGCAAGTGTATCCCATGAACAAAAACTAACATTTCATGTGTTTCTTTTAACCATGATTGTGAAACGTGAATTTTAAATGACTATTCATGCACTGAACTGGTTAAAAAGCTATCATTTTATGTGAAGTAAGGCGATTACCTTATTTTATGTGTGTAAAAGCTATCATTTTATGCATATAATCTTATGCGAATTCCAAACTCTACCGTTTTGTGCATGCAACTTAGTACTTAGAATAAACAGAACCCTAAGACTCGTTCTTGTTCCATGCACGTCACCAACCCTTTCATCTCTTCTACGAGAAATAATGCCTAACTAATTTTAAAGCTTAGAACCTGGGCTTGATTCGTGTTTGCTGCGTTGGTCGCTCCACTCGCCTCTCCAGCATTACCGGTGGCTTTGGCTCCTACGCTTTCCGCGACTTTCTTCTTGGGAGCCTTCGCCTCGCGGAGATTGGACAGTCCGGACCTTAACGGTTTTTGGGTCAGCAGGTTCGAGTAGGAAAGACCGCTGGATGGGGTCCTTCGCCGAGAGGGTGGTTTGAGTGTGGCTCCTTGCAGTTACTCACCAACTCTCACTCTCTCTCCTTCTTTCTCTCTCTCTCTCTCTTCTTCTTCTTTTTCTCCTCCTCTCCTCTTCCTCTTCTTCTTCTTTTCTCTTATTCTTCTACTCTCTCTCTCTCTCTCCTTCTCTTCTTCTCCTTCTCCCTCTCCCACCTCTTTCTCCTTCTCCTTCCCTCTCTTTCTCTTCCTCTTCTCTTCTTTTCTCCTTCTACTCTTCTTCTTCTTCTTTTTCTTCCACTACTTCTCTCCTTCTACCTCTTCTTCTTCTTCTACCTCTCTCCTTCTCCTTTTTCTTCTCCTCTCCTCTCTTCTACCCCTTTATTTTTCCTCCTACTTCTCTATTTCCTTCTCTTCCCTCCTTCTCCTTCTCTCCCTCTTCTTCTCTTCTCTCTCCCACTCTTCCTCCTCTCCCTCTTCTTCCCTTCTCTCTCCCACTCCTCTTTCCTCACTCCTCTCCCACTTCTTCCCTTCTCTCTCCCACTCCTCTCCTGCTCCTCTCCCTCTTCTCTCTTCTCACTCCTCTCCTCCTCTCCCTCTTCCCTTCTCTCACAGGCCGAAACTGGATGGCAATCGGAGGGGGATGGGTTAAATCATAGGCATGGTGTGAATCGTAGGGCCCAGGGCCCGTAGTCGCAGCAGGTCGGGGGGGGGGGGGGGGGGGGGGGGGGGGGGTGCGGGTGCGGGGGGGGTTTAATTTTGAACTGCAGATAATAATAATTTTTTCTTTTTTCTTTTTTGAAATTAAAAAGGAGGGGGGGTCCTATGGGAGGACGCTTGGCATGTTACACCTGCCTCCCCCCGCCTTTGCGACTATCCCGCCTGCCTCCCGCTATGCTTTCCCCCTAGCCGCCCACTGCCCCCCTCCCCCACCTATTACCTTACCAACCCCCCACCCATTCCCTTACCAAACCCCCACCGTTTCCCCCCCTCCCCCCACGTTGCCCCGCCTCCCCAGCCTTGAGGCCCGGCCAGGCGGCCACACCACCAATTTAAAGACAACAATCCCCCCCCCCCTTCTAGTTGCTCCCTCCCCTTGCAGCAACTACCCACCCCCCGGTAGCACAGCAACGTGATAGGTAGGTTCCTAGCAGGGACGCACAATGAAAACCTCTGGTCAAACGTCGGCGCATTCTGCGAGTGCCTCCCAGTCAAACACCTTGTGCATCATCCTCTCTGAGGAATAGCTCTTAGCCGTCCGTGCCACAGAGCTGAAGTTGAAAGAAACAACGATCTTTAGTCATGTCATTGGACACTCCCCATCGAGGGCCCAGCTACAGGATTGGCTCCACTCCACACTGCGCATTGGCACAGCGCAGATTGTGGAGGCTGTTAGCCTGCTCTTTTATCATTCTCAGTCTGTCATCTCCTGGTTGTGAGCTCCTGTCAGAGTCTAACAGGAGACAGAGGAGCTCTGTCAGCTTATTAGTTGCTGTTCTTGTCTGTATTCAGCCTTCGGGAGTCACACAGCCCACACTGGGCTGTTTATGTGCAGTAGGCCCAGTTTTCTGGGCAGGTCAGCCAGATCTGGCCAAGTCGGCCAGATTTGGCAGGTCGGCCAGTTTTCTGGCCTGGGGCTATATATAGCAGCCCCCCAGTCATTTCCAGCATTGTCTTCTGCAGGTTCAGCACTCTCTCCGTCCTCTCCCGCTCCGGCATTGGTGCTGCCATTGCTTTCAATCTGTTCTGGTGCCCTCACTGACACTCCGGGCTGCGTGCAGGGACTGCTCCGTCCATTTCAGTGTATTCAGCATTCATCTCAGTCAGTGCAGACTTTCTTCCTTCATTCCCTGCTTTCTTTCTCCTCTCCTCTGTGTTCGTGTTCTTCTTCCATTGCGCACTCTCACATGGGATCGTCGCCTGATTGAGAGTACGGAGGACATACCCACTGGAGAGAGATACCTCTCTGCTGCTGTCATCTAATCTGCAACTGCCCAGGCGGCCTCTTCTTCCTGCGTTTGCTGTAAACGCTGTCTTCAGAGGCTGCCACGTCATCCAGCGACACATCATCCCTGCGTTTTCCATCAGGCTGTCCCTCCTTCTGCTGGGCGACTCATCTTCAGCCTGCGTTTTGCAGTTCTGCTGGTCGCTACTACTCCAGGCGGCACATTTCTTGCTGGCGACTCATTTTCTGGCTGTTTCTTGGTGCTGGTGGTCTCTTTTCTGGTGATCGTCATCAGTCATCTTTGCATTTTGCAGATCCAGGTGTTTGTAGGCATTCTTAGCCTGCGTCTTGGTGGTTGGTGACCAAACTGCTGGTCATATTTCGACATCGGCACAACTTTCTTTGGTATTTTGCAGATTGGAAGATGTCTTACCAGTTTTCAGGCTTTGACGACTCAGAGGATGAACTCCTTTCTCATCATTCCTCTGAGCGGAGGCAGGATTATCAGGAGGTTCGACGTCGGGAAGAACCTCCTCGCACTCGTCCTTCTTCAGTCCATGCATCTCAGAGGGTTCCATCTACCGTGAAGGTATCTTCCGTGAAGACTGCTTCAGATGTGCGGATGCCTTCCTTGATTCCCTCCATTCAGGTGCCGATTCTCCCTTCCTTTCCAAAGGAAGATAAGTTGGATGGTTCCAACTACTCCCTCTGGTCGTGCAAGGTGGCATGCATCCTCGATACATTTGACCTTTGGGAGCTTGTTTCTTCGCCCATCGACCGTCCCCCCGCGGATTCGTCCGATGGCACCTCTATGGACCGTGCAGCCTTGTGGGATAGGCTCAACTCTCGAGCCTGTTCCTTTCTTTTTATGAGTCTACATGATTCCCTTCTTGTACATGTTCACAGGTTACAGACCGCGGCGGAAGTGTGGAAGAAGCTTGCGTCTTTGTATCAGCACAAGACGTTTGCCCACAAGATTTCCTTGGAGAAGAAGTTGCGGATGCTCAGTCTTGATGATTCTCCTTCCATGAAGGAGCACATCACGAAGATGGAGGATATGCGAGGCGAGTTAGCCTCTCTTGGTCGTATGATATCGTCTGAGGATATGGCGATGATTCTGTTGACTCAGCTGCCATCACCCCGTTATGATGTCTTCTATACCAACCTCATCACCTCGAGGACCCGTGAGACACACCTATGGGAGGAGCTTTCCCCGCTTGTCTTGGAGCATGACGAGCGACTCAAAGAGGTGGGAGCCAGTGGCTCCACCAAGGCTTTCACAGCAGGCACAGGTGGCGGCAAGAAGAAGAAATAAAAGAAGGAGAAGGCCAAGGACAAGGAGGAGGAGGACAAGAAGGATGCGAAGGAGAAGAAGCCCAAATGTCCCCACTGTGGGAAGGGCACTCATCCCGAGGAGAAGTGTTGGCAGAAGTATCCCCATTTGAAGCCCAAGGAGAAGGACTCGAAGGCGGCCCCAGCCACGGCAGAATCTACGTTTGTGCATGTCTTTGTTGAGGAGGATACAGCCCTAGCTTCTACCACTCAGGAGAAGCCTTGGCTCGTAGACAGTGGAGCATCTTCACATATGACCTTCCGCCAGGATTGGCTTCAGGATCTTCGTTCCCGAGGGGGTACAATCACCATTGGTGACAATTCTACAGTCCCTGTTCGAGGCGTGGGGACTCTACCTATGTTTTCTGATAGGCAGTCTTCCTCCGCCAAAGTTCTCTATGTCCCTGATTTGGGTTTTAACCTATTGTCTGTGCATGGCCTTACTTAGCTAGGTACCCAAGTCATTTTTACTCAGGATGCAGTCACAGTGGAGGATGCTTCTACAGGTGATGCTCTTTGGACAGGTACACAGGAGGGTGGGCTTTATACACTCACAGCCTTGGCTACGCGGACTTCCCATGAGCTTGGGCTGCTTTGGCATGCTCAGTATGGTCATTTGAACCTCGATTCTCTTCGGCGGGCTTCTAGGAGGAAGATGGTGGAGGGCTTCTAGGAGGAAGATGGTGGAGGGCCTTCCAGATTTCCCTCCTCTTCACACTTTGTGCCCGAGCTGCTTGAGAGGCAAGCAGCATAGGCAGCCTCACCCTCACGTTGCTTCTCGGAGGGCTACTTCTCCGCTTGAGTTGGTTCACACCGACCTTTGCGGACCTATGGGCACGGCCTCCCTTGGGAAGGCCAGGTATTTGATGCTGATTGTGGACGACTTTAGTCGTTATGTGTGGCCTTATTTCTTGGAGTACAAGAGTGAAGTGTACTCCCGTTTCTGTGAGTGGCAGGTGTTTGTGGAGACTCAAACAACTTCTGCAAGGAATGAAGGAAGAAAGTCTGCACTGACTGAGATGAATGCTGACTACACTGAAATGGACGGAGCAGTCCCTGCATGCAGCCCGGAGCGTCAATGAGGGCACCAGAACAGACTGAAAGCAATGGCAGCACCAATGCCGGAGCGGGAGAGGACGGAGAGAGTGCTGAACCTGCAGAAGACAATGCTGGAAATGACTGGGGGGCTGCTATATATAGCCCCAGGCCAGAAAACTGGCCGACCTGCCAAATCTGACCGACTTGGCCAGATCTGGCCGACCGGCCACATCTGGCCGACTACTCTTTTATCATTCTCAGTCTGTCATCTCCTGGTTGTGAGCTCCTGTCAGAGTCTGACAGGAGACAGAGGAACTCTGTCAGCTTATTAGTTGCTGTTCTTGTCTGTATTCAGCCTTCGGGAGTCACACAGCCCACACTGGGCTGTTTATGTGCAGTAGGCCCAGTTTTCTGGGCAGGTCGGCCAGATCTGGCCAAGTCAGCCAGATTTGGCAGGTCGGCCAGTTTTCTGGCCTGGGGCTATATATAGCAGCTCCCCAGTCATTTCCAGCATTGTCTTCTGCAGGTTCAGCACTCTCTCCGTCCTCTCCCGCTCCGGCATTGGTGCTGCCATTGCTTTCAGTCTGTTCTGGTGCCCTCACTGACGCTCCGGGCTGCGCGCAGGGACTGCTCCGTCCATTTCAGTGTATTCAGCATTCATCTCAGTCAGTGCAGACTTTCTTCCTTCATTCCCTGCTTTCTCTCTCCTCTCCTCTGTGTTCGTGTTCTTCTTCCGTTGCGCACTCTCACAGAGGCAAGGCAGTCTTCATGGGCCGAGGGATCTTCATGGTTTGACTCACCTCTACGGACGCAACTCGTGAATTAGTGGAGAACTCGCCCTATACCTCCACGAAGGGGATCATTTACATGGTTCCCTGGTATAGCGGCTTCACAGTGGAGACATTTGCGCTCCACAACAGATTTCTCAGACACCCAGTCACCTATCTTTTTCCCAGACTAGCAGTAGAGTACCGCCAGTTAGTGGAGGACTTTGGACGGCTCTTCGGCACATTTCTTCTTGCCTCCTTCGCAAATGCAGTGACAGCTACAGGAGTCCCAAAGGTACGAGTGACTGTAAAAGACAGAGAGTATACCAAAGTTCCTGGAGATTGAGACAGGAGGTCACTCCTTTAGGCACCAAGTCATTGTGACTGGGCAACCACGGAAGTGTCTGCGCTACCACGACTTTGGGCATCAGGTAGCAGATTGCACGCGTTTCGGAGCCAAGGCGGCTCCGTCGACAGGCCTGCAGGTGGACGCAACGACTTCACACGAGTCCAGAGACGACACAGAGAGAGACGGCAAGGGGGGCCGCAGCCAGCTTCTCAGACGCATCCTCGACAACAAGGAGCAGAAGCGCGAGCAACGCCCCCTCGGCAAAGCACTCTGCAGCCCACCCCACCTGACAGGACAGTAGTCCCCCACATCCACCACGCGCGCCACAGACTACCTCACCTAAGATCCCACATCCCCCACACCCATCGTCCCCCGCCAAACATGCTCCTGTAAAGAAAATACCCTAACACAAAAGCATAAATAGAAACTGTACGACAAAGCACAGACTTATAAAAGAACACAGTTAGGGTTAGGGTTAGGGTAACTCAGAGACAATGAACACAGTTAATAAATGAAATAATATGACTACTAATAATACGATGCTCATGCAGCAAACACACTATGCAGTGAATGAATATACTGAACCTCGAACTCCTGTATCACAAGGATCACGGCAGGGGTAATGAGCTGGAGAGAGTGTCGTACTCCGAGCGGATCCCGAACTGCAGCAAGGCAGCCTCCGGATGTCAAACGCAGCAGTGAGAAGCTGGATCTGATGCGGACAGCAGTGAGGAGAGAGAAAGACTAAAAACGCAGGCAAGATTGCTTGCAGGAGAGAGAAATACTAAAAACGCAGGCAAGACAGCTTGCAGGAGAGAAAAACTGCAACGACTGCAGCAGGAGAGAGGAAACTGTCAAGGCAGCAGCTGGGGCCTGCAAATGCAGCAGTTTGCTGACGTGGCAGGCTGTACGACAGCAGTGTAGATGATCAGCAGTCAATCGCCAGGCAGAAACAGCAGCAATCAACGTGTGGAGGGCTGGAAACAGGTGCCAGACTGTAGGGAACAGTGATGGACATCAAGGGCTGAGATGTCCTCCGCGAACGGGGTGTGGGCAGCAAGCTTATAACACCTGGAACCTGCAAAAACGAGATTGGGGAAAGAGTGGAGGGCTGGCTGCCAATTTATAGAAAATTAGGGTTCTAGATCCTCTCCCACTTAACTCTCTCGATCCACTCCCTGTTTTAGGGTTTTGGCTAAAATAAGCATGTTTTGGGGCTGTTTAAGTGGCTAAGAGCAATTCTTAGCACAACAGCCCCCCCCACTGACCCTGGCCCACAGGCCCCCCGCCCCCCACACCCGCCACGTACCTCCGACCATCCCACCATCCCTCGATCCTCTTCCCCCCCACCACCTCCCCTACCAAGCACCCCCCTTGATCTGCACCCGGTTCAGGTGATCCCCCCCACACCCACCCCCCCTCCTCCCACAAGAGGTGATGAGCCACACACCTACATCCTCCTTGCGCCAGCAATTTTGCTCCTCCCACACAACCACCAGTTCATCTGCCCCTGCCGCCCGTCACACTTTCCCGAGACAAGCACGGCTATTGCCACAGGAGTTCTTCCGTAGTGGCCCATGGTCCTACCTGAGAGTTGTGGAGCGCGGAGAGTTCCCACTACCTCTAGAGGTGGGGATCTTCGTGGTTCGTAAGTCGAGGAGGGGCAAGGTCCATCTACTAGCACCACCAGATGTACCAAACTACACTTTTTTCCTTCGATCCTCTCACTCAGGGGAGAGGACGACGACACAGATAAAGAAGGAGGAAGAGTCAGGTGGCAGACCACATCTCCTAGTGGATGGGAGAAGAAAGACTAGCACTGTTTGCACAACAATGGCCTGGTTGCATGATGGGCCTTAACTGGTGGGCAGGTGCCAAGGTCCCACACTTGAGCATTATCTTTCAAGCCCCTCCATAGTGGAGAGCTCCGAGGGATGTGATTGAGTGGCCCCTGGCACACACGGCCCATTTCTACCAATGTACAGAGTCAGGACTCTCAGCATGGCTCGTAGATGCATTGATAGTACTACCTCGAGCATCTATCACCCCTATGGTCCGGCCGAGGGCCACCATGGGGGACTGGCATTCGCTGTCCAGACCTGTGGCAAAGCCTACTTGCATGCCCCATAGTTTTTCCTCCTCATCAGCAGTCTCCACACCAAACAGATGCCTATTCGGTCAGTCACAGGTTTCCCCATGAGCTTACACCTTGCATCGTGGAATGTGAATAGTCTCCACTACAGTGGGGCATGTGGTTCCAGAAAGTTGATTGTTCGGCACGAGCTGCAACCTGCCCTTGCCGGACGGATCGACATCTTACTTCTACAAGAACACAAGCTCACTCCCACCCAAGCCCAGCGGGTAGGAAAGGTACTCCTGGGCTGCTCGCACACTTACTGGGAAAACCATAGGTGCCCATAGCAGGATTGGAGGCATATGCATCTCTATTGGCCCAAGTCTCACCGCCTGTGTACGAGACCACGGGACGATAGTAGCAGGGAGGGTTCTATGGATCAGATTGGATATTGGGGACTCGTGCCTTGGAGTCCTCAATGTCTATGCCCCTACCGAGGTTAGGGCACGCAGCAGGTTCTAGGTGGAGATCGCAGGACTCCCAAAGGTGGACTCCTGGATCATTGGAGGAGACTTCAACAACCTGGAGGCTTTGGAGGACCAGCAAGGCAGAGGCAGAAAATACGAGGGCATGGCTAGGGAGGAGCAGGAGGCATGGGAGGTCTTTCTACTGGCAGTAGGAGCACGCGATGCCTGGAGAGACCCTGCATTCCACAAGAGGAAGAGGTCACTGGACTTCTCTTGGGGATACAGGCGGCTAGATGGAGTCCTGGTGGAGGCGGTTGGACAGGTTTTATGTGGGAGAGTGGGAAGGCTCTCGTGGAGACCAGATTGGGCACTTGGCGAACACCATGTTGTCTGATCATTGCCTGGTTCTCCTAACACTTGATCCCCCATCTGCCCTAGACACCCAATCCTATTGAATCCCTGACTCGATCTATAGGAGGGAGGAGGTGACGAGACAGATAGAGCAGATTTGGACCAAGGAGTGAGGCAAGAGGTACCGGATCGTGGAGGAGGTTGCAGAGGTCCTAGCCAAGTCAAGCAGAATCTGCCAAGAGAGAGCCATACAGGCCAGGCAGCAGAGCTGGGAGGATGAGAGAGCACTCCGGCGGGACCTTGCAGCCACGCAGAGATTATTACAAGAGGCACCACCTCCACGCACAGGAGGTGTGCGCACGAGCAGACATTGCTAGCCTACGAGACAAGCGCTCGGAGTTCTCTTTCCACACCTCAACAACTTTCTGGGCGCGGAAGGGGAACACGATGTACAAGGAGTTTTTCCAGGTGCATCAGCCTCGCACCTCAGGAGAGCAAATACATAGCCTTTGAGAATAGTATGGGAGGACTCATTTAGACGAGGTAATGGAGATTGCCACCGACTACTACAAACGCCTTTTCCAACAGGAGACAACCTCAACTAGAGGAAAGCGATATAGACAGCAGGTATGGGATCACATCCCGTCCCTCATCACAGAGATGGGACGCTCCCTCCTAGCCCTCTTCAAAGAGAAGGAACTAGAGGAGGCTTTCCATACACAGGACGGGCAGAAATGCCCGAGAGAGGATGGCCTCTCTAAGGCCTTCTTCACTACCTACTGGGAAGTGGTGAAGGACCCCCTATTGATGGCCTTCCAAGAGATTTTCACTTCAAGACATAGGCCAAGGAGTGTTTCAACAGGCCTTATCAGTCTTGTCCCCAAAGGGGGAGACTGGTTGGCGCTTTCCCAGAGGAGACCGATCACCTTATTGTCAGTGGCCTATAAGGCACTGGCAAAGATGATTGGTAGGCGACTACACCCCATGCCCCCTGGCCCTGTACCTATTCCTACTCTTCATAGAGGCGATGTCTCACTTCCTCACGTCACATGTGAGCGGATTACACAGCCTCCGACTTCTAGTGAGGGAGGAGACCGAGTTGTTAGACTCAGAGTATGCAAATGATATAGCACTCTACATAGAGAATGATGAGTTGATGCTGGAGAAAGTGAGGCTAGCTCTAAAGGTGTTCTATTCTGCAGCGGGAGCGAAAATCAACTTGCGAAAGTCGGTTGGTTTCCTCAAACCCAGACTCTAGCACGAAGTGGGGCATCCACCTGGGATTTAGATGGGTGACCAGCCAGTACCTAGGGTTCCAGGTGGGACTCGACATCACTCCCGCCCAACAGTTTCTTCCAGTCCTCGATTCTATTCTAAGGAAGCTGACCTACTGGAGCACAGCCGGCCAAGCCCTGGTGGTCAACCAAGCCCTCCTAGCGACAGCTTGGTACATCGCCTAATGTTGGTGCTTCTCCTCATCCTGTGTAGTACAGCTTCGCCACCTAGTGCGGAATTTCCTTTGGTCCCGGTCAGGTGGCTCCAGGGATTCCATGGCCAAGGTGGCGTGGGTGACCATCATACGGTATCGGTCAGAGGGAGGGCTTGGGATCATAGACCTAGAGTATCAGAGTATGGCCCTCTTGGGCAAGCTAGTAGTCTGTGGCCTCACACCAGGAGGACAGGGTCTTCAGGATTGTAGAACGAGGCTTGGCAGTGAGTGGAGGCCGTCCCTGAGATGGATCTTCACGTCAGCCCAGATCACCCCCCCAGATCACCTTTCCTACACAGCTTGCTCCGCGTGTGGCAGGGCCTCTGTAAGGCCCTAATCTAGAGCCCCCCAGGCTGCTAGGAGGAGATAGACCGTTAGCCGGTGATCTGGAACCCCCAAGTCAGAGATCGGGAAGGGGCACAAATTGGCGAGCGCCCCCACATCCAGTGGGCTGGTTGGGAGGCTGGCCCGGCTCGTACCACCAGGACATGGCGGGAGGTGTACAGGATGGTGGATGAGGAGGTGCTGCAACGAGTATCAGGCTGCCAAAGAGGAGTGGATTTAAGGAGAAGGGAGATAGACGCAGCAATACCTCAAGAGTGGCTTGCTCCCCCGATACGAGAGCCAATAGGGCCCTAGGAGGTATGTGTTAGCAGATATTAGTCAGCTCATGGTGTGAGTCTGTGTGCAGAGGCTGGGCATTTTATGTAGCATTTTATGCAGTATTTTATGGCGCATTTTTGTGGCCATTTATGATGTACTTTTAGCATTTATTGCTGGCCAACCAGCATTAAATGCTGGCCGACCTGTATTTTATGCTCCCCACTTTTGTGGCTATTTATAGGGCTCCTCCTCCACAGTCTTTTGTGCTTCAGCCATCAGTGGAGATCCTTCTGGGAGAGAGGAGCCGGTGCTGAGGAGCCCACGCAGCCAGTGACTCACCGTTGTATGCTGTTGTCTCGTGTTCGATATGGATTCCATTTCCGGAGCATACATCTGAGTTCTCATCTGTCTACTGTGTTCATTCTTTCTTTCTTTCTTCTGTCTTGTGTTTCAGCATTTATTTCAGCATATTCTTTACGCTTCCATTGCTGCACCACTTCTGACATGGTATCAGATTTCAGGCTGCAACCTATTTGTGCTGTGTTTTCTTGCTGATTTCAGGATTTACACCCTTCTTGCTGATCAGCCAGCTGTCCTTCCTGCTGGCGACTGCTGATTTGCTGCTGGCGACAGTGTTTCAGCATTTGCGTTTTGCGTTTTTCTGGACAGATTTGCGTTTACTGCTGTTCCACTCTTTGCTGCCCGTGTTTCCTTCATCAAACTGCTGGCAACAGTCTTTAGCCCCTGTTTCTTCAGTTTGCAGCCTGTGTTTTGCTGTTTACAGCATTATTTTTGCCTGTTTTTCTGATTATTCAGGCCGTTTTTGCTGTTTTTGGCAGTTTTAACCTGATTTTTTCACTTTGTGCAGCAGCTTTTGGTTTATTTTGGTCAGCCTTTGGGTTATATTGCATGTGAACTCACTATTTTTGGTGTTTTTGGTTGCGTTTTGGCTGTGCTCACTCTCCAAACGACCTTTTTTTCTTCTACTTCTTTTTTCTACCTCCTCCAGATGGCCCCTCCGTGCACCTCAAGTGAAGATAAGTTACATGGACCTGATTATCTCACATGGAGTGCTGTCATGAAAGCTTGGTTTGTGCAGAAGCGGCTATGGTACATCGTCTGTGGAGCTCTTGCTCGACCTCTCCGTCCTTTTCCTCTTCCTGAAGACTTTGATGAGGACAACCATGAGGAAGCGGTGCTCACATGGGACTCGGACGATGCCCGTGCTTACTCGGCGTTGCTTCGGTGTATTTCTAAAGCGGTCTTACCGGCGGTTACCTCCTGTAGAACATCTCCTGAAGTATGGCAGAAGTTGCAGCAGATGTACGAGGCACCTTCCACCATGCAGGCCGTCACACTTTATGGCCAGCTCCAACAGATGAAGTTTGAGCCGAAAGATACTATTCAGTCTTTTCTTCTTCGTGTTACGCAGGTACAGGACCAGCTTCGCCACATGCAATCTGCTCTTCCCGAGGTGCATCTTGTCGGGACGGTCCTCTACAAGCTCCCCCCGGAGTTTGATGGAGTGGCCACTGCTTTGCAGGCGCAGACATCATCGACTCCTGTCAGTTTTACACATATGACCTCAATGCTTCTTGAGCATGAGGCATCCTTGAGATTACAGGGGCGGCTTCCGGCACATTATGGAGGTGAGGCTTATGTAGCTTTAGAGAGGGGTGACGGGAAGAAGTCGAAGGCCCAGTGTTACCACTGTGGCAAGAAGGGACATTTGCGGAAGGACTGCAAGAAGTTAGCGGCTTCCAGGAAGAAGGAGCAGAAGACGAAGCGGGATGCTGACTCTACCGATGAGTCCTCTCCTTCATCAGACTCCGACTCCGATCCTCCGATCAAGGAGAAGTCCAAGGCGCGGAAGGGATCCTCTTCTTCGGATCGCGGGAAGGGCTTGGTGGCCCCTTCCTCGGCTGCTTTCTAGTGGTGGTGATGAGGTCATCCCTCACGACTCTCTTGTGCCAGAGAGGGAGTGTGAGCGGGTGTTGGTGGGGCTGCAGTGCCTCATCTATATTTTGATATAGATGCACAGGATCCAGAGAGGGATGTCCCTGACGCATCGACGGTATCTGGCAGTGAAATCCTAGAGACTGGAGTTGATTTCTGGGTTCATGATGAGCTGTTCTTCTTGACAGAGAGCGAGAGGCTTTCGTCTGGAGCTCACATGAGGGGACACTTTGGTGGTTTGGCCAAAGGCGGGGAATCCATGGTCACATGTTCACAGACATGTTTGGCAGATTGGCTTTGTATGTCCTGAGTGACATAGGTGACATTACACAAAGAGCTGCTATGAGTCTTCTCTATTTTCAGGTGTTGTTGGTACGATCGACATCGACATCAGATACTCTCCGAGGCATCTTGGTGGTGGGCTGGCCACTCACCGCTTGGACATCCATGGTCCTTCTGGTGTTTCTTTGTTGTGTAGTTTATGATTCTCCATCATTGTACTATTTTATTGTATCAGATCACACATGATCTGAGAGAGGGTGTTAGTAGATATTAGTCAGCTCATGGTGTGAGTCTGTGTGCAGAGGCTGGGCATTTTATGTAGCATTTTATGCAGTATTTTATGGCGCATTTTTGTGGCCATTTATGATGTACTTTTAGCATTTATTGCTGGCCGACCTGTATTTTATGCTCCCCACTTTTGTGGCTATTTATAGGGCTCCTCCTCCACAGTCTTTTGTGCTTCAGCCATCAGTGGAGATCCTTCTGGGAGAGAGGAGCCGGTGCTGAGGAGCCCACGCAGCCAGTGACTCACCGTTGTATGCTGCTGTCTCGTGTTCGATATGGATTCCATTTCCCGAGCATACATCTGAGTTCTCATCTGTCTACTGTGTTCATTCTTTCTTTCTTTCTTCTGTCTTGTGTTTCAGCATTTATTTCAGCATATTCTTTACGCTTCCATTGCTGCACCACTTCTGACAGTATGGGCCGCTAGGTTTCCACCAGCAGGCATCCCCCTACAGATAGCAGGTAGAGTGGGCGGCGCTCCACTTGGGACCTTCACTGTACAGGAGGGGGGCATCTCGCTCTTGACAAAGGGCAGCAGGATGAGGGAATAGCTGTCCGTTCATGGAAGAGGATTCGGGTAATTGGCCTTCACGGGAAGACACGACGGTTGGACCCTTTTGTCTTTTGGCAGGAGCTCAGGGAGTGACACCTCTAGATCTGGGAGGGCAGGACACTTAATGAGCTGGAGTGGGATCCGGGAGAGTGGCTATGGCCGGCCACTATGGTCGCCAAGAAGCCACCAAGGTTCCTAGAGTACACTGCTAGGATTGGCAGACACGTACTGATGTAGGAGGATATGGATTGGGCGCCGTCACGTAGCAGGCACTAGGCGGAGCACAGCATCACGGAGCCTTTCCGACGAACCTTCTGGCACCACCTATGGAATAACTGGAGGCCGAGGAGGGTATCGTATTTTTTATGGCTAGTGGCACATGGAGGCTTGGCGGTGGGAAGCTAGCTTGCCCAGATACAGAAGGAGGAAGGTTGTAAGCGCTGCACACAACAGCCTTTGGAAACCCCAAAGCACTGCCTTTGGTTGTGTGAGGTGGCGCAGCTCGTGTGAAGAGGAGCATGCCGCATCCTTCACCGTACAGCACCCAGTCTTGGATGCATCTCATGGGGAGCTTTCTGCCGGCAGGCAGTCAACCAAGGCCATCACCTTCTGTATGAGGCCGGGATGTAGGACACAATATTCATTATCGAGGCAGGGTTGTGCCCAGTGGTCGATTTGGAGGCTCTACCCATCCGCCTTGAGAGACTTATATACATGATGTATTTGTGACTTTCATCAACTCCAGCTAGTCTGTCGAGTATGAGCACTCCATTGTAATCAAAAAAAAATTAGTAATATAATCAACCACATTTTACTTGCAAAAAACTATATACATGACGCAATCTGGGTTATGGTCCACTGATTGAGGAAAATGGCTTGATTCATTCCTACAAAGATGATTGTGAAAAGCCATGAGTTGATTGATCATTTTATCAAACACTTTTATAGACTTCATGGTTTGCTTGATGAAATAGTCAATGACTATAATCCTAAGTTCACCAGTCATTTCTGGCAAACAATTTTTCAAAAACTGGAAACTCGATTATCCATGTTGTCCTTAGAACATCCTGAAACTGGTGAAAGACCAAATGGACAAATCAAACTAGCAAGTGCTATAAATTGTCTTCAAGATAATGCACTCCTTTCCAGAAAACCAAGAAGATAAGTAGCATATCAATGCTGGTCGGACATATTTATGGCCTCAAATTTCAGGTCGGCCAGTTTTTGGGTTTTTTGGCTATTTATAGCCATTTCCCACTTGGCAGTCAGTTGTATTATCATCGTCCCTCCTTCTTTGGCAGGTGCACACTCCGACTCCGTCATCTTCCTCCATCTTCGCAGCTGCCGTCATCATCAGCCTGATCTGGTGCCCTCACTGACGCTTCGAGCTGCGTGCAGGGACTGATCAGTCCATTTCAGTGTATTCAGCATTCATTTCAATCAGTGCAGATTTTCTTCCTTTATTTTCTGCTTTCTCTCTCTCTCCCTCTGTGTTCGTGTTTCTTCTTCTGTTGCGCACTCTCACATGGTATCATCGCCTAACTGAGAGCACAGAGGAGAGCTTCCATTGCAGAGGAGGACACCATCAAGTGCAGCCTTTCTTCCCTCCTTTCCAGCCCTTGGCGGTGCTGTCCAGGCTGAAACGCAGCCTTCTATACCTGCGTTTTGTTGTTTTGCAGCATCAGGAGGAGTAAGCGACAGTTTTCTAGGTGTTTGCAGCCTGCGTTTGCATCAAACGCAGCCAACAAGAGGTGGTCAACATCAGCAGAGGAGAAAGCGTCATCATCTGGAGGATAGGAGAGTTTTTCTCTCCAGGCGGCAGCATTTTCTCTCTCCTCTTGCAGGCGACAGCATCTTCTGGGTCTTTTCTGACATAGGCGGCTCCATCTTGACTGTCTGTTGGTTGCAGATTGTTTGGTGATTACAGATATATACAAAGATGTCTTATCACCAGTTCTTTGCTGATTCAGAGAATGAGGTCTCTATTCCTTCCTCTGAGAGACAAAGAGACTTTCGTGCTAGTTCACGCGACGAGCAGAGGTCACCTAGCCCATTTGACCGAGATCTCTCTATTCCCCGTTCTCTCCATGTTTCACAGAAGGCTCGTTCTGCTGGCCTTCATATGCCTTCCATGGCACCCTCTATACAGGTGCCCGTACTCCCTTCTTTGCCCAAAGAAGACCGGCTTGATAGTTCCAACTACTCACTTTGGTCGTGTAAGGTGGAGTGTATCCTTGATACCTTTGATCTTTGGGAGTTTGTTACCCACCCTATTTCCTATCCAGTGGAGGATCCCACCGTTGGATCATCGATGGATCGTGCGGCCTTATGGGATCGGCTCAACTCACGAGCTCGATATTTCCTCTTTATGAGCTTACATGATTCTGTCCTAGTGCATGTGCGCAGGTTGCGGAAAGCAGCAGAAGTGTGGACAAAGCTTGCTTCTTTGTACCATCAGAAGACTTTTGCCCATCGGATTACTCTCGAGAAGAAATTACGAATGCTCGTTGTTGATGATTCTTCTTCCATGAAGGATCATATCAACAGGTTGGAGGACATGAGGGATGAGCTTGCGTCCCTTGACAGGATGATCTCTTCCGAGGATATGGCCATGATTCTTTTGACTCAGCTGCCATCTCCCCGTTTTGATGTCTTCTACACCAGCCTTCTTACATCGAGGACCCGTGAGAAGCTTCTATGGGAGGAGCTTGCCCCGCTTGTTTTGGAGCATGACGAGCGCACCAAAGAGGTCGCCAATGGATTCACCTCCATCAAAGATTTTGTTGCAGGTTTGAGAGGGGGGACCCAAAAGAAAGGGAAGTCACAGGCTAAAAGACAGGAGAGTTCTTCAAGTTCTGACTCCGACTCGGAGAAGCCTAAATGCCCATACTGTGGGAAGGGACACATCCAAAGGAGAAATGTTGGAAGAAGTACCCTCACCTTCGTCCAGGAGCGAAGGATGGAGCTAACACATCCGAGCCTTCTACCTCTACTCCGGCGGTTACCAATGAGTCAGTGTTCCTTCATATTGTTGACTTGGAGGAGCCTTCTTCAGTGGTTGCCTCATCTTCTGAGAGACCTTGGCTGGTTAATAGTGGAGCTTCTAGTCATATGACTCCCCAAGGCGATTTGTTGCAAGATCTATGCCCTTCTGAGGGTTCAGTCACTGTTGGTGACATTGTTTTGGTGCCTATTTGTGGTGTTGGCACTTTGCCTTTATTTCCCGACTGCGCGTCGAGCTCCCTTTCCCAAGCTCTTTATGTTCCTGACTTGAGCTTTCCACTCCTCTCAGTCTATGGCCTTACTAGGCTTGGTACCCGGGTTGTCTTCACCGAGCAGGCCGTTTGTATTGAGGATTCTTCTACAAGGGCTATTATTGCGACAGGTTGGCAGGAGAGCGGCCTTTATCGCCTCCATTCCCCTTCTCTTATGCAGGGACCTCCGAGGCAATTGTCTATTGCTACACCTGTTTCCACTTGTGCACCCTCTTTTCCACAGGTTCCTTCCCATCTCCCACCCTCTCCTCCGGTGGTTCCCTCGTACCCCCCATCCCTTTCAGAGAGAGACGATCTCACTGATGCTGCTGTGGATTTCCTAGCCCCTACTGTTTTAGAGGGGGCTTCCCAGGATCGCGAGGAGTTTCTTCATCGACGGACTTCATCGACCTTGGCATTCCTCTTGCCACCCCAGGATCCGTTTCTCCCTTGGCCTTCCGCCACATCCAGGATCCGAGAGGGGGTGTTAGCAGTCATGTTTGTCATGCCCTGTCATCTCCTGCTTGTGAGCCTCAGTCCGGACATTGTCCACCCTTTCCAGGATTTTTTTTTAGCATTCTTGGCTTTTTTACCAGGCATTAAATGCTGGTCGGACATATTTATGGCCTCAAATTTCAAGTCGGCCAGTTTTTGGGTTTTTTGGCTATTTATAGCCATTTCCCACTTGGCAGTCAGTTGTATTATCATCTTCCCTCCTTCTTTGGCAGGTGCACACTTCGACTCCGTCATCTTCCTCCGTCTTCGGTGCTGCCGTCATCATCAGCCTGATCTGGTGCCCTCACTGACGCTTCGGGCTGCGTGCAGGGACTGATCAGCCCATTTCAGTGTATTCAGCATTCATTTCAGTCAGCGCAGATTTTCTTCCTTCATTTTCTGCTTTCTCTCTCTCTCCCTCTGTGTTCGTGTTTCTTCTTCAGTTGCGCACTCTCACATACGTATCATCTTACGTCTTTTAAGATAAGAGCGATTGTTTGCCAAACTATCCAATGCAAATTCTTTCATATAAAGCTCTTGTACCTTGGATATATCATCTCGATTGATGGCATTCGTACTGATCCCAAAAAGTTATAACTAGTGCTCAATTGCTCTATTCTAGGGACCATAAAGCAAGTTTTTTTTTTTTTTTAAACCAGGTTTTGTCTAAAATTCATAAAGGACTATACTCATATTATTGAACCCTTGACATGTTTGCTTAAGGGTATCCCAAGCAAGAAGAAGCACGTTAGTCCACTGGTTGTTTGGACTACTAAGCTCGATCATATTTTCAGACATTAAAACCGCCAGTTACTATTGCACCGATATTGCAAATTATCAATTCGAATAAACGTTTTGAGGTTCATATGGAGCTATCATTTATCAGGATAGCCAACCTATCACATTTAAGAGCCACAAGCTCGTTGATGCCCAAACATGTTATACTTCCAAAAAGGAATTATCGGCAACCATCCATGTGCTTAAAGTATGGCATCATTATTTGTATGGCACCCGATTTAACATTTGAACAAATCGCCATTCATTGAAATACTTATGTGATTAGCCTAATCGTTGTGGCTACAAGGCAAGATGGGTAGAGCTTATGCAAGAGTTTGACTTCGAAATTCACTATAAGAAGGGTGCAAATAGTATGATTGCCAATGTCTTAGTCAAATTCCTGAAATCAATGTAAAATATTACACGGCGCAGCGAACAGAATCTGAGAAAGAGATAGAGAGTACACAACAGATAAGAGGAGAATCAGTAAAATTCTTTAACTCCAAACAACTGATACAAAGATGGCTCTGTCCACCCGTGCGCTTCCACTGTGTGAAGCTTAGATGGCGATCTAGACAGAAGATAGGTGAAGAGCTTAAGGCTAGCTGGAACAACAACTCTGACTGGGTGAAAGATGAGTGTAAGATGGCTGCGAAGGGGTTTAGCTTTTATAGCCTGCGAAGGTCGTTAGGTCGGCCTATTGACCGACCTACCATATGAGCCTCCACTAGTCGGCCAGGGAATATTCCAGGGAATATTCCCTTTACCATCGGGCCGGGGGCGCTGCCCCCGAACCCCCGCCAGGGGGGCCGCTGGCCCCCCTGGGACCCCCCAGCCAGGGGCCGCTTCCGCGGCCCCCGGACCCCACAATAGGGGCCCCTTTTAACTCCCTTACCACGCAACTCAATGCAATGTGCCTCGAGTTGCTACCAGCTTAACCACTCTGTCTAACCCAAAGATTAGACCCACAACAGTCACCTTTTTGCCATCCGGTCACATAGACCTCATCTGATATACAAGTCAGGACTCAACCAATGTCCGGGCTCACATTTGGCTTCTCCTCATAATGGGGGCCTTACAACTTTGAGCACCATGGATCATTGGTAGCACCTAATGAGGGTGGGGGCATTGATCATATCTAACACCCCCCCTCAATGTCCACCCATAGATGAACTATCTCCTCGGCCCAATGCCGAGTCTCTGAAGATGAACTTGAAGCAGATCCTTCGTAAGTGCTTTGGTGAAGATATCTGCTCCATTCTCCTCTGTTGGACAGTAGACCAATTCCACTATCCCATCCTCCATCAAATCACGCACATAGTGATACTGGATCTCTATATGTTTGGTGCGTGCATGAAACACTGGATTTTTGGCAATGGCGATGCAACTCTGATTGTCACATCTCAGCACAGTTGGTTCTTCATCCTGCACTCCCATATGCCATAGAATCCTTCTCAACCATACGGCCTCACATGCAGCAAAACAAGCTGCCTTGTACTCTGCTTCGGTAGAAGACAATGCCACTGTTGGTTGCTTCTTACTAATCCAAGAAAAAATTCCTGAACCCAAAGAGAAACAATAACCAGAAACTGACTTCCTGGAATCAATGTCTCCTGCCCAATCTGAGTCACAGTTCCCCACAAGAGAAGTTCCGAAACTGTATGTGATACCATAGTCAAGAGTTCTCTTCAAGTATCTGAGCACCCGCATCCCAGCCTTCCAATGACTCTCATGAGGTTTGTTTGAGAACCTGCTCAAAACACCAACAGCAAAACTGATATCTGGTCTGGTGTTACACAAGTAGATTAGACTGCCGACCAACCTCCTATACCTCCCAATGTCTGCTAGTGCTGATGTATCCTCAACGGATAACTTTACATTCACCTCCATAGGTGTAGCTATCTCCTTGCACTCGGTCATGCCAAATGCCTTCAAGATCTCCCATGCATACTTCTTCTGAGAGATGAAGATCTTTCCTGGCTCTTGCCAGACTTCAATCCCCAAACAATAGTGCAGCAAGCCCAAGTCTGTCATTTCAAACTCAGAACTCAAAGCCTTTCGAGTTTGGTTGATCATATCTTCATAGTCACCTGTAATAAGAAGGTCGTCCACATATAGGACAATCACTACAGACTTTTTACCATCCCTGTAAACATACAAGTTAGCATCTGAGGCACATCTTTTGAAGTTTAGGTTTAAAAAGAACCTATCTATCCGCTGGTACCATGCTCTGGGGGCTTGTTTCAGCCCATACAATGCCTTCTTCAGTTTACACACTTTGTTCTCAGAATGGGGGGCCTCAAACCCTGGTGGCTGAGCCACGTACACCTCCTCCTTGAGGTCACCATTTAAGAACGCTGACTTAACATCCATTTGGTACACTGGCCACTTCTTGTGGGCAGCCACTGCAAGTACCGTGCGAATAGTGGTCATTCTGGCAGTTGGGGCAAATGACTCTTGAAAATCAAACCCTTCAACTTGTGAAAATCCTTGGGCAACTAGTCTAGCTTTGTACTTTTCTAAGGTACCATCAGCCTTGTACTTTACCTTCCAGATCCACTTGGTGCCAATAATCTTCCGCTTTGCTGGCCGATCCACTAGCTCCCAAGTGTCATTCTTCATTATGCTGTCATACTCCGCCTGCATAGCAGCCTTCCATGATGGATCTGCAAGTGCTTCTTCTAAGTCAGTTGGCTCCTTTACTTCTCTCATAATCTCAACCATCAAGGCCATGTTGACTATGTGAGCAGAAGCCCTCCTTTGCTCCTCTATTCTCTGAGACCTCCTTGGTCCGTCTGCCTTCTCCTCAACAGATGCAGGCCTAGGATTATTGTGGTCATAGAGCTGCTTCACCCAGCGCGGCAATGGCTTTTCCGGTGGGGTGATGTCAGGTTGGTGAACTTTTTCCTCATCATCTGAAGATGATGCTTCCTCCTCCTTAAGGATAGGGATAGCTCTCGGGACAGGTTCATAGTGGACTACTTCTTCGCTTGATGATAAAGTGGAAGACCTTGCCTTCTCCTCCTCCACTGTATGCGGCTCCTCCTTGAACACCACATCACGGCTCGCGATGATCTTCTTTGCCTCTTGGTCATATAACTTGTAAGCCTTCTGCTCATCACTATAACCCAAGAAGATACATTTTCTGCTTTTTGGTTGTAACTTGTTTCTCTTCTCATCTGGAACATGTGCATAACATTCACATCCAAAAATTCTGAAATGTGAAACAGATGGTTTCTTACCAGTGTAAGCCTCATGAGGTGTTTTTCCCTTGAGAGCCTTTGTGTAGCTCCGATTTAGAATGTAGACTGCAGTATTAACAGCTTCAGCCCAAAAATGGTTAGGCAATCCCTTGCCCTTTAGCATGCATCTTGCCATCTCCACAATGGTACGATTCCTGCGTTCCACAACACCATTCTGCTGAGGTGTGTGAGGCGTCGTCAATTGACGCTTGATCCCTTTGCTCTTGCAAAAGCCTTCAAACTCCTTTGAGTTGAACTCACCACCACCATCTGTTCTAAATTTCTTCACACTTTTCCCTGTTTCATTCTCAACAAGTATTAGCCATTCTTTAAACTTACCAAAAGCTTGAGCCTTATCACGAAGGAAGTACACCCACATCTTCCTACTGTAGTCATCGACAATCAACATAAAATAAGAAGATCCCCCCAAGGCCTGTGTAGGCATCTTACCACACAAGTCAGCATGCACCAACTCTAGAGGAGCATGTGCTCTATTCTTGCTTTCTTGTGGAAATGCCTTTCTCTGTTGCTTGCCCATCATACAAGCTTCACATGGTTCCTTCAATTCAGTTATTGTAGGTAGGTGAGCAACCATACCTTGCTTTTGCATCTCCTTCAATACTGCAAATCCGATGTGTCCAAACCTTTCATGCCAAAGCTTACTTGTGCCCACTCCAACGGTGGCTGTAAGAGCACTTAGCTCATACAGGTTGTTCCTTCTTTCTCCTTTGCCAACAATTGTGCCAGCACTATCAATAATTTCTGCACCTGTCTTCTTGAACCTCACTTCATGACCAAGATCAGTTATGGCAGCAACTGATAAGAGATTTCTCCTGATTTCGGGAACATACAACACATTTGAAAGCTTTTTGACTTCACCATTTGCAGCAACAAAAGAAATAGTACCTGTGCCCGCAGCAGGGCATTTAGCATCATTTCCAACCGTCACAGTGATGGATTCTTGTAGAGGCTGCATAGAACTGTATAGACCTTTCTTGTTGGTCATGTGACGGGAGGCCCCACTATCCAACACCCAAGAGTCAGTGGTAGATTCTTCTTGCGCCGAGGAGCACACTTCCTCAACGGTCGCCATGAATAATTCCAACTCTGCTTCAGCCGTATTGGCTGTCTCTTTCCCTTTAGTTTTAAGGGTACCATTCTTTTCATCTGCCTTCTTGACACGACAATCTGCAATTGCATGTCCTTTCTTCTTACAGTAGAAGCACTCTCCTTGAAACTTCTTCTTGCCGCCCTTTTTCTTTTTGTCACCATCATTTTTGGTGGAGGAAACACCTTTGCCTTTTGCATTGGCAGAGAATGCAGCATCTCCATTGTTGCTTCCTTCTCGGGCTTTCAGCCTCAACTCCTCCTCCATTAATAATGCACAAAACTCCTCAAAAGTCAAAGCTTGAGGTCTCACCTGAGTATTAAGGGCAGTTACTAGTCCATCAAACTTTTGTGGACAAATCCGAAGACACCTCCGAGCTAGCTCTTCGCTAGTCTTTTGTATCCCAGCGCCAGCCATCTGGTTGCGCAGATTCTTAATCCGAGTGATGAATGCTTCAACCGTCTCTCCTTCAGCAAACTTCTCCGCTGCTAGTTGATTCTCCAAGTTTTGAATCCTTGTTTGGTTTCGTGTTTCATACTGACTCCTTAGTACATTCCAAGCCTCTGACGCTTTGGTTGTATGCTGAATCAGAGTCAAAACACTGTCAGAACAGCTTGTAACTAAGGCACACAATGCATCTGCATTCCTTCGTTTCCAAGCTCGTAGAAGATCTGCATTCGGAGGAATCATCACACTAGGATTTGATGGGTCGGGGGTAGGCTGTGGTTCTGGGTCAGTCCCCAGCACAGTCTCCAGAAGCTCATAAGAATCAAGGATAGTTGTAATTTTGAACTTCCACAAGGTGTAGTTTGTACCATCTAACTTGCCTTCGCTGAAGGTTGGTGGACGAATCCTCAGTGTTTGAATAGCCGGTACAGCAGCACCACCTCCTGCACCGCTTCCTGATGCGCCAGAACTGCTTCCCGGAGTCGACATCGTTTCTCTTTGCTGTTGAAGCCTTTGCCTCTTGCACGCTCTCCGATCTCTAGAGCCCCCTGGGCTCTGATACCATGTAAAATATTACACGGCGCAGCGAACAGAATCTGAGAAAGAGATAGAGAGTACACAACAGATAAGAGGAGAATCAGTAAAATTCTTTAACTCCAAACAACTGATACAAAGATGGCTCTGTCCACCCGTGCGCTTCCACTGTGTGAAGCTTAGATGGCGATCTAGACAGAAGATAGGTGAAGAGCTTAAGGCTAGCTGGAACAACAACTCTGACTGGGTGAAAGATGAGTGTAAGATGGCTGCGAAGGGGTTTAGCTTTTATAGCCTGCGAAGGTCGTTAGGTCGGCCTATTGACCGACCTACCATATGAGCCTCCACTAGTCGGCCAGGGAATATTCCAGGGAATATTCCCTTTACCATCGGGCCGGGGGCGCTGCCCCCGGACCCCCGCCAGGGGGGCCGCTGGCCCCCCTGGGACCCCCCAGCCAGGGGCCGCTTCCGCGGCCCCCGGACCCCACAATAGGGGCCCCTTTTAACTCCCTTACCACGCAACTCAATGCAATGTGCCTCGAGTTGCTACCAGCTTAACCACTCTGTCTAACCCAAAGATTAGACCCACAACAGTCACCTTTTTGCCATCCGGTCACATAGACCTCATCTGATATACAAGTCAGGACTCAACCAATGTCCGGGCTCACATTTGGCTTCTCCTCATAATGGGGGCCTTACAACTTTGAGCACCATGGATCATTGGTAGCACCTAATGAGGGTGGGGGCATTGATCATATCTAACAATCAATACCTTATCCTCCTTCGAGATTTTGATTAATTTCTATCTTTCTTTCAAAGGGCGTTGCCAAAATGCTCTTCACTTCGGTAAGATCTAACAACTAGTTTAAGAGGGACGTGGTAGCCCAGAAAGCTTAGGCAGTCCAAATGCCTAAAGGTCGACTACTAAGAGAAAGATAGTCGAAAAGTATTCCATTCATTAGAATGGATCACTTTTTAAACATAACAAAGTATGTGTGCCTATTGACCCTATCCTTGCATTATAGCATCACTGACTATAATCCTCTTACTAATCTTTCTTAATATTCATGAAGTAACCAAAGGATAGAGACCAAACTCCTGAGCCTAACCATCTAGTCATGGATTGATGACAACGGAAAACTAGCCATTACCTAATAAGCTTTCAAAAAGAGACTATAAACTTACCATCCCTATTTGAAAGGAAAACATATTTCCAATTAGATGTCACAAAATTGTGCGACTTTACGTGTAATATTGTGTTGACTATAGCCATAATATCATATATCAAGATTTGAACCCTATGAATCCTTCCAATATGTTCCTATCTTTACATTTTTGAATCTCCTACATAATAAACATTGCTTTGAAGCACATAAAGTAAGCTCTGATTGCAACTATTTATCAAATGCAAGGTCAATAGTGCTGAACATCTCTACTCTATAGCAAATTTGAACCTTAAGCTATATGTTGACATTTCACCCAATCTTACTTCTAAGTCTTGGTTGAGTGTGTTAAATTTGGATAGAAAAAATATCCATTCAACAAAAGTCTATGTAAGTATGTCTAACATCTCCTATGCTAGCTTCATGACCTTGTCCAACCAATTTACCAACTTTGATAAACAAGCTGTTGCACCTTCACCAAGTTGAGTAATATTCACAACCTCAATCAAGGCTACCATACCATGCTAGCATGGTATCTTCTTCTCTTTCTCAATGTCCCATGGGGTGATACTTCAAAAGCTCTCCCTAACATAGCCATATAAGACTCAAGAAAAAAATCATACTAAGATCATGAAAGGTCACAACCTCACCCTTCCAAGACACTTCTAAATTTTGGCTGGTCGTGTTAAAATTGGATACGAAAAAAAGTTCATTCAGCAAAAGTCTCTTAACAAGTATGTCAAAGCATCCCATTCTAGCTTTATGGCCTTGTCCTACCAACAGTCTATTTTCCCAGCTTTGATAGCATAACAAGCTATCGCATCTTCGCAAAAAATTGAGTGATATTCAAAGCCTCAATCAAGGCCTACATTAGCTTCTTCTCTTTGTCAATGTCCCAATTTCTAATTTCATGCAGTGATGTTTCAAGAGCTCTCCCCGATCCCTAAGATAGCCATATAGAATTCAAAGGAAACTTCATATTGAGATTGTAAAAGGTCCCATCCTCAGTCTTCCAAAACATCGATACATTTTGAAGTTGCCTATGCCATGCAGGCATCAAAGTGATTTAATTTTCTCATGAAACAAATGCCATTTTTTCACCAGTTTCCAATGCTCAAAGATTATCTTGCTTATCAAATACATGCAGGAGAGCAGCAGACCTCAATAAATGTTGAGCCTAGGAAGACACATAGACAATTTCAGCATAGGATAGTACCTTTTGGTCTGCCAGAGTCTTAGCATCTTCAAGGGTCAAATTTCGTGAAAGAAGGATCAGACGCTGGGCATCCACATCATTGTCAGTTAGAACTTGGAGTTTTGCCTTTATTTCTAGAGTGGTCTCTGAGGGATCACAATGCAGGAAATAAGTAGTCTTCTTCCTCTTCACCCTTATGAACATAGCCTACAGAGACAGGTTGCATCAATCGCACATGTGCTGTGTCCGTGACTGACATAAATAGACACACCGACTAGCTTTAAATAGAATCTAAAAGTATGTGTGCTCATTGTGTGTGTGTGTGTGTGTGTGTGTGTGTGTGTGTGTGTGTGTGTGTGTGTGTGTGTGTGTGTAGTGAATACTGTTGTAAACGGTCCTTCTGATGCAATCTGCAGTGAATGGCATAAGATTTTGATCTACTAGGCTTCTGGCTATAAGAACTGTGCAATTTGAAATAAAACACCTCTGTGTGTGTGTGTGTGTGAGAGAGAGAGAGAATCAAGGTGAACCAATTGGCCATTAAACAATGGTGTGTTTTGCAGTGTTACAGAATATCGACAAGATCTTTACCATGGCCGGAACTCGAGATTGAATTCAACAACGGCTGAAGCTCTACAGCGGGATTTCTGTACGTCTTCCCTGTTCTTCTTCGTCTTCTCTACCTGCTGTTACTGCCATGCGCTAAACTTGAGCGTCTTCACATTCCCTCACAACAGTGGACACACCAAGAAAACTAGTGCTTCCAAAAGGTCACGTTCCGTCCCACGTCGACTTGCTTGCTTCGCACTTGCGATTATCCTCTCAACCTATGCATTAAACTCAAAAGTTTATCATTACATCACCCACACTAATAAACTTGTTTTACCATTCCATCATATACAATAAACTTGCTATACCTATTACATCATACATCCTCAATAAAAGAGCTTCATCCCATGTTTTCTTACCAAATAGCATAGCAAAATAGTTCCTCAAATTGAAATATAGGAAGACATGTACACCAAGAAGGGTTTCTCTACAAATGAGATGGCTTTTTATGTAGATAATATTCCATATGAGAGAGAGAGAGAGAGAGAGAGAGAGAGCGAACTCATTGTGTGCTCTTTTTTGCTACAAGCCCCTACGAAATGATTGTGAGCTACTTCCATGGTGGCCTTATTGAAGATACATCCATCATCATCTTCTTCTTGTTCCATGGAATGCTTTTGATTTTTCCTTGCATGCATTAGTGGGGAGGTGGTGGAGGGGATAGAGAGAGAGGGGGGGGGGGGCTCAATTCATTTACATTCAACACAAAGAGGAGGAGAAGGAGGAGATGATGGCGAAGAAAACTCACATACTCATTGATCTAGAATCTTCTCCAAGAAGAAGAAGAAGGTAGGAGAGTAAGAGGAGGACTTAGGTGAGTGAGTCTTCTTAATCCCCATATCCTCAACCTCTCCTCTCTAGCGTACATCTTCATGACCTTCTCTTGATGAGGGCCTCTCTTTCAAAGCCTACAAAATTATGATCTTCTCTTGACAATGAGGAATTATGCATACCTTAAGTGATCCTAAAGTTATGCTTGTAGAACTATTGCAAGGTCCTTAGGGTCTCTCCTCCATAACCTATAAAATCATTGATGAAAAATTATGCATACCTCACGTGATCTTGAAGTTATGCTTGTAGGATTGCTACAAGGTCCTACTTGAGAGAGAGAGAGAGAGAGAGAGAGAGAGAGAGAGAGAGAGAGAGAGAGAAGCACATGAGAGTGTTCTATTTGGTGGCTAGTATCATTTATGTCTTATGCATGTTATTAGAAATATGAGCACACACAGGATGGTCTCTACTTGAGTCTTGCTAATTGTGTTTTCGCAAATACTAGCACATTTTGGATTAGTTTGCTCTAATGGACAGAAAGGTGGAGAGAGGAGGTGGTTGCATAGGATGGGTTGATGGAGAGTTGCCTCACATTGCCTAATGGTACATGGAGGTGTTTTTCATCAAATTGTGATAGTTTCTAATTGCTCTTTCACTTGCTAGTCACAAGTCCCATTGCCATTAGTGAGGATCTTTATTGGAATGCTACTTGAGATACTACATGTACCTAGGGTGAGATAGAGACATGGGGGAGGGAGCCATCCCTTCTATGATGTTGGCCTCACCTCCACAACCTACATGAGAGAGAGAGAGAGAGAGAGAGAGAGAGAAGTTGTTAACCCTCAAACGAACGAAGGTGGAAAATTAGAAAAGCTAAAGCAGAAGACAAAGACAAAGGCTAAGGCAAAGAGAAACGGAAGACAAAGACGCACAAGGAGAAGAGTCCTAAATAAGGGAGAAAGGCACACAAGGAAAAGTGCAAGTCAAAACTTTTGTAAAAGAGCGCAAACGCATCATGGTTTAATTCAAGGAGCGCTGGGCTCTCACCCGTGCAATTTGTAAATGTAGACGGGCGGTGGAAAGGAAGCTAGGAAGATAGAATGACAATGGGAAAAAGGGCCTAGGCTATGGCCGGCCATGTAAAAAAGAGGAAAAGGGGATGACCGCCCAAAAGGGATTTAGGGTTTTGTATATAAAGTTGAAAAGTGAATGAGAAGCTCATTCTTGTGTGTGGCCAAAAGTAGCTCTCTTCTTCTTCTTCTTCTTCTTCTTGTTCTTGCTTGCTTGAGCTTGTGCTTGAGAGAGGGAATGTGAGAGTGTGAGGGAGTGAGTATGTGAGGGTGAGGGACCAAGGAGGAAAAGCTCTCCATCTTCTCCTCTCTTCTTCTCTTCTCTTCTCTTCTCTTCTCTTGCTCGCGGCAATGGAGCTTGGAGCGTGGAGCTTGAGGATGGAGCTTGCTTGAAGCTTGCACTTGGATCGTGGAGCTACCAAAGTGCGTGGGAGAGGAGGTAACTCGAACGGCGCAGAGGTAAGCTCACTACACCCGTAGATATGGATGGTGTGTCGGTTATGTGAGAGGTAGCCATTAGTGCTCAGCTTGGAACGCTTGAAACAATAAGCGGTCCATAGGTCTTGGCGGTTGAGTGAAAGCTCCCACATTTTGGTTCGTGCCGGGACCAACGGATTCAAGCCTTGAGCGCTTGCGCGCTTCGAATCGAGCATCAAAGTAAGGGTTTCCCCGAACTGGTGCTTGAGATAGGTAGGAAGGGAGGGGGTTGAAGATGGTATTCGATATCCTTGGCAAGTAGGTTTTTTGCTTTCTTGAGATTTATGTTGTGGAATGAAGTAGTGTAGGTATTTACTTTGTGATTTGTATGCATTTAAGATAGGAAAAAACAAAGAAAAAGAAGCAAACAGTAGGGGCTTCTGTTGTTGTATAACAGGCTAAAATAGGGAAATAGGGGCACAGATCCTTGGAGTACCGTTTGATTCGAGCACCACAGTGATTCCAGGCATGTCTGGCATTCCCTTGTAGTGTCTTGCACCTATCTAGAAGGCACTGGACGATTCGGTGTAGTAGACGTCAGTCTAGAGGTATCGCGTGCAACTCGCGGGCCGTCGGCTGTGTAGTCAGACCAGGCCGTCCGAGTCCCAGAATCGAACCAGTCCATAATCGGACGCTTGGACACCCGTCCGATCGGACCACTTGGACCAACCCATCCGATTTTGGAAATCGGACCACTCGGACTCGGACGCTCGGACTCAGACACTCGGACTGTCGTTTGATTGGACCAACCCCGTCCGACTCGAACACTCGGACCACCCAGAATCAGGCCGTCCAAAATCGGACTGTCCAGAATCGGACCACCCAGAATCGGACCACCCAGAATCGGACCACCCTGTCCGATCTGATTCCCAGAATCGGACCACTTTTTCGATCCGACTCCTAGAATCGAACGTGACCAAAATCGGACCACTAGGCCGATCGAACCAACCCAAAATCGAACGTTCGATTCTGATAATTGGACTCCTGAAAATCGGACAAAAAACTGTCAAAATCGAACAGGTACCTAGAATACAAATTTTAACGCATCTAAACCCCGAGATTGACCCCAAAGGCTACGTAGAGCTAAAGGCACATCACAGATCCATCACTGGGCTAAATTTTAGAGCACGTAGTTCAAAATTTGGCTATAAACAGTCCTCCAAATTGCGTATGGCATTTATCGTAACGGCCTTGTGGGCCGGGGGGACTGCCCCCCCCCCCCCCCCCGGACCCCCACAGAGGGGACTCTGCCCCCTCTGCACCTCCCCCAAGTAGGTTGGAGGGAAAATACGCGTCGTGATAGGTCTTCCAAATTGGACGCTAGTGAAGTAATGGCTCTACACGAGCATGGATTCTCGCTTGCAAAAGAGCAACCAAAAGCCCGTACCCAAATAGAGACAAACAGAGGCCCTAGAACCTCAATGGGCCCATCTAGCCAACAAGGGCAAAAAGGCCACACTGCAAAAACACATACGTGTTGTATTCGGGCTGCATATAGTCAAAGCGGAAAGCAACAACATCAAGCTACAATAGCGAGAATGATAGATATGACAGTCTTGACGAGAGATGTACCTTGAGCAACACTGCACAAACAACCCAAGACATCAGTGGAGAATCCACATCTGGTCGTGCAGTTGAGAACTCAAGGGCATTTGTCAGAAGGCTTAAATTTACAAGCCAGGACCCGGAAGATGAAGACATAGTACCACCTGCTTATCTTAGGGTCAAACTCACCGCGAAAAGAGAGCATACTATTGATGCTCTAATTGATGAAGGAGCAAATTTTAACATCTTGACCTATGAATCATAGACCCTACTAGGCCAACCAGAGCTCACACTGACTAGTGCAACTCTTAGCCCTTATGGGGGACACCCATAAACACTCATGGGGAAGTGCAAAATCCTTGTGACAATTAAAACAGAAAGCTTGCCTATCCTATTTCATGTTCCTCCAAATAGTGCTAGCTGCGGGAAAGAAACCCTCCTTGGAAGACCCTTCAAGAGGGCAACCAAGTGTGAGGCCGACTATGTAGCACAGAGGATACACCTAACACTACCGGGTGTGAGGATAGTCACAACCTTTAGCAAGGGTGACCTCAGGAACCTCGAAGGAAAGGCAAGGAAGGTGCTTATGTAACAATCAAGCCTATTAACGAGGGCAAGGACTTGTTGGAGGAGTTGATACAAGCACAGGTCGAGCAACGAGAACCAATGAGTGAGGCCATGCTTGAAACAAAAAGGTTAGGAGACAAGGCCAAGGATGGGGTTTGGACTTACAAATATCGTAGAAGACCACGAAAGAAGCCCAAGCCTTATAGACGAAGGCATCGACAGAGAGCTAGCACAATGCCACGATGGATATCGAAGGCGTTGCTTCATGCTCAAGGGTATTATGCAGGCAATCATTGGATTTGGGTACCAAAACTCCCTGCTAAGCCACCTCTGTCGGAAGCCCAAATTATGTCCAAAGCAAAGAGGCGTAGGAGGAAAACTAAACGAAAGGCCAAGTCTTGAACCAAAAATATTGGAGTGATCAAGCCCCTCACTATTGAAATCAAGAAACCAAACATGGCCTATCAAAAAGTAGATCCCCAACCTGGCGTACTTAGCAAGCAGCTATCAGAGGTAACTGTCGAGCGTGCACAAGGTCCACTAGTGCCCAAGGAGCCTTTGACTTCCCAAGACGATAATGGGCACCACACGCACAACATTGCTCATGATAAGGTTGATCACTCAGCAAAGCTAATGACATAATCATCTAACAATCACGAGCAAATTCTCCAGTCAGTGCCAAGCCCATGTAGGAGTCCCAGATCTCCTACATCCTCTTCACCTAAATTGACACGGGAAGCACGGCAGCAGCAGCCTCGTGCCGCTGCTCAACCTACACAAGTGAAGGTGCAAAGGGCAACAAAAGGCACGACCACTTCTGATCTGCCTAGGGACTTGACACTACAGTCTACCAATGGTAGCCAGTCCACTGAACTAACTGCTACTACTTCCAATTAGGGATCACAACAGTCACAACCCTTGGCCGTGACAATGCCCCTTGTGGAACATGTCCTTAGTAGTTTACCTGTGGAGGAGGTGTTGCAACCAAATCCCTCGACAACTCCAGCACTTTCAAAGTGCCTAAAGCCTAGGATGGGGGAGTTAAACTCAAGGGAGTTGGCTGAAGAGCTAGACTCTCCGAAAAGGGAGGTAGTTGTGCTCTCATAACCTAGCGAGGCTATTCAGCAGACCACGGCCATGTCCCATAAGGACACACTAGAGAAAGAGAATGCTGAGGCCCAACCAACCACATCAACGGTTGACCTAGTCCAGGGTCCGAAGTCGTTGAGAGATGCACCTTCATTGACCAAGAAAAAGAGGAGAAAACATCGAAAACAACAGCAGCTACAGGTAGTTGTGGACCCCAAGAACGTTGAGACCAAGAGCGCTGGAGAGCTGATGAATAAAGCATCGAGTCCATCCACCAATGAGCCCACTGATGCCTCTCCTAATAGTGGTGAAACCTCAGACACATCCGCGTGCTCTGAAAAATCAAAGTAGTCGTTGCCATCAACGGCTTCTTTCAACACTCAATCCACTGACAACAGAACTTGCATTGACCAATCAAGAGTGGATATAACGTGGTCACAACAGGGTGACAAACCTATACCAGTCACATCCAAGGAGAACCATGACACAATAGCGAAGCCTCAGGAGAAACATGGAAAACTTAAGAGCATAAGAAATCCTAGCATTGACTAATCTTGCTCATCTAGGCCTGAGCTCCCAGCTATGCTAAAGCCTAAGGAAACTCCTAGAACCTTGCATGAGATGGCAACCGAGAAAGCCCTCGTTGAACATAGAAGTATTGCAGAATGCCTAGCTAAGATTGATGCTAAGCTCAAGGTGTTTGCACGAGTTTAGGTCCTTGTGGACGTGGGCACAATCCCCAAGGAGCAGCTTGGAGATTACTTGCCCTTTTCTCTATCTTGGGAAGAGCAAGAACATCTTGACGAGCACTATAACAAGCTCTTACATGAACGTATGCGACTCATCTCTGACGAGGAAGCCGACGAACTGCGCTTAACTGTCACGTTCAATGAAGTGCTCTACCAACCGAATCTTGTAGACCTAGAGCAACTAAAGCGACTGTCAGCAGGCCGAAGTCAATTTGAACAGCGTTGGTGTGAAAACCGCATTGTAATGGCCGAACTAGGGGCTCAGATCATGACAGTCTCAGAGGAGCGATTGGCCAAATGGCGGTCTCAAAGAGACCCAACCTATGTGGCACCAACTTCCCTTCGAGTGGTGCTGACTGCCATTCGGGGTACGGACTTAGCTGGAACTAGCCTAGAGAGCCCTCTGTTTGATAAGGTTCTCATTGAGGAGGAGTTACATATTGCCAGTAGACTCGGACAAGGGTCCATGCTACTCGATGTGGCAAAATATCTATTGGTACTGAGTAAGATGCCACGAGTGCTGGACGCGTGTGCCACACTCCAGTACAACCCCGAGTTCTATAATTGGTTCTTATCCTCGTGAAGTGACATGGATTCATAAATATGTATATAAATAAACACCAAATTGTGTGTCACCGTGTATCAACAATATCAACACACACAAGCAATGATAGTCAAGCAGCGCAGGGAGAAGAGTTGGGTCTGACAGGCTAAGCTCCTCAAGTCCTCCTCTCATCACGCATTTAAAAGCCATGTGACCATCCCCACCTCCAAGTGAAGGGCATGCAACCCACACTACTGCCATAGGAAGCCTTGACCAACAACTTTGATGGTGTAGACAGGGTATAGTCCCTTTCTATACACCCTCTTCCTTGTCCGGTCTATCCTTCCAAGGAGGAGCCCTGCCTAAATCCATGACCGCCAGCCGACGTAACTCTGCATGAACCAAGATCTGCTAATGGCAAGAGGCTAAATATACATCATGGGGGCCATCCCTCTACAACAACACTACATGCCCCACCCCTCCCCTTCTCGTCCTATGCGCTTGATAACCTGCACTATAATCCCTTACATATGAATGGTCTTATCATGTGACGAATCCTAATCCTTGATTCGCATCTTACAGGTCCCCCTGCGAGGAAAATATGGAGAACCAAGGGTAGCTAGCTTGCAAGGACGCTCTCCGCAGCCGACGGGAACATGCCACACACGCCCCTCCGCCGGTGCGCTATGTGCCCACTCTTAAAAGGTACGCCAAGAAACGCGGCCCCAAGCGACACCACCCCAGACGAAGGTCGAAGAATCCGTGGGCCAGGGGAGCGGACGCTCAAGGAGGTGCACACAATGTGGCAACACCAGTGGCACAAACCCCCAACGTACACTCGGGCACCAAGTGCCCACGAAGAGAAAAGGCGGCCTGGGACAGGGAAGAATTTAATGAACTGTTTAAAGACATTTTGGGAATGGTCGCGGCCCGGGACTACACCATTCATGTCCCAGCCGACATGTTCCCTGCCCAACCCCACGGGAGCCCCGCACCAGCAGAGCCCCAATCGCCCGACCACCCAGACTCGCCCCGCCTCGTACAAATAGAGTCACCCCATGCTGTATAAAGGCTTATTAAAAGCTACATGGCCAGGACTCTTTGTCTTCAAATGGTTAAGCATTGACATGTTCCCGAATTGTACGAACTTTTCATATCTACGTTTAATATATGTCACGTCTTTAGCAAAAGAAAAAGCTAATCAAGCGCAAGTGATAAATATCTAAGTCAACACCATAGAATTCAGATAAGTGATGTCTCCTTGCATTGCACTGGTTTATTATAGTTGCAGCATATACCATGCATGTACTCTCATGAAGTGACAAGTGGATACAGGACGAGACAGGTCTTTGTGCGAAAGTGTTCAATACCCGATCACCGCAAGACCATCGACTGCACAAAGAGCCGCGACAAAGCCACGCTGCCGACCGCCCACATCGCATAGCCTAAAGCATATTCATGGGCTACGCTCTCTTTCTGGGTCAAGCTCTATAGTTGGCTCACGGCAGTCGTTACCTCAATTGTACCAACATCGCATGTGTCGCAAGGAGGTTTGCAATATCTCAAGTGTATCTCTTCATCTCAACAACAGTTCCTCTAGCATCAAGGCTGGTGACACAATCCTCTCTGTAATATCCATTCTTTATAGCCTTTGGATTCCAACATTTCTCAATCCAAATGAAAGGCTAATAGCCTCAATGTATGGCATTGATTGTATTCATTTTTTCCCACCAAAAAAAAAAAAGAAAGAGAAAGAAAGAAAGCAAGAAAGAAAAGAAAAGGAAAAAATGAAAAAAAAAGAGAAAAAAAAGAAAAAGAAAAAATGCACACACGATCACAGCACCGCACCTAGGGGTCCTCAAATTAGGTACATCCAGTGACCTTGGTCAGCTGGCTCCATCCCTAATCCCCTAGCCCTTTGTACATCCCCCACAATTTATTCAGGCCACATTAAGGGCAGGACATACCTAGGGAGCTCGCCTCGCCTATGGTTAGACCTGTCACCCTGGACCACTTGCACAATTCTTTTGCACTCCATCTCAATGCCATTACAATCAATAGTGGTAAGCACGGCATGAAAGACAATGGAAAAGTACACCATACTTTTCAAGCACTATGAGTAGCCACTAGCTACCAAAAGCTAAGACATCACAGAGCTTAATTGTGCTACATTGCCTTGACAAGACCATAATGATGTCTCAAGCAATCTTCAAGTGTACTCCTCGTCTTCATCGACAAATTTTTCCATCAACTAAGCCATTGCTTCACTGACCCATTGCTATACAAGGAACCAGGCCGACAGTCTTCTAGCTAAGTAATACCTAGATATGCACGAGCACTTACATAATATCTGCACCGAAGTATATACACGGTTTGGTCCTCAAGTGCAGGACAATACTCCATGCTTGCTTAGATTTTGACCTGTCTCCCAAACTAATCAAAATATGTCTTGTGCACGATAAGAAGACTAGCACTACCCCTTAGGGAGAGACCACATGAGAGGTTTTCAATTGCAGGTGTTGAAGACTCTAACGAAAGTGTCGTTCGCTCTTCATCAACACCCAACTCTGAATGCTTATCCCTTCCCTTTTGACAAGCCCGCAACGAATCGTCATGAGCAGAATCCCCAACAAACCAACACTTGTGCCAGCCATCAATGCAATCCCCAACACAGAATAGCCCTACCACCAACTCCAACAGCCTTCCACCAGCCACCTTGGCCTCCAACAGGTCCCCCAAGACCTTCTGCCACACCACCACCAATACTCCTCCACGGAAACCACAGGCGTCCTTGTCACCCACGTCTTCAGTGCATGCTACAGCCTGCTACCTACGACGGTGAGTGCCATGGGACTGGCACTCGTCTAGGAGGGGGGTAATGTTAACCCTCAAACGAACGAAGGTGGAAAATTAGAAAAGCTAAAGCAGAAGACAAAGACAAAGGCCAAGGCAAAGAGAAACAGAAGACAAAGACGCACAAGGAGAAGAGTCCTAAATAAGGGAGAAAGGCGCACAAGGAAAAGCGCAAGTCAAAACTTTTGTAAAAGAGCTCAAGTGCATCATGGCTTAATTCAAGGAGCGCTGGGCTCTCACCCGTGCAATTTGTAAATGTAGATGGGCGGTGGAAAGGAAGCTAGGAAGATAGAAGGACAATGGGAAAAAGGGCCTAGGCTATGGCCGGCCATGTAAAAAAGAGGAAAAGGGGATGACCGCCCAAAAGGGATTTAGGGTTTTGTATATAAAGTTGAAAAGTGAATGAGAAGCTCATTCTTGTGTGTGGCCAAAAGTAGCTCTCTTCTTCTTCTTCTTCTTCTTGCTTGCTTGAGCTTGTGCTTGAGAGAGGGAGTGTGAGAGTGTGAGGGAGTGAGTGTGTGAGGGTGAGGGACCGAGGAGGAGAAGCTCTCCATCTTCTCCTCTCTTATTCTCTTCTCTTCTCTTCTCTTCTCTTGCTCGCGGCAATGGAGCTTGGAGTATGGAGCTTGAGGATGGAGCTTGCTTGAAGCTTGCACTTGGATCGTGGAGCTACCGGAGTGCGCGGGAGAGGAGGTAACTCGAACGGCACGGAGATAAGCTCACTACACCGGTAGATATGGATGGCGCGTCGGTTATGTGAGAGGTAGCCATTAGTGCTCGGCTTGGAACGCTTGAAACAATAAGCGGTCCGTGGGTCTTGGCAGTTGAGTGAAAGCTCCCACAGAAGTCCCCCTCCATTCACCCTTTGAGAATGACATTTGTTGGACACCAAACCTCTCTTGCATGAACCACATAGAGGCTTGGGAGCCTTCTCTTTGGTTTGAGTCCCCAAGCAATAGTTGTAAAAAATATATAGAATAGATAAAACACTTCATTCACTTTCTTTGTGCATGTGTGTAATGTCTCATGTTTTCCTCATCATTTTTTGCTTTTGCACATTTTCCTATAGGTCAAGTTTTTTAGACCTATAAACAAGTATTCTTCTTTGGGCACATGCTTGTTTTTCCTTGAAGAACGTCATTGAGCATTGCCCTCTCTCCAGCACAATAATGGTCTTGCTCCATCATAGCTTTTGAATCAAAGCAAATATGCAAGGAATGATGGGGTTATAAATTGTTGCACCCAACAATGGTTGTGTATTGATTGTAGCAAAGTAATGACTAGGCAGAACTATGTCTTAGCACATTGGCTTTCATGTGTGTGTGTGTGTGTGTGTTATAGACACACATGCATACATTTTCTTTTTCCTTATTGTTATTTTTTCTATGATTTGTGTGGTGTTGTGTGTGTGTGTGTGTGTGTGTGCATATATATTTATGTGTGTGTGTATATGTGCATATTTGTATGTGTGTTTAATACATGTGTGCTCTTGTAAATGTGTATCCTCTCTCTCTCACTCTCATCACTTTTCTTTTCTCTCCTTTCTTTTTCTTTCTCCTATTTCTCCTATTTCTTCATATCATATGTGTGCATATTGTGTATGCATGTATGCATATGTCTATACATTTCATATATGTGTACATATATAGATTTGTGTGTGGATACATGTGTCTACATATATGGGTGTGTGCATGTTTTTAAGCGTGTCATTTTATAAGTGTATCCATTCTCTCTCATGTGCTCTTTTTCCCTCTTTATTCTTTCCTCACTTATATATATGTTTAGATGTGTGTCTCATTTGTGTTCATGTGTGGTCTCATAAGTATACGTACTCTCCTCTAATTATTTTTCGATCCTATCTTATCTTTTTTTCTCTCTCGTCTCTCCTTTCTTTTCCTCTCTTCTTCTTCTTCTTCTTCTTCTTCTTCTTCTTCTTCTTCTTCTCTCTCTCTCTCTCTCTCTCTCTCTCTCTCTCTCTCTCTCTCTCTCTCTCTCTCTCTCTCTCTCTCTCTCTCTCTCTCTCTCTCTCGTATATGTATGTATGTATGTATGTATGTATCGCACACACATACATTTTTGCATCTTCTTGTTTTTCCTATGCTCCATTTGTATATGTGTGTCTATGTATATGTGTGTTTAGTACGAGTGTCTATTTGTATGGTCTCATAAACATGTGTCATGTCTCTCCCTCTTATTGTATTTATTTTCTCTCCTTTCTTATTCCTCTTGTCTCTCATCTTTCTTCACCTCATATATTTGCATATGTATGCATGTTTATATATATGTATGAATTGCATGTATATATTGATGTATGGATGTGTATTTTTGCAAAGTTTGTATTTATTATCTTTCCTTTGCTCTCCCTCTCTCTCACATTTTACTCTCATGTATGTTTATGTGTGTATGAGCATATATGCACGCATGTGTATATGTGTTTGCATGTATGTGGTTTACGTGGTTTTGGAGCATGTATACATTGTATGAACATATTCAACTGTTGAAATTATTATCTCATTCCATATGCTAAATTTAAAAAAATTCAACTCTTTTTTTATAATGTGCATTTGTGGATGTTTCTAGAGTATGTGCACTTTTTATGCACATGTTCACGCACTTCATGTTATTTCATATGTCTAATTAAAAAAGAAATTCATCTCTCTCTCTAGGGGGGATAGCTCTTTTTCTTTAAGAGAGAGAGAAAGAGGGAGAGTTTCTCAACAAAGACCCATCTTTCCCCTTCCCATGGTCATATCCAATTTCAATCAAAAAAGAGAAAGGGAGAGAGTATGTGTATATGTGTATGTAACGTCATGGTTTAATTAAAAGAGATAGAGTGTGTGTGTACATGTGCTCAATTGATACATATATTTCTTGACCCCCACTCATCCTTCAAGAAAATCCCTCTTTATTTCTTAAATACCAAACTTCTCCTCCTTATGCCACATAGGCCTGGGAGCCTTGTACCTGGTTTTTGATCCCTCAAGCAAAGCTCTAAATAATTGATAGAATCGATTCTACTTCAGCTTCTCCTCTTGCAATTGGTTCAAAAGGACTAGGTATTCCCTAATCATGGCTTTTTTACCATGTCACAATCATCTTGCCCCTGGGGACTTGCATGTCAATGGAAATATCAATGTCGTACATGATCACCCATCATTAGAAGAAAATGGTGGAAACCCTATATGAGGGCTTGGTTGTCAATGGTAAAAAATATGGATTAGGCATGAAATGCACTTTGTTATCATAATGTTATGCAATGTGTGGCCTAGCATGGGGTCTTTCTTCGTTGATAGGTTGACACCTAAAGCATGGTCTATCTTTGTAACATAGCTTATACACTTGAAATTGCCCATGTGATCTATGGTCTATTGGTCAAATAACCCTAATCTCTAATATTTCTAATATATATTAATAAGATATTTGCAACATGCTACCATACGGTGTGAACTTGCATGTCCTCAAACTTATTTGGCCCCACATATCCGTCTCCCCCCCCCCAAAAAAAACAAGCAATTTATCATGACCCGCCAACTCACACACATGTCAACCAGTCTACATGTGTTTGCCCAACCCAATCGTCTATGGACATGTCTGTCTTCGTGCACTTAATTGCTCACTCATGCCTAGTTGCTTGCTTCCATGTGTGTTTGCTTGGTAGCGTGCTTGGCCACCTACATGACCAACCGCCCATGCCATTTGCCTACACCTATCCACACATTGTCACATGTGTGTGCACTTGCCCATCCACTATCTTGAGCCCTGAAACTTGAAAGTAAATCAAAACAAAATGGTCATGTGTGAATCAATGTGTCCTAATTATCCATAATAGTAGGGCATAGCATTGGTTTAGTGTCTCACTTTGTATGGCCTATGTATGAAGCACTAGGCTAAAACTAATGTGAAGCATTTGAAGAATCTAAGTGCAAAGCACCTAGTACTTCATTATTATGATCTACACACGTGTGTGCATGCACACATGCACACAAGAGGATGGGATGTTGAGAAGTGGCATAGAGGGGTCTAAGGGTGGTGTGATATATATATATATATATATATATATATATATATATATATAGACTGATTTATTGATTTATTTATTTTTGCAACACCCATGTCCATTAGAGCTCTTCAAGTGCATACATGGTGGCCAGGTGATAGATGAGGCTATTATCTAATGATAAGATGGTCTAATGTACTTTATTTTCATCAATAAAGAACCTTTTTGGTTGGCTACATGCTTAGCCTATCCATCCATCCATCAATCAATATTGTGATATATCCATCTTCCTATATGCGTACCTACCTACCTAGCATCTTATCTATCTATTGCTATTCTCATCTACAAGGGTTAAATTGACATATACTAAATTAGTATCCATAAATATTCAAAACACGTATGATAGATAATATGTTTCAATGTACCAAACATGACGTGGTTTGTGGATTGGCGCATTTTTATGAGCATTCACTTATAGTAGGAAAAGCATAGATGACACACTTTATGCATAAGAAATTATGTGCTTCGTTTTATACAATGGGAAAATCTAGCAATCAACTAAGTATTATTGAGACTTAATACTCATATAAGTTTTGAAAACCCTACAAACTTTATAAAGCTTCTCAATATTATACTGTTAAAACTTGTGACTTGATAATACTAAAAGGCAATTTGATTGTGTACAAGGGGCACAATCATATTTACCTGGCCCACATTATACATTTGTGGAGGTAATCTTACACATATATAATACTATAGTTCAAAAACTATCAATGGAGCTAGATTATAGATTCCATTGGATGAGTTCACAAGACATATGTCTATGTGTTACATACTTCAACATCCCATGCCTTCCCACACATTCCACCACCACAATGCTCAACCCCACAAAATGGTTAGTATGATAATGCCTAGTGATGAAAAAGAAAGATGCTTTATTATGGGATCATCCTCTCCCTTCATCCTTGTCTCTTTTTTGCTCTCAATAGTGCTCCAAAGTAACACACACACACACACACACACACACACTCTCTCTCTCTCTCTATATATATATATATATATATACATACATATATATATATATTGCAAATCAAAGATAATCCTTTCATCTTCACACACACACACACACACACACACACACACACACACACACACACACACACACACACACACACACACACACACACACACACACACACACACACACACACACACACACACACACACACACACACACACACACACACACACACACACATGTACACACAAAACTTATATTTGATTTTCCACCATATACTTTTGCACACACACAAACCCCCTCTATTAGTTAATTATGGTAGTTGTTAATTGTAAAATAGAAAGGCGTAGAATAGTAGAGTAGATTGACAAAGCCGAACAAAGTAAAGAGAAGTGCAAATCAAGTGAAGGGTGCAATGCATCCAATAATTTTCTGTCAATGTCCATAGTCATACAATTAATTGTAATATTATTTTGAGAGTCATATGTAGCACAGTTCCAAGTTGTAATATTTTTTACTTTAAAAAAAGGCCCCTAACTCAGCAAGGGTGCAAGCACTAGCTTTCATTCACTTTTGTGACAGTTGAGTGTAATCTAAATATGTATGTATAAATTGGAAAAGATTTACTGAGAGCCAAATAAGAGAAACAAGCACCCAACTTAGTGGAAGCACAAACTTAAAACCCCATATATAAAAACTAAAAAGTGAATGGATAAGCTCATTCTTGTGGTGTGCAAACTTGAGAGAATGCTTCTTCTTCTTGCTTCTAATCTATCTACTTATGCTTCACCTTCAGGGTGAGAGAGAGAGAGTTGAGGTGTGAAACTACTCTTCTCTTATATTTCCTTCTTAGGTGAGAGATGGATTGGAGGAAAGGTTGGGTTGTATCTCTTCTTCTTTGCATTTCCTCTCATGGATCGAGTGCTTGTTTTTGGGTCAGATTAGAAGTTATGTAGTAGAGAAGGTGGATCAAGTACCATTGCATAGATTGTGGAGCCGCCATTGAGCATTTTCTTGATGGTGTCAAGGTCAAGGTAAAGCGCTTGAAACAAGCAACATTCCATCAAGTTTGGCGGTCAAGCATGTGAAAGCTCTTGACATTTTAGTTCCATTAGTGAGACATGATAGAATACTTCATGATGCCATACGTTCTCTTCATCATACATGAGAATTGAAATATGACTTTGAAATGAAATAGGAACACATACTCTAAAATAGATTAGTAATGGAGCTCTAAATGAGTGTGAGGTAGAGAAAGATGGACAGAGTAGGAGAAACTAAATGATTTTGGATTGAAAATTTGGATTTGAAGTAGAATAGCAAGTTAATGTAGCCTTAGGAACAAACTTTAGAAATAAAAACCATTTAAAAATCTAAAATTTTGGTCTACGTTTTGCATCCTATGGGATTTTAAGGGGCTTGCTTGTGGTCTAAAGCAAGGGGCTTAGAAGAAAGGGGGTTAGGGAAGAATCAAAGCTCTCATGGCCCATTGGACTTTGATAATATGGAGTGATACTTCAAACAACCATTAGGGCATTGTTATATTCACACAGCCAATTTAAGCCTTAGGAAGTTGATGGGCATTGGATGAGATGAGGTCTTTCCTCATCTTGATATACTCATGTACATTTGTACTTTGTCACTTTTTTCTTATTCTCTTCTCACTAGGGACACATTCACCTTTAAGTGGGAGCTTGTTTGGGGTAAAGGCACTTGTGCCTAGCCATCGATGTATTAGTTACACTGACAATATCCGCATACTTGCATGTGTGTACATTGTAGGTGGCAAGCATCCATCACTATCACTTCATTCTTTATTCTTTTAGCGACATTTGAATAAAGAGAAGGCCGGTAACACATTGTGACTGTTGGAATTCCCACATCTTGTGTCTCTCTCTCTTACTCTTGCTCCTTCCACCATAGCTCTTCCTTCCGCTCCATGCTTCCACTTCAAGGCTCACTCCCTTCAAAGAGATCACACGAGTGTAACTCTAGTGACTCTAGGGGCCAACTAGGACATTAGGCATCTGGCCCTCTACTTCTTCATTAAGGCCTATACATTTGATTGTTAGCCTTATGGCCTTCGCTCTTTTTTTTCTCAACCATCGTATAACCCAAACAGTTAATGGCCAATATGCCTTGGTAGTTGGATGCAAATACTAAGGTTTTAGGCATTATGGCCTTGAATCATCTCTCTTTTAACCTTTGACCAATTTCAATCTCTTATGGGCAATAGGCCTTTGTGGTGAAGGGTTGACATGGAGCGGAATGGCCTGGCAACCTGGCCCATTGCCAAATGGTTTCATGGCATGCCTCATCCAATTGGCTCAAATGTCAAGCCTTGTCTAAATTGTGATAAGTCACATGAGTAGGCAAAGTGTCAATTTCTTGCCAACTAAAGGCAAAATGCTCCTTTGAGAGACTTTTAGCGAGTGGATTTGCAAGATTGTGGTCAATTGAGATCTTGATAAGCTCAATGGACTTGTCCTCAATGACCTCTCAAATAAAGTGGTAACACACCTCAATGTGCTTCGTTTTTGCATGGGAGATCAGCAAATTCTTAGCCAAGTGAATAGCACTCATAGAATCAGAATGCAATGTAGGTACCACATCAATAATGCCAAGATCTTTCACCAGAGAGCCTCCTTGCAAGCCTCAACGGCTACAATATACTCTGCCTCTATAGTAGATAGGGCCATGCATTTCTGCACCCTTGATATCCAAATAATAGCACCTCTCGCAAAGATGAAGACATAGCTAGAGGTGGACTTCCTGCTTCTGCATGTCCTTCATAATCAGAGTTAGTGTATCCCATGACTCATGTATCTTGGCCACCATAACATATACACATAGTTGATGTGGCCTTTAGGTATGCCATGATACCCTTAATGGCATCCCAATGCCATCTACCAAGTATAGCCATATAGTGTGCCACAACTCCCATTGCAAATGCTATGTCAGGATAAGTGGCAATCACATGGCATGCATCAAACTGCCCACTACGGATACATAAGGGATCTTGGCCATCTGCTAATCAAATTATGAACAATTAGCTTGAATAACCTTCACATGAGAAGGTAAAGGAGAGCTAGTTGACTTAACATCATGCAGATGAAATTTCTCAAGGAACTTCTGGATGTACTCTTATTATGATAAGTAGAGGAGCCCCTTGGAGCGATCCTGCATAATGCACATCCCAATAATATATGAGGGGGGCATGTCCCATGTCCTTCATCTTAAATCTCTTCTTAAGTTGACCTTTCAAGGCATCCAACTCATCATGAGCACTCCTAGCAATCAACATATAATCCATATAGAGGATCAAAATCGTAAGGCTACCATTATGAGCCTTCTTCGTGTACAAACACGGATCCATATCACTACAGGAATATCCTTGTGAATAAATAAAAACATAAAACTTGTGATACCATTCCCTGGGTGCATGCTTAAGGCCATAAAGGCTCTTCCTCAATCTACACACCAGGTATTCCTACCCATGTTCTATAGAGCCCTTAGCATGCTCCATGTAAATCTCATCATGGAAGTCCCCATGAAGAAAAGTCGTCTTAACATCCATCTGATAAAGATCCAAGTACAGTTGAGCAACCAAAGCCAGTACCAAGCATAGGTGGTCATCTTTACAATGAGAGAAAAGGCTTATATCAAAATCCACACCATGTTCTTGCTTGAATCCCTTAGCAACCAATCTAGCCTTGTATCCTAGCTTGGGGTGTCTAGGGATACTTTTCAACATGTATACCCACTTGCATGGGTAGGGTACGCTTGCCATTAAGCAAAGGAACCAAATTTCATGTATAAATTTTCTATAATGAGCCATTTTCTCATTACATGGCCCTCTCCCAAGAGTGACTATCACCTCTACACATGGCCTCATTATAAGTAAGAGGCTCACCAACATCTATCACCATAACATAATCCATAGAGGGCTCAAACCGTGTAAGTTTGTGTCTATCTCTAGTAAACTACTTCAAGGTTGTGGGGCTTGTAGATCTTGTGGAGCATCAAGGATCTAGGCCACTAGGGTATTGACTGTTGTTGTAGAGGTTGTCTAGTGGGCCACACACAATAACAAGAGGTTCTTCCTGAAAGATCACCTTGCATACCTCAACGATATGCTCAAGCTGCTTATGCATTTTCTCCTCATGGAAAACAACATCATGGCTATGGATAACCTTTCAATCTTGCGAATCCCATAGGTGATAGCCCATATCACATGTATCCCCTTGACCAAGAAAGATACATTTCCTAGACTTAGGATCCAAATTATTGTGCTTGTCCTTGGATATGTGGTAGAAAGCCTCACAACAATCAAAGACATGCAAATGACCATACGAGGGAGGTGTTCTAGACCATACCTCCTATGCAACGTGATAGTCAAGAATAGTGCATGGGGACCGATTGATCAAGTGTATGATAATAGTTACTATTTTAGCCAAAAAAATTTGTGGTAAGCTTACCTGGCTAAGCATACTATGAACCCGCTCATGAATTGTCATGTTTATATACTCAACCATACCATTGTGGGGTGGGCCGTATGGGGCAGTCAACTAATACTTAATACCCCTCTCACCACAAAACCACTCAATAACTTTAGAGATATACTCACCCCCATTATCTGACCTTAGGCATTTAAGCCTTTATCTAGACTTTCTCAACCAAAGCAAGCCAATGCTAAAATATAGCCAAGACATCCAATTTCTACTTAATAGGATATGCCCACACCTTATGCGTATAGTTATCAATGAAGGTAATAAAATAATTCATACCACCTAATGACTTACATGGCATGGGACCACATACATCCAAATGAACAAGATCCAAGGGCTCACCCATGCATGTCATACCAGACTTTTTATGTGTATTATGTGTTTGCCTACCAAATGAACAATGATCACAAGACTCAAAGCACTTATAGTCAAGGGGCACTAGATATTGCAAACGAGTAAGCATTTTCATTCCTTTCAAGGACATATGCCCAAGGCGAAGATGCCAAAGAGATACATGTAGAACTACATTCATTGCCAAATATGGTCAACTGACCTAGATATAAGCAAGCGATAGAGAGTGTTAGACTTAGTGCCACATACAATGATAAGATTCCCACGGATAATCTTCCATGGGGAATCACCAAAAGAGACTAGATAACCTACATAATCCAAAGTGCCAACAAACATAAGGCTCTTCGTGAGAGCTGGTACATGGCGTACATCATGAAGAGTAAACATGCAACATGAACTAAATTGCAGCTGGACATCACCAATACCAATTGTATCCAATGCTAGGTCATTACCCAAATAGAAAAATCTAGTCAAATTGCAATAGGAGTGAAACCACTCTCTATGAGAGATCACATGAAAAGAAATCCCCAAATCTATAAGCCAACATTGAGCATACCCTGATAAAGCATTAGTCAATTGTGAAGTATCAAGAGAAAAAGATACAAGTATGAAATCATCATCAGAATTAGTTTGCACAACATTAATCTCTTCAACCTTAACACTGGACTTACCAGGGACAATGCTACAATCATCATTTTTGTCCTATGATTTACCCTTTCCCTTTTCTTTGTGCTTGTCTTCATGCATTTTATAGTACTACAGAGCCGAATATGCCCTACTTTTCCATAGTAATGACAAGTTAATGGTATTTTGAGAAGGCTGGCAAAAGCACAAGTGTCGGCTACTATTTTGGATTATGGACATCATCATATTATCATGGATGTATTCCTTTGTGAGAGCCCCAGGCTCATTCCCATGCAAATTGTATTTATTACTCGCAATTGTATTTGTCGCACCTGCAAGTGTTGTGTGGGTTGCACACATGTATTTGTGGTTAGATTAGCATAGACTTAGTCTATTTAGGCTAAGGTACAAGCATGCTTCAAGGATCGACTGGCCGGCCTAGAGTCCACCACTAAGTGGGTAGGATGCCCAAGAGAGGGTGCAAACCCTAATTCACAGTTATGGAAACCCTAAACGCAAAACACAAAAGGGACGCAAACCCTAAATGCAAAAGGGGTGCAAAACCTAACCCTAGTCCTAATTCTTGGTCTATATAAGGGTGGGAGGTCTCAGTTGTATTCACCCTTTTAGCACATCCATGCTGCGAAAGCTTGATCAATGTGACTACTCAAGATTTCTATTCTATCTTTCCATTCTATCCTCTTGCTTCCATTGTGCTGAGAGTGATTGAGAGGGAGAGAGTGAGAGGTGTATTGAGTGAGGGACTGAGGAAAGGTGAAGCTCTTCGTCGTCTTCTTACTTTTCTCTTTTTTTCTACTAGCTCGTCAATTCATTGGTGTCCTTGGTGGTGGATGCGAAGGAGCGACAACATTGGATCGTGGTGATCGTGGTCATGGAACAATCTTTGAGCATTTGAAAGGTAAGCTAGGTGAGTTCACTACAACTCAAGCTAGTCTTGTGTTTTTGCTTTCTTGGGTTGGAGAGGAGGATGCTTGGTTAGTTAGAGTGGAGTGTGAGAGACAAGGTGAGAGATTGTCATCGAGGTGAATTGCAACTTTTGAAATAATAGAAGTCATCCAAAGTCCCGATTGTTGGTGCATTTGGCTCAATACAAGTCAATGAGGACTTATGGCCATGCAACTTACTGCGAGACTGTCCACATGACTGAGGGTGAGATTGCTGAGAGTCTCCGCCACAACGATCATTACCACCTCTACCATTATTGCCTCTAATTGTTAAAGCATGAGAGGTGTGAAAAGCATCGACATCCTTCTTGTTGACCTCTTCAATCAAGAGTGCACCCTCTACATCTTGCAACTGTAGCCCATCGATAGGTATGTTGGCACACATAGTAATACAAAAGGTATCCCATGATTCAGGCAGTGTGACTAAGAGAAACAAGGAAAGTAGAGTGCCCTTGAATTCAATCTCCTACAAAGACAGTAATGTGCCCACCTATCGGCTGTCCAAGCATGTTTTTGCGATCCATCGAGAAACGAATCTAAGCGTCACCACCTGGCACTCCCATGGAATGTTCCGAGGTTTGTCGTCTAGGGTCTCCTAAGTGCGCCTTACAACGGAACATTCACGCCCAAACCCACTAGGATCGACCTTAATCTTGAGTCCCTAGGGGTCAAGGTCTCATGTCAATATTCTAGTGTCGGATTTTGGACATCCTACTTTACATAGAGATACCTAATCCGAAGCAGACCCATGCTACACTTGGTTCAAGGAGAATGGAAAACGAGAGGGATGCGCCGCTCAACCTCTCTACCCGTAGTGCATAGACCGATTCTGGTCCCCTAAAACGATATGAATCGGGTTCTAACTTAACCATACCTAAAGGTCAAATGACGGTAAAACCTTGTGAGAAGCCTTCCAGTTCTCTAGGACCACCCTACCATAGGACAGATTGTTGGGGTTTTGCCCACTCGCTTCCCTTGATAGCTTTAGTTTTCTAATTAGGTCCTATCACATTTATGTATGACATTCACAATCAGCTTCCTTAATTAATCCTGTTTTGAGACGAAGACAAAAGAAGTAGTCCTTTTGACAAACAAGTTCCTTAACTTATCTTCAAGTTAATCTTTGTCTCGTCCCCATACAGGAGAATTATGTATCTCTTCTGTCCAACAGAAGTACCCGGTCCAAATCACATGGCACCACAATTTCCATCCTTTATCTAGAATAGGATCTTCCAACACCCTATACATTGGGCTCACAACAGTCTACAATTCCGTTCTAGTCTAGGCAAGGGGTGTCCAAAGCTCCACTAACCCCAAGCAACCTAGGAGTGAGGCACAACTTTTGTGGTTGGCCTTTTCACCACTCGACCTTCAGCTCATGAATCGAGTAGTGACCTCTTGGGGTAATCCGCGGTGCAATCTTGGAGATGATCCATCCATGCAAATTATCATTCCTTAATTAATCCAATTAAGAATCAAGCATAATTAAGGAAATCGGCCTAATATCATCTTTTAATGAAACATTCTTTTATTTCCCATGGCTACTTGTCATTACTGACCTTTGCCATGCTTTTACCATCAAATACAAGCACTTGGAATATTTATCCAAATCACAATGCAACAATCAGTTGATTGTAAAAAGCATTTAGGGTGTTGTTCAATCAACCAACAAAACTAATTGTATTTTTTTCCAAACAACACAAGAATAGATGCGATAATAATTCCATCGCATATTTGCTCTCCCCCTTGAGATCAAAGAGCGATTCTATGCAAAATTTACTCAATACTTGTATGCACAATTTCTAATGTTATTCTTTTTACGATTATGCTATTCATAATCCCTAACCGATTGCTCTATCAATGAATAAGCCATACGCAACTAAATGCAATTAACTTCCCTTGATACATACACTTTGCAAACTCCATCTTTCGAATATGTGACAAGAGACCTATCCCTTCCCACGACCTATTCTCGTACATCATAGTATGGAGCCTAATGTATCTCATGCGAGAATCAAAGTAAGCATCTATTAATTTAGAAATACATTACTTACGACCGGAACCGCGATTGGATTGGTAGTGATGCCCTCGCCCGAGGCTCCATTGCTTGATGAGGGATTGCCATATGGGCGTGATATTTTTCGCTTGGGGGCCATGATATTCTTCTCTTTTAAACATGACTCGCACAAGACTTCAACAGCCAGCCACTTGCTCGAGAGGAGGGAAATTGGGAAAAATCGGCTTGGGAAAAAGGAAAAGAGAGAATGTGTGTGGCCACCCTCTAAGGAGGGAGAAAGGGAGGAAGAACCTTCTCTCTCTCTCTCTCTCTCTCAGTCTCTCTCGCAGCCTCTCGAGGTCTCCTTGTGATCTCTTGTGTCTCCCCATGCCTCATATTTATAATGAATTAGAGAAGAGGGCATGTGGCTAAGAACAAGAGTTCTTGGTGGAGGGACTCTTGGAAAACTCAGTGATCTGATGCTTAACTCATAAATCAGATGGTTCCATTGGCTCCAAAAGGGGGAAAAAATCTCAAGACACTTGCTTAGAAAGCTTTCAGATCACTCCTTCTTTCTCTCCATGTTCGAAGTGCCGTCTACTGCATGTAGACTGCGATTGTGACGCACGCGATTTCACCAATCTCTCTCTTTATTTTTTTTCTTTTTATAAAATCTCCAAAACTAACTAAAACGCCACTTGTCTTTTCTTTTAAATGACATCCAATTCTAGAAATCTCCATATCTTTTTAGGATAATATCTAAAATACCTAGACTATTCTAGTTTTGCCCAAAATCTAATATTTTTGGACCATCCATACTATACATATTAACACTAGTGATTAATATGGCTCATAACTCTCGTTCACGTTTTAATTTTGTGAAGGGTGGCTATGGTCCTTGTTAATCCGAGAAAAATATCGGATTATGACTCTCGATTTTTAAAACATATATTTTTAATTAAATAAAAATAATTAATTGTTAACATTAGTTAGTTTTTACTTTAGTTAGTAGTAATCTTAGTAACATATTAATTGACTAACTAACTTTTAAACTAACCAACTGACTTTTAATTGCATGGGAATATTACAGAAGACAAATGACTAATAATGGAACAAGGCTAATTTAAGTGAGCTAACATAGAAGTGTCCTCCTTCATGCGAAGGTCCATGAGTTGCTTCAGCTAATACATCTAAGAAGCGCTCTGCTTGTCATAGACATTGCAAATCTTTTTCCATAATTTCCACGTTGATTTCCCATTAGAGACAACATTATAGAATACTTTCTTAGAGAGGGATACTATGATGGTGGAGTTACATAGCTCATCTAATTCAGCTCATTCATTAGCATCAATAAGTTTGGGCTTGACACCCTTATGTTTCAAGGATCTAACCTGTGTTTTCTGCACTAAAACTTGCTAGATTTGGGCCTTCTAGTAACTGTAGTTGGTGCCATCCAACTTGTCAATATTAAAGATAGCACTATTAGTCGAGCCACTAGCCATAATGAAGGCAAACAAGTGCACTAATTGTCAAAACAAGCTGCTATAATTATAGCAAACAACCCTAAAACAACTACCAGATCAAGCTAAAAATAAGGGATACTAACCAACTAATGAACTATCCACAATAATCAATGCAAAGAATAGTCAAATGAAGGTGATTGCTTGCATAAATAGTGTAGTAAACTGCAATTACATCATGTTGAAGATGAAGTACATAAGTAGGTAATCAATACAAAAGAGAGGCAATCATTGATATAAGGCAAATTGCAACTACCAGGGAATAGGTCCAACTAATAGTGAGTGAATATGTGACCCATACCGAGAATTGTCAAAGAATCAATGTGTTAGACTGAGATACATCACATAAGCATAACCATCATGCATAGAGTGGATCTCATGGGTAATAGAAGATACCAACTAGAGGCACAACGGACTAAGCAATGTACTCGAAGCTCAATACATAACCAACCAAGATGCATACATTAGTGATAACGCAGCGGTTGATAGCTCCACCCACCCACCGTGACATAGTCCCTTACTGAGGCCCGGCAAGCTTGTAAATGATCTTTTGGCTATGAATATGACGTGAAGCCCCCAAGATGGGCCCTTATGCAAATCATGTGTCGTGTTATGTTTCGTGTCGCGTTCCGTGTCGCATTCCGTGATGTGTTGGGGTGCCCCGTGACATGTTGAGAGGTCGGGATGGCAAAGTTATGGGAAGGGTCTAGTGCTGCCCCGGGGCCTAGACGGGGTCTCGAGAGGGTCTCTGAGGGTTGGACCATCACATTGGGTCTCTCAAGATGAATTCTAAGGAGTGCCTTTGTAAGAGCTTTGATGAAGATATCTACTTCATTCTCCTTCGTTGGACAGTAGACCCACAACTGTACTATCTCATTCTCAATCAATATACGATCTCAATATGTTTGGTGCATGCATGAAAAATTGGATTTTTGGCAATGGCGATGTAACTCTGATTGTCACATCTTAGCACTGTTGGATCTTCATCTTATACTCCCATATGCCATAGGATCCTCCTTAACTACTATACTACTTCACATGCAGAAAAGAAAGTTGCCTTGTACTTTGCTTTGGTAGAAGATAATGCCATAGTTGGTTGCTTCTTTTACTGATCCAAGAGAAGATTCCTAAACCTAAATATAAACAACATCTTGAAATCAATTTCCTGGAATCACTGCCACCTGTGCAATTTGAGTCATAGTTCCCCCATAAGAGCACTTTTGAAATTGTATGTGATATCATAGTCAAGAGTTTCCTTCAAGTATCTAAGCACCCGAATCCCAGATTTCTAATGACTTTCTCAAGGTTTGTTTGAGAACCTACTCAAAACCCCAACAACAAAATTGATATCTGGCCTAGTGTTACATAGGTAGATGAGATTGCCAATCAACTTCCTATACCTCCCAATGTCTACTAGTGTTGATGTATCCTTAATGGATAACTTCACATTGACCTCCATAGGTGTAGCTATCTCCTTACACTCAGTTATGCCAAATGCTTGTGAGATCTCCCATGCATACTTCTTTTGCGAGATGAAGATTTTGCTAGACACTTGCTAGCAGACTTCAATTCCCAAATAATATTGCAAAAAGTCCAAGTTTGTCATTTCAAACTCAGAGCTCAAAGCCTTTTGACCACTACTATTGATGTATCCTTAATGGATAACTTCACATTAACCTCCATAGGTGTAGCTATCTCCTTACACTCAGTTATACCAAATGCCTGTAAGATCTCCCATGCAAAGATTTCGTTAGGCACTTGCTAGAAAACTTCAATCCCCAAACAAAAGTGCAATAAGTCCAAGTTTATCATTTCAAACTCAGAGCTCATAGCCTTTTGAGACTGATGGATCATATCTTCATAGTCACCTATAATAAGAAGGTTGTCCACATATAGGACAATCACTATAGACTTTTCACTATCCCTGTAAACATACAAGTTAGCATTTGAGGCACATCTTTTGAAATTCAAACTTAGAAAGAATTTATCTATCCACTGATGCCATGCTCTAGGGGCTTGTTTCAACCCATACAATGCCTTCTTTAGCTTATAAACTTTGTTCTCAGAATGGGAGGCCTCAAACCCTAGTGGCTGAGCCACACACACCTCCTCCTTGAGGTCACCATTCAAGAATGTTGATTTGACATCCATTTAGTAAATTAGCCACTTCTTATGAGCAGCCACTGCAAGTACTGTGCAAATAGTGGTCATTCTAGCAATTGGAGCAAATGATTTTTGAAAATCAAATCCTTCAACCTGTGAAAATCCCTGTGCAACTAATCTAGCTTTGTACTTTTCTAAGCTGCTATATGCCTTGTACTTTACCTTCTAGACCCACTTGGTGCCAATAATCTTTCTCTTTTATGGTCAATCCACTAGTTTCTAAGTGTTATTCTTCATGATGCTCTCATACTCAGCTTGCATAGCTACTCTTCATGCTGGATCAGCAAGTGCTTCTTCTAAGTCTGTTGGCTCCTTTACTTCTTTCATAGTCTCAACCACCATCAATGCCATATTGACTATTTGAGCAGAAGTCTTTCTTTGCTCCTCTATTCTCAAGGATATCCTTGGTCCATCTAACTTTTCCCCAACTGTAGTAGGCATAAGATTACTGTGATCATAGAGCTGTTTCACCTATCATGACAATGGTTTTTCCAATGGTGGTGTGATTGTAGGTTGGCAAAATTTATATTCATCATCTGAGGACTATGCTTCCTCCTCCTTGAGAGTAGGGATGGCTCTTGGGATAGGTTCATAGTGGACTACTTCTTCACTTGATGATAGAGTGGAAGGACTTCTATTCTCCTCTTCCACTGTATGTGGTTGCTCCTTGAACACCACATCACGGCTCACTATGATTTTATTTGTCTCTTGGTCATACAATTTGTAAGCATTTTGCTAATCACTATAACCCAAGAAGATACATTTTGTGCTTTTTGGATTTAACTTGTTTCTCTTATCCTTTGGATATGTGCATAGACCAAAAGTTTTAAAATGTGAGATAGATGGTTTCTTACCAGAATAGGCCTCATGAGGAGTTTTGCCCTTAAGAGCCTTTGTGTAACTTCGATTGAGAATGTAGATTGCAATATTAATAGTTTGTGCCCAAAACTGGTTAGACAATCCCTTGCCCTTAAGCATGCATCTTTCCATTTCCGCAATGGTGTGATTTTGGTGTTCAATAACACCATTTTGCTAAGGTGTATGAGGCATCATCAATTGATGCTTAATCCATTTGCTCTTGTTGCAAAAGTCTTCAAACTCCTTTGAGTTGAACTCACCACTACCATCTGTTCTAAACTTCTTCACACTTTGCCCTATTTCATTCTTAAAAAGTTTTAGACATTCTTTAAAATTACCAAAAGCTTGAACCTTATTATGAAGGAAGTGCATCCACATCTTCCTACTGTTGTCATCGACGATCAACATAAAATAAGAAGATCCTCCCAAAGATTTTGTAGGCATTTTACCGTACAAGTTAGTATGCACAAACTCTAGAGGAGCTTTCGCTCTATTTTTGCTTTCTTGTGGCAATGCCTTTCTCTATTGCTTGCCCATCATATAAACTTCACATGGTTCCTTTATTTCAGTTACCACAAGTACATGAGAAACCATACCTTGCTTATGCATCTCCTTCAACATTGCAAAACCAATGTGACCAAATCTTTCATGCCAAAGTTTACTTGTGCCCACACCAGTGGTAGCTATAAGAGCACTTAGCTCATACAAGTTGTTCCTCCTTTCTCCTTTACTAACAACGTTGACATCACAGTCAATAATTTCTACACACGTCTTAGTGAACCTCACCTCATGGCCAAGATCAGTTATAGGAGCAACTGATAGTATATTTCTCTTAATCTATAAAACATACAATACATTTAAATATTCTTGAGTTCACCATTTACAATAACAAAGGAATTAGTACTTGTGCCCTTAGTAGGGTATTTTGCATTATTCCTAACCGTCACAGTGATAGATTCTTGCAGAGGCTTCATAGAACTAGATAGACCTTTCTTGTTGGTCATGTGATGGGAGGCGCCACTATCCAATATCAATGAGTTAGTGTTAGATATTTATTGTGCCAAGAAACACACTTCCTCAATGGTCGCCATGAATAACTCCATTGGATGTCTCCTTTCCTTTAGACTTCATGGTGTTATTCTTTTCATTTGCCTTCTTAACACGACAATTTGCAATTATATGTCCTTTCTTATTGCAGTAGAAGCACTCTCCTTGAAACTTTTTCTTACCACCCTTCTTATTTTTGTCACCATTGATAGAGGAACCATCTTTGCCTTTCGCAATGGCAGAGAATGCAACATCTCCACTATTGCTACCTTATCGAGCTTTAAGCCTAAACTCCTCCTTCATTAGTAGTGCACAAAATTTCTCAAGCGTCAAAGTTTGGGGTCTCACCTGAGTGATTGGGGCAATTACTAATTCATCAAACTTTGGTGGACAAATCCAAAGATACCTCTGAGCTAGCTCTTTACTAGTCTTTTGTATTCTAGTGCCAGCCATCTAATCACATAGATTCTTGATCTGAGATGAATGTTTTAGTTGTCTCTCCTTCACAAACTTCTCTGCTGCTAGTTGATTCTCCAAGTTCTAAATCCTTGTTCGATTTCACATTTTGTACTGACTCCTCAATATGTTTCAAGCCTCTAATACCTTGGTTGTGTGTTGCAACACTATCAAAAAAGCTTGTAACTAAGGCATACAATGCATTTGCATTCCTTTGTTTCCAAGCTCGTAGAAGATCTGCATGAGGAATCATAACACTCGAATTTGGTGGGTCGGGGATGTTGTGGTTCTGGGTTAGTCTCCAATACCATCTCCAGAAACTCATAAGAATCAAGGACAGTTGTAATCTTAAACTTCGACAAAGTATAGTTTGTACCATCTAACTTGCCTTCATTAAAGATTGATGGATGAATCCTCAGTGTTTGAATTGCTAGTACAACAACACCATATGATGTGCCAACATCGTTACTTGATGCAGCAAATGACATTTCTTATCTCCGTTGTTGAAGCCCTTGCCTCTCAAATACTCTTCACTCCTCAAAGCCCCCTAAGCTTTGATACCATGTAGAAATTACATGGCATATTGGGATAGAATTTGAGCAAGGAGTAGAGAATACACAACAAATATGAAAAGAACAGAGGCTACTTTAATTTCAAACAAACTGATACAAAGATGGCTCTGTCCACCCGTGTGCTTCTAGTGTGCAGCTTAGATGGCAATCCAAATAGATGATAGATGAAGACCTTAGGGTAGTTGAAAGGACTCTGACGGGGTGAAAGATGGATTGACAACGATTTTAGAGGGGTCTTCCTTTTATAGCCTAAGAAGGTAGCTTGGTCGGTATGTCCGACCATATGATGAACCTTCCCTAGTTGATGAAGGAATATTCCAAGGAATATTCTCTTTATTGTTGAGCCGGTGGCACTATCCATGAGACCCTGTCAAGAGGGTACTGCCTCCCCCCCCCTTCCCCCCCCAAGACCCCCTAGCACTAGGGGCCATCTCTATGGCCCTTGGACTCCAAAATAGGGGCCCTTGATAACTCCCACACCCTGCAACTTGATGCCTTGTGTCTCGAGTTACTGCTAGTATAACTACTCTATCTAACCCAAAGGCTAGATCTACAAAGGTCACCTTTTTGCCATCCGTTCACATAGATCTCATCTAACATACAAGTCAGGACCCACCCAATGTCCATGCTCACACATAGCTTCTTCTCATTATGGGGACCTTACAACTTTGAGCACCATGGATCATTGGTGGCACCTTACGAGGGTGGGACATTAAGCATATCTAATAGCTTGCATTTCAAGAGGTATGTTGGAGAGTGATGATGAGTATGCTATGTGCTTGAAAGAAGCTTCTTCCATGCAGACTAGTGCTCAATTGTGAACTTTGTTTGTTGTAATTTTGGCCTTTTGTGAGCCTACTCGGCTTGGTCAACTATAGGAAAAGTTTTTGGTACCAATGGTAGAGGATATTATATACAAGTTGCAACTACAACACATGTATGTCTCTCCTAGTGTTATATAGCAGAGGCATCTAATATGGCTTGGTTGTATCTTCAAGACCTTTTAGGCCATATCGGGTAAAGACTCTTTGATTTTGATGGGTTGCCAGAACCTCATCAAGAAAAATCTCAATTTCATGCTAACTCTCTTTTGCAAGATGAATATGTGTATAACAGATACAACATAGGGTTTTTGAATCTATGGAGGCATTATTGAATGAGGGACAAAGAATTGCCTTTAGTGTAGTAATGGATACTATTGATGCAAATTCTAGGGATATATTCTTTTTGGGTGGTCTTAGTGGGTCTAGGAAGACTTTTTTGTATAAGTATTTTGTTTGCAAAGATGCACAATGGTGGTCATATAGCATTGGCAACATCATGTGGCATTGTTGTCTTGCTTCTATCAGGTGGTTGTATAGCTCACTTGCGGTTTAAAATCCCAATAGATTGAAATAATCAATCCACCTATAGTATTCCTATTCAAAGTGACCTTGCTCAATTGTTTGAGACAATCGAGTCTCATTTTATGGGATGAGGCTCATGTGACCCATTGACATATCTTTGAAGCACTTGATAGAAGTTTAAGAGATGTTATGAGTTGTAATAAACCATTTGGGAAAAATGTTGTTTTATTTGGAGGAAATTTTAGATAGGTCTTACTAGTTGTGGGGAAGGGAACATGAGGATATTGTTGATGCTATAATGTGTTACTCAAATTAGTGGCAGTATATGAGGGTGTTAAGGCTATTTGGGAATATGTGAGCATCAATAAATGGTAATGTGATGGACAATGGGTTCATTCATTGGATTCAGGGAATAAGGGATGGAGTGGGTATTATTGAAAACTGTGATAAGTTGTGTGTTTCACTTGACATGGTATTAAAATGACACTCTATTAAAACCTTTATTGTATAGTGTCTATGGTGATGTGTCCAATATGGGTGACTATATAACGTATTTTAGTGAGTGGGCTATACGTGTATCACAAAATACAAAGATGGCTACTCTGAATGACCATACATTGTAGTTGATGCCAAGACAGATTAAGTAGTATTATAGTGCAAATTCGGCTGCAAAGATAGATAACTCATTTTTATACTTCATGGAGTATTTAAATACATTAGAACTTGGAGATAGATTTCCTCCTCATTCATTATTGCTAAGATAAATGCACCTATTATTATCCTCAAAAACCTAAAACCAAGAAAGGGCCTATGCTATAGTACACGGTTGGTATGTAAGGCTTTCAATAGGAAAGCAATAAATGCTAAGATAATAACAAGGACAAATGTAGATAAATGAGTTTTTATTTTTAGGATTACTTGGATTTCCAATGCTACACAACTACCATTTACTATGAAATATAGAATTTTTCATTCGATTGGCATTCGCTCGCTATAACGATCAACAAGTCACAAGGACAAACTTTATTCGTGGTTGGGCTTTATTTACAAGCACAAGTATTTACACATAGTCAATTGCATGTTGCATTTTTAAGGGTAAAATCCTCATGTGGTATGAAAGTCCTATTGGATAAAAAGGATGAGGATATGACCACAAACATTGTATATAAGATGTACTTTGAAAGTAACCTTATAGGGTCACTTTTCTAACATATACGTGAATCGCTCTTCATGCTATATTTGGTTAGTATATATTCTTTTGGAGGCGGATTATTTTGTGTATTTTAGTATTTATTTGACTTTTGTAGATGTCTATCCCAAAGTGGAGCTATTACTCGTAGGCTTCTAAGCATCATAAGAAGCTACAGTGCACATTGCGTACAGTAACAACTAATGATATCATGAGGACCTTGCGAGAGTTGTTGAGTGTCTGCATGATGATGTCAATATAGACATTAAGCTACCCGTTTTTATCAAAGTTGTACATTATGGATATACCCAATGCTTTCGGGTGCATATGCACGAGGTTGACCAAAAGAAGAAGTTTCCACGTTCTCATACTAATAAGATACTGAGGCATTGATTTAAGTATGGATTCAAGGATTTGGATTGTTTTGTGACATCAATGTCTAGCAGTACTTACTAGATGGTTCACAAATGTTTGATCAAGTATTATTACCTTTGGAATAAAATGGTCTTTGTTAGTTGTTAACGTACTCATATTGTGATTTTATTCAAATGCAAGTGTCAAAAAGAGAGGTAAGACTATCACATCTCCCATGCCATTACTAATAGAAAGCATAAGATCAGCCTCTACTTCACCTTCGCATGTTTTAGTCAAGGATGAAGATTTTGCTAATGATTCCTTAAAAATGGAGACGTTGCTCTTTTTTTGTATAAACCTAGCCATCATGGCTTGCTAATGGAAGGCAGGATGCCTTATACCTTTCCTTCATGGCATAAATGTTAGAAAGAGGCCAAATATGCTAGCGACAAGGCTACCTCATCTATGAATATCCTACTTGGAGATAAAAATGATTCCTGGAAAAAAGAGAACTTCATTTTGACTAGATCTCTTAGAGAAAGTCTTTTTATAATGCTTGGTCTTTGATCCGTTTCAGTATAACATTGTTGTTTCTAAATAAATATCACGCAAAGTAAGAATGTGTTTTCTTATTGTCGTGTATAGATGAAAGTTTATAAGTTTGGTACATAAAAGAGATTATTTGTATATCTAACATTTAGTGTTACAAATTTTATAAATTACTCTTAGTTTTAAGTTTGATGAGAGAGAGAGAGAGAGAGAGAGAGAGGAAACAATTTCAAAATATGAAGCAAGCATGTGTTTTACAATTGTGTAAAGAAACAAGCACCAGCAATTTCTTTTCATGGCACAAAGACTGAGGGAAAGGTTGAAATGCAAATGAAAACAGCAAGGAGCAAAGGGAGAAAAACGTGTCAGAGTCGGACAAATCCATGCTATGACTCATATGCTCAATTTTTGATGTAGCCTGCAAATACATTTTGTTTCTAGTATACATATGTGACTGCTCCTGCACTGCCATAATCCTGTTAGGAGCTTAAGGACTTCTCCAGGAAGGTAGTAAATGGAGGTGGCAAGTAGTTCGCCAACATGACAGCAGTGACAAGTTGAAACTGCACCACTCAGTGCTGAACAGCGAGGCCTGCATCATATGAGGCTTCAATGGCAGCATTAGGATAATCTCAAGAGGAGAAGAAAAAACTGCAGCACTTTTGGATTTCAGTGTGAGATAGCTGAAGCATCTCCAAAAAACACAGCTTTCTGGATGGTCACTAGTACAGCTGCCACACTAAACTCTGTATGAGTAGATATCAAGTGGCGCTGGTTGGTTCATTCTTGCATAGGATCAACTTTTCTGAAACTGATGAAGTTAATTATCTGATTTGGTTTGTGCTTGAATGTTTTCCATGCTGCCTTTTGTTGCCTCTGGTAGTCTATTGGTGTGAGTTGAGAAAGAACAATGCCTTCATCCAGATAGCATGTGTTTGCAGGTAACTCTGCAACCATAGAAGTGTAACTGGGTACAATTTATGTGCCTTACTATAGCATCCTGTTGCAAGTGCATCATGTAACTCCTGCACCTTTGTGTGCACTAGTTGCGGATCCATTTCCTGTCAAAGGAATGTACTTCACCCAAAGTTAAAACTCCTTGGCCAGAGAAGGATTGAATTTGCTGTTGGTCTTGGTGGTTGTTGCAGGTATTGCCATTTTGCCCTTATGAGCACTGGATGACTAGTTGAATGCAAATTCTTCAAATTGAAAACAAATGCTATGTAGCATAAACAGATGCTCTCTATGTGATTCAGATAAGTAGCTAACATGAAGATCCTTTTGCATTGAGGACCATGAAATATCTGACCTTTATAATCAAGGTTCAATGACTGCACAGATCATTGTCTGTTTCTTGCATGCACATGTTAAAGCCTCATTTGGATATATGCAATCCTTTTTGGGGGGTGACCACAAAACAATCAGATTTTTAAAGCCAATAGAAGCTGCAGTGCCATCATCCTGCAGAGCTCGGAAGTGATTTGCACCTATGATTATGATTTTATGCCTCTCTCATTCTGATACATTGTGTTCTGCAGCTTGACCAAATAAGGGAACAGCTGCCCGAGAAGATACATGCATTGCAAACAGTACAACATTGAAGTCTTTACCTTTGTTAACTTGAACCAACAACCTCATGATATCTTGGCCTCTTCAGTGTTTCATTTTATTATCATGGCTTCAATCTTGTCTGCCTCCTTGTGCATGCCAGCGGCTGCATAAATATTGCTCATAAGTGAATAAGCTGCAATGTCCTTTTTATCCAGTTGTATTGCATGTTCAAAGGCCAATCTCCCAAGCTTCACATTTCCCCATTTTTGACAAGCATCCAACAAAGTAAACCAAACTGGGAGATATTCAAAAGATGGCATCTTCTTAATCACTGCTATTGCCTTGTCAAAATGGCCTGCACGGCCAAAAAGGTCAACCATGCAAGTGTAGTGCTCTACACTTGGTGAGATGCCATAATCTTTTCTCATGTTGGCAAAATACATTTGCCCCTTATCTAGTAGGCATGACTGACTACATGCATTGAGCACAGATACAAACGTGACTGCATCTGGAGACAGGCCCTCGCATTGCATTCGTTCAAAACAATGCAGTGCTTCCTCACCATGTCCATGTTGTGCATACCCAGCTATAAGTGCAGACCAGGTAACTGCATCACGAACAGGTAGCTCCTCAAGAACTTGTGCTGCTTTTGCAAGCACACCACATTTGGCATACATATCCACCAGAGCATTGCCAAGCACAATATCTGTTTGTAGCAACCCTTGCCTCAAAATCTCCCTGTGGATTTGTTCACCCTTGTCAGCTGCTGCCATGCTGCCACAAGCTTTCAAGATGCAAGTGAAGGTGACTACATTTGGATAAAAGCCCTCATGTTGCATTTGTTGAAAACTATTCAATGCTTCTTCTTCTTGCCCATGTTGAGCATATCCAGCAATTAGTGCTGACCAAGTGACCAAATTTCGAACAGGAAGCTCATTCAGTACTTTTTGTGCTTTCTCAAGCACACCGCATTTAGCATACATGTCAACCAAAGCAGTATCAAGGACAACATTTGTTCCCAACAACCCCTGTCTTACAATCTCATCATGAATTTGTTTACCCTTGTCAGCTGCTCCCACACTGCCACAGGCTTTCAAAACAGAGATAAAAGTTATTATGTTTGGACAAATGCCATAACATTGCATCTGTTCAAAGCAATCCAATGCCTCTTTGCCATGCCCATGTTGGGCATATCCAGCAATTAGTGCAGACCAAGTGACTACGTTTCGAACAGGAAGCTCATTTAGCACCTGTTGCGCTTTAGCAAGTGCACCGCACTTGGCATACATATCCACCAAAGCAGTACCAAGCACAATATTTGTTCCAAGCAACCCTTGTTTGACAATCATATCATGCATTTGTTCACCTTTATGAGCTGCTCCCATGCTGCCACAGGCTTTCAAGATGCAAACAAAGGTGATAGCATTGGGACAGATGCCCTCCCGTTGCATCCGTTCAAAGCAGTCTAGTGCTTCCTCACCATGACCATGTTGGGTAAAGCCAGCAATTAGTGAGTTCCAAATCGCTACATCGCAAACAGGAAGCTCATCAAGCACTTGTTGTGCCTTGGCAAGTGCACCACATTTGGCATACATACTAACTAAACTGCTCCCAATGAAAGGGCTCTTTGCAAGCAGCCCCCTTTTCACAATATTGGCATGTATGGTAGTGCCTTTGCACAGATCCTTCTGCTTGGCACAAGACTTCAGCAAGGCCACAATGGCAATACCCTCTTGAATAATGCCTTTACTCATGATCTCTCTGCCATAGATCACTGTCTAATTGTCTTCCTGCCTGGCAGTAAGCTTATCGTCTTTCTTCCTGACAGGAAGCTCACCATCTCCTGCTAATGTTGATTGTCCCATCCATTATCGCACAAGGATTGACGGCTGACTCTGATTCTCAGCCATGAATCCTTGATCAGAGTCAGCCATGAATCAACGATGATTCAAGGCTTATCATTTCCTGCTAGGCATGATTGTCCCAGCCATTATCCCACAAGGATTCTGAACCCGTGGTCAATGGCTGGAGATTCTGGACTGGTCTATGATGAGGTCTCTCTCACAAGGAACCGGCCATCGAAGCAGATTCTTCTTCTGCGAGCGATCATGACTGCGGCTGAGGGTGCAGCTTGTCTGGTAAAATCACAGGCTTTCGCCTTACCCGCGTGATTACCTTCCTTGCTTCCATAAGAGCGGAGTCACGTGCAAGTCAAAGCGAGTGCGGTGAGACGACTAAGTCGAAGCTACGTGTCCGCGGCCATGTCACTTACCTTGGACCATGTAATATGGGTAAACTATAGAATAATTATGTAATATGTTTAATTTTAATCATTAAACATTATGAACATAGTTACAATAAGGCTTTCACTCTTACATGATACCTCATCCTACTGGTTTCATAACCTTAATAATTTGATTCCTTGATCTCTAGTTCACATTTTCAAAAGAATCCTTGTAGTTGATCCTATCGCTTCAACAACTTTATTCTTAATAGCCTTGCGAACTTGATAAAAAAGTATTATAATCTAACTTTTTAAAAGCAATTACATAAATTGAGTTAACCCTAACTAGAATAAACAAAGCTCAATTGTTTTACGTTTGGTTCCCTTATTCTTCAAGTACCCATGTACCCTCTAACCCTTCTTTTACCCTTCAAATTATGATAGCCCAAACATAATGTACCTTTACACCCCCCCACCCTTCCCCCACCTTTTAAATTTGTAGAAGGAAGTCGTTTCTTGGCGCTAACTTCATGGGATTTAGTAATTCTTGTCTATTTTCTTAATTCTTGTGCATTACTTTTGGGATGTCACACACACACACACACACACACACACACACACACACACACAGAGAGTATATATATATATATAATCACATCCTTGCTTGTTGAAAATTCTACACTCCTTTTTCTTTAGCCACTCCTTGTCTTTCACCATTTCGCTTCTCTTGTGTGTCACCTTCAATCTGATTGCTCTAGGTTGTGATAGCTCATCATGTCACTTTCCTATCCATTTTGACTGCTCTAAGTTGTGGCATGATTCACATGCACTCACACTTATAGCATGGCATGGGTTAGCTTTAGATTATGATAACTCCTTAGGTCACTATATTGTCTATCATGCCCATCTCTTTCTCGTGGATTTATCTCCCCTTACTACATATCCCGTGTGTCGTCCTTATATCGCCTCCACATTTATCCCCACCACCTCCATTCTTGCTTATCCAACTCTCACTATCAAGCATATTACATGTGGCTTGTCTCTCCTTTTCCATACATCCTTTGTGATTATGCACCCTCCATAAATATTGCAACAGTTGTCCTATTAGTGAAATCATTGTGGTCCCCTCACCCCTCCTTCCTCGGCTATCTTTTGGACAACTCCATAATCACTCGAATCATCTGAGATGCTCCAACTCAAATGATTGGTGCTATTTTATGGTTTGTAGCTCCACTTTAAAATAAATTTTAATGCATAACAAAATTTTTATCAAAATTTTCACTTTCTTTTAGATTGTTTTACTATGTTATTTAAGTTTTCTCTTTCATTTAGGATCATTGATTAATCATTCCAACCCCTTCTCATCTTTTAAAAATTTTATGAAGCACCATTCATATTCTAAGAACTAACTCTCCTAATACCATATCCTAGCCTCTATCATGTGGACTTTTAGTCTTTCCAATGATGTGCCCATCTTTTGTAATTAATGATGCTCTACCACTCATTCTTCACATATATGTGGGTTCTCAAAGCCTTGTATTGGATACATGGCCAAGCACTTTAGTGTGCTACATATTCTTGTATCCACCTATAAATGTGGAAACCTCGATGGCATCTGACTCCCCAAACTACTACTTCTACCACAATTTGTTCTATATTCTTTGCCGAGCAGTTTAACAATTCGTGCTACTGAGTTTACTCAGCATGGATGCCAATAAGGTATAAAACCATGTGGGTCGACATGGATAACAACCAGGTAGGTCTCTAACACCTATACCATGCACTAGAGTTCATGGTTCTCACCCTGATTTGCATGGGAGGGAGCCCGAGATCTAGATTTGATGGTACAACAGATTCAAATTTTATTTCCAAAAGATTGTAAAAGCATGTTACATATTGCAATTAACATTGTGCCCCCCCTCTTGGAGGAGTGCCAACTCCATAGTACTCACATTGAAGGTAGCTTATTGTAGCTTGTGTCAAAAATTAGGAATGCCAGGAGAGTTAATGAAGAAATCCTAAAAGAGAAGGGATAGGTGTTGCTGATGAAGGTTTGAAGCTGAGATGGGGTGGATCTTATTTGTTTGAAGATAGCTTGTACTATGGTGGTGGCTGATGGGTGTTGCTACTGAAGCTTTGAAGCTAAGATGGGACAGATCTTATTGGTTTGAAGATAGCTTGTACTATGGTGGTGGCTGATGGGTAAGAGGCTATATCTCAAGGGCACAAGAATGGTAACTATATGGTGGAAGAAGGAAACATAGAGCATGGAATAGTGATGATGATGAAGAGCCACCAATATTAAGGGGTCTTTAGGGAATCTATCACAAACCTACAAGTCAACTTGTGCTCTTCAAAAGGGGTGTGTCAACCTCACTTGTGTAGTGGCTAGTACACTAGACGATAGGTCACATCCCAAGTAAATCCAAACTATTATCACATATTCAAGGACCCAATTAGGTTAAAATGTTGTGTTGTACAGATCTTTAGGTGACAAGTCATCGAGAAAGCCCTAAATATCATGCTCTTGATGTGCCTTGAGATTATATCATGGGAGCAAGGGCTAGGGGGTTAGAGGCAAAGCTATCAAATTGAGGTCACTGGATGCTTTTAAGTTGAGAACCCTTAGGTACATTGAAAATATGGCGTTCCTTTCTATAGTGGAGTTTATGTATTGTTTTTCCTTCTTTTTTAAATGAATAAATACAACTAAATACATGGACAACAATGCACTACTTAGAAAGAGGGCAAAGTATCCTTAGGAGGTATCCCTTGTTGAGAATGCATTCTTTCATAGGCTCATGAAGTTGGGATGCAGACTTAGGGAAAAATGGATTGGGATATATAGTGAACATGTTATCCACCATATCCTCTGATAATTATGTACAACAAGTGGACAACAATAGAGCTCAAAGGTGGAGTTGCACCATTTCTAAATATGATCAATTCTTGCATTTACAAGAGCCCATCTTCGTAGGGTCTGACTAGTTATTGCAAAGAATAATGGTTGGAGCCCATCTTTGTAAGGTATTACTAGCTATAGCAAATGGCTTAATAAAAAGGTTGAAATAGTTATTGCAAAGAATAATGGTTGGAGCCCATCTTTGTAAGGTATTACTAGCTATAGCAAATGGCTTAATAAAAAGGTTGAAATAGTTTCAAGTTGTAATAAAAGAGGGATTGGAACAATCATTGAAGTCTCACATAAAGTGACTAAAGGAAGGCATTATATCTATGTGCTTAAACAAATAGGTTTTGTCTAGGTGAGTGGCACATACATTTGGAATCCAAGGGAAGTTATTCCTTTTGTGATTTCTTCATCGTTATTACTGTCATGTCTCTATGGGTAAGGGCTATTGAGTGGATCTACCATCTCATCTTGATGCAACAATAGTAGGCCTCCCATACTCTTTTATTGGATTCGAGGGTTGGATAACACCACTCTAGTTGTCTTGGCCATAGTTCCCTTGGTTTTTATTTGAGGTACATGCATCTACTTACTTGGGAGCATTAAGACCTACATTAGACTAGAAGATCTAGTTAGTGAAACCATTTATATGCTATGTTCTTAGCTACCCTAATGAGCACCCATACTATATGCAAAGGCAATGGTATCCTCAATCTACTTTCTTCCTTTACCTTGAAGCCAAAAAATACCAAGGTATTTGGCCGATGCCTCTCCTAGTATCTTTACACAACTTCTTTTGGATTTACCTCTTCTTCTTGTAGCAATATTTCAGATAGGAGAGGGTGGTCTATTATCTTCTAGGATTGTGCCCTCAAGGTCTACACCATTGTCTCGTATACTTCCCCTTGCACTTAATCTTCTACCTCAAATGGCTATTCTGCTTTTTCATGTGCATCATAATTTGGGGGTCTAGGTAGAGCCTTACACATGCCATAAAATGAACTTACGTTCTTGTGGCCTTGACATGATCGACCAATCCACAATTGGCTATGAGTTCCCTAGTGGTTTAGTACATTTCGACAAGGCTCCCGAGGTTGGTTAATATTTGAAATTGAAGAGGATTCACTCTCCATGTGCTAGCTTCCATGTTGAATTCATATTGTTGTTGTGTAGAGAATACTATTTTTTCTTCATTGAGGGGATCTTTGATAAAAAATAGAAGTTGTGTGGGCTTAAATGGAGAGGTTTGTTGAGTTGCCATCTATAAGATAACATGAAAAGGTCCCCATTAGAATTACTTGATGATAAAAAATAAATCTAGTTTTCTTGGTGCCTTTTTATCTCTTTACCAAGTCACCAAAATATTCACTCCATGCAAGTGTGGGTTGTCAAAATCTTGATGTATATGGAGGATTTAGAGGACTTGGAGGGTGCCTAATAGCTTTAGTTTTTCTTCCCCTACCAAAAAAGAGTTCAAGATTTCAAGCTTCAAGGAGCTAGCTAAAGTACGTGCATGGTTTTTTTTGTGTATTTAAAGAATGTTTTTTATTGCTATTTACAAACTAGATTGTTTTTTTATGTACAACGTTCGTTTTAGGAAGTCACTAGCCCTGTAAAAGTCAAGATTATATTATATTCGAGCTTAGTGAGGACATCAAGATCAGAGGGTTGAATTATAAGCATGCATAAGTAAGATGTAATGTCTTTGAGCAATGAGGGACCATTAAAGCAACTAGGGATATGTAACTCCTCTTCAGTCAAGGTTTTATCTAGGAGCAGGTGATATAGCAATTGCTTAGGTGGGTCAAGTCTACACGATTCCATAATTGATTTGAAAAAAATAGTCTCATAGTATGTGGGGTCACATCACAAAAAATTGGTTGCACTGTATTGTTTAGCCATGGTTATGAGCCAACTACTTGCGATGGCCATGACATACCATAATCTACACCAATTCCTTGTGAAGGGACTCATATAATTACATTGTTGCTTGAGTTCCTCTTGGTCTTTGAGTTTAATACCAAGCTTGTAAGTAAGTGTTTGACAGTTCTATGATTATTTTTCAAGGAGCTTATGTGTGAGAGTTGCTCGTGGATGCGAATGATTTTGCAATACAAGTATTCTTACTCTTCCTAAAGTGGGATGCAATTGGGAGGAAAGTGTAACCATATAATCTTCTACTAGGTCCAAATCAATCGTTGCAAATAGCTTAGTGAAAGCATCAAAGGTTGAGTCTAGTTGCACAAAACATTATGTTGGGGAATGTTTAGTTTGTTTGGGCCATATCCTTTGCCATTTTATAAATTGGGTGGCAATGGTGTTTCTTTTTTAATTGGTCAAAAGTAGTGGCCTATGTTCACTAATCTTGGAGGGATACACATTAATGTTTTCTTTTGGTGATAGAGTAATAAAGGCTTAAGGTGCATTGTCATGTGCTTTTTGATGCTTTAGGAAATTAGGTGCTATTGTGATGATAGTAGTGTCAAGTGATGCAATTTGATCCCTTGGGCCTTTGGAATTCATTTTGATCAACACCTCATGAGGAACAAAAGCGTTCGAGGTAGGGTGCTTTGGTTTATAACCATCATAGGCATGGAACTATCATTTGGTGTGGGTGTTTTGGAGATCTTTTGTGCAGAATGGTTGGATTTTTTCATGGGTTTTGGTGGCTAGGTTTGTATTGCCCAGTTTTTCCTTGTACTTTTCTAAAGAGAAAGTAGTGGTTGGGTCTTTTTGTGGGTTTTGGTGGCTAGGTTTGTTTTTCCCAATATTCCTACTATTTTTCCAAACAGGAAGTAGTGGTATAGGACTATTGATGTCTCGGTTCCCATTTTTCATTGCTCGTGCTAGCTTATGTAGGACAAGGCAATGCACCTGGTGGTGCAACTATGTGGGGTTGGATTATTTAGGGAGTCAAAGATATTAGAAACCTTAATAGTACCTTTGTGCATGTAATAGGGCATTGGGTACCCACTAAGGCATTGTGTATGACCTCTCTCAGGTTTGGGAACTCCTTTGAAAAGTTTTGGTGGCTTGAGTACATTTCAATCTTCATTGGGAGGTCTTTAGGCCTCCATTATTATAGTTGAGGAGATCAGCTATATGTCCTTACAAGCTACTAATTGTGAGCCTATGCAACTAAGCATCACTTAAGGAGAGTGGCGTCTAATGTTCCCAATGGCTGTTGAGGTAGTGGGGTCAAAATAGTGAGCCGCATGTGCCCTATCGTCCAATCCCTAGAACTGAATGTTGAGATGATTCTTACATAAACAAATTGCAAGTGAATGCACTATACAACATAGTTGACCTTGTAGCTCATAAGGGATTTTAATGGGCATCCCATGAGTATTCTTATTCCAAACCCATCTCTATTCGATAAGATATAAAGGAGAAGAGGAACACTTTTAATCTCCATAATTAACATTATCTACATGGATTGTCTCCATATGGATTTAGTTTAGCGTGTCAGTTGGTTGTAGTAGAGGTTAACCTAGTTCTTTCCATTAATAATAAGGAAGGGGATGAAATCAACTCTCTTGTCAATAAATGCATCAATAACTACAACTTTTGCCATAGTCAACTAGATACAAAGATATATAGGTGGCACTGATGTCATCCTCCAATCCTAGGCTTTGGATAGTAATGCCTTGACATTGAAGCTTGTAGGTGTGGGAGAAAGGTTGGATGTGACATTGAGCTTGTTGCTCCGATATTTCTTGTACTAGGTTTTTTCTACCGCCATGATGGATTTGACTAGAATGTTGAGTTCCTTCATCGGTGGTTCATGCAAATAATGCCCTAGAGAGTAGTATCTTTTTATGGGGCTACTATTGAATTATTTGATACTTTGGCCATCCAAGGTTTCTAACTCCATATTACGTATCTTGTTGATTACACATATGTGATTGTTGGGTGTAAAGGCTCCTGTGCCTAGCTACCCGGGTATTAGTTACACTGACAGTACCTGCACACCTATACATTGTAGGTGGAAGGTGCCCATCATTATAACTTCATTCTTTATTCCTTTAGTGACATATGAATAAGGGAAGGTTGGTCACACATTGTGATTATTGGAGTTCCCACATCTGGTCTCTCTTGCTCTTGCTCTTGCTTGCTTGCTTCTTCCACCATAGCTCTTGCTTCTGCTTATGAGCTTCCACTCAAGGCTTTCTCCCTTCAAATGGTATCAAATCCATCTTTCTCTAGAGCTTTTGATCCCAACTTGGCATTGCTTTAGCTTCCATTTGAATACCCATAGTAGGATTTTCCTATTGGCAGCCATATCTTCACCTCTTGAGGTTCGTATTGGTCTTCCATTGCTTTAGCATTCCTCAGGACCTTTTGAGGCTTGATCTATGGCCTTGTTAGAGGCCATTGAGCATTGTCACAAGGCCTATTGACGCTAGCATTTGAAGTAGCCCCTCCATCAGTAGCCCATGTGTTTGTGCTTGTTTAGGCAGCTCTTTCCCCTATCATATTTGACACCTCTCCCACCTCTCATGTGGCCTTTGGCATTTGGGTAATCATCTCGCGTGCCCTTGGCATTGGGATTGAGCATTGGACATGAGATTTGGGCTCATACAATTCAATTCAATGCTGTATACAGTAATAGATCTGCTAGTTACAGGTCTGTGAAGGCTTTACTTCATTGTTTGGGGCTCATACATGCTTCCCTGGATGCATGTATCCACATGTTTTGATGATGGATACTTGGGGGATGATATGGCATTGATATGAGATACTATTAAACTAATTTGAGCTCACATTTGGCTTAGTTTTATCAGATATTTCATTATTGTAATAATAGGCTAAATGTCATTTATCTAGAAAAAGTATATGCTTATTGTCATTGGATGCTTCCCTAGCACTTTGGATGCTACACTAGGATATACCATTGATCTTACATGTTCGATTGTGCTCCTAACATACTATTGAGCTAAGATTGGAGTTTGCTTTTATTGACATTGATTGTCATTTAGTGTTATGGATGCTACTTGGATGCCACAGTAAGAGCTTTGTAGATTACTTGGGTTCCATGCTTCCATATGTCTATCATATGGATATTGGATGTCTAGATTCCACACACATGATGTGTTGAGCTACTTATGCTTGTATAGCATTCAACTTTTGTTCTAATGGGAGCCACTACTTGACACATGGATGTTACATAGAGCACTTGATATTTGAAGTTTCCCTTGAGTGTGTATTACAGTGAGATAGTGGGACTCATTGTGACATGTACATGCTCTCTTGATATATATTGGATACAATCACCCTATTGTGGGTTGATTTGATCTCTTGATTTGGACCTGGCACTTATGTCTGTTAGTATGTTGTCAGTGGTATTCACATGCTTTTGGGTTATGTATTGAGCTTCGCTTAGTAGGTTACACATATGGTGATTCTCTTCATTTACCCTTGAGACCTACCATGTGCATGCTATCTATGCCTATTACATGTATGGTTACTAACACACTGCAGTTGTGATATTCTTTGGTGTTATTCCTAGCTTCTTCCTTCTTGATTGTTCATAGTTGGTTGTTGGCATATTGATGAAATTTATTATAATAGCCTGCCATTTTAGATTTTTGCATTCTATTTGAGGGAAATCACTTGGATTTGATAGTTAGTTGAATCCAGTTTGTGAATAGCTCACCATTTTGGTAGCTTCTCTTTCTCAGCCCTTGATTTGGGTATGATATTGGGGATGTTTTATTGTCCTTTATAGCAGCTTATTTATCTTGTATTATGCTTTCATCTATTACATTATGGTTGGTGGATTGAATGATAGTGCTATCTTTAATATTAACAAGTTGGATGGCACCAACTACAACTATTGGAAGGCACAAATGTGGCAAGTTCTAGTGTAGAAATTGCAGATTAAGCCATTGAAATACAAGGGTCTCAAGCCCGAATGCATTGATACAATGGATTGGGCTGAATTGGACGAGTTATGTAAATCCATGATCATTTTGTCACTCTCAAAGTAGGTTTTCTATGATTTTGTCTTTAAATGGGTAGTTCACATGGGACTTATGGGATAAGATTCACAATGTCTATGACAAGTAGAGCCATGCCTCTCAAATCTGTTGGCTGAAGCAACTCATGGTTGGACCTTGATATGAAGAAGGGGACTTCTATGTCTACCCACTTAAATGAGTTTAATCCTATTTTCAACCATTTGTCTTCACAGGGGATTGAATTCAAGGGTAATCTTCCTCCCTTGTTCCTCTTCGTTACATTGCATGTGTCATGAGGCACATTTTGTTTTGCTATGTGTGCAAATATGCCTATTGCTAATGGGTTGAAATTGCACGATGTAGAGGGTGCTCTCTTGAATAAAGAGGTTATTAGAAAGAATATCAATGCTCTCTGCACCTCTCATGCTTTGACTTGTTAGAGGTAATACTAGTAGGAGTGGTAATGATTGCCATGGAAGAGACTCTCAGAAGTCTTGTTCTTAGTCACGTGAACAATATTGTTGTAAGGCCCGTGGTTGTAAGTCCACATTGACTTGTCACTATTGTGAGAAGCATGGTTATATTCAACCACTGTGCTATAAAATGCATGATGCCAAGTGCAGGAAAAAGGAAAATGATAAATTACAAGAAAAGTATGATGATCGTAACATTGTCTTTAATAAGTCTAGTGTCAAGATTGAAGAGATTAATGTTGTGCAGACTAATTCTGATGATGATTACATACTTGCAACTTCTTTGTTCGATGTTTTGCACTTGACTAATGTCTCACCTACCTACGCTCACTATTGACTACTTCATTTAGGCACTTCATTTCATGTCACCCCTCATTGAGAGTGGTTTCACTCCTATTGGAGCATGATAGATCTATCAGATTGGTTGGCATTGGATATTGTTGGTATTGGAGATGTCTAGCTATAGTTTCCTTCAAGCATTATATTTACTTTTCATGATATACCCCATGTTCTAGCATTGACTAAAAGCCTACTTTCAATTGGATAGTCAGATGATGCAGGCTATGTTGTCCCTTTTAGGTGATTCCTCATGGAAGCTTACTTGTGGGAATCTTGTCTTGACACAAGGTATCAAGTCTAGCATGATTTATCCCTTACTTGTATTTGGGTCTATTGACTATATTTTGGTAGTGACTGCAACACCACATGTATCATTATGGCATCACTGCCTTGTGCACATTTCATTAAAGGGAAGGAATTTGCTTAACTGTTTACAATATCTTTTGCTCCTTGATTATAAGTATTTTGGTTCCTGTGATCATTGTCTTTATGGCTAGCAAACATGTAATTCTCATAAGAAGTTTGGCATTACACGCATGGGTCAGCCTCTGGATCTTGTTCATCATTTTGATATTTGTGGACCTATGCTCTACAAGTTTTTAGGTGGTGCAAAGTATTTTTTTACTTTCACTAATGATTACATGCATAAGGTATGGGCATACCCCATAAAGCAAAAATCACAAGTCTTGGCTATATTTCAGCATTGGCTTGCTTTGGTTGAGAATCATTCTGGTTATATGCTAAAATGCCAAGGATCTGACAATGGGGGTGAACATGTCTCTAAATGCTTTATAAGTTTTGTGACAAGAGGGGTATTACATGTTAGCTAACTGCTTTGTACACCTCACCCCAAAATGGTATGGCAAAGTGTATGAATAGGACGATTTAAGAGCGAGACTATAATATGCTTAGCTAGGCAAGCTTACCGCAATATTTTTGGGTTGAGGTAGTTACCACTACCATACATTTGATTAATTAGTCCCCGTGCACTGCTCATGACTATCAAGTTGTTATAGAGGAGGCATGGTCTCGAAAACCTCCATCCTATGCTCATTTGCATATCTTTGGTTGTGAGGCTTTCTGCCATGTTCCCAAGGACAAACACAAAAAGCTAGATCCTAAGTCTATGAAATGCATCTTTCTTGGTTATGGGGATGTAGGTGAGATGGGCTATTGCCTATGGTATCCGCAGGCTCTCAGAAGGTCATCCATATAGCCATGATGTTGTTTTCCATGAGAAGAAAATGCATAAGCACCTTGAGCAGGTCATTGAGGTACGTAGGGTGATATTTTAGGAAGAGTTTCCTATTACTATACAACAAGCTAGACAGCCTACAGTAGGCATTGATTCTCCAATGGCTTAGGCCCATGATGTTCTCTAGGAGATGTACATGCCCCATATCATGTTTTGTGATAGTCTACTAGAGATACTGATCAGTTTTATACCCTCTATGGATTATGTAATGGTGATAGATGCTAGTGAGTCTCTTACCAATGATGAAGCCATCTGCAAAGGTGATGGTCACACTTGGGAAAGGGCCACGCAATCACGGTATGACTCATTGTAGAAAAATCATACATGGGATTTGGTTCCTTTGCCTAGTGGAAAGCATGCTCTACCATACAAGTGGGTGTACAAGTTGAGGAGTACCCCTGGACATTGCAAGCTAGCCTATAAGGCCAAATTGGTTGTTAAAGATTTTAAGCAGGAGCATGGTGTTGAATTTGAGGAAGTCTTCTCTCTTGTAGTCAAGATGACTACCCTATGCTTGGTTTTGACCTTAGTTGCATAGCTAGATCTAGACCTCTATCAAATGGATGTCAAGATCACTTTCTTACATGGGGACTTGCATGATGAGAATTATATATAACAGCCTAAGGGCTTTGAGAACAAAGGTAGGGAGCACCTGGTGTCAAGTTGAGAAAAAGCATGTGTGACCTTAAGCAGGAAACTAGGAAATGGTACCACAAGTTTGACACTCTTATGTATTCACATGGATATACTCACAATGATATGGATCCCTGTTTATACACAAAGAAGGCCCGTGATGGTAGCCTTATCATTTTGGTACTCTATGTGGATGATATCTTGATTGGTAGTGCTACTCATGATGAGTTGGATGCCTTGAAAGGTCAGCTTGGTTATCCTTTACCTTCTCATGTGAAGGTTAGTTAGGCAGATTGTCTGCAGTTTGCTAAGTAGAAGGTTGAGGTGGCTAAGATCCCTTATGCCTCCACATTGGGTAGTTTGATGTATGCCATGATAGCCACTCATTCTAACACAGCATTTGCAGTAGTGGGCATTGTGCCACGATATATGGCTACACATGGCACACATCATTGCAATACCGTGAAGGGTATCATGAGGTACCTTAAAAGCATTGTAGAAATGTGTATATGTTATGGTGGCAATGATATAGGATTTGTGGGGCACACAGACTCATTATGCACGATATGCAAATAATAGGAAGTCCACCTCTAGCTATGTCTTCACCTTTGCTGGAGACGTTGTTTCTTAGATGTCCAAGGTGTAGAAATGCACGGCCCTCTCCACTACAAAGGCAGAGTATGTTGCAACCATTGAAGGGGATGCAATGGCAGTGGAGAAGGAGAAGAGAAAGATGCGGGAGAGAAGAGCACACACATTGTAGGTGCTATCAAGAATGATATGATAGCCTTATTGCACTATCTCATATATATGAATAAAGAATATCGGTTGCCAGTGTACATGGGCAGGCCCAAGGGCCTTTTACCCCAACAACCTCCCACTAAAAGGCCAATGGGCCAAGGAGTGAAAAAACAAAGAAAAAAAAGAGACAAGGTGAGGAATCATGACATCTCACCCAACGCCCGATCGGAAAACGAGCTGTGCAATAAGCGAGAATCTCTGCGAAAGAAGAGTCAAGCATCCCTGAGTCCATGACATCCAGGAGATAAGCGATCCCACAGCTCCATGCAACGGAGCAATCCAAGAATGCTTCTCATGAAGCAAGCACAACTCATGAGTGCAAGGTTGTAATGCATAAGCATCAGAGTAGCGCATAGCATCAGTGTGGCCCATAGGAGATAGCTGAGAGCACATAGACTCTCCAAAGTCAATCATAGAAGAAGGGCTAGCATCCCAGACACATGTCAGACGGGGACTCAAGATAGTATGCGGCCTCAGCGAAGCGGAAGACTGACATACGGTTGTAGCATCAACCATAAAGCGCACTAGATATGAATCAAGAGGCTTGAGAGATGTCTGTGTCTCATAAAAGACAGCATGACTACTGTGTATAACCTACTGGGCATCCAAATACCATAACATGTAAGCCTGAAAGTCACCATCTCCATAACCAAGGAGGATACATCTGTGTGACATAGACATATCTGGCATACATACAAATGCTTGGCAGCCAAACATCCTCAAGTAATCATAGGAGGGTCTCATGCCACTCCATGCCTCGTGTGGTGTAATACCATCCAAAGTCAGACATGGCATCCTATTAAGCAAGTAGGCTACCGTCATAAGGGCCTCAGCCCAAAATCCATAAGATAACCCAACTGTGGTAAGCATAGAAGCAACCTTTGCATGTAGAGTCAAGCACATGCCATGAGCAATCCCGTAATACTGTGGGCATAGGAAATCAATGCCAGACTGCTGACAATAGGACTGAAAGTTGGGAGAGATAGCATGACTCTCATAATCCATCTGCAAGCACCTAGGCCTGCAACCAATAGAATCTATAAACCTGTTAAGCATAACTGTAGTATCGTCAATCCGTACCAAGGGAAAAGCCCAAACACGGTGGGTAGCATGATCCACGAAGGTCACAAAATGTGAAGCTCCACCAAGTGATTAGGTAAGCATAGGTCCATAAACTACACAGTGGACAAGATCTATAGGATCATGCCTCTCACGATCACCATGAGCCAAAGGGGCTCTGCAAGGACCATAAGAACAATCAAGGCAAGCATCAAGATCTTCATGTGACATAGGAGGTAGTAATGAGTTTGAACGAGACAAGATCTCCATCTCTTTGTGGTGCATATGGCCTAGGCGATAATGTCATAACAATGCATGTGGTATCGGGATAACTGCAACCATAGAATCTCCCACATGAGAGACATGCACAAGGTAATGCGAACCAACTCTAGAACCTCTGGACAAAACCAAGGAGCCACGACAGATCTTCCATGACCTATCCTGAAGAGAAATAGAGTAACCTGCATCATGCAACTGACGAATAGACATCAAGATCTTACTAAGCATAGGAACATGTAATACATCATGGAGCACAAGAGAAGTCTCATTAGGCAAAGCTAGGTGCATGTCCCCTGTACCAACAATAGCATAAGTCTGCTCAAGGCCCAAATCAATACATTTGTCAACCTCCCTGTAAGAAGAGAACCATGCTCTATGAGGGGTAACATGACAAGAGGTTGAAGAATCCAACAGAAGCCAATCAAAGACATAGGTTTGATCATTGAGCAAGTAAGCTGTAGGGAAACTAGATGCTCAACTGCATAATCATGGGTAACTGTATGTACCTCACCACTAGAAAGAGTGGTAACACCTGTTGCATCGATGACTCTCTGCTCATGTCGAGTCCATCTCTGTCTCTGATGCTCTCTAATCTATCTACAACATTTTCTTTTAACATGCCCAAGCTTTCCACAATGGAAGCATACAACATCTGTAAATGAAGAACCTGTAGAAGACGCAAGGAATCCAAGTCATCATGAATAGGGCTATCCATAGCATCCATGGAGCTCAAGGAGTCGAGGCTGTCCCGACGGAGGGAACTTGCTCATGAAGATAATCATGTGCAAGTACATCATTGATAGAAGCATGCTACAAAGGCTCATGAAACCTCAACAGACGGGAGGACATAAAGGCATCAACCAAGGATGTAAAAGCTCCCACATGAAGAAGAGTTGTAGCGAACTGCATGACATAACCAACCACAGTACGGTAAAGCATAAGACATCTGTCATAAGAGCATACAGATTTCAGCCATAAAATTATCCCATAACCATAGACATAAGCATAGCTTTGCAATATATAATGCATATCAGAAAAGCCAAGTCAAGCCAAGATCGACAAGAGGCAAAAAATCCTACAAAGAGTCAAGCTCCAGGAAAAGCCGAAGTATCTATACAACAAAATCCAAATAAGTGGCTCTGTAAAGTACATGTCAGTAGACAAAGTGCATAGCCGGATAAGCATCAAGAGCAACTACTCTCTGACCTGTATGGGCAAAAGCAACCCAACTAGCATAGAAGCTAGGCAACACAGAAGCAACAAAGCCATAATTGCTAAACCCAAGCACAGTCAAGAAGTCCACTGGTCAAGGAGTAACCCGCAAAAAACCAAGTATCAATGAGCAATGAAAGCTCAATAACCAACTGCCAAGACAATGGAGCAAGTAGTGCTCAAACATGTATCTGCATCTAAGTAAATCCAAGATCCATAATCGGGGCATTAAGGGCCAAATAGCATCCAAGCTGCATAAGTGATAAGCCGACCAAATGCAAAATACTTCACAAAATTCTCAAATGCAAGTCGATTCAAGCCCAAATATCTACCATACTGAACCCAAAGGCATCCACATTAGACATCAGTCTCGTAATGGGTAGCACATGGCATAAACCTTGTCAAGTGAAATGCTTGCTGCAAAGAAAATGATAGTGAATCAAGAATTGAGCTCTACTCTTTACTCAAGAAGCATCCGGGAGCATAAACATCAAAGTGGCATCATCCAAATACATCAACATATCATTCCGAGTAGTCAGGAGCACCCGTAAACCATAGGCATAACCAAACTGGACATAAAATAACTTGTCAACCAAGGTAGCATAAATCCCAGCCAACAACGAAGTGTCCACATCCAAATCAAGGTTTAATAGCTCTCAAATAGCATATTCGGGCATAAACCATGATGACCAAGCATCAATACATCCAACATGATACCTGAATGTTAACAAAGAGCATTATGCATAAGCGGTCCCCTGATAAAACCTTGCTGCCCAAACAATGTACAACAGTAAATCCCTACATAAATCGAGCTATAGAAGCTCAAACCAAGTCCCAAAGCATCTCAAAACATTGGGCAAGCATCCCCAAAGCATCTTGGCATCAAATACCAACCCTCGGGAGCATCACATAAGCTAAGAGCATGACATTTTCTTATTGTAAATCAACTCAGATCTGTTGCAAAAAAATTTGTGATCAGAATTTGGTAGATTTGACATCGCCATTGCATTTGGAGCATGCCAAAACCCCAAGTTAGACTCTTACCTTGCGTAAATCGGGTTTCGAATGCCCGAGATATGAGAAAAAATGGGATTTTTAAGCCAGATTTTGAAACAAGCACAAAAAAATGTGAGCTGCTACAATGGGGCCTGCTGGTTTTCCTGAGGAGAAGGGGGCAAATGGGGCCATACAAGGTGCCCAATGAAGCCAAGGAACACATGCAAAGAGCGTATGAGGACCGAGGAGAGGTGGGAGATGAAATCTTATCTCAAAGAGAGAAGAAGCCATGGTTGGCATTGAAGCTCCAAGCTCTAGGTCTTCAATCCGGGCTAGTGAAGTAATGTCGGGCTAAGCTCCACGATCAAGCTGTTATCCAAAGCTCTAATACTAGTTGAAGGGGATGCAATTTCAGTGGAGAAGGAGAAGAGGAAGATGCGGGAGAGAAGAACACACACAATGTAGGTGCTGTCAAGAATGATATGATAGCTTTATTACACTATCTCATATATATGAATAAAGAATATGGGCAGTCAGTGTACACGGGTAGGCCCAAGGGCCTTTTACCCCAATAACCACTGAGGCTTGCAGGGAGGCTCTCTAGTGACCTTGGCATTACTGATGTGGTCCCTATATTGCATTTGAATTCTATGAGTGCTATTCAGTTGGCCAAGAATCTAGTCTTCCATGTAGAGACAAAGCATATTGAGATGCATTACCACTTTATCTGTGAGGTTGTTGAGAACAAGTCCCATTTAGCTTGTCAAGATCTCAACAAACCAAAATCCCATCTATTTGCTCACCAAACATCTCTTAATGGAGTGTTTCTCCTTAGGAAGTTGATGGGTGTTGGATGAGATAACGTCTTTCCTCATCCTATTATCCTTTATCTACACTTGTGCTTTATCACTTTTTTTTCTTGTTCTCTCCTCACTAAGGGCACATTTGCCTTTAAGTGGGAGGTTATTGGGGGTAAAGGGGGTAAATGTGCATGTGCCTAGCTACTAGTGTATTAGTTACACTAACAATATTCGCACACCTATACACTATGGGGGGTGGGCACCCATCACTATCACTTCATTCTTTATTCTTTCGGTGACATTTGAATAAGGAAAGACTGGTCATAGATTGTGACTGTTGGAGTTTCCACATTCGGTCTCTCTTGCTTCTTTTGCCATAGTTCTTGTTTCCACTTGCGAGCTTCCACTCAAGGCTTCCTCCCTTCAGTGATAAGGTCGAAGGCCTCGAAGTTTGAGAGTTTTTTAATGGGCCTTTTATTGAATATAGAGGCACTAACTCCCTTTTCTGAAGGAAGACTATTTACCGTGCACATCAAACTAGGCCTTATGTTGGGCCTTTTTAGCAAGTAGTATATGAATTGCCAAAAGTTGAGTTTTTGTAGGTGTTTGAGTTTTGTGAGGTGATTTGCTCAAGCCTTAGTACCTTTCCAATGTTCTTGCACTGTGATATGAAGACTAGGGATTAGAAACTAAACAAATATGTCTACATTGTCTTCATACATGCTCAAAATACCACAATTTATTTGTGTGATCAATGGCATTATTTGAGAATGAAGATTATATGCATTGTTTGATTTTAAATGTGAGCATTCACTACCAAAAATTTATTATCAAAGAACTTAAAAAGCTTCAATTCCATGAAGAAAAATGTATAATTCACCAAATTGAGGTCAAGATGGAATAACTAGATACTTATGAATTGTATGGAATGAGTTCTAGGTTAACTTTTGGGGAAAGAGTACCTGAGACATACTCAACAAAACTCACACTAGGATAAACCAAATCATGATCCACATTAGTATTCCACACATCTAGAAATAGGAAAACATATGAATTAGGATGTGGTTATGATGGTGCTTGAGATTGATTAGTGGCCTTTGTCAATGAGGACACTTGAGACATGCAGTGTGAACTTCTATGTAGTCAAGTAGAAGAATATACAACAACTACAATTATTAGAAGCTCCAAAGTATGCACATACAATATCTACCGAAGCTCTTTAGTTTAGTTTGGACTAGCTAGCCTTATTCTTCCACCTAGATTAATTTAGGTAGTACTTAACTTATTGTTCTTATCTTCAACATAACCTAATGTCTTTTCAAATTTAAGGTTATAGACCTAGTCTCTTTATGGATTCAACTTTCTTTAAGGGAAATCTATAATAAAACCAAGTTAACCCAATGTCCATTCAAATTTAGGATTATAGATCTAGTGTCTTTTTGGATTCAACTTTCTTTAAGGGAAATCTAAAGTAAGTTCAATCTAACATCCTATTGGACGTAAAGCAAGAAATTCTACTAATCTTCCTATTGTAGAACTTTGGCTACAATTTCTTTCTTTGTCCAATATTCATACTATCATTGTCAGTTCGAAAATTATGCTAACTATCACAAAATTTTCATGCAATTCAAGGGTTAATGCCATCATGGGAGAGGATACTCCTTTCAAAAACTTTGTCGTCATAGGATGTTAACCTTAGTATCCACCTATGGAAGTCAAGTAACATCATAAGATGTTCAAACTCCAATCTATGTTACATGCATTTTTGTCCATTCAAAAATAATAATGACTATTATCTAACATATCAAAAGTACATCTTAAACATAAATGAGGGCACTTGACTCGGTGCGATAGGAACATCACTTGCGCATGCTACTTCTTGTCCTATTCTTGTCTTCTGTTGTTTTGGGACCACCTTGAGCACACACACTCTATTGTTTCATTACTTTTCCTGATCCTTTTAAGTCTTTGTCAATCTTGAGACTTCAAGCATCCTTGAATATGAGGCTTGGCAAGGTGATGAGGACAAGGGCTGAGTGGATAGTGTGGCTACATTAGATGAGATCTTGACTATGAAATTGTCAATCTTGTTATGAGTGTGTGAACTTGACTATGAAAGAGTCAATCTTGTTACAAGTGCGTGATCTTAGTTCAACGATAGGATGCTTCAAGATTCTTAAAGGATGGTTCCTTCAATAGCTTATGAGAGGAGGAGGTAGGGCTTAGGCACAATCTCTGGCTTGGGTAGAGAGGGTAGGATGTCCCAATCTTGGGAAAATACTAGGAACTTGGGGGGTGAGGGTGAGGGGTGATGGTTAGAGAAAATAGTAGTGTGGGATTCAATGATGCTAGTAGATGGGAAAAAGGGAAAGATGAAGTCTAATAGGTGACATTAATGCACCTTGGAGTCCCCTTCATCCATTGGCTTCCTTCCTTTCTCTCTCCCTCCATCTCTCTCTCTCTCTCTCTCTGTCTCTGTCTCTCTCTCTCTCTCTCTGTGTCTCTCTCCCTCCCTCCCTCCCTCCCTCCCTCCCTCCCTCTCTCTCTCTCTCTCTCTCTCTCTCTCTCTCTCTCTCTCTCTCTCTCTCTCTCTCTCATTCAGTGTGAATGAATAGTAGTAAAAGAATAAGAATCCATAGCCTTTCTAATAAGTCTATTATATAGCCTACTTTCCCCTGCCTTAGCCCCTAAGCCTCGAGATTAATTTTGATTCTCTCCCTTTAGGCTTAGTGTGTGGTGGCTATCTCCCATTGCATGCGGTTGTCAATCGATCATGCAATAGTATGACATGCTAAATATAGTCTCTCTATGCCTCGATGGTGATGGCCCTTTTTCAACTCTCTCAGCATCCATGGCAACATGGCAATTTGATGATTGATGAAAAAACATAAGAGAAAGGTTTTGTTCTCGTATTTTAACTATTTTAACATTTATGATTTTGACCTTGACATAGGTGTAGCTCATGTGTGGCTTCTCTCCCAGGGATATTACAAAAACCATGTGACTTAAGACTTTCTAAACAACAAACATACTTTTCATAATTTCAAACTTAGATGGCCTTTAGGGCATTGGGACAAGTACAACTGAAGATGATGTAGGTGCAATAAAAATTTCCAAACACACTAAAATCATCCAAAAATACCCTCTAGAAATTTATCAATTATGGGATAAAACTTTCTTACATATCTTGGTAGTGTGAAGAGTGATCATTTTTCAAACCAAACAACATAGCCATACAAACTCCCCATGTTATCATAAAGGCTATTTTAAGCTAGTCTTTTGGTGTCATATATACTTGGCTGTAAGCACTTATGCCATCCAAGGAGAAAGACATTTCATGTTTGGTCACTTCAACTAAGTTTATGTCCAAATATGGAAGGGGAAAATGAAATAGAAAGCTACCTCAAAATTTCTATAGTCCACGCAAATCCTAAACCTCTTATTCTCCTTAAGTATAAGTACTATGGGATAAATCCACTCCAGATTGTACGCATTGAAATAATATTGATATTCATTTAATATAAATCCAAGACCAATTGAGAAACCAAAGCTAGTACTAAGTGTAGGATAGTCATCTTAACAACAGGAGAAAATACCTCATCAAAGTCCACACCATTCTCATGCTTGAAACCCTTAGCTCCCAACCTAGCCTTGTATGATGGCTTGGGGAGGCCATGGGTACTCTTCAACTAAGTGTAGGATAGTCATCTTAACAATAGGAGAAAATACCTCATCAAAGTCCACACCATTCTCATGCTTGAAACCCTTAGCTCCCAACCTAGCCTTGTATGATGGCTTGGGGAGGCCATGGGTACTCTTCAACTTGTACACCTGCTTGCATATCAAAGCATAATTTCCACTAGGAAAAGGGACCAGATCCCACGTATGATTTTTCCACAAAGAGTCACTCTAACTACATGGCCCTCTCCCAAGAGTGACTATCACCACGGTGCATGGCCTTATCACAAGTGAGAGCCTCACCTGCATCTATCACCATCCCATGATCCATGGAGGGATCATAGAGCTCTAACTCTAGTAGAATGCCTCAAAGCAATATGTGGGGCATGTACATCACGGTCATGAGCGCTAGTACTACTGTAGACTATCCAACTAGCTATATAGGAGTAGGAGGCTCCTCCTGAAATATAACCTTGTGTGCCACAACTATCCACTCTGACTACTTATGCATCTTCTCCTCATGGAAGGCTACATCATGGCTATGGATGACTTTCTACACTTGTGGATCCCATAGGCAATAGCCCATCTCACCTGTATCTCAATAACCACGAAACATAGGATCCAACTTATTTCATATGGCCTTGGGTACATGGCAAAAAGTCTTACAATCAAAGATTTGCAGATGAGCATACGATGGAGGTTTTCTAGACCATACCTCCTCTACAACCTAAAAGTCAATAGCATTGCAAGGAGATTGATTATCAAATGCACAACAGTAGTAGATATTGCCTCAACCCAAAAGTGTTGTGGTAAGCCTACCTAGCTAAGGACCCTCTCATGTATCATCCTCCTGTTCATGTGCTCAACCATACCATTTTGGGGTGGGGTGTATGGGGTGGTCAACTAATGCTTAATGCCCTTCTCATCACAAAAGCGCTTAAAGGCTTTTAATACATACTCACCCTTATTATCGGAGCATAGGCATTTCACCCTAAACCTAGTCTAGTTCTCAACCAAGGAAGGCCAATGTTGAAAAATAGCCAAAAATCATACTTCTGCTTTATGGGATATAACTAGACCTTATGTGAATAATCATCAATGAATGTAACAAAGTATTTCATACCACCTAATGACTAACAGGCATAGGTCCATAGACATCAAAATGAACTAGACCCAAAGGCTCACCCATGTGCATAATGCCAGACTATTTGTGCGTATTGCATGTGTGCCTACCATATAAACAATGATCACAAGACTCAAAACACTTATAGTCAATAGGTGGAAGATACTGCAAATGGATAAGCATTGTCATTCCCTTCAATGATATGGGCCCAAGGTGACGATACTAACTAGATACATGTGGAATTGCAACCATAGAGACAAAACATGATCCATCAATCCAAATACAAAATGGGGATAGAGTATGCTAGACTTGGTACCTCATGCCAAGACAAGGTTCCTATGGATGATCTTCCATGAAGAATTCCCAAAGGAAACAAAATAACCCTCATCATCTAGTGCACCAGCAGAGATAAGACTCTTTTGTGAGAGCCAGTACATGTCTAACATTATGCAAAGTAAACATACTTCTTGACTCAAATTACAATTGAACATCACAATGCCAACTATGTCCAAAGCCAAGTCATTCCCCAAATGAATAGATCCAGAAAAAATATGATAGGAGTGGGCTAGTATGTCCTACTTTCCCACAATAATGGCATGTCAGATAAGGCTTACGTCCATGGGACTTAGAACAAGACCTATGAGGGTCTCTCCCATCATCGAATGGAAAGAATACTGATGCTTCTCATAGTTCACATGCTTTGGCATTTAGTGGTAAAAATGATCGTAAGCACATCCAAGTGTCAAATGTGACTCAATACATAAAACCAAATAGCTCCCACTAAAATAGAAGTTGAATGCCAAATGAGCAAGCAAAGCTCAAAACATCATGGGGATGGCATCTCTACATCCAAGTTCCATATAGCATACCTCCAGAAGTTTTCGACCCAAGTAGTTTGAAAATATCTGAGTAATAACACTCAATGAAGTAGCCAAGTAGCATCCATAACAGTGAATGACATCCAATGCCAATATACTTCAGCTTCAAAATTAGCTCAATAACATGTTATGAGCATAACTAAGCATGTAGCATCCATCGTAGACATTGGAACATCCAATAGATAACATGGTAGCATCAAGTAGCAATAGGCATAAGCTTTGATTGTCAAATGGTTGCTACCCTTTCAGCAATGAAAATATCTGATAAACTAAGCTAAATGCAAGCTCATACTAGGCCATTAGCATTACAAGACATTTCCATAACATCCCTGCATCAGTGTGATTGCATAAGGGCATCAAGGAATACATGTATGAGACCCAAACTGTAAAAGAGGCCCTATTATAAACTTGTAACAACAAGTTTGTTGTTAATAATAGCAAATAGGAGTGAAGAGAAACTCAAATCCAATGACAAATGCTAAGCATTAGTACCAAGGGTTGTTAACAATGACAGTGAGCCTTCAAGTGAGTGTCTACCAGTCAGGAAGGAGGTCGAGTAGGCCAAGGAGAGTAGGGAAGGACAGCAGGTGAAAACACGCTGTCTACACCCTACTTACTGCTCTCCAAGATGAGGATGAAGAAGCTTACAAAGCTCTTTGCAATGGCCAATACAACCTTTGGAAAGGTTTGTCAACCAAGCCGGGAGATGAAAGAGTAACAATGGGTACCTCCTTGAAGCTGCCAATAATGGCTGCTCTATTGTGAGCTAAATGCTCACTGAAGTGGACTCAAGGCAGGCCAAATGATGTCATAAAAAAACCTCAATAGGCCCTAAGCAATGGGAGGTTAACTCATGCCTTGAAGGTTGAAGAAATGGCTACTAATGACTGTGAACTTTCATAGGTATTTGAATGCAAGCTGAGATAATGTCAGGTTGAGCTCCTCAATGTCAATGCAATGGCTCTAATACTAGTTGAAGGGAGTGAGCCCTGAGTGGAAGCACATGAGAAAAAGCAAGAGCTATGGTGGAAGGGGGAGAGAGAGAGAGAGAAGATGAGGGAATTCAAATAGTCACAATGTGTGACTCCCCTTTCCTTATTCAAATGTCATTGAAAGAATAAAGAATATAGTGATAGTGATGGGTGCCTACTACCTGTAGTGTGTAGGTGTGCATGTACTATCAATGTAGTAATACACAGGTGGCTAGGCACATGAGCCTTTATCTCTAACAAGACTTAGGCACTTTCAGTAATACTAACTCTCCTTCTTGGAACTCCATAGGGTGCCTCTTCTCATCATATACGAATTCATCTACTCTTGAGCCTTCTTAAGTTTCACTTTACATTGCTAAAGAAGGGTCTACATTTGCTCTAACTCTTCTTTCCCAGGAGGATTAATCTTCCCATTAAACAAAACTGTAGAAAGGGGCACTTCATAGCCATACAAGGCTTCAAAGGGAGAAACTCCAATATTGGAATGGTTAGAATTATTGTAGGCAAACTCAACCAAGTTAGTATTTATTTTTCCCAAATATTTCTAACATATTAATCTTTGCAATTCCTTATAGAGCCATGATTTAGCTTTCCATGATATTGCACTAGTGGGAGTTGTGTGTCAACATGAGTATGTGGCAAGGTGGATGGCCACACCACAAGGCATGAAAAAAGATATTCCAAGAGTCAAGGAATGCCCTATATCACACCATAGGGTCCAACTACAAAATACATTGGCCAATCATTAGAAAGGTTACCTTGATACATTTCGTGAGTTTGCAAAGGACTCACATGATTGTGTGAGTTGGAAAAATGAGGTAGGATAATTTATATGCCAGTCCCATAGGTGTGAGACAATATCATTTTAGTTCCATGTGTCCAATGATTCGTAAATGATAGAGATTTATTTGCCATGTGTTGATTCTCGATATTGCAATGTGTCCATTTGTCCAGAATTCATGGCTGATTGTTTGCCATGTGGCAAGCATGCCATGTTTCCTAAGTGAGCTTTGACATATGAAATCATCAAGAATTTCACATCCTATAAATTAGTCGACATTTGATCTTACAATACATTTTTCAAGTGCCACCCCCAAGGTTCATCACTGTCAACGGTACCTCTCCTCAGGGCTATTTGAGCAAGTCTTTGTTATAACACAAACCACATGATATGCAAGGTCTGATTTAGTCCAATTGTCTTTCTGTGTGTGGTATTGGTCATGTCTTAAAATTTTGTGATCTTTTGATGTTATAAAGGTCATGTCCATGATTTCTATGTCTTTTGATATATACATAACATTAAGTTAAAACCAAAATCCATGTTCTAAAGTATTACAAAAGGGACATATACATTTCTTGTTTTATTTGAACTGGTAACATGTATCTCCCTAAATCCAAGAGGGCTTATGGATTGTTCAAGAGGTTGTGAAGAGTGAGGATCATCTCCTAAGATGGGGCTTCTTCTTGCATGTACTCAAAACATTTTAATATCTTTACTATTGTATCCATGCTTAATATAAGTCTCCATTGATGATGGATTCACTTAATGTACTCAAAACATTTGATTACCAATCTAGTGCTTAGTTTTGGCATGAAATCAATAACCACAAAAACATTTCATTCATTCTAGAGCTAAAGCCACAAACCTAGAATGAGCATGTTGGTAATTAAGTGGGAGTGTTGGTTTTCCATCAGAACTTCCCAAGTGTCCTAGAACTTTTCGTGATTTGTTCCTTGTGGAAAATTTCAAAGAGCAAAAAGGACATATGGATGCATTCATCCAAGAGGTAGTATCAATTGATAGTTCCATTTTTTACATTCAAACAATGAGGGCATCCAGACTACACGGTGCGCGAGGAGGTTGTCTAGGAATCTCGAAATGGCTTTCCTTAGCCTTTCGATGTGTGAGATTTTGGACCCAAAGTAGCCTAAGTTATTTTTAGTCTTTACAGCAATCCATTCATGTGCTACTGAGTCAACTCCTTATATAGATGAGGCCTCTCAAGAGCTCTATTATAGCCAACATTATAATTGCAACCATAGTCTATGTCTACATGTTTGGCGTTGTCACTTCAGTTGATGTACCTCTCATTCTACTAAGTGGAGGTGGTATTGCAGATTAGTTATTGTGTCTCTCATTAGTTGATGTGTCTATCATTATACTATTGCCAAGTCCATTACAAGTTAAGCAATGCAACTCCTTGTCCAATTGACGCTATGCACATAGGGAGTGTTTTCCATAGTGTCTGAATGGATCCCTACACACTTTAGGGCCTTGGTATGTATTTCCTATTTAACCATCATTTTCTTTTGGTTTTCCAGTTCTTTTCAAAATCCTCCATTTTGGATCTTTCAATTTTGGTTTTAATCCATAGTCAATTTGCTCTTGGATCTCAATTAAAACTGCGTTTTGCCTTCATTGAGAATTTTTCTCCACATGAGACTCGAACTAAGGATTGAGATCTCAATTGACAATGTTGTTTTCTAGATGTGAGATCCCTTGGGTTAGGCATGGTTGATTCCCTTAGATTTGGACTTCAAGTCTGACATGCTCAAATTGGGGTGTTTGCAACCATAGGTAGAGGTTGTCTAACATGCTCAAAGTGCTTCTGAGTCTTCAAGCATATTGCAAGTAAATAATTATGGACTCTTTAGGCCTTAAGAATGAGAGTTATCAAATTTTCCCTATCAATCAAAGTCAAAGACCACATTATTGCAATCATGGAAACAAAACTAGGTTATTTTGCAACCATACCCTGAGTTTGTCTCCAGCATCTCTCATGATACTATGGTAGAGGTGGCATCGATATAGGAAAACCCATAATGAACCTTGTTTGGTGGACCATATCATTTAGATTTCTCTTGATGTCTTTAATTTTAACTTTATTCATGTAGTACCCATGAACATGTCAATGTCTTGTGCATTCCCTGTTTGCAATTTCTCAATTATCTTATGCATAATTTCCTCCTCGAGCTACATTGACCCAATGTTAGTTGTTAGATTTTTTCATCTTGTGTTATCAAATAACTATGCTTCTTCTTAAATCCTATCTATGTATAAAATTTAAATAGTGGCTTGTATTATAGGTACATTGGTTGTCCGTGTTCTATTATCTAACACCACTCCTATATTCAAGTCATCGTCCTAAAGTAAAGTTGTACCTTGGATTTTTGGGATGCTAATTGAATAGGCATGGAGATTTTCTATGACTACTTAAGTACAATTTAAGAAAGTGCATCTCAATATCCACAATTGTCCAAGCTTGATACATGGGTTGTACTTTGCCATGGAAAGGTGTTTTCTAACTAGTGTACATTATAGTTTCTAACTAGTACTTTCCAATGAAATCCTCATGATGTCCCCATATTTATGGTATCTTTAGTGAATCCTCTTGTGATGGACATCTTTATGATGTTGATGGAAAATAATGCATTCAAGCCTCCACACTATTATGTACCACATTAGCAAGAAAGTTTATCTCAAGAAAGTGCAGCTCGTGATGTCTTGAAATTATACTATCTTTGCTATATCCTCTTGGCATGTGCACATTAACCATATCATATTTATACTTTTTAGATAGAATCACCATAACTATCCATAGCTAATTACGATAAATGAATGTTCTTAAAGAAAATTGCATTTTTCCTAAGAAATCCATTATAAAATCAAGACAATTATTCTCAAGGTTTTGCATTGTCTTTGACATGCAATGACACATTTTGAGATCTCTACCTCAATGGATGTGACAATCTTGTGGAAGAGTTGTAGATAAATGTTATCCAATGCATTCACTTATCTAATATTGTGATATTCTAGTCATAAATTGTTACTTTCTTTTTGTAATGTTTCATTTCATTAATCATGTGCTTCAAAATGTACACAATTAGTCTTTCCAAGCTTGATTGCTACTCCAATCTACAAAGATTTTGTTGCTTTTCATCTGGACACCCTACGGCTAGAATGGAGGCATTTTGGAAGAGTTGGAATGCCTTCTTGTGCATTGTGGAGTCCAGGTTGGTTTCTAATGTCGTATTGTATGATTTCGTAATTTGTGTTTCTATCACTTTGCTTCCAAAGCCAATAGAGGTAAATGAAGAGAAGACCATAGGTCTTCATGTCCTAGAAGCTGTAGATGTACTCATTGGAGAGGTTACTCTTCAGTTAGTCTATCTTTATGTGTGTGACCGGCATTAGTTGGATATAGCTGTACACATGTGTGGCATTCAATAAGTCGGTGTAGTCAATGACTTAACCACATTTAGTCTTGGTTAGTCATACCTATGTGTATAAGTCTCTTTCAATTAGTATGATGAAGCATAATGAAAGAAGAACAACAATGAGTTGAGGCTTATCTTTTGCTCCACTCTATCTCTCTCCCTCTCTTCCAGCATGATGTTAGAGCTTGAATGTCTAAATCTTGAAGGCTTGGTAGTGGCCATTTGACATCGAGACATCAAATCTCAAGAAAACATCATCAAAGGAGACTGTGCCTGCAACCCGTGTCTACAACTTTGCAAAATAAAGTTTTTTCAAATTCCTCACAGATTTTGAGATATTCAGCACACACCTGTGCAGACTGGCTGTTTACTACATTAAACATTAGGTGATTCTAGGGCACTAGTCGCTTTCATCCTGCAACTAAATGAGATCATTTGGGGCTATTTTGAGGTCGAATACTCTTGTTTTAACAGAGAAAATACTGCTGATTATAGCAGTGGGCTGGCTATATTTGGTACCGCTACTTGCATACAGTACAAACATTGATACTTGTATGGACATAGTTTGTTGCTGGGATGTTTTGCCACTACCATAGAATGTTTTGAACTGATTTGAGCTTGGTTTATGCTCAATTGATTGTGTTTTTTCATTGTTGGAATATAGTTTATAGCAAGCAGGTTGTCAAGAAAACTATCCTGAATTGCAGGAAACTGTCTTGAATAGTAGAAAACTTGTGGGAGGTTTTGCTCAACCGCTAAGACCCACGGACTGCTTATTGTTTCAAGCATTTCAATGAGCACTAATGGCTACCTCTCACATAGCCGACGCGCCATCCATATCTACGGGTGTAGTGAGCTTACCTCCATGCCAATCGAGTTACTTCCTCTCTTGTGCACTCCGGTAGCTCCACTATCCAAGTGCAAGCTTCAAGCAAGCTCCATCCTCAAGCTCCATGCTCCAAGCTCCATTGCCACGAGCAAGACAAGACAAGACAAGAAAAGAGAAGAAGAGAGGAGAAGATGGAGAGCTTCTCCTCCCCGGTCCCTCATCCTCACACACTCACTCCCTCACACTCTCACACACTCTCTCTCAAGCACAAGCTCAAGCAAGCAAGAACAAGAAGAAGAAGAAGAAGAAGAAGAAGAAGAAGAAGAAGAGAGCCACTTTTGGCCACACACAAGGATGAGCTTCTCATTCACTTTTCAACTTTATATACAAAACCCTAAATCCCTTTTTGGGCGGTCACCCCCTTACCCCCTTTTTTACATGGCCGGCCATGGCGTAGGCCCTTTTTTCCATTGTCCTCCTATCTTCCTAGCTTCCTTTCCATCGCCGTCTACATTTATGAATTGCATGCCGGCACTCTTAAAATAAACCATGGCGCGCCTTGCACTTTTTTACAACAATATAGACTCGTGTTTTTTCTCATGCGCCTTTTTCCTTGATTTAGGACTTTTCTACACTTCTTGTGTTTCCAGATTCTTCTTGGCGCGCCTTTGTCTTCTGTTTCACTTTTGCCTTGGCCTCGTCTTCTGCTTTAGATTTTCTAGCTTTTTCACCTTGTTCATTTGAGGGTTAACATTAACCCCCTTCTAGATGAGTGTCAGTCCCATGGCACTCACCGAGGTAGTAGGCTTTAGCATGCACTGAAGACATGGGTGGCAAGGACGTCTATGGTTTCCTTGGAGGATTTATGGTGGTGGGCAGATGAAGGTTGTTGGTCCCATGTTGTTGGCGTTGGTGGCTGGTCGTAGGGTGGTTGGAGTTGGGAGTAGATATGTTCGTTGCTGGGAATTGCGATGGGGGCTGGTACAGGTGGTGGTTTGTGGGGATTTTGCATAGGTCGATTGTTTGGTGGGCTTGCATGATAGGAATGGTCAAGAGGTATGAATTGAGTGATGATAAAGAGCTGATGATGCATTTGATGGAGTCTTTAGTACATGTGATTGAAAACCTCTCATATGTGGTCTCTCCGTGGGGGTAATTCTAGTCTTGTTATTGTGCACAAGACATAGTTTGATTAGTTTGGGAGACAGGTCGAACTCTAGTAAGCTGAGAGTATTGTCCTGCACTTGAGGACCCAAACTGTGTATATATTTTGGTGCAAATATTATGTGAGTACTCGTGCATACTTAGATATTACGTAGTTAGAAGACCGTGGGCTGGTTCCTTGTAACAACATGTGGATGAAGCAAAGTTGTCTGTGTTGAGGAGAAGTACACAGGAAGGTGTATGAGACATCCTTTGCATTGTGACAACACGATGTAGCATAATTGAACATAGGGACACCATACTTTTGGTAGCTAGTAGCTATTGGACTTGCTCGACGAGTACGGTGTACTTTTCATGGCCACTCGTGCAGTGCTTACCACGATCAATTGCAATGATTCTAAGGCAGAGTGAAAAAAGGAATCGTGCAATTGGGTCAGGGTGATAGGTCCAACCATAGGCGAGACAAGCTCCCTAGGTATGTCTTGCCCTTGATGTGCCTTGAACAATTGTGGGGGATGTGTAGAGGGCTAGAGGACTAGGGATGGAGCCAACCAACCAAGGTCACTGGGTGTACCGAGTTTGCAGACCCCTAGGTGTCATGCTGTGATTGTGAGTGCTTTTTCTCTTTTTTTTTTTTTTTTTTTGAGAATAACTTGAGTACAACCATTGCAATATGTTGAGGCTATCAGCCTTTCAATGGGTTGAAAAATGTCGAGATTCGAAGGCTCTGGAAATGGATATTACAGCGATGATTGTGCCTTAGCCTCGTTGCTAGAGAAATAATTGTTGAGATGGAGAGATACACTGGAGGTTTTGCAAAACCTCTTTGTACTGTGCATTGTTGGTATAATTGAGGTAACGGCTGCCGTGAGTGCTAGGTATCCAGAAAGAGAGAGTGGCCACCACTGATCATGCTTTGAGCCATGCGATGTGGGCGATCGGCAAGGGTGATTTTCGCTTTCGGCAGTGTGGCTTCGTCATTGCTCTTTGTGAGGTTGGTGGTCTTGCAGTGACTTGGGTATTGAATACTTTCGTACAAAGACCTGTGTCATCCTACATCCATTTGACACTTCATGAGAGTATATACAAGTCACATGCATAAATTATAATGAACAAATACAACACAAAAACATATTACTTTATCAAAATCCCATGGTGTGACTGCGATGCATATCCTCAACACTTGTTAAAGACGTAACATATATTAGTAGTAGGTAAGGGAGGTTTATACAGTTGGGGATCCCGCCCCTTTAACCACTTAAGGACAAAAAGTCATGACAAAATGGCATTTGGCAAGTAGCTTTTACACATATGGCCTATTCTATTTGTATGAGGCGTGGTGAATTTGGTTGCTCAGACAACTAGGGCTATGCCGGTGGTGGGCTGTTGTTAGGCTGGGCGGGGAAGATATTGGCCGGGACCCGAATGGTGTAGTCCCTGGCCATAGTTGTTTCAAGAATGCTTTTAAAAAATTCATTAAATTCCCACTTGTCTCTAGCTGCCTTCTCCTCTTTTGAGCACCTGGTGCCCGAGCGTCTAGTGGGGGCCTGCACGGCCAGTGTTGCCACAGCTGGGCGCTCCCTTGAGCCTTCATCCTCTTGGCTTGGGGAGTTTTTGGCCTGTGTCCTGGGAAGTCTCTCTTGGTCTCTTTGTGCTGCGTATCTCTTTAGAGTAGGCACGTAGAGTTCTGGTGGGGGTGCTAGTGCCTTATGCTCCCTTCTACGGAGGAGAGCTTCCTTGCATGCCAGCTGCATTATGTGCTCCATGACGACTATTGTGGGGAAATCTGCAAAATGTGAACCAAGGTTAGGCTTTGAGGCAGGGTAGAATTATTTGCATGAAATGGATTACTCAAGTGCATATGAGGAGGAGTGTGGTGAGGTGAGGCATGCAGTGTTTGTTGTAGAGGGATGGCCCCCATGATGATATTTGTCCTGCTTCGACTGCGGAGCATATTCTAGCTATAACAAATCTTGGCTTATGCTAAGTTGTGTGGATTGGTTGTCATGGAGTGGAGCATGGCTCGTTCTCGGAAGGATAGATCGGAAAGGGGAAAGGTGTATAGCGTGGGAGCTTTCGCTCAACCGCCAAGACCCTCGGACCGCTTATTGTTTCAAGCCTTCCAAGCCGAGCACTAATGGCTACCTCTCACATAGCCGACGTGCCATCCATATCTACGGGTGTAGTGAGCTTAGCTCCATGCCGATTGAGTTACCTCCTCTCTCGCGCACTCCGGTAGCTCCATGATCCAAGTGCAAGCTTCAAGCAAGCTCCATCCCCAAGCTCCACGCTCCAAGCTCCATTGCCGCGAGCAAGACAAGAGAAGAGAAGAGAAGAGAAGAAGAGAGGAGAAGATGGAGAGCTTCTCCTCCCTGGTCCCTCACCCTCACACACTCACACACTCACTCCCTCACACTCTCACACTCCCTCTCTCAAGCACAAGCTCAAGCAAGTAAGAACAAGAAGAAGAAGAAGAAGAGGAGAGCTACTTTTGGCCACATACAAGAATGAGCTTTTCATTCACTTTTCAACTTGATATACAAAACCCTAAATCCCTTTTGGGCGGTCATCCCCTTTTCCCCTTTTTTACATGGCTGACTGCAGCCTAGGCCATTTTTTCCATTGTCATTCTATCTTCCTAGCTTCGTTTCCATCGCCCGTCTACATTTACAAATTGCACGGGTGAGGGCCTGGTGCTCCTCGAATTAAACCATGATATGCTTGCGCTCTTTTACAAAAGTTTTGACTTGCGGTTTTCCTTGTGCGCCTTTCTCCCTTATTTAGGACTCTTCTCCTTGTGCGTCTTTGTCTTCCGTTTCTCTTTTCCTTGGCCTTTGTCTTTGTCTTCTGCTTTAGCTCTTCTAGATTTTCCACCTTCGTTTGTTTGAGGGTTAACATTACCCCCCTCCTAGACGAGTGCCAGTCCCATGGCACTCACCGTCGTAGGTAGCAGGCTGTAGCATGCATCGAAGACTTGGGTGACAGGGACGCCTGTGGTTTCCGTGGAGGAGTGTTGGTGGTGGTGTGAAAGAGGGTCCTGGGGGCCTGTTGGTGGGTTAAGTGGTAGGTGGTAGGGTGATGGGAGATGGTGGTAGGGCTGGGTTGCACTGATGGAGTACAAGTGGCGGTTTGTTGGGGATTCTGTACATGCTGGTTCTTGGCAGGCTTACAGGGTGATAAGGATAGGAATTCAGAGTTGAGTGTTAATGAAGAGCGAACGACACCTTAGTTGGAGTCTTCAATACCTGCAATTGAAAACCTCTTATGTGGTCTCTCCCTAAGGGGTGGTGCTAGTCTTCTTATCGCGCACAAGACATATTTGATTAGTTTGGGAGACAGGTCGAACTCTAAGCAAGCTGAGAGTGTTGTCCTCCACTTGAGGACCCAAACTATATATATACTTCGGTGCAGATATTATGTAAGTGCTCGTGCATACTTAGATATTACGTAGTTAGAAGACCATGGGCTAGTTTCTCGTAACAATGTGTGGATGAAGCAGAGTTGTCCATGTTGAGAAGAAGTACACGTGAAGGTATGTGAGACATCCTTTGCATTGTGACTGCACGACGTAGCATAATTGAATACAGGGACACTGCGCCTTCGGTAGTTGGAAGCTATTGGATTTGCTTGATGAGGACGGTGCACTTTTCATGGCCAATTGTGCGGTGCTTACCACCACTAATTGCAATGGTTCTAAGGCAGAGTGCAAGAGAAAATTGTGCAAGTGGGTTAGGGTGACAGGTCTAACCAGAGGCGAGACAAGCTTCCTAGGTATGACCTGCCCTTGATGTGCCCTGAACAATTGTGGGTGATGCTAAAGGGCTAGGGGACTAGGGATGGAGCCAGTTGATCGAGGTCACTGGACGTACCTAATTTGAGGACCCCTAGGTGCGGTGCTGTGATCGTGGGTGCTTCTTATCTTTTCAGTCGTCGTTTTTTTTTTGGTGCTTTTTCCTTTCTTCCATTTCTTTCTTTCTTTCTCTTTCATGAGTACAACCATTACAATATATTGAGGCTATCAGCCTTTCAAGGGGTTGGAAGATGTCAAGCTTCAAAGGCTCAAGAAATGGACATTAGAGTGATGATTGTGCAGTAGCCTCGTTGTTAGAGAAGCAGTTGTTGAGATGGGGAGATACACTTGAGATATTGCACACCTCCTTGCAACACGCGCGATGTTGGCACAATTGAGGTAATGATTGTCGTGAGCCAACTATAGAGCTTGACCCAGAAAGGGGGCGTGGCCCATGAATGTGCGTTGGGCCATGCGATGTGGGTGGTCGGCAAGGGTGATTTTTTTTTTTTGCTTTCGGCAGCGCGGCTTTTTCGCGGCTCTTCGTGGGGTCAATGGTCTCGCGGTGATCAGGCACTGAGCACTTTCGCACAAGGACCTGTATTATCCTGCATCCACTTGTCACTTCATGAGAGTATATGCTTGCTTGTGTTAAGTGCATCGAACAAATGCAATCATGATAAGACATAATTTTTCAGAATTCCATGATGTCCATTGGGATGCCTATTTCATTGCTTGTTAAGGTCGCATACATTAACGAGAAGTAACGGGAATGTGGACAAGTGGGGATCTTGCCCCTTTACTCATGAAAAAACAAAATGTTCTGGCGTGCTGACTTGTCGAGCTACTTGTACATTATAGGGATTCAGTCGATAGGTACGAGGCGGGTGAGTCCGGTTGGCTAGGCGACCGGGGCGTTGCTAGTGTGGGGCTCCCGTGAGGCTGGGCGGGGAACATGTCGGCCGGGACATGAATGGTGTAGTCCCGGGCCGCTGCCATTTTCAGAATGTTTTTAAACAATTCATTAAATTCTGCCCTATCCCTGGCCGCTTTGTCACTTCGTGAGCACCTGGTGCCCGAGCGTGCGTTGGGGGTCTGTGTAACTGGCGTTGTCACATGCTGTGCGTTTCTTTGAGTCGCGACACTCTTGGCCTGGGGATTCTTCGGCCTTCGTGCGGGACGGTGTCGTTTAGGGCCTCACTTCTTCGCGTACCTTTTGAGGGTGGACACGTAGCGCACCGGTGGAGGGGCACGTGCCGCACGTTCCCGTCGGCTGTGGAGAGCGTCCTTGCAAGCTAGCTGTTTTTGGCTCTCCATGCTTTCCTCGTAGGGGGACCTGTAAGATGCGAATGAAGGATTAGGATTCGTTTCATGATAATATCATTCATATGTAAGGGATTATGTTGGATCGTCAAGCGCATAGGACGAGAAGGGGAGGGGTAGTGCATGCAGTGATTGTTATAGAGGGATGGCCCCCTTGATGTATATTTAGCCTCCTGCCATTAGCAGATCTTGGTTCACGCCAAGTTAGGTCGGCTAGCGGTCATGGATTTAGGTAGGGCTCCTCCTCGGAAGGGTAGACCGGAAAGGGAAGAAGGTGTATAGGAAGGGACTATACCTTGTCTACACCATCAGAGTTGTTGGTCAAGGCTCCCTAGGGTGGTAATGTGGGTTGCATGCCCTTCACTTGGAGATGGGGATGGTCACCCGGCTTTTAAATGCGTGATGAGAGGAGGATTTGAGAAGCTTAGCCTGTCAGACCCAACTCTTCTCCCTGTGCTTGACTATCATTGCTTGTGTGTGTTGATATTGTGTATACATGGTGACACAAACATCAGTGTTTATTTATATACATATTTATGGATCCATGTCACTTCACGAGGATAAGAACCAATTGTAGAACTCAGGGTTGTACTGGAGCGTGGCATACGCATCCAGCACTCGTGGCAGCTTACTTAGTACCGATAGATATTTTGCCACATCGAGCAGCATGGAACCTTGTCCAAGTCTACTGGCAATGTGTAACTCCTCCTCAGTGAGAACCTTATCAATCAAGGGGCTCTTTAGGCTAGTTCCAGCTAAGTCCGTACCCTAAATGCCAGTTAACACTCGAAGGGAAGTTGGCGCCACATAGGTTGGGTCTCTTTGAGACCACCATTTGGCCAATCGCTCCTCAGAGACTGTCATGATCTGAGCCCCAAGTTCGGCCATTGCAACGTGGTTCTCACACCAACGCTGTTCAAATTGACTTCGGCCCTTTGTTAGTCGCTTTAGTTGCTCTATGTCTACGAGATTCGGTCGGCAGAGCACTTCATTGAACGTGACAGTTAAGCGCAATTCGTCGGCTTTCTCGTCAGCGATGAGTCGCATGCGTTCATGTAGAAGCCTATCGTAGTGCTCCTTAAGATGTTCTTGCTCCTCCCAGGATAGAGGGAAGGGCAAGTAATCTACAAGCTGCTCCTTGGGGTTTGTGCCCACGTCCGCAAGGACGTAGACTCGTGCGAACACCTCGAGCTTAGCATCCAACTCAGATAAGCAATCTGTGACACTTCTATGTTCAACGAGGGCTTTCTCGATTGCCATCTCATGCAAGGTTCTAGGAATTTGTCTAGGCTTTAGCCTAGCTGGGGGTTCATGCCTAGATGAGCAAGATTGGTCAACGCTAGGATTGCTTATGCTCTCAGGGATTGCGCGTTTTTCCTGGGGTTTTGCTGCTATTTTGTCATGGTTCTTCTTGGATGTGACTGGTATAGATTTGTCACCCTGTTGTGAAGACCCTGTTTCCACTCTTGATTGATCGACTGAATTTTATTGTCGGTGGATTGTGTGCTAAAAGCAACTGTTGATGGCAATGATTGCTTTGATTTTTCAGTGCACACAGATGTGACTGTAGTTTCACCGCTGTCAGGAGAGGCATCAATGGGTGGTTCATTGGTGGATGGACTTGATGCTTTATTCCCCAGCTCTCCGCCACTCTTGGTCTCAATGCTCTTGGGGTCCACAACCACTTGTGACTGCTGTTGTCTTTGTTGTTTTCTCCTCTTTTTCCTAGTCAGTGAAGGTGCATCGCTCAACAACTCAGGACCCTGGACTAGTTCAGCCGTTGATGTGCTTGGTTGGGCGTCAGCATTCTCTTCCTCTACTGTGTCCTTATGGGACATAGCCATGGCTTGCTGAATAGCCTTACTAGGCTGTGAGGGCACAACTGCCTCCCTTTTCGGGGAGTCTAGCTCTTCAGTCAGCTCCCTTGTGTTTAACTCCTCCAGCTTAGGCTTTAGGCACTTTGAAAGTGCTGGAGTTTTCGAGGGAGTTGGTTGCAACACCTCCTCCAGAGGTAAACCACTAAGGACATGTTCCACACGGGGCATTGCCACGGCCAAGGGCTGTGACTGCTGTGATCCCTGTTTGGAAGTAGTAGCTGCTAGTTTAGTGGGCTGGCTATCCTTGGTGGATTGCGGTGTCAAGTCCCTAGGGCGGTAGGAAGTGGCCGTGTTTTTTGTTGCCCTTTTGAGCACTCATCTGTGTAGATCGAGCATGAGTTGATCCAGTCACATTAGGTTGCTCATGCATATCCTTGGGTTGAGAGCTACAAATGGCGACATGTCCCTCCTCTTGGACATTTGGAAGCTTAGATGGAGATAGAGATTGGAATTGAGCAGTTTCCCTTAACAACCGTTGTTGTGCTCCCTGTGTCTGTTTGGAAAAAGAGGATGTAGGAGATTTCTTAGGTGGACTTGGCGCTGGTTGAATGATTTGCTCGAGGCTATTAGACGATTGTGCCATTTGATTTGTTGAGTGATCAGCCTTGCCTTGAGCGATGTTGTGTCTACGATGCTTGTTCTCCCCTTGGGAAATCAAAGGCTTTGTGGGCACTAATGATTATTGTGCATGCTCAATGGCTACCCATGACATCTGTCTATTTAGCAGGCTAGGCTGAGGCTCTTTCCTTTGAATAATCATGTCTGGTTTCTTGCCTCGAGACCTAGAGTTTCTCTTAGATTTCCTCTTGTGCTTCATTGCTTTTGATGCACCCTGGCCTTCAGCTAATAGAGGCGGTTTAGCAGGGGATTTTGGCACCCAAATCCATCGGTTACCTGCGTAGTACCCTTCCGCACATAGCAACGCTGCGGATATCCATCGGGGCGTTGTGCTGACCTTCCATCGATGCCTGCGTCTATAAGGCTTGGGCTTCCTTTGGGGTCTTCCACGATATTTGTAAGTCCCAAGGCCGTCCTTGGCATCGTCTCCTGACCTTCTTGTTTCCGGCATGGTCTCACTCACTGGTTCTCGTTGTTCGACCTGCGCTTGTATTAACTCTTCCAACAAGTCCCCGCTCTCGTCAGCAGGCTTGACTGTCATGTCAGCACCCTGCTTGCCTTCCCCTCGAGGTTCGATGAGGTCACCCTTGCTAAAGGTCGTGACTATTCTCACACCCGGTAGTGTCAGGTATATCCTCTGTGCTACATAGTCAGCCTCACACTTGGTCACCCTTTTGAAGGGTCTTCCTAGGAGGGTTTCTTTCCCGCAGCTAGCACTATTCGAAGGAACATGAAATAGGATAGGCAAGCTTTTCATTTCAATTGTCGCAAGGATTTTGCACTTCCCTATGAGTGCTTGTGGGTGTTCCCCATAAGGGCTAAGAGTTGCACTAGTCGGTGTGAGCTCTGGTTGGCCTAGTAGGGTCCACAATTCATAGGTCAAGATGTTAAAATCTGCTCCTTCATCAATTAGAGCATCAATAGTATGCTTTCTTTTCGTGGTGAGTTTGACCCTAAGATAAGCAGGTGGTACTATGTCTTCATCTTCCAGTTCCTGGCTTGTAAATTTAAGCCTTCTAGATGCCCTTGAGCCCCCAACTACATGACCAGATGTGGATTCTCCACTGGTGCCTCGGATCGTTGGTGTAGTGCTATTCAAGGAGCATCTATCATCAGGACTGTCATATCTAGTCATTCTCACGATTGTAGCTTGATGTTGTTGCTCTCCGCCTTGACTAGATGCAGTCCGAATGCAACACGTATGTGTTTTTGCGGTGTGGCCTTTTTGCCCCTGTTGGCTAGATGGGCCTATTGAGGTTCTAGGGTCTCTGTTGGTCTCTATTCGGGCACAGGCTTTTGGTTGCTCTTTTGCCAGGACGAATCCATGCTCATGTAGAGCTATTGCTACGCTAGGGTCCAATTTGGAGGACGTATCACGATGCACGTTTTCTCTCCAACCTACTTGGGGGAGGTGCAGAGGGGGTAGGGCCCTCTCTGCGGGGGTCCTCTCCTGTGTGCTTGCGCTCAATCAGGCTTTCAGTTTCTTTAAGTGTGCTTCAAGTGCGAAAATTCAGGGTGAGGGTGGCAACTAATTTCTAAGCGTCTTACACACTCTCGCGTCGCTTTGGCCTAGTAGGTTTGTTGGTCAATTTTCTAGTCGTCTTGGCGGGTTCAACGGCTTTCTAATATGTTGCAGCGTTCGTTTTTGGTCCATCAAGTTTTGCAACTCAGCGGTTTGCGTCTAAGTCTCTGTGTCTTGCAATTGCCTACCCCTGGCTGCAAAGCGGCTGTTGCTACGGTTTTTTCCTATTACGTGTGCCAGAACCAAGTTCTGAGCACCCGAAGGATTTCGGCAAGTTACGCTAATGCGTGTTTGCCGGGTTGGATCAAATTTATGACAGATTTGACCAGAAGTTGCATTGGGACCAACTGGTTCGAATTGCAGGGTTCGAGTGGGTCACTTGGACAGGCCGAATGGCTTGGGATTAAGGGCTGAATCTCCAGATCTGACTTGGACGATTTTTATTCGGATGGGCCGAATGACAGGTTCGGACAGAATAACTCGGACGGGCCGAACGTAGTTGGCCGAGGGCCGAATGTGCCACGTGGAGAAGAGCTTGACTCGGACGGCCGAGTGGGTTGACTCGGATAGTTGCCTCTTACGGCCCTCGGTCCGAGGGTCGACTAGGGTTTCGGGCCGAGTGGCCGACTGGTAAGGGGCCGAAGGCCGATTCCGGGACTCGGCCCAGAAGCGATCGTTCGGACGGGCCGAATGCGGCACGACGGGAACAGCGCGATGCCGATCTTGCTCGATTCTTGTGATTTACTCAACCATCTCAGGCACGAACCTCCATGTCCTATCTAGAATGATAGGGGAAGGGTTTTATGTACCTGGTTAGCGCGGTAGGCTCGTCAATGGCTAGATCGGGGCAGATCGTGCAACGGCTCCCTCTCTCTCTCTCTCTCTCTCACTCAAACTGAGCAGTCACAAATGAGCTCTTCCTTGGCCTCCTGGCTCTTATACCCCTTCTCGGGCATGGTGTTGGTGCCCCCAATCACTCACATGCCGACCTTAGGCATCACTAGCAAGCGTTTTGCCAATTCTTGCACGATTTTTGCCCTGTTTTGCAATAGTAACCCCTGGTGCTTGTTTTCCTTGTTTTTTATTGTTTTCTCCTACTCTAATGCATCCAAATCACAAAGTAAATATCTACACTACTCCATCTCACAACATAAACCTCAAACAAAACAAAAACCTACTTGCCAAGGAGATCAAATACCATCTTCAATCCACTCACTTCCTACCTATCTCAAGCACCGGTTCGGGGAAACCCTTACTTTGATGCTCGATTCGAAGCGCGCAAGCGCTCAAGGCTTGAATCCGTATGTCCCGGCAACGGAACCAAAATGTAGGAGCTTTCGCTCAACTGCCAAGACCCTCGGACCGCTTATTGTTTCAAGCATTCCAAGCCGAGCACTAATGGCTTCCTCTCACATAGCCGATGCGCCATTCATATCTAGGGGTGTAGTGAGCTTACCTCCATGCCGATTGAGTTACCTCCTCTCTCGCGAACTCCGGTAGCTCCACGATCCAAGTGCAAGCTTCAAGCAAGCTCCATCCCCAAGCTCCACGCTCCAAGCTTCATTGCCGCGAGCAAGACAAGAGAAGAGAAGAGAAGAGAAGAAGAGAGGAGAAGATGGAGAGCTTCTCCTCCCTGGTCCCTCACCCTCACACACTCACACACTCACTCCCTCACACTCTCACACTCCCTCTCTCAAGCACAAGCTCAAGCAAGTAAGAACAAGAAGAAGAAGAAGAAGAGGAGAGCTACTTTTGGCCACACACAAGAATGAGCTTTTCATTTACTTTTCAACTTGATATACAAAACCCTAAATCCCTTTTGGGCGGTCATCCCCTTTTCCCCTTTTTTACATGGCCGACCGCAGCCTAGGCCCTTTTTCCCATTGTCCTTCTATCTTCCTAGCTTCGTTTCCACCGCCCGTCTACATTTACAAATTGCACGGGTGAGGGCCCGGTGCTCCTCGAATTAAACCATGATATGCTTGCGCTCTTTTACAAAAGTTTTGACTTGCGCTTTTCCTTGTGCGCCTTTCTCCCTTATTTAGGACTCTTCTCCTTGTGCGTCTTTGTCTTCCGTTTCTCTTTTCCTTGGCCTTTGTCTTTGTCTTCTGCTTTAGCTCTTCTAGATTTTCCACCTTCGTTCGTTTGAGGGTTAACTTATAGAAAGAGACGGCACCCCATCTACGCCGTCAGAGATGTTGGTCAAGGCTTCCTATGGCGGCAATGAGGGTTGCATGCCCTTCACCTAGAGGCAGGAACGGTCACATGACTTCTACACATGTGGTAAGAGGAGGACCTGAGGAGCTCAGCCTGTCAAACCCAACTCCTCTCCTTGCGCTTGACTATCATTGCTTGTGTGTGTTGATATTATCTATACAGGGTCACAAAAATCATTGTTTATTTATGTACATATTTATGAATCCATGTCACTTCATGAGGATAAAAACCAATTGTAGAATGCAAGATTATACTAGATGTGGCACATGCATCTAGTACTCGTGGCAGCTTACTCAATAACAATAGATATTTTGCAACATCGAGTAGCATGGTACCTTGTCCAAGTCTACTAGCAACATGTAACTCCTCCTCAGTGAGAACCTTATCAAGTAGAGAGTTCTCTTGGCTAGTTTCGGCTAAGTCCATACCCCGAATGGCAGTCAGTACTCGAAAGGAAGTTGGCACCACATAGGTTGGGTCTCTTTGAGACCGCCATTTGACCAATCGCTCCTCTGAGACCATCATAAATTGGGCTCCCAGTTCGGCCATTGTAACGCGGTTTTCAAACCAACATTTTTTGAATTGACTTCGACCCTCTGATTGTCGCTTTAGTTGCTCTATCCCCAAGAGATTTGGTTGGTAAAGCACAACATTGAATGTCATAGTTAAGCGTAGTTCGTTGGCTTCCTCATCAGAGATGAGTCGCATGCGTTCATGCAGGAGCCTGTCATAGTGCTCGTCAAGATGTTCTTGCTCTTTTGAGGATAGGGAAAATTTCAAGTATTCATCAAGCTACTCCTTAGGGAATGCACCCATGTCTACAAGGACGTAGACATGTGCGAATACTTTTAGTTTAGCATCCAACTCAGTTAAGCATTCTGCGACATTGCTATGTTCAATAAGGGCTTGCTCAGTTGCTATCTCCTGCAAGGTTCTAGGAGTTTTTCTAGGCTTAAGCATAGCTGGGGGGTCAAGCCTAGATGAGAAAGATTGGTTAATGCTAGGATTGCTTATATTCTCGGGGTATTTGTGTTGTTCCTGAGGTTTTATTGTTATTGTGTCATGGTTCTCCTCGGATGTGACTAGTATAATCCCGTCACCTTGTTGTGACAATGTTGTATCCACTCTTGATTGGTCAATGCGAGTTCTGTTGTTGTCGGTGGATTGAGTGTTGCAAGCAACCGTTGATGGTAATGGTTGCTCTCACTTATCAGAACACATGGATGCATCTGAGGTTTCACCAATGCTAGGAGAGATGGCAATGGGCTCATTGGTGGATGGGCTTGATGTTTTATTCCTCGTCTCTTCAGTGTTCTTGGTCTTGATCTTATTGGTGTCTACCACCACTTGCAACTACCGTTGTTTCCGTTGTTTTGTCCTTTTTTTTCTTGGGCAATTGCGGTGTCTCCTTTAAGGACTTAGGACCCTGAACTAGGTCAATCATTGATGTGTTTGGTTGGGCCGCAGCATTCTCTTTCTCTAATGTGTCCTTATGGGACATGGTTGCGGCCTGCTGAATAGCCTTGCTAGGTTGTGAGGGTACAATTGCCTCTCTTTTTGGAGAGTCTAGCTCTTTAGCTAATTCCCCTCTGTTTAGCTCCTCAAGCCTAGGCTTTAGGTGCTTTGGAAGTGCTGGAGTTGTCAAGGATGTTGGTTGCGACACCTCCTCCATAGGTGAATGGCTAAGGACACATTCTGCAAGGGGCATTGTCACGGCCAAGGGTTGTGACTGTTGTGATCCCTAATTGGAAGTAGTAATGGCTAGTTTAGTGGACTAGCTACTGTTAGTAGAATGCGTTGTCAATTCCTCAGGCAGATCGGAAGTGGGTGTGTCTTTTGTTGCTCTTTGAGCATTCACTCGTGTAGATCGAGCCTCAATTGATCTAGTCACATTAGATTGCATAGGCATATCCTTGGGCCGAGAGCTACGGGTGGTGTCATGTCCCACCTCTTGGACCTTTGAAAGCTTAGATGGAGATAGAGATTGGGATTGAGCAGCTGCACTTGACAACTGCTATTGTGCTTCTTATGTCCGTTTAGGAAAAGAGGGTGTAGGAGACTTGGGACTCCTAAGTGGCTTTGACACTGGCTGGAAGATTTGCTTGTGGCTGTTAGATGATTCTGCCATTTGCTTTGTTGAGCATTTAGCCTTGCCATGAGTAATGTTGTGCCTATAATGCTTGTTATCCACTTGGGAAATCAAAGGCTTCTTGGCCACTTGTGGCTTTTGCGTATCCTCAACGATTACATCTAATATCTTCTTATCAAGCATGCTAGGTTGAGGATCTACCCTTTGATTAGTCCCATTTGGTTTATTGATTTCGATCGTGAGGGGCTCGGTCACTCTAATGTTTTTGACTCGAGACTTGGTTTTTCGTTTAGACCTCCTTCTACACTTCTTTGCTATTGATACGTCCTGGTCTTTGGCTGACAGAGGAGGTTTAGCAAGGGGTTTTGATATCCAAATCCATCAGTTACCTGTGTAATACCCTTGAGCATGTAGCAACGCTTTGGATATCCATCTCGGCATTGTGCTAGCTCTCCATCAATGCCTTTGTCTATAAGGCTTGGGCTTCTTTTGGGGTCTTCTATGATATTTGTAAGTCTAACGCCCGTCCTTGGCATTGACTCCTGACCTTCTTGTTTCAAGCATGGCCTCACCCACTAGTTCTCGATGTTCAACCTGTGTTTGTATCAACTCTTTCAACAGGTCCTTGCTCTCATTACTAGGCTTGCCTGTTATGTCATCACATTCATTGCCTTTCCCTCGAGGTTCGATGAGGTCGCCCTTGCTAAAGGCTGTGACTATCCTCACACCTGGTAGTGTCAAGTGTATCTCTGTGCTACGTAATCAGCCTCACACTTTGTCGCCCTTTTGAAGGGTCTTCCTAGGAGGGTTTCTTTTCCACAATTAGCACCATTTGGAGGAACATGGAAGAGGAAAGGCAATCTTTCCGTTTCAATAGTTACAAGGATTTTTCACTTCCCTATAAGTGCTTGTGATTGTCCCCCATAAGGACTAAGAGTTGTATTAGTCAGTGTGAGCTCTGGTTGGCCTAGTAGGGTCCATGCTTCATAGGTCAAGATGTTAAAATTTTCTCCTTCATCAATTAGAGCATTGACAGTGTGCTCTCTTTTCGTGGTGAGTTTGACCCTAAGATAAGCAGGCGGTACTATGTCTTCATCTTTCGGGTCTTGGCTTATAATTTAAGCCTTCTGACAAATGCCCTTGAGTCCCCAACTGCACGACCAGATGTGAATTCTCCACTGATGTCTTGGATCGTCTGTGCAGTGCTATTTAAAATGCATCTATCATTAGGACTGTCATATCTAGTCATCCTCGCAGTTGTAGCTTGATGTTGTTGCTTTCCGTTTTGACTGGATGCAGTCCGAATGCAACACATACGTGTTTTTGCGGTGTGGCCTTCTTGCCCTTGTTGGCTAGATTGGCCCATTGAGGTTTTAGTCTCTGTTTGTATTTTTTTGGGTATGGGCTTTTGATTGCTCTTTTGCAAGTGAGAATCCATGCTTGTGTAGAGCCATTACTACACTAGGGTCTAATTTGGAGGACCTGTCATGGCACGTCTTTTCTCTCCAACCTACTTGGGGGAGGTGCAGAGGGGGCAGAGCCCCCTCTGCAGGGGTCCGAGGGGGGGGAGTCCCCCCCAGCCCACAGGGCCGTTACGGTAAATGCCATGCGTGATTTGAAAGATCGTTTATAGCCAAGTTTTGAACTACTTGCTCTAGATTTCAGCCCAGTGATAGATCTATGATGTGGTTTCAACTTTATATGGTCTCTTGATCAGTTTCAGGGGTCTACACGTTAAAATTTGAAAAAATCCAAATTCGACCCAACAGGTTCAAATTGCAGGGGCTGAATGTCTGATTCGGCCCGTTCGAATGGCAGAGGGTCGAATGAGAAAGGGGCGAATGTAACTGGTCCAAATGTTAACTTCGGCATGTCCGAGTGCGGTTGTCCAAGGGCCGAGTGGGCCGAGGGCCGAGTGGTTGAATCAGGTGGACCGAGGGCTGAATGGTAACTAGTCTGTTGGGCCAAGTGGGCCGAGGGCTGAATGGTAACTAGTCTGTTGGGCCAAGTGGGCCGAGGGCCGAGTGGCTGAGTCACGTGGGCCGAGTATCAAGTGGTCCGAATGCTTCACTCGGACGGGCCGAGTGAACGGCATTCGAGTGTAGTTGGCCGAGGGCTGAATACTAAAGGGCCGAATGGATTGAATGGTCCAAGTGTCAAATGGCTAAGTGGTCCGAGGGCTTCTAGGACTTGGCCCAGAATCGCCATCACTCGGACAGGCCAAGCACGATGGGTTTTTTTGCTGAACTTCCAAGAATTCGTCACATCGAGCGATCAAGGCCTTCCTACCTGTTGAGCACCTCCAGATCTAAGCTACTCATGTAGGGGAAGGTGTGGAATTACCTGTGCTGGGCAAATAGCTTCTAGATGACAAGATCGAAGCAGGTCCACACAATGAAGCTCTCTCCCTCTCTCCAGCTCTTCTGAAACCCTGCAATGCAAAATGTGGCCTTTCTTGCCACTCCTGGCTCCTTATCACCCTGTCCAGGCCTGTACTCACCTTAGTCTTGCTTCTCTTACTAATATTTAATCCAAATTTTCATTTTTTTCCCTTATTTTTCGTGTTTCAGCCTGTTATACAGCAACAGAAAACCCTATTGTGTGCTCCAACGTTTGCTCCTATCCTTCTTAAATGCAAGAAAAAATCATAAGGGAAATACCTACACTACTCCATCTTGCTTTCCCAAGTCCAAAAACCAAAAACTTACTTGGTAAGGAGATCGAATACCTTTTCAAACTCCCTTGTTTCCTACCTACCTATCTCAAGCACTGGTTCGGGGAAAACCCTACTTCAATGCTTGATTCAAAGCGCGCAAGCGCTCAAGGCTTGAATCCATTGGTCACGGCAACGGAACCAAAATGTGGGAGCTTCCGCTCAATCGCCAAGACCCACGAACCACTTATTGTTTCAAGTGTTCTAAGCCGAGTACTAATGGCTACCTCTCACATAGCCGACGTGCCATCCATATCTGGGGGTGTAGTGAGCTTACCTCCATGCCGATCGAGTTACCTCCTCTCCCACGCACTCTGGTAGCTCCACGATCCAAGTGCAAGCTTCAAGCAAGCTCCATCCTCAAGCTCCATGCTCCAAGCTCCATTGCCACAAGCAAGACAAGAGAAGAGAAGATAAGAAATGAAGAGAGGAGAAGATGGAGAGCTTCTCCTCCCCGGTCCCTCACCCTCACACACTCACTCCCTCACACTCTCACACTCCCTCTCTCAAGAACAAGCTCAAGCAAGCAAGAAGAAGAAGAAGAAGAAGAAGAAGAAGAGAGCCACTTTTGGCCTCACACAAGAATGAGCTTCTCATTCACTTTTCAATTTTATATACAAAACCCTAAAACCCTTTTTGGGTGGTCATCCCCTTATCCCCTTTTTTACATGGCCTAGGCCCTTTTTCCCATTGTCCTCCTATCTTCCTAGCTTCCTTTCCATTGCCCGTCTACATTTACAAATTGCACGGGTGAGAGCTCGGCACTCTTAAAATAAACCATGGTGCACCTTGCGCTTTTTTACAACAGTATAGACTCGCACTTTTTCTCACGCGCATTTTTCCTTGTTTTAGGACTTTTCTACACTTCTTGTGTTTCCAGATTCTTCTTGGCGCGCCTTTGTCTTTTGTTTCACTTTTGCCTTGGCCTTGTCTTTTGCTTTAGATTTTCTAGCTTTTCCACCTTGTTCGTTTGAGGGTTAATAAAACTAGTCCTGAACTGTAGGAAAATGAGTCAGATACTTGTAGGTTGTATACATCACTGAATACCTAAGCTGCAACTATGGCAAATGCTCAAGGCACTGATAATATCACTCAAATTGTGGAGAAAAGCTAGACAACAAAAATTTTGCTTTATGAAAGTTCCGTATGAAGAATTTTTTGGTTGGCAGAGGTTATTGGGACTTATGTACAGATGATGAGACTGAACCTGAAATACATGAAAGGAATCCAACAAATGATCAGAAAAGAGCTCATAAGCTATGGAGGACTGAGAGAGCATGCAAGGTGTTACATTGGTTTTCCTTACAAATTATTGGATGTAGTTCCCTAAAGGATGCATGGGACATACTCATGAAGAATTATGAAAATGTAACACATGCAAGAAAAATTCAACTAAAGCAACTGTTCAATAACATATCTGGCAAAAGCATTCAAGCCTACACTACAAAGATCAAGAACATAGCAGATCAGCTTGCCACCATTGGATCTTCAGTGTCTGAGGATGATATGATTGAAATGACATTGAATGGACTTGGCAAAGAGTATAAAGCATTTGATACGTCTATTTCTGTGAGAGCTAAATCCCCTGATTGGGATGAGATGATTGTGTTGCTACTGCATGAGGAAGTTAAACTTGGACTAAATACAGGTTCTAGTACGTCTCGAAGCAGAAACAATGTTCTTTACTCTAGCTAGCATGGTAGAGGCAGTAGAGGGATGTGGCTCTTTTCGAGGTCGAGGAGACACTCGAAATGCTTATGGATAGCATTAGCAGAATTCTTGGCATGGCACAAATACACTGGGCTAGCGTGGATCTAGTGGCTTTAGAGGCAGGGCGAGATCACCCCATGGTAGAAGTAGTGGATCTAGGTCATGATAGTCAAATGATCTGTCAAACAGAGATAAGGACTGTCATTAATGCAGTAGATATGGACACATTGCAAAGGATTGTTACAAGAAGCAAGGAGATATGAAGGCAAAGGGCAAACAACATGGGCACTATGCATCTTCTAGCGGCGCTCATGACGAGCAGGTTGACAAATTGTTTGCCATGTTGCATGTGTCTAAGAATGCATCTAGGTAGAACAAAGATGAGAGATGGTACATTGATTTAGGGGCTTCAAATCATATGACACCCCATAGAGAATGGTTTGATGAGATGGTTGCAGGTTCACATGGTTATGTGTGTACTGGGGATGACACCCAACATGACATTCAACACATAGGAATTGTTCCGTTGTTGATGCCTGATGGCAAGAAAAAGAGCATGCATGATGTACTACATGTACCTACAATAACCAAGAATCTTTTGTCAGTTGGACAGATGGCAGAACAAAATCTTTAGGTGAGATTTAATAGAGATGGATGCTTTGTTGAAGAATATGGTAATGGCTGCAAATTGATTACTAGAGGCCGAAGAGATGGTAGAATGTTTACTCTTGATGCGTCAATTCCAGAATTGAAAGTAGCCATGTTTGCACATGATGATGGTGCTATATGGGATGTTGAGATATGGCATAAGTGGATTGGCTATTTGAATGTACAAAAGCTAAAATCTATGCAACAGAAGGAGATTGTGCTTGGACTACCTAAGTTCAAGTATCATGGCTTTGGACATGTATGTGATGCATGTCTGTTTGAAAAGCAAGCACGGTTTTCATTTATGAGACATGTATGGATAGCTCATGACCCTTGCAGTTGGTACATTCAAATGTATGGGGTCTGTCTCATAATGCTTTGTTTTGGTGGTGCTCATTACTATGTATCCTTCATTGATGATTTCAGCAGCAGGTACACTTGGCTTTACATACTAAAACATAAGGATGATGTGTTTGATGCATTCAAGGATTTCAAGAAGCATGCTAAAAATGAGTTGAGCTGTAAAATTTCATGTCTTAGCTTAGATCAGATGGAGGTGGAGAATATTTCTCTAATTACTTTGATAGGTACCTCGCTAAACATGGGATCAGAAGACGGTTAACTTGCAGCTATACATCGCAGCAAAATGATGCACAAAGGAAAAATAGGGTACTAATGGAATCGGCAAGAGCTATGCTGAATGAGAAGAGTTTGCCAAATAGTTATTGGGTTGAAGCAGTAGTGACTGCTGTCTATATGCTGAATAGAACTCCTATAGCAAGGATTCATGATGTAACTCCATATGAGAGGTTGTATGGTTATAAGCCTGACATTTCACACTTGAAGGTATTTGGTAGCATTGCATATGTGCATGTTCCTAATGAAAAGAGGAAGAAATTGGATCCTAAAGCTGTCAAGAGTGTGTTCCTTGGTTATGCACAAGACCAGAAAGCTTACAAGTGTTATGTATCGTCTACACATGAGACATTGATTAGCAAATATGTTGTTTTTTATGAGCTGGCATCGTGGTATGGTAATCCTATTGCAATGGCTACTGATGGATCAGCCAGCACTAGTAATGCTGAAAATACACCTACATCTATGAGTGGTCCTACAGGTGATGGGTCACCTACAGTAAGTCCTTGGTCAAGACACTTGCGGAGTCGTACTCCTACGTCCATTGACACGGATATGTTAGTGAGGGGGAGATTGGATAAGGGAAAATAAAAGATTCTTGAGGATGTGACAGGTCCACTTACAGTAGGTTATGAGTCATCTAACAGTGACAGTTTGGTTAGTGAGTTGGGCATTCCGTCTATTATGATGCCTGGAGTAAGGTAGAGTCATTATGTGCTGCCTCATGAGAGGCAAAAGCTCAGAGTGAGCCACAATTACGGAGATCTGAGAGAATCAGAAAACCAATTGATAGGTTTACACACACTGGTTATTTAGCCTGCCATTATGCATATATGGCTAGTGTGACAGGTTACAAAGAGCCTACAAAGTTTGATGATGCAGTTACAGATGATAACTGGTGTGATGGCATGAATGAGGAGTATGCAGCCCTGGCTGAAAATGAGACATGGGAATTGGTTGAGTTGCCTAAAGGCAAAGTCCCCATTGGCTAAAAATGGGTGTACAAGGTTAAGTGCAAGTCAAATGGTTCGTTAGAACACTATAAGGCCAGGTTGGTTGCAAAAGGGTATGCACAACAATATGGCCTTGACTATGAGGACACTATGAGGAGACTTTCAGTTTGGTGGCTAAAATGGCAATAATCAGAATTGTCATTGCTTTGGCAGCATGCAAAGGCTAGAAATTATGGCAAATGGACATCAAGAATGCTTTCTTGAATGGTGATTTGGTTGAGGAAGTATGTATGGAGCAGCTTGAAGGCTATGTTCACCCGGACTTTCCTACACATGTATGTAAGTTGAAAAAGGCTTTATATGGATTGAAACAGGCACCTAGAGCATGGAATGCTCAGATCAACAGTTATTTACAGCAACATGGATTTAGATTGGGTGATGCATATCATAGTTTGTTCACGAAGAAGACAGATCATGGATATGTGTTTCTAGTGGTTTATGTAGATGATCTTATCATCACTGGAGATGATGAAGAGGGCATTGCTGAAATTAAATCATGTTTACGTGCTGAATTTAGAGTCAAAGACCTTGGTAAACTAAAGTATTTTCTTGGGATTGAGGTAGTCTCTACGCCTCAAGGTATATGGTTACTACAGAAGCAATATGCTCATGACATGTTACAGACGTATGGTATGGCTAAATGCAAGCCTATGGAGACATCTCTTGATCATAATGTCAAGCTGCACATCAATGTTGGGAATGACATAGAGAATGTGACCATGTATCGATAGATGGTGGGCAACTTGATATACTTGACTATTACTGATTAGTCAGTTCATACAGAAGCCTCGCAAACCACATTTAGATGCAGTCATGAGGATCATGAGATATGTAAAGGGTACTATAGATTATGGGATGTTTTATGCATATGAAAAATCTCTTGACTTGACAGGGTTTACTAATCCTAATTGGGCTCGTTGTGCCTATGACAGGAGGTCAACCAGTGGTTATGCATTTGGATTGGGCAACAGTATAATCAGTTGGTAGTGTAAGAAATAGCCTATTGTTGCATTATCTAGTACTGAAGTTGAGTATAGAGGAGCTGCCTTAGTGGCTTGCAAAGCAGTTTGGTTAATGAAACTACTGAAAGACTTGGGAATACAACTAGAAAGCAGAGTGAGATTGCATTGTGATAACCTCATCCGTGTTATGTTGGCTAGCAATCCTGTCTACCATGCGAGGTCCAAACATTTTGAGGTTCACTACCATTTCATAAGAGAAATGGTTCTTACATGGAAGATTGACTTGATTCATGTGAAGACTGAAGACCAAGTAGCATATATATTTACCAAGTCTCTTGGTAAAGAAAAGTTCATATATTTTAGACAACTATTTGGATTTTGTCAGATGGTTTGAGCTTGAGGGGAGTGTTAGAATATCAAGCTCTCATTACCCTTCAGTTAGTCTATCTTTATGTGTGTGACTGACATTAGCTGGATACAGCTGTACACATGTGTGACATTCAATAAGTCGATGTAGTCAGTGACTTAACCACAGCTAGTCTTGGTTAGTCATACCTATGTGTATAAGTCTCTTTCGGTTAGTATGATGAAGTCTAATGAAAGAAGAACAATAATGAGCTAAGGCTCATCTTTTGCTCCACTCTGTCTCTCTCCCTCTCTTCCAAAAAGTTCTTCATGCACTATCCATACCAAGAAAAGAAGTATAATCATAAGAGAATTGTAATGAAAAGGCTTCAACAACTCCTTAAGGATTTCAAAAAAACATTGGACTATCCATTCCATAAAAGATGTTGTGAGTTATATGAATTCTATTTTGGTTTCTTGAGCTTCCTAGATTCACACTAAGAGCTTGCTAATCCAATAAGGCTTTAGGAGAATGCTTCCTCTTGCAAGAGAAGTATAGATATTGAAGAAACTGTCATGGATATGGAGAAGGTCATGCCTATTGAGCAAGAGGAAAAAATGTCAAATGAGCTTGATATAGCTAATTTGAAAGTGGATAATATTGTAGAAGAGGAGCAAAAAGACAAACTAATGTCCATTGAGAATCCCTCGCTCTTGCCAATCTCCGCCCTCCATTCCCATACTTTGGGAAGGAGTTTCTGTTACTTAATGATATCCAAAAATTCAAAGTGCTCATGAGGACTTTTGCATTGGAGACATTGCAAAGGCATGTAAGGATGATTAGGACCTTATTGATGATTCCAACAAGGAATTTCATATCCTAGACAATAACACCTCAAATTTTGTCGAGGCAAATGATGCCCTTAAATTTTGCCGACAAAAGGCTCTTAAGAACTTAGAGACCCTTCCAAAACTGAAGAGGAGTTTCTAGTGGAGACTCAAAGACAAGTTGGTATTGAGCATATGGGTAGGGAGGTGGAGAAGAAGTTCATCATGAATGAACCTCAGCAAGGTTCAATTAATTTGTGGGTAGAAGAAAGGGTTGTAGAGGAAGAAAATCCCCAAAATGTAAGCCCTTATTTTGATTCTTATTTCCCATTTCTTTACTTTCTTGAATATTCAAATGTTAAAATAGCATATTCTCATATTTTCTACAAGTTATTTTAACTATTGATGGTTTCTTGGCTCGTTTTGGTGGCACAAGGATCATGTTTGGGTAAGAATCTACCCTTGCACACCTCTTTTCTAGCTTGATCCCAACATTGTGAAGATCTACCATACAAAGTATAATGACAAGCCATCTATGCCAATGACTACATTAAAGAGTCTAGATATTTAGGTTAGTCTCCCACATACCTGCAAATAAAGGCAATGTCATATTTATTGAGGAGTATGCTGTGAGTAAGGCTTTTTGGCTACGCTCTTGGATGTAAAGGCTCAAGGAGCAGATACTTCTTATGCTATACTTAGAGACTTTTGTATATTACTCTATGTCATACTACTAGTGTAAAACATTTATAATATTGACATCAGCATCATGTTTTAATCTGAATTGTACAAAAGTGGCCATGAAATGCACCTCCTCTTAAAATTTAGATTTACAGAAGGAATACAAATATTGCCTCTAAAATTAACAAAATGGATATATAAAACAATGCAATTTTTTTTAAAAAGGGTATTCTAAGTACACTTTCAATGCACATTATATGGAGGGATAACACAAGGTGCACCCCCTGAGGTCTAGAATCATAGGTAGCAAACCCTACAACTGGCTTAGCAGTATTGAAACATAGAAGTGTGTTTTCTTATATATTTGTTCTGCTTTAAAATTTTCAATAAAGGGTGAGACCTTGGGCTCGAATCGAAAAGTTAAATTAAAAGCACTTACATTTGAAGCCCATTTTGGGTGTCTTGATGATTTTGGGTGACACCTAAAACCTAAAAAATGAGGACAAGTTGTCAAAATGTAACTTGAAAATTAAGATAAAGGTTGCAAATAAATTCTAATCATATGGGTAAAGTGTCATGAGTTACATATATACATTGTTTAATGTATTGTCCACCATCTTTGGGTTGCTACCATCTTGGGAGCACCTTGGGTTTTAAGACTAAGGCTTAAAGCTAGAAAAGGATTAATAGTTGCAGTTTTAAATGTTTTTTTTCCGTTCTCGACCCTTGAATTTCTACAAGTTTGAGCCTTAATTTGTAAAGGTTCAAATCACAAATACATTATATTCTCTCCCACACAATCAATCCTCCCTGTTCATTTGACTATAAATAAAAGAACATAGTTTACTCATCATCATGCCTCCATCATGCTCACTATTGAGTATTTATCTACAAACTTTCAACATATGATGAAAACCCATCACTTAATGCAACTTGCCATGAAGATTCGTCACTTATGGCGTGCAATTAATACCATTGTCACTCGAGTTGGTTCCTAAACATTGAATTTTTTATTGTTTTACAGTAAAATGTATTGTAGTTTTGTAATTCGTTTTGTGTTCTCTCCTAATCAATTCAACCTTAGATAGAATATGTTGGTTTGGAGAAATACATTTGTTTGCATTTTTCTTGTGTTATTAGAGCCTAGCTCCTCATTCGTACACAATCACACCATCATTTTTGCTAGCTCATGGATTTATAGAAGCACACAAATAAAGGAAATTTGTTTGTGCTTATTGAACATGCTTATAGGCACGGTCATGTTCAAGTGACATCAATTGGGCTAAAAATATGCGTTTGTCTCTCTCTCAGTGACAAACTGAGAGGGTGAACTTCTGTTAGAACAAAAACTACATAAGAAAGTAGAGAAGAGAAAGATGAGGCATCATGAGAAATGGACCAAGGAAAAAGGAGAAAAAGGAGTGAAAGTGGAGCCAACATTTAGTTGGGCAATGAAGAGACAAGAGTGGACAGAATTTGGAAGGGTCTTGGTAGGTGGTGGAAGCCAAGATGTTGAATCCTGGGTGCCCGTGCCTTTGCCTCGAGCTTGAAATTGGGATCGATAAAATAAGAGCTTGTTAACTCCCAAATTTACTATGAAAACATCAATATGACGCCTATCACAAAGCAAAAAGATGTTATTACTTCTTTTTTTTTGAAGCTCAACCTTGGGTATCAAATTTAAAGCACCGCCCAATTAGTAAATTGATGAAATCACTGAGAATTTGAAATAAAGGCTTATGAGCCTTTTTTTACCAATATTTTGCTAATGTAAATACACTTACCTATTAATATAAACCGTGGATTACAAAACTTGAGGGTGGCAATGGGTGGGTGATGTGTGACATCAGAAAGGGCAAGGAAAGATGTCTGATGAAGGGGGAAGGAGTCGTTAATAGTTATCTTATTTCCCGTCATGTTCCTGGAAACTTGGAAACGCGCAAGGGTTGTGGACTCTGGATCCCGGAGACTCGGTAGGTCAGTTCGACTGTTTCTCTCTTCTTTCTTTTTTGGGTGCCGCGTAGAATCCGTCTTTGGGGGAACGCGGCTGGCTGGCGACGGGATTAAAAGCCGCAGCACAACCGCAACCTCATCATTCATTCATTCAATCGGAACTCCATACAAAAATATCCTCACACAGACACAGGCACACAGACAGTGACAGACAGAGAGACAGAGCGAGAGTCTCTTGAGTGATCTCTTCTTCTGAGGGCTCCTCATTCTCGCTCGAGTCTCTTGTCCTTCTGAGGGCAGCTCCCGCCATACTGCATATTGCTGCTGCTGCTGCTGCTTTGTCTCCTTCTTCTTCGTGGACTGTGTTTGATCATCGAGGCGGCCGAGACGAGAGAGAGAGAGAGAGAGAGAGAGAGAGAGAGAGAGAGAGAGAGAGAGCATCTCTCTGTGGCTGATGGGCAACCATCTGTCGTGCGTCTCCGCTTTCTCCTCCTCCTCCTACGACCATGCCGACGCTGCTCCCTGCACTACTCCTTCCGTTAAGGAACCGGTGATCAAGGTGCTCCAGCCCGACAGCGGGCGCATCCTGGAGTTATACGAGCCGACGACTGCAGCGGAGCTTATGCTGGAATACGACCCGGGACACGTGGTCTGCGATTTCAACAGCCACGTCGCGGCGCTCTCAAGCTATCATCATCATAATCATGCGGCCAATGGCGACGATGATGATCATGGTCATCATCAGACACGGGATCAATTCCAGCAGCTGCAGCATCAGTACCACGCCCGCCTGAGCCCCCTCTCGGCCGACCACCAGCTGGCCCTGGGCCACTGCTACCTCCTCATCCCCATCGCCAGGCTCTCCTCCCGCCTCTCCTTCCACGACCTCGCCGCTTACGCCCATGCCCTCTTTCCTTCTCATCCTCCTCCTCCACCCAAATACCCTCATATAAATCCCACTACCCCCAAGCTGCCCAAACCTTCCTCCGGCCACAGCAGAGTCAGTCCCCTCTCCAGCTCCCCCATCATCTTTACTCGAAGCCCCTCCCTTAACATCGACCCCTCTAGCCAATACAACTCCTTCTCCATCGCTCCCCCTACCCCTTCTTCTTCGGTCGCTCTTCAGCTGAAGCAAGGCATGATCTGCAGAACCAAGTTTTGGAGCCCAAAGCTAGAGACCATAATCGAATTGCCTGCCGTCTTCTAACAGCTGCAAACGAAGAAAATCACCAATCCCCCAATTGTTATAATCACGGTTTGCCACCATTACCAAGCTAAGATCAACCATGGCTTTCCAAGCGAGGAACCTTGGACGTTAATCTCCACCATCGCTAAGCAAGGATTGACCATGGTTTTCCTAGCAGGGAACCTTGGGTCTCGATCGACATTTCCAATGGGGCTACAGCGGCTATGGTTTTCCAAGCAAGAAACCAAGTTGCCACTCCACCATTCTACCAGGCTAGGGACCATGGTTTTCCAAGCAAGGAACCTTGTCTTCTCCATCACTACCAAGAGGCTGGAACACTGTGTGCACTTTGCAACAACCAATGTGTTGTCTTAAAGACAAGCACCAAAGCACATTATCATACAAATATGCCATAGTTGAATGCTTTCTCACAAGTCACAAGGCCAATTTTTGCAATTAGTGTGCTTTCTTAAATGCTACAACAATCTAATTACATTGATTTACTCCTCCCCATAGACCTTACCAATGATCATCAATTCATCAAATTGAATTTTTTCAAAGCCAAACAAGGTAGAATCTTTAGAGTTTCTCATAATTTAGGGTAAACTTTTATTGGGTCCAATACTTAGAAAGACGATGTCTCTTTCCATAAAGATTTGATTTGTTCTCTTTGGGTTAGTCTAGGTCCTTTGGTCCTAGGCTACATTTATGTCTTAATGAATGATACTCTTGCATGTTGTCTAGCATCCATTTGGAGCCTTCAACCTTTATGATAGGGTCAAAAATTTTTAGAGGAGATAAGCACTCTTGCCCATATAAGTCTTGAAAAGGTGTCATCCTGATACTTTGCTTGAATGAAGCATTATAGGTATATTCCACCAATGGAAGGTATTCAATCCAACTTTTTGGTTCACTATAAATCCATGGTGATATGTTCCCATTTCATTTGGAGAATATCAAGAGGGTGTAATTCGCTAGATAGTTTGATCCTTTTCACTTGGACTCTTTGGCAACCCATCCATCAATCCACAAAAGGTTACTAGCCCATTGGTAAGCCCAAATACTAGGACTATCCATGCAAAGCTTCCATATCTAGTGCGAAAGATTGTCTTTGGGACATCTTTGTCAACTATGCAAATTTGGTAGTAGCTTGACCTAATATCTATTTGGCTAAAATATTTGGCTCCATGAAGTCTATCTAACAAGTCATCCACTAAGAACATGGGTATTTATTCTTTATGGTGATCTTGTTGAGTGCCCTATAGTCTACATACAACCTAAGTCCTCCATCGTTCTTCTTGATGAACAACATTGGGGCTCTGAATGGTGACTTCTTGGTTGGATGAAACCTTGCTCTTCCAACTCATATAGTTGCTTTTGAAATTCCATCAACTATGTGTGATTCATTCGGTTTGGGTGTTAGTTACTGGAACTAACCCCAACATCTATTCGATCTTATGATCTACATCTCTCTTTGGGGATAATCCTTTGGGTAGTTCTAGGGGTATCACATCTACATACTCCTTTAGCACTTTCTCTACTTCTTTGTTGCCTACTTGTATTTCTAGTATCTTGGGTGACTCCACAAGTCTTATCATACATAGGTACACCATATCCCCTTTGCTTCATTGAATTCTCTACTTGTTTGGTACTTCATGTCATGATGTGAGACCGAATGTTGGTGACAAGTTCTTGCATTCATTGAGTTGGAGCTCTTGGGTTACTAGGTCCTAACTTTGTGGCTTGGCAAGAGGCTCCTATTTTGTTTTTCTTCATTTGCACTTTGATCAATGATCTATTTGGGAGATATATTCTCTCACATGGGACTGTACTCCTTCTCCTTGCATATCTAGTAACATCTCATTGACTCCTTTTCCAAACATTGCAATAACATACTTATCATAAATTCAAGGCCCAAAATGATCTCAAAGTCATCCATAGGTATCACTAGGAACTTGAGCTTGGCTTTCCATTTTCCTACTTCCACTTGAACTGCAAATACTCGTTTTACTTCTTTTGTTTCTCCTTGTGCAAAAGTCATTGTTAATCATTTTCGTACTCTAGTCAATCCAAGTTTATGCTTTGCTAGACACTTTGGGGTAACAAAATAATGAGTTGCTTCTGTATTCACCATGATTGCTTGATCCTTCTCACTTACTCTTCCCTTCAAATATAAAGTGGTGCACTATTCCTACTCATGCCATCATGCATTGGGGGTATACACTCACTATACCTACTCTTGTACGATCTTAGTTCTCCTCACTCTCATTTGGAATCTCTTGAATGGGCAAGGGTTGTGGCTCATCTCATCCATATGCACTTGTAGTCACTATTCTAAATCCATTTGATGCTGTGTACTCCTCCATGGGACATCTATTCTAGCAGTGTGGGCAAGTTGTACTTGAAACAAAGCTCCAGCCCAAGAAACTCGAAAATATTGCTCCCCCTCCTCTTCCTCAGCAAGATTGGCTTGTCCTAAGGTCTCCCCCTTAGTTGGAGTAGCACATTGAGCAGTAGCACCCTTGGTTTTCTCTGCTTGTGGCCCCCCCAGGAGCAGCCCGAAATTTGCGGCGCAAAAAACGGGCTGCTTCTTGGCTTGCAGGGAAGCCCTCCCAACCCTCCCCTCCTTCCTGGTTTCAGCCCTGGCCCTTGGCAACTCGCTTGGGCAGCATCAGAGGCATCTTCCTCAGCCCTTGGACTCCCCTTTTGCACTCAAGAAACCCTGGTCTGGTGCAGTCCATGGCAGCCATGGAACCTTGGCATCAAGCTCATAAATCCTGAAGATTTTGGTCTCTCCTTGGTCCCCGAGAGTCCCTCTTCAACATTGCTCAAGATTTCAGCCATCAAGAAGAACGAGAAGAAGATTACAAGCAAGATTTGAAGGCATGTACTTGTAGGTAGCCATGGCTATGGAGTAGGACCTCAATTTCAGCAAGAACTCTTCATGGGAAGGTCCTGAACCATCCTGCCCCAAGCTTGATTTCACCCTTTCTTGACGAAGCATACCCATTTTGGAGCCATGGAGCATTCGGGATCAAATGGAGCTCTCATGGAGGACTGAGGTTGCATCAGTGGCTACCCTCTTCTCCAAAAGACTCAAGGTAACCGATTCTTGGCTCTCATTCTCTCCGTTTAAGCCTCTTGTTGAATCCCATCCATTTGTTTGAGAGAATGTATGAGTCCAAGTAGATAATAGGAGGCCCAGACCTTGAATGCATGCTGATTATTAGTCCCAGTCATTTCCCTTTGATCTCATAGTTCTGAAATGGATTTTACTCATGCTGAAGCTTCATTGTGATTATATTTTGCTTACCCATAACCTGTTTGGCTTCTTGTGAATTGGCTGAGCCAAGAAGTGATAAGAAAAATCCATTGTATAAGGGTGAGTAGGCAGTGAGTCACTACCGGTAAGCTCCCTATCCCTATTCCCCATTTCAATTCCATGCACTTCATGAAAAGCTCAAAATTTTGATTTCTGAAATGCATCTCATGCTGGTTGTTTAATTAATAAATGTCTGCCATGTATATTTCGGGTGAGGAAAAGCCCAATGCCAGGCGAGGTGGCAAGACAAAAGAGGGGTAATCCCCCCTTGCCATCAAAGACCCTGAAGGGGTGCACAACCCGGCCCGCGGGGAACTTTGCCCACCTCCCGATGATCCGGAGCCCAAAGAATTATTGCATGTGCAGGTACATTTGATGGAATAGCCCGAACCCTGATCACTTGAGCCTACAAACCCCTATATGCATTGGTAATATCATGAACCGCTTGGTAGTGTATGGTGGATGCAATGCAAGAAGGGCAGGGTATGCAGTGTGGAACTGGTCTCAGCAATGAGCTATGGATGAAAAGAATGTATGGCTTTATGGGGCAGTGAGAGCCACCATTGAGGCCCTGGATGTCTAAGATAAGACCCTCACCATTGGGATAAAGTATGCTCCTTGAGGGAGCCTTTGCAGGATATTGCGAACTGCCAGTCCTACACAGTCAGCCTGCAAGAATTGATTACAAAAAAGCCTTCTTGTGTGAGTGAGCGTGAGCTCTATAGCTTGATTCAAAGAGGGCATCTTCCCCTTCTATCTGAGCTAAAAACCTCCCCATTCTGCCCTACGGTTTGGGAGATACACTCAGTTTTGTGCTCAGAGGTACTATGGGACAAGCAGTAGTCCTACACAGTCAGCATGCAAAAACTGATTACAGCAAAGCCTTCCCGTGTGATTGAGCATGATCTCTATAGCTTGATTCGAGGAGGGTATCTTTCACTTCAATCTGAGCTAAAAACCTCCCCATTCCGCCCTATGGTTTGGGAGATACACTCAGTTTTGTGCCCAGAGGTACTGTGGGACAGGCAGCAGTCCTACACAGTCAGCCCACAAAAAGTGATTACAGCAAAGCCCTGATCATTTATTGTTGGAGATATTTTTACATAGCCTCGTAGAGGGGATCGAGGGATTTCATTTGAATCAGAAAGTTTGGCAATCGGAGTTCCCTAGCTCAAGTTATCATCATTTTTGTAACAAGGGGTCTGGTAGACTCCACTTGGGATGGTAGGCCACAAGGGTAAAGCAAAGGCCCAGGAGGAATTTCAGCATGAAATAAGGGAATCCCGTGCCTCAATGAATGATCCTAGCTCAGTCCAGGAGGATCGTAAAGACTTGTTTGAAGAAGGTGCCCTCGAGATAGATCGCTTATCTCTGCTCAACGAAACCCTATGCTAACATGAGACCCGTCATGCTGAACGACATCGAGAGATGGAGCAACGCCACAGGGAGATGGAAACCCGCCAAGATCAGTGTCATTCTGAGATGATGGCCAAGATGGAATTACTCATAGAGCGCATGGGTGCCCTCATTCCCGCCATTGCCCCCCCCTCGGATTGACCCAAGGAGTATGTCCCTCCCCGTGAGGCTAATCGCCCTCCCCCCTTGGAGACCGGGCATAGCCCACAAGGTCTTGGTGGTACCCATGGCATCCCCCATAGCACTCATGAGACGGGTGAGCCCTCTGCTCAACATGATGAGCCCCTCCTTCCCTCCCCCGTTACGAATCCTTCCAGCCCATCATTGGTACCCCAACTCCCCCGTAACGGAAGCTACTTGCACACTCAAGGGAATGGCTCCAATGCAAACCTTGGGCAGCATGGAATGCATGGGCAGCATGCACATGGCAATGGCAGCATGCATATGGCAATGGACAGCATGTATATGGTAATGGGCAGCATGGACATCTTGGACAGCATGCATATGGCAATGGACAGCATGTATATGGTAATGGGCAGCATGGACATCTTGGAGAGCAAGGTCCTAATGGGCAATTTGGTCCTCATGTAATGCACGGGCAACATGGCCCCCATGGGAATTTTGGACAGCAAGGCATGTATGGGCAGCATGTAGCACATGGCATTCATGGGCAACCAGGCCCAAATGAGCTGCGTGACAAGATTGTGTTTACAAAATTCAACGGGCAATCCTCATCCCCAGAGCTGAACTAGAAGAATGGACCTCTAAATTGGAAGCCTATTTTCTCATCTACCCCCGTACCGATGAAGCAAAGATCATTTTTGCCTCCCTTCACTTAGAAGGTTTTGCCCACACATGGTGGAGATTTGTTCAACGAGAAAACCAACAGTTTCGTGATTGGGAAGAGTTCAAGATGCACATGATCCAAGTTTTTGTCTCTTCGGTGGAAAAAGAACGCTTGGCTAGGCAATGGTATCAGTTTGATTAGTGAAATCTCACCGTGAGGGAGTACACCAACCAGTTTATGAACCTATCCATGTATGTTGAGGCAGTTAGTGATGAGACCAAATTGCATAAATACATTTATGGGTTGGATGCGCATCTCTCAGCTGATGTAATGGCTCAAAAGCCAGCCACCCTGTTTGCAGCCATAGAATTGGCCGAATGCTATGGTAGAAAGTACTGCCGCAATGAGAGCACGTAGCCCATTGCCAGACAGCAAAGATACCCTATTAGGCAACCCCCATATGCTAATAATTATCGCAGCAATAATGTAGGGAATGGCAGCCCCAAAATTCCTACTTACCCCACTTTTAATGCTGAAAGGAAATATGGCAGTTTTGGGATAGCACCACCCTCCAAAAGTGACCCAAAGTATGCTGAAAATAAGGCCAGGAATGGCTTCGGTCCCAACGGTCAAAAATTCATTCCTCCTGAAGTTGTCAAGGATAGAAAAGCCAAAGGCTTGTGTTTCAAATGCGGGGATAAGTACACGACTGATCATGCATCCAAACGCCCCTTTAAGAACGCCACTGTCAAGTTTAATAGCATGTATGTGCTGGAAGATAGTGACAAGCTGGAAGAGGACATGCATGACAACTCTCAAATAATGACACTTGCTGAAAATGCTGAATATGAGGAGGATATTGATCCCGATCAGTTTTATGACTCACCGGACGGGTTCCCTTTTGACCTCGGTGGTTGTCCCGTTGATAACATGCTTGGGAATGACCCTTGTCACCCCTCATTCACCGCATATCAGCCTGCTCAATCTCCATGGATGCATGGACCGGCTCTAGGAGTCTGAACACCTTACGGGTGCATGGTAACATTGATGGCAAGAGTGTATACATCCTCATAGATAGTGGCAGCACACACAACTTTGTAAATAAATAAACTCTTAGCCGTTTGACATGTGTTCCCACCACTGAATAAAGAAGAAGAAAAAGAAGGATAAAAAAAAGATGGAGAGAGAAGGGGGAGAAAGAGAAAAGAGAATAGTCTTTTTTTAATTAAACATAAAAGAGAGAGAATTTGAACACAGAGAGAATTATAGAGAGAGGAAAGATAAAATTTAAAAAAAAGAAAAAAATTTAAAGAGAAGAAAAAAAAGAAAAAAGAGGAGAGAGAAGGAAAGGAGAGGAGAGGGGGAAGAGAGAGAGAGAAGAAGAAGAATAAGAAGAGAGAGGAAAAGAGGAAGAGAGATGGGGAAAAAGAAAAAAGAGAAAAGTCTTTTTAAATTTTAAATATTTTTTGGGAGAGGAAGGGAGAGAGAAGGAGAGAGGGGGAAGAGAGAGAGATATATAAAAATTTTAAAAGAGAGAAGAAGAGAAGAAAAAGATAAAATTTAAAAGAGAGAGAGAGAGAGAAGAAAAAAAGGAAAATTAGAAGAAAGGGGAGAAGAAGAAAAGGGGACGGAGAGAGAGAGAGAGAGAGAGAGAGAGAGAGAGAGAGAGAGAGAGAGAGAGAGAGAGAGAGAGAGAGAGAGAGAGAGAGAGAAGAGAGAAGAGAGAGAATATAAACATAAAGAGAGAATTATATATAAGAAAAACATAAAATTTACATACTTTAAGAGAGACTGAGGGGGGGAAGAAAGTGAAAGAAGAAGAAGAAGAGAGAGAGAGAGAACATGTAGAGAGAATTATAGAGAGAGAAAAGATAAAATTTAAAAAGAGAATAAAAAATAGAGGAGAAAGAGAGAAGGAAAAGAGAGGAGAGAGAGAGAGAAACAAAAAAGTGCAAAGAGAAGAAAAGAGGAGAGAGAGAGAGAGAGAGAGAGAGAGAGAGAGAGAAGTGCAAAGAGAAGAAAAGAGGAGAGGGAGAGAGAGAGAAAAGAAAAAATTAAAAAAGAGAATGAAGAGAGAGAGAGAGAAGAAGAAAAAAAAGGAAAAAAGAGGAAAGGGAGAGAGAAGGAAAAGAGAGGAGAGAGGGGGGAGAATAAAAGGGGAGAGAGAGAGAGAGAAGAAAAGTGGGGAGAGAAAAAAGGAGAGAGAGAGAGAACCAAGAGAGGAAAAAAATAAACTAAAATAGAAGGCAAAGAAAGAGAGATAGAGAGAGAAAATTAGACAAGGAATTTTTGGGGGGGAGGGAGAGAGAGAGAGAGAGAGAAAGAGAGAAAAAACAGGAAAGAGAAAGATGAGAAATGGTGCACGGCAACTTCACTTGCCGCTTCGAGGCAGCGAAGCTGCCGTGAAGCGGCCTAGTGTTCTATGCGCACGAAGCGCGCAAAGAACGCTAGTATTTATTATTTAGAGATTTGCTTGAGGGATCAAGAACCAGCTAGAAGGCTCCCAAGCCCATGTGGCACAAGGAGGAGAAGTTTAGTATTCAATATATAAAGAGGGTTTTCTTGAAGGATGACTGGGGGTCAACATATATATGTATCAATTGAACACATGTACACACACTTTCTATCTCTTTTGATTGAACCATGAAGTTATACACACACATATACATACTCTCTCTCCCTTTCTCTTTTATGATACAAATTGGATATGAACATGGAAAGGGGAAATATGAGTCTTTGTTGAGAATCTCTCTCTCTCTCCTCTCTCTCAAAGAGAAAGAGTTCTCTCTCCCCAAAGATAGAGATGAATTTCTTCTTTAAACATACATATGAAATAATATGATAAAATTTAGCATATGGAATGATATAATAATTTAATCATTGAATATGTTCATGCAATGTATACATACTCCAAAACCACATACATGCAAACACATACACACATGTATGCATATATGTGCATATATGCACACACATAAACATATATGAGAGAAAAATGAGAGAGAGAGAGAGAGAGAGAGAGAGAGAGAGAGAGAGAGAGAGAGAGAGAGAGAGAGAGAGAGAGAGAGAGAGAGAGAGAGAGAGAGAGAGAGAGAGAGAGAGAGAGAGAGAGAGAGAGAGAGAGAGAGAGAGAGGAGAGCAAAGGAAAGAGAATAAATACAAACTTTGCAAAAATACACATCCATACACAAATATATACATGTACATATACATGCAATGCATACATATGCATGTAAATAAGGTGAAGAAAGACAAGAGACAAGAGGAATAAGAAAGGAGAGAAAATAAAGACAATAGGAGGAAGAGATGAGACACATGTTTATGAGACCATACATATAGACACTCATGTGCTAAACATACATATACGTAGACACACATACACATATACACACATATATATGTGCACACACATACACACATGGAGAATAGGAAAAACAAGAAGATGAAAGAAGGAAAAAATGTATGTGTGTGTGTGACATACATACATACATGCATATATATATCCATCCAGATATGTATGAGAAGAAGAAGAAGAAGAAGAAGAAGTGAAGGGAAAGAAAGAAGAGACAAGAGGGAGGAAAAAAGATAGGAGTGAAAAATAATAAGAGGAGAGTACATATACTTATGAGACAACACATGAGCACAAGCGACACACACATCTAAACATATATATAAGTGAGGAAAGAATAAAGAGGGAAAAAGAGCATATGAGAGAGAATGGATATACTTGTAAAATGACACGCTTGAAAACATGCACACACCCACATGTGTAGACACATGTATCCACACACAAATGTGTGTATGTGAAATGCATACACATATACATACATGCATACACAACATGCACACATATGATATGAAGAAAGATGAGGGATAGGAGAAAGAAAAAGAAAGGAGAGAAAAGAAAAGTGATGAGAGTGAGAGAGAGGATACACATTTACAAGACCACACAAATAGACACACATGTATTAAACACACATACAAATATACACATATACACACACATAAATGTATATGCATGCACACACACACACCCCCTACACACAAAGCATAGAAAAAGTAACAATAGGAAAAAAGAAAATGTATGTCTGTGTGTCTGTATTAGATAATACATACATACATACATACATACATACATACATACATACATACATACATACATACATACATACATGCATGCATACGTACATACATACATACATACATAATATATGAACATTTATTAATTATTATATACATATATATTATGCATCTTTTATTGATAATTAATTACTATACTAATAGTTAATCATTAATGCATAATAAATTATGTTAATGAAGGAATAACTAAAATTAATACATATATTATTGAATTAATAAATAATTATATCATATATATCATCATTATTATTATTATTTATTATACATATTAAATACAATGATACATATAATTATAATTATTTCTATTATTGTACTATCTTTTATGGACATTATAATAATATATTCTAATAGTAATACATATCTATGTATATAGTATTAATAATATAAAATAATTATATTTTATAACTTAAATAAATATATCATTATTTTAATTAATTATAATTGTGTTTAATCATTCTTTGTGCATTATTTGTCAACAACAGGAGCAATAGTAGTAGTAGGAGTAACAACAGTAGCAGTAGTAGAGCAGAGCAATAGCACTAGTAGTAGTGGTAATAGCAGTAGCAATAACAGCAGTAGCAGTAATTCTCAATATAGTTTATGGATTGTCAAACTCATGTAACGTTGTAGGCTTGGTATGTGAGGATGATATAAATGACATGATAGGCTCAATGTGAATAGAAATCACTATCAAATAATAAGCTCAATGTATGAGGATAATATGCATACCATGATAGACTCTATGAGAACAAAAATCACCATTAAATGTGTTTGTCTTTGAGAAGCTTTGAGAAATAGTCATAAGAGTTTTTTGGAGATATAGTTTAGACTTTATCTTGTTAATTTTGGTCTTCCACTTCTTATATATCAGTGAGAGTGCCACATCCCATATATTTCATTTCGTGCATTCAACATTGTATCAATCTAAGTTGCCAAAGCCTTTCAAAGTTTGAATTATATTCCTTATATTAACCTCCCACGAACCCTCTTACCGTATGAAATATGATTTTCAAACCCTAGTGCAAAGCACCACGCAAACATTGATGTGAAGCACAAGGAGAATCTAGGTGTGGAATGCCTGGTACTTTTCTAAAATGAGCCATAAAAAGTTGGAGGAGATAAAGCATGCAACAATGATGGTCATGCAAAAGCTACCAAACCTATGCGATACTTATAGAATCCTGTCAAACATTCTATATGTTTTTTGAAGTTACAACGGGCACAAAGTCAAAACAAAGTTTTAGTTGCAAATGGCCAATAACCAACCCTCCGAGTTCTTGTTTGGAATGCCCACTGCATGTAGAAGAGTGATCCAATGATGATAACCTAATCATTATTGATGGTATCATGAAAGCATGAAACCTTCTGAAGTTGGGGTTATCCTAAGTGGAAGAATCCATGGTGGCCAAAGAAGGGCTAAAACAACGATCTCAATTATATAGTGTTGGGAGATGGTGTAACTGAGTCTAATGTGAGAGAGAGAGTTGTTGTTGGCTATCTTCTCCTAGATGATGAGCCACCTAGCCACTTTCAAGCATAAAAGCCCATGTGCTAAGTCATAGTTCTACCTAGGCATTACTTTGCTACAATCAATGCAAACCATTGTTGGGTGCAAAAATTTTAGCAATAATTTATAACCCCCTCATTCCTTGCATATTTTCTTCGATTCAAAAGCTATAATGGAGCAAGACCATTATTGTGCTAGTGAGAGGGCAATGGTCAATGATGTTCTTCAAGGAAAAACAAGCACATGCCCAAAGAAGAATACTTGTTCATGGTTCCATAATCCTCAATAATGAAAGAGCTTATATGGCTTGGTAAGATCTTTCATATTGATCTACTTCTTCTTTATTCACACTTGTTGGGCATAGTTGCACCATGGTCTAGCTTCATCCAATGTTTTCTTGCCAAATAGCATAGAAAAATAGTTCTTCAAATTGAAATATAGGAAGAGATGTACAATAAGAAGGGTTTCTCTACAAATGAGATGGATTTTTATGTAGATAATATTCCACATGAGGGAGAGAGAACTCATTGTATGCTCCTTTTTGCTACAAGCCCCTGCGAAATAAGTGCGAGCTACTTCCATGGTGGCCTTATTGAAGATACATCCATCATCATATTCTTCTTGTTCCATGGAATGCTTTTGATTTTTTCTTGAATGCATTAGTGGGGGGGTGGTGGAGAGGATAGAGAGAAAGAGAGGAGGTTCAATTTGTTTATGTTCAATACAAAGAGGAGGAGAAGGAGGAGGAGATGGTGAAGGAAACTCACATACTCATTGATCTAGAATCTTCTCCAAGAAGAAGAAGTTGAAGTAGAAGAAGGAAGGAGAGTAAGAGGAGGACTTAGGTAAGTGAGTCTTCTTAACCCCCCATACCCTCAACCTCTCCTCTTGAGCATATATCTTCATGACCTTCTCTTGATGAGAGTCTCTCTTCCAAAGCCTACAAAATTATGTCCTTCTCTTGACAATGAGGAATTATGCGGGGATAACTTTCGCTTGCGCTTTAGCTTCATGTTGAGTTCCCACAGCAGTGACTACTTTCTCGCATTGGGGAGCTCTCCAAGCATGACCTTGCTCAGCATCTTGATGTCTCTTGGGAGCCATGGAAGAAGCTTGATGGATTTGAGCAGCGCTTCCATGTAGGTGTGGAGAGAGAGAGAGAGAGGCTCGGTTGATTTATTGGGGGTAAAGGCACCTCTGCCTAGCCGCCCGTGTATTACTACACTGGCAGTACCCACTACGCACTGCAGGTGGCAGGCACCTGTCACAGTCACTTATTCTTTATTATTTTAGTGACAGTTTGAATAAAAGAAGGCCCAGCCACACATTGTGGTTATTGGAGTTCCCATTTCTTGTCTCTCTCTTTCTTGCTCTTGCTCTCCTGCCATAGCTCTCGCGTGCAAGCTTTGATCATTCTCACCTTTCAACTGGTATCAGAGCAGGTCCTTCGCGAGCACTTCCCAACCTTCCCCGACATCTATACAAGGTATGAGAGCTTGCTTCTCACTCAGTTCTGAGCCATTCTTTAACATGAATAGCAGGGTTTCATGAAGAGGCAGCCATAGCTTCCATCATTGAAGCTTGTTCTCTTCACCTCTTGCTTGGACTTGTCCTAGGCTTGTGTAGGCCTATTGTAGGCCTTCATTGGGATCTTGCTTATCCCTACCCACCCTGATTTGGCCCCTCAAGTACAGCAGCATGCTCACGTTTTATTTGCGCATGTTTGCAAAAATGGCTAAAAAATCACTCTTTTTGTCATATCTCGGGCATTCGGAACCCGATTCAAGCAAGGTAAGAGTCTAAGTTGGCATTTTGGCACGCTCCAAAAGCGATGATGATGTCGAATTTGCCAAATTCTGATGATAAAATATTCTATAACAGATTTCAAGTTTGAGACAGCATGTATTTGTATGCCTATGGCTTATGTGATGCTTCTACTGATGTCTATTGATACCGGATCACTTGTGGATGTTATGCCTCTTAAGTGAGATGCATTTGGAGCTAATTTAGCTCAGTCATTGACTATTTTGAATAGTCCCAGATCTGGCCAAAACAGGGCAGCACTTATCTCTTGAAGTCTATGCTTACCGGGATTGATCACTTGATGCATATTGATGCCCGGATGATGTCTACATGTATGGAGATGCTATGTTAATGGATTGCCATCATTTTAGTACTAATTTGAGGCTTTAAATACTCATTATAGAGCAGTGAATGTCTACTGTAAATAGTTGGGCTGAAGCTATTCTACTCATGTATGCTTATGCCTATGCTATTCGGGTCATGTCTTGGAGATGTACATTGATGTATTGACCATCGGGGATTGGAAAAGAGTTCGACATTGCTTCTTAATCATTGGTTGAGCTTGAGCTCCACTTTCCATAGCATTTGGATATTTATCTTGAATGTATCCCTGCACTTATCGGTCTATGCTTGACTGCTTTGGACATGCACTTATGCTCATGTCACCTACCTATGTCAATTACATTGTTTGAGCTTGGATGCTATTGGAGCTTTACTTGGGCTTGACATTCGATTGTTTGGAGCATATTTTGGAGATTTATTAGCTTGCCATAGTTTATTTTGGGATATACTTGATGTCTATGGATGCTACATATGGATGTCACACCGCCTCCATGTCCGAGATGTCTCATTGATGCTTGATCTTGGACACTTGTCATTGGTGCTTGTATATGCTTTGTTCAAGCTTTGTTGCTTGATATTTATGGCCTTTGTGCCAATGGGAGTGTCTTTGGATGCTTGACAGACATTGAGCATGCGATTTATGCTATTTGAGCTTTTGAGACTATTTGGGATTTCTTAACCTTTGGGATGATGCATGGTTCATATGTCTTGGTTCCTTTCGATGCTTATGAGCTGACTCTTTGACTTGGGTCCCTTTCCTTATGAGCTAACACCTACTTGTGTCAAGTCTTGGTAGTGGCAGGCACACTTTGCTCCGTTGACTAGAGGGTGTGCTACTCACTGTGGCAGATATTTCATGACATGTTTGGGTGTTGGATTCATGCTTATCGACTGTCATATGCCTATGTTATGCCTGCATGATGATGGTTTATGGTCTTGGCAGTATATGATTGTCTTGGGATCCACTTCTGGCATAGTTAGATCTCATTTACTAAAATCTGTCATTTATTACAGCAAGTTGAAATCTACAAATTTTGAGCACTTCTCTGAGGGTAATGCTTACTATTTGATGTTATCTTGGTCATATTTCGTGGATAGGTGCTTCTCTTGGTAAAATCCACTCGTTCAGCCAGTTTTAGCAGTGGTTTTAGTGAATTTTTTGCTAATTAAAGCAACCTCCAATTTTGCATTTTTCCATTGATTTGGGACAGTATGGCTGGTCATCTGAAAGACACAGCTCTCTTTAACATTGCCAAGTTGGATGGTACCAACTATGGGTATTGAAAGTCCCAAATATGGCAGGTTTTGGTGCAGAAGTTGCAAATTAAACCCTTGCATTTCAAGGGTGTCAAACCTGAGGATATGGATGATGATGTTTGGATGGAAGCTGATGAGCTATGCAAGTCTACCATTATTTTGTCACTCTCAGAAGAGGTCCATCATAATGTTGTTGAAGATAAGAGTATGAGTGCATGGGACTTATGGGAGAAAATTCAGGAGCTTTATGCGCATCAAAGTTCTGCATCACAGATGTATTGGTTGAAGCAATTAATGGACCTTCGCATGAAGGAGGGGTCATCCCTATCATCTCATTTCAATCAATTTCATGCTATCATGAAGAATCTGTTTTGTCAGAGGGTATTGAGTTCAATGATAACTTGCACCCGTTATTTCTGCTTGGCACCCTTCTTGAATCATGGGATGTCTTCCGTATTGCCATATGCACAAACAAGCTTGATGGGCTAAAAATCAAAGATGTTGAGAGTGCTTTATTGACTGAGGAAATCAACAAGAGAAACAATGATGCTTCCTGCTCTTCACATGCATTGACAGTTAGAGGTGGCAAACATGGCAGGCATGATAATGATCATAAGGGCAAGGACTCTCAGAAGTCCAGGTCCAAGTTACGTGGTCGCAGTAAATCCTGTGGACGGATGTCTGATCTTACCTGTCATTATTGTGGGAAAGCATGACATATTAGGCCACAATGCCATAAAATGTGCAATGATAAGTGTAAGGAAAAGGGAAAAGAAAAAGTGCAGGAAAAGTCTTTTGAGCGTAGTACTGTATCTGCAAAGTCCAGTGTGAAGATAGAAGAGGTTAATGTCATGCAGGCCACTGATTCAGATGATGATTATATACTTGCAACTTCTGTATGTGATACCTTACAGACTTCGGAGATACATTTCATATATGCATAATGTTGGCTCTTGGGTTCGGGTGCGTCATTCCATGTGACACCCTGTAGAGATTGGTTTCATATCTGTCGTACCATGTTTGGTTTTGTGCGTCTTGGTGATGACACATCTCTTGATATTGTGGGCATTGGAGATGTTAGGTTGCAGTTTCCTTCTAGCAGCTCTTTTGTTTTACATGATGTACACCATGTACCTATGTTGACTCGCAGCCTTATGTCAGTTGGACAGCTTGATGATGCATGGTATTTTATGTCTTTTGGAGACTCTACATAGAAGATTACTCGTGGCAGGCTTGTACTTGCAAGAGGTTCCAAGTCTAGCAGCCTCTATCCCTTACTTGTAATTGGAGCTACATTGAATCATGTTTTGTTTGTGGGTTCTATTCCCCATGTATCCCTTTGGCATGCTCATTTGGGGCATATGTCTCTTAAAGGAATGAAAATGCTCTGTGCTTTGCAGTATCTTCCGTCTTTTGACTCTTCGCATTTTGATTCTTGTGATCATTGTTTGTATGGTAGGTAGACTAGAAATACGCATAAAAATTCTGGTAAGAAATGCATGGGTGAGCCCTTGGCTCTTGTGCACTCAGATGTATGTGGGCCCATGCCATGTCAGCCACTTGGTGAGGCAAAGTACTTTGTTACCTTCATAGATGATTACTCACGTAAGGTTTGGGCTTATCCCATAAAGAGAAAATCCGATGTCTTAGACACATTTCAGCGTTGGCTTGCATTGGTAGAAAACCAGTCTGGGAAAAGGCTAAAATACCTAAGATCAAATAATGGGGGTGAGTATGTATCACGTGCTTTTGAGCAGTTTTGTGATGAGCAGGGTATTAAGCGTCAGTTGACCACCCCTTACACCCCACCCCAAAATGGTATGACTAAATGCATGAATAGGACCATTTAGGAAAGGGTCCGTAGCATGCTTAGCCAGGTTGGCTTACCACAACACTTTTGGGTTGAGGCAGTTACTACTGCAGTGCATCTCATTAATAGGTCACCTAGCAGTGGCATTGACTTTTAGGTTGTAGAGGAGGTGTGGGCAGGCAAGCCCCCCCTCTTATGATCATTTGTGTGTCTTTGGCTAGGAGGCATTCTGCCATGTGCCCAAGGACAAACGCAATAAGCTGGATCCTAAGAGTGTCAAATGCATTTTCATTGGCTATGGAGATGCAGGAGAGATGGGTTATCGTCTATGAGATCCGCAGGTGCGAAAAGTGATCTGCAACCATGATGTCATCTTTCATGAGGACAAAATGCATATCCAGCCTGAAAAAGTTATTGAGGTATGTAAAGTTATCTTTCAAGAGTCCCCTTGCTCCCGTTCAGCCTGCTCCACGGCCAGCTAGACAGCGCGCAACATCACCTGATGCTCATGGCCCAGATGCTAGACATGTTGATGCTAGACAGGATGTCATGCAGGCAGCAGAGCCTGGGTTGAGGTGTTCTACTAGAGATAGTCGAACTCCTAACCATTTTGCGCCCTCTATGGATTATGTACTAGTTACAGATGCAGGAGAGCCTCTTACTTATGATGAGGCTATGTGCAGGGGTGATTGTCACTCTTGGGGGAGGGCTATGCAGTCTGAGCTTGACTTATTGCATAAGAATAAGACTTGGAATTTGGTTTCCTTGCCTCATGGTAAGAAGGCTTTGCCATGCAAGTGGGTGTACAAGCTGAAAAGTACCCCTGGACACCCCAAGCCGGCATACAAGGCTCAATTGGTTGCTAAGGGTTTTAAGCAGGAGCATGGTGTTGACTTTGATGAAGTCTTTTCTCCTGTGGTCAAGATGACCACCCTACACTTAGTCTTGGCCTTGGTTGCACAACTTGACCTGGACTTATACTAGATGGATGTCCAGACAGATTTTTTACATGGGGACTTGCATGATGAGATTTACATGGAGCAGCCTAAGGGCTTTGCAACCCTGGCAGGGAACACCTAGTGTGCACGCTAAAGAAGAGTCTATATGGCTTAAATTAGGCACCTAGGGAATGGTACCATAAGTTTGATGCATTCATGCAGTCACAGGGCTACAACCACAGTGCTATGGATCCGTGCTTGTATATGAAGAAAGCCTATGATGGTTCTTTACTGATTTTGGTACTCTTTGTGGATGACATGCTTTCAGTAGGGACAGCTTATGAGGAGATCGATGCTCTTAAGGCTCAGCTCAAGAAGAGCTTTGAGATGAAATATCTGGGAGAGGCCTCTCATATACTTGGTATGCGCATCACACGCGATAGATCTCAAGGACTCCTCTACCTGTCATAGAGGGAGTACATACATAAAGTCCTTGAGTGCTTCTACATGCAGGATGTTAAGCCTATTGGATATCCATTACCTTCTCATGTGAAGGTTTCATAGGCTGATTGTCCACAAACACATGAGCAGAGGGCCGAGATGGCCAAGTTTCCCTATGCATCAGCCGTGGGCAGTCTTATGTATGCCATGATAGCCACCCATCCAGATATTGCTTTTGTAGTTGGGATTGTGGCACGTTATATGGCTACACCTGGCAAGAAACATTGGGATGCCATGAAGGGTATCATGAGGTACTTTAAAGGCACAGCAGATATGTGTCTTTGTTATGGCAGCCAGGATACAGGAGTCTGGGGTACACTGACTCTGATTATGCAAGACATGCAGATAGTAGAAAGTCCACTTCTAGCTATGTGTTCACTTATGCTGGAGGGGCAGGGCGCAGAAGTGTAGTGCCCTTTCTACTAAAGAGGCCGAGTATATTGCAGCCACAAAGGCTTGCAAGGAGGCTATCTGGTTAGGCTATTTGATTGCAGTGGTATGACAAATGCTATGCCTACACTGCATCCGGATTCTATGAATGCCATTCAGTTGGACAAGAATCTGGTCTTCCATGCAAAGACGAAACATATTGAGGTGAGGTATCACTTTACTCGAGAGGTCATTGAGGACAAGTCTATTGACCTTGTCAAGATTTCGACTGAGCAGAATCCTACAGACTTACTCTCGAAAAGCCTCACTACCGAGCACTTTGCCTTCCTCAGGAGATTGATGGGCATTGGATGAGATGACGTCTTTTTCCTCATCCTATTGTACATGTATACATGTTGTACTGTTTTTTCTTTTTTCTCTCTTGCTAGGGAAGATTCGCCTTTAAGTGGGAGGTTTTTGGGGGTAAAGGCGCCTCCGCCTAGCCGCCCGTGTATTACTACACTGATAGTACCCGCCACTGCACACTGCAGGTGTGGCGGGCCGTCACAGCCACTTATTCTCTATTCTTTTAGTGATAGTTTGAATAAAGGAAGGCCCGGCCACACATTGTGGTTGTTTGAGTTCCCATTTCTTATCTCTCTCTTTCTTGCTCTTGCTCTCCGGTCATAGCTCTCGCTTGCAAGCTTCGATCCTTCTGTTGGGGTAAAGGTGCCTCCGCCTAGCTGCCCGTGTATTACTACACTGACAGTACCCACCATTGCACACTGCAGGTAGTGGGTGCCCATCACAGTCACTTATTCTTTATTCTTTTAGTGACAATTTGAATAAAGAAAGGCCTGGCCACACATTGTGATTGTTGGAGTTCCCATTTCTTGTCTCTCTTTCTTACTCTTGCTCTCCCGCCATAGCTCTCGCGTGCAAGCTTCGATCCTTCTCACCTTTCATGATTGTAGCAGAGCTTCATCGCGTCAACAACAGAGAGACTTCTACATGGGTCATTGTGTTTTTGACGTGACACTCTACCCCTGTTTATATAGTAATTGGGGGAGGGGGAAGAGGTAAAAGAGAGAACACTTTCTTTTTAGTGTTTTTGATAACATCATCGATGATAAAGAGAGAACACTTTCTTTTAGTGTCTTCGATGACATCACTGATGGCATCAAAGAGGAGGACTCCATTTTTGTAGTGCAAAGATAAAAATTTACAAATGTATAGGGGAGCACCGCCCGTCACGTCATTGGGCGGGTGTCACTCCAAGGCTCACGACCAAGGCAGTGGACCAAGGCATAGACCCTGGCATCTTAACCTTGGCATACTTGGCAAGGGGCTACGAAGGCTTCATTGGCGCCATTGGCTACACGCGATAAGCTCCCACTAGCTTGTAGAAAAATCTTACTGGGAGGTCACCCATCCCGACAATGTCGTCACCCAAGTGCACTTAACTACCAAGTAACTATGCACTAGACTAGTACTTTTTTTTGTTCTATACTACAAACATAGTTTTAATAAGCTTGTCTTGGGAGGGTTTTCCAAGTCTGTCTTCCATGAATTGGCATACAATCAATTTTTGAAATGTATACCCACATTGTTTATTAAAATAAACTAAGTAATGGGGACATTACATTCTTCTCTCCTTAGAGAAATCAAGATGTCCTCATCTCAAGAGAAACTAGGGGTAGTCTTTCATAAGGGTTGCCTCATCGACCCAAGTGGCATCCTCTTCAGGATAATCCTTCCATTGGACTAGGTGTTCTCTTAGGATTCTAGCTTCTTAGAGGTTTCTCCCTTATATCTAGAATCTTCTTGGGTTGCATTTCTAGAATTCCTTGGGCAAGCATGACTAATTGTTTGTCATTAAGCACATAATCGTAAGCACATGATCGGGGTTTGGTACATAAGGTTTTAGTATGCTTACATGAAATACATTGTGAATCTTGAGATGGGGTGGCAATTTAAGCTTGTAGGCTTGCCTTCCCACTACTTTGATTACTTCATATGGTCTACAATACCTTGGACTAAGCTTTTTATATTTTCCCAAGGATATTTGGGTCTTACCCTTAGAAACACCATGTCACCTTCCTTGAATGTTCTTATGGATCTTTCAAGATCTACATAGGACTTTTGCCGATCTTGAGCAGCTTGAATGTCATGTCGGATCAATTGAATTTGTTGGTCCATCTATTCAAGCATAGCCTTAGAAGCCTCTACCTTGAGAGTGGGATCAGAGAAGTTTAGAGGTGTATGACATTCTTGCCCATACAAGGCTTGAAATGGTGGCATTTTGATTGTTTGTTGAAAGGCAGTGCTATAAGCAAACTCCACCAAAGGTAAATGTTCAATCCACCATTTCGATTCTTTGCCACAATAAGACCTTAGAATATCTTCAATGGTCTGGTTCACCCTCTCAGTTTGGCCATCAATTTGAGGATGATAAGCAGTATTGAAGTATAGCTGCGTTCCAATTTCTTGGACTAGGCAAGTCTGAAACTTAGAGGTAAACTTGGAGTCTCGGTCACTGGTTATGCTCTTTGGCAATCCATGTAACCTATATAATTCTTTGATAAAGACTTGAGCAATGTCGAATGACTTATAGGTTATTTTGACTGGGATCAAATGTGAAACTTTTGCCAAATCTATCAACCACTACCATGATGGAATCATATCCACCAACAACAGTAGGTAATCCAACAACAAAGTCCATACTTATTGACTCCCATTTCATTTGTGGGATGTCCAAGGGCTGTAACTCTCCTGGCATCTGATCATGGTGATATAGACAACTATTGCTAGCATGATAATCCTTAATCTTAGACTTTTCTTTGTCACAGCTTCCTCCTTGAAGTACCTTAGCCATGAGTCCTTCATATTCCTTATCCTAAGAAATAGCTTGGCGTACACGATCAAGTTCAGGGTTATCAGGTATGGATATAGTTCTTAAGCTTCGAACTTCGACAATGTTGTTAAGAAAAGCTTTTCGGCTTAAGGCATCTGCAATAGCATTGTCCTTCCCTGGACGATATTTGATTTTAAAATCAAACTCTTGCCATATCTCTATCCATCTTCTTTGCCTCATATGTTTAGGTCAGCTTGGGTGAAGATCCACTTAGGACTTTTATGATTTGTCACTAAAGTGAATTTCCTTCCCAATAGATAGTGTCTCCATAGTGTAAGGCGTGGATTACTGTGAGTAACTCAAGGTCATGAGTGGCATATTTGGACTCATAGAGCTTCAATTTTATGGAAGTATAGGCCATTGGTCATCCTTCTTGTACTAGCACTCCATCAATTGCAAGTCCACTTGCATCAGTGATCACCTCAAATGGTTGATTGAAATCAAGGAGTTTCGGTACAAGTGTTGTGGTTACAACTTCTTTAAGTTTATCAACACTTTCTTGATGCTTAATGGTCCAAATGATTATTGTATTATTCTTCAAAAGGTTTATCAAGGGTGCAGCAATGAGGGAATAATCTTTGATAAAGATTTGGTACCATCCTGTCAGTCCCAAAAATCCTTGGATTTCTTGTATTGTCTTAGGTATTGGCCACTCTAGGATATCTTTTACTTTGGTAGGGTCTACTAAGATTCCATTGGTGGAAACAATATATCAAAGATGCAATCTAAAAGTTCATCTATCCTAGGTATAGGGTACTTGTTCTTGACTCGAAATTCAATGTTCGAGGATTGGCAACCAATGGAATACATGATCTCAAAAATCAATCGCATAAAGTGTACTTTATCATTAACTTGTCAAAGCAACTCAACTATCATCATAAGCTCATGACTCATGGTCTTCAAAAATAATAACAAGACTTTATATTTATGAAAAGTATTTACAAAGATATATTGATCATACTATGATCTACTAACACATCTCATGGATCCTTTCCTCATGAAAATTATCAGGGTCTATACTCTCATATCTTGGTGGATTCTCATGTACATGGCAAACAACATAATATGGTGGCTCTTGGGGGTAACCAAAGCATCCCATGCCAAAATAAGGCCTTCTTGACTCTCTCGAGCGGAACTATTTGTAGCACTTCCCGATATACCCACAAGATTTCAGGTATACACTCATTCTCAATGTCTAATAACCATTCAACAAAGGCACTTAACAAAATGTATATCGTAACTATCCTTAGTTGTTCAACCCATCAAATCCTCTATAGTTCATAATGAAGAAGCATCACTACAAGGATATGGAGGTATAGTGACGGCACTTTCCGATGCAAAATAGTGGCATAATCTAATAGCAATGCAAATAGCGAATGTGCTTAGATTAAAAAACGAGGGCTGAAACCTGAGCGTGTTATTTTGTGCACATACACGAAAGAAAGAGCGAAAGGGAGAGCAAACATCTTGCATTTGAGAGGGAGAGGGAGAGAAAGAGAGAAAGAGGGGGAAGGAAAGCTTCTCACCATTGCCGCCGCTGTTCGCGAAGAAGAGGAGGAAGTGTACGGAGGGCAAAGAGGAGCCGTCGTCATGAAGAGGAGCTGCCGAATCCATCTTCGAGCATTTACGGTGAGTGCATTGTTCATTCTTGCTTTGTTTTTGTGTTTTCTCTTTCTCTTTTACTTGTTTTTGTTAAAATTCATGTGTATTGAGAGAGGGAGAGGAAATGAGAGAGAAAGAGAGGAAGAGGGAGAGGGAGGAAATGAGAGAGGGAATGAAAGAGGGAGAGGGAGAGGGAGGGAGAGGAAAGAGAGGAAGAGGAAGAGGAAGAGAGGGAAACATTAAACATAATAGGGAAAGAGAGAGGGAGAGGAAGAGAGAAAAAAAATTAAACATAATAGGGAAAGAGAGAAAGAGAGGGAGAGAGTGAGGGAGGGAGAGGAAGAGAGAAAAAGAAATAAGGAACGAGAGAGAGAGGGAAAAAACATTAAACATAATAGGGAAAGAGAGAAAGAGAGGGAGAGGGAGAGGGAGGGAGAGGAAATGAGAGAGGGAGAGGATTTAATCAACTCTATCTAGTGTTGGAAAGTTACTCGACTTATTGGGTCCACCCAGCTATAAGTGTTCGATCATCAAGATTGAAGCCTCCCACTTTCCTTGATTGGGTTTGCTTAGTTTTCTTATGATTCCATGCTTGCACAAATGGACAAGTTGTGGATTGTGGTGGTTTGAGACGTTGGGATCCCCAACCCAATGCTCCCTTACACTCTACGGAGTGTGGAAAAACTTACATGCGGGTGGGGGTTCTATGCTTCCGAGGGAGGTAGGTGCTTTTGGTCTTTGATCACTCAAGCACATGAGAGGACAAAGGATCGAGTGATAAGTGCCCTTGTTATATAGGACAGCTTTTGAGGCTTAGGGAAGCTTAGAGGGGCTCTAAGCCAGTAAATTCCTTGTTGAATGCGGATGGAGTGTGATCACGTACAACCCAATCCTAAGGGATTGGAAGGTCCTGGACAGTATCTTTTTGAGGAAATATAGATTTTGTACCACTCTGCGGAGTGATGGTTTTGGATGTTACTATGAAATAAAGTATTTGATTTTTGAATTGTTTGTTATGTGCTAAAGATTGAGTTAAACAAACCAGTTTAACAAAGTAATAAAAGGAAGCTAATTTTATATGTCCAAACAGCGTGCTGAATCTATTCCCTCCATCAATTCTGGTGTTTCTTCCTAAAAATAAATTGATAATACTAACATGTTTTTGTAATTTTAAGTGTGTTCTAGCTTATCATTTTCTATATAATGGACTAACTTATCCCTCATCAGGAAGTTGTAGAGTTAATAGCTTAAAAGTAGTCATTTTCTTATGTACTTAACCTGATTATCTCCATTCGGCCATCCATTGTTATTACGATTTATGTGTCAAGATTGTGGGAGAGAAGGAAGGAGTCTCACTTGTAGCTTTCTTACTTGCACAATGGGGGAATACACACACAGGTGGAGGTTGAAAATATTTTTCCTCTTCTTAGTTGTGTAAGCCAAAAGGAACTCTGGTACAGAGAAATAGAAGAACCCTATATATGGGTCTCAAACCATACTCAACTAACTAAGGTGGCATACTAACTGAGCCACGAACTAGAGTAGATAAGGATAGCTGTCATCTAGCTATTATTCATGGGCGGTGTACCAACCGCATCTGCAGCTAACAAGTTGGTGACATAAATGCACAACGGTCACCCTGGCATATCATGAGTGGAGCTCGATATCTCAACACTCCCCCTCGAGCTCAATCCCAATTCCTGCACACCAAGCAGGTCTCTGAACTTGCGCAACTTCTCTGCGCCCAATGCCTTTGTGAATATGTCAGCTACCTGATCCTCTGTGCCAACATAAACTAGATCAATAAGACCTAGTAAAACCCTCTCCCGCACATAGTGATAATGCAGCTCAATGTGCTTTGTTCTGGCATGATAGACTAGGCTATTTGCCAAGTGTATACTGCTCATATTGTCACAATAAATGACAACTGGCCCATCTGTAGGTTGATGCATATCATAAAGTAGCTTATGCAACCAAGCTACCTCACATGCAGCCATTGCTCCACCCCTGTACTCAACCTCTGTGCTTGACAAGGCAACTGTAGGTTGTTTCTTGCTGCTCCAAGTGACTGCAGCACTCCCAAAAGAGAACACATATCCACTAGTAGATCGTCTATCAGAAATACTACTAGCCCAATCAGCATCAGTGTATCCATGCAACTGTATTTGAACCCCAGTCTCATAAAATAGTCCATACTGCAATGTGGACTTCACATACCTGAGTATGCGTCTAGGCACATCCAAATGCGGTTTTCTTGGAGCGTGCATAAACTGACTTACCAATCCAAGAGCATAGCTCAAATCTGGCCTGGTAATAGTCATATAAATCAAACTTCCTACTATGCGTCTGTACATAGTAGGGTCTTCCAGAAGCTCACCTGCATCTACGCTCAGCTTCACATTCTGCTCCAAAGGAACTGAAATAAGCTTACAACCTGTCATCCCATATTTGGACAGCATGTCCAATCCATACTGCCTCTGCAAGAGTTGTATCCCACTTGGTGATCTAATCACCTCAATGCCCAAGAAATAACGTAGCTCTCCCAAATCCTTCATCTCAAACTTCTGCTTCAATAGCATTTTCACATGAAGGATATCTTCATCACTATCACCTGTGATAATCAAATCATCAACATAACAAGCAGCATAATATCTTTCTCTGTTTTTCTCACATAAAGTGAGAAATCTACCTTGGAAATCTGAAAGCCAATAGTGACAAGATACTGTTCTATCTTGTTAGACCATGCTCTAGGTGCTTGCTTCAAGCCATACAAGGCTTTCTTTAACCTGCAAACAAACTCAGGATGGATATCATGCACATAACCTGGTGGCTGCTCCATATAGACCTCTTCTTACAAATCACCATGCAAGAAGGCATTCTTTACATCCATCTGATGTAAAGACCATCCCTTTGATGTAGCCATAGCAATGACTGCTCTTACGGTTGCCATCCTTGCAACCGGACTGAATGTTTCTTCATAATCAATGCCATATGTTTGTGCATACCCCTTGACTACTAATCTTGCCTTGTATCTGTTCATAGAACTATCTGCATTATGCTTCACCTTATAAACCCACTTATAACCAATTGCATTCTTATCTTTAGGCAAAGGTACCAATTCCCATGTAGCATTTGCTTCCAAGGCATCCATTTCTTCATCCATGGATTTCTCCCATTTTTCTTTTCCCATGGCTTGCTCAAAAGAAGTGGGTTCTGGTTCCTGTATCACTTTGACCATATAGGCATAGTGAATGGCTGTAAATCCATCATATTTCAGCCTATCCACAGGATACCTAGCTCTGGTAGACTTGCGCAAAGTAGGCTCACTTCCAGGTGCTCTCAAAACATCCCTGGTCTTCCTTACTCCAGGTGTAACAACAGAAGGAATACCCAACTCATCATCAATGCTCTGTTCTGAGCCACTGGATTCACCATCCACATAAGAGTGACCTGCATTCACATCAAACATGGGCTGATCTACCTTCTCTTTTCCTTTTCGTGATACCTGCATACTACTATCTAAATTTCTTTGAGGAGATTCTCCTAATCTCAATCTGCCTGTCCATGGCGAAGAATGTGAACCACTGCTAGAGGACACTCTAGGTCCACTAATATCTTGTGACTACTACTGTGAATTCTGTGCGGCATTACCATTTTGTGCATCTACATTATCAATCACATTTACTAGTTTATACCAGCCACTCATCTCATCAAAAACAACATCTCTGCTTACTGTTAACTTACGAGTAGAAGGGTTATAGCATCTATACCCTTCTACAGAGAGTAACCAATAAAGATGCACTTCTCAGCTTTTGGATCCAACTTGGATCTCAACTCATCTGGCACATGAACATAGGCAATGCAACCAAATATTTTCAAATGAGAAATATTTGTTTTCCTACCAGTATACCTCTCCTCTGGAGTCATGCCATGTATTGCTGCAATGGGAATCCTGTTCATTATGTAGACTACTGTGGCAACTGCCTCAGCCCAGTAAAAATCTAGCAGATCTTTTTCATTGAGCATGGCACGAGATACCTCTCCAATATGCCTGTTTTTTCTTTCTGCAATTCCATTTTGCTGTGGGGTATGACTACATGAATATTGCTACTTTATGCCATGCTCATGCAAGAACCTTGCAAACTCATTTGAGAGGTACTCTCCCCCTCCATCTGACCTTATGCATTTTATTTGCAGGCCTGTTTCTTTTTCAACCATAGCTTTAAGAGTTTTGAAATGCCCAAAAACTTCACTTTTCTTTTTCATAAAATACACCCAAAATTTTCTGCTATAGTCATCAATAAAAGTGACAAAATAATGACAGCCTCCAATAGATGCAGCTTTAGTAGTCCACACATCACAGTGGATTAAATGTTTTCCAAATTAATAGGCTTCACATACCTTATGCATTTCTGCAACCTTGAATTTAGGCAATCCTACAACAATATTTTGGGCTTGCATTGATTTAAGTCATTGTACATTAACATGATCAATGCGTTTATGCCAGATATTAATATCTGCAACTACACCGGTCCCATGTGCAAACATTGTTGCACTCAATTCAGGCATGTCTGCATCCAACGTAAACATTCTTCCCTTCTTCTTTCCTTTTGCTATCAAGCAACCTTTATTTTTCATATCCTCAACAAAGCATCCATGAGGATTAAATCTGACCTGCAAGCCCTGCTCAACCATTTGACCAACAGAAACCAAGTTCTTGGTGATATTCAGAACATGAAATACATCCGACAGGTATTTCTTTTTCCCATCCTGCATAGACAAAGGAAATTTTTCAATCTGCACAATAGGATGTGTAGTATCATCACCAGTCTCCACAAATCTTGGTTTTTCCATTTTCCTTACATCCTGCATCCATTCTGCATGACCTGTCATGTGGTTTGATGCACCTGAGTCAACATACCACAGATTGTTGCTTTCTTCTGCACTTGTCACAGAATTGGTCATGTGCTGCACCATAAACAAATGCTCATTTTTGTCATCACCTTGTCTACTAGAAGTTGCATAATTCCCTTGTTGCAATTTTCCATTCATGATGTCATTCTGCTTTTTATAGCAATCTTTAGCCATATGACCCATTTTACCATAGTAGTAGCATTCAACATTGTTGTTTGCATTTTGGTCTCTTTGCCATCCACCACGACCTCTTTGGCTCCCTCTGCCTCTAGAGTTACCACGTCCTCCTCCATAGGACTGGTTTTCTTGAGTTTGCTGCATATTCTAATTTCTACCACGGCCTCCAGATCGGCCTCCTCTACCTCTGTCTCTACCTCTTTCAGCATTTGAGTAGAAGACATCTTCTTTTGAAGTTCCTCTTGAAGAAGATGCACCACCATTTCTCTGCTCCTCAGAAATCAGAAGAGCAATCGACTCCTCAAAATCAGGAAATCTTTCATGGATGGAAATGAATGTTCGGAACTGTGCATAATCCTTTCCTAGACCATTCAAGGTCACAGAAACTAAATCATCATCTTCCACTAGCGACCCAATGGAAGCAAGTGCATCTGCAATCTTCTTCACCTTCATGTGGTAGTCATTGATGCTTATACTTTCTCTTTGCACATTGTGCAACTCTTGCTTAAGCCGCATTTTCCTGGCTTGTGTATTTGTGCTATACATTTTTGACAAAGTATCCCATGCCTCCTTTGGCGTACTTGCATCCTGAATACGCACAATCATAGAGTCTGAAATATTGATAGACATCCAGTACATAACTTTTCTGGCTCTCTCATGCCATCCTTTAAATGCCTGCATTTGCTGTTGATTGGGAACATCAGGAAGAACTGGTTCTTCTTCATTTCCTGCAGCGAATTCCCAATATCCTTTTCCCATAAGAAAATTCGTCATTCTAAACTTCCATGCTTGGAAGTTTTTATTGTCAAGCTTTTCAGTGCCAATCTGTGAAAGAGAATCAGACGCCATTACAAAACATTGCAAAGAATTCTATCACTGCAAAAAACACAGCTTCAGCCTCACAAGGGTAAATCTGCAAAACTGAGAAAAGTGGTATTTGACCACACAGTCACTTCCTAGTGACGATTTTGCATCAACAGGTAACAAGGATGATTCTATAACTCCCAATGTCTCTGTGCACAAGCGTACGATGCAATTTCTACGGTAACTTTTCATCGACCTGTAGAACAATGGTCGCACAACAAAAAACAGGGCCTTTTCCTGAGTGCGTGCGAAAAACTTCCACCTCCAAAATAGGCCCTGAAATGGCCTCGAATCAAAAAAACAGGGCAACCAAGGGGTAAAGCCCTATCCCCAGCATATACTGCCCTCTTGCTACACCGCGAAGGGCATCTCAATCTGAGACAATGCACTCTTGCACTTTCCGGATGTGCTACCTGCAGAGACTTGCTCCCAAACTCGAAAAATGAAAGCAACACTGGTCCTCTTACCAGAACACCGCGAACTTGGTTTGATTTCTTGAGCTCCTTACCACGAACCAGGCTCTAATACCATGTCAAGATTGTGGGAGAGAAGGAAGAAGTCTCACTTGTAGCTTTCTCACTTGCACAATGGGGGAATACACACACAGGTGGAGGCTGAAAACAGTTTTCCGCTTCTTAGTTGTGGAGCCCCAAGAGGAACACCAAGGAAAAGGGAATTCTCTTGCAAGAAAATCTATCTTGTAACATCAACAAGCTTGTTTATCATGTTTCATATGATCACAATGAAGAAAAGAACACCAAGCACAACAAATCTTCATACAGCATCATGTAAATCTCCCACGGATTTAATAGAATCAATCATATTCTTCAACATCTTCACAAAATCCATCAATAGAACAAAGAAAGCAAAGGAATACACCATCTTTGAATGGAAATACATCACATAGTATTCATCTTCAATATCTTCATAGTCTTCTCTCTCAATCTCTCATATACAATCACTCTGTTTCAGTAGAATTAGCTATCTCTGACTCTCTCTCTCTCTCTCCATCAATAATACATCATATCCTCACTACAATCTCTCAAAAATCACACTCAATAATCCTTCTTAGGTCGTGGATACCCCTCCCAAGAGGTATGTCTGATATGAAAAGTCACCAGAGCCACTACAGTGTCTTTTCATAGCTCACTACTGTTACTTCACTCTAGTCTTCACTTGAGTCTTCAGCAGCTACTTCTTTCACTTCTTTCAGCTCTTTTGCACTTGTATTCACCTCTTTCCAAGGCTAGAAAACTTTCCCAAGCTACATTCTCATCCATCAGAACACATACAGAAGCATACAGAACAGTCTACAGAACAGTACCAGAACAGCTACAGTACAGAACAGAACAGAGACAGAACAGAGACAAAAGCTCTACAAAAGACCTACAGAAGGCTACAAAAGGTCATCAAAACCACATAACTTACTCTCAAACCATTCCAAACTCTCACAAACCATTCAATAAACTTTCACAATATCTCAATCTTCATCAATCAATACTCCATCCCTCTTTACAGAAGACAATCAGAACAAAATAGACCAAAACAGAGCAAAACAGAAGGTATACAGAACCAATCAGAACCTATCAGAACATCACAGAACCACCAATAAACATCATGAACTTCCAAAACTCAATCATTATCATCCAAAACACTCTCAAACCACTTCCAAACCAATCAATCATCTCATAAAATCAACCATTCAGCTCTCAAAAACAACAAAAATCAGCCAAAAAACAAGTCATTTCAACACTCAACAAGTTGCGTAAGCCAAAAGGAACTCTAGTACAGAGAAATAGAATAACCCTATATATGGGTCTCAAACCATACTCAACTAACTAAGGTGGCATACTAACTGAGCCACGAACTAGAGTAGATAAGGATAGCTGTCATCTAGCCATGGAGCTCGATATCTCAACATTATGGACGCAACCTCGGTTTGTTGTGGAATAACTGGTCCTTTGAGCTGAATGGATTCGAGGGTAACTTTTGCTGCGCTTTAGCTTCGTGTTGAGTTCCCACAATAGTGGCCACTCCCTCGTATTGGAGAGCTCTCCAAGCATGACCTCACTCAACGTCTCGGCATCTCTTGGGAGCCATGGAAGAAGCTTGATGGATTTGAGCAGCGCTTCTACATAGGTGTGGAGAGAGAGAGAGAGAGAGAGAGAGAGAGAGAGAGAGAGAGAGAGAGAGAGAGAGAGAGAGAGAGAGAGAGAGAGAGAGAGAGAGAGACTGATTGCACTAGAGCTTTATCGCGTTAACAGTAGAGAGACTTCTACACGGGTCATTGTGTTTTTGATGTGATGCTCTACCCCTGTTTATATAGTAATGGGGGGGAGGGTAAAGAGAGAACGCTTGCTTTTTAGCATTTTCAATGACATCATCGATGATAAAGAGAGAACACTTTCTTTTAGCATCTTCGATGACATCACTGATGACATCAGAGAGAGGGCTTCATTTTTGTAGCGCAAATATAAAAATTTACAAATATATGGGGGAGCACCACACATCGCGTCGTTGGACGGGAGTCACTCCAAGGCTCATGACCCCAAGGCAGTGACCAAGGTATAGACCTTGATATCTTGGCCTTGGCATACTTGGCAACAGGCTACGAAGGCTTTGTTGGCGCCATTGGCTGCGCACGAGAAGCTCCCACTAGCTTATAGGAAAATCTTCCCAGGAGGTTACCCATCCCGGCAATGTCGTCACCCAACTGCACTTAACTGCCAAGTGACTACCCAGTAGACTAGTTATTTTTATTGTTCTATACTACAAAAATAGTTTTAATAAGCTTGTCTTGGGAGGGTTTCCCAAGTCTTTCTTCCATTAACTGGCATGCAATCAATTTTTGGAATGTATGCACACATTGTTTATTAAAATAAACTAAGTAATGGGGACATTACAAGAAGCAAGAAGAATAAGTATGCTCTCAAGTTTGCACACCATAAGAGCGAGCTTATCTATTCACTTTGTAGCTTTTATACATGGGGTTTTGAGTTTTGGCTTCCACTAATTTAGGCATCTATATCTCCTATTTGGCTCTCATTCAGTCTTTCTCAATTTATACATACATATTTAGATTACACCAATATCATGAAAGAGAATGAAAACTAATACCCGCACCCTTGCCAAGTTGCAGGTCTTTCTTTTCACAAGAAAATATTACAATTTGCATGGGCACTACGTCCAACTCTCAAAATAATAATAGAATTAATTGTAAGATGTAGGGCATTGATTGGAAACTGTTATATACCTTGTGCCCATCACTTGATTTGCACTTTTCTTTACTTTGTCACCCTTTTATGCCTTTGCCAATCTCTACCTTGCCATTCTACCACCTTTCCATTTTATGGTTAACATTATTCCCTCCTAGTTGAGTGCTAGTCCCATGGCCCTCTTTGTCAGAGGTAGTATGCTTGAGCTCGAGGAATATTGGGACCCTCGTGGGATTTTCGTGAGGAGAGTGTTGGTTGTCCTTCTATCTTGATTTGGGTGTTTAGGTTCTAGGGAGATCATCGTGGAAATTGGACTATTTTTTACATTGGATATCAAGAAAGAAGTATCAATGGGAATTAGATGTAGCTCATCGCATCAAGGTCTTTTGGTGGAGGCCATTTGGGATCAAATGGCCATTTGACTAGGCTCTATGCAAATAGTTGCAAGTAGAATGAGTTCAAGTCAAGTGGCATCTCTAATTTGCAATTACATCCTAGCATTATTGGAAGTGTTGGTTCAATCTCCTTTTGCCTACATCTATTGCTTTTCAAGCACTCTTAGAGGTGCTTCATGTCCTCTAACTTGGCTACCCTTCCCAAGGTTATTTTTAAATGTCCTACTCTGAGGATGCATACTATGCAACAAATCATGCAATGGGTGTGATGGACATTGCAACTGCGGCAACTTCACTTTTCTATTCCAACAACAGTGCTTTCCAAACAAAATCGACCCTTGTATTTAACTCTCACGTCTTCACAATTTAGCTTAAAAACTCTCATATATTTCAAAAAGACTCCCCATTGTGTGCAAATGCAGCTCGTGAAATAGCAATATCATTGTTGCTCGATGAATATCCCTTGCATGCAAAGTATGCAAAATGGAGCATAATCCACCATTTTAGGGACCAAAAGTTGGAATATTATTAACATGTGACTCATTAACCATGGGATTTTCTACACCATCAATATGCATCATAGTCAAATCTATACCAACATGCTACTCAATTGGTTCATTATCCCCATTTGCAATTTCAACACAATGAGACACACTCCCATGAATCAATCCATTATAATGTTCACCATTTTGGTAGACAAATGATGAAACATTATTAACATGTTAGTGATCCATTAGTCACATGATTTTCCACATTCTTGCATTTCTTTCCATTGCAACTACTTGCTAATTGTAAAGCATTACTCAACTATCGTCCTCAGTTGAGTTGGTTCCTTATTGCTACTTGCAATCTCAACGTGAAAAGGCACATTCCCAACATCATGCATCCTTTGGCGACATCCCCTAATGGATCTATCAGACATAAAACCCCTATTTGGGAGTTAAATGTCAAAACATTATTAACACGTGACTCATTAACGATATGATTTTTTCTACATCCATGTCCTCTTGAACATTGTAAACCAAGCATTGATGCTAAAGTATTAGTCTAATCTATAACACGGCTAGTTCATAAAAAACATTTGGAATCTCTTGATGAAAAGGCACATTTTGAATATCCATATGAAGATCTATCATGATCTAAAACCCCTCTCTAAGCCGCCCCAAGCCTAGTAATCTATCTTTGTTTATACCTTGTGGAGAATCACATTGTATGTACCCAATACATTTTACTCAATCTAGCTTTGTTACATTAAAAGCATTGCACATGTTAGCACATTCAATGCATGCTTCACAAAAAAAAAAGCATATACTATCATTAAAAAGCATTGGCCCAAGCACTTTTAAATATGTGAGACAATAGGAGCTTATGAGTTTCATCTTCAACAAGTCTTCCTCTTTGGTTGCGACCATTCATCTGACGACTCAATTGTTACTAACATTCATTTGCAATTACAAGAATGACAGTTGACAACCCCTTTGGGTGGCAGATCACAAGTTTATGGTCCTCTCCAAGCCCCCAAAATGATGCCCATGTATCATTCCCTAGCAAATTCATTAACCTGCTTGTCTCAGAAATAATTCCAAAAATGCCTTGACTTCACCACCCAGATCAGTTGAGACTTCCTAAAGAACACTCTGGGTGTGCTTTGTCTCACACACAATACCATACAAACCTTTGGCATGTTCATGTAACTCTGCTGAGTATATGGTAAGTGCATGATCAACATGTGTACATAAACCCATCTGCAATTCCATCAACTCATTCATCTTGGTCTCAAGATATTTAAAGTTTTGTCTTTCTTTGAACTTGAAGTAGTCTTCATGTTTCTTTGGAACCTTAGAGTTCTTATACATTTAGCAATATGTGTCCCTTGTCCCCTTGCAACTTCTTTCATTTTTTGCACATTCATTCTCTTAGAGCCCATGTTTTGGTTGCAACAAAATATATAAATGATTATCTCCAAAAATATATATACATCATGTTAATTCAAGCACAATTAAAACAACTATCTTGTATACCCATGTGAATGGATCTAAGCTGGCAAGTACCGAAGAGATGATGTCGTGGTTGTTTTGTTTAATTCAACTAAATCTATAGCATTCAATGGAGTTGAAAGCACTATGTCAGGAATATCTCCCATGCCTTCGCTTCATCCATGACTACACGAAACCTTCAAGAGAATATAAGAGTCCCAATAAATAAATCTCAAAGCTATTCAAGATATAAGAAATAAACACATTTACAACTACAAACCCTGAATTGAAGGTATCCTCATCTCAAAGACAAAAGAGTAGTCACGTATGAGCACATGCGTGCATGACCATGCCTGAGCACATGTGTACATGGTGCTCCCCAAAAAGGCCGTTGACTTCATCATAATTGTCTTTGTGAAACTATTTATTTTTATATAACATTTTTCCATTGTAATATTTTATGATCCTTGCAAAAGAAATGAGCATGAATGACACAACAACATATAATTCGACAATGCAGTGGTAAAGTTTAAGAATATGACTTTATAACAACAAATGCAACTACAAACCTTGACTTCACCTTTCAAGTGTGACATTATTTATCCACTTAAAAACCTTGCAACATTCCTTTTTTGTCTCATTGGATTACAATAAAATACATTATCCATTGTATCCATCATAATTAACTGATGAGTGCTATTGTGTAGGTTCCTTAGTTAAAAGGAACAACTAAGTATTTAGCATGCCAATTTTCAATGAGAAAAACTTTCTAAAATTAAAAATTTGTATATGAAATAACTTCAAGGCCAGGTCACAACAGTAGCAATAGAGAGAGAGAGAGAGAGAGAGAGAGAGAGAGAGAGAGAGAGAGAGAGAGAGAGAGAGAGAGAGAGAGAGAGAGAGAGAGAGAGAGAGAGAGAGAGAGAGAGAGAGAGAGAGAGAGAGAGAGAGAGGGAGGGTGTGTGTGTGTGTGGAAAAAAGGGACTACTAATATATTTTTAAAATGGTTTTATAATTTGTAAGACATAGACAATATATTTCAAAATGGTGATTTTCATTAAATCACTATATGAATTCAAGGATGAGTCAATTCACCTAGGTTAACATTGCTAAAGACCTATTATGATAAACATTCAAAGAAGCAAGTTGCACATCAATGGCAATGTTCTTCGGTGCAAGGGAATGAGCCTACACAACTATTCATTTGGGTGAATATTGCTAATAACCCATCAAGTTAAACCTTTAAAGAAGTAAGTTGCACATCAAGAGCAATGTTCTCCAATGCAACTAAGCTCTCACCATTAAGTGCCACTTCTTTCTCTAGTGTCACCAACAATTTACACTTATGGCCAAATGAATGACCACCAGGTACTTGTGCTTTTACCTTTGACATCCTATGATTTCCTCAGGTCCCGGGCTTGTAAATTTATTTTAACCCCCAGTTACACCTCACAGTGCAACATTCACTTATCCATGTGATAAAAAATTAATCCGCATGTTAAGTGGGGTTTCAAAAATACATGTCCTCATGACATCCCTCCCCCTTAAAATCCTTGCAATCATCCTCGATTGCACTGCCAGATGCATCAAAAGCAAAATGGTGGACTAGAATTTCTATAAGGCATAATAGTTAACGTAACATTGTGCACTATTGCTCAACTATTCCATATGCCCAACACATACTGAAAATTACCAGCCAATGATAACATAATATAAGACTCATAAATAATCTCAAAAAACATTACCAGATTATCATGTGACATGCCTATTTCCTATGAGCTCAACTCATTTGGCAAAACCAAATCATAACATAGCATAATCAAGCATAAACCATGGCTAAAATATCAATGGCAACATAACATATACTGTTGTCCATGGAACCAGATGAACCATTGAAAACTGAGCATAATCTGATCATAAATTGATCACTTGTGGATCTAAGAACTGATGACAAACTGTTGCAAATGTGACCCCGAACTGATCACTAACTCATTGCAAAATTGACTAGCAATCAATGCAAAAATTGATCCCAAAAATGACCATAAACGGTTCTTAAGCTAATAAAAATTTGATCTCAAACTGATTAAAATTTTTGTCTCAAAATCGAGGCAAAATTCATGTCAAATTGATCATAAGCTAATGCAAAAATATAGTTCTAGTGCTCGGGTGAAACTCATACTCATCTACATACATCTCATAGTGAGTAGTATACTAAGTAGTGACCTCATGGCAAACATACTGTCAATGCTGTACCTTGGATGCATGCTGAATACATTCGAGATTCACTATATACGAGAGTTGTTCATAACTGGAGGAGTGGAAGTCCTACCTCCCCCTTGAGGACCCTTGATCATACAATACTTCGGACCCTTGACCTGTTGAACCTGACGGAGTTCGAACTAAAGTTGGCTCTAACTGAAAGGCATGTAGGTAAAGCTGCAACAACTGAGGATGGTCTGCCAAGTCATCCTCTTCCATCCATTTGATAGGACCTATACTGTTAATAAGGTCTTTCAGCTTCTCTTCTTAATCATCTGAAGATCTAGCACATGGTCACCAATATTTCTAGATGTGTTCATATATGTCTCCCATATAACCCTTGATTTATTCTAACTCGTTTTGTATCGTTACTCCATCAACAGGGTTCCCTTCATATTTCTCTTCTAATATTCTCTTGATTCTCTGTAGACGGTCACCAATCTTCTCACTAAGAGAAATCCTCGAGGGGATCACTCGTGAATATATGTATATATAACGCGAGTTCAAAATAAGGGGTTTTTAAAACACCATTTTTATACATTTTTTACATACAGAAGGGTGTCATATAAAGGGGTTACTTACAGATTTAATAGAAAAGGGTTGGGTTTTATTCAAGAAAAATTCACAGATTAGGATATTTATAAATAGGCCATGAACGCACGTTATATAGAGGATATATATATAGTGAACCCCTCGAGGAGAAATCAAAGCTTTTTTATGTTGAAATAGTGTCTTCACTTGGTTTTCAATCCCATCTAAGCTATGAATGATCCTCAAGAAGCCAAGAGAACTATGATACCCTCTAACATGCTTGAGCGTACAATTAACTATCTTCTTTCTTATGACCTCTTTCATTTTGTGTATATTCAATTGCACAATAGGAGTAGAACATACAACATTTGTCATAGTTACATTCTTGTTTGTTGTTGAAGCCTCCATACTACACAAAATGCATACGTTAACCTTGAGGGTCGTATAAACTATTCTCAAAATTTACAAATAGTGAAAACTCCCAGATGGCATTGGATTAGTCTTCTAATGTATTAAATATAATATTGGCAAAGTTCTAAAGTCTTAAGGGGCTAGATTTCCAAGTGATTTTCTAAGCGAATCTCTAAAGCATCTCACTTTGCTCATATAATGAAAGTTTTTAACATTGTATTTACATCAAATGACATTTTTTTAATCATCCTAAACATTATATGATCACACCTACACGTATTGAGCTAAAAGAAGGCTATCAAGTACTCAATAAAAGTCCTCTTGGGACACACACACACACACACACACACACACACACACACAACTAAACTAAACTAACAATCGAAGCTAAACTAATACACTAACCAAACCAGCTAACAACCTACCTAACTTTCTCTCTCTAACTAACAAATACACTCTCTCTCTTTTCAACAAAACTAATAGCTAATAATAAACAACTAAATAAAACTAACAATCTAAGCTAAACTAATAAACTAACCAAACCAGCTAACTAACTAACCTACCTAACCTTCTCTCTCTAGCTAACAAATACTCTCTCTCTCCCTCTCTCTTTCCAACTAACCTACCTAACTAACTAACGAACCAACCTTCTCTCTCTCTCTCTCTCTCTCTCTCTCTCTCTCTCTCTCTCTCTCTCTCTCTCTCTCTCTCTCTCTCTCTCTCTCTCTCCAAAAAAACTAAAAACTAATCATAAACAATCAAATAAAACTAACATTTCAAGCTAAACGAATAAACTAACCAAACCAACTAACTAGCTAACCTCTCTCTCTCTAACAAAACTAATAACTAATAAAAGACTAAACTAAACTAACAATCCAAGCTCAACCAATCCACCCAACTAACTAACTAATTAATATAAACTAAATCAACAAAACGAACTAATAACTAAAATTACAACCCATACGGAAAGAGAGAGAGATCACCAACTTGGACAATAGTCATAAAAAACTCTCTAAAAGAGTGACCCTTGCAAATAAAACTTGTCTGCTTATAAACATGTAATCAAAACATAAACAAAGAATAACATAATAAATTAAACTATACCAAGCAAACTAAAAAGGTGACCAATACCTAAACCAAACTACAAACCAACTAACATAAACAAAACTAACAAATATTCTCTCTCTCTCTCTCTTTAACAACTAACAACTAAACTAAACTAACCCTACAAATACCATATTAGAGAATTTGGGAATCTCGCAAGTCCCACTTTCAATAAGGGGTAAAGATTTGGTTGTGTGGCTATATCTTAACCCATACTTCAAAGTGGGACTCAGAAAGGCAACCTATATACTAATTAGGGTAGACTCCACTTTCAAATAAGGGGACAAGGTTTGATCATATAGCCAAATATTAACTATATTGGGAATTCCCAAACTATATGAGAATTCTCAAATTTTCTAATATAGTGTTTAAACCAATTAATAACAAAAATAAAAAGTGTGTTGAAGGATCGAATTAAAAAGGCACTCTCACAAAGCACAAATAACACAATTGCAAGCAACCACAACCATTGAATTTGTCTCTCTGTGTGATAAATAGCGTTCCTCCTTCCAAAGTCTTTTGTTGTTTGACTAGTTCAACTTACCTTGGTATCCCACCTTGACACTGGATCAAAAGCATCAGTGTCTTCACACCATGATTTAATAATTTCTTTTTGAACTTAGAATTCTTAAGGAAAGAAAGATTTAACTTTTCTTGGCACAATCAGTCAGTAAGCCGATAGACACCCACACTGGAAATGGTTTAAGAAACCACATTCTTTGCACATACCAAAATTGGATGAAGGATGGAACAACCAAGTACTACTAGTGGACAAGTAGAACCTATCTAAATGAGCAATCCTCCACAAAGTGTCTATATGTTTGTTCCTCCAAGAAAATTTCAACAATAGTGATGTTACTATCTAATGATGTTGCATCAACTAAATCATGCACTAAATAAAGTTTCTCCCATGCTTGGAATTCATCATAATATCTAGACTCTTGGCTCATGGGATCTGTTTAAGGAGGGAGTACCATGTTCTAGATACCCACAAAGATTACAAAATGACTGATATTTATCTTTCAAATACCTTCCCACACTTGAGCTTGCAACAAGGAAGAGACATTTGGGGCATACACTGAAATTATATAAACTCTCACTTTGCCATAACATATATTAATTACTATGAAATCCCCCTAACTACAATTAGGGTTGGGTTAAGGTCACTTCGGCATATTACCATTGTCCCCCTTGAGCCTCTCCCAGGCCACATCCACAAACACTTGGAAACCTTTAAGACAAAAAGTTGGATCTCCCCACATTATATCTCCTGAAGAGCCATCTTTCTCTTCTTGATCAACTCTATAACTTGAAGCCTCTTGGACTTTGCCTCAAGGCATCTAGCATTCCAAGACACAATTTCAAGCTTGCACATGAGAGGTTTTAAGTGTCAAAATCCAACTCTCTCAATAGCACATATACATTGACAAATGTCTAATTGCACCTAGCTTGCTTTTTGAGCAAACTAGAACCTCTAGCCTTAAATTTGTTACCTTTTTTTTGTTGCTTCTCAGAGGCATTTTGAGCAAGCACCATATTTTCTATCCTGAGGAGGCTTACAATACTTTACCATTCTCATATGCCTCAAATAGGAAATCAAGAGGACGCTTCCCTTGCATACATGTAGGTGTGAATAGTGAGTTGCATGTGCAATAGGTTTCCCTCAAGAACACACGGTTCACACCAATTTTCACATTTCCCTCCAAAAAAATAGAGTTTGATTCTGGTAGAGATCATTAAGGGCCATTAGGATTATGGTGCAATGGATGGGAGGAAAAGAAAGAGGATGAGATAAAGAAGGGATTATTGATGGCCAAGTAGATTAGAAAAATCAAAAAACTATCAATTCTTCCAATCTTGTTGGAACATGTAAAAGTAAAGAAATGCATGTTTTCTTTATAAGGACAAAGGAAAAGTAGCACTAAGATGTAGGTTTTATTTTCAAGTAAGTTTGGGAATGCATCATGGTCCTATTTAATTTTGATATTAATGTATGCCATCACCTCTTTTACCAAATACACCAAATTTCTTGATGATGATTTCTTACATAGCATGCAAATGAGATTATTAGGTCCATGGAAATGAAAACAAACAATGATCGAGAAGCTCTCTAAAGTAGGTGAGGTCAAATTTATGAATAAATGAGATTATATCATTTTGGCAAAAGTTTCATGGGAGGTTGCATGATTGAAAGGTCTTTTATTGAAAAGCTATCTTTGAATTTCTTGGAGATCCTAAAGATAAAATATTAACATGTTAGCCCTTGATGATCTCAAGGGCCTGGAAATAAGGTTGCCTAGTCAAAAGTTTTTCTATCTAGTTTAGCCCATGATGGGGAAGTAACGTCCTAGAAATGTCCTTGGTACTCTTAAAGATTGGAGAACATGACACATCATTGCACTTTTTCTTTATGATTTTTATGCACTAGAAGCTATGGATGGCATCATGTATTTATCAATGATGCAAGCTTTTGGTTCTTGTAGACCATACAATGCACCGCGTTCATGGCTCACATGCTCACATCTTATATGATACCTAAAATTGAGTTATATAGACCAACAATAATGTGATTTATACTTGCACTATATTATTAAATTAGTGATTTCTTTCTATCATACTATCCCAAAACATATTTGTTTGACCATTAAGTGTGCTCACATGTGTGGACATACATGCATTTACATATATTTAAACATGCATATGTATGTTGTATATTCTTACTCACACATCTTTGAGATTTAAAAAAATGAATGATGACATTTTATTTGTAACTTCTTTTCTATTTCCCATCAAGTGATAGCATTTTAGAAAATATTAAAAGGTATAAATATTGAAATTTAAATAGCACTACGAGATGGGATGTTAGACGACATTGAAAGAGATTCCCCCAAAATTGTATAAAATTTCATTGAAGTTCACAAGACCATTTTGATAATATTTGTTTTCCTACTCTTGAAAGTGAAATATTTCATGGAAGGCCCTTTTGAAAGTAGAACCTTCTCTAGAATGAAGCACACCCCTTCTTTCCCAAACCTAGTTTATCAATGATTATGAAGTAAAAACTCTACAAGTGCAATTGTTTATACCCTTCTCAAGACATGGTTATATTCCTCAAGGAAATAAAGTTAAGTTAATATTAGTCTACTTTACTTCATTATCGATAGTAGTCCATTTTTCCAATTATGTCAATGTCTATTTGCATTACACATATTCTTTTTTAGGATAACTTTCACATTTTAATCTTGAAGTCTTTAACTGGTCCCCTTTATACAAGACAATAATGGTGTTTCTTCGCTCATTTTGATGGATTTTGTTAAGCTACATAGCATACTCTTCTTAACCAACATCACAATAATGAATAGTGTATATCTAGATAACATTGGTAAACCAAACATTTACAACAAAGACATCTAGATGTTGTATTATGAGATAGTTGGAAATGATTTTAGCATTAAAATAAACATGTCACAAATCATTTGAGAGTTTCATTGTAACAAGTATGCCAAATGCTCACTCTAATGAAATACATATATTAATAGATGTATGTTGCATACTCCATTGGAATGAAGTCTAATGCTCGGGAATAGACAACATACATTGAATTCACACTTATGTTGAAAGCTCTACCTTGGAAGTGCAACTTTATCTTTACCCTTTATTTTAAAACAAAATGCAAACCTTATTGAATCCCCCAATACATACTTAAGTTTGAGGTTCATGAACATACAAGACACTCAAAACATATAATAACTAATGATTACTCTTTAGACTTCATGAGGATAATCATTCATAGTGAAATGATATGTTTTGGAATTTGTGCTTATATTAAGTTTTGCAGAGAGATAAGAAGGACTCATAATTTCTAGAACTCAAAAAAGTATTAAGTGTTTGAAGCTTGGAATGTGCATACTTTGCTCACTTGCGAAATATTGTAAGTTTCCATAAGAGGAATGTGCATCACACCCACAATGATCAAACCAAATCCTTAATCTTTCCTAATAATGTTGAAGGTAAGCCATATCTTCCTCTATGCCCATTATTCCCTTCCACATGATTTTCACCGCTTCATTTGCAAGTTCTCATATCCATTAGATGATGAAGCTAACATCATTTCTTTGAATGAGGAGATGCATATGATTTTAAGAAATATTTAACTGTATCTGGATCCTAAACTAATTGTGTTAAATTACATTTTCTTGAATGAACAAGGGTGACGTCTCAAGATATACATACATACATACACGTGCGTGTGTTTGTGCGTGCGTGCGTGCATGCATGCGTGCGTGCGTGTGTGTGTGGGTGTGTGTGTGTGTGTGTGTGATGGTTTTTGACTTTTGGGTTAGATATCCAATACTTTGTCTTACCATTACAGACTTGGAATTAAAATGGCATGGCTTAAGGTTTAAAGTGAAGTCCACAAATACAAAACTAATTAATTGAATTATGTTTCACACATTAACTATATTTGTATAATGATGTTTTTATAGAGCTCAACAAAAATACTACATTTTTATAATAAAATAGGATAAGAGGTAGTAATTGCCAAAGTTAAATTCTATGATGTTATGGGTGTAGCTACTATTATATAATTGAGGTAAAAGGATATCTTTACATATTTTTGAGAGAAATTCAATTTATAATATTCAACTTCTATAAAAGCCTTTTTGTGTTTTTCTTGAAATATTGAATATTATAATTCATCAAGAACTGTGTGTACCCTATTATCGACTTTGTAGCTCATTGATAAGGCTAGTTGATGGTCTAGTATTTGTAGATGGTCGTTCTGATAGTGTAGGACTGATCAGACTAAGATTTGGACTTTTTACCTGCTTGTAGCTATATAATTTTGCTACAATTATGAATATTACAAGATTAATGGCACTCAAAATTGCTAAGAGAAAAAATAAAAGATCAGCACGACACCTATTTAGATTGTTGACTATCCATGGCCTTCTTCCATCTCTTGATGAAATGTTGTTCACTATGGTTAAAATTAGACTATTGATGAAGCTCCCAACACCATTTGCACTTAAATACAATGCCATCCCAAGACTACGCATGCTATCTGGCACCTGCAATTGTCACTTTTCATGTCACAATAATGTATGTTGTGAACAAGATTTTAACAAGTAACATGAAAAAAACATATTATTTTCTTATGCCTCATGTTAGGAGCAAGCTCACAACCACTCCTTTTGTTTGATTGAGACCAACATTTAATGCAAATTATACCATGTCTAGTATGTATTTATGCATCTAACATTCTAACCATTCTTTGAGACAATGGACTACAAAGATCGAGCCATGTGACATGTCCAAATGCATGCGAAAGGCAAGGCAATGCTCATAATGATTCTATATAGTTGAAAGATGGAATTTTTAATATCTCCTAATGTTGTAACATGCACAATCGAATTAGTTTGCTATATTGTCATTTTTAATCTTTGGGTCCCTAATTTACAAATGTTAACTTTGGGATGTGATCAACTTTTAGACTTGCAAATTTCTAGGTTTCAAACTTTGAATTGATCATGGTCCTACTTCTCAAGTAATGATTGTTTAATGTGATCTTTTGATCTTAGAGCAAAAAAAGGTATTGCAAGCCATTGCAAGCTAGAAGTTATCTTTAGGTTTTGCAAGATATGATATGCACTTAATGTAGAATACAAACATGGTTGGGGTCAAGTTTGAGGTGATTTGCATGATTGAGATTTACTTTATGAAGATCTTATTTTTTGCAATAGGTGTTTCATCGAAAGCTATTGGTGTTTGGGCATGTATTGCAATAGTATACTAGTTGGTCTACAACATGAAAAAGGTATTGTGAAATCTTGCCTTCTAGTTTTGTACTACTTTCATTATGCCATTTTCTATGTTTGCTTTTCAAATTGTGATATTTTAGCCCATTAAGTAGAGATTCCTTTACCTTTCAAGAATGGCCAATCAATTCACATCAATGAATATTGTGGCTTTTAAGTACAAAAATGTACGTTGATTTTGAAAATGTGTGCTCTTTGAAATAAATATTACCTGGTCATAGAAGAACTCTTGTTGTCCAACTAAAGTGAATACATCCGCAATGCCCAAGAGAAAGAATTGAGGAGCAAGCCAAAATGCAGACAAGGGAATAGTCGTGGTAGGAGAATCAAGCAAGCCATGGTTCTTAGCTACTCGTAATCTTCTCTTTTCAATTAAAGCTGCAACCACCATGCACAAGATGGAGAAGAAAAGTCCCACACCTATTCTTTGTAGCATGCTAATGCCCCTTTCATTGCGTGTGAACCTTCGAGCAAGGGGTACAAGAACCTTGTCGTAGATAGGTAATAGGAGAAGCACAGTTATGGTCATTAAAGCTTGTAGAGATGCAGCAGGGACCTTGAAGTTGCCTAACCTTGTGTCCATGGTGCCTCCTTGTTTCACAAAGAGAGTGGAGGACTGCACAAACACCACCCCATATGCAAAAGTGGTCAACCATATGGGCATTACCCTCATCACTAGCTTTACCTCCTCCACTTGTGTCACTGTGCATAGTTTCCAAGGAGAATCATTTACACCCAATGGTACTGCTGCTTTGTCCAAAAACCTACAAAAATGGAAAATGAAAAAATTAGGTACATTCTTTTGTGTTATTTTATAAAAACATGCCCATTTTCTTATTTGATGTATATTGCTTTGTACTAGTCATCTTTTAAGGAAAGCCTAATAAGTGTCATGGTATGAAGTTTCCCCACATATGCGTGTGTGTGCGTGCGTGCGTGCGTGCGTGCGTGCGTGCGTGCGCGCGCGCACGTGCGTGTGTGTGTGTGTGTGTGGGTGTGTGTGTGTGTGTGTGTGTGTGTGTGTGTGTGTGTGTGTGTGTGTGTGTGTGTGTGTGTGTGTGTGTGTGTGTGTGTGTGTGTGTGTGTGTGTGTGTGTGTGTGTGTGTGTGTGTGTGTGTGTGTGTGTGTGTGTGTGTGTGTGTGTGTGTGTGTGTGTGTGTGTGGTAACTAGCATAAAAACTAATTACAACTTTCTAATTTAGCTACCTTTAACAAGAGAATTTGCCAATACAACTAGGCACATACATTTGTGTTTTTGCTTTGGCATATGTGAGATTAGACCTTGCATGAAAATTGAAACCTATTCAAACAAATAATGTTTCTTGCCATGCTATGATGGTCTTTCAAGCTCTAACTTCCAAATTAAATTGACCATTCTGAGTTCCAACTTGCAACTTTGGAATGACTAGTAATCTTCCAACTTCTAATTGTGCTATCTTTTCACTTTAAAGTCAAGTCAAGTCAAGTTAATACTCCTCTTTTAACTTCTTCTAGACACATGTGTGATAGCTACCAGTTTCTTTGCCTTTAGTTGTAACTTACTTGAGCTTTTCTGTGTGCAAAAGTTGCCTACTTGGAGCTGGCACAGATGGATCTCTGTACACCTCATGTAGCAAAGTCTTATCATCAGGGACATGTGCATGCCAATTACGAAGAGAAGCAATGAGTACTTGAGCTATCTGAGTGAGGGGGCTTCCTCCTGGAAGTTTGTGGCGATAAAAAGGAGTGCCAATAAAGAAGATAATAGCAGCAACCCCCATAACTACCATGGGTATCCCAAAACCCAAACCCCAGCTAACATTGTTGTCAATGTACACAAGTACTGTTACTGCAAAGAGGCCTCCCACACAAAGAAAGAAATACCACCAATTGAAGAAAGAACTTTTTGCTTTTCTCTCAACTGGATCTTCATCATCAAATTGATCTGCCCCAAATGCTTCAAGGCAAGGTTTAATGCCTCCTGTACCTAATGAGATTAGGTAAAGAGAGAAGAAAAAGAAAGTCACTCGAGAAGAAGGAACAGGCGGACAATTTGCAGATTTGATCATGGCAAGAGTACATGAGGGCGGTTTGAGAGATTTGATTGTCGCTGAGAGTGTCAAGAAGAGCAAACCCTACAAGCACATATTTTGATGAAAGTTAGTGAGCAATCTAGTTTTGTTTGCATTAAAACACTATTTTCATGTGGAAACTTTCTTTGAGGATATTAGGAGCTATATGTCATGTATATTGTAACACATAGAGGTAATCCTAAAAGAAGTAGGTGGTTTGCAAACTTGCATTAGTGAGATAGTGCAACTAGTACTAGCTTCATTTTTAAGACGGATTTTGACATCTTTTTGGCACACTAAAATATCTCCTTAATTCTTGCACTTTATGAAGAGATGACATTTTCTACAATTCAAGGTACTAAATATGAATGCTTATACATGTTGGTCATGCAAGTATATTCCATCTTGAACATGGGTGTTGAATATCACCCTAGTATTGGTACAACATTGAAAACTTGTGTAAAAATACAGAAAAACATCCAAGAAATTTACCACAAAATACACCACGCTTACGACGGCAATTGTCCAATATCTTCCCCAATATGCATCAGCGAGGAAGCCTCCCACTATAGGAACCACCAAGGTTACACCTGCCCAATTAGTTGTGTTCTTGATAGCAGTTGCTAACCCCTCATGAAGAACCGTTGTCAAGTAGACAATAAGATTGGAAAGAACCCCGTAGTAGGCAATTCTCTCTGCCAACTCAACTCCTGTCACATCAATGGTGACAATGGCATGTTTTAAATTGGACTTTGCTTACACTTGAATTAGCTTGATTAGAAAAGATTAAGAAGGAGGAATGTGTGAGTATGCATATTCTAGCATGGTAACAAAAGCATATGCTATTTTCTTCTAAGACACCCATAAATATGAATGATCAAAGCCCCCCGCCCAGTATGAGTAATGACATGTAAGAAGATGTGAGGTGTTTTGGATGTGAAAAACATGGTGGATGTTGAGAAAAAGCAGTGGTACCGATGACAAATGAGGATGCCTTCCAGCGACCGGTGCGAGACTTGAGGATGGGCCGCCCCTTCATGTCGACGGAGCCATCCTGGGTTTGGTTGGTGGGATCGATGGGGGACGGGAGGAGGGCGATGCCAGATGAGGAGGACCGGCGCCCGGGTGCAATGGCGGCGGGCTCATCGAGGTCGATGCGGAAGGCGTGTTGTTTCTTCATCGCATGCAGGGCGGCGGCGTTGAGCCTGCACAGTACGCGAGCATCAGGCAGAACAACACGCAAGGCGTGCTTCCATGTGGGTTCTCCACGAATAGGCTAACTTGATCGATCGACGAGGTTACTAGAGGATCTCCGAGAGCAATTCAAGAGTAAGCATTGATGGAGAGGAAGGTGACGGTGTTAAGACAGACAGGATAGAGAGGGGTGGGAAGGGTTGATTAATGGAGTAAGAAATTTGATGGAGATTGAAGGGGTGCTTCCGTAAGGTCTGTAGGAGTAAGGATGGATGGAGGGCGGGGAAGGTGAGTGTGTGAGGAGAGGGTGGCGGCGGGGAGCAGAATGACAATGGGCCTGCCCGGAGTTCAAGCCTCTCTCATGGGCACCCAGTCTCTCTCTCTCTCTTTCATATGTATATAATCCTATCTATGATATATGGTGCTTGGAAGACATGACTGTGTGGTGGTATATACTGAGAAGACTAGGGCAGATCGGGGTAGTCAAATGAGCCAATCGCTGGTAGGATGCAAGAAGAATATGTTCTGTGACTGAGCTGAGACGCCCACTTTGGCATCTGTGAGAGAGAGAGAGAGAGAGAGAGAGAGAGAGAGAGAGAGAGAGAGAGAGAGAATCCACTGAAGGACAGCTTTGCAGCTCAGATTGCCATGGCTGCATCAAAGGAAAAGACCCAGAAGAATAGTACTTACAAAACTAGTGCTCTCTCTCTCTCTCTCTCTCTCTCTCTCTCTCTCTCTCTCTCACAGAGATCGTGTTGCATCAAAAGAGAGACATCCCACAACCTTGTACCTCCGTATATCGTGCCAGCCCTGTTCAACGTTGATTGATGAGACCACTGTTGAATTCGATCAGTCAAGCAAGGCAGCATCAGTCAAGCTCCCCCGCCATCATCATGGCGTCCATTAAGTACGCGCAGGCCTCACACCCAAACAAGAAAAAGCTTGCCTGCCACCATCGCCAGCTGGCCTTTTGACCTCAGTGGCGTATCAATGGAGGATCAAAAGGACCTCCTCCAAAGGGGGGTTTAAATCCTTTACTCAACCAATCAATCCAAAAGGGCCCCAAACACAACAGTGAAGAAGGGATGATCCACAGGTACAGATTCATCTTATCATCATCATCGCCATCATCATCATGTCATCCTCATCATCTCAGCTTGAATTCTGCTCTAATGGAGAATCATTCAGTTCTGATCTGAGGAAGTACTACTTCCGGCTCTTCTACTTCCTCTCCTTTCAGAGGATCTGAGTAGTACTGCACTCTCTCCTTTCGTTCATTGAGTTCATTATCATCATCATCATCATCATCTTCTTCTTCTTCTTCTTCTTCTTCTTCTGAGCAGATGTATGCTTCTTCCCCTCTTCAGCTATCTACTCACTATGCCCCAACCATATCTATAACCCTTCAATACCTTTCATTGTACTTCATTTACCCCAATCAGATCAATGCCCGTGACTCTCTATCACTCACATGTGTCTCTTTGTCCTATATGCCTTTGAGGGGCTAAAAGGCTGGTAATAACTCCGCTCCCTCTCTCTCTTTTGTGGTAATGAGTAATCATATTAATCACATGAGAAATACAAGAGCATCTCTCTCTCTCTCTCTCTCTCTCTCTCTCTCTCTCTCTCTCTACCCATGATATTTAATCACATGAGAAACACAAGACTGACACACACACACACACACACTCTCTCTCTCTCTCTCTCTCTCGACAAATCAGCCCCCAATGGATGGTCAATCCCGCGACCCAATTGCGTGTTTTGCTTTGCCCCAAAGTCTTGAAGTGAGGGGAGCTCTTTGGCTTTGCTCCAAAGTCTTAAGTGAGTCTCACTCTCCTTTCGTTGGTGGAAAGGGAAAAGAAAGCTCTTCCTTTCAAACAAATGAGAAAGTGAAAGAGGACAACTCCACTTTTAGCCTTGCCAACATAAAGTGGAAAGGGGGTCGCCCAACCTTTCAGCATTTTCACATGTTCCTAACATGCTTAGCCTAAGTCCTTGCATATGATACTCCCACCCTTTCCAAATTTCCAATTTGCCTTTCCCTCACGCCTTTCATTTAGGATTTGCTCAACAAGCTTGAGTTGCACCTTCCTACTGAGGCCATTGCCAAGTTTAAACTACTTAGAAGATCTTGTGTTCTTTTGTCTCGTAGCACGTGCTCTCACGATGTCATGATTGCCATTTTCACGATGAGGAGTGGAAAATGGCAATAATGAATGAAGGTCAATTAGTGAACTATTCGTGCCATTAGAATGGGCCTACAAGGATAATGCCACAACAGAATGAGAAAGGTCAAGGAAAGGGGACTTCGTGATGATTACAATACCATCTTCTCAATAGTCAACTAAGTAAAATTTTCAAAACTTGTGAATGCATGTGCACACTCACTCATTCCCCCCCCCACCAAGTATTCCATCGAAACAGTACTCCATGGTGTTTGAACTCTTTCCTCTTCGTAGAAAGACAATTACTTTGACCACTTAGGCTAGTTGAGTTTGGACCTCATTATGCACACGTGCACACATGTGTGGACACACACACACATGCGCGCGCACGCACGCACACACATATGTATATTCAAAACTTCTAGCTAGCTATAAACTTAGATTACTAAAACTTGTAGGGAATTTCATAAGCAAACATTTTAGGAAAACAATCAATCACAATCATGCAATTGCATACTATCAATTTTCACAAAAATATTGGAATATAATGGCCTCTAGTTCATAAGGTAAAGGTAAGACAAGTGAACTCTGGTTCATAAGGTAAAGGTAAGACAAGTGAAAGCTTGCTTGAAGAGGTAAATGAATGACTACTTTTGCTAAAGTAGACGATACCACTTACTAATCCAGTGTGATCTATTGCATCTCTTGCCCCTCTTTCTTAAATATAAGGAGGCTTCCAAAGCAAACAACTCAAGCCACTTGCAATAAGCCAAATGGGTTGTTTAACTTCTCTTAAATACAAAGAATAGATAGTGACTACCCACTTTTACTTTGATTAACTAGCTTGTTCCAAAACTTATATTACAAAATCACTCTTTTGTTATTGTAATAATGCACCAAAGAGAACTCTTGATTCCTATAAGTGTAAATAAGATCTAGAGTTATGAAATAGTGCAAATTTGTTATCATTGTATGAGGGGTGCTTATGGACTTTGAAAAGGGTATAGGAATAGACTTAATCTTACTCAATTGATATAAAATTTTACAAAAATGGTTTCACATCCAGTGGTGGCTAATTGACAATCTACTTTTTGTTTTGAATGTCTTATAAATAATGCTTGGTAATTGGAGATTTAAAATCATAAGCCTACCTAGACCTTGGAATACAAGCTAAGCATTGAGTGACTAAGTGATATTCTCCTTGGTTGTTTTCTTTTAAAATGTCTTGTAAATCATGCTTAGTAGGTGTGATAAAGTATTATGAGCTTACACATTAGAATAACAACCAAATACTAGCATAGCACTTTCAAAATATTGGACCCACTATTTACCTTATTCTTTTTCAATGAACACCCTTTCATTCGGATTTGCTAGCATACAATTCTTCAAATTCGTAGGTTGGTATTTCATGTGTAGATTCTACTTTTTTCTTTGAAAGGCACGAAATTAAGCTTAGGTTATCCAAAGAATATTTGATGGACTTTGTTGGCATTTCCATAATGCAAGGAGGAATGCAAAGTGAAGGCATCCCCTTTACTCAAGACTTGTTTAATGCTAGGGAGGGCAACCCCTTTACCCAAGACTTTGTATTGTCTTCAAGCATCATGTGCCACCATGTGTTCATGTGGTTATGCATGGGCTTTCACTTTTGCATGTGTGTTTAGCATGGATGCATGCATATGTGTTTTGTATATGGTACCAAAAAGGGGAGTGTGTGCAAATGTGGACTCAAAATCATACAACCTATAGTCTTTGGACAAATCCCTTAGGATTCAAGCTATAGGTTGTGTTGAGAGATGGATAATTATAAAACCATTTTTGGTGAAGAGAAAGTTGCTTGTTGTGTTGTGATGTAGTAGTTATGAGGATTTGCTCTCAAGGAGCATAATTTGACCACATGCAAGTGGTTTGTCTGCCTTTGTTGACACACAAAGCATCATATTGAAGAGTTTATTTTTTTTAATTTTATTTGGCTTTAACTAAGAAGATATCCCATGTAGCATGCAGTAAGAAACTATTGATTATAACACACGCACACATGCATACATGCACACATACACATACACATGTATGTGTGTATGCATATGTGTATGCTTGTGTGTGTGCACATGTATATAAGAGTTACTTTTTCCTTTAGCACTAAAAGCTCTTATGACTTGTTGAATATTTTAAACAACATGATTCCCTACTCTATCCACTGAAAAATGTTTGATTAGATGAGGAGACATTGCCTTTGGTGCTCTGAAGTCACTAATTTGATACTCCAAACTATAAGATACCAAAAGCATGATACTTCTAGGGGAAAAAATGAAAATTAAGAAGCTTTCTTAAAGTCTACATTTTCTAATCTGGAAAAGATAAATATCTATGCTTTGATATCAAAAGTTAGGATGGCACATAAGCAAGTGATTGTAGCTTTTAAACAAGATCTTGGAGTTTTTGCTCAATGTAATCCACCTGGAAAGTGGAAATTCTAAGAATAATTTTATTTGTCTCTTGGAAAAGGATTTATGATTACCATGCGTGGGGTTAGACATACATTGTTGTTGAACACCTTCGTGTCCCACAATTCACATCACACCTATTTATTCAACCATTATACCTAGATTGCAAGATATGTATGTATCTATTTCAATATACATAGATATTGCCTATCATGAAATGTCATAATGTTACAAAATCACTTGAGATGTTAGTTTGACAAAGATGAAAATATTAGCTTTGAGAGAGTTCAAGCAATGATTGAAAGTCGTCAAATACACTTAGGAAAAACAAACTCTTCCTAAGTTCATCAAGTCAAGACATCAACACCATTTGCATTTCTTTGAATTTTAAAAATGTGTTATCTACCTTCTTGTGGGGTGACTACATATGAAAAGGGGGTAGATGTTGAGTTATCACCGACCACATTCTTTGATCTAGGGAAGGACACCATTTTTTTGTCTTCCACATTTTCCATTAACTGCTGACTTGTGACCTTACACTTGGGATAACTCATGTGGCAAATATTTTTACTTTGTGATTAATTTATATTTCCTTATCAAGTGGGTGAGATTGAATCTATACAATATGGCAAATTTTTAAAACAAGGACAAAAAAAGACAACAAGCCACTCTAATAAAAGAGAATAAAATGCAACTTTGAAAATGGAAAGAAAATGCCATTTTGAGAAGAAAAAGGTAAGATTTCTTAGGAAGAATTTTCATTATTTAGGGTTTAAGGTGTTTGTTGAATATGTTGGTTCAAAAATTAGCAAAAACTAAGATTCAAAAAGAATTTCATACAAGAAATCCCTAAATCTTTATATTTATATAAAATAGCTTAGGACACTTTGAAATAACGACATACATTGGATGAGATGTGGTGGCTTTTCAAAACTTATAAATATTTTAACATCTATTTATCTACGAAAGTTGTAATGAGAACTATATGAAAGCTTAGGGTTGTGTCAACATAAATGTAATTGTATGGGAAGAATGTAGTTGTACTACTAAGACTATGATATTCTGTATGGGAAAAAATATTTAAAGATATGAACAAAGGGTGCATGAAAGATATTTTGAAGCTCAATAAAGCTCTCTTTAATAGAGAGGCTTGTTCCAACATTTAATAACTTGATTTTTCTTTCATCTATGCCCATTATCTTTTAATCTAAAGGGATTTGAGACAAAATCTACTATGTATCTTTATATGTCACCTTTCACTTATTTTTTATTGAACACTAGATTGTAGACCAATGGTAGGAAAGGTAGCACCTAAAGGTCCCAACACACAAAGGTGAGGTGTAGCAAAGCTACCCAACCAAGGGATTAGAACCATCTAGCCATTAGGTCAAGTGCATGAGTTCTAGGAAGTTGAAATATGTCATACTACCTAATATCTACTAATTTAGCAACCTAACTTTATCCATTAGCCCAACAAATATCATAGATTTGCCAAAATTTCAAACCAAAACTTAGACAAAATACCAAAGTTGTTCAACAATTGTATCCTAATGTCTTTCTTACACTAGCAAAAACTAGGGTCAAATCTTGACTCCAATTTTTTCTATCTTTAAGTGATGGCCTATGCACTACGGTCAAGTTTGCAATAACCATCACCAAATCCTAGAGGTCCGTTTCCTCATGTTTGTGAAAGAGCTCCTATAATTGTTCACCAAAGGATGGTGCAACCCCTTCTCTTCATCAACCCCATTAGGTCACAAACTATGCACATAATAAGGGAGAAGTCTAAAATATGAGGGAAGTGTGGTACATCTAGTACCATCATATATCCAATCCCTAAAAAGGAAGAAGATTCTTGAATAGCAAGTAGCTAAGCATGCCTCTTGATAACTCATCATATGCTTTGAGCCTTATTATAATCTCTCCATTGACTCTTAGAATCTAGATCACATGTAAAGTTAGAAAAGTCTTCTTGCATGTTGCGGAAAAAAAGAATAACATGTAAAAAGAAGGAAATTAGTGTAGCTTCCATTTCATGTCGCAAAATTTTTCTCCATCATTCTCTTGTGTTTCTATGATGTTCCTACTATAATATCAAAGCTTCAATTGTAACAAGGAGCATGTGCGGAGCTTGAGGAGTATCATACATCAGAAGAGGAAGGAGAGGCAAGTGATGAAGGAAGCAACATTCAGGTAAGGTTGCTCTCCAATTGTCTTTTGTTATATAGACATCTTCAAAGAAGATAGATAGGGCAAGTGATGCCACCATCTCACATTGAACCACCCTTTGGTAAAGGAAGTGGGTGAAAATGGCTTGAATTAGTACCTTTAGTAGTGACCAACATTATTAAATGTAAATTTTGCTTGGCTATAGTTTTATTTCTTTGAAATCTTTTTAGTACTATGCTTGTTATGTACAATGTCAACAAGTTTGGAGTCTTATCAATGGTTACAATAAGGTTCAGTCGATTTGCATGGACTTAGTAGCTAGATCCATCAATAACTACATAGTATCCTTAAGAACATAACAAGGTTTTTAGAATCCATAGTGGCATCAAGTTGGCTATGTCTATACCTTTGGATAAAACCTTTTGGCCTTCTTTCTTTCCTTTGTGGGTGCATCTGTCATGGCTTCTTGATAAGAATTGAAGCTAGCATAGTCTTGTTGATGTTATTGGGCACAAACTTAGTGTTCATCTTTGTTTTGTCACGGAGAACATGGCTATTTGTTTTATATTTTTTCCATTATGCTTTGATTAGATCTTTGAGCGCTTCCTTACCCCCCTCACTTAGAGATTGTGGTTGATCCTAACACAGTCTTCTTGCTATTCTTTTGAGGATAAGCAAGTATTGAAAGGCATAATGATATTGACATTGGGAAAGCTAAGGTGTACATGTTTTGTATCAAAATCAATGTTAGACTTGGTTGTTTGCTCAAAAGTTATTCCAAACAATATCACTTTTCCAATACTATTGCAATTTGGAAGTATATAGAATATCAATGATGTGCATTTGAATGCTAAAAAGTTTTTAGAATTCATAGTGGCATCAAGTTGACTCTGTCTATACCTGGCCTTCTTTCTTTCCCTTGTAGGTCCATCTATCATGGCTTCTTGGTAGGAATTGAAGCTAGCATAGTCTTGTTGATGTTATTAGGCACAGACTTAGTGTTCATCTTTGTTTTGTCAGGGAGAACACGGCTATTTGTTTTATATTTTTTCCATTATGCTTTGATTAGATCTTTGAGCGCTTCCTTACCCCGCTCACTTAGAGATTGTGGTTGATCCTAACATAGTTTTCTTGCTATTCCTTTGAGGATAGGAAAGTATTGAAAGGCATAATGATATTGACATTGGGAAAGCTAAGTTGTACATGTTTTGGATCAAAATCAATGTTAGACTTGGTTGTTTGATCAAAACTTATTCCAAACAAGATCACTTTTCCAACATTCTTGCGATTTGGAAGCATATAGAATATCAATGATGTGCATTTGAATGCTAAAAAGTTATTCCAAACAATATCACTTTTCCAACATTCTTGCAATTTGGAAGCATATAGAACATCAAGCGTTGATTGCCATTAGAATCTTGCACTTTCCTAGCAAAGGATTATGGAGATCCCCCTATATGGATTAATAGTTGCACTTGTTGTCTACACTTGTCAAATTTGCACCCACGTATCATAAGTGAGTATGTTGCCCTTAGACTTTTTGTTTATGGGAACATAGATGACATGATCTCTTCTACAGTTAGTCTAAACTTAAGATATACATGGGATACTAGCTCTTTGTCTTTAGGATTAAACTTTGTTATATTCACCTTTTTTACAAAATTATTAGGTCTTACAAACTCAACTACTTTGCTTGAATCTACTTTGTATTTATGTTGGGGGTAAAGGTGCATATGCCTAACCGCCCATAAATTCATTACATTGATAGTACCCGCACACATGTACACTATAGGTGGTGAGCTCCCATCGCTATCACTTCATTCTTTATTCTTTTAGTGACATTTGAATAAGGGAAGGCCGGTCACACATTGTGATTGTTAGAGTTCCCACATACGCATAGTCTCTCTCTCTCTCTCTCTCTCTCTCTCTCTCTCTCTCTCTCTCTCTCTCTCTCTCTCTCTCCATCCGCCACATAGCCCTTGCTTTTACTTATGTGCTTCCACTCAAGGTCTATCTTTCAACTAGTATCAAATCCAACCATTGAAGGAGCTTCTTCATCCTTTCCTTCAACCCAAATTCAAAGCTTTAACTCAAGGTTTCATGGTAGCCATTGTTTCTTCCTCTTGAGATATGCATTGAGTCTTTCCTTCTCTCGACTTATTCCAACTTGCTTCGTGCTTGTTGAGAATCTTCCCAAGGCTTAGATGAGCCTTGTTGAATGCTGATTGAGCTAAGGAGTACCCATTTTATCCATTTTGATGGATAGAGAGCATGTTATAGAAGTCATGGACAGCTATGAAAAGTTGATAGCGATGTCCTATTTTGCCTATAACTTTTGCACATGGTATCGGATTTAGGCATCCTATAGCTAGGAAAAAAGAGTAGGTATTCACAATGTTGATTCTGTGTAGTTTTCTCTTCTTTGTTTCACATAAAACAAGACAATTCTAGTTTGGACAGTAAATAGTAAATTTCATAATGCATATTTGATGCTTCAAGGATTCTATTTTAGTGTATGGATGGTATGGTTATGCTTTTGGGACTGATTTGAGCTTGAAATAGCCCAAATTTGACTATCATTTCAGTGTTGTAATAACATAGTACCAAGTATTTATCAATGAAAAGCTTATGCCTAATACTCATTGATGCTTTACAGGATACTCAGTGGGATGTACCACTACTTTGATTGTTATGTATAATTCCCGATATGCTATGGCATGCTTTTGAGCTGAGATTTGACCTCTATTACATTGATCTTGGTTGTGATTACATGCCTTGGTTACATCACTGGCTTATGCAATTACAGGCTTGAAAAATCTATTAGGTTTTATGCTCTCGGCTTATGCTTCATGTATCTTGGACACTTAGATGTCATGTACTTGACGTTTTGAGCTTGCATTGCCCATTTCGCATTCAATTTTGTTCTAGTGGGAGTTCCCTACGCTACTGTGGATGTTACATAGAGCTTTGGATTTATGTAGTTGAGTTTGAGCTTAGTTTCACCAAGACCATGGGATATTACTTCATGTACATGCTTTCTTGATATGTATTGGATGTAGTTACCCTACAATAGGCTGATTTGATCACTTACTTTGGGCCTAGAACTTATTTGTCAACGATATTTATATGTTTTTGGGTTATGTATTGAGCTTTTCTCAATGGGTTATGCATTTGGAAACTCTCTTCTCTTTACCTTAAGATATCCTATGTACATGATATCTATGCCTACCACACGTATGTTTACTAATGTAATGTCCCCCCCCCCCCCCCTCGTGACCCCCAGTGTTTCCCCCCGTGCTTTCCCCATGCGAACCACCCCCTTTTTAAATCTTTAAATTTTTTTGAAAATTTTTTACCCCTCTCCCTCTCCCCGCCAACAGCACGTCGGGGAGAGAGAGAGAGAGGGAGTGAAGTGAAAGAAGGGGGCATGCAGCCCCCCCAAATGACCGGGAACGCCATCTCCTCCCCCATAAGCCATCTCCCTTCCCCGCTATAAAGCGCCCCCCCCCCCCCCCCCCCCCCCCACTGAGGCACAGCGGCCCCCTCCATCAACTCCAGGCCGTAGCCCTTCTCCCTAGGCTGCATCGTCATGATCCCCCCCCCCCCCCCCCCCCCCCCCGTGAACAAAAGGAGAAGAAGAGGTAGAAGGAGAGAAGGAGAGAAGGAGAGAGAGAGGGGGGGAAGGAGAAGAATACAAAAAGAAGAAGAGGGGAAAGAAGGAGAGAAGAGAGAGAAGGAGAAGAAGAGAAAAAGAAGAAGAGGAGAAAGAAGGAGAGAAGAGAGGGAAGGAGAAGAAGAGAAAAAGAAGAAGAGGAGAAAGAAGGAGAGAAGAGAGGGAGAGGGAGAGAAAAAAGAAGAAGAGGAGAAAGAAGGAGAGAAGAGAGGGAGAGGGAGAGGGAGAGGGAGAGGGAGAGAAAAAAGAAGAAGAGGAGAAAGAAGGAGAGAAGAGAGGGAGAGGGAGAGAAGAGAGAGAAGGAGAAGAAGAGAAGAAGGAGGAGAAGAAGGAGAAGAAGAGGGAGAGAGAGAAGAAGAAGAAGAAGGAGAAGAAGAGGGAGAGAGAGAAGGAGAAGAAGGGGAAGAAGAAGGGAGAGAGGGAAGGAGAAGAAGAGAGAGAGAGAGAAGAGAAGAAGGGAGAGAAAGAAGGAGAAGAGAGAGAGAGAAGAAGAGAAGAAGGGAGAGAGGAAAGGAGAAGAAGAGAGGGAGAGAAGAAGAGAAGAAGGGAGAGAAAGAAGGAGAAGAAGAGGGAGAGAGAGGAGAAGAAGAAGGAGAAGAAGAGGGAGAGAGTAGGAGAAGAAGAAGGAGAAGAAGAGAGAGAATGAGAAAGAAAGAGAAGATTCTAGAACCTTCTAAGGTCCCCCCTCCTTAAGCCTTGTTCCTACTCATCCTTCCTCCTCACTTAAACTGCGGGATCATTGCCACTATTCCCTTCAAATTGAGGGTTGCCGAATTCCTAGCAAAGCTATGGAGTTCCTTGCAAGGTTCTCTCTTTGAGGAAGGAGGACAAGAGCTCGTTCGACACGATCGAAGTACGAAAATGGGAGCTGCAAAAGGGGAAAAGAAGCTAACCAAATCAAGTGGAACTGTTAATATCTCAACTCCTACGAATCAAAATCAGGTTTTTCTAAGACCCAGGATTTATGGTAAATTATAAGTTCAAAAAGATAGTTTAAATGCATTAGAACTTGGGACATAAAAAATCTCATGTTCTCCCATGAAGGGGAGACTTACATACTAGGGCAAGGACGTCCTAGTGGACTCAATGCACAACAACATTTAGGAGCTAGATAGGTAAACTATCTAGGGGAAAATTCCTATGAAGACCTGGTCAATGCTAAGGTTGTTGGAAAGGACGGAGCACCAGTCCATAACTCGAAAAGCACGAGTTGAATTGGCATTCGACTATGTAGATTCTTGTTCCTTACAAGCAAAGACGAACTTAGGGAAGACCCTAATTCCTAAGGTATCGGATCTTGCAGGTTGCAATCAACCTAAGGAAGAATGCTGAGGGTATTCAGCAAAGGAACTTCACCTTAACAGGAATGTTGTACAAACCACCAAACTTGTCTATATTTGGAGCAATAGGACAATGTTGGCCTTGATCAAATCAGGATCAAGGGAAAGACCACTTAGATCATTTAAAGGATCTAGAAGGAATTTGTTAAATTGACCTTGCGAAGCCCTAACCCAAGGGGGAGAGCGAACTTTAGGGTAGTTGATTTATGCTAAGCATGTTGCTTGAAACTGTTGAAATGGTTTCAACGAAGGTTGATCTTGTTAAAGATGGATTGTTGACCCAAGTTATGCTTAGTTTTTTGAAAATGGTAACTCCAAGTGAATGTCGACTAGTTGTGTTGATAAGAGGAGAGAATCTTACTAAGGATAGGTGGATCATAAGCAAGGTGATTGCTTAATGTGGTTTTGGATGCTAATCCAAGTTGTTTGTGATTGATGATTGCATGGCCGAGTCTGAGATGACTGATTGCCCTGGAAACAAAAGGAATGTTTTCCCTAGTAAATGTTATTAAGCTGGTTACTTCAGCTGTGGTTGATTTCCTAAAGGGATAATTAAGGAAGGATGGTGCTAACTATCCCCTGTGAACCGCCAAACCCTAACCAAGGGGGTTATGAATCTGCACTGGGAATGTGGACCGACCCCGCCACGAGAGGTCTCTCCGTGGAAATTACTTGGCGTAGGAGGACGCTTGGGTGCCAGTGGGGGCTCTGGCCGTAAATCCCAATGCCTCCGGACCCTACACAGGTGTTCTATGTGACTCGAGATGGGATCTCGAGGCCTTGATACTAGTTACAAGGTGGAATTTTACTATGTGTGCAAATATGCTTGCTGGTGGGCTAAAATTGCAACATGTAGAGGGTGCGCTCTTGAATGAAGAGGTTAATAGAAAGAATGTGGATGCTTTTTGCACCTCTCATGCTTTGACAATCAGAGGTAATAATGGTAGGAGTGATAATGACCACCATGAAAGAGACTCTCAAAATTCTCGTTCTTAGTCGTATGGACAATCTTGTAGTAAGTCTCATGGCCGTAGTATGCATTTGACTTGTTACTATTATGGAAAGCAAGGTCATATTCAGCCACAATGCCATAAAATATGTAATGACAAGCACAAGAAAAAGAGAAAGGATAAAGTGCAAGAAAAGAATGATGATCGCAACATTATCCCTAGCAAGTTCATAGCAAGTCCAATGTCAAGATTGAAGAGATTAATATCATGTAGACTAATTCTGATGATGACTACATACTTGTAGTTTTTTCTCTTAATATTTTGCAATTGACTAATGTCTCATCCACCTATGTTCAATGTTGGCTAATTGATTCAAGAGCTTCATTTCATGTCACCCCTCATCAAGAGTGGTTCCACTTCTATTACAACAAGACAAGATCTATCAGATATTGAGTAATGACTTGGCATTGAATATTGTTGGTATTGGAAATGTCTAGTTGTAGTTTTCTTCATGCAGTATGTTGACTTTACATGATGTACGCCATGTTTTAGATTTGACTAAAAGTCTACTTTCAACTAGATAGTTGGACGATGCAATTTATGATGTCTCTTTTGGTGATTCCTCATGTATACCTATAGTGATATGGATCTATGTTTATATTTGAAGAAGACCCATGATAGCAGCCTTATGATTTTGGCACTCTCTATGTGGATGATATGTTGATTACTAGGAATACTCATGATAAGCTGGATGCCTTGAAAATTCAACTCAAGAAGATGGGACAAGCCTTACATATTCTTGGGATGTGCCTCATACGCAATCGCTCTAAGGAACTCCTTTACATGTCATAGAAGGAGTACATCCAAAAGGTCCTTGAGCGGTTTCATTTGCAAGATATTAAGCCTATTTGATATCCTTTACCTTCTCATGTGAAGGTTAGTCAAGCTAATTGTCCATAGTTTGATGAAGAGAAGGTTGAGATGGCCAAGATCCCTTATGCATCCGTAGTGAGCAGTTTTATGTATGACTTGATATCCACTTATCCTAACATATCATTTGTAATGGGACTTGAGGCACGCTATATAGCTACACCTAGCATGCGGCATTAGAATGCTATGAAGAGTATCATGAGATACCTTAAGGGCACTGCAAATATGTGCACATGTTATGGTGGCCAAGATATAGGAGTCATGGGGGGCTACACTAACTATGATTATGCATGACATGCAAACAGTAGGAAGTCCATATCTAGCTATGTCTTTACCTTTACTAGAGGTTCTATTTCTTGGATGTCCATTGTGCAAAAATGCACAGCCCTATCTACTACAAAGGCAGAGTATGTTGTAGCCATTAAGGCTTACAAGGAGACTCTCTGGTTAGGTCATTTGGTGGCAGACTTGCGTATTACTAATGTGGTCTCTACTGTGCATTTGGATTCTATAAGTGTTGTTAGTTGGCCAAGAATCGAGTCTTCCATGCAAAGAAAAAGAATATTGAGGTGTGTTGCCACTTTATCTAAGGGTCGTTGAGATGACAAGTCTATTGAGCTTGTCAAGATCTCATATGACCAAAATCCTATAGACCTACTCACTAAAAGTCTCTCAACAAAACATTTTTCCTTCCTTAGGAAGCTGATGGGTGTTGGATAGATGATGTCTTTCCTTATCCTATTGTACTATGTACAGTTTTCCTTTGTCACTCTTTTCTTGTTCTCTCCTCACTAGGGGCACATTCGCCTTTAAGTGGGAGATAGTTGGGGGTAAAGGCACCTATGCCTAACCACCCATGTATTCATTACATTGACAATACTCACACACGTACATTGCAGGTGGCCGACACCCATCATTGCCATGTCATTCTTTATTCTTTCAATAACATTTGAATAAGGGAATTTTAGTCACACATTGTGACTATTGGAGTTCCCACACATGATATTTATCTCTCTTACTCTCTTACTCCATCCACCATAGCTTTGCTTTGCTCTTTCTTCTGCTTGTGTGCTTTCACTCAAGCTCTATCTTTTAATTTGGGAAAATGTAGGAAATAGATACAGCTTCTATGTATGGGGCACCTTGGTTATAGCTTGTTTTCCTCATTCTGCTCTTTACTTCCTTGAATATCGAGATGAGATGTATCTAGAGTTGAATGCAATGGCAACATGAGATTCTTCATTGGTTTGGAACATACCCCAACCTATCTCATGTCCAGGGATCATTCTCAAAATCATTTGATAGTCCATAAGGACTACATTACTCTCTTCTTCATAAGAGACATCTCTTCTTTTAATGGTTCCTCATGTAGTGGGCTAAAACATCACTTGTTGCTAGGTGAGTTAATATGGTGTCGGATGCTCTTGGAATCTATGTAAAATAGTGCTATGGATATTTAATCATTTCGTGCAAGCAAAGCTAATGGTGGACCTCTTGTTGGTGTATAGTGTTAGGCTCAAGTAAAGCTCAATAATTGAAGATTGAGAAACTCTTATTCTTTCAAGAGTTCGAACTGCGAATAGTCAATCTCTCTCACACATAGTTGGATTGTACTTCAACTATGAATCATCTATGCTCTCCTCTCTCACTTCCCATGAAAATAAAAAAGCAAAGAAGTTTGTGATTATGTGGTAGGCTCAAATACTTACACCTCTCCTGCGTTGTAGCCCAAAAAACAAGAGTGTTTGATGCTGGCCTCACAATCTAAGTAATGCTTTTCAAGTCACCATCTCACATTTTCCCAATTGCAAGCCATGGCCACCCCAAACCAAGAAGAAAAAGAAGAAGGTGATGAGGATGAGGATGGAGAAGAAATTCTCCCAATTAGTATCTCACTCTCTCATACTCTCTCACTCAAACATTCCTTTCACTTAACCTCCTACCATGTCAAGCTATCAAAGCAAGTGGGAAAGAAGAGATGGAAGCAAGAAGTGAAGATAGAGATTCACCCTCGCCAATCCCTTACTCTTTGCCACACTCTCACTCTCTTTGTTCATCATTCGCAAGGTATGGAGGATAAAAGCTTGTAGACAAGCATATGGAGAAGATGGAGACTCAAAGAATGGATACATAAGAATGAGATCTATATTCATCACTGCTGCACATTATATGCATTTGAAGACTTTTTATGGTTGGGGCACCCTCTCACATATTTTTATCATGATTGTCCTTCTTAAGTAAAGGCAAATAGAGTTGCTTGCAATTCATCCATTGTAGGCCTTCAAATTTAACCCTAAGTAATATTATAATTTTATATGAGTGAGTCTAGCTTTCATTTTGTTTTTACAAAAATACAATATGCTTGTATGCATATTTATTATCTAGAAAATATTATGTGTGCACCTAATAATGAGTGGTACCTAAAATAGTATAATAAATCCTCTACATTTTACATAGCTTTGTGAAAATTAATTCTTGACACCCTTGATTGGCATTTTCTTATTCTGCATGTCCAACTTTAGACTAGCCTTCTATAGCTTAACTTAATGTTGACATTTGCCCCCTAGCCAAGTGCCAATCCCATGGTATGCTCCATTGATGTAGTGTGGTGGTCTAAAGATTCAAACTTTGGAGGTACATGGAACTGAGGGGATGGGGGAAATATGTGGGATATTAGCTCTACTGATTGATGAGGAATGTAAGGGATATTGAAGTTGATGGCTTACATGATCATTCTTATAATGTATGTATACAAAACATTATGCTTTCCCTAAGGTGTGCCTACTTAATGGTGTAGTAGAGATGGTGGAAGTGCAAGGGTGATCTAACGTCAAGAGCCTAAAGCCCCTTGAATGTGTCCCATGCTTGACAAACTAGTTGATGGAATGGGTGGGTGGTGCATTTAGGTGTTAGGTCTATCGAGAAAGCTAGAGATGTCCTATGCTTGATATGCCCTAAACTTGTGCGACAAAAAAATGGGCTCGAGGGTTTGAGATGGAGGCAATGATCAAGCCACCACGCATCTCTAACTTGAGGACCCCTAGGTACAATGATTGAGGATACACCTATTTTATAATGGACCTTTTGCTCTCTTATTTTATTTTCTTCTTTTTCCTTCTTTCTATACTCTTTTTTGTGAATAAATTTTACAGCTCAAGGAGTAGACACAAGTTCTATGAGATAGTTAGCTCTTACTCAAGATGAAATCCTTGAGTGACTCCCACAAATGGAATAGATGACTCTAGAAAGAGTGGGTATGAAAATCTAGCCAACTTTCTATCCACCATACCCTTGAATGGTTCCAAGTGATAAGAGAGAGAATAAATGCTCAAAGATGGATTCATGCCATTGCAACTTAGTCAATCCCAACATTGACATTGCCGAATAATGATGGTAGTCCTTCATACAATATGGGATTCTACTTGAACAATTTGGTGAGAAGCCTTAGGTAATTATAGGTGATAAAGGATACATCTGATAAAAAATTAAATCGGTAATGATGGTTAAAAAGGACTCATGGAAACTCTCACTTGAAATTTTTGAATCCCTAATGATGATGACAAAGGACTCCTTGAGGTCCCTCTCTTGAAATAGATATAACTTTGCTAGCTCAATGGCATTTAGATTGGGGAGTTTTGGAAAGTTGTATCTCCCATGCTCCTCATGTCATAGTCTTAATTGTACCATCTAGGATATGAAGAAAAGCCACTTCAACCCTTTGTTATGGAGAGGTGTAACAAAAGTAAACCAAGCTTATTTGTCTACCTCTAGGATAGTGTAGTATTATTATAGCTACAACATCTATGCATTTATGGGCTTCATGTTAAGAGTAGTATTATGGTCTCTCTTACTCTTGCATATTTCAACAAAGATCCCTACATTTTGCTATGTTTGATTTTTTGGGTGCATTTCAGAAGCCACAATAAATTGATTGCCTTAGTAGTATCCATACAAATTGAAGAGGGCCTTGGGCACCCACCTAAATGAGGTATGCTACTCTCTATGGATTTTTCTCAATATGATATGGATTTTCCACACTTGGTTTTAACTACCTTACAAGGTTGTATTATTATTTAAGTACTTCCTTTAGAACTTCCTTGGGCTTCCCCTGATCTATGACATGTTTTTTGTTCTTCACAAAAGGTTGGGACTTGTTTATAGGTTGTAGTGTCTTTCTTGTGCATTAGTAATTCTTTTAACTGAAAGGTGAGAAGGATCGAAGCTTGCACGCGAGAGCTATGGTGGGAGAGCAAGAGCAAGAAAGAGAGAGACAAGAAATGGAAACTCCAACAACCACAATGTGTGGTCGGGCCTTCCTTTATTCAAACTGTCACTAAAAGAATAAAGAATAAGTGACTGTGACAGGCACCCGCCATCTGCAGTGTGCAGTGGCAGAATACTGTCAGTGTAGTAATACACGGGCAGCTAGGACGCCTTTACCCCCAACAACCTCCCACTTAAAGGTGAATCTTCCCCAGTGAGAGAGAAAAAAGAAAAGACAGTACAACATATACACATGTACAACAGGATCGGGAAAAAGACGTCATCTCATACAATGCCCATCAATCTCCTGAGGCAGGCAAAGCGCTCAGTAATGAGCCTCTTCGTGAGCAAGTCTACAGGATTCTGCTCAGTCGGAATCTTAACAAGGTCAACAGACCTATCCTCAATGACCTTGCGAATGAAGTGATACCTCACCTCAATATGTTTCATCTTCGCATGGAAGACCAAATTCTTAGCCAACTGAATGGCACTCATAGAATCCGAATGCAGTGTAGGCATAGCATCTGTCATACCAAGGTTTGCAATCAAACGGCCTTACCAAATAGCCTCTTTGCAAGCCTTTGTGGCTGCATTATATATCGCCCTCTGTAGTAAAAAGGGCCATATACTTCTGCACCCTGGACATCCAAGAGATAGCCCCTCCATCATAAGTGAACACATAGCCAAAAGTGGACTTCCTACTATCTGCATGTCCTGCATAAGCAGAGTCAGTGTACCCCACAACTCTTGTATCCTAGCTGCCATAACAAAGACACATATTTGTTGTGCCTTTAGGTACCTCATGATACCCTTCACGGCATCCCAATGTTTCTTGCCAGATGTAGCCATATAACGTGCCACAACCCCAATTGCAAAAACTATATCTGGATGGGTGGCTATCATGGCATACATAAGACTGCCCACGGCTGATGCATAGGGAATCTTGGCCATCTCGGCCCTCTGCTCATCTGTCTGCGGACAATCGGCTTGTGAAACCTTCACATGAGAAGGTAATGGTCAGCCAATAGGCTTAATATCTTACATGCGGAAGCGCTCAAGGACTTTATGAATGTACTCCCTCTGTGTGACAGATAGAGTAGTCCCTGAGACCGATCGCGCGTAATACGCATACCAAGTATAGCAAAGCTCTTTTTGAGCTGAGTCTTAAGAGCATCTAGCTCCTCATGAGTTGTCCCCTGCTAAAAGCATGTCATCCACATAGAGTACCAAAATCAATAAAGAACTGTCATGGGCTTTCTTCATGTACAAGCACGGATCCATAGCGCTGCAACTACATGAACACATCAAACTTATGGTACCATTCCCTAGGTTCCTGCTTCAAGCCATATAGACTCTTCTTTAGCATGCACACTAGGTGTTCCCTGCCAGGGTCTGCAAAGCCCTTAGGCTGCTCCATGTAAATCTCATCATGCAAGTCTCCATGTAGAAAATTTGTTTTGACATCCATCTGGCACAAGTCCAGGTCAAGCTATGCAACCAAGGCCAAGACTAAGCGTAGAGTGGTCATCTTGACCACATGAGAAAAGACTTCATCAAAGTCAACACCATGCTCCTGCTTAAAACCCTTAGCAACCAATCAAGCCTTGTATGCCATCTTGAGATGTCTAGGGGTACTTTTCAGCTTGTACACCCACTTGCATGGCAAAGCCTTCTTACCCTGAGGCAAGGAAACCAAATCCCAAGTCTTATTCTTATGCAATGAGTCAAGCTCAGATTATATAGCCCTCTCCCAAGAGTGACAATCACCCCTGCGCATAGCCTCATCATAAGTAAGAGGCTCTCATGCATTTGTAACCAGTACATAATCCATAGAGGGCGCAAAACGGTCAGGAGATCGTCTATCTCTAGTAGAACGCCTCAATCCAAGCTCTACTGCCTGACTGACATCCTGTCTAACATCAGCATGTTTAACATCTGGGCCATGAGCATCAGGTGATGCTACACGCTATCAAGCTGGCCATGGAGTGGGCTGAACGGGAGCAGGTGGCTCCTCTTGAAAGATGACTCTGCGTACCTCAACCCCTTTCTTAGGCTGCATATGCATTTTGTCCTCATGAAAGATGACATCATGGCTGCAGATCACTTTCCGTGCCTACAAATCCCATAGATGGTATCAAGTGTTTTTATGAAAACTGAAAAGCCCTAGTTAAACTGTAGTTAGGTTTGATTTTTACTAGATTAGTTGTTTGCGTGACAGTTTGCTTTGTTATTTCACAGTTGGATTTCTTGTATTTGTTTAGCCTAGGATTTGCTTCTATCATTTTGTTTGATTTGTTGAGTGTGAAACTTGATAGCCTTGGTCGACCTTGGTATTTTTTTGAACAGGATGAAGATTGTGTTTGCTAATAGCTACTGAACATTGAGAAGCTAAGTTATGTTTTCTTGTCGAGACTTTTGCACATCACAGGGATTATGGATTCACAAGCACTTCACATTGCACTTGTTGATGCACTGCACTCGAGGGTCGTCTCCTATTTTTATCAAATACTTCCATGCCATGTGTTGGGATTATGCACGCTTTGCACCATCATTGAGCACTAACACGGCATGAGGTCCGTTGCAACTATATGCAGTAAATCTTAGATACACACGCACATGAGAGAGCACTTGTCATTGAGCACGCACATTTCTTGCATGCACGATATTTGGGATGCTCATCACAAAGTTAGGAACCTCTGGTTGAGTGTGTAAGGAGGTTGGGTGAGTTAGAGGGTCGTGAAGGACGTCACCAATTGTAAGAAGGGTTTCTTGAGGACCATCATTTTTTGAGTGATTGTAAGATTATGGGCAGGAGGAGCGGAGTATGCTATATTTTTTTAAAGAGCGTTGAGAGGTGAGGATAAGGAATTTTAAATTAACAATGAATTTTTTTTGCATTTTGCATGACGCACGATCATATCTGGATAGGCTATGCACAATTCTTCAATGCATACATTATTTTGTGTATAGCATGGATTGATTGATTGCATATCATGGATCTGACATTGCATAATTTTTCAAATCATGTTTTGATTGGGCACAGAGTTCATTTCAAAAAACCATATTCCTACTAGGACATACTACATAAAAAACAGGCTCATATCCAGAGAATATTTACTTTGAAGACTCGAGGATCAAAGGAAAAGATCGTACGTTTTACATCGTCAGCGAGTATTTCTTGAAGGAAAAAAGGACATGTGTATTGAAAGTATATGCAATCACAAGAACAATAGGCCAAGGAAGTGAATAAGTTGTCCAAGATAAAAGATGGAGAAAAAATGATGTGATTTATGAATATCAGTATTTTTGCCCAATTTTGACAGATTTTTGTACTTCTACCCACGCTTGCTTGTCGATCATATGCCTTCCGATCGTTTTCAGTACATAAACCACTATATTCGGAGTTCAAATGACGAAGTTATAATCCAAACAAGTTGCAAACATGCATAGAACAAAAGAAATGAAAATAGTGAAAAGCAATAGAAAAGCAAAAGCCAAAAACTGAAAGCAAAAATCCTAATGTGTGTGAGTGTGGATAGAAAACTATATAAGGAGATGAGAATGGAGAGTTAAGGGCCTTCCTCCTTGATTACAATTGTATTTTGTGAGAGAGGAGAGTGGAGGATCGCATGCTAGAGTGAGCTCTTGCCATGCCAATTTGGAAGTTGGAGCTTTTGGGTATCAAAGTGCTAAGCATCAGCTCAAGGTTGTTAAGGTACGAAAATATATCTCACTTGGTTTGTTTTCGAATTATTGGTGTTTTCGTTGTGTTGTGGTTGTGTGATGCTCTACCCACATATGTGTTTTAAATTTTTTGAGCTATAAGAGACATTGTTTTTAGTCTTGTTTTTTGTGTGGCTTGTGGTGTTTTATCGAATAATTGAATTTTTTAAGTTTTTTTGTACATTTGACAAAGTCAATTACCCCAACCGGCACTCCTTAACATCTCGTTATCGACTTGTGAGTGAGGCTTGCTCCCGATCACCACTCGCATAACAATGGTAACCCATCTCTCCTGCATATCCATAGCCAATGAAAGACCATTTGACACTCTTAGGATCCAGTTGATTGCGTTTGTCCTTGGGGACATGGCAGAATGCCTCACAGCCAAAGACATGCAAATGATCATAAGAGGGGGTTTTGCCTACCCATACCTCCTTTGCAATCTGAAAGTCAATGCCACTGCTAGGCGACCTCTTAATGAGATGCACTGCAGTAATAACTGCCTTAGCCCAAAAGTGTTATGGTAAGCCAGCCTGGCTAAGCATGCTATGGACCCTTTCCTAAATAGTCCTATTCATACGTTCAACCATACCATTCTGGGGTGGGGTGTAAGGGGTGGTCAACTGACACTTAATACCCCGCTCATCACAAAATTGCTCAAAAGCATGTGATACATACTCACCCCCATTATCTAATCTTAAGCATTTTAGCCTTTTCCCAGACTCGTTTTCGGTCAATGCAAGCCAACGCTGAGATGTGTCTAAGACATTGGATTTTCTCTTTATGGGATAAGCCCAAACCTTACGTGAGTAATCATCTATGAAAGTAACAAAGTACTTTGCCCCACCAAGTGACTGAAAGGGCATGGGCCTACATACGTCTGAGTGCACAAGAGCCAAGGGCTCACCCATGCGTTTCTTACCAGACTTTTTATATGTATTTCCAGTCTGTCTGCCATACAAACAATAATCACAAGAATCAAAATTCGAAGAGTCAAAAGACAAAAGATACTGCAAAGCACAGAGCATTTTCATTCCTTTAAGAGACATATGTCTCAAACGAGTATGCCAAAGGGATACATGGGAAATAAAACCCACAGACAAAACATGATCCAATGTAGCTTCTGATATAAGTAAGGGATAAAGGCTGCCAGACTTAGCACCTCTTGTTAGTACGAGCCTGCCACGAGTAATCTTCCATGCAAAGTCTCCAAAAGACACAAAATACCCTGCATCATCAAGCTGTCTAGCTGACATAAGGCTGCGAGTCAACACAAGTACATGGCATATATCATGTAAAACAAAAGAGCTACCAGAAGGAAACTGTAGCCTAACATCTTCAATGCCCACAATATCAAGAGATCTATCATCACCAAGACGCACAGAACGAGACATGGTACGATAGATATGAAACCAATCTTGATAGAGTGTCACATGAAAGGACGCACCCAAATCCAAGAGCCAGCATTGTGCATACATAGAATGTATCTCAGAAGTCTGTAAGGCATTGCATGAAGAAGCTGCAAGTATGTAATCGTCATTTAAATCAGTGGCCTACATTACATTAACCTCTTCTAACTAGACTTTGCAGGTACTAAGCTGCGCTCAGAAGACTTTTCCTACACTTTATCTTTTTCCTTTTCCCTGCGCTTATCATCGTGCATTTTATGGCATTGCGGCCTAATATGTCCTGCTTTCCCACAATAATGACAGGTAAGATCAGACTTCCGTCCACAGGACTTACTACGACCATGTGACTTGGACTTGGACTTCTAAGAGTCCCTGCCTTATGATCATTATCATACCTGCCAGGTCTGCCACCTCTAACGGTCAATGTATGTGAAGAGTGGGAAGCATCATTGTTTCTCCTGTTGATTTCGTCAGTCAATAAAGCACTCTCAACATCTTTGATTTTCAGCCCATCAAGTTTGTTCATGCATATGGCAGTACAAAAGGCATCCCATGATTAAGGCAAGATGCCAAGCAGAAACAATGGGTGTAAGTTGTCTTTAAACTCAATACCATGTGACCAACAGACTCTTCATGTTAGCATGAAACTGACAGAAATGAGATGAAAGGAAGGTCCCCTCCTTTATGCGAAGGTCCATTAATTGCTTTAGCCAATACATCTGTGACGCAAGACTTTGCTACGCATAGAGCTCCTGAATCTTCTCCCATAAATCCCATGCACTGTGATTCTCATCTTCAACAACATTATGATGGATCTCTTCTGAGAGGGACAAAATAATGGTAGACTTGCATAGCTCATCAACTTCCATCTAAACATCATCATCCATATCCTCAGGTTTGACACCTACAAAACGCAAGGGTTTAATCTGCAACTTTTGCACCAAAACCTGCCATATTTGGGACTTCCAATACCCATAGTTGGTACCATCCAACTTGGAAATTTTAAAGAGAGCTGTGTCTTTCAGATGATGAGCCATACTATCCCAAATCAATTCAAAAAGGTAAAATTGTAGGTTGTTGTAATTAGCAGAAAATGCACTAAAACCACTACTAAAACTGGCTGAAAGAGTGGATTTTACCAAGAGAAGTACATGTCCACCAAATATAACCAAGATAACATCAAATAGTAAGCATTACCCTCAGAGAAGTACTCAAAATCTGCAGATTTAGCTTGCTATAATAAATGATAGATTTCAGTAAATGAGAGCTAAATGTGCCAGAAGCGGATCCCAAGTCAATCATATACTGCCAAGACCATAACCAGCATCATGCGGGCATAACATAGGCATATGATAGTCGATGACATCAATCCAACACCCAAATAGTCATGAAATATCTGCTAAGTGAGTAAGCACACCCTCCAATCAACGAAGCAAAGGGTGCCTGCCACTACCAAGACTTGACACAAGTAGGTGTCAGCTCACAAGGAAAGGGACCCAAGTCAAAGAGTCAGCTCATAAACATCAGAAGGAACCAAGACATATGAATCATGCATCATCCCAAAGGGTAAGAAATTCCAAATGGTCTCAAAAGCTCAAATAGCATAACATCCGCCTGCTCTATGTCTATCAGGCATCCAAAGACGCTCCCACTGGCACAAAAGCCATATGTACGAGCTCAAAAGCTCAACCAATCCAAGTCAAAGTGCCAATGATAGAAAACCAAGACAATACTTCAATAGTACCCAATGAGCACATCGGCTAGAGAGCATTTGTATGTAGCATCCATAAACATGTAAGACATCCCCAATGTAGATCTCTGGCAAACCAAGTAATATCCAAGACAAATTCCGAATGATCAACTGTGAAGCAAAGCCGAAGCTTCAATGAGCACTCAAGCTCAACAAGTAACTGACATAGGTAGGTGGCATGAGCATAAGTGCATGTCCAAAGCGGTCAAGCATAGACCGATAAGTGCCAAGATACATCCAAGATAAATATCCAAATGCTATGGAAAGCGGAGCTTAAGCTTGACCAATGATTAAGAAGCAATGTCGAACTCTTTTTCAATCCCCGATGGTCAATACATCAATGTACATCTCCAAGACATGACCCGAATAGCATAGGCATAAGCATACATGAGTAGAATAGCTTCAACCCAACTATTTACAGTAGACATTCACTGCTCCAAAACTGTGTATTTGCAGGCCCAAATGATCATCAAAGTAATGGCAAATCAATAGCATTACAACCACCAAGCATTTGGCATACATCCAATGGTACACGGACATCAATGTATGCAAATAGGAGCTCCAAGTGATGAAGAAATGACTGTCGCAAATCTGTAACAGACATGTTGCTATATACACAACCAATAGGAGCTCAAGATCAAGGTCCAAAGCCAAGTATAAGCATCAATACATTGCATTTGTCATTGCCAAGTGTGCCACAATGATGAGGAAGCTAAGCATAGCCATGATTGAATGGAGGAGCTGTTGAATAGACATATGGAAAACCAGGCGCAAACAGCGCAGATTTGGTTGCAAGACCAACTACTCAACGTGGTGATGAAGGGACTGAATGGGGAGCCACAAGGGTTGCCACTCAAGCCCTAGAGCAAGGTCATAGAGGCCATAGAAGGCTCAAGCCAAGATATGGCACCTTCAAGCCTCAATGGGTCTTGGATATGGTTGGCCCTGCCCTACCTAACCTGTAACCAGCAGTAAAGAATGAAAAAGAAGGTTCAATACCTCTAATACAATGCCCTGAGGCTGCCCAACAATGCCGGGAAGAAGCTCGGGAAGCCGAGGAGTGATGGGAGCTCGAGGGAGTCGGCTATGGCTGCCGGGATGGAGACCCAATGCGAATAGAGAGTCGATGGGAAGCTGAGAATGCCACGAGCCAAGCTCAAGAGTCAGAAAGCAGAGCTCTGATACCAGTTGAAAGGTAAGAAGGATCGAATCTTGCATGCAAGAGCTATGGCGGGAGAGCAAGAGCAAAAAAGAGAGAGACAAGAAATGGGAACTCCAACAACCAAAATGTGTGGATGGGCCTTCCTTTATTCAAACTGTTACTAAAAGAATAAAGAATAAGTAACTGTGACAGGCACCCGCCACCTGCACTGTGTAGTTGCAGGTACTGTCAGTGTAGTAATACACGGGCGGCTAGGCAGAGACGCCTTTACCCCCAACATTAACTAGACTTTTCCCCCCTTGTTGCCAATATAGTTTATGGTGTGTGGTGGGTCAAAATTATTTTTCTTCTTTTTTCCTTCTATCAAATCCCTACTAGAACTAAAACTAGAGATAGTTCAAGCTCCCAAAGGTAAGCATATGCATCTATCAACACAGTAGTTTACTTGATATTTGAATGGGCATCCCAAGAGGATATCTTTTCCAACATCCTCTCTATTCAAGAAAATGTAAAAGAGCACGAGAATGTTCTTAATTTTCACAATAACTATAAGCTTGCATTTTCCTAGCAAGGTGTAGGAATACATCCATATGGGTTGAGCTTTATATCTTGGGTAGCAATGTTGGTTTTTCAACTCGATCACAAAAATAAGATGGTACCATGCTAAATTCTAACCCCTTATCTATGAGAATGTCAGCTTAGACCTCTCTTCATGACTATTTTGACTCTAAGGTATGCATATGGTATGATCAATTTACCCTTAGAGTTATGGTTAATAATCAACATAACCTTAACATGGAAGTTGGATGCTTTATTTAGGGGCCAAACAAATCAAACCTAACATGGAAATTTGATGCTTTATTTCTCGATCATCCTTAGAGTCAAGGACATCGATTGATAGATCAACACAACCCTAACATGGAAGTTGGATGCTTATTTTAAGACATATGATCTGCTAGCTAGGATGAGTGTGTCATTTGACTTGCTCTTATTGCTCCAAATTCTCATTATAGCAAGTTTGCTTTGCAACAATGATGGCTCAACCTATGATATCATGCTCATTCATTAGAACTTAGAGGGTAATACTTATTGATTATGCATCCATTGAAGTGTAAAATTCTCTCCCTCTACAAGATCTCAAGCTCTACAGATCTACTAATGATGTGATCATGGTATCGTATGAGACCTCTAAAATTTGTTTCATGTTTAATGCCTTTAATTGAATAGGCTTTCATACCTTTCCACCATTCTTGTATTTGGTTTTTGTATACTAGGAATTGGGAACTTAATAGGCATGGTTGCATCTGCTATATACAAGTCTAGAATGTGGATGAGTTATAGGCTATTCAATAATCCTATAGAGCTACCATGAGCTATTATCATGGTCATTATTAGAGGCAAAGACTATTTTCATGAGAACATTTATCAACCGAGCATCAATTCTACTTGGCCATTTTCTTGAGGATAATAGGGATAAAATTTCCTATGATTGACCAAGAATTTGAATAGCAAATAAATTTATCTATAAAGTATGCCCCTTGGTCCCATTGAATCTTGATGGGCTAGCCAAATCTGGTGATTAGTTCCTCTCATAAGAAGCTAGTTATAGTTTTGGCATTGTTCTTTCAAGTGGCCCTACTTTAGCCCATTTGGTAATAAAATCCACAATAGTAATGATTTTATATCAAGTTTGTAAGTATTGTGCTATTGGGCTAATGAGCCAATGAAATCAATACCCTATTTCTTGAAGGGCTTGTGGTCAATGATGGGTGTGAGAGGTCCATTTTTGCATTTTTTAAATGGTGTGTTTTTTGAGAAAATGGGTTTGCACTCACATCACAATGCTTGACAAATCATTACGTGTTTTTGGATAAGGTAGGCCACTAGAGTTGCGACTGTAACACTTTTTCATTGTAGTATCAATGTCAAATTGACCTCGTGCTACCCCTTCATATGCTTCTTGAACCACATATCTTCCAAAATGACCATCTTGACCTAATCTATAAAGTTGCTTAAGAACTAGATGAGTGAACCTTGCCTTCTCTATTGAGCATCAACTAATCCTCTTTTAAGAAAATGTGCAATGTCATCATCCCAAAAAGATATGTAACTTTGAAAAGTTGTACCTCTTGATTAATTCTAAACTATTAGTGTAAATGCCAACAACCAAAGGATGAGTGGGCACTACTTGTACAATCATATATCAATGATGATAATGAAGAATAAGGGCATTAAAAACTATCTGCTTCTTCCTCTCTCTGAACCCTCTTTTATTTTATAGCTTTGACTCCACATCCCACCATTACTTCCCTCTCAATTAGTATCAAAGCTACATTTGTTTGAGCTCATACTTGGAGCAAAGATCACGAGGAGTAAATCTTTATCATGCAATCAAGGATTGAAGCTTCTTTTGTAACATTTATGCTTTCCGTCTAGATTGAAAATAGGTACTAATCTCACTATCGAGCTCTTTGTTTAAGTCAAACAATTTGTTAACCGCAAAACAAGAAAAGTGATAGAACCACAAGAGGTGGATACCATAAGCCGACAAAAAGCAAATAAAAACCCAATTTTAACAAAGGCAAAAAGCACTAGAAATATTTTGAAAATTAATCATTTTGGATTATTCATGGTGCACATATAATAATCTTCAACTATGTCTACAATCTTAATATTATTTGTAATAATACTTTGAAGGGACGAGCTCAACACCTATGCAAGTTTTAATATTTTTCAATGTTGAAAAGCAAGACCCATAGCTTGGCAAGGGTGATGGCACTAGCTTTCACTTTCTTTCAAGAAACTATCCAATGTAATATAAAAGCATATGCATAAAGAAAGGCAAATCAAGAGCCAAAATGAGGGACAAGCACCCAACTTTGAGTGGAAGCCCAAACCCAAATCCCTATGTATAAGAGTTGGAAAGTGAATGAATAATCTTATTCTTATGGCATGAAATTTGGAGAGCTCCTTTCTTTCTCATTGTGGATGGAGTACTTGCAAATCAAATCCAAATTAATGAAGTAGCAAATTGCTTATCAAGGACCACCCCACAAATCATGGAGCCACTTGTGAGACTTCAATGAATAATAATTGGACCATCTATGTGCACATATAAATCAATTGTAACTTACCACCTCACATGTTGTCATGGTATTGCCTGACATCTCCCAATGCTAATACTGGCAGGACTCCATGCATTTTCGTGCCTTCCCAAAAGGCATTAACATGCAAGGATCTAGGTATGGAGTGCAGCATCAAACTTAGTATTTGAGTTTCTACATCCATCAAAGAAACTATAACTGATTTAATGAGCCATTCGTAGTTTCACAGTACAAGAGAGTTTATACTTAAATATGCATGGCTTAATCTTTGAGACAAGCATATGACTACTGGCAGGATCAACCAGGTAGCTATCTTTCGTCACACGAGCAGCACCACTGCTGCGCGTTCCGACTCCACATCAAGTGTGGCTGCGGGGCAAAAAGGCACGACCTCATCACCAATGTGTTGTTCTTGATGTAAACCCTCATCCATTGTATGTTCTTGTTTTCATGGGGTTTGAGAGAAGAATGGATAGATCAGTGAGAGTTCTATAGCATTCAAATGTCAAAGACAAGACCATGGACACACCCTTCTTGTTTCAAGCATTTATGACTCAAATTCATGGCTATCTCTCATATAGCCTACTCACACACACATAGTACACAATGAACTAACATACCACAATGATAGACCAAATCAAGGTGGTTGTAGTGAGCGTGCTTATCAACACTTACCATGTTGTAGCCACAACACATTAACAAGTGTCACTCCATGATTCACACGTATGTCTATTGCTCGTCTTCTCGCTTGCATTGCTGCCACACTTGCAACAAGCCCAAAAGGAAGACCCCTCCCAAGCCATCGTCAATCTATCTTTCACTCAATTAGAGTTCTTCTAGCTAGTCTTAAGCTCTTCACTTATCATCTATCTAGATCACAGTAGAAGGACATGAGTGGATAGAGCCATCTTGTATCAATTTATTTGGATTTAAATAAAGTTCTATTCTTTTGATATTTTTTGTGTATTCTATACTCCTTACTTAGATCCTATTTGTTGGATTGTGTAATTTTTACATGTGCTAGTAGTAGAGAATACATTTCTAAAAACATAGGCATCCTACCTAATATTTAGACCACTATACACATACACTATAGGTGCACCCACATTAGGATTAACCATAAACCCATTGTTCTCAAGGTCCCTTCATGCTCAATTAGGGGTGCACATCTTTTTACTAGACTCTTAAATTAACATCGTACATTCAACCACAATAAGCTTCTTAGAGTCACGTTATCAAGGTGCTAAAGCATTCTACTAAGAATTAGAACCTTCTTACGATTGAAATTACAAGAGAGGATCATGTGCACCTTCTTGGATCCCATTCATCTTTCAATTAGTTAGATGTCACAACATGAAACCAATACATAACCACAAACCCTAGACCTCATTCACATCTTCAACATTGCACTTAACCACACTTCAATGTCTCAACTAGCTACATCTAGGCCTTAGAGTGGTTGCATTGCATTTAGGAATACCTAGTTAAAAGGGTAGCTAAAACAAAAGAAATAGACCACAACATGTTGCATTAAAAAGTTGTTTGTGCATGACACACTACGAATTGGAAAGTGGAGAGCCTAGTTGAGCACAAGCTACACTTAGGGCACTTGAATTGTAATTGAACCCATTGGCTAAGAAAAGTAAAAACTTGTTTTGCACACACTCATTTATCACAATATCCTAGGAAAAGAAGTACTCAAACAATGCTAATCTTACGAGAGAACCCATTTGATAATGAGGTTGAATAACTCTTAGGATCAAGCTTTCAACAAAAAAGTGGCATAATTTTGATGCTCTCACCAATGAAGGAGAAAACTTTGACATATTAAGCTATAAAGCATGGATGAAGATTGTTAACAATAGCTTGTGCCAATGAATACAATCCTAAACCTTAACAAGGGAAGACCATGTGCTCTCCTAAGAAAATGGGATAATCACAACTTCCAGCAAGGATAACCTTGACGTACTCCTGAAGGGAAAGGAAAGGAGCAAATCCCTAACTCAAAAGAGATGCCACACTCATAATTTTTAGCACAAATAACCTTGTCGTAGTCCTCAAGGGAAAGGTAAGGAGCAAATCCCTAACTTGAAAGATATGCCTATTGGGAAAAGCAAAGAGATGCTTAAGGAGTTTCTCTAGGCACACAACAAAGAGAGGAAACCACTCAAAACAACACCACCTCAAACCAAAGATAGGAGCACGACCACAAAAACTAGTGCAACCAAGCAACAAAGAACTCTTAAAAAACAAAGGAAAGAACTCAAAGCTTATGGATGAATATTGACAAAGAGCTAGAATAATAACACAATGATGGATTCCAAAGTCCCTTCTACATGCTCAAGGGTATGGCATAGGAACCATTGGTTATGGTTGCCTAAACAATCCATTGGACCATCTCCATCATACTATGCAATAATCCAAATGCCCCCTTGATGAAGAAGAACCAAACCTAAACAAAAATTTAAACCAAAAGATGAACCACTAAGGGCCATAATACTAACCGAAGCACTCAAAAGGACAAGAAAACCACGATCAACCAAGAGAAACCCCTAGAGCTAACAACTAAGTAAGAGAAACCTCCAACATTAATGGATGAAGCACCTAACAAAAGAGAAATGGCTAAAAAGCTTGACCCTCCAAATCAAGAGGCATTTGAATCATCATAGCTTAACATTGTTGCTCAACATGACCTATAGAATCCCCACAAGGATTTTGATAAGTAGTCAATTGATGCAATTATTAGACCAATTGAATGCCTCGAGTCTCCAAAATCTAAGCCTTCATTGCCCAAGAGAAAGAAGAGGAAGAAATGAAAACAAAAATAGCTACAAGTAGCTATTACAAAAGCCACCAAAATGGAGACCATAGGTAAATGTGAGAAGACAATGAACTTGTCACAAAGCCAAAATGCAAATAGTTTCATGCCCGCTTCTCCTAAGAATGATAAACTTGAGGATTCTTCCAAGGTTTTCAAGGATTCTAAGTGACAATTACCTTCAATTACTAACTGTGATAAAACTTAGCCCACTGACAATAAATCCCATAATGCCTAATCAAGAGTGGAATAAAAGCAATCACAACCATTAGTCATACACCTATCACACCCAATAAGAAACAAGCTATGATAGGTATGATGCATCAAGATCAATATGAGAACCTCAAAGGTACAAGAAACCCCACACTCAACCAATCATGCTTATCTTGACCCAAACCTCCAACCAAACTAAATCCCACATCAATTATGAGAACCCTAAAAGAATTGGCAATGAAGTAATATCGCAACGAGAGTAGAAATATCCCATAGTATCTTATAGAATTGAATGCTACTATTCACACGTATCTATGTCCATGCCAACATGGGCACATCACCCAAAGAATACAAGGAATACCTAGCATGGCTCTGCTAATGTGGCAAGAGAAACAACTTCTCAAAGCAATGAACACTACGGTAAGTTTCTAGATGAACTTATGTGACAAATATCAAACGAAGAAGCTAAAGAGCACTGCTTAATCTCTACATCCCGTCGTGAAGTACTCTACCAAGAAAACATATTCAAGGGGTAGAAGAGTTGAAACAACAAGCAGAGGGATGAAACCATTTTTTAGGAACATTGGTTTAATCATCAAGCTTCAATGGGCTGAATTGAACGGCCCTATCTTAGAGGAAAAGCAAGCCATATGTCAATCTCAAAGAGACCTGATGTGTGTAGCCCCTACCTCCTTTCACATGCTTACTCCTATTTGAGGTATGGACTTAAGCAGGCCAATCCTAGAATATCCCTCACTTGATAAGATACTTACAAAGAAAGAGCTACATGTTGTAAGAAAACTTGGGCAAGGATGGTATTACTCAACAACATTGCATAGTACTTGTCCTTGCTACACTCAAGTATAATCTTGACTTCTTTAGTTGGCTTTCTTGATGCTTGTGCTACACTCACGTATAATCCTAACTTCTATAATCATCTTTCACCACCTTGGAGTAACATTGAACCATAGCCTGTAGTGTGTACATAAATAAATTGTGTTCTCAATAATTATGTATAAATAAGACTAAGTAGGCAAAACCCCACACATCCCTAGAAGTAATGTCTATCAAGCTAAGGCAACAAGTATCAGAATCAATCCAACTAAATTTTGATAGGTGGTAATCCTTTTATTTGAGCTCTTTCATTTTTGTTTGAAGAAAATCAACTACATGTGCTCTCAAATCTTCACTAAGTGAATGCAGGTTAACGTAGTCCCTAACTAGATGGGTCAAACTTTTTGAGCAAAAGACCACTATTCTTATTAAAGAACCATGAGTTGCAATATTAAAAAGCAACCAATCAAGAAAAAAACTTCACCAAGTCTTCAAAGATAACATCTACAGAGATCATCATCCACATGTAAATAGGCATTGATATGCATGTCTCTCAACTACCCTCTCTCTTCCCATAAAGAATGCCCAAATCCAATGAGAAGATGAGATTCATCATCAACAATGAAGGTTTCCTGTCAACAATCAAATTTCAATCTGCAATAATCAAGCCTCAATCTTCAAGGTACCTAGCCTCCAATCCCAAGGACTCCCACATAATTACTTATTTGACATTAGTCAAGGTTATTCTTTCCATTGAGCCCCCTTAAGCTTCCTTACTTCCACACTCCTATCAGATTCATGGAGGCTTAAATCTCTCTTGTACAACATTGCAACTTAATAAGAAAAGGGAAAGTAATATATATATATATATATATATGCACTCATGAACACAATGTTGCACCTAGGGTTCCTCAAGTTAAAGTATGCCCAATGGCCTCAGTTGGGTAGCTCCATCCCTAACCCCCTAGCCCCAATCATGCAACCCCAAGGCACATCAAGGGTAGGATACACCTAGGATTCTCAGCTCGGTTAGACATGTCACCCTAAATCATATCCATGATTCTATTCATTCTTCCTCCAGTCTCGCACTACTATTGCAATAACACTAGAAGTAGAACAACTAACAAGTCAATCAGGAATTGTCTAGTGCTATAATCTCAACTCATTGATGCATCATAAAGAACCTCATCCATTGCATCCATGATCATGAGCTCCACTCAACTCAAATAGCTTGAGGTTCTCATAACCATTCTTCTTCAAATTATTCCTTCTCACTCAATATCAACAATACTTCCCATCATTACCCACCAAACTAGCACCCTACATGAGGAAACAATAAAGATAACTTCTAACTATGTAATAGCCTATGTGTGCATGTACACTCACATAGTAATTGAACCATAATCTATACACATAGTCGGTCCTCAAGTATGGGACAACACTCCAAGATTACCTAGATTTTGACACATCTCCCAATGTATCAAAATGTCATGTGCACATAAAATATACTAGCATTCCCCTAAGTAGAGAGCGTGAGAGGTTTTCACTTGGAGTTACAAGTGAATATGGTGGCTCGCAACTTCTTTCCCTAACCAAATCTTCCATCCATGATGACTAGCTCTTCAACCACCCCATTCAATTTTGGTCACAATCTAATAATCAAAGATTCCAATCTAAAATGATCCCATCTAATCCCTATTACCACTCCCACTTGACTTTTGACAAGGCAACTTTTACAATTGCATCAAGCTCTAATGACAACGGCTGCTCTCCTCACAATAGCCACACTACTATCCTGATATTTCTCCTCTATGGTACAAGCTGAAGCATGTTCCCTCTGATGAAGAGTCCCATGGAACTAACACTTGACTAGGAGGGTGATAATGTTAACTAGAAAATGGGAAAGTAGCAATAGTGGAAAAGGCGGATACTACAACGAGCTAAAGAGTAAATAAAAGCATAAATCCTATAAAGTAAAACACCAAAAATATTTTGAAAATTAATCCTTTTGGATCATTCATGGAGTGCATACAATTATACTTTTGTTAGTGTTTGTGGTCATATAATTATTTGTGATAATATTTTGAGATTCGGACTCAATGCATGTGCAAGTTGTAATATGTTTCCATGTCAAAAAGGAAGACATGTAGCTCTATAAGGACATAAGCATTAGCTTTTGTTTGCTTTCAAGAAACTAGCCAATGTAACCTAAAAGTGTATGCATAAAGCAAGCACAATCAAGAGCCAAAAGGAGGGATGGGTGCCCAACTTTGAATGGAAGCCCAAACCTAAATTCCTATGTGTAAAAGCCAAAAAGTGAATGGATGAGCTCGTTCTTATGGTGTGAAATCTTCAGAGCTCTCTTCTCCTTCTTGCTTCTACTCCATCTTCTCGTGCAACATCTTGAGATTAAGGGAGAGTGAGAGTATGAGAATGAGGGAGAGAGTTAAGGACTTGGGAAGTGAAGCTTCTCTCTTGCTTTGCGTTCTTCTCTTCTTCCCCTTCTTCTTGGGTGAGAGGTAGATTAGAGAAGGGGTTGGATTGCTTCTCTTCTTCTTCACATTTCCTCTTGTAGATGGAGTGCTTGTGGATTAGATTGAGATCAAGGAAATAGAGGAAACTTATTGAGGACTATCGCATGTATCATGGAGCCACTTGCAAGCCTTCATGTTGTGACATCAAGGAGAAGGTAAGAATGTGAGATCACACACACCCCAATCGATTTGTACCTTCTTACTTTCATGGGGTTTGAGAGATAGATAAGATCATGCACTCAAGCCTCAATTTTGGTGATATGGTAATAGGAGTGGTGCCATGACAGATTTTTGGGGGCTCTATTCTCTATTTCCCAAAATCAAAAGGGCCCAACTTAAAGAATTGTATCAATAGGTTTCATGGTGCTTTGGAAAAAAATACACATACCACATCAAGTTTGGAACTAGCTCATGGATGGCAAAAATAAAGGAGGTGCATGCCTCGAGGGCTTGAAGCAGAAAGCCAATAGGACAATCCTTAGTTTGGTGAGAAGATTGGGGGAGGACCAACCTTGGACATCCTCATTAAAGATTGGATTGAGAAAAGTGCTATTTGTGGGGGTAAGTGGAAAGAAGGGTTTGCCTAGCAAAATCACCCTTTCTCACACAAATTCAACTCAAAATCAAGCAATTTGATGTTGCAAATGCTTTGGTTTAATTGTAGAAAGACACCTGAACTAGTTGTGTATGGGTTTGTAATGAAGGTGGTTAAGTGATGTCTCTCTTACCTAGTGCACCTAGTCTCAAGGGTAGCCTTTCTTAATCAATATAGGTTTGTAATGAAGTTAGTACTTGTGATGTCTCTCTTGCCTACTACACCTAGTCTCAAGGGGCAACCTGTCGCAATCAATATATTAAAGAGCCTAAACTATCTCACTTAGTCTTCAAAAATGGATTACAAAGATGGAAAGATACATCTGATATATTGTTGGAAGGTTTCCAAAATGTCCACATCCATAGTCTACAATTGAACTTGGTGCAAGAGGAAGCTAATTGGGTTTCAAAGGGTAATCTGTCATGCCAAGATCAAAGGGCTCTCCTCTAGTATAATTCACAATAGAGGTTATCATGAAGCAATGGGCTAGCTACAAGGGTAAACCTCTTGCCTCCATAAGAGGGGTAAGAACTTTAGTGACTCACACAAGATGGATATTGAAGACTTAGGAAGGTTGGAAACAAATGGGTGTCTAATTGGTCAATTGCGTGCCATTTGGCAAGTAGAAAAAATAGTGATTTTTAAAGGCTTTATAAAGAAAAAATTGAACTAGAAAGTAGCACCTTACCCTCAAGCTTCTCTCTCTCTCTCTCTCTCTCTCTCTCTCTCTCTCTCTCTCTCTCTCTCTCTCTCAAGATGCAATGGACGCCATGGCAATGTGGTGCTATTGAAAGTTATCCACCTGCTACTATTGTATGAGGCTACTTTGTCTGGCCAATTTGTAGTTATAGCACTTCAACCATCACCATTTTTTTCCTTTACAAGAGAGGGGTGATTATGTTACGGCACATGATGTGGCACATGGGAAGTGTCTTCCTTAATGAGTGGGGTGACACATGGGAAGATTATAGTAGTCTTGGTGATGGAGAATTGATGGTTCAACCATACAAGTGTGTGAGAATCAATGTACAATGTGAGAAGTAGACTTGGTAGAATGGCACCATGTAGCTATAGTGGCAAGTTGAGCATGTGGGCATAATACAAACTATGAGTTAGGTTGTGTAGCATGGTTGTAACTTGAAGATAAGTTGTAAAAATGAATGTTGACACATAGTGGTGAGGGATGAGATGGTTTAGGGTAATGACTATTGGGGTGTTGTTCCTAAGTGTCCAATGCTAAGTGCGACAACAATGATGCCATCAAGGATGAAAGGGCAGGATGGAATTGATGGTAGTTGACTAGAGTTAGCATGGTGGGAAGTGCAAGGACAATGAAGCATGCATGTAATGGCATTCGACTAGGGCAGACTATGTTGTTGTTTAGGGCAACTAATTGATGATGCTAGCATGCATGTGCGAATCTCTCTCTTTCCTTGCTAATCAATTGGCTGCGCAAGTTATTACTGACAAATGGCTGAGTGTTGTGAGCTAGAGGCATAAGGAGGAGCATTTAGTGAGCAAAGTGGATGTTTAATTAGAGGAGGATCTCAAGTGGACATGGAAGCATCACTTCCATTGCCCAGAGATGCCCATTGTGGGATTTGAGGTTGAGTTGGTACATAATTAGATGCATATACATATACATGCACATGTGCAAACACACAAATAAATAAGTAAATAAATGTGTCTGTATGCATGTGCATGTTTTTTTTTTTGGGCGGGGGGGGGGGGGGGGGGGGGGGGGGGGTGTTGGGGGGGGGGGTTGGGGGGGGGGGTGGTGGTTTTGCTGGGGTTGCAACTAGGAGAAACATGTGAAGTGGCACTATTGCCATACAAAATGCAACTCTAAACGTAACACCCAAACCATGTTGTTTGCCTCGTGTGAAGTGTGTTCCAATGTAAAGTGCCTAGTCTTCCTAGTAATCTCTACAAAATGTAGCTCCAAACATAACATCCAAAGTAGCCTATTTGCCTCATGTGAAGTGTGTCCAATGTAAAGTGCCTAGTCTTCCTAGTAATCTCTACAATTGTAATGAGTTCTTTTAATTTCCCCTCTAATGGAGTTGCAAAGGTCCATCATTTTTTTGTAGATTTGCATTAGCGAACAAAATTGTATCATCTCAAGCTTGTTATCGTTGCCCATAAGCACATGCTCTGGTAATGGTTTGCCTTGCTTGTTCAAGCTTTAAAAAATAACCTTAGGTTAATTGGAGTTACTTGGACATGAGGCATTTGTTTTTGTCACTGATATATCGTGTGGTAGTTTAGTTGATGACACTCACACGTGACATATTATAGCAAAAGTCCAAATTATCTTAACTATCAATTTGACCACAAATGAAGCTCATAGTTTTTGGCAAAAATAAGTCACACTGTTAGAAAAAACAAGTTAGATCAAGCAATGTCTCATGAACAATTGGTCTTACAATAATGGTGAGATCTTTTAACACATTTTTGCCCCATAGTTTTAAGGGGCCACCACTGTTGAACCAAAATAAAAGAACCTTTGCCTATTGTTAGCCACTTACATCACATCATGAGCTTAAAGGATGTCTCACTATAGGGTAAAGGGGCCAATATAATGATTGCCCCCATAAGCAAAACACACCCCATCCAAGTTTATTGATAATGTTGCAAAAATAATACAATATTTTTAATCACTTCATATTATAAATCATTTTTTAATATAACATATAAGCTTAATGTTAATTAAATAATCAAGCCATATAATAATTTTTTATATTTTGGATTTTATGAAACCTTAAAACAATGCATCCTTGACTGTCACTCTATTGGCCTCTTGTTTGTAACTCTTTTCTGAACCCTTCATTTATAACTATGTCCACTTGATATAAATATCAAAACATCCCATATATATATATATATATATATATATATATATATATATATATATATATATATATATATATATATATATATATGAGCTCCATACTATATATTAATTTGATCACTAGCTAGCTTGGCTAGCAACACTAATCGCACTTTACATGATTGGCATCATTGTAAAACTCATGAGGCTACACCTTGCTTGTTTTGATTTTGTTGTGAGCAAAAGGAAGCAACCATGCTTACATTTTTATGAGCAAAGGGAACCAACCATTGCATGGTTTTGCTTCCTTTTTCTCACAAAAATAAAGCAAACAATGTGACTCACGTGCAACAAAAGGTCACTACCAAATGACATATTGTTTCTAAAGCTACCTCAAGGTTTAACATAAACTTTTGCCTCTATATAATTTATGGCAATAAATGCTAATAATCATGACTTGAACATATGATGTATGGAAGTCCCAATTGATCTCAAATGCCTTTTAGATTAGAATGCCCTTACCACCTAGGTTGTAGGTAATATCCTACATATGCTATCTCCTCATACATGGGATGAATATATTTTTCAGCAAAATTTAATTACATAGCTCACCACCACATGAAAACACACATCCATCATCATGACAATTCTTTTTCCCACAACTCAAATGCCATTAGTTATAGTAGATATAGGCAAGCATCAAGAATGAGGATTTATCTATTCTTTTGAGTTTTTGTTTGCATCATCATTTCTCTTGTATGGAATTGCATGTGTGTGTGTGTGCCCATCAAATAATGGTATCTCGATGTTAAAATTGTATTCTTGTATGGGGAGTTACAAGAAGTTTATATTAAGAAGCCACTTGGTTATGTGGATGAGGGTACCTTTTATAGCCCTTTATTAAAATTTTAGTAAAGTTGGATGTTTCCAATATGTGAATGAGGATGAGTTTGTTTCTTTTGAAGAGGGGTAAAATTTAGAGAATTGGATGGTCACTATTGTCATGAATCGCAAGGTGGGGGGGGGAGGGAACTTACTTAAGCTACTACACCAAACATATACCATACACATAAAAGAAAGCTCACTCAAGAATACAAAAAGAGAGATAGAAACTTTTTTCTAGTTTCTTCTTCTTTCATATATTTTTCAATGTACACAAAGTATAGATAAGGTACAATATAAAGGAAAGTAGCTTATTAAGTTAAACAATGTATAACGGACTATACTAATTGATTGGTGCTATAACTTCAATGGTATTGAAAGAGGCTTATATATTGTCATACCATACTTCGATAACATATCTAAGCCATAATATCTTTGGGACAGCCATATACCATCATCACATTTGATAACCTCAATACCAAGAAAGTACTCAACTCACCTAAATCCTTCATCTCAAACTTATTCTTCGAAAGGTCATTGGCGTCAGCAATCCCATTGTCATTATTACTTGTAATAATCAAGTCATTCACATAGATGACTATGATGACCAAACTTGAATTTTTTTCTCACATAAAGTGGGTGATCAATATTAAAAATATAAAAGTAAATGATGATAATATACTTTTTAATCTTATCAAACCATGCTCTAGGTGCTTGCTTCAATCCATAGAGTGCTTTTTTTAATCTACACACTTATGTGTGATACTATAAATCCTCATAATCTGTTGGCTCCTCCATACACACTTCTTTTTATAATTCACCATACAAGAAGACATTATTTGCATCCATATGCAAACTCTAATCTTTGGCTATTACCAAAGTAATCACATATCTAATCATTGCCATCTCAACAACTAGATTGAGTGTTTTTTCATAATCTATACCATATATTTGAGCATAGCCTTTTGCAAATCTATCCTAGCCTTATACCTACTAACATAACCATTTTCATTATGCTTAATTTTGTAGATTCACTTACAACCAATAGATTTCTTGCCCTTAGGCAATGATACTAGATCCAAATCTTGTTGGCCTCTATTGCAACCATCTCCTCATCCATTGTTGCATTGCAATTAGCATGACTAACATAATTCTCAAAACAAGTGGGATCAATATCCTCAACCACTGAGAGCTGAAATGATAAATGGGTTGCCTCTTACCCATCCAACCTCCAATCCTCACTAAGAGAACTAAAGAGAGACACCACCTAGCCAAATGGAGGATGGGCTAGGATATCCCTTTTCTCCAAAAGAATCAAAAGAACCAAGACACAACTTCACAAGAGAATATATGTACTAGACACCATATTAGAATATGAGAGAGAGAGAGAGAGAGAGAGAGAGAGAGAGAGAGAGAGAGGGAGACAAGAGGAGAAGAGGTAGAAGAAGCTTGATATTATGTATTCATGGAATGAGAAGATGAAAAGAAAGGAAAACAAGAGAAAAAGAGGTAGAGGAAGCTTGCCATTATGCTACATAATAAAAGAACTCACTCATAGCTTACCTCAAAGAGATGGACTAGTATGAGGGTATTCTAGAGTGCTCTCATGTGCTTGTCATTGTCCATGTTTTTCTTTGTCCTTATCATTCCTCTTTACATCTCCATGGGCTTGTCATCGTCCATGTTTTTCTTTGTCCTTATCATTCCTCTTTACATCTCCATGGGCTTCTTATATAGCCTCCATGAGATATTAGATTAAGCTAATCTTCTTGATTAACATAATCCTAGATAATATATGGCATCTTTGAAAATATGGAGAATAGTGGATGGGACAAGTCCCCACCTTGATCATCATGCAAGAAGCCAAGGGTGGTGGTAAACAAAATAGAAAAATTGAGCTAGATTATAAGAGATAGGTGCCCAAAATACATTATTATAATATATTTACAAGAATGATAGAATGAAAAGTTGATGTAGTAAAAGATAAAAGAAAATTGCATGTAACCAACAATCTGCACCTTCGTAGCTTCAAATCGGTGAAGAATCTGAAAAAATTTTCTTCTGCAACTTTGTAGACCAGGTCGAAACCGATCGTGCATCGCAAGACTTTTCTTGAAATTCACTTTTTCTTGGGAGTTAGAGATTATAAAAAACGGCCTTCAAAAGCTGCTTTGACTGTAGTCTCCCATATATATATAAATACATATAAGCATGTAACACAAGGGATCCATGCTTGTAAGCTTTTGTGTAAGATCCAAATGACACCATGATATGAATATTGACTTGTGTACTAGGGTGAGGTGTCCTCTAATGAGACGGTGATAGATTCCAAATCTTAGTGATGCAAGCAGAACCCACATGTAGTTAGAGGCTAGTTCTTTGAAAAATCTATGCACTCACTCAACTCTTAGATGTAATCCATTTTCATCTTCACTAAGATAGCATCCCTTTTACCCTTTACATTGACATCCCTCCTAAGAACTTATTCCCCCCATTTGCTAGAGTTATCATATTCGAGAAGCAATGTAGCATACCTAATGCTTAAAGAGTAAACCCAAAGTGATATGGTAAGGCTCTTGATAGAGATTTTGGCCAAATTTTGTGGTAAAATTCTGGTTTGTAAAAAATCGAGATCACCACCATTACTAAATAAGCATAATGATAAACTATATAATCTTCAAAATCAAATCTTTTATAAGATATTTGATCTTGCTAAACTTGTAAATTATTGAATCACTAAATGGAATCTTTACATTATGATGTACTCTTTATACACTTGGTGTCCTGATTGAAAAAATACTAAGCTTATCATTCAAACTTTGTGAATCACTTTAAAATCTTCATCAAATTTCAAATGCTAGTTGTGAATCACTTTAAAATCTTCATCAAATTTCAAATGACTAGCAAATGTATCATTACTATCTGAGACTTTTTTATTTCCTTTGTATTTACCTACAATATTAGTAGATATACTTGAAAATATGATACTACTTTTTAGTTTCCCAAACCAAGGACTAACTGTAGATTTAGTATCAAATATATTTTTGGTCTATTAAGGCTCTCTGATTTTTTCTTTTCCTTTTTTATATAACTATCATGACCATCATCATCATCTAACGCATCACCACTAGATGCATACCAATAGCTCATCTTATAAAAAATACGCATGAACATTTACAATACAATCAAGCACTTTCAAATGTGACACATCGAACTTCATCATTATAAAGCATTCTTTGGGAATCATTCCATGAACTGTAATGGAAGATCTATTCATAATATAGATCGCAGTATACAAACAAATTCACACTAAAATATTTTGGTAAATTTTTTCTATCCATCAATGTCCATGCAACTTTTGCAATATGCATATTTTTCCTTTCTTCAATCCCATTTTGGTGTGGTATATACTTATAAGTAAATTATCTCTTTATTCCATGAGATCTCAAGAAGATATTGAACTCATTAGAGAAGTGCTCTCCCTTTTCATTTAACCTTAATTTTCACGCAAATTTCTATTTTAGCAATAGTCTTGAAAGTTTTGAAGTGCTCATGTAATAGATAAGAGAAAAGAGAGGTGAAAAAACAAAGAGCACACAAAAAAAAGCAATGGAGACGTGAACACATAGAGCTATAAGACTCAAATATTCTTCTTTCACATAAAAACTAAGTCTACAACATGATAAAAGACTAATATGAAAAGTACCATAATGTATATATATATAATCACTAAGTGCGAACCCATTAAAGAAAGAAGAGGTGGCCCAATGAATGTATCATAACCAAGGGTTAGACTACATAGGTATAGTCTAGCTATAAAATCATTGGCGTATTTGCATATCAATCACCTAACATGCTAGTGAGTAATATCTTGTCACGTCATCAAGGTGCGTAGTAGTAGATGCGAGCTCATATAGAGCTTGACATCTCAATACTTCTCCTTGAGCTTAGTATGAGCTCGTAAACTCCAAACATAGTTTTAGTGTATTGAAGCTTCTCACAACTTCCAAGGTTTTGGTAAAAATATCAATAGCTTAATCCTGTATGCTAACATAAACCAAGTCAATATCATATGTTAAAATCTGCTCTCGAATAAAATAATGGATCTTGATGTATTTAGTCCATACATTACACATAGGATACTTGGCCATTTGAATGCTACTAACGTTATCACAATAGATGATAATCTCTTTGGTTAATTGTATCTTTTAAATAGCTTATTAGACTTGGGAGCATTCTATGTATGCCACGTATGTTCGTACTTAGGTTTGTGAAATTCATCGAATACAAGATAGTATAGTGAAATGGATAAAATGTGTGTGTGTGTGTGTGTGTGTGTGTGTGTGTGTGTGTGTGAATACTTTTGATCTTTAATGCATAATCATCTCAGATAAATTACTCATGAATATATGTGCATCACGTGGATTCAAAATAAGGTATTTTTAAAATACCATTTTTTACATACAGAAAGATGTAATATAATGAGATTATTTACAGATTGAATAAAAAATGACTATGTTTTATTTATGAGAAATTCACAAATAAAGATATTTATAAATAGGCCTTGAACGCACGTGATATAGAGAATATACATATAGTAACTTCCCCAAGATAATCATTTATAAATATATTTTCTCTTAACTTGATTTAGCTCTAACTTGAACAATAACTTTTTGTAATTTGTGTTCACCTCAAACAATATTGTCGAATTTTTCCAAGCAATAGAAAGGGTTTTAAATTCTTACAAATAACCCATTATACTATCTATAACGCCCATAGATAGCCAATACATCACTTTACTCTATGTCTGCTCTTAATCTTTCTTAGTCTTTATCTATAATTCTACAATAGCATTTTACTAAGGGATTTCAAGTGCCACTACCATGTTTCCAAACATCTTTTCCCTTCAAGGAATTTATCATCACTGAACTTTTATACAAGATAATTATTCATGTTAAGCTTCTCACACAAAATTTGGCTAAAACCTTCAATCTGCAAACAATCCAATACCAAGTGCACTACAACCAAAACGTACAATCTTTTTCACTGGCTACATAATAATATATATGTTTGCAAATACCCTATATGTCTACAACCTAGCAAACACATGAAACCTTGCAGATCCAAAATACGTGACTTTTGCACCTATAAATGATAAACACAATCGAATCTACAATATATCAAAAAATTGCTTTCAACCAACTTGCAAGGCAGAATGAAGATCAAAACAACCCAAGTTTCACTGCAATCAAAGAGTGCAATCTTGCCATCCTCAAGAGTCTCTAGAAGTAGCTATATTCCAATGCAAATTCAACAAGATGAAAGAGTTTCTTATCCCGTGCTTGCTTACTTTCTTTCACACTCCATCATTTTCACCTCAGCCTTTGATTGAGCTCTCACAACAATGGGACTACTCTAATACCATGTGAGCAGACGAGAGGAGAGAGAGGTGCAACAACTAAGAGCACACACATGATGGAGACAAGCATACAAAGAAATAAGGCAAAAATCATCATCATCTTCTTCTTCTTCTTCCACACAAATGAACTTAATCTACAACATGATAAAACTTGACTAATATGAAAGTACTAGAACATATGTGCATATGGCTACTAGGTGTGAAACCACTAAGGATAGATATTATGACATAATGAATATGTCGTAACCAAGAGTGGTCTATATGGGCATAGTCTAGCCATAGAACCATTGGTATATCCTCCATATTAATCATCTAACATGCCAATGAGTAAAGTCCTACCACATAACCAAGATGTGTATTGAATGCCAGCTCATCCATAGCTCAACATCTCAATAGAGCCACAATTTAGAAGGATTCATTTACCACTCTTAAGCCTTGTAGTTCCAATCATAAACCATCAATCACAAATCAGGTGTCAACTCCAAATAGCAAGGGGAAGAGTCAACTCCAAATAGCAAGGGGAAGAGCCAAAGCCAACAGAGTTAGTAGACTTATAATGTCATTATCTACAGAGTTAGTAGACTTATAATGTCATTATCTACAGACACACGAGTTGGAGCAATGGAGAATTATCATCCCTCCATTCATAGCTCGTAGTAACCCAAACTACATGCCTCATAAAGGTAAATCTAGGGATTGCTACTACAGCACCGTACCTGGACATCATAGCAAAAATCTTGGACAAAGGATGTCTTCCTTTATGCATCCTTGAAGTGGTGACTACCCATTTTCCCCATCTAGAACATTCAGATTGTTATGATCGTATGGTCCAAGAAATTGAATGGTAGTCATCTGCTTGTAAGGTTTGCCTGATGAGTGGAGCGATAGTACCTTGGTTTGGAGGTGGTTCAAGTGCTCTAAAGGGTACGAAGAGTGCTCTAAAGGCTATGGGGAGTGTTGCAGCCAATTGATTTACAAGATTGGGTATGGGCCGAGATAAGAATGAAGCTTTGCGACGACCCAGTTGTCTCATAGATCCGATTCCATTTGCCCCCACGAAAAGCAAATGCGATCAATTCTGACCCTTACAGGGAAGCATCAACATGTCATTTAAGCGGAAAAACGATGTGTAGGCGGACGTGAGATTACCTCGAATAGCAGCAGAGGTGTAGACCCAACAGCTTGCACGCAGATGCTTTGACAGTAGCACCGTCTGAGGCATGAGCTGGTCATCCAATCTGGTTTCTTGGACAGCCGCCTTTGGACTACGTCGGTGAAGGTGTAACACCCACAAGTGCACGCATCTCCATCTACAGCACCGTTTAAGGCATGAGTTGGTCGTCGCTAGCTGGTCTCGTGGGCAATAGCCTTCGTGTCGTAGCGGTCGAATCCACATAAGAATAGGAGATGTCACCTGGGACAGTCGACTCGAAGGTAGGTTGGAGAGACGAAAGGGAAGACGACCGGTTGGTAGAGCCGGAAGTGGGGCGGAAGTGCTTGGAAGCAGATGTAGTGGGTGCATTGATCAGATGATCAGAGATAGGGAATGATATAATGTGCCAGAGAGAGAGAGAGAGAGAGAGGTCAGTAGGGGGCATGGGATAGTCATAAGAGCGGGAATAACAGACTAGAAAGAGTGGACAGTAGGGGTGGAATGCGTGTGATCAGAGTACACAGAGGTGTAAGAAGGGTTTTGGGATAGCCATCTTGACCGAACCAGCCTGTTACAGGCAAGGCGGCCAAATTTTTCAAAATATAAAAATACAATAAATTGAAGACCCATTCTGTTCACGGGCATAGTGGGAGAGAGGCAGACTCGTTCGGCACAGGTCAGCAAGGGGTCGACCAATCCAAGACGTGAGACCGAGCACCTTGGAAGCGTGCTTTTTCGCTATGGGAACCGGTTAACCCTTGCAAGTTACCGGCAACCGCCGCCTGCTGTGTGCCCCCCGATATGCTTTTCTTGCTCTGGGAGCCGGTGAACCCTTGCGGATTACTCTGAGCATTCAAATATTATCCAATGCATGGAAGTAGCCGGCAATGTGTGCAGGAGTGTGGGTGTGTGCATGAGCGCACCCAACCCCCTCCCCCTCCCTTTCCGCTCTTCATCCTGATTATCACTATGGAAACTCATGTAACCTGACAGTCTGGCCATGTTTGCATGGCACATGGCCACCCTTTCAAGGGGGGTGGAGAGAGAGAGAGATGGTGATGATGATGCGGCATGCCGACAATGATGACATTAGTATGCATGGCATGGGGTGATGGTCATAGTTATGAAGCAACCCTTGACAGCTTGACGATTCCGAGGTGGCGCTTATGGCCCACGAATGATGGCTGGTGGTTTTTTCTAGGCAACCTATTAGGAATTTGATCCGATAGTCCATGATGTGGCCACAGAATATCACGATTATTATCTAGGCAACCTATTAGGAATTAGATCCGATAGCCCATGATGTGGCCACACAAGATTATGATTATTATCGCTAATATTTTTCTAATTGTACTTAATGAGGTCAATTTCTTTTAACTAATAAGAGAAATTCAAGATAATGATTAAGGTAGATGACGTGAAAGCTAGGTACATTACAAAGTACTCATGAAGACTTCTACAAACTTAATTGTATTTAATGAGATTAATTTCTTTTAACTAATAAGAGAGATTCAAGATAATGATTAATTTTCCTTTAACTAATAAGAGAGATTCAAGATAATGATTAAGGTAGATGACATGAAAGCTAGGTACATTATAAAATACTTATGAAGACTTCTACAAACTTAATTGTACCTAATGAGGTTAATTTCTTTTAACTAATAAGAGAAATTCAAGATAATGATTAAGGTAGTTAACGCAAGTACATTACAAAGCACTTAAGAAGACTTCTACAAATAGATACACCACAAGCACTCATTACTATGTACACAAATAAGTACATTGTTGGGAATGTAACATACTTCATTAACCGGCACAACCACGTCTTAATTTGGATAGCTAACATCATTTATCATGTACATCCTAATGAGTCTAAGAGTATTCACATTGGTAATAAATCTGTAAGTGTTTCCAAAACAATTTTACCAACTATGTACATACACACTAAGATTAGCAAACATGAACAAAATGTAGTTCTGGCTTTCAAAAGCCAAGTAGTATTTAACATTGTGTTCATAATAAATTATGTGCACTTAAATGGCTTTTGGAAAAATTGAAAAAGAATTACTCAACACACAACAATTATTCGTACAAGTAGCAACATATTTAGCACTCTCTTTCCTATTAACCTCATCAACTTGTATGTTTCACTTCAAAAATATGAATAAGCCTACAAAATTAACCACACTACTAACATGAAAATTTGCACTTACAGCCATTACAAAACAATTATAGCGACCTCTTTTTCTTTTTGCAAATCTAATTGAAAACTACATTGGATGACCCATCTAGGTGGTATGCATTTTTTAAGTAAAATATGTTACTATATATGCAATAATCAAAAGGGAAACTAAGAAGACTCACAAAGACAAAAGCATGTGTTTCATGGTATTTAATGAGCAAAAAGATATGAATAATTACTATCAAGAAGAATGCTCACTTTACTTTCCATTTATAACCTCTAAACATCCTAGTGATAATGATCAACACTCCATTCTCAAGAATAATGAAAACACAATTAAGCTCAATGAAAGAAGATATGCCAAATCAACACTGACAACATTGGAACAATAAGTCAATCTACATCATGGAATGACCCAACAAACACAAAAGATTCTGGACACCTCCCAACCACATTACACAAAAAACAACAAAATTGGAATTATATAACATAAAATATGAAAAAACTACGACAAATACTATCAACAAGTAAACAAACTAAATGCTTAACACCTTGCACTTGTCAACGAATTATACTACAAAGGGTTTAAATCCTACAAAAAGCATTGAGAAACCATGTCCATTGTACCACCACCTCAAAACACACCCACAATTTCCACTCCTCCATGCATTGTACTACGCTTTAAGAAGCATGGCCTCACATGGATGTTGGTGTAGCTTTAGTGTTAATCAATAGTACGTTCTGCTCCATGTTGCTCATATTAATTATGAAGTGAGATGGCATGATAGCATTTAAATTGTGAACTTCAAAGTGTCAACTTGTCAAAGTTTTCTAGAGAGTACATCCAAAAACACATTGGAGAATCCTCTCCAATTTGGAAATCAATAATACTCTCCACCAAGATAAAATTTGAAGTGCTTCTGGTGCAATAGAAGAGGCAATGTCCTGCAGTTAGTTTGGGAAGTTCTACCTGAATGATTGCTTTAAGAATGGGAGAGAATGATTAAAAGGATTCAGTTAGTTGAGGCAGATGTGTACATTCCTCAGTCTCTGGACCGAATCCTCCAGACTCTAGCTTGCAGCACTGCAACAATTTCCACTCAGGACAGTACCCCGACTAAAAGCCAAAAATGACAAAAATTTAAGAGGACTCCTCTAGTCTCTGGATCGATTCATCCTGACTCCAGCTTGCAGCTCTGCAACAATTTCCACACAGGACAGTGCCCCAACTAAAAGCCAAAAATGACCTTTTTAAAGAGGATTCATGGCAAGCATTCGGTGGTTTTAAAGAATGATCTATATGCAATGTTCTTATTTAACACAATAAATGTGGTTAAGATTGTAGCATATCCTCAAGGTAACATTGGAATCAACTTATCATCAAAGGACAATAATAGAACCCAGTCTCAGTTCTTGGTGTGGATAATTGACTTTATTTTACCTTTTATTGTTTATAGATTTTGTCTGAAATCCTCATTGGCCAAGGAAGATGTCATACTTTCAGAGACAAATTGCCCATAACAAGTTGCACTGGCTACAGAAGCTGAGGTCTATTTGTGAATCAAATGTTAGTACCATGATGGCATTCCTCCATTAAATCTGTTCACGAGGTTTCCTCCTAAAAACCTTCCAGGGTCACCAAAAATGAACCCAAAGAAACCATGGAAGAGTGAAATTTGGGGCATGAATGTTTTGTCCACCTCTAGTTTGGCTGAAAACCTGCTCACATTAAGTGTCCCAAATCTTATTTGTGAAGTTTTAGTCAAGAAAGAAGATATTAGTAGAATGCAGCAGCCCTGACAATGCCTATTTTAATTGTGACAATCTTCCCCTAAAGATTAGATGCCGCCTGTATTAATCATGACAATCTTTTCCTGAAGAATAGAGGCCAGTTTTGGCAGTCGACTAAAACAAGCCTTGACTTCCAAAGTATGGGCTAGAGACTACCTTGTTGACTCTACCTGACAGTAGGGCTTGGGCAGTCACTTCTGCCTGAGGCACAGTTCTCAGATGCAAACACTACATAGACATGAATAAGGCACGTACATCAGACTATCAATCCAAGAAATCGTCCAGTGTGGACTTCAATGCTCCATTGAAATTGTACAACCTGAAGCTGAATGTAATCCAAAAGCGAGAGTATGCAAAGACACTTTTTGCATGCCAAACCCCCTGGATTCCCCTTCTCCCCTACCAAAACAAAGTAAAATAGGCTAGTAGTCCTCAATTCTCCTCTCATCATTACAAAATCCTCTTGCAACATCCATTCATAGGCTGAGAGACTGGTAATGAACTTTAGGTGCAGGCAACCCATGTTAAAATTGGGCAGAGTCTCCTAGCCCACCACCTTCAAAAATGGAACTCCAGCTGTGCAATGGTGGAGCGGGTACGGTGACCAAAGCTGTCTCCAGCCAGAAACTGTAGAGCAAGTTTTAGACTTAGAATTTTAGATCAGGTGTATGCTGTTGTTAACTGTCCAGTCTCCAGTGTTTTGAGAACTTCTTTGCCCATTTCTTGGCATCCAAGCAGCTTCTGCAGAAAAGGATGAATATCATTATAGAGTCATGAATAATAAAGCTTATCAGAATATCAAAAACACTTGCAGTTTCAAACCTTTCCATCAGACATAATGTCCCCTGTTCTAAACCCCTTGTCAAGAGTGTCCAGGACTGCCTTTTCAATTCGCTTAGCTGCTTTCACCTCTCCAAGCCCATATTGTAAAAGCATTGCCACACTCAATATCATTGCAAGAGGGTTTGCCTTGTCCTGAACAGAAGACCAAAGAATTCTATTAATAAAATTGACTAATGAACTCATACAAAACAGGTAACAGTAGAAAAGGGCAAATATGGATCTTCCCTTGACTTAAACAATATGCCTCCTTACAATATACTAACCCAAAAACAGATATTACAAGCATTACAAGAAACTAACCTGGCCTGCAATATCTGGGGCTGAGCCATGGATGGGTTCAAACAAACCTGGGCCCTACTTGAAGACAAAAAGGTGGCCATTGTTATAAGTCAATATAACCGTCAGTCGTTTGGATTTAAAGATAACATAAGCTACAAATGATGGATCCTACCGAATCACGCACACTAGCAGATGGAAACATTCCTATACTTCCAGTAAGCATGGATGCCTCATCTGAAAGAATATCTCCAAAAATATTGTTGGTTACAATGGTGTCGAACTGTTGCAGAAGGTTGGTATACAGAGTAAGACTTATTAAAACTTCTAAACTGAAAGTCAGATTCTCATGCAAACAAGCCTTCACATAAGAAAAACTGTCATTGCAAAATATTGTATTTCACCTGCTTAGGATTACGAATCAGTTGCATAGCTGCATTGTCAACATACATGTGTGAAAGTTCAACGTCCGGATACTCTTTTGCAATGGCCATAACTCTTTCCCGCCACAACTGAGAGCACTGTATTTACTAGATGTCAATTATGAGATACAACACATGAACTATTGGTAGTAAGAAAAAGGCAACAAGAGAAAGCTACTGCATGCAACTCAGCAGTCACATAAGAATACCTCTAGCACATTGGCCTTATCAACTGAACACAGCTTTCTACGTCTTTTCCTTGCAACCTCAAATGCCACACGGGCAATCCGGTCAATCTGCAGCAACAAACAATCATGAACTTTACTTGCTCCCTCTCTCATTCCATACTCTCCCTTATATGTTAGAAATTACAAATTCCTTGGCACATTCACAACTAACACAATCAGATTCCAACATGGACATCAGAGTGTTCAAGCCTCTGATTCAGCAAGGAGGGCTTTCCTCAGTTCCCCTCCATTGCCTTAGCTAATGAATTTTGTCTGTGAATATATAAAGATACCCCCTTGTACAGCAGTGCAATTCTTTTCATTGATTGCTTTGCTCTTTTCTACAAGAATGTGAGCATTGTTCATTTCCCATCTGTATGTGTTTCATTGCTTCCCAAGCCCCAATATGAGTTTCCAAGGCTTCTCTTATTTGTCTAAGAGACTGCATGTTGCTGGTGGCTTGTTTTTCTGAGCAGGTTCTACCTTCATAACTTGGTTGGCAACATGTGATTTGCTGCAGGCCAAGGCCAGTTACTGCAATTTCAGTGCTACTGCAATTTCATCACACCGCAGCAATGTAGGAGCCTTCTACTGCTCTCCCACAAGCTGTGTTTTCCCCTCCACTTCCCTCTCTATCATTGCCCAAAGGGGCGGCACTAGGGCTTGTTCTTCATCATTAGATAAGCCCTTGCTAGCAACTTGGCACATATTGCCAGTGAGGATGTGCTCAAGAGCTGACATGTGGGCTTCTTTCAGCTAACAGACCATTTTCAAACAAGCTTGCTTTGTCATTTGCTGGTTCTTAGAAGTCAGGTTTGTTCCTTATGGTGGATGACCATAGATTGTGCTCATACTCTATTTGAGTGCTGAAATATTGAAACATTGTTTCGACCATTTTCTTCTCTAGAGGTGGTCCACTTGGACCTATAAATATGCAAGCTCCTGTCTACTTTTTTAAAAGATGACAATGTTTCACATGATCCCTAAAGAAAATAGAAGATGCTAATTGATACTGACTGGATTGACTGCTGGCTTGTCACCCCAGTCAGATTTCTTGCACAACTGGCCAAGTGCTCATATAGTCATGCATGCTATGCACCAACAGAAATAGCTAACCAAGTTCCTACCAAAAAAATTCAAACACAACATTGTAGCTGTGGGATCACAGAGCAAGTTCAAAACTTTCATCATACAGCAGTTGTACTATACAGACAACTACAGGTAAGCAACAAGTGATTTTATATATATATCACAAGGCTAGTGTAGATGGCAAGAAAGACTAATGCCTTCATACCTCACTTGCAGAGTAGACCTCTGTGTTGTATGCGATTCGTTCACCACTGTTGTTTGTAGCAAATCCCTTTGGCTCACCAAAATAAATGCCTAGAACATGGGACATGATTTAAGACATGAATGTTCAAGTATTAAATTAAAGGCTAGATTAAAGTTAAATCACACACCTCCAGTGAGTTCTCGAACAACCATAATATCCACTCCTTCAGCAACCTCATGCTTCAAAGTAGAGGCCTCAACAAGCTGTCAAACAGATCTGGTCAGAGAGAGAATTTCCAAGATTGCATGTATGTAGTGTATGTTTTGGGCTAAACCAGATAAAACCTGGGGCAGAACTGTAGCTGGCCTGAGATTTGCAAATACCCCCATTCCAGCTCTCAGTCCAAGCAAACCACGCTCTGGCCGCAAATGAGGTTCATTGCTATCCCACTTGTACCTGAATAGCATTCAGCAATTGAGACTGCGGTTTGTATTAATACAGCAGCTACCTAGAAATAATATAAGGACATGTAGCAAGTTCAAACCCGCCAATGGCAGATAGTAACACCGCATCAGACACTTTACACGCTGCTAAGGTGTCATCAGGTAGCGGTGTTCCAAGAGCATCAATGGCTGCACCACCAACAAGCTTCTCTTGGATCTGAAAACCAATGCCTGATGAAAGAGCAAGAATATATCAGCGCAATGACGATCATTAAAAAAAAGCATGCACCACAGCTGTACAACATTGTGTGGCTATTCACAAGCTAGTGCATCGATTCAAATGTAACCATGCCTATTTGACATAGGGTTGACCAGTTTACAAATTTATAGGCAAATTACATGTACAAAATGTGCAACCTCAACTAAGTTTTGGATGGATAAGTCAGTCCTGATCATATATGAACTTGACAGTCTTTAGCTGGGTTGCTTGGATTGGATAAGTTAATCAAGCCAATCATGTGATTGCAAGTATTTGTACAAACACAATAGGGGAGAATTTCAAGTCCAAATAGGAGGTTTTTAAGTTGACATGCACCAACTGATTAAAACAACAGATTTGTGCTGTCCTGGAATTACTAACTAGCGGCTTTATTACACTTTCAGAAGCAAATGGAAATTCAGCTTCATCAATGAATTTTACAGGGAATCAGTGGGAATTGGTGGAAAAACATCCAAATAGCCACCAAGAATTCCAAGACACATGCCTAGACCTATAGTGACCTCAAGGGAGTTCCACCTAATGTGCTGACACACAATCCCAACCAACCCCATTGTCAAGCTCACCAAGCAATGATCATATCCAATGAATCAATGATACATGCACCTTGTTTGAGAAAAGATGGATAAGCTCCTCAAGGCACGAATCTTGCACAATTCATCTACAAATTTGAGAATACTAATTGGGTATGACCCATCATCAAGAGACTTAAGAACAATGATAAAATTGAAGTACATGTAAACTACAAAAAAGTGAATGCTGCCACCAAGAGAGATCATTACCCACTACCCTACACATAAAACATGATCATGGGTGTGGCAAGTAAGGAGGCATACAGCTTCCTAGACGGATTCTCAAGCCACAACCACATTTGCCAAGTGGCTCATCCTTTCAAATGCACTCAGCTTTTTCTTTAAAAAGAGGATGACATCCCTTGTACACAAAATTGATCCTTCTTTTCTTTTTCTTGCTTCTATTTCCCTTTTTTTTTCCACGACACTTCCAATTCTCACCTAGATATTAAACTACTGTGAAAAGTGGTTACAATCCAAGAAATGAAAGCCCTCACTAAAAAATGGATTACTTGAAGGTAACCCAAGAACAATCAAATTTAGTCATTAGAATTTGATTGTATTGCATTAATTCCTAATCTTGGCATCCATTAACAGCCCTATAAATAGCAAATGTTGTGCATATTCTACATTGTCCCATTCAAGCTATGTCAAATAATAATTCTTCAACACTTCTTGCTCCTATCCGCATATTCTACATTGTTCCATTCAAGCTATGTCAAATAATAATTCTTCAACACTTCTTGCTCCTATCCACACCCTAACATAGAGGACAATCCAGTTCATGGAGCTTAGCCAAGTGTTATCTCAACCTAGCAACCATTTTTCCTTAGTTGGCAACATCCATTTCGGCATAGCGACCTATTCCTGAGCATCCTACATTTGTGTTTCCAAATTTCAAGTGTTGTCCAACTATCCAAAGTCATCCAACACACTAACTACCCAAGGATACCTCATGTTTTTGCAATTTACAAGCTTCCTTGCACCCATGGAGGCTCCCCCAATAGTCGTTTACATCACTAGCCCTTGTGTTGCATGTGATAGCTTGCTCAAGTGACTCGAAGCTGTGTTTTGCATTTCAGCATCCATTGAGGCTCCCCTAGCCGTTGTTTAGATCAACAACACCTATATCTGCATGCGACAACTTGCTCAAGTCACTCAAATCTTCATTTTGCATTCCGACAGGCCAACCTACTAATTATAAGCCAAGCAGAGCACTTTGGACTAGTTATACATTATTTTGCACTCTTTCTACCAATTTCCCATCTCTTAGCAATTGCCTTCACCCAATCTACATCTACGTTTTGGTACATCTATATCTATGTCTACATCTAAAGTAGAGGAACCAAAATATAAAGATAATCTTCTTTATCACGAAACAACTCCTAAGGACCATTCTGCTTCCTATACTACCGTTCATCATCAACCAATTTCTTCTTTGACATCCCACTTCCTGGAGAACTGCATTTCACTTCATCCACAAAGCATCCTCATTCAGGGGTGCTGCTGCCTAATCAGACGTGACAATGCACTCATCTCTAAGCTTAATCATCTAGACTATACTCTTCTCAATCTCGAAAACACGAAACCCTAACGCTCATTTCATTGCACCAACATTATTCATCATTGATAATCCCATTCTGTTAGCAGAGTATTTGTCAGCTCATGTGTGAGTCTGAGCTTGATCTGGGCTGGGCATTTTTATTAGGTATTTTAGGTATTTTTCTGGTGTGGCATTTTATACTAGTGGAGCATTTTATGCACCAGTCGGCCAGCATTAATGCTGTCCGACCAGCATTATTGCTCCCCACTTTTTCAGCCTATTTATACTCAGTGGCTCCTCCTCAGTCAGTCACTTCATTTTCACCATATGCAGACTCTGTGGAGAGAGGAGCCAGTGCCAGTGCCCACGCAGCCAGTGACTCACTGTTGTATGCGACTGTCTCGTGTTCAGATATATGGATTCCATTTCCCATGCATACATCTGAGTTCTCATCTGTATCGTGTTCTTTTCTTTTCTCTTTTTGTCTTGTGTTTCAGCAGTTTATTTCAGCACATGTTTATGCTTCCACCGCTGCTCCACTTCTGACATGGTATCAATTTTCAGGATTTGTGTTTCTGTTGCGTTTTCTTGCTGATTTCAGGACTGTTTTGTACCCCTGCTGATCATACGACTGCTGTCGCAGCCCGGCGAGACCTGTTTTGGGGCTGTTTTCAGCCTGCGTTTTTTGCAGTCTTCCCATCGCCTGCTGCCTACGCACCCTCTGCTGCCTGCGTTTTTCATCTGCAGCTGCTGGCGACAGTTTTCTACCTGTTTTTCTCCAGTTTACAGCCTGCGTTTTGCTGATTCAGCGTCTCTCATGGCTGGGTGACTGTTACTTCAGGCCGTTTTTGCTGTTTTTGGCAGTTTTTGACTGATTTTTTTGACTTTCTGCAGCAGATTTTGTTTTCTATTGATCAGATTTTGGGTTCTATTGCATGTGAACTCTCATTTTCTGTAGTCTGTGCTTGTGTTTTGGCTGTGTTTCCTCTCTAAATTCCATCTCTTCTCTACTTCTCTCCTTATCCTCTCCATATGGCTCCTCCGTGCACGTCCACTGATGATAAGTTACATGGACCTGATTATCTCACATGGAGTGCTGTCATGAAAGCTTGGTTTGTGCAGAAGCGGCTATGGTACATCGTCTGTGGAGCTATTGCTCGACCTCTCCGTTCTTTTGCTCTTCCTGAAGACTTTGATGAGGACAACCATGAGGAAGCGGTGCTCACATGGGACTCGGACGATGCCCGTGCTTACTCAGCATTGCTTCGGTGTATTTCTAAAGCGGTCTTACCGGCGGTTACCTCCTGTAGGACATCTCCTGAAGTATGGCAGAAGTTGCAGCAGATGTACGAGGCACCTTCCACCATGCGGGCCGTCACACTTTATGGCCAGCTCCAGCAAATGAAGTTTGAGCCGAAAGATACTATTCAGTCTTTTCTTCTTCGTGTTACGGAGGTACAGGACCAGCTTCGGCACATGCAATCTGCTCTTCCCGAGGTGCATCTTGTCGGGACCGTCCTCTACAAGCTCCCCCCGGAGTTTGATGGAGTGGCCAATGCTTTGCGGGCGCAGACATCATCGACTCCTGTCAGTTTTACACATATGACCTCGATGCTTCTTGAGCATGAGGCATCCTTGAGATTACAGGGGCGGCTTCCGGCACATTATGGAGGTGAGGCTTATGTAGCTTCAAAGAGGGGTGACGGGAAGAAGAAGTCGAAGGCCCAGTGTTACCACTGTGGCAAGAAGGGACATTTGCGGAAGGACTGCAAAAAGTTAGCGGCTTCTAGGAAGAAGGAGCAGAAGACGAAGCGGGATGCTGACTCTACCGATGAGTCCTCTCCTTCATCAGACTCCGACTCCGATCCTCCGATCGAGGTGAAGTCCAAGGCGCGGAAGGGATCCTCTTCTTTGGATCGCGGGAAGGGCTTGGTGGCCCCTTCCTCGGCTGCTTTCTAGTGGTGGTGATGAGGTCATCCCTCACGACTCTCTTGTGCCAAAGAGGGAGTGTGAGCGGGTGTTCAGATGGGGCAGCCGCGCCTCATCTATATTTTTATACAGGTGCACATGTTCCAGAGAGGGACGTCCCTGACGCATCGACTTCAGTCTGGCGGAATCAAATCCTGGAGCTGGGATTGACATCCAGGTTCATGCTGAGCTGGTTATCTGACAGAGAGCGGGAGGCTTTCGTCTGGAGCTCACATGAGGGGACACTTTGGCGGTCTGGCCAAAGGGGGGGACTCCATGGTCACCTATGTTCAGAGGCATTTTTGACAGGCTGGTCTTGTATGCTACTGCGAGACATTGGTGATGGACACAGAGACATGCTATGATCTTCTCTATTTTCAGGTGTTTGATACGATCGACATCAGGTTCTCTCCGAGGCACCTTGGTGGTGGCTTGATCACCCACTGCTTGGGTATCCATGGTTCTACTTGGTGGTTCTATGTTGTATAGTTTCTGATCCCTTTTCATTGTACTATTGTATTGTATCAGATCACTCATGATCTGAGAGAGGGTGTTAGCAGAGTATTTGTCAGCACATGTGTGAGTCTGAGCTTGATTTGGGCTGGGCATTTTTATTAGGTATTTTAGGTATTTTTCTGGTGTGGCATTTTATGCCAGTGGAGCATTTTATACACCAGTCGGCCAACATTAATGCTGTCCGACCAGCATTATTGCTCCCCACTTTTTCAGCCTATTTATACTCAGTGGCTCCTCCTCAGTCAGTCACTTCATTTTCACCATCTGCAGACTCTGTGGAGAGAGGAGCCAGTGCCAGTGCCCACGCACCCAGTGACTCACTGTTGTATGCTCAACATTTGTTTTTGAGTTTTGTGTCAACATTTGTTGCACACGCTCAGTGTCCCTACCTGCAAACCCTAATGCTTCTTTGCAACCATGGCTTTTAGGAAGGATCATGGTAATTTTTGAATCAATCATTTCAGCTTTTCTAGTATTGTATCTATAAAAGCAATAGGTTTTTCTCTCCTTGAGCTATGTCTGCAAGAGTACACAAGAGAAACACGAATACAAAGAGAAGTATAGAGAGAGAAAGAGAGGAAGCAAAAGACGAAGGAAGAATATTACACTAGCTTAAAGAATAATGCCAATACAATGATGATGGACTGATCAATCCCTGCACGTAGCCCAAAGTTTGATAAGGGCACTAGATCAAGCTGATGATGATGGCAACACCAAACACGAAGTATCAGAGTGTGCACTTGCAAAGGAAAGACTCAAGATTGAAGATTGTATGTGTGCACACCAAGGGGGGAAGGGGAGGGAAGGAAGTGAGGCTAAAAATAGCCATAAATGCCCAAATCTCGCTGGCCTACACCAATAGATGCCAAAAAAGCTAGCCAACCAACATTTAATGCTGGTCACTGAAAAAAAATGCCAAAAAATAGAGGTGATCCCAGAAAAATCCCAAATGACAATAACAATGTTTGGCAAGTTTAGGCAGACTATGAAAAGTAAAAACTAGCCTAGGAATGCACAAAAGAAGCTAACAAATAAAGAAAATGCACCTAAATTGCCAAGCTTCTATGTCTTCATCAAACTTGAACAGAAGCTCACAACTAGGAGATGACAAACTGACACAACTAACATAAGCAAGCTAACACCCGCTCTCAAGACCTAGGAGTGTCGGAAAACCCAACAACTTCATGTGATAACGCATAGAAGCTTGGGGCAAAGGCTTCGTGAAGACACCAACTATGTTGTCCTCCATGGGACAGTAGGCCACCCCTAACTTGGAATCCATGGTCTGCTTTCGAAAGTAGTGATACTCAACCATGATGTGCTTCGTGCAAGTATAAAACACAAGGTTCTTTGCCACAGCTAGAGCACTCTGGTTGTCAACACAACTCCGTAGATCCGAGCTAAGGAATGCGAATCTCGACCAATATGCAACAAAGCCAAACCACCTCCACAACTGTAGAACATAATGCACGATACTCTACCTCTGTAGAAGAAAGAACCACAATAGACTACTTCTTACTGCTCCATGAGATAACTCTCGATCCAAAGGAGAGGGTATAACCTATAGTGGACTTGTGCAAATCTACATCACTTGCCCAATCAAAATCACTCCAACCAAAGAGAGTAGCCCCCTCTCCATACATGACCACATAGGATCGAGTGCCATGTAAATAACAAAGAATACGTAAGGCCACTCTCCAATGCTCTTATATGGGAGTCTTTATGAAAAAAGACAAAAATACCACAACCGAGTATGAATAAGCTAGATGAGGGAGCCAACAAGACACCTATAACGAGTGGTATCTCTAAGGGGAGCTCCATCGACCAAAAGCTTGGACTTTGGATCCATGGGGTAAGAAATAGGCCAACAATCAATCATACCAAACTCCAAGAGAAACTTAGAAATGTACTTGTGCTATAAAATAAAAATGCAATGTACAAGCTGATGGATCTCCAGGCCAAGGATGAAGTGTAGGATGCCATGATCCATCATGTCAAACTCCTGTTGCAAAATCTCCCAAGTACATTCAACCTCTTGAGTAGAGCTCCCTGTAATGATAAGATCATCCACATACAAGATGAGCATAACACACCTCTCACCCTCAACCTCGAGGTATAGGGTGGGGTCATGAGTTGATCAATGGAAGCAATCAATCCTCTGGTACCAAGCATGAGGAGCTGAGTTTAGCCTGTGTTAACCATTCTAAATCCACCAAAAACAAATAGAACTAGCTTCCTTTGAATCAACGCTCTAGGGGAAACAATGGCGACTTTAGTCATTCGGGGCTTGTGATTGGCCAACTGATATGCAAATCCATGTCCACGACCTCACGGAATGAAAAGTAACAGGTAACTTGCAATCCAAATTCATCCTGACGTTGCTAGTGTACAAATCATAAAATGCAAGTGAAACTACCTTCGTCGGAACCAACGCTCCTGAGGACATCAAGGGCAACTTTGGTGATTTCGGGACCGATGCCATCGCCAGGAAGGACAGTGATGTTGTAAGTCCGCGACGACGCGAGCGCAGAGATGCAAACCCGACGACGAGCAGGAGGAGGTGCCAGTGGCAAGTGGCCTCGCAGCGGGCAGGTGCGCAGTGATTCCAAAGACGTGTTGGACACCCTGGCCAGCAAGCTTCCTTCCATGGCTAAAACCCTAATACCAAAAGCATCTAAGAGACTTTTGAATCTGATCTACAAATCAAGATAGTGTACATATGATCTGAGAGTCTTATGAATGTAGAAAACAAGGACTAAGATTCTTATGATCTGATACTCTTATGAATATAGAAAACAAGGACTAAGATAGTGTACATATGATCTAAGAGTATTATGAAAACTCTAATAGAAAGCCAGGAGTCACATAGTGTACCTAGCCTACTTTGCATTGTCCTTCTCGTCAGCATGTGGCAAGACAAAAAAAACCTTGAACCACTCTACCATGCACTCCAATCAACAGCCCTCCCACATCAGGTACCATGGTAAAGGGCAAGTGGCCTTTTTCATTTGTGGTGCTGATGTGTCACTCCACACGTCTATATATTATGATTTAAAGTTACATTTTGAGTAGCAATTTTAAAGTTCATAGGCTGAAGGGGTTAATAGAGTATCATCTATTAATAATCCAGGTTTATAATCTTTTTCTCCAAATGAGCTATTACATAAATGGTTTTTAATCTATATCTACACTATCTTATAATTGATGGATTTCACGAACCTAAATCCAAACTTATGTGGTATACATAGAATGCTCCCAAGCCTAACAAGCTATTGAAAACTTGAACCAAAAACGAATATAACCAAAACTCTTAAAAGTCCCCTAAGCTGCCGCGCTGCCTCCTCCTCCTCCTCCTCCCTCCCTCCCTCCCTCCCTCCCTCCCTCCCTCTCTCCCTCTCTCTCTCTCTCTCTCTCTCTCTCTCTCTCTCATCATGCATGCTTCATACATTTCATCTCTCATGGAAATAGGTTGATTTGTTCTTGGTCATTTATTAATCAAGGGCCAAAAGGTCTAATAATATTTTAGCAAATGAAACTTTGAAGATTTATATATATATATATATATATATATATATATATATATATATATATATATATATATATATATATATATATATATATATATATATATATATATTGTGTGTGTGTGTGTGTTCACGCTTGCATGTGTGCAAACCTTCACCCCCACATTCATCTTCAAGAAGTCGTACATGAATCACCCACCTCCTCTCTTGGATGATTATGGGCATCTATGCTTGCTTGAGCTATTCCAACACTACCAACAACATCAGCATGCCATAGCACTCGGGCTAATTCCCCAAAGAGCCTCTTTCTCTCAACTAGATGTTTGGTGCCAACAATTTCAAGCCAATGGAGTCCAAAAGAGCAAGGTGGAGTCAAGGGAGGAAGTTGAGGGCAAGCTGGAGCTTTAATGACACGTTGGATTTATAGGAAAGTGCAAGAGCAATCTCTCTCTCTCTCTCTCTCTCTCTCTCTCTCTCTCTCTCTCTCTCTCTCTCTCTCTCTCTCTCTCTCTCTCTCTCTCTCTCTCTCTCTCTCTCTCTCTCTCTCTCTCTCTCTCTCTCTCTCTCTCTCTCTACACACACACACACACACACACATGCTAAGGTAAGTGGAATCCCACTCCTCCACCAATAGAATCGAGAGATAAGCTAGTCCTTTCACTACACCAATAGGATCAAGAGACAAGTTGGTTCTCTCTTCCCTCTATCTCAATCATCTATCTCTTCTATTGGTCAATACAAAGCTTTTGATTCGAGGGTTTTTAGATTGGCCTACACAAAGAAATCAAAGACGGATGAGGAGCAATTAACAAACAATATTTTTGGTCATGCTTTTCATTAGACTCCTCCTAAATTAAAAGCTTATCTTTCTTTGGTGGACATGCTATCTAACAAGTTAGATATGGCAACATGTTGTTGAAATATTAATTGTAATTAAAAAGGGAAGGGTAGAATATCTCATCAATAAGGAGACTTGAACCTTCCATTCCTTGGCTCAATAGATTTTGGGCTTGGATACCTTGTTGATATATGAACACTAGAAGGATTGGGCCAATTCTCACCCCATGCTTTGATATCAACGCTACAAGGACTATTGGGAAGGTTGGGCCAACATAACAATTTGCAATTAGGGAGTGTGGATTCATCACTTATATTGCAAATTGCTACACTAAGTGCAAATAACAAGACTCTTGGAAGGCCTTCTTTTGGTTAGCCCATTTAAGAGAATTATCAAATAATATTTGTGAATTAATAAAGAGTACCAAGAAGAGATGTAGGTCTTGAACCTCCATGTAATGGATATATTGACATCTTCAATGTCTCCTTTGCAATGGATCAACACTAGTTTGTAGTCCCAAAATGGTTGTAGATTGATTGCAAAAGGTAAGTGTACTAGAAAGTTCTTTACATTATGAGAAATATGGACTCTCTTTTTTGCCCCTTAAGGAGTGAATAAACAAATATAGGCCTAACCAATGAGAGAGTTGGGATTCCAAATTCATGTAACATGAATCTTCTAGCCATATCTTGGTCCAAATCTTCCCTCAACAATAAAATAAGAGAAAATGTGAGAAATACAATGACGCCACTTCCTAAAAGTTTATGACTCGAAATTTCATTTTCTTGTTTTTTTTATGTTTGACTTTTCATTTCTCCCCTTTTCAGTTTCCCCCTCTTTCTTAGGCGAAACTCAAATTTATCATATCTCTTTCCCCACTTCTTCTTTCCTGATGAAATTTTACAGCCTCACTGTTGCTTGCCCTATCTGTAACCTTGTGAAATTTCATTTTCTCTACACAAACATAGAGTGAGTTTCACATGTTTTATGAGAGCAGAGCTTGTTCTATAAAAGCCCTAAGATTTTCTTCACAAAACTTTACAACTATATTGTTATCTTCCATGGATGTTCTATGATAAAGTTTTATCTCATTTGGACAAAACCTATGCAAATTATGTGCATTCTCTGACATGTAATTTCTTTTGTTTTGGTACTCTAGGAGTCTCTTACAGTTAAGAACAATGATCTTTTGAACACTTAACTTCTTCTTCAACATCTTAGGGTTTCACTGTTGTAAATAAAGTTATAAGTATGTTGTCTTGTTTTTTTGTTGCTCCATAGTTAAATTTTATCTCGTTTGGACAAAATAATGTAAGTTATATGCATACTGAGCTTTCCTTTGTTTTTTTACTCTAAGAATCTCAGAGGGTGGAGAACAATGATTTTTTTTAAACTCAACTTTTTCAATATCTTTGGGCTTCTTTGCAAAGAGAACCACAGGCATATTGTCTTTTTTTTTTGTTGCTCCATGGTTAAGTTTCAACTCATTTGGACAAAGCCTATGTAAGTTATATGCATGCTTTGACCCGAGATTTCTTTTGTTTTTGTACTCCAAGAATTTGACAGTGAAGAAACAATGGTCTTGCTAGAAGTCAACTTTCTGTTCAACATCTTATAGGTACAATATTTTTTATAAAAAATTGCTCCATTTAAATTTCATTTTATTTGGAGAGAACATTTACAAATTATACACATGCTGATAGGTAACTGTTCTATTTGGTTATTATAGATGTCTTCACGAAGGAAAAACATCAGTAACATACTTGTAGTGGAGATCTTCAATAGGAAAGATAGTTTTGGTAATTGGATTTGTGATAAGTACTATAAGTTGGATTGGATTTTGATGCACCCAAGCACTTGAGGGAGTTTCAAGGTCAAGCATAAGGATGTTGTAAACCTCAGTAAATATTGGAAAGCTAGAATTTTAGAGTTCAGAAAAGTATTTAATGGAACAAGTACAATAACACAAGTATTGATCCAACATGTTTATACGCACAAACAAATCTCTACACAATGAGAACTACATTGCAAATTATAAATAAAATAATAAGTTTTTAAATTTTATCATTGTTTATTCTTTTGCATCAAAGTTATTTTTAAAAATCTTTGCAATCTTCTAATTCAATCTTGTTTTACTAATAGCTCTATATCCATCAACTTTGCATGAATGGTAGAATGTGGAATGTTTGAGCGGCAAGATACTTGTTTGGCATAAAGACATAGGTTCTTTGATCTATGATAATAACTCTACAAGTCAACTTGTAACTCAAAATATATACTTTTTATAATTCACTGTAGTAGAAAGCTAGAGATTGCAGCATGTTCCATTGCCGCCACTATCTAGTGGTGAATGGTTGATTTGTAGCTTGGAGTTGTCACGAGCATGTAAGTCGAAGATAAAATCAGATATCAATAGTGCTATGAAACCTACCACATGCTCCAAAGATGTACATCTTAGTTGATTTATTCCATTCTCATTGTTTGCACATTTGTTTGATTCATGTGATGTTTTGAAGAAAACAAAGATTACTTATCAATGCAAGTGTCCATTCGAGGAATGGATGAGTCAGCTATTGGGTGAGTCTTAGCAAGTCAAAAGAACACATTTTGATGAGATGATTGAGTGCAAGGTCAACCAATCTGATCTCATATTCAAGTAAATATTTTCTACTTTGCATGCCTTGATTTAAATGACATAGGTCTTGCTTAGATGAATTGTTGTGTTAGTCGCATTTACTTACCATTATTTTTGTTTTTGTTATAGGTATTTCAGTGCATTCACTTTTGATATAGAAGATGGCAACTTCTTTTGCAAGGGGAGGGTATCAGCTTTGGATCGAGATACTTTTGATGAGACACATACAGCTCTCATAGATGTGGTTATCTTGTGCAATCTATGACATATAAACAATGTGTTTCTCCACATATCTTTGAGATAGTGGAATCCTTGTAATTTTTTTAAATAAAGAATGAATACAATTTTTTTAAAAACTTCTGAGTACTTTCAATTTTGGTAATCTTAGTTTACTGTGATCCAAGGGTGTGATAATACATAATGTGATTAGTCAATTATATTGGTTAAAATCAGACTTAAATTGCAAGTTGGAGTTCTATAATCTATGGAATATTGTCTTTACATTATGATATATTATAGCTCATCTCTTTTACTCATTTCTTAAATTTAAATATTAAATTGGATCCAAAGGGATTTTGAAGGTCTTTTAGATTTCCTTTCTTTAAAATTTTCTATATTTTCTCTAGTTGGACTTGAATATACTCAGTGATCCAAGTATATTCGAGGATATAATAATGTAGAATGAAGCGTTTGTATATATGAGTAATTTTAACGGTGACTTTAAATTTTTTTAAAGAACCTTTATTTAAAACCCTAGATACATAAAAGCTATAACTCCAAACTTATTTTCACTTTCATTCTCTACTTCCCTACACTTGTGCTCTCCTTCCTTCTCTCTTTGTGTGCCATGACTACCACTCCCGCCTTCATCATATGGATTAGCTTCACATGCTATGCACACATAGGAAACCAGATATACCCTATGTTTTGCGTGACCTTGAGTCCAGAGAGCTCCCTTTCCGCCTAGATCCTAGCTTTAGTATAGTAGCATCATTTTGTGGTGCGACAAACCCTCTCACTTGCTCTATTTCCGACTCTACTCTTAGGTGAGTCCCCATAGATTTCTTATATAATTTATGTGCCGGATCGAGCCATGCAAAGGTAATAAATCAAGCCTTGGTGCATGTGGGACAGCATCTCCACGCTAGAGTAGTGTCCACCTCATCCCATAACCACGCCACAATGGATCTCATAAAGCACGATGCAGCATTTGCCATATATGTTTTGTGCATTGAGGTGAAAGAGGACAGTGAGATGAAGACATCGACGCACCCTCTCGGCCACAACTAGAGTATTTTGAGAGGGAGCCTGAGGAGATCGCTCTCAATCCGAGCATAGAGGTAGTACAAAGCTTAGCCATTGTGCACCCACCTCCCTGCCCTAATGAGACGTCGACGAGTGATGAGCAACCCCTTGCTTCTCTCCATGTTGTCATCGTCAAGGGGATGGAACATCTACTTATGTAGGATGTATTAGAAATTTTGGAGCTAAGAGAAGAAGAACTATATTGTATCATGGTGCGTAATGCACTTGATGATTTTATAGATTTTGATATTCAGAATGCCCCAACACATGTTGATGAGGTGGCTCGATATTATGGCACAAGCGTCGATGATATCTCTACCATTGTGAGCATCCAAGAGCAGATTGAGGATGCAACGCCATACTATGAGATATTTGATGAGGAGTTTGAGTGGTTGCAAGAAAGCCTTTTTGGAACTACACAGTACCTTTCCATGAGAGAGACAAGGGTGGCCCAGTTGCAGGAGCAAACCTAGATGCTCCATCATAGCAAGAAGATAGATGATGCAGAGAAGGTAATGTTCTCGGTTTCATGCACAACTTTACTAGTAGGACATCGAGACCCTCGAAGTAAATTTTTGTCAAGATCGGCACCCTAGAGCAGCCTTGGCCGAAGGCTCATGTCCGGGGGCCTAAATGAGGCTCGTGTCTAGGGGCTGCTTTAGGGGGCCAATCCCGACAAAAATTTACTCCGAGGGTCCCAATGTCCTAGAGGCTCTATTGGTGAAGTTGTGCGCAAATTCAATGTATATATCTTTAGCACCCTCCATGTATAGTGAGTCTGACACTAAACTTATGTGATGTAGGACATTGTCTATATAAATGAGTTTTCATCTAGGCAAGGTGACCGATCTGGTAGCCAAGGAAGGGTGCAGGACTTTGCATTAAAGGAGTACATTGGTCAGCTTGCGAGTGACATTATTGTATTTCATAAGACATGCTCTCCGACTTTTGTTGAGAACTTCTTGAAGTTGAGGGCACTAAAACGAAGGATAGGCCCTTCAAGACCATCCCAACCAACTCAAGCTTGGAGAAAGTAGTGTTGCTTTGACGTTTGAAGATACTCTACTTATTCTCTAATACTAGGTATGGACCACTTTTTTCCATGGTGGCTTGTGGCATGGCTACTGGTGTTCAAGTCCCCAATGTCATTAGGCAGAAACTACGAGGGCAAAATGTATTGCTGCCTATGATTAAGAATAGCTATGACCATGGGGAGTGTAGCTCGAAGAAGCCTAGGAGAGACTAGATGTACTTATTTCCAAATGATATCTCATCACCAATGTAATGCACTTTATAATATTCACTTGAAGTAATGAAAACTAATGTTTATTGGATTTGTGTACAATGTAATTTGTCATACGTGTCGTTTATTATTGTTTTTTACTTGAATGTTATGTTCTATTTGTTGGATTTATACACAACACGATTCGTACCCTAAATTTAATACGTAGTGCTTTATCGAATTCATGCACAACATGTATTCATTCGAATGCATGTAACGATAACTCAAAGACATAAATAAAATAAATAACAAGTGAAAAAACAAAAATAAGATGCACCAAAAAATTTGTATTCATATTCATAACATTTTACATGGGATCCATTACAACTAGGGTTTTACAAAATCTCTTTGGAAGCTACATTTCGTATATGTTTCAGTTGTACATCCTTATTGTTGTTGATCTCCATTGAGGACTATCCTTCCATCGCCACCAAAAGAACTCACTATTTGTTGTTGCAGATCCATGTCAGTGAGACAGCGACTCTCCTTGCATGCATTGCTACATAGACTGAGTCTATGAACAAGTCGATGAGGTAAGCTTTGGTAGCTTCTTGTAGTGCGAGGAGGGTCTTGGTAGTCCAGCAATCGGGTTGTTGCAAGTGTGATCCATCTAGGAACTGCCTCCTACTGTTCTTAATCGGTATGTCGTCCACAATCTCCTGTAACAGCTTCTGGAATGGAGCCTTCGGTATTAGAAGGTGTGTGGTCTTCTGGTAATGATGGATCTTGTGAAGAGCCAATGTGCCTGGTCTCCATCGACGCTTGCGAAGGCTTCTCATGAGCAAAAAAAGCAAGAGCTATATCCTCCTTGTCAAATATATGCATAAAGACAGACTCTATTGTTACTGAGGATGCTGGCATGGTGGTGGTGGTGGAGCTCAAGGAGGTGGCCTGTGCATGGGATTTGGAGGGGGATGTCTCCGAGCCCCTTGCTTGGTGCGTGCCATATCTTCTAGGAGAGAAAACTCAAAACTCAAAAGTGAAATGCGTAAAATGAGGTGAAACTTTAAACTTATATCCAAAGTTTTTAAAAACCTTTAAACTTGAATTAATGTATCCAGGCTTTGGAAAAATATGACGAGTGATCCGATTGACGTGAAATTTTACATATGGACCTTTTTAGGACACATCAACCACCCAAAAAAAAGGCCCTATTAAAAGCCTTTGGGACACCTGACCAGAGGCTCGTGTTTGGGGCCCTGAATCCTTAGACGCCCAAATATGAGCCTCTCGACAGGTGTCCCAGAGGCTTCTAATGGGGCCAATTTTTTAATATCCATGAGTTTTTATGATGCCCAGCATGTGGTTGAAGTTTCACTAAATTCTGATTTATAAAATTGACGATTCAATCATTTTTTGAAAATGCATTAATTGGATAATACTTCACTGATAACATAAAACTCACCACCGAGTGTACGCAATTGCATATTAAACGTGTTGTCAACCAAACTATGTGAAACATTGGAAACTTAAAAATTCACAAAAAATAAGTCATGGGTAAAACGGAATATCACATATCGGATATAATGTTGCCATACCACTAAATACAATAAAGATATAGTTTATCGGCCCATGTACAACTAATCACTGATGTGTGCATGATTGCACATTGAATTTATCCTCAACAAGACTACTTACAAAATTGGAAACTTGAAAATACACACAATGCAAATCATGGTCAAAATAGAATATTACATATCGGATTTAGCATTACGAAACCATGAAATATACAGTAGATAGTGCATCACACCAAGTACAACTAGAGCTAGGCAAAATTTAGCTCCATTTTGTAGGCCATTGCTATCAAATACTTGAAGGTCTACTGGAAAGACAACCCAAAACTAAGCTCCTTACAATCTACAACCAAACCTGAGCTAAAAACATAGATCCAATTACAAGGTAGCTTCTCAAAGCATATTGTTGACATTAAGATTAAATGTATCCTTATTGTTGCGGATCTTACGAATAAGAACTATATCTATGGGCTTAATAGTGATACATCGCGCATGAATGGCTAAAAGTTGACAATCACTCATTAGATCAATCAAGTAACTTTCAATTGCCTCTTGGAGAGCAAGCAAGGCTTGGCTTGACCATTGCCCCACATTTCTTACCTGGTTCCTTAAAAAGAACTTGTGATGATGCCCTAACTGCAGATCTTGTAGTATTTCTTGCACCAACATAGAGAATGGTGCCTTAGGAATAATCAAGTTGACACTCTTCTGGAATTTCCTTATCTCACATAGCGTAGTTATGCTTAATCTCCATCTTCACTTCTTATGTGTTGGAGGACGTGTATTACTAGCTGGAGCAGTAGTGGGGGGTGGAGCAATTGGAGCATGTGAACCACCATTTCTGGACAATGACAAATCATCATTATTAACCACACTAGGGGCACCATTGTTGGCCACAATAGCTCTACCATTATTAGTTGCAGTAGGGCCACCATTGTCAGCCACCAAGGGACCTTTGTCACTCACAATACTCTCACTAGATTCAAAAGAGTATTGAGCTCTTGCTCTTATAGGTGCCTTCTTGATAGGAAGCTTGGAACATGCCATGGTTGTATGATGAAGGATAGAAAGGTGGAGGGTAGAGTGAAGAGTGAAGAGTAATGGGGAAAAATGAAAGGAGAGACTTGACTTAAATACAAAACTTTTAAACTTACTGTGGTGTAAATAAACTTTAAAATTATTATTTCATTTCATTTCTCCACCCCATCCCTACCTCTCTCTGTCTCTTGCCATCCCCCTCATGCCCCTCTCTCTCTAGGCCAGTGAATGTTCCAAGGTTTGGAATTTTCATATCTTTGTCTTAGGATTTTGAATCAACTTTTCATAATTAAAAAACATAGTTCGAAATCAACTTTGAAAAACATAGTGACAAACCTTCGAAATTTAAAACAAAATTTGCAAGACATCTCATGTTAAAGATAGAAGTATTGATATGTCATATTCTTAGTACCTGTGCTCTCTCGTGGACTCTAAATGCATCAAAATTATTATCTTTATCTAGGTCTCCATTTCTTGCCATCTCTCTCTTGGGTTGCCAACCATTCTGCGTGGTGTTGTCTAGCTGTGTTGTTTTTATATCTTGCTTTTCTCACTTCATATATTGCCCTACTTATAAATTCTACTTGACTTCTTTTCTTTTTCCTTGTATCATATCTCTAATATTCTATACTACCATTGTAATGATTGCCTCATAGAATTGGAATCATTGATGCCACCTCCATGATTAGTTGCCTTTTGAAAAGCACATCGAGCTTGCCAGTGAGATCGTTCCATGCCTTGAGTTGAATATACTGCCAAACTTCCTTGATGTGCAAAGTATGGACTATGTACTTCAAGTATATGCTGCACAAGAAGAGAGATTAGAAACACAAACTAATTTGAAATGATGATATTTTTTTATAGTGTTGACAATATTGACCATGTAATGTGTTATGTTGTTTGTAGTCCATGCCTCCACCACGGACTTATGAAATTTAGCAACTGTCTCTTTAAATGTATTGGCATTACCATCTCTAAACCTCGACTTTTGTAAGAGAGCTGCTAATCTATCTAGGTGTATCCACACTTCTGCCTTCGCAATCCTCCTTCATTCCCCATTGCTCCAATCTGGAATGGTAAGGTGCAAATTTTTCCATACATCATGCTTCTCAGGTTGTTTCACAAGTATATTGCCTTCCTCATCTCGAGGTGGAGATATAAACTTCCTAGCCTTGGGTCTACCAAAGCATGGTTTACAAGGGATATTTCCACTCTTGCATGTCCCTTTTTATTTGTACTTGGCCCCCATGCAATCCAACTTCAAAGGAGGACTTGTTCTATCTTCTTGCATGTAGCATCGGCTTCTAGGTTGCACCTTATATGCATACTAGCTTCTCAATTATTCTAACCAAACAATGCAATGTGCAAAAGTAAACCTTTATTAGTGGTATTTCCAAAATAGGGTGCCAGTTTGGATCCACTGGAACTAGCATTCCATTTGTCATGACTTTCTGATCACATGTTGGAGCACCTTGTTATCCTGCCTTGGCAAGCCATTCTTTGTTCCCATGTTTCCCTTTCTTCCTAGTTTGGATGCAGCATATGCAAAAAAAATTTGCATTTGATAAACCAAACATACACTTCAATGTTTTTAAATCACTTGCAAGATGCCATTCAACTTGATTGTCCCCAAACCCCTCGATGTATAAAATTGCTCCATTATTTTGCTATTGAATAACAATGGGTATATTAGTGAGGTTAAAAAAAACTTTAAGTACTTTATGGTCCTCCTTTGGTACTTTAAATACTGCAAGCCATCATATTTCATTCTCTGATTACACATAAAAGTATAAAGGATGGTTTTCATCAATGTTGGGATCCAATGCTCGATTCATAAGTATTATACTTACATGTTCAAGTTTTTGGCCCCTAATAATCTCACTCTCATCAAGTTTGAGAGTATGCCTCTATATTCTTCCATAGACATATTGTAGAACTTGAGCATAGCAATGTGAACCCTACATATATCAAATACAAAGTTGTTGGATGCATTCAATACAAAGGCAACTTCTTTGGAACCATACTTCAATATGTGTATGTTTCAGATGCATTGGCTCACCAATTAGTCCTAAAACTTTCTCATTCAGTTGTTTTCGATCCTTCTTCATGTGAAATGGTTTTGGCAGAGGCATTACTCGTTTAGTTTTGAAGACTTGCTTAAAACTTATATCCAATTGTTGATAGAGCATACTATATGACTCAGAACTCATTCCCACCTTGTCACATAATCCTCGAGTATCCGTAATAGTAAACAAGTTGCTCACATCCCTAAGATGTTCACTTACGACATCATCTACAATGTCCCTAAATTTATAATTTTCCAATGCATTTTTTACCATATCTTTGCTTAGGACTTTGGCAATAGTATCATTCTTTACCTAAGGGAACATATTTCTCATTGTAGCAAATTGAGGATATATCCGTCTATGATATTGTCCATTTCCTTTAGTTAATTGGTAAATTGGTTTAACTAATCGGATGTGTCGACGTGCTTCTTTGGTCTTTAAAGTGGGCCTAATCTCCAAAGTTTTTGTGAGCTTCCTCTTTATGTTTTGATTCTCCTTCTCCAAGACAATAACTTTAGACTGTAACTCCATATTTTGCACATATGTAGCATGCATAGCATCTTCAATGACAAACATTGTTTGTTATAGGCTTTGGTTCTCCCTATCCTTCTCAGCCAATAATCTATCATTTTCCATCAAAGACTGCATATTCCCTTATAATCTTGTCTGCATATTTGTCAAGGCTTGATGAACCCCTGCTAATCCGTGTGTAACAAGTTTGCATATGTATCCACACAACCCTTCATTGCCTTCAAAAACAAACTTTACAAATGATGTAAGCCCTTCAAATTGTGGTGACCTTTGAGTGACTAGATTAGGTGGATAAATACACCCATCAATCCAAAGGTCCACATTTTTTTTCCCTACATTTCTTTCTTGTTGCATCTTGTATCTTATTGCATCATCCCTTTCCACTGTTCTTTTGAATATTGGTGCATATTCATCCTCCATTTGAAAGTGAATATCTCTCTTTCTCTTGGTATGTCCTGCACTTGCATTCTGCAAAGAGAAATATATGCCAATTTTAACTTGGATTAATATTCAAATCACACAATTACATCCCTTTGATTCACTATATCTGTGTTCTTTTTTACCCAGTTGGATCTTATCTCTTTCTCTTGATTTCAGTCATGATAGACTCTAATCAATCCCTAATCATTATGTAATGTTAGCTTTTAATCTACCTCTAATTAGCATCAAATCTTATCTTCTGTTATATCCAAAATATTCACACACACACACACACACACACACACACACACACACACACACACACACACACACACAAAACAAGAATTGATCAAAGATATTTAAACACATCTATACAAAAGCTTGGCTAGTGGAGAACAATAACATCATCTTATCTTCTACCCTAATTTACTCTCTGTCACTCTATCACTTATTTTCTTAGTTTATCTCACACAGTCCTCTCTCTTTCCCCCCTTCTTATATATATATATATGCTTAAGGATTAAACAATAATTGTGAAGAATAATAACATCATAGAGATTTAAAAAAAAAAGATACCTCTATTATCACTTGATTGCTTATAGTATAGACTATTAAAGAGGAAGATATATAATTATAGCATAGTACCGAAGAGGGAGATTGCTTGTAGCAGGGTAGAGAGTGTTGTAGATAGAGATTATTTGATTTCAACAAATGGTATCGAAACCACTCCTCAATGCTGCTTCAGAAGAATTCGTATGCAAGAAACCATATTCTGGAGGGAAGGAGAAGAATACACAAAATTTGGGATAAAACTAGAGCTTTGAGAGGGAATAAAAAAATGCTAAGAAATCGGTAGATACTTGTCCCAAAAAGATAAAAATTTACAAGGAAACTCTCGAGTAAAAAATGTGTCTTTGGGTAAAAAATAATCTTAAAATATGATGTGTATGCCATTTTATATCGTTTTTTAACTTTCGCCCTTTTAAGAAAGCGAGAATGAGAATGATTCTAATATATTTCAATGTTGAAAAGTCATGAGGGCATTAAAGAGTCGTATATCAATGATTGGCTCTGTTTTTAGAGAAAATAGAATTGTATTTTTTTAGTTATGAGGATTTTGAGAAAAAGTGACCTTATCCTACAGTTTGGGAATAAAATAATGGGTGAAATCTATTGAAAATACAAATACAAGATTTGCTTAATTGTAGAAGATATCTTTTTATAATATTATTTTGGAATCTCTTTTTAGAGAGAGAGAGAGAGAGAGGTGAGAGAAACCCCTTAAGGGGCAAAAAAGAGAGTCCATATTTCTCCTAATGCTCTTGATGTAGGTTTGTTTGAAATGTATAAGGTTCATGTATTGTGGTTGACATTAAAATATATCATAAGTAAATTGGTAATGTAAATATGTAATGATGTGTAATCAAAATAGATTGTGAATGGCTTACCAAAGTTTAGAGTTGATGGGATGCATAAAGTATGTGTAGCATCTCAAATTTCAAAAGCATGCAATGCATACTTTTCCACATAAAAAGCATGTATGTAAGAAGCTATGTGAGTTGATACATTTTAATGTGTGGGATTATGTTTCTTTTATTGATGATCATACTCGAAAATTTAGGCTTCTTTTATGCATGAGAAAAATAAGGTACTCGCATAAAAAACTTTACAATATTGGTTCAGGAGCTAAAGTTGCATGTTAAATACCTAAGGTCAAATGGAGAGAGAGTATTTTTTCAATGAGTTTTTTAAAATTTTATTAAAAAAAGAAATTTAAAGATAGTCTATATATCGAGACTTTGCAACAAAATGAAGTTGCTAAGTGAAAAACAAGCGTATTGTAGAGTTAGCTCAAATTTTGATGTCTAAAATAGATTTATTCCTCTACTATTACATTGAAGCAGTTGTTACTACTATATAGATTATGAGGATGACACCTACGATTGTTGTGCATGGCATAATACCTAAGAAGAAGTATATAGGGAAAAAGCCAAATTGATCCCATTTGAAAGTATTTGGATGTATTACTTATGTGTTATTTTTTATGAGTTTATTCTTTTTTTTTAAACACTTAAAATATACTTGGTGGAACGACCTGTGACTCTAATCTACTATTCCAAAGTCTATTAATATACCCATAACTAGGAGACTCATATGGTCCACTCAATGTTTATGATGATTGTTGACATATTTTGTGCATAGCCACACTCTTATACATCAATCACAACTTATTCTGCACATTGTTATACTCGCTACTCATTTAATCAAAGGCAACATCCTTGCTAACTCTTAACTCGTGTCATAGGGCTTTAACATCTATATCTCGTCTGCTTAAGAGTAAAAAAACCAACGTAACCAAGTGACATATGATAGCTATGTATTGCATCACTATGCATGCATGACCAAGGTTATGCAGGATATAGAGTTCACTAGTTTCAAGGAAGTAGTGGATATTTTGCTTTGGGATAATGCTATGAATGAAGAAATTGCGACATTTCAGGCAAATTATACATGGGATTTGGTGTCTTCACTAGAAGGCAATAAAGCTATTGGTTGCAATGGGCATACAAGGTAAAGTAGAAGTCCTATAGATCTATTGAGTGCTATAAGGAAAGGCTAGTTGCCAAAGGGTATACACGGACTCGGGGCATTGATTATGAGTAGACTTTTGATGTAGCAGATAAAATGGCTACTATGAGGGCTATCATAGTAGTGGCTGCATCAAAGGGTTGGATTATGCATTGGATAGATGTTAAAACTATATTCTTGTATAAGAAGTTACAAGAAGAAGTTTATATTAAGAAGCCACTTGGTTATGTGGATGAGGCTACCCTTTACAACCCTTTATTAAAATATTGGTAAAGTTGGATGTTTCCAACATGTGAATGAGGATGAGTTTGTTTCTTTTGAAGAGGTGCAAAATTTAGAGAATCGGATTGTCACTATTGCCATGAATTGCAGGGTGGGGGGAGGGGGGGAGACTTGCTTAAGCTATTATACCAAACATATAAAAGAAAGCTCACTCAAGAATACAAAAAGAGAGATAGAGGCCTTCTTTTTTCTAGTTTCTTCTTCTTTTTTCATATACTTTTCAATGTACACAAAGTATAGATAAGATACAATATAAAGGAAAGTGGCTTACTAAGTTAAATAATGCATAAGGGACTATATTAATCGATTGGTGCTATAACTATACCATACACACAAGAGAAAGCTCAGTCAAGAATACAAAAAGAGAGATGAAGGTCAAAACTTTTTTTTTGGCTGGTTTCTTCTTATTCTTTCGTGTACTTTTCAATATACACAACATATAGATAAGGTACAATATAAAGAAAATTGGCTTATTAAGTCAAATAATGCATAACAGACTATATTAATCAATTGACATTATAACAATGTCAAATGTAGATAGGTGTAACAAACCAAATATAATAAGTGATAAGGTAGTGGCTATATAAGAGTTATAATGTCCACTAACGTGCTAAATGTAGATATGTCGACCCATCTAACTAGGCAATCCATCATTAATATCTGCATGTATTGAGCTTGCTATCTCAACACTTTCCCTCAAGCTCAACTACATCTCTCCAACTCCAAGTTAGCTTCAAAACTTTCGAAGTTTCTCTCTACCAAATATCTTCATGTGAAGATGTTAGCTATTTGATTTTGTGTGTTAATATATACATAGTCGATGTGACTTGTGAGTACCTTTTCTTTCACAAAATGGATGACAATTGGACCATCTACTTGCACATTCAATTACCCAATAACTTTCATAGCCATACCATCTCACATGCTACTATAGTAGCACCTCTGTGGTCAGCTTCTATACTACTCGATAAAGCAATTGTAGGTTGCTTTTTGTTGCTGTTCCACGTAACCGTTATACTACTAAGAGAAAACATCAATATGTTGATAGATCTTCTATCAGACATGTTAATAGCCAAATTTGCATTTGTGTATCTAAATACTTGTATATCTTTATCTACCTCATAAAAAAGTCTAAAATGCAAAATAGACTTCATATACCTCAATATTGGACTAATTGCATCCAAATGAGGATTTCTAGGCATCTACATAAACTAAGTAATAATGCCAATAAGATAGCTCAAGTTTGGTCTTTTGATAGTCATGTAAATCAAACTTCCTACTATCCTCTTGAACATGGTAGGGTCTTTTATCTCATCACTAACAGCAGTACTCAACTTTACATTTTGCTTCAGTGGTATTGAAAGAGGCTTACATATTATCACACCATACTTGGATAACATATCTAAGCCATAATATCTTTGGGACAGCCATATACCATCATCACATTTGATAACCTCAATACCAAGAAAGTACTCAGCTCACCCAAATCCTTTATCTCAAACTTATTCTTCGAAAGGCCATTGACTTTATCAATCCCACTATCACTATTGCTTGTAATAATCAAGTCATTTATATAAATGACTATGATGACCAAACTTGAATTTTTCTTTCTCACATAAAGTGAGTGATCAGTATTAAAAATATAAAAGACAATGATGATAAGATACTTTTTAATATTGTCAAACCATGCTCTAGGTGCTTGCTTCAATCCGTAGAGTGTTTTCTTTAATTTGCACACTTATGTGGGATGCTATAAATCCTCATAACCTGTTGGCTCCTCCATATACACATCTTTTTATAATTCACCATGTAAGAATACATTCTTTATATCCATTTGCAAACTCTAACCTTTGGCTACTATCAAAGTACTCACATATCTAACCATTGTCATCCTAGCACAACTGGACTGAGTGTTTTTTCATAATCTATACCATATGTTTGAGCATAGCCTTTTGCACAACCAACCTAGCCTTATACCTACTAACAAAACCATTTTCATTATGCTTAATCTTGTAGATTTACTTACAGCCAATAGCTTTCTTGCCCTTAGCCCCAATGATACTAGATTCCAAGTCTTGTTGGCCTCTATTGCAACTATCTCCTCATCCACTGTTGCATTTCAATTAGCATGGCTAGAATAATCCTCAAAACAAGTGGGCTCAATATCCTCAACCACCATTACTATATAAGCATAATGATGAGCTATATAACCTTCAAAATCAAATCTTTTAATAAGGTATCTGACCTAGCTAGACCTGTGCATTACTGGATCACTCAATGGAGTCTTTACATTATCATGTACTCTCTGTACACTTGGTATCTTGATTGAAGAAATACTAAGCTTATCATTCAAACTTTGTGAATCACTGAAATCTTTATCAAATTTCAAATGATTAGCAAATGTATCATTACTATCTGAGACTTTTTTATTCCCTTTGTATTTACCTATAATACTAGTAGATACACTTGAAAATATGGGACTACTTCTTAGTCTCCCAAACCAAGGCCTAATTGTAGATGTGGTATCAGATGATGTTTTTGGTCTACTAAGGCTTTGTGATTTTTTCCTTTCTTTTTGCACATAACCATCATGACCCTCATCATCATCATCATCATCTAATGCATCACCACTAGATGCATACCAATAGCTCATCTTATAAAAAATAACATCCTTGCTTACTTTGAACTCACTTGTTATGACAGGGTTATAATAGCCATATCCTTTTTGCTCTAAAGAGTATCTAATGAAAATACATTTTTCAACCTTTGGATCAAGCTTCTTTTATAGCTCATATAGCACATGAACATATACAATACCACCAAATAGTTTCAAGTGTAGCACATCGAGCTTCTTGCTTATAAAGAATTCTTTAGGGATCATTCCATGAACTGTAGTGGGAGATCTATTCATAATATAGATCACATTACAAACAAATTCAAACTGAAAATGTTTTGGTAAATTTTTTCTAGCTATCAATGTCCATGCAACTTTTGCAATATGCCTATCTTTCCTTTTTGCAATTCTATTTTGGTGTGGGATATACCTACAAGTAAATTGTCTCTTTATTCCATGAGACCTCAAGAAGCTATTGAACTCATCAGAGAGTTGCTCTCCCTTTTCATTTGACCTTAATTTTCAAGACAATTTCTGTTTTAACAATAGTCTTGAAAGCTTTGAAGTGCTCATGTAATAGATAAGAGGGGAGAGAGGTGAAGAATCCAAGAGCACACACAAAAAAGCAATGGAGACTTGAGCACATAGAGAGATAGGCTTCGTTCACACAAGATCTAAGTCTATAACGTGATAAAAGACTAATATGAAAAGTACCACTATATATATATATATATATATATATATATATATATATGGTCACCAAGTGTGAGCCCACTAAAGAGATAAGAGGTGGCACAATGAATGTGCTATAACCAAGGGTGGACTACATGGGTATAGTCTAGCTATAGAATCATTGGCGTATTTGCATGCCAATCACCTAACATGCTAGTGAGTAATATCTTGTCACATAATCTAGGATGCGTAGTATATGCGAGCTCATGTAGAGCTTGACATCTCAACACTTCTCCTAGCGCTTAGTATGAGCTTGTAAACTCCAAGCATAGTTTTGAAGTATTGAAGCTTCTCAACTTCCAAGGTTTTGGTAGAAATGTCAATAGCTTAATCCTCTATGCTAACATAAACCAAGTCAATATCACATGTTGGAATCTGCTCTCAAATAAAATAATGGATCTCTATGTATTTGGTCCATGCATGATACACAAGGTTCTTGGCCATTTGAATACTACTAAGGTTATCATAGTAGATGATGACGTTTTGGTTCACTTACATTTCCGAATCATCAAATAGCTTGTGTAGCCAAGCTACCTTACATATTGCAATTGCAACATCTTTGTACTAATCTAGAATCCCTCATAGATCTACATAAAACTATCTCAACAAGAGACTCTAGTTGTCCCACCTATTTATTCTATAAGACATGAGGTTGTTCACTATTCCATGGCACTCCCACCTCAACATTAGCATGTTGTCCAAGTCCTGTATCATGTGGAATAGGTTGTACAATATGCTCATGTACTAGCTACTCATCTTCCTAAAATACTACTCTACGAATCTTAACCATTTTGATAAGCTACGTATGTATCTTATCCTCTTTAAAGATGGCATCATGGGTGTGTACTACCCTTCTAGATTCAAGATCCCACAAGCAATAGCCCATTTCACATGATTCTCCATAGCCAAGAAAATTACATCTCTTGGACTTGATCCTAATATTTCTCCACTTGTCCCTAGGTATATGCATAAGTGCTTCATAGTCAAAAACACGCATTATTGAGACTAATTTTATAGAGCATACTATGAACCATTTCTTGAATGGTCTTGTTCATCTTCTCAGCCACACCATTTTGAGTAGGATTCTCAGGAGTTGTCAACTCTCTCTTGATACCATGGCTTATACAAACATTCATAAAGGCATGCAAGGTATACTTTCCATCATTATAATCAATCCTCTAAGCACTTAAGCTTCTTGCTTGACTGATTCTCTACAAAGGCCAAGAACTTTTGAAATGCATCCAACACATCACTCTTCTTGCAAAGAAGATAAGCCCAAACCTTCCTTGTGGCATCATTTATAAAAGTAATAAAGTATAAAGCCATGCCCAATGAAACTATGGGCATTGGTCCACACAAATCATTATGAACCAAATTAAGGTATTCTGATCTTCTACCCTTACTACCTCTCTTATGTGTCATTTTTGTTTCTTTCTAAAGAGACAATGTTCACAAAGTCCCATTTTTCTTTTTTTAAAGATAGGGAAGATAGTTCAAATGTACACAAAACTTTCATTCCAATGAATGCCTCAAATGGAAATGGCATAAAGAAACAAATAACTATTTAGTGAAAGCAAATATAGTATTTAACACTAGGAACATGCAAAGAATACAAAGTTCTAGATTTCAGCCCTTTGGCCAGAACAAGGGATCCCTTGCAAATCTTCCACACGTGATCACCAAAGATCACTCTATAGCCACAATAATAAAGTTGTCCTATATTGATAAGACTTTTTTTCAAGTTTGAAACATGCCATGCATATTAAAAAGCAATAGAAGAACCATTTAATGATGGCAGGTGTATATCCCCAATGCTAACAATATTGATGTATAGTTGTTTCCAAGCTGAACGCTTCCTCTCTTTCTAGTATCATAAGTAGAAAACCACTCCTTATGTGGATTAACATGAAACGATGCTCAAGAATCCATAAGCCAATTTTTAGATATATCATCATCCATAGCAACCATGAATGTATCACCAAAGAAGGTTATAAACAACACATCACCATCATGGCTACCACATGCATTAATCTCCTCAATATTTGCCTTGCTTTTCTCTTTGCTACCATCCTCATTTAATTTCTTGCCTTTTTGCTTGTTCTTCCATTTGAAGTTGTCCTTTTCTATGTGTCTCTTTTTTATAGGGAAGCAGCATTCTACATCCTTTTTGCTACATGACTTGTCTCTGCCACAAGAGTTCCTCCTGGCCTTTGACCTTCCTCTCACCATAAGTGCACTAGAGCTCTTTGATCCTACGTTGTTCTTTTTGTTCACCTCCTTATGAGAAAACTGCTCTCAAATTAGTACTCATAAGACCCACTTACGAGTGTAGAGTTACTAATGGTAGTCCTGAAAGTATCCCATCTCTCAAGCAAGGAGACTAACAAAAATAGGCCTTCATTGAATCATGAGATATAATCTTTTGAGATGTCAATTGGATGAAAATAGCGTTTTAACTCATTGAGATGATTAGATATTGAAGCCCCTTCCTCCATTTTTGAGATCAATAAGTTTTTAAACTAATAAACCTTTGAGGCTATACTTTCTTTTTCATACAAGTTACCAGCTTTTTCTATACACCATATGCACATGTTGTATCTTTTATATTAAAATACACAAACTTTGAGAGTATCAACATAATAGTCACTCCATTTATATCTACATCCAATTTCTCCCATATATCTACATCCATATCTTCAAACTCAATCCCACTCCATTTAATTAGCTTTAGCTACTTCTTTTGGACCAATATATTGTATATTCACCTTTTCAAATATGAAAGGTTTGCTCCATCAAGATTTTAATATTGAAGAATAAATTCTCTAGACATGATAAAGAAGCCTTACTGACAAAAGTATGTATGCACACCAAAAACAACAAGATGTATCTAATTGTGAGCTCAAAATAGACCAACAGATTGCAAATGATGTCTTGCAAAGCCAGGCAACAGGTATCCAGATATGAAACCAACATGAAACTGATGCAAAAACTATAGTCTAGCACTCCTAAAGACATGAAATTTTTACAAGTTTTCCAAGTATTCTGGCTATCTTCTAAGCATAAAACAATTCACAAATCAAGTTTAACCCACATAATCCCTATAAATTATCATAAATCAACATCATAAATCCTTCCAGTCAAAAAATCCATCAAAATTTATGTGCAATTTCAAGCTGAGAGTAATGAGCCTTCGAGTGTGAGCTATTGTCCAAAACATAGTAGTTCTACTCTATGTAAAAGAAAAAAGTAAAAATTGTACAAACTCTACTCTATGATTACTCAGATTTGTAGCTCTTGTCATGCTTGTTGTTTTGAGTTATAAAACACCTCAATTCGATATTACTTAGAAAAGTTATGGCCAAAATATTAAAGTGTTGTCAAGCTGCCATAGCTATCCACAACTTCTGTAGCATGCATTCTATCCACTCAAAATGGATAGAATGGCTTCCAAAGCAAATGCTTGAGAGATATTCTCGCTTTCTTCTTTGCTGCACATACATTTGAGAAAAAGAAAATGATGATTTATACTCTCTTGGAAAGCTTCAATATTGCTCAATCTCTTCGAGCATCCAAAACTGCTTTCTGAGCATCCAAAGGCACTCTATTTTGTATCAAACACAACCATTAATGGCTGCCTAAATGCAACCAAATTGTTCTATTGCAACCCAAATCAAACCTCAATAGCTCAAGCACCTATTTGACTCAAATCTAGATCCCAATGACAAGAACAATACCTCTCAATGTGGGGGCAACAACAAGCATCAATGGTGAAGAAGAATCTCAAATCCTCAACCTTTGAGACAAAGCTTCACTCCTCACACTCTTTGGCCCACCAAGCATGAGCTCCCACGAATGCCGAACATCAAACGCCACTCTAATACTAGTTGAAACAGAAGCAATGGTGGGATGCAAAGTAGAAGCTATGGAGGATAATAGGGTTGAGAGAGAGAAGAACACAATAAAGTTATATGGGTACAAAATGAATGCTACCTTATCTTCATCTATATATGACTATACAATGTATACCTATACAAGGAGTGCCCATCTAGCTATAGGCCATTGGCCTTTACCCCCAACATCTTCAAGTAAAGGATGTTGGAAAATAGTAAAGTGGAGGCTTTAAGTAGTCGAGAAGGTGTTGATGATCAAAACAACAAAGAGAATATTTCCTTAAAGAATCTAGTTGGAGAAAGAGAAAGAAAGAGCAAAGATAGAGATAAAATGCATTATAAACAAAACTTTTCTTAAGAAATTACATCGACAAGACTTTGCTCATGTTTATTCATGATCGGATGGTTTGTATATAGAGGCTTAAACTTTTTGTTGAGCTCATGTAGAAACTCTCTCTAATATCATGAAATGTGAGGGGATCTTAGCTCCAAAGTCAAAAAGGTGATGCTTAATATGGTCAAGGCAATTCAATGGTCTTCATGAGATTATCACATGAATTCAAAGGTAAGATTCTCCACTTATGATATAATGATACTCTAGTGAGAATAGTAATATCATCCTTTCATGTAAGACATGGTTGCAACCTAAGGAGACTTGTATAAGTTGCCAAAATGGACAAATAATCATGTAATAAGCCATGATCAATATGGACCTTGATAAGGCCTAGAATTAACTGGAAGAGCAAACAAGTTGTAGAAGGATAGTCTAAAGTTGCGAATGAAGATTAGAAAAGGTCTTAGAAAAGGTCAATCAAAGGGTTTTTTTTTTTGGCAAAATCATGCAAACTTTTTAAGGGGTTCATTAAATTATTTTACCTCTCATCCTCCATAAGGTGCATTTGTAAGTTTGCATATCTATTATTGTGGATGTAACTATAAATTTGTAAAAACAAAGTGAGAGTTGGCTCACTCTCACACAAATTATAATGTCATTTGAGGTTAAATTAGAAGACCCGTAAAATATATAGAGGTTCTGGGCAACTCTATCAATTTTAGTTGGATCGTATCTACAATGACACAAGTGGAATGTAAAAAGAAGGATAGGTCATGAGAGAAATAGGGCAAAGGTGCTGAAGCCTTTTAAAAATGCTAATGTATATATTGTGCGAAAGTAAAAAGAGAGCTCACTCTTGTTTGTGCATGCTTTGAGTCTCCATCTTCTCCATTTTTTTGTCTACGAGCTTCTTTTCTCATAGCTTAAGAGTGAAGGAGAGAGAGTGTGTGTGACTAAGAGTTTGACAGTGAGTGAATGACTAGCAAGGGTGGAGCTCTATCTTCACTCCTTGCTTCCATCTCTTCTTTCCCTCTTGCTTCCATAGCTTGAGAGGGTAAGAGGTTGGGTGTGAGTATGTGAGAGAGTGAGAACCAATGGGAGAGAAGCTCTTCTCCATTTCTTCTTTTCCTCCTATATCTTATTAGAGGAAGACGAGGAAGTAGCTTGAAGGTTATCACTTGGATCATATGTGAATCACCAACACTCCACTCTTGCTTTTAGACTACAATGTGCGAGATTGGTAAGTATGAGGATCTACCATGAATTCATGGACTTCTTTGCTTTCTTGCTTTATTAGGGAGTGAAAGGAGAAAGCATAGATGGTTTAGAGCTAAAGTATGAACCAACTAATGCATAGATGGTTTAGAGCTTAAGTATGAGCCAACTAACGCATAGATGGTTTACAGCTTAAGTATGTGCCAACTACATGAGAATAGTTTGAGCCATAGGTAGATTTGAACACGTGAAAGAATAATAACATGTCAATGTGCCATTGTCAAGTGTAAGCAAGACATTTTTAATCTCATTCTTGGGACCAAATGGAATCGAATCTACCCAAGGTACTTGTGTTCTTACCATGTGATAGAATAGGAGATTTTTTAATGCTTGAGAGAAAAGGAAGGTGAGGAGCTAATCTCCCACTTGCATGCTTTGCTTACTCTGAAAAACAAACACATCTCAATAGGAGCCCAAATCGGAAGGGAACCGGTTTGGAGAAGGAAGATAGAGAAGATAAGAGTAGGTTAGATTAGGTAAGTAATGTGACCACTTTTTAGATATATGTCTAACAGAACTTTGCCAATCCTAAGATATAATCCATTCATTGTTAAGAAACGTTATGAAAAAACCTAAAAATTTAATTCAATCTTTTGTAAGTTCATGTGTTGCATTCTGATTCAATAGGTAGCTTACATGGGGTTGAGTGCACTTCATGATCCATTCATGTGAGAGCATCACGAAAACAAACATAGGAGATTCAAGAGTGGATAAGGTGATTGTGAGTGTGCTTTGTTGGACTTCAAGATGACCACAACTACTAGAAAAAGGTGTGTGTGAGTACTCTTTGTTGGAGTTCAAGATGACCACAATTGTTACAAGGAGTGACTATCGAATAGCCTGACTACTTGAACAAGAGTGGAAGTGACCAAGATTGCTTGACTAGGATTAAAGATGACCACAATTGCAACCACATTGAGATTAAGACACATACGGTCACTCAAACCCAAATTCACTTGTTCGATTTCACTCTAATATAAAAATGTAAGTTGCTTTTTAAGTGCTTGAGCTCACATTTTGGAGCTTTCTTTTTTTACCTTAACCATTGCATTTAGATATAATGTCAAATGACCTATATATTATAAAAGAAATATGGTTATGAACAATGCTTGATGACCTCTAAGGATCACTTTTCTCCTTTTGTTGGTATTTACATTGTTTGAAACTATATATGTTTATAATAGTAGATGATAAAGTTCAATCTTGTTATATTTTTCTTTCTTAAAGAAACAAATGGTTTTATTTAAAGACAAATGCATTTGCCAAAACCATTTGATGGCAAAATATATTTTCAACGCTGACACTTTTCTATCCATCTTAAAGTTCCTCTATGACTACCATGTTGCAACTTGTGGTGACAGTCCTCGTGCTTATTAATCATTGCTTCCAAATATAGCTATTGGTTGACATCTCTTCGGATCCGTCACAGTGAGAAGCAAATTATTTTGTGAATGAAAAATATACTCGAGTAGCCTAAAGGCAAATATTGTGCCACTATACCTAGTCATATGTAATTAGTATACAACCTAGCTCCTAATACTATCATGGAATTTGAGAAGTTCCTCAAGTTCCCACAAAAAGAGGAATAACACTCGCATACATCATATAAGTAGTTAAAGCAAGCATGTGATTTGAAATTTATGTTGTTTTGCAAAATAACACAAATATATTTGGCTCATAATATTACCTCACAAATACATATTCTTTCTACAAGTAAAGGATAAGTCAATTTATAAGCTATCGTAGAAAAATAAGTTAAAAGCTTGTTGATGCCAACTGTCAAGTGCTCTTGAAACCATACTAGATAGTTGCCTATCATATGGCTCTTTGATTTAAGTGACTATAAAAGAACATAGTTTAGCTGCTACCGAGTAAAAACAATTTCACATTAAGATAACATACAAATATTTACATTCATCTATAATGCTAATGAAATAGTAAACATAGGCAAAAGACTTTGATTCATCTTAAAAGCTTTAAAAAGTACAAAAATACATTTTTTAAAACACCATTTAACGCATATTATGAAGATAATGGTTGCTAAGTCAAATAAAACACTCAACTATGCTCTAGCCTCAAAACTCATACATTACAATATCATGTCACAAAGCAAATAAATTAATTGATTGTTTCCTTATCTAGATATTCTAACGAACATGAGCTTTGCTCTTAATAGCTCCCCCCACCAAAAAAAAAGCATGCACATTAAAACCACTAATCTAAACTCCTTTCATTCTATGACACTAGTAGCCCCTTTCCTTTATACCATTGTTTGGGTATTGCAAACTTTCTTAAACATCTACGTAGTCGATGCATATATCTACCAACTGCATTAAATGCTCTTATCCTTTAGTGGTGTGTCTACAATTATGCTTCAAATGTTTATGATATCCATGTCAAGCCTTAATTTTACTACTTTTTTTGTACAAACAATTCACATCTTTGATATACATATACACAAAGGAAAGATATGGACAAAAGAAAACCTTTTATAGTTTATCCAATAGATCGTTTTTGTACTATTAAGTATGCACAATACTCTAAATTCAACTACCATATTCTTTTTTAAGTAGATTTTAGTTAAACCCAACCAATGGGACTACAAAGCATTTCTAGTAGAGCCTTTGCTAATGGTGCCATCTTAATGGCCTTAAAGATTTAGTTTGTTCTTTCCCATTAATATATTTCTTCTAGAATAGGTTAACACAAAATCCAAGGCCAATCAAGGTTTCAATTACACTAAGATGCAAGTGGCATTGGTTAAAATATTACTTGAGGCACTCACATGCCCCTCTCTCTCTCTCTCAATTGAGATTGCAAATAAACAAAAACATGCAAGTGTACAAGAACTTGGAGATAACTATGAAAATAGCCTAGAAAAAATAATACATGGAAACACCATCATAATTTCCAATAGCAAGGGCTCCCTCTCACCACACAGATCAAAGTAAGAAAATAACAATATATGCAACCTAGCTAAGTTTTAAAGTAGTCACAAGTCCTTTTGTATCCAATTAGAAATACCACAAAGTGGTCTGCTAATGGTTGAAACTCTTAAGTTTCATAGTAAAAGTCCTATATCTAGTTAGAAATTAAAAATACCACAAAGGCACCAAGCTTTGGGGCCAATCCATGCTCTCTCTATGAGTAGGAGCATTCTAGCTCTCCCTATCAAGTGCTTTATTGCTAAATTTGTGGTTGCTTAAGTGCCCCCAAATATAACAAAGATATAGAAATGTGCTGAATTTTAGATTTAATAATCAAAACTCCTTAATATTTTAATTTATTTCAAGTTAATATTGCCCAATATCTACTATGTTTATCCATCTATGTAATATGACAACCAAAAATGGAATCATTGACCACCTACACTAAATAAAGTCTAATGCATTATAGCATGCACTTTGAGAATTTGAATTGATATAATGACTAACCTACACCGCAAAAAATAGGTCCAAAGATATGACGATATACAATTGCTACGAAGCTCAATATTTTACCACAATGTAAGCTAATTGACGTCTTCAAAGATGAATGCTTTCAAAAGTTGCCCTTTCACAATTTGAGGTAATGTGCTCAAATGAGTCATCAACATCAATGCATCCATTTTAACTATTAAGTAAACCATGAACTTAAAATCTTTTCATGCATCTGCAAACACTATCTCATGACCTAGAAATCCCTTTGAATGATACATGCATGAAAATATCAATACAAGGATGCATTGGTGTGCTTTAGCTACAACCACCACCACCTGATTGCAATATCACACACTACTAGACCAGTATGTAAAATAGATTTCACTCTTCACACATTGACAGACTCGTAAGACTTCGGAAACAAATCCACTTTGTATCGTCTTTGTACTAGAAAGGTTTTAGCTATTGTCAACACAAGCTTGGGATCTACCAAATGTTAGTATATACATAATCTTACTATGTACTTTCCGTGAAGCATTGCTAGAAGGCAAAATCATTTTTGTTTGGCCACTCCCAAATACACCTTTCGTGAAAATGCTACACATCAACAATAGCTTACATGTTTTAGTTCATAACATTACTCAACCTCGGTCTGGTACACGAGGCTGTAGATATAGCTACAATGAAGAGTCCTTTCTGTCTAGTCATAGAGCAAGAAACATACCATCAGTTTAGGTGAGCCAAGTCACATTTTTATAAACTCGGCTATGCCAAAAACCATCCCACTTCGACATTTCAGTTTGCCACACTTAATTCCATACAACTACATGCGAATACCATGACCTCATTTTGTGAAGTAAAATTCTATGGAGTCATGGAAAAAAACAAGGACCCTTTACATCTACCTCAGTCCTAGGAAGAAAATCCTTAGATTCGCTTCTAGTCATGCCTACATTCAGGGGGGAGAGTAATAAGCCTCACAAACATTCTTCCCAAATATAAACCCGAAAAGAAAGCCCGCTACACTATTAACGAAATTCACCACTATACAGAACCAAATTTTAGTTCCAAGTATCTCATAAGTCCAACTTTAAACAACTCTTCAAGGATCCCCCCAAAAAAGAAGCCAGGCACTTTGTGAAATGTGAAAAGGCTCTTTGTCATTCATTTGCTGCATTCTTATTTACACATACCAGACCTTCACAATCTGGCTTTCAATGAAGGTACAAGAGAGTACTTGAAAACTTACCTTGACAGAACGGACAATATTTTAGAAGCATGGTTCCTGCCTGTATTGAGCTTCATGATGAAAAACCTGTATATTGTACATCTGTACAAACCAGAATAAAACCTTCCCCATACTTAATACTTGCATCTTGAAGCTCCACAGAACGGACTAGTGGCAAGGGGAACCCCCTCCTTAGGTTTAGATTCAGCAGAGGTACGAGTACATCCTTCGTAAGGGACCGCACAAACACCTGCTCAAAAATTAACACTCTAATACATCTGTGTATGCGAAAATGGTTTCTTTTCTAAATCAAGTGAAAGATGCTTGAATTATAACACTTTGCATTGTAGGGAATGACTATTCAAAGAGACTAGCTAAAAGAGACCACCTCAACAAGTAGCAAATGAATGTTGCCCACATTGCTCCATTCAAGACTAAGGCTTAGATCATCCAGTGCAACCTCGCCAGTGATGTTGTTGCCATCTAAGCCAGTAAAACCATTAACAGAAGCAGCCTGCCAGAAGGAAGTACAAGTTGGACAATCCGCCATGTTTATAGGTGTGATTATAAAGTACACATTTTACAACCTTTACTTTTCTGCTCAAGTCAGATATTCATAACAAGAAATAAGATCCCACTGGGGACCAAACAATCAGCAGCCTCACAACATCCATCACAAGAAGATTCGGCACTCTACTAAATGTCTGCCTGACAAACCTAAAATTCAACATATTTTCTTCTCTTGCTGAGCTTTCGTAGCACACTTTTTATTTAACAGAGCAAGAATAATTGATGAACTGTCTGATAAACAGACGTATCTACTGTCAGTCAGTCTCTACTAAATTGTGAGGAAGGGCCTAGCACTTGTGGTAAGGAATGATAGACGTATTTACTGTCTGTCAGTCTCTGCTAAATTGAGAGGAAGCTGCTCGCTCATTTGTGGTGAGGAATGTCGCATGAGAACAGAGGTTCTGTGTTCTCAAACAATCATTCCATTTTGGGCATGTCATCCTTCAGCCCACAGCTCACTGAATTTAATAAGGAGATACACGCTCCCTACTGAATCCAGATGATCTCACACCAAATCAGAATAGGACTGTTATCAAGCTTCTCGCTAAGACAGAATTCTATGTGTTCTTGTATTTTGTGGAATATTTTCCTTCATCGACGCACTATTGGTAAATAAGGAGTTTGGAGATTTGTTTTCCAGTGCAATTCATGCTGAATGAAACTATTATTTTAACCATCATCAGGAGAAGAAAACTCACAATAGCAATGGAAGCTACTGGCACTATCTTTTCATCATTTAAGACTTCAATGATCATATGAGCAGAAACCTCTCCTTCCAGTCCATCTAGAGTGGCAGTAATGCTTGGAGGAGACGATACTTCAAAATATAGTGACATGTCTTTGTTTGGATATTGTTTATAGAGCTGTGGCATAAGATACTTCCACTTCGATGTATTTAATATTGATTGGTCCGGAACCTTGTTTACCAGCCAATTGAGCAAACCAGCCTGTAGAGAATGCAAAAAGCATAACCATCCAGCTGAAAATATCATCAGAACTGACATAGATAACATGGTGAACAACGTACAGTAAAATATGTGGCGGCAGCAGAATTGAGCACAAACTCGCTGAGAGCAATAGTGACCATTTTCAAGTCACCACTGCAAAGAAGACCAGGTGGCAATTTCACAACTTGCTCAATATATGCCTCTTCGGTTATTAAACTGAAAAAATCACCTTTCAGGCCAATGCTGATTGATGAAGGACTAACTATCGGCTCGCTTATGATAGTAAAATTAAGTGCAGAAATATTATCAACTTGAGCCTGCTTTGGTAGAGCAACTAAAAGAGAGTTAAGCTTCAGAACTCCTCCTTCTATCTGTTCTTGTAACTGCTCCTCAACAGCTACACGAATGAAATCTTGTAGTTCATCCATCCACCTGTAAAAGTAAAAATTGAAGAGTTATAGCATCCCTGGAACTTACCAAAATCTTTGCAGCAGATATGCTAGACTTATAAAGCAGTTAGATGTTTGTAACTACCTGCATTTAGAACTATACGCTCTGTTCCACCCAAAGAACATGGTATCAGTCAAAGAAGCCTAAGAGTTTGCAATAATTCCAGAGACAAAAAAATCCTGGCTACAATGTAGAAGGCAGCCTTTTATAGTCTCCTCATCCTCTCAAGTTTCCCCAGGGATTCCACAAGTGGACAGCTAAAGAGTGGATAGTGTCCAGCATATAGCTGAAATGGAGTCTTAACTGCTGCCCTACCACTTGTAAACTGCTTGCCTTTCAGACATGCCAGTTGATGATCTCCATCACCCACTGTCCTGACTGCTGTCTTGCCAATCTGTTTGGGAAGTCTAGAGCAAGGACAAAGGTCAGTGAGGGTATAACGAGTCTGACAGCCATGCTGCCTATCTACAGATGGACTTGAGGCAAAGGACCATGCTACCACATCCCAAGGGACACTCATCGCCCCACTACCACTACCAAGAGCCTCCTAAAATCTTGTGTCTAACCTTCTCTGCAGTCCCAAAAGTAGTCCCACCTTCTAGGACCTATACTGAGATGTTCCCAACCTCCTAAGTTATAAAATGCGCTTCGTACACACTCTGTCACAACAAGAAAAAGAAAAAGGGAAACCTTGTCTGACTTTAGCCTTTTCCTTACCCAGATAAGAGAAAATATCCTATTAATCAGACTCCTCCGAAAAATTTTCCCAAGGCAAAATCCGAAATACAAAGCAGCCCTGTAAGGGACTTCTATATTAAAAATATTATGTAACAAGAGGAAGACTATTACAATGCCTGAATGAACCACCAGTCGGGAAGTCTCTGCAGTAGGTATGTCTGAAAAATCAATAGCCTGGCTACATCTGAACATCGAAAACTGTCTTTAGCCTTGAAAATCTTCAACACACATAAGTCCAATTTTTATGTCTTGAAAATGCATTGCTCAGGTCATATCATGACTCAAGTTGACATTCCTTCGACCTTGTTAATGGTGTGCAAGCATAGGACCTGCAGAAGACCAGTCAAGTTTGATTCTTCAGAGATCATGCTTGGCATGGAAGAGTCTCATAGATCATTGTTTGCAGCTAGCAGCACCCTTGCTCTTAAAGGGAGGAGAAATCAAACACTGAAAAGTAGTTGATGGAAAGGCTCGGAAACCATCAAGAATATTTTTATCAAAGATCAAGCCCTTTTGCTATCTTCTTTGGACAAGTCTTTTGAGGCAAATATTGATGCAAGCAATATTGTTGCAACACAATGGCACAACAGCCCCATGGCACTCTAGAAAGCTCAATCCTGCTGAAAGAAATTTCGAAGCTAATCAAGGACCAAGGCCAGTGGTGGCAATTTTAACGATAATTTGGACTCCGGTTCAAGATTGTGTCCCCCCCTTTGAAACAAAATCTAGTTGCTTAGTCTGATGAGCTACAATTCACCACAGAACTGGATATGCAAAGGAGAGAGTTAACACCATTCAAAATCAGTATGACACACACGAGTTGGTACTCAAGCTACAGACCCTCGGGCCTCCAGGCATTATTTCATTCAAGGCAATTGGTAATTCTACAAAATGCATGAGAAATGCTCTTCTCCAAAATTGTCATGATGCACTACAAGGATCACAAATGCATCAGGAGTGCAGCAAAGAAGTTTACAAGGATTTTAGGATATCCCCAAATGTGAGCAGTTGCTGGTTCTAGAAAAATGCATGAGAGGGGCTCTTCTCCAAAATTGTCATAATGCACTACAAGGATCATAAAATGCAACAGTAGTGCATCGAAGAAGCTTACAAGGATTTCAGGATATCCCCAAATGTGAGTTGACCAAGGGCTTGCCAGACATCAGAGTGCCCTGGCCTCTTGTTGTGCCTGGGGATGTTCTTCTAGATGGCCCTTGTGCTTGGGCGCTCAACTATTGTCCTTGCACTTCCAGACTATGCTGTGCCAACCCACCAACTCAGCACCCATACAAACTATAGCAATCCAACAATCCTGAACAATCAACCCATCTAGGTACTCCATTATGCCAAACAAGAGTACACCCAAGTCCATAGTATGCAATTTCTCCTATGACCAAAGGAGATTAAAAATGGAAGTAAAATGTATCCCACGTCATGATATGATGCTGCCCACTAGATGCCTACCTTCTCCATCGAGTTCACACCAAAAGCTCACTTATATTAACATAGCTCAATAAGCAGAACTGTTTTTGCAAGAACATAGGTCCAATATGAGTCCAGAGTGAAAAATACAAAACAAACTGTGTGCAAAATAACCATCATTTCAGCTACCTTACTGAATCCTCTCAATCATGTAGCTTACTAAAATCTGCTGTTGTGGCTCCTGCCTCTACTGGGACTGGCCCTGTTGCAGCTCAAAACACCTAAACCGACTTAAAAACTGAAGTGTCCAATGTGACTACCACTTCAGGTGCCAAACTAAATAATCTAAGAGATTTAATAACAGGATAGAACTCATGGCATCTCCCATCATGGCAGGCTCACCTTATACCCTGGATTGAATACAAATGACATAACCGACATAATCTTCAAAAATTCAGCTGCCAAACTCAATAATGTATTTGCATTTACTCTTGCATCCAACTGCTTCTGTTGTCACTGACTAACCCTGATGTGGCCAAAGCCCCTGATATGACAACTCACTTGGATCTTTGACTTTAGGCTTGAGCACCAAGTGTCTCGATGTTCATTCACATTGCACGCCTATTCAGAGAGTTAGCCACAAACCCACTGTACTAGCTATAAGTACTTCGGCTACATAAGGACATAAATATGGGAGATCCATAAAATGTAAGCTAATATATGTAACTAGAAAACAGTACATTGCCCTGTTTGAAGAAACAGCTACAGAAAACAGGTCAAAAAAAGGTTGACACATCATACCATTGATAAAACCAGGAACTACCACCATGCAATTGCACATTCAGATCTTGAATGTAAGTCCCACATTGAAGAATGGTGAATTGCAATGATCCTCCTTCCTCTTTGATATTTGTTGAGACCCCTGCCTGCATCCCAAGCACCTTTCACAAAAGGAAACATCTATAAGTCCTTGGTATGTACAATTAAAAGAACATATAATCCAGTTGTAGTTTCTTCATACATCAATTAAACATCAAATGCAAACAGAGAAAGCCTCTCCTTCTGAGAATGATGCAGATACACACCCCTACTAAAAGTCACTAGACAGATGGACCAGAAAATAAGAAAGCACTGGTCTGATTATACCCCTTGTAGTATGAGCTTTTTTCTCAAGGATCCATGTTAAGTGAGAATATTGACTCACCGTGTCAAACTACTAATTTCCTCCCAAATGTGTACACAATCATTTCTTGATTTTCAAGAGTGAATTTTGATTCCCTGGTAAGATGGAGAATAAAGTCACCAAAAACTTGGGGGCATGTTCTAATGGAGCTTGGCCTCTTGCTGTGCCGAAAGCACCTCTTAGCCTTGTATTGAAAGGAGTTTTCTGAAAGCCAAAACTCAAAAAAATGCAAGATTGAGTCCGTTGCAAGGTCTTACAATCACACCCCCAATGTTTCATTGACAACAACTACAGTATGGCATTCAATTATTTAAGCTTTTTGCCGAGAGTGGAGATGATCAACACCAAAGTTGTTTTTTCTCTCAAAAAAAAAAATCTATTAATCACACCTAGGAGAAAAACCAGAGCATATGAATAGGACTATTCAAGAGAAGGTCCGTACCATGCTGTCATGCTGCATTACCTTGTGGATTTTGGACAGAGGCTGTTATGACGGTCGTACACTTGATAAATCGATCTCACCGAACAAGTCTTTGGGGAAGAGAGTCCCTTAAGAAGTGTGGTTGGGCAAGCCATCTTTGTATGCGCATTTGAGAGTGTTTGGTTGTGAAGCTTTTGTGCATATACACAAACAAAAATGCAACAAATTGGAGCCAAAGTCCTATAAATGCATTTTCGTAGGATATGGTGACGATGGTGAAATGGAGTATAGATTATGAGATCCTGAGAAAAAGAAAATTGTATGCAACAATGATGTTATCTTTTGGGAAGATCACATGCATAAACAACCCGAAAAGCTTAAGGAAGTCACAAGGGTTGTGTTCCAAGAAGAGATGCCTGTAAGACAACAAAGAGTGCCCATTGTACAGCAATAAATACTTGTTGTAGACCCTATAAATCCAAGGTATAATGCTGAAATTGATCTGCAAGAAGTTACCCATAATATACCATAGTTTCAAACAAGAAAATGTGCCATTAGAACAACCGGAATAGGCAAGACAACATGCTAAGCCATTTGAATAGCAAGCTGTTAATGCAGATTTGCAAGCTGAACAGCCAGCAAACATTGATCATTGGGTCCGTAGGTCGACCAAAAATACAAAACAACCAAATAGAATTGTTCCTAGTGCATATGATGTTGCTAATTACATCATATTGATAGATTGTGGTAAACTGTTATGCTTCAAGGAAGCATTGGACAGAGAGGATACCAAGAAATAGTATAAAGCTATGCTGTTAGAGATGGAATCTCTAAAGAAGAATGGTACTTGAGATTTGGTGTATTTGACCAAGGGGCAAAAAGCCCTACCATGCAAATGGGTGTACAAGATGAAGGTCACTTTTAGTTCCTCACCAAAATACAAAGCACGACTTGTTGCAAAGGGATACAAACAGGAACATGGGAATGATTTCAACAAAATCTTTTCTCCTATAGTCAAGATGACTACTTTGTGAACCATATTGGACTTGGTTGCATGTGAGAATATGGAACTCATACAAATGGATGTTAAGACTGCTTTCTTACATGGTGATCTGCATGAGGACAGATATATGCAACAGCTAGAAGGCTTTGTGCCCAAAGGGCAGGAAAAGATGGTATGTAAACTCAACAAAAGCTTGTATGGACAAAAGCTTGAAACAAGCACTGCATGAATGGTATCATAAGTTTCATAGATTCATGCAATCTCAAGGATTCAAAACTAGTCAAGTTGATCATTGCTTGTATACCAAGAAGGCAGCAATTGGCAACCTTATTATGTTGGTTTTATATGTGGATGACATGCTGATTGGTGGTAGGGATGTTCATGCTTTGGACACATTGAAGCAGAACCTACATAGCAAAATGACATGAAGGATCTTGGTGAAGCAAATCACATGCTTGGCATACGTATACTCGAGGATAGATCGAAAGGTCTTCTTTATCTGTGTCGCAACATGAGTATATATCCAAAATTTTGCAGTGTTAGAAAATGAAAGGGGAAAAAGCATTTGGCATACCATTGCCGCCAAGTGCGAAACTCAATGCAGAGGATAGCCCTACATCTAATGATGAAAAAGCTGAAATGGCCAAGATTCCATATTCTTCAGCTATGGATAGCTTGATGTATACTATGGTTGCTACACGCCCTGGCATAGCATTTGCGGTGGGAGTGATTAGCAAGTACATGGCACATCCTGCTAGAAAGCATTGGGAAGTAGTGAAAGGTATCATGAGATAAGAAGGACACAATGTTAAGGCAAAGAGTGTACACGGATAGAGACAAGCAAAGTCGTTTCTCAACAAAGAGAAAGAGAGAGTGAGTACATAGTAGAGAGTGAGGAAGAGAGTGAGCACGACTCGATGTGGGTACAATCATTTAATGTACTACTTTAGGTTTTTTTTATAATATATATGAAGTACATATACAAACACCGTAAAAGGCACGATGACCCTTTATTCCTAACAACCTCCCACCTAAAGGCAACTGTGACATTAATGTGACATTTAATGTCACATTAAGGTCATAAATATGGAATGTGACATTAAAAGTGACATTTAATGTCACATTAAGGTAAATCTAGGGGAACATGCACGAGAATGACCGTCCGGGCTCTTGGGCGCCCGAACGGGGTTAAGGGGAGCCTAGAGAGTAAGAGAGTCCAAGAATAGTAGGACTCCAGGAAGTTGACGGCTGGCAAAGGAATCCGTATAGAGAGCCAGCACTTATCTAGGCGTGGTTGGGAGGAGAAGAATCACTCGTGCTCAGAAGTTTCATGGTTTTCTCTCTGTCTTTACAAATCCATCTAACATTGGTATCAGAGCCTATGGTTCAACGTCTCAGATCGTCAATCGTTCGTCAAATTGTCAGTAGTCCGTCAGGCCGTCAGTTTTTCGAAAAGTCGCGTGGGTACCAGGCGCCGTGAAAACGCAACGGGCCGTGAAGAAAAACAAAAGTGAGAAACGCCACGTCACGTAAGTGACATTTTTTTTTTTGGGGACAAAACGACTGGCGTAAGGCGAAAAGGAGAAAGAGATTCGTCTCTGGTCCGTCGACTGGCGTAAGGCGAAAAAGAAAAGGGGATTCGTCTCTGGTCCGACCTGTCGGATGAACCAGCATGAGACAAAAGATTCTGTTTCTGGTCAACAAAGGTGAGGCGTTAGTTGCATCAGTCGTGAGACATCAGCAGTGAGGCAAAACGTGATCTGATAGTGATCAACGGAGGCAAAATATAAAATGTGACACGACTGTTGTCACGATTGCTGTGCATGAGGCAACTGCTGTGAGACGGACGGAAAAATATCATACACGACTGAAGTCAGGAAATTGAATTTCCAGCATGATTACTTTACTGTTCTAATCCGGGAAGATACAATCTGTTTCTTACTCTTCGAGTTTCTTTCCAAATCAACAGCCACTGCCTGCCATTAAAAATCAGGGAACTACTTTACTTTGTATGCAAATTTCTTATTTTTGCTTTCCAATTCCAGTGTATTAATGGCAGAAAAAGGGAAAGAAAGGGTAATGGAAAGTTCTAGTTCCGGGGATCAACCTATGGTAGATCCCCATGAACCAGACATACAAGAAGAACAATGGGAAGAATTTTTTGCTACGCGAGAGCAATTCGATGATCTTACTGCTCGTGTGCAAACTCAGGGGGTTCAAATGGAATTTTTAACCCAAACACTTACTGAAATAAAATCTCAATTAACTTTATTATTGGAAAGAGATAAAAATAAGATAGAAACCTCGGATGTCCCATCTTCATCGAAAGATTTAGATGTGACTATGCGAGATCCTAAGGAACCCCAACCTTACTATAAATTGAGGGATAATCCAGTTCTAAAGGATATGAAACCACCTCAATTTTACGGGGAGGAAAAAGATAGGAATAAAGACATAATCTTTAATTTCCTCCAAAAATGGGAAGATTTACATAAATTAAAAAATACCCCACCACATCTACAAGCACTGGAGGCTAGTTTAACTTTGGGGCCCAAAGCATATAAGTAGTGGCGAACTTTAAAGGAGGCGAATAAAATACCTGAAACTTGGGCTCAATTTGAATCCGTCTTTTTGAAAGAATTTCTTCCTGAAAATGAAATGGAAATAAATTGGGAAGATTGGGATTATGTCAGACAAAAGGGAAGACCCCTGCTGACATATTTGGAGGAATATCGTGAGATAATCCTCAAACTAGAAGGAATAGATGAATTCCAAAAAACAAGAGGATTCATTAGGGGACTCGATAAAGCCTGTAAAAAGGAAGTAAAACGGAGTTTACCCAAGACGCTGGAAGAGGCAATTAAATTTGCATTAATTTATGAAGATAGTATGCGTCCAGGTACACTCACTAGTCTCACTGATACGGAGCCCAAGTCTAAGGAATTGGAAACCTCAAAATTTGTGGGCAAATTTAAAAGGAAAATGCCATTTTTAAAGGGTAAAAAACAACCTTTTGAAAAGAAACCATATATGAGGCCAAAGTTAGGTCCTGATGACTTTGATAAAGCCAAAAAAGAAAAGTTGTGTTTTAATTGCCTATCCCCTAACCATGCTGCTTGGAATTGCCCTCAAAAGAAAAAGGGAGAAGACAAAGGAAAGGATAAGGACAAGGGCAAGGAAAAAGAAAAACAAATCCATGTAGTGCAGACCTTAGAATTAAAGGGCCATGAAAAGTACAAATCTTTAGAGGTCTTGCACAGGGATGTACAACATAAGTGTTGTATGTCAACTTCTATGCGGCAGCCTACTTTTGGGCCACATGATTTACTTAGAGTACATCGATTGATAGCTGGAAAAAGGGTTAGAGTCATGATTGATGACTCTGCCACACATAATTTTATAAATTATGCACTTGTCAAAAAATTGAAACTTCCCCAACAAAACAGTGAGCATCAATATGTTGTTCGTATGATGCAAGGCCAAGACAATAAAATATGGGATACAATGGTATCCAATTTGGAAATTGAGATTCATATAAAGATAAGCTTGATTTCCAAATAATGAACATGGAAAGAGCTGATATTGCTCTAGGGAGGGAGTGGCTATGGGGATTGGAACCATCCTTAAAACGTAGCTATCACCATAATACACTGGAATTTGAAAAGGATGGTAAGACTTTTGTCATTCAAGGTGAACATGAAGTATCTGATAATCCTTTGCTGTGTTCTACTGAAGTTCAAAAGCTGATAAAGAAGGAAGTTTGTGAAGTATATATGCTATGGTCTTTTCCTGTACAGAATACTTTTACTTTCTGTAATATAAAGCAGCAATTTTCTTATGTTTGTGAGTTGAATGTTAATAATGAATTGAATAGTTTGTTAGATGATTTTAAAGATGTGTTTCCTTCTGATTTACCAAGTGGTCTTCCACCAGATAGGGGTGATATAAATCACCCAATTGATATAAATAAGGATACACGCCCAATTTCAAAACCACCGTATAGGTTAAGTGAAACACAGCATTAAGAAGTTGAAAGACAAATTAAGGATTACCTGGATAAAGGGTTTATTCAACCCAGTAATTCACCTTGGGCTTCACCAATTTTATTGGTAAAGAAAAAAGATGGTTCTATGCGACTTTGTGTTGATTATAGAGCACTTAATAAAATAACGGTGAAGAATAAATTTCCTATGCCCAGAATGGAAGATCTTTTTGATCAATTGCAAGGGGCAAAATTCTTCACAAAGATAGATTTAAGATCAGGTTATCACCAAATAAGAATTAAGGCACAAGATGTTTCCAAGACGGCATTTCGTACTAGATACAGGCATTATGATTTTTTGGTGATGCCTTTTGGCCTCACTAATGCACCAACTACCTTTATGAAGCTGATGAATAGTGTTTTACGGCCCTATCTAGGACATTTTGTAGTAGTCTTTTTGGATGATATCTTGATCTTTAGTAAATCAAGAGAAGAACATTTGGAACACTTACAATTAGTATTCCAACTGTTAAGAACACATTCCCTTTATGCGAAGAAAACTAAATGTGAATTCTTTGCACACGAGGTCAAATATCTAGGGCATATTATCTCGAAAGAGGGAATCAACATGGATCCAGAAAAAGTAAGGGCAATTATTGAATGGCCACCTCCAAGGAACCTGGAAGAGCTGCAGATCTTGCTAGGTTTATCTGGATTTTATCGTAGATTCATTCGAGATTATGCCAAAATAGCTGTTCCAATGACACACCAACTTAAAGGGAAAGGGAAAAGTTTTAATTGGGGAACAGATCAAAATGAAAGTTTTCAAAAACTTAAGGTAGCTATTGCTACAGCTCCAGTATTATTAATAGTGGATCCCAATAAACCATTTGTGGTTGAAGCTGATGCCAGTGATAAGGCAATAGGCGCGGTCTTATTACAAGAAGGTCGACCAGTTGCTTTTGAAAGCAAGAAATTAGATCGTGCAAAACAGAATTATTCTGTTTATGAGAGGGAGCTGTATGCAATAGTACATGCAATGAAGAAATGGAGGCACTATTTGTATGGTGCCAAACTTTTGATTTTATCAGATCATGAAAGCATTAAGTGGCTTAATGATCAACCAGATTTACACGGGCGTAAAGCCAGATGGGCCGAACTCCTCCAAGAGTTCGACTATGAGATAAGATATAGAAAAGGAAAGTATAATATAGTAGCTGATGCACTCAGCAGAATGCCCATCATTAATGAATTGAGTTTTACTCAGTTCACTTCCAACTTGCTTGAATCTTTAAAAGGAAAATGCCAGGTTGATCCGGCATATTCCAACATATGGGAAGCAATAAAAAATGGGGATCCAACTGAAAGTGCTTCTACTGAGGAAGGAATATCTGAGGATGTTCAACAAGGAAATGGAGCATCAGGGGTTGCTCAAACTGGATTCAAGTGGAAGAATTTTACCATTGATAATGGTTATTTACTCTACAAGGGTAGGGTATGTGTCCCGAAAGATATAGAAATAAGGCGCCAGATACTCTTTGAGTGTCATGATACCCCTAGTGCGGGACATCCAGGAGTTAATAAGACTTATAGTCTTATTAAAAGACAGTTCTATTGGCCTGGAATGAATAAGGACGTCCTTGACTATGTGGTCAAATGTAATAAATGCCAAGTTAATAAAGCTGAAAAATTAAAAATGGGAGGACTTCTCCATCCATTAGAAATTCCTTCGGGAAAATGGGAGAGTATCTCCATGGACTTTATTGTTGCTCTACCTAGAACACAAAGGGGGCACGACTCTGTGTGGGTGATTGTGGATAGGTTAACCAAAATGGCTAGGTTCATTCCAACTTCAACTGATGTTAAAACACCAAAATTGGCTAGATTGTTCGTAGAGAATATATACCGATTGTATGGCCTTCCGGCAAATATAGTTTCTGATCGGGATAGAAAATTTGATAGCCATTTTTGGCGTGCGGTATTTAGGAAATTGGATACTAAACTTAGCATGAGTACGGCGGATCACCCGCAAACAGATGGGCAAACTGAAAGGGTCAACCAAATTCTTGAAGATATGCTTAGGGCATATGTAAGTAAAAGGCAAACTAATTGGGAAGAGTATTTACCGATAGCAGAGTTTGCATATAACAGTGCCAAGCACTCTTCCACTGGATATAGTCCATTTATGTTAATGTATGGGTTTCAGCCCAGAGCTCCTTTTGCAGTAGGACTGCATAAGGAAAAGGTTCAGGCAGCTAAAGATTTTTTGGAGGATATGAATAGTATGTTAAAATTTGCTCAAGAAAATATCAAAAAAGCTCAAAATCGAGCTAGAGCATATGCAGATCCTCACCGAAGAGACATCTCCTTTGAAGAAGGAGAATTGGTCTATCTTAAGGTGCCTGAACAAACTAAAACTATGAAAAAGGGACACTGTCCAAAGCTTTCACCAAGGTATTGTGGTCCTTTCATAATACTTAAAAGGGTGGGAGAATTGGCTTATAAGCTCCAACTACCTGCTGGTAGTAAAATACATCCAGTTTTTCATGTAAGTAAATTAAGGAAAAAGCTGGGTGATTTGGATAATCTAATCTTAAATGATAATATTGAGGAGTTATTCTATGACCAATCTAATCCACATGAACCAGAAAAAATATTAAATGTTCGTAATAGGCGAACGAGGAATACTATTTATCAAGAATGTTTGGTTAAGTGGAAAGATTGTTCAGAGGAAAGCTCAACATGGGAGCGAGTAAGTACTTTAAAGAAAAGGTTTCCCGATTTACAGTTAGACCTTCCAAGTATCGTTTTCGAGGACGAAACCGATTCTTAAGGGGAAGGAAATGTGACATTAATGTGACATTAAATGTGATATTTAATGTCACATTAAGGTCATAAATATGGAATGTGACATTAAAAGTGACATTTAATGTCACATTAAGGTAAATCTAGGGGAACATGCACAAGAATGACCGTCCGAGCTCTTGGGCGCCCGAACAGGGTTAAGGGGAGCCTAGAGAGTAAGAGAGTCCAGGAATAGTAGGACTCCAGGAAGTTGACGACTGGCAAAGAAATCCGTGTAGAGAGTCAGCACTTATCTAGGCGTGGTTGGGAGGAGAAGAATCACTCGTGCTCAGAAGTTTCATGGTTTTCTCTCTGTCTTTACGAATCCATCTAACAGCAACGTGCCTAAATGTACAAGGAAAGAATTAACTAAGTCTATGTATGTACAAAGCTAAAATACACATTTACTATCCAACCCCCATCATATAGCAGCAATGAGCAAACCGCTCTATTGGAAAAACCTTCGTAAGAAGGTCTGCAAGGTAATCATCTGTATGTACCTTGACAAGCTCAACGCTCTTGTTGTCAAGTACCTCCCTCATAAAAATGATACTTCACCTATATATGCTTTGTCTTTGCATGAACGACAGGATTCCGTGCTAGCATGATAGCACTTTGACTATCATAGTGGAGGATAGGAACCTCTGTAATGCCAAGCTCTCACACCAGACGTGAAAGCCATAAAGCCTCCTTACATACCTCAATGGCAACCACATACCCTGTGCCTCTACAGTAAACAATACAACACACTTCTGCAACGTGGATATCCAAGAGACTGCTCCCCCTGTGAACATGAACACATATCCTAAAGTAGACTTCCTATAGTCAACATATTCAGCATAGTCTGTATCCGTGAAGCTAATAACCGATGACTTTTGCTTCCCGAAGCACATACACAAGTTCTTTGTGCCTTTGAAGTATCTCATGATACCCTTCACTGCTTTCCAATGCTTTTTGCCAGGATATACCATGTACTTGCTGACCACTCCCACCGCAAATGCAATGTCAAGACGTGTAGCAACAATAGCATACATCAAGCTACCAACAGGCTGAAGCATAAGGAATCTTGGCCATCTCAACCTTTCCATCATCAAATGTAGAGTTGTCATCTACACTAGGTTTCACATATGGAGGCAATAGTACACCAATGGCTTTCCCTCCTCTCCATATTGAAACGCTTCAAAACCTTAGTAACATACTCCTGCTGTGAAAAATAGAGAAGACCCTGTGATCTGTCCCCAAGTATACGCATGCCAAGGATATGATTAGCCTCACCAAGATCCTTCATATCAAAGCTATTGTGTAGGCTTTGTTTTAAGGAGTCCAAGGCATGAACATCCCTACCTGCAATTAGCATGTTATCCACATACAAAACAAAGAGAATAAGGCTGTCATATGCTGCCTTTTTGGTATATAAGCAACGATCAACCTGAGATCTATGGAATCCCTGAGATTGCATAAATGTATCAAATTTATGATACCATTCTTGCGGTGCTTGTTTCAGCCCATACAAACTCTTATTGAGTTTACATACCATGTGTTTTTTCCCCTTTGCAACAAAACCCTCAGGCTACTACATATAGATCTCCTCATGCAAATCACCATGTAAGAAAGCTATTTTTACATCCATCTATATGAGTTCCATATCTTCAGATGCAACCAAGCTCAAAATGGTTTGCAAAGTAATCATTTGGACTACATGAGAATTTTTTTAATCAAAATCAATTCCATGTTCTTGCTTGTACCCTTTAGCAACCAGTCGTGCCTTGTATCTTGACAAAGAACCAGAAGTGACTTTCACTTCGTAAATCCATTTGCATGGTAGCACTTTCTGCCCTTTAGGCAAATGCACTAAATCCCAAGTATCATTTTTCATGAGAGATTCCATCTTTAACAACATAATCTTATGCCATTTCTTGCTATCTTTTCTATCCATTGCTACCTTGAAGCATGACGGCTCACCACGATCTGTCAAGATGACAATCAGCCAAATAATTGACACTAGGAACAAACCTATCTAGATGTCTTTGCATTCTGGTCGACCTACGGACCAACAATCAAGATTTGCCGGTTGTTCAACCTACAAATCTGCATTAACAGCTTGTTGTTCTGCACATTCAGCATGCTGTACAGCTGGTTCTGGTTGTTCCAAAGGCCATGCATTTTCAGGGACATTTACAGCAAGTATTTACTGCTGGTCTAGCGGGCATCCTTTGCTATCCTATCAATACATCTTCTCAAAATACAACCCTTCTGACTTCCTCAATCTTTTCAGGCTACTTGTGCATGCGATCTTCCCGGAAAATAACATCATTGCAGCATACAATTTTCATTTTTTTAGAATCCTGTAACCTATATCCCATTTCACCCTCATCACCATATCTTAAGAAAATGCATTTACAAGACTTTGGCTCAAGTCTGTTGCGTTCTTCCTTGCAAATGTGCATAAATGCCTTGCAACCAAACCCTCTCAAGAGAGCATATGAAGGTGGCTTACTCGACCACACTTCTTGAGGAAACCCCCCCCCCAAAAAAAGACATGTTTGGTGACCAATTAAGTGTACAGCTGTCATAACAACCTCCGCCCAAAATCCATGAGGTAAAGCACCATGTAACAACATTGTACGGACACTGTCTTGAATGGTCATGTTCATATGCTCTACAACACCATTTTGGGGTAGATTGTGAGGGGCAATGAGCTCCCTTTTAATCCCTTTGTCATCACAAAAGTTCTGAAAGGCTTTGACCACATATTTCCTACCATTATCAAAGCGAAGACACTTTAATGTCTTGCTAGTCTGATTTTCAACAAGTGCTATGAATTTTTTAAATTTATCCAAACCCTCCATCTTTACGACAGATTGGATAAGCCCATACTTTATGTGTGGCATTATCAACAAAAGTAATGAAATACTTATTTCCCCCTAGAGATAACCTTGGCATCTGACATACATCTGAATGTACCAACTCTAAGAGTGAGAACTTTAGAGAGAGATTTTTTATGTGACATTTGAGCATACTTACCATAAATACAATGATCACATTGTTCAAAATCATCATACCTCAAAGACGCAAATAACCCAAACAAAAAAGCGCTTTCATTCCAATTTGACTCATGTGTCCCAACTGGCTATACCACAAAGAAACACTTGGCTGCTCAATTATAGCGACTATATAGTCATGCATACTAGATACATGCAAAGGATACAAAGTATCACTTTTGGAGCCCTTGGCAACAATCCGAGCGCCTCTACAAATTTTCCATATGCTATTCCCAAAGGTGGTGTGACAGCCTTCATCATCGAGCTGCCTTGTGCTTATCAAGCTCTTCTTGAGCTGAGGTACATGCCTCACATTATGCAAAACAAACATGGAGCCATGCTGAAATTCCAATTTCACACTGCCAATACCTGCAATTTATATGCATAGTTATCCCCGAAGTGAAAAACACTACGTGCACCACCATTGTAGTCAAGAAACCATTCATGATGTGGTGTAATATGAAAAGATGCACCTAAATCAAGTATCCAAGTGTGCATGTCATCATCAAAATCTACAATCAATGTATGTGCACTCAAAGAAAAAGCAAGAAGTATATCCCCACCACTGTCATTCTCATGAGTGACTACATTTATCTCCTCTATCTTCACACTGCTTTTCTTTGCAAGTTGGTTATCCTTTTTCTCAGCCTTGTTGCCTTCAGTGTTTTTGCTTTTCCCTTTCTCTTTCCTCAATTGAAAACAATCCCGTTCCTAGTGCCCTTTCTTGCCACAATGATAATACTCCACATTTTTTCCATGAGACTTATTGCGTGCTCTATTTTCAAAACTGCCCTTTTGCTGAAATCTGCCCCTAGTGTGCAATGCATTAGACTTGTTTGCTGAATTATTTTCATGTTGAGTTTTTCCATCAGCAAAGAACTCTCCACATTAGAATATAGCAACTGAGCATTTGAGTTACTCAAGGCTGTCCTAAAAGTATCCCAACTTTCAAGCAAAGTGCATAGCAAGAAAGTAGTCTTGAACTCATTACCAATGTGGAAATCCAAAGTTCAGTTGAACTCGTTCAAATGTACAAACATGCCTGTATCTTCCTTCATGCGAAGGTCCATCAACTTTTTCAGCCAATAAACCTTGTTGGCTGCACTTTTTTTAGCACACAGTTTCTCAAGTCTTTGCCACATTTCATATGCAGAATTCAGCTTCTCAATGTTAAAGAACAAGTTGTCTAACACTAAGCTCTATGGTAGAGCATGCAAGCTCATCCAAATCATCCCACTCTTCTTGTTCCATACCTGTTGGTCTTATTTCCTTCGCTTTGATGGGCTTCACTTGTTTCTTCTACACGAAGACATTGTAGCACTGTTTTTGCCATATTGCAACTCTCAAGCTTCTTGATGTGCAAAGATTGATGCTGTCAATGTCTCCAGCAATGATTTGCAGCACTAAATTAACTCAAATGTTAGCAAATGCAAGCCCAAATGTCACACAAATGACCATGGTACACTGTAAGTACCAACCAGCAGTAAAAATCAAGAAATTGCAGAAATTTCAGATCTGTAAATTGATTTCCAGAATTAAAGAATGTCTGCTATTGCACTTCCACAATCACTTACGGCCACATTTATAGACCAATGCACCAATTGCATGTGAAATCCCCAAAATCCTGTGGCAATTTCTGCTCCAAATGCATTCTCGGGCACAAATTTGACAATTGCAATCAAAAGCCCCAAATTTTCAAAGGCAAATCCGCCCAAATTGCATCAATACATGTACCCAGTGCATATACCAAGCAATTCTGCAAATATCCCAATTTTCTCAGGTCCGGTGTGCACAAATTTCAGTGAAATTGATAAATTTTCAATAAAATGTGAAAAGCCCCAAATTTCCCATGCAAATATGCACCAAATTTGCAATTATTGAGTCAAATTGTCTTGTTCTGCATCAAAATCCCCAAATCCGGGAAAAGCCCCAATTTTTTGGGTCTAAATTTCACACTATGCATAGGCATGCGAACCCTCGTTAGTGGGAGAGGGACGGATTTGAGAAATGTAAAAAAATGACCGAAAAAAAAAGGCTGCAAAGTCATGACGCCGCGGCCCTCTTGGTCACGGCTGACCTGTCCAGCCCGTTGCAGCCTATCGCCTGCTTGCCAGCCCATTTACTTACAGCTGACATGCCAACTGACCAGCCTGCACTTGCTGAACACTGACAACTACTGCTGTCACCTCACACCTGGCATCGCTTGACCAGCCTGCACCTATCCAGCCCACGCCTAACCTACCTTGAGAAGCATGCACTCATTGATACCAATTTGTTAAGGCAAAGAGAGTGCAAGGATCGAAACAAGCAAAGCTATTTCTCAGCACAAAGAGAGAGAGAGAGAGAGAGAGAGAGAGAGAGAGAGAGACGCAAGTCCCAATAGCCTCTGCGATAGACCAGTGACACCAGGTGATGGAGCAGAAGCCATGCTACAAAAACGCAGGTCCCAACTCCTCTTGGGATAGATGAGTGACGCCAAGTAATGGAGGAGAAGCTAGGCTGCAAAAACGCAGGTCTCACTAGCCCCTGTGATTTCATCACCCCCTGTGATAGACGAGTGATGAAATCACTAACGCTAAGTTATGTAGACTGTCACCAGAGGCTAGGATATTGACACCAAGCTAGAGATGACACTAGGCAAGGAGAAGGCCTCCTGATTGAAAAACGCAGATGAAGGTGGAGCCTAACAAAGAAGGGTGTTGATGCCAAGTGGAAGATGCCCCAAACACAAGGCTAATGATGGAAAAGGGCGCCTGAAGCAAAAGAGGAAGGGTGAAGGCAACCATGAGCTACAAACTGCAATGTTCTCTAAAGGGGTACGAGGGGAGGGGAAGGACCTGGTGAGAGAAGGGAAGGGCCTGGTGGTGACCAAAGAAGGTGGTCAAGAATGACTGAAGAGAGAGAGATGGTGGTGTGGTAAAGAATGAATGAGGTGACTGCCTACTTATAGGCATAAGCTGACTAGGGTTTCTCAACACCCCCTCTCAAGCCCAAAAAGGAATGAAGAAAGAGGAGCGAAGAGAGATACGATGAAGAAGAGGAGGATCCTGAAGATCCAAGATTTCCACCTGAAAGGTAACCTGTAGTAAAAAAACAATAGATGGGATGAACTGTAGAACCTGACTCCACCTCGGGAGAGAAGCCATTAGCTATGTAACTCCATGTTGGAAGGAAGTCGAAGGCCTCATCACGAAGTCACGGTTGAACCTCCAAGGCCCCGATCTAGGCAATCTCTGAAAATCATGGGTATCAAGAGGAGAAATGATTGCTTGAGGACAGCCATCCCAAAAGAGTAAATGAAGGGTGACAAACTTCATGATGAGTAGGTTCCCCCCTTGAGAATGGAGGTGCAAGGGCCCCCTAGGAAGACAAACAAGTAGAAGCCCCCTCTGAGGGTGAAGAGAGTATAGCCCCCTTGAAGCCAAAGAAGTAGGAGCCTCCTCGGAGGGCAAAAAAAATACATCCCCCTCTGAATCCCTCTCAGCGAGACATAGGGAATCTAAAAATTCATGGATCGCGGACTCTGAATCATTTAATGACGAAGGAAGTGACATTGGTCATGTCGAAGAAGATATTTGGGAGATCGAACGCCCAAAGATAGCCTCTCGAACCTGAGTAGCGGGAGGTGGGGAAAGGTGAGACTCATGCAGAGCCAAGGGTGAGCAACAGTTACTGTCTCTCAGTGGAGCGTACTGTAGAACCGAAGTAATAGAAGGGGTCAAACAATCTCTCTCTCTCTCTCTCCGTGTGTGTGTGTGTGTGTGTGTGTGGGGAGCGGACTGCCGAGAGAATGATATCCAACAATCACTGTCTCTTGGGGTAGCATTCTTAAAAACCTAGAAAAAGTAGAAGTAATCTTCGTAGCGCATTGCGAGGATCATGAGGAGGCCATGGTACCAGTTGATCCTCGTGGCTTGAAAGGGCTTAGTGCACATCGGATGCATCTTATTGCCTTGAGCATAAAAATTTGAAAGCCGGTCCAAAATAATAAACTTTGTGGGCCAAGTGCCCGTACTCTCTTCTTTGCCCAAAGAAGACCGGCTTGATAACTACTTGCTTGGATCATGTAAGGTGGAGTGTATCCTCGATACCTTCAATCTTTGGGAGTTTATTACCCACCCTATTCCATGTCCAATGAAGGATCCCACAGTAGGATCATCGAGGGATCATGCAGCCCTGTGGGATCGGCTCAACTCTAAAGCTTGAACTTGCCTCTTTATGAGCTTATACAATTTTGTGCTAGTGTAAGTGCACGAGATGCGGAAAGCAACAAAGGTATGTACAAAGCTTGTTTCTTTGTACCATCAGAAGACATTTGCCCACCATATTACTCTCAAGAAGAAATTACAAATGCTTGTTGTTGATAACTCTCCTTCCTAAAGAATCATATCAAGAAGTTGGAGGATAAGGAACGAGCTTGCATCCCTTGGCAGGATGATATCTTCATATGATATGGCCATGATTCTCTTGACTCAGCTACCATCTCCATAGTTTGATGTCTTCTACACTAGCCTTCTTACATCAAGGACCTTGCCCCACTTGTTTTGGAGCACAACGAGCACGCCAAAGAGGTTGCCAGTGGATCCACCTCCACCAAAGCTTTTGTTGCAGGTTCAGGAGAGGAGAAGAAGAAGAATGGGAAGTCCAAGGCTAAACAACAAAAGAGTTCTTCAAGCTCTGACTCCAACTCGAAAAAGCCCAAATGCCCATATTATGAAAAGGAAACGCATCCAGAGGAGAAATGTTGGAAGAAGTATCCTCATCTTCGTCCAAGAGTGAAGGATGGAGCTAAAACATCCGAGCCTTCTATCTCTACTCCAACGGTTACCCATGAGTCAATGTCCCTTTATATTGTTGAGTTGGAGAAGCCTTCTTTAGTGGTTGCCTGGTCTTCTGAAAGGCCTTGACTGGTTAATTGGAACTTCTAGTCATATGACTCCACGAGGTGATTTGTTGCAGGATTTATGCCCTTCTAAGGGTTTTGTCACTATTGGTGACATTGTATCGGTACCTATTAGTGATATTTGCACTTCACCTTTGTTTCTCAACCGCGTGTCGAACTCCCTTTCACAGGCTCTATGTTCTGGACTTGGGCTTTCCACTCTTCTCTGTTTATGGCCTTACTCAACTTGGTACCCAGGTTGTCTTCACCAAGCAGACCAGCGGCAAGTTGGCGCGCAAGTGGGCTCTACAAGCTCCATTCCCCTTCTCTTATGGAGGGTCCTCCAAGGCAATTTTCTATTGCTACCCCCGTTCCCACTTATGCACCATCCATTCCACAAGTTCCTTCCCATCCCTCACCCTCTCTTCCAATAGTTCCCTCATACTCCCCATCCCTTTCAAAGGGGGACGATCTCGATGATGCAACTGTGGATTTCCTAGCCCCTAGTGTTTCAAAGGGAGTTTCCCAGGATCGTGAGGAACTTTTCCATTAGCAATCTACCTCAAGAAACCTCATTGACATTAGCATTCCTCTTGCCACCCCAGCATCTGTTTCCTCTTTGGCCTTCTGCCACATCCAGGATCTGAGAGTGGGTGTTAATAGTCATGATAGTCATGCCTTGTCATCTCCTGCCTATGAGGCTCAGTCTAAGTCAAATGAGAGCTTTAGAAACTTTGACATGTCTGTCACTTGTTTTGATGAAGGAGATAGCTCATTCTAAAACAACCATTTCATTGCCTTTTTGTGCATTTTCTCCTCCAGTCAAGCCTTTGTGTACATTTCTTAGGCAATTTCTACATTTACCAATTTGCCTTCACCTATCAAACATTGTCCATATTTGTCACGATTTTTCCGTATACGTTTGATATTTTTCCCAACATTAAGTGCTGGGGCTGGCACATTTTTAGGGCCCAAAGTCAAGTCAGCCAAACAGGGGCAATTGACTATTTATAGCCTCTCCACTTACTTGGAAATCTTCCATTCTTCCCCTGCAGGTTTGCACGTGCACACTCCGACTTCGATCTTCTCCTTTGTCTCCAAACCAAGTGATGAATGATCATAATGATGAATGTGGAGGAGAAGCCTGAATAAATAGGCAAAAATAATGCCATAAATCATGTCAGGTTGACCAACATTTAATGTGTTCGACCAACAATAAATGCTAACATGATCGTCATTAAATGCCAATAAAAAATGCCTAAATAATCAAGATAATATCCTAGTGCCCTAGCTCACTGAATCACATACATAGACTCAACCATGAACCGACATATTTGCTAACAAGAGGACCTTCTAAGACAGCCAAGGGCAAGAAAAGACCAATCAACAGCAAGTGTCAAATTGACCAGCATTGAATGCTGGTCGGTCAGCAATAAATACTAACATGACCATCATAAAATGCCAAGAAAAATGCCTAAATAATCAGGATAATATCCTGGTGCCCTAGCTCACTAAATCACATTCATAGACTCAACCATGAACTGACATATCTGCTAACAAGAGGACCTTCTGAGGCAGTCACGGGCAGAAGAAGACCAATCAATAGCAGGTGATAGCATCTACAGGCTGTTGAGATAGGGCAGCAACAGTAAATGACTGATTTTCTTCAGTTCTTCGCAAAGAAAATCTGAATTTTCTCTCTCCTCAGCATTCTCTCTCATCTACCAGCCTTGCTTCGAAGATTACAGCATTGAGATCACTAGAGTCTGAGAAATTTCAGATTTCTCTACTGTAAACCCTAATCTACAAGGCAGAAATTAAGATTTAGCAACAACTTTGAGAAGCATGCCAAAAATTGGAAGCTCCAAGAGTTGGATTCAACAGGGTTGAAGCTGTTTTCAATCAAATTCAAGTGGAGGGACCAGCAAATCAATAAATGTGGGGCATTTTTCATCTCCATCAAAGTGGATGAAGGCCAATTGACTACCCGAGTCAAGGGGCAAATTAAATATTGATAGTCATTTTGGACAACAAGGGGAATTGGAATACCAAAAGCGATTGGGAAAATCCCTTCGTGCATCAATTTCTTCTTCAATTAAGTTAAAGAAATACTGAAAGGGATGCCAATTAAGGGGACAACAAGGTGTCCATTGTCCAAGATTGTAAGTTAATTTGCATTTCTCAGTTTTATAATAAATGTTGTTGTAACTAGGTTGTAATCAAGGAATTACTACCCATCTCCACAGAAGGAAGGCTGGTTTTTCACACTTAAACTGGGATGTCAAAATGTACCTAAAAAGAACAGGTATTGTCAACATTGTCAAAAGGCTGGCCATTATGACAAGGAGTGTCGATCTAAGGCAAGAGGCACACAACCCAAATCCAAGAATCAAACTCCCACACCCCAATCAAGTAACCCCCAATAAGGGAAGTAGGGTGGTGGCAACCCTCAGTAGAAGCAGTGGAGAGGCCAAACCCACACTGCCACCGGTCCATCATCACAGTCAGCAAACTACTCAAATCCAGAGGGTTTGTCTAATTGGCCTGCAAAGGCCCACATCATCTCCTTAGAGGCATCGGATGCAAGTCTCGTTCACATCTGCGAGTTGCCTCCTGATGAGGTGCCTAAGAAGCTCACTCATCACAAAAAAGCACGTCAGCATCTGTTTGGCTTGTAGACAATGGAGCTAACCATCACATGACTCCTAGAGTAGACATTTTTATTTCCTAAGCCCTTGTAACCAGGAGTGTCCATGTAGGAAATAACTCCTCCGTCACGATTCAGGCCCATGGTCACATTAGTTTTCTTACTAACCTAGGTCCAAATTAGGCTTCTTTGAATAATGTCTATCATAACCCCCGTTTGGGGTGAACTTATTGTCCGTTCAACAGCTTTGCCAATTGGGGCGAGCAATTTTCTTCACAATGACCACAGTTGAGGTCCTAGACTCTCAGACTGGTTTAGTCACTGCTCACGACAAGGCACATCCTAATGGCCTTTACCACATGACCCACTTTCTTACCGAGCTGACTATTGATGATTCGGAGTTTCATCACTTCCAACCTTTGGCCACTACATGAGAGCCTGCAGACTCTGAGCCTCTTTGGCATTTTCACTTAGGATATCTAGGCTATGACTCCCTCTATGAGTTATCGCATCAAGGGATAGTTGAGGGCCTTCCACACCTAAAACTAACTCAAGAGGTCTATAAAGCATGTCAACTAGGTAAGCGGCATTGTATACCTTTTCCTCAGCAATCTATCACTTGAGCTGTGGAATCCCTTAGACTCATTCATGTAGATCTTTGTAGTTCCACATCCATTGCCACCTTAAATGGTGCACTATACTTCTTTTTTATAGTAGATGATTTCTCTAGATACATGTGGATATACTTCCTCAAGCACAAGACCAATGCCTTTACTTATTTTAGTGTTTGGGTGTTGCTGGTTCATAACCAGACTGGTCGTCGTGTGGGTACGAGAAGCGCTACTGGCTACCTCCCACGAGTTTTTTGAGTTTCTACAAGAGCATGGCATTGCATGCTAGCTCACCTCTACCAAGTCCCCTGCACAAAATGGAGTCAGAGAGCGTAGAACCCAGACTGTCCTAAATATGGCACACTATGCTATTTGCAGTAGAGCTCCCTGAGTGCCTTTGGATTGGGAATTAACACTTTAGTGTACATCCTCAACCAATGCCCAACTGTAGCGGTCCCTAGATAAGACTCCGTACAAGGCATTCTTTGTCTCTTGGCCTATTATTTCTCACTTCAAAGTTTTCAGTAGTCGTGCTTATACGCACACTCTCATTGGACTGCTTGTCTTCGTGTATTAAGATATTTAAGATGTACCTATAATTTTGGACTAACTTATGGTCATAGTTTATACTTGTAAAGGTACACTAATTCTAACTCGGTGAGAAACCCTGACACTCAATGTTCTCATGGCAACTACCTCTACATCTTGGGCACAACATCCATCTCTTGGGCCAACCGTAAGCAAGAGACGGTAGCAACTTCCACGACGCAAGTCACCTGTAGTTGTCTACTGCGTCAACTAGAGTGCCATTGCCCTTGCAGGCAATCCTATCATCTCCCCTCGAACGTGGCATGTGACAGTTCACTACCATTTATTTAACCAAAGAGCAAGTTAAGCTAAGCACCATTTGCCTAGAGTTAATGCCGTCTAGCGACAATTTTGCAAATATTTTAACCGATGAAGTCTTTTACTGCGGATCGGCTTGGGCACACCCTCCTTTACTTCTTCAAATTAACGAGGAGAGGGTGCTTCTCTCTTACTTTTTCCAGTTTGAGAGGAGGCGGTTTCCTTCTCTTGATAGTGATAATGATGATGTTTATAGCTTTTTACTTTCAAACATTTATTTATTATGTATTGTCTATTATTGATATTTGTAACTTCATCCGCACTCTCAAGATGACATGGCTGTAAAAGGGAGCTTGGGCAAGTAAACAATTTCCCTGCAAGGCCACTGTCCAAGTAGTACCATTGCATCACATTCTACATGAGCATGAATATTTGCATTACCCCATGCATCAGCATTCTATTCATGTAAACATGCATCTATGTGCATCTCTCTCCAGTTACCCTTGGAGTGGTCAACTCTGGATCCACCACAATTGTGGCATTACACATGGCCGTCTTCGAAGACACTCTTTCCTTATGCTTGCAGACTGGCTTTGATTGTCTTGCTTGCTTATTCATCTTGCCTTTCTCTCCACATATTCTCCATATGATTGGCACACACACACGCATATAGAAGTCCCTAGGCACTTATCCTAGTAGTATGTGGAATTATTTTGCTTGTTACATACATGAAGATAGTGGAGCAATCCGTCATTATTTTCCCGTACTTCGGAGCACAATGACTCAATGTAACAAAAGCTAATTCAAAATCCTCACTTAATGCTAAATCTTTTGAATAAATCACACCAAAAGCTCTTTTAAAAAAACTAACTTAAAAATCACAAAGCCCATTGCGGATTCCATCAACCTTTACAAGACTTGGTAAGCCCCTAGGCAATCAACGTGCACCCTTTGCCAGATGCCCTAATTGCTTTGGGATGGAATGCCTTGGGGTGAAAGAAAATATATATCTCAAGGGCTTATTTCTCATGGCTCAATTTTCGACCTAAGAGGGGGTGTTGAGCTAAAAATGCATTATCCTAACTTAAATATGCTTTATTAATGAAAAAAACCTCTTATTTTAAAAAGAAACGCGATCCTAGAGAGTTAATGTGTCCCACAAGTAAAACCCTAATTTGAATGTCCCAAACTTCCTATAAATATGCATATAGCCCACCACTCTCCCTTAATCTTATTTTTGCAAGTTTCAAGAGCCGTATCTCTGTTGCCCATACCCCATCCGCGGAGGACATCGCAGTCAAAGCTTCCACCAGCCACCTGCTACCATCTGGCATCTTAATTCCAACCGTCCATGTCTCTTTGTTGCTGTCACCACCATAGCTGACAACTATCACTAGGGTCTTTTCTCTCCTCTGAATGCTGCATTTTGGTTTTTTGATTGCCACCCTAACATTCTCTCACCACTGTATGCTGCATTTACAAGAAACAATTGTTGTGCAAATTCTCTCTCCAGAGGTATTTGGATTTTTAGTATCTCTTTCTCTCTCTTGCAATGCTGTCTGCATCAGATCCAACCTTCCTTGGCTGCACTTGCTGGTGTTCGACACTCAAAGGCTGCCTTTGCTGCAATTCGGGATCCCTTCAGAATACGACATACTCTACAACTTATAACCTCTGCCTTGATCCCACAGATACGAGAGTTCAAGGTTCAATATTCACTATATAGCATGTTTGCTACATGAGCACTGTATATTCATTATTCATTCACTTTATTATTCATTGTGTTCACACTCTCTGAGTTGCCCTAACCCTAATCCTAATTGTGTTTTGAGTTTATCAGTCTATACTTTGTTGTACAATTGGTTTCATACTTTTGCATTTAGAGCATTTTTTCACAATAAGCACTACATATGCAAATGCAAAGCTTATAGTACAATTCGACCAATACCCCACTCTCATCAATGAGAACACCTCTTTCAAACCAATTATAGAGTCACGAGACCACCGCCGCTTAGGTCAGTTCCCAATTGAGATTCAAAGGCTCCACATATCACTATTATATGATGATACTACAAAAGGTGAGGAAGGTACTCAACTCATTGATTTCTTTCACACCAACCACACACACACAATACTTGCATAGAGAGGGGTGACAATCCAAGGAGTCAAAGAGATCAAAGCAACACGCCAACCATGGAGACACAGATACTAAACACAGAGTTTACATTAGAGAAAGATGAGGGGATTTGTGAATACCATGACTCGTACCTAGCAGAGCTATGAGACCATACCAAATATTATCCCTATACTATCTCCTCAAGGATGTAAACCACTCTCTACCGACCAATTTCGACTATGTGGAGCTAAATAGATCTCCACATATCCATACTATATCCCCATATATCCTCTCTTGTATACCACTTTAGTCTCTTTTTGCACAATATATCACCATCACTTGTCACAATTTATTATGTCACACTTTGATATTTAGTGATGTTCATCATTGTACATGGCTACGTCTCATAGGCCAACTTTGGCCTTAGTAGACCTCTCTCTCTCTCTATCTCTCATATCAAGATTCACCCACTTTAGACATTGTCCATCCTTCACAAGCTCCTCCACTGAACAAGTTTAAGGCTGTCAAGCAAGAACACTACAAGGCTACTAGCCATTGCTCAAGTACTACAACCATCTGGTTGCAATCAATGAGAACATGGTAAAGACCAGCATGGAGGCCGCTAATTCTGCCCCCGTGAAAGGAATGATCAATGTGCAAGATAACCAAATTATCAAGGCCCAAGTTAGGAATGGACTTTGTGGTGTCAATGTGTGACGGATCCCAAATAAGCAGTAGATAGTCTCTCTATTAATCAGCTAATGAAAACCCAAATCAGTGTGGTACCACCTGTCCGAAAGAAGCTGAGGTAGAGGGCAATAGTAGGGGGCCTGCTGACTGCAAAAATGCAGATGGCAGCAGTCCAAGACGGGCGCTGCCAAGAAAAAACAGACCTAGAAGATGGGGAACAACTTGCTGTAGATGAACAGGAGGCTGGGTGGTGGCTGACAGATGAAAACATAGCCTAGGACAGGCTAACAAATCATCTGCATAAGCTGGCAAGAGTTGGCTCTGATGAATGCAGGCTGTAAACAATGACTGGCAGCTCCAAGAAGGGTACCAACAGGTAGGTGATTGCTGTGAAAAGATCGCCCAGCACCAGGATGACCATAATCAGCAAGGGGTGACACTCCTAGGTCTCCACAACTTGAGTTATCTGCCAAAAGGGGTGTAGACAAAAGTAGGAAATTGGAATGCAAGAGGCAGGTGGCCACCAGCCGAATAATGATCAAGGATGGGATGTATAAACTTAACACTCTTATTTTTAGAGGATTTTGGAACATTTGTCCTACTACCAAAAATAAAACTATTTATTTTTTGTAATTTGCATTAATTGCTTGTTGAAATGAGACTACATTACAGAGTAATGCACCATAATTATGTGTGATTGCAAGCCTCAATATCAGTGGCTCCACATCCACCTACACCTTAAAGGTGTTCCACAACCCCCAATTTTGCCTCACTAGTTGCCCCAAGGGCAACGACACTTGTGTTGACACAAGGGCTGATAGCAGTCCTGCATCAATCTCATTGGTTGTTTGTCGTCTAGGAAGTTGAGTTCCCATCCCTAGGTCGGGTTGCTACAAGATGGTTTACTCCAATTGAGGGTGAGGTTATTTGCCCATGTCTAGTCACTTCTCTCAAATAGGTTGGCAAGGAGGGCGGCTCTATGCTAGATATCTTGTGGTCCTCATAATCTAGTAAGGATTCTCCCATGTGTGCCTAAGCCTCTTCTACCCATCCTCTCACTTTCTCTATAATTTCCATCCGATGCCTATGCCTAGGTCAAGGTACGCTCCTAAGTCTTTGGTGTAGATGTCTTTGGTTCTGCATCAAGCACTTGCCTTCATGATGGCAACATCGTTGTACTATTACTTTTTAAATTGATTTTTCCTTCCACTCTTCTTCTTCTTCTTCTTCTTCTTGCCGATGGAAGATACATCTATGTTACGAGCTCCAAGCATTGCCACTTTGGCTTGCTTCGCTTATGCTTGGGTCATCACATTACATGGTATGGACGTAACGTCATCATCGAGAAACTCTATCCCAAAGAGTCCCAAGGGAACTATGGAATGTTAGAGCCACTTGTTGATACCTTTCTTCTTGGGCAATCGGTGTATAAATGGGTTACACTACACTCAAGGCATCGCAACTCAACTTTGTCTTTGTTCATTTGTTCCTTTTTTGGGCATCGAGAGATGTGTCCAGGGTGACCGCAATGCCAACATGTCCTAAAAGAACTGAAAGGTCCCATACCAAAGCAACCACAACATTGATCCATGGTTGCAAGTTGACTCCCCAATAACCTACCAAGACTACAAAGATAATGGATATCTTCTTCTACTTTCCCAACACCAATAGTCCAAGGTATAAGTGGTGCAATGAGTTGAGTTTACATATCACCAAAAATAAAATTTGTCTTGGAAGCATAAGTGAGTTGAGTTTACATAGCACCAAAAATAAAATTTTGTGTTGAAGCATAAAGATCTTCTAGAGGCTTGGTATCAAAGACGAAGTGATTCTTCCTTGTGTCACCTATTTCCAAGCATATTTAAGTGCTCTACCTTTACTAGGTTACATAGTGCTTTGGCCATTTTGGACAAGATTGTAAAAACATTTATGCGTGTTTGTGCTTTCTTAATCTTGTTGAGAGACAATGTGATAAAGGCTGATACCTGGATGTCAGCTTCACCTGCATCGGACAGGGGTTGAGGAAGCCATGTGTTGCTATACGAGTATCTCCAATCCAGAGTCAAGTCAACTTGGACATTAGAGGCCCGCACGGCCACACTGGTATTGCCAAGGGAGACGACAGGCTCAGGCACAACGAGCCGAATGAGGGTGACATTCGTGATGGCGATGTGCATCTGTCCGCCAAAAGGGAATCCGACGGATTTGGTCACGTTTGGGAGCGAAAGGGGGATGGAGCTCTGCAAAACCTGGTCAAGCACCACGTCCTTGAGGTAGTCGACGCCATTCTGCGAGAGCGTGATCCAGATGTTGGGGCTGTCTTCGCCTGATGCTTCGTGCCAAGAGGTCAGAAACTCTGGAGGGAGGGTTTGTCTGTAAGGTCGGCTGGTGAAGCCGTATGCTGCGGATGAAAGAGAGAAGACAAAAGGGAGGAGCAGCCACAGAACAAGCTGCTGTCGAACATGATGATGATGATGATGATGATGGGAGTCCATTCTCGAGCAAGGGTCGCTTACATCGCTCTCATCAGGCCTGTTCGACGCTGGTTCCTAAGAAGAAACATGTGAGACAGACGCGGGGAGAGAGACAAGCCTATTAGTGGCAATTTACTGCCACAACGATTGTTGTATGTACTGACATGCAAATCCCTTAAGGCAAGATACTATATACACAGGAAAGATGCTATATATATATATATATATATATATATATATATATGTGCATACAAGGATAAAAAGAAATAACTATTAGCCTTATACACATAAATGATAAGAGGCCCTTATCGTACAAGTGTTAGGGTGGTGGCACGTATAAGACTCCCTTACCCACAACTGTTAGGCTCGTGTCACATGTACTACTCATTACTAAACTTTCAAAGTAAAAGTGACCATATTTTTTGGTTCGTTGCCCAAAAAATTTGTGAGAGACAGAGAAAGAGAGAGGGAGCACATGACACGAGCATATTGCCAGAAATTCATTATCACAATAATTGTTGTATACAATGGCATTATAGACATCAGGTGACCCTTGCCAAGCCAGACCCTTAACGTCACCCTACAAGTATTAGCGTATTGTCACACAAAGACTTGACTAGAATTGCAAAGTAAAAGTAACCATATTTTTAGTAAGGATGCTAAAACTATGTGTGGGTGTGCGCGTAATAAAGAGAGCATGTGACATGAGCCTATTGCTAGTAATTTAGCGCCACAACAATTGTTGTATAAACATGCAATTCCTTTAAGGGAAGATTATGTGTGCGCGCGCGCGCGTGTGTGTGTGTGTGTGCACGTGTGTGCGTGTGCATACATACAATGTATGTCTTGTTTAAACCTCATCATTGCTGCAAAAGGGGCTAACTTTACTTATTAGACATTGAAAAATCTAATCTTGACTAGTGTGTGGCATGAGCCTTATTAAAGCAATGTTATGTCTAGCTCTTACTAGAGTTCATTGGAGTCTTGAAAATAAATGAAGAGAGTGTGGCATGTACTTTGCTTCCCTACTAAACATATGTCTATCTTCACTTGCTAGAGTCTAAATTGTCTAATCGAGTGTTTAGGCATGTACTATCCTTTAACCCACCACATGCAATTGACCTATACATTAGTTACATGTACTCACTATTACATGCATCTATATATTTTGGTGGATCTCTTTACTAATAGGAAAAAAACCACCAATTCACCGCATATCATCATCTAGGCTAAGTGAATGGAGTGCCCCTTCTAATGGGAGCATTTTATTCACATGTTCTTCTTTTGTAGGTTTTAGCACACTTTGACATATAGGGACTCTTCTCTATCTTCTAGCACTACCTTTAGTCATTAACCTGATCCAATGCCCTCATTCACACCTTAGGCTATGTGAAGGAACTAATCAATCCTCTTTCGTATTCAACTTTCATTCAATTTGGTGTAGATTTTCTCCCTCCATTCTCTTGTGTCATTGTAGTCTTTCTCTTCCCTTCTCTCTCCATGTTCATGTTTTCCCTTTTGTTATGCGCTCTCATAGATGTAGACTAGTTTGTATGAATATGTATCGTGTGTTAAAAGGTCTAGTATGATAGGCAAAAGGTGCCAAGCATTGGCATGATGAAAAGAATTTGGCATCCATGCCAACATATTACTAATTAAGAGATGAGTTTCGCCTACTGAATGCTTAGAAATGCAACATTGAAGTAGCTTACTCATTAGAATTTGTTACTTGTTAGAATTTGTTATGAATATGCAAAAAAACTAAGAGATGTCTAGAGAGAGGCAAGCTAAGATGTGGCCTTCTAAGAGAGAGCTTGAAGTAAATCTCCTACACTATTTAAAATATGGCTTAATTGTAAGAATATTTTAACAACCTCCTTTCTAGCTCCCTCTTAATTGGGTATGACTAATGGTTCCATTTGATTAATGAAAAATCTCCTACATGGTCTAAAATATGGCTTAAAATGGTTGCATTTGATTAATGAAAAATATAAAGAGAATCTGTCTTCCAAATTTCACATTATATCATAAGAATTTTATGTCCCACCTTCCACAATGGGGTTACGAGTAGGTAAACCAAAAACCAAGAAAAGGATTCAAATGTGATAGAAAGGGACAACCAAAATACCTTGAAACTATGTATAGTTCTTATGACCAAAGAGTATTTCCGTGTATTTGGTTCAACTATTTTTTGGTGCTTCTAACTAGCTTAAGCCTACGAGCTTGTGCTTTTGATAGAGAAATGAATAACAAAAGGGCAGAAGCAAGTAAATTATTCAAGAGAGAACACATTGAACAAAGCACACGAATAGACAGATGGTTTAACAAACCTTTAAAAAGATCAAGTTTTGTAGTTTGTATACAATTTAGCAAATGTCATTTTAGTTTCCTCTCCTTTAAGTCCCTAGAGCTACTTAAGAAGCTAAAAGCTACGAACAAAGTAGATTGCCACACATAACTATCACAAAACTTGGGAAGTATAAAGCAATCAATTATTATGTTTGGTCTTGTTATTGCGAGAAGGGCAAGATTTTATTCCTTATACACGTATATAAAATAGTCTAAACATATTTAAAGAGATAATTAGGTATACATATGATTTATGTTTATAGTTTTGTTTTTTGTATGCAATGGCAAAAATGTTTACATGTTTTGGTTAGTCCTTTTATATACTTTTTCCCTTGATTTCTCATTCTTCTTATGTGTGTGTTTTTCTTGACCTACTTTTCTGTCTAAGATTCCTACATGCAAAAATCATATTTTATTACCTCCTTTTAGATCAATCATGAACATTCACATCTTCCTTCTTTTACACATTGTCTTTGCTCTTGTTTCATACAAAAATTGTGTTTCTCTCTTGATAGTATTTGCCCATTTCATATTTTCCTATGTTTACGTCAAGAAAGATGTTTCGTGGCTTACAATCACTCTTCCTTTACACATGATCTTCATGTTACCCTAAACTTAAGCATCAAATCAATAGGAAAAAGGTGTTAACTCTACATATGAAATCTTGCACGCAACCAAAGTACTAAAATGTTTGCTTTTACAAGTTGTGCAAGGTAAAACAAATCATAAGAAAAGGGGACAATAAGTTATTAGGTGAAAATAATGTGATGCTAAAAAATAACCATATACATAATATATGTTAAACACTTCACACCATAAATTAATAACAATTCAATAAGAATTGAGATAAGCACCAAGAATTTGAGCGAAGAAGAGACAAAATAATGTACATGAGTCAGTACCTCCCTCATGCATGTATTCAGTATATTGCAAATACTTCTGTGCCCAAAATAGGATATTGCATCCACTTTAGGCTTTTTAGTTATCTTTGTAAAAATGTAATAAGTGTGGTTTACATAGTACTATCAAAAAAATTATGTACATGTGCACTCATCGTTGGTGCAAGGGTACTTTGAAAACATGTATTCTCTTTTTGAGCCTATTACGTATAGCTAAAATTTCTTGAGTTATCTTACCAAAGACTACATTGATTTGAGGTGAGAACCCCCTCTAATAGTTGCTAGATTGTGGTTAGCCCATATAGCCTTGATCATTATTGCTCTAATGATATTCTAGAGATGTAATGACTAGCTATCATTTTTTCCTTTATCACCAAAAAGAGCTATCTTCATCTTGAGATTGGTGTTGAGTCGAGTCCCTTCCACCCATTTCTTCACCTTCTTTCATGTTGGTTGTGCCAACACACAATGCCAAAGTGCATGTGGTATTGACTTTCTAGCCTTAAAACACATCTCACACCAAGGACTCACCTTCTTGAATTTGCCTATATTGATCTTTGGTGTTGAGATTTTTTTAGCAGACCTTCCACATTAAGGTGTTGAGCTTATATGAAGGGGGTGCTTGACTACACTCTTCTAACTCTAGTGCACTAGCACTTCCATCCCTCCTAAGGTAAATGGAGCTTCCACTTTGCCTCTAGTTGAAGGAAATTATCATCTTTCATTCCTTCAAAGTCTTTGCAACCCTTGGATATCATGGCCTTCTTCTTCTTGCTTATTTGCAATGTGTTGATTGGGTGGGTCCACCTAAGCATTTTGGATGAAGGCCAATTGTCCTTCCTCTTTGATGGGCATGTTCTTAGCCACTCATGTTCTTCATGGCTCACTCCTATTAACCATAACTAAAAGAAGTGCAATGTATTTTTAGCTCCTTTGTATGACTCCCTTGCCTTTCCTCGTGAATCCTAGGATCTAAATCAAATCCTAAGGCCTAAATCATATTTTGTCTTGAGAAAATAAGAGCCTAGCCATAAGGCTACAAAATGAAGGTTACAAAAATATCAAATTGTCTTGTGCATAAGCGCATTAATGAAAAATGCATTGCATATCAATAGTAACAAAATATTATTTCCACATATAAGAATCGCAATATCTACATCTTTTTGACAACTAATGATTTGCTCACCAAAGACACAAATTTCTTAACTGTCTACCTAACATAATGCAACCAATTATATATTATGATGCACATACAACAAGTCACTACTATGCGGCAACTAATGAAACCTCTATAATATAAATCCAATAATCCTACCCACTTATGTTCAATAAAAATTAAAATAAAAAGAGTATATTAGATAAAATGGAAAAAATTCCATGTTATGGAAAAATTGAAATTGCCAAGGTCAACATTTGTTGTAATAAGTTTGTCTAGTATCATGAGTTTAAGAAGGGATAATAGGGTTGAGAAGTATCATTTTAGTATGCTTATTCTGCTTTGATTTTGAGCTTGGCCATGCAACCAGGCCTTAATTTGATGCATTGAATATGGTTAGCCTACTTGGGTGCTATCAATGGCTAATATTCTTACTTTATGGTGAATATTGATACTAGCAAGGTCATTGGTGACATCATATGATGAGAAGTGTGTTGGACCAGTGAGACTTGGTTACTCCATCTTTCAGTAATAAATCTCAAGAAAATTGGGTGATGTCATAAAACATCATCGAACTTCATCCAGTTAGTCTCGATGAGTAGTGGTTTTGGGTTAACTACTAGATTATATCATGGAAGTCTTCCTGGATGAGAAAAAAGATCAAATAGAGCTTGCAAAAAAACTAATAAATTTAAATAAAAACTAAGCTATATTTAATGCAATTTGAATGTCATTATAGCAAAAGTCAAGTAATAAAATATAATTTAATTAAATATGATATTGATTAGTTAAAATATATCCCAATAGGACTATATATCAAAGAATCTCTTTGGTTCTACATCATTACTCACCCTTGATGTGCTCATGGACTAGAGTTGCATGGTCCATAAGCTTGACTATGCCTTCTCACACAGAGCCTTTGGTATCTTCACTCTTTTATGTTGAACCTATCCATTTTGTTTCCATGCCCAAACAATTGAATCAACATGGTCCCATGCCTTTGGGTTTGCCATATTCCCCATCCAATGCTTATTCCAACAATCATGAGAAACCTCTACATTACTCATATCCTTTCTTTTTGTACATGATGCCCTAGACTAGATGAATTTTTTTTGGTAGTTTGGTGATGTCCTATCCACCTCAGCATTTGACTCAACAATCACAAGCCAAATGGGATATATGTTGTTATCATTTAGATGTAGTAGGAGGAAGTCTCCATGCTACACATCAATACACGGCTTGAATTCTTCCTTTGGTTTCAAAGAATGTGGCCCACAATAATGTTCATTCCATTGCTCAAATCCAAACCATTTTTCATCTTCTTTGGAGTCTCCATTTTCAGACCTGATACTAAAAGCATCTATTCAACATGTCCTTGGCCAAAAGTCTGCATATGATGCCAAATTTTGCTTTGCTCAACTAACAAGACTCTTGATCTCTTTGGATGACATTGTTCTAATAGTTAATAACATGCTTGAAGTACAAAGGGATATCATGGCCATTTCTTGTGCTCTCTTAAAACCTCATATGAGCCTTTATTCTAGATATAACTAGATCATGATCTTTGACAAAACTAACCATTGGTAATAGTTCTAGACATCTATTTGGATGTAGTGAATTACCCTAGTTATCCTTCTTCCATAACTCTATACCCCCATCCTTGGGCATCCAATTAACTATTTTTGGATGCACTTTATATTGCATGACTGGACTAGTTCCATGCATAAAAAACTGAAATTGGAGTGCCTTTGAGTGGCCAACAAAAGCATCAGGTCCATCACAAAGGTATCCATTAAAGACAAAGTTATAATTAGGAATATCTTTGAGTAAAAATGGGGTTGGGACTAATGATGTAGATGTTTGCAATGCATCCATCAAATGTGGGAATGTATATTCTATTTTTGCTCTCAAGGCTTTTGAATATTTATCAAGCATTGCATCTACATCCTCATGTGTATGACCCACTATAAAAAATCCAAGATGCACAGTTTTGAAAACCTCCCTTGCAACAAGAAATGAGAGATATGCAAATACATATCTATTCTTATTCTTTGATGCACAATTATCCATTTGTAGTAACACATTTTCTAGGAGCTTACAAAATGAGTGCTCCCAATTAGAGGAAATACTTTATTGCTATTGTTGATCTTGGTCGATATCAATCACCATATCCTCTCCATTTGACAAGCAACCATTTATATAGGACTTAGTATGACAAGGATATTTGTTGGGTGGTTGCCTTCTCCTTTGCCACCATGATCTATATGATAATCTAGTGCATTTTTGCAATTCAGAGCATTAAACAAGGGATTGTTACCCCTTGTTAGACAATTTGGTGCTAGATCCCCAAGCTCATGTCTATCTCCTCTCTCTAAGTTATACAAACAAAATGCAAGAGATTCGATTGTGAGATTAGGATTAGAAGGCCACAAACCATTCAACACAAAGTGCCCATAGTGACCTTCTCCATGATTATGAGTGATTGCTTTAATAAGTGATACTTGGAGTTGCCATGTTGAGTATAACTCTTTTGGAACTTGAGTCAATGGTGCACAAATCAAATGTTGGATGCGTATGTAGTGAGCACCGAAAGGTCCCCAAGAACAAAGAACTCTACTTAAGCTCAAAAAGCAAGAAAGAAGATTTGCATGACATGAGGCAAAAAGACCAATTGGGTACAATCTTCCCCCATGCCTTGTGTGAACACTTCACAAGGCATGTATTTATAAAATTTATTCATCTCAAAGCTAAAAAATAGCCCAATTTTACAATAAGCATGCTTTATCTTTTGTGTTTGCTTTTGTCCAAATAAAGAATAAAGCGGTTGGGCGCCCCAAAAGTCGGGATGTGCCCAAATACAATGTCCAATAATGAAATATTTAAACCGTGCATCCATGCGCATACAAAATAATAAATATTTGTCAAGCGCTTCAATAAATAAGTATACCTAAATAAATATAATTAGTGCCATGCCTTTAATGATAAGACACGTACCCATAAAAAATGATCATTTCTTCTAGGTAATTTGAATACACGCTATTGCCCAGTGCTTCCCAACGCCACCGCTACCTGCTCTACACATCAATTGAAGCATTCACAATTGTTAGAAAATAATAAAATTAAATCGACAAAAATGAATACCTAGTAGTCTTCAGCTACAAAATAAATAAATATGTTGGAACTCTGTCTCAACCTTAATTGAATGCAAGTGCACTCTAAACTCATAAACATCCATTAATTTAAATATGTATTTTGTGGAATCACCCGCCATGGAATCACCCACGTTCACATTAAATTAACATGATGCCTGAAGGGGACATGCATCCTCGTCAACTTTTTGCACAAGGAATCCACCTTGTGTACGAGCCTCGGAAATTAAATATAGTTTAACAGAATCCACCGCAAAACCTCACGGAATCCACCGTGGTCTCACGGAGTCCACCGTGGAATATGCCTCCTGACATCATACCCTTGGGGTGGGATAGCAATTGTCCTCAATTGCTATTAACTCAATGTGGAGCGAGTAGTGAGGGCTAAGCACTTAGGTCGCGGGCGTGCATCCATTGGGCCTCTTCAACAGGATGATTTTTAAACTTAACCACATATCTAGAGTATCTACGGCCAATTCTAGTGGTCATAAAGTCAGTGTCTAGAATAGTTTTAGGTTCAAGGATTTCAGTTTCTTCTTCTAACAAAGGAGGGTTTTCATAGACATGGCGAACAGGTAATTGGTCTCTAAAAGGTCGTAACAAACTGATATGAAAAGTATTGTGGATTTTCCAGTGTTGGGGTAGTTCTAATTTAAATGCATTGCCATTAATTTTGTGAATGATCTTAAAAGGTCCATAAAATCTAGGGGCTAACTTAACAACAGGGTGTTTCTCAACACTTTGTAATATTCTTTTTTCAATGTGTAACCAAACATAATCATCAACTTTGAAACTCATAGCTTTTCTTTTCTTGTTAGCTTGTTTAGTACATGATTGTTGGGCTTTCGCAATCATGTCTTTGACTTCAGCAAATATAGTATCATCCTTATTGGCAATATTATCAGCATCTTTAACTTTGTTTGACAATTATGTAACAAGTGTAGGTAATCTATTTCAAAAGGTGCTTTCTGTGTAGCTGTATGTGGTGTATTATTATATGCAAATTGAAGTAAATGCAAGTGTGTATCCCATGTTTGGGGTTTGGAAATTGTGTGTGCACACAAAAGATCTAATATTGTATTGTTAGTAGCTTCTATTTGCTCATTAGTTTCAGGATGAAATGCAAATGAAAAATCAATCTTAGTACCTAAATTAGCAAACAAATTAGTCAAAAAATTATTGCAAAATCTAGAATCATGATAAGAAATAATAACTTTTGCCAAACCATGGTTAGTGAAAACAATCTTAAAAAACAATTGTGCAACTTGAGATGCAGTTAATGTTTTCTTGCATGGAATGAAATATGCTTGTTTGCTAAATCGATGTACAATAATGATTAGCTTGGGTATTAGGCAAACCAGTTATAAAATCCATTGAAATATGTTCCCATGGTCGTTCAAGAATTGGTAAAGGCATTAACAAACCATATTGCTTACCATGGTGTCGCTTAACTCTTTGACAAATTAAACACTCAGATACAAAGTTAGAAATATCAAATTCCATCTGTGGCCAATAAAAATCTTCAACCAATGTATGCAAAGTAGAAATAGTACCTCTATGGCCTTGATATGGGAGATAATGAATTTCGTGCAACACAAATGATCTAAATGGAACAATTACACACAAACTTTTATCATAAAACATAAGTCCATCAGAATAAGAGAATGAATCTATTGGAATCTAGCTATTTGCAACTAATTTAATTCAATCAGCTTGGAAACTGGCGTCTTGGAGATATAATAGAGATATTATGGATAATTGGTCATCTACTTAAGACATCGGCAACAACATTCTCTTTTCTAGGTTGATATTGGATAAGTGGATGAAAACTTTGAATAAAAGCAGCCCATTTAATATGACGGACAAAGATTTGTGGCTGACTAAGGAGATGTTTGATACTTTGCCGGTCAGCTTTGATCATGAATTTAGATCCCATTAAATAGTGTTTCCATTTATGTAAAGCTTGTACCACAGCTAGAAATTCCTTATCATAGGCAGAATACTTGAGTTCAGATGGTTTTAGTTTGCAGCTAAAATAGGCTATGGGATGTGAATCTTGCATAAGGAAAACTCCTATCCCAGATCCGCTAGCATCAGTGACTATTAGGAAGAATTGTCTATTAAAGTCAGGTAATTGTAATACAGGTCCATGTGTTAAAGCATGTTTTAGTAAATCAAAAGACTTTTACTGATTGTCAGACCAATGATATACAATATCTTTCTTTAACAAATTTGTCAAAGGTAATGCAAGCAATGAAAAATTTCTCACAAATTTTCTGTAAAAGCTAGCAAGACCTAAGAAAATGAAAGAATGGTTTGTTAAAGATATACCCCTTTATACTTAGGATGTAGATTTGAAATTTAAATTTTCAAGATATTCAATACTATAATCAAGAGACTTAGAATTGACCGAAGTTTAAATATATTGAGTGTAAATAAATTTAATGCATAAAATTAAAATTTTAAGAATACCAAATATTGAGTTTGCACATGTAATCAGAACATAACATGACCATGTGCTCATGTTGCTCACTCAAAAAATATTTGAGATTAATCTTGGCCCTATATGGAACTATAATCTCAAGCAAAGTTTGAGTAATCTTGAACAACCTCTACCTCCTTAAAGAGAGTGTAAAGCTAGAGGTGCTATAAGCCTAAAGACAGAGCTTGAGCACATGCTCAAGTCTACATCAAACCTCTCTTTATGGGGGAGGAACACGATTGCTTCCCCTCTCCCTTCTTTGAGACCGTGGCAAGGTAATTTCTCCTCTCCTCATTGAGATGTCTATGAGATAGAGCTTGAGCACATGCTCAAGCTTGCATCAACACTTTCTATTTGAGATGACTACACTTGGGCTTGAATATCAATTCACTATCTTCGGCTTGAAAAGCAATTCACCCTCTTCCTAGTAGGTACTCTTGTCCTATCATGATTGTACAATGAGCTAGTAGTAGCAATCTATGGTGTACCCACTTCCATGAATAATGACAAGCATACTCTTTCTCTGATCCTATGGAAGCAACCATTTAATGTACTTATTATATGCATTGTGTTTGATTTAGACTTGTTAATGCAAAAAATTCATCTATTGGATAGTTTGTGTTAAGCCTTGGATCCCATCAAGTCTAGTAAAAGGCTTACCTTTTGAATTCATCCATGTAATCAACACTTGTTATGACCACTTTATTATAATTAAAGTAATGAAGCCAAATCTTTGTATCCTGCTTTGTGAACACTTTTCTAATGGAATTATAGACATAATACAATGTTAGGCATGGGTGCATGTATGTTGTATTAGTTCATCTTGCTAGTTGTGTGGGGCTCCCTTAGTGCACATTTGTAATAGTGAGATAGATCCAACTACATTGTTTTAGTCTTGGTCCCAACCAAAATAGAAGTAATAATACTTAGGTGTCCTTATATAAATATAGTCTTAGTTATTTCTTGATGGATGGACTCTTGTATTAGAGCTATCACCATACATAAGTGAAGATGAAATTCCACAATATTTAGAAGGTGACATAATTGACATCATAGGAGTAGTTAAGGATGATTTTGTGGTATAAAAAAGCACACAAATATTTGTATCCTACTATGTGAACCCTTTCCCAATGGAATTATAGACATAATACAATGTTAAGGATGAATACATGGATGCTGCATCGGTTTATCTTGATAGTTGTGTGGGGCTCCCTTAGTGTACATTTATAATGAGATATTGCCATCTATATTGTTGTAGTCTTGGCCCAACTAAAACAAAAGTAAAAACACTTAGGTTTCCATATATAAATATACTCTTTTGGTTATTTCTTGATGGATGGACTCTTGTATTAGAACTACCACCATATATAACTAAATATGAAACTCCCCAAGTTTTGCAAGAGGACATAGTTGACATCATAGCAATAGTTGTTGAGGATGATTTTTTGGCATAAAAGGCATGCGCTCAAGCCTATATAGACCATATATATTCCTGCATTCCCATTGAGATGCCTATGAGAGAGAGCTTGAGCACATACTCAAGCTTGCATTAGCACTTTCTATTTGATACAACTTTTGAAATGTCTTTTAGACATAGCTTGAGAATGTGCTCAAGCTTCTCTCAACCCTCTCTTGCTTGGGGAGGAGATTGGCACAATAGATTCATAGTCTAGTCTTATCTTTGAGGTGCTTTGAGATAGAGCTTAAGCATGTGCTAAGGTGTGTATCAAGCATTCATAGTCTCTTCTCTATCTCTATCTTTGAGGTGCTCTAAGACAGAGCTTGAGCATGTGCTCAAGCATGCATCATGCTCGTATCCAACTCTCTCTTTATAGAGAATGACCTTGGAAATATAGATCCATGATTTCTTTGGTGTCTTTGAGATGCCTTTGAGACAAAGGTTAAGGGTATATGCAAGCTTGTATCAACAATCTCTTTTTGGAAAGACATTTGAGACAAATTTGGGATCTTGAGAATGTGGTCCAATTTGTATCAACCCTCTCTATCTTTTTGGGGAAAGGGGAGGGGGGAGACAACTTGGCAAGACAGAGAGATACAGTGTGAGCAGGTGCTCAAGTCTATATATACCCTCTCTCTCTCTCTCTCTCCATTTATGTGACATTGAGATCTCTTGGGACAGATATTGAGCATGTGCTAAACTTGTCTTAGCTTGCTCTTTCAAATGAGGAAGGTAGCACGATTGTTTCCCCTCTCCTTCATTGAGACCATGGCAAGGTAGTTGTTGCTCCCCCATTGAGATGTCCATGAGACAAAGCTTGAGGACATGCTCAAGCTTGCACTAACACTCTCTATTTAGCATGTGCTTCGGTTTTGATGTCGAGAAGTGCTTAAAAATAGCCAAAAATTACGAATATCAAGGAAAAAATAGACTTCATCGAAGGCGGGGTGGCAATTAGTATGATCAGTACGATTTTAGGCGGCAAGTTCCTAAAGCACTGACGCTAATTTTCATGGAAAATCAAACGGTGGCGGATGACCGAGATGGAGTTTTTCTAGATGCAAAACGACGTCAGGAATCCAACGCAAGTCTTGGATCTCAATTCCGAGGTCTTTTGATTTCCCATTTAATCCCCGCAAGGTTCGGGATTGTGAAGTGTCTACTGCATTTGGAAGCTGAGAAGAGCGTGATGGGGCCCAACTTTGTAGATTTCGATGCCACGGAACCACCCGTCTAGACAGATCTCGAATTCGATGTCATTTGCCCCTCCAAAAGTGAAAAAACCACTTTTGCCGAAAGTGTAAAAGCAAAAGGCATGAACTAGATAATTGGGGTTTTAAGCTTAAGCTCTAATTAAGAGCTTAAAAGAAGCCACGAATTGAAACGTTGTGGGGGGGAGGGGGGCGTCAGTTTTTTGCGCCCCATTTTCCCCCCATTTTTAATGGATTTTCTGATTGATAGAGGCAGAAGGAATCCTCTTGGCCCTGAGATGCTTCTATCCTTCACCCTCCATCGCCATAAACGGATCAAGGAATGATGCATTGAGCAAAGAGATAAAAAAACAAGTCTTTCTCTCTCCTTCCTCTCTCTCCTGCATAGAGGCAATTCATGTGCAAGAAATCAAGAAGAAGAGGGGCTGAAGAATGCTTGTCCGGTTGTGATCGGATTGCTTCAAGATGAAGAGAAAGCTGAGGAAAGAGGTTCAGCATTGAAGAATGGTTGCTGGTCGGTTTGTGGGCTGCCCAGAATAATCATTAAAAAACCCGCAACACGCAAGACACACGGTATGCTCCAATTTTATGAAGAAATTTACTTGTTTTTATTGTTTCATGGTCCAAATGTTGTTCATATGCAATGAATTTTTGTTTGAACCTTGTTTGCATCATGGTTGAGGGTTGCAACTACAAAAATGCAGAATCTGTAATGATTTAGAGTCGTTATTAATTCTTTAAAACTTGCAAAATGTCATTTTTAATGAAAATTAGTGGTTTTTTTCCAATTTTGAGTTGGGAAAAGGAATGGAAATGGGATAAACTTAGAGAAAATATTAAGTTTCAGTAAAAATAACAAGCCAATACAAATAAATCAGAAAATACCCATTTTCCATGAATAATAAATAGAATAGAGAAAAATTTGAGATTTTTGCACTAAAAAAATATGAAAAAATAAGGTTTATGTGCGTGAATGTTTGGTGAGGTTAAAGCATGAGGTCAAGCCTCAATTTGGCCTCGTCCTTTGTATTATAGTATGTGTTTATTGTTTTCTACATACAAAAATGATACAAAACAACCATTTATACCTATGCAACACAGCAACACCTAAACGGTAAGGGGGGGATGAAGTTTGTGTGACGATCTAATTGTTGAAAAGATACAAATTTTGATTTTCCTCTTCGCGTATAGCATTTAGGGATTGTTCCATAATTAAATATAGGCGACTAGTAGCACGAAAGTTCCGATGCTAGTCCCTAAAGCAGCACAACATGTAACACTTAGTTAAAATTCATGAAAGGGTTGTTTTTCGCACCTCACATGGCGTGCTCTTTTAATCATAAAATGGTTGCGCACAATCGTCATACACCTTGCATCAAGAATGCCACGTGGTATCTCCTGGAATGCATTGCAATTGATTGATAAACTTTGACCAACGCTGAGAGGACAGGAAACCTAAACTATAGGTTTAGATGGGTGCTTCCATTGGGGAAAGTTTTGTGAGGTGAATCAAAATCTCTTGGAACGCTGAATTATGAAAGAGTGGAGTTTGTGGGAATGTTATATGTGTTAGCGACACATCTTGGGGCCAATCCCCGAGGTGTAGGAGAGTCGCAGCGGAGCCGCAGCAATCAGCCAAGAGGTGCTTCCCTATGTGTGTATTACGAGGGATTATGCCTAGATGTTATGGGATCTCCCTCTGAGGAGAAGGGAAGGTGAACGTTAGACTACATATTAGATACAAATGCAAAATCGTCACAAGCATTTAGTGCAAAGTGAGTTTTAGACGCTTCTGGCCCGTGAGGCCGTGTGGTGGGGTTGTCTGTTGTATGCATGAGGTCCGGCTAGTGCCATAGCTAGTGCTCACCCATTTTAGGTCCCATCAGTGGTGTGTCTGTTGGGAGTCGCCAACAAGTGGTGGTTCTCGAATCTAGGGTTTTTAGGGACCAAATAGTTGGTTTATGTCCTCTGACAAGGACCATTAAGCCGAAATACAAAAAGTAGAACGTGCTAAGAGGGCTAGATGGCGGTCGGAGATTGTAAGATGCTATTCTCCTCAAAGGAGCAGCCTGTTACGCATAAGTGGTAGTGGTTCTAGTAACCTAGGTGTTACGAGTAACTCTTTGAGTGCAAGTGGAAGTCTTGGTACTTCCCTATTTCCAGTTAATCAACCCACAATAAGTGGGGGTGTAGTGTTGCCTACACAAACTCTTGTTGTCAATCAGGTTGTAGCCATGGCACAATCTATTGCAATTCCAGCAAGTACACCGGATTTACCGGCATTAGGAGCACCGTTGCCCATTTTCCTTGGGTTAGCAGAAGAAGATGGAGAACTCCGTATTAAGGAGTTTCAAATGCTCATGTTCAACTATCGAATCCAAGATGAAGAACACCTTATGATGTTCTTCAACATGACATTAAAAGGAAGAGCGACAGTGTGGTATTACGGTCTAGAAGCTGGAACCATAACTAGCAGTGCCCAATTCTTTACGGCTTTTCGTAGGGAGTTTGCCCCTGAGAAGGGTGGACAATATTGGTTGCATGTTTTGAACGTAACACGCCAAGAGCTAAATGAGAATGTCCAGGCATATGCCAAGAAACTAAAGCAAGTTCTTCGCAAACTTAACGCTTATATTCCCATTCCAGCGGCTGCACAGTTGCAATATTTCCTACATGGATTGGATTTTAATATCCAGGTGCAGTTGAGTAGTGTTGCTCTGGCCGACATTGACACTGCCATTACCCAAGCAGAAGGAGTAGAGTCGCGCTTGCAAGCGGCTTATGCAGCAAGGATAAATTGGAATGGTAATAATTTGGCCTTGACCAATGGGAGTCAAGGGGACCCCATGTTAAATACAAGTGGCAGAGGGAGTATTATGTCGAATTTGCCTATGTTATTAGCTCCTCCTAGCATGACTATGCCTATGGCTAGTCAGGCCGCCTTGCTAAATAGTGGTGGAAACCAAATAATGAATCCTAATGTTGACCCAGTTGGTCAACGACCAATTCCTAATCAAGTGGTTAGGCCCATGGCGCGACAGACTAACGATCGCGGCTATGAGTCTAGTGCTTCTAATGTCCTTAGTGAAGTTAAGGATATGATGAAGCACTACATCGATATGATCTCTGAACAATATCGACAAATAGCTATGGATGTCAATTTTCTTAAGAAGCAATAGAATTTGATAGGGAGCCGACGCCCTGAAGAGGGTGGCCCCTCAAGATTCAGCTGTAAGTGGTGTGGGGGCCAACATTTCCCTAGGAATTGCCCAAATGTCAAATGTGATATTTGTGGGAAGTGTGGCCACTTAGCCATTACCTGTTGGAGTAAGATTAGTTCTCTCCAACAAGGGAGTAAACAACCAAGTCCAGTTAACCATTGCGCACAAGGGAATAATCTCCAGCAAGACGATGGACCAAGGCAAATACTGCAAAGAGGAAAGGTTGTTGTGGAGGAGTTACCTCATGGCAGTGGAGTCAGCCTTATTGAGGTTGTACGTGTCGATGATGCTGAAACTTCTAATCTACGAGCCGTAACAAGAGGCCAAAAGATTAAAGAGGGTGACAGAGGAATCGTAAAACCTGTCGAGGGAAGCCCTAAACAAGATGCTAGGGAGAAGCGAGTCCTGAATTTTGATAAGGAAGGTGGACCCTTAAGACCTATTGGTAGTAAAGTCGATCCCAAGGAGGATAAAGGATTGCCAAGAAAGAAGGCAAAGGCTAAAAAAGAGGCACCAAAGCCGATGGAAAGACCAAAGGAGAGAATGGTTTGGCACGAGAAGAGAACTTTGGCTAATTACCACGACTTTGATCTAGCAAGTTCCCTTTGCGAAGTCAAACCAGATGTGAATCTCCTGCAATTGATTAAACTTTCTCTAGGAGTGCGCAAAGAATTTAAGAAAATCCTGCGTATAGGGTATATAGTAGAATCTTTGGGCATAGCTAGAGTGGGGGAAGATTGGTTTGATCATGTTGAAAAGCATTGCCCTAGGGTTCTAGCATATTATAGTAGCAATTGATTACCTTACAAAGTGGTCAAAAGCATAGGCGATGAGGCAGGACAATGCAAAAGAGATTGCCAGTTTCCTACTTGAGCAAATCATCTGCCGTTTTGGTCCGCCAAAGGAAATAGTATCGGACCGTGGAACTCACTTTTTAAATAAAGTGATTAAAAGCCTAACTGGAGCATGGAAAATTACGCATAACAAGATGACCAACTATAATTCGCAAGCAAATGGATAATTCGAAAGTACCAATAAGCAGCTTGTGGGTATTTTATCCAAGATAGTCTCCAAAAGAAGCGGGAACGGGATACAAAATTATATGTGGCGGTTTGGGCATATAATACGGCGTTTATTGGCCACACCCCATTCAAATTAGTTTACGAGGAGTGTTGTGTATTGCCCTTAGAAATTGAGTTTCCGACCATTAGATTCGCAATCAATCATTCTCTGGGTGATGAAGATGCCCTATTTGAGCGGTTTACGACTATAGCCCACTTGGATGAGCTCAAATTGCAGAGTTTGTTACACCAGGAGATAGCTAAACGTCGAATGAAGCGGTTGCATGATCTGAAAGCAAAGAAATATACTTTTAAAAAGGGGCAGTTAGTTCTATATTACGATGCGCATAGGGAGCTGTTTCCAGGAAAGTTGGAACCTCAATGGGATGGCCCTTACAAGATAGTTCGGATAGGTAAAAATAAGTCCACACTTCTATTAGCTGATCTACAAGGGGTAGAATTTAAGAATAAGGTTAATCTTAATAAGATTAAACCTTATTATTTCTAAGTATGCTCACGCAAAAAAATGTATTGCAGGTTTATGCTCTGCAGGAGAGTTTAAATTGGTTGATGGGGTAGTTAATCCCTTATTTGGAGCACCCATATCTCGAGCAAAGATATCATTAGGGGAGGCTTATCTGGTGGAGCAAGGGATATAAAGTGATTGGGCAAGAAGACGACACCTTTGTGTGGGAAATTAAAGTTTTTTACCATCACTGCTTACAAATCTTGACAAGCATCCTTGTTGAGTTTAATGAAGAAGGTGCGATGGAGCTGTCAGTTCATCCTCTAAATGTGTTGAACTTTGACTATCATACTTATGAATAGGGGAGTTCTTGATGGCTGGCTGTGTAAACCCATTATGGACGTATATATTATACTTTGATGGAGTGTCCAGGGGCCCTAATAGAAAAGGAAGTGTTGGAGTAGTTATCCGAGATTCCCGGCGTAGAGTTACAATGAAATTAGCTGCTTACCTCGGGGTAGGATTCACTAACAACATGGTGGAGTATAAAGCCCTAATTATGGGATTAAATATTGCCAAGAAAGGTGGCATTAGGTGGTTGTTAATAAAAGGGGATTCCCAGCTGATCTTAAATCAACTCAATGGGACATATACAATCCGGAATCTTCTCCTTCGTATGTATCATTGAATTGCTATAACCCTACTTGATGAATTTGAGAGCGTATCTCTTCAGCTCATTCCATGTTATTGGAATAAGCTTGCGGATTCCTTAGCTAATTTTGCTTATGAGGAGGACCTCTTTTTCAACTGTGGTCCTAGTCTGGATATTGCTATTGATACCGAGACAAGATTTCATCGCTTGTGGGGGATGTTATTAGACCATGCATTATATGGCAGGTGATGGTTAATATGGGTAATGCAACGAGTAGCCGAGATCAATCTAGCACTATTATCTTGGATCCATAGGTTGATCCGACGACATGTTATGCGTACGCCTCTTGTTATATATGAGGTATGGGCCATAATTTGATGCATTTAGTTTAGGGCTGAGAGTCCTATTTTTCCCCTTGGAATGGAGTGTATTTGCGTATATCTGCCTTCTTCCAAGGAGGGATCTCTATGAGCTGTTTTGTTTGATTTCGTTAGGCCAAGAGGGCCAGTTGCTTTAAGTAGTTAATGTCTGATTTCTTTAGGCCAAGAGGGCCAGTTGTTTTCATGTTTTAATAATCTATCTCTTTAGGCCAAGAGGGCTATTAGTTTGCAGTGAAATGTGCTATTTCTTTAGGCCAAGAGGGCCCTATCTCTATTTGGTGTAGGTACGTTTAATACTTTGTTGTTTTAGTGATTGCACCATACAGGTTGACGAAGTCACTGGAGGGAGCCTTTGCTGCGAAGAAGCTTCTTGTGGCCATTCCAGGTGGTTTCGTCCCCTTTTGGAGTTTTTTCCTTAAGGAATTAATGATATATGTGCAGGTGAGGGTTTTCTTTCTTGTTGGGGACCAGCAATCAAGGCATGAAGTCCCAGGTTCAGGTTCTGTATATCTGGGGGAGGTCTGATTAGTCATTGCCTCATGCAAGGCATTGTCAGGCATTGAAAGACTTGTTTTAGAAGGCAGTTCTAGTGACCCTGTTCTACTAGCCTGCTAGGCGGCCATTCTAAGAGTTCTTGTTAGTTGTGAGGCAGTTAGAGAAGCCTACTAAAATAATGATGGAAAGAGATAAAACCCTAAAGATTTGAAAGACAATATATGAATGTACGGAGGTGTGTAAAAAGGGGTTCTAACCCCTATAAAAATGAGGAAAGAAGGAAAAATCCTTGAGTTGTTGTTCATCGCCTTGCAAAAGCCTGGTAGGTTCCTGGGGATGAGACAAGATCCGGGGCCAATGCCTTGCCCTTCCTTGGGGTGACATCTTGCCATAAAATAAAGATAATAAAAGAAGATTGGAGGAAAAATAAAGTTGAGCATTAGAAAAGGATTAAGTGTCGCCTCGCAAGGCCTTGGTAGGTTTTTGGATATTGAAACAGGACCTAAGGCCGATGCCCTGTTTTCCTTGGGTCACTACGCTCAGCTTCCTCCTTTTTACACGCTCGAGTATGGAAAAATAAAAGCCTAAAAGAAGAACTGTGCTAAAAGAAAATATTTCTTGATCAGGCTATAGGAGTCCTCGCCTGGTAGGAGCTCCTAGTTGAGTTGTCCTTAGTTAGGAAGGTAGTTCAGACCACCACTTAGGGCGACCTCTTTGATAGTTCTTTTTAGTCTGGTCGTGTTCGAGTAGTCGGTTAGCGACTAGCTTCAGACTTTTTATCAAGATTATGCTGGGCCTACTCCTTGTGGATTTCATGCCTTGGTTTTGTCAGGGGGTAGGATATGAGCTGTGATGTGTCGTGTTGTGTATTTTTTGTATCAGCTTGATGCTCCTTTTTGTTGTTTATGTGCAGATCTCTTCGTGGGATTCGACGAGCTGAGTCGCCCTATCCCATGGTCGCCAATGACAGATGATTTTTGATGCTGAGAAGTGTTTAAAAATAGCCAAAAATTACGAATATCAGGGGAAAAATAAACTTCGTTGAAGGCGGCGGTGGCAATCAGTACGATTTTAAGCTGCAAGTCCCTAAAGCATTGATGCTAATTTTCATGGAAAATCAAATGGTGGTGGATGGCCGAGTTCGAGTTTTCCTAGATGCAAAACGACGTTAGGAATGCAACGCAAGTCTCGGATCTCAATTCCGAGGTTGTTTGATCCCCCATTTAATCCCTACAAGGTTCGCGGTTGTGAAGCGGCTACTGGATCTAGAAGCCGAGAAGAGCGTGACGGGCCCAGCTTTGTAGATTTCAATGCCACGGAGCCACTCGTCCAGATAGATCTCGAATCCGATGTTGTTTGCCCCTCCAAAAGCGAAAAAACCACTTGTAGGAAGTGTGAAAGCAAAAGGCATGAACTAGATAATTGGGGTTTTAAGCTTAAGCTCTAATTAAGAGCTTAAAAGAAGCCACGAATTGAAATATTGTGGGGGGGAGGGGGGGCATAAGTTTTTTGTGCCCCATTTCCCCCCCATTTTTTATGGATTTTCTGATTGGTAGAGGCAAGAGGAATCCTCTTGGCCCTGAGATGCTTTTATCCTTTGCCTTCCATTGCCATAAACAGATCAAGGAATGATGCACTGAGCAAAGAGATAAAAAACAAGTCTTTCTCTCTCCTCCCTCTCTCTCCTGCATAGAGCCAATTCATGTGCAAGAAATCAAGAAGAAGAGGGGTTGAAGAATGCTTGTCTGACTGTGATCGGATTGCTTCAAGATAAAGAGGAGGCTGAGAAAAGAGGTTCAACATTGAAGAATGGTTACTGGTCGGTCTGTGGGCTGCCCATAATAATTATTAAAAAACCCGCAACACGCAAGACACGCGGTATGCTCCAATTTTATGAAGAAATTTGCTTGTTTTTGTTGTTTCATGGTCCAAATGTTCTTCATATGCGATGAATTTTTGTTTGAACCTTGTTTACATCATGGTTGAGGGTTGCAACTACAAAAATGCATAACTCATAATGATTTAGAGTCATTATTAATTCTTTAAAACCAGCAAAATGTCATTTTTAATGGAAATTAGTGGTTTTTTTTCGATTTTGAGTTGGAAAAAGAAATAAAAATGGGATAAACTTAGAGAAAATATTAAGTTTTAGTCAAAATAATAAGCCAACACAAATAAATAGGAAAATATCTATTTTTCATAAATAATAAATAGGGGAAAATAGTGAAAAATAGAGAAAAATTTGAGATTTTCACGTTAAAAAAATTTGAAAAAATAAGATTTTTGTGCGTGAATGTTTGGCGAGGTTAAAGCATGAGGTCAAGCCTCAGTTTGGCTTCGTCCTTTGTGTTATAGTATGTGTTTATTGTTTTCTACATACAAAAATGATACAAAACAACCATTTACACATATGCAACGCAACAACACCTAAACGATAAGGGGGGGATGAAGTTTGTGTGACGATCTAATTGCTAAAAAGATAGAAATTCTGATTTCCCTCTTTGGGCATAGCAAAGGGATCGTTCCATAATTAAATATAGGCGAGTAGTAGCACGGAAGTTCTGGTGCTAGTCCCTAAAGCAGTGCATCACATAACGCTTAGTTAAAATTCATGAAAGGGCTGTTTTTTGCACCTCACATGGCTGGTTTTTTTAATCATAAAATGGTTGCGCACAATCGTCATACACCTTGCATCAAGCATGCCACGTGGTATCTCTTGGAATGCATTGCAATTGATTGATAAACTTTGACCAACGTTGAGAGGATAGGAAACCTAAGCTATAGGTTTATATGGGTGCTTCCGTTGGGGAAAGTTTTGTGAGGCAAATCAAAATCTCATGGAACGCTAAATTATGAAAGAGTGGAGTTTGTGCGAATGTTATATGTGTTAGCGACGCATCTTGGGGCCAATCCCCGAGATGTAGGAGAGTCGCAGTAGAGCCACAGCAATCAGCCGAGAGGTGCTTCCCTATGTGTGTATTATGAGGCATTATGCCTATATGTTATGGGATCTCCCTTTGAGGAGAAGGGAAGGTGAACGTTGGACTATATATTGGATACAAACGCAAAATTGTCATAATCATTTAGTGCAAAGTGAGTTTTAGACGCTCCTGGTCCGTGAGGCCGTGTGGTGGGGTTGTTTGTCATATGCATGAGGTCCAGTTAGTGCCATAGCCAGTGCCGGTCCATTTTAGGTCCCATCATATATCAACCCTATGATATTTTTATATGAGTTTCATGTGGCTTAGGGATAGAGTATGCTCAAGATTGTATCAACGATCTCTTTTTGGCAAGAGTTTTGAGAAAACTCTCAAAAAGAGCTTGAGCATGTGCTCAAGCTTGTCTTAGCCCTTTCTTTCTAGGGGAGGAAGGTGGCATGATTGTTTCCCTTCTCCATTCATTGAGACCATTGCAAGGTAGTTTCTCATCCCCCATTGAGATGTCCATGAGACAAAGCTTGTGTCAACCCTCTCTTTCTTGGGGAGGAGATTAGCATGATAGATTCATAGTCTACTCTCTATCTTTGAGGCTTTGAGATAGAGCTTGAATACATGCTCAAGCATGTATCAAGCATTCATAGTCTCTTCTTTGTCTCTGAGGTGCTCTGAGATAGAGCTTGAGTGAGTGCTCAGGTATGTATCAAGTTTGTATCAAACTCTCTCTTTACAGGGGAGGACCTTGGCAATATAGATCCATGGTTTCTCCATTATCTTTGATATGCCTTTGAACAAAGGTTGAGGGTATACATAGGCTTGTATCAACTATCTCTTTTTTGTAAGAATTTTGAGATGACTTTGGAAAATGGCTTAAAGATGTGGTCCACTTTGTATCAACCCTCTCTTTCTTTTTGGGGAAAGGGGTGGGGGCAGTCAACTTGGCAAGATAGAGGGACACAGTGTGAGTATCTACTCAAGCCTATATAGACCCTCTCCACTTTTATGTGTCTTTGAGTTCTCTTTGTTGGGACAAGGCTTTAGAGGGTTGATAGGCTTGAGTCCATGCTTAAGCTTGTATAAACCCCCCCTCTCTCTCTCTCTCTCTCTCTCTCTCTCTCTCTCTCTCTCTCTCTATGTAGCATTGAGATCTCTTGGGGATAGAGCTTGAGTATGTGCTCAAGCTTGTCTTCTCAACCCTCTCTTCCTAGGCGAGTGTTGGAATATCAGAGTGATAGCATGAGGAGGTGTGCACGAGGGAGAGAGAGATCAAGTACAAGAAGAAGATCTTACTTAATGAGTTTTTTACAAGTACAAATGGTACACTCTCTCTACATTTGAGAGTGAACTCTAGGCTATTTAAATAGCCTCTAGATGGCTAGGTTAGGCTTTTCCCTTGCCCTTCAATCCATTCACATCCATCTACCTTTATCCATCCTTGCATACATAGGGTTCACATGCCTATCTCTCAACACCCCCCCTTAATGCTAGAGTGGCATTGGAATACAATACACGTGAATGCCCCCCCCCAAAACCAAATGGGATGCCTTTTTAAATCAAGCTACAAGAGTGCTTATAGGTAGAGGATTTATAGATTTATAAGATTCAATCATCATGTGTTTTGGAGATAAAGTTGGCCTTCGATTCTTTTGGTACTTCAAGGATGTTTAGGGCATTTATTGGTAATATGCCATGTCTTCTTACATTTGTTGCACTTCATCTTGTTAGGATATTTTTTCTAATAGTTACTTTCAAGATGCCTCTTTTTATTGCAAAATGAGTATTTAGTGGAGATAGTATGAACTAAGAGTTGCTCATGGGCTATTGAGTAGATGCTTGGCTAGTGCTACCTTCCTTCTACAAGATGAGATAAGGGATGAGGACAATGGTCTATGTGTTTATAACTAACACATAGCCTTACAATGATAAAAAAATATGATGATACTTAGGCACTAACTGATTCATGCTTGTCTACAACATTTCAAATTTTTGAAAATAATCAATGTGTAATCAACAAGAAGCAATAGACAAATTTATCAACAATGCTAAGAAGCACTCATTGTCAAGCATATGTGAAACACTTGACATTAACTCGATCGTAATCAGCTTGAGAAGTCACCTTTGGTTGAGGATGCACTAAGTTTAGAGCTTTTAGCTCTGCAACAAACTCTACAAAACCTAATTTAGCGATTAAAGTCATTGTTGATGACTTCAGTGAGTGAAAAAACTAAAAAAACCAACCTTTGAAGCTTTGGCTATGGCTGCGACAGAAAACCATAGTTAGGGTTTTGCTTGTTATGGGCAATAGAGGGAATTTCTTTGAACCCTTTCAGCTATAGATATCTCATTTGTGGGCTACAAATGCCTCATGAAAGCTCTAGGGATTGTGCCCTATGCCACTCGCGCTGCTATTGGGAATATGTCACTATCAAGATTGCGCCAAATTTGGGATAAAGTGAAATGTTGTGTTGTTATGCCTACAATGTCAAAGTTTGCTAGGATGCTGTGCCACAAGCATTGGAGGAGATCTCCAAAAGGAATCTGGAGTAGATATGGCTTCCTTTGCTCACACTAGCTCCTCCAATGGAGGTAGGTCTAAACTAACTATGGTGAAGAGAGGGATAGGTTGAGAAAATGATACGACCATGTGCATTTAGTGGAAGTTGAAGTTGAAGAAATTTTTTTGGATTAGCGATGGCTTTAATACAATGTTGGAATATCAGAGTGACATCACAAGAAGGTGTGGACAAGAGGGAGAGAGAGCTCAAGTACAAGAAGAAGATCTTATGACTTGTTCACAAGTACAATTAGTACACTCTCTCTACATTTGAGAGTGACCCCTAGGCTATTTAAATAGCCTCTAGATGGATAGGGTTAGGGTTTTCCCTTTCCCTCTATTCCATTCACACCCATCTACCCTTATCCACCCTTGCATACATAAGGTTCATATGCCTATCTCTCCCCTATCTCTCAACAGTGAGGAAGGTGGCATGGTTGTTTCCCCTCTCCCTTCATTGAGACCATGGCAAGGTAGTTTCTCCTCTCCCATTGAGATGTCCATGAGATAGAGCTTTAGCACATGCTCAAGCTTGGACTAACACTCTCTATTGAGCACGTGCTCAGGTGTGTATCAATGCTCTTAGATTTTGATATGAGTTTCAAGAGGCTTAGGGATAAAGTGTGCTCAAGCTTGTATCAACTATATCTTTTTAGCAAGAATTTGGGGATAGCTCTGGAAAATAGCTTGATTCAAGCTTGTTTCAACTCTTTCTTTCCATGAGAGGAAGGTAGCATGATTGTTTCCCCTCTCCATTCATTGAGCATATTTACATGTACTGGCCTTCTTAATGTGTAGAATCAATGTTTCTAAAATGCATCAATGCCTTTGCATATATTTTTGCACCCAAGCACCAAAAGGAACTAAAGCCCCAACTAGCATATTCATACAATGCCTTTGCATACATTTTTGCACCCAAGTACCCCATTGAGATGTCTATGAGACAACTTGAGCACATGCTCAAGCTTGTATCAACATTCTCTATTTGATATGACTTCTTAGAATGTCTTTGAGACACAACTTAAGAACGTGCTCAAGCTAGTTTCAAACCTCTCTTTCTTGGGGAGGAGCTTGGCATGATAGATTCATATTCTCTTCTCTATCTTTGAGGTGCTTGGAGATAGAGCTTGAGCATATGCTTATGCATTCATCAAACTCTCACTTTATAGGGGAGAACCTTGGCAATATAGCTACATGGTTTCTCCATTGTCTTTGAGATGCTTTCAAGACAAAGATTGATCATATATGCAAGCTTGTATCCAGTATCTCTTTTTGGCAAGGCTTGAGATAGCTTTGGAAAACATCTTGAGGCATGTGTCCAATTTGTATCACCTCTCTCTTTCTTTTGGGAGAAAGGGGGAGGGGGAGGCACCTTGGCAAGATAGAGGGACAAAGTGTGAGTAGGTTCTCAAGCCTATATAGACCCTCCCCACTTCTATGTGTCTTTGAGTTCTCTTTGGGATAGAGATTTAGAGGGTTAATATAGGCTTAAGCATGTGCTCAGTTTATATCATCCCCTCCCCCCCTCTCTCTATGTCACTTTGAGATGTCTTGGGATAGAGCTTGAGCATGTTCTCAAGCTTGTCTCTACCCTCTCTTTCAAGATGAGGAAGGTGGAATGATTATTTTCCCTCTCCCTTCATTGAGACCATGACAAGGTAGTTTCTCCTCCCCCATTGTGACGTCTATGAGATAGAGTTTGAGCACATGCTCAAGCTTGCCTTAATACTTTCTATTTCATATGAATTTTTGAAATGTCTTTTAGACAAAGCTTGATAATGTGCTCAAGCTTGTCAACCCTCTCTTTCTTGAGGAGGAGCTTGGCATGATAGATTCATAGTCTATTCTCTATCTTTTGAGGTGCTTTGCGATAGAGCTTGAGCATGTGCTCATGCGTCTATATCAAGCATTCTATCTCTTCTCTATCTTTGACATACTATGAGATAGAGCTTGACAACATGCTCAACAAGCTTGTATCAAACTCTTTCTTTATAGGGGATGACCTTGACAATATAGGTCCATGGTTTCTCCATTATCTTTGAGATGCCTTGAGACATGAGATGCCTTGAGACAGAGGTTGAGGATGTATGGAAGCTTATATGAGCTATGGCAAGAATTTTGGGATGAATTTGGAAAAGATCTTGAGCATTTGGTCCACTTTGTATTACCCTTCTCTTTCTTTTTGGGTGAAAGGGAAACATTGTGAGTAGGTGCTCAAGCCTATACAAACCCTCTCTACTTTTATGTGTCTTTAAGTTCTCTTCGGTACAAGGCTTTAGAGAGTTGATATAGACTTGAGCACATGATCAATCTTGTATCAACCCCCTCCTTGCCCCTCCCCCCCTCTCTTTATGTGACATTGGAATCTCTGGGGATAGATTTTGACAAGCTTGTCTCAGCCCTCTCTTTCTAGGTGAGGAAGGCAGCATGATTGTTTCCCCTCTCCCTTCATTGAGATCATGAAAAGGTAGTTTCTCATCCCCCATTGAGATGTCTACGAGTTAAAGCTTGAGCACATTCTCAAGATTGCACCAACACTCTCTAGTGAGCATGTGCTTTAGGCATGTATCAAGCCTTATATTTTGATGTGAGTTTCAAGTGTCTTAGGGATAGAGTGTGCTCAAGCTTGTATCAACCATCCCTTTTTGGCAAGACTTTTGAGATAGCTCTCAGTCCTCTCTTTCTAGGTGAGGATGGTGGTATGCTTGTTTTCCCTCTCCATTCATTGAGACCATGGCAATGTAGTTTCTCATCCCCCATTAAGATGTCTATGAGATAGAGCTTGAGCACATGATCAAGCTTGCATTAACACTCTCCATTTGATATGACATTCCTAAATGTCTTTAGACACAACTTGAGAACATGCTCAAGCTAGTCTCAACCCTCTCTTTCTTGGGGAGAAGCTTGGCATGATAGATTCATAGTCTCTTTTCTATCTTTGAGTGTTGTGAGATAGAGCTTGAGCACATGCTCAGGCATGTATTAAGCTTGTATTAAACTCTTGCTTTATAGGGGAGGATCTTGGCAATATAGCTCCACAATTTCTCCATTATCTTTGAGATGCATTCAAGATAGAGCTTGAGCATATATGCAAGCTTATATCCAATATCTCTTTTTGGTAAGGCTTTTGAGATAACTTTGGAAAATAGCTTGAGCATGTGGTCCAATTTGTATCACCCCTCTTTTTCTTTTGGGGAAATGGGGAGGGGAAAGCAACTTGGCAAGATAGAGGGACAAAGTGTGAGCAGGTGCTCAAGCCTATATAGACCCTCTCCACCTTTATGTGTCTTTGAGTTATCTTTGGGATAGAGCTTTAGAGGGTTCATACAAGCTTGATCACATGCTCAAGCTTGTATCAACCCCTCCCCCTCCCCCCCCTCCCCCCCTCTTTGTGTGACATTGAGATCTCTTGGGATATATCTTGAGTGTGTGTTCAAGCTTGTCTCAACCCTCTCTTTCTAGAAGGAAGGCGGCATGATTATTTTCCCTCTCCCTTCATTGAGACCATGGCAAAGCAATTTCTCCTCCTCCATTGACATGTTTATGAGACGAAGCTTGAGCACATGCTATCTCAACCCTCTCTTTCTTAGGGAGGAGCTTGGAATGATATATGTATAGCCTCATCTTTATCTTTGAGGTGCTTTGAAATTGAGCTTGAGCACATGCTTAGTTGTGTAATAGTCCTCTCATATTTTGATGTGAGTTTCAGGTGTCTTAGAGACAGAGCATGCTCAAGCTTATATCAACCATCTCTTTTTGACAAGACTTTTGAGATAGCTCTAGAAAAGAGATTGAGTGCATGCTCAAGCTTGTTTTAGCCCTCTCTATTTAGGAGAGGAAGGTGGCATGATTTTTTCCTCTCTCCTTTATTTATGGGGAAGGATTGCAAATATGGTAGTCCTCTCTCATTAAGATGTACAGCTTGAGCATGTGCTCAAGCTTGTATTTGCATTGTCATTCTTATATGAATTTCTAACATGTGTTTGAGATTGAGGTCTTGCTCAAGCTTGTACCAATCCTTTATTTTTGGGGAAGGAGCTTTGCAAGATAGATCCCTAGTTTCAACTTTCTTGGCTTTGACGGGAGAGCTTGAGCATGTGATCAAGCCTATAGCAACTTCTTTGCTTAATATGACTTTGAGGTGCCCTTGAGATAGAGGGAGGGAAACTTGGCAAGATCATGGGATAGAGCTTGAGCATGTGCTCAAGTCTATATACCTTGTCCATTTTTATGTGACTTTGAGATCTCTTTGGGACGAAGGAGCTACAATAGTATTGTTTCCCCTCTATCTCCAAGTGTAGCACAATCCTTTCCCCCCTCTCATTGATATGTATATGAGATAGAGCTTGAGCATGCACTCAAGTTATCAATATTATCTTTTTTATGTGAATTTTTGAAATGCATTTTGAGACATAGCTTGAGCTTGTATCAACCCTTCCTTTCTAGGGAAGGAGGTTCACATGATAGATTCTTGGTGTCTCCTTTCCACTCCTTTCTCTTTTAGATGCATTTGAGAGAGAGTTTGAGCGTGTGATCATGCCTATAGCAATCTTCTTTGTTTAAAATGACTTCGATGTGTCTTTGAGACAAAGGGGAGGGAAACTTGGCAAGATAGTTGGATAGAGAGCTTGAGCACATGCTCAAGCTCTCTATCAAACTATCTTGAGCACGTGCTCAAGCCTATATAGAACCTCTCTACTTTTATGTGACTTTGATGTCTTTTTGGAACAAAGTTTGTAAGCATATTCTCAAGCATGTATCAACCCTCTCTTTGCATGGGAGGAGCTTGGTAAAATCGTTTTCCCTCCATCTTTGAGTATAGCATGGTAGTTTCTCCTCTATCATTGAGATGTATATGAGATATAACTTGGGCATGTGTTCAAGATTTTATCAACATTGTCTTTCTTATGTAAATTTCTCACTTGAGACTGAGCTTGAGCATGCACTCAAGCTTGTATCAACCCTTTCTTTAAGGGGATAGGAGCTTTGTAAGATAGATTCCTAGTTTTTAATTTCCTTTTTAGATGTATTTGAGGAGAGAGCTTGAGCCTATGATCAAACATATAACAACCTTCTTTATTTGATATGCCTGCCACCTTCATTCAAACTACCCCAATTGTGATGACTTCTTAGGCCACTCTCTTGTCCATTCTGACTACTCCAGGTTGTGGCATGATTCACATGCACTTAGACTTGTAGTATGGCATGGGTAAGCTCTAGATTGTGATAACTCCTTAGGCCATGGTCCTATCAAAATTTCCCATCTCTTTTCAATGGATTTATCTCCCTTTATTACATATCTAGCGTGATATCCTTATATTGCATCCACATTTATCCCTACCGCCTCTATTCATGCTTATCCAAATCTCACCACCATAAAGCATATTACATGTGGCCTATCTCTCCTTTTCCATATGCCCTTTGTGATTATTTGCCCTCCATAATACTACAACAATTGTTCTATTAGTGCAATCATTGTGATCCCCTCACCCCAGCTTTCTCAACTAACTTTTGGATAGCTCTGCAGTTATCTAGATCATCTGAGCTCCTCCAACTCCAATGGTTGGCACTATTTTGTGATTTGTAGCTCCACTTTAAAATAGTTTTTTACACATAACAAATTTTTTTTCCAAAATTTCCTCTTTCTTTTAGATTGTTTATTACTTTCTTTTAGGAATAATTGATTAATCATTCTTCCTTCTCATCTTTAAAAATGTAACATGCCTAGGTCATGACACGTTTTAGTAGTCCATCAGGAGTCTAATCTAAAAGATGCCGCCTGGCACTCCCACAGAATGTCACAGGGTTTGTCAATTAGCGACTCCCGAGTCTACTCCACAACAATATATATCAACCAATCCTGTTAGGATCGACCTGAATCTTCATGCTTTTCTAATGGTCAAGTCATTCTACAGCCTTCTAGCATTAGGTCTTTAGACGATCTACTTTGCATAGAGCATCTAAACTGAGGTGGATTCATATCACACTTGGTTCAAAGAGAATGGGAAACAAGAGGGATGCATCGCTCGACCTCTCTACCCGTAGGGTAAAGTCCCATTCTGATCCCCTTAAACAATATGAGCCAGGGTTCTACCCTACATTATCTAAGGTCAATATATCATCGTGATTCAAATGTTGAGAAGCCTCCCAGTTTTCTGGGACCACCTTGCCGTGGGATGGACTCGTTGCGGGTTCCGCCCACCCGCTTCCCTTGATAGCTTTAGTTTCCTACTTACCTAAGGATACATTAGTGGTAACACATACAAGTAGCTTTCTTAATTAACCCGTCAGTCACATGTTCCTTTACGTAATTTTATGCACTAACACGAAAACAAATCTTACAAATTCCTTGAAAGTAAACTTTATATTAAAATTTCAATTGAGATACAAATCCCATCCATGGGACGATTGCTGCAATTCGTAAGGACGAGTCTTATTTTCCTCCAAGTTTTCGTCTTGGACTAGTAACAGGGCCTCGAGGTTCCTTCCCGAGTCACGTAGACCATTTGAATAGGACTCGGAGGCAAGGGATTTACAGCCAGAGCCCCGCTGACACCCGAGCATCCTTCTACGAATAGATGTTTCTACAGAGAGACCTCTCACGACGGGTTCGGTCTACATTCCCGATGTGGTTATAAAAAAAAAACCCCTTTGGATAGGGTTGGCGGCTAGCTGGGGGTGCTCAACACGCCTTTCCTAGGTGTTTCAACTTGAATCCAATTTGAAATATTTTCTTCTTATCAATTTCTTTGTTAGATGACTCCTTTTCCAAATAGGTGTTCCTAAGTACAAACACAAGCATAAGTGCATAATATGTACTAGACAATTCTTTGTTCTCTCTGTCAAAGGAAATTCCGATTTGATGCAATAGTATCTAGTCTTGGGTTTATCCTCATCATTGTCTGAGACTTCCAAAGATAACCTAATTTAGTTTTCTCATTCTTTTGAATGAAGGAGTATCCTTGCAATGTTGATTGCAATTTGGGACATTGGCTTTCCTACAATGAACCCCTACGTATTTATTTGAACTAGGATTTGTCATGTAATTCATACAGGTACTTAAGGACTTTGAATTCCTTTCAGCTTCAAGCAAGATGGGCATTGAGAAGAATCCTTCAACTCTTTAGGGTTTGAAATTCTTTCAACTCCATAAGAACCCTACGTATTCTATCACAAGTTCAATCTATGTTTTGTGAGATGTAATAGATTTTCTTATTATTTCAACCAAGCAAATGAATGCGGATGCATAAAATCTATCTGGCTTATTTGCAGTTTAATGCATATTCTTGAAACTTTTCATATATATATATATATTAGCGTTAAATTTCCATGCAATTTATGTGCAATTTAATGGCTTCTAAGTGTAAAAAGAGCTCTTTATGGAGGGAATCTTGGAAAAATCAGCAATCTGATGCTCAAATCACAATTATGATAGTTCTGTTGACTTCAAAAGGGGGGTAAAACCCCAAGACACTTGCTTAGAAATTTTCCATATCACTCCTTCTTCTTCTCCCTGTTTGAAATGTTGTTTATTGCATGTAAACTACGATCGGGATGCGCGCGATTTCTCAAATGCTTCTTTTTTTGTATTAAATCTCCAAAACAAGCTGAAAAAACCACTTGCTTTTTTTTTACATGACATCCTGTTCTAGAAATCTCCATAGCTTTTTAAGATATTTACAATAAGTAATATCTAAAATATGCCAGTTTTGCCCAAAATCTAATATTTTTGGACCATCCATACTATACACATTAATACTAGTGATTAATATGGCTCATAACTCTCGTTCATGTTGTAACTTTCGTGAAGGGTGGTTACAACGCTTGTCAATTTGAGAAAAATGTTGAATTACGACTCTCAAATTTTTTAATATTTTTAATTAAATAAAAATTCTTAGTTATTAATGTTAGTTAGTTTTTACTTTAGTTAGTCTTTAGTTAGTGACCTTACTAACTTATTAATTGACTAACTAACTTTCGAACTCACCAACTAATTTTTAATTGTATGGAAGTATTACAAAAAACTCATACCAAGACTCATTTATATACTAAGACATCGTAGCCTATATCATGTGGACTTTAAGTCTTTCTAATGATGTACCCTCGTTCTTGTAATTAATGATACTCTACCACATGTTCTCCGCATATGCAACTCTTTTCTCAACTTCTCTCTCTACTACTTCAACTCGTTTTCTAACTCCATACGTTTATTTTCCTTGGAGTTTGTTGAAATACGCGGGATCTAGAGCATGGCAGATGCGGAAGCTATGGAGGTTGAAAGAGGAAAAGGAAACTCATGAAGACATTGACCCTAACAAGGACAAATTACACAAGTGAATTAGGTTCCAAGATTGAGACTTGGACTCATAAATACAATCTTGTGTATTGATAGTGACATGACACTTTACTGGAAAGAAAAGAGTACTATCATTGCATTAGAAAAAGAGTGCAAGTACAATGCTTTATAGGATTTGAGTGGTGGTACTTTCTCCTACTGTGCATATGGGATTTTGGTCTTGAGCCCTCACAGCCTCTCACAAAGGGACTAAAATAGGTGTGATTGCAAATATTTCAACACCCCTCCTCAATCACAACCAGAAGTACAAAGCGTATAGAGGCTTTAGTGAAAGCAACACTTGCAAAGTGTGGGCACACCATAAACATGGCACAACACCAGAGACTGTTGCAGAAAAGGCTAAGTGTGGATACCACAAACATGATGGACATCCAAAGGCTGTAGCAGGGGCCTCACAAAGTGTATAGAGGCTATAGTACAAGGCTAACTGAGGAGTTTACAAGTTAATGTTTGAGGCATTAGGGCTAGGAAACACAAAACTAAAAAAGTCTATCTGAATAGAAGGACTGATGAGGTTTGTCCTTCTCCTAGTGGTCTTCTTCTTCTTCTTCTTCTTCTTCTTCTTCTTCTTCCTTTGCTCTGTTTTCTTCTCCTTCCTTGACTGCAACTAGATAGGCCTTTTGGGACCTCTTTTTGGCGTGGCAAAACTTCTCGGTGTGTTTGGTCCTTTTGCAGAAGTCACAAAAGAGTTGATCCTTCTTGCGTTTGTACCTGTTGCCAACATATGATGCATGTTCATCTCTAGAGATTCTTGGTTCTTCTTTAATTTTTAGATTCTTTTCCTCCTCTAATAGTGATGCTTGGATATCAACAAGTTCAAGATTTGGCATGTTAATTAAAGTTGTTGATATATTATTATATTCAAGAGGCAAACTCTTAAGTAGAACACCAATGCAAACATCTTCTTCCATTTTAATGTTGATTCCTGCAAGTTGGGCTAGAAGTCCTTTCATGTAATTTAGATGCATAGCAAGTGATTTGTTGGACTTCATTTCAAGCCTGAAAAACTCAATTAGGAGACCATACTTTGATGATTTAGAATGTGCACCAAACAAAGTATCAAGTCTCTTCCATGTATCATGTGAGGTCTCACAGTTATCCACATGGTGGATATAGCTGTCGTCTAGCTCTAGTTTGATAATGACCTGAGCCTTATCATCGTTCTTTTGCCAAGTGATAGGAAGATTCGCATCATGAGGCTTCTTTTCTTTTCCAGTGGTAATGGCCCAGAGACCCTTCTTCATCAAGATGAGTTTGATGCGGGTCTACCAGGTGTGAAACCTGACTCCTTTGAAGCAAGCAATTGGAGAGTCTTTGCCCATGTTAGACTTTCCAGAACATCAGCAAATCAAGTTCAGACTTATCAGATTTGAGCAATAGAAGAGTTGGTTGAGATGTGTCAAAAGACACAAGTGCTAAGAGCACTAAATGAGTGTTGAAAGGGAGCGACAGATCGAAGGTTGGACTTGAGAGCTATGGCGGGAGAGCAAGAGCAAGAAAGGGAGAGACTAGAAATGGGAACTCCAACAATCACAATGTGTGATCGGGCCTTCCTTTATTCAAACTGTCACTAAAAGAATAACGAATAAAGTGATGGTGATGGGCGCCACCTGCAGTGTGCAGTGGCGGTGACTATGAGTGTAGTAATACACGGGCGGCTAGGCAGAGGTACCTTTACCCCCAACAACCTCCCACTTAAAGGCGAATCTACCCCAGTGAGGAGTGAAAAGAAAAAGAAAAAAGACAGTACAACATGTACACATGTACAATAGGATGAGGAAAGACGTCATCTCATCCCACGCCCATCAACCTCTTGAGGAAGGCAAAGCGCTCTGTAGGAGGCTTTTCGTGAGCAGATCTGCAGGATTCTGATAAGTTGAGATCTTGACAAGATCAACAGACTTGTCCTCAACGACCCCACGTATGAAGTGATACCTCACCTCAATGTGTTTTGTCTTCGCATGGAAGATCGGATTCTTGGCTAACTAAATAGCACTCATAGAATCCGAATGCAATGTAGGGATAGCATCAATACCAAGGTCAGCAACTAAACGACCCAACCAAATGGCCTCCTTGCAAGCCTCAGTGGCTACAACATACTCGGCCTCTGTAGTAGAAAGGGCCGTGCATTTCTGCACCTTGAACATCCAAGAAACAACACCTCCAGCATAGGTGAATACATAGTCAGAAGTGGACTTCCTACTATCTGCATGTCCTGCATAATTAGAGTCAGTGTACCCCATGACTCCTGTATCCTGGCTTCCATAGCATATGCACATATTTGCAGTGCCCTTCAGGTACCTCATGATACCCTTCACGGCATCCCAATGCTTCTTGCTAGGTGTAGCCATATAGAGTGCCACAACACCAACTGCAAAGGCAATATCTGGACGAGTGTCTATCATGGCATACATAAGACTGTCCATTGTGGATGCATAGGGAATCTTGGCCATCTCGGCCCTTTGCTCATCTGTCTGCGGACAATCAGCCTGTGATACCTTCACATAAGAAGGCAATGGACAGCCAATAGGCTTTACGTCCTGCATGCGGAAGTGCTCAAGGACTTTATGAATGTACTCCCTCTGTGACAAGTAGAGGAGTCCCTGATGCCTGTCGTGTCTAATGCGCATACCAAGTATGTGAGTGGCCTGTCCCAGATCTTTAATCTCAAAGCTCTTCTTGAGATGAGCCTTAAGAGCATCTAGCTCATCATGAGCTTTCCCTGCTATTAGCATATCATCCACATAGAGTACCAAAATCAATAAAGAACCATCACGGGCTTTCTTTGTGTAAAGATATGGATCCATAGCACTCCGGCTGTAGCCCTGCGTCTGCATAAAGGCATCAAACTTATGATACCACTCCCTAGGTGCCTGTTTCAAGCCATAAAGACTTTTCTTCAATTTTCACACTAAGTGCTGCCTGCCAGGTTCTGCAAAGCCCTTAGGCTGCTCCATATAAATCTCATTATGTAAGTCCCCATGTAAGAAAGCCATCTTGACATCCATCTAGTATAAATCCAAGTCAAGCTGAGCAACCAAAGCCAAGAGTAAGCGCAGGGTGGTCATCTTAACCATAGGAGAAAAGACCTTGTCAAAGTCCACACCATGCTCCTGCTTAAAACCCTTTGCTACCAACCTAGCCTTGTATGCCGGCTTGGGGTGTCCAAGGTTACTTTTTAGCTTGTACACCCACTTGTATGGCAAAGCCTTCTTGCCCGTAGGCAAGGAAACCAAATCCCAAGTGTCATTCTTATGTAGGGAGTCTATCTCAGACTGCATAGCCCTCTCCCAGGAGTGACTGTCACCCCTGCACATAGCGTCATCATAGGTGAAAGGCTCTCTTGCATTTGTAACCAAGGCATAATGCATCGAGGGCTGAAATCTATCAGGTGGATGTTTGTCTCTAGTAGACCATCTCACGGCAGGCTCTGCTGCGTGCCCAACTGCCTATCCAACACCCTGACCATGAGCATCTGTTGCAACTGTAGACTGTCCAACTGGCTGTGCGGGAGCTCTCGGCTCCTCCTGAAATATAACCCTGCAGATCTCAACAACTCTCTCAAGCTGCCTATGCATTTTGTCTTCATGGAAGACTACATCATGACTGCGGATGACTTTCCGCGCTTGCGGATCCCAGAGACGGTAACCCATCTCACCTGCATCCCCATAACCAAGGAAAATGCATTTGACACTCTTGGGATCCAGCTTACTTCTCTTGTCCCTGGGCACATGGCAAAATGCCTCATATCCAAAGACACGGAGATGCGCATAAGAGGGAGGTTTTCAAGTCCATACCTCCTCTGCAACCTAGAAATCCAAACCACTAGAGGGTGATCTGTTTATGACATGCACAGCTGTACTAACTGCCTCAGCCCAAAAGCTTTGTGGTAGGCTTGCATGGCTAAGCATACTGCGTACACGCTCTTGAATGGTTCTATTCATCCGCTTAGCCAAATCATTCTGGGAGGGGTGTAGGGGGCAGTCAACTGACGCTTAATACCCCTCTCATCACATAACTGCTCAAAAGCACGTGAGACATACTCACCCCCATTATCTGTCCTTAGGCATTTTAGCCTATACCCAGACTGGTTCTCAACCAATGCAAGCCATCTCTGAAACACAACCAAGACATCAGATTTTAGCTTAATGGGATAAGCCCAAACTTTCCATGAAAAATCATCTATGAATATAACAAAATACTTTGCACCACCTATAGACTAACAAGGGATGGGCCCACAGACATCCAAATGTACCAATGCCAAGGGCTCACTCATGCGTGGCCTACCAGGCTTCTTATGCATAGATCTAGTTTGCCTACCATAAAGAAAATGCTCACATGAATCAAAACATGCATAATCAAGGGGCGGTAAGTACTGCAAACCAGAAAGAATTTTCATTCCCTTCAAAGACATATGGCCCAAACGGGCATGCCAAAGAGATATATGTGGGATAGAACCCACAGACAAAACATGATCAAGGGAAGAAGCTGATACAATCAAGGGGTAGAGACTGCTAGCCTTGGCACCTCTCGCAATCACAAGTCTGCCATGAGTGATCTTCCATGCAGAGTCTCCAAAACATACATGATATCTTGCGTCATCAAGCTGTCCAGCTGACATGAGACTGCGTGTCAAAGCAGGTACATGACGTACATCCTACATAACATGTTAGAATATCAAGCTCATTCATGTGTGTTTGACCGACATGAGCTGGACACAACTAGTCTGGCTAGATCAGTTAGGTACATTAAATAATTCGGTTCTACTTCTAGTGTGAATGGTCTTTCTGACCTTAGGTTGAAAATGCACTAAGAGTGTGCTGAATGAATAATGAGAAGAATAGAGAGAGGAAGCATGTTGCTTCACTCCGTGTTGCTCTCTTTTCCTGCATCCATGAAATCTAACATGGTATCAGAGCCATGAATGGGCTCACTGGTGGAATGCACTCAAGAAGAAGACTTGAAGATTGACATGAAGAGCTGGGAAAGGAAGAGGACTGATAGTCATTTTTCATCAATGGTCTCACAGAGGTATGTATTGTGGAGCATTGGAGTCTCATTGCTTGAAGCAGGAGCTGTGGCTTGCTGAGGAGTTTTCCAAGGGCTAATTGAGTACCAATGAGTGCATTATCATTATAATAATAAGCAAAATGTGCAGCAGCAGAGATCAGGCCAGTCTGCGTGTTTGTGCTTGCTGTGGCTGAAGGCATATTCACCTGCAATACAAGGCATTTGCAGCTCCTCAGGTAATCTACAACTTGCTTATACACCTTGGAAGGTGGTTGAAGGTCTTGGCATGCTATCACTTGGATGTATGCTCAGTTATGAGCTACAGATCTGATCTACAGATCTGAAATAACAGCAGTTCAGCTGTAAACAGTGACAGGGCAGCTTGTATCTGAACTTGATTGGAGCTTGAAGCTCTCTGATATGATTTATGGACCTCATTGGAGCCAAGGAGCACTCTGGAAGACATATGTATCAATTCTCATGCCTTTGAGCTGAAATTTCTTGAAGGAAGTACTCAAATTTGGAAGTGTAAACAAGCTGGAAAATTGTCTCAAAACAGTGGGCAGCAAGCTTTAGCTTCCATTGAAGCATTACATAACACTTGGCTGGCATTTATCATATGTATGACATGGGATATGTCTGCTGGAGGTTTATGGATTGGGTTGAGCATCAAGGGATCATGGAAGTTGAAGTCTAAGGCTGGTGATTACTGCAGTGACATTGTCTCAGTGGTTGCAAGCAGTAAATGCAATTTATGAATTGAATTCATGAAGACAGGATGCCTATAGTTACTCGAATGTTCATGTATTGAACCTAACACTTCAAAGTGAATGTCTGACATGATTTGAGGCTGTTTTGGAGCTGGATTGACTTTGGTTTACTGAGAAGTTGCTAATTGCAATTTGTAAGCAGAAGGCTTGATACTTATACCTGCTATCTATGCACTGACTTGTGCCCCATTGGTTATGCTCGGATTGCTACATGTACTAGCAGATGTCTATGAAGGTTTGGGACATGTATGACATGTATATCACTCAGTTTTGGGCTTGAAATCACTGCTGGTCACTCACAGAATTATAGTTTTTAGACTACATATATGTACCCTAGCAGTGAGGTTGCAGGAGTTCAAACCGAAGTGAATAGATAGTATTTGCATTGACTGCTTTACTCACAGGTTAAGCCACTTGGTTGTGAGCTGTTTTGGACTGTCAATGAGCTGAAATACTCTGGTTTTTTACTACAATTAATTGCAAAAAACTGTCATAAACAGTTCAGGGCTGAAGTTGAACTGTTAAGAAGATCTTGGTTTGCAGGTAGTCAGGCAAGGTCTACAACATGGCAAATGCTAATAGAACTGATAATGTAACCCAAATTGTGGGAGAAAAGCTTGATAGCAACAATTATGCAATATGGAAGTTCCGCATGGAGAACTTTCTGATAGGCAAAGGATATTGGGACTTAGTGACAGGTGTTGAGGCTGAACCTAAAGTTCCAGAAAGGAATCCTACAGCTGATCAAAGACGAGCGCATAGAGCTTGGACGAAAAGAGCACGCAGGGTTTTACATTGGTTGTCATTATGTATCTCGGATGCTATGGTGATGCAGATCATGAACTGTAAATCCCCAGCAAATGCATGGAATATATTGGTCAAATACTATGGCACAACTACAAGTGCAAGGAAGATACAACTGAAGCAGAAATTCAATAACATGGAGAGGAAAAACAGATCCATACAAGATTATGTCACAGAGGTTAAGACCATAGTAGATCAACTGGCATCTGTTGGTTCACAGGTAGAAGATGAGGATATGGTTGCAGTGACCTTAAATGGCTTGGGTCCAGAGTACAAGTCTTTTGACACTTTAGTGTCTGTGTGGGCTGAGATGCCTGACTTTAATGAGCTGGTTGCATTGAAGAGGTGAAGCTTGGCTTAGCTACAGGGTCAAGCAGTTCAAAGAATAAGGATGCAATTTTTTACTCGAATTAGCGTAGTCGTGGTAGCCGTGGTAGAGGCTATGGATCTGGCAGAGGAGGCCAACAAAATGCATCCTATAGTAATAGCAATCAACAGTCATCAAATGCAAGAGGTGGTGGAAACTTTCGAGGCAGGGGGAGATCTAACTCTCGTGGGGCAGAGGCTCATGGCAGCAGCAACGTCAGTCAAACAATCCAAATAAAGATAAGGATTGTCACTACTGCTAAAAGTATGGGCATACTACAAAGGACTGCTGGAAGAAGCAGGGAAACCAGAAGGGCAAGCAGCATGGACATTATGCTATGTCCAGTCAGGCAGATGACTCTGGTGATAGACTGTTTGCCATGCAGTACGTCAAAGATAAGGCTGTTGAAAAATCATCTGATGATGCAGTGTGGTACATTGATTCGGGGGCATCGAATCACATGACCCCTCACGGTGATTGGTTCATGGATATGGTGGCTAAAAAGCATGGCTATGTATGCACAGGTGATGACACACATCATAGCATTGAGCATAAAGGCAAAGTGCCTCTTGTGGTCCATAATGGCAGAAAGAAAAATTTGCATGATGTATTGCATGTCCCTTCAATTACGAAGAACTTGTTATCTGTTGGTCAGATGACGGAGCAAAACCTGCAGGTTAGATTCAATAAGCATGGCTGCTTTATTGAAGAGTTTGGCAATGGCTGCAAGTTGATAGCTCGTGGTCACAGGAATGGTAGAATGTTTACTCTTGATGCTTCTTTGCCAGAGTTGAATTCAGCTATGTTTGCCCATGGTTCTGGGACTATTAGGGATTTGGAAATATGGCACAAGAAAGTGGGGCATGTCAATTTGCAAAGGCTGCAAATTATGCAAAAGAAATAGCTGGTTACAGGTTTACCAAAGTTCCAATATTTAGATATTGGTCATGTATGCAAGGATTGCCAGTTCGGTAAGCAGTTACGATTGCCATTTATCAGGCATGTACGACAAAGTACACGTCCATTGCAGTTAGTGCACTCTGATGTTTGGGGGCCAGCTCATAATGTATTTATGGGAGGTTCCAGATATTATATATCCTTCATTGACGACTACAGTCGCTATACCTGGCTTTACATATTGAAAACAAAAGATGAGGTCTTTGCTGTTTTTCAGCAATTTAAAGCACAGGTTGAGAAGGATTTTGAATGCTACATCTCTTGCTTGAGATCTGATAGTGGTGGGGAGTATGTATCAAATGAATTTGATGATTTCTTGGCTGAAAATGGCATTCGCAAGCAGCTCACCTGCAGCTACACTCCGCAGCAAAACGGAGTAGTTGAAAGGAAGAATAGGGTTCTGATGGAAGCTGCTAGGGCTATGATGAATGAAAAGCATATTCCACTTTACTATTGGGCAGAGGCTGTTATGACAGCCGTATACATTTTGAACAGGACTCCCACTGCAGGTATTCATGAGATGACAGCATTTGAGAAGTTATATGGCTATAAGCCGGATGTAAGTCACATGAAAGTCTTTGGCTGTCTTGCTTATGTGCATATTCCAGATGAGAAAAGGAAGAAGTTGGATCCCAAAGCACATAAGTGTGTTTTCATTGGATATTCGCAAGAGAAGAAGGCATACAAATGCTATGATCCCTCTACCAGGGAAACTTTGGTAAGCAGGGATGTTATCTTTGATGAGATGGGTTCTTGGTATATATCACCAGTTGCAGTGCCAGTGGATATGCCTTCCACTCATGCCTCTATAATTGATTTACAGCAGAGCACTATTATGACAGGACCTCGTAGTCAAACAGTATCCCCATGGACAGGGAGATTGAGGAGCTCGCCGTCCACCACTGACACCAGTATGTCAGTGAGGGGGAGACATGATGTCTTGGACAACAAAGGAAAAGAGAAAGTTATTGAGGATGCATTTGGTATGATGACACCTGGCAGAATGACTTCTGGCTATGAGTTTGGTGATACTTTAGACAGCGAACTTGGTATTCCGACTGTCTATATGCATGGCACAAGGCAGAGCATGTATATTCTGCCTCATGAGAGAGGGGAATCGAGTAGTGCACCACAACTTAGACGCTTGCAGAGGGTCAGATACCCTGTTGACAGGTTGACATACAATGGCTACTCTGCAAAGCATTATGCGTACATGACAAAAGTGATGGAGGTCAAAGAACCAAGTACATATGTTGAAGCAGTAAAAGATGAGAATTGGTGTGTATCCATGGATGAAGAAATGAATGCCTTGGCTGAAAATAAAACATGGGATTTAGTACCACTGCCTGAAGGGAAAAAGACCATTGGCTGCAAATGGGTCTACAAAATCAAATGCAAGTCAGATGGCAGTGTGGAGAGATACAAAGCCAGGCTGGTCGCAAAGGGGTATGCCCAACAGTATGGACTTGATTATGAGGAAACATTCAGCCTTGTTGCCAAGATGGCAACCATACGCATTGTGATTGCCTTGGCTGCTGCTAAAGGCTGGAAATTTCACAGCAGATGGACATTAAGAATTCATTTCTTAATGGTGACCTAGTAGAGGATGTCTATATGGTTCAGCCGGAAGGGTATGTTCACCCTGATTTTCAGCATTATGTATGCAGGCTGAAAAAGGCATTGTACGGGCTGAAGCAGGCTCCAAGAGCTTGGCATGCTAGGATCAGTAACTACTTGCAGAGATTGGGTTTTGCTATTGGCAGGGCTCATCATAGCCTATTTACAAAGAAGACTGACAGTGGTTTAGTAGTGCTGGTCATATATGTTGATGATTTGATAATCACTGGTGATGATGACTTGGGTATACAGCATGTAATGAAGATGCTGAAATCTGAATTTGACATGAAAGACCTGGGAGAACTGAAGTATTTCTTGGGCATTGAGGTAATTCCAGTTGTGACAATGGGTTATGGCTAATGCAGAAGCACTATGCCATAGAGATGCTGAAGAAGTATGGCATGGCCGAATGCAAACCGCTGGATACACCTCTTGATCAGAATGTCAAGCTAGACATGAACACTGGGGCTGAAGTAGAGGATGTGACTATGTACAGGTAGATGGTTGGCAGCTTGATTTACTTGACCATCACTAGGCTTGACTTGAGCTATGCTATAGGGTTCATAAGCCAGTTTATGCAGAAGCCTAGAAAGCCGCACTTGGATGCAGTTAGACGCATTATGAGATATGTTAAGTCCACTGTAGAGTATGGGCTGTTCTATGTCAGAGATAAGCCCTTGATATTGACTGGATACATGAATGCAGATTGGGCAGGTTGCTCATATGATCGTAGATCTACGAGTGGATATGCATTTGGATTTGGAAGCGGCATGATTAGCTGGAGCAGCAAGAAGCAGCCTACGGTTGCTTTGTCGAGTATACTGAGGCAGAGTATAGGGGTGCTGCATTGGCAGCATGCGAGATTTCATAGCTGCTCAAGCTTATGGCTGATTTGGACATACAGATAGATGCTCTAGTGAAGTTACTATGTGATAATCTGAGTAGTGTACTCCTGGCTATGAATCCAGTCTATCATGCCAGGATGAAACACATAGAGGTACACTACCATTTCATCAGAGAGATGGTTCTTACAGGACGAGTTGATCTTATGCATGTGAAGACTGATGAACAGGTAGCGGATATCTTTACCAAGTCCTTGGGTAAAGATAAGTTCTGTGGTTTTAGACAGCTGCTTGGAGTACATATGCTGTCTTGAGCTTGAGGGGGAGTGTTAGAATATCAAGCTCATTCATGTGTGTTTGACCGACATGAGCTGGACACAGCTAGTCTGGCTAGATCAGTTAGGTACATTAAATAAGTCGGTTCTACTTCTAGTGTGAATGGTCTTTATGACCTTAGGTTGTATATGCACTAAGAGTGTGCTGAATGAATAATGAGAAGAATAGAGAGAGGAAGCATGTTGCTTCACTCTGTGTTGCTCTCTTTTCCTACATCCATGAAATTTAACATAACAAAACTGCTGCTAGATAATGCAGTGCGGAATACATCCCATGACTCATTAAGAGTACCAAGCAAGAAAAGAGGAGTGAAATCCTCTGCAAAAGTGATGTCCTGCGAAGTCAAGTTCTTGAGTATAGCATGGAACTGGCTCAAGTGAGTAGACATAGTCACATTCTCCTTCATGCGCAGATCCATAAGTTGCTTCAGCCAATACATCTGACTCGCTGGACTTTTCTTGTCATAGAGATTTTTGATCTTTTCCCACAATTGCCATGCACTCTGTTCTTCCTCAAAGACATTATAGTGAACCTATTCTGTGAGAGACAATACAATAGTGGACTTGCATAACTCACCAAGCTCAAGCCATTCCTCATCTGGCATAGTTGCAGGCGGATGTCCGCTTAACCTCAAAGGTTTGATCTGCGATTTCTGCACCAACACCTGCCAAATCTGGCTCTTCTAATAAGAGTAATTCATACCATCAAGCTTAGTGATGTTGAAAATAGCATGATCAGTGGACGAACTTGCCATAATGCAGGCTGGAAGATTGTAGACAGTTCAAAACTGCTTGCTGTTTACTGTAGAAAATGACCAAAAAATCACCAAAATCAAGGAAAAATGGCAAAGAAAGTGGAACCAAAGCTGCTGCCCACCAAGTACTAGTGAAAGTAAATCATTTCAGAGTGTTTCAACATGAAAAATCCATGTCAGTCCATACATATATGCTTGCTGTAATAAATTTCAGATTTCAGTAAAAGAGAGCTAATAGTGCCAAAATCGGATCCCAAGGCGATCAGATACTGCCAAGACCAAAGCCGGTATCATGCGGGCATAGCATAAGCAGATGACGGTCGATAAGTATGAATCCAACACCCAAGTATATCATACAAACATTTTCCCGTGAGTAGGCATACCCCCCGGGCAACGGGGCAAAGTGTTCCTGCCACTACCAAAACTTGACACAAGTAGGTGTCAGTTCACAAAGATACGGATCCAAAACTGAGACTTAACTCATAAGCATACAGTGAACCAAGACATATGATGTATCATCCCAAAAGGTAAGAAGTCCCAAAGTCTCAAGTGTTTGAAACTGCTTAATAGCATGTAATGGCTCAATGCATAAAAGTGCCACCTGCTCAATGTCTGATGAGCATTAAAGAATGCTCCCACTTGCACAAAAGCCGTATGTACGAGCTCAAGAGCTCAAGCCAATTCAAAACACAGTGCCAATGACATAAGTCCAAGACAATACATCAATAGTACATCACGAACATGTAGGCGGTAGAGCATCCATATGTAGCATCCATAAGCATGTAAGAAAGCCCCAAGTGTCAACACATCACCATACATGCTCGAAACATAGCCCGAAAATCATAGTCATAAGTATACATGAGTAAAATGACTTCAGCCCAATTGTGTACAATAGTGATTTACTATTCAAAGCTGAGAATTTCATCACCAAAATCAGCTCCAAATGGTTGCCAAACAATAGGCATACATTCCCCTAACATCCGGGCATCAAACGGGACCAATCAGGCATCAAATGACAATGCCAAACAAGCTGTAGCATCAAATGTTAGTGTAATACTGTCATAAACTACTTGTGGACTGTTATGATAGTCCCAAAATAGTGTTAAATCAGTCCAAATGCTATGCCAACACATTAACCATCAAAACTAAGCATCAAAGCATGTTCATATGCCCGAAATGGAGCCTTTTCAAGTGCCAGAGGGGGAGAGCTGTTGTTGTGACTGTCAATGCTGAAGACACATATGGGAGGGCTCCATGATTCCGCCAACTGTAAATGCTGGTCTTGGGGCTGCAAAAAATGGTGGCCAAGCTTCGGAGGGGTCCGATTAAAGCCAAGGAAGGCCTCAAACAAGCTCCAGCAAGTCTTGTTCAAAGGCAAGTGAGATATGAAGCAAGGGAGCTTCAATGGTGGCTGCCCCAATCTTCTTTACAGCCTGTGAGACCTGAGAACTAAAGTAAACCCTGAAGAAAATGATCAAATACCTCTGATGTAATGCCTTGAAGGTGCCCAACAATGCCCGGAAGGTGCTCGGGAAGCCGGGGAGTGACGGGAGCTCGAAGGAGTCAGATATGGTTGCCGGGAAGGAGACCCAATGCAAGTAGGGAGTCGATAAGATGCTGAGAATGCCACAAACCAAGCTCAAGAGTCGGAAAGCAAAGCTCTGATACTAGTTGAAAGGGAGCGACGGATCGAAGGTTGGACTCGAGAGCTATTGCGGGAGAGCAAGAGCAAGAAAGGGAGAGACTAGAAATGGGAACTCCAACAGTCACAATGTGTGACCATGCCTTCCTTTATTCAAACAGTCACTAAAAGAATAACGAATAAAGTGACGGTGACGGGCGCCCGCCACCTGCAGTGTGCAGTGGCAGTGACTGTCAGTGTAGTAATACACGGGCGACTAGGCAGAGGCGCCTTTACCCCCAACAAGTGTCAATGGATACTATGTTTCTTCCTTGAGTCTTCCAAATTTGCAAAATCCTTCAAGTTCTTTCAAATCCGAATCTTCCCCTTCTTGATTTGATGCTGGGATAGTAGATTGGAGTGGCAATGGGTTGTTCCAGTAGTAGAAGAGAGAAAATGATGAGATTTTTGAGCTTCAGTGAAGTTTTTTGGCTATGGCTTCCTGGATTAGGGATTTGACCCAGTCCTGGTTTTTTGCTAATTGTTGTGGGAGCTACAGTGGATCATTTTCAAAACTTTTTTTAATTAAAATTAATATTGAATGATGGGCTATCAATGCCCTATGGTGGTCATCAACATTGCAACTTGTAGCGACGATAGTAGGAGCACGAACGACACTAGGTGCATTTTGGGCGACCACAAATTTCGTCAATGCTGGGCTTTGGAGTGGCCAATATCAAGGTGCTAGGTGATAGTAATCTTCTCCCTGAGCAAAGGCACAACTCTCTAAAAGAAATCTTCCAAAGATATGAGCTCTATGATGAGATATGAAAGCTCCAAGTGCAGCAGGTCCTCTCTAGCTATGGAGGCCACAGAACAGAACCTAAGAAAATTAAGTGAGTTCATAGACTGAGACTGAGCTGAGTAGAGATGGACCGAAGGTGAAGATCTACTAAAATGAGCTAAGCCATGCTCAGCTAAGCTCTGATACCATGTTAAAATACGTGGGATCTAGAGTATGGCAGATGCGGAAGCTATGGAGGTTGAAAAAGGAAAAGGAAACTCATGAAGATATTGACCATGGCAGGGACAAATTGTTACACAAGTGAATTAGGTTCCAAGATTGAGACTTGGAATCATAAACACAATCTTGTGTATTGACAGTGACATGACACTTTACTGGAAAGAAAAGAGTACTATCATTGCATTAGAAAAAGAGTGCAAGTCCCTTTGTGAGGGGTAGTGAGGGCTTAGGACCAAAATCCCATGTGCACAGTGGTGGTACTTTCTCCTACTGTTCATATGGGATTCTGGTCCTAAGCCCTCACTACCCCTCATAAAGGGACTAAAGTAGATGTGATTGCAAATATTTCAACAGAGTTTAAGGTAGATAGTTGCTCCAAAGCCATGTGGCTTTCCCTTTCTTCTTTGTATAGGTCCTTCAGATTTTCTTCACCCTGTGTTGCCTTCAAGGCCTTTTTTAGCATCATCACTTTCCTAGTGTATATAGTCATTTGCCTTATTTTTTCCAATCAAAAGGCTATAAAAGCATCCTTTTCTACTTCTAGCTCGGCAAGCACAACTTTTCTCTCCTCACTCATTCTCTCACATTGGCTTTAGAGCTCTTTTACTAGCTCATCATACTCTTCTATGTTGCGCACTATTAATGGTACCGAAGTGGTGGATACCTCAAGACGTGGCACCTCTGGACCTTGGTGGGATTTTGCATTATCAACTGTTGTTGCTGGTCTCTTGGCTTCTACCATTGGGGCCCCTTCTGATGTTGTTGGTCATGCACTTTCCCCAGTAGGTATTGCACCCCATGCCATCACGTTACTTTCATTGACCACTAATTCTATGGCTCCTTGTGTTGGGGTGGTTGTGATAGCCATGACTGATGGCATTGGATGCATGGGGACCTTTCCCTTACCTTCTACCACTAGTCTTCGTTTAGCCTCCTCTACAGTAGCACTTGTGCTAGGCACATCTTTATGTGTTGGGCTCATCATGGCTAGCTCTTGGGATCGAGAGGATTGTTCTATTGAAATGGACACATGCTCCTCCTCCTCCTCTCATCTTAACCTTTCCTCTTCCTCCTCTTATCTCTTTTTGTGTTCCTCTTTGAGCTTCCTTGACTCTTCTTTAGCCCTTTGCAAATCTCTCCTTTCTTCATTGGTGGATCTGGTCTTTTTGATGGAAATCCTCAGCATAATTCTTCTCTTGTCCCCTTGGCTAGATGGTGTTGAGTCTTGCTCACCCTACTCATTCACCATTCTCTCGCTTGAGGTTCCTTGTTGTTGAGTTTGGCAGTTAACTTCCCTCTTCTTAGCCACTTGATCTGCTTCTTCTTGTTGAACCCTGTTAGCTTCTTCTTCCCCAAGGTTCCATGTAGAGAGAGAGACATGAGGGCTTGTTGGAATGGGTGAGTGGTGCTCATGGATTGGCGATTGTTCTAGTGTTTCCTCCCCTTCCTCTTCTATGTCCATCTCCCCCATGGCCTCTTGGATTAGGGCTATTAGCACTCCTCTAAAACCTATGTTTGATGCCTTGGATGCGGGTTTTTTCCTTTCTAACCCAACCCTCATTTGCTAGGGATTCTCTTTCCCTGTGGCTCTTAGAGTTGATGCCAATATCTTAGTTGATGCTTACATTGTTGTTTGGATGTAGGAGTTTAGGTTTACTTCATCTAGTGCCTTGGTTGCAACACTCTTGAGTAGTGATATCCCTATTTTGTTCATGAGCGCATTGTATCTTTAGCTCAAAAATAGATCATGCACCATCTTGGCTTGCAATCTAAGAGTAGGCTCGAGGATGTTGATTCCATCATTTGTGTATACTTGTTACTTATTCATCCCCAGTATGCTATACACATCTCTCTTTGGCCTCTTTTTTAGCTTGTACACCAACCCAAGAGCTTTCTCAACCAACTTCGGGCTGAGCACAACTTCCACACTCTTGGTTACATCTCCTTATTTGATTTTCATTGTACCATTGTTATTCATGGCATTGAAGGATCTGAGAAATTATGTGTACTTGTTGTGATCTATTTGTTGGCCAACCATTTGTAGGTACTTGGCTGGATTGCATTGCTTGACAATCTTCCTAGCCGTGTCCTCAATTGCCATGAGTTCTTCTAGGTTGTGTATGCTTCAATATTATAATTGGTTGAATACTAGCATCTCAGTGGTTAGGTGATACTTGTTCCATTCTTCCTCGAAAAATAGTAGCCCTGCCATTTGGATTCCTATCATAACACAACAACTCACAATGAGTTATCTTTGAAGGACAATTTTTGCTTAAAAAGCAAAGTACTTAGAAGGAAACATGATCAAATAATGAAATGTATAAGCCAAGGAATGAAAATTTTTCATATCAATCAATCCACACATTCCATGCAAGAACTTCGTGAAGAATTTTTCATTAAATGAAAATTTAATTCATCCTTGTCTTTGGAGTTCAATCACATTTTGATTCATATTCATCTTTCACCTTCACCTTTTACCTTACTCCCTCCCCTCTTAGAATGATGGGAATCCTTCCTAGGATTGGAGAATGGAGGGGTAAGGGCATTTAGTATGCTCTTGGTGTGCTTTCGTGTTTCTTGAACCAATTGTAGAAGTTAGGGTTATACTCCAATGTAGCATGGTGGTCCATGTCTTATGGATGAATGCCTACATGTGTGATATAGGTCAAGATATCGGTTAAGAGATCACCTGAGTGTATTTTTCTAACAACATGAAGTTCTTTTTCTGTCAGGATCCTATGGATTCAACATGACATTATTTTCTAATGGTCTATTTCATGTCAAGGCTAGTACTCTAAATAAAGTTGGGGCCATGTAAGTAGGGTCATATTCAGAAGTCTTGATGGTGCATCTTTGCTCTGCATTGGTTATGATTTGACAATCCTCTTGTTCCAATTGAATGCGAAGAAAGTACCATTTTCTATAGAAAATTGGATTTGGATTAAACTAGCTTTTTTAGCTCATCAACTTTATTGGGTAATATTGGAACTTTGCTTTTCTTGAAGGACATGATTAACCATTGGTTTAAGACTTTTTCTCGGGAAATTTCAATGGCAATAAACTCTTCTAAATCATGGGAGTTTTTGTGGATATGAATTCAAATTCCTCCCAAGAACAAGGCAAAGAGCATATATCGCATTTGTAGCTTCTAGTAAATAGTGTGAAAGTTGAGTCCAATCGTCTAATTCAAGTCACTAATTCATCTCTCGTGTTCATGGTCATATATTGGATGCCAATTTGAGAATTGATTGGCATTGATAAGATGGTTTAAGGCCTATGGGTGATTGGGGTTTGTGACTCGACTAGACTACTTAGCTATAATTACCCTTCGCTATGAGGTGGTCATTGGAGTGTTTGTTATTTGTCACTTATGATGGAGCTTGTGGTTCAAGGGCCATGTGGGTCTTTGTTTGTGTTGTGGGTGGTGCGTTGGAGGTATTAGGGATAGGCCTATCGATAGTAGATCTAATTTTTGGATGATAGACCCATTGAGTGTTCATGGGTTGCACATGTTTTTGCTTGCTCTGGTTTTACCTCCTAATGGGTGATGCATATGTGTATGTTGGTTGGGAGGTTGCGATGGATGGGTAGGTATGCCATTCATGGAATTAGGCAACCACACTAGGGTGTTGCCATCATAGAAGCCTTGGGCACGCAATACGGCTTTGGACACCCATCGTAGTTTGGTGCTTTGTCTATTCATGTAACGCCGGATTTTTCTTTTAGGTCTAGTGTATGGGACATGAGAGCCATGAAATTTTGCAGATGTACCCTTGGTAAGCTGAAATTTAGATTGTAGCTTTGGTTAGGGCTTCTAGTTGTTGAGAGTATTTCCCATTGGATGTTTATGTGGGTTCACTACCCTCCTCCTTAGGGATGGCACTGGGTTTAACTACTAGTGGTGTTGTGGGCTTTGGCGAAGCCACTGTACTCTTGCTAAAAGCTGTGACTATCCTAACATTGCCTATGGCTAGGTGGATGCCCTGAAAGTCATAATCAACGTTGCAATGAGTGTGGTTCTTGAAAGTGCGGCCCAAAAGTGATTCTTTTCCAACACCTTTCTTGTTGGCTAGTACATAAAAGATGACCGGGAGGCTCTCAGTCTTGATAGAAACCATTACTTTGCACTTCCCTAGTAGTGGATAGGACTGCCCCCCAAATGGGGTAAGCTTGGCATTAGTCGGTTGCACTTAGGGTTGACCAATGAGGGTCCAATGATCATAAGTGAGGATGTTTTTGTTAGCTCTCTTGTCAATTAGTGCATCAAAGATGTGTGCCTTTTAGGCATTTACCATTATGCGCAAGTATATTGGTACTATTGTTTCTTCGTCCTTATCCTATAGGCTTGTGATAGTTGCCATTCTCATGTTCATGGGTGGTGTTACCATTAGAGGCTCGTGTAGTGGGTGCGATGGAGGGTAGTACTTCTGGATGCGACTACCATTGAAAAAGCCTATACCCTATCCTCCTAGGGTTTCAAGCTCCACGTTGCTTGTTCTACTAATGTTACAGAATTTGAAAGGTTCCAACCCCCTGAACTTTATCTTTTGTATGCGACCCTTTACAAAGTACAACAACACTAAGTCTTCTAGTTCAAAGTCACGTTATTTGACATGCTTGTCAAACAAATTCTTGCATCGTGTCTTCTTACAGATTAGGGCATGGGTTGTAATGAGTCGGGTTTCGGATAGGCATTCTAGTTCTACTAGGTGATTTGTTTATGCTTTCTTACCATCCCATCTCTCTTGGAATGCTATTCTCAAGCTTGGAATGAAGAATTCTATTGGTAAGATTGCTTTACTTCCATAGTTTAGCTTGAATGGTGTTTGTCTCCTACTACAACTATTTTGTAGACTGTCCTATAAGCCCATAATGCTACCATTAGCATATTGTCCCAGTCACACTACAGGAGGTAGAGACCACCTTGGTTAGGATAGTCACTAGGATTTTATTTGTGGTTTCGACTTGACCATTGGCTTGATAGTAATATGGTGAGGATTTTCAATGGATTATCAAGAAGGTGGATAATAAGTGGGCAATTACTTTATTGATGAAGTGCATGTCTTGATCCACTGACTAATCTATGGGACATCCAAACTATGAGATTACTTGCTTCCAAAGAAATTTGGTAGTGGTCCTAGCATCATTTTTTTGAGTCGCTCGGGCTTCAACTCACTCGTTGATATCACTTGTGGCTACGATTATGTACCTCATTTGTGAGTATTGTGCTATAGGCTCTCTATAGGATGATTGATCTGACCAATGAAATCAATCCCCCATTTTTCAAATGGTTAATGTGCTATCACTGGGGTCAACTCCATCTTATCCTTACGAATAGGGACCTTGGTTCATTGGCACTCATCACAGTGCTTCACAAACTTACCTACATCGTGGAATAGTATAGGCCCACCACAATTGGGATTGGAGCATCTTACGTGTTATAATGTTCCCATTGAAGTGTCCTCCAACAATTCCACCATGAGCTTCTACAAGTACATCATACATCTCATGCTCACAGACACATCTCTTCAACACTTCATCCTATCCTAATCAGTAGAGTTGGCTAGCAATCAATTGATAGGGTTGAATCCTTAGAATGAGATGTTTTAGCCTAGTCTTCTCAATTGGATGTTTAGGTAATCCATGTTCTAGGATGTGGACTATGTTGTCTGCCCAATAAGGTGTAAGGTCTACTTTAAATAAATCTCTTTTGTTGGACATTCTAAATAGATGTACATTGGGTAGGTCATCTACAATGCCTTGACTAGCTACTTCTCCTGTGGTTATGCGAGATACATGGTCTGCCACGCAATATTGTTTGCCCTTGCATACTACCACATAGAAATCAAATTCTCATAGCAGAAGTAACCATTGAGCAATGCATCCTATTGCGTAGGGTTTGTTCACACGATTTTGTCTGGGTGCTTCTCCCAACTGAAATGAACACAGAGATAATCAATGAATAGTTCCAACCACTTTCTAAGAATGTCCTTGAAAATAGCATACATAAGATGCTGAAAAGTAGTAGGTGCATTAGTCAGCCCAAATGGCATGAATATGTAGGCAAACACACCCCATTCTATTGCGAATGCCATTTTATACCTTATCATCTGGGTGCACTTGCACTTGGTTATAACTAGAGAAGCCATCTAGGAAATTGTAGGATTACTTTCCTGCCACTCTCTCAAGCATGTGCTCAATGTATGGAAATGGATAATTGTCTCTCTTTGTCACTATGTTGACCTTTTCGTAATTCACATATGCTCAAGTCTTCCCATTCTTCTTCAAGATAATTAGTATGGGTGATACCCAGTCCATGTGCTTAATCTTGTAAATGAATCCAGCATTCAACAACTTGTCTATTTTCTCCTTCACAGTATGAGCATGCTTTGGATTCATTGTGTATGGTCTTTGTTTGATTGGTGTTGCATCTCCGGGGTCATAGGAATGTTGTGTCACAATACTTGAAATCGATTCCTTTCAGCTCTTCTAAGGACCAAGTGAATACATCCACATACTCTCATAAGAGATTAATGAGATTGTGCTTCTCTTGCTCAATTAAGTCGTTGATTATGCACATGGGTTGAGGCTTGTTCCCTTCCCTTGTTGCCAAGTTGACTTCCTTAACTTTAGTGGGTCCTTCAATGGGTTCACTAACTTGTCCTTCTTATTTGGCTCCTATTAACACCATTATGAGATTGCCCTTCTTATATTTAGTGAAACATTTGGATAAGTCATGTGGTTTCTTTTGTCATTCATCTTTAGGGGACTTAGACTATTCCCTTCTTTCTTCTTTGAGCCTCTTGCGCCTCAAATGGATTGGGAGGTCCCCTTTGATGCATTTGGTCTTAGATGGGCATGGTATTTTTGGCTCACTTTCAAAGCTGACCTCTGTCTTAGAGTTGAACTTACAGCCTTTATTAGAAGAAGGAGTTTCCTTAGGTGGTCATAGCTCCAAGATTGGAAGTGAAAAAAGCTTTGAAGAAAGTTGGCTATGGAAAATTAGGGTTTTCAGGACGACCGGGGTCTGATTTTTTGGTTGGGGTAGCTTGTACAATTGATCATTTGAGGAACCCTCTTAGTAGGAGGCAACTTAGGTATGTAGCTTCGGTTGCCCCATGATTTCGGTGAGAATCACAACCTGCACACAGCACATCAGTGGTACGAATAACAACATGCGCAAACCAAGCAACAAGTCATTGCAGGCACAATGAAGGAGCTACAGATTGCCAATGTCAATCTTTAAAGTGCCATGAGGAAGCACCCTGAGCAGAGGGAGATATCTCCAAAAGGAACCACTAGAAGATATGGCCTATGTAGAGAGAGATCTAGAAGCTCAAACGAACACAACTCTACACATGTATCCATACAATCCTTCATTGCCTTCACAAACAAACTTTACAGATGATGTAAGCCCATTAATTGTGGTGGCCTTTGAGTTAGTGGATCAGGTGGATAAATACACCCATCAACCCAAAGATTCACATTTTTTTTCCATGCATTTATTTCTTGTTGCATTCTATATCTTATTGCATCATCCCTTTCCACGGTTCTTTTGAATAGTGGTGTATATTCATCCTTCGAAGTGAATATCTTTCTTTCTCTTAGTATATCCTACATCTCCATTCTGCAAAGATAAATGTATGACAATTTTAACTTGGACTAACATTCAAATCACATAATTGTATCCACTATATTCATATTCTTTTTTACCCAATTGGATCTTAACTCTTTCACTTGATTTCAGTCATGATAGACCCTAATCAACCCCTAGTTAACCTCTAATCTTATCTTAGAACCAACTTCTAATTAGGCTCTAATCTTATCTTTTGTTTTATCCAAAATATACACACACACACACTCTCTCTCAATAAGAATTGGTTAAAGATTTTTATCTGCACTATACAAAAGCTTGGATAGTGAAAAACAATAACATCATTTTATCTTCTATCCAAATGTACTCTCTATCACTCTATCACTTATTTTCTTAGTTCATCTCACATAGTTAGATACTCTCTCTCTCTACATGAATTGTTGCTTAAGGATTAAACAATAATTGTGAGAATAATAACATCACAAAGATTAAAAAATAAAGATACCTCCATTATCACTTGATTGGTTGTAGTATAAACTGTTGAAGAGGGAGATTGCTTATAGTATAGTGTTGAAGAGGAAAATGGCTTGTAATAGTGTTGTAGATGGAGATTATTTGATTTCAACAAATGCAATCAAAACCACTCCCCAATGTTTCTTTAGAAGATTTTGTATGCAAAAAACCATATTCTGGAGGCAAAGAGAAGAGTACACTAAATTTGGGATAAAATTAGAGCTTTCAAAGGGAAGGAAAAAATGCCCAGAAATGGGTGTATACTTGTCCAAAAGAAATAAAAATTTACAAGGAAACTCTCGAGTCAAAAATATGTCTTTGGATAAAAAATAATCTTAAAATATGATGTGCACATCAACTTATATCGTTTTTACTTTCGTCCTTTTAAGAAGCTTGAATGAGAATGATTCTAATATATTTTAATATTGAAAAGTCATGAGGATATTGAAGAGTTGTCTATCAATGATTGGCTTCATTTTTAGAGAAAATAGAGGATGTTGAGAAAAGGTGACATTATCCTACAGTTTGGGGATAAAATGATAGTTGAATTCTATTAAAAATACAAATATGAGATTTGCTTGATTTTAGAAGATCTCTTATTATAATATTATTTTGAAATGTCTTTTTAGAGAGATAGAGGTGAGAGAAACCCCTTAAGGGAAAAAAAATAGCATCCATCTTTCTACCATATTCTCAAAGATAATCAGAATAAGTTGGATCACAAGTCTACTAAATGCATATTTCGTTCTTGGATATGGGGATGTATGTGTGATGGGCTATCACCTTTGGAATTCATAGGCTCAGAAGGTTATCCACAGCCATGATGTTATTTTCCATGATGAGGAGAAGATACATATGAGGCCCAAGCAGGTGATTGAGATACATGGGGTGATGTTTCAAGAGGAGCCTCTTGTCACAATATAGCCAGTCCTAGTGAGACAATCTCTTGCAGTTGTTGATGATATAGTGGCCTAGAGTCTACATGGTCGCTGCCAATCATTGTAACTTTATGTTTTCTTCTTTTAGTGAGTAAATAAAATAAGAGAAGGTAGGTCACACATTGTGACTATTGGAGTTCCCACACATTGGTCTCTCTCTTCTTGCATTAACCTCCATATCTCTTGCTCTCTTGTTGCTTCCTCTTATGCTTCCACTGCTAGCTCATCTTTCATGATACACCATGTTTACATAAAATTTTAAGCAATTATATAAATATTCAAACCCTACATAATCTTGTCCAAGCATCATGTTAAATGAAGCACAACTTTAGAGAATAAATGTCATTTTGAAAGTCATCCATGTAGAATTTACTAGGATAAAAGGAAAACCCATTGATGGGATTATAAAATTATTCATTGATGTCCGCCTCATGTTTATTTGATTCTTCATAAGTAGAAAAGCACGTACTTGAAATACATTTCCATAATGTGTCTCCTCATCTGAATCATTCTCAATTATCATGTTTACCTTAGCATTCTATGCCTTACATCTTTTTAATGGTTAGGAGTCCACTTCTTTCCACACTTCAAGCATAAGCATATACATATCATTCACTATAAGGAAATGGATAAATATCAAGGGCCATTTGCGTCAAAAAATAGCGGCATTACTATTAGCATCACTAACAGTGTCACATCTACAACACTGTTAGTAACGCAAATAGTGATACCATTTTGAGAAAAAAAAGTGCCGAAAACCCAAGCGCGGCATTTACCGCAAATAGTTTCAAAAGAGAGAGAGAGATCATGGCTTTGAGAGGGAGAGGAAGAGGAAGAGAGAAGGAGAGCTTCTCACCGCCTTTGCCACTGCTGCCATACGCGAAGAAGAGGGAGAAGTGCATGAGGGAGAAAGAAGGGATGTTGCGAAGAGGAGATAAACAATCCATCCTTGGGCCTTTGCAGTAGGTACATTGCCTCTTCTTGCTTTGTTCTTGTGTTTTCTTCTTTTCTTTTGTTTGTTTTTCTTTGTAATGAGATGCATTGAGAGAGAAAGAGAGGAAAGGAGAGAGGGAAAAGAAGGAAGGAAAAAGAAGAGAGAACAAGAGAGGAAAGATAACAAAGAAAGATAGAAAGAGAGAGAGAAAGGGAGGGAGAGAGGAGAATAAGTGAGAGAAACAATGAGGGGGCAAAGAGAAACAAAGAGAGAGGCAACAAAGAAAGAGAGGGGGGAAAGAAAGAGAGGGGGGAGATAAAAAGAAACGAAGAGTGAAGGTAGAGGTGGATAAAAGGGTGAGGTAAAGAGAGGAAGAAGAGTGAAAAAAAAAGAGAGTGATAGAAAGAGAAGGGGAGAAAAAGGGACGGAAAGAGGGAGAAAAAGAGAGATAGAGAAAACAACAAATACAGAGCGAGAGAGAAGGAGAGAGAAAAATGAAAACAAAGAGAGAATGGAATGATAGAAAAATAAAGGGAGAGGGGGAAGAGAGGCACGAAGAGGGGTGGGGAGAAAGGGTCTTTCAATGTCTTGTTTTATGAGTTTTTTATTTTCTATCTTTGATTTTGATTGTAATGAGATGCATCGAGTGCGAATGGAGAGGAAAAGAGAGAAAGACATAGAAAAAAGAAGGGAGAGAAAGGAAAAGAGAGAAGAAGTGAGAATGGGGAGAGAAGATGGAGGAGAGAAAGAAACATTGAGAGAGAGAGAGAGAGGGAGAGAGAAACAAGGAAGGATGAAGGGAGGCAAATAAAAAAAGAGAAAGAGAAAGAGAATGTGAAAGGTGGGAAGAGAAATAAATAAGGAGGAAGGGAGGCAAATAAAAAAAGGGAAAAGAGAGAGAGAAAGAGGGACGGGGAGAGAAATAAAAAGGGATATAGATAAATACAGAGGGACATGGAGAGAAAAGGAATGGATAAAGAGAGATGGAGGGAGGCAAGCAAATAAAGAGAAAGGGAGAGAAAGAGGAGTAGAGATTAAAATGAAGGAAGATCATAAATGAGGGAAACAAAATCCGATTGTTTATCATAACATAGACCAAATGAAAAATGATGATGGTCATGAGATATCCAAGATCGTGAGGTGTATCTTAATCAGCATGTTGCATGTCTTTGCTCTCAATACAAGCTTGCAATTAGATAAAAGCGTCATTTGTCTACAGAACACGTACAACGCTTTGACGAGTTCCAATTGGAGATCATTGATCAGGCGATCTCAGACTTTGAGTGAACGTAAGAAAAGTGTGTATCCATCATGCCTTACATTCGCAAAGTAATTGGATATCATATATAAAAACATTAGATATACTCATAAAATTTATACAAGGAGGTGACACCTCATCCCAAGGAGAAATGCATCTATTGTAGCTAGTTAGAAGAGTTCATGGGCGTGTAATGGATGGAGTGTTTAAGCCAATACATCAGTTTTGGAAGGCATGACTTAGTCTACACCCTTGATATTAAAGGAGACAGTCAACCTTTCGGACCTTCCTCCAATCTTGGAGTTTGAGATGGAGGCAATGATCGATACATTGATGCCCATAGATGCCAAGTCATCTGATCTGTTGAGAGAGGAAGTATCCATACCATTATATGATGGGTGTCGAGTATCTCCCATGAAGACATCGCTTGCACTTCTAAGTGCGATGGCAAAATACGGGTGGAGCAATGCAAGTGTGGCTGAGTTATTCAAGTACATTCTATATACGCTCCGTTGATCTTTTTGACTCCATTATAAAAAACACTTATTGTGCTTTTTTAATGTGTTTTTGATTTTTTTCAAGTTGCTAAAGTATAATATATTACCACTTGAAAATATGGTGCCTGAGTTTCATGATGATGCATGACTGGTATTACAATAGCTTAGTGTGGAGTACAACAGCATCCATGCATGTGTCAATGATTACATGTTGTTTCGAGGAGACTACGGGACTATGAAGACATGTCCAAAGTGTGGTGCTCATAGGTATTGATAGAACTTGCAAGGGCAAACCATTCCTTGGAAAGTTCTTAGACACTTTCCCCTTATATTGTGTATGCATCACATGTTTCATACGTCGAGCATGGTGAGCTTGACAATGTGGCATGTGCAAAATAGATCCACAGATGAAATCCAATGAATGTCAGCAGATTCATGTGCATGGAGCCACATTGAATTCACCTTTCTATGCTTTGTATGAGATCCAAGGAATCTTCAGCTTGGTCTTGCTATGGATAGCGTGAATCCATTTGGTCTTCAGTCAACTTCTTATAGTGTGTGGCATGTAGTCCTACAACATCTTGCCATGGATTTCTACAAAGAAAGGATACCTTATCCTTAGCTTGCTCGTTCATGGGCACTACAAAGTCAAGAATATGGATGTCAATCTCCGTCCATTAGTTAATGAGCTCAAGATTTTGTGCAAGGAGGGGGTTGCCGTGGAAGACATGAGTAAGTGCGATGGTCAATGGTCTACCAAAATACGAGCCATTCTCATATGGACCATACACGACTTTTCGAGATTCGGGGAGTACTGAGGTAAGTAGGCTTTCGTTCTCATTGGTGATATCTAACATAACTTATTCAAGTTTGTGTTGACTAAATAGGGGTATTGGGACATGTCTAGTTACCTTGGGTTATCATGTGTATCCATTGTGTGGGCCATAGTTAGACTCCTGAAGGTCATGAACCATGAAGAAGATGGTATATCAAGGATACATCACTTTCTTGCCATAGGGTCATGAACTGAGGAAAGGTTTTCTTGGACGACCTCCAGTACGAATGAACACCCAAAGTTGGTATGAGTTGAAAATGGTCCACACAGAGTCACATCCAAACGGAATGCGACGGTTCTCAGTTTTCTATGAGTTGCCGTATTGGACCCACTTACAGATCAACCATTTATTTGTTGGATCCCATGCATATTTTCAAGAATGTGGGCAACTTATTATGGGACCACATCATAGGAAAGAGAGACACTGCAGGGGCACGAATGGATTTGAAGGAGGTAGGCAAGATGGAGGTGCTTTGGCCATAGTCGAGCATTGATGGTTGCTTGCAACTACCTCGCGCTCCTTGGGTTCTATCTACTAAAGAAGAGTGCATTGTGAAGCAAATTATCAGGCCTATTCGCACCCCGATGGGTATGATGCGCTCCCTTAGATTCACTTTCTCTAAAGACAACCAACTATTAGGGCTGAAATCCCATGATTGGCATAAGATATGTCAGGTTAGTCCTGGCCTCGATTACAAGTAGCCTGTGTATTTTGCTATCTAGTGTCTAGTCGGTGTCAAGATTGTGGGAGAGAAGGAAGGAGTCTCGCTTGAAGCTTTCTTGCTTGCACAATGGGGGAAGACACACAAGGGTGGAGGCTGAAAACAGTTTTCCTCTTCTTAGTTGTGTAAGCCAAAAGAACTCAAGTACAAAGAAATAGAAGAACCCTATATATGGGTCTCAAACCAAACTCAACTAACTAAGGTGGCATACTAACTGAGCCACGAACTAGAGTAGATAAGGATAGCTATCATGTAGCTATTATTCATGGGCGGTGTACCAACCATATCTGCAACTGACAAGTCGGTGACATAAATACACAATGGTCACCCTGGCGTATCACGAGTGGAGCTCGATATCTCAACACTCCCCCTCGAGCTCAATCCCAATTCCTGCACACCAAGCAGGTCTCTGAACTTGCGCAACTTCTCTGCGCCCAATGCCTTCGTAAATATGTCAGCTACCTGATTTGTGCTGACATAAACTAGATCAATAAGACCTAGTAAAACCCTCTCTCGCACATAGTGATAATGCACCTCAATGTGCTTTGTTCTAGCATGATAGACTGGGTTATTTTCCAAGTGTATACTACTCATGTTGTCACAATAAATGACATCTGGTCCATCTGTAGACTGATGCGTATCATAAAGTAGCTTATGCAACCAAGCTACCTCACATGCAGCCATTGCTGCACCCTTGTACTCAGCCTCTGTGCTCGACAAGGCAACTGTAGGCTGTTTCTTGCTGCTCCAAGTAACTGCAGCACTCCCAAAAGAGAACACATATCCACTGGTAGATCGCCTATCAGAAATACTACCAGCCCAATCAGCATCAGGGTATCCATGCAACTGTATCTGAACCCCAGTCTCATAAAATAGTCCATACTGCAATGTGGACTTCACATACCTGAGTATGCATCTAGCTGCATCCAAATGTGGTTTCCTTGGAGCCTGCATAAACTGACTTACCAATCCAACAGCATAGCTCAAATCTGGCCTGGTAATAGTCATATAAATCAAACTTCCTACTATGCGTCTGTACATAGTAGGGTCTTCTAGAAGCTCACCTGCATCTGTGCTCAGCTTCACATTCTGCTCCAAAGGAACTGAAATAGGCTTACAGCCTGTCATCCCATATTTGGACAGCATGTCCAATCCATACTGCCTCTGCAAGAGCTGTATCCCACTTGGTGATCTAATCACCTCAATGCCCAAGAAATAACTCAGCTCTCCCAAATCCTTCATCTCAAACTTCTGCTTCAATAGCATTTTCACATGAAGGATATCTTCATCATTGTCACCTGTCATAATCAAATCATCAACATAAATGACAAGTAGCATAATAGCTTTCTCTATTTTTCTCACATAAAGTGAGAAATCTGCCTTGGAAATTTGAAAGCCAATAGTGACAAGATACTGTCCTATCTTGTCAGACCATGCTCTAGGTGCTTGCTTCAAGCCATACAAGGCTTTCTTCAACCTGCAAACAAACTCAGGATGAACAGCATGCACATAACCTGGTGGCTGCTCCATATAGACCTCTTCTTGCAAATCACCATGCAAGAAGGCATTCTTTACATCCATCTGATGTAAAGGCCATCCCTTTGATGCAGCCATAGCAATGACTGCTCTTACGGTTGCCATCCTTGCAACCGGACTGAATGTTTCTTCATAGTCAATGCCATATGTTTGTGCATACCCCTTGACTACTAATCTTGCCTTGTATCTATTCACAGAACCATCTGCATTGTGCTTCACCTTATAAACCCACTTACAGCCAATTGCATTTTTACCTTTAGGCAAAGGTACCAATTCCCATGTAGCATTTGCTTCCAAGGCATCCATTTCTTCATCCATGGCTTTCTCCCATTTTTCTTTTCCCATGGCTTCCTCAAAAGAAGTGGGTTCTGGTTCCTGTATCACTTTAACCATATATACATAGTGAATGGCTGTAAATCCATCATATTTCAGCCTATCCACAGGATACCTAGCTCTCGTAGACCTGCGCAAAGTAGGTTCACTCCCAGGTGCTCTCAAAACATCCCTGGTCTTTCTTCCTCCAGGTGTAACAATAGAAGGAATACCCAACTCATCATCAATGCTTTGTTCTGAGCCACTGGATTCACCATCCACATAAGAGTGACCTGCATTCACATCAAACATGGGCTAATCAACCTTCTCTTTTCCTTTTCATGATACCTGCATACCACTATCTGCATTACTTTGAGAAGATTCTCCCGATCTCAATCTGCCTGTCCATGGCGAAGAATGTGAACCACTACTAGAGGACGCTCCAGGTCCACTAATATTTTGTGACTGCTGCTGTGAATTTTGTGAAGCATTACCATTTTGTGCATCTACATCATCAATCACATTTACTGGTTTATACCAGCCACTCATCTCATCAAAAACAACATCTCTGCTCACTGTAAACTTACGAGTAGAAGGGTTATAGCATCTATACCCTTTTTGCTGCAGAGAGTAACCAATAAAGATGCACTTCTCAGCTTTTGGATCCAACTTGGATCTTAACTCATCTGGCACATGTACATAGGCAATGCAACCAAAAATTTTCAAATGAGAAATATCTGGTTTCCTACCAGTATACCTCTCCTCTGGAGTCATTCCATGTATTGCTGCAGTGGGAGTCCTGTTCATTATGTAGACTGCTGTAGCAACTGCTTCAGCCCAATAAAAATCTGGCAAGTCTTTTTCATTGAGCATGGCACGAGATACCTCTCCAATATGCCTGTTTTTCCTTTCTGCAATTCCATTTTGTTGTGGGGTATGACTGCATGAATATTGCTGCTTTATGCCATGCTCCTGCAGAAACCTTGCAAACTCATTTGAGAGGTACTCTCCCCCTCCATTTGACCTTAGGCATTTTATTTGTAGGCCTGTTTCTTTTTCAACCATCGCTTTAAGAGTTTTGAAATGCCCAAAAACTTCACTTTTCTTTTTCATAAAATACACCCAAACTTTTCTGCTATAGTCATCAATAAAACTGGCAAAATAATGACAGCCTCCAAGAGATGCAGCTTTAGTTGTCCACACATCAGAGTGGATTAATTCCAATGGCTTCTTACTCTCTTGAACATGTCTAGGAAATGGTTTCCTTGCCTGTTTTTCAAATTGACAGGCTTCACATACCTTATGCATTTCTGCAACCTTGAATTTCGGCAAACCTGCAACAATATTTTGGGCCTACATTGATTTAAGTCGCTATACATTAACATGACCAATGCGTTTATGCAAGATATCAATATCTGCAACTACACCGGTCCCATGTGCAAACATTGCTGCACTCAATTCAGACATGTCTGCATCCAATGTAAACATTCTGCCCTTCTTCTTTTCTTTTGCTATCAAGCGACCTTTATTTTTCATATCCTCAACAAAGCATCCATGAGGATTAAATCTGACCTGCAAGCCCTGTTCAACCATTTGACCAACAGAAACCAGATTCTTGGTGATATTCGGGACATGAAATACATCGGACAGGTATTTCTTTTTCCCATCCTGCATAGACAAGGGAATTTTTCCAATCTGCACAATAGGATGTGCAGTATCATCACCAGTCTCCACAAATCCTGGTTTTTCCATTTTCCTTGCATCCTCCATCCATTCTTGATGACCTGTCATGTGGTTTGATGCACCTGAGTCAACATACCATACATCGTTGCTTTCTTCTGCACTTGTCACAGAATTGTTCATGTGCTGCACCATAAACAGATGCTCATTTCTATCATCACCCTGTCTACTAGAGGATGCATAATTTCCTTGTTGCAGTTTTCCATTCATGATGTCATTCTGCTTTTTATAGCAGTCTTTAGCCATATGACCCATTTTACCACAATAGTAGCATTCAACATTACTGTTTGCATTTTGGCCTCTTTGCCATCCACCACGACCTCTTTGGCTCCCCCTGCCTCTAGAGTTACCACGTCCTCCTCCATAGGACTGGTTTTCTTGAGTTTGCTGCATATTCTGATTTCTACCACGGCCTCCATATCGGCCTCCTCTACCTCTGTCTCTACCTCTTCCAGAATTTGAGTAGAAGACAACTTCTTTTGAAGTTCCTCCTGAAGAAGATGCACCACCATTTCTTTGCTCCTCAGAAATTAGAAGAGCAATCAGCTCCTCAAAATCAGGAAATCTTTCACGAACTGAAATGGATGTCCGAAACTGTGCATAATCCTTTCCTAGACCATTCAAGGTCACAGAAACTAAATCATCATCTTCCACTGGTGACCCAATGGAAGCAAGTGCATCTGCAATCTTCTTCACCTTCATGTGGTAGTCATTGATGCTCATATTTTCTCTTTGCACATTGTGCAACTCTTGCTTGAGTTGCATTTTCCTGGCTTGCGTATTTGTGCTATACATTTTTGACAAAGTATCCCATGCCTCCTTTGGCGTACTTGCATCCTGAATATGCACAATCATAGAGTCTGAAATGCTGATAGACAGCCAATACATAACTTTCCTGGCTCTCTCATGCCATGCTTTAAATGCCTGCATTTGCTGTTGATTGGGAACATCAGGAAGAACTGGTTCTTCTTCATTTCCTGCAACAAATTCCCAATATCCTTTTCCCATAAGGAAATTCGTCATTCTAAACTTCCATGCTTGGAAGTTGTTCTTGTCAAGCTTTTCAGTGACAATCTGTGAAAGAGAATCAGATGCCATTACAGAAGACTGCAAAAAATTCTGTCACTGCAAAAACCACAGCTTCACCCTCACGAGGGAAAATCTACAAAACTGGCGAAAGTGGTATTTGACCACACAGTCACTTTCTAGTGACGATTTTGCATCAACAGGCAACAGGGATGATTCTGTAACTCCCAATGTTCTCTGCGCACAAGCATACAATGCAATTTTTACAGTAACTATTCACTGACCTGTAGAACAGTGGCTGCACAGCATAAAACTGGGCCTTTTTCTGAGTGCGTGCAGAAAAGTTCCGCCTCCAAAACAGGCCCCGAAATGGCCTCAAATAAAAAAAACAAGGTCGCCGAGGGCTATAGGCCTCTCGCGCAGCATATACTGCCCTCTTGCTTCACCGCGAAGGGCGTCTCAACCTGAGACAATGCACTCCTGCACTTTCCGGCTGTGCTACCTGCAGAGATCTGCTCCCAAAATAGAAAATGAAAGCAACACTGCTCCTCTTACCAGAACACCGCGAGCTTGGCTTGCTTTCTTGAGCTCCTTACCACGAACAAGGCTCTGATACCATGTCAAGATTGTGGGAGAGAAGGAAGGAGTCTCGCTTGAAGCTTTCTTGCTTGCACAATGGGGGAAGACACACAAGGGTGGAGGCTGAAAACAGTTTTCCTCTTCTTAGTTGTGTAAGCCAAAAGAACTCAAGTACAAAGAAATAGAAGAACCCTATATATGGGTCTCAAACCAAACTCAACTAACTAAGGTGGCATACTAACTGAGCCACGAACTAGAGTAGATAAGGATAGCTATCATGTAGCTATTATTCATGGGCGGTGTACCAACCGCGTCTGCAACTGACAAGTCGGTGACATAAATACACAACGGTCACCCTGGCGTATCACGAGTGGAGCTCGATATCTCAACAGTCGGTATTTGTAATGCTTCTTCATTTGTGGCAGTTTGTACTATTGATCGCGATTGTGGGATTCCCCACTTTAGAAATATGCGAGGCAATTTAGAGGCTATCAAATTTAGTGCAATGGATATCATAGAAGGAGATCAAGATATCCTCTATTGAATTCGCAAGGCAGGAAACGGTGGAGACTGCGGTCTGGCTCTTTGAGAAGTACCTGTCCACCAGCACGCTCATGATACAAACTCACCTCCTAGTGTATCTTATAGATGAACTGGAGATTGCGGGACCCATCCATACAGGATATGAAAATGGGATAGAAAAAAGGATGGATGCTGCAATGGAGGAGAAAGTGAATCGTTTTTGTATGTTGCATCATGCATCCATGGAAAAGTGGCTCACTAGGTACAAGCAGGCCATGAAAGATCGAGAAGAAGTGTGATCAGAATTTTGATATAGTATATGCCATCGATCGATTCGATATTCTGAGGACATGGAGGAGATGCCATGGTTTATGTCTATGTAATGGTTACATGGAGCTTTGATCATACCTTCTCTTGAAGGGGTAGAGGTCTCTACTGAGGAGTGGAAATTCTTGAGGGGATGTAGTCCGAAGGTGACTGCATGTTTTATAAGCTATCATATCTAGATTTTATATGTGACAACTAATCTAATCATTTCAATGTACAATATAAAATCTATAGTGCGACGTGGTCGCGCGTGCGACATTTCCGTATTGAGCACATTGACAAAATGCACTCCACAATGGATTGTGGTGTCATGGCAAAGTTTGAGAAAGAAAGCCGATGGTTGGCCATAGATCCAAACACCATTATAGATGAGATGGACTATTTTGTGAGGTCAATCTAGATTTCTAGAAATAGATTCCAAGAAAAGATGGATGGATATGTGCAATATGTTTGTCTTGCCGACCCATTGTAAATAGGTGCATGACCTATTTTAAATTTTTTTCACAACACAGAATAGTCAAAAATATTGATTCACTCTTATATGTGATATTGAACATGTAAATTTCTATCCAAATCCTTGACAACCTCGATGGTGGTATGTTGTTGTGCCGTCAGCTCCTTGGAATACGAGAGTGTATGATAAAAGCAATGTTCCCAACGTAGACGATGAGAGTATGCAGGTGGAGGGATTGATATTATGGAGGATGGGGGTAATGATGACGAAAATATGGGAGGCTAGGAATTCTTCGAGAACGAAGTGGACTCCTCCTTCTATGGTGACCTATCTATAGACCTTCCAGTATACATGGAGTTGTGCTAAGAGATTGATATGGGACCATAGATTGGGTCATACTTACTGCATCTGCCTACTCAAATCGTTGATAAATCACTTTTAAGGGTACAATATGCATTTTAATTAACATCATTTTTTTAAGAGTTATATTACCGTGCTTTACTTAAATCTTTATATTGATTATGCTAACATCATTTTCTGTATGTGCAGGTTATCTTTGATGATACTTGGAGAGCAGGATGAGTTGAGGGATGAGCGATGAGGAGTTGCAAGAGATATTTCCACATATGTCTCTAGATTAGATGGCCTGATTTAGAGATATGACGGACCAAGAGATGTCTCAGACACCATTGGGCCATTCCGTGAGATCTACTTTGACATGCTCTAATGCTTCGGTTTCTAGTAGAAAAAGGTCGATGCTCTAGATTGGGCTCGAATGGAGGGAGTGGTTCCGGGGGATGTTGCAAAGATGTGGATATTATGAGCTTGTGGTCAGTTTCAAATAGGGGTGCTACTCCTCGCTCTCATACAGGTTCCAAAGAGGGTGGCTCAGGTGGGTGTTGTGAAGGTACTGATACAGTGTCTCCATGTCTTGTTGTTCTAGTGGATACTTGTCACCTCCAAGATTTGTCACACCTGTGGGCACATCTACTCTAGTGACTCTAGGTTTTGTTCAATCGTCCGTAGTAGGTGGCACCCCTATGGGTGCTATTCCGAGAGATACTATCCCCATGGGTATGCTAGATATACACGGGTCTCCTGGTAGGTGGAAGAGGACACACCTTAGACGTACCCTAGAGGGGTATGGATATCTCGTAGATAACAAGATAGGTACTATGATCATGAATGATGGGAGGAGAGTGATGTCTCGTATGAGAGAGTTGTGCCAACAAGTTTTTAGGCATAATGTCTTGGACCATTGGAAGAATGAATATACACGAGGGGAGAAAGGACTATATAGTGACATCCTTGTGTGAGGAGTTTTCAATACCTACCATGGCAGAGAGGTTTTCCATTGGGTGGATAATGGAGTGTATGCATGCATACATGTCACATAGACAATCATACACATGCAAGGCACTCAAGAGTGGTGCCTTAAAGCCTGAGTGGCTAGATGCAGATGATTGGTGGAGACTCAAAGAGGAGGCTACAGATTCTCCAGGAGGACGTTGGCAACAGTAGCGAGATGCAACGAGGGCACGATTAGAGGTAGGGGTCATGCATCATCTGGGGAGTGGCGACCACATGACTTATTTGGTGGACTTTGTAAAATTTTCTTTTGCTCTTCTTGCTTTCTTATTTGCAATGTCACTTGTACTAACAATTGTGTTTCTAACAATTGTATTCTATTTTCTTTGCAGCACTCCATCACAAACCATGATCCTACCGGTTTGGAGACTCGATATGCAGAGAGACACGGTCTCACTACACATTGATAGATTGTACCGACGTGGCGGCCCAGTAAGTCAATCATCTTTCTTGTCCATAGTCACTATTTTTTAAAAATGCATTATGTATGGTGGACTGATGTGTAGTTATTCATTTTGTTGAGTCCATTTGATGCTCCTTTGTGTCAAGATGAGCTTTCTGATTGGCAAGGATCTGTAGCTTACTCTTGGATTTGTGGAGCATACACCCTCTTCTTTTTTGATCCTGTGATCTGTGTAGGCATCTTCCATGTACTATTACTTAGATGTACTAAAATTGTAACTTGCGATAATTACAAATGGAATTTCATGTTTGTTTTGGCTCTCCTCTCTCTCCATGGTTCCATATAATGTCATGAGTTTTCATCACTAGCATTGTACTTATTCTATGAATTATCAGTCTTGTGGGTTCAAGTGGTTTTTGTGCTCGTCTTGCTGCCCTGCCACAAATTTTTTTCTCGGTAACCGTCACTAATTTCTCTGCACCTGTCGCTATTGCTGTTGCTATGCACATTGTAGACTGTCTCTATATGTGTCGCATTTGCGATGCAAATAGCGATGATTTTGTAGAGACGTTTATATCAACACTTTTAGTGATGAGTGTAATTTTTTTGATGAACATTTGTATCACTTTGAACGTTTGCCACCAAAATTTTTCCTCTTATAGTTCATTTTTGCTTCAGAATTAAACCTAAATTTTGTGCTCTATTTTGATATATAAGATGTAGGAAAGGTTGGCATCTTGCTTAGGTATTTTAAGGTCTTCCATCTTACTTCAATCCTTCCCTTGACTGGGTCCTGGCCTAATGGATTTATTAGACTAAAATGAACCCCCTATTTTGGGCTAAGAACTCTTATATTTTTTGCTATATCTCTCTACATATTGAATGAACATGGACCGGAGTGGACTACATTACACCAATTTCAAAAATGAGAGTGGGATCAAGTCCGAAGATGTACTTGTTAAGCTTTTCCCTATCAAAGATACTATCCATATACATAGAAATGTTTAAAAATTGTCATGAGTAGTCTCTAATAGATTGACCTCTTTATTGGAGTGAATACCAACATCTTTACAATTTCTCCTTCTCCAAAGGTGAGAAAAAAAATTCAATTATTACTCGCTTGAAAGATTCCCAAGTCAAGAAAATTTACCTAATGTTTCCTATATAATGCTACCAAGTATAGGCATATCCCTCTAGATGAAGAGCTGCATAGAAAATCTTGGCTTCTTATGTGTGTGGATAGAATGTAAAGTATATTTCTACCTTATCAAACCACTTTGCTAAGTCCATAAGGGACAAATTGTAACCCTTAAAATTAGGGATGGTTATCTTCTCATTATACTCTTTGACATCATGTTATTGTTGCCTATTCATGCATGGTTGTCCATTTCCATGTGTCCCAAAAGACGATGGCCTACATACATCATGATTCCAAGATCCTTGACCATTAGGATACTACCCAAAGGAATTATTCCCATTACCATGCACTTGAGGCTACCCAAATGATTAGATTGTATTGATGGCTATCTAAAATGATTATAAGGATTTTCTTAGGATTGAGCTAACCAAAAGAACAATTATTTATATAGGTTTAATGCTTTCCAAACGAATTATGATGTCCGTTATCATGACCATCACCTAAAGAATAATGTTGTCCAAATGAATCATTATCCCCCTAGCATGACCATTGCCAAAATAATGATGCTATCCAAATGAATGATGTGCACCACTTGATTGGCCATGTGATAATCTTCTTTCATCAAGTTTCTCTTCATGTGGGGGACTAATGGGTAACCTCCATCCTCTTTTGTACATTTGAAGGAAGCCCATAAAAATATTTATAAAAAGCATCACGGCCATGATAGTCCTCATCTTGTGTTGGACTCACATGAACTCCCTCATGCTAATCATGGACCTTTGAATTGACTTATGCCATTTGTTCATACTTTTCTTGAAAGTGTTTATTATATTTGCTTACTCTTGAAGATTATTCAGCCTCAAAATTTGCACTATCTCAATGATTGATAGGACAAGGCATCGGGTCTTTAGGAAAAGGTGAGATTTGCAAGTTAGGGGCTGTTTTCGGGATCATTCTCTCACTAAGTAAAGCTATGAGCTTATAAGGTTTAGCATCCAAACTCATAGTTAGTTATTGTATCCATTGTTGTAACTCTTCCTTCATGTCTTTCATGTCATTCGATAGTTGTTGATAGTTGTTTTAGTTGTAAGATACATAGGATGTATTGATCTCTTCAAGCCGATTAGAATCTCGAGTATTGTGGGCATTGGTTGCACTCATTTCCACCATCTTCTCGAGAAGGTTCTCTCTTGTTATGGTGTGCTCTCAACTCCTCTTGAATCCTATCCATTGTTGGATTCTTCTTTTTATTCTTGGCCATAGATGAAACAATGCTATCCTAGTGACCTACAATCAGTATACTAGCATTAATTTTTGATTCATATGTCCAAATGATGAGATTTTTGGCTCAAGTTGATGCGAATGGTGTCCTCTAATAGTTTATATCCTCGAATTTTTGCTAGAATGACTACATCCAATTCTAAAACTAATTTTCCAAACCAATCCAAAATAGGAAAAACCTATGTTTTGGCCCTATTTTAGATCTATAACTACCTATAAGTTGCAAATATAATGTAAGAACACAGAGAGGCCTATGGGCAGGCAGCTTATAGGTGCTTGTGGGAAAAGGGATAATAACCTACAAGTACCGAAATATTATTGTATAATCCTTGGAATGATTCTGTAACACCTACAAGTGACTCCAACCTATAATAGCATCTCCTTTTGTGCTTTTTATGATTGTAATCCCATAAGTAATTGATTTACTACTATAATGTTGTGTCTTGGCCCCAAGATCATCCAAATAGTGAAATCTCAGATATGCCTACACCACATGCAATTAATTTTTGGGGATTTGAATCACCAAGGGTATGTAAAGTATCTCTTGGGCTAGGATGTGCATCCATTTAGGGTCATAAAAAGCATGGAAGCATCACCTCTCTTCTAACTTACTATCCCACCTAGCATTTGCTTTTTCCTTATGGGTATTGAATATGGCAACTCAATACTAATTTAAAAAAAGATGGATGAAATGTAGATCTTAAAGGAGCCTTTGAGATTTTCAATGATATGCAAGGAATTAAAAGATACAAAGGGTTGAATAACAAGGAATGGGATAGGGCTTACTAATCAATAGTGACTCACTACTTTTACAACCTTTTCTTACCCCTTTTAACAAATTTCTTGGATTATTGAGGGATCACACAATCAATGAAGAGTTAGGGATTAGAAAATAATTTTTTTAGAGATTGATTCTCCCTTGAATAAGCTCAATCACATTTGATTCAGACTCAAAACAATTTAAGAATGTAAGCATGAGGCATGATCAAGAGATAACTAATTCCCTATTTTTCTCAAAACAACATTTCTATCCATGGAATATGATAAGAAAAGATGGAAATTCAATTCATTAATCGCTTTAAAAAAATTGATGGGCTCACCAATAGGATGAGGGAGAGAGATTACACCTTTGGAAAAGAGAATATCTCTTTTATGAAGTTGATGAAGGCTTGAAAGTTTCCACTGCTTCTTGATCCTTGTCGATAGCATGTCCTTTACAATTGTCTCCAAAATCATCTAGTTGGGGAACTAATTGTCTTCTTTATAATTCCTTGTAGTTCTGAATATCATAAATCTTACAAAGATTTTATGATTTTCCTTCTCCATCAAAATTGCTAGTAATGTTGAGGAAGTAATGCACTATAGCAAATGCAATACCACACTTGCTCCTATCAAAGCACTTTGAATATCCACTTCATGATCCCACAAATACACGTGGATCAATTGACATTTGTGTGAAGAGAGGGGGTTGAGAGAGATAGAGAGAGGGAGAGCATGCAAGAGAGGGGTGAGAAAGATTGGTAGGCCTAGTAGCTTACTTGAAGGGCCTAATTGTGGTACCAATAGCATAGCATGAATAAGGCATCAAAAGAAGGTCACACAACCTACCATGCATGCCCAATTTTTTTGAGCTCTTAGAACTTTTATTATTATTTTACTTTTGTTTTTCCACCATTGTGAGTACTATAAATGTGTTTGACACCCCCATTTTTGTGCCAAAAACACTACTAAATGGGTACACCAAATTATGACTTTACCCCTTAATCTCTCAATCTCAATTACTCTAAAAAATAAAAAAATACTTTATTTGTTTGTGGATAAGAGGAAGGTATTGGTGGGTATTTTAAAATTGAGTGTCTTTTGCAGGATGCTTGCTAGTTAACATGCATCGTGTATGATGCCATTTTTTTTGTCATCACTTAAACAACATTCAATGTACATTGCACAATTAAGCAACATATATTTGAATGCAAAAAAGGCTTGCATATTGGATGTGGTGTTTTTTAAAAAATGTACACCCCCTTTGCTTGGTAGTGATGTTGCTCTTTCAACATGATTATACTAAACTTATCGCGAGCTTGTAGAATAGGGAAAGCCACATCTCTAATGGTTCTCTTGTTAGCCTTCCTTAATGGGTTTATTAACTCTAGTAAAAGGCATGGCTATGTTGATTCTCTTATCAAGAATACCATTTCACTTGATGGATGTTTGACATTGAAGTTAGTGAAAGGCAAAGTTATGATGTTTTTCGTGTCAATGATGCTAATGCATACACTACACTTGTGTTGGTAAAAGCAATGGCTTTGATGTTTCATTTGCCAATGGTATTGTTTCCCCTTCATGATGGATCTATTATAATTTACTTCTACCATATAACTTACCCTTCATGGATGTGTTATCTCGATGTAGCTTTTCCATCTACTTATAATCCCATAAATAGTGTACTCCACTTCACTTTTCATTTCATGAACAACTTAGTAACCCCAATAAGAAGCTAATTAAAAAGTAATGGATAGAGGGAAGTGTGATATGATACCATCAATTTTTCAACATGATTATAAGCTAGAGAATGTGAATGCCCACAATCTTTCAAGAAGCATGAAATACCTACAAAAGTGCATAAAGCTATAGAAATAAGCACACATAAAAAAAGAACCACTATAAATGCTAAACAAAAGCTAAACAAAGTTCCAAGTTAAATCGAACCACTTATTAGAAATCCCTAAAAGCACAATGCTCATGTGCACTCGTGCACTCTTGTTAGTGACAAACATGAAACACTTGGATAAACCAACAAATGAATCTCTATGACTAGATAAAGGATTTGCTCAACATGTAAATGGTTTGAATCTCCCAACATCTACTTTCCATGTGTGCATGTCAATCCAAATGGTTTGAATCTCCCAGCATCTACTTTCCATGTGTGGAAACTTAAAAACATGGGTCCGAGTCAATGATTGAAGTCTCCCAATAATAACTTTTCTTGGTGCTTCTCAACCCAAAAGTGGAATCAGAAACATGGGCAAGAGAGATCAATGTCCCACAACAAAGGTAAGGATTACAGAAACCACTAACATGCAAGTCTCTTTCGAGAAGGACAAGATTGGTTAGGGAGCTCCCACCAAAAATATCCGTAGGAAAGTGAAGGATACTCCACAATGGGCTTCATTAACCATCGTTAGCATTAGCATGCTAAGACGTTGCTTGATGGCATTAATACCACTCTTATGGTTGAAGAACTCTAGCATGCTAAGACGTTGCTTGATGGCATTAATACCACTCTTATGGTTGAAGAACTCTAGCCATAATCCACGATTCAAGTTGTATCTTGTAATTTTTAATAAAAATAATGTGGTAATTGTATAATCCAAGTGAAAGTGGAAAGAAAGAAAATGAAAAATTATTCACAGTATCTGTAAATACTTACGAAAGCACCTGTCGAAGCCTTGATAGCTCGGGGCTTAACAAACCCATTCGTTACTCGTATACGAATATGATATTTTGATGATACTTGGTACGATAATGTTTGACCATTTGCAATCATAGTTTAGAGAGCCCAGAAATGGCAATGGTAGCTACATCTGCAGATAATTGCACGTTGAAAGCCTGGGTAATTATTTGCATTTCGGGTTGAGTGAAAGCAAGATCCCGAGAGGGAACGTCAATCCATGGATGCCGTAGCAGCATGTACAATGTGAAGCTTAGCAAAGAAGCTATGGCGAGAAGCCAGAGAATGAAAGGGAAGGCTATCTATCTATCTTTCTCCAGCTGGAGGATCAATGGGAAGGAATGAGTAATAGCACGAGATTGAAGAGTTATTGCACGTTTGATCGAACGACTGACAGACTGCACTCTCACTGCAGCATGTAAATGGAGCTTGGAGCACTCGGTTTCGCGGAATGACCGACAGAGATTGTGTGTTAATGGAGCTTGAAGCAGCAGTCGTCTTCGCGGAATGACCGATCAGTGGAGCTTGGAGCAGTCGACAGGGGCAAAGCCGATGCGGCTATGGAGGCGGTCGAACTCGATGTGATAATTCTGCTGGAGGAGGTTGCCGATGACGGAGAAGCCCGGCGGGGGGACGCCCTGCATGGCGAGGCACTTGATGCTAGGGGTGACGTCGGTGAAGTAATTGTCCTGCGGGGGTTCGAGGAGGAGGCCGCCCCTGAGGAGGATGGAGAAGCTCGGGAAGCGAGGCGGGGACGGGAGGCCGGAGACGTTGTAGCAGAGGTCGAGGCCGACGTCGGCGGCGAGAGAGAGGGAGGGTAGTGGGATGGACTGCCGGAAGGCGGCGCGGATGGCGTCGTAGGCGGGTTGAGAGAATTGGGCCAGGGTGGTGCCGGAGTCGAGGACGGTGCCTCCGTTGCCGGTGCGCGGGTCGATGGACCAGGTGCCGGTCGGAATTCCCGCGACGGGGGCGCCGCCCACATGCACGGCCTCTACAGCAACGTAGTAGTAGGACGGGAGTGCCGGATTGGCCACCAGAGGGGTGTACTGCAGCGCCGGAGGGGCGGCGCCGGCCCCGGAGTACGCCACCTCCCCGAAGGCTAACAGGCCGCTGATGGAGCTGAAGAAGTCGGCGAGGCAGTAAGAGAATTTCTGGGACGCCAGCTGGGACGCGAGAGAAAGAGAGCCTTGCCCTAATCCGACGACGCCGCCGGCCTTCTCGAAGTTCGCCCCGGCGTAGTCTTGCCCGCAGCCGAGAAGGAGCTTCGCCGCCGGAGAAGCCGCCGTACGGCCCGGCGCCGCCAGCTCCACCGCCTCGTACGCCAGCGTGCCCGCCGCATATGACTGGTCCGTGTAGGAGTATGTGAACTTGCAGTGCCGGCTCAGCCCCTCGCATGCCGGTGGGAAGAACCAGGCGGCGCACTCCCTCGAGAGGCACGACACCGGGCTGTACGTCGACGAGCTCTCCGGCCGGAAGGTGCCGTTCGTCGACGACGCCGACGCCGACGGCCCGTCGCCGCACTTCACCCACGTCAGGTCGCTGCCCGTGTCGGCTATCAGATACACCCTCTGCGCCGGGCTGCCCACTCCGATGCTCACGAAATACTCCCCCGCCCCGACCGACGAGCCCGATATCACGCTCAGGCTCGCCGTCGACGTCGTCGTCGTTGTCGCCGCTGCAGCCTTTGCGCCGCTGCCGGAAGTTCCTGCCATCAACCTCCTGCCAGCCTGCTGCATCAATAACCTCTCTGTCGCCCTCTCCCTCCTCTGCGCGTCCTTGTACATGGCCGCCCTTAGTACCTCCCCACGATCGGCTGCACTAATCGCCATATCGGACTTTCTCTCCAGCCGTAGCTTGATACTGTGGCTTTGGTCATCGGTCCCCCTCACCTGCGTGTTATATTCTTCCGTCAGTTGTCCCGGCCTTCTCTGATTGTAGCTGTGGGGGAAGCACCAACCGGTGATCGTGGTTGAGTCCATGTGCAAGACGATAAGGCACAGGGCAAGCAGCTGCAGGCTGATAAGCCACGGCCTCTTCTTCCGTTTGGTACCATAGAGGATGAGATCTTGCAGCTCCATGATGGACCAAAGGCCTGCAAAGAGAATACGTCTACCGCTAGATCTACTTAAGCTTAAGTTTGCATATATATATATATATATATATAGAGAGAGAGAGAGAGAGAGAGAGAGTCTGTGTGTGTGTAATGAGAAGTTACGTGCTGCTGATGATTGCGCGGAACGACTTTCAGCTGGCAAGCGGTGCGATATTTGGTCAAGAAGGGCTATTAAAAAGGCGGACGACTGCGTACAGCATGGGAAACATATACAAATGTCTTCTCCAGCTTACACGATATAATTAGGTTATTAAGTACAAATCTCTTTTCAAACCATGAAACGAGTGCACGCATTGGACAAATTCCAATCCAATTAGTTATCTAACATATCTCATGAGCTCACGAGACACGAAAACTAATCTCAGCTCGAGATTTCTGACTCTGACGGTCGACAGAGAGAGCCTAGATCAGTGTCGATCGAGACAATGGCGTAGATTTACTGCAGCCGGATAACGACTTGACGCTAAGAATATAGATCTTTATGCTCAGTCATCATCTGAGCTGGTTGCCACTCACTACTACTGACCGCAGCCTAGATCGAAAATAGATGAATAGTGTACTTAGTACTACTATATACTGTGCATAGTTGGTGGGTGGGTGGGGGAATCTACTTGTTTCCGGGAAGAGTGAAAATATGAAAGTCCTTTCTCGTCGTCCACTCAGCACTGTTTCAACTTTCAAACTGACAAGCGTGAAGGGCTATGTCTCCGAGGGAGTGGCTGGCCTCGGACTTGGATGATTCATAATTTTGGGGTACGCTACTAACGATGCCGCGGACAGCTGGCGCTAGCTCAGCATTTCTAGTTGATTGTGGGGCCGTGGGCTCCTTAGTCAATAGTCTTCTGGCGCACATTTGTCACATTAACACATGGGTAGCTGGGAGCTTGGCCTCACACACTCATTGCTTTTCTTGGTACCTCTTCGAGCCATGTCACACGCGAGTAACATTCACTTGGGCAATCCTCTTCAATCCTCACCAAGTAACATGTGTATGTTGGCACCATACATGTAATACAGAAAATCCCGAATTTCGGGAGATGGAAATGAAATTCTCATCTTTCAGAGAGGATACTTGATTTGTGGTACAGTGCTACTGCATAAGAGCCCCTTCCCACATCCCTTCTCATTTTCGAGGGGAGACTTGATTTGTAGTACATAGCTACATAAGAGCACCTTCTTGGAGCCCCTTTTCCCAATGGCATGACACATGCTACCTTTGTGACGTTCCCACCCGTCAAATGACGAAAAGATCTAAAACAAGCGGGAAAGGCTCACAAGCTATTATTGTTTTTTGTGTGTTTTAAAAAGAACCCATGAAAAAGTCCCCATAAGCTTTTCTAAAGATCATGCAATTGAACACCTTCAATCGTCTTTCTCTTTCCTACATTATATGAGGTCTTTTGCAATCCTAACCTACATGTGGATAGCTCATGCCTAAGTGAAGAAAGGGCTCAAAGCATGTGAAGCACTCTTCAAGTAGTACTATGCTAGTTGATAGGATTTTTAAAGTCTAGAAAATACAATAAAGCTTGGATATCTTGTAGGAATCAATGTTAAATAAGGTGCATTGTTCAAAGTAGTACCATGCTAGTTGATAGGATGTTTAAAAGTCTAGAACATACAATAAGCCTTGGATATCTTGTAGGTTCAATCATAGTTAAATAAGGTGCACATTACTTGCAAGGTTCCAAGAATGTCTAGTAAGTCCTTAGCATTGCACTACCCTTGCACCCAACTACCACACCATGAAGGGGTTTAACACTTGCAATTAGGATTTGCCAATGTCTAAATAGAGGGGTCACACACAAGTTGAGACATCATCATAACTTCACTTATCATTTTCTGGTTGGGTATGGCCACTTAGTGCAAGTTGCACATATAATACTTGCTAGATCTTCTTATCATCTAGCATTAGAGTGAATCTCATGTAGTACTATTTTTAATCCCTTTGAACCTTTCAAAAAAAGGATGCATGATGCATGTGAGCATTGCACTCATTGGCTCTCTTTAATTAAGGGCTTATGATTGCTATGATTCAAGCCATGGCTAGCATTGTAAACAATTTCACTTATGATTATTAATGGTAATCAATAATTTGTGTCCCTAAATTATTGACATAAAACATGTTTAGTCTAATTATGTACGTGCTTCCATATTGTATGCATATCAGGGTTCAGGAAAAGACGGGTTTGCTTCAACCTAGAACTTGTTCACCTTGACAAAAATCCTTCTCAATTGTTTGGAAGAAGAAAATAAATCCTCTTCAAATTTATCAAAATATAGTTATATTTGTTAAATATATGTATAAGATACCGTCTCAATGGGGGATACTTCCTTCTCAGAGGATGATGAAAAGGATTTACTTTCTCTTCCTCAAATTTTTTTTCTCGAACCCTGATGCATATCATAGTGATGCTTTGAGTGCCTTCAATTCACGTCTCCATCAATAAACCCTAATAAATTTTAAAGTGAAGAATAGACATAAGGCACCCTCTATTAATCCTAGGTCCAATGTCTCTGGATTTCAAGTCACACGTGTATACATATACTACAAGATATATGCCTCATACTGACGTTCAAAGTGACGCAAATGTTCATTAAAAAAATTGCCCCCGTCGTCTCTAAAAGCGTCGGTATAATCATCTCTACAAATTCGTCGTAGAGGGCATCGCTATTTGCGTTGCAATTAGTGTTGCAATTTTAGCATTGCAATTAAGTGACGCTAACTGCGATGCAAATAGCAATGCTAATAGCGATACGTGTAGTAAATTAGCGATGAAAATAGTTTGTGGTAGGGGGCAACTTGCTGTATAATATTTTGCAAAGCAAATACATATTGGATATGAAACCATTGTCAAGATGGGCGTAAAAACTACTTAAAACTACAAGACTGATAACTCATAAAACAAGTACAAAACTAGTGATAACAACTCATGAAATTACATGGAACCATGGAGAGGAGAACCAAAATAAACATGACAATCTATATGTAAATATCACAAAGTGTGATTCTTTACAAAGGGTAATAAGTACATTAAAGGAATGCTACATGGAAGAGGCTTGCATAGATCATAGGACTAAAAAAGAAGATGATGTGCGTTCCACAAATCCAAGCACGTGCTAGAGAGCCTCACCATCTGAAAGCTCATCCCAACGTATAGGAGCGTCCAACAGAATTTGCAAAAAATGAACAACTAGACAATTAGTCTCCTATACATAATGCACTATTAAAAAAAACTAGTAACTATCACAAGAAAGACTTACTAGGTTGCCGAGCGCGTACAATCTATCGATAAGTGTAGTGAGACCATGTCTCTCTGCATATTGAGTCTTCAAACTTGGGGATCGCTGTTTGTGATGGAGTGTTGCAAACAAAATAGAATAACATTGCTAGAAATACGATTCTTAGTATAAGTGACACTCCAAATAAGAAAGCGAGAAGAACAAAAAGAAAACTTAGAAAGTCCTCTAGATAAGTCTTGTGGCTGCCACTCCCCAAATGATGCACGACCCGTGCCTTCAATTGTGTCCTCATTACCTCTCGTTGCTGCCACCATTGTCTCGGAGAATCTATGGCCTCCTCCTTGAGTCTTTGCTAATCCTTTGCGTCTAGCCGCTCGGGCTTTGAGGCACCACTCTTAATTGCCTTACATGTGTCTAATCATTTGTGTGACATGTATGCACATATACACTCCATCATCCACCCAATGAAAAACCTATCTATTACAGTATAGGTACTAGAAACTCCTCATGCAAGGATGCCACTACATAGTCCTTGCTCTCCTTGTGCATATTCTTCCAATGGTCCAAAACATTGTGCCTCAATACTTGTTAGCACAACTTCCTCATGCAAGATATCACCCTCCTCTCCTCATCATTCATGATTACAATACTTGTCCTATCATCTATGAGGTAGCTATATCCTACTGGGGTATGTTTAAGGTGTGGCCTCTCCCACACCTGCAACGAGCCTGCGACCACACTCATGGGCATAACCAAGAGACCCCTGAATGTTTGGCTAGCGTGCATGCATGGGTAGTATCTCTCGGAGTAGCACCCATAGGGATACCATTGCAGAAGATGACTGAGTAAAACCTGGAGTCACGGGAGTAGATGTTTCTATAGGCATGATAAATCATGGAGGTGATAACTATCCACTAGATTGATGAGATAGAGACATTGCATCGGCGCCTCCACAACACTCACCTAAGCCACCCTCTCTGAAACTAGTAGTATGAGAGCAAGGAGTAGTGACCCTCTCTGGAATCAACCATGGGCTCACATTATCCACATCTTTGCAACACCCCCTTGAACCACTCCCTTCATTTAGGGCTAGTCTAGAGCACTGACCTCGTCTACTGAAAATCGAAGCATCAGAGCATGCCGAAGTATATCTCACAGAACGGCCTGATGATGTGCGTGACAGCTTGCACCATATCTCTAAATTAGACCATCTGATCTGGAGACATACATGTGAATATCTCCTACAACTCCTCATTGGCCATCCCTTGACTCACCTTGCTCTTTAGGTATCATTAAAGGTAACATGCACATACAGAAAATGATGTTAGCATAATCAGTACAAAGATTTAGGTAAAGCATAACAATATAATTTTGAAAAAATACTACTAATTAAAACACATGTACTAAGTACTCTTAAAAGCGAATCATCAATGAATTGAGTAAGTGGATGCAAATACAACTTGGCCTATGGCCCTACGTCAATTTCCTAGCATAGCTCGACATACAACACTGGAAGATCAGTAGATAGGTCACCACAGAAAGAGGAGTCCACTTCATTCTCAAAAAATTCTTGGCCTCCTGTCTCTTCATCTACATTACTCGTGTTGTATGTCTCCCCTACTACACGCTCCAAGTCCTCTTCACCCTCCACCCTTCGTAATATCGACCCCTCCACATGCATACTCTCCTCTCTACGCTGGGAACAATCCTTTTATTATACACTTGTGCACTTCGAGGAGTCGATGGCACAACACACCACCATCGAGATTATCGGGGATTTAGATAGAAGATTACTTGTTCAATATCACATATAAGAGTGAATCAACATTTGTGATTATTTCATGTCGTGAAAAAATTTAAAAAATAGGTCATGCACTTGTTCACAATGACCCGACATGACAAACGTATTCACACTGATCCATCCAACTTTTCTTAGAATCTATTTTCAGAAATCTAGATGGACCTCGCTAAACGGTTGCCCCAGCTCCTTCCAACACCACTTTCAACCATTATATGTCGAATATGATCATGGAGAAGCTATGATAATGCACTGAGATAACACTTTGCAAGTTTTCAAAATACTCAATCTAATCTACTACAGTATTCAGATCTGTGGTATACCGTTAGCTCTCTTGCTCGAACTTTATCATGATACCATAATCTGTTGTGAAGCACATTTTATCAATGCGCTCAATACAAAAATGTTGCCCATGCGACCACGCCGCATTGTAGATTTTGTACTGTACACTAAAATTGTTAGATTAATTGCAGCACATGAAATCTAGATATGATAGCAAATAAAACATGTGGTCACCCTCGGACTACATCCCCTCAAGAATTTCCACTCCTTAGTAGAGATCTCTACCGCTTTGCAAGAAGCTATGATGATCAAAGCTCCATGTAACCACTGCATATACATAAATCACAACATCTTCTCCATGCCCTCAAGATGTCAAATTGGTTGATGGCATGTACTGCATCAAAATTTTAATTGTGCTTCTTCTTGATCTTTTCTGGCTTGCTCGTACCTCATTAGGGGAGTTTTGAGGTCTCGAAAATGCCTTTTAGGATGTGGAGAGAGAGTGCTCTAGACCAATAAGAGCAAAGCCTCCGTAACGGAACTTCTAATTTAAAAAAAATAAAAAATCATTTTACAAAAATATATAAATATGATAATATTACGAATTTGTATTTTTATTATGTATTTTTAGTCTCTTATATTCGTGATTATGACATATTTTGCATTAATGGCATAGAGTCTCGGCTACTTTTATTTAATGATGTTTCTAGATTAATGATAATGACTAATGTAATCGAAATTCAAATTGGTGAAAAGCATGGCGCTCAGTTTTTTCCCTCGTTTCTTTTATTCCTCTATTGTTTTTCCCTCCGTTATGATAGCCTAGTCCTCTCTCTCTCTCTCTCTCTCTCTCTCTCTCTCTCTCTCTCTCTCTCTCTCTCTCTCTCTCTGTGCATGTATCTCTCTCTTCTACCATGGATACAGAAATTCGACCTTCAACAAGGCGTCCAAGCTCCCAAATCACATCCATATCAGTGTTTAACTCATTCCAAACTGATGGAAGATGGATTCCTACTATCATTAGCAAAGGTAGTTGGATCACCATGCAACAAGCAAAACGTGGAAAAAGGCAAAGACATGAGAGCTCGTTTATCTCTGCTTGGAAGGGCAGAATCCGAGATTTTAAGCTTGGAGCAAATAAGAATAGTATCAAAGAGGTACTAGTGCAACATGTGTTCATGCATAGAGAGCTGTGTTTGAAACCTGGATCTTCAAAGCTTCCAATGCATAGACCAAATTGTAAGAATTTGATTCTTAAAGTTTTTCCTTTCTTAAACATGGTTTAGGTTTTTCCATTATAATATTTGTTTGTCTTGTAGATGTCTATCCCTCTAATCTTGAGGAATGGCAACCAGTGGAATCTATTATTGATGTTATTGATGTTATACATGGTTCAATTGGAGAAGAAATGTATAGAGGTAGAAAGAAGACAGAGCTTGCAGAGAATGGAATATTCTTTTATGACCATTCTTATGTTATTCCTATGCGGTGTTGCCAATGGGGATCAATAAAACTCCTTCCTTTGCCAGATTTTTCAAGCTTTGAGTGGCCTTTGCCAAGTCCAGCTACTAGTGAGGGCTATAGATGTAAGATATTTTCTGAGATCCAGAAAGCACTAAAATCTAATATCTCAAGTAGGCTAAGCAAAGTTACTTTATTTATGCCTATTAATATATTTATTGATTTCTTCTCTAATATGGAGATAAGAATAACAAAAACCATGCTTTCAGTGAAGAGACTAACATATGATCATATCATACAATTTGTTGATGAAGGATGGGATACAAGGACAGAAGGAAAAATTATATGTAAGATAGATCAAGACTCTATAGCTTGTAAATATATGATTGCTACTCAAAATTTTATCCTTAGCTTTTACTATAGTCGATGGCATTTTGTTGGTAGTAGTCTAGTTGCTTTAGACCAGAATCTTAATGATTTCAGCAAGGATCCTATTGTGGATCTTGATATTTGGTTCAACGAGTATATTATTGCAATCTTAAAGATCAGAAAATCATGTACGCTACATCAAGTGAGGATGGATTTACAAAATGAAGACATTGAACTACCATGCTCCTTTGTATTCCAACTTGACAAGAAACGAGTAAGTTTTCACATCATATTATATCTACTTAGATGTATATCAAGATCTCACTTTCTAACTAACAAACATTTGTAATTTATTTTTTGCAGATATCGAAAAGGAGAGAAAATAAAATACACTGCAATGACATTCAAGAAAAGATATCTTTACTATCAATATAAAATACATGTACAAATTTTGTAGCAGATGTCTATCTGCCATCTCTATGAGATATACAAGGGCTGAAGGGCAAATTTCTATATATGAAGGCCTACAAGGCGATATGGCAAAGCTATTTCTTTTTTGGAGAACTATCCTTTCTAGGAGTCCTTTTGCCTTTCTTTGATGTCTTGGGTATAGAAGGTGTTGAAGCTGTGGATTTGCCTTCCGTGGTTATAGGCACCACATCTCCTTCATGGTGCAAATCCCCACCAATCTCTGTTGTTGGTTGTATACAATTGATTATCATATACTTCAAGAGCTTTGCTCTGATGTACCAAATATGCTCAGATGTATAGCAATCCTTCGAAAACTGTCACACATTTATAGAAAAAAGAGTTTTAGTTCATTATTGTTCTTACAATAGACTATATTTTTATCATCAATGGACTATTTTCAATTAATATCTATCTTAAAGTTTAGCATCTTTCATATTACCTTTACATGTTTATCATCATTAAGATAAACAAAGTTAACCATTCTTCTAGCATTTGCAATCACCCTCCAGCCACAAGAATGGCTATCATCCTGATGGGGACACTGCAACCACCAACACAAAGTAAAACTATAAAGAGGACGAATGGTAGTTCATAGAACAAACTCATGTTTCAATTATTTTAATGAATAACTTACTGCAACTTGTCTATATTGCATTGTTGCAAGCAAATCAGATGGCATAGGGGGTCTTTTCTCTAGCTCTTCAATTAATCTTTTGGCACCTCTGTATATAAAATATGTTGAAATTTAGAGTACTTACAAAAAAAAGAATTGAAATATCAAGGAGCCCTTGGATAATATAACTTACAATTTAGCATTTCCATGGCTTCCTTTCATAGAGTTGATTAAAAAGCATTGCTTATCCACAAGGTCTATTGCAATCAAGCTCCAATGAGAACTAAAAGCAATCATATCTCAACAAATTAGTAGGATAAAATCTCAAAAACTCTAATAGAATATTGAATCACTTACTTTTCATTATATGGAATTATAAGCAGCTCCAAAGTATCGAAGTCAATCAAATTGAGCCAGTGCTCAATAAAACTTGCATCAAGCTCATTCCTCATAAAGAATGAGATAGATGGATCAAAAACCTCAATTTTTTGTTGTATATCCAAAGGAAACTCATGCATTATACACCTAGAAAAGGCATAGAAATAGTGAGTATAAACAAGAAAAATCTTATTGCTAAAAAAATATCAAAAAGTATAAGTAATTATGGATGGACATACCTTAGGCCAGCAAGAATAAGACTGTCATTTACTTCTCTTCTTTTATCCTTAAGAATCTGAACACATGCAGCATCAAAGGAGATAACCTCAGTTCTTTTGCCTAAGTCACCAGGTAAGAAACAAAACACACTGAATCCTTTTGGATTAGTTGCTTCAAGAAGGGTGGCTAGCTCATTTTCAAAGGACTCTAGTTGCTCTATTTCCCTTTCTTCAACCCTTTGCCTCCTATAATCTCTCCATTTATCTGCTTGTTCCTCTTTAGCCTTCTCCTCTTTTTCATGTTGCCTTGTATCCTTCTCATGGGTGACATCCTCAACCCTGACACCAGAATCATCTTTCTTTCTTCTAGCTGGGGGCACATTAAGGATATTAAATGTCTTCATATCAGTGAGGGGAATTGGCTCAAGGACCTTTGAAAATCTATATCTTAGCCTCCTAAGAATTACCATGTCCTTGTCCATGAGTGTGAGCCTATGAGCATGAGCAGCACAAATGTAGGCATCTTGGAAAAACTCAATTAGAAAATCCTCTGTGGCTTCTTGTATACAATTAAGAGCTGTTCTTGTCCATCTGAAACTATCCAAACTATATCTGTCACAAATTTCCCTGACAAGCCTCTGAAAAGACAACTTTGGAATTGCATTGTCAAGAGCATTTACTGCCTTCCTAATCTCCCTTAGACACCTGACATTTTGAGAAAACCTTCTCCTTGGCTTTGACTTTCTAGACAGCTTCTGAGGCTTTGAAGACTGATGAATCTTTGATGCTAAATCCCTAGGATCAATCTTCTGTTTTCTTGCTGTTGCCTTAGTCCTAGCCATCTGCCAAAAAAACATATGTTACTTATTCTCCAGCATGTAAAGCAAAACGCAAGTCCCAGACAAGAGTTATCTATGCTGCATGGCGTTTTCTCGTATCAGCTGAATTTTTCTCGAGCTGTCTAGTGAAACGCGAGTGTCAAGCAGGGGGGCCTCCTTGCAGCTGCTTCTTTTCGCGTTTCACCGGACTTGTTGTCCATTGTGTCCAGTGAAACGCGAATTTAAGCCAGGAAACCTGCTTGAAGTACCTTATTTTCGCGTTTCACCGGACAGCTCATGAATAGCATAAAAATTGACCAAGGAAAGCTTTTAAGATTACTTAAAATACCCAAAGAATTAGGGAGGAAAGAAACAGTCACCGAGAGCATGGAATTCTCAGATAAGTAATTATTTACAGCAGCATGGATTTCAGATAGCTCATGCAGATCACAGTAAGATTTTCTTAAATATCCACAATATTAAGGAATGCTTTCACTGTGGAAAAAATTCTTTTGTAGTGGTCATGAGCTAATAATAACATAAAGGATTAAGGAAAAATATCGAAACAATGCATTGAATGGAGCTTGTTATTGAAAAGCAAGATGCAGAAACCATACCTTCTTCTTAGCTTGTTCTTCACAATTTCAGCCTAAAGATGACAATATGCTTGAAGGTTTGCTTTGTTGGGGAAGCAGTGAAATGCTTGGAGATTGGAAGGAAATGCGTGGAGACTGGAAGGAACACCAAAAACAAAGATGGAGTAGCGATGAAATGCGATGAAAGCTGAAGGCGGTGAATTTGCATGGACTCAACGTTCTTCGCAAAGTGTTAATAACACACGTGTGACGTACCCTCGCTTATCGGAACTTTTTATTTACTTGGAAAAGGGTTATTTAACACACGTAAAACGTATTTTTGGAAAAAGAGAATGCGCACGTCTTCTGAGGAGTTTATTACGCTGTGTTAAGTCACACACGTGTATTTCCATTATTACACAAACTTTTTCGTTGGAACTATCACCACATGCTTAACGGTCGATATAAAAGCATTTCAAACCCATTTCTCCGACATTGTCTTCTTCTCTGCCAAAATTTCGTCTCGACTTCCCTTCAAGGTCCTTGCATCCTGTGTGGAGAGCAGTTCAACAATCTTTGATAGGTAACAATTTTTTTTATTACAAGCATTTTAACAAAATAAATTTGATTAATATAGAAAGAATGTTTTATAACACTTAAACAATTAAAGATGTTATGTGCTTTCTATCTTTCAAATGCAGCATATCTTTTCCAAAAATGATTATATCATCAATTTGTGTGTTTCCATAGAATTTATTTATTGTTCATGTTTCTTTTCTTCATTTGCAATTTTTGACAAGTAAAACGCGAGACAATGTCTCTGTTGATGATATTTTTCTTAGTATCGCGTTTCACCGGCCACATTTTAGAATAATTTTTGTCTTCAAGCTAGTGTCTGATGAAACGCGATTCCTTCACAGGCATTTGCCTTACACACTTGAATTTTCGCGTTTCACCGGTCAACTAAAAAAATTCTCCTGTTTTGATTTTTTTGTCTTGGAAAATCAATGTTGGGGCCTTTTTCCATGATATCATCTTGTTTTATTGGATATTGGTTCTTTTCTGCTTTTTTTTTCAGGGATAAATATTTTTCTGGTCAAAATGACAAAGAGGAAGCTATCTCTGGAAGGAATGGATGAGGAGGAGATAATTGAGACATCTGATGATAGGCTCTTTGATTTTTTACACATCACTGGAAATTCTTCCAAGTTTTGCTATATCAGGGAAATTTTCAATGTTCCTTTTGATTTGAAGGAGTTATTAGAGGATCTTGATGATAAACTTAAGGAGTACAGATGTTTTTATGATAGACATGTGCAAGGTTTGGAAGTCAATGGATTTGTTCATTATAGTGATGTCATGGGAGCCACCAATACATCCAGGTCAACTTTGCTCGGCAGGTTCAATCTCATTGATGAGGAATTCAGAAAGAAAGAAACATGTTGCCCTTTCCACAGGTATCAACACCAATGCCTTCTAATCCACAAGGACGTTGGATTTATTGTGTATCTTCAGTACATGGAAAATTCTTCTCCAGATATAGACCAACAGAGAAAGCTAGAGGATATTGCAAGTATGGATAAGGAGGTCGAAGAGAAGGAGGAGATGTTCCAAGAAGATGTTGAGAATCAACTTGTCCAAGGTTTTGATGTAGGTTTATTCAAGAGTGACAATATCACAATGGTGGAAGAAAAGGAGATTGAGCCAAGTGCACAGGTTGATGAAGAAGGTCCTCTTGCCTGTGTTCCAACATTTCCCACTTATCTTATCAACAAGAAGAGATATGTGTTGCTAAATGATATTCAACATCTTTTTGATCTTAGAGAAGATTATTGCTTAGCAATCCTTGCAGGTTGGGGCAAAAATGACATGAATTTTATAGGTTATGAACAAGAACCACTAGCAAGTCTTGATGTTGAGGGAGAGAATTTCCAAGATAGCTCTATAGCCTTACATACATGTATTAATCAGATCATAGAATACGAAAAGGGGGGGCTACCTACAAAAGAAGAGTTCTTGCAAGTCCAAAAGAAACTTCATATTGATGATGTAGGGTATGAAGAGAGATTGAAGTCACCATCAGATGAGAAGCCCAAGAGTTCAATAAATCTTTATGATGATAGTCTTCTTGAAGAAGATGAACACCCTAAGGTATGAAATATAATTCGAAGTTACCCATTGAGTTTATGTTAGACTTTATTATGCATTATAGATAAATATCTTATATCTTGTACTGTTGTGGTTTGTTCTATAGATTGAGATTGAAGATCTGGACAACTTTCTTGGAAGGGCCAAGGGCTCTAGGCCAATGAAGCTTGGAAAAAATCAAAGCCTTGGCCATTATATTGGAAACTTAAACAATCAAACAATTGTAATATATCATAGTAGATTGTCAAGCTCTCCAAGTCTACCAATGATGGCTTTGAGAGCTATCTCAAAGGTTATTGGATCTCAAGTTTTCAGCAGAGGTTTGGACAAGATCATTTTGGTGGAGAAGGAAGAAGCCATAAGAGTTTTTGGCTTTATGCCTGGATACAGTGGTTCTAGAGCTGGATATTTTGGAGTTCTTGGCTCCTATTTGCTCTCTTATGTAGGAGATAGTAAGAATTTGAAGCTTCTTCCGGGCTATCGAAAACAAGAGTTTTTGAAATACAGAGGTCTTATTGAGTGGGATGAAACAAAAGATTCCTCTAGAGGCCCTGTCGAGCTACCTGAAACCAAGGACTCCACTGAAGGCCCTGTTGAGGTGCCTGAAACTAAGGACTCTTCTGCAACACAATCAGACTAGAAGATGCCAAAGATTAAGGGTTTCTTGAAACCCATCTTTTCCCAACTCTTTGTTTGGTTTGTAACCATTCTGTAAATCTTTGCTTTGCGCAAGAATTTAAATATCTATCTTTTCTTCTTTGGGTAACAATTTGTATAGTCCTTGCTAAAGATGATGTATTGCTTGATGTGGTTGTATCTTTAAGCTTGAATTTATGCCAAATTTGTCGATAGAACCATTGAAAGACCTCTAATAAACTGTTGGCTTTGTGTCTTCCACCTCCATGTCTTGTATGTCTGAAATATTTTGTTCTTGCTTGATAATGTGATTTTTCCATACCTTGGGTTGACCAGATAGATAGAGATCCATATTGTTTAATAAAGTATGGAGCATGGTTGTATAGAATATGCTGCATAGTCAACAAATAAGGAAAGTTATTAAAAAACATTATATGAGTTCGACAATGAAGAAACAAACATATACAAACTTCTTACCATATAGTGAGTAAAGTGTTGATCACCCCAAGCTTCTGTCATCGCCTTTTTGAAAAGGTTCAATTGGTTTTTAAAGTCTTTGAGATCATCGTCATTCCATTCAGTCTTATCACAATAAAAAAACACTTTGTCTAGTGTTTCCCAAACTTTAGCTTTTCTATTTCGAGCTTGTCCATTATCAGTGTGATCCTTAACTGCATTATGTAGGGATTTCCACTGATTAAATTTAATAGTTGAGCCACCATTTCTCGAGTTTATCTTGCCAAGTCTCCCATGAAAGCCTAGAAACCTTCTAGCCTTCACTCCACCAATAGATGGTTTTTTTGGGACACAATTACCATCCTTAGACTTTTGAAGATCTGGTTCAATAACAACATTGCCACCATGCAAACCAATTGCAGAGAGAACTTTTTCAACCTTTGTTATAGCATCTGTTCTAGTTGATAATGGCTTCAACTTCCATGCAAATCCTATATAGAGATGAACAAGCTTTTCGATTATCCTGCAAAGTGCATGAAGTGTACAAATATGGGCATTCGCTAAAGGAATGTCCAAGACTGGTTTAAACTGTGGATCCTTATTGTGCCTAGAGGGAGCTCTATTCCAATTGCTTGAGTTTAACTCTACAGCTGGTGACATGCAGTATAAGCAAGGAGATCTCGAGTTAGCTCCCTTTGATACATTATACATACATTTGAGTGTCTTTAGGTCACCAGCTATGTGCCACTCAATCCTGTAGTTCCCTAATCCTTCAACAAATAGCTCTTCTCCTGCTTGTTGCCTTTGAATAACATTAGGTATTGATGTTTGATGAAAAACCCAATATAGTATATCAAAATTCTCAGTATCTACCTCAAATGCTCCTAGCCACCAGATGTTATATTCAGATTGAACACTAAATGATGTTGAGTGATTGCAATGACTTGACGAAAGTGCTCTATTCATCAAGGTGATAGAGATTCTCTCCAATTTTTTACATTTCAGAATCTCACTTTCATCAAGTTTAATCACAAATCTAGCCACTCCCTGTGCCTCAACTACTGACAAGTCATAAAATTTGATCATTAAGCATTGTAGGGTGGGCAAGTCAAGGAAAATATTGTTAAATTCATTGAATGTAACCTCCTTTTTCTTGCCCTTGAAGCTAGCCTTGATATGAAAAGGCTCACCTAGAATCTCCATCACTTTGTTATTAACTCTCTGTCTGATAGTCCTAACCACAAATGGTTTCGGAAGTATGCAATTGTGTACCTGTCCTTGCTTCATATTTGATTGTAAAAGTTGGAAAAGTTGCATATAAGCATCTCGACTGATACCAATACTATCCAGTGTCTTCTGTACTAACTCAGAATCCAAAGAATGATCCTTCACAAATGACTCCAAGCATTGTTTCTTTGCCTTTTTAAATTTCTTCTTCTCCAAAATATCCTTTGAAACCACTGAAGGAAGAAGATGATAATAAAACTGAGCTGCTTTTAAAGAATCTCTTTCACTTGCATTTGGTTGTAGAAGAGATCTAAGCAAAATTAACATCACAAATCAATGCAAGTAGTTTAAATAAAGCCATATTTAAGATTTTTCAAGTGAAAAAAAATATACCTTGCTGCTTGGATTCTTTTACCACAGCCTCCTCCTCCTCGTTTGAGATTCTCAATATTTTTAAGAGCTCTTTGTCGATTTCGAAGGCCTAATAAAGTTTGCTTTTGTTGATAAGCTTTGATACGCTTTTCCAATGAATGAATTTTTTGTTGACAATCCTCTAGCTTCTGCAACAACTCTATATTGTGTTTCATCAAAAGATGATTCTCTAGTCCAAGGATATCCTTTTCTGCAACAAGATTAAGTGTATAACCTAAAAATCCATTGTAGCCATCGCCAATAAACCTCATTAATGACGAGCTATTATAGAAAGGAGGAGTGCTATTTCTGCTAGGATCTTTGGGATATAGCTTTCCATCTAACCAAAGATCAATATTCTTCTTTCCTTCAAACCTCAGTATATGTTTCATAGACTCTGTAACCGTGATAGATTTTGTTCTCTTTCTTATCGGTTCATACTCACTGTCCAACTCAATATGAAGATGATAGAGAGGTCTTTTATGAGAGCTACAGAGATCATTAGATGATTGATCCATAGCTGAGTTACAGAGATCATTGGGTGATTGATCCATAGCTAAGGATATGATTAGAAGCAAGAACGAAAACAAAGAAGAGACTAATAAGGAGGAGAAAAAAAGAAGAGAGAAACGATGGAGAAACGATGGAGGGAGGCAATCGAGTATCCACCAAAATTCAAATTGAATATTACTTTTCACTTTAATGAGGAGAGGTAAGATCTTCATTATGGCAACCTTGCCAACTTTATGGCGACCTAGATTTCTAGGTTTGATGTGACCACGAGAATATCACGACAATGACTTATTAACGAATTTTGATATTTTAACTTACCAAAATATAAACCTTTTAAAAATTCTATAAAATGATTTTATTTCGTAAATTGTTTTCTCTCTCTAGGATCTCTTACAGGGCATTTTCGAGACCTCAAAACTCCCCTAATGAGCGAGCCACTTCTTCATGGACGCATGATGCAACATATAAAATGATTCACTTTCTCCTCCATGGTAGTATCCATTCTTTTTTCTACTCCATTTCCAACCATATATCTCCAATCAATATATCATAATCCTTCAACGACCACAACATATTGTTGTCTGAATCCACCATTGGTAGCCACTCTGAAATATGCACTAATGCCTTCGACACCACTAGCTAACCTTTAGCCATGCTACCTTTTGACTGAGCTCATTTTTTACACAAAGCCCTTCAGGGTTTTCATGAAGTGCTGCAAGAAGAACATCCATCGCGTATGGGCAGGTTCCACAATCTCCAACTTCATCTATGAGATGCACTAGGAGGTGAGTTTGTATTGTGAGTATGCTTATAGGTAAGTACTTCTCAAAGAGATAGACTATCTCCACTGCTCTTTGCCTTACACATTCAATAAAGGATATCTTGATCTTCTTATGTGAGATTCATTGTACTAAATTCAATAACATGTTGCCTCATGTATTTTTAGAGTGAGGCCCTTCGTGATCACGATTGGTAGTACAAACTATCACAAATGGAAAAGGATTACAAACATCGAGTGGACACTAAATAGTGAAATATTGAGGCTATTTGCAACCAATATCAAGAAAAAATTGAGATATGTTATGTCAATCATGGGATTGCAGTCATGATATTTGGTTGTCTTTAGAGAAAGTAGACCTAAGGGAACACATCATACCATCGGGGTGTGGATAGACCTGATAATTTGCTTCATCATGCGCTCTTCTTTAATGGATAGGACCCAAGGAGCGCAAGGTAGTTGCAAGTGACCATCGGTGCTCAAATGTGGCCAAAGTGCCTCCATCTTACCTACCTCATTTAAATCAATTCATGCCCCTATAGTGTCTCTCTTTCCTGTGATGTGGTACCATAATAAGCTACCCACATTCTTGAAAATATGCATTGATCCAACCAATGGTTGATCTGTAAGTAGGTCCAATCTAGCAACTCGTAGAAAACAGAGAATCGTCACATTTTTCTTCTTGGATGTGACTCCTTGTGGACCATTTTCAACTCGTACCAGATTTGAGCATTCATTCGTGTTGGAGGTTATCCAAGAAACATTCCCTCCGTTTATGACCCTCCTACAAGAAAGTGGCGTATCCTTGATAATACCATCTTTTTCATGGTCCGTTACCTTTGGGAGTCTACTAACTATCGCCCACACAATGGACATGCATAATAACCTAATGTAACCAGACGTGTCGCAACACTCCTATCTAGTCAACATAAACTTGAATGAGCCCACTTACCTAAGCACTCCCTGAATCTTAGAAAGTTATGCATGGTCCACATGAGAATAGCTTGTATATTAGTGGACCATCGACCATCATACTTGCTCATGTCTTCCCCTCCTCCTTCCGCAAAATCTTAAGCTCATCAACTAATGGACAGATGTAGACGTCCATGTTCTTGACTTTGTAGTGCCCAAGAACAAGCAAGTTAAGGATCATGTATCCTTTCTTCTTCATAGAAAGCCATGGTGGGATGTTGTAGTTAGCAAGAACTATATTCCACACACTATAAAAAGTTGAGCGAAGACCAAATGGATTCACGCCATCCATAGAAAGATTGAGCCAAAGATTCCTTGGCTTTCATGAAAAGCCTGAAAAGGTGGAGTCAAAATGGTTCAATGCACGTGAATATGCTGATATTTTCTGTGAGGTTCCTCCTCCAACGACATGGAGGAGTCCTCTTGGTAGTCGATTGAAATTTATGTCCATGCACATCACCATCCCATCTTCCCATGGGAAACCTTGGACTTAGTTGAATATGGGAATCTTAGCTCTACTTCACAGGAAAAGCGTGGATAGGCCACCCCTAACAGCAATCTAATGCTCACCTAAGAAAGACCACTTTGTAATCAATCAAAGGCAGGAGTGAGGTTAACACTGCACTTGGTTCAAAGAGAGTGAGAGATGGGGGAGAGTGTAACTCAATCCCCCTACTCATAAGGTAAAATATAAGCTTTGGCCCCCTAAAATTGTGTTAAATGTGGTAACTAATCCTATCAGTATTGGGAGGGTCACAATTTAATAAGCTCTATCTAGTGTTGGAAAATTACCCGACTTATCGAGTCCACCCAACCATAGGCATCCAATCATCAAGATTGAAGCCTCCCACTTTTCTTGATGGGGTTTGCTTAGTTTTCTAATTAGCAAAGTATACTACCACACAATTTGGACATATAAAATCAACTTTCTTTTATTACTTTGTTAAACTGGGTTCATTAAACTCAATCTTTAACACATAAAAAACAATTTAGAAATCAAATACTTTATTTCACCATCACTTTGCAGAGTGGTACAATGACATCTTTCTGCAGAAAGACACCGTCTAGCCTAGGATAGGACCTTCCAAGCTGTATGCGATAGCACTCCATCCACGGTCAACATGAAATTTATTGGCTCAGAGCCCCTCTAAGATTCCTTGAGCCTCTAGAGCCATCCTACATAACAGGGGCACTTATCACTTAGCCCTTTGCCCTCTCAAGTGCTCGAGTGATCAAATATCAAAAACACCTATCTCCCTTAGGAGCATAGGACCCCCACCCGCAGTAGGTGAGTTTTTTCCAAAACATCTACCTCCCTCAGGAGCACATGACCTCCACCCGCGTGTTAGTTTTGCCAAACTGCGCAGTGTAAGGGAGCAGAGGGTTGGGGACCCCAATGAATTATGCTCTTTGGTAATCCATGTAATCTAAATACTTCTTTGATAAAGACTCGAGCAATGTCAGGTGGCTTATAGGTTGTTTTGATTGGGATCAAGCGTGCAACTTTTGTCAATCTATCAACCACTACCATGGTGGAGTCATATCCACTAGTAGCAATAGGTAATCCAACAACAAAGTCCATACTTATTGACTCTCCATGCATCTTGATCATTTTTTCCTTGACTCTTTGACAAGTCAAGCATTGAGTTACGTACTTTAATACATCCCTTTTCAATCCCAGCCAATGATAGCTCTAATGAACTGCGTTGAGTATCTTGGCATACTTCAGATGTTCTGCAATATCATGTGCTTCCCATAAGATCTTGGCCTTCACTTATGGTCCTTTTGGGACACAAAGGCGATCATGGTAATATAAACAACCATTGCTAGCACGATAATCCTTAGTCTTAGAACTTTCTTCTTGAAGTACCTTAGCCATGAGTTCTTCATATTCCTTATCCTGAGAAATAGCTTGGCGTACAAGCTCAAGTATAGGGTTATCAGGTATGGATATGGTTCTTAAGCTTCGAACTTCTACAATGCTGTTAAGAAAGGCTTTTCAGCTTAAGGCATCTACAACAACATTGTCCTTCCCTGGACAATATTTGATTTTAAAATCAAACTCTTGCAATATCTCTATCCATCTTATTTGCCTCATGTTTAGGTAAGCTTGGGTGAAGATCCACTTAAGACTTTTATGATCTGCCACTAAAGTGAATTCCCTTCCCAATAGATAGTGTCTCCATAGCTTCAAGGCATGGATTCGTGCAAGTAACTCAAGGTCATGAGTGGCATAGTTGGACTAGTGGCATTTCAATTTTCTAGAAGTATAGGCCATTGGTCTTCCTTCTTATACTAGCACCCCACCAATTGCAAGTCACCTTGCATTAGCGATCACCTCAAATGGTTGATTGATGTCAAGGAGTTTTAATATAGGTGCAGTGGTTACTTCTTCTTTAAGCTTATCAAAGCTTTCTTGATGGTCAATGGTCCAAGTGATTACTGTATTTTCTTCAAAAGATTTGTCAAGGGTGCAGCAATGAGGGAATAATCTTTGATGAAGATTTGGTACTATCTTGTCAGTCCCAAAAATCCTCGGATTTCTTTTACCATCTTAGGAATTGGCTATTCTAGGATATCTTTTACTTTGGTAGGGTCTACTGAGATTCCATTAGTGGAAACAATGTATCCAAGATATTCAATCTTGTTAGTGAGAAATTTGCATTTACTCATCTTGGCATAGAGCTGATTTTCACGAGTGTTACTATGGCGATCTTTAAGTGACCTTCATGTTTCTGTATTGATTTGGAGTATACTAGTATATTGTCAAAGAATACTAGCAGAAAATTATCTAGATATGGTCAAAAGATATCTTGCATTAGATGGTCGAATAATGTGGCTGGGACATTAGTCAATCCGAATGGCATGACCAAAAAATCATAATGACCATATCTAGTGTTGAAGGCAATCTTTGGGATATCTTGTTGCTTGATTCAGATTTGATAGTATCTAGACGTTAGATCAATCTTGGAAAAAACCTTAGCTTTGTGTAGGAGATCTAAAAGTTTATCTATCCTGGGTATGGGGTACTTGTTCTTGACCGGTTGGTTTAGTCCTCTGAAGTCAATGCAAAGTCTAAGTGTTCCATTCTTCTTTTTTTTGGAAGAGGATAGGCACTCCCCAAGGTGAATTACTTGAGTGGATAAATCCTTGCTCTATCAGTTGCCTTAGTTGTTCCTTAAGCTCAATAGCTTCAGGAATAGACATTTTGTACGGTTGTTTTGACACTAGTTTGCAGCTTCACGAATCCATTTTATTTCATAATCAACCTCACAATTTGGAGGAAGTTGAGTTAGTTCTTCTGGAAAGACATTCTCGAAGTCATTGATCTAGGAAGGTAGAGTGACCTTATTCAATCGGATCATGTAGATTGTTTGACCTTTCTTCAATCCTTTCTTGAGTCAGCTTGCCTTAGTTGGTTGGGACTCAAGTTCTTCTAGATTTCCCATATGCATTTATGGTTTCTCCTTCCAAGTCTTGAAAGATGATTTCCTCTTCAGCACATAGAATTTGGGCTTTGTTCTTCTTGAGCCAATCCATTCCCAGAATGCAATCATAGGATCCTAGTGGTAGGATTTGAAATCAATTGTATGGCTATCTAACTCAAATTGAAGTTCCCCTATAGTTTCAGTTGAGGGGATTTCCTTCCCACTAGCCAATTCTACTATCACTTTCCTTGTCCCCTTGGATTCTAGACGCAATCTTTTAACTGTTTTGGGTGCAAGAAAGGAATGCATGCTACTACAATCAATTAAGATTATAAACAATGTACCCTTGTAAGTAGCTTCAAATTGAATTACTGAACATTGGTGGTCTACTCCTTTCCTTTCCATGACAGCGTGAATGGATCCTCTTTCAATTTCTTTACCTAATGTGCATTCTTCGGGCTCTCCAATCTTGGTATTTACTCGGGCATAGCTGCTCTTCCACGTCTACGTTCTGGGTTGTTGTTGCCGTTCCCTCGGCCTCTTTCACCAACCTAGTTTGGGCTAGGATTTTGAGGACAATTAGGACAATTTTCCCTTAGATGTCTAGTCCTTCCACACTGGTAGCATTGCCTGATTCCTATCCCATTTGGTCCTTGGGTGATTGCATTAGCTCTACCATTCTCTCTCGCACTGGCCAATATCGACACCATGGTTTGGGGAGTGATTTTCTTGGTCATAGATTTTGCTCGCATAAGAGCATCTTTGAGAGTTGTTGGTCTCATTGATTTAAGGCGAGTGTCCAAAAGTGGATTTAGTCCTTGGCAGAACATTGCAATCTGTTGAGACGCTATCATTGGGGGTGCATATTTGTGCAGACTCACAAACTTAGAATAGTATCCTTCCAAGGTTAGGCTTAATTGTCGTAAATTGTAGAATTCATTCATCTTGATTGATTCAAAAGACGAGGGAAGATAATGTCCTTTCATAGCTTCTTTGATCTGCTCCCAAGTTTGGAAAGCTTCTGTTACCCCTTTATCTTGGCAAAACTGTTTCCACCAAAGCTTAGCTTTGCCAGTAAGATGAAGACAAGCAATCATGGACTGATTTGCAATAGTAGTTTTCAGCAACTAGGAAATAGTCGTCCAAAGCCTCAATCCAAGCTTTTGCATCTTGCTCCACCTTGGGTCCTTCACCGCTAAACCTAGGTACTAGTGTCTGCTTGAGAAGAAACTTCTTCTCTTAGAGTTTCTTTTATGTTTCATCAATTCACACTAGTTGGCGATGCTGATTATCTCCGTAACTTATTTATTACAAAACGAGGTGTTTGGCCTTCGTCTCTAGGAATCGATAAGATTTTTGGAAATTGGGATATTCTACAAGCTCATAATTTTGACTTTAAACTCTCGGTAAGGGCTATCCTATCGGGATAACCTTTGTATATTGGTCATACACCTAACAATGTAGGGTCATTGGCTCCCCATTAATTGTTACAGTATCATTAACCCTCTGTCCTTCAATTAAGAACATCGAACTAGTTTTAGTTCTTCAAGCCATTTTAACAACTTGAGATGGACTTTCACATCTTTGTACAGAGTTGAGTCTAAGTACAGGTAAGGGTCGTCCCATCTTTAGATTTGGGCTCCAGTTGTAACCCCTCTATAAGCTTAAACAACTCCATAGATGAGTCTTTCTCTAAGATAGCCATTATGGTCTCTCTTAATTCCAACATGTTGGACTGGCGAGCAGTGAGATACATGATCTCAAAAATAATCACATAAAGTGTAGTTCATCATTAACTTGTCAAAGCAACTCAACTATCATCATAAGCTCATAACTCACATTCTTCTTTATATTTATGAAAACTATTTACAAAGATGTATTGATCATACTATGATCTACCAATACATCATCTCATGGATCCTTTCGTCATGAAAAGTATTAGTGTTTATACTCTCATATCTTGGGGGATTCTCATGTATATAGCAAACAACATAATATTGTGGCTCTTAGAGATAACCAAAACATCATGGGTCAAAATAAGGCCTTCTTGGCACTACAACAGCTCTCTCAGGTGGTACTATTTGTAGCACTTTCCGATATACCCACAAGGTTTTAGGTATAGGTTCATCCCAAATGTCTACTAACCATTCAACAAAGGCACTGAACAAAAGGTATATCTTAACTATCCTTAGTTGTTCAGGCCATCGAATCTCCCATATGTGAACTATTCCTTGGCCAGAAATCTCTCATGTACCATGAGTTTTCTTCAAACAAGTGTGATTATTTTATTAATTCCTTTTATACGTTGACTACTTAATCTTACACTAAAATCTCTTTTGAAACCTAGGCTTTAATACCACGTGTGAGGTGTCTCCTCCAACGGATCTAGAGGAGTCCTGTTAGTAGTCTACTGAAATTCATATCCATGCACATCACCATCCTGTATCCCCATGGGAAACCTTGGACTTAGTTGAACATGGGAATCTCAATTTTACTTCACAGGGAAAGTGTGGACAAGTCACCCCTAACAACAATCTAATGCCCACCCATTAGGGGAGATTTAAGGCCTCGAAAATGCCTTTTAGGAGGAGATAGAAAGAGAGTGCTCTAGACCAATAGGAGCAAAGCCTCCGTAATAGAACTTCTATTTAAAAAAAGGCAAAAAGTTATTTTACAAAAAGATACATATATAATAATATTACAAATTTATAATATCAATATCTATTTTTAGCCTCTTATATTTGTGATTATGACATTCTTTGCATTAATGATATATAGTCCTGGTTTCTTTTATTTAATGAAATGTTTGAATTAATGATAATGACATGCTTACTCTAAATTCAAATTAGTAAAAAGCTTGGCACATATTTTTTTCCCTCCTTTCTTTTGTCCCTCTCGTGGTAGCTTGGTCTTCTCTCTCTCTCTCTCTCTCTCTCTCTCTCTCTCTCTCTCTCTCTCTCTCTCTCTCTCTCTCTCTCTCTCTCTCTCTCTCTCTCTCTCTCTCTCTCTCTCTCTCTCTTTGTGCGCGTGCTATGGATACAGAAATTCAAACTTCAACAAGGTATCCAAGCTCCCAAATCACATCATATCAATATTTAACTCATTCCAGAAAGATGGAAGATGGATTCCTACAATCATTAGCAAAGGTAGTTGGATCACCATGCAATGGACAAAACGTGGGAACATGCGAAGATATGAGAGCTCGTTCATGTCTGCTTGGAAGGGTAGAATCCGAGATTTCAAGGTTGGAGTAAATAAGAATAGCATAAAAGAGGTTTTGGTGCAACATGTGTTTATGCATAGAGAGCTATATTTGGAACCTGGAAGTTGAAATCTTCCAAATGCATAAACCAAATTGTAAGGATTTAATTCTTAAAGTCTTTCTTTTCTTGAACTTGGTTTAAGGTTTTCCATTATAACATTTTTTCATTTGTCTTGTAGATGTCTATCCCTCTAATCTTGAGGAATTGCAAGTCGAGTCTATTGTTGATGTGATTGATATGATGCATGGCTTGATTGGAGAAGAGATGTACAAATGTAGAAAGAAGATAGAGCTTGCAGAGAATGAAATATTTTTCTATGACCATTCTTATATTGTCCCCTGTAGTGTAGCCAATGGGGATCAATATCCCCCCTTCCTTTGCTAGATTTTTCAAGCTTTGAGTGGCCTTTGCCAAGTCCAGCTAGTAGTGAGGGCTATAGATGTAAAATATTTTCTGAGATACAAAGAGCATTAAAACCTTGTATCTCAAGTAGGCTAAGAAAAGCTACTTTGTTCATGCCTATTAATATATTTGTTGACTTCTTTTCTAATGCTGAGATAAGAAAGTCAAAGGCTATGCTTTTAGTGAAGAGACTAACACATGATCATGTTATACAATTTGTTGATGAGGGATGGGACACTAGGACATAAGGAAAAATTATATGTAAGATAAATCAAGACTCTATAGCTTGTAAATATATGATTGCTACTCAAAATTTTATCCTTAGCTTTTATTACAGTAGATAGCATTATGTTGGTGGTGGACTGGTTGCTTTAGACCAAAATTTTGATAATTTTAGCAAAGATCCTATAGTGGATCTTGATGTTTGGTACAATGAGGACATTATTGCAATCTTAAAGGTTAGATCATCATGCACGCTACATCAAGTCAGGATGGATTTATAGAATGAAGATATTGAACTACCATACTCATTTGCGTTCTGACTTAATAACAAATGAGTAAGTTTTTATTTCATATTATATTCATTTAGGTGTATATCTGATTTCACTTCTTGATTAATAAACATTTGTAACATATTTTTTTATACATATATCAACGAGGAGAGAGAAGAATATACAATGCAAGGATATTGAAGAAAAGATACCTTTACTATTGATATAAAATACATGTACAAATTTTTGTCAGCCATCTCCATGACTTATACATAATGGCTTACAATCTGAGGCAAAGCTACTTTTTTGAGAAGGAACATCTTTTTTAGGAGTCCTTTTGCCTATCTTTGATGCTTTGGTTATTGAAGGCATAGCTTCACCTGATGTAGCTACATGCACCTCCTTTCCTTCAATGTCCAAGCCCCCACTTCTTGTCGGTCGTATACAATTGGTCATTATGTACTTCAAGAGCTTTGCTCTTATATACCAAACGTGCTCACTTATATAGCAATCCCTTGTAAACTTTTATACATTTGTAAAAAGGTATTTTTAGTTCATTGTTATTTTTTACAATGGACTATTTTGTAATAAAACTCTATCTTAAAGTTTAGTATGTTTCACATTACCTTTATAAGTTTATCATCATTGAGATAAATAAACTGAACCAATCTTCTGGCATTTACAATTACTCTCCAGTCACAAGAGTAACTATCATCTTGATGAGGACACTACGATCAACAAGAGCAACTTGTTTATGGTAGTTTTTAGAATAAATTTTCTTAGTATGTTCCAACCATATTAATTAAGAACTTACCACAACTTGTCTATATTGCATTGTTGCAAGTAAGTCAGAAGGCATGGGATGCCTTTTCTCTAGCACTTCAATCAATCTTTTGTAAACTCTGTATCAAAAAGGCAATAAAATTTAGAGTTATTACAAAAGAAAGATCAAAATATTTAGATTACCTATAACAAAAAGATCAAAATATCAATTATATAATTTATAACTTGGCATTTCCATGGCTTCCTTTTATGGAATTGATGAGGAAACATTGCCTCTCCACACAGTCTATTCCAATTAGGCTCCAATGAGAACTGAAAACAAAAATATTTCAATAATCTAGCAAAACAAGATCTCATAAAATCTTAAAAAATATCAAATTACTTACTTTTCATTGTATGGAATTAGAAGAAGCTCCAAAGATTCAAAGTCAACTGAATTGAACCAACGGTCAAAAGCACTAGCATCAAGCTCACTCCTCATATAGTATGAGATGGATGGATCAAGAATCTCAATCTTTTGTTGTATATTGAAGGGGAGCTCATGCATTACACATCTAGCAAAGGAATGGAGATAGTAAGCATCAACATGAAAGTCTATTGCTAGAAAAAAAAAAGGTGAGTTTAAACAATTTTGGTAAACTATACCTCATCCCAACAAGAAGAATCGAGTCATTTACTTCTCTCACTTTATTTTGGAGAATTTGAAAACAATCAGAATCCAAAAATATCATATCAGATCTCTTGTTAATATCAGTAGGTAAAAAGCAAGAAACATTAAAGCCTTTAGGGTCAGCCCTTTCAAGAAGGGTAGGTAACTCCTCTTCAAAAGATGGGAGTTTTTCTGCTTCCTTTTCTTCTTCCTTCTTTCTTTTAAACTCCCTCCATTTATCTCCCAGCTCTACTATGGCCTTTTCCTCTTTCTCATGCTGTCTTGTGTCCTTTTCATGCGTAACATCTTCCAACCTTTAGACCAGTATCATTTTTCTTCTTTCTATATGGAGGCACATTTAAAATATTGAAAGCCTTAAAATCAGAAAGAGGGACTGGCTCAAGGACCTTTGAAAACATGTATCTCAATCTCATGAGAATAATCATGTCTTTATCCATAAGCATAAGCCTATGTGCATGAGCCGCACAGATATAAGAATCTTGGAAAAACTCAATCAAAAAATCCTATGTAGCCTCCTGAATACAATTGAGACATGCTACCCTAGTCCATCTAAAACTCTGTAGACTATGCTTGTCACAGATTTCTTTGACAAGACTTTGAAAAGACAGCTTTGGAATTGCATTATTCAGAGCCTTCATTGCACTTCTAATCTCCTTAAGGCACCTCACATGCTGTGAGAACCTTCTTCTTTGCTTTGATTTCCTTGAAAGTTTGGAAGGCTTGGAGGACTGATGTATCTTTGAAGCAAGACCTCTAGGATCAACTTTCTGCTTCCTTGCAGTGGACTTAGTTCTAGCTATCTGGAACATCCAAAAAGACAAATAATAGTAACAAATTAGGAAAGATCTCCTAATCTCTCATATCAATATATCTACAATCGTGAAGCAACATGCAAAAAAGTAATCGCAAAGTCTAAATACAATCTCAATAAAATAGTACGAAGACGTATGAAACACGAGTAGGCCTTGAAGACAAAGGGAACTCAACATCATATTGCGTTTCATATGGCACAAGGGCATATGAAACACGAATAGGCCTTGAAGACAGAGGGAACTCAACATCATATCGCATTTCATACAGCACAAGGGGAACAATGTAGGAACAAGTCGAATGAAACACGATATGGCCTTACTCAGAAAAAAGAACATAACACCATTCACGTTTCATACGCCACATGACAAACATACCAATCCTAGTTGTGTTCAACTCATCTATTCTACGAGGTATCTTCAACTTTAACCTTCTAGGAGAATCAACTCATCTTTAGTCTACTTTTTGGGCAAAATTATTTACCCTAAACATCTTGATCCTCTTGATTGATCATTTTTTAAAATTTCAACTTTGTAGTATATGTTTTTCCAACAGACACATATGCATTTGAAAGATTAAAAGAGATTCTTTCATTTCAACTTAGTTATTTACTTGAAGCTTCAAGTTCTATAATTTATGAAACTTAAAAGAGATTCAAAGTTCTATAACTTACATCAAGTTAAATGCATGAAATGTGAGTATGGATTTAATGGACAAAAGAAACTTAGCACCCACATTACAACATAAACTTGTAGGCCTTAGTCGTATGAAATGCGAGGAGGCCTCATGTGGACAAGAGAAACCTAGCACCCATCGCGTTTCATACATTTGGCATTTTTGGGGATGATTTAGTAGGAGTGTTCAAGTGATTCAAAACTTACTCATATTCTAGAAAAAACCTTACATTCTTGAGTGTTGAGTACATATGCTGTCAATGAAAACCTTCTTTGGTACCCTTGCGCCGAAGAATAATTTTGTATTGCGATCAAATTAGCATTGTGTTGGTGTGTTGAGCATAGAGAGGGTTTTGTCTTTGAAAAAACTCTTTTAAGGTTCAGAAATCGGGTTTATAACGATGTTGGTTTACAAGTGTGGCAGCTGTAACGCATAGTTAATTTCACACGTGCGATTGAAGACTATTTTGCCTAGGAAGTTGTGCCACATGTCACTTAATTTTTTGGCATGATAGCGCTTTTATAGCCCAGATTTTCAAGTTTTTTCCTTTTTCTTTTGCATTTTAAGTGCACGTCCTCTGAAATTAGTATAGCGTACTTTTTGATCAAACGTGCAATGACCATTGGCATATATATATGAACACTCAGGTCTGGGTCTTGGTTACTATTTCTTTCATGTATCTTGTCTTGTTTTCAACCAAATTTTTATCTTGTATCACAAGCCAAACCAAGCATATGCTTATAAGAAACCATTTATTCTCAGGAGCAAGGCTTGCAAATTTCAGGTATCACAGTTTTTTTAATATTTTTCTATGCAATCTTGAATTTTGAGGCATTGAAGATGTTAGTTGGTTTAAAAGGAGAAAGATACATCAGGGACTTAGAAATTCTATATTGGTTTTACTTTTTTTTAAAGCAATATTGGTCTGATAAACATGTAAAACGATGGGGATTTGATGTTCTAGAGGCATTGTTTTGTTCAAATTTTTCGGATGTATGAAACACGAATTCGTCAAATTTTTTTATAAGTGACGTCACAATTTTGTAAATTGTGAGGCGGTTTGAGTCATTGTTTTCATGTTTCATGAGTCAAAAATGTTAAACAAAGTTTGATCGATGAGACTTGGAATTTCATGCTTTCTCTGCTGCATAACATTTTAATTCATTTCTTTCATCTTGTATTTCCTTAATTTTCTTAGCAATCTTTCTTTAGTCTACTACATATGAGCAAATATGAATTTGTATATTATGACCCTTATTTTTGTTTTTTGGATTTTCTTTTGTGAGTAATCAATATGACTAAAAGGAAGTTTTCATTACTAGAGGGAATGGAGGAGGAGGATCTAGAGGTCACCTGTGATGAAAAGCTGTTTGATTTTCTTCATGCAACTAGAAATTCATCTAGATTTATTTACATATGAGATATGCTCAATGTTCCCTTTGATTTGCAAGAGCTTTTGAAGGATCTTGAAGATAAACTGAAGGATTTTAAGGTGTTTTATGATAGACATGTGGAAGTCCTAGAGATTGAGGGATTTTTCCATTATAGCGATGTAATGGAAGCTTCTAATGCTGCTAGAATAACTTTGCAAAAAAGGTTTAGCCTTATTGATGAAGAATTCAAGAAGTGGAAAGCGGATTGTCCTTTTCATCAGAATCAACAACAATGCCTTATTGTACAGAAGGATGTTGGATTTCTTGTATATCTTCAATATATGGATAGTTGTTCTTCAGATACAATACAAGAAAAGAAGATGGAGGATATTGCATGCAAAGACAAAGAAGGTGAAGAGAAGGGTAAAATGTTTTAGGAGGATATTGAGAACCAGTTAGTGCAAGGATTTGATGTTGCTTTGTTTAAAAGTGAGAATATTACAAAAGTGGAAGAAAAGGAGATAGAGTTGAGTGTAGAGATTGAAATAGGTCCTCTTGAATGTGTCCTAGTATTTCCTAGTTATCTCATTAAAAAAAGAGATATGCATTGCTAAATGATATTCAACACCTTTTTTATCTTAGAGAAGATTACTGCTTGGCAATCCTTGCTGCATGGGGTCAAAATGATAAATATTTTATAGGTTATGAAGAGGAATTGCTAGTAATTCTTGATGTTCAGGGAGAGAATTTTCAAGACAATTTTGTAGCCTTGCATTTTTGTATTAATTAGATCGTGGAATATGAAAAGGGGGGGGATACCTGTAAAATATTACACGGCGCAGCGAACAGAATCTGAGAAAGAGATAGAGAGAGTATACAACAGATAAGAGGAGAATCAGTAAATTCTTTAACTCCAAACAACTGATACAAAGATGGCTCTGTCCACCCGTGCGCTTCCACAGTGTGAAGCTTAGATGGCGATCTAGACAGAAGATAGGTGAAGAGCTTAAGGCTAGCTGGAACAACTCTGACTGGGTGAAAGATGGATGATAGATAGCTATGAAGGGGTTTAGCTTTTTATAGCTTGTGAAGGGGGTCATGATGGATGACCTTCCATATGCACTTGTGTCTGTTGACCTTCCATGTGCCCATGTGTCTGTTGAGCTTCCATATGCACATGTGTCTGTTGACCTTTCATGTGCTCATGTGTCTATTGACCTTCCATGTGCACCTCCACTAGTTGGCTAGGGAATATTCTAGGGAATATTCCCTTTACCATTGGCTAGGGCCCCTGATAACTCTCTTACCCCGCAACTCGATGCAATGTGCCTCGATTTGCTACCAGCTTAACTACTCTGTCTTACCCAAAGATTAGACCCACAATGGTCACCTTTTTGCCATCCGGTCACATAGACCTCATCTGACATACAAGTCAGGACTCAACCAATGTCCGGGCTCACATATGGCTTCTCCTCATAATGGGGGCCTTACAACTTTGAGCACCATGGATCATTGGTAGCACCTAATGAGGGTGGGGCATTGATCATATCTAACACCCCCCCTCAATGTCCACCCATAGGTGAACTATCTCCTCGGCCCAATGCCGAGTCTCTGAAGATGAACTTGAAGCAGATCCTTCGTAAGTGCTTTGGTGAAGATATCTGCTCCATTCTCCTCTGTTGGACAGTAGACCAATTCCACTATCCCATCCTCCATCAAATCACGCACATAGTGATACTGGATCTCTATATGTTTGGTGCGCGCATGAAACACTGGTTTTTTGGCAATGGCGATGCAACTCTGATTGTCACATCTCAGCACAGTTGGTTCTTCATCCTGCACTCCCATATGCCATAGAATCCTTCTCAACCATATGGCCTCACATGTAGTAAAACAAGCTACCTTGTACTCTGCTTCGGTAGAAGACAATGCCATTGTTGGTTGCTTCTTACTAATCCAAGAGAAAATTCCTGAACCCAAAGAGAAACAATAACCAAAAACTGACTTCCTGGAATCAATGTCTCCTTCCCAATCTGAGTCACAGTTCCCCATAAGAGAAGTTTCGAAACTGTATGTGATACCATAGTCAAGAGTTTTCTTCAAGTATCTGAGCACCCGCATCCCAGCCTTCCAATGACTCTCATGAGGTTTGTTTGAGAACCTGCTCAAAACACCAACAGCAAAACTGAAATCTGGTCTGGTGTTACACAAGTTTTACCATCCCTGTAAACATACAAGTTAGCATCTGAGGCACATCTTTTGAAGTTTAGGTTTAAAAAGAACCTATCTATCTGCTGTTACCATGCTCTGGGGACTTGTTTCAGCCCATACAATGCCTTCTTCAGTTTACACACTTTGTTCTCAGAATGGGGATCCTCAAACCCTGGTGGCTGAGCCACGTACACCTCCTCCTTGAGGTCACCATTTAAGAACGCTGACTTAACATCCATTTGGTACACTGACCACTTCTTGTGGGCAGCCACTGCAAGTACCATGCGAATAGTGGTCATTCTGGCAGTTGGGGCAAATGACTCTTGAAAATCAAACCCTTCAACTTGTGAAAATCCTTGGGCAACCAGTCTAGCTTTGTACTTTTCTAAGGTACTATCAGCCTTGTACTTTACCTTCCAGATCCACTTGGTGCCAATAACCTTCCGCTTTACTGGTCGATCCACTAGCTCCCAAGTGTCATTCTTCATTATGCTGTCATACTCCACCTGCATAGTAGCCTTCCATGATGGATTTGGAAGTGCTTCTTCTAAATCAGTTGGCTCCTTTACTTCTCTCATAATCTCAACCATCACGGCCATATTGACTATGTGAGCAGAAGCCCTCCGTTGCTCCTCTATTCTCTGAGACCTCCTTGGTCCGTTTGCCTTCTCCTCAACAGATGCAGGCATAGGATTATTGTGGTCATAGAGCTGCTTCACCCAGCGCGGCAATGGCTTTTCCGGTGGGGTGATGTCAGGTTGGTGAACTTTTTCCTCATCATCTGAAGATGATGCTTCCTCCTCCTTAAGGATAAGGATAGCTCTCGGGATAGGTTCATAGTGGACTACTTCTTCGCTTGATGATAAAGTGGAAGAACTTGCCTTCTCCTCCTCCACTGTATGCAGCTCCTCCTTGAAAACCACATCACGGCTCGCGATGATCTTCTTTGCCTCTTGGTCATATAATTTGTAAGCCTTCTGCTCATCACTATGACCCAATAAGATACTTTTTCTGCTTTTTGGTTGTAACTTGTTTCTCTTCTCATCTGGAACATGTGCATAACATTCACATCCAAAAATTCTGAAATGTGAGACAGATGGTTTCTTACCAGTGTAAGCCTCATGAGGTGTTTTTCCCTTGAGAGCCTTTGTATAGCTCCGATTTAGAATGTATACTGTAGTATTAACAGCTTCAACCCAAAAATGGTTAGGCAATCCCTTGCCCTTTAGCATGCATCTTGCCATCTTCACAATGGTGCGATTCCTGCGTTCCACAACACCGTTCTGCTGAGGTGTGTGAGGCGTCGTCAATTGACGCTTGATCCCTTTGCTCTTGCAAAAGCCTTCAAAATCCTTTGAGTTGAACTCACCACCACTATCTGTTCTAAATTTCTTCACACTTTTCCCTGTTTCATTCTCAACAAGTATTAGCCATTCTTTAAACTTATCAAAAGCTTGAGCCTGATCACGAAGGAAGTACACCCACATCTTCCTACTGTAGTCGTCGATAATCAACATAAAATAAGAAGATCCTCCCAAGGCCTGTGTAGGCATCTTACCACACAAGTCAGCATGCACCAACTCTAGAGGGGCCTGTGCTCTATTCTTGCTTTCTTGTGGAAATGCCTTTCTGTGTTGCTTGCCCATCATACAAGCTTCACATGGTTCCTTCAATTCAGTTATTGTAGGTAGGTGAGCAACCATACCTTGCTTTTGCATCTCCTTCAATACTGCAAATCCGATGTGTCCAAACCTTTCATGCCAAAGCTCACTTGTGCCCACTCCAGCGGTGGCTGTAAGAGCACTTAGCTCATATAGGTTGTTCCTTCTTTCTCCTTTGCCAACAATTATGCCAGCACTATCAATAATTTCTGCACCTGTCTTCTTGAACCTCACTTCATGACCAAGATCAGTTATGGCAGCAACTGATAAGAGATTTCTCCTGATTTCGGGAACATACAATACATTTGAAAGCTTTTTGACTTCACCATTTGCAGCAACAAAAGAAATAGTACCTGTGCCCGCAGCAGGGCATTTAGGATCATTTCCAACCGTCACATTGATGGATTCTTGTAGAGGCTGCATAGAACTGTATAGACCTTTCTTGTTGGTCATGTGACGGGAGGCCCCACTATCCAACACCCATGAGTCAGTGGTAGATTCTTCTTGCGCCGAGGAGCACACTTCCTCAATGGTCGCCATGAATAATTCCAACTCTACTTTAGTCGTATTGGCTGTCTCTTTCCCTTTACTTTTAAGGGTACCATTCTTTTCATCTGCCTTCTTGACACAACAATCTGCAATTGCATGTCCTTTCTTCTTGCAGTAGAAGCACTCTCCTTGAAACTTCTTCTTGCCGCTCTTCTTCTTTTTGTCACCATTATTTTTGGTGGAGGAAACACCTTTGCCTTTTGCATTGGCAGAGAATGCAGCATCTCCATTGTTGCTTCCTTCTCGGGCTTTCAGCCTCAACTCCTTCTCCATTAATAATGCACAAAACTCCTCAAAAGTCAAAGCTTGAGGTCTCACCTGAGTATTAAGGGCAGTTACTAGTCCATCAAAATTTTGTGGACAAATCCGAAGACATCTCTAAGCTAGCTCTTTGCTAGTCTTTTGTATCCCAGCGCCAGCCATCTGGTTGCGCAGATTCTTAATCCGAGTGATGAATGCTTCAACCGTCTCTCCTTTAGCAAACTTCTCCACTGCTAGTTGATTCTCCAAGTTTTGAATCCTTGTTTGGTTTCGTGTTTCATACTGACTCCTTAGTACATTCCAAGTCTCTGACGCTTTGGTTATATGCTGAATCAAAGTCAAAACACTGTCAGAACAGCTTGTAACTAAGGCACACAATGCATCTGCATTCCTTCGTTTCCAAGCTTGCAGAAGATCTGCATTCGGAGGAATCATCACACTAGGATTTGATGGGTCGGGGGTAGGCTGTGGTTCTCCAGAAGCTCATAAGAATCAAGGATAGTTGTAATTTTGAACTTCCACAAGGTGTAGTTTGTACCATCTAACTTGCCTTCGCTGAAGGTTGGTGGACGAATCCTCAGTGTTTGAATAGCCGGTACAACAACACCACCTCCTGCACCGCTTCCGGAAGTCGACATAGTTTCTCTTTGCTGTTGAAGCCTTTGCCTCTTGCATGCTCTCCGATCTCTAGAGCCCCCTAGGCTCTGATACCATGTAAAATATTACACGACGCAGCGAACAGAATCTGAGAAAGAGATAGAGAGAGTACACAACAGATAAGAGGAGAATCAGTAAATTCTTTAACTCCAAACAACTGATACAAAGATGGCTCTGTCCACCTGTGCGCTTCCACAGTGTGAAGCTGAGATGGCGATCTAGACAGAAGATAGGTGAAGAGCTTAAGGCTAGCTGGAACAATAACTCTGACTGGGTGAAAGATGGATGATAGATAGCTATGAAGGGGTTTAGCTTTTTATAGCTTGTGAAGGGGGTCATGATGGATGACCTTCCATATGCACTTGTGTCTGTTGACCTTCCATGTGCCCATGTGTTTGTTGAGCTTCCATATGCACATGTGTCTGTCGACCTTCCATGTGCCCATGTGTCTATTGACCTTCCATGTGCACCTCCACTAGTTGGCTAGGGAATATTCCTAGAATATTCCCTTTACCATTGGCTAGGGCCCCTGATAACTCTCTTACCCCGCAACTCGATGCAATGTGCCTCGATTTGCTACCAGCTTAACTACTCTGTCTAACCCAAAGATTAGACCCACAATGGTCACCTTTTTGCCATCCGGTCACATAGACCTCATCTGACATACAAGTCAGGACTCAACCAATGTCCGGGCTCACATATGGCTTCTCCTCATAATGGGGGCCTTACAACTTTGAGCACCATGGATCATTGGTAGCACCTAATGAGGGTGGGGCATTGATCATATCTAACAATACCTTCAGAGGAAGAGTACTTACAAATTCAATAGAAAACATGGGGTATGAAGAGAAACTGAAGTCTCCATTAGAGGAGAAACCAAAGAGTTCAATAAATCTATATGATGATAGTCTTCTTAAAGAAGATGAAAACCATAAGGTATGAAAGATAATTCTAAGATATTCATTGTGATTTAAATTAGAGTATGTTATGCATTATACACAAATATTTTTGGATATTTATCTAATGACATCTTATACTATTGTGGTTTATTCTGTAGATAGAAATTGAAGATGCAGACAATTGTCTTGGAGGAGCCAAGGGCTTAAGGCCATTGAAGCTTGGCAAAAGTCAAGGCCTTGGTCATTATATTGGAAGCTTAAATAATCAAACAGTTACAATTTATCATAGTAGGTTGTCAAGCTCTCCAAGCTTACCAATAATGGCTTTGAAAGCTATCTCCAAGGTGATTGGATCCCAAGCTTTCAATAGAGGTTCAAACAATATAATTTTGGTGGAGAAGGAAGAAGCTGTAGGAGGTTTTGGCTTCATGCCTGGATACAGTGGATCTAGGGCAGGATAGTTTGGAGTTCTTTCCTTTTATTTTCTCTCCCATGTAGGAGATGCCAAGAATTTGAAGCTTCTTCCAGGCTATAGGAAACAAGAGTTCCTAAAATGTAGAGGCCTCATCGAGTGGGATGAAACAAAAGATTCCCTTAGAGGACCCAGTGAAATCCCTGAAACTAAAGACTCTTTTGCAACAGAGTCAGACGAAAAGATGCTAAGGGTTTCTTGAAACCCATCTTTTTCCATCTTTTTTTTTAGTTTGTAACCATTCAGAATATCTTTGCTTTGCACAAGAGTTTAAATATCCCTCTTTTCTTCTTTGGGTAATAATGTATATAGTCCTTGCCAAAGATGATGTATTACATGATGCGATTGTGTCTTTGAGCTTGAATTTAGGCCAAATTTGTTTGTAGAACCATTGAAAAAACTCTAATAAATTTTTTGCTTTGTATCTTCCACCTCCATGTCTTGTGTGTCTAAAGTATTTTGTTCTTGCTTGATAATGTGATTTTTCCATACCTTGGGTTGGCCAAATAGATAGAGATCCATATTTCTTAATAAAATATGGAGCATGGTTGTATAAAATATGCAAACCCTATATGAATCAGACAATAACGAGACATACATATGCAAAATTCTTAACATATAGTGAGAAGTGTTGATTACCCCTAGCTTCTGTCATTGCCTTTTTAAAAAGGTTCAATTGGTTTTTGAAGTCTTTGAGATCATCATCATTCCACTTTGTTTTATCACAATAAAATAATGCTTTGTCTAGTGTTTCTCAAACATTGGCTTTTCTATTCCGAGCTTGTCCATTATCAGCATGATCCTTAACTGCATTATGTAGGCACTTCCATTGATTGTATCTAATAGTTGAGCCACCATTCCTAGAGTTTATCTTAGCAAGTCTCCCATGAAAGTCTAAGAACCTTCTAGCCTTCACTCCACCAATAGATGGCTTTTTGGGGACACAATTGCCATCCTTAGACTTTCGAAGATTTGGTTCAATAACAACATTACCACCATGCAAACCAATTGCAGATAAGACCTTTTTAATCATTGCTATAGCATCTGTTCTAGCTGATAATGGCTTCAGCTTCCATGCAAATCTTATATAAAGATGAACAAGCTTTTTAATTATCCTACAAAGCACATGAAGTGTACCGATATGGGCATTCACTAAAGGAATATCTAGGAGTGGCTTGAACTGTGGATCCTTGTTGTGCCTAGAGGGAGCTCTCTTCCAATTGCTTGAGTTCAACCCTTTGGCTGGGGACATACAATATAGGCAAGGAGATCTAGAGTTGACTCCCTTTGATACATTGTACATACATTTAAGTGTCTTTAAGTCACTAGCTATGTGCCACTCAATCTTATAGTTCCCAAATCCTTCAACAAATAGCTATTCTCCTGCTTGTTGTCTCTTAATAACATCAGGTATTGCTGTTCGATGAAAAACCCAATACAATATATCAAAATCTCTGTATCTACTTCGAATGCTCCTAGCCACCAGATGTTGTGTCCCGATTGAACACTAAATGACATTGAGTGATTGTAATGATTTGATGAAAGTTCTCTATTCATCGAGGTAATAGAGATCCTCTCTAGTTTTGTACATTTTAGAATCTCACTTTCATAAAGTTTAACCACAAATCTAGCCACTCCTTGTGTCTCTTCCAGTGACAAGTCATATAATATAATCATTAAGCATTGTAGGGTGGGCAAGTCAAGAAAAATATTATTAAATTCATTGAATACAACTTCCTTTTTCTTGCCCTTGAAGCTAGCCTTGATATGGAAAGGCTCACCCAGAATCTCCATTACCTTGTTATTCACTCTCTGTCTAATAGTTCTAATCATAGATGGCCTTAGAAGTATGCAATTACGTACTTGTCCTTCATATTTGACTGTAAAAGCTGAAAAAGTTGTATATAAGCATCTCAACTGATACCAATATTATCTAGTGTCTTCTGCACTAACTCAGTATCCAAAGAGAGATCCTTTATAAATTGTTTCTTTGCCTTTTAAAAATTTTCTTCTCCAAAATATCTTTTGAAACTATTGAAGGAAGAAGATGATAATAAAATTGAGATGCTTTGAAAGAATCTCTTTCACTTGCATTCGGTTGAAGAAGAGACCTGAGCAAAATCAACATCACAAATCAATATAATTAATTATAAACAAAGCCATATTTCATATTTTTAAAGTGGAACAAAAATGTACCTTGCTGCTTGGATTCTTTTTCTACAACCACCTCCTCCTCGTCTGAGACTCTCAATATTTCTAAGAGCCTTTTTTCGATTTCAGGTGGTTTGCCCTTCAAAGATAACACGATATAAAAATTTCTTAGAGAGTGAAAAAATGATCATAGATTTACATAACTCATCGAATTCATCCCAATCCTCTACATCAAAAGTGTTTAGTCTTTACACCCTCATGTCTCAATGGCTTAATTTGCCATTTTTGTACCAAAACTTGCCATATCTGTGGCCTCCAATAGCTATAATTAATGTCATATAGTTTGTCAATGTTGAAGATAGCACTATCATTTGATCCACAGCCCTAATACAAGAAATGAACGCACAAACCAAGACAAACGAGCTGTTGTAAATGACAACAAAATAGTCTAAAAGCATAGCCAAGACAATGTCTATTAACAAAGGAGAAAATTGCAAAGATAAGGGTTTTTTCTACTAATAGCTAAATATTGATGGTCAAGTCAAAGCATTTGCCCTCTTAGATGATGCATACACCTACAATTACAACAAGCCAAAAAAAAAAAAAACGTAGTACTAAATCCAAAACTAAGTGTGAGCTATCAACAATGGATAGAATCCAATGTGTTGCCAACAAGTATATTCTACAAGAAGTGGGATATGCACAAACCAATAGTAGTCATTGAGCATGCAACCAGTACCGAGAACTATTAAACTCAATGTATCAGAGTGGGAGACATTCAATAGGCATAATTGTCATGTATGGAGTAGGTTTCAAAGATAACAAAAGAGAACTACCATATACACAACAACTGATTGAGAAAGTGTAAATAGGCTCAATAAATAGCCAAGCATGATGAATGCATCAATGAAAACAACCTAACAAAAGATGGGTGCTAGCTCAAAGCAAGAATCAAATCAGCTCACTAGGTAACAAATACATTCAAGTAGCATCCAGAGAGTATAAACATAACTAAACCGAGTCCCATAGTCTCACCACTAAGGTAAGCGCAACTGCATAAATGCAAAGCTCTATTCAAATGAAAAATTTTCCAATAGAATAATACATAGAGAGAGAGAGAGAGAGAGAGAGAGAGAGAGAGAGAGAGAGAGAGAGAGAGAGAGAGAGAGAGAGAGAGAGAGAGAGAGAGAGAGAGAGAGAGAGAGAGAGAGAGAGAGAGAGAGAGAGAGAGAGAGAGAGTCAAGATGTGGGAACTTGGACAATCACAATGTGTGATCACCCTTCCCTCATTCAAATGTCAATGAAAGAAATAAAGAATGAAGTGACAATGATGGGCACCTACCACTTCTAGTGTACAAGTGTGCATGCATTGTTAGTGTAGTAATAACGGGTGGCATAGGCACAGACGCCTTTACCTCCAACAACATTGAATATTGTCTATGTTGTGTTTGTAAGCCATATACATATATGAGGCCACAAATGCACATGTTGATGTTATGAAGAGAATACATGTACATAACTACTCATACATTATTCTGTGAGAAATGTAAAGAGAAACGTATCCAAGTACACAAGCTCGACTAGTTTTGAGAATATGTTTTTGTATAGTGGATACTTAGCAAATAAGGAGACCACTAAACTGAATATGCTTTTCAATCCATAGTGTTATGGTGCACTAGATTTGCAGGAAATAAAAAATCATATGTTATCTTAAAATATATACAAATCTCATGTTTAATTGATTGATATATACTTAGCACTTGTATTGACACTATCCAACCCATATCTTACCAATGGCATGAAGAGGCCAATAACCCTAGATGGAACTCATGTGCATACATTACTAAATGGATCATCCATATCTTAAATCAATGTTCATATATTTGGTTAATAAACTTTAGCAACAATCTACATGCACACATACATCCATATTGACAAGCCCACATATATACATATTGTTTGTGCATTTGTCCACACTTGCATTCCAACCCTTTCATAGAAGTAGATAGTTTACAACATAATTTTTTCCAATTGTTTCTACAAGTATTTATATTGCATGCTATGAAATGGTAATAACTTTTCTCCTTAGAGTCACCCTTCACGTTTCCTAGTGCCTCATCTCTTATTATACTCTTTTGTGACAACAATCATGTTTTTCCTCATTTTATAAATTGAGGGTCATGGTAATGCCTCCATGTTTTGAAATTTATTGATCCAAGTAGATATTCTTAAATTGATGATCATTCGATTCTAGTATCTAGGCACACTCAAGCCTATTCTACCATATTCAATTTTGACTACAATTATCACTAGGTAGCATATGCATATAAGAGACATGAACTAGGTTAAAGTTAACAAGCCAAGTGATTGAGTGATTATCCTTTATTACTTTTGTGATATACATGATAACGTTTATTTAAAAATAACTTCCTTCAAACCTAAACACTGTGACTAGTAATAAGACTATATGCCATTAAAATTGTATGTGAGAAAGACAAAAAACTCAAATGAGAGGATACAACCACATGGTTATGATCTTGATCCTTGTGGAGTAAGGTATATGCATCTTCACCACATCAAACCCTTAACTTCTTGAAATTATAGTGACTTACATCAAGTTTTACTCATGTGGTATTTTCACAAACTTCAAGAGATATTGAATGACATGGGCCACAAATGAATAAGCTCACAAAAGTGTTTTCACTATGGCTTGGATGGATTTGATGCTAGTTAATAAAGAGTGCAAAACTCTTTTTTAGGTATGCAAGCTCCTTTCGTGTAAATGCCCACTCACCATATCAAGCTTTTGTTTTGTATCTTGGATTGCTAATGGGGGCTTGAAATGCTTATCCATGTCTTTTTTCTTTGCTTGATAATGGAAATCTTACTTTTAAATACATGAATGTATGCCATGTGACAAAATGACAATTCACTTTGCATGTGACTTCAAGCACACCTTATCAACAATGTGTGCATAAGTGTTTAAAATTTTGCAAGCATGAGATGAACTTTAATACACAAAAATTTGGACCCACATGTATTGTCTACCATAGAAGCACTATAAAAGAAACACTTGTTTATGATAATAAAGACTTATCAGCCAATATGTTAAATTTTTATATAAACAAAAAAAAATTACAAATCAAAACAAGAAGTGCTCTCTGGGGGAGTCCACCTTATAGAACATGTAAGATACCACATGAGTTCAAATGAAAAGATATTTTATTGAGTAAAATTTATAGGATTACATGTACAAAAGGAGTTTTTTAATTATAATTTGAAAAAAAAAACCATTCAAGTTTAGTAAAGTAAAAGGGGTCATTTTGTGGCCCTATAGCATGTAAAGAAAGCTCGTTTCTTAATACCCTTTGAATGCACATTATATAGATGATTTTTTGTAGGTGCATTCCTCATGGTACTCTTTCTCTAGCTTTCTCCATGTAAATGTTTTAAAAATGTCATATATATATATATATTATGCACATTATGTATACATGTTCTAAGTATGCATATTATATATGTACATATATTATACATGTTCTACCATATGTATATTCTATATAACCTAAATATAATTTGAATTGGATAAAGACCCACACCAAGTTAGGTATCTTTCCCATGGTTATGTGTCTTGTTAAGTTATGTGTAGTTAAGACATTGACAAGGCATCATAAATATTGAAGAACATAGCTCGAAGGTCACAAAATTAAAACATAGTGATTATAATGTACAAGAATAGGTTATACACACAAGTGTGTGTGTGTGTGTGTGTGTGTGTGTGTGTGTGTGTGTGTGTGTGTGTGTGTGTGTGTGTGTGTGTGTGTGTGTGTGTGTGTGTGTGTGTGTGTGTGTGTGTGTGTGTGTGTGTGTGTGTGTGTGTGTGTGTGTGTGTGTGTGTGTGTGTGTGTGTGTGTGTGTGTGTGTGTGTGTGTGTGTGTGTGTGTGTGTGTGTGTTATTCCCAACAATGATTTTTAGAGAAATTGCATAAGGTAATTCATAATGCTTAAAGAAAGTATGTATTACATCATAGCTAATTTACGCTTCTACTACATTTACATTTGGCTAGAAGGACCATGCACCAAGCTAAAAATATAAGGATAACTCGTACAAAACAAGGATAGCAAAAATCAAGAGAGAGGGACATCACTTGGTACCTTAGTTGTGTATAAAATTATCCAATAATGCTTCCAAAAGGGAAAAATGACTTATGAGACCATGAGTTACAACCATATGTAAAATGATACAACTTTTTAGGAAAGAAACAATAAGTAAAAGCTAAATGATAATAGTAAATCTTAGCCGATATTATCATAGGTGACAAAGGTAACTAGTTGCCTGGAGACTGAATCAAAGTACATGAAGTGGGCATAAGAAGACCATGGGAATACATATCATCTCAAGAAAACCCTCATTGAATGCTATAACATAGCTTGAATCTCACTTTGTGCAAAGGAGAACATAGGGGTTTGGCAATAATCTCAAGTATTGTCTTATGCATGTGGCACAGATACATTGGTTGAGATCTAGGATGTTTGAGCAAGCCAAATTACATTTCTTGATCAATCAATTTCCCTTGAGTTGATGTAAGTTGAGATTTTGCTAGAGAATCCAAAGACATACATACATACATACATACATACATACATACATACATACATACATACATACATACATATATATATATATATATATATATATATATATATATATATATATATATATATATATATATATATGAATGAAAATAATTGATATTCAAGCTTTGTTATGCTTAGGAAAGCCTTTAAATTGGCATGTATAAATGCTTGAGCCAAACCTTCACTTGGAGCTACTATCGATGGTCATGTACATGAAAAAGTCTCTTTTGTATCTTAGTTAACAAGTAAGTTTCCACATTTTATTTGCTTCATAGAAGCAAAAGTCCTCCTAAGTGATGAGGGAGATGAAGTAATATGGTAATTATTGACCATCCATTTAGCAAAGATTCTCAACCTTTATGATGAGGCATTTAGTATCATATACATCAAAGTATATGTTATAAAGATGCTACGATATGCATATGAATGTGTATGCATAATGCACCCATGATAGGGTATATTACATGCTATATATTTTAGATCATAACTCTCAAAATGAGCACCTTTATGACAAGGCATTTAGTCCCACGTATATCCAACCTTATACTATGCTACATTCAACATCATCTTATGCAAAATGAACTCCAGATGTAACTCATTACATGCTATATATTTTAGACTCTGAGTGGCTATTCAAACACATTTATTTTGATCCAATCATAGGAAGACTAGAAGTCCACATAATATTTGTGTTTATGTAGTTGACAACAACCACTTATATCATGTCGTACTTCCCTTATTCTTGGTGTGGAATAACTACTTTTGTGTGGTTGTTCCTTTATTCTTGGAGTAAAAAAGGAAGTATTTGTATTTGAGGCCCTATAGACCATAGATTCATCATGCCAATCCAATTTCATGAAACCATTTTTTTAAAATTAGGAGTATTTTCTATATAGATTGGCATTGTTTACTTGCCATGTATACTGAATAACCTTTGTAATCTTTTCTTATTCTATAGGACTATTTACTTTTATATTGCTTGGAATGCTTGTATGATAGTCATTCCAAAAGGTGGTGGAGTCTTTCTCTTAGCATAGTAACATTTTTCTCAATTTTATTCTAGAAGATGGTTGAGTCATTGTCTTAAATTTAGACATACCTTTGTAATATATTACTCCACCTTTGTTTATTAGCATTGCCTATAAGGGCATGCTATTTAAAATGCACTGTCTTTTGAAGTGCTAGTCAACTAAAATCCACTAGGTCAAGTGTCAATTCACATGCTCTCTCTTGCCTTTAATTTTGTTATTTTTCTAAGAGCACTATCTCATATGGAGAGCTAGAAGCATGACACTCCATGTTACTTGGTTCACTTTGAAAACTAGAGCTTGATTGGTGAGAGGATCAATAAGACCTTCATTGTAAGTAGACAATACAACATGAAACATATATTAGGTCAAATAGGTGTAGCATTATGAATTGCAATTGTGAATTTGAAACCTTTGTAGCAAATTTAGTCAAACCATGTGTACATTATGACACTCTTTGAGATGACAAAAGTGGTTTGAAAGTTGGGCTTGGCAAAATGATGGTGGTTTGGATTCACCATGATAGTTTAGCATCCACCTTTTTGTTTAGTTCGTACACTTCTCACATTTACTATTGGCCTTGTAAGTACCAATAATGTATTACTATAATGGTACCCCTCTCACTTTCAAATTTTGTCTCCTTTAGTTTATAATGTTGGCTAATACTTTACTCTAAAAGCCATATCTCCATGGTAAAAGCAAGTGTATACATAGAATGAAGAATGTTGTTGTTGATATGCAAACATAAAACTATAGAACTTTACAAATCCTTCTAAAATTTTGCAAAGTAATTTTGAAAATGTCTTCCTAAAATGTATTCAAGTGGCATAAAAATATGAGTGAATTTCTTCTCAAAATGGTCCATAAAATTATTATAAATCAACCTTTTGACTAAAGTCCCTAATTTCTTTACTTGTGAGTGATACCTTTCACATGTATTTGTCTATGAGCATTCTTGTAAGGGTATGTACTTTAGTTACGGTAACATTTATTTGCTTGTTAGTAGTGCCCATGATATCTCTAACATCTATTTCTTTGTTGCTAGCATTGCTCATAAGATGAATTTGCCTTAGAAATGCTTATGTTTAGCTTCCAGTAGCATTGCCAATAAGGGCATATGCTTTAATGATGGTAAGAGCTCTCAACAACTTTGTCGAAAAACATTAAACAATTTCACTAGACATTAAATAATATGGTTTTTTAAAGTACATGCATGCACTTGCACACACACGCACACACACACACACACACACACACACACACACACACACACACACTCTCTCTCTCTCTCTCTCTCTCTCTCTCTCTCTCTCTCTCTCTCTCTCTCTCTCTCTCTCTCTCACTCACTCACTCACTCACTTACACATGCACATGTGCACGCACACACACACACACACACACACTCTCTCTCTCTCTCTGTGTGTGTGTGTGTGTGTGTGTGTGTGTGTGTGTGTGTGTGTGTGTGTGTGTGTGTGTGTGTGTGTGTGTGTGTGTGTGTGTGTGTGTGTGTGTGTGTGTGTGTGTGTGTGTGTGTGTGTGTGTGTGTGTGTGTGTGTGTGTGTGTGTGTGTGTGTGTGTGTGTGTGTGTGTGTGTGTGTGTGTGTGTGTGTGTGTGTGTGTGTGTGTGTGTGTGTGTGTGTGTGTGTGTGTGTGTGTGTGACCACCTTACCACATACTTGTAGGCTAAATTGTATGATACTTCAATTATAATGCATATGGGAATCTCAAAGGTTATGCAAATTTGTCTCGTGGCGATGGTCTATACCAATGAGATTGTGGGTTCAAGTCTTTCTAGATGCATCTCTTGGTTGGACATCTATGTTCATGTGATATGTTCATGAAAGTTGGTGCTATTACCCATTTCAATACCCATTAATCCTCCTCATTTGTGGGTTCATTGAGGAGGAGGGTCCTAGTTTGCATGCTAGCTTATTTGGGTAGATGAGCAATGCTAGAACAATCTTACATAATCTCCCAACTAATATTTGAGATGGGAGATGTCTACATTCATGTGTGTGTCTTCATCTAAGGAGGGGAAGAACAAGTGGAGTAGAACTTTAGAACAACACATAGCCTTGAACTTCTTAGCTAATCCTAAACTACTAGAGGTAGTGCATTAGTCTAGATTGACTAATAAGCCCAAGATTATGGGATTAGCTAGAGTTGCAAGTTAAAACAAGGAAAACTTCACTATGCATCATTGCAAATGGACAAAGGAAAGTAGGTAGGCTTGGAGCTATTTAGAAAGTCGTTATTATTAATTCTACTTCTATATTATTGGATATGTTATATAAGATGCAAGAAATAAACAATTAGCCCATAGAGATCTATATTTTACATGGTTTTTAAAACAATATTACTCAGATAGATCAAGGATTTAAAGGCCATCGCCATGATGTAAATATTACTCAGATATTAAGCTACCTGTGAAAATGCTCTCTATAACTACTCAATTTTTTCTTTTTCTTAATATATTTTACATACATCTTTTTGGCTTAACATTTTGTGATTTTAATTGAAAGTATAACCTATGAGATAAATTTCTAATTTTGAAAATCCATCCCATCCTCCTCTCCCAACAACACACACACGCACACAATGTAGACAGTAGTATGAACAACCTCATACAAAAAATGCTAGGGTATATTTTTCTCAACCACCATCAATGCTCGTGCGGCTTCTATAATATGTTTATTTTTCCTTTTGCAACCCCATTTTGTTATGGGATATACCTACACATAAATTGTCACTTTATTCCATGAGATCTCAAGAAATCACCAAACTCATTAGAGATGTATTCTCCTCCTCCATCTGACTTGAAGCATGCTTGTGTTTCAACAATAACCTTGAAAGTTTTGAAGTGCTCAAATGCTTCACTCTTTTCCTTCATGAAATAAACCTAGAGTTTTCTATAGCAATCCTGAATGAATGTAACAAAATACTTATTTCCATTCCGATCCCCTAAAACGACATGAATCGGGTTCTACCCTAATGATACTTAAAGGTCGTACAATTGTAGGACCTTGTGAGAAGCCTCCCTGTCCTTTGGGACCACCCTTCCATACGATGTCGGGGGTTCTGTCCACCTACTTCCCTCAATAGGTATTCTTTAGTTATCTAATTAGGTCCTATTACATTTATGTGTGACACTTAAAATCAGCTTCCTTAATTAAGACTTTTAGAGAACGTGGTTTGTTCACGTAACTTATGCAACTGACACGAAAACAGTTCAGATAGGTTTCTTGGAATTAAACTTTATGTGACGTGTCCGCTTGTCCACTTGTGGGACACATCTTAGCAGCCCATCGGGAGGGGAGTCTAGAAAGCGTCACCTGCTGGCACTCACAAGGAATGTCACAGGGTTTGCGATCTAGGTCTTCTCGAGTCTGCCCTGAAGTGGAAGTATCCAGTCGTTCCCACTTAAGACTGACCTGAAGTCAAGGTTTCTTTCCTATCAGCCAAGTCTCTAGGAAGCGCCGAGCTCTAGATGAACCACTTTGCATAGGAACAACAGAGTCGAAGCGGATTTATGCCGCACTTGGTTCATGGAGAGTGGGAAACGAGAGGGATGCGAAGCTCAACCTTTCTGCCCATAAGGTATAGTCCCATTCCTCCCCTAAAATAGCATAAATTGGGATTCTAACTCTACTGACTCTAGGTCTTCACAGTCTCGTTATCACGTCTTTTGAGAAAAGTTCCTAGCTAATCGGGACCACTCTTCCGTAGGACGGACCCAAGTCACGTCCACCGCACTTTCCTCGGGTTGCTTAGTTATCTAATTACCTACCACATTATGTTTGACATGCAAAGGCAACTTCCTTAATTAATCAATTTAAACACAAGTTCCTTCACGTAACTTAGGCACTGACATAAAAAAAACAATGTCAAGCAAGTTCCTTTTCCAAATATTTGACCTTTATTTATCATAGTCTTGGAATACATCAAGTATCATGCCCGAAGGCTATCCCAGCAACAATCAATAGGATTGTTGCTCCAAGTTTCGCCCGTAGACTAGTACACGGGCCTCGAGATCCCATCTCGAGTCACGTCGGCCTCTTGTGCGGGATCCGGAGGCAAGGAATTTACAGCCAGAGCCTCCCTTGGCACCCAAGCATCCTCCTGCTCCAAGCAGCACCCACGGAGAGATCTCTTGAGGTGGGTTCAGTCTATGCACTTGGTGCGGCTAACAACCCCCTTGGATAGGGCCAGCCAGGCAGTCGGAGGTAACTGAACCTGCCTCTCCCTCCAAGATATTAACATGAAGCATTAAGTGTTTGGCCTTGAATTAGTTCCTTAAGTAAAGAAGTTCAAACCATGTATCTAAGTGTACAATCACAATCATTTCTGTGATTGCTCGTATGACCATTTGCTAAGGTGTGATTCCTTCTTCTCGAATACTCTTAGCATTCGATCCTGAATCGTTTGCGACTTGGCGAGATTTCAAGGGCTTGGCAAGCTAGGTTGCTTGTTTTCCCTTTTTCTTTGGGTTAGGGTTTATACCCTACCGACCCCAATTATCATTACCTTAGGTCTCCTTGTACTATAGTAAAATAGATCTTGGACAATCCCATTGTCCTTGATTGGTCAATTTGCTTCTTGGCAATTCACAATTTCCCTAGGTTTGACAAATCGGTCCCCAAGAGAGAGAGTTGTAGTAGGGCGACTACTCGACCTCTTAACGAATCTAACTAGAATTAGATCTCGCCTCCCCTTGGCCTAAAATGTAGTAGTAGCATCTTATGATTTAGTTGCAAAAGCATATGACCTTGCAGACTAGTTGCACGAGATAGGTAGCAGTGCCTATTTTGAGGAATTGCATCCCTTTGTTTGTTGATATTACTAGTATTCGTGTCCTAAGGCCCGGTACCCCCTCTTACTCGAGTCGCAACATAGAACGATCTAAGTACGAGAACGCTGGATTAACTATGCAAGCGCAATATTAAGCAACATTTTAACTTAACTTAGCCTATCTTTCATATTGAATGTAACTATCATTTCATGCATATTGCATCCTATAAGCTTTTCATCAAGTGAAATATAACCCTTTTTCTTTTCATACATCTACTTATGCATGGAAGTTGCTTATGCGTGCAAGTTATGCTGCGTACTTTTATAATGCTATAAATGTTGAGATATCGAGCTCCACTCGTGATATGCCAGGGTGACCGTTGTGCATTTATGTCACTGACTTGTTAGCTGTAGATGCGGTTGGTACACTGCCCATGAATAATAGCTAGATGACAGCTATCCTTATCTACTCTAGTTTGTGGCTCAGTTAGTATGCCACCTTAGTTAGTTGAGTTTGGTTTGAGACCCATATATAGGGTTCTTCTATTTCTATGTACTAGAGTTCTTTTTGGCTTACACAACTAAGAAGAGGAAAATTGTTTTCAGCCTCCACCTGTGCGTGTATTTCCCCATTGTGCAAGCAAGAAAGCTACAAGTGAGACTCCTTCCTTCTCTTCCACAATCTTGACATGGTATTAGAGCCTGGTTCGTGGTAAGGAGCTCAAGAAAGCAAACCAAGTTTGCGGTGTTTTGGTAAGAGGACCACTGTTGCTTTCATTTTTCGAGATTGGGAGCAAGTCTCTGCAGGTAGCACATCCGAAAAGTGCAAGAGTGCATTGTCTCACATTGAGATGCCCTTCACGGTGTAGCAGGAGGGCATTATATGCTGCAGGACATGGCTTTAGCCCTAGGTTGCCTTGTTTTTTTGATTCAAGGCCATTTCGGGGCCTGTTTTGGAGGCGGAAGTTTTTCGCACGCACTCAGGAAAAGGCCCTGTTTTTTGCTGTGTGACCATTGTTCTACAGGTCGGTGAAAAGTTACCGTAGAAATGGTAATGTTGCACAAAATTCACAGCAGTAGTCACAAAATATTAGTGGACGTGGAGTGTCCTCTAGCAGTGGTTCACATTCTTCGCCATGGACAGGCAAATTGAGATCAGGAGAATCTTCTCAAAAAATGCAGATAGTGGTATGCAGGTTTCACGAAAAGGAAAAGAGAAGGTAGATTAGCCCATGTTTGATGTGAATGCAGGTCACTCTTATGTGGATGGCGAATCCAGTGGCTCAGAACAAAGCATTGATGATGAGTTGGGTATTCCTTCTATTGTTACACTTGGAGTAAGGAAGACCAGGGATGTTTTGAGAGCACCTGGGAGTGAACCTACTTTGCGCAGGTCTACCAAAGCTAGGTATCCTGTGGATAGACTAAAATATGATGGATTTACAGCCATTCACTATGCCTATATGATCAAAGTGATACATGAACCAGAACCCACTTCTTTTGAGCAAGCCATGGGAAAAGAAAAATGGGAGAAAGCCATGGATGAAGAAATGGATGCCTTGGAAGCAAATGCTACATGGGAATTGGTACCTTTGCCTAAAGATAAGAATGCAATTGGTTGTAAGTGGATTTATAAGGTGAAGCACAATGCAGATGGTTCTGTGAACAGATACAAGGCAAGATTAGTAGTCAAGGGGTATGCACAAACATATGTCATTGATTATGAAGAAACATGCAGTCCGGTTGCAAGGATGGCAACCGTAAGAGCAATCATTGCTATGGCTGCATCAAAGGAATGGTCTTTACATCAGATGGATGTAAAGAATGCCTTCTTGCATGGTGATTTGCAAGAAGAGGTATATATGGAGCAGCCAGCAGGTTATGTGCATGCTGTTCATCCTGAGTTTGTTTTTGCAGGTTGAAGAAAGCCTTGTATGGCTTGAAGCAAGCACCTAGAGCATGGTCTGACAAGATAGGACAGTATCTTGTCACTATTGGCTTTCAGATTTCCAAGGCAGTTTTCTCACTTTATGTGAGAAAAACAGAGAAATGTATTATGCTGCTTGTCATTTATGTTGATGATTTGATTATCATAGGTGATAATGATGAAGATATCCTTCATGTGAAAATGCTATTGAAGCAGAATTTTGAGATGAAGGATTTGGGAGAGTTGCGTTATTTCTTGGGCATTGAGGTGATTAGATCACCAAGTGGGATACGGCTCTTGTAGAGGAAGTATGGATTGGACATGCTATCCAAATATGGGATGACAGGCTGTAAGCCTATTTCAGTTCCTTTGGAGCAGAATGTGAAGCTGAGTGTAGATGCATGTGAGCTTCTCGAAGACCCTACTATGTACAGACGCATAGTAGGAAGTTTGATTTATATAACTATTACCAGGCCAGATTTGAGCTATGCTATTGGATTGATAAGTCAGTTTATGCAGGCTCCAAGGGAACCACATTTGGATGCGGCTAGACGCATACTCAGGTATGTGAAGTCCACATTACAGTATGGACTATTTTATGAGACTGGGGTTCAGATACAGTTGCATGGATACATTGATGCTGATTGGGTTGGTAGTATTTCTGATAGACGATCTACCAGTGGATATGTATTCTCTTTTGGGAGTGCTGCAGTCACTTGGAGCAGCAAGAAACAGCCTATAGTTGCCTTGTCGAGCACAGAGGCTGAGTACAGGGGTACATCAATGGCTGCATGTGAGGTAGCTTGGTTGCATAAGCTAATTTATGATATGCATCAGCCTACAAATGGGCCAATTGTCATTTATTGTGACAACATGAGCAGTATACATTTGGCAAATAACCCAGTCTATCATGCTAGAACAAAGCACATTGAGGTGCATTATCACTATGTGCGGGAGAGGGTTTTACTAGGTCTTATTGATCTAGTTTATGTCAGCACAGAGGATCAGGTAGCTGACATATTCACGAAGGCATTGGGCGCAGAGAAGCTGTGCAAGTTCAGAGACCTGCTTGGTATGCAGGAATTGGGATTGAGGTCGAGGGGGAGTGTTGAGATATCGAGCTCCACTCGTGATATGCCAAGGTGACCGTTGTGCATTTATGTCACCGACTTGTTAGCTGTAGATGCGGTTGGTACACTGCCCATGAATAATAGCTAGATGTCAGCACAGAGGATCAGGTAGCTGACATATTCACGAAGGAATTGGGTGCAGAGAAGCTGCACAAGTTCAGAGACCTGCTTGGTGTGCAGGAATTGGGATTGAGCTCGAGGGGGAGTGTTGAGATATCAAGCTCCACTCGTGATATGCCAGGGTGACCGTTGTGCATTTATGTCACCGACTTGTTAGCTGTAGATGCGGTTGGTACACCACCCATGAATAATAGCTAGATGACAGCTATCCTTATCTACTCTAGTTTATGGCTCAATTAGTATGTCACCTTAGTTAGTTGAGTTTGGTTTGAGACCCATATATAGGGTTCTTCTATTTCTATGTACTAGAGTTCTTTTTGGCTTACACAACTAAGAAGAGGAAAATTGTTTTCAGCCTCCACCTGTGTGTGTATTCCCCCATTGTGCAAGCAAGAAAGCTACAAGTGAGACTCCTTCCTTCTCTCCCACAATCTTGACAATAAAAACATAATCTATTCTTTTTCCATGCAAGTCACGCGAATAAGAATGCAGTTGCTTATGCGAATTCTAAATAAAATATAACTCTTTTATTCCTCTCCATAGCAACTATCTATTCTTTAATTAAACATCTTTCTATGAATTAACCTATTTACGGTCTTCACAAGGGATTTTTATTGCACAAATGCATTGTATACAACATAATACATTCTTTTCCAACGTAAATTACCTAACTCAACCTTCCAATGCACAAGATTATCGCAATTTATATTTAACCTATATGCGAGAAGCAACTAGGACATTGTTGCATAAGTGCATCTTTTAACACATGAACCATGTATCCAAAAATGCAACAACCTTTTATCATGATGGTGCGAGAATTATAAGTACCTTGTCATGCAATTTAAAACTTTTCCGAACATTCCTATGATCTTTTTAAACCAAAGCGTTCTAATAATGTAATTAAGTTTTTCCTATGCGAATTTATACTTAATGCACCCATATCATGCGGAAACGAAAAGGGTGAATTTGATGGAACTTGAACATCTGCAGGAGGGGTATTATCGATTCTTGCACTTTGGGTGGGTACATGTGCTCCTCTTACTCTTGCGTGTGCTCCTATTGTGTGGCGCTTTGGGGCCATCGCAATCGGGACTTGGGAATAAGTCGGGCAGGTGGAGGGGGTGCTGAAATTCTCTGCAAACTGGTAGTCCTTCCTTCCCGCAAGGGAACTCCCTTCGCAACGAGTTGTGTCCTTTTGTGGTCTGCGGGTGAAACACCCCCTAGGAAGCTTCTTGGAAGCTTTTTTTTTCCTTCTTATTTTCTGATAGGGGACCCTGACAGCATCGTGATGGAGACGAAGACGATGATGATGGGGGTGGCAGTGGTCCTGGCAGCCTGGGGGGTGGCACTACATGTTGGGGGGGGGTGCTGCTGCATGTCAGGTGGAGCAGGGGGTGGCGTTGCTAAAGACCACCGGGGGGGGGGGGGGGGGGCTCTGCTTAAATAGTGGGGAGGGGGTGGTTCATAAGGGGGGAGATGGCCGTTTAACGGCCGCCACCCCACACCTAGGGGGTGCATGCCCCCCTCTCCCACTCATACTCCCTCTCTCTCTCTCTCTCCCTGCCATGCTGTCGGCAGGGGGAGAGAGAGAGAGAGGTAAAAAAATTTAAAAAACATTAGAAAAAGGGGGGCGTCTCATGGCAGAGGCATGGGAGAGATATTACATCCTCTCCCCCTTAGAGGAATCAAGATGTCCTCATCTCGAGAAGACCTGGGGGTGTTGTTGATTGAGAGTATTTTCATCCATCCAAGTGGCGTTCTCTTCGGGATAATCTTTCCACTGGATGAGGTATTCTCTCAAGGTCCTTGATCTCAAATGCCTCTCCCTAACATCTAGGATTCTATCAAGCCATAGCTCAAGGACTCCTTGGCTAGGCATTACAATTTGTTGATCATCAAGTACATGATTCAGATTAGGTAGATACTTTTTCAATAGGCTAACGTGGAATACATTATGAATCTTTAGAGTTGTGGGCAGTTGTAGTCTGTAAGCATTAGGCCTTAGGCACTTGATGATCTTATAAGGTCCACAATACCTCGGACTTAGCTTCTTGTACTCTCCCAAGGATAGTGAACTCTTTTTAGAGCGTACACGGATGAAGACCATATCACCTTCGACGAAGGATTTGTCTTGCCGTTTCAAGTCAGTGTAAGCCTTTTGTCTATCCTTTGGTAGCTTGAATGTCTTGTCTTATTGATTTGATTTGATCATCCATATCTTCCAGCATCTGCCTTGAAGCTTCTATCCTCAAAGTTGGATCCGAGAAGTTCAAGGGGGTACGACAATCATGCCCATACAATGCTTGAAAAGGGGTCATCTGAATACTTTGTTGGTAAGCAGCATTGTAAGCAAACTCAGCCAGTGGTAGGTATTGAATCCACTTTTTGGGTTCGCGACAGTAGTATGCCCTAAGCATATCTTCAATGACTTGATTGACTCGTTCTATTTGACCATCAGTTTGGGGATGGTAAGCTGTGCTGAAACAGAGTTGAGTTCCAATAGCCTTAAAGATAGCCCTCCAAAAGTGTGATGTGAAAAGAGAGTCACGATCACTAATGATTCTTCTGGGTAACCCATGAAGTTTGAATATTTCCTTCATGAATAATCTTGTGATGTCTGAAGCTTTATAGTTTGTCTTGACAGGGATGAGGTGTGCAACCTTGGTGAGAATATCTACTACAACCAAAATAGAGTTATATCCTCCCTGAACTTGGGGTAAGCCAACAATGAAGTCCATACTAATGAACTCCCATGTCATTTGTGGAATGTCAAGTGGTTGCAATTTCCCAGGCATTTTAACACATTGTGCCTTAATGTGTTGACAAGACAAACATTCAGTGACATATTTGAGTACGTCTTCCTTGAGCCTTTCCCAAAAATAGCTCTTCCTAACCATGTTAAGGGTCTTGGCATAACATGGATGTCCTGAGAAAGGGGAGTCATGGGCTTTCCAAAGTATCTTCTGCTTAAGAGTTTGGCTTGCAGGGATACATAATCTTGTCCTGAAGTAGACAAGTCCACTACTGATGGAGAATTCTTGATACTTCATCTTTAGCTTCGGGTCTTGATCCTTGATGGGGATCTCCCTTAGCATTTTCTGATAGACTAGGTCATGATATGCCCCTTCTTTTGCTAGCTCAAGAATCGGGTTGTTTAGCATTGATACCTTTGTGGCTAGAAACCTTGCTATTGATGGATCTTGCAAAATGAGAGAATTTAGAACTGCCTTGCGACGACTGAGTGCATCGGCAACTACATTCTCTTTTCTAGGCCTATATTTGATTTTAAAATCATATTCTTCCAGCACTTCGATCCATCGACGTTGCCTCATATTGAGCTCATTCTGAGTGAAAATCCATTTAAGACTCTTGTGGTCCATTACTAAGGAAAATTTGTTACCTAGCAAGTAATGTCTCCAAAGTTTGAGAGCATGGATGACAACCAACAGCTCAAGTTGTGGGTAGCATAATTCCTTTCATGGCTCTTTAATTTTCTTGAAGAATATGCTATGGGATGACCTTCTTACATAAGTACACATCCTAAAGCAATTGTGCTAGCATAAGTTACCACTTCAAACTCCTTACTAAGATCAGGAAGTTTCAGGATGGGTGTTGATACTAAGCTTTGCTTTAGTTTGTCAAAGCTGGTTTGTTCAGTAGGTGACCATACAATTGCTACTTGCTTCTTTAGTAGACCAGTCAGAGGTGCTGCAACCAAAGCATAATCTTTGATGAAAATTTTGTACCACCCTGTTAACCCAAGAAAACTATGTATTTCTTTGACAAAAGTTGATGTTGGCCATTCCAGAACGTCTCTGACCTTAGCTGGATCTACTGAAATTCCTTCTACTGATACAATGAATCCCAGATATTCAATCTGTTGCTTGAAAAATGCACACTTCTTATTCTTGGCATAAAGCTTGTGTGCTCTCATTGTTTCAAGAATAATGCAAAGCTAGGGTTCATAATCCTTTCCCTGATTTGAGTAGACTAGAGTATCGTCAAAAAAGATGAGTACGAAGTCATCAAGATAGGGCCTAAAGATATCCTACATTAACATGTTGAAGGTAGGAGGAGCATTCGTCAGCCCAAATGACATCACTAGGAATTCAAAGTGTCCATGCCTTGTACTGAATGCAGTCTTCGAGATATCTTCTTATTTGATCCTTATCTGATAATATCCAAATCTGAGATCTATCTTTCAGAAGGTATTCGCCCGTTGAAGACGGTCAAGTAATTCATCTATTCTTGGAATGGGGTATTTATTTTTGATGGTTTCTTGATTCAACCCTCTGTAGTCAATGCATAGGCGAAGTGTTCCATCTTTCTTCTTTTGGAACAACACTAGAGCTCCCTACGGAGAACTGCTAGGACGGATGTAGCCTTGGTCTAATAGTTGCTTGAGTTGCTCTTTCACTTCGATAACTTCTGGGATGAACATCTTATGTGGCCTCTTTGCGACCGGTGCAGCTCCTGGCATAAGTTTGGTTTCATGGTCGACTTCCCTTTGGGAAGGATGTTCCGTCAGATCTTTAGGGAATACATCTGCGTATTCCTTTAACCATGAAGGTTCTTCTCCAGATTCTTGATTCTGATCTAGCTTATTTAGTTTAATCAAATAGATAGGTAGACCCTTTTGAACACCTTTTATTATCTGTGTTGCTTTTGCCAACTGTATTTTTGGCTTACCAACCTCACCTTGAGTTGTGACTAGTTTCCCTTCAGAATTGCGAAAGGAGACTTGGCCCTTCCCATAGTGAATGTGGGCATCATTCGGTATTAGCCAATCCATTTCGAATAAACATTCGTGAATACCTAGGCTCATTACCCTGAATCTCACAAAAGTTGGCTTCCCACCCAGTAGGAATTTCACCTTAGCAGTTTGCCTAGTATAAGTGACCTCACGACCATTTGCTAATTCCATAAGTAAAGTAGGTGCATCTATTGTGTCTATCCCTAATCTTTTTGCATAGATTGGTGAAATGAAGGAATGTGTACTGCCACAGTCAATCAAGGTTTTGAAGCTTTTACCTTGATATTCTGATGGAGTTTGAATCACTGAGAATTGGCGATTTGGACCCTTCGTGTGAAGAGTGGCATGAACCGTTGCCCTCTCAATGTCAGCATCCATGGATGGATCTTCTTCATTGTCCAGCTCCTTGTTGGAAACACCGGAGGTTCCCCCATTTAGCCATAATGGTGGTTCCTTGGCCATGAGCGGCTCTATTTTGACCTTGGAATTGCCCCTGGCGATGCCCTCTGCCAAGCTTGGGACACTCCCTCTTGAAGTGTCCGGGCTCGTTGCAATGGAAGCAACGTGGGTTGCGATCATTGCTTTGTGTTGGAATAAATTTGTGGACAACATTGACCCTAGCTTTCTTTCTTTGGCCCTGATTTTGACCCTGTGCTCTCTTAGTCTGAGACTTAGACATACCCTTATTCTGATCTTTGTAAGGCCAAATCTTGTTGTTCCTTGGTTTGGTCTGCACCTCCTGTATTATTGGAGTAGCTCGAATGAGTGTGACTTGTAGGTTCGTTGGGCGCATTGATTCCAATCGAGTGTTTACGGGTGAATTCAACCCAATATAGAATTTTGACACCTGCTGTGTCATATCCACTGGAGGTGCATACTTTAGGAGTGAGATGAACTTCGAATAATATGCTTCAAGGGATAATCCTAGCTACTTCAAGTCATAGAATTCATTCATCTTTTGTGTGCGGTAGGCGGGTGGCAGATACCTCCCTTGCACAGCTTCCTTAAGCTTATCCCAAGTGATTGTCCCCTCCGAGATTGCTTGGTCTTTGCACCACTATTTCCACCAAAGTCTCGCTTCACCTGTAAGCTTAAATTTGGTGAGCATGGCCTGGTTAGCAGGTACAATTCCTACTGCCTCAAAATAGTCCTCCATGGACTCAATTCAGATCTCGGTGTCTGCTTGAACAGTCCTTCCCTTGCCATCAAACTCGGGTGGCTTAATTTGTTTGAGAAGGAATTTCTTCTCTTAAGCCATAGCTGGACTTAGTGCAAGAATCGGATTTGGAACTTGCACTTGGGGTTGCGTCTGAACAATAAGATTCTTTATGTTAACATCTTATCATACGCTCCCATATTATGTTAATATGACTAGCACAACTTTTTAGCTAAGTGATTTAATCACTTAGCACCTCAGTTAACATTTATGATCAAGATAGAAAATTGTAAAAAGTCTTATTTATTCATGAAGGCATATCCCTTTGAGTGCATTTATTTTGGATAAGTAGGACAGGCTGATTGATACATCAATTTGGGGAAAATAGGATTGTGTTACAATCGGCTTCAGGGACGGAATAATAATATGGAGTCGAGACATGGATTTTCAGGAAACGGTAAGTCATAGGAAGCTTGGGGTATCCCTTCCTTTGATACCTGTTCTTCTCATAGTGCCCTAACACTTTGATTCTGTCAACAGAGATCACCTATGTCACTTCTTCATAGACATACTTGTTCTGCTTGACTTGTCGACTGTTAACGTGCAAAGTTGCATTTACGCAGGCTTTGACAAAGATGAATAGCTTCATGATCTTTAAATACTCCATCCACTTGATTCTCTTCAAGTTGGTCTGAAGGTATGCAAGTCAGTGGACTGCTATGCAGTATATTCCTGAGTCTCCCATCCATCTCCGCTCCACATACAGGGGCAAAGGATTATAGATGCGGTCTAGAATATTCATCATGCCAAGCCTCTGACGATAATTCGAAGCATGCATTGCAATCATGAACATGACCTAGAACACCAAGAACTTGCTCCATGCTTTGTGACTCTGCAACCCAGCATTCATAAGTGAGTAAAGAAATGTTTTCAAAAGAAAACACTCCTCTATTCTACTCACCCTCCCCTATTTACCCCCTTATTCCCTTTATTTTCCTCCATTAAGTTCCCTTATAATCTTTAGATCTCATTGGTTCGATCTGATACCAACTATGACGTGTCCGCTTGTCCACTTGTGGGACACGTCCTAGTAGTCCATCGAGAGGGGAGTCTAGAAAGCGCCACCTGGCACTTGCAAGGAATGTCATAAGGTTTGCGATCTAGGTTTTCCCGAGTCTGCCCTAAGAAGTGGAAGTATCTGGCCGTTCCCACTTAGGACCGACCTAAAGTTAGGTTTCTTTCCTATCAGCTAAGTCTCTAAGAAGTAGCTAGCATTGAGCTCCACATGAACCACTTTGCGTAGGAACAACAAAGTCAAAACGGATTTATGCTGCACTTGGTTCATGGAGAATGGGAAACGAGAGGGATGCGAATCTCAACCTTTTTGCCAATAAGGCATAGTCCCATTCCGCTCCCCTAAAACATCATAAATCGGGATTCTAACTCTATTGACTTTAGGTCTTCACAGTCTCGTTATCACCTCTTTTGAGAAAAGTTCCTAGCTAACCAGGACCACCCTTCCGTAGGACGGACCCAAGTCGCGTCCACGCACTTTCCTCGGGTTGCTTAGTTATCTAATTACCTACCACATTATGTTTGACATGCAAAGGCAACTTCCTTAATTAATCAATTTAAATGCAGGTTTCTTCACGTAACTTAGGCAGTGACATTAAAAAAAACAATATCAAGCAAGTTCCTTTTCCAAATATTTGACCTTTATTTATCATAGTCTTGGAATACATCAAGTATCATGCCCGAAGGCTATCCCAGCAATCAACAGGATTGTTGCTCCAAGTTTTGCCCATAGACTAGTACACGGGCCTTGAGATCACATCTTGAGTCACATCGGCCTCTTGTGCGGGATCCAGAGGCAAGGAATTTATAGCCAGAGCCTCCCCTAGCACGCAAGCGCCCTCTTGCTCCAAGCAGCACCCACGGAGAGACCTCTCACGGTGGGTTCGGTCCATGCACCCGACGTGGCTAACAACCCCCTTGGATAGGGCCAGGCAGGCAGTCGGAGGTAACTGAACCTGCCTCTTCCTCCAGGATATTAACCTGAAGCATTAAGTGCTTGGCCTTGAATTAGTTCCTTAAGCAAAGAAGTTCAAACAATGTACCTAAGTGTACAATCACGATCATTTCTGTGGTCGTTCGTACGACCAACTACTAAGGTGTGATTCCTTCTTCCCGAATACTCCCAGCATTCGATCCTCGATCGTTCGTGACTTGGTGAGATTCCAAGGGCTTGGAAAGCTAGGTTGCTTGTTTCCCCTTTTTCTTTGGGTTAGGGTTTATACCCTACCGACCCCAATTATCATTACCTTAGGTCTCCTTGTACTATAGTCAAATAGATCTTGGATAACCCCATCATCCTTGATTGGTCAATTTGCTTCTTAGCAATTCACAATTTCCCTAGGTTTGACAAATCGGTCCCCAAGAGAGAGAGTTGTAGTAGGGTGACTACTTGACCTCTTAACGAATCTAACTAGAATTAGATCTCGCCTCCCCTTGTCCTAAGATGTAGTAGTAGCATCTTATGATTTAGTTGCAAAAGCATATGACCTTGCAGACTAGTTGCACGAGATAGGTAGCAGTGCCTATCTTGAGGAATTACATCCCTTTTTTTGTCAATATTACTAGTATTCATGTCCTAAGGCCCGGTACCCCCTCTTACTCGAGTCGCAACATAGAACGATCTAAGTATGAGAACACTGGATTAACTATGCAAGCGCAATATTAAGCAACATTTTAACTTAACTTAGCCTATCTTTCATATTGAATGTAACTATCATTTCATGCGTATTGCATCCTATATGCTTTTCATCAAGTGAAATATAACCCTTTTTCTTTTCATACATCTACTTATGCATGTAAGTTGCTTATGCATGCAAGTTATGTTGCGTACATTTATAATGCTATAAAAACATAATCTATTCTTTTCCCATGCAAGTCACGCGAATAAGAATGCAGTTGCTTATGAGAATTCTAAATAAAATATAACTCTTTTATTCCTCTCCATAGCAACTATCTATTCTTTAATTAAATATCATTCTATGAATTAACCTATTTACGGTCGTCACAAGGGATTTTTATTGCACAAATGCATTGTATACAACATAATACATTCTTTTCCAATGCAAATTACCCAATGCAACCTTCCAATGCACAAGATCATCACAATTTATATTTAACCTATATGCGAGATGTAACTATGACATGCATAAGTGCATCATTTAACACATGAACCATATATCTGAAAATGCAACAACCTTTCATCATGATGGTGCGAGAATTATAAGTACCTTGTCATGCAAATTAAAACTTTTTCGAATATTCCTATGATCTTTTTAAAAAAAGTGTTCTAATAATGCAATTAAGTTTTACCTATGCAAATTTATACTTAATGCACCCATACCATGCAAAAATGAAAAGGGTGAATTTGATGGAACTTGAACATCTGCAGGAGGGGTATTATCAATTCTTGCACTTCGGGTGGGGACTCCTACATGTGCTCCTCTTACTCTCACGTGTGCTCCTCTTGTGTGGCGCTTTGGAGCCATCGCAATTGGGACTTGGGAATAAGTCGGTAGGTGGAGGGTGTGTTGAAATTCTCTACAAACTGGCAGCCCTTCCTTCCCGCAAGGGAACTCCCTTCGCAACGAGTTGTGTCATTCCGTGGTCTGCGGGTGAAACACCCCCTAGGAAGCTTTTATGTGGAAGCTTCTTGGAAGTTTTTTTTTTCTTCTTATTTTCTGATAGGGGGCCCTGACAGCATCGTGATGGAGACGAAGACGATGATGATGGGGGTGGCCGTGGTCTTGGCAACCTGGGGGGTGGCACTGCATGTGGGGGGGGGTGGGGTGCTGCTGCATGTCAAGTGGAGCAGGGGGTGGCATTGCTGAAGACCACCGGGGGGCGGGGGGGGGGGGGGGGCTCCGCTTAAATAGTGGGGAGGGGGTGGTTCATGAGGGGGGAGGTGGCCGTTTAACGGCCACCACCCCACACTTGGAGGGTGCATGCCCCCTCTCCCACTCATACTCCCTCCCTCTCTCTCTCTCCCCGCCATGCTGTCGGAAGGGGGAGAGAGAGAGAGAGGTAAAAAAAACTTTAAAAATTTTAGAAAAAGGGGGGGTCTCATGGGGGAGGCATGGGAGAGATATTACACTTTATATTAGCATTTTAACTAAGATACAAGTCTTGTCCAAAAATGACGATTCCCACAATCCGTGAGGATGTGTCTTATTTCCTCCAAGTTTTCACCCTTGCACTAGTAATAGGGCCTTGAGAATCCATCCCAAGTCACGTAGATAGTTTGAGTAGGACCGGGAGGTAGGGAATTTACATCTAGAGCCTCTCCTGGCATCCAAGTGTCCTCTTATGTTCAAACTAATCCATGGAGAGACCTCTCGTGGTGGGTTTGGTCCATGTTCCTATCACAGTCATTCAGAACCCCCTTGGATAGGGTTGACAGCTAGCTGGGGGTGGTTTGGCATGCCCTCCATGAATTTAACCTGATTCATTGTTCCAATTTCTTTTGTGAGTTTGGGGCCATACAATCCTTTCATAGACAGTGTTCCTAAATTAACAAGCACAAACAATAATGAAGGTGAGTGCTCGAGATATCTATTAAGGTGGAGTTCCTATTCTTGAATGCTTAGGGTTCACCCCTTTTTGGGTTTTTCTTGCCTTGATATCAACTTCCATAACCTTCTAAGGGATAAAGAATACCCTCATTCTCACCTCAATCCTATGTGATAGGAGCGAGCAATTAAGCTATTAGATCTATATTTGATAGTTTTCAGATGGTAGTTCCCCTAATTTGCTAACCTTTAGTCCGGGATTCTTATCTTAAGGTCATAGGTCCTAGATGATTCAAACTAGGATTCCAATTGGTCAGTTGGTAAGCATTTTCCAACCTTAGAACTTTATTGGGGTTTCTAAGTATACCCTAGGGTTTCATTCCCTTAAGATAACATGAACTTTTTTTCATTCCTCTCGCAAGTCAAGAAACTCCATATTTGGGAATTTGGGAATTTCCCATCAATATGGGAATTCCAAATCAAAATGGATTTCGTGAATTTTGGGAATTTCATTAATTTGGACTCGGTGCAATGGAACATATTACTGCTTATGGATGTTTCCAAGAGATTGAAAAAAACTCAAAAAGATGGTGTTAATAAACACCTTGGTTTTAATATCCTTGAAAATATTCAAGGAAAATCTTCAGTCGATGGATTCTTGTAGACTTTCTTTGGCCTTCAATACAATCTTTGGGAAAATTTTAAATTTTTTGGGAGATTTTATACCTTTCTTCATCCAAGAGAAGACAATGCTATCTATTGTTTCCCATCGTTCAGGATCTTTTTTGTTGCACATCCAATATTTATCCCAACAATTAAAATACACCTCTACATTTGTAGCATTTTGGCGATTACAAACTGGTGCCCAATATTGTATGTGTACCTTGTTGAAGTTTTTGGAATTTCTATTTGTATCGACCTCACTTTGTGCAACACCAAGCCATATTGGATATACTGGATCCGAAGGTTTAACAATCACAAAGTCATCTTTCTTAACATTAAGCATTGGTTCAAATGCATGTCTGGGTCGTTTGCTGAGAGGACCACAATAGTGATCATTCAACTCTTCCAATCTAGTAAATTCATCTGCATTATCTAAATCTATATTGGTTACATCACTTTGTGTTCTTGGCAAAAAATCTATGAAAAATAAATCTTCTTGGACATTTGGAGTTTGAAGAGCGTAGATCATATGTTTCCAATAATCAATCATTGGTGTTATAAAATTTGTGAACTCTGCTTCAGGTCCTTGTACATTTGACCATCTTTCCCAATACTTCAAATAATCTTTAACTCCACTTAATACTTCTTGATGATCCTTAATGTACTCAAACATGGGCAGTAACATTGGAACACCCTTTGGAAGAGTAGGCTTTCCTGTAAGGTCTCTCTTCCATAATTCAATGCCACCTTCTCTTGGTAACTAGTCTGGAGACTTTGGATGCATCTTGTGTTGCATAACAGGTGTATCTCCTTGCATATAAAACCAAAATTGAAGAGGATTTGAGTGTCCAACAAGTGTATCCTTGGAATCACACAAGTATCCCTCAATGTATCTCTTAAGGTCAGGCACATGTGTCAATAAGAAAGGTGTAGGACTTGTCATCTTGTCATCTGGCATGATTGAAAATGTTGCATAAGATGAGGAAAAGTGAAGGTCATGCTCATCCTTAGCTTCTCTGAAAATTTTCTAAGCATTGCACCAATGTCTTCATGTGTATGACCCACCATGAGAAACCCAAGATGGATTATCTTGAATGTTCCTTGTGGAACAAGCAATGATAGATATGCAAAGAGATAGATATTTTTATTTTCTGATCCATAATTATCAAGTTGAAGTAGTAAGTTCTCTCGCAATCATTTGAAATGATGATGGCCATCCTATGGTGTATTAACTTCCATGCATGATTTATTTTGTGCAACACCTTGATGGTGGTCTAGTGCTTTTTTCGAGTTGAGGGCATTTAGTTGCACACACATAGGTTGATCTCGGCATTCCATATACTTGCAAATCACCATTTGCATGCCTTTGTAGTCACTCCAAGTTCCTAAAGCACAAGACAATGAGGCAATTGTGAAGTTAGGATTGTGAGGCCATAGATCGAGTGAGAAATGTCCATATCTACCTTCTCCATGTCCATGTGTAATCATGCCTATTAAAGAAACGTGTAATTGAGTAGATCTTTCAGTCTCTTTTGATCGAAGCCTTAACCTAGGGATAGCTGTCTTTTGCTGGTCTATTTTATCATGTATGATGCACAGGTTTTTATCTGGATCTAATGCTAAGGCCAAGCGACAACTATAGTATATATGTTTTGACAACTTTATTGTTGTAGCATGTGACATTGACGCTTCTTTAAAAGCACATTTTGCTCTTGAAGAAACTTTGTTGCGGCAAGTTGCTCTTTGATCTTTGAGCAAATACTACATTTGGAGAACTCACTTGTCTTTGCTAAGGTTACAGGCTTGAACTCTGTGTTCCAAATATGATTGAAGGTGGACAAGGACATTTGCTTACATCCAATACCACTCAATGTTGTATTTACTTCTGCCCATATATCTACCTACTTGTAAACATCTGGGATGACCAATTGAGTCTCCCTTGATCCATCTTGCATTGTTCTACTCTTATGTGGCATTTTCTCTGCATTCTTCTTAACAAAGTCTCTAAGGATGGGCCTTCCCATCTCTGTGTGATCCCAAGTTGCTCTTACTACCCCCTTGTTTCCATGCATTGCCCTCCTCACGCCATACTCAAATTGTGTTTTGTACCTATAAAAAGATGTCTTTTGGATTCCATGAATCTCATACCATGCACTTCCACATACCACTTGTCCATTGAAGATGAAGCTGTACTTCCTTGTTCCCAAGTAATCAATCTTGGATGATGATTCAAACTTGTCATAAACATAGTTTGTGTGGTATTCAAATTGCAATCCCCAAAAGTATTTACATAATTATTGCATTTTCTTCTCTATTAGCAAACTGACAACACTTTTCTTGGCAACAATCAATCATGGAAACCTATGAAATGGAGTCCATAGAAGTCCTCAAGTTTGCACCTTTAGGTGCAATAATTCGAGGCTTTCTATTGACCATACAATAGGATTTCTTTTGAACAAAAATTGATTTTTTTTCAGAAACAAAATCTTCATTGGTATCTTCCATGTTTTTGGCACATGCATTTGTAGAGATAAATTGCATGTATGATTGTTGTTGTAGCAGCGATGTTCCATCATCAAAGGTGACATGTTTAATAAGCCATCTTTCCAAAGTGACAGAGTGGAGGTTGTCATCTATGTATGTTCCTGTAGTTTGATCAAGGGCTTTATCTACCACCACACCAACATCCTCTTCTCCTAGCAATTAAAAGTTTATCACATCATATGGAAAAGCCAATAATATAACCCCTGTCCCAACACACATTTGTTGCCTTCTATCCATAGCATCACTCTATGTTCTCTCCAACTTTCACGAATGCTAAGCACATCAATATCCTTAGAAGGTAGGACATGGTTTGATTCGTAATCATCTCCTTCACCATGAAGTGTTATTGAATTTGAAACAACCACCACATCTTTCTTTCCCCATTTTGCAAAACCACCTATAGCTTCGTGAACCTTCATTGCGTCAATTGTTGGGAATGGCAAATATGCTGCTACATTTAGAATTTATCAATAGCCATTGAAATATATCCATCTTCAAGTATTTCTCCATGGCATGTCTCATTTGGATGTATTGCATGCACTCTCCCAAGTGCAACAATCTCATGATCAACTAGCAAATTCATAGTTTCTCCAAAATAAAATTTGTTATTCATGATACCTATACAAGTGAGAAAATGAAGATTTTATAATTTGTATGTTGTCACCTCTCAGAAAGAAGAAAATAGTAATGAAATTGCTAAATATAATGAAGTATCAAATTTCATTGAAATAGAAAAAGCACTTAAATATTAGATAGAATGAGTCCAACATCCATAATAAAAAGTATTAATGGAAACATAGTATAGAAAGGGGATAGATTTGATCATATGGCCAAAAACAAAGTTTCTCATGAACTATGCCCTAAAGTAAAGAAGAAAAGTTTCTTCTATTATTTTTAGTTGCCCTTGATTTTACTTTATTTTATTAGCTAATATTTGAGTAGGCAAAAACTTCCTTGTGTGTTCTAATTGGGAAAAGATATAATAGATGTTCAAATCTTGTACCATATATATTCAACACGAGAACAATGATTAAAATTCTTTATAATGTGTATAGAAAAAGATTTAGCCACATGGTCAAAAATCTATTGTATGTATTCCATACCATAGCAAATATAAAAAATCTTTGTGATCTCCATAGGAGAAAACATAGTCAAATGATTGAAACCTTTGTTGTATGTATTTCACATGACAAAAATGATAAAAGTTCATTGTGGTCTCCATAGAAAATATTTAGCTAGATGATCGAAACCTCAAGAAAAATACACACAACAATGATAAAAGTTATTTGTGTGTGATCTTTATGGAAAAAGATTTAGCCAGATGGTTAAAACCTCCATTGCAACTATTTTATACAAGACATACGATTAAATTTCTTTGTAATGTCCAAAAGAAAAGATTTAGCCATATGGTCAAAACATGTATTGTATGTAACCTAGATGATAGCAAGGATAATAATTAGTTGTGATGTCCATAGAACAAGATTTATCCAAATGGTCAAAGCCTTTATTGTATGTCAACAAGGATAAATAATCTTTGTGATCTCCATTAGAAAATATTTGATCAAATGATCAAAATCTTTATTTCATGTATTCCACATGACAACAAGGATAAAGACATTTTATGAGAAACTTTGACTTCGTGTTTAAATGTTGAAACCACAAGGACCTTTAAAGAATAGGAGATTCCATTCCCTATGACATGAAGCTATAAAGATTGGGGAAATTTCAGCATCAATTAGAAGCTATTTGAGAAAGAAAGATAAATTTAATCATGGTTAAATATTTATAAATCTTATATTACCTACTTGTTGATAATAGTAAAATCTATCATATTACATTTTATTTTTAATTTATACTATTTTAGTCTAAATCATGTTATATTAGTATATCGTACTATGTGCATATTATGGAATATAGTATCAAAATATATTTTTAAAAATATATATTAAATTAATTTAATAATAATTAATAAATATATTTAAAATATATTAAATCATATTTTGTAAGATTATGTATATTTAATGTATCTAATATGTAATGTGTAATATCATTGAGGATTTGAAGCCACCTTAGTGATAGGTCGAGAGTAGAATCTCTAGCAGGGTAGGATAGAGAGTATGTAGGAAAAATCTCTAGATGTGAAAATAGGGGCAATATCCCAATGGTAGGTTCTTAAGAAGGGCCGAGGGGGAAGGACCGGGTGTGGGAGAAATGCCCCTAGTGAGAGTTTGAGGGCAACGTCCTCCTCGGTGGAGGTTTGGGAGCAATGCCCCTAGTCGGGGTTTGGGGATAGCGCCTCTTGTAGGGACTTGGGGGCAATGCTCCCAATGGGGTGTTCAAGGGGTAGCGCCCCCTCGGGGGGGTCTGGGGGCAACATCCCTAGTGGGGGGTTGGGAGTAGTGCCCCTAATGGGGGTTTGGGGGCAACGCCCCCAACGGGGGGTCCTCTTGGGGGCAGTGCCCCCCCTTGGTGGGGGTTTGGAGGCAACGCCCCCAACGGGGTTCGGGGGGCAGCGCCCCCTAGTGGGGGTTTGGGGGCAACGGCCCGAATAGGGGGTCTGAGGGATAGCACCCCTTGGTGGGGGTCTGGGGGGAATGCCCCCGACGGGGGTCCAGGGCAGCGCCCCGGGTGCAGGTTTGGGGGCAACACCCCCAACCGCGGGTTCATTACGTGATTTTTGAAAAAATCACGACTTAAAGTCTTTAACAAAATTAAAAAATAGTTTCCAAAATAAGATCTAAATCTGCTCATATTCCGTAACAAGATATGGTAATTCGAATAGCGTGATACATTAAATGGTCCCTTTCACGAGGTCGGTCTTTACACCTAATCATGATTTTTTCAAAACGAGTTTCTCTTTCCCTCCCTCTCTCTTCCACACAACTCTCTAACCTGAGTGTTTTCTCTATTGTGTTTTTACAGTTGCAAGTTTTGCATCTCTGATCCCCTGTGTTTTTATCTCTACTCATATCGCCCCTCTCTTATACTGCAGGTTTTGTGGTCTTAATCTTTGGCAATTCTATCCCCTTGCTCTTCTCTGATTGCTCTCCACTGTTTCGTTTTCTCAAACTGAAACAAATTGTGCAGTGCAAATTTTGCTTCGAATTAGGGTATTATAACCAAAACTGCCTACATCTTCAAATCAAAAATCTTGCTCTGTTCAGCAATTCAACAACGTTGTGAATGATCGCCACTCCACCACGTGTCTTCTCTACTTCAAGGGTGATTTTTATTACATTGGTACATATTGTTTACCTCTACTACACAACAAGTTTTCAACTCCTCCCTACTTCATTTCTGATTTTGAGTTAAACTACATTGATTTTGATAATTTCAATCCATACAATTACTACAAGTCACACTACTAATCTTTTGTATGATTAGTATTGAATAATACTAAGATCAACCACCACAAGCATTTTCTAAATAAGAATCATGTATAAAAATTAAATGCAATCTTTATTTTTGTAACAATGAGATTAGGCACTCACTCTTGAGAATTCAATGTCTTCTTCTTCTCGATTGCTTGATTGATCTCCTGGAATGCATGTGTTTTTTGCTACCCACTACCATGCAAATGATAGCTTCTTTGCTGTGAATATGAAAAACATGATTTCTTGGACTATTGAAAATACTCTCTTTGCTGTGAATATGAAATATATGATTTGTGTAATGTTCAAAAAACTCTCTTGGATGTGAATATGGAATAAATGGTTTATGCAATGCTTTCATCAATGATTGCTTTTAAAATACTAACCTTTCTTTCTATTCTGTGATGCTATATACCTTAAGGTTTTGCCTCAAGGCTAAATCTATCCTTATATTTCATTTATCCTTCAGTAACATTAAAGCATTTTATCAAGTTCTTATACATCGTATTATACTTTACTATATAGAACTTTCTATTATACTGTATTTTCATAGTAAAAGCATTTCCCTCAGATTTTATGGTTACATTCTTTTTAATTTTGCAATAAGTACATGGCTATACAATACTTACCAATACTCAATATGAAATTTCCATAGGATGTAATTTGATCTTCTAACAACATATATCATGATCTTTCATCAATCTATAGATTAGACCATATGGTCAAAAGTTTTCTTACTATATAAGAAGTGCTTTTTGTTATTTTATTCAATACAATTTGAGATTTGGCCATGAGATCAAATCTTTTCTTAAAATATAAGATGTAATTTTTGTTATTTTTTCTAATATATTGTGAGATTTGGCCATGTGGCCAAATCGTCTCCTTAAGCTATCTCTTAGCTGAAATAAGGACTCTTGTAGTATCACAATATCTTGCAACAAATCAATCACTTTGTTCATTTTACTATAAGAATGACGTTTCGCCATTTGGTCAAATACTTTCTTAAATTATCAACCCTTACTTCCAAAAGGAAAGACTAGTTTCTACTTAGAATTCCTTACTTTTTATAATTTGGCCATGTGGTCAAATCTTGTCTTGCAACAAACAAACCACTTTTTTTGGGAGTTCATCCTGAAAAATTATGACTAAATCTATGGTGGGTTCAATCACACAAATCTTAGGTATGCTAGATTAGGCTGTATGAAAAAATCTTCTAAGAAAAACATCTTCTATATTATCTCCACAAAGGAAGACCATATTCTACGTGGAACTCCTTGATTACCTATTATATTTATAGGAAGTTTCGCCATGTGGTCAAAACTTGTTGTGCAACAAACAAACCACTTTGTTTTCATAAACCATTTCTTTCATTTCAATTTTTCATGACTTCCTATTTATATGTTCATATATAGATATCAAATCATTTTACCACAAATTAGCCAAATTTTTCATTCCACTACAAAATAAAAAATTGGCCATATGGTCAAATCTTTCGTTTTGTTATCAGTGCTAGCATCCAAGAATCCCCCATTCTTGTTTCATTCAGCCATATGATCAAATCTAATCTCATACATCTTGCAAACCATGAGACCACTTTTTTCATTCCACTATAAAATAATATTTGGCTATATAGTCAAATCCAATTTCACAACATGTTGCAATAAATGAATCACTTTCTTCATATGGTTATGAAACTAGATTTGGCCATATGGTTAAAAACAGTTTATAAAAATATAGATATCTTGTAGGTTTCAACATGAGGTCAAATCTCCACCTTTCAAGTGTTTTTCACATTACCTAATATTGATATCTATGGGATTTGTTACATAGCCATATTTGTTTATATGTGAATCTCATATCACAATAAACTGCATCCTCTCTTTAATTAGCCTTTAATAACTATATGGTTAAAAATCATGGCAAAGTTTCTAATCTTATAGATAAGTCTTATGACAATTTAGGATTTGACCACGTGGCTATAACTAATGACAATGTTTCTACAATATAGCTCATTTCAAGGGAAACTTATATGTGCATTAATTAAAATGTTAACTTTGGGCCAAATGGAATCGTAATATTGCTACATAACCACATTGATATATGGGTAGATCTCATATTGGACTAAATCTCATTATTTGATTAAATAGGATTTGACCACATGGCCAAAAATCTTAGCGAAGTTCCTAGAGTACTATGATCCTTGCATATGAAACTTACATGGAGAAGAAATCCAATGTTAACTTAGGGACAAATCATCCATGACATTTTTTACATAACCACAATGATTTTTCACTATATATCATACCATACTCACACTCAACATTTTATTATCACTTGACCATTTGGCTAAGCCCATGGTCAAGTCTCACTATTAATAGAATTTGATCTTCTCTCTGAAGTCCGTGGCAAAGTTTTTACTATATGGTTCTTGCAAGAGAAACATAATTAATATTAACTTAGGGTTAGAATAATCCATGAGATTTGATACATAAGCACATATATTTATGGTTAGATCTCATATCATACTTAATCTCAAATTTCAATATTTCATTTTATGGAAGAGTCCCTTTGGAGTACATTTGTCTTGTATTTCGTAAAATCTTGTATTGTTGTGTTTTCAATTTTCAACCTAGAAATCTTATACGTTTATTTGGGTTTTGTGAATTTTGACTATTTTTAAATCCACTTTTCTTTGACAACTTTTTCTCTTTGTAAAACTTTTCAATGGCAAAGAAAGATAGCACATCCAAAAAGGAGACCCAAACCATTGATGGAGTTAGTGGTGATTTTGTATATTGATGGTACATGGATGTTTATGATAGTCAAGGAAAAAGGACTGACAATGTTCTCTTATTTACTTTAAAGAATGATATTGCATTTTTTCAACAAGATGGTGTCATAGAGAAGATAATAGATGGATGTGCTGGAAAAGAGGGAATACCATGTAATCTTGTTAAGATGAAGGGGGAGAATGTAGTATTAAAGCTTGATCCTTTGTCATTTCACTTTTCACGTATTATAGAGGATGAAGAATACTCTTTGAAAACAATGGGATGGACCTTATTTGAGGAGGTAAAGGGCATAGAAGACATTAGATTAGCATTCCAAGCTGTCCAAAATAGTGAGCTACTTTCCCTATCAAGAAAAGGTGATCGCCCCAACAAAAGAATGAAGCTCCAAGATAAACAAATAGACTTGAGATCTTCACCTACTCCTCAAGAAGTAAATAATTCACTGAATCCCACAAGCTCAAAGTCAAAATCACCTCAACAAAGTTCCTTATCACAAGCTCTTGTTGTTAGTATGGCTGCTAACACTATTGAAAATGATGCCACTTTACCTTCCATGCTAGAAGTTACACCTGCAAAGCCAATAATTTCTCTTGAGGTCAAGGCAGTAGAAAGAACATTCGATTTTCCAGAGATAGTTAAGAAGAAGGGAAAGAAGAAAGATTCAGGATTTTACATGTTTGAAAAATTCTTTCCATTTGGTCCAACAACACAATTTCCATTCTTGTTAATAGGTGCTATGAGGCACTTCCTTTGTATGCTTATAGGTCACTATGTTGGGATTATGTAGAGAAGCTAACCACGTCTTTCATAAAGAATCCCATGAATCTAGCAACAACAGTATATCTTATGCCTTTTCTACAAGACAACAATGAGAAGAGACCCATGTATCCCAAGGGGTCCACTAGGGTTTACCATATGGTACCACATGAGTGTAAGGGAGGGGGTTATTTAAGGGAAGAAAGGTACATTTTATCAGGTAAGCTCCTATAAATAGGGGGTAGATAAGGGGTATTTCCATATATTTCTTGCATGCACGTGACGTCTCCTTATTACTACTAGTGAATCCCCTGTGTCCATGCATCGTGATGAGGTGGATGCTAATAAGTTGGATACTTATAGTTATTGGATTATATCAGGGCTTCACTCAATTCATGCAGCAAAGATATATATTCAGAGTAATTAGTTGATTGTCTTGCGGAAATGTGTATTGAGCTTTCACAAATGACAAATATGGAATCACATAATGTTATGAAGAATGCCCCTTATGTTGAGCAACTTCAACAATTAAGAGATGACTAGCATTTGGTTCTCCACCAAAACCCCAACAAGGGCTTTCTAAGACAAGCTCTCAAAGAGTACCATGGCAAGTAATCACATATAAGCTTACCTTTTCTTTTTGTGAAGATTGGTGTGGTGCTCTTTCTTTTTTTCTATGCTCACTATTTTGATCTTTTTTTGGCAGATATTTGTGGCATCCATTGGAGAAAATTGTGCATCTAGAGATTGCCATATGATTGTTAACTTCCAAGAAATATTTTATAGTTGGATCAAAATCATGAAAAGATACTCTAGAAGTGAGCTTCTATCCCAAGAGGAGAGTTTGAGAAAAAAAAGGAAGGCAACCTTCTCCTACTGCATTTTGTTACCTTATGGGTTTAAAGGATAGAGACATCCTTACGTTACAAGAGGAGATAAATGAAGGTCATATCCTTTTTCTTAGAAAAAAATGGGATAAGGAAGATATGATTGACATGGAAACAAGGGCTAAGCAAATCAAGCAAGATAGGGTCCTAAAGGAGGAATTAGTCACTCTTTTCAATGCCTCACTTCTAGAAAGTAGCGTTGTGATGAAGACTTGGGAAGAGCTTGTTGATGATTATGATATCAATGATGAAGTCTACACAAAGATTTTAGGCATTTGCAATGATTGGGTATCAAAGAAGCTCACATATGGATCTGATGTAGGGTCCCTACCAAATGGAGCAAAGGATATTGTGAACTTCCTAATAGCAAAAAAGTAAAATCCTCTTCAATCTTCCACTACTTCCCCTTGGCATGTATATGTTGTCGAATGCAATCTAGAAACCTTTGATCTTATGCATAATGTTTACAAAGATCCAATTACCATCGGGGTTGTTGTTTTAGATGCAGCACTTGGGGTTGAGGGAATAAAATGGGACTCTATAAAGTTTGAAAAGGTTGTATCCACTCTACTATAAATGACATGTGAATATAAAAAATTCATGTTGTTATCATTTCTTGATTGAAAGCAAATGGTAGCTTTGGAAAATGCTCTTGAAAGCATTTTTTGCAAGTGTCACATACTAGTTGGTAGTGTTGACTTCCTACCAATGGGTAGAACCTTTGCTTTTGGATCTATCGATTCTTTTGTGGTTTTGATATTAGTGACTATGGAGAAAAGCTTCATCAATTTTGAGCGATGTATAAAAAATGTCAACAAGCCTTCCATTTTGGACTTTGAAGGCTTGGACAAGGAGTGCAATGATGAAGATCTTGAAGAAGAAAAAAGGATTGCAAAGGCCGTTTTGAGAAAGAAAATGAAAGTTATGAAAACTACAATCAAAGCATTCAATGCTGAACCAATTGTAACGTGCTCACTATCAAGGCATGTTTTTAGAGGTCCATCGAGAGACGAATCTAAGCGAAGCTACCCGGCACTCCCATGGAATGTTATAGGGTTTGTTGCCTAGGGTTTCTCGAGTCTGCCTTGCAATGGAGCATTTCCAACCACGAACCCACCGAGATCGACCTGAAATTAGGGTTCCTAGTGGACAAGGTCTCCTAACAACATTCTAGCATCGGGACTTGGATACTCTACCTTACGTAGAGATACCCAAGCTGCAGCAAACCCATGCCGTACTTGGTTCAAAGAGAATGGAAAACGAGAGAGATGCACCGCTCAACCTCTCTGCCCGTAGGGCATAGTCCCATTTCGATCCCCTAAAACAACATGAATCGGATTCTAACCTAACGATACTTAAAGGTCGTATGACTGTAGAACCTTGTGAGAAGCCTCCTAGTCCTTTGGGATCACCCTTCCGTAGGACGGACCCATCGGGGGTTCCGTCCACCCACTTCCCTCTATAGGCATTCTTTAGTTATCTAATTAGGTCCTATCACATTTATGGGTGACACTTAAAATCAGCTTCCCTAGTTAAGTCTTTTAGGGAATAGGGTTCGTTCGCGTAACTTATGGTACTGACACGAAAGTAATTTAGACAGGTTTCTTTGAAGTAAACTTTATATTAACATTTTAACTGAGACACAAGTCTTGTCCAAAAAGGACGATTCCCACAATCCATGAGGATGCATCTTATTTTCTCCAAGTTTTCACCCTTGCACTAGTAACAGGGCCTCAAGAATCCATCCCGAGTCATGTAGATCGTTTGAGCAGGACCCGAAGGCAGGGAATTTATAGCCAGAGCCCCTTGGCATCCAAGCATCTTCCTACTTTCAAACTAACCCACGAAGAGACCTCTCGTGGCGGGTTCAGTCCATGTTCTCGTCACGGTTATTTAGAACCCCCTGGATAGAGTTGGTAGTCAGTTGGGGGTGGTTTGGTACGCCCTCCATGAATTTAACCTGATTCATTGTTCCAATTTCTTTTATGAGTTTGGGGCTATACAATCCTTTCACAGATAGTGTTTCTAAATTAACAAGCACAAACAATAATGAAGGCGAGTGCTTGGGACATCTGCTAAGGTGGAGTTCCTATTTTTGAACGCTTAGCATTCACCCCTTTTTGGGTATTTATTTCCTTGATATCAACTTCCATAACCCTATGAGGGAAAAAAAATACCCTCATTTCGATCTCAATCCTAGGTGATAGGAGCGAGAAATTATGCTATTAGATCTATATCCGATAGTTTTTGGATGGTAGTTCCCCTAATTTGCTAACCTTTAGTCCATGGTTATTATCTTAAGGTCACAGGTCTTAGATGACTCAAACTAAGATTTCAATTGGTTAGCTGGTAGTCATTTTTCCACCTTAGAACTTTATCGGGGTTTCTAAGTTTACCCCAGGGTTTTATTCCCTCAAGATAACAAGAACTTTTGTTCATTCCTCTCGCAAGTCAAGAGTAAACTAAGCCCTTTTGCAATCCTTAAATAGTTGCGAGTATCAAATGTCACGTGGCAAATGGTCATTCTTCCTTGTGGATACGACATTCGAGTTTTCTTGTATTGGCTTCAAGTTGTATCATATTTTAAAAATGATATCACCAAGGGTGTTTTGGATTCATCGCAACTAGTTGTTAGGATAGAGATCGAAGAGTGTGTTTACTTGACTCTAAGTAATCATATGATCATAACAATAATTTGATTTATTTACAATTAAATCCTAAGTGAGTCGAATTAAATCCTAGCCTTACTTATCATATAGGGTTTCATTTACTAAACTGCCTCCTCCTGCAATTAAGTTTAGCAATTCACAAGCACATCTTAAATATATCTTTTAAGATGAATCCCTATTATGTAGTGCAACCGAAATTGTCTATGATGCCATGCAAATCTAGATGTAAGTCTTTCCTGAGTTGATGATACGATATGGGATTCTCATTCATGAAAATTCCTTCTAGTGAATTTATGCAAATCATAAAGTGTGACCGAAGTATTCAAGTGCGATTGTACATGAGTTCATCATACTTAATGTAAATGCGAGTTAATTGATTCTAATGGTCTATAGGATGCATTCGGCTTACACGGTATATTTATATACATTAACAACCTAAGATGCACTTGCAAAATTTTGAGCCTAATACTCGATTAGCACTACAACAACCCATAGATGCTTAATTGATTTGTGCAAAATTATGGGCCTTAAGCCTTTACAACTACCTCTCCAGTTAAGCAATTTACGTGATGCAAAAGTATGATTCTTTTTATGATAACTATGCTTTGATGTTTTGTTCATAGGACTAGACATCGTAACAGTACATGGTTTTGGAGTGTCGAATTAACATTTAAACTTGAAAACCCATTCGTGTTAGCAATGGCATCTTTGCCTGATCCTCCTTCTGTGGTTGAGACTTTTCCGGTTACTTGGGAGAGTTTGCACTTCGAGGCCATTTCAGAGCTCGGAATGCAACCCTCCTTTTCTCATGGAGCACTCCTTTGTGATGAAGTTTCCTAAGTTTGCTTGACTTCTGCAACCTTCTGCCACGTAGAGAGGTAGTTGATAGAGATATCCCACGTAGAGAGGTAGTTGATGGAGATATTACGGGAATCGCGAGGGAGAGAAAGTAGTTGTAACCTCTTCTCAAGAGGGAAGGAAGGAGATTTCCTTTAGCCCTCTTCTCTTTCTCTTTATTTCTCTTTCTCTCTCTCTCTCCCTCTCCCTCTCTCCTTGACAAGTTGGTAGCAAGGGGTGGGGATAAGAGGAGAATAACATCCCTTTCTTGCCATGTAGTCGGTGGATTCTAGAGGTGAAGGAGAGATAGTTGGGGGGGGGGGGGGGTTTGGAGGTGGCACACATGTGCCCCTCCTCCCCGTTATCATTGTTGTCCTTAGCTTCATCGACAATCTCATTGTCATTGACATCCTTGTTGCCATCACCTCAAAGCTCCCCATTGTCTCGCCTTTACTATTGTCGACAGTCATTGCAGCTCCCCCTCGCCATCACGATCTCCTCCTTTACCTACGTCGACTACGTGTTCAACTCCCCCCTCCCTCCCCCAGCTGGCGGTGCCGACAGGGGGGGAGATGTAAAAAGAATTTCATTTAAATTTGTTTGAAAGGGGGGGTCCCACAGCTATGGTGAGAGCTCATCTATGTTTCGTTACCCTCCCATTTGTCCATTTCCTAGCGCTAGCTGCCCGTGTATTACTACACTGATAGTCACCGCCACTGCACATTGTATAATATAGGCTAGCGCCTTTGGCGTTCCCTGAGCAGAAACCATGGCAGTCAAGAAGTGATCATCACGATGAGTCTTAGAAGTTTAGTCCCCATCCAAAGTCGAGTTATGCACACTTTCTTCTATGCACATTGGTCACCAGCTCGAATCACTAAACTTTCATTACAAGTTTCAGTGGTGAAGGGAAGAAGAAAGTGAAGGGTAAGAAAGATAAGGAGGCAAACATAAGAAAGAGAAGAAAGGATATTCCAAGAGGTGTCCTTAGTGCAGAAAGGATATCCATACGAAGGATTAGTGTTGGTAGAAGCACCTCCATCTGCACCCTTTCAAGGATGCATCTGACACTATGAAGGCCTCTACCTATATAACACCAGCAATAGAAACCGTGTTTGTCACTCTTCTTAGTTTAGAGTAGGAGCTTGCTTTTGCATCTTTAGAGCTGAAGTCTTGGTGGATAGTGGTGTCATTAGCCATATGGCTCCTCCTCAAGAGTAGTTGTAGGTATGCTTAGGACAAAAGGGGATCAATCACAATTGATGATACATGTTGGGGGTAAAGGTGCCTCTGCCTAGCTGCCCGTGTATTACTACACTGATAGTCACCGCCACTGCACATTGTAGGTGGTGAGCGTCTGTCAGTGTCACTTTATTCTTTATTCTTTTAGTGTCAGTTTGAATAAAGAAAGGCCCGGTCACACATTGTGACTGTTGGAGTTCCCATTTCTAGTCTCTCCCTTTCTTGCTCTTCCTCTCCCGCCATAGCTCTCGAGTCCAACTTTCGATCCGTCGCTCCCTTTCAACTGGTATCAGAGCTTTGCTTTTTGACTCTTGAGCTTGGTTTGTGGCATTCTCAGCATCCCATCGACTCCCTACTTGCATTGGGTTTCCTTCTCGGTAGCCATATCCGACTCCCTTCGAGATCCCGTCACTCCCCGGCTTCCCGAGCACCTTCCCGGCATTGTTGGCCTCCTTCAAGGCATTACATCAGAGGTATTTGATCATTTTCTTCAGGGTTTACTTCAGTTCTCAGGTCTCACAGGCTCTAAACAAGATTGGGGCAGCCACCATTGAAGCTCCCTTGCTTCATATCTCACTTTCCTTTGAACAAGTCTTACTGGAGCTTGTTTGAGGCCTTCCTTGGCTTTAACCGGACCCCTCCGAAGCTTGGCCACCATTTTTTGCAGCCCCAGGACCAACATTTGCACTTGGCAGAATGACACAGCCCTTCCATATGTGTCTTCAGCATTGACAATCACAACAGCATCTCTCCCCCTCCATTGGCACTTGGAAAGGCTCCATTTCGGGCATATGAGCATGCTTTGATGTGTGGTTTTGATGGTTGATGTGTTGGCATAGAATTTGGACTGATTGACACTGTTTTGAGACTATCATAATAGTCCACATGCAGTTTATGACAGTGTTACAATGACATTTGATGCTACAGCTTGTTTGGCATTGTCATTTGATGCTCGGTTGGTCCCATTTGATGCTCGGATGTTAGGGGAATGTATTCCTATTGTTTGGCAACCATTTGGAGCTGATTTTGGTGCTGAAATTCTCAAATTTGAACAATAAATCACTGCTGTACACAGTTGGGCTGAAGTCATTTTACTCATGTATACTTATGCCTATGTTTTTCAGGCTATGTTTCGGACATATACGGTGATGTATTGACACTTGGGGCTCGACATAGAGCTTGGTTTTGATTGGGGATCATTGGTTTAGATTGAGCTCACTTTGCAAAGCATTTGGATGCTCCGTCTTGGATGTATTTATGGCATGTATGTTGCTTATGTCTGACCGGTCTTGACATGCTTAGCCTATGCCATTACTACATTCTAGTTACATTGTTTGGAGCCTATTGCTACTGGAGCTCGGTCTTGGCTTGACCTTGGATTCTCAGAGCTTACTTGAGCTATTTATTGGTTTGCCAGAGTTGTATCTTGGGATGTACTTGATGACTTACATGCTTATGGATGCTACATACAGATCTCTACCTCCTACATGTTTGAGATGTACTATTGATGTATTGTCTTGGACTTATGTCATTGGCACTGTGTCTTACCTTGGCTTGAGCTCTTGAGCTAATACATATGGCTTTTGTGCCAGTGGGAGCATTCTTGAATGCTTATCAGACATTGAGTAGGTGATACTTTTATGCATTGAGCCGTTGCATGCTATTAAGTGGGATGATACATCATATGTATTGGTTCACTGTATGCTTATGAGCTAAGTCTCATTTTTGGATCCATATCTTTGTGAACTGACACCTACTTGTGTCAAGTTTTGGTAGTGGCAAGAACACTTTGCCCTATTGCCTGGGGGGTGTGCCTACTCATTGACAGATGTTTGTATGACATACTTGGGTGTTGGATTCATGCTTATCGACCGTCATATGCTTATGCTATGCCCGCATGATGCCGACTTTGGTCTTGGTAGTATCTGATTGCCTTGGGATCCGATTTTGGCACTGTTAGCTCTCTTTTACTGAAATCTGAAATTTATTACAACAAGCATATATGTATGGACTGACATGGATTTTTCATGCTGAAACACTCTGAAATGATGTACTTTCACTAGTATTTGGTGGGCAGCAGCCTTGGTTCCACTTTCTTCGCCATTTTTTCTCGATTTTAGTGATTTTTTGGTCATTTTCTGTAGTAAACAGTAAGCTATTTTCAACATCACTAAGGTTGATGGTATGAATTACTCTTATTGAAAGAGCCAGATTTGGCAGGTGTTGGTGCAGAAATCGCAGATCAAACCTTTGAGGTTAAGTGGGCATCCACTTACAACTATGCCAGATGAGGAATGGCTTGAGCTTGATGAGTTATGCAAGTCCACTATTGTATTGTCTCTCATAGAACAGGTTCACTATAATGTCTTTGAGGAAGAACAAAGTGCATTGTAGTTGTGGGAAAGGATAAAAAATCTCTATGACAAGAAAAGTCCAGTGAGTCAGATGTATTGGCTGAAGCAGCTTATGGATCTGCGCATGAAGGAGAATGTGACTATGTCTGCTCACTTAAGCCAGTTCCATGCTATACTCAAGAACTTGACTTCGCAGGACATCACTTTTGCAGAGGATGTCACTCCTCTTTTCTTGCTTGGTACTCTTAATGAGTCATGGGATATATTTCGTACTACATTATGTGCCTCTACTGCTACCTTGAAATTATCTGATGTTGAGAGTGCTCTTCTACAGGAAGAGGTTAATCGTAAGAATTTGGATGCCTCTCGTGTGTCTCATGCAATGATAGTTAGAGGCAAGAATGATGGATATGGAAAGCATGGCAGTGGTAGTGGCAGTGGATGGGATTCTCAAAAATCTCGGTCCAAGTCTTGTGGGAAGTCACATAGCAAATCCCGTGACAGGAATGCAAATGTTACTTGTCACCATTGTGAGAAAAAGGGCCATATTAGGTCACAATGCCATGAATTGCGCAATGAAAGGCGCAAAAGATAAGGGGAAAGACAAAGTGCAGGATAAGTCTTCTGATGGCAGCATAGTACCTGCAAAGTTCAGTGTTAAAATTGAAGAGATCAATGTTATGCAACCTAAGAATGTTAATGATGAGACACCTTGCCGAGAGTGGTTTCATTCATACCATACTGTTTCGGGTTCTGTGCGCTTGGATGATGACAGCTCTCTTGATATTGTGGGCACTGGTGATGTTAGGCTGCAATTTTCTTCTAGCAGCAGTTTTTTATGCAGGATGTACGTCATGTACCTGCTTTGACATGCAGTCTCATGTCAGCTGACAGCTTGATGATGCAGGATATCATGTATGTTTTGGAGACTCTGCATGGAAGATCACTTGTGGCAGACTTGTGATTGTGAGAAGTGCCAAGGCTGGTAGTCTCTACCCCTTGATTGTATCAGCTTCTTCCCTTGATCATGTTTTGTCAGTGGGTTCTATCCCACATGTATCTCTTTGGCATGCCCGTTTGGGCCATATGTCTTTGAAGGGAATGAAAATGCTTTCTGATTTGTAGTACTTACCGCCCCTTGATTATGCATGTTTTGATTCATGTGAGCATTGTCTTTATGGCAGGCAGATTAGGTCTACTCATAAGAAGTCAGGTAGGCCACGCATGAGTGAGCCCTTGGCATTGGTACATTCGGACGTCTGTGGGCCCATGTCTTGTCAGTCTATGGGTGGTGCAAAGTATTTTGTTACGTTCATAAATGATTTTTCACGGAAAGTTTGGGCTTATCTCATTAAGCTGAAATCCGATATTTTGGCTATGTTTCAAAGATGGCTTGCATTGGTTGAGAACTAGTCCGGGTATATGCTAAAACGCCTAAGGACAGATAATGGGAGTGAGTATGTCTCACGGGCTTTTGAGTAGTTATGTGATGAGAGGGGTATTAAGCATCAATTGACCGGCCCCTATACCCCCCCAGGATGAATAGAACCATTCAGGAGCGTGTACGCAGTATGCTTAGCCATGTAGGCCTACCACAGAGCTTTTGGGTTGAGACAATTAGTACAATTGTGCATGTCATAAATAGATCACCCTCTAGTGGTTTGGATTTCCAGGTTGCAGAGGAGGTATGGACTGGAAACCTCCCTCTTATGCACATCTCCGTGTCTTTGGATGTGAGGCTTTTTGCCATGTGCCCAGGGACAAGAGAATTAAGCTGGATCCCAAGAGTGTCAAATGCATTTTCCTTGGTTATGGGGATGCAGGCGAGATTGGTTACCATCTCTGGGATCTGCAGGCATGAAAAGTCATCCACAGTCATGATGTAGTCTTCCATGAAGACAAAATGCATAGGCAGCCTGAGAGAGTTGTTGAGATCCGCATGGTCATATTTCAGGAGGAGCCGAGAGCTCCCACATAGCTAGTTGGATAGCCTACATCTGCAGAAGATGCTCATGGTCAAGGTGTTGGATAGCCAGTTGGGCAGGCAGCAGAGCCTGCCGTGAGACGGTCTGCTAGAGATAGATATCCACCTAATAGATTTCAGCCCTCGATGCATTATGTCTTGGTTACAGATATAGGAGAGCCTTTCACCTATGATGAGGCTATGCACAGGGGTGACAGTCACTCCTAGGAGAGGGCTATGTAGTCTGAGATAGACTCCCTGCATAAGGACACTTGGGATTTGGTTTCCTTGCCTACGGGCAAGAAGGCTTTGCCATGTAAGTGGGTGTACAAGCTAAAAAGTACCCTTGGACACCCCAAGCCGGCATACAAGGCTAGATTGGTAGCAAAGGGTTTTAAGCAAGATCATGGTGTGGACTTTGACAAGGTCTTTTCTCCTGTGGTTAAGATGACCACCCTGTGCTTAGTCTTGGCTTTGGTTGCTTAGCTTGACTTGGATTTATACCAGATGGATGTCAAGACGACTTTCTTACATGGGGACTTGCATGATGAGATTTATATGGAGCAGCCTAAGGGCTTTGTAGAACCTGGCAGGCAGCACCTAGTGTGCAAATTGAAGAAAAGTATTTATGGCTTGAAACATGCACCTAGGGAGTGGTATCATAAGTTTGATACCTTTATGCAGTCAATCACAAGGCTACAACCGAAGTGCTATGGATCTGTGTCTTTACACGAAGAAAGCCCGTGTTGGTTCTTTATTGATTTTGGTACTCTATGTGGATGATATGCTGATAGTAGCAGGGAAAGCTCATGATGAGCTAGATGTTCTTAAGGCTCATCTCAAGAAGAGCTTTGAGATGAAATATCTAGGACAGGCCGCTCACATACTTGGTATGCACATTAGACGCGACAGGCATCAGGGACTCCTCTACTTGTCACAAAGGGAGTACATTCATAAAGTCCTTGAGCGCTTCCGCATGCAGGACGTAAAGCCTATTGGTTGTCCATTGCCTTCTTATGTGAAGGTATCACAGGCTGATTGTCCATAGACAGATGAGCAGAGGACTGATATGGCCAAGATTCCCTATGCATCCGCGCAGTCTTATGTATGCCATGATAGGCACTTGTCCAGATATTGCCTTTGCAGTTGGTGTTGTGGCACGCTATATGGATACACCTAGCAAGAAGCATTGGGATGTTGTGAAGGGTATCATGAGGTACCTGAAGGGCACTGCAGATATGTGCATATGCTATGGTAGCCAGGATACATGAGTCGTGGGGTATACTGACTCTGATTATGCAGGACATGCAGATAGTAGGAAGTCCACTTCTGGCTATGTATTCACCTATGCTGGAGGTGCTGTTTCTTGGATGTCCAGGGTGTAGAAATGCACGGCCCTTTCTACTACAGAGGCCGAGTATTTTGCAGCCACTGAGGCTTGCAAGGAGGCCATTTGGTTGGGTCGTTTAGTTGCTGGCCTTGGTATTGATGCTATCCCTACACTGCATTCGGATTCTATGAGTGCTATTCAGTTACGGTCTTCCATGCAAAGAGGAAACACATTGAGGTGAGGTATCACTTCATACGTGGGGTCGTTGAGGACAAGTCTGTTGATCTTGTTTAGATCTCGACTGACCAGAATCCTGTAGATCTGCTCACGAAAAGCCTCTCTATAGAGCGCTTTGCCTTCCTCAGGAGGTTGATGGGCATGGGATGAGATGACGTCTTTCCTCATCCTGTTGTACATGTGTACATGTTGTACTATCTTTTTTGTTTTTCTTTTCACTCCTCACTAGGGCAGATTCACCTTTATGTGGGAGGTTGTTGGGGGTAAAGGTGCATCTACCCAGCCGCCTGTGTATTACTATACTGGCAGTCACCACCATTGCACACTATAGGTGACGGGCGCCTGTCACCGTCACCTTATTCTTTATTTTTTTAGTGACAGTTTGAATAAAGGAAGGCCCGGTCACACATTGTGACTGTTGGAGTTCCCATTTCTAGTCTCTCCCTTTCTTGCTCTTACTCTCCCGCCATAGCTCTGGAGTCCAACCTTCGATCCGTCGCTCCCTTTCAATACATATTTAGTGTTGACTATTCATGGAATGGGCACCATGTCTCTATTTCTAGGCCATCAAGGCCAAAGACACCTCATCTATATTACTAGGCCATCAAGGTTGGAGGTTAGTTTTCAAGGTCCTCTATGTCTTAAATTGATGTTTCATCTTCTTATTGCTATGTTATTGCATGATTGGAAAGTGGTTTCATATTCACTAGCCATATTGTGCATTGAGTATGGGTCATGGTCACTTGCTTTATGAGGTCTCTCATATTCTTAACTACACATATTTGGTTGAGGGGTTACCACTATGCTTCATTATGGGTTGGATGGATTTGAAACTATTTGAAGAAAGAGTACAAAACTCTTTTCTAAGTCTTAGCTAGAAATAACAAGAATGCATTTATAAATCAAGAATTACCTTATGTAAACTTAAAAAAACAATTGTATTGTGCTTTCCTTTGAGCTATTGGTTTCTAAAGCATGTTCTCTCCACACTTATGCAAGCCTCATAAATGTGATACACATGTTTTTGATAAATGCCCAATCACCATCTCAAGTTTTTGTTTTTGATGTTGGATTGCTAATGGGGAACTTGAAATACTTATCCATGTCGCTTTGTTATGGAAATATTACTTTTCAAACCATATAGATAAGTTATGTGACAAAATGATAGTTCACTTGACATGAAACTTTGAGCATGCCTTATTAAAAATATATGCATGTGTTTCACAAGCATGAGATGAGTTTAATAGAACATATTTTGATACATATGTATTGTCTACCATAGAAACATGACAAAAGAGCTTCTTATTCATGATAATAGATACTATGTAAAAGAGCAATGTATTGAAATTTTATATTAATAAAAGAAGTGTGAAAATTAAAAAAAGAAGCATTCCTAAGGCTTTTTTTCTCAGTGTGTGCAATGAGCAATTTCTTTTTGGTAAACCCCTACCCTTGATCCACATAGTCCACTTCTTCCACCTTTTTCCACTAAAGTTGTCATCATTGTTGCTAACACCATTACCAGATTTTGCCACTTCTACTACCATCATCACCATCACCATCACCATCACCATCACCATTATCACCTATTGTTTTGCTTCTCCTCTTTTTCTCTACATCCTACTTCTCTCTCTCTCTCTCTCTCTCTCTCTCTCTCTCTCTCTCTCTCTCTCTCTCTCTCTCTCTCTCTCTCTCTCTCTCTCTCTCAAACTCCTCCTCCACATCCCTCTTACACACTCTCTAGGGCAACTCTCTTCTACCTCTCTCTCACTCTCTCTCCAACTCTTTTTATCAAAAAAATCTATCATGTCTTCTCTTTCATAAAAGCACTACTTTCCCTCATGAACAATCTAAATGTATATTAGAAAAAGTCAATTGTATCAAATATATCATTGCTAAAAGCTCAATAAAATATTTTTGAGAGAGAAATATGAAAATAAATTGAAACACAAAAAGAGTGATTTTGAGTGTGCATGTAAGATCCTAGTGAAAGAGATAGTGAGAGGAAATGTTTGAAAGACGTGTTTGTATAGTGTATGTGTGTGTGTGTGTGTGTGTGTGTGTGTGTGTGTGTGCATGCATATGCATGCATACATGTGTCTACTTAAGAGTTCTTGTCACTAATATAAAATATTGGTTTCTGTTTTTAAGGTAGAGTGAATTGGAACGGCTACTTGTTTGGCTTTTGAAATGCAAATCTAGTTAAATGACTTTTCATCGTTAGATATTCAAATATTTTGATTGGCTTATCAAGATTAAGATGTCAAGGTATTAAAATAGTTAGTCAATGAAAGATGGTTGCCTCCATATACATAGATGGATCACACTAAAGGTTTTCAAATTATCATTAGCCCCCTTAACTTTCCTAAAGACCTCTCGAGACTATAGCATAAAACCCTGTTGGGGATGTTATGATTCTCATTCAATCCCAAGGTGGGATGTATTGATAATAACAACAATTACTAGAAGGCTAAGTTATTTGCATATCAAGCTTAAGATGTAGAGGTATTAAAATAGTTAGTCGATGAAAGAGAGTTGCCTCCATATACATATCTGGATCACACTAAGGTTTTTCAATCCTTCATTTTCCTAAATTCAATGCTAGGTCATCACCCAAACAGACAAATCTAGTCATATTACGATAGGAGTAAAAGCACTCTCTATGAGGAGTCACATGAAAGGAAGCTCTTGAATCTACCAATCATCAGCACTGAGTATATATTGATAAAGCATCAATCAACTATGAAACATCTAAGGAAGAGGTTGCTAATATGAGATCATTAGACACATTAGGCTACACCACATTAATCTTCTCAATCGTGATGCTAGATTTGTTAGGTGCAATGTTGCAATTATTATTCTTGCTTTGCACTTTTCTCTTTCCCTTTTCCTTATGCTTGTCTTTACACGTTTAATGGCATTGTGGCCAAATATGACTTGTTTTTCCACAATAATGACTAGTAAGACTGGACTTATGGCTAGGATACTTACTGTGAGACTGTCCATGTGTTCTAGATTGAGACATTTGAGAGTTTGTACCATGGCCATTTCGAGCCTACTGGCCTCTCACAGTCAATGCATGTGATGTACGAGAAGCATCTACATTCTTTCTATTCACCTCTCATCAAGAGGGCACTCTCAACAACTTGCAATTTCATCCCATCCTTTGAGGTATTAGCATATAGAGCTTTACGAAAAGTATCCTGCGAGACTCAAGTAGAGTACCAAGCAAAAATAAAGGATACAAAGAATCCTTACACTCAATCTCCTACAAAGCTAGATGGCTGATGATGGAGTGCAACTCATTCACACGTGTAGACATAGAAGTCCTTTCTTCATGCAAAGGTCCATCAACTGTTTTAGCCAATAGATTTGAGATGCAAGACTCTGCTTGTCATAAAGATTCTTACTTTGTGTCCAAAGCTCTTATGCACTTTGATTGTCAATCACAACATTGTAGTGAAGTTGCTTAAATTGTGACAAAACGATTGTGGACTTGCATAGCTCATCTAGTTTAGTCCAATCCTCGTCCATAAGGTTTTTGAGTTTGGTATCCTCATTTTTTAGTGGTCTGACTTGCAATTTTTGCACTAAAACAACCTGCCATATCTGTGTTTTCTAACAGCTATAATCCGTCCCTTCTAGTTTTTTAATGTTGAAGATAGCAACACTATCATGAGAATCACTAGCCATAATGAGGCCAAGCAAGTGTATAGAAGGGAAAAATAGGTTGTTGTAATTTCTTGCACATCAACCCCAAAACCATTGCCAAATCAAGGGGGAGACAAGATATACTACCAAAGTAATGAGCTATCCACAAACTGTAAGCAAAAGATTATGAAGAGGAGGTGATTGCTCTTAGTAAACACTATGGTAAATTGCAATTATAACATGCTGAGAATAGAATATACTAGTAAGAAATCAAAGCCAAGTATGAGCTATCATTGATAAAATGCAAACTACAATTGCTAGGCAAGAACTGTAACTAGTAGTTAGTGAATATGTAACTATCACCAAGAACTATCAAAGGTCAGTGTGAGACTGAGATACATCCCATATGCAAAACCATCATGTGTATACTAGGTCTCGCAGATAATGAAAGAGACTTGCCAAAGACACAATTGACTAAGCAATGACAAAATAGAAGCTCAAAACATAGCCATGTAAGATTAATACATCATTGACAATAGTGTGGTAGAGATTGGTGCTAGCCCAAAACAAAAGTCAGATTAGTCCACTAGGCATCAACTGCATACATATAGCATGAATAAAGCATGTACATATTAGACTGAGTCCCAATGTTTCACCATAGCAAACAACTTCATAAACCAAATGCTTTGTAGCACATCCAAGTGTCAAATGTGGCTCAATACATAAAGTCGAATATCTCCCACTGAAACAAAAGTTGAATGCCAAAGGAGCAAATAAAGCTCAAAACATCATGGGGATGGCATCCATACATCCAAGATCCATATATCATACATCTAGGAGTATTTGACCCAAGTAGTCTGCAAAGCTTTGAGTAGTGACACTAAGTGAAGCATCCAACTAGCATCATAATAGTGAATGACAACCAATGCCAATGTATTCTATCTCCAAAATCAACTCAATAACATATTATGAGCACAATCAAGCATGTAGCATCCATCATAGATATTCTAACAATGAAAATCTTTGTTAAATTGAGACAAATGCAAACTCAAACTAGACCAGAGTAGCATTATAAGACATTACCATGACATCCAAATATCATCAATGTGATAGAATATGGACATCAATGAATACATGTATGAGCTTCAAACCATGAAAGAAGCTCTGATACAAACTTGTAACAGCATATCTATTGTTAATATAGTAAATAGGAGTAAAGAGAAACTCAAATTTAATGTCAAATGCTAAGCATTAGTGCCAAGGGGTGTCAACAATGATTAGAAGCCTTCAAATGAGTGTCTAGCAATGAGAAAGGAGGTGGACTAGGCCAGAAAGAAGAGCAGGGACAATAGGCGCAAACATGCTACATGTAGCCCCACTTACTACTCTCCAAGGTGAGGATCAAGGAGCTTACAAAGCTCTTTAGAATTACCAATATGACCTCTAGAAAATCCTAGAACCAAGCCAAGAGATGAAGAAGTAACGACTTTGGCTATTAGATGGTTATTGATTGTGTGTCAAATGGGTACCTTCTTGAAGCTGAGAGCAATGGAAGCTGCTACTGCTAAGCTAAATACTCACTAAAGTGGGCTCAAAGTTGGGAGATGAAGGAGTAACAATGGGTACCTTCTTGAAGCTGAGCAATGGAAGCTGCTCTACTGCTAAGCTAAATACTCACTAAAGTGGGCTCAAAGGAAGCCCAATGATGTCCTAAAGAAGCCTTAATAGGCCTTGGTAAGTGCTATTAGTAAGTGCTAGGGCAATGGGAGATCAACTCATACATTGAAGGTTGAAGCTATGGCTACTAATGACTATGAACTACTATATGTATTTGAATGCAAGTTGAGACAATGTTGGGTTAAGCTTCTTAATGTAGGTGCAATGGCTTTGATACTAGTTGAAGAGAGTGAGCCCTAAGTGGAAGTCTATGAGTGGAAGCAAGAGCTATGCTAGAAGGAGTAAGAACAAGATAGAGAGAGACATAGGATGTTATAACGTGCCTGCCTTATCAATTGTCCAAGAACATTTTTAGCGGTCTATCAAGAAACGAATCTAAGAGTCGTTGCCCAGCACTCCCATGGAATGTTCAGGGGTTTGTCACCTAGGTTTTCTCCAGTCTGCCTCACAACGAAACGTTTGCTGCGGCTGAACCCACTAGGATCGACCTGAAATCTGGGTTCTTGGTGGTTAAGGTCTCTTGATAGCATTCTAGCGTTGATCTTGGATATCCTACTTTATGCAGAGATCCCCAAGCCGAAGTAGATCCATGTCGCACTTGCTTCAAAGAGAATGGGAAACGAGAGAGATGCGCCGCCCAACCTCTCTGCCCATAGGGCATAGTCCCATTCCAGTCCCCTAAAACGGCATGAATCGGGATTCTAACCTAAAAGTTTCTAAGGGTCGGGATATCGGTAAAACCTTGTGAAAAGCCTCCCAGTTCTCTAAGATCACCCTGCCGTAGGATGGACCCATCGGGGGTTCCGCCCACCCGCTTCCCTTGATAGCTTTAGTTTTCTAATTAGGTCCTACCACAATTACGTGTGACATTTTAAAACCAACTTCCTTAATTAAGCCTTTAAGGAAAGGGGTTCGTTCACGTAATTTATAGCACAAACACAAAAATAGAGTAAGAAATTCTTTTGACAAACAAGTTCTTTAATTTATCTTCAAGTTAATCTTTGTCTCTTGCCCATACAAGAGAAATTATGTATTTCTTATGTCCAGCAAAAGTATTCGGTCCAAATCACATGGCACTATATCACTATGTTGGGACTAGGCAAGGGGTGTCCAAAGGTCCACCTAACCCCAAGTGGCCTAGGAGAAAGACACAAATTCCATGGTTGGCCTTTTCACCACTCGACCTTCGGCCCGTGAATCGAGTAGTGCCCTCTCGAGTTGAAGCACGGTCATGAGGGACTCACTAGTAGGAATAAGGAGATGTCACCTGCATGCAAGAAATATATGAAAATACCCCTTATCTACCCCTATTTATGGGACCTTACCTTATTAAATGTACCTTCCTTCCCTTAAATAACCCCCTCCCTTGCACTCATGTGGTACCATACGATAAACCCTAGTGGACCCCCCGGGAGCACGGTGTGACCTTGGAGATGATCCACCTATGCAAAATATCCTTTCTTGATTAATCCAATTAAGAATCAAGCACAATCAAGGCAATCAGCTTGATATCATCTACCAAGTAAACATTCATTTATTTCCCATGTCATCACTGACCCCTACCATCCATTTACCATCAAACACAAGCACTTGGAATAATCATCCAAATCACATCCCAACAATCACTTTAATGCAAAAGCATTTAGGACGTTATTTGATCAATCAATAAAAACCAATTGTATTTTTTCCAAACAATACAAGAATAGACACGATAACAATTCCGTCGCATATTCGCTCTCCCTCGCGGGATCAAAGAGCGATTCTATGCAAAATTTACTGAACACTTATATGCACAATTCTTAATGTCATTCTTTTTACAATTATGCCATTCCTAACCCCTGATCGATTCTTCCTTGTAATTACTCCATCAATGAATAAGCCATATGCAACTAGGTGCAATTAACTTCCCTTGATACATGCACTTTGTAAACTCCATCTTTTGAATATTTGTGATTTATTCTTTTCAATAACCCATTCTCGTGTGGCATAGTACGAGCCTGATGTGTCTCATTTGAAACTAAACCAAGCAACTTAACAACTTAGAAATGTATTATTTATATCCAATACTCTCTCCCTTCTTGCAGCCTCTCCAGGTAACCTCTCTCTCTCTCTCTCTCTCTCTCTCTCTCTCTCTCTCTCTCTCTCTCTCTCAAGCTCCTTCTCACAGTCTCTTGGAGGGGTATCCTTCTACCTCTCTCTCACAACCTCTCGAGGTCTCCTTGTGCTTCCTTGTGCCTCCCCATACCTCATATTTATAGTGAATTAGAGAAGAGGGGTTGTGGTTGAGAAAAAGAGCTCTTTGTGGAGGGAATCTTGGAAAATTTAGTGATTTGATGCTCAAATAATAAATATGATGGTTCCATTAGCTTCAAAAGGGGGATAAAATGCCAAGACACTTAATTAGAAATATTTCAAATCACTCATTTTTCTTCTTCTTGTTCCAAGTGTTGTCTACTGCTTGCAAAGTGCAATTCCGGGGCGCACGATTTCACCAATCTCTCTTTTTTTTCTTTTTATAAAATCTCTAAAACTAACTAAAACATCACTTGCTTTTTTTAAAATATGACATCCAGTTCTAGAAGTCTCCATATCTTTTTAGGATAATATCTAAAATATGCTAGTTTTTGCCCAAAAATCTAATATTTTTAGTCCATCCATACTATATACATTGACATTAGTGATTAATATGGCTCATAACTCTCATTCATGTTGTAACTTTTGTGAACGGGGGCTACGATCCTTGTGAATCCAAGAAAAATATCGGATTACGACTCTCGATATATATATATATATATATATATATAATTAAATAAAAATAATTAATTATTATCGTTAGTTAATTTTTACTTTAGTTAGTATTTAGTTAGTCATCTTACTAACTTATTAATTGACCAACTAACTTTTAAACTAATCAACTAACTTTTAATTACGTGGAAATATTACATTCTCCTCCCCTTAAAGAAATCGAGATATCCTCATCTCGAGAGAACTGGGGGCTTCATTCTAGAACATGTGGGGTAAGACCCATCACGCATTTGTTACGACACTCTGACCACTCATAAGCATGCGGTCTTAAAAACAAAAACTTATTATATTTGATATATCCGAGTCTAGATTTCAAGATAAAATTTATTGTAGTTATATCTCATGAGTATCTTCTAGGTTTTTCTAAGTATCTAATAATTTCCTAGTAGGTTCTGGATCATTGAAGCTTGTACAACTTCATTTCTTGTAAGTTCAAGTTCTCTTTGAGTCTTGTGCGACAATTGACATGGATATGCCCAATGTTGTGGCACTAGGAGCATCGGTGTTTAGGGTGCTCTGGACATTCCCTTTTGAAATGACCTAGCTCCTTGCAATAGAAATATCACGAAGCTTTATCACTTGGAGGAGTCAAAAGATTCTTGGTCATCCTTGGCAGGATTTTTTTCTTTAAACCAAATTGTCCTAAGATCCTTTCAGTTGACTGAATTGGTCCTTTATCGCGGAAACTTTGTTTTCGAATTGTCCTCTTTTTAGTTCTGGATTGAGGTCCCATGGTCAATTGACTTTGCTTGTAATATTGAAGAGTACTCCCAAACTTTGACATTCTAGCAAGAACCAATCTATATTAGTCGAGAAGAACACTTAAGGAAAATTCATTTCAAGTTATAATTGTCATTCCTTGCTAGAGTATCGCTAATCATTTTCAAGTTCTAAGCTCAAAATTGATGCAACTTATATTACTCGGGTTAGCTGTAGTTACAAGAGTAAAGTTTATCCCAATACAAGTTGTATTTCATGTCGATAAAATTTGCAAGATTTTTAGTTATCCTGAAGAGGTATAGTGGGTTCTAAGTCTTCATCTTCATCTGATTCCTCTATATATCCGAAGACCATACTTGTGTAGCTTTGTTTCCTTGTAGGCTCATAACTTCTGGGCTTAAGCCAAGGTAGTTTGCTTGGATGTGTCCTAGCTCATTGCAATGGAAGCATTGACAGTAGGGGCATCTCCTACTGATGTGCCCTATCTCTCCACACATGTAGCATCTCTTGCCCTGATCTCGGGAATCATCTTTGTCACAATTAACTGGTTTAAGTTCTTGGACGATTGGCTTTTCTCGAAGTAATGCATCTTGCAAGTTTGCTAGACACATGGCTTCAAGACGATGGTTTAGAGGAGTGTTCAGGCCATGGAAAAACTTGGATACTTGTACACAATATCCATAGGTGGTGCATATTTTAGTAGGATTACAAACTTTGAGTAGTAGGCTTCCAAGGTTAATTCAAGCTGTTTGAGCTTGAAGAATTCATTCATCCTCAAAGTCTGGTAGGTTGGCGGAAGGTATCGTCTGCGTACAACATCTTTTAGCTGAGCTCGAGTGACAGCGGCTTCAGAAACACCTTGATCTTTGCACCATTGCTTCCACATATCCAAGCCTAGCCATCTATCTTAAGTTTGCCTATCATTGTTTGATTGGAAAAAGTGGTTCCTGAAGTAGAGAAATAATCATCCATTGACTCAATCCATATCTCTGCCTTGACTACGATGTCTATTCCTTCTCCATCGAATTCGGGGGCCTTAATTTTCTTGAGAAGGAATTTCTTCTCTTGCACATAATCATTCGTGGGTACAGAAGATGCCTCACAATCAAGCCATACCATTTAGGTTATTCTATTTAGCATATACCTATGAACCATACATAAATCTATCAAATATCATTACGAAGTTTGGTTATGATACCAACTGTAACGTGCTCATGTCCAAGCACATTTTTAACGGTCTATTGAGAAACGAATCTAAGCGTCACTACCCGGCACTCCCATGGAATGTTTTGGGGTTTGTCACTTAGGGTTTCCTGAGTCTGCCTCGCAACGGAATGTTTGCGGTCAAACCCACTAGGATTGACCTGAAATCTGGGTTCCTAGTTGTCAAGGTCTCTTGATAGCGTTCTAGCGTTGGTCTTGGATATCCTATTTTATGCAAAGATACCCAAGCCAAAGCAAATCCATGTCGCACTTGGCTCAAAGAGAATGGGAAACAAGAAGGATGCGCTTCTCAACCTCTCTCCCCATAGGGCATAGTCCCATTATGATCCCCTAAAATGGCATGAATCAAGATTCTAACCTAACAGTTTCTAAGGGTCGAATGTTAGTAAAACCTTGTGAGAAACCTCCCAGTTCTGTGGGACCACCCTGGGACCTGTCAAGGGTTTCGCCCACCCGCTTTTCTTGATAGCTTTAGTTTTCTAATTAGGTCCTACCACAATTACGTGTGACATTTAAAACCAGCTTCCTTAATTAAGCCTTTAGGAAACACGGTTCGTTCACGTAATTTACACCATAGACACGAAATCAGAGTAAGCAATCCTTTTGACAAACAAGTTCCTTAACTTATCTTCAAGCTAATCTTTGTCTCTTGCCCATACAAGAGAATTTATGTATCCCTTTTGTCCAATAGAAGTACCTAGTCCAAATCACATGGCACCATAATTTCCATCCTTTATCTAGAATAGGATCTTCCAACGCTCTAAACGTTGGACTCACGGCAGTCTTCAACTCCGTTCCGGACTAGGCAAGGGGTGTCCAGAGCTCCAACTGACCCCAAGCGGCCTAGGAGAGAGACACAAATTCTATGGTTAGCCTTTTCACCACTCGACCTTCAACCTATGAATCGAGCAGTGCCCTCTCGAGTTGAAGCGTGGTGTGACCTCGAAGATGATCCACTCGCGTAAAATATCATTCCTTAATTAATCATTGGGGAAGTTACTATATGTATATTCTCTATATCACATGTGTTCAATGTCTATTTATAAAAATCCTTATTTGTGATTTTTTCCTAAATAAAGCATAACCCTTTTCTATTCAATCTGTAAATAACCCATTTATATTACACCCTTCTGTATGTACAAAAATGGTATTTTAAAAATACCTTATTTTGAACCCACGTGATGCACACATATATTCATGAGCAACTTACCCAAGAATTAATTCAATTAAGAATCAAGCACAATCAAGGAAACCAGCGTGATATCATCTACCAAGTAAACATTCATTTATTTTCCATGGCAACTTGTCATCATTGACCCTTGCCATTCATTTACCATCAAACACAAGCACTTGGAATAATAATCCAAATCACATCCCAACAATCAGTTTAATGCAAAAGCATTTAGGATGTTATTTGATCAATCAACAAAAACCAATGGTATTTTTCCCAAACAATACAAGAATAGACACGATAACAATTCCATCGCATATTCGCTCTCTCCCTTTGGATCAAAGAGTGATTCTATACAAAATTTACTTAACACTTGTATGCACAATTCCTAATATCATTCTTTTTACAATTATGTCATTCCTGACCCCCTTGACCCATTCTTCCTTGTAATTACTCTATTAATGAATAAGCCATATGCAACTAGGTGTAATTAACTTACGTTGATACATGCACTTTGCAAACTCCATCTTTCGAATATTTGCGATGAACTTATCCTTTTCAATAACCCATTCTCGTGTGGCATAGTATAGGCCTGATGTGTCTCATGCAAAACTAAAACAAGCAACTTAATAACTTAGAAATGTATTATTTATATCTGGTACCATAGTTGTATTGGTGGTGATACCCTCGCCTGAAGCTTTGGTGCTGGTTATGGGATTGCCATCTGCACGTGACATTCTTCGCTTGGGGGCCATCATTCACAAATAGATTTGAGAGATAAGAATGAGGAATGGATTTTGAGATGGAAGAGCTTAAGAGAAGTTGGCTCAGTCTAAGACCGAAATAAGGTGAATTGAGCTAACTCTCTCCCTTCTTGTAGCCTCTCCGAGTAACCTCTCTCTCTCTCTCTCTCTCTCTCTCTCTCTCTCTCTCTCTCTCTCTCTCTCTCTCTCTCTCTCTCTCTCTCTCTCTCTTTCTCTCTCTCTCTCCTTCTTGCAATTTCTTGGAGGCGTATCCTTCTACCTCTCTCTTGCAGCCTCTCAAGGTCTCATTGTGCTTCCTTGTGCCTTCCCATGCCTTATATTTATACTGAATTAGAGAAGAGGGGTTGTGGTGGCTGAGAAAAAGAGCTCTTTGTGGGAGGGGATCTTGGAAAAATTAGTGATCTGATGCTCAAATCATAAATCTAATGGTTCCATTGGCTCCGAAAGGGGGGTAAAACTCCAATACACTTGCTTAGAAATCTTTTAGATTACTCCTTTTTCTTCTTCCTATTTGAAATGATGTCTACTGTATGCAAACTACGATCACGGTGCATGCAACTTCACCAATCTCTCTCTTTTTTTCTTTTTGTAAAATCTCCAAAATTAGCTAAAATATCACTTGATTTTTAAAAAATATGACATCCAATTCTAGAATTCTCCATATCTTTTTAGGATAATATCTAAAATATGCTAGTTTTTGCCCAAAAATCTAATATTTTTGGCCATCCATACTATACACATTACCACTAGTGATTAACATGGCTCATAACTCTCGTTCACATTGTAACTTTTGTGAAGGGTGACTACGGTCCTTGTCAATATGAGAAAAATATCGAATTACGACTCTCAATTTTTTAAAACATATATTTTTAATTAAATAAAAATTATTAATTATTAACGTTAGTTAGTTTTTACTTTAGTTAGTACTCTTACTAACTTATTAATTGACCAACTAACTTTTAATTGCATGGAAATATTACAGATGTGAAAACTCCAACAGTCACAATGTGTGACCATCCTTCCCTTATTCAAATATTGCTAAAAAGTAGACCTACATCAAGAGTAGCTAATCTACAAGTACAGATTTTGCAATCAACATGCAATCTTTTTTAGGATCCTCTGTATAATAACCATCAAACATGAATTAGACCCATAATCCCTATTCCACCATTTGACCAATAGAAACTAGGTTCGTAGTTATACTTAATACATGTAGCACATAAGCCAAGTACTTTGTTTTACCATCTTGCATACTCAAGGGAACATTTCCAATTTGAGTAATGGGGTGGGTTGTATCATCCCCTATCTCCACATGACCTAGAGACTTTGGACTATGCATCTCTCTAAACCACTCTCAATGAGAAGTCATGTGAGCATATGAACTTGAGTCTACATACCATACATCATTTTTAAATGAACCATCAATAGTCATAATATTCATAGATTGTTGCATGACAAGATATATGACTTGGAGCTCTTGTACTCGTCTCCAAGTCCATCTAAACATACTCACATAATATTATCATCATCAATTGCTACACTGATAGATCCAAGAGCTTCCACAATATTTTGATTTTTAAAACATAGTCCTTGATGGATGGATTCCCTCTTTTAACTTGGTTTATCTATAACTTGAGCTCTAGCTTTTGGGCCTTCATATTTACCTCAAATAGCCTTGCCATATTTATCCATGTAATAGTGGGGATTTTAGTTTTCTACAAATAACCCATCATATTTGTACACTCACAAATATCTCATAAATCATTTGTTCTATCTCTACTTCTAATTCTTGTTAGCTACAGTAGCATTTCATGGTTTGACTTTGAGTATCACTACCATATTTCTTTGAATGTAGTTTCAAACACCTTGGCCCCTCAATTTTCTTTTATCTTGAATATGATAATTCTTTGTATCAAGCTTCTCGCTCACAACAATCAAATTTAAATTGTCTGATCAATAAGATAAGCAAATTTGGAAATTTGCAATCTATAACCAAACTAATACTAGGTGCACTATAACCAAAACAATAAATATTTTTCATTGAGTACACAATTCGAATTGCAACCTACAATATGTATGCAAGTACCCTTTGTATCTACAACCTAGCAAATATATGAAACCTTATAGATTCAAAACTTGTAACCTTTGTACCTATAAATGGAAAACATATCCAAATCTATAGTAAAGGGCTTATCTATAGTACACATGATTGCTCTTTGTGCTTACCAAGTTTCATTACAATCAAAGATTGCAACTTTAACTAGTCTTTGGACCCTCTTGTGGCTATGTTACAAGGCCAATTGAACAAGATGGAGAAGCTTCATACTAATTTCTAGCTTGCTACTTTCTCATTATATCACCTTCACCTTAGCCTTTAATTCAACTTTTCACAATTGTGGATTGGCTTTAATACCATATAAACAAAGAAGAGGAGAGAGAGGTAAAGTAATGAAAAGCACACATAGATAATGGAGGCTTGAGCATATTGTCAAAATACAGGGGATCTAGAGCATGGCAGATGCGAAAGCTATGGAGGTTGAAAGAGGAAAAAGAAACTCATGAAGACATTGAACCTGACAAAGACAAATTGTCACACAAGTGAATTAGGTTCCAAGATTGAGACTTGGACTCATAAACACAAACTTGTGTATTGACAGTGACATGACACTTTACTGGAAAGAAAAGAGTACTATAATTGCATTTGAAAAAGAGTGCAAGTATAGTGCTTTATTGGAATTGAGTGGTGGTACTTTCTCCTACTATGCATATGGGATTCTGGTCTTGAGCCCTCACTGCTCCTTACAAATGGATTGAAGTAGGTGTGATTGTAAATATCTCAACACCCCTCCTCAATCACAACCAGAAGTACAAAGTGTGTAGAGGCTTTAATGAAAGCAACACCTACAAAGTGTGGGCACACCATAAACATGGTAAAACTCCAAAGGCTGTTGCAAAAAAGGCTAAGTGTAGGTACCACAAACATGATGGATATCCAGAGGCTATAGTAAGGGCCTCATAAAGTGTACAGAGGCTGTAGTACAAGGTTTATTTGAGGAGTTTATAAGTTTATGTTTGAAGCACTAGGACTAGGAACTACAAAGCTAAAAAAGTCTATCTGAATAGAAGAACTGATGAGGTTTGTCCTTCTCCTGATGGTCTTCTTCTTCTTCTTCTTCCTTTGCTCTGTTTTCTTTTTCTTCTTTGAGTGCAACTAGATAGGCCTTTTGGGACCTCTTTCTGGCGTGGCAGAACTTCTCGATGTGTCTAGTCCTTTTGCAGAAGTCACAAAAGAGCTGATTCTTCTTGCCTTTGTACCTATTGCCAACATATAATGCATGTTCATCTTTAGAGGTGCTTGGTTCTTCCTTAGTTTTTAGCTTCTTTTCCTCCTCTAACAGTGATTCCTGGATATCAACAAGTTCAAGGTTTGGCATGTTGATTAAGGTTGTTGATACATTATTATATTCAGGAGGCAAACTCTTAAGTAGAACACCGATGCAAACATCTTCTTCCATTTTAATGTTGATTCCTGCAAGTTGGGTTAGAAGTCCTTCCATGTAATTTAGATGTGTGGAAAGTGATGTGCTAGACTTCATTTCAAGCCTGAAAAACTCAATCAAGAGACCATACTTTGATGATTTAGTCTGTGCACCAAACAAGGTGTCAAGTATCTTCCATGTATCCAATGAAGTCTCACAATTATCCACATGGTGGATATAGCAGTCATCTAGTTCTAGTTTGATAATGGCCTGAGCCTTATCATTATTCTTTTGCCAAGTGACATCAAGGTCCACATCATAAGGCTTCTTTTCTTTTCTAGTGGTAATGGTCCAAAGGACTTTTTCATCAAGACAAGTTTGATGCGGGTTTGCCAGGTATGAAACCCGACTCCTTTGAAACGGGAAGTTGGAGAATATTTTCCCATGTTAGACTTGCACAACAAATCAGCTTCAGAATTATCAAATTTAAGCAATAGAAGAGTTGATTGAGATGTGTCAAAAGACACAAGTGCTAAGAGCACTAAATGAGTGTCAATGGACATTGTTTCTTCCTTGAGTCTTCCAAATCTACAAAATCCTTCAAGTTCTTTCAAATCCAAATCTTTCCCTTCTTGCTTTGATGTTGGGACCCTCAGATCTGAGTCACAATGGGTTGTTCTAGGTGGCAAGAGAGAGAAAATGATGAAATTTTTTAGCTTGGTGAAGTTTGGCTATGGAGTCACAGTTATGGTTCTGAGGGTAGCTTGGTTTTTTTGACATTGTAGAAGCTACACTTGATCATTTTGAAATTTTCTTAAATGGAAATGGATCTCTCTTCATGATCTACCAAAGCCCCATGATGATGGTCATGATTGATGCCTAATTTAAGTGCGCAGGGCAGACGACAGTAATAGGTGCATTTTTCATTAGTTTTCCACTTTTTCGTCAATCCTGGTCTTAGTGTGCATCAATCTTGACATTTGTTGTGATAGGATGGAGCGCCTGATGTTGAGGAAGATTTTCCTAGAGGAGATCATGATCAATGGTGGCCTGTATTGTGAGATCCATAAGCTCCAAGATGCCTAGGTATTGCTTGTCTATGGAGGCCACATAATAGAACCTGAGAAAACTGACAATGCTGAGTAGTAGATGGAGCAATCTCAAGTTTTGAGATGATACAAAGAAGCATCAGTAGGGGGGAACACTTCTCCAGAAGGAATCTCGGTAAGATTTGGCCTGTGGAGTGAGATACAAGAGCTTCAATCTGACAGGGTGTTGTTGGCTATGGTAGCCATGAAGGCAAGCTTGAAGGTGGAGATGGAAAGTGAGTTCATAGGCTGAGATTGAGCTGGGTAGAGATGGACCGGAGGTGATGAGCTACTAAAATGAGTTAAGCATGCTCAGCTGAACTCTAATACCATGGCCAAATATGCTGGATCTAGAGATGGCAAATGCGGAAGCTATGGAGGTTGAAAGAGGAAAACTAAACTCATGAAGACATTGACCCTGACAAAGACAAATTGTCACACAAGTGAATTAGGTTCCAAGATTGAGACTTGGACTCATAAACACAATCTTGTGTATTGATAGTGACATGACACTTTACTGGAAAGAAAAGAGTACTATCATTGCATTTGAAAAAGAGTGCAAGTACAATGCTTTATAGGAATTGAGTGGTGGTACTTTCTCCTACTATGCATATGGGATTCTGGTCCTGAGCCCTCACTGCTCCTTACAAAGGGACTGAAGTAGGTGTGATTGTAAATATCTCAACACATATATTGAAGTAGGGCTAGAATCTTCTTCTTCTTGTTTCTTATTCTTCCATACAAAATACTTACTCTACAACATGATATAAGACTAATATGAAAATGCTAAAACACCTATACATGCGGTTATTAAGTGTAAACTCACTAAGGATAAATGAGGTGGCATAATGAATATGCCATAACCAAGAGTGGACTAGGTGGCTAGCTAGAGAAACACTAGCATATTCTCCATGCCAATCACCTAATACACAAGTGAGTAAAGTACTATCACATGACCATGCATATAGTAGATGCTAGCTCATGTGGAGTTTGACTTCTCAGCATGAAGAAGTCCATGCATGTATCTCAGCACCACCTAGCCTCATCTCAAGTAGTCAAAGCCCATTCATAAGTACTATGAAATCAACATGAGCTCCACTACCAAGAGTGTTATGCATTAAGGTTGATATTTTTAATTTGCACAATGGCATTGTCAACCATGTGAAAGCCTCTCAAACGCACCTTACTTCTAACTTGGTAAATTTTCAAGTACATTATGATAGAGAAAGTTTCCCCTCAAAGAATAGATTGTGTCTCTCAAATCTCCCTCCATGAGACTTTTTGTGTGACACTCTTAGAAGAAGCACAAATGGCCCTAGTGAAGACTATCTTTTTTTTAGGCCATGCAATAATAATTGTGGATAATGATCATTGGAAAAATGCATGGAAAATAATTGGAAAGTTTAGCCTGGCCTTTTCTCTCTATCTTATCACTCAATATGGCATGATGCTCTTGATAAGTGACACTCATAAGTGAAAGAGCAAGTTGAGAGGGTTTTTCTAGAAAACTTGGACATCACTAGATGTATCTCTGAAGAAAATGGTTGATTCAATGCTCAATGATGACTACTAGTAAACATCATGTTGGTTTCACAAGGGGAGATACATTTGTAATGGTCATAGATAGCAGAAAAAGGTCAAGCTAGGGTTCCTATGTTGTGGAGATCTTATGAAAAACCATTGGAGAGATAGAGCCTCACCGTCTGGTGCAAGTGGTTATGAATGAACAATGCAAACAATTGCAAAATACTACCACAGTTGTACAAGAGTGTTATCCATAGATTACATGTAATGGCTCCAACATCCACTTACTCAATTTAGTGTTGAAAGATTGGAATGAAAATGAGGATACAAGTTGGTTTGTTAGTATGTTTAATGATTGCAAGAAAATTTTCAAGTTTATTCTGAAGAGAGGTTGAATGCTTGAGCTTGCATATCATGCATGGTAAACCTCCTATTGAGACAGGATGATGGTAGTTAGTCATGTAGCACAAACTTACCCTCTATAGCTAGTTTTCTTATTGTACTTTCATACCTCTCATTAAAACCAAAAGTCGTACTACAATCTAAAGCATATAATTTATAAGTTGCAGCCAAGAATGCAGTTTTGAGTTCGATCTTCTAAATTTCCAAACATATATATCACATGTGTCTCTTGGGTTGCATTTACAAATTCAAAGTCTTCACATATTTTTAAGAGAATACGAGAAGGAAGATAATTCATAAGAAGAGAAGGAAATTTGATTCATTTCCCATAGTCTCAATGTAATGGTAGAAGGAAGTAATGATAGGAAGGGGGACAATCTACATCATAATGACTCTCCCCCTCACTAAATAAGCTCCATCCATCATTTATCATGTTCTTAATAAACTTCTTACTAATGTATTTGCTCTCTAAGGCTGCATCTACTATCCACACTTGGATATCTAGCTCATGGTATACTTGTGAATGCTTCAACCCACTTGCCAAATATAGTTGAGGCTTCAATTGATGATCAAACTACAAATCATGGTTAGGAAGGTACTAGAAAGTGAGTGCAATCATTATGTATACAAGCCACACTCATTTCTTCTTATTAGCCTTTGCAAGGCTTAGTAAAAAGCTTTACTTCCGATGTGGAGTTGGCACCAGAAGTACAATAGTGCCGCTTTAGATGGTTGAGTGTTTTGAAGGCTCCTACTTAGAAAATGATTGACTACCCCCCAAATACAAAGTGCATGAAGAGCAGTGAGAAGATCTAATTAATAAGGAAGTACTAGGAGCCTGAGGGAGATCTAACCATTGTATTTGACTTCAACGTTTCTAAGGGAAGAAAGCTTTGAAAGGATCTACCTCCAAGGCCCACATTCTAGACATTGATCTAGGTAGGAAAGAACATTGCCAAAAAATGGAACGAACAATAGGATGAGAATGCCCCATGGGAAGCTTGTTAGTTTTAAGAATGCAAAAGTCAAGGTGAGCATTGGGGATTCCAACCATGAGAAATTTGGAAGTTTTAGCCAGAATGGCAATATGATATCCTAGAAATTAATGACATTGCAAGATCAACATTTTGCTACATTGAAAGATACAAAATAATTAATGACATTCCCTATCCTACGTGGTGTACGTAGCATGATTGTGATCCCCAACACCATGAATGGTACAACTTTACAAAGATTCCCAATGCCAATGCCACAGAATGCAAAAACTTGTACTTTTTTTAGCCTCAAGATCTTTGACCCTCATTCAACAAGTTCCTCAACCACTTCACTAGTTTCCCTGACCCTGACTTCATCACCACATATAATAACTTTTGCCTCTTAGTTAAGCTCTTGGCCCCAACCATGGGCATTTGTCCAGTATTCTTCAATGCCAATGCTAACATAGACAAAGTGGCCATGATATACCTACACATGCACATCACATTTTTTCAATCCTACTACATTGCATTACTAGAAGGCATGGTGGACAATAGGTTTGCTTTTTTTATCTACCCTTTAACCAAGAATCCTTCATTGAGTTACGAGAAGTAGTAAATAACTACATGTTTAGCAAGGGATATCTGAGCCATACCTTGCAAATAGTCCTAGAGAAACAACCTTGTATTTTCATTTAAAAACCCAAAAAAAGAAGAAGAAAAACAAAAACTCCCATCTAGGTAGATGCATAGCAAAAACAATATATCTAGGGGTCTTGAAACACTATATCTAGGCAGATGAACAACACAAACATTGTATCTAGGGGTCCTCAAGTTAGATGCATCCAATGGCCTTGGATGGCCATCTTTGCTTCTAATCCCCTAGTCCTTTTTCCATAGCAAAATCTCAGGGATCATCAAGGGAAGGGCACCCTAGGCTTTCTTGGATGGCTTATCACCTTGATACTTCACACAATTAAAACTATACACTAGTTGGGTCCTCAAGAGTGGGACAATGTATCATGCTTTGCTTGGAGCTCAACCCATCTCCCAATCACACTTGCATGAGCATAAGCACTATAGGGTAAGGTAGACATCCCCTTAGGGAGAGAATCTTGATTTTAGGTTGCTGAAGATGTATGATTGTTTAAGAATCCATTGAAGATCCTACAACATTAGTGGTAGTCCTCCTCTGAATCAACACTATATCCATAAGCCTTTCTTTATCTCCTTGAGCACCACCCCTAGAGTTGCAAGGACACCTACACCACACCCTTATGGATGACTATGACTTTCTAGAAGAGTCATGCTAGTGCATCCATCCCTAGCACTAGGTCTACACCATGCACACCACGTAGTATGCACTCATCTAGGAGGGGGTAAATGTTGACCCTTGCATTTCAACGGAGCAAGCATGCAAAGAAGTGAAAGTACAAATTGTGTATATGTTTTTTAATTACATTCTATATAGCAATTCTCTTGTTTAAAGATGTTTGTGAATGGAAGATGAGGGCCAATATTTGCTCCCATGCAAGTTATGATTCATACTTTTAAAGAACCAAGTAAGCTTCATGAGAATACCTAAGTGCATGCAACATGTGAGTGACCAAGAGGTCACAACTATGGGCTAGATGCCCAAAAAGCATGGAAAACCCTAAAGCTTTGTAGAAAGGGATAAAAGATAACGAACAAGGCTAATCATGTGTGTATAAACTTGTGCTCTTTATGCTTGTGTTATCTTGTCCTGCAATTGAGAGAAGGAAGGTGAGGAAAAGAGTACATGTGTGAGTGAGGGACATTGAATGAGAAGGCTATGCACCTCTCTCTTATTCTCCATCCATTCTTCTGGGACATTGCTTGTGGTATTGAGAGCTTGTGAGATAAGGAGAGTGAGGACTCAAGGGATGCCATGAGTGAAGTTTACTCCATCTTTTTTCTACTTAAGCTATCCTTAGTAGTTCATGTAATTTTGATAACAATGCAAGCGAGAAGATGAGCAAGTAGGCACACATGTGGATCATGGGGAGTGACCCTTGTCAATGTGTTGTGACCAAATGTGGTAAGTGTTGGTAATCATGCTCACTACAACTGTCTCAAGTTGATCCATAATTGGAATGGTTGTTGGTTGTGTTTCATGCATGTGTCAATAGGCTAGGTGAGAGGTAGTCGTGACTTTGTGAGTCGAACCCTTGAAACAATAAGGGTTTGCTCATCTTTGGTGTATGAATGCTATAGTAGCAACATCTAGCATAATAAAAATGGCTTTGATCCTTTCACTGTACATTTTTGTCGTAATCCCTTAGTACATAGCCACATGCATACCCAAGCCTTCTATTTAATCTATAGTTTATGCAGCCTTTGCTCAACTAATGTGCCAAAACTTATTATTGTGTATGTTTTTGTAGTTATAGTAGTAGATGGATACTACATCCTTGGGATTTTTTATCACTATCTTGTTATAGAACTTCCTATGGAGTTCCTTTAAGTTACATTTAGTCCTAACTTCTAGTTAATGTTGGATACCTTCCCTTGAATTTGCAAGGTACACCAAATCCTCTTTTATCAGTAAGTGAGCCTATCCACACACACAATTAGCCCTTTCTCTAACCCTAAGAAGCCCCCATCTTACTATGGCCCTAACTTTCCTTATTGGACATCCAAGTCCATGCCTCCATATCTACATGGTGCTTAGATCCCTTGCCATGTTGAGAGTGAAAGAGATGGATGACATGGCACTAGGTTTCAAGGTGAATATGTGAAGGTTCTTGAGGATCATAGAGGTTGACACTAGTAGTTTGCCAATAGGTGCCTCATGGACTTTGTATAGCTAGCATGTGGTGGGTCAATGAAAGCTAATTGTTGTATGGGCTTCATAGGTAGCAATCTTGCAACATTCCATCATGGGTACCTTTATGTCACATTAACTTGGAACTCTAGCTTAGATCTATGATCAGGCTTTCCTGTGGTTACCTACCCATGTGATGTTGGGTGGAACTCTAACATCAAGCCCTTAGTTGACATGTAGCACATGATTGCAACCCAAAGAATAGGAGCTTCACACACCAGGAGACCATGTCGGTGTGTCTAGCGGATCATGCATGCATACAACCCCATTTTAATATAATCTTGTAAGTCAAAAATGGCATGGAATTCTTCATAATGCATTGGTAATTGGTTAGGACTAAGACACTTGCATCAATCACAATTTGTCCAAAAGTCCCCAAGTTCAAGTATAACTATATGGACTTGTAAATCGGTTATTAGTACAAGTTATTACTTAATAACGTTATGCCTTGATTTGGGGATAAATAACCATTTCAAGTTTTTAATTTCTTGATAATGTCATGCCTTGATGTGAGAGAGAGAGAGAGAGAGAGAGAGAGAGAGAGAGAGAGAGAGAGAGAGAGAGAGAGAGAGAGAGAGAGAGAGAGAGAGAGAGAGAGAGAGAGAGAGAGAGAGAGAGATGGTGTTGGTGGAGGAGGAGGAGAGAGATGGTGGTGGTTGTGGTGGTGGGAAGAGAAAGAGAGAAAGAGAGAGAGAGAGAGAGAGAGAGAGAGAGAGAGAGAGAGAGAGAGAGAGAGAGAGAGAGAGAGAGAGAGAGAGAGAGAGAGAGAGAGAGAGAGATGGTGTTGGTGGTGGAGGAGGAGAGAGATGGTGGTGGTTGTGGTGGTGGGAAGAGAAAGAGAGAGAGAGAGAGAGAGAGAGAGAGAGAGAGAGAGAGAGAGAGAGAGAGAGAGAGAGAGAGAGAGATGATGGTGATGTAGAAATTACACAAAGCACAGTGGATAGAATCTGAGCAAGGAGTAGAGAACACACACCAAATATGGGAAGAATAGAGACTACTTTAATTTCAAATGAACTAATACAAAGGTGGCTCTATCCACCCATGCGCTTCCACTATGAAGCTTAGATGGCGATCTAGGTAGATGATAGGCGAAGAGCTTAAGGGTAGTTGGAAAGACTCTGATTGGGTGAAAGATAGATCAATGATGGCTCTAGAGGGGTCTTCCTTTTATAGCATAGGAAGGTAGTCTAGTTGACATGTTCGACCATATTATGAACCTTCCCTAGTTGGCTGGGGAATATTTGCTTGACTATCACGAGCTAGGAGTGCTACCCTTGTAACTCCATCAAGGGGGCCATCGACCCCTCTGAGACCCCCCCAACTAGGGGCTACTTTTGTGACCCCTAGACCCCAAAATAGGGGTTTATGATAATCACCACACTCTGCAACTCGATGCATTGTGCCTTGAGTTGCTACCAACATAACTACTCTATCTAACTCAAAGGCTAGATCCACAGAGGTCATCTTTTTGCCATCTGATCACATAGATCTCATATGACATATAAGTCAAGACCCCGCTATGCTCACACATGGCTTCTCCTCATAATCGGCGATATACAACTTCGAGCACCATGGACCATTGGTAGCACATTATGAGGGTGGGGCATTGAGCATATCTAGTGACACCCCCCCCTCCATGTCCAGCGGTAGGTGAACTAAATTCTTTGCTCAATTCTGAGTCTCTAAAGATTATTCGAAGGAGATCCTTTGTAACAACTTTGGTGAAGATATCTACTCCATTCTCCTTTGTTGGACAATAGACCTTGGACATTATACTAGCTCTACTATCCCATCCTCGATGAAGTCATGCACATAGTGATATCAAATCTCAATGTGTTTGGTGTGTACATGAAAAACTTGATTTTTGGCAATGGGATGCATCTTTGATTGTCACATCTTAGCATTGTTGGATATTTATCCTCTACTCCCATATGTCATAGGATTCTTCTTAAGCATACTACTTCACATGTAGCAAAGTAGGTTGCTTGTACACTACTTTGGTAGAATACAATGGCATAGTTGGTTGCTTCTTACTTATCTAAGTGAATATTCGTGAACTTAAAGAGAAACAATATCACTTCTAAAACTGTATTGATACCATAGTCAAGAGTTTCCTTCAAATTTATGAGCACACGCATCCCAGATTCTCAATGACTTTCTTATGGTTTGTTTGAGAACCTTCTCAAAACACCAATAGCAAAACTGGTATCTGGCCTAGTGTTACACAAGTAGATGAGGCTACAAACCAACCTCTTGTTTCTCCCAATGTCTACTAGTGTTGATGTATCCTCAATGGATAACTTCTTATTGACCTCCATAGGTGTAGCTATCTCCTTACACTCAATCATGCCAAATGCTTTTAAGATCTCCCATGCATACTTCTTTTGAGAGATAAAATTTTTGTCACAGACTCCAATCCCTAAACAATAGTGTAACAAGCCCAAGCCTATCATTTCAACCTCAGAGCTCAAATCCTTTTGAGCTAATGGATCATATCTCTATAATCACTTGTAATAAGAAGGCCATCCACATACAGGGAAATCGCTATAGACTTTTCACCATCCCTGTAAACATACAAGTATGGTTTTGTACTTTTCTAAGATACCATCAGCCTTGTACTTTACCTTCTAGACCCACTTGGTGCCAATAATCTTCCTCTTTTCTTGTCAATCTACTAGTTTTCAAGTATGATTCTTCATTATGCTGTCATATTAAGCTTGCATAGTTGCTCTCCATGCTAGATTTACAAATGCTTCTTCCAAGTCTATTGGTCCCTTTACTTTTCTCATAATCTTATTGACTATGTGAGCAGAAGCCTTTCTTTGCTCCTTTATCTTAGAGACCTCTTTAGTCCATCAACTGTGGTAGACATAGGATTAGTAGTGATCATAGAGCTGCTTCACCCATCATGGAAATGGATTTTTCAATGGCGTGAATATGGATTGGTGAACTTTTTTCTCGTCATTTGAAGACGGTGCTTCCTCCTCCTTGAGGGTAGGGACAGTTCTTAGGATAGATTCATAGTGGACTACTTCTTCACTAGATGATAAAATGGAAGATATTATATTCTCCTCCTCCACTACATGTGGTTGCTCCTTGAACACCATATTATGGCTTGCCATGATCTTCTTTGTCTCTTGGTCATACAATTTGTAAGCCTTTTGCTCATCACTATAATCGGAGAAGATACATTTTGTGAATTTGGATTTAACTTATTTCTCTTAACCTTTGGAACATGTGCATAACATTCACATCCAAAAGTTCTAAAATGTGAGGCAAATGGTTTCTTACTAGAATAGGCCTCATGAGGAGGTTTGTCCTTAAGAGCCTTTGTGTAACTCCAATTGAGAATGTAGGCTACAGTATAATAGCTTCTATCCAAAACTTGTTAGGCAATCCCTTGCCCTTAAGCATACATCTTGCCATTTCCACAATAGTGCAATTTCAGTGTTCAACAACACTATTCTATTGAGGTGTATGAGATGTTGTCAATTGATGTTTAATCCCTTTGCTCTTGCAAAAGTCTTAAAACTCCTTTGAGTGAAGGTCCCCACCACCATATGTTCTAAACTTCTTTACACTTTGCCTTGTTTCATTCTCAATAAGTTTTAACCATTCTTTAAACTGATCAAAAGCTTGAGTCTTATCACAAAGGAAGCACACCCACATCTTCGTATTGTAGTCATCAATGATCAACATAAAATAAGATCCTCCCAAGGCTTTTGTAGGTATTTTGCTACACAAGTTAGTGTACTAACTCTAGAGGAGCCTTCGCTCTATTCTTGTTTTCTTGTAAAAATGCATTTCTCTTTTGGTTGCTCATCATACAAGCTTAAGATGGTTCCTTTATTTCAATTGATGTAGGTAGGTGAGCAACCATACCTTGCTTGTGTATCTCCTTTAACACTACAAAATCAATGTGGCCAAATCTTTCATGACAAAGTTTATTTGTGTGCACACCAACGGTGGCTGTAAGAGTACTTAGCTTCTATTTATTTCAAAGAAGTAGACAGGAAGAAGAGAGAAGATGATGAACGAAAGAGCGAAGTCTTTTATTTATTTATTTATTTTATCTCCTTTTCTTCATAGATGCACATTTTGATTTCGATTTTTCAAAACTAGAATAAATCATGATACATTTGAAGCAAATTAAATTCGTACTTGCACGATCGTATATATAATTATAATTATATATGATTATATATTATATATGATTGGATATTTATATATGATTATACAATCATTTATTCCTTTATGAGTATCATTTATATGATAAATTATTAGATTTTATAATTATAATTATATAATCATTTATTATATATAATTGATATATTTCATCAATGATATAATATATTATATATAATTATCATCTATTATATACAATCATTATCTATTATATATTGTTCACACACACACACAAACCATTTCCATTAATACATAATAATCATTTATTAGATATCATTTATCTCATAGGTCATTTTCTTTCTATTTGCTTGGTGTAGAGCTTTTAGTTTATCTAGAAACGTTTGTGCCTCTTGTTATTCCATAACTTCTCTTTGTAATTTCTAATAGAGGTCTTCAAGAATAGTAGAAGAAACTTCTACTCTTGCAACCTTTTTGGTGAGATTTGTTCCCATTTTGGTGATAAACAATCATCTGTTAGCTATAGAGCCCAATGTGGTATCCTCTATTGATCTCTTCTCCAAGCGCTCCACCTTACAATTCTAGTTACCTTGGTCGAGTGGCTTGCCTTTCTTTTGGTGTTAGCTAGTCTTCTAGTTGTGCAAGCTAGTGTGGTATCTTATATTGAGCTCTTCTTTAATAAGCACTCCAACTTTTCAACTAGTTGTTTTACCACTGTTACTTGGTCTCATAGGAAGACTAATGTCTTGAGGCATGTATATCCAATGAATATCTTTTCTCTAGATGATTTATCTTTCCAATTCCTTGCACTTTCATTGCTTGTTTCTAGGCCTTTTGAAGCATTTTCTCAAAGTCTTGCTACATGGAGGCTCTCTCTTGTCACATTTTCTCTTCATACCATATATTAATTGTCCCCTAGTAGTCTTACTCTCTTTTTCTCTCTCGGCTTAAGAAACTTATTGATCTTTTCTAGATTGCTCTAATGTTCCCCTTAGTTTTGCTTCTTCCTATTAGTCTTTTTATTTTTTCTTCTTGCTTGTTATATTTGACTTGTCTTATTCCTTGTTTTTAAGTTCCTCCCTTTTTTTGGACTCTATAGCCTTCTTTTTTTGAGACTCCTTCATCTAAATCCTTAAACCCTTTTTTCTTGAGTTTCCCTAAGGAAGTATTTCCTTGATTCTTTGTGAGGTTAGGACTCTAATGCAATGGAGATGGGGCATGAGAACAAGTGAGAGCCTCCCTAATGATCTATGTTAGTACAATACCAAAGCTGGTTGTAGCGATTCTAGCATTTGTCCCTCTTCATTTCTATGAAGCACTCATTGTATCTACTAAGTATTCTTGTATTCTCATAGTTGCTTCATGAATAGCTTCTACTTGGTGGTTATTTAGATTTTTCTTTGTTGATTGTTCCAGTCAGCCATCGTAGTTTATCCTCTCTCATTGAGATGTATAGCTTGAGCATGTGCTCAAGCTTTTATTTGCATTGCCATTCTTATATGAACTTCTAACATGTCTTTGAGATTGAGATCTTGCTCAAATCCTTTATTTTTGGGGAAGGAGATTTACAAGACATATCCCTAGTTTCAACTTTCTTTGCTTTGAGGGGAGAGCTTGAGCATGTGATCAAGCATATAGCGACCTTCTTTGCTTAAAATGACTTTGAGGTGCCCTTGAGATAGAGGGAGGGAGACTTGGCAAGATCATGAGATAGAGCTTGAGCATGTGCTAAAGTCTATATATACCCTATCCATTTTTATATGACTTTGAGATCTCTTTGGGATGGAGATTAGTCAAGCTTGTATCAACCCTCTCTTTGTGGGGGAGGAGCCGCAATAGTATCGTCTCCCCTCTATCTCTAAGTGTAGCACAAATCCCCCCCCCCCCCCCCCTCTCATTGATATATCTATGAGATAGAGCTTGAGCATGAAAATTTTGTATCAAGGCTATATTTTTTATGGGATTTTTTGAAATGTCTTTGAGACATAGCTTGCTTGTATTAACTGTTCCTTTCTAGGGAAGGAGCTTCACATGATAGGTTCTTGGTATCTCTTTTCCACTCCTTTTCCTTTTAGATGTATTTGAGAGAAAGACTAAGCATGTGATCATTCCTAGAGCATGTGATCACATGCTAGGTATCTCCTTTCCACTCCTTTCTCTTTTAGATGTATTTGAGAGAGAGTTTGAGCATGTGATCATGCCTAGAGTAATCTTCTTTGTTTAAAATGACTTTGATGTGTCTTTGAGACAAAGGGGAGGGAAACTTGGCAAGATAGTTGGACAGAGAGCTTGAGCATGTGCTCAATCTCTATGTCTAACTATCTTGGGCACATGCTCAAGCCTATATAGGTTCTCTCCACTTTTATGTGACTTTGAGGTCTTTTTGTAACAAAGTTTGTAAGCACATTCTCAAGCATATATCAACCCTCTCTTTGCATGGGATGAGCTTGGTAAAATTGTATCCCTTTCATATTTGACTACATCATGGTAGTTTCTCCGTTATCATTGAGATGTCTATGAGATATAACTTGGGCATGTGTTCAAGCTTTTATCAACATTGTCTTTCTTATGTAAATTTCTCACTTGAGACTGAGCTTGAGCATGTACTCAAGCTTGTATCAACCCTTTCTTTAAGGGGGAGGAGCTTTTGCAAGATAGATTCCTAGCTTCTAATTTTCTTTTTAGATGTATTTGAGGAGAGAGCTTGAGCCTATGATCAAGCCTATAACAACCTTCTTTGTTTGATATGCCTATCACCTTCATTTTGACTACTCCAAGTTGTGATAACTTCTTAGGCCGCTCTCATGTCCATTTTGACTAGTCCAGGTTGTGGCATGATTCACATACACTCAGAGTTGTAGTATGGCATGGGTAAGCTACAAATTGTGATAACTCCTAAGGACATGGTCATGTCAATTTCACACATCTCTTTTCCAATGGATTTATTTCCCTTTACTGTGTATCTAGTGTGCCATCCTTATATCGCATCCACATTCATCCCTATCGCCTCTATTCGTGCTTATCCAACTCTCACCATCAATCATATTACATGTGGCCCATCTCTCCTTTCCCATATGCCCTTTGTGATTCTACACCCTCCATAATACTACAACAATTGTCCTATTAGTGCAATCATCATGATCCCCTCATCCCAACTTTCTCAGCTAACTTTTGGATAGCTCTACAGTTATCCAGATCATCCGAGCTCCTCCAACTCAAATGGTTGGCACTATTTTGTGATTTCTAGCTCCACTTTAAAATAGTTTTTTACACATAACAAACTTTTTCCAAAATTTTCTCTTTCTTTTAGATTTTTTATTACTTTCTTTTCCCTCTTTCTTTTAGGAATAATTGATTAATCACTCCAATCTCTTCTCATCTTTAAAAACTGATATCTAGATTCATTCATATACTAAGACCTAACTCTTGTAGTACCATATCATAGCCTATATCATGTGGAATTTAAGTCTTTCTAGTGATGTACCCTTGTTCCTATAATTAATGATACTCTACCACTTGTTCTTCATGTATAAGTGGGTTCTCAAAGCTTGTACTAGATACACGGCCAAGCACTATAGTGTGCTACATATTCTTGTATCCACCTATTATAAATTTGGAAACCTTGCAAAGCATCTTACTCCTCAAAATATTGCTTCCACCACAATTTGTCCTATGTTTTGTAACGTGCCCACCTATCGGCTGTCCAGGCACATTTTTAGCAGTCCATCGAGAGACAAATCTAAGTGACGCCACCCGGCACTCCCATGGAATGTTACGGGTTTGTCACCTAGGGTTTCTCGAGTCCGCCTCACAATGGAATGTTTGCGACCAAACCCACTAAGATCGACCTAAAACTTGATTCCTTCAGTGGTCAAGGTCTCCTGACAGCATTCTAGCGTCAGGGTCCTGGACATCCTACTTTACACAGAGATATCCAAGCCGAAGCAAACCCATGCCACATTTGATTCAAAGAGAATGGGAAATGACATGGATGTGTCACTCAACCTCTTTGCCCATAGGGCATAGTCCCATTCCGGTCCCCTAAAATGGCATGAATTAGGCTCTAACCTAACACTTTCTAAGGGTCGGGGCAAGACCTTGTGAGAAGCCTCCTAGTTCTCTGGGACCACCCTGCCATAGGATGGACCCGTCGAGGGTTCTGCCCATCCGCTTCCCTTGATAGCCTTATTTTTCTAATTAGGTATTATCACATTTATGTGTAACATTTAAAATCAGTTTCCTTAATTAAGTCTTTTAGGTAATAGGGTTTTTCTTCGCGTAATTTATAGCACTAACATAAAAACAGAGCAAGCAATCCTTTTGACAAACAAGTTTCTTAACTTATCTTGTAGTTAATCTTTGTCTCTTGCCAATACGGAAGAAATTTTGCCCTGCAGAAGTACCTGGTCCAAATCACATGGCACCACAAATTCCATCCATTATCTAGAATAGGATCTTCCAACGCCATAGACATTGGACTCATGATAGTCTTCAACTCCATTCTGGACTAGGCAAGGGGTGTCCAGAGCTCCACCTATGGCCTAGGAGTGAGACACAATTTTCGTGGTTGGCCTTTTCACCACTCGACCTTCAGCCCGTGAATCGAGCAGTGCCCTCTTGGGTTGAAGCACTGTGTGACCTTGGAGATGAGATCCGCCCACACAAAATATCAATGGCAACTTGTGATTATAGACCCCTGCCATGCATTTACCATCAATCAGAAGCGCTTGGAATAATCATCCAATCACATCCCAACAATCAATTTAATGCAAAAGTATTTAGGATGTTGTTTGATAAATCAACAAAAAACAATGGTATTCTTTTCCAAACATTGCAAGAATAGTTGTGATAACCTTTCCATTGTGTATTTGCTCTCCCCCTTGGGATCAAGAGTGGTTCTATGTAAAATTTACTTAACACACCCTTCTTTCGGCTAAGGCATATGTTAAAATTTCAAATATTGTACAAGATATAAGCTATATTAATCACTTACATTGATCAATAACCCGGCCTTCGTATAAAAGCATCGGTCTTTCCTTTGACTTAATGTTTTCTAATCCTTGAGTTCTTCATTTTCCCTAGAGATGTTGTTGCATCTAGCCCAACCTCGAATAGGAATGTTAAACATAGTACCATGACAAAGCTAATTGTGTATGTATGTGGAGTTGTATATATGGGGATGAATTGGAGCTATGCCCATGTCGACCCATCATCTCTTCCTCTCTACTCCTTATATTGCCTTTGTTGCCTGCAGTGCCTTGAAATCCTTCTATTATCCTTGGCTACATTGCCATCTTCCATTATTATTCCACTGTCATCATCTTTGATTGACACTTTAGCTACCAATGTACACCATCCAAGCCTAATAAACATGATTGTTGGCATCATTAACTACATTTTTGCCTTACTTAAGATAGCAATTTCTTGAAACCTAGGTTTGTCTCCAATATAATCCCAACTTCTTTGATTGTTTTACTTCAAGGCTAACTAATAGAAAACCAAATCTTTCATCTACTTTTGTTACCATGCCAAATGCATCTTCTTCGAATATTATAGAATAGAGTGACATAAATGAGCATTCTAGAAGCAAGGATATGGTAGTATGCTTGAGACTTTAGACCCTAATCCCAAAGTTATTAATGTCTCTACAAAATCCACCTAGTACTTAGACCAAGTTGAGCCAACTGAATCCCAAATTACTTTCGAGGAGTTTTCTTAGACTCACTTATAGATCAATGGTAGAAAAAAGGAAAGCATCTTATTACTTATGACTGGTGTCACAGTTGGATTGGCAGGAATGCCCTTGCGGCCTAAGGCTTGGTTGCTCGTTGAGGGATGGCCATCTGTGCGTGTCACTTTCTGCTTGGGGGCCATCCTTGGTCTTCTCCTCTTAGACACAACTCACACAAGACTTCAGAGCCACTTTCTCGAGAAGAGGGGCAATTGGGGAGAATCGGCTCACGGGTTAGGGGATGAACTTGGGGAAAAGGAAAATGAGAATATGCATGTGGCCACCCTCTAAAGAGGGGAAGAGAAGAAGAACCTTCTTGGAAGGTTCTCTCCCTCTCTCTCTGTCACTCTCTTTCTCTCTCTCTCACCCTCTCTTTCTCTCTCTCTATCACACACACACACACACACTCTCTCTCTCTCTCCCTCTCTCTCTCTTACCCTCTCTCTCTCTTTGCCTATGCAGCATCTAGGTGTTTCGTCCCCCCTTCCACTTACGATGGGGGGGTTACTACACGGAGCGTAGATGGGGTAATACATGTTTTTACAATTCGTGCTACTCAGTTTACTTAGCATAAATTTCAATAAGGTACAAAACCTTATGATTTGACATGGATAACAAGTAGATGGGTCTCTAACACCTGTAGTATGCACTAGAGGTCATGATTCTCACCCACTTATTTTGTATGGATGTAGGTACTAGATGTCACCTCCACTCATATTGTGACATGCTTCTATTGGTATTACAAATGAGAGAGCAAGTTGTAGCCCTTCTCTATAAACTCTATACAATCTAATTCACTATTCATTCCTTTTACGATCTATCATATGACACCATGAGCTTATTGCCTTGGGTTATTGTGATCCATTGCTAGCCCCCTCCATTGATTATCATATAACTTTTTAAGTTAACCCTCATGTTCAAAGTTTAGTGGACAAAAGTGGGCGGTTACACATCATGAATTGACTATCACTCATGTCCTCTAGGAGGTTCATACTACAAAAAGCTAATAAGGTAGCTCTCATCATGACACTAGTCATAACACAACTATCTATGCTTGCATTTATATAAAAAAAGAGGAGTGGTAGTTGCTTTTCCTTTGTTGCTGGCATTTGCTTAAGAAGTATCCTTAGGAGAAGTAAACAGCTACATGTGGTGATAAACACCAGATTTGGATATGACAAAAACTCCTTGAGGAAGTGCACAATAGATGGGTGAAGATATTTTTCAGTGAAGGTCATGCACTCCGTAGGGGTTGTGGTATTAACATTATACATTTGAGGGAAATTGTACCTTCCATGCACCTTTGAATAAAAATCTACCACGTATGTCCTTAGGTAGGGCATGTGGGTCAGATTATCCCTTTCATATGGCAATGTGTTGCAAAGGCCATCCATGCATCCATGCTGCCATCCCATTTATTTCTTCTCCACAACTTTGGCCGGGATTCATAGCCCTTAACTATTCTAGGCTCATCCATCACTTTGTACTCCCAATATCTCACATGTTCCCTCTACTACAACGTTGGTTTCCTTTCCTTTCTCTCTAACCACCTTTTTCCCAACCATATTGAAATCTTGATCACCTTCCCCACCACCGTTGGTGATAGCACTCAATCAAGTGATTGGGGGTAGGAGAATGTGAACTCAAATGTAACGTGTCCCCCTGTCTGCTGGTAGGACACGTCTTAGCAGCCCATCGGGAAGAGAGTCTAGAAAGCGCCACCCAGCACTCCCAAGGAATGCCACGGGGTTTGCGATCTAGGTCTTCCCGAGTCTGCCACGAAGCAAAAGCATTCTGGCCATTCCCACTCAGGGTTTTCCTAATGGTCAAGTTCCTAGAAGGTAACTAGCATCGAGCCCCAGACAAACTACTTGTGCAGAAACATCAGGGTCAAAACAGACTTATACTGTACTTGGTTCAAGGAGAATGGGAAATGAGAGGGATGCAAAGCTCGACCTCCTTGCCCGTAAGGCATAATCCCATTCCGTTCCCCTAAAACAACATAAATTGGGACTCTAGCTCTCTAGATTCTAGGTCATTGTTACCTTGCTATCAATTCCTTTGAGAAAATTTCCCACCCAACCGGGACCACCCTTCCGTAGGACGGACCCAAGGTCACATCCATCGCACTTTCCTCGGGTTTCTTTATTTATCTAATTACCTACCACATTTAGTTTGAAAAGAAAAAGTAGCTTCCTTAATTAACCAATTAATCACTAGTTTCTTCATATAACTTAGGCACACTGACATATAAAAACAATGTCAAGCAAGTTCCTTTTCAACATTTGAACTTTATTTATCAGTCTTTGGAATACATCATATAATCCGCCCGAAGGCTATTCCAACAATCCTTAAGGATCGCTATTCCAAGTTTTGCCCATTGACTAGTATGCGGGCCTCGAGATCCAATCTCAAGTCACGTCAGCCTCTTGTGCAAGATCTGGAGGCAAGGGATTTACGGCCAGAGCCTCCCCTGGCACCTAGGCATCCTCCTACTCCAAGCATCACCCACGAAGAAACCTCTCACGATGGGTTCGGTCCACATACCCGGCGTGGCTTACAACCCCCTTGGATAGGGTCAGGCAGACAATCAGAGGTAACTGATATTGCCTCTCCCTCCAAGCTTTCAATCTGAAGCATTAGTTATTTTTTCGGCATTAGTTCCTTGATCAAAGAAGTACAAACAGTGCTCCTAAGTGTACAAACACAAGCACTCCAGTGGTCATTTATACGGCCAACTGCTAAGGTATAGTTCCTTCTCCTCGAATACTTCCAGCATTTGATCGTGGATCAATCGTGACTTGGCGAGATCCCAAGGGTTTCGTAAGTTGAGTTTCTTGTTTAACCCTTTATCCTTGGGTTAGGGTTTATACCCTGTTGACCCAAATTGTCTCTATCTTAGGTATCCTTATGTCTTGGACAATAAAACCTGGGTAACCTCGTCGCCCTAACTTAGTTGGTCAATTGCTTTCCTTGGCAATTCATTGCTACCCTGGCTTGACAGTCAGTCTTCAAGGATGAGTGTTGAAGCGGGATGTCTTCTCAATTCTTAGGAAATTTGACTTGCGATTAGAACTCGCCAAACCTGGTCTAAGGAGTAGCAATACTATTTTGTGATTTAGACACAAGACCATGTGACATTGCAACTTGTTGCATGAGATAGGTGTCAACACCTAACACAAGGTGCTCCTTGATCAAGAATACCTTTGACCAAGATATAGGGTTTGGGAGTCCTCTTGACCCAATCCAACCCCTAACCCTACTAGGCCAAATAAACGTTTTGGCCCTAGGGTTCCTAATTTCCTTGCGGGAGTTTAGTATTTGGTCAACAGATCCTTAGGGTAAGAACCCTAGATCACTCTTGCATGGGCGTTTAGATAACCCTAACATTCCGTGAATGTGAGTAGGAACTTTAAGACTAGAAGTATTAGGTCGGCAACCCAAGTGCGATACTAGGCAGAATTTTATCATAGCTTAACCCTACCTAGCACATTGAGGTGATCGTCATATGCAAACTAATCATTCCTTTATGAATTTTATGTAAGCTACTCAATCTAACCAACCCACGATTAAAGATGATCTTTCCTTTTTAAAGATGCAGATACTTTCTTCTAACTTTGCAAGTACTTTCCCTAAAAGATGTAAATAACTGCAAGATATAACATTCCATGCAAATAGGCAATTTCAAGACCATAGACCTTTTCCTTCTATGTAGCTATAAGATCTACAATGATCGTTACTTTTCCTTGACCTAAACTACAATGATTGACAATTTGGAGCTAACCCTTATAAACCTTACCGAGTCCATTGATTTAATCCTTTCTTTTATCACTTAACCTGACCTAAAATGTAGCCATCTTTGCATGTAATTTTTCCATGCATTGCAACTATTTGGACATCATTCAGTGGGTGTCTAAGATTATCTCATACACGAGTCACCACTAGGAAGCTATTACCTAAGTGCATTATGTGTTATATGTGATGTTCTCTTCACGAGGCAACAAGGATGCCTTTAGACAAATCCACCTTTTAACTTATGCAATATGCGTTCAAGAATGCAACTACCTTGACCATGCAAGTACTCGTCATGCAACTTAACTTGGTAATTGGATGTGAGTATATGAATTTTCCAATGTATTCAAACTTTCCTACAAGAATTAAAGACATGATTAATGCATCCTTTCATGAGGGAATGTTATCGAAACCTGGGCATTAAGAATCGGGGCGTTGTCCACTCGCATGCTCGGGGTGGAAGCTCCCGCTTGTGCTCTTCTCGCCTTTTGTTTAGGAGCCATTGACGTAGTAATTTCTTACTCAACGAACTTTCCCTCGGCTTTCTTACGTGTTTTGAAGTCTCTCTGACCAGGGTTCTCTCCTTATGGTGTTTGAATAACTAAGAATTGTCAATTTGGTCCCTTCTTGTTGAGAGAGGCGTGAAATATCGCTCTCTCCATGTCGATTTCCAAGGTGGGACCTTCGTCATCTTCTACTTCCTTGAGGGTTATGCCGGCAACTGTTCCTCTAGCTATGGCTATTCGGCTCTGGTTGTTATGGAACTTGCTTTTCTGTTCATTCTGTCCGAGTTTTGGGCATCGCCTTTGGATGTGACCAAGTTAGTTACAATAATAGCACCCAAAAGTGTCTTTAATACCACCAGTAAAGTTCTCCACCGCTGACATCTTAGCCTTTTTGCTATTAGCAGATTGGAATTGACATTGGGCTCTTTTTGCATAGCCCCTAGTTATATTTCTATTTTGGAGGACTGGAGTTCCTGTACAATCGGTCAAGCTCTTATCAATGCATCATGGAGGTTAGATGGACACATTGCTTCAAGCCGTGTATTCAGGGGATCATCTAATCTGTGGCAAAACTTGGATACTTGTTGCGCAATGTCCATAGATGGTGCATACTTGAGAAGTGTTACAAACTTCGAGTAATAGGTTTCCAGTGTCATTCCAAGTTGCTTTAGACCAAAGAATTCATTCATCTTTTGTGTGCGGTGTGCTAGCAGAAGATACGGGCCTCGCACTGCATCCTTTAATACGTCCCAACTAACAGACGCTTCGGAGATTCCTTGGTCTTTACACCATTGTTTCACCAAATTCGGGCTTCTCCTTTTAGCTTTAAATTATTGATCATTGCTTGATTAGCTGGGGTAATTCTAGCAGCAATGAAATAATCTTCCATGGACTCAACCCATATTTTTGCTTCAACCTCGTTATTTTTTCCTTGGCCAGGAAAAATAACTCATATCTCAGGCTACAATACCAAGTTTTTGATTTCTTTTCACTCTGATACCACTTGTGACGTACCCGCCTTTGATTACGTGACGAGTAACATTTTTGTAGTTGCCTAGAGTTTATCTTCCAACCATCGCCATCCGTACTCTAACCAGAATGGCTAGTTAACCCTAGGTCTACCCCGCAAGGGAAGCGTCCTGCCATTACCCATGAAGGCCGGACCTGAAGGTTCCTAATTGACCTAACAGTCACCTATCAACAACTAACTCACATCTGGAGGTGTCCTTGAGAGGCTTCTTGTCCGGAAGGAGCAACTCCCATTACCCTTGGTTCATGGAGTACAACACTTTTTTCCAATAGTAGGCTAAGGATTTATAAAATCCCTTGTAGTGCTCTGGCACGGCCGCCATACCTTTCCCTAAGATAATTTACAGTTCGGGTTCTGAGACCAAACCCTAAGTAAGTCAATGAATCAGCCCTTCCTAGATTTTTTTCCTAGTGTTTGTTTTTTAGAAAACATCTCGGCTAACTGAGACCACTTTGCCATAGGACTGGACTCGTCGAGAATCCATCCACCTGTTTCTCTCTATGGAAGTTCTTAGTTATCTAATTACCTACCACATTATGTGAAACATATCAAAATAGCTTTATTAATTAATATCCTTATATGCACAGTTATTTGTTTATGTAATTTACTCACTGATATAAAATCAAAATAAAACTATTCATTGATTATATTCCATAATGTGTGTTCTCCTGCCCATATGAGAGAAAAATTACAATTTCACGTGCTACCTCATCCGGCATATCTGTATGTCACGTGCTGCCTCATCCGGTGCATTTGCTCGTCACCAAGATCAAATCCACCTATAGCTAGCATTCATAGGTGTCCCAAGTAGAGCTCAGGCCATACAGGGGACCAAGTAGTTCCTAGGTGCGAAAAAGGATTTACTAGCCAAAGCCCCCCAGGCACCCTTCCACCTCCTACTTAATACAATCCTTGATGGGAGACCTCTCGCCCATCGGAGCCAGTCCATGCTTTCACAGCGATAAAAACATCCCCACTTGGTATGGGGATTCAACACCTATCCTTGGGGGAGGTATAGGGCTCCTCAATTCTTATCTGTTCCAATACTTAATTCAATCAAGATCTAATCTAGAAAATCACAAACAAGATTGATGTCTTCAAGCAGTTATGACTTCAATCAATCATGTAAATTTCAAGTTCAAGTGATGCTTAATTTGGTAGCAATCGACACTTGAGTTTCAAAGTAACAAACTCTTTCCATTGGAATTTAACTACAGGTATCTAGAATTTGAGTCTCTAACTTCCCAATTCTTGTAACCAAGTTTCATGACCTTAAGTCAGCATTTCTCGAGAGACTTATCTTGTTTCTATTGAACTTGAAAAAAAACCTATGGTATCGCGGTTGGTAAAGGGGCATTATCCGCGCCCGTGACTCCGTTTGTGACTCACGTGCTTGCAACTCCAACTGTTGCTTCTAAGTTAGTAGGGTTATTTGCGATTTTTGCTTCTGAATTATTTTTCTTTGGGGCCATGATAGAATAGAGATGAGAGTAGAGGTATGATAGAATAGGATAGAGTTCTTCAGTGTCTTCTCTTCTCAGATCAGAGTAGAAGAGGATGAGAGACCTTCAGCATATCTCGGACAAAGTCTCCTCCTTCTCGATCAACGTCTCGTCCTTGTCAAGATTGCTCTTGTTGCTCCTCCTTCTCGATCAACATCTTGCCCTCGTCAAGATTTCTCTTGTTGCTCTCTGTGGTCATCCCCAAGCCCTCGATTTATAGTTTTTGCAATGGGGGGGGGGGGGGAGGGGATAAAGAGAGGGCGCCTGCTTTTTGGTGTTTTTAATGATATCATCTATGACAAGATTTCGTTTTCTTTTTGTCCTGCAACTTGTTTGGATCATAACTTTGTCATATGAACTCCAAATATAGACGTTCAGGTACTTAAAACGATTGGAACACATTTTTCGACAAGTTAACATGGGCAAAATTACGAAAATTCATCAAAATTAGGCAAAAATGATGATTTTTATAAATCATGTTATTTTTATCTATCTTTTGTCTTGGACTACTTATTCCCTTTAAAATAACTCATAGTATATATTTGAATCCATCTAAAGTTGAAATTAAGTCATCTAAACATGATACTAGAGATTTTTAGTCTATTCTAGTCAACCAATCTTGCTTCCTGTAAATCCTATAGAGATTCTATAGTTTTTTTTTTTAAATGTGTGGATGTAAAACACCATGTATATGCACTAAGTAATGGGGACATTACATTGGTGTGGACAAATCTTTAGTGTTTGGATTGCTAGTATAGTAGCAGCACCACTCGATGCGCTAGTACCACTATTTGATGCCGTAGATAATATTTCGTCTTCACTATTGAAGCCCTTGTCCCTCATGTACTCTTCACTCTAAATCCATAGAGGTTACCTTTTCGACATCCGATCATATAGACCTCATTTGACATACAAGTCAAGACCCCATTGTGCTCACACATGGATTCTCCTCATAATGGGTATCTTACAGCTTTGAGCACCATGGATAATTGGTGGCACCTTATAAGGATGGGGCATTGAGCATATCTAACAGGTGATGGTGGGGGAGGAGGTGGTAGTTGTGCTCATGGTGGCATAGGAGGAAATGGTGGGTAAATAAAGTACATATGTGGGGTGGTAAGCTAATTCGCTACCCATTATCATCCCATGTGAAGATCAACCAACCAAATTATCCTAAGTCATATGATGAGAGGGTCGAGATAGCTAAGTTCCTATATGCATTTGTGGTGGGAAACTTGATATATGCTACAATAACCACTAGACCTAGCATAGAATTTTTGGTGGGAGTTGTGGCTTCTTATATGGGCAACACCTAGTTGTGTTGGTTACAACAAAGGGTGGAACAAGTGGACTATGTCCTAGAAAAAGGGGCCTGATTCCTTGCCCTTCCTCATTTTTTCCTATCTTCTGCATGTAAGTTTTATAAAACATGTTCTACAATATGTATGTTATATATAACTTGAATATTAATTTGCAATGGATAAAGATCCATACTAGAAAATGTATATTTCCAATGGTTTTATGCTATTAAGAACTTTGACAATGCATCATACTAAAGAACAAAGCTCAAATGTCATTAAACATAAATAAGGAAACCATAAGGTAAGAAAATAAGTTACAAAAAGGAGAGAGACCATGTATTTGTGCACTTTCATGAGAGAGAGAGAGAGAGAGAGAGAGAGAGAGAGAGAGAGAGAGAGAGAGAGAGAGAGAGAGAGAGAGAGAGAGAGAGAGAGAGAGAGAGAGAGAGATCTACTAAGGCTAAAAACGATGCAAAACCATGTACAATGATAATAATCACTAGATATCAAAGTTTGATGTACAAAATTATGACTAGTGATAATACAAGGTAAAAGAATATAAAATAGTGCACAACACAATGTTCGATACAGGGATACAACTAGAAGGTAGGGTGATATGTATTTCAATCTATATCCACAGTCACAAAAATACCATAGTGAACTCAACAATTGACCTAATATGAGCACTTCCAAACTCAATGTTGGACTTGATGGAATTCTTATTGATTTAAGTGCTTTGAATGTCATTAGGCTACTCTCACATAGCCATTACACACTCACAAATACTATAGTAAACTCACCAATTTACCTCTTTATTGTAGTCTATTTTTAAATGCTTATTGATGGCTCCACAATTTAAGCAATGTTCCTCAAGTGTGCTCCACCTCTGTAGCTTCAGTTGCTTGAAGCTTGCTTAGAAAGAGGAGGAAGAAGAAGAATGAAGAGGTGAAGAGCTTCACATATTGGTCCCTCACTCTTTCTCTCTCACGTACACACACGCACACACAATCTCTCTCTCTCTCTCTCTCTCTCTCTCTCTCTCTCTCTCTCTCTCTCTCTCTCTCTCTCTCTCTCTCTCTCTCTCTCTCTCTCTCTCTCTCTCTCTCTCTCTCTCTCTCTCTCTCTCCACTTCCATACAAGCAAGAATATAGAAGAAGGAAAAAGTAAGAAGAGAGCTCTCCAAGAGTGTACACCAGAAGAACGAGCTTATCCATTCATTTTTTGGTTTTTATACATGGGCTTGATTTTTGGGCACCCTACTCTCTCTTTAGTCTAAAACAAAACTTATGTTATTTTATGCATTTTTCCCATTTTGGTCAACCTTTCTTGATTTTAGCCAAAGCTTCATGCCTATGATGTCTCACTTAGAAATGTATTTCAATTCACATGGGCTCTCTTAAAAAATAAAATTATAACACAACATCCTCCAAAAAATTATAATACAGTGTACTTTAAAAATTTATAAGTGCCCAAAAATCACCTTCATGTCGGATTAAAAATCCATTTTCACCATTATTTTTTTGACTTTTGGTTTCTTCTATCCTTTCTCCCTTCTTTTTGAGAAGAGATTACCCTCTCCTAGTTAAGTGCCAATCCCATGGCACTCTCCAACTTGGTGGGTAGGATTGTGTAAGCCGGTGCTAGTAGGTCATGAAGAGGGTAGTAATTGAGATTAATGAAGTGAGCTAATGTGGAGCTTGGCTTATCATCATTGTAGAGGACATGAAGCTAGTTTTCATGGTGTATCTTATAACTTAGGAGATATAGAAAGTAGAGTTCCAAGGGCCACTGATGTCGTTGGGGGTCTTTTGATAATCTCTACGTTGTGAACCTAAAATAAAAATACTACACTCCGTAGGGGGCGTATACTTGCCTTATTGTGATGTGAGGGTTTGTGCTTGTGGAAGTGCAACTAGGAGATGGGTCGAACTCCAAGGAAGCTTAGAGTATTATCCCACACTTGAGGACCCAATTTGTGAGAATGAAGATGCAATATATTACTCAAGGTGATAGGTCTATGAGGTGACTGTAATATTTCCACACAATAAAAGTTAGTTGGTTAGTTCGAAAGTTAGTTACTTAATTAATAAGTTAGTAAGATTACTAACTAAAGACTAACTAAGGTAAAAACCAACTAATATTAATAACTAATAACTTTTATTTAATTAAAAATATATTTAAAAATAAAGCAAGAGTCGTAATCCGACATTTTTCTCGGATTGACAAGGACCGTAGCCACCCTTCACACGGAAGTTACAACGTGATCGAGACTTATGAGCCATATTAATCACTAGTATTAATGTGTATAGTTTGGATAGTCCAAAAATATTAGATTTTTGGGCAAAAAAACTAGTATATTTTAGATATTATCCTAAAAAGATAGAGATAAAAGTCATTTAAAAGAAAAAACAAGTGATGTTTTAGTTAGTTTTGGAGATTTTATAAAAAGAAAAATAAAGAAACGTGATTGGCAAAATCACGCGCATCGTGATCGCAGTCTACAGGTAGTAGACAACACTTCGAACAGAAAAAAGGAGTGAACTGAGAGCTTTCTAATCAAGTGTATTTGGTTTTTACCCCCTGTTTGGAGCCTATGCAACCATCATATTTATGATCTGAGCATCAGATCTCTAAGTCTTCTAAGAGCCCCTCCACTCTTGTTCTCGGTCTTATCCCCTCCTCTCTATTTCATTATAAATATGAGGCATGGGGAGGCACAAGGGAGCATAAAGAGACCTCGAGAGGCTTCGAGAGAGAGGTAGAGAGAAGGATACCCCTCCAAGAGATTGTGAGAGAGAGCTTGAGAGAGAGAGAGAGAGAGAGAGAGAGAGAGAGAGAGAGAGAGAGAGAGAGAGAGAGAGAGAGAGAGAGAGAGAGAGAGAGAGAGAGAGAGAGAGAGAGAGAGTTACCCCAAGAGGCTGCACAATTCCCTCTATCTCGATCTTGGACTTAGCCATCTTCTCTTACCCTCTCCCATCTCAAATCTATTATGCCTTCTTAATCTCTTGAGTCTACTTATGGACGATGGCCTCCAAGTGAGGAATGTCGCGTGTGGATGGCAATCCTACAACCAACAACGAAGCTTTGGGGGCGAAGGCATCACTGTCAATCCAATTGCGGTTTCGATCGTAAGTAATGTGTTTTTTTAAATTGTTAGATGCTTGCTTTGATTCTCGCATAAGATACATTAGGCCCATGCTATGACATACAAGAATAGGTCATGGGAAGGGATAAACCTCTTCCCATATATTTGAAAGATGGAGTTTGCAAAGTGCATGTATCAAGGGAAGTTAATTGCACTAGTTGCGTATGGCTTATTCGTTGATAGAGCAATTAATCAGGGGTTATGAATAGCATAATCGTAAAAAGAATACATTAAGAATTGTGCATGTAAGCATTAAGTAAATTTTGCATAGAATCGCTCTGTGATCCCAAGGGGGAGAGAAAATATGTGATGGAATTATTATCGCATCCATTCTTGTATTGTTTGGAAAAAATACAATTAGTTTGTTGGATTGATTGAACAACACTCTAAATGCTTTTCACAATCAACTGATTGTTGTATTATGATTTGGATAAATATTCCAAGGCTTGTGTTGATGGTCAATGCATGGTAGGGGTCTGTAATGACAAGTTGCTATGGGAATAAAGAAATGTTTTCCTAGAAGATGATATTATGGCTGATTTCCTTGATTGTGCTTGACTCTTAATTGGATTAATTAAGGAAGGATATTTTGCATGTGTGGATCTTCTCCAAGATCGCACCACGGACTACCGCGAGAGGGCACTGCTCGATTCACAGACCAATGGTCGAGTGGTAAAAAGACCAACCACGGAAATGGCATCTCACTACTAGACCACTTGTGGGTCAGGTGGAGCTCTGGACACCCCTAGCTTGTCTAGAATGGAGTTGGAGATCCCCGTGAGCCCAACGTCTAGGGCGTTGGAAGATCTTATTCAGGATAAAGGATGGAAATTTTGGTGCCATGTGATTTGGACCACGAATTCTGTTGTATAGAAGGGATACATAATTCTCCTGTATGGGCAAGAGACAAAGATTAACTTGAAGATAAGTTAAGGAACTTGTTTGTCAAAAGGACTGCTTGTTTTGTTTTCGTGTGTGCATTGTAAATTACACAAATGAACCCTGTATCCTAAAAGGCTTAATTAATGAAGCTGATTTTAAATGTCGCACACAAATGTGGTAGGACCTAATTAGAAAACTAAAGCTATCAAGGGAAGCGGGTGGACGGAATCCTCGACAAGTCCATCCTACGGCAGGGTGGTCCCAGAGAATTGGGAGGTTTCTCACAAGGATTTATCGCCGGGTTTACTTTAGGTATTGTTAAGTTAGAGCTTGATTCATGCCATTTTAGGGGACCAAAATGGGACTATGCCCTACGGGTAGAGAGTAAGCGGCGCATCCCTCTCATTTTCCATTCTCTTTGAACCAAGTGCGGTATGGATCTGCTTCAATTTGGGTATCTTTGAGTAAAGTAGGATGTCGAAAACCCGACGGTAGAATGCCATTAGAAGACCTTGACGACTAAGAACCTAGATTTTAGGTCGATCCTAGTGGGTTCGGCCGCAAATGTTCCATTGCAAGGCAAACTCAGGAAACCCTAGGCGACAAATTTCGGAACATTCCATGAGAGTGCCAAGCGGCGACGCTTAGATTCGTTTCTTGATGGACCGCTAAAACGTGCTTGGATAGCCGATAGACGGGCACGTTACAGTTGGTATCAGAGCAAAACTTCATGATGATGCATGATTGATTAATGTTTGGTTCATAGACATATCCTAAACAAAAATAACCTGATGGATATGGCTTGATTGTCAGGCTCCTTCTACACCCAGGAATGCTGACATACAAGAGAAGAAATTCATTCTCAAGCAAATTAAGGCACCCGAGTTTGATGGAGAAAGGATAGATATCACAACAGAGGCAGAGATATGGATTGAGTCGATGGATGACTATTTCTTTGCTTTAGGAACTGCCTCCATGAATCAAGCAATGATAGCTAAACTTAAGCTAGTTGGCCAGGCTCGATTATGGTGGAAGAAATGGTGCAAAGATCAAGGTATTTCTAAAGCCGCTATCACTTGGGCTCAGCTGAAAGATGCTGTACATAGACGATACCTTCCGCCAACCTACCAGACTTTGAAGATGATTGAATTCTTTAAGCTCAAGCAACTAGAATTAACCCTGGAAGCTTACTACTCAAAGATTGTAACTCTACTAAAATATGCGCCACCTATGGATATTGAACAACAAGTATCCAAGTTTTGTCATGGCCTGGATACTCCTCTGAACCACCATCTTGAAGCAAATGCATCCAACGGATTTACAAGATGCATTACTCCGAGCGAATCCAATCGTCCAAGAACTTAAATCACGCAATTGTAGCAAAGATAACTCTAGAGATAAGGGTAAGAGATGCCACATGTGCAGAGAGATAGGGCACATCCGTAGGAGATGTCCCTACCATCAATGCTTCCATTGTAATGAGCTAGGACACATCCAAGCAAACTACCCTAATCTAAGTCCAAAAGACATTGAGCCTCTAGTTAATTGGAATAATACGAGTGCACTACTTGAAACATTAAGAGTAGCGCAGCGTATGCATGGTGGGTTCTAATGCATAGGCCCTAAGCCCCATTAATGATTGTCTTCCCTAGTTTCTCTCGAGAGATGAGGACATCTCGATTTCTCTAAGGAGAGAAGGATGTAATATTTCCACACAATAAAAGTTAGTTGCTTAGTTCAAAAGTTAGTTAGTCAATTAATAAGTTAGTAAGATTACTAACTAAAAACTAACTAAGGTCAAAACTAACTAGCATTAATAACTACTAATTTTTATTTAATTAAAAATATATTTTAAAATAAATCGAGAATCGTAATCCGATAGTTTTCTCGGATTGACAAGGACCGTAGCCACCCTTCATGGAAGTTACAATGTGATTGAGACTTATGAGCCATATTAATCACTAGTATTAATGTGTATAGTTTGGATGGTCCAAAAATATTAGATTTTTTGGGAAAAAAACTAATATACTTTAGATGATTGAATTCTTTAAGCTCAAGCAGCTAGAATTAACCTTGGAAGCTTACTACTCAAAGTTTGTAACCCTACTAAAATATGCGCCATCTATGGATATTGAATAGCAAGTATCCAAGTTTTGCCATGGCCTGGACACTCCTCTGAACCACCATCTTGAAGCAAATGCATCCAACGGATTTACAAGATGCATTACTTCGAGCGAATCCAATCGTCCAACAATTTAAATCAGGCAATTGTAGCAAAGATGACTCTAGAGATAAGGGTAAGAGATGCCACACGTGCAGAGAGATAGGGCACATCCATAGGAGATGTCCCTACCATCAATGCTTCCATTGTAATGAGCTAGGACACATCCAAGCAAACTACTCTAATCTAAGTCCAAAAGACACTGAGCCTCTGGTTAATTGGAATAATATGAGTGCACTACTTGAAACATTAAGAGTAGCGCAACGGATGCATGGTGGGTTCTAACACACAGGCCCTAAGCCCCATTAATGATTATCTTCCCTAGTTTCTCTCGAGAGATGAGGACATCTTGATTTCTCTAAGGGGAGGAGGATGTAATTTATCCACACAATAAAAGTTAGTTGCTTAGTTCAAAAGTTAGTTAGTCAATTAATAAATTAGTAAGATTACTAACTAAAAACTAAGGTCAAAACTAACTAGCATTAATAACTACTAATTTTTATTTAATTAAAAATATATTTTAAAATAAATCAAGAATCGTAATCCGATAATTTTATCGGATTGACAAGAAAGCCACCCTTCATGGAAGTTACAACGTGATCGAGACTTATGAGCCATATTAATCACTAGTATTAATGTGTATAGTTTGGATGGTCCAATAATATTAGATTTTTTGGGAAAAAATACTAGTATATTTTGGATATTATCATTACGTGCACCGCGACCGTAGTCTACAAGCAGTAGACAACACTTTGAATATAGAAAATGAGTGAACTAAGAGCTTTCTAATCAAGTGTATTTGGGTTTTACCCCATGTTTGGAGCCAATGCAACCATCAGATTTATAATCTGAGCATCAGATCACTGAGTCTTCTAAGAGCTCCTCCGCTCTTGTTCTCGGCCTTATCCCCTCCTCTCTAATTCATTATAAATATGAGGCATGGGGAGGCACAAGGGAGCATAAGGAGACCCCGAGAGGCTGGGAGAGAGAGGTAGAAAGAAGGATACCCCTCCAAGAGATTGTGAGAGAGAGCTAAGAGAGAGAGAGAGAGAGAGGGGGAGAGAGAGAGAGAGAGAGAGAGGGGGAGAGAGAGAGAGAGAGAGAATACTTACCCCAAGAGGCTGCACAATTCCCTCTATCTCGATCCTCGACTTAGCCATCTTCTCTTACCCTCTCCCATCTCGAATCTATTATGCCTTCTTAATCTCTTGAGTCTACTTGCGGACGATGTCCTCCAAGTGAGAAATGTCGTATGCAGATGGCAATCCTACAACCAACAACGAAGCTTTGGGCAAAGGCATCACTGTCAATCCAACTGCGGTTCCGATCCTAAGTAATGTATTTTTTAAAATTGGTAGATGCTTGCTTTGATTCTCGCATGAGATACATTAGGCCCATGCTATGACATACGAGAATAGGTCGTGGGAAGGGATAAACCTCTTCCCACATATTTGAAAGATGGAGTTTGCAAAGTGCATGTATCAAGGGAAGTTAATTGCACTAGTTGTGTATGGCTTATTTGTTGATAGAGCAATCAATCAAGGGTTATGAATAGCATAATCGTAAAAAGAATACATTAAGAATTGTGCATGCAAGTATTGAGTAAATTTTGCATAGAATTGCTCTTTGATCCCAAGGGGGAGAGCAAATATGTGATGGAATTATTATCGTGTCCATTCTTGTATTGTTTGGAAAAAATACAATTAGTTTGTTGGATTGATTGAACAACACCCTAAATGCTTTTTACAAATCGACTAATTTTTGTATTGTGATTTGGATAAATATTCCAAGGCTTGTGTTGATGGCCAATGCATGGCAGGGGTCTGTAATGATAAGTTGCCATGGAAATAAAGAAATGTTTTCCTAGAAGATGATATTAGGGCCGATTGCCTTGATTGTGCTTGACTCTTCATTGGATTAATTAAGAAAGGATATTTTGCACATGTGGATCATCTCCAAGATCGCACCGCGGATTACCATGAGAGGGCACTGCTCGATTCACACACCGATGGTCGAGTGGTGAAAAGGCCAACCACGAAAATGGCATCTCACTACTAGACAACTTGTGGGTCAGGTGGAGCTCTGGACACCCCTTGCTTGTCCAGAATGGAGTTGGAGATCCCCGTGAGCCCAACGTCTAGGGCATTGAAAGATCTTATTCAAGATAAGGGATGGAAATGTTGGTGCCATGTGATTTGGACCAAGACTTTTGTTGGACAGAAGGGATATATAATTCTCCTGTATGGGCAGGAGAGAAAGATTAACTTGAAGATAAGTTAAGAAACTTGTTTGTCAAAAAGACTGCTTGTTTTGTTTTCGGTGTGTATTGTAAATTACACAAATGAACCATGTGTCCTAAAAGGCTTAATTAATGAAGCTGATTTTAAATGTCGCACACAAATGTGGTAGGACCTAATTAGAAAACTAAAGCTATCAAGGGAAGCGGGTGGACGGAATCCCCGACAGGTCCGTCCTACAGCAAGGTGGTCCTAGAGAATTGGGAGGTTTCTCACAAGGATTTGTCGCCGGGTTTTCTTTAGGTATTGTTAAGTTAGAGCCTGATTCATGCCATTTTAGGGGACCAAAATGGGACTATGCCCTACGGGTAGAGAGGTTAAGTGGTGCATCCCTCTCATTTCCCATTCTCTTTGAACCAAGTGCGGTATGGATCTGCTTCAATTTGGGTATCTTTGAGTAAAGTAGGATGTCGAAAACCCGACGGTAGAATGCCATTAGAAGACCTTGACGACTAAGAACCTAGATTTTAGGTCAATCCTAGTGGGTTCGGCCGCAAATGTTCCATTGCAAGGCAGACTCAGGAAACCCTAGGCGAAAAATTTCGGAACATTCCATGAGAGTGCCAAGCGGCGACGCTTAGATTCGTTTCTCGATGGACCGCTAAAACATGCTTGGATAGCCGATAGACGGGCACGTTACAGTTGGTATCAAAGCAAAACTTCATGATGATGCATGATTGATTAATGTTTGGTTCATAGACATATCCTAAATAAAAATAACCTGATGGATATGGCTTGATTGTCAGGCACCTTCTACACCCAGGAATGCTGACATACAAGAGAAGAAATTCATTCTCAAGCAAATTAAGGCACCCGAGTTTGATGGAGAAAGGATAGATATCACAACAGAGGCAGAGATATGGATTGAGTCGATGGATGACTATTTCTCTGCTTTAGGAACTGCCTCCATGAATCAAGCAATGATAGCCAAACTTAAGCTAGTTGGCCAGGCTCGATTATGGTGGAAGAAATGGTGCAAAGATCAAGGTATTTCTAAAGCTGCTATCACTTGGCCTCAGCTGAAAGATGTTGTACATAGACGATACCTTCCGCCAACCTACCAGACTTTGAAGATGATTGAATTCTTTAAGCTCAAGCAGCTAGAATTAACCCTGGAAGCTTACTACTCAAAGTTTGTAACTCTACTAAAATATGCGCCACCTATGGATATTGAACAGCAAGTATCCAAGTTTTGTCATGGCCTGGATACTCCTCTGAACCACCATCTTGAAGCAAATGCATCCAACGGATTTACAAGATGCATTACTCCGAGCGAATCCAATCGTCCAAGAACTTAAATCACGCAATTGTAGCAAAGATAACTCTAGAGATAAGGGTAAGAGATGCCACATGTGCGGAGAGATAGGGCACATCCGTAGGAGATGTCCCTACCATCAATGCTTCCATTGTAATGAGCTAGGACACATCCAAGCAAACTACCCTAATCTAAGTCCAAAAGACATTGAGCCTCTAGTTAATTGGAATAATACGAGTGCACTACTTGAAACATTAAGAGTAGCGCAGCGGATGCATGGTGGGTTCTAATGCATAGGCCCTAAGCCCCATTAATGATTGTCTTCCCTAGTTTCTCTCGAGAGATGAGGACATCTCGATTTCTCTAAGGAGAGAAGGATGTAATATTTCCACACAATAAAAGTTAGTTGCTTAGTTCAAAAGTTAGTTAGTCAATTAATAAGTTAGTAAGATTACTAACTAAAAACTAAGGTCAAAACTAACTAGCATTAATAACTACTAATTTTTATTTAATTAAAAATATATTTTCAAATAAATCGAGAATCGTAATCCGATAGTTTTCTCGGATTGACAAGGACCGTAGCCACCCTTCATGGAAGTTACAACGTGATTGAGACTTATGAGCCATATTAATCACTAGTATTAATGTGTATAGTTTGGATGGTCCAAAAATATTAGATTTTTTGGGAAAAAAACTAATATACTTTAGATATTATCATCACGTGCACTGCGATCGCAGTCTACAAGCAGTAGACAGCACTTCAAAATCAAACATAGAAAATGAGTGAACTGAGAGCTTTCTAATCAAGTGTCTTTGGGTTTTACCCCCTATTTGGAGCCAATGCAACCCCATCAGATTTACAATATGAGCATCAGATCACTGAGTCTTCTAAGAGCCCCTCCGCTCTTGTTCTCGGCCTTATCCCCTCCTCTCTAATTCATTATAAATATGAGGCATGGGGAGGCACAAGGGAGCATAATGAGACCCTGAGAGGCTGGGAGAGAGAGGTAATAAGAAGAATATCCCTCCAAGAGATTGTGAGAGAGAGCTTGAGAGAGAGAGAGAGAGAGAGAGAGAGAGAGAGAGAGAGAGAGAGAATAGTTACCCCAAGAGGCTGCACAATTCCCTCTATCTCGATCCTTGACTTAGCCATCTTCTCTTACCCTCTCCCATCTCGAATCTATTATGCCTTCTTAATCTCTTGAGTCTACTTGTTGCAGACGATGGCCTCCAAGTGAGAAATGTCATGTGCGGATGGCAATCCTAAAATCGACAACGAAGCTTTGGGCGAAGGCATCACTGTCAATCCAACTGCGGTTCCGATCCTAAGTAATGTATTTTTTAAAATTGTTAGATGCTTGCTTTGATTCTCGCATGAGATACATTAGGCCCATGCTATGGCATACAAGAATAGGTCATGAGAAGGGATAAGCCTCTTCCCACATATTTGAAAGATGGAGTTTGCAAAGTGCATGTATCAAGGGAAGTGAATTGCACTAGTTGTGTATGGCTTATTTGTTGATAGAGCAATCAATCAAGGGTTATGAATAGCATAATCGTAAAAAGAATACATTAAGAATTGTGCATGCAAGTATTGAGTAAATTTTGCATAGAATTGCTCTTTGATCCCAAGGGGGAGAGCAAATATGTGATGGAATTAGTATTGAATCCATTCTTGTATTGTTTGGGAAAAATACAATTAGTTTGTTGGATTGATTGAACAACACCCTAAATGCTTTTTACAAATCAACTAATTTTTGTATTGTGATTTGGATAAATATTCCAAGGCTTGTGTTGATGGCCAATGCATGGCAGGGGTCTGTAATGATAAGTTGCCATGGAAATAAAGAAATGTTTTCCTAGAAGATGATATTAGGGCCGATTGCCTTGATTGTGCTTGACTCTTAATTAGATTAATTAAGAAAGGATATTTGCACATGTGGATCATCTCCAAGATCGCACCGCGGATTACCGTGAGAGGGCACTGCTCGATTCACACACCGATGGTCGAGTGGTTAAAAGGCCAACCACGGAAATGGCATCTCACTCCTAGACCACTTGTGGGTCATGTGGAGCTCTAGACACCCCTTGCTTGTCTAGAATGGAGGTTGGAGATCCTCGTGAGCCCAACGTCTAGGGTGTTGGAAGATCCTATTCTAGATAAAGGATGGAAATTTTGGTGCCATGTGATTTGGGCCGGGACTTCTGTTGGACAAAAGGGATACATAATTATCATGTATGGGCAGGACACAAAGATTAACTTGAAGATAAGTTAAGGAACTTGTTTGCCAAAAGGACTACTTGTTTTGTTTTCGTGTTTTTGTTGTAAATTACGCAAACGAACCCTATGCCCTAAAAGGCTTAATTAATGAAGCTGATTTTAAATGTCGCACATAATGTGGTAGTACCTAATTAGAAACCTAAAGATATCAAGGGAAGTAGGTTGACGGAATCCCTGATGGGGTCAGGGTGGTCCCAGAGAACTAGGAGGCTTCTCACAAGGATTTATTGCCAGGTTGACTTTAGGTATTGTTAAGTTAGACCCCAATTCATGCCGTTTTATAGGGGATCGAAATGGGACTATGCCCTATGGGTAGAGAGGTTGAGCGGCACATCCCTCTCATTTCCCATTCTCTTTGAACAAAGTGTGATATGGATGTGGTTCGGTTGGGTATCTCTGCGTAAAGTAGGATGTCCAAAACCCGATGCTAGAGTGACGCTAGGAGACCTTGATAACTAAGAACCCAGATTTGAGGTCAATCCTAGTGGGTTCATTCGTGAACGTTCCGTTGCGAGGCGGACTCGGGAAACCCTAGGTGATAAACCCTGGAACATTCCATGAGAGTGTCGGGCGGCGATGCTTAGATTCGTTTCTCGATGGACCGCTAAAACGTGCTTGGGCAGCCGATAGGTGGGCACGTTACAGTCACCTTCGGGTATCTTGAGATTGAAAGGTCAGAAAAGTGCTAAGGGGTTAGAAATGGAGCTTGTTGTGATTGAGACCATGGAGCCTATCCAACTTGGGGATCCCTAGGTGATATAATTGTGGGTGCACCTATGTTTCATTAGTTTTATTTCTATTTTTTGTCTTTTCCTTTTTTCCTTCAAATCTTATTTCCTTTTTCTCCCCTCTTTTATATTACTAGAGGCAGTAGCTTCAAAGAATTTTCCTTTTATGCCTTGCTCATCATGTAACTTTTGAGAGCTAACTTTGCCATTAGTGACATTGTAAAAGGAAGGGGTGATTACAACTGGTGAATCTGATTGTGTTCATATCCTTCAACAACTTGGATAGTAATCTAACAATATTATTGGTCAAAGGAGTAATCTAGCCATGGCATATCAATCTATTTCTATGTTTATAAAAAAGAAACTAGAATACATGCCTTCTTCTTATGTTTCTCTTCTTTGGTTCAATAATGTGAGGAGCAACCTCTAATAGTTTTATGTTGTAATAAAAGTTAGATCAAGGATTTTGAAAAATTTGACACAAACTATTTGAAGAATGGCACCAAAACTCTTTCTCAAAACTTGAGGTTGTCTTTCTCCTCATGGGCATTGATGTAAAGATAAGGAAAAAGTCATACAACCCATGATTTTCAAGATCGTAATCAACCCCATGCCTTCATGGGTAGGGCATGTAGGTGGGATATTCTCTCAAGGGGTAACACACTACAAAAGGCAACCCAAGCCTCCATGCTAACATCCATAAGGTTTTCTCTTTACCTTGTTCGAGATTCATAGCCTCATTGTTTTGGGCACCCCAAAAAAATTTTCATGCTAGTAATCTTATAGCTCTTGCTACCATAATCTTAGAACTTGCACCTTATGTTTCAACCATATTCTCCCTAGTTGTGCCCCCACATTAATGATTTTTTGAATAGTTGTAATAGAAAATACATTCTTGAGTCCCTTTGGACAAAAGAAAGTAAATTGCATAGGAGAATCTTGGAATTATTATTGTTCCAATGTGGATATTTCATTATCCCAATTGATAGGGTTGGACTCTCTAAGGAGTATTTTAGGGTTAAAGGATGTGGGATTAGGGTTTGATAGCAATAAAATGTAAGATTTGGAAAACCCTAAGAATATGGATCACTTTTTGTTTTATCTTTGTGTTCTCTCTCTCTCTCTCTCTCTCTCTCATCTCTCTATGTATTTCCTTGTTGGGGTTGGTGGAGGGTAAACCATTCCCCCACCTCTAAACACTTTGGCGACCATGTATAGCATTCCTTCGATCTTTGGAGATGCATGTAATAGTGTTGTCCATGGTGCCTTGTCACAACAGTATGGTGGTACCCTACTATTGCCTCCTTCTTTATTGATGTTGTGGCTAGGCACCAACTATGAGAAAGGTTTTGGCTTGGTTGCACTCTATCCATAAATATTTTGGGAGATAGGCCTAACCGTTGCTCATCTATGATCACTTGTGCCTCCTTGCTCCTCAGACGTGCTAGGACTGCCTCTATTACATATAGGGTGAAAAAAAAAGGAAGGGTTGAACAACCTCCTTCATTTACTCCACACATTATACACACTATGCGCTATTGCATATTTGTGCTCAAGTCGAAGTGAGGAGGGGCTACCTTACTATAGTAGTGAGGCTATGAGTGGAGCTATTTTTTATTATTATATGAGTGCACATGGAAAGGGCCTTGATCCAAATCTTCTAGATAGTCCAGATGGTGGGTTGATCCACACTCCTGATTGATTGGAATACACACTCCTAACCAACTAGAATCCACACTCCTAACTGACCAAAATCCACAATCTTGATGACTAATAGAATTTGCACTCATAATCATCTCATGCTCTTGCTTGACCAACACTCCTACTCGGCTAGCACTCCTACTCGATTGATGCTCTTGCTCAATCTACACTCATGCTCATCCCATGCTCTTGATGGTCCACTATGGTGTCTTGAAGTGGCAAATGGCAAACGACTTGGGAGTCTAGGCCCCCACTGAGATGGCACGAGTAGTTTGAAATATTTGATCTATCCTCCTCCTACCTTTAATTGTTAATAACCTTGCTAGATCTTTTCTTTTCCCTATAACATTGGTTCCTATGCTTGCTTTATCCACATACTCTTTGGGTGCCCCTCATTAACCCCTCACCTCATACCATGGCACCACACCAATTTTACTTTAATTCTTCAATCTCTCGAATTTGTTATGTTTTGGGCTATTATTTAAACAAAGACATGTGGTAGGTTTCTATGTGGCCGATGATTGAAGATCTCATGCGAGCTTTGGGTGTATAAAGGGGAGTGACCTTTGCCACTGATAACTTGCACATAAGTTGAGGGTTATGCCAGTGCATGGTTGCTTTTCATACACTTCACATTTATATGTTTGGAATATTCATCACAATTTCACTTTAAATTTGTGCTTAGCTTAGCACATTGTATTCAATTATAATCCTTCATGCACTTGGGATTTGTGCTTCACATCAGGGATGGAGCTCTCAAGAGAACACCAAGAAAACAAGGACTTTACTACAAGAAAATCTATATTGTATTCATCAAAAATCTTGTTTTCATTCTTTATGTAACCACAACATGAAAAAGAATACCGTGCACAATAAATCTTCACACAACATTATAACAAGAATCTCCCATGGCTTTATCTTCAACAAAATTAGTCACATTCTTCATATTCTTCTTAGAATCCATCAAAGAATTACAAAAATACAAAAGAATGCTCCACTTTGAATGGAATTCATCACGTAGTATCCATCTTCAATGTCTTTATAGTCTTCTCTCAATCTCTCATATAGATATGATGTTTTTTAGCATAGAAAATGACTATCTCTCACACTTGATCTCTCACACACATATCTTCACTCAATAGTACTATGGAATTACAATAAATAATCCTCAATAACCTTCTCTTGGTCGTGGATACCCCTCCCAAGAGGTATATCTAATATGAAGAGTCACCAGAGCCACTACAGTGTCCCTTGAGAGCTCACTAGTGTCACTGTCACTGAAGTCTTCACTTCAAGTCTTCTTTAGCTACTTCCACTTCTTCGAGCTATTTGAGCTTACATTATTCCTCTTAAAAGATTAAAAAACATTCCCAAGCTAAATATCCACCACAGAGAAAACATAATAGAAATAGAATAGAGACAGAGAAAGCTCAACAAATCAACAGAAAGCATAAAACCATACAACTTCAGCCAAAGGCGCTTCAAACCATCCAAAATCATTCAACACACTCTCAATCAATCCTCAAATGACTTATTCACCATCTCAACCTCACAAAAAAGAACAAGAAAAAAGATCAAAATAGAGGCAAAACAGACCATAACATAACCAAATAGACTCATCACAGAACCTATCAGAACATCACATCTCAATCAAAAACCATCACGACTCTCTTGAACACAATGAAACTATCCCAAAAAACTTCCAAAGTCATCCAAATTCAATCACACACCCTCATTTAAACCAATTTTTTTAAAAAAATCAACAAAAATAATTAAAAATACAATCATTTTAGCAATCAACATATCCCCACATTTAATCACAAAGCATCCTTGTGCGACCTTAGAAAATGAGAATAGAAGCTCAAAATACTACCTCGTCACTTTGTATTCATCATCGATCAATTAGCATTCACTTTAGGAACAAACCTAAACTCTATTAACCTTCAAAAGAGCCTAGATTTTGCAAATAGATTGATGAAAGGAAAACATCTTAAAGTATAGATCAATCCCTAGTATGCCAACTAGAACTAAACAAATTAGCAAAGGATATAAGAGGTTTTTTGCATTGCAGTACATAGTCATCTAGACAATCTTTAACTTCAACCTCCAATAGCTTCAGCTTCAATCTTCTTCAACAGCAACTTCATTGTCTCCTCATGACAAGGATAATATACTCACAACACACATATCACAAAATATAGAACACAACACCCACAAATACACAACAAAATGTAGTTTGAATGGCAATAGTCCCAAAAAATGAAGAGTTAAAATGAAAGATAATATTCATAATAAAGATGATACATCCAACAACTACACCAGTGCTATGCACGATTAAGATATTTCTTCTTAAACTTCATGGTAAGCTTGAGACGTTCTAAGGTTTTTCTTTCATCCACAAAATGGAGGGGTACATTCAGAAGGAACTATTGTTGATGCATGAAGACAAGATAACAACAGAAATGTGCAGAAAGATGTACAGAAGTATCTTCAGATTGAGCATGCACACGAGCAAATTGAAGATAGGAGTTCGAACATGCTAAAGAAGTTTCCCATGACCCAAGAATAAGAGGCCAATTAAATACAAGTCCTGTCAACATAATCACGTAAAGTCTATTGTTGTCGATGGAGAATATCATTATCAAATCCAAGAGTATCCAATACATATTGAGGTGGAAGATTGATATATTTTGTAGGAGGTGGAATAGGGATGAGGGTAGAACATTGAAGAGTTGGATATGATAGATCATAGAAAGAGGAAAAGTGTAAGAATAATGATGTTGGAAATGGAGGAAATGATACTAAAAAGGCTTTAAGTGATTCTGAAAAAAAGGTGGAAGGAATAGGAAGAACAACAAGAGAAGGATCTATAGGAAGAGAAGTAGTAGGCTCATCATTAAAAGGGCAGGGAGTAAAAATTGGAATATGAGGGAATAAAGTAGGGGTAAAAGGATAAAAGAGGAATGGAATCAAGATTAGTGGTAAGAATATGAAGAAAAGAAGGAAAGTGAGCAGCAACGAGGAATTAGGAAATAATATCATGAGAATCATGAGGATAAATAGAACAACATAATTTAAAATTCTAAAATAATTCATCAGTAAACAAGGGCTTATCAACAATGTGTTGCAACACTTTAGTACATAATTGCTGGATATCAAACTTATAAAAAAGTACTTTGTCGATAGCGTGGACCCATGATAGCATCATCCAAAGGAGGATGTCAATCAACTCCTCTACACCAAGATGTGCGCTAATGAAAATTTTACAAACCATCCATAATATCAAACTCCATAGAATGCACATACAATATAGCTTGCAAAACCACATCGCCCACATAAATATTCAAATATTTTCATTGGGAATCTTGAAGTCCCCTTTAATATGCATAAAAGAAAGAAATCTGACTTGAGGATCAAGTAGGTCATCCAAGGCTTTGCCAAACACTGATTTAAGCAAATCACTCAACCAAAGATCCTACCAACCACCCTCTAGAGGCTACAAATTCACATTGATAAAAAATATATATAAGGCCATCCTCTGCTGATGATATTTAAGCCAGAAATAGGGCAAAGGGGAAACAAGTTTACTTATATGAGAAAAATATTCCTGCACACAGTCCATACAGTGCTGTAACCTTTCCACCTTGGCAGCAAAGGCATTACACAACCTAGCTTGTTCCTATAAATTTTCTAGCTCCTCCTTAGAAGGCACAATAGAAGGCATAATAGGAGCAAGAGGGGGAATCAAGAGGGTAACTATTTTAGAGTGCAACTCATCAATATGCTTTTGTTGAGATTCCATGGTCACTTGGGCATGTTTCAGTTCACCCTCACAAACACTAAGCTTCGTGGCCAAAGTGAGCATCTCTCCCATCCTTATCTTTAGTGATGGACACCTTATTTTCCTCTAAGCTTGCAACTTTAACTTCCAGCTCTCTAATGATAGCTTTCTGAGAATCCATTACAACAATAGCACCTTGCATTTGCTTATGGATGTCACTGAGCTAAGACCTTTCCAAAGCTAGATCTTCTAGTGCCTTACTCAACTGACAGGTCAATGAATCCACCTTATCCTGGAAAGAGGTAGAAACTCTTGTGTAGACAGACTATTGGTGACATTGTATCGGTGCCTATTAGTGGTGTTGGCACTTTACTTTGTTTCCCAACCGCATGTTGAGTTCCCTTTCACAGGTCCTCTATGTTCCAGACTTAGGCTTTCCACTCTTCTCTATTTATGGCCTTATTAGGCTTGGTACCCAAGTTGTCTTCACCAGGCATACCATTTATATTGAGGATTCTTTTACAAGAACTATTATAGTAGCAAGTTGGCGAGAGAGCGGGCTCTACATGCTCCATTCCCCTTCTCTTATGGAGTGTCCTTCGAGGCAATTTTCTATTGCTACCCCCATTCCCACTTATGCACCATCCATTCCACAAGTTTCTTCCCATCCCTCACTCTCTCCTCCAATAGTTCCCTCATACCCCCCATCCCTTTCAAAGGGGAACGATCTCAATGATGCAATTGTGGATTTTCTATCCCCTCTTGTTTCAAAGGGGGTTTCCTAGGATCGTGAGGAAACCCCCTCTGAAATAAGAGGATCCTAGGGGGTTTCATACCTCCAGATCTGTTTCTTCTTTGGCCTTTGGCCACATCCAAGATCTGAGAGTGGGTGTTAACATTCATGATTGCCATGCCTTGTCATCTCCTGCCTATACGAGGCTCAATCTAAGTCAAATAAGAACTTTAGGACCTTTGACATGTCTATCACTTATTTTGACAAAGGAGGTAGCTCATTCTAGAACATCCGTTTCATTGCCTTTTTGTGCATTTTCTCCTCCAATCAGCCTTTGTGTACATTTCTTAGGCAATTTTTACATTTACCAATCTGTGTTCACTTGGTAGACATTGTCCATATTTGTCAGGATTTTTTCGAATACGTTTGACATTTTTTCCAACATTAAGTGCTGGTCGGCCCATTTTTAGGCCCAAACTGCAGGTCTACCAAATTTAGGGGAAATTGGCTATTTTTTGCCTCCCCCACTTACTTTGAAATCATCTTCCATTCTTCCCTTGCAAGTTTGCACGTACATAATCCGACTTTGATCTTCTCCTCTATCTCCAATGTCGTCATCATCATCAACTTGATTAGGTGCCCCCTCAGAAACAGTGTGGGCTACGTGCAAAGGATTGATCAGTCATGTTGCATCCAGCATTTGTTCCTTGTTCAATGCAACACCATTAATTTGTCATAATAAGATTTAACTCAAACATTAGAAAAGTTGGGTTTCTCCATAGTGGTTAGGGAAAGTTCGCATGCAAATCGGAGTTTTGCACCTCAAACATAAATTTCTTAATTTTCTTTCCCATAGCTTGGGTCTTTTCTCCCTGGTACTGCCTACATCAAATCTAAGCCTCTATCCATACCTTAAAAGACCACCCATGCTCATTGCCCTCAATATGAAGTTTAAAAATGATTAGCTAAACATCTATTGATTTGCAATAGTGTCGAGCAACTCACATCAACTATATCATCCTTGACATTGACATTAAGAGGAATTTCAAATCTCATTAAAATTATGAAAATAAAAAGTATATTTAAAAATTCAAAATAAAAAATAAATTTTAAAAATATAATTGAAATTAGACATTAGTCATGTGCACACATACACTAGATCTTTGTGTCACCTATTCAATAATCCCAAATGAGTCATACTTTTTAATTTGATTCTTTGAGGAGTTACATTTCAGAGAGGTTGAAACCTATTTTTGAATGAACTTTGAGTTGAGTCCAAAAGCTATACCTAGGCATTCAACCTTTTACCATGTGCCCAATGCCTCTACACCATACTAGCTTTTGATAGACCTTTGAGCCATACACATATCTCTAAACCACATCCTACTTTGGTTCCTTAAGCTTGTCAATAGATAATGTCATGACTATGCTTAAATTGCATCTCTTTCATTTATGTATATTCTCTCTAGAATCATTGTACAACATTAAGGTACTACCTCTAATTAAGGTAAGACCTTTCCATGATCTTTTTTAAATGTTTTGTGACACCAATTCTATCACCCTTAACCACAAAGGTGGGAAGTTATTATCTACCTCTATGTGTGAGCACACATTATTGTGTGTAAAAGAGTGTGGCTAGGAGTGAGCAACATTTATACCACTTAGCATTAAATAAGAATCAAAGCTTTAGATACACATCTTAGCCTATATTTTGAGGTCCTATCAATTGTAACATTATCAAGTGATGAATGATCATAATGATGAATGTGGAGGAGAAGCTTAAATAAATAGGGAAAAATAATGCCATAAATCATGTCAAGTCGACCAACATTTTATACTCATCAGCCAACAATAAATGCTTACATGACCATCATAAAATAAAAGAAAAATGCCTAAATAATCAGGATAATATCTTGGTGCCCTAGCTCACTAAATCACATGCATAGACTCAACCATGAACTAACATATCTGCTAATAAGAGGACCTTCTAAGGTAGTTAGGGGCAGGAGAAGACCAATCAATAGCATGTGACAGCATCTACAGGCTGTTGAGATAGGCAAGAGTAGTAAATGATTGATTTTCTTTAGTTCTTCATGAAGAAAGTTTGAAATTTCTCTCTCCCCAGCATTCTCTCTCATCTACTAGCCTTTCTACAACCTTGCTCTAAAGATTACAACTTTGAGATCACCAAAGGTTGAGAAATTTCAAATTCCAATATGGTAAACCCTAAGGCAGAAATTAAGATTTAGCAATAGCTTCAAGAAGTGCACAAAAAATTGGAAGTACAAGACTTGGATTCAACACGGCTGAAGCTGTTTTCAGTCAAATTCAAGTGGAGGGACTAGAAAATCAATGAATGTGGGGCATTTTCCATCTCCATCAAAGTCGGTGAAGGCCAATTGACTGCCTGAATCAAGGGGCAAATCTGTTTGAAGACTTACTAGTCATTTTGGATAGAAAGGGGAGTTGGAATACTAGTCATTTTGGATAGCAAGGGGAGTTGGAATACTGAAAGGGATTGGGAAAATCCCATTATGCATCAACTTATTCTTCAATTAAGTTAAAGAAATACTAAAAGGGTCACCAATTAAGGGGCCAACATGGTGTCCATTTTCCAAGATTGTAAGTTAATTTTCATTTCTCAGTTTTGTAATAAATGCCGATACTATAACTAGGTTGTAATCAAGGAATTACCACCCATCCACACAGAAGGAAGGTTGGTTTCACACACTTAAATCGAGATGGTAAAACACACCTAAAAAGAATAAGTATTGTCAACATTTTCAAAAGGCTAGCCATTATGGTGAGTGTCGATCTAAGGCAAGAGGCACATATCCCAAATTGAAGAATTAAACCCTTGCACCCCAACCAAGTAACACCCAACAAGGGAAGTAGGATGGTGGAAACTCTCAACAGGGGCAGTGGAAAGGCCAGACCCACACTATCATTGGTCCATCATCACAGTCCTCAACTTCAAAGGGTTTGTTTGATTGGTCTCTACAAAGGCCCACATTGTCTCCTTAGAGACATCATATCTGAGTCCCATTCACATCTACGAGTTGCCTCTTATTGAGGTAATTGCAGAGGCCCACTCGTCAAAGCCGAGCACATCCACACCTATTTGGCTTGTGGACAATTGAGCTAACCATCACATGACTCATAGAATGGACATTTTAAATTTCCAAGCCCCTATAACCAGGAGTGTCTACGTAGGAAATAACTCATCGGGGCCCACATTTGCATCAGTTTTCCCACTAATGGGGGTCCAGACTTGGCTTCTTTGGATGCTGCCTATCATGTCCCCCAGCTTGGGGTGAACTTGTTGTCCCTTCAACAACTTTGCCTATCGAGATGAGCAATTTTCTTCATAGCAACCACAATCGAGGTCCTAGACTCTTAGACTAGTTTAGTGATTGCTCATGGCAAGGCACAACCTAATGGTCTTTACCACATGACCCACTTTCTTATTGAGATGACTACCAATGATTCAGAGTTCCATCGCTTCCAAGCTTTGGCCACTACATGAGTGTAACATTCCCCCCCTCCTCCTGCCGTATGACCTTCCACCCCTAAATGATATTTTTTTGAAAAAAAGAATTAGTCCCCCTGGTTACGCCGCCAACTGGCGAACGGCATGAGGGGAGGGTGTTGTCGTCGTCGATGGGTTAGGGGGGGCTGTCGTGATGTCAACAGGAGGGTGCTGCATGGCAAAGGAGGTGGCGAGGGGGGCTACCGCATGCTTGGAAGGGGCAGAGGGGTTGCCGCATGCCGTGGGAGGAGGAGGGAGGGTCTCCATTACAACCCCCCCAGACCCTATAAAAAGGGCTTAAGAGAGAAAGAGGGAGGACCCTTCACGCTAGGGAGAACAAAAAAAGAAAGAGAGAGAGAGAGAGAGAGAGAGAGAGAGAGAGAGAGAGAGAGAGAGAGAGAGAGAGAGAGAGAGAGAGAGAGAGAGAGAGAGAGAGAGAGAGAGAGAGAGAGAGGAAGGAAGAGTAAGAGGAAAGAGGGAGAGTAAGAGAAGAGAGGGACAGAGGGAGAGAGAGAAGGAAATAGTTTTTTTTTCTTCCTCCTTGAAGAACTCTAAGCTTCTCGGAGCTTGCCATCTTCTTTCTCCCCCCTCTTGGAGAAGGTCCTCATAGACGAGTTCCTTCCGCAAGCAGCCGTCTCTCTCGTAATCTGGGTGTGTAGCCGCGAAGTGAAAGCCAAATTATACAATGCCTCCCAAACGAAGTAAGGTCCAATTGAATATGAATCCTGCCTCAACTGAGTCACTTGGTAATTAGGTGTGTTCCATACACCCTACCCTGATGGGAGGTCTTAAGGACATATGCCAACTTCATTGGGAAGGGAAAGCTATTCGGCAAAAGTCTATCATAACTAACCACCATTTAGTTTACATCATTTTATCATATTGTAAATTGTGCTTACTTGCACTTTGGTATGTTTTTGAATGAGTAAATTGCACGAAAGATTCGAAGGTAGGGAATGTATGGCCAAAGCCTCCCTGGCATCCAAGCGTCCTCCTACGTTCAACCCAATCTGCAGAGCGACCTCCTATGGGCAAAGAGGTGGAGCACCACATCCCTCTCATTTCCCATTCTCTTTGAACCAAGTACGGCATGGCCCTGCTTCGGCTTGGGTATCTCTGCGTAAAGTAGGATGTCCAAAACCCAACGCTAGAATGCTATCAGAAGACCTCGACCTCTAAGGACTTAAGTTTCAGGTCAATCCTAGTGGGTTCGGCCGCAAACATTCTGTTGTGAGACGGACTGGAAAAACCCTAGGAGACAAACCCCATGACATTCCATGGGAGTGCTGGCGGCATCACTTGGACTTGTGAAGAGCACCCTGCCCCACGGCACAAATCTAACCATGAACCGGCTAAGAGAGGCTGCAAATACATTGCTGGCCACAAAAACCTGCAAGAAACCTTTCTTCCTCACCAAGAACCATTACTCCAAAACACACAAGTGAATAGCACACAAGAAATTGAGAGAAATTATTCCATCCTCACCCTCTTCCTCTTCCTCACTCTCCAATAGATTTGGCAAAGAAGCATAAGAGAGGAAAGCAAGAACAAGAAGGCAAGTGTTGTGCCAAAATGAGAGAGGGAGAAATGAACCGTGAGAGGAGAAGATAAACGAAGAGAGAGGGTGTAACCACCTCAACCCCCCAAATCCCACGGCTGCAACCACCTCCTTTTCCTTTCTTGAATTATAAAATTCAAATTTTCATACATGGACTAAGGTCTAAGGACCTTTCAATTTTTGGAATGAGACAAAATGGTTTGACCTTTCCTTTTCCTAGCAATATTTTAAGATGTGAGCTTAAGGATCCACATTGTTACATTGCTTCATAAATGATTTTTAACAAAAATTACATTTGCAATGGATCATTTTACAAAAGATGTTTCCATGACAAGCACATTTTAGTGCCTTTATTTGCACATATTTGTCTATCATCATTCCTCCCACGCTTAAGTGTGAAGCGTCCCCGCGAACAAATTTGAAGAAGAACCACAATCAGCACTTGAAAAAGTCTTTGTCTTCATCTTCAGCCTTCATTTATTCTTGGATCTCGGCATTGCCATTTGAAAGAGGAAAAATAATAACACAAAAATGAAAAACACAACTAGGTCGTAAAGCCTAGGTAACAAACACCCGAAACAACAAAAACACAAAGGATAGGGTTTTCCAACAATATTGCACACCAAGACATCTTCACACATAGCATAGATAGGAAAACAACCATACAATGAAGCACATTAAAAGGAACCCGAGAAGGATATGAAAATAAAGTACACCCTCACTAAGGATATTACATTCACGTACTCCCCCTGGGCTATGGATTTCAGAAAAGAAAAGGATAAGAAGTTTTATTAAAGAAAAGAAATTAAAGAACAAAAAATAGTCTTGGTGTGATTGGAAGAGAATGATTGTAGTGGAATGTCATGTTAGGATAGAAAATAGAATGTATGTGAAGAAGTCTTAGAGAAGATTTTGTTTATGAAAGGTTTAAAACCTATAGTATTATAGATTGAAAGGATTAAAATGAAAAAAATGAAAAATAGATTGAGATAAGGTTGAAGAGTTGCCACGTGAAACGAAGGCAGAAGCATGAAAGAGGATCAGACAATTGTGATGCCAATACAGTTCTTGGCTATTGTCGATGGTGGTGCAGTCGATGTCTGCCCGGAGCTCACGTACGCCCCATTTACCATAGAGCACCTGCATGTATCTGACGACACACAGTGGTAGGCGTCAGGCAAGGTAATCGATGACCTTGGAGAGGATCTGGGTGGCGTCGATGTGGGCGTAGAAGAGTCGCGAAGGCAGTCCTCGTCGATGCAGGTTGGGATAAGGGGCGGGTAAGGGGACATTGAGGAGGACTATTAGGTAGAGATTGGAGGGGCTCGATGGGGACTTGGAAGAATTGGTGGTCGGCGGGTGTGGACGAGGGGTAGGGAGGGGACGAAAGTTGGAGTGGAGGAAAGATAGGGGAAAGGAGACGGAGGACAGGGAGGGATTGAGGGATGGATGACTTGCACTCAGGGAAGTAGGATTGGGCAGAAGGTTGAGGGGGGTGGAATTGCAAGGATGAGATTGATGGGGATGATGGTGCAGCCATGTAGGGAGAAATCAGAGGGATAGGCATGGGTGTGTTGGAAGGGGGGGGAAGAACACTGGAGGCCAGTAGCATGCACAGAAGCAGCATAAAGCTCATTGAATAGCCTCATCGATCCTCTCTTTCATTCTCCTCTAGCATCTTAACAAGACTGTATTCATCCCTTGCTCTTTCCCTCGAAATGCAGCAAAGAAAAATCGTATTCCATGGCCAAAAATGCACCTGCAAATCTTTTCTTCTTGCAAGTTCCATGACCACCTCTTTCCCGGCCAGTGCACCAAATGAAGAGCACCCTGCCATGGCACAAATCTAACCACGAACCAGCTAAGAGAGGTTGCAAACACATTGCTAGCCACAAAAACCTGCAAGAAACCTTTCTTCCTCACCAAGAACCATTACTCCAAAACACACAAGTGAATGGCACACAAGAAATTGAGAGAAATTCTTCCATCCTCACCCTCTTCCTCTTCCTCACTCTCCATTAGATTTGGCAAAGAAGCACAAGAGAGGAAAGCAAGAACAAGAAGGCAAGTGTTGTGCCAAAATGAGAGAGCGAGAAATGAACCGTGAGAGGAGAAGATAAGGAAGAGAGAGGGTGTAACCACCTCAACCTCCCACCTCCCCAAATCCCACGGCTGCAACCACCTCCTTTTCCTTTCTTGAATTATAAAATTCAAATTTGCATACATGGACTAAGGTCTAAGGACCTTTCAATTTTTGGAATGAGACAAAAGGGTTTGACCTTTCCTTTTCCTAGCAATATTTTAAGATGTGAGCTTAAGGACCCACATTGTTACATTGCTTCATAAATGATTTTTGACAAAAATTACATTTGCAACGGATCATTTTACAAAAGATGTTTCCATGACAAGCACATTTTAGTGCCTTTATTTGAACATATTTGTCGTCATCAACTCGTCTCTCGATGGACTGCTAAAAACATGCTTGGACAGCCGATAGGCAAGCATGTTACAGTTGGTATCATAGCTGACCTAGGACTAAGACAATTAGGGAGAAAAATCGGGAAGAGTGAGGCAATGTGTTTATTAGAAAATATTTCCCTTTTTACTCACTTGTGGATTGCTGCCACTTCCAAACTTACAAGGCATGGAGCAAGTTTCTCATATTTCATATCATGTTCAGGATAGCTATGAACTCTTCAAGCTATCGCAGATGATCTGACATGATGGGGATCTTAGATCGGCTCTACAACCCCTCACCACTGTATGTGGAAAGGCGTTGGACTTGGATCGCGGGATACTACTACATAGAAGTCACTTGACTCACCTATCTTCAAAACAATCTGAAGAGGTTAAAGTGGTTGGAAGACTTGAAGATTATCAAGTTATTCATCTTCCATGAGGCTCGTGTGAACTCAACCCTACACATCGGACGCCGGCAAGTCGATCAGAACCACTACATCTACGAAGAGGTGGTTAAAATTTTACCAATAGACAAAATTAAAGTAATGGGGTGAAATGAACATCATGGGTATCAAAAATAGGGATTTCCTGAACTTTCCATGGCTTATCGCTTCCTAAGAATCCATTTCCCCAATCCATACTACTATTCTATCCCTATAGCTAATTCCAATAGGGAATTATTAACCTGGCATTAAGGTAAGTCCCGAGAAGAAAAAAATCATCTCCGCCAAACTCTATCCATTCCCGAATATTTGTATGTGAGGCTTACGTTTTCCTATGGTTAAATACGAATTTTATGTTCATTTGAATGGTTGCACAGTTGTAATGGAAAAATACGTGTGCATTGATTTAAGTTGTATAGGGGTGTGTAAATGCAAACCTAACATGGGAAAGTTTAAATTGGTAATCAGATACATCCCCAAGCGTAGATCGACAACCCTGTTACCACACTGAACCCAACAAAGGTACAAGAGAAGAAGTTTCTTCTCAAACAAATTAAACCACTAGAATTTGATGGAAAGGGGAAGACTGTTGAAGCTGATGCTGAAATATGGATTGAATCCATGGAAGACTATTTTAGTGCAGTCAGAACAGCACCTGTGAACCAAGCCATGATCGCTAAGCTCAAGCTCACCGGTGAGGCTAGGCTGTGGTGGAAGAAATGATGTAAAGACCAAGTAGTCACTGAAAGCACAATAACTTGGGAAAAACTAAAGGAAGCAGTGCAGGGAAGGTATATGCCACCTACATATAGAACTCAAAATATCAATGAGTTATTTAAGTTGAGGCAGTTGGGCCTGTCTCTGGAAGCATACTACTCGAAATTTGTTTCCTTGCTAAAATACACCTCGACAATGAGCATCCCCCAACAGGTCTCAAAGTTTTGTGATGGGTTGAATCTGCCAATAAACACTCGGTTGGAATCAATGCGTCCTTCAAATTTGCAAGATGCATTGATAAGAGCAGGACCTATTGCCCAAGAAGTCCAGCCAAAATCCAGAACTTGGGCTTTCAAAGACAAAAATTCAGGGATGTCGAGAGCTCAAATTAAAAGAGCACAAGGATAGGGTCAAGGCCAATGGAAGAAGCCAAGAGCAAATGTGCCTGAACTAGCAAATGGGCAAGAAATCACTTGCACTAGACAAACTGCTAAGGTGGAATTCCTACTCGGAAACGAGCCCACAGCTGTTAGGTTCAGAGTAATGAATCTAGGTGTCCATGAATGTCTACTCGGGATGGATTGGCTAATCCCCAATGATGCTCACATTCATTGTGGAAAGGGCCTCGGAGTCCTAAGGGTGAGCTTGTTACAACACAAGGTGAAGCAGGAAAACCAAAGATCCAATTAGCTAAGGCAACTCGAATAGTTCAAGGAATGAGGAAGGGATTACCCATCTACTTGATCAAGCTAAACAAACCCGATCAGGCAAAAGACACTAATGAAGAACCATCATGGCTAAAGGAATATGTGGATGTGTTCCCGGAGGAATTGACCGAATTACCACTGCCTAGGGAAGTGGATCATGAGATTAAACTAATCCCAGGAGTTGCTCGAGTTGCAAAAAGGCCCTACAAGATGTCCATTCCTGAGGCCATTGAGTTAAAGGAACAACTCAAACAACTATTGGACCAAGGGTACACTATGCAACGAAGAAAAAGTGTGCCTTCTTAAAAAGGCAGATTGAATATCTTGGATTTAGGGATCTTTGTAGACCCCTACCAAGGTTAAGGACATTCAAGAGTGGTCTCCCCCAGCTACTATTAAAGAAGTGTGTAGCTTTCTTGGATTAATAGGTTAGTACATGATCTTCATTAAGGACTATGCTTTACTCGCAGCACCCCTCACAAATTTGTTGAAAAAACAAGTTGCCATAGTGTGGACGCCCTCTAAACAAGCAAGTTTTGATCAACTCAAGCATAGCTTGGTGACAACACCAATTCTGAAGCTCCTTGACTTAAGCAAGGAATTTGAAGTTGTCACAAATGCTAACATACTTGCACTGGGCTGTGTACTAATGCAAGAAGGTCATCCCGTAGCTTATTCCTCGCAGAAGCTAAAAACCCATGGGAGGAATTATGCTACCCATGACCTGGAATTGCTAGCAGTGATCCACGCCCTCAAACTTTGGCAACATTACTTGCTTGGTAACAAGTTTTCTTTGATCACGGACCATAAGAGCCTTAAATGGATCTTCACTCAGACCGACCTCAACATGAGGCAATGTCGTTGGATAGAAGTTCTACAGGAATATGATTTTGAGATCAAGTATCGACTTGGCAAGGAGAATGTGGTCGCTAATGCTCTAAGCCGCAAGGCGTTCCTCAACTCTCTTATCATGGAAGAACCCTCATTAGCCAAATATTTAGCAACTATGGTGTCAATGCCCAACAACCCTATCCTTGAAGCCATGATCCGAAATATCTGGGGATGATAAAGGATCAATGAGGGACTTGTCTATTTTAGGACAAGATTATGCATACCCTCCAGCAGGAAACTCAAACAAAGAATACTTTGGGAAGCACATGACTCCCCCTTTTTAGGCCATCCTGGATATGTCAAGACCCTCAACATGGTCAGAATGAGCTACCGTTGGGGAAGGCTTAAGGGAGACATGCTTAAATATATCACAGAATGTTTGTCTTGCCAACGCATCAAGGCGGAACATGTCAAGATTCCTAGGAAGTTGCAATCACTCGGCATCCCCCAAATGAATTGGGAATTTATCAACATGGATTTTGTTGTTGGGTTACCCTCCGTGCAAGGGGGCCACAACTCAATTATGGTTATAGTAGATATGCTCACCAAGGTTGCACACCTCACTCCAGTCAAGGAAAATTATAAAGCTTCAGATATTTTCAAATTGTTCATCAAGGAGATATTCAAGCTCCATGGGTTCTCTAGAAGGATCGTTAGTGATCGTGAATCCCTCTTCACGTCTCATTTCTAGAGAGGGATATTTGGGGCCATTGGAACTCAACTCTATTTCAGCACAACCTATCACCCTCAAACTGACGGCCAAACAGAGAGTCAATCAAGTCATTGAAGATACCCTTAGAGATTATTGCTATTGCAAACCCAAGAAATGGATTCAATATCTACCATTAGTAGAGTTTTCCTATAATGCCTCCTACCAACAAAGCATCCAAATGACACCTTTTCAAGCATTGTATGGGCATGATTGCAATGGATTCAATATCTACCATTAGTAGAGTTTGCCTATAATGCCTCCTACCAACAAAGCATCCAAATGACACCTTTTCAAGCATTGTATGGGCATGATTGCCATTCCCCATTGAACTTTTCAGATCGTACTTTAAGAGTAGAAGCTTCTAAGGAAATGCTCAAGGAAATGGATGAGTAGGTTAAGACCATCAGACAAGACATTAGAGCCACCAAGGATAGGCAAAAAAGCCTATGTAGATATAAATAGACAAGAGCGACTCTTCAATGAGGGAGACATGATTTTTTTATTCGTGTACAGCCTAAGAGGAGTTCCCTGTCATTGGGGGAATTTAAAATACTGAGTCCAAGGTACTACAAGATCCTCAAATGCCTAGGGCCTAATGCCTACAAACTCCAACTCCCTGAGAATGTAAAGGTTCACAATGTATTTCATGTTAGCCTACTAAAGAAATATATATCAAATCCTAGCCATATACTCGATGGATCAACAAGTTGTAATGCCAAGCCAAGGAGTCCTTGAGCTTTGGCCAGCTAGAATCTTGGACATTCGAGAAAAGAGATTGAGGAGTAAGATCCTCAAGGAGTACCTCATTCGGTGGAAGGACTTTCCAGAAGAAGATGCCACATGGATTGACGAGAGTACTCTCAACCAACAATATCCCCAAATCCTTTCAAGATGAGGACATCTCGATTCCTTAAGGGGGAAAGAATGTAACATCCTTCCCCTTGCCGCCGTATGACCTCCCCCCTAAATGACTTTTTTTTTTGAAAAAAAGAATTAACCCCCTGGTTACGCCACCAACTGGTGGATGGTGTGAGGGGAGGGGGCTGTCATGGTCGATGGGCCAAGGGGGTTGTCATGATGTCAATGGGGGAGGGTGCCGCGTGGCGAAGGAGGTGGCGAGGGGGGGCTGCCGCATGCCTGGAAGGGGTAGGGGGCTGCCGTGTGCCCTGGAGGTAGTAGGGGGGGCTGCCACGTGTCGTGGGAGGAGGAGGGAGGGCATCCATTACAAATTCTCCCCCCCCCTCCCCCATTCCCAAGACCCTATAAAAAGGGCTTAAGAGAGAGAGAGAGGGAGGACCCTTCACGCTGGGGAGAACAACAAAAGAAAATTGAGAGAGAGAGAGAGAGGAAGGAAGATTAAGAGGAAAGAGGGAGAGTGCGAGAAGAGAGAGAGAGAGAGGGAGAGAGAGAGAGAGAAGGAAATAGTTTTTTTTTCTTCCTCCTTGAAGAACTCTAAGCTTCTCGGAGCTTGCCGTCTTCTTTCTCCCCCTCTTGGAGAAGGTCCTCGCAGATGAGTTCCTTCTGCAAGGAGCCATCTCTCTCGTAATCTGGGTGCGTAGTCGCATAGCAAAAGCCAAATTATACGACACCTCCCAAATGAAGTAAGGTTCAACCGAACAAAAATCCTGCCTCAACCGATGGAGTTGCAGGTCAAGGAACTGCGTCACTTGGTAATCAGGTGCGTTCCATACACCCTACCCTGATGGGAGGTCTTAAGGACATAGGCCAACTTCATTGGGAAGGGAAAGCTATTCGGTGAAAGTCTATCATAACCAACCACCATATAGTTTACATCAATTTATCGTTTTTGAAATTGTGCTTACTTACACTTTGGTATGTTTTTGAACAAGTAAATTGCATGGAAGATTTTGCATTCATGCACGCAAAAAAAGAAGAAGCCAGGACCTTATTGATTATGCTCGTAATACTTTAGATTATGCACTAACATTAGCATGCTTAAAAATGGGTTGCTAAAACACTTATGCATATTCGTCAATTAAGTGGAAATCATACTTTTTTTTCTTTGTATCACAAAATTTGTGAAATTGGAAAGGTAGAAGTGACGGTTTGAATCAAGTACATGAAATTCCTGAATTGCTACAATGACGTTTAAGTATATCTAGGCCATTGCAATACTAAAACAGGTATTAGGCCCCTATAAACCTTTAGAGGGGAGTAGTTCACTTTTTCCTTAGGCCTGATAACTTCACATCCTCAACCCAAAAAGAAAAATAAAATACAAGTCTCTATTTGTGTTTTGCATAAGTGCATCGAAATGAATTCCCAAAAGCAAAGGCTTGCATTACAGCATTGTCTTAGGAAATATACACCTCTAAATTGCGTAGCATCATGATCAGTTTTAGTTGCGCTATTGGGGATTCATCTTGAAGATAACTATAAACTGCACATACAATATACTAATAATTGTTCAAGAGCCGTTCAATAAAAATGAACCTTATATATGCAAAGATAGGGCTCAACTCAACTTATTTAGGGTTTTGAAGAAATTAAGCTAATATATTGTTTCTTCATAGGGGGACGGAATGAAGAAATTCCCTATCCTTCGAAGGATATTGGAAATTAAGCTAAGGTAAGAAGGACAAACGCTAGGGTCAAGAGAGGGACCCCACCTTAGGAGATGTCTCGAGCACTCACAGGCACCTTTGTTTGTGCTTGAAAAATTAGGAACACTACTTCAACTAAAAAGAAAAAAGGAGGAAAAGAGAGATTGTGTAACCCCAAACTCATAAATGAGCATAGTGAGTCAGGTTGAAATTTTGGAGGGCGCATCAAACCACCCCCAACTGGCCACCAACCCTAGCCAAGGGGGTTCTAAATAGCCATGATGGAAACATGGACTTTGGCCATAAATTCCCTGCCTTCGGGTCCTACTCAAATGATTAGCGTGACTCGGAATAGATTTTCGAGAGGCCCTTGTTACTAGTGCAAGGCAGAAACTTGGTGGAAATAAAAGTGCATCCTTAAGGATTGCAGATATTGTCCCCTTTGAACAAGATTTGTATCTTTGATAAATTGCTAATATTAGGTACTTCCAGGGATCCTGTTTGAATTTGTTTTCGTGTTAGTGTCATAAGATTATGTGAACAAACCCTGTCCTTTTAAAAGACTAATTAAGGAAGCTATTTTTACATGTCACACATAAAAGTGATAGTGCTAAGTAGACAACTAAAATACGCCAAGTGAGGGAAGTGGGAGGAGGGAACCCCCGATGGGTCTATCCTACGGCATGGTGGTCCTAGAGAACTAGGAGAAATGTGACAAGGCTACATTTTACTAACAAAAGATGCTTAGAAATCGTTAGGTTAAAACTCCGATTCATGTCGTTTTAGGGGACTGGAATGGGGTTATGCCCTATGGGTAGAGAGGTGGAGCGCTACATTCCTCTTGTTTCCCATTCTCTTTGAACCAAGTGCAACATGGGTCTGCTTCGGCTTGGGTATATTTGCGTAAAGTAGGATGTCCAAAACCCGATGCTAGACTGCTATCAGAAGACCTCAACCTCTAGGGACTTAAGTTTCAGGTCGATCCTGGTGGGTTCAGCCGCAAACATTTTGTTGTGAGGCGGACTTGAAAAACCCTAGGCGACAAACCCCATGACATTCCATGGGAGTGCCGGGCAGCATTGCTTGGACTCGTCTCTCGATGGACCACTAAAGATGTGCTTGGACAACCAATAGGTGGGCACGTTACAGAGAGCCTACAAATTCTCAGTGTCTTTGGCATTTTTGCTTAGGACATCTAGACTTCCATGCCTAAAATGTCAAGAATAGCATGGTGGGGGGACTTGCTTGAGGTGCTGCACCAAACACACACTGTATACACAAGAGGAAGCTCACTCAAGAACACAAGAAGAGAGATGGAGGCCAAAACGTTTTCTTGCTAGTTTCTTCTTCTTCTTCCACACACTATACAATGTACACAAAGTATAGATAAGATACAACATAAAGGAAAGTGGCGTACTTAGTCAAACAGTGCATAACTGACTACACTAATCGACTGGTGCTATCTTTGCCAGCTGTAGGTAGGTGTAACAAACTAAATATAATAAGTGATAAGTCAATGGCCATGTGAGTATCATAATGACCACCAACATGCTAAGTGTAGACGTGCAGACCCATCTAGCTAGGTGGTCCATCATCAATGTCCGCACTTGTTGAGCTTGCCATCTCAACACTCCCCCTCAAGCTCAACTCTATCTCTGCAACTCCAAGTAAGCTTCAAAACTTTCGAAGCTTCTCTGCACCCAATGGCTTTGTGAAAATGTTAGCTATCTAATCCTGTGTGCTGACATATATTAAGTCAATCTCTCCTACAAGTACCTTCTCTCTCACAAAGTGGTAGTGCACCTCAATGTATTTTGTCCTAGAAAGGAACACTGGATTCCTAGCTAGGTTTATGCTGCTCATGTTGTCATAATGAATGACAACTGGACCATCTCCCCGCACATCCAAATCACCTAATAAATTTTTCAGTCATACCACCTTACATGTTGCCATAGCATCACCTCTATACTCAGCCTCTATACTTGATAAAGCAACTGTAGGTTGCTTTTTGCTGCTCTATGTAACTGCTGCACTACCAAGGAAAAATATGAATCCACTCATAGATCTTCTATCTGACATGCTACCAGCCCAATCTTCATCTGTGTATCCAAAGACTTGTATGTCCTTACCTGCCTTATAAAAAAGTCCATAATGTAAAGTGGACTTCACATACCTCAATATACATCTAACTGCATCCAAATGAGGCTTTCTAAGCATCTGCATAAACTGACTGACAAGGCCATCAGCATAGCTCAAGTCTGGCCTTGTGATAGTCATGTAGATCAAACTCCCTACTATCCTCCAGTGAACATAGTAGGGTCTTCTATCTCATCCCCAACGTTAGCACTCAACTTCACATTTTGCTTCAATGGTACTAAAAGAGGCTTACATGATGTCATACCATACTTGGATAACATATCCAAGCCATACTTCCTTTGGGATAGCCATATACCATCATCACATCTGATAACCTCAATACCAAGAAAGTATCTCAGCTCACCCAAATCTTGCATCTCAAACTTCTTCTTCAAGAAGTCCTTAACTTTAGCAATCCCAGTGTCGCTGTCACCTGTAATAATCAAGTCATCCACATAGATAACTATGATGACCAAACCTGGATCTCCCTTTCTCACATAAAGTGAGTGATCAGCATCATAAATACAAAACCCAATATTGATAAGATACTCTCCAATCTTGTCAGACCATGCTCTAGGTGCTTACTTCAGCCCATAGAGTGCCTTCTTTAATCTGCACATATATGTGGGATGCTCTAAATCCTCATAACCTGCTGGCTGCTCCATATACACTTCTTCTTGCAATTCACCATGCAAGAAGGCATTCTTAACATCCATTTGCTGCAAACTCCAACATTTGGCTACTGCCAAGGCAATCACACACCTAACAGTTGCTATTCTAGCAATTGGAGTGAATGTCTCTTCATAGCCTTTTGCAACCAGCCTAGCCTTATGCTTGCTATTCTAACAGTTGCTATTCTATGCCATATGTTTGAGCATAGCCTTTTGCAACCAGCCTAGCCTTATGCTTGCTAATGTGAAAGATGCGGGATCTAGGACATGGCAGTGAGTTATGGTGGATGGAAGGAGAAGTGTGGACTCATGATGGAGAAGCCAAAGACACTATTTGTTACACAAGTGAATTAGGTTCCAAGATTGAGACTTGGACTCATAAACACAATCTTGTGTATGTGGACAATGACATTCACACTTCACTGAAAAGAAAAGAGTACTATCATTGCATTAAGAAAAGGAAGCAAGTACAATGCTTTATAGGAAAGTAGGAAACTGCAGTAGGCACCACTGTGCATATGGGATAGGTTAGCATGTATTTCCTTGGCCCTGAAGCTCCATACAAAGAGGCTGTCCATGAGTGTGATTGCTGAATCTCAACACCCCTCCTCAATCACAACTAGAAAGGCACAAAGTGTGTAGAGGCTGTAATGAGAACCACCTGCAAAGTGTGGGCACACCACAAACATGGTAGACACCAGAGACTGTCGCAGAAAAGACTAAGTGTGGGCACCAAAACATCATGGACATCCAGAGGCTGTAACAAGGGCCTCACAAAGTGACAGGGACTGTAATACCAAGTTACATGAGGAGATTACAAAGCTTATGGCAGGAAGCATTAGGGCAAGGAGATACAAGGCTTTTAAAACAGTCTATCAGAGTAATGAGAGTAGAAGGATTGATGAGTCTTGTCCTTCCAATCCTAGTGGTCTTCATCTTCATCTTCTTCTTCATCTTTTGGTCCATGGTCTTCTTCTTCTTTCATAGTTGCAAGATAGGCCTTTTGGAACCTCTTTCTAGCATGACAGAACTTCTCAGTGTGTCCGGTCCTTTTGTAGAAGTCACAGAAGAGCGGTTCCCTTTTACCTTTGTATCTGTTGTTTACATATAACATTTGTTCATCCTTTGAAGTGCTAGGCTCTTCTTTGCTTTTGAGTTTCTTTTCTTCCTCTAGCAAAGAGGCTTTAATATCAACAAGTTGAGGATCAGGCATATTGGTTAGAGTGGTTGATACATTATCATAAGCAGGAGGTAGACTTTTTAACAAGACACCAATACAAACATCTTCATCCATTTTTAGCTTTATTCCTGCAAGTTGAGTAAGCAGGCTTTCCATGTAGTTCAGATGGGATGCCAAGGATGTATGATGCTTCATATCAAGTCGGAAAATTTCAATTAATAGACCATACTTAGACGACTTTGACTGTGCACCAAATAAGGTATCCAATTTATCCCAAGTGTCATGGGACGTGTCACAGGCATCCACATGATGGATGTAGTTGTCGTCCAATTTGAGTTTGATGATGGCTTGTGCCTTGTCATCATTCTTCTGCCAAGTAACTGCAAGGTCTGCATCTCGAGGTTTCTTCTCTTTGCCATTTGTGATGGCCCAAAGACCTTTCTTCATCAGAATGAGCTTGATACGGGTTTGCCAAGTGTGAAACCCGACTCCTTTGAATCGAGCATTTGGAGAGTCTTTTCCCATGTTGAGGTTGCAAGATTAGCAGCAAATCAACTCCAAAATTCTGATATTTTATCAGTGGAAGAGCAGATTACAATGTATCAAGAGACACAGGTAGTGACAGTTTGAAAACACACTATGTCAGTGTTGATGTTGAGCTTGATTCTTCTTTTTCGGGATCGTTCGGTCATTCTTCAATCTTCTCAGGTCCTTCCTTCTTGATTTGATGCTGGGACAATGGATTAGAGTAAGCTTTAGCTTGGTAAAGTGTCAGGAGTGAGAAAATGAGAGAAAAAAAAGCTTGAGAGATTTTGGCTATGGTGGAATTAGGGTTTCTGGGACAGGGGCCTGGTTTTTTTCAGATTGCAGGACTTGTAGTTGATCATTTTCAAAAAAATTTATATGTCTAGGAAGCTTATGTCAAGGGCTATCAAAGCCCCATGGAAATCGTCCAAATTGCGGACAGCACGGCGCATGCAGGGAGCTCGAACAGACACAGCGCAGATCTGGACAGCGACGGCAAATTTCTGCAATGCTGGAGCTGTAGATCACCAATGTTGGTGTTTTAAGTGACAGGAAGGAGCTCCCTAAGCCAAGGAACATTTCTCCAGAAGAAATTGTGTTGAAAGTCTACCTGTGGAGGGAGATCAATAAGCTCCAAGTGAGCTGGGTCCTATTGGCTATGGAGGACACCCAAAGCAGAAGCAGAGAAGATTGACAATGCTGAACTCCAGGGTGTATAATGCTTAGGTGTGAGGTGCCAGGGAGGAGGACCTTGTGTTGGGGAAGATTCCCCCAGAAGGAATCGTGAAGAGATATGGTCTCTATGAGGAGATATAAGCGTTCAAAGCAGGGTATGTGCTGTGTAGCTATGGCTGCCAAGCAGGGCAGTGAGAAGAAAGAGTAGGAGATGAGGTCCTAGACTTGGCCTAAGTTGGACTGAGCTCAAACTGAGCTAGATGAGAGTGAACTGGAGTTGGAGGAGTAGTGCCATGCCCGTCTGTGCTCTGATACCATGTGAAAGATGCGGGATCTAGGACATGGCAGTGAGTTATGGTGGATGGAAGGAGAAGTGTGGACTCATGATGGAGAAGACAAAGACACTGTTTGTTACACAAGTGAATAAGCTTCCAAGATTGAGACTTGGACTTATAAACACAATCTTGTGTCTGTGGACAATGACATTCACACTTCACTGAAAAGAAAAGAGTACTATCATTGCATTAAGAAAAGGAAGCAAGTACAATGCTTTATAGGAAAGTAGGAAACTGCAGTAGGCACCACTGTGCATATGGGATAGGTTAGCCTGTATGTCCTTGGCCCTGAAGCTCCATACAAAGAGGCTGTCCATGAGTGTGATTGCTGAATCTCAACATCCCTCCTCAATCACAACTAGAAAGGCACAAAGTGTGTAGAGGCTGTAATGAGAACCACCTGCAAAGTGTGGGCACACCACAAACATGGTAGACACTAGAGACTATCGTAGAAAAGACTAAGTGTGGGCACCAAAACATGATGGACATCCAGAGGCTGTAACAAGGGCCTCACAAAGTGACAGGGACTGTAATGCCAAGTTACATGAGGAGTTTACAAAGCTTATGGCAAGAAGCATTAGGGCAAGGAGATACAATGCTTTTAAAACAGTCTATCAGAGTAATGAGAGTAGAAGGACTGATGAGTCTTGTCCTTCCGATCCTGGTGGTCTTCATCTTCATCTTCTTCTTCATCTTTTGGTCCATGGTCTTCTTCTTCTTCTTTCACAGTTGCAAGATAGGCCTTTTGGGACCTCTTTCTAGCATGACAGAACTTCTCAGTGTGTCCGGTCCTTTTGTAGAAGTCACAGAAGAGCGGTTCCCTTTTACCTTTGTATCTGTTGTTTACATATAACATTTGTTCATCCTTTGAAGTGCTAGGCTCTTCTTTGCTTTTGAGTTTCTTTTCTTCCTCTAGCAGAGAGACTTTAATATCAACAAGTTGAGGATCAGGCATATTGGTTAGAGTGGTTGATACATTATCATAAGCAGGAGGCAGACTTTTTAACAAGACACCAATACAAACATCTTCATCCATTTTTAGCTTTATTCCTGCAAGTTGAGTAAGCAAGCTTTCCATGTAGTTCAGATGGGATGCCAGGGATTATGAGGCTTCATATCAAGTCGGAAAATTTCAATTAATAGACCATACTTAGACGACTTTGACTGTGCACCAAATAAGGTATCCAATTTATCCCAAGTGTCATGGGACGTGTCACAGGCATCCACATGATGGATGTAGTTGTCGTCCAATTTGAGTTTGATGATGGCTTGTGCCTTGTCATCATTCTTCTGCCAAGTAACTGCAAGGTCTGCATCTTGAGGTTTCTTCTCTTTGCCATTTGTGATGGCCCAAAGACCTTTCTTCATCAGAATGAGCTTGATACGGGTTTGCCAAGTGTGAAACCCGACTCCTTTGAATCGAGCATTTGGAGAGTCTTTTCCCATGTTGAGGTTGCAAGATTAGCAGCAAATCAACTCCAAAATTCTGATATTTTATCAGTGGAAGAGCAGATTACAATGTATCAAGAGACACAGGTAGTGACAGTTTGAAAACACACTACGTCAGTGTTGATGTTGAGCTTGATTCTTCTTTTTCAGGATCGTTCGGTCATTCTTCAATCTTCTCAGGTCCTTCCTCCTTGATTTGATGCTGGGACAATGGATTAGAGTAAGCTTTAGCTTGGTAAAGTGTCAGGAGTAAGAAAATGAGAGAAAAAAAAGCTTGAGAGATTTTGGCTATGGTGGAATTAGGGTTTCTAGGACAGGGGCCTGGTTTTTTTCAGATTGCAGGACTTGTAGTTGATCATTTTCAAAAAAAATTATTTGTCTAGGAAGCTTATATCAAGGGCTATCAAAGCCCCATGGAAATCGTCCCGATCGCGGACAGCACGGCGCACGCAGGGAGCTCGAACAGACACGGCGCAGATCTGGACAGCGACGGCGAATTTCTGCAATGCTGGAGCTATACATCACCAATGTTGGTGTTTAAAGTGACAGGAGGGAGCGCCCTAAGCCAAGGAACATTTCTCCAGAAGAAATCGTGTTGAAAGTCTGCGTGTGGAGGGAGATCAATAAGCTCCAAGTGAGCTGGGTCCTGTTGGCTATGGAGGACACCCAAAGCAGAAGCAGAGAAGATTGACAATGCTGAACTCCAGGGTGTATAATGCTTAGGTGTGAGGTGCCAAGGAGGAGGACCTTGTGTTGGGGAAGATTCCCCCAGAAGGAATCGTGAAGAGATATGGTCTCTATGAGGAGAAATAAGTGTTCAAAGTAGGGTATGTGCTGTGAAACTGCAGTAGGCACCACTATGCATATGGGATAGGTTAGCCTGTATGTCCTTGGCCCTGAAGCTCCATACAAAGAGGCTGTCAATGAGTGTGATTGCTGAATCTCAACAGCTAACTGAACCATCTGTATTATGCTTGACTTTGTAAACCCACTTAGAGCCAATAACTTTATTACCCTTAGGTAAGGGTACCAAATCCCAAGTCTTATTGGCTTCTAATGCAGCCATCTCCTCATCCATTGCTGCATCCCAATGAGCATGACCAACAGCATCCTCAAAACAAATGGGCTCAACATCCTCAAATAGTTTCACCATATAAGCATAATGGTAAGCTGCATAACCTTCAAAACCAAATCTTTTAACAAGGTATCTGATCCTGCTAGATCTGCATACCACCGGATCACTCAATGGAGCCTTTACATTACTATGAGCTCTCTATATGCTTGGCGTCCTAACTGAAGGAATGCCAAGCTCTCATCATCCAAACTCTTCGAACCACTAGAATCTCCATCAAATCCCAAATGATTGGTAGATGCATCATTACCATCCAACACTTTCTTCTTTTCTTTGTCCTTCTCTGCAACACTTATAGATCCACCTAAAGGTGTGGGGCGTTTCTGGTCCACTAAGACTCTGTGATCTTGTTTCTCTTTTTGCACATAGCTGTCTTGATCATTATCATCATCCAAAACATCACTAGCAGGTGTATACCAACTTCCCATCTCATCAAAGATAACATCCCTACTCACTCTGAACTCACCTGTGATAGGGTTATAACAGTGATACCCTTTCTGCTCTAAAGAATATCCAATAAAAATACATTTTTTTGCCTTTGGATCAAGGTTCTTCCGTAGCTCATCTGGCACATGAACGTATGCAACACAACCAAATATCTTCAAGTGTGATACATCAGGCTTCTTGCCAATAAAGCATTCTTCAAGAGTCATCCCATGAACTGCAGCTGTGGGAGTTCTGTTCATAATGTAAACAACAGTATGGACAGCCTCAGACCAAAAATATTTGGGCATATTCTTTTTAACCATTAATGCCCATGCAACTTCTGCAATGTGCCTGTTTTTTCTTTCTGCAAGACCATTTTGTTGTGGGGTATTTCTACAAATTGCCTCTTTATACCATGAGTCCTCAAGAAGCCACTGAACTCATTAGAGAGCTACTCTTCCCCTCCATCTGATCTCAAGCACTTTACTTTTAAGCGTGTTTCTGTTTCAACAGCTGACTTAAAAGATTTGAAGTGCTCAAACACATCATTTTTTTCCTTCACGAAGTATACCCATAACTTCCTTGAATAGTCTTCAATAAATGTAACAAAGTATTTGCTGCCACTACGAGATACATTTTGTATAGGTCCCCAAACATCATCAAGTATTTTTCTACTAACTTCTCTATCATGCGAGAAGGGTTGTCTTGCTTGCTTACCAAATTGGCATGCTTCACAGACTTTATGCAATTCTGCAATTCTAAATGAAGGCAACCCTGTAACCAATCCTTTGGATTGCATTAATTTCAGTCTTTTCACATTTGCATGTCCAATACGTTTATGCCATATTTCAATATCTACAACTACTCCTTTTCCTTTTTACCATACATAGCAACATCCATTGCAGGAATTCCAGCATCTAAAGTGAACATTCGGCCAACTCTACTTTCTTTTGCGACCAACCAACACTTATCATTAAAGACTTCTACAAAATAGCCTTTTGCATTGAATTGGACCTGTAACCCTTGCTCTACCATTTGGCCAACAGACACTAGATTCTTTGTAATTGAAGGCACATGTAGTACATCTATCAGATTCTTTGTCTGGCCATCATACAAGGACAAGGGAACCTTTCCAATGTGTGAATTTGGGTGGCATGAATCATCACCCATTTGCACATACCTAGATTTTGTAAGTCCTGCATTTCTCCAAACCATTCAACATGACTGGTCATATGATTAGATGCACCTGAATCGACATACCATACATCATCATGTGTCCCCTTTCCTGTAACTGCATTCATCATATATTGCATAACAAACAAACACTCATTTTTGTCTTCATTCTATTGTGAAGACAATGCATAGTTTCCTTGCTGCAATTTACCACTGCGAACATCATCCTTCTTAGCATAACAATTGGCTGCAATATGTCCTGTTTTGCCACAATAATAGCAAACAATAGCAAAATTTCCAGAGCCTCTGTTCTGCCATCCACCTCTTCCTCTAGAGCTCCCCCTGTCTCTAAAGTTTCCTTTGCCTCCAGAAACCTGCATTTCACCAAACTGTTGATTGAACCTGTTTTGCTGGTTATCGCCAGTACGTCCCATACCACGGCCTCTCAAAGAGGATCTACCACGTCCCCTTCTTGAACTCGAGTAAAATGCTTGGACCTGTTCACCATTTCTTTCAGACGAATCACCCTGCATATTGATCTCTTCAGTAATCATGAGAGAGATCAACTCATCAAAATCTGAAAATGGCTTCCGTACATATACTGAAGTAACAAATGATTTCCATACCTTCTCATTGTTAAGGCCACTCAAAGTGGATGAAACCAAATCATCATCATCTGGCATTGCATCAATCGCTACTAAAGCATCTGCAATGCTCCTCACCTTCAACGCATACTCATTGACAGACATTTTCCCTTTCTTCAAGGGATTTAACTCTTGCTTGAGTTGAATCTTTCGTGCCTTTGTATTTACTGAAAACATGCTCTCAAAAATTGTCCAAGCTATATGTGAATTTTTTGCATTCCTGATATGTCCCAGCATAGTATTATCAATGACTGCAGATAGCCAGTACATCACCTTTTTGTCTTTCACATTCCACTCTTTCCATACTTTTAACTCATCTGCAGTTTGAGGGATACCCAGCTCTCGCTCCTTTTCTTCACTTGAAACAAATTCATAAAAGCCATTTCCAATGAGGAAGTTCGTCACACGGAACTTCCATGAAGGGTAGTTGTTCTTGTCAAGCTTCTCAATAATGGGATTTTCACTGTTCTTTGCCATTATCACAAAAACAAGGATATAACACAACAAGCTAGTCTTTTGCAATCTTTTACAACATGTGCACAGCAATACACCAAGCAACCTTTTTCACTGATTGCTCAATAGTACATGTAATCTACAACCTGTTTGCAGATAAACCTTATGTTTGCTTCCTGCAAACTCCTCAAAAAGTAGAGTTTCGCAATTTATAACCTGTGCACCCACTTTTGGTCAATATAGCCGAAATCACAATGTACCCTGAAACTGCTGTCCGAAATCTTACGGCTCTAAAACGGGGTCTGAAATGGCCTCAAATGCCCAAAAGAACTGCTGTAGAGCCCTAAAGGGCAAATCTGCAGAATATACAGTGATCTGCTTGCACACCAAATCTCACAGCAATCTGAGATTTTTGCTCGACCCTGCTTCTGATGCCTCCACATGCACTATCCAAGAGAGAGAGTGGAAGAATGGGAGAGCTTCTTACCCGTTGCTTGCTTGCTCAAACATTGCTTCTTCTCCTTCACTTCAGCCTTCAAAATCAGCCTCTCTCAGTGGTGCGGCTCTGATACCATGTCAAGAATCGCGTGATGGGGGGACTTGCTTGAGGTGCTGCGCCAAACACACACTGTATACACAAGAGGAAGCTCACTCAAGAACACAAGGAGAGAGATGGAGGCCAAAACGTTTTCTTGATGTTTTCTTCTTCTTCTTCCACACACTATACAATGTACACAAAGTATAGATAAGATACAACATAAATAAAAGTTGCCTACTTAGTTAAACAATGCATAACCGACTACACTAATCGACTGGTGCTATGTCTTTACCAGCTGTAGGTAGGTGTAACAAACTAAATATAATAAGTGATAAGTCAGTGACCATGTGAGTATCATAATGACCACCAACGTGTTAAGCGTAGACATGCGAACCCATCTAGCCAGGTGGTCCATCATCAATGTCCACACATGTTGAGCTTGCCATCTCAACATAAAAACTACCTTCATGAGTTGTCACGTCAGGGGAGGGTTTAGGGCCTTCCATACCTAAAAACTACCTTAAGAGGTCTGTAAAGCATGTCAGCTAGGTAAGTGGCATCGTACACCCTTTCCTCAACAGTCTATCACTTGAGCTGTGGAATTCCTTAGGCTCATTCATGTAGATCTTTGTGGTTCCACATCCACTGCCACCTTAAATGGTGCAATGTATTTCTTTTTTATAGTAGAAGATTTCTCTAGATACATGTGGATATAGTTCCTCAAGCACAACTCTAATGCCTTTACTTATTTCAGTGGTACTTGGGTGTTTCTAGTTCATAACCAAAGTGATTGTTGTGTGGGTACTATGAGGAGTGATTCTAGTGGCAAGTTTACCTCCCACAATTTTATTGAGTTTCTATAGGAGCAAGGCATTGCATGCCAGCTCAACTCTACCAAGTTCCCTGCACAAATTGGAGCCATAGAGCATAGAACCTAGATTTTCCTAAATATGGCACACTCTATGCTATTTGTAGCAGCAGAGCTCCTTGAGTGCCTTTAAGTCAAGACTATTAACACTTCAATGTACATCCTACTGCGGCGGTCCCTAGAAAGGCTTCATACAAGGTATTCTTTGTCTCTTGGCCTATTATTTCTCACTTCAGATATTTCGATAGTCATGCTTATGCCCACACTCCTGATGACAAGAAAGGAAAGCTCACCCCCCCTTGAGCCGATCTCTTGATTTTTGTGGGTTATCCTCTAGATCCCATTGTCCATCTACACAAGGATACCTCAAGTCAGCCCTTTGATACTCATACCTATCATTTTGTTGTATGAAAATTACTTTGGTTGATTCATACAAGAACATATATTGCATTCTTGATTAGTTTTCTTAGTCAATATTTTAATGCACTTAGAATGTCTCATTGGACTACTTGCCTCAGTGTGTTAAGATATTTAAGGTGTACTTATAACTTTGGACTAACCTATGGTCATGGTTTATGCTTGTAGAAGTACATTGATTCTAACTTGACAGAAAACCCTAACACTCGCGGCATTCTCATGGCAACTACCTCTACACCTTGGGCATAGCAGCCACTCTTGGGCTGTTCATAAACAAGAGACGGTAGCTGCTTCACGATTGAGGCAGAGTATCGAGCTCTCTTTGATGGCACTATGCAGACCATCTATCTGAGGAACTTGCTAGCTGTGCTTCAGTTTTCTCATGAGTTATTTACAGTTCTCTACTATGAGAACTAGAGTGCCATTGCCCTTGTGGGCAATCCTATCACCTCCCCTTGGACATGGCATGTGGCGGTTCACTACCAATTTACCAGAGAGAAAGTTGAGGTAGGCACCATTTGCCTAGAGTCTGTGCCATCTAGTGACAATTTTGTAAATATTTTGACCAAGGCAGTCTTCTACTGTGGATCAGGAAACTCCCTCCTCTATTTCTTCAAATTGATGGGGAGATGGCACTTCCCTCTTACTTCTCCTTTTAGTTTGAGAGGAGGCAGTTTCCTTCTCTTGATAGTGACAATGATGATGTTTATAGCTTTTTACTTTCAAAATTTTATTTATTATGTATTGTCTATTATGAACATTTGTAACTTCATTCACACTTTCAGGATGACATGATTGTAAAAGGGCGCTTGGGCAAGTGAAAAATTCCCTTGCGAGGGCATTGTCCAAGTGGTATTGTTGCATCGAATTTTGCGTGAGCATGAATATTTGCATTCCCATTTGCATTACCGCATGCATTGGCATTATGTTCATGTAAACATGCATTTGTGTGAATTTCTCTCTTTTTGATCATCCTTCTTGGAGCAATCGTGACTCTAGATCCACCATAATCGTGGCATTGCATATGGTAGTCTCCAAAGGCACTCTTTCCTTATGCTTGCATGTTGGCTTTGCTTTTCTTGCTTGCTTATTCATCTTATCTTTCTCTCCACATATTCTGTATATGACTGGTACAAACACACATGCTCCATATTAAAAAAAACTAAAGAATTTAGGAAGGGAATGGTAGCAATTTCCAACAACACAAAGTGGATAATACCAAGTGGTCTCACCCTTTGTTGATTTTCCATTCTTACCAAAAATGGGATCGGTTCCCAATCCATTAATCCAAATTCTTGATAGGTTTCCAAGGTGATGATGTTGACATTGGATCCACTATTGTCAAGCAAGATGTTTTGGATGATTCTATTCTTACACCAAATAAGGAGTACTAGAGTTGTTTGATCAGACACTAGGCCGCCTTGGTGGTACTAGCTCCTGCTAGACCCTCTGAATTGTCTCATTTAGAGCAGTTGCAATCATAGCTGCTACTTGGGGCTTTGGTGACACTAACCATTCTAGCTAGATAAGCTTTAATAGGTGGTCCTTAAAAGTTGGTACAAGATTTAAAAAGTCTCCTAATGGAATAGCGATATTAGCTAGGCTCCATTCAGCTAATTGTTCAAGTAACTCCGAAACATGCGCAACTCTTAGCCTATCCCCTTCCATTGTTGTAGGGTTAGAATCAGTCTTCTAGTGCTTAATGCCTCCGAGATTAGCTTTTGGGGTCTTACCATACTTCTGTCTAGGATGATCTTCTAGATTCTTTTTGTACTCCTTATCAGGATGAACTTTCGGTGTATTACTATTCTATTTACCATAATAAACCTCTAGATGCTTCCCTTTCTCAAATCTAAGATGAATGCTTGGATGCTTGTTTAGTGATATTCTGGAATAGACTTCTAGATTTTTGAATTGTGGATTAATCATTAGGAGAAATATGGACTCTCTTTTTTGCCCCTTAAGGAGTGAATAAACAAATATAGGCCTACCTAATGAGAGAGCTAGGATTCCAGATTCATGTAATATGAATCTTCTAGCCATATCTTGGCCCAAATCTTCCCTCAACAATAAAATAAGGGAAAATGTGGGGAATACAATGCTAACACTTCTTGGAAGTTTGTGACTCAAATTTTCATTTTCTTATTTTTTTAATGTTTGACTTTTCATTTCTCCCCTTTTCAGTTTCCCCTCTTTCTTAGGAGGAACTCAAATTTATCATATCTCTTTCCCTGCTTCTCTTTTCTTGATGAAATCTTACAGCCTCATTGTTGCTTGCCCTATCTATAACCCTATGAAATTTCATTTCCTCTACACAAACACAGAGTGAGTTTCACATGTTTTAAGAGAGCATAGCTTGTTCTACCAAAGCCCTAAGATTTTCTTCACAATATTTTATAGGTTTATTGTTCTCTTCCATGGATATTTTACGGTAAAGTTTTATCTCGTTTGGAAAAAACCTGTGCAAGTTATGTGCATTCTTTGACATGTAATTTCTTTTGTTTTGGTACTCTAGGAGTCTCTTACAATCAAGAACAATGATCTTTTGAACACTCAACTTCTTCTTCAACATCTTACTGTTTCTTTATAAACAAAGTTATAAGTATGTTGTCTTGTTTTTTTATTGCTCCATAGTTCAATTTTATATCGTTTGGATAAAATGTATGCAAGCTATATGCATATTGAGTTTTCATTTGTTTTTTTACTCCCAGAGTCTTCGACGGTGGAGAAAAATGATTTTTCAAAAACTCAACTTCTTCAACATCTTTAGGCTTCTTTGCAAAGAGAGCCACACGTATTTAGCCACTTTTTTTTGTTGCTCCATGGTTAAGTTTCAACTCATTTGGACAAAGCCTATGTAAGTTACATGTATGCTTTTGACTCGATATTTCTTTTTTTTTTTGGTACTCTAGGAATTTGTTAGTGAAGGAACAATGGTCTTGTTATAAGTCAACTTCTTATTCAACATCTATAGGCTTCTTTGTGAAAAGAATTACAGGTACAATGTTTTTTTGAAATTTCTCCAGCTAAATTACATTTCATTTGGAGAGAATATTTGGAAATTATACACATGTTGATAGGTAACTTTTCTATTTGGTTATCATAGATGTCTTCATGGAGGAAAAACATCAGTAACATACTTGCAATGGAGGTCTTCAATAGGAAAGATAGTGGCAATAATTGGATTTGTGATAAGTACTATAAGTTGGATTGGATTTTGATGCACCCAAGTACTTGAGGGAGTTTCAAGGTCAGGTGTAAGGATATTGCAAACCCTAGCAAACATTGGAAAGGTAGAATTTTAGAGTTCAGAAAAGTGTTTAATGGAACAAGTACAGTAACAAAAGTGTTGATCCAACATCTTTATACGCACAAACAAATCTATGTACACGACAAGAACTACATTGCAAATTATAAACAAAATAGTAAGTTTTTAAATTTTATCATTGTTTATTCTTTTGCATCAGAGTTGTTTTCAAAAATCTTTGCAGTGTTCTAATTCAATCTTGTTTTACTGACAACTCTATATCCATCAACTTTGCATGAATGGCAGAATGTGGAATGTTTGAGTGGCAAGATACATGTTTGGTATGAAGACACACGCTCTTTGATCTATGATAATAAATCTGCAAGTCAACTTGAAACTCAAAATATCTTTTTTTATAATTCATTGTATGTAGTAGAAAGCTAGAGATTGCAGCATGTCCCATTGTCGCCATATCTAGTGGTGAATGGTTGATTGGTAGCTTGGAGTCATTAGGAGCAAGTCCAAGATAAAATATGACATCAATAGTGCTATGAAACTCACCACAGGCTCCAAAGTTGTGCATCTTAGTTGATTTTTCTCATTCTCATTGTTTGCACATTTGTTTGGTTCACGTGATGTTCTGAAGAAAACAAAGATTACTTATCAATACAAGTGTCCATCTGAGGAATGGATGAGTCAGGTATTTGGTGAGTCTTGGCAAGTCAAAAGAACACATTTTGATGAGACGATTGAGTGCAGGGTCAACCAATTTGATCTCACATTCAGGTCAATCTTTTTTACTACTTTGAATGCCTTGATGTAATTGACATAGGTCTTGCTTAGATGAATTGTTGTGTTATTCGAATTTACTTATCATTATTTTTGTTTTTATTACATGTATTTCATCACTAGACAAACTTTGTGCATTCGCTTTCGATATAGAAGATGGCACGTTTGCGAGGGGAGTGGATCAGCTTGGATCAAAATACCCGAGGTGAGATACATACAGCTCTCATAGATGTGGTTATATTGTGGAATGGTCATAATCCTTTTGTGCTCAGCGCAGAGATCCATTTGTCCATTTCTTTTTTGAGACAAAAAATCCAATTAATGTCCAATGAGCCCCTCTACAACTTCTATTTCAAGTTAGATTATAAAAAAGTCAAGGTTTGTAGTGAGCAATCCATGACATGTAAACAATGTGCTTCTCCACATATCCTTGAGATAGTGGAATCCTTGTAATTTTTTTATTATAAAGAACAAATATAATTTTTTTTCAAACTTTCGAGTACTTTCAATTTAGATAATCTTAGCTTACTATGATCTAAGCGTGTGATAATACATATTGTAATTAGTCAATTGTACTGGTTAAAATCATAATTAAATTGCAAGTTGGAGTTCTATAATATATGCAATATTATCTTTGCATAATGATATACTATAGCTCATCTCTTCTACTTATTTCTTAAAATTAAATATTAAATTGGATCCAAGGGATTTTGAAGGATTTTGATATAAAAAATGCACTAGCACATGCTGATGAGGTGGCTCGATATGATGGCACGAGTATCAATGACATCTCTGACATTGTGAGCATCCAAGAGTAGATTGAGAATGTGATACCATAGTATGAGATCTCAGATGAGGAGTTCAAGCGGTTGTAAGAAAGCATTTTTGGACCTCAACTCGACTACATAGTACCTTCCCAAGAGAGAGACGAGGGTGGCCCAATTGCACGAGCTGACCTGGATACTCCATTACAGCAGTAGATAGATGATGTAAAGAATGCAATGTTATCATATTAATATTATCATATGCTCCAGCTGTCAGGATTGGATCCCCCAGAGTAGCCCTGGCTGGAAGCTCGTGTCTAGGGAACTTGAATTTGGATCCCAGCCCCCAAAGCAGCCCTAGTCAAAGGCTCACGTCTGGGGGACCTGAATATGCTCTGCACCAAATTCAGGTCTCCCAAATGTGCGCCTCCAGCCAGGGCTTCTTTGAGAGCCCGATCCTCCCAGCAAAAGGTTCTAGTTGTAAATTTTTGCACGAATCCGATGTATATATCTTTAGTACACTCCATGCATAGTGAGTCTAACACTGAACTTATGTGATGCATATCTTTAGTTGTAAATTTTTGCATGAATCCGATGTATATATCTTTAGTACACTCCATGCATAGTGAGTCTGACACTAAACTTGTGTGATGCAGGACATTGTCTATATAGATGAATTTTCATCTAGACAATGTGTCTAATCTGGTAGTCAAGAAAGGGTGCATGACTCGGCATTGAAGGAGTATATCGGCCAACTTGTGAGCGACATTATTGTATTCCATAATACATGCTCTCTAGCTTTTGCTAAGAACTTCTTGAAGTTGAGGGCACTAACGAAGGCTGGGCCCTTCAAGACCATCCCAACGAACTCTAGCTTGGAGAAAGTAGTGTTTCTTTGACGTTCGAAGCTCCTCTACGTATTCTCTAGTACTAGGTCTGGGTCACTTTTTTCCATGGTGGGCATGGTTACTGGTGTTGAAGACCCCAATGTCATTAGGCAGGAACTACTAGGACAAAATGTGTTGTTGCCTATGATCAAGAATAGCTCTGACCATGGGGAGTGTAGCTCAAAGAAGCCTAGGAGAGAGTAGATGTACTTATGCTAAATGATATCTCATCACCAATATAATGTAATTTGTAATATTCTCTTGAAGTAATGAAAAATGATATTTGTTGGACTTGTGTGCAATGTAGTTTGTCATACACATCATTTATTATTATTATTTACTTGAATGTTATGTTTATTTATCGGGTTTATACGCAACACAATTCGTACACTAAATTTAATACGTAGTGCTTTATCAAGTTTATGCGCAACATGTATTCATTCGAACGCATGTAAGGATAACTCAAATACATAAATAAAACAAATAACAAGCAAATAAACAAAAATAAGATGTGCCAAAATTTTTGTATTCATATTCATAGCATATTACATGGGATCCATTACAACCATGGTTTTACAAAATCTCCTTGGAAGCTACATTTCGTATATGTTTTGGTAGTACACCCCTATCATTGTTGATCTCCGCGAGGACTATCCTTCCATCACCGAAAGGACCTCACTATCTGTAAATCCCTATCAGTGACAGTTACTGTCCTTCTTGCATGCATTGTTACATAGATTGAATCTCCGAACAAGTCGATAAGGTAAGCTTCGACAGATTCCTGTAGTGCAAGGAGGGCTTGGGAAGTCTAGCGATCGGGTTATTGTAAGCATGTTCCATTGGGAAGTGCCTCCTGTTGTTCTTAATGAGTATGCCATCCATAATCTCATGCACTAGCTTCTAGAATGGAGCCTTTGGTATCAGGAGGTGCCTGGTCTTCTAGTAATGGTGGATCTCACAAAGAGCCACTGCGCTTGGCTTCCATCAATGCTTGCAACGCTAGCGTGGTGGTGGTGGTGGTGGAGCTAGGGGAGGTGGCCTGAGCATAGGATTTCTAGGGGGTGTCTTTGGGCCGCTTGCTTGATGCGTGCCATGTCTTCTACTAGGTGAGAAAACTCAAAACTCAAAAGTGAAATGTGTAAAATGAGATGAAACTTTAAACTTATAGCAAAACTTTCAAAAAACCCTTAAACTTGAATTAATATATCCATGCTTTGGAAAAATATGACCAGTGATTCGATTGACATTAAATTTTGCTTGCGGACTCCTCTAGGATACATCAACTACCCAAAAAAATTTTGGCATCACCAGAAATCTTTGGGACACCTATCTGAAGGCTTACGTCTAGGGCCATAAATCCCCAGATTCAAGACCCTAGACGCTAGCCTCCGGACAAGTGTCCGGGAGACCTCTAATGGGGTCTATTTTTTAATATCCATGATTTTTTATGATACCTGACATGTGGGTGAAGTTTCATCAGATTTTGATTGATAAAATTGACGGTTCTCAATCATTTTTTGAAAATGCATTAACTCACTAATAGCAAAAAAACTCACCACCACACCGAGTGTGCACAACTACATATTAAATGTGTTGCCAACCAAACTACGTGAAATATTGAAAACTTAAAAATTCACAAAAAATAAGTCATGGGTCGAATGGAATATCGCATATCGGATATAGTGTTGCCAAACTGCTAAATAGAGTAAAGATATAGTGCATCGGCCCATGTACAACTGATCATTGATGTGTGCGTGATTGCGCATTGAATTTATCCTCAATAAAACTGCTTTCAAAATTAGAAACTTGGAAATATGCACAATGAAAATCATGGCAAAATAGAATATCAAATATCAGATTTGGCATTACGAAACCATGAAATACACGGTAGATAGTGCATTGCACCAAGTACAACCAAAGCTAGGTAAAATTTAGCTCCATTTTGTAGACCATTGCTATCAAATACTTGAAGGTCTACTGGAAAGATAAACCAAAACTAAGCTCCTTACAATCTACAACCAAACCTGAGCTAAAAACATAGATCGAATTACAAGGTAGCTTCTAAAAGCATATTCTTGACATTAAGATTAAATGCATCCTTGTTGTTGCGAATCCTACGAACAAGAACCATATCTATGGGCTTAATAGTGATATGTTGGGCATGAATGGCTAGAATTAGAGAATCATCCATTAGATTAATCAAGTAACTTTTAGCTACCTCTTGGAGAACAAGGAAGGCTTGGCTTGACCATCGCCCCACATTCCTTGCCTGGTTCCTTGAAAAGAACTTGTGATGATGCCCTGATTGCAGATCTTGCAATATTTCTCACACTAACCTAGAGAATGGTGCCTTAGGAATAATTAAGTTGGCACTCTTCTAGAATTTCCCTATCTCACGTAGCGCAGCTGTGCTTGGTCTCCATCTTTGCTTCTTATGTGTTGGAGGATGTGTATTACTAGCTAGAGCAGTAGTGGGAGGTGGAGCAACTAGAGCATGTGGACGACAATTTCTAGACAATGGCGAACCATCATTATTGACCACACTAGGGCCACCATTGTTGGACACAGTAGCACCACCATTATTAGTTGTAGTAGGGCCACCGTTGTCGGCCCACCAAGGGACCTTTGTCACTCATAGTATGCTCACTAGATTCGGAAGAGTGTTGAGCTCTTGCTCTTCTAGGCGCCTTCGTGATAGGAAGCTTGGAATGTGCCATGGTTGTGATGATGAAGGATAGAAAGGTGGAGGGTAGAGTGAAGACTAATGGAAAAAAATGAAAGGAGAGACTTGACTTAAGTACGAAATTTTTAAACTTATTGTGGTGTAAATGAACTTTAAAATTAAAAAACATAGTTTAAAATAAACTTTGAAAAACATAGTGACAAACCTTCGAAATTTTAAACAAAATTTACAAGACATCTCATATTAAAGATAAGAGTATTGATGTGTCATATCTTGGGTACGTATGCTCTCTCGTGGACTCCAAATGCATCAAAATTACTATCTTTATCTAGGTCTCCATTTCTTGTTATCTCTCTCTTGGGTTTCCAACTATTCTGTGTGGCGTTTGTCTAGCCGTGATGTTTTCATATCTTGCTTTTCTCACTTCATATATTGCCCTACTTATAAATTCTGCTTGAGAGGTTTTGGACTTCTTTTCTTTTTCCTCGTATCGTATCTCTAATCTCTTAAACCACCATTTTAATAATTGCCTCATAGAATTGGAATCATTGATGCCACCTCCATGATCAGTTGTCTTTTGAAAACCACAGTGACCTTGCCAATGAGATCATTCCATGCCTTGAGTTGACCATATTGCCAAACTTCCTTGATCTGTAAAGTATGGACCATGTGCTTCAAGTATATGCTGCACAAAAAGAGAGATTAGAAGCACAAACTAATTCAAAATGATGATTTTCTTTTGTAATGGTAACAATACTGACCATGCAATGTGTTATACTATTTGTAGTCCATGCCTCCATCATGGACTTATGAAACTTAGCAACTGTCTCTTTAAATGTATTGACATCACCATCTCTAAAGCTCAACTTTTGTAAGAGAGTTGCTAATCTATCTAGGTATATCCACACTTCTGCCTTTGCAATCCTCGTTTGTCCCCCATTACTCCAATTCGAAATAGTAATGTGCAACTTTTTCCATGCTTCATATTTCTCTTGTTGTTTTACAAGTATGTTGCCTTCCTCATCTTGAGGTGGAGATATAAACTTCCTAGCCTTGGGTCTGCCAAAGCATGGTTTACAAGGGATATTTCCACTCTTTTCTGTTTTTTTCTCGTCCTTTTTTATTTCTACTTGGCCGTCGTGCAATCCAACTTCAAAGAGAATTTGTTCTACATTCTTGTATGTAGCATCAATTTCTGACACAAGCTGCATCTTTTATGCAAAGCATATATATTCATATACTAGCTTCTCAATTATTCTAACTAAAAAATGCAATGTGAAAAATTGAACCATTGTTAGTGGTATTTCCAAAATAGGGAGTCAGTTTGGATCCACTGGAACTAGCATTTCATTTCTCATGGCTTTTTTATCATGTGTTGGATCACCTTATTGTCCTACCTTGGCAAGCCATTCTTTCTTTCCATCTTTCCCTTTCTTCCTAGTTTGCATGCAGTATATGCACAAAATTTTTGCATTTGCTGCATTTGATAAACCAAACATACACTTCAATTTTTTTAAATCCCCTACAAAGAGATGCCATTCAACTTGATAGTCCCCAAACCCCTCAATGTGTAAAATTGCTCTATTATTTTGTTGTTGAATAACATTGGGTATATTCGTGAGGTTTAAAAAAACTTTAAGTACTTCATGGTCCTCCTTTAGTACTTCAAATGCTGCAAGCCACCATATTTCATTCTCTGACTGTACACTAAAGTATAAAGGATGGTTTTCATCGATGTTGGGATCCAATGCTCGATTCATAAGTATTATACTCACACGTTCAAGTTTTTGCCTCTTAATAATCTCACTCTCATAAAGTTTGAGGACAAGCCTCTACATTCTTCCATAGACATATTTTAGAACTTGACCATAGCAATCTCAACCCTACATATATCCAATACAAAGTTATTGGATGCATTCAATACAAATGTAACTTCTTTGGAACCATACTTCAATATGTATGTATTTTCCAGATGCATTGGCTCACCAATTAGTTCTAAAACTTTCTCATTTAGTTTTTTTTAGCCTTCTTCACATGAAATGGTTTTGGAAGAGGCATTACTCGTTGTTTTGATGACTTGCTTAAATCATGTATTTATAGAGCATACTATATGACTCATAACTCATTCCCACCTTGTCACATAATCCCTAACCATTTGTAGTAGTAAACAAGTTGCTTACATCCCTAAGATATTCACTTGCAACACCATCTACAATGTCCCTAAATTTACGATTTTCTAACGCATTTTTTACCATATCCTTGCTTAGGGCTTTGGCAATAGTATTATTCTCTACATGAGGGAATGTATTTCTCATTGTAGCAGATTGAGCATATATCCGAGCATATATCCATCTATGATATTGTCCACTTTCTTTGGTTAATTAGTGAATTGATTTAACTAATCGGATGTGTTGACATGCTTCTTTGGTTTTTAAAGTGGGACCAATCTCCAAAGTTTTTGTGAGCTTCCTCTTTATGTTTCGATTCTCCTTCTCCAAGTCCATAACTTTAGATTGTAAGTCCATATTTTGCACTTGTGTAGCCTGCATAGCATCTTCAATGACAAACATTGCTTGTTGTAGACTCTCATTCTCCCTATCCTTCTCAGCCAATAATCTATCCTTTTCCATCAAAGACTGTATATTCCCTTGTAATCTTGTCCGCATATTTGTCAAGGCTTGATGAACCCCTGCTAATCTTTGTGTGACAAGTCTGCATGTATATCCATACAATCCTTCATTGCCTTCACAAACGAACTTTACAAATGATGTAAGCCCTTCAAATTGTGGTGGCCTTTGAGTGACTGGATCGGGTGGATAAATGCACCCATCAACCCAAAGGTCCACGTTTTTTTTTCCTGCATTTCTTTCTTGTTGCATCCTGTATCTTATTGCATCATCCCTTTCTACAGTTCTTTTGAACACTGGTGCGTATTCATCCTCCAGTTGAAAGTGAATGTCTCTCTTTCTCTTCGTACGTCCTACACCTGCATCCTGTAAAGAAAAATATATGCCAATTTTAACATTACAAAATTACACCCCTTTGATTAATAGTAAGCTAAGGAGTCAATGCCAATTTTCTAATCAATAGAAAGAACATCTAAATATCTAGGAGCTGCAGGTTAGTATCAATCTAGCAGCATGCACAAGCTCGAATCACACAATTACACCCCTTTGATTCACTATATCTATGTTCTTTCTTACCAAGTTGGATCTTGTCTCTTTCTCTTGATTTCAATCATGATAGACCCTAATCAACCCCTAATTTGCATGTAATCTTAGCTTTTAATCTACCTCTAATCAACATCCAATCTTATCTTCTATTCTATCCAAAATACTCTCTCTCTCTCTCTCAAGAAGAATTGATCAAAGATATTTAAACACATTCATACAGAAGCTTGGCTAGTGGAGAACAATAACATCATCTTATCTTCTACCCTAATTTACTCTTTGTCACTCTATCACTTATTTTCTTAGTTCATCTTACACAGTCCTCTCTCTTCCCCCTCTCTCTCTCTCTCTCTCTCTATCTCTCTCTCTCTCTCTCTCTCTCTCTCTCTCTCTCTCTCTCTCTCTCTCTCTCTCTCTCTCTCTCTCTCTCCATGAATTGACACTCAAGGATTAAACAACAACTATGCACAATAATAGCATCACAGAGATTTAAAAAATTATCACTTGATTGCTTGTAGTATAGAGTGTTGAAGAGGAAGATATCTTATAGCATAGTACTGAAGAGGGAGATTGCTTGTAGCAAGATAGAGAGTGTTTTAGATAGAGATTATTTGATTTCAGCAAATACTACCAAAACCACTCCTAAGATTGCTTGTAGCAGGGTAGATAGTGTTGTAGATAAGACTGAGTGTTGTTTCAGACAAATTAGTATGCAAGAAACCATAATCTGGAGGGAAAAAGAAGAGTACACAAAATTCAGATAAAACTAGAGCTTTAAGAGGGAATGAAGAAATGCCCAGAATAGACATATACTTGTCCAAAAATGATAAAATTTTACAAGGAAACTCTCAAGTCAAAAAGGTGTCTTTGCATAAAAACTAATCTTAAAATATGATGTGTACGTCATTTTGTATTGTTTTTTAACTTCCACCCTTTTAAGAAGCAAGAATGAGAATGATTCTAATATATTTTCATGTTGAAAAGTCATGAGGGCATTAAAGAGTCGTATATTAATGATTGGCTTTGTTTTTAGAGAAAATAGAATTGTATTTTTTTAGTTATGAGGATTTTGAGAAAAATTGACCTTATCCTACAGTTTGAGAACAAAATAATAGGTGAAATCTATTGAAAATACAAATACGAGATTTGCTTGATTGTAGAAGATCTCTTATTCTAATATTATTTTGGAATCTCTTTTTAGAGAGAGAGAGGTAAGAGAAACCCCGTAAGGGGCAAAAAAGAGAGTCCATATTTCTCTTAATGCCTTGCAATGTGTGAGGTTCCTACCTTTGGGGATAAAACTTTGGTGATACCATAGGATTGTAGATCATCCCTTGTAACCTGCTTGGCTTATCTTCCTTTGGGTTGGCACTTCTCGCACATCCTCCTGTTGCAGCTAAGACTTCTCATTCTTCGTGCCCATGGCCATTCTTTGGGTTTGCTGATTCCATCCTAAACTTCACTATGGATTGAACTTTACACCTGGTTTTAGTCCCTCAATTGACAAGGTTTGTCCATCCCACTACTATCTATACTACAGATAATTCATCGGAGTGTGGCTTCCATTCACTCCACTTAGGGTTGTATCATCATGACCATCATTTAGTTGCGGAGAATTCTTCGCCACCCATGAATTACCAGACCATTTTCTAGGTTGAACATCCTAACCAAAAGAACTCGATGGTGGGGAATATTTTATCATAGTCGGTGTGGAATCTTTCCCTTACCTTTTTTGGGCATCATATACAAGGGCTTCAGGACACTTTGATCTCCATTGCCCTTCCTGCATACAAAAGAAACAATATTTAGAAAAGTGCAAAATTTCCTTGGCTTCTTTCTCCTTTGCCACATATGCCATAGTCATTGCCAATATGCTAATACTTTGATTAAAGTAGGATACTATAGATGTCTGAGATCGATTGGCTTGCATGGTATTCCATTGCCCAAACTAGGATGCTCTAGGACCTTGCCATCCTCCAGGGTGGGCCATCTGATATTTGCTCTTGTATCAATTGTAGTTCGTGCTGTGATTGGCCGTATTACAAATGCTACACCACTATTGATTCAGGCTGCATTCAACCTGTAAATGGCCTAGATTATTGCATATTGTACACCACAGAGTCTTGACCTCATTTTTTCAAGTGTTCTTTGAGGATGTATTACCCTTTTCCTTCTGGGCTTGTTGGGATTTTTATCCTCCTCATCCTTAGATTCATCTTCCTTACTATTAGTTTCTACCTCTAGATTCGAATCAGAGTCCAAATCATTGGTATCATCATCTTCGCTCTTTTGGGCCAACTTGGTAGATTTTGTTCCTTTTCTAGATTTTTCCTTTGATAGGAATTGTTACAATCTAAGAGCTTTCTTGTAAAACGTATCAATACTATTGCCAAACAAATCATTAGAGGCAAAAGATTTTTGGATTAACTTATTGAAGCCTTGGATATAAAAGGTGCTTAATATTTCATCCCAAGGTTGGGGGACATTTGGATCAATTCTACTTTTTAGGACCATGAACTTGGTTATGTAAGCCTAGACTAATTTATCTATCTACTTTAAGTTGCGGAGCCTTTCAAGCTTCTGTGCATCTGTTGGGTTGGGTTGAAATCTAAGTTGGAAGGTGGTTAATGTGTCATTCCGAGTCGGCCATCCATGTTCCGCCACTAGCCATGTTGTAGCCTTTTTTTGCATCAAAGCTTCAAATATGGGAACTTTGTGCAGCTCATTGACCTAACCTAATATTTTGACTATCTAAGCAATATCAAACTAGCACATGAATGCATCAAAATCCTCATGGAAAGATCCAAAGGACTTTGGGAATGGGATTTTGGCTTGGTGGGCCATTCTATTATAAATTCAAAATCCAGGAGGGGGTATAGGTGGGATAACAATCAGATGAGTAGAAGTTAAGAAATGACCTGCTAGTTTCAATGGAGAAATGGGGGTAATTGGTGGGAGTGCGGATTCATTGCCATTCCTAGGAGTAGAGTGTGATCAACACTTTTGTAGTGGTCATGACACATCATCACTGAAGATAGAAGAAGCCTTAGGAGATGGTGCCCTTTAGTGCTAATCAGTCCTGGAGCACTACGTTTGGCTGGAACTACATCAACCAGACCTTGGGAACACATATGCATTTAGCCTAGCGTATGGAGGAATGATCATTGTGGTCTTCATGTGTAATCAAGTTCGAGTATCACCACCACAGTGCAGAGTATGGCTATACTCAAAATAACATAGAAAAAGACAATATACTCAAACAAAAATCCAAGTGTATTGATATCCATATCTATTACAATAGTCTCATCAGAGATAAAAATGGCAGTATCCAAATACACAAAGGCTAACATTGGAGAAGTAGCATAACTTCATAAACTCAAAGATAATAAAAAATACAAAGGGAAGTAGTACTACTACTAATGATCATGACTTAAGACATACATCAAGGGGAATAGCTATGTGGTTGTCCTAACACCTAGGGTGCCATTCAAGAAACATGTTAATTGTCAAACCATTTGACTGTCCAAACTACACAAAAGATAATACATGAACCAACTGAACCATTGGCAAGCCTCTTCCTTTTATAGCTTGCTATTAGCTGCAATATTCTCTCCAACCAAATGCCATGCCAATGGTCATAACTATTGTTGCATCCGTTTGTTCATCAATACATTGCTTGTCATCTTGCATTTAACACTGCTACTTGTTGATATCCTTAAAAATGGTTGATGATTGCAAGATGCGGCTTTAAAAAGTCTCCAAAAAAGGCATTTAATAATAGAGTTGTTCTTGGTATTTATGTCAAAAATGAAAATTTTCACCCAAAAAGAGGGTACTTACTTTTTTTCTATTTTTAATGCAACTTTTGGATACGCAAGTCTTCTTTTTTGCCCTAAAGAAAGTGGTTAATGAGACCACATTCTACCAAGCACAACCCTAATCTCAATAATTATAATGTTAACTCAAAATATAACCCTAGCCCTTCTAATAAGCCCTTACAGAGAGATAGGGAGGCAAGAAACTCAAGGATCACAGCCTCCAGAGTGTTTGATGATGAAGGAAGTGATGTTGGCAGTGCTAAAGAGGGTACCCAGGTTTCTAATGGAGCAGTAGGCTAGACAACTCCTAGAGGTGGCCTCGTGAACCTGAGTAGAGGAAGAAGTGTAGGGAGGGGTATCACATAGAGTCTCCTTGATGGTCACATTGGAGGTGATGTCTGTGAAGCAAGATAAGGGAGGTGAGGAAACATATAGGTCATGTGAAGCCATGGGTGAGCAATAGCCATTGTCTCTCAATGGAGAAAATTGTGGAGCCAAAGGAGAGGCAGAAGTTTAATAGCCACTCTCTCTCAAGAACCAAGCGCACTAATGAGAAAACACCCAATAGCCATTGTCTCTTGATAGAGGGGACTAGAGAACCAGTGGTTGGGAAAGCCAATACACCCAAAAATGGGTGAGAAAACCTCATAGCACATTGCAATAGTCTCTAAGAGGTGGTAGCACCTAATGAGATCTTAGATCATCCTTTTCCTCTTAAGGACTTAGTGCACATTAAATGCATCTTATTGCTATGAGTATAAAAATAAAATAGCTAATATAGAATGATCTCTACGGCCCAAAAGGATGATGTGGCACAAGGAATGCCATTGGAAGGATGCATATACTCTGAGGAGGTAGAGAGCAAAGGTCAATGATGATAATCTTCAATGGTATGGCCATTGTTTCCATAGGAGATACACCCAATGGTTGGTCCTTCTAGCTATGTAAAGACCATAGCACTTGTGTGGAAAACCTATAAAGGGAGGGTGGGAGGGAGAAAAATATAAGGGTATCTCCTATGATGCAATGGAAATAGGGAAAATCTGAAGGTGATACTGAGTCTATAGCCTTTGTGTAAACCCTTGGAATGATACAAGGCACAAAATGACACAAGGCGTAAAGAAGGCTTAAGAAGGAGCATAAAAAGACAAGCCATTGGAAAAAGAAGACCAAGAAGTGTGGGAATTTTTAAAAAAAATCAAGAACAAAGCACACAAGAAATAAAGCGCATTTTAGCCATTTGTAAAAGAGAGTCAGGCTCCCTCTGGTGCAAGTTGTAAATGAAAAGGTGCACATAAAGGAGCCATGAGAATAGGAAAGAGAGTGGAATATAGGACCATGTCCAAACGGCCGGTCATAGAAATGGGTTGGTGCCCAAGGAGAGAAGGGCATGTATAAAATTCAAAAAGTGAATGGATAACCTGCTTCTTGGTGTGTGTGAAAACTAGCTCTCTTCTTGTTCTTACTCTTGCTTCTTTCTTGTGCATGAGAGAGAGTGTGTGTGTGCATGTGAGAGGAAGAGTGTGAGTGTGTAAGAGTGAGGGACCACGGAGAAGCTCTTCTTCTCCTCTCTTCTTCTTCTCCTTCTTCTCTTCTCTTTTCTCACATGCACGACTATGGAGGTTGGAGATTAAAGCATGAAGATGGAGCTTGCTTGAGCTAGCACCTTGAATCATGGAGCCATCGAAGGATTTGAGGAAGAGGAATATAATGATCAGATTCAACAGTAATCTCACTACATCATTGTACGAGAGCGTACATGGCTATGTGAGAGGTAGCCATTACCACTCGCTTGAAATGCTTGACTTGATATAAGCGGTCAGTAGAGTCTTGATAGTTTTTAGTGATAGCAATGATATTTTGGTTCCATTTCCATGATCAATTGATTTAGGGTTGAGTGCTTCCACACTCCAAATCGAGCGATGGAGTAGGATTTTGTCTTTGAAACAGTGGTTGGTTTAGGTAAGAAGCAAGGTAGTCAGAAGATGTTCGATCTCCTTTGCTAGATAGTTTAGGATTTGGAAGATTTGAGAATGTTAGTTAGATCAGTGGTAGGATGTTTTCCATTAGTAGGATCCTATTTACCGCAACACAGAGGAGCGGGAAATGGAAAAAGAGAAAAAGAAAAGGCGCCTTAAATGGCAACTAGACCCGAGAAAAATTTAAATACACGGGCACGATCCCCAAGAAGTCTTGGAGTCGCCCAAGGAGAGTAAAAGAATAAAAAGCACACCATTAAGTGCAAAAACACTTCCAAAACCTTGTAAAAGAGCGCCAGGCTCACTCCTGTGCAAATCGTATGCATTAGTTGGGGATAGGATAGACTAGAACGGTGGGAAATGAGGAAATGGGCCTAGGCTAATGGCCGGCCATGTAAAAAAGGGGGATGACCGCCCATGGAAATTAGGGCATGTATATAAAGTTGAAAAGTGAATGGGAAGCTCATTCTTGTGTGTGGCAAAAGCTTCTTCTTCTTCTTCTCTTGTTTCTTGCCTTCTTGCTTGTGCTTGAGAGAGGGATTGAGAGAGTGTGAGGGAGTGATTGTGTGAGAGTGAGGGATCTTGGAGAAGAAGCTCTCCATCTTCTCTCTTCATCTTCTCCTCCTCTCTTCTCTTCTCTTGTCTCGTGCGTGGCTATGGAGGATGAAGCTCATGGGAGAGGGATTGAGGTTGCTTGAGCTTGCCTCAAGGACTGTGGAGCTACCGGTGTGCAAGAAAGAGGAGGGTACTCAATCAAGCATCAAGGTAAGCTCACTACACCCGTAAGGTAGGCATTGCACGTTGGCTATGTGAGAGGTAGCCATGGCCACTTGGTTCAAAACACTTGAGCAATAAGTGGTCCGTAGGTCTCGGGGTAGAGCTTGAAGCTCCCCTCCATTTTGGTTCCGTTGCCGGGACCGACGGAATCGAGCCTTGAGCGCCCCGCGCTTCAGATCGAGCATGAAAGTAGGGTTTGCAGCCTGAACCAGTGCTCGAGATAACTAGGAGATTTAGGAGGTTTTAATTCGTGGAACAGGTAAGTATTTGGTTTGTTGGAAGCATTAGATTAGGACTACAGTTCTGCATTTCTGTTTTTCATATTGGCTGCACTAGATTAAGGTTAGATTAGGGTAAGAAAAGAGAAAACAGAGGTTCTGGCTGCTGCTGGAAACAGGAAAACAGGGGACCAAATTCAAGTTTCTGGATGGAACAGGGACAGGGAACTGACTGTAAGGTTTTGCAGTGCTGGGAAAGGACCTTAAGAGGCCTGGGAGGCCAGGAGAGACCTCATTTCTTTAGTTGGCCGAGAGAGAGAGAGAGAGAGAGAGAGAGAGAGAGAGAGCTTCTGGTTCACAGGACGAGGAAACGCGACCCCGATTCTAGGCGCATTCGATTCGTGCTCCTTCAGGTGAGTTCGGTGTGTTCCAATAATGCTCTAATCAGATATGGGAAATCTATGGTGATTGAGTGTAGCAGGCATTAGAACCGATGCGAAGATAACCCTTAAAACCAAGGAAACGACTACGTTGGTAACGGAAAAGAAGGTCACAAATGCAGAGGCAGAGACCTCGGCTCCTAAGACGGCAGAGCTAGGGAGTGCCAAGGTAGGGGAATATTCCCACCCCAAACGGCAACTCGAGGCTATAGCCAAGGTCAAGGAGTGGGTCAAGGACGCCCAAAAGCACCTCGAGGATGCTAAACCCATATTGGAAGACCCTATGGACGACTTCTCCAGTGTTAGCACACCAATCTCACCCTCAAAACCACAGGCTGGGAGCATACCTGCACCACTAGGAGCGACTCAGTAGACAGGAAGGCCGGGAGGAAGCTTAGCAGGGCAGACAGAATGCATGGCCTAGAACTGCTAGCCTCAGAGGAAGACAAGGGTCCAGTAGCCTCCTCACAACCTTGCTGTCCACTCCAGTAACTCTAAACTTAGAGGATCTGCTTAGGCAAAATCACTCCTTGTGGTAGGAGTTAAAAGACTTGATCGAGGGACACACAGGACTTGCGGGTGCTGATCCGCAAGATCATGATGCGGTTACACGGATCCCAAGTCTAACTCTACACTCAGATCCTAAGTCTTTGCACATCAATGCTTTTTGGGAAGGCATTGAAATGCACATAGTTTTGCCCGTCCTAGCCTTAGGAGACATGACTTGAAAAGGAATTGTAGACACAGGCGCCGGTGTTAGTGTGCTAAACCATGCGGTCCTAGAGGCATGGGGAAACCCTCATGTAGAGACTGCTAGATTCAATGTCACGCTAGCAAATGGAATGAAGGTAAGACCATTTGGGGTCTTAAAGAATTGGCCGGTAAAGATTGCCGGTGTGTAATTTTCGGTAAACTTCATTGTCATGAAGGGAGTGGATTACGACATACTATTAGGCCGACCTTGGATGAGGAATGCAAGAGTCATAGAGGACTGGGGCAATGAATTGATTTTCCTAGGGAACAGAACTAGTGTAGTGAGGGTAGAGATGGACACTTGGACGACGACGCCTGTTGACCTGGCTGCCATCTCAGCCATGCTAAAAGGCGATACTCAAACGACCAAGCCCTATGGATCGCTCGCTAAATATATTCCTTGCCCTGAGGATGAGAGGGATTGGATGCACGTGTTGGCAACCATTGACCTACCATTCTCGGATGAGGAAGGACCACATCAGCAGGCTATTAAAACCGCTACCATGCCAACTGAGGAGCCAATTGTGCCGCTTTGCATGATGGCAGGAAGCTCACTCAACCCAGGCAAACCGGCCTCGTCCCGCATCCCCAACAACAAATTAGAGATTCAGGAAATCGTAGAGTATTTGACGATAAATTGAACGGCAATTTGGCTGCTAACTTAAAACCTCTATGTGACCTTTTAGCTAAACCAAAATGGAAATGGACCAAGGTCCATGACCTGAACTTGTTATATAGCTGGGCTTTAGTTACTGACGACAAGGAGATTGAAGAGGGAAGCTTAGGGGATGATGAGCAGTCAGAAGGACAGGACCCGGATGATGAGGAGTATGAGGACTGTCACTCTACGAGAGAAGAGAGTGAAGAAGAGGTAGACACGATAGAGTACGACACAGAGGGAAAAGCGGTAGAGCAAATCAGGGCAGACTTAAGGCCTAGGAAAGAAGGGATCAGTCGGAACGAAAAAAGAGTCATGCTAATGGAGTGTGACAGATCCTGGCTAGAACGAATAGGAGCCGTGGATTACGAGAAAGCTAGAGTAGCACAACCATGGGTAATCCCAGTGCTCAAGACAGATTTACCTTCGGAACTACGACCCCCTGGGGAAACACCTTCCTCAAGTGAGGGATGCGAGTTCAACTCAGGGTCGGAAGTTAGCACTGAGAGTGATCCCAAGATACCGCAACCCTCTAAGGTCAAATGCACCAAGGAAGACTTGCCAGTCCACTTGAGATGCAGGAGACTAAAAGAGGAGGCCAGGAAGCAAGCAAGGAGCTCAGAAGCGGAAAGGCAGAGGAAACCACAGGATCTACCCAAACGGTTTACAAAATTTAAAAAGGGTGACAGAGTGGTGGTCCTATTAGGTGCAAAAGGACAAGGTCAGACTAGTGAACCGATCGAGGGACCTGCCAAAGTCAAAGAGGTTAACTTGGCTGGGAAAGGTGAAAAACCAAGACTGGTGTTCATTGCAGATGACTTGGGGGAGGAGGAAGAGACCAAACTTGTTGCGCCCAAAAGGCATGACAATGGGGCGTGTTCGCACCTGCAACTTTCCAACGCCTTTTGGGCTAATGAACGCACCTGCAACTTTCCAACGCCTAATGTGCACTATCTTTAAGGACATGCTTAGGCGCAAACTGTAAGTGTTCGTAGACGACCTATGTTTACACTCTAGTTGGGCCGAACACTTGGAGAAATTGAGAGCTGTCTTTGAAAGGTGTAGGTTGTACCACCTCTCGTTGAACCCCTTAAAGTGCCAATTCTGGGTAAAACACGGATGCATCTTGGGACACATTGGATATTACCGACGATTTGTGCTCAATTATGCACTAATAGCTAGACCATTGTACAAGCTATTGATAGTGTTTGAGTGGATGGAGGAATGCCAGCGTGCATATGAGGAGTTGAAAAAGGCTCTTACTACTGCACCAATCTTGCGAGCCCCAGACTGGAACGTAATGTTCCATGTGCACATAGACGCCTCTAAGTTCGCTATTGGAGCCGTGCTATGCTAGCCTGGTGAGCATAATTTGGATTACCCGGTGAGTTTTGCCAGCAGGCAGCTCACAGAGACCGAGATGAACTATTCCACGACGGAAAGGGAGGGGTTGGCCATGGTATTTGCGGTAAAGAAATTTAGGCATTACCTGTTGGCCACTCCCTTTGTCTTCTTTGTTGACCATCAAGCCCTACTGTATCTTGTGAACAAGCCTTGTGCTACGGGGCGCATAGCTAGATGGTTACTCCTTTTACTGGAGTTTGACTTCTCTATGGTTATATGCAAAGAAAAGCAGCACTACATGGCTGACCACATGTCCCGCATACCCATAGGAGAAGCCGCTGGGCAAGGTGTGCCTAACGATTTGCCAGACGCCCATCTTTTTAACTTATCTAGTGGAACGAGAATTATTTAGAGTGAATCTGACGCCGTATTGGGCCGATGACATAGTGCAAGTGCTAGAAAATGGACTACCAGAGTGACCCATTGAGAAGGCCAGGCTGAAGAAACTTATCTTGAAAATTCAGCCATACCAACTGATAGCTGGCCAACTCTACAGGTTGGGACAAGATGGTTTATTGTGGAGATGCATATGTGAGCACGAGATGCACGACGCATTAAACGAAGCACATGGCGAAATCGCTGGAGGACACTTTAGTGGGGACACAACACCCCGAAAGGTGCTACAATCCCAGCTATGGTGGCCCACCCTATTCCACGATGCAGCTAAATTTGTAAAGCACTGCGATCAGTGCCAAAGGACCAAAGTGCCTGTGCGAAAGGACAAGATGGAGTTGACCCATGTTATAGGCCGACAACCCTTCGAAAAATGGGGCATTGATTTTATTCGACCTATCAGTCCTACAGCACAATATTCCCAAGCTCTATACATCATAGTGGCGACCGACTATCTAACGAAGTGGGTAGAGGCACGAGCCACGAGGAAGAACGACGCTAGGACCACCGCGAAGTTCTTGTGGGAGCAAGTCATTTCACGGTTTGGTTGCCCAATCGAACTTGTAAGCGACCAAGGCACACACTTCATTAATGAAGTGATTGCCCACTTGCTCTCTACCTTCCTAATAATTCATCGGAAGTCCTCTCCCTATTACCCTCAAGCTAATGGCCAAGACGAATCCACAAATAAAATACTAGTCAATGTGCTTACAAAAGTCATGTCTACTTCGAGAAGAGACTGGGACAACAAGCTAATGGCGGCCTTGTGGGCCTATCGCAGAGCTTATAAAATGGCTGTAGGACAGACGCCCTTTAGGCTGACATACGGAACTGAAGCCATTTTTCCCTTAGAATTCTTCATCCCTAGTTTGAGGCTAGCAGTCCAGGAGCGTTGGGAGGGAAGAGAGGCTTGGACCAACCACTTGGTGAAACTCGAGCGCTTAACGGAGACCCGACTCCTCGCCACTCACTCTCTGATTTGTGAAAAATCTCGACGATAAATGTGGTTTGACAAGCATGTCAAGCAGCGAGACTTCGAACAAGGGGACCTTGTTCTGCTGTACTCGGTAAAAGGACATAAACAGAAAATGAAGTTTCGGGGGGCTAGGGCCTTTCAGAGTCCGCATGATCGGTAGGACCGGGAATGTCGAGTTGGAGACACTTGACGGTGAAGGAATAGGCTTTTTTAACGGCAGCCACATTAAGAAGTACTATCCTCCTTCACATCCATTACATGAGCCACCCATGCTAGAACCCCCACTGAACGTCTGCATGGCTACTGTAACTGACCTTATAGATCAGGACGAAGAACCAGTGGTACCGGCATACCTGCGGATCACAGTCGCAGCAGGAGCGGTGTATTCTTTCGAAGCCATGATTGATGAAGGCACCGACTACAACATCTTGACGCATGACCATTGGACACACATTGGTCAATCGAAACTATAGCCCACTAACGCTAAACTCACCTCATTTGGGGGTACTGCTTACCCACTCCTAGGGAAGTGCAAGGTGGTCATTTCCATCGATTCTGAAAGTTTACTAGCCTTCTTCCATGTGCTACCTGACACTAAATGAGCTGGTAATGTGTCACTATTGGGTCGCACTTTCAAGAAGCAAACCAACTGCAATGTGGATTACAACCTAAACCGCATACATCTTGCTATCGGCAATGTGCGCATAGTGACAAACTTCAGCAAGGGCTGTCTTAATTCCCCCACCTTTACGAAGCCACCGGTAGGAACTCCTACGACCACGCTTTAGACCGAGTCTGAACAGACGAAAACTACGGCCTCGTGCCGGGCTCCCGACCCCAGGCCCAAACCCACCAAGAGCGCTCACAAGGCCAAAGAGTCCAAGTTTCTATGGGTGCCAAAATGGCAGAAACCACATCCGGGTAGACCACCCAAGTATGATCCTAAACGTCAAATTTATCAACCGTCCCGACCCAAGAGGCAGTCTAGGCGCTATCACCGTAGACACACAACCACGCCGCGCTGGATTCCCCAAGATCTCTTGCGGGCACAAGGATACTACGAGGGCAACCCCTGGATTTGGGTGCCTAAAAATGGCCAGCTATGAAGCCCATCTACAAGCAATCGCACCCTAATGAGAGAGGCTTGCACAAGGGGCGCCCAACACATAGTCAGCAGGCCCTGGCCAGCTGTGGCTAGCAAGCCTCAGCTCATCTATCGACCAAAGCCAATGCCACAGGCCTTAAACCTACCTAATCCAGAGAACTTACAAACCACTATGACTACTCACTCAGAACCTAGCACAACCCCCATGCCCCCGGAGCCTCCTACATCATCTCAAAGTGCTTCAGAGTGCAAGGCCCAACCTGTGACACCGATGAGGGAGTCACAACTATCTAGTCCAGTTGCACCACCCCCGCCAGTGGGGCTTAAACCTTCATACATGATACGACCTTTCCTCTCCTTGGCTAAGGACCTTGCCGCAACTTCTGGGGATGACTTAATAACCTACATTAGAATGTTAGACGAAACTTTCACTACATTTGCTAGAAGCTATGAGAGGCTAGACCTAGGCCTTCTTGACGAAACGCTTGCTTTGGATGTTCATGCATTACCATGCACTTGGGAAGAATACGAACTTATGACCACTAAAGTACCCAAAATTGCTGCCAAACTGATAGCAAATGATGAAATCTCGAAGGATCAAGCTATCCTCAGAAGACTTATCACTTCGTATCGTAAGCCTCCTCGTTCTGCTCCTAAATGGGAGTTGCACGAGCTCACGCAAATGGCAAGCTCACCTTCCACATTCTTGCAGCAGTGGTTTACGCTAAGGATCCAATGGGAGAAAAAAGGTTGTCGAATAAAGACCAATGGTGAGCAACGCAGGGCAGTTAAAACTATCAAATATGACCCCACTTATATGGCACCTATCTTGTTTATGGTCTTGGCCATCACCCGTAATCAGCATTTGGATGACCATGTGCTTGCCCACCCCTACATTGACCAATTCCTCACCGAAGAGGAATTACATGTTGCCAGTCGCCTCAATACTGGAGATCTCTTCCACGACATTTTGACCTACATTTCCCAAGTCTCCATCCAACCATCTACTCTTGATTGTCATGCCCAACTCGAATACAATCCAAGCTTCTATAATTGGCTATTAACTAGGTAAGTCAATCCACGCGAAACAGTGCTTACCTCGTCCTTCATGTGCTAATCCAAGGAAGGATTCTTTGAAAGATCCCCGACGGAGGGGGGAATGTGAGCAAGAGCAGAGCAAAAATGAAAAGTTATGCTATCTAGCTAGCAAATTGTTATAATTAAGTAAGTTTCTATGGAAGACTAATGCAAAGTAAAACAATAGCTATGGTCAAGCCTCTAAGCAAGTGTACCCATCTTGGGCACATATATTTTTCTCTCAAACTGAGTTTTGATTAGAAATAAGCCGATTGTTAGGCATTAATGTTGGCATGGTGTGTTGACAGGTCACCACCATGGCAAGACATGACAAAGGGGGCAAACTCCCATTCTCTGAAGAGGAAATGACCAAATTCGGCATCAACATCGAGACGCGAGGATTCAGTCAGTTCACTTTCAAGCACACACTAAATCTGGACGAGGCCATCCTAGAGGAACCCGCGATCAAAGACTTGGTGGACAGATGCCACCTCCACAAGTACGTGGAAAAGGTGGGGCAGGCTATGGATTACAGCATGTGTGCAGATTTCCTGAGGAACTTCGACAAAAGCAGGAACTATGGCACCGTCACAGTAAGGACAGGGGAGCAGGAAAGAAGAATTGAAGTGCCCCTGAATGCAACAATCATAGAAAAGGCCCTGGGGCTTGTGCCCAAGAAAGAGAGACGGCCGAGAGGAGATGTTTACACCATGCTGGGGGTCAAGAAAGAAGCGGTGCACACCGTGGATGGAATGAGCTTGGCTGACATCCCGAAGCCAGTAGTGAAATTACAAGCAAAGATGATCCATACCCTCTTCTCGGGCCAACGGTACAATGCGCTTATGAACAGGATCGGGGTCCCACTATTGGAAAGCATAGCAGCCAGAGTTCCTGAAGAGATAGATTGGAATGGATTCATACAGAAGACCATTCAAAGTTCAGCTGCCCTCCTCACTCCGGCGGAAGCACCAGCAGGAGGAGAATCCCCTGCCTCCACTGCGCCCTCCGCAAGGAAGAAACCTGCGTCAAAGGCAGCTACAATCAGATACGGGGGTATCCTGACAGCCATCATAGATGAAGCAATAAAGGATGAGGGTGTCATGGATGAGAAAGCTGCGCATCAAAGCCCACCTCACCACGAAGAAGGGGAATCAAGCGAAAGAACAATAAGTGACAAGGGAGAGCAGGAGGTGCTGCCTCCACGAGCGAGCAAACCCGAAGAACAAAGCAAAAGTGATAGGGGACAGAAGGAGAAGAAAGAGAAATTAAGTAAGGAGGAACATGCTGACATCAAAAGGGCTCAAAAAGAGTCTTGAAGGGCTGAAGAAGAAAGGAGGAGGAAAGAGGAGGAGGAGCTTGTCAGGATAAGAGAGGAGTCGAAGAAGGCAGAAGAGGACATGAAAAGAAGGGCGGAGGAAGAAGACGAGGAGCAGCGACTCAAGGAGCTGGCCGAACTGGCGGAAGCTACACGAGGATCGGTGGAAGAGACCCATGGGGGCGGAGAACTCGAACCCGCAAGCCCTGGCCATAAAGCCGAAGCCAGCGCAAGTGTGGAAGCAGCTCCAGTGGTCGTAGGCAAGGGCAAGTCCCTCCTACATCCACTTCCTCCCTCCTTTGTGCCGACAATGGCTGAAACTACGACTACAACCACTGCACAACCCACGCCTCCCCTCGACACGGCACAGCTCATGACCATGGTGCAGATGCTCATGAGCAAGGTGGCCAAAATCGTCCTTGAAACTAGATTGAAAAGGCCCACCGCCCGCGCAGATGCTGAGTCACGGCAAGACCCTAAACGCCAAAGGCTGGAGGCATCGACCACCACGCCCAATCCTACCATCCTTGCCGATACTGACTATGACGCATATGTGGCCGAGTTACTGACACAATTGGATAAGGCAAAAGAAGAGAAGAAGGTGGCCCATCTGGAACTAGAGAAAGAGAAGGAGATGTCAGCGGCCCTTAGGCTAGAGGTCTCAAGGCAGGAAGCCGACAGACGGAGAGAAATAAAGGCCCTGCATGACCAGCTAGCAGAAAAAACGAAGGAAGCCCAAAACAATGAAAGCCGCCTTAGGCAAAGGCTGGAGGATGAGGAGCAGAGCCTGGTGGTAGAACAAAGGAACCTAAAACTATTGATGCAGCAATACAGTGATCTACAACAAAGGGTTGCCCAAGTGGAAATGCTCTACCGGGAGGTTCAGGAAGGCGAAGCCACTGTTCCACAAGAACATGCCATGGAGCCCCAGTCATGGCAGGAGCTGGAAGAACAGAACAGGCTAATAAGGGAAATCGAATTCCTGAAAAATGAAGGGCCAGGAGTCTCAGCAGCAGAGCTGAAGCAAAACAGCTACAGGATGAAGTACAAAGATTGCAAGATGCGCTGGAGACCTACGAAGAAGACGTAGAAGCCCTCATGGCCATGACCTTTAATCAAAAAAGGCTATTCCTTGCTGAAATCCAAAGCCAAGAGCAGTTGGTGCAGGAGAAATCAGAAATTCTGGCCGAGGCACACCACAGGCTCAGCATTGTCGATCAAGCAAGAGGGATCGCTGAAGAACAGCTCGCTCAGAAATTAAGAGAAAGAAACTAGTTATGGTTTTTATCAAATGAGCAGCAACAGGTAGTAACCACCCTGGCGAGCCAGCTGGAGGAACAAAGGCAAAGGATGGAGGAGAGAGCCATGGAGTGGGAAAGGAAAAACTTTGACAGGGTAAGGGACTTAACTGAACGCCTGGCGGTGGCAGAATGCGAAAGAATGCTTGTTGAAGCTAGGGTTGAGGCTGCAGAGATAACCACTAAGACCCAGCGATAGGCCTTTCTCAACACGGTGCTCCACGTGACGCAAGCTGAGGGCGATGATACAATGGAAAAGGTAAAAAGAAAGTTGGAGCTAACCGCCTGGGCTCTAAGATACGGTCTTCAAGAGCGGGAGCTTCCAACAAGTACAGGAATAACTAAAGAGCAACAATTCTACTACCTGCGCTGTATGGGCCTTTCCACTGCTGAGCTCAAGGAGTTAGGTTTTCAGGAGCAAGAGCAACCACCGCCACCACCACCAGTCATTCCTCCTGTGGTTGAGCGAAATGTCGAAGAGGGCCTGGACTTCGAGTGAGATGATGACGAAGAGCCACAAAGGATGCCGGAGTCCGCCTCAACCCGAGATCCCACAAGAGGAACCTACCGATGCCGAGCTACCTGAACACATAGTTGCAACAAGGATAAGGAGACAAGAGTTAGCTGAGGAGGCCCAACGCCGAGTACGCACACTTCCATGACAACTCCCTGAGGAGCCCACGCCACTAAGGAATGATACACATCCTGTAGACTGGCCCCAGGAGTTGGTCATTTGGTGCCAGCGAGAGCTACATAAGAGGCTGTTCGAGCTTTCATTCGCTTTTCCACGCTCCCTGAACCGGGCCCTACCTCTAGGAGTCATAGCCAAGATCAAAGATCTGGCTAACGAACTCACAAACAGATGGATGGAAGAAAGAAGCATGATAATCTAGGTGGAGACAAGAGCCACAAGAGTACTGGGAAGACAAGGTCAATCTAGTTCCCAAATCTATCCAAGGCTACGAGGCACAGCCGAAATGGCGAAGGAGGATTTGGGACGCCAATTTTGATGCCTGGACCGCATTTTGTAGTTCCCTCCCCGAAGAGCGTAACGATCCCATCTACATGCCCTACCCCCGTAGGCATCGAGTAGACTACGATAGAGATTTACACGGGGATTATGACTTCTCGAAAATCTATAATGTAAATGCTAGAAGCCCGGAGGAGTGCTTAGTATTTAGGGTAAAAGATATACTTCCCTCCATAAATCGTTTTCTTGTAGACTTCTCTTCCTGCCCCGATCCAGCATTCTTAACCACTTGTAATTACCTCCGGCTTCTCAAATTCTTGCTACTCTAGAAACCTGCAGCAGATGAAGCCCATCTCCCCCCACTCTTTTTTTATATTAACCTAGGAATAGATAGTAGAGCCATGACTCGGTTGATGATGTGCGCTACTCTCCTCCCTGCCTTCTGCTTAGAGCTCTTAGAAAATATGAGTGACACCCGTTTTGCAAGGTGTAATCACCCCTTCTTGTCCACCACTCCTCTGAGAGCTAAAGCCAGTATTAAAGAATACCTACAAAGTCGCACATTTTTATCACAATGCCTGCGACCGCCCCGTGACTAAATAGGTGCTACATGCCTTGCCCAATGTACTCTCTCCCATTCAAAAAAAACAAAAAAAAAAAGTGTTTGCAGTCTTCCTTCACTATTATGGTGCACCACACTCACTGCATCTAGAGTCCTCTCTAGCCCCTCCCCCACTTCACACTTAGGGCACATCAAGGGCAGGACTTTCAGACCTGTCACCCTAAGTTTTGCACCGCACCTCCAACGCCGCATGAACTGGGTCCTCAAGTGTGGGACATTACCAAGGGCTTGCCCAAGGTTAGACCCATCTCCCAGTTCCACTGGCACGGGCACCATGCACTACACAGTGAGACAGACACACCCCCCTAGGAAGTGCACCACTTTTCTTGCAGGTTATGTTCGTGTTTCAACAATGGGCTGCTTGGTTGAAGGAGATCATCTACTACATCCTCCAATGACAAGGAATTTTTCCAGGAGCTGGACATGACCCCATTACTGCAACTTCAGGAGCTTCACTATGAAGGTTTAAATGGCTCAACAGATTTCATGTTGCCAATCATCCGCCTACTGATGGTGGCTGCCATGACTGAAACAAATAAAGCAGAAGGAAAACCCAGTGATGGAGCTGCCATTGGCATAGATCTTGGAACCTCATCGTCCGATGGTCCATGCCCACCGCCTCAAGATCTACCAATCGCTTATTGATACCACAAGCCTGAAGACTTTCAACTCAAAACTGAAGATCCTCTACTCACCGCCAGGGGTTTTCAGCCCAGGCCACGGCTTTTCAAGGCAAACAGCGTTTGGGGGGTTTCTCCAGAATAAATCCCTCCAATACCATCCTCCTAAGGGATTGCTTATTGCTTCAAGCGTTTCAGATACTCAAAAGACGACCGGCTCCATAGGGGCGCCAGAACAGTGTGAAGGATGCCGAGAATCTTCATGAAGCCTAAAGCATGCCGGAATCTCTACTGGTCATCGTCATGAAACTCTATCACCTCTCATTCACAAGCATCAGTGTCATCTCCCCACCAGTTCCACCTAGCAATAGCACCATCTATCCCACTACTTCCCACCACAGTGCCATGGGACTAGCACTTGGCTAAGAGGGGGGTAATGTTTACCGCAGCACAGAGGAGCGGGAAATGGAAAAAGAGAAAAAGAAAAGGCACCTTAAATGGCAACTAGACCCAGGAAAAAATTAAATGCACGGGCACGATCCTCAAGAAGTCTTGGAGTCGCCCAATGAGAGTAAAAGAATAAAAAGCACACCATTAAGTGCGAAAACACTTCCAAAACCTTGTAAAAGAGCGCCAGGCTCACTCGTGTGCAAATTATATGCATTAGGTGGGGATAGGATAGACTAGAACGGTGGGAAATGAGGAAATGGGCCTAAGCTAATGGCCGGCCATGTAAAAAAGGGGCATGAATGCCCATGGAAATTAGGGCATGTATATAAAGTTAAAAAGTGAATGGGAAGCTCATTCTTGTGTGTGGCAAAAGCTTCTTCTTCTTCTTCTCTTGTTTCTTGCCTTCTTGCTTGTGCTTGAGAGAGGGATTGAGAGAGTGTGAGGGAGTGATTGTGTGAGAGTGAGGGATCTTGGAGAAGAAGCTCTCCATCTTTTCTCTTCATCTTCTCCTCCTCTCTTCTCTTCTCTTGTCTCGCGCATGGCTATGGAGGATGAAGCTCATGGGAGAGGGATTGAGGTTGCTTGAGCTTGCCTCAAGGATCGTGGAGCTACCGATGTGCAAGAAAGAGGAGGGTACTCGATCGAGCATCAAGGTAAGCTCACTACACCCGTAAGGTAGGCATTGTGTGTCAGCTATGTGAGAGGTCACCATGGCCGCTCGGTTCGAAACACTTGAGCAATAAGTGGTCCATAGGTCTTGGGGTAGAGCTTGAAGCTCCCCTCCAGATGCATCATGGTTGAGGAAATAAGAAAAAAGAAAAAAAAAGTTTCTATAACAACCAGGAAACAAGGGAGCATGGAAAGAAAAGAAAATAGATTTTGAATAACTTAGAAGGAAAATAGAGAGTAAGGGAAGAAAGAGATAGCACTAAAAAGGAGAGAAAATGGGGAGATCTCATTTGATCTTGTGAGAGATTGAGAGAGAGAGCAACAGGTTAGGAGAGAGTAGCAGGCCAAGAGAGCAACATAAATTGGTTGTGTCATCACTCTCAGTGGTTCCAAGTATGCTCAGAACCCTCCTTGGTGATTGAAGAATAAGGATAGGATCATAGCAGAAGTGCATGTGATTAATTGATGCATTTGTTATCGATTTTTTATCATTCAACATGTTTTTCTGCTACTCAGATAGCGCCCTAGGTCTTAGATGGCTAAGCCATAAAATTGGCCCTTGAACGATCGAGTCATCTAAGTCCATTTGAACATGCCCTTCTCAAACTCGAATAATCCACACTCGGAGGGCCAAGTTGGTCCACTTGGACACTTAAAAAAGTCTACCCCGACAATCCCACTTGGACACACATTCTCGGACACACCTAGATCCACTCGGACACACCTTCTCAGACTTCTATCTCAGTCGGACGACCCGACCATTCAAACATGCCAAATCCACCACTTGGACGGCCAAGTCTGGGACTCAGATGAGTCAAAGACCTACAACTTTGACATCGGAATTGGAAGACTACTTGAACCGGAACATGTTCTTAGGGACCATCTAGACCCCTAAACATACTAAAGGTTGTGAGCTAAATACTGAGTGACCCTAGCTAGATCCCATACCTGCAAGTGTGACCACAGAGCTAACCATCACCAAAATTTACCTTGATATGCCAAGAATTGACCAAATCAGCCAATCACTTGCAGCTTACTTCCCGGTAGAGGCACTATTTGACTGCCTCGTGTGTGTGTATGAATGATTTCATTGAAGATTGCACATTGCATTCTAGGCACTTAGGTGCTTAAGAAAAGTTGAAAGCCTGATTGTGTACAGAGCTCACCTTGCATTGCACCATCCAAGTATGTAAGCAAGCGTAAATGTATGAAGTGATTTCATTAACAAGGAATACACTAAAGGGGAAGTAAGGTAAGAAATGAACCCACTACTAGTAGGATGGACTTGCAACATCCCTAGGACCACAGGGACAAACTAAGAAACCCAACACTAAGAAGTGAACAGTCTTAAACCACCTGATAACCGAGTGAAGAAAGGAATGGATCACAATTAGAGATGTGTCCTTAGCCGACCTTTTCACCCTCATTGACACCTGAGTGGTTCAAGAGACAACCAACATGGTAGGTGCTAGCATGGACATAGGCATCCAAGATCTCGACCTAGGAAATTTTCTAGTCGACATAGAGCAACTCATATCACACTACGACCGTCAAAGGAAAATAACACACCACAAGAGATCTGCAAAAGAAATCATAGCTGATCTTGAGGAGGAGAGGAGGCTAGGAAGAGTTGCCCTCCTGCAATGCTTAGCCAAGTATAACCAAGAGCAACATGCTCAGAGGAGGGAGTGTTAGAGTTTGATCTTACATTGAGTGAGCTTCTCACGAAGCGATTGTTAGACGACGCTACCATAGAGCAAAGGGGAGCATCCCTAGTAACTTCATTGAAGCTGGGCTGAGAATCACTACAAATGCTAGAAGCCAGATCCTTATAGCTTCATTGAGTAGTTTGAGTAGGTGTGCCTCGATATCTTCCGCATTGTCCTCTTACACATCAATGCATAAAACATAGATGGAAAAGGCTACATCATGCTTGATGAGATCCATTGTGATGTGGTCCTGGGATGAGGTGGGTATAGCTCTAGTGCGGAGTTGTTGCCCCACATGCATCTGAGCTTAGTTTATTACCTTTGCATGGCTCAATTTGACACTTAGACTATACAAAAAATCTATTAGAATCCAACTAAGATTAGAGTTCTAGATGAAGCAAGTGAGAGGCTTCGCCTCATCACAAAATAATGCCAATATACTAGAGCTAGGATCTACCATGGAAAGTGAGCTCTCTAGATTCAAGGTCATGCAAAACCTTAGGTAATTTTGGTCTCTTGTAGGCACGTAGCATGTGGAGCTAATCCATGTGGCAAAGGCGGGAGTAGTAGCCATGCACAAAGAGAGAGAAGGAAGGAGAGCACAAGTATAGAGAAGTAGAGAATGAAAGTGAAAATGAGTTTGTAGATCTAACTTTTATGTATCAAGGGTTTAAATAAATGTTCTTATAAAAATTTTAACCTTAAAGTTTCAAATTGAAATCCTAACCATAGATATTGTATTTCAATAATTGAAAGCCACATTCAAAATTACTCAAATAGAAAAACACTTTATTGCACTTCATTATATCCTCAAATACATTTGGATTGCTGAGTATGTTCAAGTCTAGCTAGAGAAAATATTGGATTTTTTAAAGAAGAAAATCTAAAAGACCTTCAAACACAACAACTGAAAATCTAAATACTTCCAACACTTATTTTAATTTCTTCCAACAACAGAGCGAGTGCTCAAAAAATAACTAGAAGAGATGAGATGTAATATATCGTTATACAAAGACAATATTCCAAAGACTACAAAATCGCAGCCTATAATTTAATCGTGATTTTAACCAACGTGATTGACTAATTACAATATATATACTCATATGCTTGGATCACAGTAAACCAAATTGATCAAGATTAAAAGTACACAAAAGTTTTAAAAAAGTTTGTATTCGCTCCTTATAAGAATTTTCACAAGGATTCCACTATCTCAAGGATATGTGGAGCTACACATTCCATACATGTCAAGAATTGTTCACTAGAGGTCCTGACCTTTCTATTATCTAACTTGAAGTAGAAATCGCATAGGGGCTCATTGGATATTAATTGGATTTCTAGTCTCAAAAAAGAAATGGGCCAATGACTCTCTGGGCTGACTGCAAAAGGATTATGACCATTGCACAAGATAACCATATCTATGAGAGTTGTATATGTCTCATCTCAGGTATCTTGATCCAAATTGATCCACTCCCCTTACAAAAGTCGTTATATTGAAAGTGAATACATAGAGTTTATCTAGTGATGAAATACTTGTAGTTAAAACAAAAAATATGGTAAGTGAAAGTGACTAACATAACAATTCATCTAAGCAATACCTATATCAATTATATCAAGGTGACATACAATTCAATAACAAAGATTTACCTGAATGTAAGATCTAATTGATTGATATTGCACTTAATTGTCTCATCAAAATATGTTCTTTTGATCTGCCATGACTCACTTAATAGCTGACTCATCCATTTCTCAGATAGATACTTGCATTGATAAGTAATCTTTGTTTTTTCTCACAACCTCACATGAACCAAATAAATACGTAAACAATGAAAATGGAACAAAGCAATTAAGATGCACATTTGATGTTAGATTTCATAGCACTATTGATGTTAGATTTTATACTCGACTTACATACTCTTGACAACTCCAAGCTACCAATCAACCATTCTAGATAATGGCGGCAATGGGACATATTGCAATCTCTGACTTGCTACTACATACAATGAATTATAAAAAAAGATATTTTGAGTTGAAAGTTGACTTGCATAGTTATTATCATAGATTAAAGAACCTATGTCTTTATGCCAAACATGTATCTTACCGCTCAAACATTTCATATTCTGTAATCATGCAGAGTTGATGGATATAGAGCTATCAATAAAAAACATTTGAATTAGAATACAACAAAGATTATGAAAAATAACTTTGATGTAAAATAATAAAATTTAGTAACTTACTATTTTATTTATATCTTGCAATGTAGTTCTCGTCATGTATATATATTTGTTTATGCGTACAAACATGTTGGATCAACACTGTTGTTACTATACTTGTCCCATTAAACACTTTTATAAACTCTAAAATTTTATCTTTCCAATGTTTGCTCGAGTCTACAATATCCTTACGCTTGACCTTGAAACTTCCTTGAGCACTTGGATGCATCAAAGTCCAATCCAACTTATAGTATTTATCATCACAAATCCAGTTACCACTACTATCTTTCCTATTGAAGACCTCCAATTGCAAGTATGTTATTGATGTTTTTTCTCTGTGAAGACATCTATATTAACCAAATACAAACGTTACGTATTAGTAAATTTTTATGTGCTTTTATTATTACATGTAAGTGAATTTTTTCATATATAGAATAACTAGTATAATAATATTTTCATACACAAGCATCCCTTTGTCATTTCACATATACAATTCTAATATTATGCAATGCTATGAGACTACAACACTAATGCTATCTTATGCTATTCCATGGTTTTCTAAATATAAAAATTATTATCGTTGTACACTTAATGTTCAAATCTATACTAAACATTTGTTCCCATGGATTCTAACTAGATACCAAAAATAATAATTCATTAAAAATATTTATAGCTGCAACAAAGTTTTACATTTAATCACTATAGAGAGCAACGTGCTTGAGAGACTTTGTAGCTCTCAATCCTAAGGTTGTTAAAAAAGAAGCTAATTTTTGGACAATAGGTGTATCATGTTGAGATGGAGACCTAGGATACAATAGCAAAAGGTAGTTTAACTCAGAATATGTATAATTTGCAAATGTTTTCTTCAAATGGAATGATATCTAACCATGAAGCAGTTTAAAAAAAAGAACATTGTACCTGTAATTCTTTTCACAAAGAAGCCCAAAGATGTTGAACAAGAAGTTGAGTTATTACAAGATCATTGTTCCTTTACAGTGAGATTCTTGGAGTACAAAAATAAAAGAAATCTCATGTCAAAGTATGCATATAACTTAGATATGCTTTCTCCAAATGAGTTGAAATTTAACCATGCAGCAATAGAAAAAATGACAATATATAAGTGGATGATATTGAAGAAGTTGATTTTTTAGAAAATCATTGTTCTTCACACTGTGGGAGATTCTTGGAGTACAAAAGCAAATGAAAGTTTAATATGCATATAACTTGTATATATTTTATCCAAACGAGACGAAATTTAACTATGGAGCAACATAAAAATAAGACAACATACTTGTAAGTTTGTTTACAGAGAAATCTAAAGATGTTGAAGAAGAAGTTGAGTATTTAAAAGATCATTCTTCTTGACTATAAGAGACTCCTAGAGTACCAAAAGAAAAGAAAGTTCATGTCAAAGCATACACATAACTTACATAGGTTTTTTCCAAACGAGATGAAACTTTACCATAGAACATTCATGAAGAGAACACTATACTTGTAAATTTTTGTTAAGAAAATCTCAGGGCTTTTGTAGAAGAAGCTCTGCTCTCATAAAACATGAGAAACTCACTCTGTGTTGGTGTAGAGGTAATGAAATTTCACAGGGCTATAAATACGGCAAGCAACAATGAGACTATAAAATTTCATCATGAAAGAAGAAGCGGGGAAAGAAAAATGATAAATTTGAGTTTTTTCTAAGAAAGAGGGGGAAACTGAAAAGGGGAGATATGAAAAGTCAAACATAAAAATTTTAGAAAATGAAAATTCGAGTCACTAAACTTCAAGAAGTAACAACATTGTATTCTCCACATTTTCCCTTATTTTATTGTTGAGAGAAGATTTGGGCTAAGATATAGCTAAAAAATTAATGCTACATGAATCTAGAATCCCATCACTCTCATTGATTAGGCATATTTTTGTTTATTCACTCCTTAAGGGGCAAAAAAGAGAGTCCATATTTCTCCTAATGATATCCAAAGACTCTCAAGTGTGCATACAAGGGAGGTCTATGAAACCATACCTCCTCTAAAACTATACTATCAAGAGTGGTGTATGGTGATCTATTAATGAGATACTTGACAATAGTAACTACCTAATCCCAAAAGTGTTACGGTACACTTGCTTGACTAAGCATACTGTGGACTCTTTCTTGAATAGTCATGTTCATGCACTCTACAATACCATTTTTGGGATTGGATATAAGGGACAATTAAATGACACTTAATACCCCTCTCATCACATAGTTGCTCAAAAGCCTTAAGAGACATATTCACCCCCATTCTCAGACCATAAGCATTTCAATTGTTGATACCTAGACCAATTTTCAACCATCGCAAGAAAGTGCTATAGAAAAGAAGTGTGCGTGATGGCCAAAAGGACGTGGGATCCCATGAAGTAAGTACATCAAGGTAGGAGCTAATACATGTATAATGTAAGAGGAAAAGCTAGAGAAACTCTGGTGTATATGCCTTGTTTAAAGATCTTGTAAGCAAATAACTTAATACTCATATGAAATACTCTAGGCAATTAGCCTTTAGCTCGATTTCTCTCCCAGTAATTAGCCCTCAAGGAGGCTTTGACTTTGGTCAAACACACCTCAACTCAACTAGTAAGGAACCTAACAATACAATGTAATCCAATTAATTTCATAGCCTTCTTCTTATGTCACAGGGAGTCATACTAATATTCAGTTCATGTATGTGAGCTTTTGCCCCTACTCCATTGACAAGCACTTGAGCTCAATTCACAAACTTAGAATATCAGGTATGGAGTTGACCAATTGACTCTAAGGTAACAATAACTCCAAGTAGGATGATTTAGCATGGTGAAAGACTTTGGAAGTACAGGAACACACAATGGAAAGAAGGTTGAAGCACAAACTCTTCTCATCTTCGAAGTGTGTTGAGTTAAGGATTGCAAGGAGCTCGAAGCTAGACACACTTTGGGCAAGAAGGTAAAGGTAAGATGAATGAACCATGATAAGCATAACCTAACTCTCTCAATAACTTAAGCTTTATGCAAACACCCTTTTTGCTTTACTAATCATTGGTTGATGGCAGCCAAGTTGCTGCAGATGGTCTTCTTGACATAATTGCTAGTTTTGCTCTTCACCAGCTGTGCCTCGAGTCCTCTTCTTCTAATCTTGTTGTATGTCTTTCCCGTTCGTTCTTCCATATACTGCAGCAAAGCAAGGCCATTGACCTCTGCTGCAAGTGATGTCGAGAGGCAGCGTGAAAGCATATTTGGTCAAGACAACATCAACCTGCTTCGTTGCATGCAGAGGCATTTGTCACCTCAGCGCATTATATGACCACAACATGGAGAATTGCAAGGGTAATCATGAGAGCAAATATCTGTTTGTTGTTTTCAGGATGCAATCCATTGGCATTCAACGACCGTCATCTACAATGTAGACAGAGCCATCGCCTAACTTCATAGCTTGTATTCACAATCTGCAGTCAGAGGTCAGCACCCTCCATGGATTACAGCGGCAGAAACTTATGATTGTGGCGCTGCTGGAATGGGAAGAGATGACCACCCCAGTTTCTTCTCACGATCCTTCAGGCTTGCTCCTACTGATACTGCCCCTCTTCAAGCAGCCACCAAGCTCCTTTAAGATCCTGCTCATCACAATCACGCCTTGGTATTGAAGCTTCTCTCCACCTTCTCAAATCTGATTCTTGCTTAATGGGATAGACTCAAACCTTATGCAAAAGATCACATATAAATGTAATAAAATACTTTGTGCCACCTAAGATGGCTATGAACTTTTGAATGCACAAGAACCAAATGCTCACCCGCACACATATAAGTAGACTTCTTATATGAATTATGAGTCTGCTTGCCATAAAGATAATGCTCACATGAATTAAAACAAGAGTAATCTATGGGCGAGAGATACTGCAAACGGATCAATACTTTCATTTCTTTCAAAGACGTGTTCCCAATGTAGCAATGCTATAAAGATACATGTGAAAGGTCTGTCATAGAGCCAACACATGGCCAATAAACCTAGAAACAAGGAAAGGGTTGAGACAGCCAGCCTTGGCACCTTAAGTTAAAATAAGACTACCATGGGTAATCTTCCATGAGAAATCACCAAAGGATACATGGTATCTATCACCATTCAATTGTGTAGTTGAAATAAGACTTATTATCAAAGCCAAGACATGCCATACATTATGAAGTACTAGTATCAAAGTATAGTCTAACATTACCTATGCTAATGATATCCAATGCAGTGTCATTCCACAATCTAGTTGAACCCATAATAGTACAATAGCTAGCCCTTGTCTAAAATTCCAATTCGAATAAAAGATTAATAATTTTCTCCTTTTACCTTCGATGCTGATTGACTAGAGCTGCAAGCAAACTTTGGTGGGCTAACCTTTGGTGGGTGGCTCTAGACTAGAAGAGACGGTACTGGAGACGAACTTGTAAGGTGGCAGCACAACTACAGGATTAGGATGTAGACGCATGTGATGGAATAGGTGGCTTAGGCGGGCCACACAAGTAGCTAGAGTAGGAGGCGTTAGTGTTGGCAAATAGGCTACTAGGAGGCGTAGGCTGACGAGGGATGGTTGGAGCAGTGTCAGAACTAGAACGCAAGTGCAAGGAGCTATGGCAACACTGATGGCTGTGTCAAGTACTGCCTGCTGAGATAAGTTAGATGAGGAGCAACAACACTAGTAACCACTAGTGAACCTAGTGGTGGCACTGGTGATAATGCAGACAATTGCTACAGACAGAGGCAACAACTCACTAAGATGAAGCTAGAGCTTGGCAGGTGGTTGTAAGCTCCAAGAAGAGAATAAGCTAAACTCAACTCTGATACCAAATGCGAGAGAGGAAAAATCAAAACTCAATTAAGAATACACAATTTTGACAGTGAAAAGTGTGAGAGTGAAGACATAACTCACAATGCAATAATCAAGAGTATAATGTGCAAGTACAAAGTACAACTCTTAAACCTTAGGGTTGTTAATGTGTGTTCACACTTGAAAGGTGTAAAACATGACAAGGATCCGAATTGTGTAACATAAGTACATAAAATAAAGGAGATTAAAACTAGGGGAAAAAACCTATCATAAGGAGAGTAAAAAGTATCCCAATGTCCTACAGAGGATCATCGACACTTCTTTGTGAGCATAGGCATGAGTCAAACACAACTACTTACTTTTGATGTCCCTCTCATATAGAGCAACTTACTTATCACATCCCTAGTTACACCCAAGAACTCTTTCTCAACTTCACCATGCATACTCTATACATATCTATTGAATGCGTAATTCTCACATTGCCACCTAACCACTACCACCTCCAACTTCATCATCTCCTTTCATAATTGGTAGATGTGCTTAACTCCACATTGTTATTATCAACAAGTCTTTACATCATTGACCAAGCATAGTAAATGTTTGCCTTAGTATTACTTTTTAACTATGTGATGTGTATATATTGACTTTATCATGTATCATTTCATCGGAGGAAATAATTTGAAGGTATGTAAGGAAAGATTATTCTTGAAATGCACAAAGAGATTCTTGATGAATATGGCAGCCCCAAGGCCTTACAGCCATAAGAACTCCAAAAAGGTGCCAAAGTGAAATTCTATTTAACAAAAGCCTTTGATGAGACAATTGTCTTGCACCACAACAAGACCACAACGATGGAGAAGTTGTGTTAAGGTGATCCCTTAAATATATTTTAGATGTGAAACAAAATCAAAAGCTTATCATGTTTTGGAACAAATCAATATTCACCACATTGAATTTTGAGATTAAGGTCCTCACATCCTTTGCTAACACTAAAGTTTCCATTAGGCCATTGGCAATCACTATCAAAAGCATGTATAAAAAATGCTCCTTACATTTAGGAAATTTTGCTAACCTAGTATACATTGTTAGTAGAATACCCTAGAACTAATGCTTTTGTATGTACCATTAGAGCTATTGTCCTTTGATCTATGTCCTTAACAAGGCAATTTGTAGGTTGTATAACTGTGTGCCACATTGCAACATAAAGAAATGAAGTTGGTAGATGTATTTGTGAAAGCTCAGTATGCTGGTGGGACTCTAGTTGGGATAACGAATTGAACCTAACTTTATATTGGGTAGGACCATTGCCACATGTGACCTTGTTATACACCCTTTAGGATCTTCCTCTCAAAGCCTACAATAGATGTGTACCCTAAGAGACATCATTTGAACCAATATTAGATGAGCCGTTTATACAAAAGTGCACAAGACAAATAAAGAGTCCCTTGAAAATTACAACCAACGATTATACTCTTGGAGTCCAATTACTCTTATCACTAACTCTCCATGCAATTACCGAGCTTCCACATTCTTATGGTCCATGAGATTGAAACTCCTTTTCATGCACGGTCTATCCTTCACAACCAAACAATCATGGGTGCTCACCGGTTGAAAAAATGCCTTCCTTGTAAGAACATAGTCAATAGGTTTGAACACACCACCCTACACTCAAGTGAAGGTTCACAAGCATCAATATTTTGCATAACATAAGCATCAATATTTTTGCATAACATGTGCCAAGAATCCATATCATACAAACTGAGCTTCCTTCTTGCTAAGTGAAGATCAGATCCTTAACATGTTCAAACACACCACTCTGCCCTTCAATGAACGTTCATAACTTAAAAAAGTTTTGCATTCATAATCACAAATATATGTCAAGAATCAACATCACAAACATTGAGAGCTTTCTAACTAAGAGGAGATCAAATCCTCACCATGCACATCCTGAATCTCCTGGTCCAATACATCACAAGAAAGCCATCTTGATACACCATCATGGATTCCAAGAAAGGATTCCAGCCATCTTAAGGTAAACACCATATCTAACGTTCCACAAGCCCTAAATTACCATCTTTCCAACTTGCTTACTATTCCGTATACACAAGCCAAGAGATCCCGGTTTGTAACCACCACCTTTCCACCTTTCCATACACAAACCAAGAGATACAACTGCTGCAAATAGTTTATCTTGCACCATGCGAAGTACAAATATGATGCTCTTTGTTCCATGCACTGTGCAAACAATCTGTAGATGATCAACACTCCAAAGGAATTCCATTATTTCAAGTATTCCATAGGTGCATGCAGTCCGAAAGTTTTAGAAGAATATGAGAATTCAATAATGATCAAAACTAACAACGGCTGAGGAGAAATCCATTAATGAAGGACTCAGACTCCAAAAAGACATTGCCCATTAATATGAGACTTCATAAGCTGCTTCTCATAGTCTTATAATGAGAGAGCTTAGTTAATATAGAAGTTCGCTTTATGCTTGAGTCTTAGAGAATACTTTCACCCCTCCAACATATGTTTCCAAAACCTCAATTTGATCAAGATCTTTAAAAAGATCACCAGAAAGTACAGCAAAATCAGCAAACTTCCCCACCAACAAGGACCCTATATCATCCTCCCTAAAGCTTGCATATGCTGCTGAGTATGTATACCTGCAATATACAGTAAAATATCTCATCTTTGAACACAATCTTTTGTACAGGCATCCTTGCATACTTTCATTGACCTATTTGAATTTTCTTGAAAATTGAAACTGGAACGAGCAAGCAGAGTGAACTTTACACACCCTCTGAAAGCATCTTCAATGTCTATACATTCTGAAGGTATCCATGGAGCAGTCCAACCATCTGGCAACCGTGTAACAGCTGCTTGCATTCCCTTCAAAGGATTCAGACTTGCCACCTGTGCACAAAGGATATGGCATTACAACTGTAATCAGGAAGTATGAACACAATCAGAGCGCAAGTCACTCACAGGCCAATCTGATCCAAGCGCAAGTATGGTTCCATTTGCCAGCAAAGATTTCAACAAGTAAGACTCTCTCAGGGACCTTTCTACTCCAAGTTTTTTGTCGGCGTAATCTGCATCATCAAGCAAGTGCTCCGGCTGCACATATAAAACAGTTGACAATTGCATTCAATCTAGCTTGAAAATATTGTTACAATGAAAGGCAGCTTTTTCTAGTACCATGAAGGTAACAAGATTATACTTAATGACTTACAGTGTGAAGCCTTTAACCAAAACGACAAAATAAACCACTTATGATTTAAGGTGTTAATAATTGGCAACATTTAAGAATATAACCCATTTGATTAAATCATTCCCGTAAGCCACATGTTGCACTGTTTGCAATTCAATATACTGGCCATGCATATCTCCTGTACTGCTTTCAGGTCATCCATAGCATACTTAAGAGCCACTCTCCAAAAGCTAATTTCCCTTCACAAGATTCATCTAGATGACAGGATCTTGTTTTACAAAGAAATGCTGTATTCATGAGCAAGGCCACCAGTATACATGAGATCCAGCATAAAAATAATGGCTGCAGTCTGACTCAGACAGAATTTTTCTGGGAGTGCAACATCATGGATACTATTTTACTTTTGGGAAGACTGGCCCTGGCAAAAGCTGAGCACCTTATCTTCTTGCTTCTTGGTTTCGAGACGGCCTAAAATTTCCACATAAAGGCAAGGGCTGTTACGAGTCCTACAAAAAGGACTTGATGATTCATTTCTGCTACATTGAGTGTGATCACCACACTTGGACTCTAGGCCCAATGGGCATCACATATGCACATACCCTATAGGGATGGTGTGCGTTTGTCATATGGACACTAGCCGCTGTGACACAACTTAAGCCCATTATGCTGTTGATCCCAAAGCTCAAGTTAGCTTGTGTGATTCTACAGCTGGGAAGTGAGTCTAGTGTTCATTTCCTTATGTCCTTTCTATGTAAGTATGGCTTGTGCTATGTTTTGTGTGCAAGTTGGAACCCAAGGGCACATTCACACTTTGATGGAGGAATGGTATGGGGCAAATCATGCAGTATTTGTCACAACTCATGTTTGAGAAAAGTTATAAGGATGCAAGGCAAAGGCAAGTTATAACAGGCTGACAACCTTTTGACTTCTCTTGTAGCAGTTTGCAAGAGTCTCCACACAAGCAACTTAATTAGTCCAAGTCAAGGATATGGATTAATAGCCATAAAGCAAGCAATGCAATGTAGGAGACTCCCCTGAAGTCAAAATAGGCCCACATACAGGTATCCAACAAGATTTTGGGCAGGTCATCATGATGAACCCACATGTGCAACCAAAGAACAGTTTGTCATGTTTGAACTGTTGATTAAATTTAGTAAAAGAAGAAAATATTCCTTAGTGCAAAATTTGAAGTGTTGAGTAGTGGCCACAGGATCCTTGAAGAGTGGACATTCTAAAACAAAAGACTAGTCAATGTATGTAAAGTGTCCTGAAGTTCCATTTTAAAAAAAACAAAGGGATATTCTCATTAATTTGGTATTTTCAAGCAAGATTTAAAATGCTTTTAGAGATTTCGATAAAAAATTTAACAGGATGACCATGCAGAGCACCTCTCACACTACTGAATGATATATTAAACAACATAATTGGAGCAAAATATAGCATTCAAAAGAATACTTGAAGAGCAAGCCCAAATCAATTTAATGATTAATTTATTTGTGTTTATTTCTCATTGGCAAAGAGTGGGAAGAAACAGTTGGCATCCTTTGATATATTGCTATTAAATTTTATTCTTTAGCCCTCTTCATAATTAACCTACTTATTGAAAGTGGGGGAGAAGTTAAAGACACCAGTGATTCCTGAGAGTAGCAAACTCGATGGTAAAAATTTACCAAATTTGAAAGTTTAAGATGAGGAACTTGCTGATGATGAAGGACCTGTGGGGTGTCACCACAGGAGATGAAAGAAGATCGCTTGTTCCAATAAAAAAGTTAGCCTTGAAGGTATTTTCAAAAAGGAGTGACGAACAAGAAATTTTTAAAGGAAAGGAAGATGAAGCAGAAGATAAGGTGCCCTTCATCAAAGGCATCTCATGCCTTACAAGAGGGCATTCACCTGACGTCACCCTCAATCTCAATGGATGGAGGTGTTTCAAGATCAAAAGAATCAAGCTCATTCTTTCCCTTCTTAAACTCCATTTCTTGAGCTGCAACCTGCAATGCATGGGTTCATCCTTCTGACATATCCACATATCTTTGTCTTCTTTCTTGTATCCTAACTCCATCATAATACCTTTTACCTTTGAAAACACATCCATTCTCCATCCTTCTCCCTTCACATAATACTCCATCATTTCTTCCTCTTCTTGGACTCCTTCAAGTTGGCATTCTTCAAGATAGGGGTAGTCGGTGTAGAGGTATTCTCTTTCTAGTTGGTGCAAGGAGTCCTTTCTCCATAACATAAAATGGACGTTCCTAGTAAGATCATTCAATATAGTGACAGTCCAGGGCAAGGCGGCTCCAGGGATTCCAAGGCCAAGGTGGCGTGGGCAACCATTATACGACATCAGTCAGAGGGAGGGCTTGGGATCATAGACCCAGAGTATGGCTCTCCTGGCAAGCTAGTGTTGAGATATCGAGCTCCACTCGTGATATGCCAGGGTGACCGTTGTGCATTTATGTCATCGACTTGTTAGCTGCAGATGCGGTTGGTACACCGCCCATTAATAATAGATAGATGACAGCTATCCTTATCTACTCTAGTTCGTGGCTTAGTTAGTATGCCACCTTAGTTAGTTGAGTTTGGTTTGAGACCCATATATAGGGTTCTCCTATTTCTTTGTACAAGAGTTCTTTTGGCTTACACAACTAAGAAGAGGAAAACTGTTTTCAGCCTCCACCTGTGTGTGTATTCCCCCATTGTGCAAACAAGAAAGCTACAAGTGAGACTCCTTCCTTCTCTCCCACAATCTTGACCGGAGCCTCACTTGTAGCTTTCTTGCTTGCACAATGGGGGAATACACACACAGGTGGAGGCTGAAAACAGTTTTCTTCTTCTTAGTTGTGTAAGCCAAAAGAACTCTTGTACAAAGAAATAGGAGAACCCTATATATGGGTCTCAAACCAAACTTAACTAACTAAGGTGGCATACTAACTGAGCCACGAACTAGAGTAGATAAGGATAGCTGTCATCTATCTATTATTCATGGGCGGTGTACCAACCGCATCTTCAGCTAACAAGTCGGTGACATAAATGCACAACAGTCACCCTGGCATATCACGAGTGGAGCTCGATATCTCAACACTCCCCCTCGAGCTCAACCCCAATTCCTGCACACCAAGCAGGTCTCTGAACTTGCGCAGCTTCTCTGCGCCCAATGCCTTCGTGAATATGTAAGCTACCTGCCTTTGTGCTAACATAAACTAGATCAATAAGACCTAGTAAAACCCTCTCTCGCACATAGTGATAATGCACCTCAATGTGCTTTGTTCTAGCATGATAGACTGGGTTATTTTGCCAAGTGTATACTGCTCATGTTGTCACAATAAATGACAACTGGTCCATCTGTAGGCTGATGCATATCATAAAGTAGCTTATGCAACCAAGCTACCTCACATGCAGCCATTGTTGCACCCTTGTACTCAGCCTTTGTGCTCGAAAAGGCAACTGTAGGTTGTTTTTTGCTGCTCCAAGTGATTGCAGCACTCCCAAAAGAGAACACATATCCACTGGTAGATCGTCTATCAGAAATACTACCAGCCCAATCAGCATCAGTGTATCCATGCAACTGTATCTAAATCCTAGTCTCATAAAATAGTCCATACTGCAATGTGGACTTCACATACCTGAGTATGCGTCTAGCCGCATCCAAATGCAGTTTTCCTTGGAGCTTGCATAAACTGACTTACCAATCCAACAACATAGCTCAAATCTGGCCTGGTAATAGTCATATAAATCAAACTTTCTACTATGCGTCTGTACATAGTAGGGTCTTCGAGAAGCTTACCTGCATCTGCGCTCAGCTTCACATTCTGCTCCAAAGGAACTGAGATAGGCTTATAGCCTGTCATCCCATATTTGGACAACATGTCCAATCCATACTGTCTTTGCAAGAGCCATATCCCACTTGGTGATCTAATCATCTCAATGCCCAAGAAATAACGCAGCTCTCCCAAATCCTTCATCTCAAACTTCTCCTTCAATAGCATTTTCACATGAAGGATATCTTCATCACTATCACCTCTCATAATCAAATCATCAATATAAATGACAAGTAGCATAATACATTTCTCTGTTTTTCTCACATAAAGTGAGAAATCTGCCTTGGAAATCTGAAAGCCAATAGTGACAAGATACTGAACTATCTTGTCAGACCATGCTCTAGGTGCTTGCTTCAAGCCATACAAGGCTTTATTCAACCTGCAAACAAACTCAGGATGAACAACATGCACATAACCTGGTGGCTACTCCATATAGACCTCTTCTTGCAAATCACCATGCAAGAAGGCATTCTTTACATCCATCTGATGTAAAGACCGTCCCTTTGATGCAGCCATAGCAATGACTGCTCTTACGGTTTCCATCCTTGGAACCAGACTGAATGTTTCTTCATAATCAATGCCATATGCTTGTGTATACCCCTTGACTACTAATCTTGCCTTGTATCTATTCACAAAACCATCTGCATTGTGTTTCACCTTATAAACCCACTTACAATCAATTGCATTCTTATCTTTAGGCAAAGGTACCAATTCCCATGTAGCATTTGCTTCCAAGGCATCCATTTCTTCATCCATGGCTTTCTCCCATTTTTCTTTTTCTATGGCTTGCTCAAAAGAAGTGGGTTCTAGTTCCTGTATCACTTTGACCATATATGCATAGTAAATGGCTGTAAATCCATCATATTTCAGCCTATCCACAGGATACCTATCTAGTAGACCTGCGCAAAGTAGGTTCACTCCCAGGTGCTCTCAAAACATCCCTGGTTTTCCTTACTCCAGGTGTAACAATAGAAGGTATACCCAACTCATCATCAATGCTCTGTTCTGAGCCACTGGATTCACCATCCACATAAGAGTGACCTGCATTCACATCAAACATGGGCTGATCTATCTTCTTTTTTCCTTTTCGTGATACCTGCATACCACTATCTGCATTGTTTTGAGGAGATTCTCCTGATCTCAATCTGCTTGTCCATGGCAAAGAATGTGAACCACTGCTAGAGGACACTCTAGGTCCACTAATATCTTGTGACTGTTGTGAATTCTGTGTAGCATTACCATTTTGTGCATCTACATTATCAATCACATTTACTGGTTTATACCAGCTACTCATCTTATCGAAAACAACATCTCTGCTCACTGTAAATTTACGAGTAGAAGGGTTATAGTATCTATACCCTTTTTACTGCAGAGAGTAACCAATAAAGATGCACTTTTCAGCTTTTGGATCCAACTTGGATCTCAACTTATCTCGCACATAAACATAGGCAATGCAACAAAAAATTTTCAAATAAGAAATATCTGGTTTCCTATCAGTATACCTCTCCTCTGGAGTCATGTCATGTATTGCTGCAGTGGGAGTCCTTTTTATTATGTAGATTGTTGTAGCAACTGCCTCAACCCAGTAAAAATCAGACAGGTCTTTTTCATTGAGCATGGCATGAGATACCTCTCCAATATACCTGTTTTTTCTTTCTGCAATTTCATTTTGCTGTGGGGTATGACTACATGAATATTGCTGCTTTATGCTATGCTCTTGCAAGAACCTTGCAAACTCATTTGAGAGGTACTCTTCCCCTCTATCTGACCTTAGGCATTTTATTTGCAGGCCTGTTTCTTTTTCAACCATAGCTTTAAGAGTTTTGAAATGCCCAAAAACTTCACTTTTCTTTTTCATAAAATACATCCAAACTTTTCTGCTATAGTCATCAATAAAAGTGACAAAATAATGACAACCTCTAATAGATGCAGCTTTAGTAGTCCACACATCAGAGTGGATTAATTCCAATGGCTTCTTACTTTCTTGAACATGTCTAGGAAACGGTTTCCTTGCTTGTTTTCCAAATTGACAGGCTTCACATACCTTATGCATTTCTGCAACCTTGAATTTAGGCAATCCTGCAACAATATTTTGGGCTTGCATTGCTTTAAGTCGCTGTACATTAACATGACCAATGCGTTTATGCCAGATATCAATATCTGCAACTACACCGGTCCCATGTGCAAACATTGCTGCATTCAATTCAAGCATGTCTCCATCCAACGTAAACATTCTGTCCTTCTTCTTTCCTTTTGCTATCAAGCGACCTTTATTTTTCATATTCTCAACAAAGCATCCATGAGAATTAAATCTGACCTGCAAGCCCTGCTCAACCATTTGACCAACAGAAACCAGGTTCTTGGTGATATTCGGGACATGAAATACATCTGACAGGTATTTCTTTTTCCCATCCTGCATAGACAAAGGAATTTTTTCAATCTGCACAATAGGATGTGCAGCATCATCACCAGTCTCTACAAATCCTCGTTTTTCCATTTTCCTTACATCCTGCATCCATTCTGCATGACCTGTCATGTGGTTTGATGTATCTTAGTCAACATACCACACATCGTTGCTTTCTTCTGCACTTGTCACAGAATTGGTCATGTGCTGCACCATAAACAAATGCTCATTTCTGTCATCACCCTGTCTACTAGAAGATGCATAATTCCCTTGTTGCAATTTTCCATTCATGATGTTATTCTGCTTTTTATAGCAGTCTTTAGCCATATGATCCATTTTACCACAGTAGTAGCATTCAACATTGTTGTTTGCATTTTGGCCTCTTTGCCATTTACCGCGACCTCTTTGGCTCCCCCTGCCTCTAGAGTTACCACATCCTCCTACATAGGACTAGTTTTCTTGAGTTTGCTGCATATTCTGATTTCTACCACGGCCTCCAGATTGGCCTCCTCTACCTCTGCCTCTATCTCTTCTAGCATTTGAGTAGAAGACAGCTTCTTTTGAAGTTCCGCCTGAAGAAGATGCACCACCATTTCTCTGCTCCTCAGAAATTAGAAGAGCAATCAATTCCTCAAAATCAGGAAATCTTTCACGGACGGAAATGGATGTTTGGAACTGTGCATAATCCTTTCCTAGACCATTCAAGGTCACAGAAACTAAATCATCATCTTCCACTGGCGATCCAATGGAAGCAAGTACATCTGCAATCTTCTTCACCTTTATGTGGTAGTCATTGATGCTCATACTGTCTCTTTGCACATTGTGTAGCTCTTGCTTGAGCTGCATTTTCCTGGCTTGTGTATTTGTGCTATACATTTTTGACAAAGTATCCCATGCCTCCTTTGGCGTACTTGCATCCTGAATATACACAATCATAGAGTTTGAAATACTGATAGACAGCCAGTACATAACTTTTCTGGCTCTCTCATGCCATCCTTTAAATACCTGCATTTGTTGTTGATTGGGAACATCAGGAAGAACTTGTTCTTCTTCGTTTCCTACAACGAATTCCCAATATCCTTTTCCCATAAGGAAATTCCTCATTCTAAACTTCCATGCTTGGAAGTTGTTCTTGTCAAGCTTTTCAGTGACAATCTGTGAAAGAGAATCAGACGCCATTATAGAACACTACAAAGAATTCTGTCACTGCAAAAAACACAGCTTTAGCCTCACAAGGACAAATCTGCAAAACTGACAAAAGTGATATTTGACCACGCAGTCACTTCCTAGTGACGATTTTGCATCAACAGGCAACAAGGATGATTCTGTAACTCCCAATGTCTCTGCGTATAGGCATACGATGCAATTTCTACAGTAACTTTTCACCGACCTGTAGAACAATGATTGCACAGCAAAAACAGAGCCTTTTCCTGAGTGTGTGCGGAAAACTTCCGTCTCCAAAACAGGCACTGAAATGGCCTCAAATAAAAAAAACAAGGCAACCAAGGGCTAAAGCCCTTACCCGCAGCATATACTGCTCTCTTGCTACACCACGAAGGGTCTCTCAATCTGAGACAATGCACTCTTGCACTTTCCGGCTGTGCTACCTGTAGAGACTTGCTCCCAAAACAGAAAAATGAAAGTAACACTGGTCCTCTTACCAGAACACCGCGAACTTGGTTTGCTTTCTTGAGCTCCTTACCACGAACAAGGCTCTGATACCATGTCAAGATTGTGGGAGAGAAGAAAGGAGTCTCACTTGTAGCTTTCTTGCTTGGACAATGGGGGAATACACACACAGGTGGAGGCTGAAAACAGTTTTCCTCTTCTTAGTTGTGTAAGCCAAAAGAACTATTGTACAAAGAAATAGGAGAACCCTATATATAGGTCTCAAACCAAACTCAACTAACTAAGGTGGCATACTAACTGAGCCACGAACTAGAGTAGATAAGGATAGCTGTCATTTATCTATTATTCATGGGTAGTGTACCAACCGCATCTGCAGCTAACAAGTCGATGACATAAATGCACAACGGTCACCCTGGTATATCATGAGTGGAGCTCAATATCTCAATACTCCCCCTCGAGCTCAACCCTAGTATGGCTCTCCTGGGCAAGCTAGTTGTCCGCGGCCTCACACTTGGAGGGCAAAACTGGAAGGTCCTATTGCAGGAGGGTATTCAGGCTTGTAGACCGAGGCTTGGTGGTGAGTGGAGGCCGTCCCTAAGATGGATCTTCACGTTAGCCAAGATCACCCCCCCTAGATCACCCTTCCTACGCAACTTGCTTCGTGTGTGGCAGGGCCTCCGTAAGGCCCTAATCTAGAGCCCCCCAAGCTGCCAGCAGCAGGAGATAGACCGTCAGCCAGTGATTTGGAACCCCCAGGTTAGGGACGGAGAAGGGGCACAGATTGGCGAGTGCCCCCACATTTAGTGGGCTGGTTGGGAGGCTGGCCCAGCTCATACCATCAGGACATGGCGGGAGGTGTACAGGATGGCAGATGAGGAGGTGCTGCAGCAAGTATCAAGTTGCCAACGAGAAGTGGAGCTGAGGAGAAGGGAGATATACACAATGACACCTCAGGAGTGGCTTGCTCCCCCGATCCGAGAGCCGATAGAGTCTCAGGAGATATGGGCCACTAGGTTTTCTCCAGCAGGTATCCCCCTACAAGTGGCAAGAAGAGTGGGCGGAGCTCCACCTGGGACCTTTTTCACAGCATATTTCGAAAACTATCCTCAAAATATCCAACATCTAGGCATAATGCTCCATTGCAGTTTCATACTGACATCCTAAGCGCCTCATAGGCTGCGCACCGTCATGTTGGGATAAAGGCCCGTTTTCACCTTTGTGTATAGTACACACACATTGTTCATTTGTACATGTGAATGCACCCTTATATGCCCTAAGTATGAATACATTTTATTCTTTATGTACCAACACATTGTTGGTACACTCAAATCTAATCGTACTTTCACTCTCTCTCTCCTTCACTGTTTCACTCACTCCAAGAACTATTGCTCAACCCCTTCCAAGTGAGCTCCAACAACTGGTATCAGAGTTATAAGATACAAGTCGACAGTTACTCGTCATTGAAACTGACAGGTCAAACAAATTGCTCGCGATTAGCACTAGTCGTCGGGTTGTGGCAACTAAGTAGAAGATGAGCAGAAGACTACTCGTGGTGACTAGCAGGGGTGTGAGGTGCAGGCGACTGAGCGTGCAGCAACAAGTGACAGGGTAGGCAGTCGACACTCAGGTCGCAGTCGATGGGCTCCAAGCCAGTGCACGGCTAACTGCTGTGATGACGTGACGGGAAAAGACCAGCGGACAGAGCGAGCTGTAGGCGCACGATGGGCTGCAACGACGTGACATGCAAAGATTGGTGGACAGAGCGGGCTCTAGGCGCATGACGGGGCAAAGGCAGGCTGTGTCGCGACAGGCTGGCGAGTCAACGGACTTGCTTTTGAGCCCGAAAATTTGGGGCTTTTCTCGGATTTGATCTCATCCATGCTTGATAATGACATTTAGGTTAGAATTTGCAAACATTGTGCGTGGTGACCTCAATCAAATTGGGGATTTTGCAAAATTTGTCAAAATTTCGCTCTTTTGAGTAAAATTTCTTGACATTGAACCCCAGAAAATTGGGGCTTTTTATGCATTGGTAAAATTTTTCTCAACTGGGTTAGATTGGCTGACATCTATGCACTATTGGACTTGGAATTTTGCGGCTTTTTGCAGAATTTGATAAATTTCTGCAGTTTTTGCCCGTGTGGTGGCTAGTTTATGTACAAACAGTAGAGATTTGCTACTGTTTGAAAAAGAACAGCAGGGCATTTGCTGGTTCGGTGTGTGCTTCTGCAGTCCAAGTCATTTACTCTTGTGTTCGTGATAAAATAGCTGCAACTTCTTCCAGTTTAGACATCAAGAGTTTGATGGAAATTAAATGGTTTGATGGACATCGCTTTGACCTTTGGAAAGACCATATGTAGGGCATTTTGTTCCTAAAGAATTGTGAGGATGCTTTGCAAGAAGATAAACCCACGAAAAAGTCTGACGCAGATTAGGCTAGAGTCAACAAAAAGGTTGTGGCTTACATTAAGATGATGTCACTGATGACATTTTGACAGACATTAAAGGTTTAAATATAGGTTATGCAATATGGGAGAAGCTGAAAACTACCTATGAGATCACCATACCTGTTAATCAGGTGCATTTAATGCGCAAGTTGGTGAATATGCGACTGGATGAGTCAAACCTGAGCACTTGAGTGCATTTATAGGAATTTTAAATCAGCTCAAGGATGCAAATTGGATTTTGATGATAAATTGAGGGCGATCTTTTTTATCATGACACTGCTTGATTCTTGGGAGACCTTGGTGGTTTCTCTCAGTAATAACCCCAATCTCTCATATGATGGGGTCAGAGGTTCAATCTTGAATGAAGAAATTAGACGTATGTCTAATGGAGAAGGCAACAACTCAACTTAAAATGTAAGAGTTAGTGCTGACAAGAAAAATGCAAATGCAAGACAGAGAAATAGAAGCAAAAGCAAAGGAAAGGAAAAGAGTGACATTACTTGCTATCACTGTGGTCGGAAGGGCCACAAGAAACATGATTGCAGATATTACAAGAAGGAACAAAAGAGAAATAACAATGTAGGAGACAAAAAGAAAAAGGAGGATAAGACATGTATTTGAGGCAACCAAAGACAAGAAAAAGGCCAATGTGGCCTCCAGTGTAGTCATAGAGGGGCTTTCGGATACAGAGGCTGATGTATTATGTGCAGTTGATTATGATGCCCTTGTATGTCACATGTAGGATATGCAAATTACTAAGGCTGATATAATTAATGCACTTTTGTGAGTTGATGACGGTGTCACTCAGACTTGGATTGTAGACTCTGGTGGCTCTTTCCATGTAACTCCTTGCTTGGAGTCTTTTGTTATGTTCAACGCAGGTAGTTATGGAAAGGTATATCTTGGAAATAACCATGCTTGCAGCATTGATGGGGTTGGCACTGTATAAGACAATGGGCAAAAGCTTGTGTTGTAAAATGTCAGATATGTGCTTGGCATTAAAAAGAGTTTACTATCTGTTGGTCAGCTTGACTTGCATGGTTACACTACACTGTTTGGTGGTGATTTGTGGAAAGTGAAAAAGGATTCCATGCTGATTGCAAAAGGAACCAAGAAGGGCACTTTGTATTGCTTGCACTGTAAAGCTTTGAATGGCAAGTTTCTTGCAGTTGCTGAAATTGGCTGTCATTTGGAGTTATGGCATAAGAGATTAGGCCATCTGAGCCAGAAAGGACTTGATGTCCTTACCTCTTTGTCGAGGGTCGATCGGAAAAGGCTCTAAACTTGACTTTTGTAATGAGTGTCAGTTTGGAAAGCAAATAAAATTTTCCTTTTACTCTGATGTCTCTCATTCCTTTTTTGCAAGTAAAATATGGCTGATTATATTACTACAAAAAAAACTGATTACAATGGAGTGCTCATGCTTGACAGACTAGCTGGAGTTGATGAAAGTCACAAATACATCGTGTATACAAGCCTCTCAAGACGGTCCAGGGGGGATGGGGGCAAGAAGCCATGGAGGGGGGGTGTGTCACCGTCTAGGATTGCTTGCTTGTATCGTGAAAAACAGATCCCAGCCGCCCCAAGTGCGCATAAAATGACATCAGAGCTCTTGACGAGCCCTGGACTCACTCTACACCTGATCCCATTGGCTAGAGAGGGAGTGAATGATGGAGGTCCAAAGCTCTGCTAAGGTCGCATGTACTAAAAGTCTCCCTCCGCCGAAAGCCTTTTGACGACGCGCCTTCCAAATATGCCAACCAGTAAGACTCCCTATGGTCTCCTATACCTTAAGAGCGCTCTGTTGTGGGCTACAGTACCTGGCGGATGGGTAGAGCCTCTAAACCGAACATTGCACATGACCTTGCCTCGATAATGAATATCATATCTTGCATCATAACCTAATACAGAAGGTGACGACCCTGTCTGACCACTTGCCAGCAAAAAGCTCCCCATGAGATAGATCCAAGGTTGGGTGATATATGGCGAAGGATGTGAGATGCTTCTCTCCACAAGAGATGCGTTGCCTTACACGACCAAAGGCAGTGCTTTGGGGTTTTCAAAGGCTCCTGTGTGTAGCGCTTACAACCTCTCTCTTGCATTTGGGCAAGCCAGCTTCTCATTGCCAAGCCTCCATGAGCCACTAGCCATAAAAAATACAATACCCTCCTCGGCCTCCAACTATCCCATAGGCGACACTAGAACGTTCATCGAAAAGGCTCCATGATGCTGTGCTCCGCCCAGTGCCTGCTATGTGACGACGCCCAATCCATATCCTCCTCCATTAGTAAGTGTCTACCAATCCTGGTGGTGTACTCCAGGAACCTCGGTGGCTTCTTGGCGACCGCAGTGGCCGGCCATAGCCACTCCCGGATTCCACTATAGCTCATCAAATGGCCTGTCCTCCTAGATCCAGAGGCACGACTCCCTGAGCTCCTGCCAAAAGACAAACAAGTCCAATAATCGTGTCTTCCCCTGAAGGCCAATCACCCGGATCCTCTTCCATGAAAGGACCACTATCCCCTCAACCTGTTGCCCTCTGTCAAGAGCTAGACGTCCGCTCTCTTGTACAGTGAAGAAGGTCTCAGGTGGAGCGTCGCTGACTCTACCTGCCCCCTGTAGGGGGATGCCTGCTAGTGAAAACCTAGCGGCCCATACCTCCCCAGGCTCTATTGCCTCTCGTATCAGGGGAGCAAGCCACTCTTGAGGTATTGTTGCCTCTATCTTCCTTCTCCTCTACTCCACTCCTCTCTGGCAACCTGATACTCGTTTCAACACCTCCTCGTCTGCCATTCTGTACACCTCCTGCCATGTCTAATGGATGTGGGGGCGCTCGCCAATCTATGCCACTTCCCAATCTCTCACCTGGGGGTTCTAGATCACCAGCTAATGGTCTATCTCCTCTTGCCAGCCTGCGGGGCTTTGGATTAGGACCTTTCGGAGGCCTTGCCACATGCACAACAAGCTGCGTAGGAAAGGTGATCTGGGGGAGGTAATTTGGGCTGACGTGAAGATCCATCTCAGGGACTGCCTCATAGGACCTTCCTGGTCTGCCCTCCCGGTGTGAGGCCGCAGACTACTAGCTTGCCCAAAAGGGCCATACTCTGATACTCTGGGTCTATGATCCCAAGCCCTCCCTATGACCGATGCAGTATGATGGTCGCTCACACCACCTTGGCCTTGGAATCCTTGGAGCCATCTAACCCGAACCAAAGGAAATTCCACACTAGGTGGCGAAGCTGCACTATGCAGGATGAGAAGCACTTAGAGGCGATGTACTAGGCTGTTGCTAGGAGGACTTGGTTAACCACTAAGGCTCGGCCGGCTAGTGAGAGGCGAGCCGTGCTCCACTAGGTTAGCTTCCTCCGAATAGAATCGAGGGCTGGAAGAAACTGCTCGGTGAGAGTGATGACGAGTCCCACCTAGAACCCTAGGTACTAGACGGTCTACCCTCTGTTCACCCATCTAAATTCCACGTGGACGTCCCACTCCGTGCTAGAGTTCGGCGCAGTGAGAAAACAAACCGACTTTCACCAGTTGATTTTCGCTCCCGCTATAGAACACAACACCTTAAGAGCCAACTTCACTCTCTCCAACATCAACTCATTATCCTCTATGTAGAGTGCTGTATCATCTGCATACTTTGAGTCTAACAACTGAGTTTCCTCTCTCACTCGAAGTCGGAGGCCGCGTAATCCGCTCACATGTGAACGAGGAAGTGAGACATCCCCTCTGCAAAGAGTAGGAAAAGGTACGGGGCCACGAGCAGCCCTGCCGGACGCATCTCTCCAACCGAACGTCCTCCCCTCACCTACCACCTATGAAAACCCTGTTGGTAGCCGATCTGTAAAGTGCGAAGACCCCGCAAATCCAAGCCTGGGGGAAACCCAACCTCACCATGGTGCCCTCTAGGAAATCCCAGTCCACCCTGTCATAAGCTTTCTCGAAATCCAAGAGTAGTACAATAAGTCTATGCCCCCTGCTGAGCCCACTCTATCGCCTCAAATAAGGTGAATACATTGTCTAGGATGCTCCTATCCTGGACAAAGCCTGTCTATGTGTCATGGATGATGTCTAGGTGCACGAGGCGTAGTCGCCTACCAATCATCTTTGCTAGTGCCTTATAGGCCACTGACAATAAGGTGATCTGTCTCCACAGCGAAAGGTCCAACCGGTCTCCCCCTTTTGGGAGAAGATTGATAAGGCCTGCCGAAACACTCCCTGGCATCTATCCTGAAGTGAAAATCTCCTGGAAGGCCATCAATAGGAGGTCCTTCACCACTTTCTAGTAGGTAGTGAAGAAGGCCTTAGAGAGGCCATCCTGCCCAGGCATTTTTGCCCGTCCTGTGTATGAAAAGCCTCCTCTAGTTTCTTCTCTATGAAGGGGGCTAGGAGGGAGCGTCCCATCTCCTCTGTGATGAGGGACACGATGTGATCCCGGACTTGTTGTCTACATCGCTCTTCTCTAGCTCAGGCTGTCTCCTGCTAGAAAAAGGTGTCTGTAGTAGTTGGTGGCAATCTCCATCACCTTCTCTAGGCTAGAACGAGTCCTCCCATACTGATCTTGAAGGCTGCCTATTTGCTCTCTTGAGGTGCGAGAGGCTGGTGCACCTGGAAAAACTCCCTGCACATCGTGTCCCTCTTCCGCGCCCAGAAAGCTGTTGACCTGCGGAATGAGAACTCAAAGCGCTTGTCCTCTAGGCCAGCAATGGCTGCTCATGTGCACACCTAAGTGTGGAGGGTGGGATCCCCTGGTGCCTCCTATAATAATCTTTGTGTGGCTGCTTGGTCCCGCGGGAGTGGTCTCTCCTCCTCCTGGCTCTGGTGCTAGCCTGTATGGCTACCTCTTGGCAGATTCTGCTTGACTAGGCTAGGACCTCTGCAACCTCCTCTGCAATCCGGTCCGTACTGCCCCACTCCCTGGTCCAAATCTACTCTATCTGTCTCGTCACCCCCTCCATCCTATAGATTGAGTCAAGGATCCGACAAGATTGTGTCTAGGGCAGACGCTGGGGGATCAAGCCTCCCGACTCGCCCACATAAAACCTGTCCAACCGCTCCAGCAGGACTCCACCTAGCCGCCTATATCCCCAAGAGAAGTCCAACGACCTCTCCCTCATCTGGAAGGCAAGGCCTCTACCTTGCTGGTCCTCTAAAGCCTCCAGGTTTTTGAAGTCTCCTCCAACGATCCAAGAGTCCACCTCTAGGAATCCATCCGCGATCTCCACTCGAACCTGTTGCGTGCCCTAGCCTCCGTAGGGACATAGACATTGAGGACTCTAAGGCACGAGTCCCCAATATCCAATCTGATCCACAGAACCCTCCCTGTCGCTATCGTCCCGTGGTCTTGTACGGAGGCAGTGAGACTCGGGCCAATAGAGGTGCATGCACCTCCACTCCTGCCGTGGGCACCTATGGCGTGCTCCTAGTAAGTGTGCAAGCTGCCCGGGAGTACCTTCCCTACCCGTTGGGCCTGGTTGGGAGTGGGCTTTTGATCCTGTAGAAGTAAGATGTCAATCTGTCCGAAAAGGGCAAGCTGCAGCTCTTGCCGAACAATGAACTTCCTGAAACCATGTGCCCCACTGTAGTTGAGACTATTCACATTCATCTGCTCGGTGTGGAGGCTGTGAATGAGGAGGAAAAACTATGGGGCATGTAAGTACACTTTGGCGCAGGTCTAGACGGCGAACTCTAGCCCCCCATGGTGGCCGGACCATAGGGGTGATAGATGCTTCAAGTGGTACTATCAATGCATCTATCAACCATGTTGAGAGTCGTGACTCTGTACAATGGTAGAAACGGGCCGCCTGTGCCATGGGCCACTCAATCGCATCCTTCGGAGCTCTCCACTGTGGAGGGGCTCGAAAGATAATGCTCAATTGTGGGACCTCGGCACCAGCCCACCAGTTAATGTCCATCATGCAACTAGGCCACCACTATGCAAACAGTGGTGACCTCGGGACCAACCCACTAGTTAATGTCCATCATGCAACCAGGCCACCACTATGTAAACAGTGCTAGTCCTTCTTCTGCCATCCATTGGGAGATGTGGTCGGCCACCTAACTCTTCAACTCCTCTATTTGTATCGTCGTCTTATCCTTTGAGTGAGAGGACTGAAGGAAAAAAGTGTAGTTTGCTCTATCCGGTGGTCTTAGTAGATGGACCTTGCTCCTCCTTGACCTATGAACCACAAAGATCCCCACCTCTAGAGATAGTGGGAATTCTCTGCACTCCGCAACTCTCAGGTAGGACCATGGGCCATGGCAGAAGAACTCTTATGGCAATACCTCTGCCTGTCTCGGGAAAGTGTGATAGGTGGCAGAAGCAAATGAGCTGGTGGCTGTGTGGGAGGGGGAAAACTACTGGTGCAAGGAGGATGTAGGCGTGTGTGGCTCATCACCTCCTTTGGGAGGAGGGGGGGTGGGTCTAGGAGGGATCACTTGAATCGGCTGCGGATCAAGGGGGATGCTCAGCAGGGGAGTTGGTGGGGGGAAAGAGGATCGAGGAATGGTGGGATGGTCGAAGGTGTTGATAAACCCTTCACCCGCAGTTTACGTTTTTACGTTTTTGCATTTTGCGTTTAGGGTTTGCCTTTAGGGTTTGAAACCCCAAAAAGGAGCGCCATCCTAGACTGACTATGCCTATTTATAGGCCACTCTCTCATTCATTCCTACGGCTGATTCATTCAGTCCGTCACCTCCTCTCCAACCTCTCCACTACCCTCACACCCCTTTAGAAGGACATTGCGGTTCGTGGTTCGTGCTGTCATCATCATCTTCCTTGTGCTACGGCACCCTTGTTCCCTTGTATCACATTCACTCCATGATTCAGAACTTCATCATTCCATTCATCAGAGTTTATTCTCTCTTCTCTTCTCTTCTCCATGTTTGTCGAGTTCACTTCGTGTTCCTCCTAGCCAACCCTATTGTCTCACTGGTACATCTTTTGACATGGCATCAGAGCTGGATCTGCTCACCTAGCAGCGAAGATCCTCCATTCCAGTGAAGGCAAAGAGTGGTGGCGGGTTCGGCACTACCTTCTCTTCTTCTTCTGCTGCATCAACATCTCGTTTTTGCAGATTTCAAGTGTTTCAGCTTGTTGCCAACACCCCATTCGCGGATGACATCTCAGCTGAAGCTGTCCATTGCTGTCTCCATTAGTTAGTGCCTGATTTCCAGCCCTCTTCATACAGTTTGGAGTTGATTCCAGCCAGGCGACTGCTGTTCCTGTGCAGTCTTGCTGCTGTTCCTGTTCCGTACAGCCTGCCACGTCATCACAGTCTTGTTGCCTGCATTTTTAGTCTTTCTCTCTCCTGCAAGCTGTCCTACATACGTTTTTAGTCTTTCTCTCACCTACTCCCTGCGTTTTTAATATTTCTCTCTCCTGTAGGCTGTGTTGCGTTTTTAGTCTTTCTCTCGTGTGTTGCCTACGTTTTTAGTCTCTCTCTCCTATTGGCTTGCCTCACCCGCGTTTTTAGTTTGTCTCTCTCCTCACCTGCGTTTTTCTACTGGTTGCAACCCCTTACTGTTGGTCGCATCCTTCTTCCACAGACAGCTCACTTCCATTACAGTTCATGCTTCACACTACCCTCACACCCCTTGAGACGGACATTGCGGTTCTTCGTGGTTCATGGTGGCCGGCCTCTTGCTTCTTCAACAAGGCATACTGGTATCCATGGCTTCTTTACCAACAAATGACCAGACTACTAGGTGCTCCTACTGTGGCCTCACGGGACACACCACCGATGCTTGCCGACTTCAACCTTTGCTCCCCACCCCCCCCCCCCCGGAGTGTATGCGTCTTCCACCAGGCACTCCTTGTGCCACCTCACCTTTCTAGGCCACAAAGATCGTTCTGCATCGGCTATCAAAGTACTATGCTCAAGGCAATAAGACGCATCCGATGCGCACCAAGTCCTTTTGAGCACATGGAGGATCGATTGGCACTATGATCTCCTGGAGATCGTCGCAATGCCAGTGGTAGTCTGCTCCCACTTATTTTCTGGTATAGTGGCTACCACGGCCCGCGGTTTTATAGTCCGCTCCATCAAGAGACAGTGATTGTTTGATACCGTCTCCTCACCAGTCCGCTCTTTCAAGAGACAGTGGTTGCTCGACTCCTTCCTCTTCTTCGGCTACCCAGTCCGCTCCACTGAGAAACAGTCATTGTTGCACACCTCTTCTTTATTCTGAGCCCCACCCTTCCCTACCCTCGACTACTCAGGTTCGAGAGGCTACCTCTGGGAGCTCTTTGGCACCCTAGATACCTTCTTCGGCCCAAGCAACGGCACTTCCTTCGTCATCAGACATTTCGGAGCCCGTGATCCATGACATTTTGGATTCCCTATCTACTTCAGAGGGGGATTCAGAGGGGAATGTTATTAGTTTGCCCTCAAAGGGAGCATCTACTTTTTCTTGGACTTCAACGGGGCCCCTTCCACCTCACACCTTAGAGGGGGAACCTACTCCACATGATGTTCTTCACCCATCCTCTACTTTCTTGGGGTGGCTGTCTTCGACCAGTCATCTCTTCTACAAATACCCAGGATCTTTAGGTACCACCTAGATCGGGACCTCGGAGGTTCAGCCGCGACTTGGTGACGAGACCTTCGTATTCTTTCCAGCATGGACGCACGGAGCTAGTGGCTTCTCTCCCGAGGTTGAGTTTCGGGTTCTCCAGTTCACTCTGTCTATTGTTCTTGACTGCAGATTCCCTTTCAAGTGGAACTCTTGGATCTGAGAAATCCTCTACATCTTCTTCCTCCTCTTTTCTTCTTGCCTTGGTCACTTGGTCAGTATGGAGGCACCTCCCGTGATTGAGTACGGGCATATCCTTATGGTTCTTGGCACCACACAAAGTCCGACATTCCTCCTATGCATTGCATGATTTCATCATCTATGTACTAGGGCGCTTGGGCAAGTGAACAATTTTCCCACGAGGGACACTGTCCAAGTGGCACTTGCTACATGAGCATTCTTCAGCATGTAGCATTGCATCTTCACCTCACTCTTCTCTTATTCCCCTTTTTGGGCTTGAGAGAGGGTGTTAAAAAACCCTTTACCCGCAATTTGCGTTTTTGCGTTTTTACAGTTTTGCGTTTAGGGTTTCCATCCCCAAAAAGAGGCGCCATCCTAGACTGATTGTGCCTATTTATAGGCCACTCTCTCATTCATTCCTATGGCTGATTCATTCAGTCCATCACCTCTTCTTCTCTCCAACCTCTCCACTACCCTCACACCCCTTCAGGAGGACATTGCGGTTCGTGGTTCGTGGCTGTCATCATCATCTTCCTTGTGCTATGGCACCCTTGTTTACTTGTATCACATTCACTCCATGATTCAGAACTTTATAATTCCATTCATCAGAGTTCCTTCTCTCTTTTCTTCTCTTCTCCAAGTTCCTCCCCGCCAACCCTACTGTCTCGCTGGTACGCCATCTTTTGATGGAGATACGTGGCGGGTGGGGGTGGGGGGGGAGGGGGAACTATGGGCCACGGTCAATGGGGGGGGTATGGGAGCTCGGGGGAGGGGGGGTGGTATGGGGGTTGTGGGATTTGAGGTGAGGTAGTCTATGGCACGGGTGGTGCATGTGGAGAAGTGCTATCCTATCAAGTGAGACGGGCAGGGGGGGGCTACGGAGTGCTCTGCCGAGGGGGCGCCACTCGCCTTTCTGCTCCCTGCTATCAAGGCTGCATCTCAGGAGCTGGCTGTGGCCACCCCTACCGTCTTCCTCTGTGTCGTTTCTAGACCCATGTGAAGCCGTCAGCGTCTCCCTGTGGGCCTATCGGTGAAGCCGCCTTGGCTCCGAAACATGTACAATTTGCTGCCTGATGCCCAAAGTCGTGGCAACGCAGGCACTGCCCTTGTTGCCCAGTCACAATGACCTGCTGCCTAAAGAAGTGACCTAGTGCATCGATCTCCAGGAAGTTTGGTATACTCTTTGTCTTTCATGGCCACTCATACCTTTGGGACTCCTGCAGCTGTCACTACATCCGCGAAGGAGGCAGGAAGAACTGTACTGAAGAGCCATTCAAAGTCCTCCACTAACTAGCGATACTCTACCGCCAATCCGGGGAAAAGTAAGGTGACTGGGTGTTTGAGAAATCTGTTGTGGAGCGCAAATGTTTCCACTGTGAAGCCGCTATACCAGGGAACCATGTAAATGATCCCCTTTATGGAGACATAGGGCCAGCTCTCCACTAACTCACAAGCTGCGTCCCGCAGAGGTGAGCTGAACCATGAAGATCCCTCGAACCATGAGGACTACCTCCATGATCTGCGTTGTGCCAATGCGCAACATGGAGTGGAGCCAATCCCGCAGCTGGGCCCTCGATGGGCAGTGTCCAACGACCTGACCAAAGATCGCTATTTCTTTCAACTCCAGCTCTGTGGCACGGATGGCTAAGAGTTGTTCCTTAGAGAGGATGATACACAAGGTGTTTGACTGGGGGACACTTGCCGAATGCGTCAGCATCTGACCAGAGGTTTCCATTGAGTGTCCCTGATGGGAACCTACCTATCACGCTGCTGTGCTACCGGGGGGGGGGAGTTGCTGCAGGGGGAGGGAGCAACTGGAGGGAGAGGGGGAATTGTTGTCTTCAAATCAGTGGTGTGACTGCCTAGCCAAGACTCAAGGCAGGGGAGGTGGAGCAGTACGCAGAGGGGATAACGGGCGGGGGGTTGTAAGGGAACAGGCGTTTAGGGGGGGGAGGTGGTGTCAGCGGGTGGCCAGGGGGAAAGGCGGAGTGGGGAGCAGAAGGGATAGGTGCAAGGGGGGAAGGCAGGCACAAGGCCCGGGGGGGGGGGGGGGGGGGGGGGGAGGGAGAGCGCGCCATAGGTAGACGATAGGCAAGCAGCCGTAGGCACAAGGCGACCACACGGCCAGGGGGGGGAGACCCTCAAGAGGGAGTAGGGCGGCGGTTGGGGGGGGGGGGGGGGGGCCACTGGCGCTTTGCGACCGGGGGGGAGGGGGGGTAGCAGCTTCGCGACGTGATGGTGGGGAGCCATTTTTTTACTCAGCTTTTAACTTGATTGATTGGTGTCTTGAACTTAGTGCATTCTGATGTATGTAGTAGGCCCGTGAAATCGTTGGGTGGTGCTGCATATTTTGCCTTCTTTATTGATGATTGTTTCAAAAAGATTTGGGTATACCTGTGGTCCTGTTGAAAACGAAAAGTGAAGTGTTGTTTTTAAAACTTTTCATGCATTTGTGACCACTTAGACAAGTAGAAAGCTGAAATGCTTGAGAACTGATAATGAGGGTGAGTTCACATCTATTGAATTCAAGTCCTTTTGTGACTTGCATGTAATTAAGAGGGAGCTTATAGCTCCTTACAACCCTTCTTCAATGGGATGGCTGAAAGATAAGAGTGAGGTGCATGATGTCCACTGCTAATCTCCCTCATGAATTTTGGGGAGAGACACTCAAAACCGCGGTTCACATTTGCAACCGCTCTCCAAACAGGTCCTCAAATAATGGCATCCCTGAGGAGGTTTGGTCTGGCAAATCGGCCTCATATGACCATTTACACATATTTGGTTATGATGCTTTTGTGCATGTTAGAGATGAGCTAAGGAACAAACTTAACCCAAAATCCTCCAAAGGCATTTTCATGGGCTATGGTGATGAGGGTGAATTTGGCTACAGAGTGTGGTTACCTCAGTCCAAGAAAATTATTCGCAGTCGTAATGTTGTGTTTAATGAGGAAAATTTGCTAAAATGTACTTTAGCCTCTAATGAAGATATAAAAAAGGTCAAATTTTTGAATTTGCAGCCACCTATTACTTCAGATGATGAGCCTCATGGTGCTGTACCATAGGCTGAAATTGATGATAAGCCGGTTATTTTTGAGCCAGATGATGATGGACAACAAATAGGAGCAGAAGGAGGTCATGGACAAGATAGACTTGCTAATTATGAAAATATAGGTGCTAGTAATGAAAATGAAGGTGCTTTATAGCGAGAACAACATGCAAAAAATGGCTTACAGCAGCCAATAAATGCTGAAAATAACATACCTCCAAATGTAGATCCAATTCCTGCAAATGTTGATCATTGGGTACGTAGGTCTACACACATAAGAAGGCAACCGCACAGGTTTGACCCCTCCTTGCATTATGTTATGCTTACAGATGAGGGTGAGCCTCTTACATAGAAAGAGACCAAGTCATGCCAATTCAGTAGTAAGAGGGAGCTAGCTATGCAAGAAGAGATTAAATCTCTGTATGCTAATGATAATTGGGATCTTGTGTCGTTGCCCAAAGGAAGGAAGCCTCTTCCAAACAAATGTTTTTACAAAGTAAAGACAGTTGATGGGAAACCCAAGTACAAGGCAAGATTGATTGCTGAAGGGTATGCACAAAAGGAAGAGATTGACTTCCAAGAGGTCTTTTCACCAATTGTGAAGATGACCACACTATGTGTGCTCTTTGCTCTCACTGCTATATTGGACTAGAGCTGTACCAAATGCATGTAAAAACAACTTTCCTGCATGGTGACATTGATGAGGAAATTTATATGAAACAGCCCGAGGACTTTGTAGTTCTTGGAAAAGAGCAAATGGTGTGTAAACTAAAACGCAGCGTATATGGGCTGAAGCAAGCACCATGACAGTGGTACAAAAAGTTTTATGCTATCTCATGGGTTTACACGCAACCATGCAGATCATTGTTTGTACATGAAAAAGATACAGATGGTAGCCCCATCATACTTGTTTTATATGTGGATGATATGTTGCTAGCTAGGAAAAGAAAGACTAGCTTGGATGCTCTCAAAAATCAGCTGAAATCAGCCTTCTCCATGAAAGATTTGGGGAATGCAGAGCATATTTTGGACATGAGAACTCGCAGAGATAGAATGCAGAATGTTGTTTTTATCTCAAGAAAAGTACATTGAAAAGGTATTGGAATGATTTAACATGGCTGAAGCTAAGCCTTTGGGGTACCCTTACCTCTTTATCTTAAGCTTACTAAAGCCAACAGCCCAAAAGATGAAGTGGAAGCAAATGCTATGGAGTTCCTCATGCATCAGCTTGTGGCTTTCTTATGTATGCTGTGGTTGCTCGTCCAGACATTGCTCATGCAGTAGGAGTTGTAAGCAGGTTTATGTCAAATCCTGGCAAAACACATTGGAAGGCTGTCAAGTGTATTCTTCGATACCTAAAGAGTGCACAAAGAAAGTGTATTTGCTATGGGCAGAGTGCACTTAGTTTGCACAGTTATTATGATGTAGATATGGCAGGTGACTTGGACACTTGTAGGTCCACCAGAGGGTATATCTTTACAGTTGCTGGTGGGGCCGTTTCTTGGTGCTCCAAGTTGCAGAACATCGTCGCACTGAGTACTACTGAAGCTGAATACACATCAGCTATTGAAGCTTCTAAGGAAGCTATATGGTTGAGTAGACTTGCAAAGGATCTCGGCATGTCTATAGGTAGTGCAGCATTGGGATGTGATAGCCAGAGTACTATGTATCTGGCTAAAAATGCCATGTATCATTCATGCACAAAGCATATAGATGTGCGATATCACTTTATCAGATAGATTCTAGAAGATGGTCTAATCACATTGACCAAGATAAAAACAGAGGACAACCTTGTTGATGTTCTCACTAAAATTCTAAGCAAAGCTTAGCATGAGCATTGCATATGACTAGTGGGAGTTGGTTAGAGGTTCACTTCGGACCTTTAAGTGGGAGGTTGTTGGAATGAAGGCCAGTTTTCACCTCCGAGTATAGTATACACACATTGTTCAGTTGTACATGTGAATGCATCCTTATATGCCCTACGTATAAATACATTTTATTCTTTGTGTACCAACACATTCTTGGTACACTCAAATCTAATCGTTCTTTTACTCTCTCTCTCCCTCATTGTCACTCTTACTCCACGAACTGTTGCTCACCCCCTTTCAACTGAGCTCCAACACCATCATTGTGGCCAACCTTCTGCAATAATCACCCTACTGTCCCTATACACTACATATTTTCCTTTCTTTCGTGCCTCCAAAATCCCAGGCATGCTTGCATTTCTATGTTCCAGTTGGATAGGTGTCAAATCCTCATCGAGCTATATCTTTTCCCCTTTTAGAGCCCCACATTTTGTGAGGAAAGCTCTCTTCTTATCCAAACTCTCAAATTTCAGCATGAGGATATACCTTCTCTTGTCTCTTGGGTGTCCCACATGCCATGCATCTAAGATGGGTGTTTCCTTTACTCCCATTTTGTCACCTAGAGCAATTGCCTCTTCTGTCGGGTTCCTTTCTCAGCCCATCCCATCACACGTATTCACAGTGCCCAACTCTTTCGTCTTGCTTATTCTATGGTTGCATTCGTCAATTCTATTTTGTTTGCATATCTCCCTTTGTTCTTTGTTGCTAACTCAATCCATTCAGCATTTTCCTCAATGACATGTTCCATTGTTTCTTCCTTGGTCCTTCAACTACATCTGCCAATGTGTGCATGTCTTTCTTAAGGCAGTCCATCTCTTTTTCTAGTTTTGGTGCATCCTGTGATGGCCTTTGTGCATCAAGCTTCTCTTTATATGCTGTTAGGTCTTTCTAATATGCATCTAACTCTGATTAAAGTTGAGTGATTTCTTCACCTTTGATGATTATGCAAGCATTAGTATATTTCTTTCAGCTTTCCATTTCCATTCTCCAAGTTGTATCCAGTTTTATAAAATTGTCCGTCATTTCAGCCTGTAGTTCTGCCTTTATTTCATTGTATTTACCCTATTTCCACTCACTAATGCATGTTTGCATATGTGTTTTCATTTCTCGCTGTATTCTGTCATGCATTGATGCACACATCTCTTTAATTTCAGCCTGTATGAAGGATTTCGTGTCTTCCATGCTTCCCATGCCTCTTGTTTTCAATAACTTTGCAACCTTTGAGCATCTTTTAATGCTTGTTGGTGTGGGTGCATTGTGTATGCGTCTTTGGTAAAGTTTTGGGGGGGTTTGGAAGGGTTGTACTTCATTCCAGGTAACACCCTATTTTCTTGGAGATGTTGGTTCACCCATGTTTTCTACAGTAGATTTTGTCTCAATGTGTGCACTTTTGCATTCACTAATGAGTATATTTTACTTTGTGAGTGTCCTGTCAGATGCAAGCTCACTGTAAACTCTACAAGAATTTTGTCACTTAGGGAGAGCATTTTGTGAGAAAGAAGATGACAACTCTCAGCTGAAAGTACACAGTAGACAGTAGAGAGAGTGAGAGTGAAGAGAGAGCTCGACACACAATACAATTCCCAAATGTGTAGGTGAAAGTACAAAGTACAACCCTTGTACCTTAGAGTTGTTAAGATGCGCTCACACCTAAAAGCTTTAAGTACGATAAGTGACCAAACTGAGTGACAAAAATACGCAAAATAGAGAATAATATAGCTGAGGGGGAAAACCTCTTGTATGGAGAGTAAACAGTGCCCTTGTGTACTACTGCGGATCATCGACACTCCTCTATGAGCGTAGGTTTAAGTCAAACCAAGTAAACCCCCCTGGAGTGAAAAGAGATCAGCATACAAGCATCATCCACCAAAGGAGATCAAATTTAAAGCATTGCAGAATGCTTCAAATTTTTTGTGAGGAACAGCTTTGGTGAAGATGTTTGCCACATTGTTGGTGGTAGAATAGTAGACAAGGCTGATATCTCCTCCATGTAGCCTCTCTTTGACAAAGTGATAGTGAGTCTCTATAGGCTCTGTGACAGATATATCAAGATCAACCAACAAACATCTTAGCCATACACATTCAACTATAGTAGTGAAAGTTGCCTTGTACTCAACTTCACAAAACGATGTGGCAACAGTGGATTGTTTCTTGCTAAGCCAAGAAATGCATGATGAGCCAAGAAAGAAAGAGTTTCCACTCATAAAATGACATGAATCAAAACTACTAGCCCAATCTAAATCAATGTAAGCATGGAATTGCAACGGTCCCCCCTTGGCATAAAGCAATCCAAGAGTTCTAGTATTCTGCAAATAACGAAAAACATGCTTCATAGCTTGCCAATGTGACATATGTGGGCTATGCATATATCTACTTAGGGCTAAAATTGCGAACTGAATATCTAGCCTTGTGTTGCATAAATAAATGAGGCATCCAACTACTGGAGCATATGTATGAATGTCAAACAGATCACTATCATCATGTAAAGAAAGCTTGAGTCTAGTCTCCATCGGTGTGCTAACTGGCTTGCAATCCTAGAAGCCAAATCTCTCGAGGAGTTTACCAATATATGTAGGCTGTGACAATCCAATGCCTCTAGCATCATGAATAAACTGAATGCCCAAATAGTAATGCAAAGGCCCCAAATCTAACATTTCAAAAGTTTACTACAAATTTTTCTTGAATGCCAAAATTTGATGAGCATGTGTTCTTGTAAGAAAAAGATAATCTACATAAAGATAAATGATCAACAAGCATCCGCCCTCTTTACATACATAAAGAGTAGACTCTAATGGGCTATTAATGAACCCTTGGCTACGTAAAAAGGCATTAATTTTTGCATACCAAGCTCGTGGAGCTTGCTTAAAACCATACAAGGCATTTTTTAGCTTCTATACGAAGTGTTTGGATCCTTCAACTCCAATGGGCTGAAGTACATACACTGCTTCTTGAAGTTTCCCATGCAAAAATGCAGTTTTAATATAGAGCTAGCGCACAATCCAACCATAATGGGCAGCCAAAGTAACCATATACGAATGGTGGTCAAACAAGATGTAGGAGCAAATGTCTCCTCATGATCAATGCCCTTCTTTTGTGCATAGCCTTTTGCCACAAGCCTGGCTTTATACTTATCCATGGATCCATCTACTTTTCTTTTAAGCTTATAGACCCATTTAGTACCAACGACTTTCGTTCCAACAGGCAATGTTACTAAATCCCATGTTTGATTCTTCATGACAGAATCAAATTCAACTTGCATTGCTGCCATCCAATGCACACTTTGTTGTGCATCCTCAAAAAAATCAGGCTCCTCATCATCAAGTGTGTATGCTGCCATAACAAACTCCATTGTATTAGCATGATCATACAGACGTGCTTGTCTTCTAGTACGACAACCAAGAGGAGCATCCACATGACTATCTTTTATAGACTGCAAGTACCATCTAGGCATTTGCCTAGCCTCCTGATTATGTACATGCTTCTAATGAATCTCAAATTCAACATCTTGCTGAATATTCAGATCAGCCATAGGCTTAATTTCTGCATTGGTTAATGGAGCAGCTGGCTAAAAATTTTGTTCATTTACTCAAACTCTAGCTCTATCACCAAAAGAAATGGGCAACAGCCCTTCAAACACATCATTTGCAGCTTGATATGTGTCAAAACTAGCAATAGATAATTCTGTTTTTTCATCAAAAATCACATCCATACTGACAAAGACTTTCTTGGAAATAGGATCATACAATCTATATACCCTTTGCTCTCACTACTGTACCCCACAAATATGCACTTGACAGCCTTGATGTCCAACTTCTTTCTCAATACTTTGGGAATATGAGCACATGCAAGACACCCAAAACTACAAAAGTGGCCAATTGAAGGTTTATGGGTATTCCAAGTCTCAAAAGGCGTGACATTTTTATATGCCTTGGTAGGGCACCTATTCAAAACGTGACAAGCATACATAACTGCTTCCATCCAAAAATCATGTGACAGATTCTTAGCTTTCCTATCCATAAGTGACCAATTCTTCCTTATTGCAACCCCATTCTGCTATGAAGTATATGCACTACTATACTGATGCGCAATGCCTTTTTGCTTCAACAAATTATTAGCAAAGAGAACATATATTCCCCCCCTCAGTCCGAATGGAGAGTCTTAATCCAATAGCCAGATTGATTTTCCACAAGTGTAATAAAAGCCAAAAATGCATCATACACCTTTGACTTTTTCACCAATGAGTAGACCCAACAAAAGCGAGTAAAGTCATCAATGAAGGTGACGAAATAACAACATCCACCCAATGACTTTGTCTGCATAGATCCACATACATCCAGATGCACAATCTATAGCTTGGTTGTTTCTTTAAAAGCAACATCACGAGGAAAAGAGAACTGATACATTTTTCCCAAAATGCATCCCTCACAAATATGCTTTGGAGGCCTCTCCAAGAGAGGTAAACCATCTAACATTTGAGTTCGTTGCATAAGCATCAAGCTGTCATAGTTAACATGCATCCCTCACAAATATGCTTTGGAGGTCTCTCCAAGAGAGGTAAACCATCTAACATTTGAGTGTGCTACATAAGCATCAAACTGCCATAGTTAACATTTGCATGCAAGCATGCCATAACTCTGTTTGTGACATAGTAGGAGTAATAGTAGATACCAAATAGACTAACTGATCAATCGAATAAGCATCTAACTCATAGAGTCCATGACATAATGTTCCAGTCTCGATACCAAAGTCAAGAAGAATTCCTTATCCCTGACCATGCATTTGTCATCATCAAATGTGACCTACACACCATACATTACTAAAGAGAAAATGGATAACAAATTATTGTTTATCCCTGGAGTATATAATGCATCCTGCAAACAGAGAGTAGAGCCATCAATGGCTTTCAAGACAATCTCCCCAACACCTCTAATAGGATAAGATGCATTGTTAGCACATCGCACAGATTTGCCAAAAGGAATTGTAATAACAAAGGTAAATAAATCATGTGGAATGTAATGTGCTTAGAAGCACCATTGTCAAAGAAGCAAGTGCTAGCATCCTTTGTAGAGTTGAATGCTCTATCTGCCTAAGAAGAATCATAACTGCAAGTACAAAACCAGTAGTCGCAGTCAACAACAAAAGACGCGGACTCTCTAGCAATAGAAGATACATTAGAAACAGATATCCTTGACTCCTCCTTGGCAATGTGCTTCTTACTTCTGTGATGTAGTGCCTTGGCTCTTTACAATAATGGCACTTGCCCTTCTTGGCTTGTGTGCCCCCTGCTTCTTGTTGCTCTGTGAAGTACTTGAACTTCTAGAACTCTGTATAGCATTTCTAGATTGCCTGCCCTTGCCTATCTCACCATAAAAGCTTGTTTAGAGGCTTCAACATTCACCCCACTGTTCTTTCTTGTTTGCTCTTCTTCTAGGAATAAACTAACCAAGTGAAGAAAGGTAAGTAATTGTGGAGAAATTCTCATGGTGAGATTCAAGGCTATGTGAAAGGCCAAATAAGAGGAAGCAAGGAATTCAAAGTAGTAGAGATTATCTGTGCATCAAAATAGTACTCATCTACATTCATTAACTGCTCACGCAAGTCCTGAATTTTGTTAAGATGATTCTGCATGGCATCAACTTCATCCATCTTCACATTCTCAAGCTCTTTTTTTAAGAAAAAAATGCATGTCCCATTTTTTCCAATAAACATCTGCTCAAGTGTGAGCCATGCTACTCATGAAGTAGCAGACCCTATATGCGGGATTATGGACTGCTGAACTGCCAATGCAATCAGTGACAATGGTTGGGCATCTCGAGTGTCCCAATCCTTCTATGCAGCTGAACTACCAATGCATCAATGACAATGCAATCGATAACAATTGGAGCAGTGTTGCAGGAACCCAGCATGAGACTTGCCTCACTGGTGCACTCTGCCCCCTCTTCTTCAGATAGTGTTACTGAAGGCACTCGGTTCTGGTGTGCTGGGGCACATACTTTGATTGCATTACTCATGCAACGGATTTATCATCTGTCTTGTCAGATCTTGCAAGACAGCCAAGGAAGCATTTGTAATTGGGCTAGAGTTGCCTTCTTGTGCAAGCAGATAGATAATGTGCGCGTGCAAAACAGTGATAACATCAGTGCTTATCATGCTAAGGTAAAGGAATTTTGTGAGCAGCTCATAAATGTGGGTGAATCTGTTCCAAATGCATAACTAGTCCCAATAACCCTTGATAGGCTTCCTAAGTCATATCAATGACTTGCTACAACATTGAAATTATAAATTGTTGGCAATCCCAACTACTAAAGCTTTGATCAACTAGTTTCATCATTGTGGCAAGAAAAGCAGTGTGTGGGAATCCAAATGCCTCTTTAAATCCACAGCAGGCCTTTCCTACACTCCATCAGCAAAACCAAAAAAAAAAAAACTATTGGCACACCCAAAACCGGTAGAAATACCTTAGATATGCAATAATCAGCATACAGGAAGAAAAAGGAGCAGATTGCAATTACTACAGGAAACTTGGTCATGATATCAGGAAAAAAGAGTCTAGACTTGCAATACCAGCTGCTCCACTGCAGGGATAAAAATGTCTGCCAACTTTACACAAAATCAAGATTGGGCTTTTCTTGTCACTTTTCCATGCAATTATTCTATTTGTAATGCTTATATGACAGTATCATCAGATGCATTTGACTCATGGTACCTTGACAATGGTGCTTGAAATAACATCACTTTCTACAGGAAGTTATTTCAGTCAATAGCAAATGCACTAAAGGGGGAACAAGCTCATGTGCTAACAATGCCTCATATGCCATGAAAAGAATTAGTCAAGCAAAATTTACATCAGCCTTAGGTGGTTCAAATACTCTACAAGACATTCTTAGCATTCTAGGCAGTAATAACTTGATACCCATCTCAGCCATAGCTATTCTGAATTCAAGGTTGTGTTTGATGGTTATAGAAGTGTTGCAAATATTATCAGATATGCCTGCACCATTTTCTTGATTGGAACACTATTCATGAGTCCTTATAGACTGGATACCTTTGAGAGAGAGTTGGATGATGCTGAACATGTAGATGATCCACATTCAATTGATGGTTTTACTTTGGTAGGCACACAGTTGTGGCATTAGATGTTGGGGGTTCTTTTTCTTTTTCAGAAAAGAAAATTCTATTAATAACACCTCGGAGAAAAACCTAAGGCAGAATAAAAAGTGGAAGGAACTCTCTAAAGAGTAACTAAGTACATCTCAAACACAATGGTTGAGTGAACAACCAATCTGGGGGGCTATAATGGCAAACCATCTGAGGGGGTAGTATGGAAGAAAGTGCAAGTCCCATGTCTGCAAGAAGGCCTCTCTTCTCTTCCTCATCCTCTCAGAGCTGCCCTGCATCCTCTCCCATCTCCCACAGAGAATGTGGATGATCTCTATTTGAATCCTCCAAAAGTCTTTGCAGTGGATACATCCTGAAGGTCAATAACATAACTGCATATCACGGTCCAGATGTACCAGGCTACAATATTGGCAATCAGCTCCCATCTATGTGATAGTGTCCTTGGGTCCACTGAGCCTAAGAGTAATCTAGAGTGGAGATCATGCTCAGATACTGTCTAATGATGATAGAAGAAAAAGGATCCTCAAAGCATCTTCATAGCCACATGTTGGGCCTCTATTTGTGACCCAAGCTCTAACCCCTGAGGTCACCACCATGGTCTCTGTTGTGCCATGGATTATTATCTTGAGAGCTCTCCTTCATACCTCCTAGGCTTTAGGGAAGTCCCATGAGTAGTGTCTCTATCTCTCCTCTTGCTTGCTACATCTCCCGCATGCCACTGGGCCCGACTGTATCCAAGCCAAGTTCCAACTGCTAAGCTCCTATGAGCTACAAGCCATAGGAAGAGAGAGTTCTTCCTAGCCTAAAGTTGTCATGTAGCTTCCTCCAAATGTCATATAAGAACTCATTTGATATCCCCTCTTTGTGCCAATGGGAGTTGGCTACTGGCTACAATGCCCTTGAAAGGGACTTTCAAAATAGAAAAGGGAAGTCCCTTACAAGGACACAGAAAATAACCAGTTAGGAGGTCTATATTGCCAAACCACACATGGTTGATAATGAAAGAAAGTGTCAGAATTCTAGGTCTTGAGAAAAGTCTCTCCTCCTCCTCATAGTATTTAAGCTGCCCTGTATCCTCTCCCATCTCCCATGGAGTTTTTGGGCAGACTATACCGAAATCCTAGAGAGTGTGTGTCTACGATGGATATGTTCAATAGATCCTACCGACAGAGTCTTTGTGGTGGATATGTCCCATAAATCCATGGCATGACTACATCTAGTGGTCCAAATATACCAAGCAATGGTGCAAGCTTTCAGCTCCCATTTGTGACAATGTCCCTAAGTCCACTCTAACTGTGAATTTGGCATGGCAATTCTAGTCAAGAGCTAATTACAAATGAGAAAGGTATGAGTCCCCCATACATCTTTATATTCATAGGACGTCTGTGATCCAAGCAACCATCTGCCATGTCACAATCATAGATTTTCCTATGCCATGGAACAACATTCTAAGGGCTCTCCCCCAAACCTCCTAAACCCTTGAACAATCCCATATACAACATCTCTATGTCCCATCTAGCTTTCCACATCTGACACAAGCAACTAGATCTAGTCAAGTGCCAACTTCTAGGCGCCCATGCACTAGTTAATACAAAAAGAGTGAAGTTTTTCTAAATCTAACACTATCCTCCAATCTCCTTTTGAAGTTGTCAAAAAACGTAGTGAGATACCTTTGCAATTCAATGTAGAGTTGACACTGGCATCACACTAATCTTGCTCATTTTGAACCTTCCTTCCCAATCTAGTGGTGCATCCACAAAAGGAAACATCCTTGAGTGTCTCTACAAATGGATCTCTCCAGAAGGCTTTCAGCGGAGAGAGACTTTCAAACAGGCGACCTTAGCAAAGCTCTGGACCTCCATCATCCACTCCTTTCGAGGCCGATGGGATCAGGTGAAGGGCGAGTCCAAGGCTCGTGATAAGCTCCGATGTCATTTCATGCACACTTGGGGCGGCCAGGACCTGTTCTTCGTGATGCAGGCAGGCAGCCCCAGATGGTGATACACCCCCCCTCCATTGCTTCTTGCCCCCATCCCCCACAGACCGCCTTGAGAGGCTTGTATATATGATGTATCAGTGACTTTTCATCAGCTCAGCTTGTCTGTTGAGCATGAGTAGTCCATTGTAATCAGTTTTTTTGAGTAATATAATCAGCCACATTTTACTTGCAAAAAAAAAAATCACAATCTCTAGAGAGGTCTCCTACTACATACCCAATACCTCCAACAATCCATCATGCATGTCACAGTCCGGGTCTAAATATTGACTCCTATTGCAATAAGCCACCGAGTAATCCTCTACTAAGAGCACATTGTCAACTTGAAGAAATCCAAACCCTCTCTTGAGTCTTGAATGCAAAAACTATCAAAGTGACAAGCATATATTTACAAGTTAATATTTTTTTGTTGCTTTGGTAAATTTCCCATTTCTAAATAAGCAATTATTAATTTTATAAATCTTCACCAAAACAATGTATCTTTGAATTGATAAAAGTAGTTGAGAAGTTGCATCTCCCCACAAACAAAACTTCCTTGCATTCACACTATGACACAGAACGAGTTAAAATGTGGTGAGGAAATTCGGGGTTTCAAATGAATTTCATTTTAAAAAATCTTACTTTGGTAAAGTTAACATTTTTAAATAACCAATATCTAGTTTATAATCACCATCAAAATAAACTATTTGTTTAAATTTATAAAATCAAAGGAGAAGTTGCATCTTTCTATAAGGAAAACTTACTTGCATTGATGCTATGACACCCAAGGAGCTAAAACGTGGTAACGCTTCTTGTGATAGATGTTGTGCATGTTCAATCTACAATCCAAAAAGACAATAGAATTGAGCACAACCATTGAATAATTAAAAATGACTCTACCATGTAAGCTTGCATATCATTGCATTGAAAAAGGCAAGCTTATTATGTTCTCCATAAACTACAATGTGCATATGTTCAAAAAAGTAGCAACTCCATAACTCTTTTTTTCTTGTTTCTTTTTGTTTTTTCTTTTGGGGGTGAGGATGTGTGGGTGTGTGTAGATGGGTGGGTTGGGTGTGTATGTGTATGTGGTAGTGGCGGGAAGAAGGGGGGAGTTGGTTGTCAAAGAGAGATGGTGTACGTAGTTGTTGTAGAGGATATAGCTTCTTGGTTGATATATTTCCAAGATTGGTAGTACCTTTGGCCACGTTATATATAGAGAGAGGACTTTTGCCGAGGTGGTCTCAAAAGGCCCACAAAGATATCCATGTGTCCAAGTGATCATGTCCGCCGCAGATTCCTCATACACACTTCCCCATACCATCACGATTCGCTCTATCCACGCAAGCTTTCTCATCCAACCGGTCACACACAAAAGACTACTTGGTCAATGCCTCACTTTCAAGACAATAGGACATCTTGAAGCAAAATGCCCTAAGACATGACAGTAGCAAGCCTTCTTCAGCAATGAGGGAGACAAAAGACCTAGGCTGTGAAGGAGTGAGGGTGAGTGCTACAAATGGAGTACTACTAGACAAAGGAGGAGACAATACCAACAAAGAGAGAGCCTGCAAACAAGAAATAGAGGCCCAAAGCTCTAGAGAATGAAGGGATGGTGGAGAGTAGTCATGAGCCTAGGGCCCTTACCTTGCATGGCACCACCTCACCCTCCTATGGCTTCCACAAACACTCAATTGGTTACTGAGTCTAAGATTGCGTGGCCTCTCATTGTAGTAATGCCACAAACAAAGGTGATATAACTGCATCGTCTTTGTCATAAACAACATTTTGTACTCATCAGCTATGTATTGTTTTGTGTTTTTTCTCCATTTAGTTGGTCATACCATTGGATGACAACTTTTTTGAGACATGGGAAATTCTCAGACTTCTTAGATGTAACATTTTGGTCTCATAAGCCGATTTGGCCTTTTGTAGACATTAATCTCTCTCTTTTTTTTTTTTTTTCGTAAAAGGTAATTGTATTAATTACGAAGAAAGTACAAGATTACATGATTACACGAGTACAAGAGGCACGAGGGCCATAGGCCAACGTGCGGGAAATCCCCGGACTAGGGTACTAAAAAGTTACACCAATCATGGCAAGGACCCAGAGGCAATTGCCAAATGCCAGGAATACAAATCCTCCCGAGGGAGCAAGTCAGAGTGCCTGATGAGATCTAGCTGCCAATGCAAGAGCCCTTTAAGCCTTGCAATATGTCGCGGTACATTAGAAGCCGAATCAAAGAGAAAAGCATTTCGGGTGGTCCAAATGTGCCAGCATCCCCAGTATCTGAAAAAATGGAATAAGATCTTCATATGTAACGGTGGTGGTGTGGGATACTTCGGGCGCACAAAAACCCAATCGAAGGGAGTCAGTGAAGACCCCACCACCGCGTGCCAGATTCGTGACAAGAGTGACCAGATATTCTTGGCGAGCGGGCAAGAAAGAAAACGATGTCGGGCCGATTCCGCCGAAGTGGTGCAGAAGAAGCAAGTGCCATTCGAGATTCGACGCTTGGAAAGGGCCGAGGCAAGAGGAAGACCACCAATCATTACCCGCCACAGAAAGACCTTGCATTTGAAAGGTGTCTTGTTCTGCCATCCCTCCATCAGCGTTGCCTGCCACCATGACAGTGATTTCCGCAGGCCCCAAACAGCATTAACTTTCACGCCCAACCATTGGTGATCTTTAATGAGAAGATGATACACCTGATTAGTAGAGGCATTTTCCAGACTCAACCGGCCTGCAAGGTCCCAGTCCTGCCAAGGGCGATCCATAGCCAGGGCAGGAAAGGGTTGCCTACCCTGAAGTTCCGAGGAAAGCTTCCCCCACAAATCACGGTATCCGCGCGGGATCCTGAAAAGTCTCCTAGCAGTCCGAAATGATGCAAGGACATTGCGAGTGGCAAGGGTAGCATCTGCAATCGAAGTCACACCCAAACGGGCCATGCGGTTAAATCTTGGTCTGAGCTGATGTTTATCTTCCCATGAAAGTAATGTGGATACCGCCAACAATTCCAGCTGAAAAGAATTTGTCTGCACGCGGTCCCCTACAAGATGCCAACGGGCCTTTTGGAGCACCACTTTCCAAGAGCCGACCAAATGCACTAACAAAGAGGAAGAGGGACTGGAGAAACGAGCGTCAGCATTAAGGACATGCCACCATGAGGCTCGAAGCCGTGTGTTACCCTGGCGGAGGCCGCTGTCCTCAAGAAAATAACGGGCTATGATGGTCCACGGGTGATGATCCACACACATGGCACGAAACAGAGACCAACGAAGAGCTAGCATATGAGTTTCTGCATCCAAAATAGCTCCACCACCCATGCGCTTAGGGGTACATGCATGTGACCATGAAATCCAGGAAATGCCTGCCTGCAGTGAATCTTTCTTCCATAGCATGAAACGAATGGGATGAGTAAGAGCCTTCAGAGTACTGGGCGTCCATGGCAGTAATGGCAGGAAATACGTCAGCATTGGTAGCATAATTGTCTGAGCCACTTTGAGGCGGATATGGAACGGCCAGGCTTGCGACTTCCAATACATAAACTTCACGGCCAGTTTGTGTGAAATCCACTCCAGCAGGGCCTTTGGCCGTACATCCACCCCCAATGGGTATCCAAGATGCCTGACAATCGCGCCACGAGAAACCACCTGGCCCTGCCAGCCTAATGACTCTAAATCAGGCTCCGTGCAACTGAGAATGGCTGACTTGAAGGCATTGATGCGAAGACCAGAAGCTTGACCAAAGAGCGTCCAAACATCTAATGCCTTGCGAATGTTATCCCTGTCCGCCTGCAAAATCATAAAGGAGTCATCAGCCAAGGATTGGCTAATGAAGTGCTGCCCCAAAGAAAGAGATAACCCTGCCAGCTGGGCAGAAGCCGCCATGGAGGATAACATTGAAAGGACCGGGTGAGTCGCCAAGGCAAAGAAGAGAGGACTCAAAGGGCAGCCTTGTCTGAGCGAGCGTGCAAGGAGAAATGGCTCTGTGACCCCACCATTAAGCATAACTCTTGAAGAAGCCTCAGTACTAATGGTGTAGATCAATCGGGACATGCGGATCCCAAAGCCCATAGCAGACATAAGCTCTGCAAGGAAAGACCAGTCCACACAGTCAAACGCCTTTTCCAGGTCCAGTTGAATCAAGACCACTTGCTGATTGGAGTGCCTCGCATAATCAATAGCCATTTGCACATTCAAGATATTGTGCAAAATGTTGCGTCCCTTAATGAAACCATATTGGAGGGGGTGCACAAGAGCTGGAAGGTGCTTGTGAAGCCGATTTGCCAGCACTTAGGAAAAGATTTTATACATCACGCCCATCAACGAAATTGGTCTCCAGTGTTGCAGCTTTGACGGCGAAGGGACCTTGGGGATCAGTTTGATGAGGCCTTCTTTCCATGAAGAAGGCATGACCCCTGTTTCCCAAACCTGCTGGAACATGACCACCAAAGGCTTTACCAACTGCGTGGCTGAGTGCTCAAAAAATTCATTAGTGAGACCATCCCAACCAGGACTTTTATCCTTAGGCAGGTGCAACAACACATCCATAACCTCCTCTTCGCAAATATCCGCCTCCAAAGAAGCTTGCATATCAAGCGGAACCTGCTGGTGGACCAGCTGATAGAAGACCGAGCGGGCATGCGTAACCTGGCTAGACGGCAAGGATGAAGAACCAAAAAGATCCATAAAATAATTTCTGCACATATTGATAATGGTCTGCGGATCAGTGACCATGCGACCTTCCGAGTCCTGAAGTCGAGTCATATTTTCGCGAGCCGGAGAAGCATGCAAGGCGCGAAAGAACTTATGAGACTGGCAGGCATTATCTTGCAATGTGTCAGTCAAGTTATGCAGCTTGGCCTGCTGATAAGATTTCAAGCTAAAGACTTGAATAAGATGGGCCAAACGCCGCTCCAGTGACAGCAGAAAATCATCATCTGGGGAATCCAGAAGCAAGGAACGGACCAAGGCCAATAAGTCCTCTGCTGCAAGTCGACGGCGGCGACAAAGAGAGGCAGTGTGAATCCCATACTGCCGAGCAACCCGCTGCACATTAGAGAGCAGGCGTGCAAACGAAGCCAAGCCCTCAGAGGCGAAGTCCAATAAGAACCTCTCAATCAGTTGCTGGATATAATCCTGAAAAATTGAATGCTTCAAATAAGAGGAGTTGAAGCGTAAAGGGAGCTTATCCAGGAACTGCATAAAAGGTGCAACAGATTGTGCCCGCATCTCAAGCTGGAGGGGAAAATGATCCGACAACGCATATTGCTGCAAGACCTTCATCTCCAGCATCTCGGGAAGAAAATCATCCCCCTGCATGATATACATTCTGTCCAATCGCGACCAAGTGGTTGCATATTGCGCAGAATGAAAAGTAAAACCTGAAACAGAAGGGTGAAGCCACGACCAAAGATCTTGCTTAAGTATGTGCAAAGCAAAGGAGTTCCACACCCGGCTTTCTGGCGTATCCATTACCGAATGCCCTGAGGTGGACTGCGAAGAGTCAACACACATATTGAAATCTCCCATCAAAAACCCTCTGCGGCCAAGTGCCATGGAGCCCTGCAAAGTCAACCATAGATCCCGTCGGGATGTGGGATCATTGGGAGCATAAAGTCCCAGCAGCCATAAAATCTCACCTTCAAATAGGACTTCGATTACCAGAAAGCGGCCGTGCACATCATTTTTAACAAGAACAGGCTGGTATTTCTCATGAACAATCATCAGCACGCCCGAATAATGCTTAGCATGTGTCCCTGCATAAAACAGACGAAATCCACGACAATCCACAACCTTTCCTGCCTCACCATGACTTTTGTGCTCCACTGCACATAATACATCCCACTGATTTTCATGCAAGACAGACCACATGGTATGCTGCTTATGGCGAGAGCAAATGCCTCGCACGTTCCACGTGGCAATCTTCATATATTTTCAAACAAAGGAAGTCAGGAACGAGGCGCCTGTTGCCTCGATTGCATCTTTTCCGCGAGGGCATCCAGGACACCCTCATCCAGAAAATCAGCCAATACTGCAAATGAATTCGGGCGACCTGCTTTAGAGGTAGAAGGGAAATCCACTACCTTGGGAGCAGGGCGGGGATAATGCCTATCCCAAGGAGTAATCACATTGCCTTTCGCATCAAACGCCAGCTTAGCAGGTGGGCCCTTGGGGCCCTCGGAATAGACTTTCCTTGAAGACGGATTGCGGGGGGCTGACGGGGCCATGGTACGCACAACCTGCTGTGGGGTGACCATGTCTTTCCTGCGCGTGTACGTGCGCACGGAATCCGGGGAAACATGAGGCCCAGGATCTGCCAGGCCTGCGTCCAACTTTTTACCTTTTTTTTGTCGTGCCTCAATCCAATCAGAGCTAGGAGAATCCAAAGCTCGAACCTATTGTTTACCTTTTTCCATGACAGTAGGGGGCTGAAGGGTCTCCTGTGTCTGGGCATCAAGCACCATGTCATCCTTGGGCTGCACAACCTGCGCCTCCTCAGAAGACAGTTGCCGTTCCGGGCATTCAGCTACAAAATGCCCTAATTTACCACATGAAAAGCAGTGTCCGGCAAAATTGCCCCATTTCAGGTGAAAATGCAAAGGATGCATGCCAGCGCAATTGAGGCGAAGCCACGCAGGCCTTTTCCTGGCCGTATCCCATAACATGCATAGACGGTTTCGGTTCATAGCCCTGAGGCTGGGGGGAACCAGCACTGTGCCCACAACCGCCATCGCGTCTTTCAACAATGGCCAATATACCGCTGGACAATTTTCCACTTCCACCCACACCGGGCATTCGCGTTGAAGCAGACGCTGGAAGTCAGCCATAGGGCGCCATGGTACCACATGGACCAAGCGGCGGTCAAAGAATAGTGGCAACTTGGACAGTAGCTCAGCTCGATGCGATTCAGATTTCAACAGCACCTCATAAAAGCCGCGAGGGCCAAGGAAGATCTCCTCAACATACTCCCCTTGCAATAAGTGGTGCATCCACTGGCGAATATGTGAGAGCACTGGGATCCTGCCGGTGAAAAAAAGTATAACTGCACGGTCATAGAACACCGAGAAGGACCGCAAGACTGATTTTGGGTCCACTGTCGCTTCCAGCACATCATCCGCAGCCGCAGCAGAGAAAGTTTCATTATTATGCTGGACATAATCGCCAAGCAGAGTATTGGCAAAGTCCAGCAAATGCTCCCAGTCTATTTCCTGCGAATCCACAGGTTCGGAGGCAACCTGCGCATAGGAACGGTCCTGAGGACCCATTGGCTCGTCTGAAGTGTGCTTAGAGCGTTTGCCTGCCGGCGGCAGTTCAGAACCCGGAGGCGGCTCCTCCGTGCATGGCACCATATCCTCCGGCTCCTCGGTATCGGAATCAGGGCCAAGGGCTGCCACCGTCCGGTCGAGAAAATCCATATCCAGGCCAGCCATACCGCTGTCTTCTCTCTTTCGCTCGCTCCCTCACTGCAGCAGCAGGATGCACTGTCTACAGTCTCTGCTCTTCAATAATCTGCTGCCTCCTCGGCACATATCTGTCCTTGTAAAATGTCTATCTGCCTAACATTAATCTCTCTCTCTCTTTCTCTCCCTCTCTCTCTCTCTCTCTCTCTCTGTCTCTCTCTCTCTCTCTCTCTCTCTTGGACATATGGATCTGAGGAACTAGAGAATGTGGATTCTTATACATACCTAGGAGTCTTATTCACAGGGCCCACCTTTTCTATGCGAGAGGTAGCAGACACTAGACTAACTCGCGAATACACGGCACTAGGTGGTTTGGAGAGGATGTGCTCATAGGTGCAATTCCAAGAACCCCGCACCAAGCTATGGCTCTTCGATACACTGGTCACATCCACACTACTTTATGGAGTACAAATATGGGGGCCCAGTCTTGACCACCGTAGCAAATCAAGGCGCACTTATGACGGATGGAGGTCAATGGAGAAACCCCTAGTGTCCATGATATCCAGGATAATCAGATGTAAGGCCTCAGTGCCACATGAGATCATCAGAACCGGGCTAGCAGCTACACCAATTGTGGTAGAAGCCCTCACCCGATCGGTCACATACATACATAGCCTATGGGACTTTACCAGACACAGATATGCACAGTTGGCCCTTAAGTCCTCCAAGAAACTTGCTAGAGAGGGTGATACTTCATGTTGGTATGCATAGATGTCAGACTGGTTTGAGCTGCATGGCTTTAGCATGGACAAGTTACCCCCCTTCCAGTACTCCCTTGATGCACCATCTCTTGATTCGAGCAGGTTAGAGATTCGCAACATCATCAGGATGGATCTTACCCAGTTGGATATCAGGCAGACATGGTTGATGCCAAGGCAGGAGCTAGGGACAAAGATGGCTTTCTACCGCGAGCATTTCCTTCACACTACTGACGATGGATTTATAGTTCGCCCGAGATACATGGACACCCACCTTTTCCATGGGATCAAATGTACTATTGGCTAGTTGTGCACCTCCTAACAACAGCTAGAGATTGAGACTGGCAAATATAGATTCATCCCACCAGAGGAGTGCATATGCTAGATATGCGAATTAGAGCCAGAGACAGAGGAGCATTATATATGCCGCTGCCCAGCATAGTGGTCGTTTCCACTGTCTCTTTAGAGACAGATTTGGACCACTATCCAGAGTCATGGATTTTACCGATCAGTGATGCCTTGGCCTCTTTCTTCTTGAGATACGATGGCTTCGTGACATGCGCCTTAGGAGTATAGCTGCTCCAGGACACCGAGGCCGTTCGCAGAGGCAGCTCACTGACTTCTTTGCAAAGGAGATTCAGAAGACTTCAATACAGTTACAGCCACAGTCCACACGACAGCCTCTCCCATCACCACAGTCCACACATAGACAAGGAGTATTGATTGATTGAGCCATTCAGCTTAGCCGATCCAGACGTCCTAGGCCTCGACATAGACACCGACAACACCTTCATAGGCGGATACAGGGGATTATTGCTCGGGTTAGAGCTAGGCCCTCCATACCCACATGAGATTGTACCATTTGGAGCTCATTGTTACTAGATAGAGCTCTATGTTTACACATAGCCATAGTTAGTTTCCTTTCTTATTTTGCTTTGTGCTACATATTTTTCCCAGACAGTTGTACCATCAGACACATGATTGTAACTCATGGTCTCATAGGTCATTTTGGCCTTTTGTAGACGTTATATATATCATTTCATTTCTCTCTCTCTCAAACAAGAAAGGTGCGGCCAATCCAAAAGGGAAGAGTGAAAGCTACGAGCAGAAGTTACGGCTAGCCAAACTAGTGATGGTGATATGAGTGAACTACGGGCTGCAGTTCTATTGTTGGTCTTGGCATGCATGTAGAAGTTGTTTGTAGTGTAGAAGGACAAGAAGGCAATGCTTCAGACGTGTAAGTTCACAAGATGGAGGTCCAATGTTGTCCAATGGGAGAGGGGAATTTGCAAGGTGGCACAAGATGGTATGAGAGAGAGAGAGAGAGAGAGAAGAGAATAAGGCTAGCTACAAACATGGTGGGTAGGGTGACAAAAAAAGGATTGGTTGAGATCGCACATGGATCACCACCAAAGCCAATTCTCTTTGAGGATCGCATAAATCTAAAGCTTGGTGGAAATTGACAATAATGGAGGGATAAATTAATGAGACGTGATTCAAATGGAATGTATTCATTTAAATGGAATTTATTCATTTGAAGAATGTTGATCGGACGCCTCCCTTTTGCGCCGACCCTCCACCGTAGAGGTATATGTAATTGGAATTGTTCGTTTGTACCACTGCGGTAAAGTCTTCTCGTCATATATTCATTTCCTATCCTTTTACTCGAAAGATTTGGGCCCTTCTCTCGGACATTGGCTTGTGGTGGTGGACACAAGGATGCCTCCGCTTGACAAGGATACTCTCCCCCAACACATGCATACCCACGACCATCCCTTCAACTACACTTACGGCTACTATACAGGGATTCATAGATCCCTTAGATTTCCCTTAGGTTTCAGCTGCCTCCGTCACCATGGCCACCCATATGCTTATTAAAGCAATGAGATGTGTTTCAGGTCCACTTTCATTCATTCGAGAGAGACAAAGAAATGCGGAAATCAAGATTGCATGAACCATCATCAAGTGCGATCTCTCTTTCCACATTCCAAGAGTAGATAGGTGGAAAAGAATGGCGAAGGCTATCACCATCATGGATCCACGTGAGGAGTGGCATGGAGTTACCTACAATGACATGTGCACAAGGAAGCTAAATGAGAAGATGGAGGCAATCAATAAGTCCATCGAGCCCGATTGAACAAATTGAGTAAAGTATGGATACTTCATCCTCTCTGATGGATGGAGCGATCGAAAGAAGAGAGATATTATTAATATACTGGTCTCTTGCCCTCTTCGTACTTACTTCTTGCCTGCCATGCATACAAGCGTAAAGAGGAATAGGACGATCAATCAATTCATCTACAAGTACATCTGGCAACCATTATAGACGTGAGTCCAAATTCTTGAACATTTTATGTTTTACAAATCATGATTTATCTTTCATTTTTTATTCTTCTTGGATATAATTTTTAATGCTTTATGTTTTATGTTTTAAACTTTTATACTTCTTGAATCTTAAATATCTTCATCTCTCTCTCTACATCTATCTCCACCTCCATTAGTAGAGACATTATCTCTACATATTTCCTGATTACCCACCTCTATCTTTAAGCCATACAATATTCTATGTGTATGTAGGTGGGACCAAGCAATGTTGTCCAAGTCGTCATATTGCTTCAAATTGTTGAAGGGATGGAACGATTGCTTGAAGAGGGATTCCCCCCTATAGTGTGGACACCTTATGCCACATTGTCTTGCCCTTCGCATGGAGGATATAGGCAACTTTGAGTGGGTGAAGAAAATAGCAACGAATGAAAATGCAATCATCAATTTCATCACAAAAAATGTAAAAGTGCTTACCACTTTTAGCATTTTATAGTGATCTAGAATTTGAAATGCCATCAAATACCCGCTTCGCCATCACATGGTTAGTCCTTGAGTGACTCTATGATGTGCAAAGTTACAAAAGTGTATGGTATTCGAGGTATTCAAAATATGGATGGGCGAGCAGCCTATAACAAGCATAAAGGAGGGCAAAGCCACTCAACAACTTTGCCTAAAAGAATCATTTTAAGCGGGCATGCGAGCCTTAGTCATTGAGATCACATCTTGTATAGGATTCTTCGCATGATGAATATGGAGAGAGCCACTATAAGGCTTTTTACGGTAATAATTTGTAATTAGGATTTTTTAAAATGCAAATTCAATCTTTGTTAAATAAGGAAGCTAAACTAATTCTATGCCTCTAGGTTTTTTTCATAATCGTGGCGTTGTTGGTGTTTTGGAAGATACCCACAACAAGATGATATCCTTTCTCTCTTTGAAAAGAGATGGAAATTGATGAAGAGATCTAGCAACTCTCTTGCATCTTGCTTACAATAGTTACTCCCTCTTTACAGGCAGGAGCTAGCCTCAGATAGAGATGCTTCTCTCGAACGCTTTGCATGGTAAATTTCTACAGGAGTTAATAAACTATGGAGACCAAAGGAGAATGGGCTTTGCTACCACTGTGTGCTAGAAAAGGAACTCTTTGGTCAAGCTACTATTTTAGTGAGAGTCATTTGGGTATTAGTTATCCAACATGCAAAAGGTGACTTTAAGAGTGTTAGCTTAGGTAATTAAAATTTAAGTGTGCTCTTCTGCTCAAATTGCTCCTACTTCAAAGAATGCTCCTGCTAAAGAGCCAAAGTATGATGAGCATGGCAATCTCATTAGCAATAGGGATTTTTTTTCACACATATCAAACTCATCTAGTGATAACCATGTATCTCATTTAAGTAGCAAGTCTAAGAACTTATTTGAGTAGTACCCTTTGCATCCTCTAGATGCTTATTGATATTTGTATCTTCTACTTTTTTATACTTGAGTCTTGCATAAGATACTTGTAACTTACCCAAGACTCTTTTTTGATTTATTGCACATGTTATAAATGAAATTAAAAATACATTTTGTCTCATTCACTTGTTATGTTCATGAAGTATTATTGAAACTTGAAACTTAACTCTCATGTGTAGTTGTGATTTTTAAAAGTTAAAACCAAGACTCATGTTAAAATAAGTAATTTTTACTAGACTATCCATTAATTTTCTATATATTTTTCAATGATTGTACGAACCGCAAATTTTATCTAGCAGTTTTTTATGTATGTTCGGTACCGTATTAATTCCACGGACTGGATGGATCAAACTAATCCTACCTAACTACCCTATGCTATTCGTATTTTGTATGATGGATTCTGCTTTTTTATGTTGGCTGCAAGACACAACAATTTGAGCATCCTTATGGTTATACATAAAAAATTCCAACATGTACATATTAAGAATGATATTCTTAGATGCTTCCCAGCGATTGGAATTGTGTTTGAAGGGGCATAGTTGGCCTTCATGTGCCTAATCAGTCATTGCAATGTCAAGTTTTGGACTAGAGAGAAACGCAACACCCAAGACCCAATAGAGAGAGCAAGGAGGGCTAGTGAATAGTTAAGGGTTCAAATAAGGTGCAATCAAACGGAAAAACTTCTCAAAATGTTAAAATTATTGTACCTTTGATAGCTTAGTAGTTATTTGTCCCATCTTTCTCACATAAAACTTCTCCACATATACATGACTTTCAATGTTACAATCTCACTTACAAATCTCAATCTCCAATCTTACAACTTTCAAATGATAGAAAAACATCCACCCAAAAGAACAAAGAAACATCTATGTGATTCCTCAAAATCTTGTGCTTATGTGATCAAAAAATATCATATAGATCAAATCAACAATCAACCCTTTACTTAAGAGCATAAGAACGTTTTCAATTTGAGAAACAAACTATTGAACACCAAGTTTCAGTCACATTAGTGATGAACGTCCAAGATTGTAAATAGGTTGTAATCAGGGAATTGCCACACATCCATGGAAGGAAGGCTAGTTTCATAGTTCCATTGCTCCGATACCACTGAATCCCTTGATTTCATGGGCCCAAGGCACCTGATTACAAGCCAAAGCTTTGTGCTAGTGCTGATTTTTACTCTCAATTGACAAATAACAACAATATGTCTTCATACAGTGCGATGGACTCACAATAGCAAAGGCAAGAAGAAGAAGACGTGTTCTATACCTTCACAATAACAAGGTGCACCAAAGACAATGCCAAACCCTTCATTTGAAACTCCCAAAGATGCTAATGAAATGAAAGAGTTGGTACCTACACAACAAGTAATGCAAATGCAAGGCCATCACGCATGTACCAATCCAATGGATTTTGGGCAATCGGGCATGCATGCTATGATAGGGCAGCCAAGATATTTTGGTGGAAGCACGATTTTTCATGCTATGGTTGGACAGGGACCGCCTACAAGAATGTATGGCATTAATCCCTATGGTATGTAGCAATCAATGCATGGTGTGCAAGGCCCAATGCATTCAAGTATGGCTGGAAATATGCAAAACCCTATGTATAGCAGCATTGGTTTTATGCCAAGGGCACAAAGACGCATGTTCGGTACTGTATCTGCATCCCCAAATGCTTATGGGGCTCAAGGAATGAATGCCGGCTCCCAATTTCCCTTGAAATTAGACAATATAAATGGATGATTACCTTGGAATTAAGGATAGGCTGAAATTTGATTGTGATTTGAAAGAGTTGAGAATGTATCAAATTTGAACTTTGCATGGACTCTTGATTGGCTTATGATGTGTCTTGTCACTTTGAATCTTCAATCCGAGAGAGGGAGATTAGTGTGTGTGGCAAGAGAGAGAGAGAGAGAGAGAGAGAGCTGCCTTCTGACGCGCAGACGTGTTTTCCTGCCCTGCGCCCGGCCTGACATCGTCCCGCTGATTCGTGCTGGGTCCATTCTGCCCCGGCATCTCACTGCGCCCCGCTTCTGCCTACCCATCAATACCCCGTCACCCCCTGCTGCTTGCTGAACGTGACCCGCCGTCCACTGGTGCCCCGTTTCCTGCGCAAGACAACCGCCTTCGCCTCCTGTGCCTACTGCTGGACCATCCCGTCGCGACGTCAGCCACTCGCTTAGCTGAGCCTCGCAACGGACTCCCACGGCTTTCGCCCGCCCTGTTGATCTAGGGCTCACTGGCTCAAGTCCGTCCTCTTCTGTACCGGTGCCCGGTAGCGGCCCTGTGGCTGCAGCCCTGCGGTGCCCTGATTTTGCAGGTCAGCGGATTCTGCACAGAGCGAGAGAGAGAGACGGTCGCAGGTACCTGCAGTCCCCTAACACTCTGCACCGCCTGTGCCTGATCCCTTGGCGCCTGCCCCGTTGACTGCTCTATGTCAAAGTGTAGGCCTACCGCAGCCGCGTGTAAGCCTCACCTATGGTTGACCCCTTGCCCGGCACCCCGGTTCATCTACGCGTGTCGGTCTGGTTCTCCGTTGCAGTCCGGTTGCTACATCCGGGTGGTGCACTGATTTTGCAGTCCCGCCTCTGATCAGAGAGAAGCACGGCTGGCCTGGATATGGCTTTTATTGAACAAACGGTAGCCGCTCTTGGTCCGTATTCTGATGTAGACGAACCGGAGGATATGGTGCCGTGTACAGAGGAGATGCCGCCTGCTCCTGACTTTCAGCCTGTGGGTAAACGCTCCAAGCATACGCCCGAAGAAATAATCGGTCATCAGGATCGTTTGTATGCTCAGGTGACCTCTGATTCTATGGATTCCCAGGAGATTGACTGGGAGCATTTGCTGGAGTTTGCCAATACGTTGCTTGGCGACTATGTCCAGCATAATCATGAAGCTTTTTCTAACGCGGGAACTAAAGAGGTCCTGGAGGCAACCGTGGATCCGAAAACTGTCTTGCGCTCTTTTTCAGTGTTTTATGACCGTGCAGTTATACTCTTCTTCGCTAGCAGGATCCCAGTGCTTTCCCATATTCGCCAATGGTTGCACCATTTACTGCAAGGGGAGTGTGTTGAGGAGATTTTTGTTGGCCCTCAAGGCTTCTATGAGGTACTGCTGAACTCGAACAAGCATCGGACTGAGCTCCTGTCCAAACTACCATTATTCTTTGATCGCCGCTTGGTCCATGTCATGCCATGGCGCCCTATGGCAGACTTTCAGCGCCTGCTTCAACGTAAATGCCCGGTGTGGGTTGAGGAGGAAAATTGCCCGGCTGTTTATTGGCCATTGTTAAAGGATGCCATGGCCGTAGTGGGAACGGTCCTGGTCCCCCCAAGCCTAAGGGCAATGAATAGAAACCATTTGTGTATGTTATGGGACACTACCAGGAAGAGGCCTGCCTGGCTGCGCCTTAATTGCTCGGGTATGCATCCTTTACATTTTCGTTTGAAATGGGGTAACTTTGCGGGACACTGCTTTTCGTGTGGTAAATTGGGACACTTTATGGCCGAATGCCCAGAGAGGCAACCGTCTTCAGATAATGTGCATGTTGTGCCGTCCAAGGATGACATGGTGCTTGATGCTCCCTCACAGGAGGAAACCCAACCATCCAGTGTTTTGGATAAAGGTAAACAACAGGTTTTGGGTTTGGATTCTCGTAACACTGAATGGATAGAGGCACGTCCCAAAAAAAGAAAGAAGCTGGATGCTGCTTTGCCGGATTCTGGGTCTGCTGTGTCATAGGATACAATGCGCACGTATATGCGCAGGAAAGAAATGTCCTCTTCACAGCATGTTGCGCGTACTATGGCTCCTTCTGCTCCCCGTAATCAGTCTACGAGGAAAGCATATACAGATGGGCCCAAGGGCCCGCCAACTAAGTTGGCATTTGATTCTAAAGGCAATGTGATTACACCCTGGGATCGTCGTTATCCCCGCGCCACCCCTAAGATTGTGGATATCCCATCTACTTCTAAAGCTGGCCGGCCAAATTCTTTTGCAGTCTTAGCTGATTTTCTGGATGATAGTGTCCTTGACATTCTAGCAGACAAGGTGAAATCGAGGCAAGCGGTGCCTCCTTCCTGATTGTTCTTTTTTCAGATAGATGAAGATAGCCACGTGGAATGTGCGAGGCATTTGTTCTCGCCATAAGCAATATGCCATGTGGACTGTCTTGCATGAGAATCAGTGGGATGCCTTGTGTGCGGTGGAGCACAAGAGTCACGATGATACAGGAAAAGTGGTGGATTTCCATGGTTTCCGCTTATTTTATGCAGGGACACATGCTGTGCATTATTCTGGAGTGCTTATGATTGTCCATGAGAAATATCAGCCTATTCTTATTAAAAATGATGTGCAAGGCCGCTTTGTGGTAATCGAAATTTTATTTAAAGGAGAGATCTTATGGTTGTTGGGCCTCTATGCTCCGAATGACCCTTTATCTTGCCGGGATCTTTGGAAGACTTTGCAGAGCTCCATGTCACTTGGCAGAAGGGGTTTCTTGATGGGAGATTTTAATATGTGTGTTGACTCTTCCAAGTCCACTTCAGGGCATTCCGTGATGGATGCTCCGGAAAGTCGGGCGTGGAATGCCTTTGCTCTTGCGGCTCTTAAGCAAGATCTATGGTCTTGGTTACAACCATCCTCTCCAGGGTTTACTTTTCATTCAGCACAGTATGCATCTACATGGTCGCGGTTGGACCGAATGTACATCATGCAGGATGATGACTTTCTTCCTGAGATGCTGGAAATGAAAGTATTGCAGCAATATGCCTTGTCCGACCATTTCCCTCTCCAACTTGAGATACTAGCACAACCCATTGCACCTTTTATGCAATTGTTGGATAGACTCCCTTTACGTTTCAACTCTTCTTATTTGAAGCATTCAATCTTTCAAGGCTATATGCAGCAATTGATTGAGAGATTTTTATTGGACTTTGCCTCTGAGGGCACAATTTCTTTTGAACGACTGGTCTCTAATGTGCAACGGGTCGCTCGCCAATATGGGATACATCATGCCTCTCTTTGTCGGCGGCGTCGCCATGCAGCGGAAGGCTTACTGGCTTTGGTTCGTTCGCTTCTGGTGGATACCCCAGATGATGATTTTCTATTATCATTGGCATAGCAATTGGCCAATCTTATTAAAGAATTTCAGTTGAAATCCTATCAGCAGGCCAAATTACACAATTTGACTGACAATTTGCAAGATAATGCTTGCCAGACTCATAAGTTCTTTCGCGCCTTGCATGCTTCTCCTGCTCGAGAAAATATGACCAGACTTCAGGATTTAGAAGGTCGCATGGTTACTGATCCGCACACCATTGTCGATATGTGCAAGAATTATTTTCGGGATCTTCTTGGTTCATCTTCGTCGCCTTCTAACCAGGTTACGTATGCACGTTCAGTTTTCTATGATCTGGTCCGCCATCAGGTTCCACTTGATATGCGAGCTACCTTGGAGGCAGATATTTGTGAGGAGGAGGTTATGGATGTTTTGTTACATCTGCCCAAGGATAAAAGCCCTGGATGGGATGGCCTCACCAATGAATTCTTTGAGTGCTCGGCTACGCAACTGGTGAAGCCATTGGTGGCTATGTTTCAGCAGGTTTGGGAAACAGGAGTCATGCCTTCCTCATGGAAAGAAGGCCTTATCAAATTGCTTCCAAAGGTTCCTTCGCCGTCAATGTTGCAACAATGGAGACCAATTTCATTGATGGGCTCGATGTATAAAATCTTTTCCAAAGCCCTGGCGAATAGGCTCCACAAGCACCTTCCAGCTATTGTGCATCCTCTTCAATATGGTTTCATTAAGGGATGCAACATTCTGGATAATATCTTAAATGTGCAAATGGCCATTGACTATGCAAGGCACTCTAGCCAGGAAGTGGTAATGATTCAGTTGGATCTGGAAAAGGCCTTTGACTATTTAGATTGGTCTTTCATTGCTGAACTTATATCCGCTATGGGTTTTGGTGCGCGGATGTCCCGATTGATCTACACCATTAGTGCTGAGGCTTCTTCGCGTGTTATGCTCAATGGTGGGGTTACAGAGCCATTTGTCCTTGCACGCGCGGTGAGACAGGGTTGCCCTTTGAGTCCTCTCTTCTTTGCCCTAGCGACTCACCCGGTTCTTTCAATGTTATCTTCAATGGCAGCTTCTGATCAGCTGGCCGGTTTGTCTCTTCCTTTGGGACAGCACTTCATTAGCCAATCTTTGGCTGATGATAGCTTTATGATTTTGCGTGCAAACAAGGGCAACATTCGCAAGGCATTAGATGTTTGGACACTCTTTGGTCAGGCTTCGGGTCTTCGCATCAATGCCTTCAAATCAGCCATTCTCAGCTGCATGGAGTCGGATTTACAGTCATTGGGTTGGCAGGGTCAAGTTGTTTCCCGTGGCTCCATTGTCAAGCATCTTGGGTACCCGTTGGGTGTTGATGTTCGGCCAAAGCAGCTACCGGAGTGGATTTCACAGAAACTGGCAGCTAAGTTTATGTATTGGAAGTCGCAAGCGTGGCCCTTTCATGTCCGCCTCAAAGTGGCGCAAACAATTAAACTGCCAATGCTCACATATTTCTTGCCATTGCTGCCCTGGACTCCTACTACTTTGAAGGCTCTCACGCGCCCTATTCGTTTCATGTTATGGAAGAAGGATTCATTGCACGCAGGTATTTCGTGGATTTCGTGGTCACATACATGTACCCCCAAACACTTGGATGGTGGGGCAATTTTGGATGCTGAAACTCATATGCTGGCCCTTCGTTGGTCACTTTTTCGCGCTATGTGCGTGGATCATCACCCGTGGACCATTATAGCCCGTTATTTTCTGGAGGACAACGGGCTTCGACATGGCAATACACAAATTCGGGCCTCCTGATGGCATGTCCTTAATGCAAACTCTCGGTTTTCCAGCCCCGCCTCCTCTCTATTATTGCATTTGGTCGGCTCCTGGAAAGCGGTGCTTCAAAAGGCGAGTTGGCATCCAGCGAAGGACCGCTTGCATGCTAACTCCTTTCAATTGAAATTGTTGGCAGTCTCAAGATTACTTTCGTGGGAAGACAAACATGAGCTTCGACCAAAATTTAACCGCATGGCCCGTCTGGGGGTGACTTCAGTTGCGGACGCCACCCTTGCCAGTCGTAATGTCTTCGCCTCGTTTCGTACGGCCAGGAGACTTTTCAGAATCCTGCGTGGCTACCATGACTTATGGGAGCAGCTTTTGCTGGTACTTCGGGCCAAGCAACTTTTTCCTGCCCTTGCGGTGGATCGTCCTTGGCAGGACTAGGACCTTGCAAGCCGGTTGAGTCTGGAAAAGGCCTTTGCTAATCAGGTGTATCATCTTCTGATGAAAGATCATCAATGGCTGGCTGTTAAAGCTAATTTTGTATGGGGTTTGCGGAAATCTCAGTCATGGTGGAAGGCAACGGTGATGGAGGGTTGGTTGAATAAGACACCGTTCAAATGCAAGGTCTTTCTTTGGCGGGTGATGATTGGTGGTCTTCCTCTTGCCTCGGCCCTCTCCAAGCGTCGAATCTCGAATGGCAATTGTTTCTTCTGTACCATTACTGTGGAATCAGCCCGGCATCGATTTATTTCTTGCCCGCTGGCCAAGAGAATCTTGTCGCTCTTGTCACAGGTTTGGCGTACAGTGGTGGGGTCCCCGCTCACCCCGTTCAATTGGGTTTTTGTGCGACCAAAATACCCCGCACCGCCATGGTTGCATATGAAGATCTTGTTTCACTTCTTCAGATTCTGGGGATGCTAGCACAATTGGACCACTCGGAATGCCTTTCTTTTTGATTCCGCCTCTAATGTACCGAAACACATTGCCCGGCTTAAAGGTCTCTTGCATTGGCAGATAGATCTCATTCGACACTCGGACTTGCTCTCTCGGGAGGACTTGTTTACTTGGCATATGGCAATTTCCTCTGGGTCTTTGCCATCACTTGTGTAACTTTTGTGTGGCTTAGTACTGGGATCTTACACGTCCGCGTAGAGCCCTCGTGTATCTTGTAATCATGAAAACTTGTACTTTTTTCTCGTAATTAATACAATTGCCTTTTACGGAAAAAAAAAAGAGATTAGTGTGTGCACATTAGGCAATGGAGATAGGTGAACATGTAGCAGTAGCAGTGTCATGCAAATGCTCCGTTTGGCATTGGTTTTTATGTAAATTTAGCAAATGCATCCTTTTTGCAGTAGCCAGTGTATGACAACTTGACATCCAAAGGGGCAACGAAAGACTATGATGAGGGTGGAAAAGCATTGAAGTTTGAGTCTTTTAGTGGTACACAAGATAGACTGAAACCTTTTAACTTTCATTTAGCAATTTGATGCAGCCTATTCAAGAGGGAACTTCATCGAGTCCTTGAAGATTCAAAAGGCAACCACTTTCTTGAAAGGGAATGCATTACAATGGTGGTCCACTCTTTTGATGCAAGATAGAGCACCGTTAATGTAGATACAATTCAAGCAAATGTTTGCATCGAATTGGTTGAGGAGTACCTTTGAGGTGCACATCATGATACCTTGAAATAAGCTAAATACTAAGGAATGTAAAAATTTGGAGCAATATAATAAGAAGTTTTGGGATGCATTGCTACCTATTACTCCTTATTGCCTTGTACCCCTTCATGAGCAAGTGGAAAAATATATTTGTGGGCTACCCAAAGGAATCAAGGATTTTTGCATTAAATCCACCGTATCTAGCATATCTTAGCTCATAGAGACTACTGCTAGAGCTGATGCTTTGCTGCATGGGAAGGAATCACGCTTCCTAAAGAAAAGCGAGAAGTCAAATAAAAAGTTGTTTTAGGCTAAGAAAAGGGGAAGATCTGAAAAGCAGCCTGAAAAGAGGCCAAAACACCAAAGAAAGGGCTCGAAAACATTGGCACAATATAGGGAATTGATGGCTGCAAATAAATGTTTTCTTTGTGAACAAGAGGACCACATTGCAAGGGACTATCCCAATAGACAGCAAGCTGTAAAATCAGAAAATACGGAGATTCTAAAGGAAAGAAGCCCAAAACATCAGTGGGATTGGTACCCAATATTCTTAATGATTATCCCAATGATGATGCTACTAAGTTGTGCACAGCATGGGGCAAAATTAGGGATCAACATGCACTAATTTTCTTTGATAACGATGCAAAAGCCAACTTCGTCTCTGTTGATATGGCAGCACATCTAGGCATGAGAGAGGATAAGATGAGATCCATGGGGAAAGTTGGAATGGCATGTAAAGGCCATACAGAGCTCGTCACACCGCTCATTGGAAAGATTTAGTTGCATATACACGGATATGTAGACAACAAAGAGTTCTTCATTGCTCCGCTTGAGGGTTGTGATGTATTGCTTGGTATACCACGGTGTCACTATATGCATGCGATGATTGATTCTCTTGTAAAAAATATCACTATTCAACATAAGGGAAAGATACTCACACTTGATGTAAAGTTAAAAGGTAAATCTCTCCTTTTTATATTTGCATCTGCCATTTCTAAAGTAATGAAAAATCATATTTCAACATACTTGGTTTTTATTAAGGATAAAAATGATAGTGAGAATGTTGGGCACATGTTTAAGTTAGAGAAGGATCGCATGTCATTTCTGAAAATGTATGTTGATTCATTCTCTTAGTTATCCCCAGGGCAACTATACTGCCTGAAAGGCCAAAAGGTCATGGTATAGATCTTATCCCTGGAAGTAGCCCACCTAATAAGCCACCATACAAAGTCAATGTAGCCCAACGAGAGGAGATTATGAGTCAACTGAATGGGCTGCTAGAAAAAGGGCTGATTTAGCTCACCTTATCTCATTTTTGTTCTCCAAAGCTTTTGGTGTAGAAAAAGGATGGTTCATGGCATATATGCATTGATTATCGTGCTTTAAACAAGATCATGATAAAGAATCGCTTCTCGATTCCTCGGATCAATGATGTTATGGATAGATTGTAAGGGGCCGTATAGATTTGAAAAGTAGGTATCATCAAATATGCATTAGACCAGAAGATGTGCCTAAGACAGCTTTCAAGTCATCTTTTGGATTGTACAAGTTTCTTGTTATGCCTTTTGGACTTACAAATGCTCCTATCACTTGTAATCGGATGACGGATCACATCTTCAGGCCACATAGAGAATTTGTGGGCACTTTCTTTGATGACATGATTGTCTATTCAAAGAACGAGGCACAACATACAAGACACTTGGACATTGTGTTCCATGAATTGCGTAAGCATAGGCTAATTATCAATGACAAGAAAAGTAAATTCTTCTTGCATGAAATCCAATTTTTAGAGCATATTGTATCGGCTATTGATATTCGCACGAACCCTACAAAGGTTAAGGCAATACGATCATGGCTACCTTTGAGAAATGTGCATGAGATCCGCAGCTACTTGGGTTTATGTTCTTACAACAAGAAATATGTACAGGGGCTTATTGAAATTGCATCTCCATTACATGCTTTGCAAAAGAAGGATCTGCCATTTAGATGGATAGCAATGGAAATTTCAGCATTTGAAAAGTTGAATAAAAAGATGACTTCGGATCCTGTGCTTGTGTTGCCTGATCTAATGAAGCCATTCGTAGTTCAATGTGATGCATGTGGTAATAGCATTGGGGTTGTTCTTATGCAAGACGGTCGAGTTGTGGGTTATGAGAGCTGAATTCTCCAAGGTGTAGAAAAGAATTTGCAGGTCCATGAGAACGCACACTTGGCTGTAATTCATGCACTGCCTATACATGGAAACATTATTTGTTGGGGGCTGATTTTACAATGCAGACAAACCGTCAAACTTTGAGGTACATTCTGAAGTAGAAAAAGTTGTCAAAGAAGCATATGAGATGGGAAAATTTTCTCTCTATGTTTCACCTTAAGATTGATGGTAAAAAGAATGTTGTGGCTGATGCACTATCACGTAAGCCACAAATTTCAGCCATCGGCATAGTTTATCACATTGAGTTGGATACCATGAAAGAGCAATATGTTATTGATTCAGCCTTTGCTAATGTTTATGATCAACTTTACAATGGCCAAGGGCATGAACACTTAGTACTAAGAGATGGATTTCTGATTATACATGGACGACAGTGCGTCACAAAGCAATTAAGGCTCAAAGTCATCATTGAAAGTCATGCTCCTGCATATCTAAGAAACAAAGGTATTGATGTTACGGTCAAGGCAGTGGAGCATTTCTTTTATTGGCAAACTTTAAGGCATGATGTTAAACAGTTTATCAAGACATGATTTATAGGTTAAAAGGTAAAGCATGATAGGCAAAAGATGCGGGGTTTGTTGCAGCCCTTACCTATTCCAAAGAGGCCTTGGCAAAGCATTGCAATGGACTTTATTTTTTAGCTTCCTAGGACACCTACATAGAATGATGGGATATAAACTATCATTTGCAGGTTTAGCAAACAAGCCCATTTTATTCCAATGGTGAGGAAGAAAACAAAGGCTGATTATATGGCAGGATTGTTTTTGCAATATATCTTTAAGTATCACGGTATGCCACAATCGATCATTAGTGATCAAGACTCAAGATGACCAATTTATTTAAGAAGGGGTTATTTGAGAATATGGGTACCACACTGAAATTCTTATCATCCTTCCATCCCAAGACAAATGGTCAGTCTAAGAAAGAAAATTCCACAATGTTAGATCTTTTAAGGTGCTATGTTTCAGACCAGAAGACACAATGGAAGCAATATTTTCCCTTCGTTGAGTTTGCTTACTACAACACAGTGCATAGTTCCATGGGCAAAGCTCCATTTGAGGTGATTGAGAGTGACAAGAAGGTACCACCTATTCTGCAAACTAAGGATAAGATCTTTGAGGCTGATCGTTATGTGGAAAACTTGGATGCATCCCATGCAAAGATAAAGTATGCACTTCAGAGATCACAGGAAAAGCAAATGAAGGCAGTTGATCATCATAGACGTACTTTGCAGTTTCCAGAGGGCAATTATATATTGCTGCGTTTTGAAAACGCAAGGCTAAAAAGATAAAAGAAAGAGAAAGATTGTATCTGAAGTTGAATATGAGATACTATGGGCCCTTCAAGGTGTTGGAGAAGATCAATGATCTAGCATATTCGCTAAAATTACCTCCACATTGGCAAATACACAATGCCTTTCATGTCAACTTGTTGAGGCCTTTTCATGGTGATGTGCCAGAGGATTTGTTTGCTGAAATTCAGCCTAAGGTTGAGGAGTTACATGAGATTTCGGTACGCGAGCAGATTTCAGCACATAAGGAAAGAAATGTCAAAGATAAAATGTCCAGTAGATACTTGATGAAATTTTAGAATCATTCATCAATGGATGCCAAATGGATCAAAGCGCATAACTTGGCACACCATTCTTAGTTGTTGCAACTTTACCTAGATGCCTTTCAATTAGAGCCAACTTTAGTTCAAGCTCCATTAGGTTCAGTAAAGCAAGGGTCTGTAGTATTGCCTAATGATCAAGGGGGAAGTAGCACTTCCACTCCTCCAGTTATGGATAGCTCTCATATGTGGTGGATCTCAGATGTATTCAGCATGCATCCAAGATAGTGTGCTGACAGTATGTTTGCCATGAGGTCACTACTTAGAGTACTAGTCACTGTGAGATGTATGCAAATGAGTATGAGTTTCACCCAAGCACTAGAACTATACTTTTGCGTCAGTTTATGATCAATTTGATATGAATTTTGCCTCAATTTTGAGACAAAAACTATGATCAGTTTCAATTCAATTTTTTATCAGCTTGAGAACCATTTATGGTCACTTTTGGAATCAGTTTTTGCATTGATAGCTGGTCAATGTTTACAATGAGTTTGTGATCACTTTAGGTCACATTTGCAGTAGTTTGTGATCAGTTCTCAGATCAGCAAGTGATCAAATTATGATCAAATTATACTTAGTTTTCAATGGTTTACATCTAGTTCCATAGACAACAGTATATGTTATGATGCCATTGATGTTTTAGCCATAGTTTATGCTTGGTTATGCTATGCTATGATTTGATTTTGCTAAATGAGTTGAGCTCATGAGAAATAGATATGCCACATGATAATCTGGCAATGTTTTTAAGATTCTTTATGAGTCTTATGTTATGTTATGATTGACTAGTAATTTTCAGCATATATTGGGCATATGGAATGGTTGAGAAGCAATGGGCAATGTTGTATTAACTATGATACCTTGTGGAAATTCCAGCCCACTATTTTTCTTTTGATGCATCTAGCAGTGCAATCAAGGACGATTGCAAGGATTTTGAGGGGGAGGGCTATCATGAGGACATCGATGTTGCACATGCGAGGTATAACTGGGATTAGAGTAAATTTACGAGCCCGCGACCCTAGGAAGTCGCGGGATGTCAAAGACAAAAGTTGCTATAAATTATGCCACACAAATACTTGATGGTATCTAGTGCCAATTATTGGCCTAGGTTATTCATTTGGCCATAAATGTCAGTTGACACCATAGAAGTGGTATCTAATGGTACCTAACACCAATCTGATGGTCAAAGATGACACACAGACACTCGGGAATGGAAGTTACCTAGCCAATTTAATTATTGGTCTGTCAAATTATTCTTTTGGACACTTAAAAAATATTAGATTAATTTTTTATATTTAAAGACTGAAAATTAATCTTTAATAATGGATAATGCTGGAAAAACCATTGGGAAGATTGCCACTTGTCAAAAATACCCATGCAAGACTGAAAAACGTACGGAGAAGCATTTTTTAGTGCATTTAGCCTACAAGAGAGAGGGAGGAGATACTGTTGGTTTGGTCTAGAGTCATTAGAGAACCTTTTGAGGAAGCTAGGGCCAAGAGAAGACCAATCAACAACAGGTGAAAACATCTATAGGCTGTTGAGATAGGACAACAGTACTAAATAACTTATTTTCTTCAATTTTTAACGAAGAAAGCTTGAATTTTCTCTCTCTTAAGCATTCTCTCTCATCTCCCAGCCTTTCTACAGCCTTGCTCCGAAGATTACAGCATTGAGATCACCAAAGACTGAGAAATTTCAGATTTCTCTACTATAAACCCTAATCTGCAGTAGAAATTAGGATTTAGTAGTAGCTTTGAGAAGCGTGGCAAAAATTGCAAGATCCAAGACTTAGATTCAACGGGGCTGAAGCTATTTTCATTCAAATTCACGTGGAGGAACCAGCAAATCAATGAATTCGGGACATTTTCCATCTCCATCAAAGCAGGTAAAGGCCAATTGACTACCCGAATCAAGGGGCAAATCAGATTCAAGACTTTCTTATCATTTGGGATAGCAAGGGGAGTTGGAATACCAAAAGGGATTGGGAAAATTCCATTGTACATCAACTTCTTCTTCAATTAAGTTTTAAAAAATACTGAAAGAGGCATCAATTTTGGGGCCAACAGGGTGTCCATTGTCCAAGATTGTAAGTTAATTTATATTTCTCAATTTTGTAATAAATATTGCTATTGTAACTAGGTTGTAATGAGGAAATTACCACCCACCATAGAAGGAAGGCTAGTTTCAATAAACCCAATTATTCCAAGTTCAATACTTCTTCTAGCTGCTGCAAAACCATTTCCCTAAACCAAACTACTTAACCACACATCTTAAAATAAGAGAAATCCGAGAAGCAGATTATTCCTAGTCCTAGCTAAGTCATGAAAAAACCTTGCAAGAAAAGAGAACCTAGCTATGGAAAGCTTGCTCTTACTTGTTAGATGTTCTCCCCTTACCTTTAGGTTGGGGTTTATGGTCGTTTTCTCGAACAATCCTAACACCATTTTTAGGATTCTTTGACCCTGGGCTCAGTTTACTTATGAGCAATTATAATAGATATGTTGGCATGCCCCAATCTACTTCAAGGCACTCTCTAAGGGATTTCCTTGAGAGCAAACCTTGGTAAGCTTTTGTGATGGATGTTCTTAAACAATATCATTCGTCTCGGCTTTCTCCATCAGCTTTGGATTTAACCTTTCACTCAACTAAGTAAGCCACACGGTCTCCATTGGATTGTATTTATGACATGCATGAGGACTCCTTTTTACCAAACATTTTAGAAATATGGATTTTGCAGCAATATGTCTTATCTCATCACGTTCCTGGACAGCTTGACATGATTACGCAACCAGTGGACGCTTTTACCACTCTCTTGGATAGGCTGCCCTTTGAGATTCAACCTTTTCTTTTTGAGTCATGTTGTTTTCAAGGACTTCATGACCCAACTAGATGGTTTAGACTCTTTTCAAAGATTGATTACAAATGTGCAAAAGGGGTCATGACAATAAGAGATTTATCATGCTTCACTCACTAAGCATCATTTGCATGTTGCGGAAGACATAATGGCCTTGGTCCATCTACTGTTGCTTGATTTGCTGCATGATGAAGTTCTGATCTCATTATCATCATGGCCAAGTGAACTTATTCAAGGTTTTCAGTTGTGGTCTTACTAACAAGCTAAGCTCAAGAATCAAATTTATGGTCTTCAAGGTTTTCAGCTGTGGTCTTACTACAAGCTAAGCTCAAGAATCAGATTCGTGGTCTTTGAGATAGTTCTTGTCAGACTCATAAATCCTTTAGAGCCTTGCATGCATCCCTGATGCAGCAGAATGTCATGAGACTAGAAAATGCAGATGGTTACATGGGCATGAATCCCTGATCTATTGTATGTATGTGCTAGGACTATTTCAGAAATCTTTTGGGTTCAAGGCAAGTATGTTCTTCTAGGGTTGCTGAAGCCCGTGCACCTTTTTAAGCTTTGGTCAGAGGTTACGTTCCCCATGATATGCAAGACTTCTTGGACGTTGATATCTGTGAGGATCTTATTGCACTTGCCTAATGATAAAAGCGCTCGCTAGGATGGTATCACCAATGAATTCTTTGGCACCTATGCATCTCTTTTGGCAAAACCTTTGGCTGTCTTTTGCCACCAGGTTTGGGCTTCCAACAACATGCCTTTATCGTGGAAAGAGGGGGTGATTAAGTTGATTTCTAAAGTTCCCTCTGCTTTGAAACTTACGTAGTGGAGACCAATCTTGTTGATGGGCTCTATGTATAAGATCGTTGAGAAGGTTCTTTTTTTCCAAGAACCTTTGCGAAGGTATTGGCAAACTGTCTCCATAAACACTCACCTAATCTTGTCCATCATCACCATTATGGGTTTATTAAGGGCAAAAACATTCTTCATAATATCCTGAATGCACAGATGGCCATAGACTAAGTGTGACACACGCAGCATGGGTGGTTTTGGCACATTTGGATTTAGAAAAGGCCTTTGACTTCTTGGAATGGTCTTTTCTCACATATCTCATGCACGTCATGGATTTTGGGCTTCATATGTCTAGATTGATCTACACTTTCAGCATGGGTGTCACTTCCCATGTTTTCTTAAATGGTAAGAGTCATAGAGCGCTTTTCCCTTGTGCACTCAGTTCAATAGGGCTGCCCTCTCAGCCCACTCTTTTTTGCACTTGCTACTCACCCCATTCTTTCAATGCTATCGCACCTTGTTAATATGAAACAACTAGTTGGTCTCTCTCTCCCTTTGCAGCAACATTTTGCTAGTCAAGCATTGGTCAATGATTCTTTTATGGTTCTAAAAGCAGATGCTTCTAATCTTCGAAAAGCATTACGTGTTTAGGAATTATTTAGGCATGCATCAAGCCTCTAAATTAATGCTATCAAATCTTCCGTTATTGCTTGCATGAGCTCAAACTCACCAGATTTCGAGGTCACAGGGTGTGCGTGCTCAGCAAGGAGACATTGTAAGGCACTTTGATTATTCCTTGGATCTTGATGTGCAACCAAGACCTTCGCTGAAATTGATATCACAAAAATTGGAAGCCAAGTTTGTTTATTGGAAATCTCAAGCTTGGCCATTCTATGTAAGTCTTAAAGTGCTGCAAATTATTATGCTCCCCATGCTCAACTACATCTTGCCACTCTTGCCTTGCACCAATGTTGTCTCGATGGATCTCAATCGACACTTCCATTTCATGCTATGGAAGTAAGATTCTGTGCAAGCAGGTATATCTTGGATATCCTCGAGACATGTTTGCACCCCGAAATCCATGGGAGGTAGGGTTGTTTGGGATGTGGAGACTCATATGACAGCCCTTCATTGGTCCCTATTTCAGGTGCTATGCATTGGTCAACAACCCTGGACTTTTATTGCCCGTGCTTTCCTTCCGTGCCATCTTAATAAAAAGATTAAGGGTTCATGGTGGCATGTGTTCAATGCTAAGGTTTACTTTTCTACATTTGCCTTGGTTCTTCTTAATCATTTGGTGTGCTCATGGAAAATGGTGCTTTCTAAGGCTCAATGGCATCCGACAAAGGACAAACAGACGGCCAATTCATTGCAAATGGAAATTCTAGTACTGTCTCATCTTCTTTTTTAGGAGGGTAAATCGAAAGGGAAACCTATGTCCAATTGCATGGCTCATCTTGGATTGACCTTAGTGACTAATGCCAATCTCTTGTTGTGAGGCACAATGATATCCTTTCACACTATCACGGATCTTTCACGTGCTTGGTGGCTACGATGATCTTTGGGGCAAAGTTTCCAATCTTTTACATGCCCGGCAACCGTTTCCTATCCTAGATTCTAATTATCCTTGGTAGGACTGGGATCTTGCAAGGCGTTCGACCCTCAATCTTCTTCACTTACTCAGATTTATCATTTCATGATCCAAGATTACACATGGTTGACCATCAAAACAAATGCACTTTAAAGATTGCACAAATCTAAAGCTTGGTGGAAATTGACAATAAGGGAGCGATGGGTCAACAAGACGCCATTCAAATGTATCATTTTTATTTGGAAAATGTTTGTGGGGGGCCTTCCCCTTGCGTCAGCTCTTCACCTCAAGGGAATTTCTAATGAGATTGATTCTTCTATACCACTATGGTCGAGTCTTTCCATCACAGATTTATCCCCTACCCTTTTTCTCGGAAGATTTGGGCCCCCCTCTCAAACATTTCGCATGTTGTGATGGGGACTAGAATGTGTCCTCTTAATAGGATATTTGGTAAAGCTAAACATCATGTCGGTGCAACCTCATATGAAGATTGTCTTTAACTCTTCCAGATTTTGGGGTTGCTAGCACATTTGGGTCACTCGCAATGCCTTCATTTTTTAAGGCACCTCAAACATTCAACATCATGTTGTGAAGCTTAAGGGATTTCTCCAATGACAGCTTGATTGTATATAGAATGTTGATATCTTGGTCACAAATGACTTAGTTTCTTGGCATTGGGCAGTCTCTTCAATGCAAAGTTACCAAGAGACTCGTTTCATACCCAAACATTTTAGAGACCTATGAAACACCCATTTTAAATTTCGAAAAAAGCCCTACCCTAAAAAATGCATTTGAACTTTCATAATCAGTATTTGTCACAAATTCATTTGACACACTGACATGGACATTGACATTGTTTGTAAAAATGTGATGTTGCCTATAATGCATGTATATATTGATGGCTTCTTCTATGATTAAAGCTAATATTGTCATGGACAATGGACCATGATGCATATATATGTTGATGCTATGTTAAATCTTCATTTGTATTGTATAGAATAATGAATTATGATAAATTACAGCATATGAGTCATACTCTACACGTATAAAGTTTCATTATAGTTTTCTTCCATCTTGAATGAAACTCCTTTCTAATGTTGTAGGAAACTCATATGAAACCCATTTCATTTCTCCCATTTCAGAAACCCTTCGCAAATATGCTTCAATGACCCTGCCCTAACTTTTGTTTTCTTCTCTATTTTGTCTATGATATAATAAAATATAACCAAGACGAGCTATACAACTAAACTTAGGTCTGTCTTTCGATTTCTCCTCCTAAGAAAGCAGGCAAGACACCACTAGAATTTCCATCTGCAACGAATTGGCAATCAATCTATCCTCTGTTGGATGCAATTAGACTTTGTAAATCACCATTTTCCATAGGCACACCAAATAGTTGAGAAGAACTGAAGAAGGTGCAGAGAATGGAACCTCAACATTAAGCACATGCCACCACAAACCTTGAATCTTCGTATTACCATGCCTAAGGCCCGGAACCTCAAGACAAGTGCAAGCAATAATAGTTCAAGGTTGCTAGCATCGCCTGCAAAAGAGACCAACAAAGGGCTGCCATATGGGTCTCAAAATCCAAAACAGCCCCACCGCCCATTCATTTCAAGGTGCAAACATGCGTTCAAGATATCCATGATATGCTAGCATGCACAGAAACTATCTTCCACAGCATGAAACGGGAGTGCTAGGTGAGATCCTGCAAGGCAACATTAGTTCAAGGCAACAATGGCAAAAAGTAAGTGGGCATGGGAACCATAATTATCTGCACCACTTTCAAGGACACATGAAATGGCCAAACTTGAGATTTCCAATTAAGAATCTTGGTTTCCAATTTTTGTGATATCCATTTCAACAAGAGTCTTGGCTACACATCAACACCCAAGGGATAACCAAGATGTCTAACAATGTCTCCCTACTAAACAACAATACCTTGCCACCCCAATTTAAGCAAATTCTAGCCAGTTCAAGCAATAAGGGAGGATTTGGCAAGATTGATACAGAGACCTAACATCCAAACAATTCCCAAATGTCAAAAGCTTTGCGAAGATTAGAGGCATCGCTTAAAGAACCATAAACGTATCATCAATCAACCCTTGACAATCAAAATGTTGTTATTGCCAAGGGAGAGATAAATCAGCTAGCTAACCTGTATCAACAAGATACGATAACGTTGAAAGAATGGGGTGAGTAGTGAGCGAAAAAAGAGAGGGCTCAGGGAACAGCCCTATCGACCCGAGCACACAAGGGAAAAGGGCTCAGTGACTCGACTATTTAGCATAACACGAGAAGTAGCACCCATATTGATGGTGTAGATTACCCTGGACATATGAGGCATAAAGCCCATGGCTTGCATGAGATCTGCAAGAAAAGACCATTCTAAGAAATTGAATGCCTTCTCCAAATCCAATTGCGCTAGAACAACCTCCTCTTATGTGTGTCATGCATAATCTATAGCCATCTACGCATTCAAGATATTATAGAGAATGTTTCTACCCTTAATAAACCAATATTGGTATGAATGCACACTACCAGTTAGGTGTTTATGTAGAGTGATTTGCCAACACCTTCGTAAAGATCTTATACATAGTCCTCATTAATGGAATCGATCTCCATTGTATAAGTTTGGAAGGGGAGAAGGAAACTTCAAGAATTGACCTAATCACCCCTTCTTTGCACAATAAAGACATGGTGCCCAAAACCTAAACCTAACTAGCACATGGGCATGAGAGATTTTGCTAAAAGAGAGGTGTAGGCTTCAAAGAATTCATTTGTAATACCATTCCAACCAAGGCTTTTATCATAAGGAAAATGCAACAAGACATCCATAGCTTCACCCTCGGATATCAACATCCACAAATTCTTGCATGTCCTAGGGAGCCTAGTGTCTGACCAAGGTGCAAAAGGTTGCACAAGCTTGAGCAACCTAAGGAGAACATGCTTGCTGCAAACCTAAAAGATTTGCAAAACAATCCCAACACAAACAATAGATCAAGGGTCCATGATCATGTGACCATCTACATTTTGCAACCTCATCACATTCTTCCGCATAGGGGGTGCATGCAAAACTTGAAAAATTTTTATAAGTCTGACAAGAATTGTCTAGCAAACCATCAGATCCCAGAGCTTAGCTTATTAATAAGACTGCAACTGAAAGCCTTGAATTTCTTCGCTCAGCTTTGTGGATAATAAGACCTAAAAACATCCTAAAGAGAATCAAGCAATGGCAAACAAACCAAGGCTAGCATGTCCTCCGCAGCATGCAAATGCTACCTAGTAAGTGAAGCATGGTAAATCTCATATTGCCTTGACACTTTTGCACATTAAGAATCTATCTTTTTAAAAGAATCCAAGCCTCTCTCTCTCTCCCTCCCTCCCTCCCTCCCTCCCTCCCTCCCTCCCTCCCTCTCTCTCTCTCTCTCTCTCTCTCTCTCTCTCTCTCTCTCTCTCTCTCTCACAATAGTTATTTGTATTAAATATGAGAAAAGTACAAGATTATATGATTACAAGATGCAGGACGGCTCTAGATCATAGTGCATAAACTTGCTTTACAAAAGATCAAATAACTAAAAGAGTACAAAAGTCACTGCAAAGAAGCAACATAGATTGTCATATGCCAAGGGACCGACTCCTCCCTAGAAAGGAGATCAATGTGCTGAATAAGATCAAGATGCCAATGTAGAAGACCTTCCAACTTGACAAGGTGAGTTTGGACCCCAAATGTTGAATCAAAAACAAGAGCATTCCAAGTTGTCCAATTATGCCAACAACCCTAAAAACAAAGGAATAGAAACACAATCTTCATATGTGGTTGTGCCGAAGAAGGGTATTTGGGCCGAGGATAGACCCAATCAAAGGGGTGCAACGGCGTGCTGACCATATCTTGCCAAATAGCAAATTACAAGGTTCGGATTTTCCATGCCAAAGAGCATGAAAAAAAACAATCACAAGACGTTTATGCAATGGTGATGCAAAAGAAACAAGCACCATTTGAGATGCAGCGTTTTGCAAGTGATGCGGCAAGAGGCACCCCACCAACCATGACACCCCAAAGGAAGACCTAACTTTTGTACTGTGTCTTATTGAACCAACTCTCCATGATAGTCATTTTCCACCAATGCCGAGATTTGTGAACACTCCAATAGTATTGGCCTTAGTGACCAGCCAATGGTGGTCCTTAATCATAAGATAATAATCTTGATTAGCCAAAGCCTTTCCTAGCTAGAGTCAACAATCTCCAAAGTCCCAATCCTACTAGGGTCGATCAAGAACGAGGGCAGGGAATCGCTCTCTAGGCTGCAATGTCATCAAAATGTGGTCTCACAAATCCCTATAACCTCAAGGGATGCAAAAAAGCCTCCTCGTGGTGTGAAAAGACATCAACCCCAGCCGAGTCACTAGAGTGGCATTAGAAACAAAGATAAGCCTAGTCGTGCCATGCAATAAAATTTAGGGCAAGCCTCTTATTTCCTATCCCACAATATCAACTTGGACACTACTAGAATTCCATCTAAAAAGAGTTAGCAGCCAAATGATCCTCTACAACGTGCCACTCGGCCTTTTGAAGGACCAACTTCCACGAGCAAATGAGTTCAGTGACCAAGAAGAAAAAGGATTAAAAAAAAGAAGTTTGTATTAAGAACTTGCCACCATGAACCGCAAATGGTCATGTTATTATGAACCATGACCCGCTCTTTCAAAAAGAACTGGGCAACAAAGACCCAGAGGTGTCGATCAATGCACATTGCACAAAAGAGAGACCACTAAAGAGCAACCATGTGGGTGTGCATGTCCAAAATAGCCCCACTACCCATACTTTTACGAGTGCAAGCATGGCTCCAAGAGATCCATGAGATACCTGCATGTAAAGTGTCCTTTTTCCATAGCATGAAGCAAATGTGCCCAATAAGAGCCCTCAAGCTAGAGGCAATCCAAGGCAAAAGCAATGAAAAATATGTGTGTGTAGGAAGCATAATGGACTATGCCACTTTAAAGCGAACATGAAAAGGCTAGGACTAGGATTTCCAATATAGAAACTTCACCTCCAATTCCATAGAAATCCATCACAACTGCTTGGGCTGCAATAGCAAGAACTTAATCGAAAAAGCCTAACTACTGAAAAGGCTGCAGCTTGCATCAATCTCCCCTTCATGAATAAAAGGAAAGAATATGGACAAAGGGACATGCATGAAGGTATTGTCACCCTCATCAAAAGGTAGAAAGAAACTCCCTTCTCTACAACATCCACATGCTATCACTCTCTTTAACTACTCGTCCCAAGACACTACCTATATCCAAGAGAGAGAAAATACTTGTTAAGACTGAGGAAAAAGGGCAATTTCCACTCCATTTCCAAGGCTAGTGTTCTCCTTCCCTATGTCCAACTGTTAGAAAAAGCTATAATAGACTGTAGTACAAAGCTCCTTCTGGCTTGTTTTGAGGACCTCCTACATCCACTGAGAATCATCCTACTAGATTCTAATAATCTTCTTTCCTTGAAGAAACTCAAGTTCACCATCTGCAAGAGTTGCCTACACGGTTTCAGTCAGAGGTTGTCAATCTCCAACAATTCTATAAGCCAAAGAGTATGTCTCCGAAAAAGATACCAAGTTGCAAAATAGGAACCCTTTCTCCAAGGGGAACCAGGCAAAAATGTTCATCACTAGTGTGTGAGTGGGGACTGCTTGAATCTGGCAAGTTGACGACAAGAATCCAAATGCATCCATAGCAACAATATTTCCCTCATTTTAGTTATGACTGAAAGGAGGTCTAGCATTCCATTTGAATGGGACTTGGTTGGCAAATCCCCAGATATAGTTATAGTTGCCTCAGGGGCCAGTTGTGCATTGTTGATGGGGGATGCAAAAGAGATACAAGCCTCCAATTTCAAAGTAGGGCTGACAAAGGAGTGACAGGAAAACAAATATTTGCTTAGAAAACTAGTGTTGTCGCCATAACAAGAGGTCCACATTGACCAGAAGAGGTCACAAGGGGCACAATAAGAAGGCTGGCCCGGAGTGAGCATTTTCATACCACTGAATGAGAACAAGCAATGTCCACCTCCAATAGAATGGAATCACTACTTCTTGAAACATAGCATGAAAAGCATTATGCTCAATGTAGCCATTATCTATTAACAAAAGGCATCTATGACATTAATGATGCCTCATCCATTTTCATGACAAAGAAGAGGAAAAAGAATAAAGGAGCACGATAAGATAGTAAGTCAGCACAATTAACCCGTATTTTACAGCCACAAGCGATATATTTGTTTACATGAAGCATCTCAATGTAGCCATTATCTATTAACAAAAGGCATCTATGACATTAATGGTGCCTCATCCATTTTCATGACAAAGAAGAGGAAAAAGAATAAAGGAGCACGATAAGATAGTAAGTCAGCACAATTAACCCGTATTTTACAGCCACAAGCGATATATTTGTTTACATGAAGCATCTCAATGTAGCCATTATCTATTAACAAAAGGCATCTATGACATTAATGGTGCCTCATCCATTTTCATGACAAAGAAGAGGAAAAAGAATAAAGGAGCACGATAAGATAGTAAGTCAGCACAATTAACCCGTATTTTACAGCCACAAGCGATATATTTGTTTACATGAAGCAAATACCAACAATCTGATCCAGCGTGTACAAATGTGATTACCAGTATTATGATGAAAAATTAAAGCCTGGTTGAGCAAAATTCACATGCATTCAGCAGAGCAACTATTTCAGCCCATTTATGTCTTTCCAAAGCTAGCATATGGGAGTGCTCAGATATGTTATCAGAGAGGACATCAGGGCATTACTGAAATCTCCAAAAACAAAGGCATTATACAGCCAAACATATTTCTGAATCTCAGCCCACATGAAAGCCCTTTTTCAAGAAAAAGACACAGATTACCACCTGGAAGGACGAGTGACCGAAACTTGACACTGAACATGAACAAGCCCATGCATGTGCATACATAGTTGGTTGAACCATAGCCATGACTTACATTTACAAAAAAACAAAAAGACGTGTGCACACACATGCACATGCCCAAGGTCCCATAAATGTGTGCACAAAACAATTTAAAGAAAGGCTGTCTTGAAATGGTACAGGTTAGTGTAATACTCGTAATCTTCTTGGTCGTTCTCCATTCATGACAATGAGATTTTGGAAGGTATTCAAGACCTTATCATTCGCAGCATCCCCAATAGCATGAATAGCAACCTACATGAAATCAAGGGAGATGTATGTCAAAAGTTACTAGAAGCCAAGCACTTCAGTAATACAGAAAGATTGAAAATATTGGTGAGAAATCCATGTATATTATACTTGAAGTTTCCTTTTATCAGCCTCTACCGAATGCTCCAATATAGAATCCGGAGAAGATACTTCCAGCCCATAGTTAGTGGGATCATTTTCATATGGCTGTAAAAAACAAATAATCCATCAATCTAGCAGCAACCTTCACGGATGACAATTGCTAACCAAGTCCAAAAATTACCTCCCTCACAACCCTTGCCAAACATTTCATAACAGAATGTCCTATCTAAATACTACTCATGGTTTTTATACAGCTATACTATGTACTTCATATTTACACAGCTGCAATAAACAAATGCCTGAAAGTAGGCAAGGAAGATCACACATGCCAATATCCTAATCAAGTCCCTCCCTCTCCCCCTATCCTTAACCACCAACAAATACCTCAGCCACCAACACAAAACCCCACCACACATTCCTTCCTTACCCAAGACAAATCAGCATAGCCATACGACTCAAAGTAATTTGTTCTAACACCCTTTGTCCAGTGCCTTGGTCTCTTGGGATGAAACCTTTTGGGTAATAAACAAATGAGAAAAACAAAAAAACAGGTAGAGTTTTAACTTGTTAGTTACTCTGGATTTCTGTTTCGGGCCTAAGAGGGGGTGTTAAGCTCCAATAAATTTTTCCCTTCAAAACTTGGCCTAGTTTTCTCTCAAACCTTGTATATCCCTAAATGAAAAATATGGATCGTTTAAAATGATTAAAAACGAGATTCTAAAAGATTCCATAGGAAAACTAGCTCAAAAAGGTGGATCTTCCAGCTAATTGGAGATCTCCATCCAAACTGATGTATGGCTTTTGTCAGGTGTAGCTCTCCATATGATTGAATAGAACAAGTAAATTTGAAGTACCTCAAAACATCATATTTGCTTGTTAGCCACCAAGTATCTGTTTCCTCTTCATTCTCCTAGGACTATCTACTCAATTTCTATAAGAGGGGTTCATCAGATGGCCATTTCTTCATCATGAATCAATCCCTTTTCCTACCACTTCCATAGCTTGTTTGCCATCATATTTGCCATCCCATCAGCATCCTTGGGTTCAGAAAAAATTTGTGCCTTGCTATTGGCTATCATCGCTCATCTCTATGTACGCCATCAGGGGCGGCTGCTACTACTGTTGTCACTATTCCCCATCATTTCACTGACTGTCGCAACAGATCAGGCCACCTTGCTGTCAGTCATCATCATTGCACCTGTTTTTTGTGCCCGAGGCTTGGTATCACACTCCACAGCTGCCAGAGGTGTCCCAGATAGCTATATTATTCTATGCCCCTGCCATGCCACTTGTGCTATCATCTGCTGCTGCATTCCCAGCCTTGGCACACTCCAAACATCGGACAACTGTATTTTGGTATATATTGCCCTCCTCACCATCAGTGGTTATTGTTGCCCCTGAACTGCTGCATTGACAAAAGTAGTAGTGATCTTTGCAACCAGGCCTTCTACATCAGCTGTGTCGACATGGATTTTGGTTTGCTACCTTCAGGATCATCTGTTGTATCACCCCTTATATACTCAGTTTGTTCACTGAGTTTATTCTGTCATTTATTTAGTGTATTATCATTTTTTTGGCATTCTCTAAGCATTCTTTGGTTAGTCATGATGTTTCATACATTCACTGCACTCAATTAACCAGGGTTTCACCCACACTACTATGAGTTCCACTTCTAGTGTTCATTTCCTCATATCCTTGACATCGTTGAGCTTGATACAAAAAACAAACTTTCATTACTCTCCAGTGGAAATAGCATGTTGCATCACATCTACATATTGTCTTATTCCAAAGGACGATTGGATGGTGAACAATGGTTCTATCAGCTACATGTGCAAACATCACTGTTTGTTTGACCATATTCCTCCTACTCACAAGGCGAACATGTATGGAGATGGGAAGCATATAGACTTTCTCCAAAAATGCAAAATTCTAGCGGCTTCCTATGTTCGGCACCACATGTATATCCAGAATCTCTTTGCGTTCCTAAAGCTGTCATGATTGTTTGCTTGGCCATATTGCTCTTTGGACTTTGAGAAGGCCTATGACAGAGTGGACTGCAACTCTTGGAGGGCACATGGCCCAGCTAGGCTTTCATCAGCACTGATTCAATGCAGTCTCAGCACTTTTAGTCAAAGTGATTATGGGGGGAGGAAAGGTGCTAAGTTCTGCCTAGAGCAATCGTTCATACAAGGCTTGCCCCTTGCAACCTACCTCTTCTTTTTCTTCACAGAAACAATGTCTACTTTCTCCAGGAAATGGTCAATGGCCTGAGGGCCTCATATCACCAATGCGAAAAAAGTCAAAAAATGTTGGATCAGAGTATGCTAATGGCATGGCCCTTTACGTTGAGGATGATAAGTTGATACTGGATAGAGTGAGATTGGCATCAGAGGGATTTTGTACTGTAGCAGGTGCAAAAAACAGCTTGAGTAAGTCGCTTGGTTCTCTTACAGACCTTAACTTCTGCACTGCATTGGGAGTATAATTGCCAATTGGACTTAAAGTGGGTGAGCAAGGGACAAACAGTCAGATACCTTGGGTTCCAGAAGGGACTTGACATCACAGCAGCCCTGCAGTTCATACAGTGTTGGACTTCCATCCGATGAAAGTTGACCTACTGGAGCAGACCCACCTTTCTCTTGTGGGCAAAGCTCTTGTGGTCAACCAGGTCCTATTGGCAAGCCCAAGCATATGGCCTCTTGCTGGTGCTAGCGCTTCTCGCCATCATGTGTTTCTTGATTGCACTGCTTAGTCTAGAATTTCATGTGTTCTGACTCAGACGGGACACCTCGCAGACCATCATCCGACACCACTCAAAAGGGGACTTGGGCATCATTGATCCATAGTTCCACAGCTAGGCCCTATTCGGTAAGCTCATGGTCTGAGAGCTCACTCCAGGTGGCCAAACCTGGAAATCCCTCCTCTAGAAGATTTACAAGAATGACAACCTACCTACAAAAGTGCAAACCATCTCTGAGGTGGATCTTAAGCACAGGACTGATCACACGCACAGATCATTCTTTCTTCAAAGCCCACTACAAGTCTGGCAGTTTGCAGCAGATCCAAAGCAGAGGACCCCAATGTCCCAAGAGGAGAACCCTACCCAGTCCATCAAGGTGTAGAGAGAAATCTATAGGGGCACGAATCTGGAGTTACTTCAACATGTAGCAGGTTGGTGAAGGGGGATAGAGGCAAGGAGGTGGGAGACTGATGCGCCAATTTCCCATAATTGGCTAGCCCATCCTCATTGAGAGCCTATGCAACCAGGACATCATATCCAGCACAGTTTTCACCTATGGGCATCCCAATGTAAGTTGAAGGCAAAGTCACAAGTGTCTCCTTGGACACTTTCTTTTCCTTGCAGGTGGGTGACCAGTTTGCTATGGATAAGGTCAGAAAGAACTTGCCTTTCGCCACATCCCTTGGTGGAGGATCAAAGTCATACGCCTCCAAAGGAAGTCATGGCAGTTGGATCCGGTCACAGACATCCATAACCATAGACCTTGCATCTAAGAGATCAGGCCCTTGCTAAGGTATAATGAATCCAAAAGTGTGATTTTGGCCTACACCGGCAATCAAAGAGAAGTCAATGAGCTTCTCTTCTTACACAGCCCAGACTGGTAGACACAACTTGATGAAGTATGACAGGGATTGGACATCATGCAGTACTAGACACTGGATAGTGCACAGCATTACCGATGCTTTCCACCAAACCTTCTGGTGATGCCTCTGGGAAAGTCGATGGCCAAGGATAGTCTCCTATTCCCTATGGCTTGTGGCGCATGAGGATCTGGCAATTGGCAGCTGATTGGCCCTGATGAAACAAAAACAAGTGCTACCCACTACAGCAGCTAGAGACTCCAAAGCGTCACCTATGGTCATACAGTTGCAGCTTCAACTGCAGCATATGTGTTTTCAACAGCCATCTCATCTACCAACTCCTGCATTCCAGCCTTTCCAAAATTTTGATTGAGTGGTAATCCTATCTCACATAGATGAATTTTCGCATCCTTAAACGAAATCATATTCTTGTCCAAGGCATCTTTATACATCTCACAATTAGACTTCACAAGGTGGCACATCTATCATGCACGCTACCAAATGACACAATGATGAGAGTGAAACCCCTCGATGAATACAACCTTGGCAAAGCTCTCATCATCCATCATCCACATCCTCTATGGTTGCAAGAAACAACTGCAGGGAGACTCTCGACACCAGTGGGAACTTTGGCAACAGTATCTTCACACATGGGGCAGCCATAGCCTTTTCTTCACCTAGAGGATGGCCACCCTCAATGGTGCTATACTCCACCATAGATTCTACCCCCATCCCCCCTAGACCTCCCTAAGTGGCCTGTATAAATGAGTGGCTTTTTATTTGTAGAAAGCTCTGGCTAGAGTGTTAAGCATTTTTACTTCGCCATATTTTTCTTCCAAGGAATATAAGTAGCCAAAATACTTCGCCATATTTTTACTTTACACACTTATTCTATCATCTTTTGTCCAAAATACCCAAGATGATTTTTTTAATCATACTAATATCATACCGTACCTTATAAAATCTTAAGGTACCATTGAATACCGTATTTTATCATACCGTAGAGCATCGTACCTTTCATACCTGACAACTATGCTTGGTCATCGTAATTGAACTTCCCAAGGCTGAGAAGTTTCTTTGCCTCTTGCATTCTTCACCATCCTCTTCTTTGGCCTCCTGCAGTCGCCTGCAATACTCCTCCCTCTCATATTCTCAAATTCCACTCTTCGTGCACCTGAGAAAGCAGCCACCATCTCCTTTTTTCCCTTCACTAGCCTCTTTGCCTCTTCTTTTCTTTCTAGCATCCGCTTCAGCCTCCTACAGTCAGCCATCAATCCTCCTCAACTCATCCTCTCATCTTCTCAACCCTCCACTCTTCTTGCACCTGAGAAACCAGCCACCACCTCCTCTTCCTGTCCTAGCCCATTTGCCTCTTCCTTTCATTCCATCCTCTTCTTCTCAATCTCCCCTCTTCCCGCCTGCCTACATCCCTGATTTTCTCCCATCAGTACTACCTGTCCACATCCCCTTAAACCCCTAATAATGCAATCCTCTTTTGAAGAAATTCCTGAGGACTAGAGGAGAGATTTGGAAACTTCACGACTTTGGCAGGATTGTTCTAGCATGGGGACACTCTTTGTACATCAGTTAGGAATCCTCCTACATAAAAGGTATCGCTCAACCTTTCTTGGAAAAATTTTAGGAGATGCTACAGAGAATGTAGTCCAAGAAAGATTACACAATTCGTTTGGCTCATGGCATATATAAAAGTCTTGTAGTGGGCCATTGATGTAGCTTTGGCAGAGTTTCTACCATGCTTGCAATGTGGTGAAGCTCAAGGGTCTCATTGTTCAATGTTCTATTTAGAATCCATAGTTGCATTCATACTATGTACGGACTGGTTCACTCCATACAGTTCGTACCATACCGTACAGTATGTATCCATACCAATTCATACCAGTAAAATAGACTACCTTTTGCCCATGAAGAGTGGACCACACAATATCTTCCAACTTCCAAGACTTGTGTTTATTATCATAATTTCAAGCCTCTCTGACACTCTATCTCCCAACTTCCAAGATGAATACACAATTCCAAGCCTCTCTCTCTCCCTCTCTTTGTCTTTCTCTCCCCCCTTCCCCCCCAAACTGCCAATCCTCTCTCTCTCTCTCTCTCTCTCTCTCTCTCTCTCTCTCTCTCATAAAGAGCCTCTCTATCCATCCATCCTACATTTTGCTTTTTTGTATGATGTATGATGTATCATGTATACACTCCCATCTGTCTACTTGTAGCGCGTTGCGCATGTTGCACATCAGGTTTTGCCTTGTTACCCTTGTGCATTCATCTTATTAACTTAAGTGACATTGCTATTTTAGCTCTAAACATGTGCTCTATCATTAGTAGTCCAAAATAACTAAGGCAAATTTTTATTTCGTACCAGTAGCGTACGGTACCTTATAAAATCTTAAGGTACCAATTAGTATCATGTTTTATCGTACCTTTCGTACCTCACAACCTTGTCAGAATCCATGTTGCTTAACACATTGAGCATTAGCTTGATCAGTTGAGCTTATATACTGGAAAACATCTTGCTCATTGCCAACTGATATGTAACTTGTTGTATTTGTATTCTAGCACTATCCCAATATCATTTGCATTACTCTCTTATCATATTTGCATTCAGATGGTAAATTGACACCGTATAAAGTCCATGGCTATACTTGTGCATGGAACTGAGGGGCCTATGACAGCTCTGACCAAGTCTGCTAAAACTTCATATGTCAAACCAGTACTATGAACCAATGACATAGTGAGGCAGTGTTCCAAGCCCATCCTGTCATAGGAAGAAGGTAAAGAGTATCCACCCTCACCCGTTTCTACAAACAAGGCATATAGAGCATAAGCAAAGCGCATACCTTACAGCTTCAAGTTTATGTATTCCACTGCAAATCTGTTCCCCCTATGTGTATACATCCCCCACTTTATGGACTGAAAATCAAGGGTTGCACCCGACAAAAATCCTGCTGACATAAAAATACATAATACAAAGAAGGCATTATAAAGAGCAACAGAGTACATAAATGTGTTAACAACCAATTTGTTCAGCTTAGTGTTAGACCGTGTGAGGGGCTAGGTGAAAGGTACCAAAAAGGACCTCTGCTCTTCCTCATCCACTCAGAACCACCCTGCAACCTTTCCCATCTCTCGCACATCGTATACATGATCAGCTTATTCATGTTCTCTTTCAAGAGATTGTGTGGCATTATTACTTTTAGTCAATTCCCTCAAAAATATAGATAGCCATCAGAAACAAATCCACTTATCTATGTGATTCAGTACATGCAATAATTGCAGAGCTGTTCAACAAGGCAGAAGATAGGTAACCGGTGTAATAGCAGAAAGAAAAGAGAAGGCCAAAATATAGAAAACGAGCATCAGGTGGTCGATGCCTTGGGCCTTGATTCGGACGATGAAGATCGGGAAAAAATGATTCCTTGTACGGAAATGGCTGTCCACTGTTCCGATGTCCAGCCCGGCTCTGATGTGCAACCCCCTGTTAAATGCAGTAAACATGTCTCCAATACAGTGATGGAATGCAGTGAGCATACCCCTGATGATATTATCACTGATTCTCAAGCCCCTCCACAATCCAACCATGGTACTCGTTCCTACACACAAGTTACTTCCGTGGTTGAGGAGTCCTAGGACTTAGATTGGGAGCATCTATTAGAATTTGCAAATATGCTGTTGGGTGAGTACGTTCAACACAACCACAAATCCTTTCTAGTCCAAGATAAAGAGGATGTTTTGGATGCTACGATGGATACTAAGACTGTAGTGCCCTCTTTTTCAGCCTTCTATGAAAGAGGGGTCATCCCCTTTTTCACCAGCAAGATTCCCACGCTCTCTAGATCCGCCAATGGTTAAACTCCATTTTTTAGGGCGATTGTGTAGAGGAAATTTCTGTTGGTCCACGAAGCATCTATGAGATATTGCTCAAATCGACAAGTGCTTGGCATGATCTTCTTGCAATAGTCCCACTGTTCTTTGACAAATCCCTGGTATATGTAGTGGCTTGGAGACCATTGGCGAACTTCCAATGGTTGTTACAACAGTTGAACGCTGTCACGAGTCTACTGGCCGTTGCTTAAGAATGCTATGCAAGCATTTGGTACAATATCGGTTCCCCCTAGCTTGCAGGCAGCCAATCGCAACCGCCTGTGCATATTGTGGGATACCACGCGTAAATTGCCCACTTGGTTGCCCTAGAATTATCCTAGAATGCCTTTGCTGCACTATTGTTTGAAGTGAGGAACCTTAGCATGGCATTGGTTTTCATGTGGACAACTAGGGCATTTCATGGCATGGACAGAAGTTTGGCTTTACTAGTCCATGAAGCTCCTATGGTCGATAGCCGTCAAGCAAATGAAACCATCCTTCCTTCTCGAATACAGCAGTAAAACCTGATTAAGCACTTAATTACAACAACTAATAATCGAGCATGAACTAAAATGCACACATTACCTCAACAATCTTAGACAATAGACACCCTGTTTCCCCCAAAACTGATGCCCCTTTTGGTATTTCTTTAACTTCAATTGCCAATGGACCAATTACAAGCTGAGAATCTCTTATCTCCTTGGCTAATCCAAAAGACCCTTGCTATACAAATAAGTAGCAAGCAATTTGGGCCAATTGCCCCTTCATTTTTACCCTGAATGTGCACAAATAGAACCACCAACTAACCAAATGCTACCCCAATTCACAATGGATGGCCTAGCATCCAAAATCCCTGTCAATACAACAAATTGCAAGTGTTGATTTCAGTATACGATGCCTTATCCTATTGGCACGAGTCCAGAGATGGCTACTAAACCCTAATTTCGTTAGGGTTTACAACAGAGATCCCTCTACTATCTATCAAATTTGGCTGAGATCTGCTCAAAATGGCTGAGAAATGCTAAGATCTCCTAAGAATCGATTGGAGAAGGTGAGAGAAAGCCAAGATGAGAGAGAAGTCTGAATTTCTTCTTGAGAAAACCCTAAAATTTGTTTCTTGCCATCTCCAAGCTACATTTAATGGAGTCGCCCTACTATCACGCACCTCCAAAATGTTGTCACCTGATCAACAATGTTGTTGCCAGTCCCTAGAAGGTGTCTCCCTGCTATCCTCTACCTAGTGAGGCACCTAGATAGCTGTCTTTTGCAGCAAATTGTTGTTCTTTGATTAGAAAATGGACAAACAACTCCATGCGAATACCATCAGCCCATACAATATGCCCCAAAAAGTGAATTTTAAGAAAAAATAATTCACTCTTCTTGTCATTGATAACCAACCTACGCTTATGCAGTTCATTGAGCACAGTGTCCAAGTGCTTTATATACTCTTCCTCATTCTTTGAATAGACAATCATGTCATCAAAGAAAGTACCACAAATCCTCTATGTTGCTTGAAAACGTGATTTATTATTCAATTAAAAGTGATAGGAGCATTCCTAAGCCCAAATGGCATAAAAAGAAACTCATATAACCCAAAGGATGTCCTAAAAGTTGTCTTAGGCACATCCTCCAATCTAATGCATATCTGATGATATCCACTTTTCAAGTTATACGGCTGAATATGGCTGCCCCCTACAATCTATCCATAATATTATCAATCCAAGGGATCGGAAATTGATTCGTTATTGTGATCTTCTTAAGAGCATGATTTTCAATGCATTTACGCCATGAACCATTCCTTATTTGCACCAAAAGCACTGGAGAACAAAAAGGAGATGTGATGGGCTAAATCAGCCCTTTTTCTAAAGCTCATCCACCTCACTCATAATCTCCTCTTGCTTGGCTACATTGACTCTATAGGGTGGCTTATTAGGTTAGCCACTTCCAGGAATAAGATTATGACATGATCTTCAAGCCTTTCAAGCGGTTGCTATCCTAGAAGTGACTGAGAGAAGCAATCCGCATACATTTTCAAAAATGATATGAGATCCTTCTCTAATTTAAACATGTTCCCATCATTCTCACTATCATCTTTATCCTTAAGAAAAACAAAGATCAACGAAATATGATTTTTCATTACTTTAGAAATAGTAGGTGTAGATACAACAGGGATAAATTCCCCTTTAAACTTTATATCAAGTGTAAATGTCTATCCCTTATGTTAAATAGTGATCTCTTTTGCATGAGAATCAATCACTGCATGCATATGGTGACACCTAAGCATATTAAGAAATACATTACAATCCTCAAATGGAGCACAGAAGAACTCTTCATTGTCCACGTATCCCTGTATCTGCAATGGGATCTTTCGAACGAGCAGTGCGACAAGCTTTGCATGGCCTTTACGTGTCATTCCAACTTCCCCCATGACTCCCATCTCGTCCTCTCAAATGTCTAGACTGGCTACCATGTCAATAGAGATGAAGTTAGCTCGTACACCATTATAATAAAAAAACAATGCATGTTCATCCCTAATTTTGCTCCATGCTTTGCACAACTCAATACAATCATTATTGGGTTGATCATTAACAACATTGGGCACCAATCGCACTAATGTTTTAGGCTTCTTTCCCTTAGTATCTCCCTGATTTTCCGATTTTCCAGCTTGCTACCTATTGGGACAATCCCTTGCAATATGACCCTTCTGTTCACAAATAAAACATTTCTTTACAGCCATCAATTCCCTACATTGCGTCAATGTTTCGAGTCCTTTCTTTGTTGTTTTGGCCTCTTTTCAGGCTGATTTTCAGATCTATCCCTTTTCTCAACCTTAAAGAACTTTTTATCTCTCTAGGAAGTCTGAATCCTTCCCATGCAACAAAGCATCTACTGTAGGAGCAGTCTCTATGAGCTGAGACATACTAGAGATGGTGGATTTAATGCTAAATTCCTAATTCATTTAGGAAGGCCACAAACATATTTTTCCACTTGCTCATAAAGAGACATGGGGCAATAAGAAGTAACGGGCAGCAATGCATTCCAAACCTTCTTATTATATTACTCCACATTCATACATTTCTTCATATCTATCTTATTCCACTCTATCATGATGTCCACCTCAAAGGTTGCCTTTTGAATCTTCCAAGGCTCAAATGTTTTGAAACAAAATATTAGAAATGTGTTTCGTAAGTTTCTTTCAAGAGGTGGTAGATTTTTTTATAAAGGGTTTTTTAACAGTCTTAAACTAGGGAAAGAGGTTTTAAACCTCTATGGAAATTTCTCTTAAACAAAAACAAGTGAATTGAGCAGAAGTGATAAAACATAAAACACTGCAATCAATTCAAAATAACACCTTACACATCCATGATCTATAATCCATTGTGGACTATTATCAAAGATTAATCTTTAAATAAGCTATACTATAATCAAACCTTAAATATCATGATCATCGATTCATGTACACCATATGAAGAAAATTGGAATAGACATTTTACATAGCCCTTGTGCAAACAGCAATGTAAAATGGGTGAAGTGGCAATATCATGATTCTCATTTCAAAACAAAATGACAAAATGTCAAAATCCAAAATGAATCATGATACATCACGAATAACTCATAAATGAAACTAGAGTCATATAATGAATTGTCCAAACAATAATGCTCCATGGACACTACATTGAGTGAGTGACAAAATCCCAAAAAGGTAAGACTCTAGAGTCTAATCCAAAATCATGAACCCTCATGAGTCACTACTCAGACTCATCATCATCACCATTATCACCATCACCATCCCAATGCTCATCCTCCTCACTCACACTCCAATCATCTTCTATGTCATCTGTGACACTAGCTCAAGCACTAACTGCTACCATCCTACTAGAACCTTCTGTTGGAATTGATGCATCAACACCCTTGGTCCTAGATCTTGTATAATGACAAAGCTGTGCTTTCTCTTCTGCAAGCAAGGCCCATACCTCATCTCCTCGTGTAGGATGCACCAATTCTTCTAGGAGAATTTCCACCTTGAAGGAGTTGGGGTTAATCTCATTTGATCCCCTACAATTTTGGCGCTTGTGGAGAAGCTTTAAACATAAACTACACGCTTGGGTTGCTTAGGAGATAAACGATTTCTTTTCTTTGTGTGTATGGCTGCAAATGAACTCCAATTTCTCTCACAAGATCCTAATGGACAATCTTGTGAGAGAACCCTCAAGGTAGTATGCTTAATTTGGCGGCATGAGTTACCATTCTTCTCACACCTAGTAACGGGCTTCAGTTGTGAATCTTGAATGCTAGCCTGTGCACTCCCAAAATGAGGGTCAAGAGAATCTCTATATGCCACAAGGTTCCCCTCAATTATGTTTTGCAACATAGGATTTTGCTCCACTTTGCAAAGATAAGAAGTCCACCTCAGCATCATGCTTTTGCCCTCACTCCTCCAATGAGGGTGCAAGATGTGAGCAACAACATGGATTGGGTGATGAAGCCAATCCCATCTATCCTACCATATCTCCTTGATTTCATCCATCCTACTAGTGGATAGAAAGATTAGCTCCAAGCAATAAGCTATCGACAAAGCCCATTGAAATTTGAATTAAATTTGAATTAGTGACACTCAGAAATTAATATACAAAATGGACGAAGAGCTTGCGAATAAAGATTTCCACCTAGGGTGTAAATAAAGCCATAAGGCAACAATGAGAGGCTCCATGAACCCGACAATCGCCTCTGCACCATGCTAGAAGCTGGCCTCATGGATGAGATCCTCAAACAAGACTCCCTTGGGAGTCTCCCTTTTAGGCCATGCAAGCCACCTAGAATCAACAATCATGCGTCTAAATCCAATCCGACATTTGACCACCAATTTCTATAGAACAATGAAAAGATAGGCAAATCTTGTACTACAAGGCTTTGCCAACTCTATATCACAATTGGCCCTAAAAATACCAAGGGCACGTTGCTTGCGGTATACAAAATTCACTAAAAATTTAACCTTCTTTATCACATCAGCCACCCATCCAAGCTTCCCTATGTCCTCAATAAGAAGATCAAGAGAGTGTGATGCACATGGTACCCAACAAATGTGTGCAAAGTCCCTCTCTACATAAGACCCTGCTAGTTTGCAATTGGCTGCATTATCTGTTATCACTGACACCACATTTCCAAGGCCAGCCTCCACAATTGCAGCTCTCAACTGCTCATAGATATATTGTGCCATGTGAGCCTCCACCAAGCCATCTATGCTCGTCAAGAAGGTAGTGCCAAGACAACAAGAAACCAAGATATTAATAAGAGTGTCCTTTGGTATCAGACCATCCATCAAAGAGTATGGTACATCCATACTTCACCCATGCAACTTTGAAAGGCTCCAACTCCCTCTCAATATCTAACACTTCAGCCTTCAACTCTCTTGTGTGCAGCAGGTAGGATGTAGCTGAGTTGTTGTAGCTCTAGATGACCCAATATTCAAATATGAATCTGTAGTAGAAGGGGGACTGCCTCATATTAACATTTTCCTCTTCTGTTTGAATTCCCAACCGAGATCTTTTTGCCCGATGGAAGGCCTCTAACTCTCCACCCACCGCAACAATCACATCGTCTAGGATGTCACCAATACCAGCAGCAAACCCTTGCCCCAGAATATTCAAGAGATGGGCCTTCAACCATGGAGAACTTCCTTTGTAAACATTGCTGCAATGCTTGCACCTCTATACCTTTGTTCCACCGGAGGCCCAATTTTTGCTTTCATCCATGATAACCTCCACCTTTGCCCATCCTGCAAATTAGGACGTCCCATTGTGGTTCCTGCGAAGAGGAGAGTAGAAGAGAAGAAAGAGGAAAGGGAAGATGGCGGCTGAGAAGGCAATTGTCGATTGGATAGCAAGAGGTAGGGGTTGCAGAAACAATATAGTAGGAGCGGACAGCAAGTCTAGGACCTCGTGTAGGACGGACAGGGCAAGATAGCTGTTGATGGCGCAAACGGAGAGGGACTAACAAGCAAGACAGGAGGCAGGACAAGCTGTGCACACAACAGGTCACGAAAGAGGTACGTTTCTCTTGATTTTTTTTGCTTTCTTTTTGCCCCTCCACAATAGACTAACATTAACCTTTGTTTTCCTTCCTGTCTAACTCGCGTTCCTTTTTTGGAGTCCACCCTTCCCACGTTTTTTATGCAAGGAAACGTTTCATACTTTAGAAAACATTTCATAAGTTTCAAAAGCAAAGAAACGCATTTCTTTGCTGCTATGCATCAAACTATTGAATGAGCTTTTAGCCTATCATATGCACCACTAAAGGACTCAAACTTCACTACTTTTCCACCCTCATCATAGTCTTTGGCTACCCCTTTGTTGTCAGCTTGCATATACTGGCTCTTGCAAAAAGGGTATATTTGACAGAGCATTTGCATGACCCACACTCATTCCTTGAGTCCCATAAATATTCAATGGTGCAGATGCAATACCAAACATGATACTTTGTGCCCCAATCATCAAGCCAATGCTACCATACATAGGGTTTTGCATATTTCCAGCCATACCTGAATCCATTGGGCCTTGCACACCATGCATTGGCCACTACATACTATAGGGATTTGTGCCATACATTCCTATATGCGGTCCCTCTCCAACCATAGCATGAAAAATCGTACTACCATCAAAGTATCTTGGCTGCCCCATCATAGCATGCATGCCGGACTGTCTAAAATCCATTAGATTAGCACTTCCATGATGGCCTTGCATTTGCATTCCTTGCCACATAGGTACCAATTGTTTTGCTTCATGGGTCTCTTTGGACACTTCAATTGAAGACTTTGGCATTACCTTCTGTGCACCTTGCTATCTTGAAGGTGTAAAAGATAACTTATTTTTCTTGCCCTTGCTGTCCTTCTTCGAAGCCTTCAAAAATCGAGTGGACTGAGAATCCTTTGCCAATTCAGTAAAGAGATTTGCTATTATTCTCATCTGATTCTTGAAATGGTTTTCCGATTCCTGCACTTTGCTGGTCATCAGCCTCATTATGCCTAGAAGGCCCTACATCTTGCCCAACAACAACATTTTCAGCTTGCCGTCCTTGGTCTGAGCCTTGTCGAGGATCAAGCACTGCATTTCCTTCTTTCCCATGTGAGTGTCCATATTGAGAGGCATCATCACTGCTTGATTTCATCTCACTGTATGAAGACATATTGCTATAATTTCTTAGCTAAGAGCAAAAATCAGCACTAGCACAAACCTTTGGCTTGTGATCAAGCGCCTCAGGCCCACCAAATCAAGGGATTGAGTGGTATGTTGGCAATGGAACCATGAAACCAGTCTTCCTTTTCCAATAGGGTGGTAAAACCTAATCAAACACTTAATTACAGCAATTAATAATTGAGAATAAACTAAAATGCATACATTATCTTAATAATCTTGTACAATAGACACCCTGTTGGCCCCAAAATTGGCGTCCCTTTAGGTATTTCTTTAACTTCAATTGCCAATGTGTAATGTCCCCATTACTCAATTTATTTTAATAAACAATGTGCGTATACATTCCCAAATTTTTAAAAAAAGATTTATGTTGCACATTTTTAAAAACTAGTTCTAATTATGAAATTGGCTCTAATTATGAAGATAATCGTTATTATTAATGAGGTATTATATGCCAATTCATGGAAGAAAGACTTGGGAAACCCTCCCAAAACTAGCTTATTAAAACTATGTTTGTAGTATAGAACAACAAAAAGAACTAGCCTAGTGGATAGTCACTTGGTAGTTAAGTGCACTTGGGTAACGACACTGCCGGAATGGGTGACCTCCCCGGAAGATTTTCCTACAAGCTAGTGGGAGTTTCTCATGCGCAGCCAACACCACCAACGAAGCCTTCGTAGCCTGTTGCCAAGTATGCCAAGGCCAAGATGCCAAGGTCTATGCCTTAGTCACCGCCTTAGTCGTGAGCCTTTGAGTGACACCTGCCCGACAACAAGACGCGTAGTGCTTGCCCATATATTCATAAATTTTTTTATCTTCGCGCTACAAAGATGAAGTTCCTCTTTGACGTTATCGATGATGTCATCAAAGACGCTAAAAAAAACGTTTTTTCTTTATCATCTATGATGTCATCCAAAACTCTAAAAAGAAAGTGTTCTCTCTTTACCCACCACCCTCCCTCCCCATTACCATATAAACAGGGGTAGAGCATCACGCCAGACACAATAGCGACCCGTGCAGAAGTCTCTCTGCTGTTGATGAAGCTCTGCTTCAATCAGTCGGATCTCTCTATCTCTCTCCACACCTACGCAAAAGCCCTGCTCGAATCCATTAGCTTCTTTCATGGCTCCCAAGAGATGTCGAGATGCTGAGCGAGGTCACACTCAGAGAGCTTCCCAACACGAGGAGGTGGCCGCTACTGAGGGAACTCAACACAATACTGAAGCGCAAACGAAAGTTAACCCCGAATTCATTCAAACTGAAGAACCAACCATCCCACAACAAATCGAGGTTGCAACGATAACACGTAATCACGATGGATGGCCGAACGAAGATAATTAGGTTTAGTACATAAGAAAACGATTACTTTTTAAGCTATTAACTCTACAATTTCCTAGTAAGGGATAAGCTGGTCCGTTACATAGATTGTGATCGGTTTGAGTGTACTTAAACTTATAAAAACATGTTAGTATTATCAATTGCTATTTAGGAAGAAACACGGGAATTGATGGAGGGGATAGATTCCATGCATCGCATACATTGACAAGTATGTTAAAAATGTCTTATGGTTATGACTACTTTTGGATTTGTGAATGATGAATTATGGCTCTTATGATTCAGTACTTGCACAGACGAAAGTTATGGATTACGGTGGTTTGGGACGTTGGGGTCCCTAACCAAATGCTCCTTATCACTTTGCGGAGTGTGGAAAAACTCACCTGCGACGGATGGGGGCCCTATGCTCCCAAGGGAGATAGGTGTTTTTTATTTTTGATCACTCAAGCACATAAGAGGGCAGAGAGCCAAGTGGTAAGTGCTCCTATAATATAGGACGGCTCCTGAGGCTCAGAGAAGCTTAGAGGGGCTCTGAGCCAGTAAATTCCCTATTGACCGCGAACGGAGTGCGATCACATACAGCCCAATCCCGAGGGATTGAAAGGTCCTTATCCTAGGCTGGACGGTGTCTTTTTGCGGAAAGACGGTTTTGTACCACTTTGCGGAATGATAATTCTGGATGTTACTATGAAATAAAGCATCTAATTTTCCGAATTGTTTGTTATGTGCTAAAGATTAAGTTTAACGAACCCACTTTAACGGAGTAATAAAAGAAAGCTGATTTTATATATCCAAACACTGTGATAGTATGCTTTGCTAATTAGAAAACTAAGCAAACCCTATTGAGGAAAGTAGAAGGCTTCTATCCTGACGACCGAACACTATGGCTGGGTGGACCCAATAAGTCGGGTAACTTTCCAGCATTAGATAGAGCTGATTAAATCGTGACCCTCCCAATATCAGTAGGATTAGTTACCAGATTTAACACCGTTTTAAGGGGCTGGAGCTGAGATTTTACCTTATGGGTAGGGGGATCGAGTTACACTCTCCCCCATCTCTCACTCTCTTTGAACCAAGTGCAATATTAATCTCACTTCTACCTTTGATTGATTACAAAGTGGTCTTTCTTAGGTAGGCATTAGATTGCTGTTAGGAGTCACTTGTCCACACTTTCCTTGTAAAGAAGAACTGAGATTCCCATGTTCAACTAAGTCCAAGGTTTCCCATGGGGAGACGGGATGGTGATGTGCATGGATATGAATTTCAGTCGACTACTAAGAGGACTCCTCCATGTCTGTTGGAGGAGACACCTCACACGATGGATCAATTATAAACTAAGATTCTACGATCTCCTTGGCTAATCCAAAAGCCCCTTGTTATACAAACAATCACCGAGTATTTTGGACTAATTGCCCTTCATTTTTACCCACGACTTACACAAATGGAAACACCAACTAGCCTTATGTTGCTCCAATTCACAATAGATGACCTGGCATCTAAAATCCTTGTTAATACAACAAATTGCAGGTATTGATTTCAATGTACGATGCCTTAATCTGTTGGCACAAGTCCCAAGGTGACTAGTAAACCCTAATTTTTGGAGGAATTTAGGGTTTACAATAGAGATCCATCTATTGTCCACCAAATTTGACTAAGATCTGCTCAAAATGACTGAGAAATGCTAAGATTTCCTAAGAATGGGTTGGAGAAGGTCAGAGAAAGCCAAAATGAGAGAGAAATCTGATTTAATGTAGTCATCTACTACCAACCACCTCCAAAATGTTATCACCTTATCAGCAATGCCGTTGCCAGCCCCTTGAAGGTGTCTCTCTACTTTCCCCTGCTTGTTAAGGCCCCTAGATGGCTGTCTTCTACAGTGAATTACTATTTTCTTATCAAAAAATGGACTAGCAACTCCCTCTCTCTCTCTCCCACGCTATAAACTGACTAAATGGATGAGACCCAGCCCCCAAAAACGTTTTCTCAATTCGCATGGACATTTTTGCCAAGTAGCAGCCTTCTAAATCCATTTTTCAACATTATCCATCCATTTACTTAATTTTCAAATTTAAGTAATCCTAAAAATTAATTTCAACCCTTCTGACCCTACCCAAAATTCAATGTGCCCATCCATAATTAAATTGGCTAGGCCATTTGCAACCTAGAGTGGTCCCCAACCTCTGTTGACCCTTAAATAGACATTAATTAATTAATTTACACTAGTTCCTAGTGTCACCACTGACATTATTAGCCAAACAACTCTCCTAGGGTCAAAACTAACACCGAGTCACCCTGAAAGCCCAACTGGCATAACTTATCACAACTTTTGCCTTGGATATCCATTGCACCCTTAGGGTGCTAAGCCTATTACCATGAAATAACTACCGTGTGCATCATGTGCTAAACAACCTTGCACATTTGATAAATAACTTAATCAAATGCTATCAATAAGATTAAAGCATCTCAAAATTTCACATCCCTGGATAAAGGAAAACAACCTATGTAGCCTTTGGATTCCCCTATCACAACTGTGTTGATGCCCCTGCCAAAAGAGGAAAAAAGTCTCATGTGTGCTTGGCACCATCTATACCAAGCAATCCACAAGACCTCTTACGCACTCATGTGCATCGTAAATATAAGACATCGCCAACATCTATAGCTAATGCCACAGTCTCGATGGGCCCTAAAAAATCCTCTACTCTAAAGCCCTCTGGCGATTGTTTACGTGATCCTCCTAAGTCACTTGCTTTTGATCCCCATGGTAAAGTGATCACCCCTTGGGATCACCGATACCCAAGGGCAGCTCCAAAACAAGGATATAATCCCTCCACTTCCAAAGCAGAGGGTAGGGACTTAAAGTCATTTGCAATATTGACTGACATTTTCGAACAAGGGCACTCTTGATATTTTGGCTATGAAACTCCAAGAGAGGCAGAATTAGCCTCAACATTGAAACCCTTTAGTCGTAACATATGACTCATCAGGCTCACCACTTAGAATGCATGTGGTATTTGTTTGCACAACAAGCGACATGATATGAGGCACTTTCTGCATGACAATCAATGGGATGTGTTATGTGCTATTAAGCATATAAATTATAGTAATGCCAACAAAATCATGGATTGCCATGGATTCTTATTGTTCTATGCAGGGGGCTTGGCTCAATGCTATTCAAGTGTGCTTATAGTTGTGAATGGAAATTTTCAGCCAGTCCTTGTCAAGAATGACATCCATGGCCACTTTCTAGCTGTTGAAATTCTATTTGAAGGGGAGGTAGGCCTCTATGCACCAAATGACTCTTCATCTTGATAGGATATGCGGGATCAGCTAGTAGCTTGGTTGTCTCTTAGTAGACTAGGAGTATTAATGCGAGATTTCAATATGTGCATTCATCATTCACAACCTACCTCCGACCACCGAGTGATGGATGCACGTGAGAGTTGTGCATGGCATGATTTTGAGATGGTCGTTTTGAAGTAGGGTATTTGGTCTTGGCTCCACCCATCCAATTCGGCTTTTACTTTTCAATAAGCACAATACTATGCCCCATGGTCCCGCTTGGACCACATGTATGTTATGCACAATGATACTTTCCTACTTGAGATTTTGGATATCCAGGTGCTACAACAATATGTTTTGTCCAATCATTTCCTTTGCACTTCAACATGCTTGCCCACCCTGTCACCCCTTTTGCACAATTCTTGGGAAGGCTCCCATGCATTTTTATTTATCTTATCTAAAGCACCCAATATTTAATGGTTATATGGAGCAGGTGGTTGACAGGTTTCTACTTGATTTCCCCGCAAGAGGCAATGATTCTTTTGAGCAACTGCTCTAACATGCAAAGGATTGCCATGCATTGTGGTATTCATCATGCTTCTCTTTGCAACTAGCATTGGAACGTTTCTAAAGAAATGCTAGCATTGGTCCGCTCCCTGCTAATTGATTCCCCAAATGATCTGTTCCTGCTACCACTAGCCACAAGGCTAGCAAATCTCATTCACTAATTCCAATGGAGATCTTATTAGCAATCCAAGTTACAAAGCTTGATTGAGAATCTACAAGATGTTGCGTGTCATTTGCATAAATTTTTTCCACGCTTTCGTGCCTCTCTTGCTCAAGAAAATAAGGTGCAGCTCTAGCATACACACAACTTGATGGTTTACAAACCCACAGTCTATTGTGCAAATGTATATAGAATATTAACCTTCTTGGTACTTCCTCTCCTACTCAGCAGACCACCCAAGCTCATTCAGCTTTCTATGCACTGGTCATGGATCAAGTGCTAGAAATGCATAATGATTACAAGAGATATATTTCAGAGCGAGAGATCATAGATGTTTTATTACATCTACCCAAGGACAAAAGTCCACGATGGAATGGCTTGACTAATGAGTTCTTTGAAGTCTATGCTACCACTCTTGCCAAACCTTTGGTAACCATGTGCCAGCAGATCTGGGAGACTAGAATTATGCTTGCCTTGTGGAAGATGGAGATTATTAAGCTAATTCCGAAAGTGCCATCTCCCTCAATGCTAAGATACTAGCAGCCAATTTCTTCAATAGATTCTGTGCACAAAATTTGCACTAAAGTCATGGCTAATCATCTCCACAAGCACCTCCCTTCCCTTGTGCACCCTAATCAATATGAATTTATCGAGCGCTAGAATATTTTGCATAATGTACTTAATGTTCAATTGGCCCATTATGTCACCAGGTGGTGATACTTTTTGCAATTGCTTTCCTTATTTACTTATATTTAAAAAAAATTCTTTAGTTGTTGCTTTTTACCCCTAGAGTTCTCTCGGATTAAACCAGGATCTTTGCATGGCCAGAAGAGGTAGCCACTCAGACAAATTAGACTAATGGTTTGTCTGAGCCTTGGGACCAGATTGAATAGGCATTGAAGAATAGAATGCCAGTGGTCTGGGACTGTGTGCTTAGCCACTGGAGATGGTGCAAGACAATGAGCCTGGCCAAGACAGAAGATGCGCATGTGAGAATGCTCACGGAATAAAAGTCACCGTAACTAAGCCACATTACACTTTTTGATGTGATTGCAGTGATAAAAGTTGCTCAAAACAACTTGAGGAATGCAGGGGTTACCATCCCTAAAATTTAGGGAGTTACTATTTTTGGATCCCAGAATTTGTTCACGTCGTTATCTTTATTTTTGCAGCAGGATTAATTCTTTGTTCTGTACCAAGGTCAAATTTTGCACCGATCATGGAGAATTTCAGACCGGAAGGTTTAAACGGGAAAATTATTACATGTATACCATGTGGCACAAATTCCCAAAGACCTTTTATTGGTGGCAATGGCTAGACCCTTACAAGATAGGTTCAATGCTTATAGTGGTAGTACTTCTCTCAAACCATGATAAAATGCTTTCAATATCTACATGAATAATGGTGCTATGGTATCTTATTTGAACTCGCTATAAAAATAATATGTTTTTTCTTTACTTATTTTTTTGTAGATTTCGTCTTATTTTTGTATGATCCATGACTTGTTATATTCATGATGCATGGAAGACTATGCGTTACAAAACAGCTAAGGCCAAAAGTTTTATTAGAAAGTCATGCTCCACCCTATGCAAAACATCGTGGTATTGATGCTACAGTCAAAGCAGTAGAGACTTTCTTCTATTGGCCAGCCTTGAGATCTAATATTGATGCTTATGTCAAATCTTGCCTTGTATGCCAAAAGGTCAAACTTGATAGACAAAAGCCACCAAGGTTATTGCAACCACTGCCTATTCTAGAAAGGCCATCGGAAAGTATTGCCATGGATTTCATTTTTTATCTTCCAAGAACTTCTTCAGAAAATGATGGAATTTGGACTATCATTTGCAGATTCAACAAACAGGTACATTTCATTCCTGTAAGAAAAAAGGTTAAGTCAGAACACATGGTAAAGACATTTATGCAAAATATCTTCAAGTACCATGGAATGCCACAGTCAATTGTGAGTGATAGAGACCCAAGAATGACTAGCTTATTTTGGAACGCATTGTTTGAAAACATGGGCACTACGCTGAAATTTTCATCTTCTTTCCATCCACAAACCGATGGACAATCTGAAGAAGCAAATTCGACTATTTTAGATCTACTGAAGTGTTATGCTTCAGATCATAAGACTTCTTGGGAACGCTACTTGCCATTGGTTGAGTATGCATACAATAATACAGTGCACTCATCTACTAGCAAAGCACCTTTTGAGATTGTGAGAGATGGAAAGAAACTATCTCCCATTTTGCAAACAAAATATAACATTTTTGAAGCAGATCGTTATGTAAAAGATTGGGAGAAGCATATAAAAGGGTCAAGTATGGCTTAGAAAAGTCACAAGCTAAACAGAAAAGAGTTGTTGATAGTCATAGTTGGGAACTCTTGTTCAAAAAGGATGATTCGGTCTTGTTGCGTTTTGAAAAGGCACGTTTGAGAAAACAAAAGGGCAAGGAACGTTTGTTTCCAAAGCTGAGTATGTGTTACTATGGCCCTTTTCAAATCTCAGAGAAGATCAATGACGTGGCATATAGGCTGAAACTGCAAAAGAATTCGAAAATTCATAATGCATTTCATGTGAGCCTATTGAGGCCTTTTATTGGTGAAGTGCCAGAAGATATGGTTCAAGAGAAACAGCTTAAAGTAGATGAATTAGATGAGATTCTAGTTCCTGAGCACATCCTGGCACATAGGGATAGGAAAGTGAAAGGTAGAGTTATAAGAAGATTTTTGGTGAAGTTCAAGATCTATTCACCAATGGATGCCAAATGGATGGAAGAGGTTGAATAGGTGGATTCGCCTCAATTATTGCAACTTTACAGAGAAGCTTTCTTATTGGAATCTACAGTGACTTAGAATGCTTTTTGAAGCAATGTACATTCTCTATTGTACAGTTGAATACTGCATCTCATTGAATAATGCACAATGTATGGTTTACACTTAGCATTAACATGTGTATCATTGAATAAAATCTCAGTGCTTTGAAGTTCTATTTGCTACACTTCAGTTGAATGATTATACATGTTGTGACACTAATAGTTTGGGAATACGTGCTATCGCCCTCTGTTGCATCTCGAAACATGTATATTAGAAAGGCTCCTAGTAATCATAGTTGGATACAAGATGTGATCCTCTAACTATGTGAGACTTGAACTTGCAATGGCACAAATGGTAGTGGGGAAACTCCTACCATTGCCCCGTGTCCTCTGTTAGCAAGTGATACATGCGATGGCACTAATAATATGGAGAATCTTGCTATCATCCTGTGTCATCCGTTAGAATGTATGGCATGCAATCGAGGTCGCTTGTTTCTTTCAAAAGGGGGGTATGTCACCAGGTGGTGATACTTTTTGCAATTGCTTTCCTTATTTACTTATATAAATATTTTATTTTTATTTTCTTTGGTTGTTGATTTTTACCCCCTAGAGTTCTCTTGGATTAAGTTGGATTAAGCTTGGATTTTATTTTTCTCTATCTCTATTCTCGGAGAAAATGCTCTGCATGATGGGTTGATTCCATCGAAGATACAGCTCTGTGTTTTCTTTGCAATTCTGCTGAGGCAAGAGCCCCACTATCCAGGTTCAACAACAACTGTTGGCTTCTCTAATGCAAGAACTAAAGAAAGTGATGACCATGCCACACTGGAACACGGTTTTTCAGCTCCGATTTAGTATTGTTTGTGGGATTGTTTTACTACTGGAATGATGCCAAGGTAAAAGGAATTTTGTTCTGGATATGCGGGACAGTAAGAACAGTAAATACAGAGTTCTGCAGACTGCAATTCTGCACACAAATCATTGAGTTATGGTCATAGAAAATGCTTTCCTAAAAGGGATGTTGTTTTGGATATGCTAGACAGTAAGAACAATAAATACAGAGTTCTGCAGACTGCAATTCTACACATGAATCATTGAGTTATGGTCACACAAAATGCTTTCCTAAAAGGGATGTTGTTGTGGTCATGCTATATTGTTCTTTTGCAGCTCGGATTACTCAGAAAAGATGAAAGCCAACTGTTCAGAGGTTATGTATTTTGGAACATTTCATTTTTGTAACTTTCCATCTTTTAATTGATAAAGAAATACCGAGAGGGGCGCCAGTCCTCAGGGCCAATGTGGTGTTGAGCAAGGAAGTGAGGTCTCTATTTTTGTGTGTGTGTGTGTGTGTGTGTGTGTGTGTGTGTGTGTGTGTGTGTGAAAAGACCAAGTGTTAATTGAAGGAACTATCACTTTATGTGAGTCATAGACCGGTTTCACATTGACTATGCAAAGCACTCCAAGTAAGAAGTCATGCTGAGTCAATTAGATCTTGAAAAGGCTTTTGACTATTTGAATTGCTCCTTTCTAGCAAAGCTCATGCATGTTATGGGTTTCAATTTACGCATGTCCCGTTTAATACACACAATCAGCACAAATGCCTCTTCCGGAGTCATGCTAAATGGTGGGGTCACTGAGCCATTCAGTCTTGCTCGCTTAGCCAGACAGGTTTGCCCTTTGAGACCCTTGTTCTTTGTTTAGGTGGCCCATCCCGTCCTTTCCATGCTTTCTCACTTGGTAACTACAGGACAACTAGCTGGTCTCTCTCTCTCTCTTCCCTTTGGAGAACATGTGGGCCAATTGCTAGCAGATGACACATTCATGATTCTCAAAGTGCAACGAGAGAACCTCCACAAGGCATTTGATATATGGAAACTTTCTGGCCGAGCCTTTGTTCTTCATATTAATGCAGCCAAATACTCCCTCGTCAATTGTAGTAAACTAGATTTGCAATCTTTGCAATGGCAAGGAATGGTGCTCCCCCATGGAATTGTCATGCAGCAACATCAAGGTTACCCCCTGGGCATTGATGTTCAACTCAAGCAATTTTTGCTTCAAATTTCTCTAAAATTGCAGACAAAGTTTTGTACTGGAAATCCCTGGCCTAGCCTTTCCATGATCGCCTTAAAGTGGCACAATCCATTCTGCTTCCCACGCTCACATATTTTTTGCCACTTTTTGCTAAGATTGCCTCCACCTTGAGGGTTCTTACCGGGTATATTCACTTTATGCTATGGAAAAAGAACAGTTTACATGCATGTACCTCATGGATCTCTTGGAGCCATGCTTGCACTCCTAAAAGTATGGGTAGTGGGACTATTTTGGATGCACACACTCATATGGTTGCTCTTCAATGGTCTCTCTTTCGTGCCATGTGCACTAATCGACACCCTTGGGTCTTTCTTGGTCAATTCTTTTTGGAAGAGTGGGGTGAGGTTCATAGTAACACGACCATTTGCAATTCATGGTAGCAAGTTCTCAATGTTGACGCCCCCTTTTCCTTATCCTCTTCCTTCTTACTCGCCTAGTGTAACATGCCCGCCCCTCAAATTGTGGGACACGTCTTAGCAACCCATCAAGAGATCAATCTAGAAGATGCCGCCCAGGACTCCCAAGGAATGACACGAGGTTTGCCAATTAGGGTCTCTCGAGTCTGCCACGCAAAGGAACTTATCCGGCCGTTCCCACTAGGATCGACCTGAAGTCCGGGTTCCTAGCAGTCAAGTCTTTCTAACAGCCTTCTAGCATCGGCCGACAGCTGCTCCACTTTGCGTAGATACAACTAGACCCAAGCAGACTCATACTGCACTTGGTTCAAAGAGAATGGGAAACGAGAGGGAGGCATCGCTCGACCTCTCTGCCCATTGGCATAGTCCCATTCCGGTCCCCTAAAACGGTATGAACCAGGGTTCTAACCAACATTCTCCAAGGTCATCGCTGGACTGTTCCTAATATTCCTCGTTAACATTTCCTTTGAGGAAAGCTCTCGGCTAACCGAGACCACCCTGCCATAGGATGGACCCAACAATCACATCCACCACCCTTCCCTCGGGGTTGTTTTATTTATCTAATTACCTACCACATTATGTTTGACACATAAAAGCAGCTTCCTTAATTGACCCGTTAATCACAGGTTCCTTTACGTAATTTAGGGCACAAACACTAAGACAAGATAAAACAAGATCAAACACTTCCTTAATCTATCTTCAAATTAATGTTTGTCTCCCGCTCATACAAGAGGATTAAGTGTTCCTTTCTGCCTCCGTAGAAAAATCCTTCCATCTCCCGGCAACAAAACCCGAAGGTTTATCCTCCCAAGATTCCGCCTTGTAACTAGTATCAAGGCCTTGAGATCCCATCTCGAGTCACGTAGAACTCTTGTGTAGGGTCCGGAGGCATTGGGATTTACGGCCAGAGCCCCCACTGGCACCCAAGCGTCCTCCTACGCCAAGTAATTTCCACAGAGAGACCTCTCGCGGTGAGTTCGGTCCACATTCCCGACACGGATTCATAACCCCCTTGGTTAGGGTTTGGTGGTTCGCAAGGGGTAGCTAGCACCACCTTTTCTTAATTATCCCTTTAGGAAATCAACCACAGCTGAAGCAACCAACTTAGTAACATTTACTAAGGAAAACGTCCCTTTTGTTCCCATGGCAATCAGACATCACAGACCCGGCCATGAAATCATCAAATCACAAACAACTTGGATTAGCATCCAAAACCACATCAACAAACAGTTGAATGCACAACCTCTTGCTTCAAGGCATCGCAATCCCATTGCATGCACAACCAGAATTTAACTTGGATGTATCAAAACACTTTTACAACCTTTTCAAACAACCAAGCATAACTTGGATTAACAATCCGTCTTTAACAAGAAAGGCCTTCGCTAAAACCATTTCAACAGTTCCAAGCAACATGCTTAGCATAAATCAACTATCATAAAGTCTGCTCTACCCCTTGGGCTAGGGCTTCGTAAGGACAATTTAACCGATCCCTTCTAGATCCTTTAAATAATCTAAGTGATTTCATCTTGACCTTCATTAATCTTGGCTACCTATTTAGGGTAGAAGATAAACCCAATTCCTAAAGTAGCTATCTAATATCACAGATCACCAAGTGCTAATCCATATTGCTAGTACATCACCAAGAGTACATTAACGAGATTCCAACCTAATTAGCCATAGGTTATCCAATCTTCATCTATCGGCTAGAGTTCGGCGACAAGGATCTCTAAACGGAATTTCTTTTAGAACTACTGTTCTAACAATGTTTATCGTGCAATCCCATTGTGTGTACAAGTTACATGTGCATGATCTAACTGTTACTTTAATGTACTCTTTCATTTCATGCATGCAACCTAATGCTTAGAGTAAGCAAAAATCCTAAGACTCATCCTTATTCCATGCACGTAGCTAACCCCTTCATTTCTTCCATGAGAAATAATATGTAATTAATTATAAAGCTTTAAAAACCTGGGTTTGATTCGTGATCGTAGGGGCATTCGTTACGTTGGTCGCTCCGCTTATCTCTCCCGCGTTACCGGTACCAATGGTAGCCTTGGCACCTACGCTTCCCGTGACTTTCTTTTCGGGAGTCATTTCCACGCAGAGTTTGGGTAGACCGGACCTTAACGGCCTTCAGGACGATAGGCTTGGGTAGGGAAGATCGTTAGATGGGGGTCCTTCGCCGAGGGGGGGTGGTTTAAGTGCGGTTTCTCGAACCTTCACCTCTCATCAACTCTCTCTCCCTCTCTCTCTCTCTCTCTCCCTCTTCTTCTTCTTTTCTTCTCTTCTTCTCCCACTCTCTCTCTTCTTTTTCTTCTTCTTCTCTCCCTCTTCACCTACTCTCTCTCTCTCTCCTTCTCTTCTTCTCTCCCTCTCCTCTTCCTCTTCTTCTTCTTTTCTCTTTTTCTCCTACTCTCTCCTCCTCTTACTACCTCCTCTTCTTCTTCTTCTTCTTCTTCTTCTTCTTCCCTCTCTCTCCCTCTTTCTCTCCTTCTCTCTTTCTCTCCTCTTCTTCCCTCTCTCTCCCTCCTTCCTCTTCTCTCCTTCTCCTTCTCTCCCTCTTCTTCTCTTCTTCTCTTCTCTCTCCCTCTCCCTCTCCTTCTTCTTCTCTCCTTCTTCTCTCCCTTCCTCTTCTTCTTCTTCTACTCCTCATTCTCTCTTTGCTCTCTCCTTCTCTTCTTCTCCCTCTCCTTCTCTTCTTCTCTCCCTCTCCTCTTCCGTTTTCTCTTCTCCTTCTTTTCTTCTCCTTCTCTTCTCACTCCCTCTCCTTCTTCTTCTCTCCTTCCCCTTCTTTCTCTCCCTCTCCTTATCTTCTTCTCTCCCTCTCTTCTTCCTCTCCTTCTTTCCCTTTTCTCCTTCTCTCCTTCCTCTTCTCTCCTTCTCCTTCTCTCCCTCTTCTTCTCTTCTTCTCTTCTCTCTCCCTCTCCTTCTTCTTCTCTCCTCCTCATGGGGCCCGTAGCTGATTGGCGAACCGGGGGGGAAAGAAAGCTGTCCGTCTGAGGAAGGAGGGGGGCACTCTTGCTGCTGGGGGCCGGCGGGAGGGCTTGCTGCTGTGCCCCTTATAAGGTGGGGGGAGGACGGCGCCTCCCGCCATCTCAAGGGGCTGCATGCCCCTCCATTGGACACCTCACTCCCCCTCCCTCTCCCCGGCGGGGAGAGGGAGAGGGGCAAAAAAATTTCTAAAGGGGGGGGGGGGGGGGGGGGGGGGGGGGGGGATGTTACACCTAGCTCATCTACTCATGGAAGTTGGTCCTTCAAAAGGCCCAACTTGCAAAGGATCATTTGGCTACTAACTCTTTTTAGATGGAATAGCTGCGAGTGTCCAAGTTGATTTTGTGGGATGGGAAACAAGACGCTCACCCTAAATTGAATCCCATGCCATAACTAGACTTATCTTCAATTTTTTATGCCAGTCTAGTGACTCACCAAGGGTTGATGTCTTTCCACACTGCTAGGAGGCTTTTTCACATCCCTCCATGTTTAAGGAACTTGTGGGACCACCTCTCGATGAGCTACAACTAGAGAGCCCTTCCTTGTCATCATTCCTAAACCACCCTAGCACGATTGGGATGTTGCAAGTTGACTCCGAGAGAAGGCTTCAACTAATCAAGTATACCATCTTATGATTAAGGACCACCATCGGCTGGTCACTAAGGCCTTCTGGGGTGTGCACAAATCTCGGCATTGGTGAAAAATGACTATCATGGATGGTTGGTTCAATAAGACACCATACAAAAGTAAAGTCTTCCTTTGGCATGTCATGGTTGGTGGGCTGCCTCTCGCCACGGCATTTGCAAAACACTGCATCTCCAATGGTACTCATTTGTTCTACCTCACCAGTGTGGAAACTTCTCACCACCGTTTTCTTTCATGTCCTTTGACACAGAAAATCTTGTTTCTATCATTTGCTTTGGCAAGATGTGGTTGGCATGTCACTACGCTCCTTTGACGGCCCAAATACCCTTCTCAGACACAACCACATATAAAGATCATGTTTCCATTCCTCCGTTTCTAGGGTTACGGGCATAATTGTACAATTCAAAATGGCTTTGTTTTCTATTCTGCATCTAAGGTACAAACTCACCTCATCAAGTTAAAAGGTCTTCTACATTGGTAACTTGACTTTATTCAGCACACTGATCTCCTTTCCAAGGAGGACTTGGCCTCTTGGCATATGGCAATCTCTGTTGCTTCTTTGCCATGACTTTTATACTCTCTCTTTTTTTCAAAGAAAAGTAAAAATTCTACCAATACACCTCAGAACAAAGTATACCAAGGCAAAAAACAAGTACAAACCAGCTCAGTAAGGGACTTCCATATCAAGAATTATATAACAAGGGAAAGTCTATTACAATGCTAGAGTGAATAGCTAGTCAGTGGAGGTCTATAATACCAAACCATGTGGGTATGGAAGAGAAAAATGGTGTCAGAATTCCAAGTCCTAAGAAAAGCATCTCTCCTCTTCCTCATAGTCTCTAAGCTGCCCTTTATTCTCTCCCATCTCCCATGAAGAGTATGCATAGTCTCTGTCAGATCCTAGAGAGAGTCTTTGCAATAGATATGTCCAACAAAATCAATAGCCTAGATATATCTAGCTGTCCATATGTACCAAGCAATAATGCTAGCTATGAGTTCCTGTCTATGACAATGCCCCTAAGTCCATATTATTTGTGAGAATTCTTGCATGAAAGTCCTACTCACAAGCTGCCCCAAGATGAGTTAAGGCTAACACCCTTGTACATCCTCATACCCACAAGCTAGGTCTCTATCAATGACCCATGCAGCTACCCCCCACATAGCAATCATAGAATCTATAGTACCATCAAATACCATCCTAAGGACTCTCTTCCAAACCTCCTGAGCCTGTGGGCAATCCCATAACCAATGCCTCTAAGTCTCTTGAGTTCTCATGTTCCCCACATCCAGTGCAAGCAATAGGTCTCTACCATAGCCAAGCCATGTACCAACTCCTAAACTCTTGTATACTAGTAACCAAAGAAAGAGTGAAATCTTTCTTTTTCTAAAGCTGTCCTCTAATCTCCTCCACAAGTTTGCTAGGAAAGATTGTGATATACCCTGGATAGTCCAGCGCTCAACTACAATTGGCACCACTCTAGTCCTGCTCATCTGTATTCTCCTCCCCAACCTAGTGGTATAGCCAAAGAAGGAGACATCCTAAGGTGTCTCTACAAATGGATCTCTCCATACCCACTTCCCAAGATCCCACTAAAGCCTCTATAGCGGCCTCCTCCTATATGCCCAATGTCTCCATCCATCTTCCATACAAGTTTGAGGGTTTTGGTCTAAGTATCAACTCCTATCATAATGAGTCACAACTCTAATCCTTTGTTGAGAGCATCATGTGAACTCTAGTTGATCCAAATCCTCTCGCCTAAGTTTGCAATCTATCCCTACTGAAAAAGTAAACACACTTTGTCCACTGGTGGCTACCATTGCAACAAGAAGGATCTCTCCTCTATTAAAGAGCCCTATCCATATCTGATCTATCACTATGTCATTTCTCCATTCAAGGGGTACCACCTCCCTAATGCTCTCCATTATGAATTTAACCCCCCTAATACCTCGAAGTCTCTGTCTTTGTATATGGGCCAGCAACTCCTGAAAGGCAAACCACTCCCCCAGTGTAGAAGCTACTTGTGCAGAGAACCTCCCCCAAGATAGAAGGGTCCTCTCTAATGGTGTAGCCTCTCTATCTCAAGTAGCTGATTAAAAAGAAGTGGCTACCTCACCTTCTCTGCAATACTCTCTAGATCAATCTGATGAAGTTCTATAGATACTGATCTCCGCACCCACACAATAGATGCAACAAATCTAACCTCGAGACTCTTTCCAAGCCCTATAGTTTGGATATACTGAAATAGCTAGTGTGTGCTAGGCTGCCACCACCCTCCACAAGTGGGAACATTGGTCTCTAATCTCCATAATAGTAGCTTCTTCCATGGCTCCTCACCCGGAAGAAGACCCCTCACAACGAACTTTTCCATCAATACTCTACTCTGACTATCTGAGTCAATAACCCCCAAATCACCCCTGAATCTACTATAGATGATAGCATCCCAAGCTACCTTGGCCCTAGCAAGACTACCATCTCCACCTGACCAAATGAAATTCCTAATGGGTCGCTTCACTTGGAGAATGTATGACCTAGAGAAGGCCCAACAAGAAGTATTGTACCACAGTGTGGCTAACAAAACGTGATTTGCAACTACCACCCTTCCTGCTAGTGATAGTCTTTATATGCTCCAATGTAGTAGCTTTTGTCTTATGCTAAGTAATAAGGGTGCTAACCACTACTCTGAAAAAATATCAATGCCTACATGGAAGCCCACGTATCTCATAGAAGTGCCACGAGAGACCCAAGTGAAACTCTCATGTGGTTTCCACTCTGTCTGCTGAGTATTGCAAACCCGAAATCCATAAGATTTGTGCCAATTAATAAGAGCTCCTGAGGCTCTACAAAAGACCTTCATCGTAGCTACAAAGCCCTAGAGCCATCTTGCATCTTGTAATCATGTAATCTTGTAGCTTTTGTAATTAATACAATTACATGTATGCAGGGTGACTCGTCTGAAAGAAATGGTGAACAAGTCCAAGCATTTTACTTAAGTTCAAAAAGGGGACGTAGTAGATCCACTTCGAGAAGCCATGGTATGGGATGTGCTGGTGATAACCAACAAAACAAGTTCAATCAGCAATTTGGTGAAATGCAGGTTTCAAGAAGCCAATGAAATTTTAGAGGCAAGGGGAGCTCTAGAGAAAGAGGTGGATGGCAAAACAGAGATTCTAGAAATTCTGCTATTGTCTGCCATTATTGTGGCAAAACAGGTCATATTGCGGCCCATTGTTATGCTAAGAAGGATGATATTCGCAGTGGTAAATTGCAGCAAGGAAACTATGCATCATCTTCACAATAGAATGAAACAAGCAGTGCCAATGTGCAAGCAAGACAAAGCAATAATGATGATGAAACTGACAAAGTCAAAATGAACATTGTTTCAAGGAGAACAAAGCTACTACTTACTTTCGAGAAACAGAGAGCATGGTAGAAAATGTAATCAAGTTGACACATACAAGCAAGCTCAAGATTACTCTTACGAAGCAACAACAATAGAACATCTTACTTCATTGAAAAGGGCAGTGCTTGAACCAAGCGATCCATCAGCGAATGCCTTTAGTCCACCCACTTGAAGATGCTCACTGAGTTTATATCCTGTTTCACTAAAAGTATCCTGTATAACCTCATCCAATCAGTACTCTCCACAGTGCATTACAAGATTTAGATCAATCCACACAAAAATTTCCAATACCTTATCATTAAATCTAGGGAATCTTCATTATGAGCTCAATGACAAGGCTCCAGAAAAGTTTGCTTGTGCATGCCTAGGATTTCTGACAGGATTAGCCATTATCAAATTCCAACTTTGTCAACAGTCAAAGGGTCACAAAATAGCTCATTTCGGGCCAACAAATTAACAAGAATGTTTTATTTTTGGGTTAAATCATGGGTTTTCCTCTAATAATTCCCACCAGCAGTTTGACTACAATCAGAAAACTAGTTTTTTTCTTTGTGACAACTATTTTCTACAACAATTGAAGGAATACCAAATCAAACAGCCAAAAGCGGGTGAGCAAGTAAATCCCGTTCAGAATATGGGTGCATCATCCACCTTGGCTAATGAAAGCAGACTCTGCAGTTCAAAGGGCAAACATCAGACCTGTACTATGTCCATGGGCTAGTATGGGGGAGTGTATGTTGCTCTTGAAACCAGCATTACAGAGTCCCTGCATGGCATAGAGTTCTCCCTCTTCCTCATCTTCGACTACGCCAAACAGGAAGCTATTTACCACAGTCTAGAGTTCACCATGAGCATTCAGCTTGCATCCTAGAATATGAATAGTCATCACTTCAGTAAGCATGGAGCCCCAGGAAGCGGATTTTTCAGCAGGAGTTGCAGCCAACCCTTGCTGGACACTTTGACATTTTGTTATTTCAGGAGTATAAGCTCTCGTCAACCCAAGCTAGCCAGATCAGGAAAGTACTGCCAGGAGGATCATTCATCTATTCGGAGTAGGCAATCAGAGTCCATAGGCAGAGACTAGAGTGGAGGAGTACATACTTTCATAGGCCCAATTACGTTGTCTGTGTGAGAGATCATGGGACCATTGTTGCAGGACACAGGTCAGAGCACAGGCCACATTCTCTTTTGAGGTGGCGGCATGCTCACCCAAGGTTGATTCTGGGATTGTTGGAGAAGATGTTAACAAGCTATAGACTCTAGCGGATCACTAAGGCACAGGTGCAGAGTTCCAGCACATTGCAGATGGAGTGCAAGAGACCTGAGAGGTCTTTATTTTAATAGTTGGTGCCAGATATGTGGAGATCTAACCTTCCACAGGAGAGATGGATCACTGAAATTTTCTCAAGGCTATAGGTGAGAGGAGGCAAACTCTTGAAGCACCCTGACATATGCTATGTGGATGTAGGATAGTTCATGAGCTGGCCAAATCAGAGCTCACCTAATGGCACCCCATCGCTCTATTATTAGTGGCCACTGACCTATAAGACCCTGGTAAAGATGATTAGCAGCAGACTCTTCCCCCTCTTACCAGTAATCCTTCATGACACTCAGACAGGTTTCATTCACAATCAGAGCATGCTAGATGTCTTCACTTCTTTCAGGCCCCAGAGTGGGCATATTACAATTGGTAGGAAATTGCCACTCTTCTTCTGGACTTTGAGAAAGCCTATGATAGGGTTGATTGGGACTTCCCAGATTGGACTAGCTAGGCTTTCTGCAACAGAAGATCCAGGGTGCTCAACACATAACAAGACAACCAGCAGCAAGGTGACCATAGCAGGATGGAGAAGAGAGGAGTTTCTCCCAGAGAGTCAATTGGACAAGTGTGCCCACTGGTTCCATATCTCTCTACTCTTCATGGAGGCAATGTCTTATTTTCTCAGAGTGGGTTGGCGGGTCTTAGGCTACCTGTGAGGAAAGAGACACAAGTATTAGATGCAAGGTATGTAGATCACACAATATCTAGCCTTAGATAGAGATCAGCAGGCCTAGCCTCTCCTGACCTTACTTGAAGACTTGGACGAAAATTTGATTCATAGAGCTGTAGGGGAAGTCATGGACCCTTCACCCATACCTTGTTTGGCCTAGGTTATCATTCTTGGACTGATAACTGTGCATTTGGGAAGGCCAGAGCTGGATTGGGACCCAAGGGAGTGGAGTTGGCCTGCTTCTTTAGTCTCCCAAACAGCCATGAGTTTCTTTGCATACATGGCATAGGTCCACTTCTACTATTGTAAGATGGCAGTGATTATGCCACCATCAACACTCGACTCTCGATAGAAAAAACATCAAGGACCTCTTCAGACACACCTTCTAGAGACACCTATGGGATACCTAGTGATTGAGGAGGGTCCTGTATTCTCTTTAGTTAGTGACCTATAGCATCTAGTAGTAGGTAGCTAGTTGGTTAGATGCAGCATGATCCAGTTTGTCTGCATTGCCCACAGCAATGTCTATAGACCCCAAAAAACTATTTGTAGACATGTGGGGCAGGACATGGGTGTGGGAAGGAGCTTGTAGAATCCTCTGTCGAGTAGAGCATAGCCTCGATGCATTAGCTTGAGAGCTTTCTAGTGAGTCTGTCAACTAGGAATGCCATTTACTTTATAAGGCAAACAAGCATGACACGATCGGATCATTGAGATTGGTTTGTGTGGAGTGGTGGCCCTAGAGGCATTGCCCAACTGATAGGTCTTAGAGACTTCGGAGATGTGGGACCTTATTGGAAGCCTCACAAGGTGGCACATTTAGAAGGCCCGCGACCACCTAACATTCAATGGAGAGATCCCTTCTATATATTACCTGCTACCTCCAAGGCCAATGGGAGCAACTTGAGGGCAACCCATTTAGGATTGTTTCTTCAAACCTAGAGTTACCATAGCTTGTTTTCAAATCTGAGGAATGCTTATTTCAAGTGATGTCATAACCTCCCACCATGGTTTCTTTCCTCCATTCTCCCAAACCACCCACAGAGGCTTTTTCTATATTTATTTTGGGCTGCATTCAGCTCTAGCTAGACTATTGCACAGTTGTAATTTGTTGTATTTTCATTTGAGTAATATAATTAGCCACACTATATTTTGTGAAAGGAGGGCATTTCATGATGTCAAAACAATAGATTTCTCTTTTACACATATACACAATGACATGTACAAAAGCACTAGAAGAAAAAGGGACCAAGCTGGTCCACACCTCTTATGTCCACCTTCCTCTCGCTTAGGAGAATATGAGATGCTACTAGAGATAGAAGTGGACAAGGGAGCACATGCAAACAGGTGGTGGATAGTGAGAGATATTCTTTGCTCATGCTCGAAACATTTGGTCCTCACTGAAAAATACTAGTGAAAGAGAGAATGATGCATGCAATCTCCTCAAGTTGTATCTATGAAACAAAACCAAGAGGAGCTGCTATTCTATCGCTATGGTAGACCTTCACTAAACATAACGATGTAGTGTCAACACACTAGTAAATCATCAAATTTCTCGAAAATGCTTTTTATACCTCTTTTGGTTTCATGTATGCAAGAAGAAAAAGAAGAATAGAAATTAGAAAGAAGATTTGCCATAGTCAACAGTGAATCGTCCTTACTAGTCAACAGTGAATCGTCCTTACTATCAAGAATAGAAATACTAGTAACTTGGTCAAGAATGACAATGTTCGATTGTTACACAATTTCTGACTACCAAAGGAACCATAGAGAAAATTGCAGATGCAAAGGTCAATGCCCGATTGGCCTGCAAGGTGTGGTGGTCCCAAGCCATGTGATGTCCTCATAGACAACAAGAAAGACTTGACTAAACGGCCTTGTAAGAGCCTAGGGCCCACTCACACACTTTATTGTAGAATCACCACACTTGGACTAAAGACCCTAGGTGGCTCTATCCGCACGTGTATTGGTATGGTTTCATGGTATCTGACACCAACTCTAGTAGTAGAGGCTTGTTCCATTTGATATAAGCCCCCAAGCTTGAGGGCTAGCCTAATAGTCTCTCTACTAGGAGGTGCATGTCTAATGTCCATCTCATCATGTTTCTTTCAATGCTTATATGGCTTATGCCATGTCATGTCTGCAAGTTGGAGATCTAAGTGGGCATTAAATTGATATCAAAGCCACACCATACTCTCTACCAAGTGCCATGCCGATGTGTATTAACTCATTGGAAGCTCATGGGACCATGATGGTCCATGCTCCACAGATCTACTCCAATCACGATAGGATGTATGGGATGTTAATAGTGGGAGAAGTAGACATAGGGAGCACATGCAAGCAAGTGGTGAGCATAATGAACTTTTCACGTATCCATTACTCATGCGCCGTGGTTAAGCTAGTTGTGTTTTGAGGATGTTTGGTTCTACATTATTCCCTCTCATTTCCTACCCATGGAGAATGTAAAAGTCGACCAAGGTGGTTATGACCAAACCTTTGTGAGGCATGATGGTAGAGGAGATGCACCCTAGAAACAGAGTGCTTCTTTCCATGTTCTGCTGGTTTTGCAAAAAACTAGACTAAAAGGACAATTTCCAGCCTATCATTATGCCAAAAGCAATGGCAAGGAGGTCTTTGCAAGTAGCTAAATTAGTGACAACTGTTGGCTTTTTGTTTCTGGTTTGTGATTTTTTTTCTTTTTCTTTTATGTTGTTTGTGTGTGTGTGAGTGTGCGGTGGGTGTTGGGGTAGCGGTTTGTTGTGTTGAGCTCTTGCGGGACTAGACCCATCCTTTTTCCCATCCATTACTGTATGCTAATCAAATGTAAGATTAGCCTTTTACTCATCATCCCCCCACTTCAAAAAACATTAGTGCGAAGCTCTCAAAGCTGCTCACAGATAGAGAGAATGCATTTCCACCAATAGCTTGCGTAGGCCTCTAACAAAGGCCTCTTTCAAGGTAAAAGGAAATCAGACCAGCAATCCTTTTAGGTGGTGAAGACGTTGAAAAACATGAAAAAGCTGCTTCTTCAATTGAGCTTTGCACTAGCCTCGACTCACATAGTATTCTTCGAGCTCATGGTGTTTCAACTCACTCTCTTACCCACCCTTTCGAGCACCAACTCGCAACAAACTCCTCATCAAATGAACAAGGGAAAAACCTCCCAGGACAACATTGGCTCAATCTAGGAGCCAAGACCTTATTGTGCTCCTTCTTCACTATGAAAAGGCATATGATCACGTCAATAGGGAGTCCTTCGAGGGCACGATGCTTATAGGCTAGGATATCCTCACCAATAGGTCAAGGGAATAACCGCTCTTTACTTCTCAGCACATAGCCAAGTTATGACCAATGGGGCACAAGGAGACACATTCAACATTCAAATATCAATTGAATAGGGCTGTTCACTACCCCCTTCTTCTCATTTGAAGCAGAGACTATGAGCTCCTTCTTGAGATACAGATCTAAGGCATCAGAGGCAATAGGTTACCCATCCTTGAGTTTGAGGGCCTTCTTGATGTGGAGTTTGTAGATGACACAGCAGTCTATCTAGATAGGGAGAAGAGTAGCGTTAGGGCCTTTGTAATGGCCATGGAGATATTTTGTAGAGTAGCAAGTGCCTTAATTAATTGGCACAAGTCCTTTGGATTTGGGGTATGTGACTTTAGGCATTTGAAGTGGTGACCACATGAGGATTTCACATGGGTTCCCCATGCCACCATAGTGAGATATCTTGGATGCCATGTGGGGATTGACCTTACCTCAAAGCAATAGCTAGCACCTCTCCTCTTGACCATAAGACAGAAACTTCTTTAGTGGAGCTCAGCGAGACTCTCACTATTTAGCAATGTGTCACAAGAACGTGCAAGTCAATTAAGTCAAAATGACAAGCCAATTTTGACCCTAGGACAATAATTTAGCCGATAAGTGTCAGTAGTAATACTAGGGACTAGCATTAATTAATTAATTAATGCCACTCTAAAAATCAATAGAGGTTGGGGACTACTCCAAGTTACAATTGGCCTAGCCAATTTAATTATGGATGGGCAATCAAAAGGGTTGAAATTAATTTTCAATATTACTTAATTCTAAAAATTAATTAAATATCTCGTAATACTGAAAAATGTGTTTAGAAGGCTGCCACTTGGCAAACATGCCCATGCAAACTAAGAAAACGTTTTTGGGAGCTAGGTCTCAACCATTCAATTAGTTTACAGCTTGGGGGAGAGAGAGAGGGAGTTGTTGGTCCATTTTCTGATTCGAGAACAACAATTTGCTGTAGAAGACAGCCATCTAGGGGCCTCAATAGGCAAGGGACCATAGGGAATCACCTTCCAAGGGCTAGCAACAGCATTGTTGATCAGGTGACAGCATTATGTCTAGCAGTAGGTAACTGCATTAACTGCAAGCTGGAGTAGGCAACATGCATAATTTAGGGTTTCTCACAAAGAAAATCAAATTTCTCTCTCATCTTGGCTTTCTCTCACCTTCTCCAGCCCATTCTCAAGAGATCTCAGCCATTTTGAGTAGATCTCGACCAAATTTGGTGGACAGCAAAGTGTAAACCCAAATTTTTGTAGAAATTAGGATTTAGCAGCCACCTTGGGACGTGTACTAACAAGAAAAGGCATTGTACATTGAAATCAGCACCTCAAATTCATAAAATTAACAAGGATTTCAGATGTCAAGCCATCCATTGTGAATTGGGGTAACATTTGGCTAGTTGTTTGTGGTTCCATTTGTGCAATTCCTTGGGGAAAATCAAGGGGCAATTGGTCCAAATTGCTCGCTAATTGCATGTACAGAAAGGGGCTTTTGGATCAGCAAAGGATATTGTGGAATCTCAACTTGTACTCAATCCATTAGCAATTAAAGTTAAAGAAATACCAAAAAGGACACTAGTTTTGGAGCCGACCGGGTGTCTACTATCCAAAATTTTTAAGGTAAATTGTGCATTTCAATTTATGTTTATTTATTGATTGCTGTCATTAAGTGCTTAATCAGCGAATTACCACATTCTCCAAGAAGGAAGGATGGTTTCACGTGGATGGCATGCAATATACATTTACCAGTCATGCAAAACAAGTAGAATTGTGTAAGTTACATGTGGTTTGTAGTTGATGCATGCTTTACGAAAGTATCGTGTGGTACATCATTGCTACGAGGTGTTGTTTATGCTCACTTTATGCATTACAATGCCTTGATGGTCAGAACAATGTTGGATTTTGGCATGTGGATGCATCCCTTATGGTTCTAATAGTAGTTATGATTCATCTATATGCATTGTAACTGGTTTTAGTGACTGAAACTTCACATACAAAGGGCACAAGCATGGTTAAGCAATGGGTGCACATGTTGTTTGACTACGATGCCAACATGTATTTCCAGTAGTGGCAATGGAAATTCCATTGCAATATGCTTTTGCTTTGACACAATGTAGCACAATCGAGGACGATTGCAAGGATTTCAAGGGGGACGTCTGTCACGGGAACGTCAAATTTTGAGATGCTTTAATCTTGCTAGTTTTTTTTTTTTTGGCAAGTAAAACGTGGCCGATTATATCACTCAATGGATGGGACCAAGAAGCCATGGAGGGGGGTGTATCACCATCTGGAGCTACCTGCCTACATCATCAAAAACAGGTCTTGGCAGCCCCAAGTGCGCATGAAATGACAACGGAGCTCCTCACGAGCCCTCAACTCGCCCTACACCTGATCCCATCAGCCGCGGAGGGAGTGGATGATGGAGGTCCATAGCTCTACTGAGCTCGCTTGTACTGAAAGTCTCTCTCTGCCAAAAGCCTCCTGACACCCCGCCTGCTAAATATGCCATCCAATAAAACTCCCTATGATCTCCCATACCTCAGAGAGGTCCGCTAAGGGCTCCAATACCTGGCGGATGGGTAGAGCCTCCAAACCGATCACTGCGCACGACCCTAGCTCAATAATGAATATCATGTCCTGCATCCGGGCCTCATACAGAAGATGACGGCCCTAGTTGACTGCCTGCCAGCAGAAAGCTCCCCATGAGATACATCCAATGTTGGGTACTATATGGTGAAGGATGCAGCATACTTCTATCCACACGAGCTACACTGCCTCACACGACCAAAGGCAATGCTTTGGGGTTTCCAGAGGCTACTATGTGCAACGCTTACAACCTCCCTCCTTCTATATCTGGGCAACCCAACTTCGCATCACCAAGCCTCCATGTGCCACAAGCCATAAGAAATACGATACCCTCCTCGCCCTCCAACTATCCCATAGGCAACGCCAGAAGGTCCGTCAGAAAGGCTCCCTAATGCTATCCTCCGCCCAGTGCCTGCTACGTGACGGCGTCCAATCCATATCCTCCTGCATCAATATGTGTCTACCAATCCTGGCCGTCTACTCCAGGAACCTCGGTGGTTTCTTAGCAACCTTAGTGGCCGACCATAGCCACTCTCTTGGATCCCACTCCAGCTCATCAAGTGGCCTGCCCTCCCAGATCTAGAGGCGCCACTCCTTGAGCTCTTCCCAAAAGACAAAAGGGTCCATCCACCATGTCTTCCCCTAAAGGCCAATCACCCAGATCCTCCTCCATGAAAGGACAGCTATCCCCTCATCCTGCTGCCCTCTGTCAAGAGCCAAATGCCCCCCTCTTGTATGGTGGAGAAGGTCCTAGGTGGAGCGCCGCCCACTTTACCTGCTACCTGTAGGGGGATGCCTACTAGCGAAAACCTAGCGGCCCATATCTCCCGGGCTCTATCAGCTCTCGTATCGGGGGAGCAAGCCACTCCTGAGGTATTGCTGCGTCTATCTTCCTTCTCCTCAACTCCACTCCTCTTTGGCAGCCTAATACTTGCTGCAGCATCTCCTCATCCACCATCCTGTATACTTCCCGCCATGTCCTGATGGTAAGAGCCAGGCCGGCCTCCCAACCAGAGCCCACTAGATATGGGGGCGATTGCCAATCTGTGCCCCTTCCCGATCTTTGACTTAGGGGTTCCAAATCACTGGCTGACGGTCTATCTCCTCCTCCCAACCTAGGGGGCTCTGGATTAGGGCCTTACAGAGCCCCTACCACACACGGAGCAAGCTGCGTAGGAAACGCGATCTGGGGGGGTGATCTGGGCTGAAGTGAAGATCCATCTCAGGAACGACCTCCACCCACCACTAAGCCTCGGTCTACAGTCCTGAAGACCCTCCTGCAATAGGACCTCCAAGTCTACCCTCCTGGTGTAAGGCCGCGAACAACTAGCTTTACCCAAGAGGGCCATACTCTGATACTCCTGGTGTATGATCCCAAGCCCTCCCTCTGACCGATGCCGTATGATGGTCGCCCACGCCACCTTGGCCCTAGAATCCCTAGAGCCGTCTGACCCGGATCAAAGGAAATTCCGCACTAGGCGACAAAGCTGCACAATGCAGGATGAGGAGAAGCACCAACACGAGGTGATATACCAGGCCGTCGCTAGGAGGGTCTGGTTAACCACCAAGGCTCGGCCTGCTAGTAAGAGACGAGCCCTGCTCTAGTGGGCAGCTTTCTCCAAATAGAATCGAGGACTGGAAGAAACTCCTGGGCAAGAGTGATGTCGAGTGCCACTTGGAACCCTAGGTAACGGATGCAATCTGTTCTCTGCTCACCCATCTAAATCCCAAGTGGACGCCCCACTCCGTGCTAGAGTCCAGATCTGTGAGGAAACCAACCGACTTTCGCTAGTTGATTTTCACTCCCGCTGCAGAACAGGGTACCTCAAGAGCTAGCCTCACTCTCTCCAGCATGAACTCATCGTCCTCTATATAGAGTGTTGTATCATCTACATACTCTGAGTCTAACAACTCAGTCTCCTCTCTCACTGGAAGTCGGAGGCCGCGTAATCCACTCACACGTGACCTGAGGAAGTGAGGCATTGCCTTTGCAAAGAGTAGAAACAAGTATGGGGCCAAGGGGCAGCCCTACCAGACCGATCTCTCTAGTCAAAACTCCTCCCCTCGCATACCACCTATGAGAATCCTATTGGTGGCCAATCTATAAAGTGTGGAGATCCCGCGAATCCACGTCTGGGGGAAACCCAACCTCACCATGGTGCCCTCTAGGAAATCCCAGTCCACCTATCATAAGCTTTCTCGAAATCCAAGAGTAGTACGGTCAGTCTCTACCCACTATGCTGAGCCCACTGTCCCCTCAAAGAAGGTGAATACATTGTCTAGGATGCTCCTATCCTAGACAAAGCATGTCTATGTGTCATGACCGATGTCTGGAAGCACATGGCGTAGTCACCTACCAATCATCTTTGCTAGTGCCTTAAAGACCACTAACAATAAGGTGATCGGTCTCCAAAGGGAAAGCTCCAACCGGTCTCTCCCTTAGGAGAGAAGACTGATATGGCTTGCCGAAAGACTCCGTGGCATGTCCTGAAGTGAAAATCTCCTAGAAGGCCATCAGTAGGGGTTTCTTCACCACCTCCCAGTAGATAGTGAAGAAGGCCTAAGAGAGGCCATCCTCTCCCGAGCATTTATGCCCGTCCTGTGTATGGAGAGCCTCCTCTAGTTCCTTCTTTGTGAAGGGGGCTAGAAGGGAGCGTCCCATCTCCTCTGTGACGAGGGATGAGATGTGATCCCAGACCTGCTATCTATATCGTTGTCCTCTAGTTAAGGCTATCTCTAGCTGCAAAAGGCGTCTGTAGTAATCGGTGGCAATCTCCATCACCTCGTCTGGGCTAGAACGAATCCTCCCACACTAATCTTGAAGGCTACGTATCTGCTCTCCTAAGATGCAAGGCTGGTGCACCTAGAAAAACTCCCTACACATCTCGTCTCCCTTCCGCGCCCAGAAGGTTGTTGAGGTGTGGAAAGAGAACTCCGAGCGTCTGTCCTCTAGGCCAGCGATGGTTGCTCGCGCGCGCACCTTTTGTGCGTGGAGGGTGGGATCCCCTGGTGTCTCTTGTAATAATCTTTGCGTGGCTGCAAGGTCCCGCCGGAGTACTCTCTCCTCCTCCCAGCTCTGCTGCCTGGCCTATATGGCTGCCTCTTGGCAGATACTGGTCAACTCGGCTAGGACCTCTACAACCGCCTCTGCGATCCGGTCCCTCCTGCCCCACTCCCTTGTCCAAATCTACTCAATCTCTCTCTTCAACTTCTCCCTCCTACACATCGAGTCAGGGATCCGACAGGATCGTGTGTCTAGGGCAGATGCTGGGGGATCAAGTGCCAGGAAAACCGAGCAATGATCGGACAGTGTGGTGCCCGCCAACTGCCCAATCTGGCCTCCACGAAAGCCTTCCCACTCTCCCACATAGAACCTATCCAACCACTATAGCAAGACTCCACCTAGCTGCCTGTATCCTCAAGAGAAGTCCAGTGACCTCTCCCTCCTTTGGAAGGCAAGGTCTCTCCAAGCATTGCGTGCTCCTACTGCCAGTAGAAAGACCTCCCATGCCTCTTGCTCCTCCCCAGCCATGCTAGTCCTCTAAAATCTCCAAGTAGTTTCTGCCTTTGCCTTGTTGGTCCTCTAAAATCTCCAGGTGGTTGAAGTCTCGTCCAACAATCCAAGAGTCCACCTCTGAGAGTCCATCCGTGATCTCCACCCAAAACCTGTTGCATGCCCTAATCTCTGTAGGGGAATAGACATTGAGGACTCCAAGGCATGAGTCCCCAATATCCAATCTAATCCATAGAACCCTCCCTGCCACTATCGTAATGTGGTCTCATACACAGGCAGTGAGACTCGAGCCAATAGAGGTGCATACGCCTCCACTCCTGCCGTGGGCACCGATGGCGTGCTCCCAATAAGTGTGTGAGCTGCCCGAAAGTACCTTTCCTACCCGCTGGGCCTAGGTGGGAATAAGCTTGTGCTCCTATAGAAGTAAGATGTCGATCCATCCGGCAAGGGCACGCTTCAGCTCCTAGCGAACAATCAACTTCTTGAAACCACCTGCCCCACTTATAGTGGAGGCTATTCACATTCCAAGATGCAAGGTGTAAACTCATAGGGAGACCTGTGACTGACCGAACAAGCATCTGTTTGGTGTGAAAGCTGCTGATTAAGAAGAGGAACTATGAGGCATACGTATACGCTTTGTTGCCGGCCTAGATGATGAACTCCATTCCCCCATGGTAGCCCTCTAGCGGACCATGGGGGTGATGGATACGCCTAGTGGTACCACCAAGGCATCTATCAACCAGGCTGAGAGGCGAGACTCCATACACTAGTAGAAACGTGCCGCCTGTGCCAGGGACCACTCGATCACATCCATCGGCAGTCTCCACTCTGCGGAGGGGCTCGAAAGATAATGCTCAGATGAGGGACCTCGGCCCAAGCCCACCAATTGATGTCCATCATACAACCCGGCCACTGCTGGGAGAAAAGTGCCATTCCACCTTCTCCCATCCACTGGGAGATGTGATTTGCCACATGGCTCTTCACCTCCTTCTCTATCTGAGTCGTTGTCCAATCTCCTGTGTGAGAGGTCTGAAGGAAGAAGGTGCAGTTTGGTCCATCCGATGGTGCTAGTAGATGGATCTTGCTGGTCAGCGGGGGGGTTGGCTAGTCAGCGGGGGTGATGGTGGGGAGAGGAAGGATCGAGGGACAGTAGGGTGGTCGGAGGGACCCGACGAGTGTGGAGGGGGGCCAAAAGCTCTAGGTGAAGGGGAGTGTGGATTAGGGTCGAGGAGGCAGCCGTATGGAGGAGGGGGGCCGGGGTGGGGGCTATGGCCCCTCGCGTGATATGGCCTGTGACGCCTATATGGGGGGTGGATGTATAGACCTGTAGACCTGTGAGGTAGCGCGAGGAGGGGGGGCCGCATGGTGCTCTATCGGGGGGGGTGACGCTCGCCCTCTTGCTCCCTGCCATGGCTGTGTCTGCCCTGCCGTCTCCCTCTCTATTGTCTCTGTACTCATGTGAAACCTTCCGCATCCACTTGTGGGCCTATTGGCGAAGCCGCTCTAGCTCCGAAGCGCATGCACTCTGCTGCCTGGTGCCCAAAGTCATGGCATCGCAGGCACTGCCCTAGCTGCCCAGTTACAATGACCTACCTCAATCTCTAGGAACTGTGGAATATTCTTGGTCTCTTTCACTGCCACTTGTACCTTTGGGATTCCTGCGGCTATCACTGCCTCCGCAAAATAGGTGGAAAGGACATTGCCGAAGAGCCATCCAAAGTCTCCCACAAATTGGCGATACTATATCGCCAATCCAAGCAAGAGAAGGGTAACCAAGTGTCTAAGGAACTTGTTGTGGAGCACAAATGCCTCCACTATGAAGCCACTGTACCAAGGGACCATGTGGATGACCCCCTTCATGGAAGCATAGGGTGAACTGGCCAGTAACTCATGGGCTGCGTCAACCGAGGTGAGTCGAATCATGAAGATCCCTTGCCCCATTAGAACCCCCTCCACTACCTGCACTATGCCGATGCACAACGTGGAGTGAAGCGAATCCCGAAGCTGGGCCCTGGTTGGAGAGTGACCTACTACCTAACCAAAGATCGTTGTTTCTTTAAGCTCCAGCTTTGTGGCACGGATGGCTAAGAGCTGTTCCTTAGAGAGGACGACGCGCAAGGTGTTTGACTGGGGGGGAAACTCGCAGAATGCACCAGCATCTGAGGTTTCCATTGCACGTCCCTACTGAGAACCTACCAAACACGTTGTTGCGCTGCCGGAGAGGGAGGGAAAGTTGTTGCAGAAGAAGGGAGCAACTGGGAGAGGGGGGGGGGAGATTGGGCACCCAAGTAAGCCGGCTCGCAATGGCCACATTTCAGGTGTTGGGCCTGTCGGACGGAGCTAGGCTGCAGTACAAAAGAGGCAGAGGACCAGGGCGAAGGAGGCGGGGAGGTCAGGGCGGAGGAGGCGGGGGTTCAAGCCCTCAACTAAGGGGGGACCAGGCCGAGTTCAGGCGGGGGGAGAGGAAATAGTCGACGGGCGTTACGCTAGGGGGAGGTCACTGGGCGGACACAGCACTGGGCGGACATAGTGCGGAAGGAGGCGAGGTCAACCCTGGTGGGGGGAGAGAAGTTGTGCCAGGGACAAGGCGAGAGGGAGGCGGAGCAGAAGGCGGGGGATAGGTAGGGGAGTAGGCACAGTAGAAAGCGGGAGAAAACACGTACGATAGGGGGGTGGAGCAGGAGCACACAGGTCAGTAGGAGCAGATCTTGGTGAGGATAGGAATCCGGCTTGTTACCGTCTTGGTGGTGCCTTTTAATTTTGCTACTAACATTTGATTAGGTTATTAATCAAATGTGCAAGGTTGTTTAGCACATCTGATGCACATGGCAGTTATTTGATGGTAATAGGAAAACAACCTAAGGATGCAGTGGGTGTCAAAGGCAAAAGTTGTGATAAGTTATGCCAGCTCACCTTTGGTAGTCAGTTAGTGTCAGTTTAGACCTTAGGATAGTCTTCTGACCATTAACTGTTACTGGTGACACTATGGACTAACATAGTAGGCTGGCAACCGCAGTTTTTGGCCTTGTTGGTAGTAGACGAAGCTTTGGGGCAAATTTGATAGGTTGCACACAGAATTCAGCCATTTTCCCACAGAGAATCTCCGAATTTTTTCTCTCTAGCATTCTCTCACCTTTTCCAGCCCATTCTCAAAATATCTCAGCTTATCTCAACCATTTGGAGCGCATTTCAGTCAAATTTGGTGGATAGCAGAGGATTTCTGCTGTAAACCCTAATTTACAGCAGTACTCAGGGTTTAGTAGTCGGCTTGGGACCCGTGCTATCAGTAGAAGGCATTGTACACTAAATTCAGTACGGTGAAATTTTTGGAATTATCAGGGAATTCACAGGCCAACCCATTCATTGTCAATTTGGGGCAAGATTTGGCTAGTTGGGGCCCAATTAGAGCAAGTCCTTGGTGAAATTGAAGAGGCAATTGGCCCAATTTGTATGCTGATTATATCTAAAACAAGGACTTTTAGATCAGCCGAGGTGATTGTTAAACCTTGGCTTGTACCCAATCCATTAGTCAATGAAGTTAAAGAAATATTGAAAGGGCCATTAGTTTTGCAAGAGGGTGTTTACTGTCCAAGATTATCAAGGTAAAGTGCACATTTCAGTTTATGTTTAGTTACTGATTGCTGTAATTAAGTGCTTGTTCAGGGAATTACCACCGTCTCCGAGAAGAAAGGCTGATTTCATTAACACACATGGGATATGGAAAAAACGGGAGTGGGAAATTCTGAGGATATCATAGTTAGACTTTTTCCCCCCCATAAAATTTGTTATTACCTTTTGAATGTTGAGACTTTACGTATTCATGAAATATGTGAACAATGAGTGTGTAATTGTGTGACATTGTAATTTGTTATTACAACTTGGAAGTTTAGTCTTCTATGCTAGTTTGAAGTCACAAGTTTTGAAGATTAAAAATGTGTATGACCTTGTATCTTTTAGGTTTTTAAAGATAAAATTAGGGCCACGTATGGTTCATCCCTAGAAGAAACTTCTGATAGGGAGGCTTCAAGGTATGACACCTTCACATGGAGGAACATGGCATCCTAGCATCCGGTAGATTTTTAGGAGATCAAGACTAGAGAATTAGGGAGGCGCTTTGAGGTTAGATTCACAACTCCATTATCAGAGCATGGAGATCTATATCATGGGGGGTTCACTAACTACCCCCAACCAAAGCCGAAGAGAAGAGGAGGCAACCTTTTCTTTTTAATCACTATTTGAGATCAAAGTCGGGTCACACTCTTGGACAGACCACATACTTATCATGGAGGAGATTCTCTCTATAAGTCATTGCATTAGTGGGAGACTAGTTTGCTCTCCAAGAGCTACTACAGGAGGCTCAAAGATAGAGACTACAGGGTCTCAAGGGAGCCAAAGCTATAATTGAGGCCATGATGGACTACTAGACTAGCAAACAGATATAGGAACTTCTAAGACTTGGATTGTCCCTTCTCAATAGGAGATATTCTTCTAGCCATCATTGCGACTAGCAAAGATAGGACATTCACTTTTATGGTTGAGGAGGATGGTTGCCTCCAGTGAGAGGACTTTGACAAGACAGAATTCACTAGATGCTCTAGACAAAGGATAAGAGTAGTGGTACATTTCGAGAGGAAGTGGTGTATTGATCCAAACCCAACCACTTGTGTTGTAGATGGATAGAGATACTGGGCTTATCAAAGGAAGCCTCTACAAAGATTGTACTAGGATCACAAGTAAGAGGCCCAGCATGTGGCTATGAGGATGTTCAAGGGAGTTTTTCTTTTCTCCATCACTAGACAGCATCTAAGCAGGATCCCCACTCCAAATTACTCTCAGGTGCAGTGGAGCCAAGGACACTATCACAGACGGGACCTGATAACCAGTATCATAGCCTGGTGCAACTGGACCACAACATGCAGTCATGTTTTTTACCTTCACAATGCATCCACAGTTTTGAGAGGATGAGGAAGAGAAGAGACGCCTTCTTGCAGACATGGGACTCCCGCACTTTCTTCCATACCAGCCCCCAGATTGTTTGGCATTATAGCCCACCAGATTGGTTGTTCACACAGTCATTGTATTTGGGATGTACTCAGTTGCTCTTTATAGAGTTCCTTGCCCTTTGTATTTTGGCCCAGGTTTTTCTCAGAGGTGTTAATAGAATTTTCTTTTCTTGAAAAAGAAAAAAAAGAGAACATTAACATCCACTGTTCCATCCCCATCAGCCTAGAATCTAGAGGTGAAATAGCTATTCTCTATCATTAGACATTGCATTTGGCTGTGTGCGGTTACTCTTGTATGCAAAGGCATGCCATGAGACCAAGGAAATTGCTCTTGGCAAGAATATCTTTCTAGATAACCAGCCAGTCCTAGGTTTGTAATGGGTAACCCCAATACTGATTGGGTGCTCAAAATCAAAGCCTTGCACCAACCATGTCTAAAGCAGACTAACGCATGGAAAATGTGTAAAGTTTGCAACTTGATACATTCTTTTTGCAACATACCCTAAAAATCAAGAGCTAGAAGCCAGAAGATTCATGACAGTCCTCCAAGCTTCAACATCTTTGACAGATGATGTTAACAATGTACAAACTTAAGAGCCTCACATCACAAACTCAATCATCCAAAATGGTATGTTCAGCAAGATGGGAACTTCTTACCAGGACACGAGGCCACGATTCAAGTGGAAAGAAAACAGATACTCTTAGAATTAATTCTCCCAGTTGATCCACCCATTTATAGACTTCTGGTGTGCATAAAAAATGCATTAAGAACTAGCCTTCAAATCATGTTGGGCAGGCCAGTAAAAGCACTTTAAAAACAAACTCATGTAGGACGCAATAAAGTACCATGAAAATCATCCCAAACCATTGTTGCTTCAGATCCTGGGAAATACCTTCCCAGATCTACAACAGCAGTGACTCCCTGTGATAATGCATGTCTACTTGCTCTACTTAGAGCTTCTCTCCTTTCTTCTAAAGACGGTCCAGGTATGTTCATGGCAACCAGTTTCATAGCTGAGTCAGCTAAAACCCCTGTAGGTACTGCAGGAAAGATTGCCAAAAATAATAACTGTTCTAATGGCATATATCACAAACACAAGAAAAAAGGATTAAGTTGTACGGAGCTTTAGCTTGACCAATGCATCACCACAAACTTCAAAAATGTTATACTCATACAAAGTTGATTACTCAAGAAACTTTTTCACATAAAATTGTTTTTACCACTTCTGTATCAGGAAAATCTAGGTTGGCCAGTGCATTCTGTATCAGGACATTTAGGTTGCACAATGCATTAGCATATTTGTTCCAGTGCTCTACTAGTGCAGATTTGCCACTCTATACTGCACTAAGCTCATTCTTCAGCGTGGATCAGTTCTTCAGTATAATATTATCCTTTGTTGTACAGCACCAACCAGACAAGTGAAAAGATTATGCTTAAAAGAAATCTCAGCCTGCATAATGATGATAAAAGGGAAAAGGGCTTCCAAAAGACGAAAGTAATCATCATGTGAGGCTGTCTTTGTTCTACCATAAACTTTATCAAACCTGTCCTGAAACAGATTTAAAAATACTTACCACCATACTCATCCTTGATGATGCTTCCCCCTTCAGGATCTGCTACAGTTCCATCAACACCTGATAACCTCATAGCCAATGAGTTTGCAAAGCCCATGTGACCGTCAACTCGATAAAGCCATACCTAACTCATCACAACAACAGTTCAAACAGATCTTAAAGATGCAAAAGTTTATTCCTCTCAAAGTGAAGTTCAATCTATGAACTTACAGGAAACTCTTCGGTAAAAGGATCAATCCAAGAAGTTTGTGGCAGTTCTCCACCCCACTTTTCATTATTCCAGCCTCCACCCAAGACCCATTTTCCAGCCTGTCCCCCCAAACCTGAAATATAAAAGAAATACATACAACTCTCTCTCTCTAACTCTCTCTCTCTCTCTCTCTCTCTCTCTCTCTCTCGATGGCATTCAAATTAAGTAAAAGTATTTACATCATGCCTTCTGGCCAGCCATGCAAATCTTGTCAATCACAAGTCAAACTCAAAAAGGCTACCAAAAAATAGCACACAAATACCATGCAGGCAAGAGGAGAGGGAACCTTGGGCAACAACCGAATGGCATCAATCTTCCAATCTAATGGCATAATACCAGAATTCCACACTTGCTAACACAGGCGAGTCAATGGGTCTTTAAGCTGTTGCACATTAGCTGAAAAGAGCTCATTAGGAAGCCCATCCCAACCAAGGCTTTTCCTTCCGGGTAGGTGAGATAGCACTTCTTCCACTTCATCTTCCTCCAGTAAGTCCACCCATTCTGGTTTGACCTGGTTGCTTACCAACTCGCAAATATATCCGCGAGCAGCGAGTACAGCATCAGAAAAATTCTCTTGCAGACCCAGCAAGGACTTAAAAAAGTTGACACACATACGAATGATGGAGGCCGGGTCAGTCACCATAACACCATGTTCATCCATTAAGCGCACAATATTCTCCCGGGCATATTTCTGATGCAGGAGAGCAAAGAATTAATGGGATTGACAATTATTATCGTATAAAGCTTCGGCTCTGGCCAGCAGTTTGTATTTTGCATATTCCTGTTCCTGATGAAAATGAACCATGCCTTTCAACCATTCAATGCATGTGAGCAAGTCATCATTAGAATCCCCTGATTGACTTAGAGACAAGGAGTGGACCAATAAAGATTGGGCATGGGCATTCTGCAATTCAGTACGTAAGGAGGAAGCTTGTTGAATATCATACTGATGAGATAACTGTCTGGCATTATCCCTAAAAACGGCCCATGCGCCCCTTCCTCCAAATAGGACCTTCAAGCTAAAAGAAGTGATCAATTGCTGAATATACTCCAAAAACTGATTTTGTTGTAGCAAGAAGGGCCTGAAATACATGAACAGGTTTATGGGTCATTTCCAAGACCAAAGGGTAGTGATCTAATAAGACATGCTATCGTTCCACCCACATGTCAATAATTGCCGGAAAAAAGGAATCACTCTGACAAATATATATCCAATCCACTCTGACCCAGGTGTTAGGATGCTGCAAATATCGATAGGTATAACCAAATTGTGATGGATACATCTAGGACCACATGTCTTGCTTCAAAGATCCAGCTGCAAGGGCATCCCAAGCCTGTGGCTCAGGACCATCCATAACTGAATGCAGAGAAGTAGCCTGATCCCCAGATAGACATGCATTAAAGTCGCCCATGACAAAACCTTGACGAGCCATGGAAAAGCAGTGCAGGTAATCCCAAAGTTGACAATGTTCCCTTGCCATAGAAGGAGCATACACACCCACTAACCACAAAACCTCTCCCTCATAAAGAATCTCCAGAATCACAAATCGGCCTTGAGGGTCTTAAGAAACCAGCTATGGTTGCAAGTAGGATTTGACGGCCAACATAACACCAGATTTATACGAAGCTCGACCACTGAAGAACACAACGTAATCCTTATAAACATAAGAGGATCCAGCCAAAGCATGGAGCTCTCTCTCTCTCTCTCTCTCTCTCTCTCTCTCTCTCTCTCTCTCTCTCATGTAATGACTAGTTATATTATATCAAGTCACAGAATGAGTACAAAAGTCAGATCATAGAAGAAATACAAAATCGCGGCAAAGAAGTAGAAGAGATTTCCATATGCCAAGGAACTAGATCATCCCTAGGGAGAAGATCAGCATGCTGAATAAGATCTAACTGCCAAATGTAAAAGACCCTTGAAGATAGGCCTGCACAGCCTGCAAACAGTCTATGCAGGGCAGTGCAGCCTGTACAAACTGCCCACCCCCCCCCCCCTTTTTTTCCCGTAAAAGGTAATTGTATTAATTACAAAAAAAGGACAAGATTACAAGGTTATAAGATACAGTATAGTGCCATCATAAATCTAACACATCACATTGAAGGTACAAAGGAAGCAGAGTGACTAAAGGGGGGTTGAAGAAACTACAGTGTGCCAAGCAAGTAGATCTTGTCTAGGAAGAATATCTATTAACTGAATCAAGTCTAGCTGCCAACGAAGATCTCTTTTTTTCGTGAATGAGTGTACATTAATATTGGAATATTTGCATCTGGCCTTCAAGACAACCAAAACAGCAAGGAGACAAGTCTCACATTTTTGCATCAGACCATCAAGTTAGCATAGAAAAGAACACACGGATACAACTAAAAGTCTATCACAACTCTAAATCTAGAATGTCACTCAGAAAGCTGGAGTAGAGCAAAAAATATCCAGCCAGGGAGCAGCAATGTCAGGAAGAACCAGATCAGTTGAGACCATAGAGGAGATCTGCCATAATACTATACCACGAACACGGGCCACATGACCATGGATGACCCATACTGAATCAAAAATGAAGGCATTCCGAGTACACCAAATATGCCACAGGGCTGTCCATCTAAGGAAATGGAAAAGGCAAGAATAATCTGCATGCAAAGAAGACGAGGAAATCATGTTTTCCATAATCCATGAGCGAATTGATATCCGGTGCTGAGTTGCCGCGGACCACACACAAGAAACAAAAATCCAAATTTGTCTAGCAATAGGGTAGGAGACAAAAAGATGAAGCATTGTTTCATCGCATGTAGTACAAAACACACAATGACCGGCAGAGATCATGCGGGCTCGCAACACATCACCCCCCAAATGTCTGGTTATGTTTCCCCTGGAGATCACAATTCCATGCTAGCCCTGGGCTTGCAAATCATTCTCCGTGCACGAAAGCAGTGTAGATTTCTAAGTGTTAATATGAAGTCCTGATGCGAGAGCAAAAATATTCCATGCAACCATTGCTTGATTCACATTCAAGCAATCGGCCTTAAGAAACATGAAGGAATCATCTGCCAAAGATTGCCCCAAAAATTGGGCCCCACTAGGAAGAGTCAGACCAACTATCTCCCCTTGATCAGCCAATCTCTCTCTCTCTCTCTCTCTCTCTCTCTCTCTCTCTCTCTCTCTCTCTCTCTCTCTCTCTCTATATATATATATATATATATATATATATATATATATATATATATATATATATATATATATATATATGAATAAGTGTATATTAATGCATGGGAATATTTATATCAAGTCTTCAAGCCAATCAAACAAAATGGTAACAACTCACATGAAGCGCGCCTTCTAGCCAACCGGAAAATCCTAACAATTCACATGTCAAGCCAAGAGACAACCAAAATGTAGCATACAAACATCATGTTGGCAATAAAATAGAAGTAGAGCAAACAATATCCAGCCAAGGAGCAGCCACATCAGAGAGGACTAGGTCCACTAAAACCATGGAAGAGATCCGCCATAACACTAATCCTCAAACACGGGTCACATGACCATGAATGTTGGAGGCCAAATAAAAAATGAAGGCATTACACGTGCACCAAATGTGCCAAAGAGCTGTCGATCTGAGAAAATGGAAGAGGCACAGATGATCTCATTGCAAAATGGAGGAAGAAGGGTTATTGGCCATGACCCAAGATTGAATAGGCATCGGCTGCCAAGTCATGGAGGTCCACACATGGGAAACAATGCTCCAAATTCGTCTCACTAGAGGGCAGGAGATGAAGGATGATGCCAAGTCTCATCACATGTAGTACAAAAGATACATCTACCACATGAGATCTTGCAGGGATGTAGCACATCGCTAACCGGAAGATCTCCGATAAGCAATCTCCACATAAAAACTTTCCCTTGATAAGGAATGTTGGACCTCCATAATTGAATAAACCTCTCCCGCCACTTCACTCTGCTATCCCGAGCATGCCAAATTTTATTGGCTTTCTCAATAACCCATCACATATCCTCTAACCATAGTTGCCTGGAACGAGGAACGGGAACGGGGCCCCCTGAAACGGGGGGAATGTCCAAGGTCGGAGAACGGGAACGGGGGGAACGGCACATGTCTTAAGTGCCCCAAATATGCCCTACATGACCGAAATTTCCCCAAAGAATGTCCCTCTAATTGCCCCAATACCCGTCAATGCTTGAAATTGACCCAAATGTCCCAAAATTGACTCAATTACCCCCAGAGCTCCAAATTGCCTTGAGTTGCCCCAATTATCCCAATTTCCCTTGAAATTAGACAATATAAATGGATGAATACCTTGGAATTGAGGATCGGCTGAAATTTGATTCTGATTTGCAAGAGTTGATAATGCATCAAATTTGCAATTTGCATGGACTCCTAATTAGCTTGTGGGTTGTCTTGACACTTTGAATCTTCAACCCGAGAGAGAGAGAGAGATTAGTGTGTGCACATTAGGCAATGGAGATGGGTGAATATGTGGTAGAAGGATTGTGACCCAAGCAAAAAAAAAGGGGAAAAAACGTCAATTTTCAGCCAACAGGCCCGGAACGGTCATTCCAAACAAGGAACAGCAAGGGGAACGACAGGGAACGGTAGGGAACAGCCTTGGGAACGGCAAGGAACGTTCCCTGGCCGTTTCACCTCCTTGGAGGGTTTGGAACGCGTTAGGCCGTTCCTACAGGCGGGAACGGCCGTTCCCTGTTTCTATGCCTCTAACATCTTATGGTAGATCTAATTAGCCGACCTTTTCTAAAAGTCATCTAGTTTCACAAACATCCACTCCTGTCAAGGGGAAGTACGCTGAAAAGCAGACACTGGATTATATTGCTAGAGTTGTTCCTACAAGGTCAACCAAGTGTGGCTACAGCCTCTTGGCACCCAAAAGTACTGGCATATGCGACGAAAGGAATAAATACAGGACTACCCACGAATGACAGTAGCTCTTACTATCAATAGCCCCAAGTGAGCCATCCGGTTGAATTTATCTCACTATAAATCCTTATATGGCCAACCAAGCAACTTGGAAGTCGCCAACACTTCTGCTTGTAACAAATTAGCCTCATATCAAAGATCAAGAGGACGCTTGTAAAATGAAGAATCTCTTGCCATGAGGCAATCAAATGAGTAAACATGAATGACTAAAGTTTTAAAAGGCCATGTTGAATTCAGCACATGCCACCAAGATGCTCAAATAACTGTGCAACCATGGGTGCTACCAATCTCCTCGATGAAAAATTTCGCAACATCCCTCCACGGATGACTCTGCACACATAAAGCTTGCAAAAGTGCCATTCTCAAAGCTGTCATATGAAGCTTGACATCCAACAAAGCAGCTCCCCCCAACTAGAGTAGTAACATGCTACCGAGATATCCACACCTGACCCAAACGATTGCCTTTCTTTTTCCATAACAAAAAGCAAATGGCTTGCACCAATTCCAAGAGAGACTTCTTGGTCCAAGAGAGCAAGGATAAACAATAAGGCCATACTAATCATGATAGATTGAGCCACTTCAAGCCGCACATGAAGAGGCCAGCCCTAAGATTTCCAATACATAAACCTATCATGAATACGGAAGGACATCCAATCAAGCAATGCTCTAGGAGGCATATCCACACCAATGGGATATCCCAAGTGCTGGGTAATATCACCTTTAGAAACAACAGCTTCCTACCTGCGTGATACTTGCCAATCAGTATCCATATAAGAAATCAATGCATATTTTTGAGCATTTATATGAAGGCCCAAGACTAAACCAAATAGACACCAAATAGTCATAGCCCAATTCACATTGGTCCCAGTCAACCTTAAAAAACATAAAGGAGTCATCTACTAACGAATGACCTAGAAGTTGAGGACCACTCGCAAGAGATAAACCAACAATCACCCCATCATTAGCCATCCTATCTAGCAAAGAGAGCATCAAGCGAGTGACCAATGCAAACAATAGAGGACCGGGAGGACATGCTTGACGAAGAGAACGAGATAAGGCAATCTCATATGTGACTCCCCCATTAAGCGCAACATGTGCCACTGCGTCCCAGCTAATAGTGTCAATAAGAGAACTCATGCAAAGACCAAAGCCCATGGTAGTCATCAATTGTCGCACGAAAGACCAACTGACATCATCAAAAGCCTTTTCAATATATACCTAGATCATAACAACCTGCTGGCCAAAGACCTTGGCATAATCCATCCCCATAAGAAAATCCAAAATATTATGCATAATGTTCCGTCCCTTGATGAAACCATACTAACGTGGGTAAATCAACTGTGGAAACGCTTTCTACAATCTATTGGCAATGACTTTGGAAAAGATTTATACAAGGAAACCATAACTAAAATGGGTCTCCATTGTTCAAAATACATCAGGAAGGAACCTTCGGCAAGGCCAGCAAAAGAATAATTGCAATCTTCCAATCCAAAGGCATCGATCCAGATTTCCATAAATGCCGGAGAAGGTGAGTTAGTGGGTCTTTAAGCTGCTCCACATTGACAGAAAATAGCTCATTGGGGAGGCCATCCCAACTTGGGCTTTTCCTACGTGGTAAATGGGATAGCACTTCCTTCACTTCTTCCTCAGTAATATCCACTTCCATCAAGTCCACCATTTCAGGCTTAACCGGATTTTGAACCACATCACAAATGTATCAACGAGCAGAATGAACAACATCAGAAAGAACTTCCTATGGGCCCAACAAAGATCTATACTATTCAAGGAACATCCAAATAATAGATGTCGACTCCACAACAATATTACCCTATCATTTATCAATCGCACAATATTCTCCTTGGCATATTTCTAACATAGACGAGCAAAGAAGTGATGAGTCTAACAGTTATTGTTGTGTAAAGCATCCAAACAAGCCAGCAATTTAAATTTTGCATATTCCTCCTCTTGGGGAGAGCTTGGACTCCACATTTCAATCATTCAAAGCATGCAATCAAATCATCAAAGGTATCCCCAGCCTCTTGCATAGTGACTGAATGTTCCAATAAAGAGCGCAAATACTGCAATTCAGCATGAAAAGGATATGCATGTTGAATACCATATTGTCACAACAACGCACATCTATCATCCCTAAAAACATGCCATGCATCGATGCTCCCAAACAGAACCTATGTGGAGGACACAACAATCAACTGTTGCATGCCCTTGAAAAGTTGATCATTCCATAGGAACGACTGATTAGAACGTAAAGGCAAGTGGGCAAGCAAAGCCTTGAAGGCATGTACTGGTCAATGAGTCATTTCCAAAACCAAGAGGTAATGATCGAAAAGGACGTGCTGCCTCTCCCCCACATGTCAATTACTATAGGAAGAAAGGAATCACTCTGGAAAATGTACATCCTATCTAGCCTAGCCCAATGGTCCAAATGTTTAAGAGATCAATATGTGAATCTAGACTCGTAAGGATGCAACCATGACCACACGTCATGTTTCAAAGCCAAGGCTGCCATAGCATCCCATGCTTGATGCTCCAAACCATCCATAACAAAGTGAGGCGAAGTCGTCGGATCCATAGACACACAAACATTAAAGTCACCCATAACAAGGCCATGGAAAGAGACTGTAGATCTTCCCAAAGTTGACGAGGGTCTTGAGTTGTATTTCGGGCATACACACCCACCACCCATATGTCAAAAGATGACACACCAGCAAGACAGTAGGGTTTGCGGGGAGGAACATGGAGTGAACTTGGCAAACATAGAGAAGAGAAGAGAAGAGAGGAGAAACTCTGATGAATGGAATGATGAAGATCTGAATCATGGAGTGGATGTGATACAAGGGAATAAGGGTGCCATAGCACAAGGAAGATGATGAAGACAGCCACGAACCACCAACCGCAATGTCCTCCTAAAGGGGTGTGAGGGTAGTGGAGAGGCTAGAAAGAAGAGGTGACAGACTGAATGAATCAACTATAAGGAATGAATGAGAGAGTGGCCTATAAATAGGTATAGTCAATCTAGGATGGCGCCCCTTTTTGGGGCTGCAAACCCTAAATGCAAAACACAAACTACGGGTGAAGGGTTACTCAACACCATAGAACCTCCCCCTCATATATAATCTCCACTACCAAGAATCGAACCCAAACATCCTACCTAACCAATCAAGACAACAACGAAGATCAAACATTCAACATAACTCTAGATTTCTAAGGAACCCAGCCACTAACAAATAACATAATGCCCTTATAAACATCGATGGAACCGGTGAATGAGTGTTGCTTGTATTCCACTATGCTAAAGAATATCCCAATCACTCGCAAAAATAGTCCTCCACAACCTTTACTACTTACTACACGACAAAACCCCTTTACAATTCCATAAAGCGAGATTCATGATAAACAAAGATGGGAAGAACTACTGGATCACCACTTTTCCCTTAAAATCCGCAGATTTAGTGGCCTAAAATCTCTACATTTCACTACAAATCACGTCCACAAGATCTACCCTTTGCAATCTAGCACTTGAAACATGAGGGAACAGATGCTGCTAAACACAGAATGCATCTCGAGAAGGCAATAGCCTATCACGTGCATCAAACCTCAAAGAAGAATCCAAGGCACCTATACTAACCACTGCAATAGCAGGCATGTGAGATGATTGAGGTTGAGGTTGAGTAGAATCCTTTACCCTTGCGTTGAAAGGTCTGTGTGATGAATAAATGCTGCTAAACATAGAATGCATCTCGAGAAGGCAATAGCCTGCCACATACATCAAACCTCAAAGTAGATTCCAAGGCCCCTATACTAACCACTCCAATAGCAGGCATATGAGATGATTGAGGTTGAGGTTGAGTAGAATCCGTTACCCTTGCATTGAAAGGTCTGTGTGATATTATCCTCCCTCCCTCCCTCCCTCCCTCCCTCCCTCCCTCCCTCCCTCCCTCTCTCTCTCTCTCTCTCTCTCTCTCTCTCTCCATGAATAAGTGTATATTAATGTTGGAATATGTACATCCGGCCTTCAGGTCATCCAGATAGAAGGTATACAAGTGTCACATCAGGCCTACTGGCCAACTATGAAAATACTCTCAAGCACAAGTCAAAGCCTAAAGGCAACTATAAAATAATACACAAATATCATGCTGGCTACAAAACTAGAGTACAGCAAACGATATCCAACCAAGAAGCAGCAACATTAGAGAGTACCACATCTGCTGAAATCATGGAAGAAAACTGCCATAAGATTAATCTACAAACATAGGCCAGATGACCATTAATACCCAAGGCTCAGTCAAAAATAAAGGCATTACGCGTACGCCAAATGTAACAGGCTATTTCATAAGGTTAGAAAACTCTCGTTTCATACCTAGGCGTTTCATAAATGTATGAAACACCTATTTTAAACTTCCACAAATGCCATGTCCCAAATGTCTTCGGACTTTTGTAATCATTGTTTATCATGCATTTACTTAACAAGTTGATATGGATTTTGACATTAATTGCTAGATTTTTGTATTGAGTTGTTATCCATGATGATTGCATATATGGATGGCTCCTTTTACAACTAAAGTTGGTGTTGGGCATGGATAGTGGACCATGATGCATGCAAATATTGAAGCTATGTTGAATGTTCATTTGCATTGTATAGAACAATGACTAATGCCAATCTATGTTTTCTACGGCACAAGTCACACACACACACACACACGTGCGTGTGTATGTGTGTGTGTGTGTAATATCATATATATATATATATATATATATATATATATATATATATATATATATATATATATATGTATGTATGTATGTATGTATGTATGTATGTATGTATGTATGTATGTGTGTGTGTGTGTGTGTGTGTGTGTGTGTGTGTGTGTGTGTGCACATATATATACATATATCTACACACACACACACATATATATATAAACTTTCATATTTTCTTATATCTCGAATGAAACCCATTTCATACCATCTGTTTTAGAAACCCTTGGCAACTATGTCACAAAGGGAGGCCAATTTCACCAACTGTTTTGGAGTAGTAACATGCTGCCATGATATCCACGCGTGATGCAAATGATTGCCTGTCTTTTTCTACAACATAAAGGGTGTGTGTGTGTGTGTGTGTGTGTGTGTGTGTGTGTGTAATATCATTCATATATATATATATATATATATATATATATATATATATATGTGTGTGTGTGTGTGTGTGTGTGTGTGTGTGTGTGTGTGTGTAATATCATTCATATATATATGTATGTATGTATGTATGTATGTGTGTGTGTGTGTGTGTGTGTGTGTGTGTGTGTGTGTGTGTGTGTGTGTGTACATTTACACATATATATACATATATCTATACACACACACACACACACACATACACACACATATATATATAAACTTTCATATTTTCTTCTATCTCGAATGAAACCCATTTCATACCATCTGTTTTAGAAACCCTTGGCAACTATGTCACAGAGGAAGGCCAATTTAACCAACTGTTTTGGAGTAGTAACATGCTGCCATGATATCCATGCCTGATGCAAATGATTGCCTCTCTTTTTCTACAACATAAAGGGGATGGACTATACCAATTCCAAGAGAGACTCCTTAGTCCAAGAAAGCAAGAGTAAAGAATAAGAAACCATACTAAGCATGATAGATTGAGCCACTTTGAGCAGCACATGAAGAGGCCAGCCCTAAGATTTCCAATACATAAACCTATTGTGAATACGGAAGAACCTCCAACCAAGCACTACTCGAGGAGGCACATCCACACTAATGGGATATCCCAAGTGCCAAGTAATGTCACCTTTACAGACTACAGCTCCCTACTATACAAATTCTTGCAAATCTATCTCCATACAAGAGATGAAATTTGATTTTTGAGTATTAATATGAAGGCCCAAGGCCAGACCAAACAGACTCCAAACTGCCATTACGTGACTAACATTAGTTCAATCGACCTTGAGAAAGATAAAGGAATCATCTACCAAAGATTGACCCAAAAGTTGAGAACCACTAGGAAGAGATAAACCAACAATCTCCCCATCCTCAGCCAACCAATCCAACAAAGAAATCATGGGGTGAGTGACCAATGCAAACAATAAAGGGCTGAGAAGACATCCTTGACGAAGAGAACAAGATATAGCAATCCCTTCTCTAACTTCCCCATTAAGTGTCACGTGCCACCCCATCCCAACTAATAGCATCAATAAGAGAACTGTAGTGACTGGGAGCACAAAGATCGAGATAGTCGATGGTGGCTGTTAGCAAGGGGAGAGTCAGAGAGTAGAGAGTGAGCACGTTTTGTGTGGCTACAATGACGAGTGTATCACTTTAGGTTTATATATATATATATATATATATATATATATATATATATGTGTGTGTGTGTGTGTGTGTGTGTGTGTGTGTGTGTGTGTGTGTGAAAGTATAAGTGCTAAGGGTGTGTTCACACCCGAGCACATTAAAAGGCACGGGGGCCTTTATTCCCAACAACCTACCACCTAAAGGCAATGTGCCTTAAGAGGAGAAAAGAATCAACTAAGTCTAGGTATCTACAAAGCTGAAATACATATATCTATCCAACTCCCATCATCTATCAGCAATGAGCAAACTGCTCTGGTAGAAGACCCTTCGTGAGAAGGTTTGCAAGATTATCACCTATATGCACTTTGACAAGCTCAATGCTCTTGCTATCAAGTACATCTCTAACGAAGTGATACTTCACCTATATGTGCTTTGTCTTTGCATGAAAGACAAGATTCCGTGCTAGCATGATACCACTCTGACTGTCACAATGGAAAACACATAACTCTGTAATGCCAAGCTCTCCCATCAGACGTGAAAGCCATAAAGCCTCCTTGCATGCCTCACTGGCAACCACATAATCTGTCTCTGTAGTAGACAATGCAACACACTTTTGTAGCCTGGAGATCCAAGAGACTGCTCCTCCTTTGAAGGTAAACACATACCTAGAAGTGGACCTTCTACAATCCACATGACCACCATACTCTGCATCCATAAAGCCAATAGCAGATGCCTTCTGCTTTCCAAAGCAGATACACAACTCCTTTGTGCCTTTGAGGTATCTCATAATGCCTTTCACTGCTTCCCAATGCTTTTTACCAGGATTTGCCATGTGTCTGCTAACCACTCCCACTACAAAGGCAATGTCAAGACGTGTAGCAGCCATAACATACATCAAACTACCAACAATTGAAGCATATGGTATCTTGGCCATTTCAGCCGTCTCATTATCAGATGTAGGGTTGTCCTCTGCACTAAGTTTCACATATGGAGGCAATGGAACCCCGATTGTTTTCCCCCCCTCCATATTGAAACATTGTAAAACCTTAGAGATATACTCCTCCTGAGATAGATAGAGAAATCCTTTCGACCTATCTCTGAGTATTCGCATGCCAGGAATGTGATTTGCATCACCAAGATCCTTCATGTCAAAGATGCCATGAAGACTTTGCTTCAGTGAGTCCAAGGCATCAGTGTCCCTGCCAGCAATTAGCATGTCATCAACATATAGAACCAAGATAATCAAGCTACCATCTGCTGCATCCTTGGTGTACAAGCAACGATCCACTTAGCTTCGATAGAAACCTTGAGATTGCATAAATGTATCAAACTTATGATACCATTCTCTTGGTGCTTGTTTCAGTCCATACAAACTCCTTTTGAGTTTGCATACCATCTTTTCTTTCCCTTTTTTAACAAACTCTTCAGGCTATTGTATATATATGTCTTCATACAGATCACCATGTAAGAATGCAGTCTTTACATCCATCTATATGAGCTCCATATCTTCAGCCACAACCAAGTCCAAAATGGTTCTCAATGTAGTCATCTTGACTACAAGAGAGAAGATCTCATCAAAGTTAATTCCATATTCCTGCTTGTAACCCTTCGCAACCAATCTTACTTTGTACTTTGGTGAGGAACCAGAAGTGACCTTCATCTTATAAACCCATTTGCATGGAATTGTTTTTTGCTCTTTAGGCAACTACACTGAGTCCCAAGTGCCATTTTTTTCAAGGGATTCCATTTTTTACAGCATGGCTTTATACCATTTCTTGCTGTCCTATCTGTCCATTGCTTCTTTGAAGCAAGACGGTTCACCACAGTCTGTCAACATGACATAATCAGCCACATTAATTGCACCACGATTGAATCTATCACGTTGTCTAGTAGCCCTAGACGATCTCCTAACCCAATGATCACTGTTTGCTGGCTGTTGGGCATTTTCAGCTTACTGTCTTGGCATTTCAGCCTGCAAATCAGCATTAACAGCTTGATGTCCTGGATGTTCCTGCACACATAGTAGCTCATTATCATGGGCAATAGCTGGCTGATCATTTCCAACATTATTTTCTGCATTTACAGGTTCATTTACAGCAGGTATTTGCTGCTGTACAGCAGGCACATTTTGCTGTCCAAAAGCTATATCTTCCCGGAATACAACCCTACGGACCTCCTCAGTCTTTTCGGGCTATGTATGCATGCAATCTTCCCGAAAGATAACATCATTGCTGCGTACTACTTTCCTTTTCTCGGGACCCCATAATCTATACCCCACTTCACCCTCGTCACCATATCCTAGGAAAATGCATTTACAAGACTTTGGCTCAAGTTTGTTGTGTTTTTCTTTACGAATGTGCATAAAAGCCTCGCAACCAAACACTTTCAAGTGAGCATATGAAGGTGGCTTGCCCGACCACGCTTCTTGGGGAACTCCCCCCTCCCCCCAAAGACTTGTTTGGTGACCGATTAATCAAGTGTACGACTGTCATAACAACCTCTGCCCAAAAACAATGGGGTAATGCGACATGAAATAGCATGTTACGGACCTTACCTTGTATGGTCCAATTCATTCACTCTACAACGCCATTTTAAGGTGGATTATGAGGGGCAATGAGCTCCCTCTTTATCCCTTTGCTGTTACAAAATGCCTGAAAGGCCTTGGACACATATTCCCCACAAATTGTCAGAGCAAAGATACTTGAGTGTCTTATCAATCTGATTTTCAACCAATGCCAAGAATTTTTTAAACTTGTCAAGCACTTCATCCTTGCTACGAATAGGGTAAACCCATACCTTTCGTGTAGTATCATCGACAAAGGTGACAATATTTCTTTCCCCCTAAAGATAATCCTAGCATCTGACATACATCTAAATGTACTAACTCTAGAGGAGAAGATTTCAACAAAAGAGACTTTTTATGAGACGTCTGTGCATGTTTACCATAAACACAATGAACAATATGCTCAAAATCAGCATAACAAAGATAAGGCAAGTAACCCAAATGAGAGAGCACTTTGATTCCAGTTTCACTCATGTGTCCCAACCGGCCATGCCACAAAGAAACACTTGGCTGCTTGGTCACGGCAACAACATAATCACTCACACTAGATACATGGAGAGGATACAAGGTATCACTTTTACAACCTCTAGCAATCACTTTAGATCCCTTACACATCTTCCATTTCCCATCACCAAAGGTGATATGAAATCCATCATCATCTAGCTACCTTGTACTAATCAAGCTCTTCTTAAGTTGAGGTACATATCGTACATGCTGAAGTGTGAAGACAGAGCCATGCTCAAACTGCAACTACACATTGCCAATGCCTGCAATGTCACATGTATAGTTGTCCCCAAGATGGACAACACCATGTCGACCCCTTGTATAGGCAAAGAACCACTCACGATGAGGGGCGACATGAAAGGAAGCACCTAAATCGAGAATCCAGGTATGCATGTCATCATCTGTATTTGCAAGTAAAGCATGTGCACCAAAGTGTGAAGAGACAAAGAGTACGTCATTCCCACTATCACTGTCATGAGTGACTACATTCACCTCTTCAATTTTGACATTGCTCTTCTTAGGTTGACCCTCTTTCTTCTCTTCCTTGCTATCATCTATCTTCTTGCCATTTCCTTTCTCTTTCTTCCATTTGTAACAATCACATTTAAAGTGACCCTTCTAGCCACAATGATGGCATGCAACATCTTTGCTACGTGATTTACTGCGTCCCTTGCTATTAGATTTGCCTCTCTGCTATGATCTGCTCCTAGTATGCAAAGCATTGGAAGACTTACTAGATGCATTGTTCTGGCAATTCATTTCTTCCATGAGTAGACCACTCTCTACATCACCATACAAAGGAATCGCATTAGAATTGCTCATAGTAGTCCTGAATGTATCCCAACTCTCTGGAAGAGTGCAAAGCAAAAGCATAGCCTTAAATTCTTCATCAATCAAGAACTTCAAGGCAATTAGCTAGCTGAAAATGGAGTTAAACTCACTCAAGTGAGTAGACATTGTTGTACCCTCTTTCATACACAAATCCATAAGCTTTTTCAGCCACTACACTTTGCTTGCGGCACTTTTCTATGCATACAGTTTTTTTTATCGAGTCCAAATAGCATATGCAGAATCCAAACCTTCAATGTTAAACAACAAGGCATCAGAAATCGATAGCTCGATGGTTGAGCGTGCAAGCTCATTTAACTCATCCCAATCGTCTTGTTCCATATCTACGGGTTTTTCCCTTTTTGTCTTAATCAGCTTTGCCTCTTCTTTTGCAACACGATATTGTAGCACTGTTTTTGCCAAACTGCAAAGTTATGTGCTCCTTCAAGCTTCTTTATGTGCATGAGATTACTGCTATCACTGATGCCAGCCATGATTTCCAGCCCAAATGTGACCAAAAATTCAGCAAATGCAGGCCCAAACTGTCACACAAGTGACCAAGGTACAAACAAGTACCAACCAGCAATAAATGACCACGTAGAAGTAGAAATTTCAGATCTGTAAGTAAATTTTCAGAAGCATCAAACCATGTGCTACAGCATTCCACAACTGATTACACAACTGTTCCAAGGGCAGATGCATCACATTACATGAGAAGTCCCAAATGTTAGCTGCAATTTTTTTTGTACATGTACCCATGGGCATAAAATTTGACACGCACGGTCAAAAACCCCAAAATTTTGTGCTCAAAGCATTAACCATACATCTAAGCTGTCTCTAACATGCATAGAATAGGCCAATTTTTCCAAAATAGAGCAATTTCAGCAAAACCCCCAAATTTCACTGACCACTCTATCCGAATTGCATTAATACATGTTTCTGAAAGTGTAAAACGGGCAAACTTAGTAAAATTTCACAAAATTTTGAAAAAGCCCCAAAAACTTTCGAGTCAAGTTATGCACCAATTTCAGTCAATCTAACTCAATTGAACAGAATTTCACCAATACAGTAAAAGCCCCAAATTTTATGGGTCCAATGTTGAGAAATTTCACTCAGATGAGAAAAATTTCAATAATTTTGGTGAAATCCCCAATTGAAATGCGCACAATGTTTGCAATTTCTGACACAGATGCCTCAATTTTGCATGAATAGTGCTCAGTCTAGGGAAGCCCCAAATTTATGGGCTTATATTGCACGAAAATTTGAAGCTATGCCTCCACACGTGACCCTCGGTAGGAGAAGAGGAATTTCAAAAAAAGTTTTGAAGAAAAAAAAATGGATGACGGGTGACGGATCTGTTGACCCGTTAGTTGGCGCCCATGAGCCCCGCTGGTCCCGTCCTTGGCATGTCCCACTGGTCCCATCCGTCGCGTACGATGGTTGTGTTGGCCTAGTCGCGTTGGTCACATTTGCACAGTGGTTGCCCCATCCCGTCCTTGGCACATCCTGCCGGTCCCGTCTGTCGCGCACCAACCACCGTCGCCTACATGAAACGTATCCTATCACACGCCACCTGGTCTATGTCTCACAGTCAACCCTCCCATCGAGTATCGATCAACTACTCGCTAAGAGCTCGCCTGTCAGCTGGCTCACTTCTAACATCTCGAGAAGGTGCACTCCTCGCCCACTCTGATACCAATTTGTAGTGACTGGGAGCACGAAGATCGAGACAATTAGTGGTTGTTAGCACGGGGAGAGTCAGAGAGTAGAGAGTGAGCACGTTTTGTGTGGGTACAATGACAAGTATACCACTTTAGGTTTTTAGATAGATATATATATGAAAGTACAAGTGCTAAGGGTGTGTTCACACCCGAGCATATTAAATTATTCCCAACAAGAACTCAAGCGGGGACCGAAGCCCATGGTAGACATCAATTGCCACATGAAGGACCAACTGACATGATCAAAAGCCTTTTCAATATCTAACTGGATCATAATGACCTACTAGCCAGAGGCTTTGGCATAATCAAGTGTGAGTACCTTTCCCTTATGGTGAATAGTGATCTTTTTACACGAGAATCAATCACTGCATGCATACGGTGACACCATGGCATACCAAACAATACATCACAACCCTCAAGTGGAGCAATGAAGAACTCTTCACTGTCCACATATCCTTGTATGTGCAACCAAAGCTTTCCAATGAGCGGTGTGACTAGCTTTGCATGGCCTTGATACGCCATTCCAACTTCCCCCATGGGTCCCATCTCATCCTCTCTGATGCCCTAGACAGGCGGTAATGTCAACAGAGATAAAGTTGGCTCATGCACCATTATCAAAGAAAATCACTGCATGTTGATCTCTAATTTTGCCCCATGCTCTGCATAACTCAGTAGCATCATCATTGGGCTAATCATCACTAACAACATCAGGCACCAATCCCACTGATGTTCTAGGCTTCTTTCCTTTAGAATCTCCTTGATTTTCTGATTTTCCAGCTTGCAACCTATTGGGACAGTCTCTAGCAATGTTACCCTCCTGTTTACAATTAAAACATTTATTTGCAGACATCAATTCCCTACGTTGTGCCAATGTTTTTTAGCCCTTTCTTTGTTGTTTTGGCCTCTTTTCAAGCCGATTTTCGGATCTACCCCTTTTCTCAACCTTAAACACCTTTTTATTCGACTTCTCCCCACTCTCTAGGAAGCCCGAATCCTTTCCACACAGCAAAGCATCGGCTGTAGCAACAATCTCTATAAGTTGAGACATGCTAGACACGGTGGATTTAATGCAAAAATCCCTGATTCCTTTGGGCAGCCCACAAACATATTTTTCCACTTGCTCATGAAGGGATACAGGGCGATAAGAAGTAATAGGCAGCAATGCATCCCAAAACTTCTTATTATATTGCTCCAGATTTTTACATTCCTTAGCATCCAACTTATTCCAAGTTGTCATGATGTCCACCTCAAAGGTACTTGTCAACCAATTCGATGCAAACAATTGCTTGAATTGTATCCACGTTGACGGTGCTCCACCTTGCATCAAAAGAGTGGACCACCACTGTAATACATTCCCTTTCAAGAAAGTGGCTTCCTTTTGAATCTTTGATGACTCCATGAAGTTCCTCCCTGAATAGGCTGCATCAAACTACTGAATGAAAGTCAAAGCTTTCAGCCTATCTTGTACACCGCTGAAGGACTCAAACTCCACTCCTTTTCCACACTCATCATAGTCTTTTGCTGCCCCTTTGGGTGTCAAGTTGTCATACACTAGCTACTGCAAAAAGAGTGCATTTGCTGAATTTACATCAAAACCAACACCAAACGGAGCATTTGCATGACCAACATTCATTTCTTGAGGCCCATAAGCATTCGGGGATGCAAATGCAATACCAAACATGCTACTTTGTGCCCCAGGCATCAAGCCAATGCTACCATACATAGGGTTTTGCATATGTCCAGCCATACTTGAATACATTGGGCCTTACACTCCATGCATTGGTTGCTGCATACCATAGGGAATTGTGCCATGCATTCTCGTATGCGGTCCTTATCCAACCATAGCATGAAAAATCATGCTTCCACCAAAATATCTTGGCTGCCCCATCATAGCATGCACGCCTGGCTATCTAAAATCCATTGGATTGGCACTTCTGTAATGGCCTTGGCACTTGCATTTACATTCCTTGCCCCGTAGGTATCAATGTTTTATTTCATTAGCATCTTTGGGAGATTCAAATGAAGGGTTTCGCATTATCTTCGCTGCATCTTGTTGTCCCAAAGGTGTAGAAGACGTCTTCTTCTTCTTGCCTTTGTTGTCCTTCTTTGGAGCGTTCAAAAATCGGGTAAATTGAGGATCCTTTGCCAATTCAGCAAAGAGATTTGCTGCTGTCCTCATCCGATTCTTGAATTGGTCATCAAATTCCTCTTCACTTTGCTAGGCATCAGCCTCCTTATACCCTGAAGACCGTGCATCTTGCCCAAGAGCAACATGTTCAGCTTGTTGTCCATAATCTGAGCCTTGTTCAAGGTCAAGCATTGCATTTCCTTCATTCCCATGTGAACGTTCATACTGAGAGGCATCATCATTGCATGAGTCCATCTCACTGTATGAAGACATATTGCTTGTAACTTCTCAGTTGAGAGTAAAAATAAGCACTAGCACAGCACAAAGCTTTGGCTTGCAATCAGGTGCCTTGCACCCACCAAATTAAGGGATTGAGTAATATCCCGGCAATGTAACCATGCAACCAACCTTCCTTCCGTGGATAGGTGGTAATCCCTGAACAGAACTTAATTACAGTAGCAAACAGTTAATGCAAATCTGAAAATACAAATTTACCTATTGATCTTGGACAAGGCACACCCGATTGGCCCCAAAATTGGCGCCCCTTTCGATATTTCTTTAGCTTTATTGAAAAAGAAGTTGATTTACAATGGGATTCTCCCAATCCCTTTCGGTATTCCAACTCCCCTTACTGTTCAAAATCACCAGCAAGTCTTTAATCTGATTTGTCCCTTGATTCGGGCAATCAATTGGCCTTCACCCGCTTTGATGGAGATGGAAAATGCCCCAAATTCAATTATTTGCTGGTCCCTCCACTTGAATAGGCTAAAACAGCTTCAACACTGTTGTATCCAAGTCTTGGAGCTTCCAATTTCTGGCACACTTCCCGAGGCTTCTGCTAAACCCTAATTTCTACTACAGATTAGGGTTTACAGCAAAGAAATCTGAAATTACTCAGCCTCAGGAGACCAAATGCAGAGATCTTCGAAGCAAGGCTGAGAAATGGCTAGGAGATGGAAGGGAAAGCTGTAGAGAGAGAAAATTCAGAGTTTTGTCGCGAAGAATAACTGAAAATCAGTCAAATAAAGCTACTGTCTTGCCACAACAGCTCGTAGATGCAAAAAACTGAAGAAAATCAGTCATTTACTATTGCTCCCCTGTCACAACAGCTTGTAGATGTTGTCTCCTGCTATTGATTGGTCGTCTCCTACCCTTGGCAACCTCAGAAGATCCTCCAATGGCTGCAAATCATATCAACAGCCTCTCCTCTCTCTCTCTTGCAGGCTGAATTTATAAAAATGCCTCTCTCCAGCCTCTAAAAACATTTTTCAGTCTTGGATGGGCATTTTTGACAAGTAGCAGCATTCCCAAATGGTTTTTCAAGCATTTTTCATAATTGCATATTAATTTTCAGTCTTTAAATACTGAAAATTAATCTAATAATTATTTCAATGCCTTGAAAAATAATCTGACTGGCCAATAATTAAATTGGCTAGGAAACTTCCATTCCCAAGTGTCTCTACGCCATCTTTGACCATCAAATTGGCGTTAGGTATCATTAAATGCCACTTCTCTAGTTTCACCACAGCTGACACTTATGGCCAAATGGATGACCTAGGCCAACAAATGGCACCTAATACCACCAAGTACCTGTGCTGCAAAACTTATAGCAACTTTTGCCTTTGACATCCCGTGTTTTCTTCAAGTCCCGAGCTCGTAAATTTACTTTAACCCCAATTGCATCTCACATGTGTAACATTTACTTAATCATGTGATTAAAAATTAATCCACATGTTAAGTGAGGTTTCAAAAATACATGTCCTCATGACACCCACTTTGTAGCCGAGAGCCTGAAACAAACAAACATTACATATGCAGATATATAATATACTATGACATACAAGGACAGTACCACTGCCTCTTCCATTATGGTTTTGAACATCTTCGTCGTGTCATGGAATATATAATATACTATGACATACAGTACCACTGCCTCTTCCATTACGGTTTTGAACATCTTCGTACTGTCATGAAATACGAGGATTAGAGATGCCTAGGTCTTTTCCTCTTAGAGCTCCAAAGGTCCCACACAACACTACTGCGAGACAAGAGGTCACCCAGAGGGATCCACACAGAGAGCAATGGCAAACTCTTTTCACAAATCCAACCCTACTAACACTACTAGCCTTGCAGAGACAGAGCCACTCCACCAGACACCTTCCATTCCGCGCCGTGGAATCACATTGGATAGAATCATTTCACTTCGTCAAGCACGTTGATCCTGTCCTGTCTACCATGTTCACGTCTGCGGCAGCCACATCACAATCCAATCTGAGCCATCATCACAAGACACCATACACTCACTACTAGGCATATCAGTGGAGCAATTAGGGATTACATCAGACCTGAGATTGTGTGCAAACCTTGAGATCAACTACAGCCTACAGTCCCCACAACATTTTTCTATACATAGTTCTATCAGATGTGGGTTTCTTTTTCTTTCTACGGATGGGACAATACTAGAAATGGTTTTACTCTAGCATAGTCCCATCATGAAGTTATTTCTTAACATTGTATCATAGGCCAGGTACTTATTTTAATGCTATCTTAACCTTACTGATGAGAGGACATTAGACATGGATGTACTTTGGATTTTGTCTCATAGGCCACATTGGCCTTATGTAGACATTAATATATCTTTCTTTCTCTACCAATAACCCCTCAGTGAAAAACCCCCAAAGTAAAATACAAAGTACAAAGAACATTGTAGAGAGTAGCTAACAGACCTTAAATACAATGGTTTTGTGAGCAACCAATCTGATGGGTTATAATGCCAGACCATCTGAGGGGCTAGATGAAAAGAAGCGCCGGATTCCTAGGTCTGTAGGTTGGCATCCCTCCTCATCCTCTCAAAGCCACTCTAAAGCCTCTCCTATCTCCTACAAAGAGAGCAAACAATCTTTGTCCAAATCCTCCTAAAAGTCTATACAGTGGGGACATCCTCTAGTTCTAAAAATTAATTGCAATGCCAAAGCCAATAACTCTAAATGTTTGAATTGCATTGCCTTTTAATTTTTCAGTGTCTTTAGATCAAAACAATGAGCTGGCATTTGTACGCACTTTGCGGTTTTCAATATGAATAAATCCATAGCTTCCTAGACAAGATGATCACAACCAGCATTTGGTAATAAAATCAAGAAACCCATCGACTTTGATTACATCTAATTAGCTGCACGAATCCGAAGCAGAACTGAAACTATGCAATTATCCTAGGAGTTTCCGAAAAAGTTTGTTCATCTATAATCGAAGGTGTCATTAATTGCTGGGAGTTTCTTCCAAGGTGTCATAAATAGAAATTTCTTTTCTCAGAAAGAAAAAAACATATGCCTCCACTTAGTTACATTGTAGACAGCCCCTTATTTTGTATTTATTCCCTTTCTTGTTCATTTATTGTACCATTTCATTCATCTATCTCAACATACATTTGTTAGTCATGTCCATACATTTTTATGCACTCTTTGGCCTAGAGTTCTCAGTTGCAGCACTAGAGCTCATATCCTCAATGTTCATATTCAGTTCACTCTAGTTTTGTCATGTTTATCCCATATGCTATGTTTTTCCTCAAGTTGAGAGAGCAGACCTCTTTTACACGATACCATTCTTTCTTCATTGCATCACTTACCCCTAAACACAAAGCATTCATGGTTGTTTTTTCCATTTTGTGTCGTTCATGCTTAGTCTATAGCTACAAGCCTTGACATTTTACTGAACAGCTGAAACATATTGATTGAAAGTATTGATGGAACAAGCTTGCCGCCGCAAAGCTTTCCACTAGCCCACAAAGCAGATATCAAAGTCAGTAACTAAAAGAAGAAATCTTGCCAAAGCACACACAAAAAAATCATTTCAACCTTTTTTCACCACGGTATTTGAGTTCACCTTGTACAAACTGTCGTATCCTGCTTATAAACTCAGCTTGGGTGCCAATGTCATGAAGTTCAATCTGTGCCATCTGTAACAAAGCAAACTTTGTGTTCAGTCACAAGCATAATCAAACAAGTACAATCTACTTTCCATTATTCCCAAGGCCACCATCAAACATAAACAACTGGAAACAAAAATATATCCATGAAAGTCAGCAGTAATATAAAATTAAACCTCGAGATGCTGCAACTACAAGCCTTGCCCTCCAAAGTTTTTATTGATGAACACCTTGTTTTTGTCCTTTGACTGATTCCATGTTCCAAAGATATGAGAAATTGCAAAATTTCTATCTTCTAACGATTCATGTCTTTCGTTGCCAACACCATTACTATATTGGCACACATCTCTTTGGTAATTATTACCATTTTACATTAGCAGCTCCACAGAAAGCCATAAGCAAGAAATGATTTCACACAACATAAACTGGCAAGTATTTTCTAGCATGATTGCGCACCTGCAGCCCACCTGATATCAAGTGAAGATGTGAGTCAATAAACCCAGGTACTAAAACTTTCCCTTGCAAATCCACAAGCTCTGTTTTTGGTCCAGCCATTGCCTACCAAAAGAAAGGGTCAGTATTCAATTGAAGATAAACGCCACATAACAAAGATCTAACTTGAAAACCATACTAAACTATAGATCAGTAGAAGTATTGCATACATGTTATAATTCACATCATTACATCTGACATTTCTAGCATTTACAGTATGTGCACCTGAAAAGTTAAACAGGCCAACGTGCTACCTACATCATCCTTCAAAGCTTCTTAATGCTTCTTAAGTATTTCCAGGCCCAGCTATTGTTTGAGATATTTAATTATGTCCTTAGTCAAAAAGAAACTACCCTTAAGTGCTATTGGACTTGCTAGTATCAAGTCTCCGAAGCCTCAAAACCTCTACTAAAATGTCTTCCATGTGCTCTTCAAACTCAAGCTACAATAAAGAGGTATTTTGTTACAAGCTTCAGTGATGGCGAACTATGATTTTGCACTCTATCTATATATAAACCCTAGCTTTAATATAGTAGCATAAATCCTAATGTGTAATAGTGTTCGGTAAAGAGATGGGAGGTGTACAATATTATTGTTAGTGGTCATGTGTGTCATGTCTAATGATCTCCTGCCTATCAGCACATTAAACTTAGTCACATGAAGACATTTGGAGCTCTAACAATATGTTTGGTCTATCATTTTATCAGTCGTAGACACTTTAGGTAGAGGTGACGCTAGTGCATTTCATTTTTGGCATGGTGGACAATTTTTCAATGGGCGGGCTGATCTGGGCATCCATATTTTGGGCAGGTTCAGTTAATGTGCCAGTTGTAGCATTAGTTTGAACTTTGCCTATTATAGGCAAGCCCCTTCACTCTACTCCACCTAGCGCCCACATTAACACTCCAAGCTGCGTGTTGGGGCTGACTATTACAGCCTTGTATCATTCAGTCTTTTGTCACTTTTTTCCTTCTTTCTCATGTATTTCTTTCAATCTCCTTCTCTATTTGCTCCGTGTTCACTTTCCTTTCTTTTGTGCTCTCACATGATATCATTCACCTTGGTGGGAGCCAGAGGTGACTGAAGAGAAGCATCTATCCACACAACACCACACTGAGCAACATCACTTAGGGCTGCCTCTGCATTTTTTGTATTTTCAGTGTTTTCTGTGCAGAGTGGCCTGTTTCTCAGTCAATGCCCAATGTTTACTATATGCCCCAACTAGGGGTTAATCTCCTATCTTTCTATGAGCTTTTCCTACTGAGGAGAGCTATATTTTTTATTGCAACTAGGATTGCATACTCGTCTTGGAAGTTGGGAGAGAGAGAGAGAGAGTGAGTGACAGTGACTTGGAATTATGATAATAAACATAAGGCTTAGGAGTTGGAAGATATTGTAAGGTCTAGTCTTCAAAGGCCAAAAATACCCTGTTTTTTTGTACAAAATGGTACCGATACGTACCGTACGGTAAAGTACGAACTGTACGGAACGAATTAGTCCGTACGTAGTACGAATGCAACTATGTGGGGAAGCAACACCAAACCCTATATTCACAACATTCAAGCCATTCAACTAAGAGAGCACTTGGATTGATTCATCTTGAATAGAGTGGAATCATGCCAATACAATGGAGCAAAGCTCTAACATGACTGCACTGTCCTGGCTGATCAAGCAGCAGTATCAAGAGGAAATCTGCGCAGTGAAGGGAGAGAAACGCAGTCCCTTGGACAGTAGGGTGTCAAAGATAAATACTAAATGGTGAAGGACAGCTATAGAGGGACCAAAACACAGTCCTCGGATGCCATTAGAGAAAGGGAAGAAGATCACAGCAATCACCACACTCTGGAGTCACAAGGACAGCTGGATGACCTGCATCTGACTGAATTGTAACAAAAGAGAGCCTCCCAACAGCAAAACACAGCATACTAGGGCAGCAGACAACCTGTAGGAGCCAATGCAAATGTTAGGAAGATGCCAAGCTGTAGAACACAAATCCTAAATGCTGAGAAAGATGACGTCTACAACAATCCAGTGTCCACCAGCCAATCTGAAGGTGTAAACCAGCTTGGCAACAGCACCTTGCTGGTAAACGCACCCTGCAATGGGTGGAACAAGTTGCCAAGCATCAAACACCTGCGAAGAATTGTCCAGGAGCTGAGTTTCCCTCCTGATAGGGGTATAAACAGCAGTGGAGAGGCTAAGAAATACGATAGAAGACTGATAGAATGGAGTGATCTGATAAAAAGAGTGAATGGATGAATCAATGACAATGTGAGGAATGAAGGGAGTTATTGCCCTATTTATAGGGACTTACAGTCTTGAGTGGCACCCCAAAATGTGGGCGCCTAGCCCTTTTTGGGACTGTAAGAGTGAAACTTAATGAATTAATGAAAACATCCAAGGCCCCAAACTAGAAAGAAATGTCAACCACCCCAAGAAGGTAAATGTCAACACCGTGTGTAAAGAACCACAAGATGAGTAGGGACCCCATCTGGACTGGAGGAATGGGATCCCCTTCTGAAGTAGAAGAAATATGAGCCCCCTCCGTATCCCCCTCTGAGAGAGAGACGGAATCTAAAAACTCATGGATCACAACCTCCAAAACATTTGATGATGAAGAAAATACGTGAATATGTATGGTATGGAGCATACACAAAAAATTTAAGAATAAAATACCTTGTTTCGTATGCTCAACTAAAAAAATAGGTTTAAAATTATATATAAAATCAGCATACGCACATATAAAGTGTGCAACTTAAAGATAGATCATAGAAAGCACAAAGTTTCATGAATAAGAATCTAAAAAAATTTTACAAGGCTATATAAAAGTTGAAACTAGAGTCATGTAACATGTTCTACTGAGTACTCCAAAAAGATGGAATGGGGCATCTACCATGGCACATGCTATCACTCAGTGCTCATAAAAGGACTCAAAATGACACAATACAAAATGACTTGTGACTCATGCAGACTCCTCGTTATCAGGCCTAGATACATGAAAAGGTGGAGAGCCACCCTCACTATCAAAGGCCTCAGATGGCTCACCTAAGGCACCATCACTGATGACATTCCCGTCATCATTATACTCGAGCTCTCTAATTGAAGCATCCTCTACTCAAGCTCTTGAAATGAAGCAGCCTAGGCATTGTGAAGAATGAGGAGAAAGGAGGAGAGGAAGAGGAAGAGGGAGAGGGAGAGGGAGAGGGAGAGGGAGAGGGAGAGGGTGTAATATGTATAGATGTAACTTGAAAGTGAGAGGAAGAGGAATAGGGAGAGAAGGTGAGGAAAAGGGATAAGGAGAGGGAGAGGAAGAGGAAGAGGGAGAGGGAGAGGGGGAGAAGAGAGGAAGAGAAGGGGAGGGAAACGAAGAGGAAGAGGGAGAGGGAGAGGGAGAGGAGGGTGATGAAGCTTAAATGTAGGCTTGAGCTCATGAGAGGGAGTTTAAAGAACATGGAGGTTCATTTGTGTGATGAGAAAGGGGGGTGGGGGTGGTGGTAGGGGGGACTTCCCTTTTATAAGGGTTGAGGTGAGGGAGAAGAGATGAGGAAGAAGTGTGAAAGAGTAGATGGGCTTTGAAAGAAGAGACAACTTACAAGTTTGAATTTACAATAGCAAGGAAAAAGTCATTTTTCTAGTTAGTCTTTTAAAATACACTTTGAATGCACAAAACTTGTACAGTATCGTACCGTACGAAACGCGAATGGAATGAAACCCTACGTCACTGGGACCGAAGAAGGTATCTAGGGCTCCAATGGAATGGAAGCTAGGTAGCAACAACTTGAGGTGGCCTCTTGAGACTGAGTAGAAGAGAAAGTGGAGGGAGGGGGATCACATAGAACCTCCTCAATACTCATATCACAATCGATGTCCATGGAGTCATACAAGGGAGGAGGGAAAATAGGGAGCTCCTATGGAGCCACAGGCGGGCCACAACCACCATCTCTCAACGGAGTGGACTGCAAAGCCAAAGGAGTGAAAGAAGTTAAATAGCCACTCTCTCTCTTGAAAAAGCAGACTATCAAGGAGACACTAATCAATAGCCACAATCTCTAAGTGGAGCAAACTATAAAACTACGAGCTATGAAAGCCATTGGACCCGAAAATAGGTATGGGAAACCTTTTTAGTGCATTGCAATCGCCTTGCAGCGTCTTAAAGCCTCCTTTTGCTCACAAGGGCTTAGTGCGCATCCTGTACATCTTATTGCCCTGAGCAAACAAATGTAATAGCTGATGCAAAATGATCTCTGTGTCCCAGAAGTGTAAAATAGCACAAGGAGTGCTTGGGGGACAATGCATATACTTTGGTGGGCTAGGGAGCAAAGGTCAATGTTGACAATTATTGGTGCTAGGGAGGGTGGGAGGGAGAAGAAGATAAGGGTATCTCCCGATGATGCACTAGAAATAGGGAAAATCTCAAGGTAATGTTGAACCCGCAACCTTTGTTTCCCTTCTTCGATGAAGAGGTGATGAGACGGTAGGTACTTATATCATATCAAAGAGACAGTAGAGTTTGTTGGGAGAAACACACTATACGACAAACACTAAAAGAAGAAAACTCAGAAGAGGAGTGACGAATGATGAACATTGAATTATGCTGAATAGATCATGCTGATACAATGGGGCAAAGCTCTAAGATGATTACACTATCCTGGCTGATCAGGCAGCAGTACCTGCATGGAATCTGCATAGTGAAGGGAGCAAAACACAATCCTTCAGGTGATAGGGTATCGAAGATAAATGCTGAATGGTGAAGGGAGGTATAGAGGGAGTGGAACGGAGTCCTCGGATGCCATCAAGAGGGAGGGAAGAGCGTCACTAGTAACCACCACACTCTAGAGTCACAAGGACAGTAGGGGGCAGCCTGCCTCTGATGACTGAATCATAGCAGAAGCGAGTCTCCCAGCAGCAAAATGCAGCATACTAGGGTAGTAGACAGCGGATGCTAGGAAGATGCTAAGCTGCAAAACGTAAATCCTAGAAGCTAAGAAAGATGACATCTATAGCAATCCAAGGTCTGCCAATCAACCTAAATATGTAAACCAGCTGGGCGGCAGCATCTTGCCAGTAAATGCAGCTTGCAATGGGTGGAACACATCGCCAAGCATTAGATAGCTGCAAAGGATCGTCCATGAAGTGAGCTGTCCTCCTATAGGGGGTGTAAAAAGCAGTGGAAAGGCTAAGGAATAGAGAGAAGACTGATATAATGTAGTGATGTGATAGAAAGAGTGAATGGATGAGGAATGACAGTGTGTAGAATGAAGAAAGTGAGTGCCCTATTTATAGGTACATGCAGTCTCAAGTGGCACCCCAAAATGTGGGTGCCCTGTCGAGCTAAAAATGCATTAGCCTGACTTTAACAGCCCCAAAACACGCTTAATTAATGAAGAAAACCTCTTATTTTAAAAAGAAACACGATCCAACCTTCCTTGGCTGCATTTGCTGGTGTTCGACACTCAAAGGCTACCTTTGTTACGATTCGGGATTTGTTCAAAGTACAACACACACTACAACTCATAACCTCTGCCTTGATCCCAAAGATACAAGAGTTCAAGGTTCAATATTTACTCCACATTGTGTTTGTTGCATGAGCACTCTATATTCATTATTCGTTCCAATAGGTGGAACGTTCCATGTCCTGTTTCAGACACGAAACGTAGCAATGAACGTGTTCTCTGCTGCACTCCCTGTCTAAAACGAGACAGGGAATGCCACGTGGCACCCACTTACCTTCGACCGATTGCCACTCCCGCCCGATCATCTGCAACTATGCGTTTCCGCCCGCTTCTCTCTTGCCTACTGCTCCCGCCCGATTGTCTGCCCATTCCCACCCCCAGTGACCAATCCGCACAGCACCCGTTCCCTATTGCCTCGTCAATGTGCCAACCACCAGTCCCCCCGTCTCCTCCTGCCTCCAACCTCTCTTCTTTCTTCTTCCTTCTACCTTCTCTTCTTCCTTCTTCCTTCTCTTCACTTCTCCCTTCTCTTCTTTCTTCTTCCTTGGACCTTCTCCCTTCTCTTCCTTCTTCTCCTCTTCTCTTGAGTCTTCCTTCTTCTCCAAGTTCCAAGTTCTCCGTTCTTCTCCTCTTTTCTCCTTTTCCCTTCTCCCTTCTCTCCTTTTCCCTTCTCTCTAGACTCTTGACTTTTGAGCCTTCTCTCTTCTCTCAAGACTTGAGTTCTCACTTCTCTCCAGTCATTTTTATTTTAATTTTCAACTTGAAATGGCTTCATCTTCCCGCCCCACTCGTCGCGCTGGTGGTCGAGAATGAAGGTCCGATGATTGGTCATGGTGGAAAGAAGTAAATGCTAACCGCCCATTGAGTGGTGGAGGATCTCGACCATGGACTTGCAAGCTTTACCCATACAAGCGAACTAGTGAAGAAAAAAAGGTAATCCATTGAGCCAAGCATTTGTATTTTGAATTTTTATTGATTTTAATTTTTCAAAATTACTTAAATATTAGAATATGGAATACCAATTGCCACTTGTTCCGTTTTATGCATAATTAGGTCCGAGTTCATCTCCTACATGAGCCAAATTCAGAGGTACAGTTTTGTCCGAATGTGACCTTGGAGAAGCAAAGGGAGCTTCGTGACCATGTAGCAAGTCAACAAACTTATCTTGCATCTAGACCACGTCGTGTTGCAGTTGATCCTACAACTTTTGTGACACCATCCCCATCAAATGTATCGAGAGCAGGGCCAATATCAGAAAGTGCTATCTCCACACCTACTACAAGCATTGCATCGGCCATGGCATCATCAGCGCCACATGTTGCACGTAGACAAAGCACACTTGATGCTAGTTGGGATTCCAAGAAGAAGAAAGAGGTGTATACATCAGTGGCACGTTTTTTTATCATGACCACATTCAATTCCGTGCAGCCAGGTTAGAGTATTTTAAATTGATGTGCAAGAAGATTGGTGAGTATGGCCCTTCGTATGTATCTCCATCATCAGAGGCCTTACGCACCACTTTGCTTGACAAGGAAATGCACCTTGTTGAGCAAGCAATAGTGATTAGAAAGAGCCTGTGGGCTAAAAATGGAGTTTCGTTGATTGCTAATGGTTGGCGTGATACATACAAGCGATCCATTCATGGTATGGTTGCTTATTCTCATGGGAGAATGTATTTCATATCTTTACATGATGCATCGGGAACAGGAAAGTCAATAGATGTACTTGCAACAGAGTGGGTTACAGGTATTGAGCTTATTAGCCCAGAGCATATTGTGGGATTTATTGCAAATGGAGAGCCCACAAATAGGGCAGCACGTGCTATTATCCAAGGACATTATCCGCATATCACAATTTCATATTATATGGCTCGTTGCTTGAACAACCTACTAAAGAATATTGGTAACCTGTCATGGATTGCACATGTCATAGAGCAAGGAGCTCAAATGGTTAGCTTTGTTTTGAATCACCAGTTTCTTCGCCATCACTTCTCTTTGCGGTCGAAGAATACACTTTTAAAATACTTTGATATCAGATTTGCCTTTAACTTCTTGATACTAGGCAGATTAAAAGAATGCAATGGTGCCTTGAGGCAGTTATTTCTTAGTGATATGTTTACCTCATCAACATTGGCAGATACTCCTACAGGTATCTTATCCTTGGAGAAAGTAAATAACTCCACTTTTTGGGATGATGTAAAGCAGATAGATGCTATGGTATCACCTATTGTGCATTTATTGAGGGTTATGGATACTATGCAACCTTGCATTGGCAAGGTATATGAGGCTCTGGATAGGCTGAATGAAAAGTTGCAAGAGTTGGCACCAAACGATGAGGCATATGAGGAGATACGCCATTTAGTTGTGACGAGGTGGAACTCCTATAGCTCACCCATACATGCAGCTACATTTGTTGTGGATCCTGAGTTCCAAGGCAAGGGTCAGGAGAATGGCACTGAGGTTATGGATGCATGGAAACTTATATTGTCTCATCTAGTTCCTGATCATGGCACTAGACGAAAGATCAGATATCAGCTTTCATGTTATAGGATCTTTCAGGGCTTTTTTGGTTGTGGGGATGCACAAGAGGATCGCTGTAAGATTGGGGCAGCTTTGTGGTGGGAGGACTATGGTTCGGATGGTCTTGAGTTGTAGAGACTAGCCATCAGTATTTTGAGTCAGTTAGTTAGCTCCTCTTGTTTGGAGCAATTGTGTAGTACATACGCTTACATTGCTTCAAAGAAGAGGAACCATCTTGGTATAGAGAGGACAAACGATCTAGTATTCGTTAGTGCTAATTTGAGGATGTTATATAACAGTATGACAACAAAGCCCGATCCATTCACAGAGTGGAAGATGCAGCAAGAAGAGGAGACACATGTTGATGTTGAGGGAGATGCAGCAATTCATGGTACACATGATGATGAGGCTCGCACTTCAAGAGTAGCTAGAGCAGCCTCAGATCATGATCATGATCTTTGATTTAGTTTACTTATCATGAGTCTCATGATACATTACACATGTACATTGTATATGATATTATGATCATTGATGACAGTGTGACACTTGGACTGTTGTGCCATGCCGATATTATATTTGTACTTGCAGTCTTGCAGTTGCCCTTTGAGCTATTTTGGCATGCCGCATTTTGCTTCAGTCTAGAGATTCGACTTTATATTTGTAGTTTTTTTTTGTGCAATGAGCATGTTCTTTCAAAGATTAGACTTCATATTTGTAATCTTTTAAGTTTTTTGGCAATGGAACCATATGCATGTTCTTTCAGCTTAGACTTTAAAGTTTAGTTCATTGTTCATTGTTTTATCATTTATGGTATATGTATTATGCATTTTATAATTGAATACTTACCAGTTGCAATTCAATTTCTAATGAGTACTTTTAGAATGATGCATAGTATCTTAAAGTCAAAACTTAAAATGATTTGTCTACGTCCCTGTTCCCTAGGTTTGGTGTCCCCATCCCCGTCCCCGTTCCTCGTTACCGTTCCCCGTTTCATGTTTCTATGGGTTATACGAACCTGACACTAGGTCTGGCTGAGATGAAGAAGATGGGTCACCAGTTGTCCCAAATGTCGTATGTCCTCCATGATTGGAGAGGTGGCTAGTCACCAACCGGTCCGAATGGAGTAGCAAAGCTGGTAGAAGGGGTGTAAGTTTAACTATATGTTATGCGCAAGTTCTCTTAAAACTCTTCCTTTGGCATGAGACTAAAATCTAGAAGAGGACAAAACAAAGAAGATGAAGGTGAACGTAGGGTTTCATCTTATTTTGTGAGTCCATAATGCCTCCTCAAGGCTGTGAGTAATGGAGAAACCTAATAAGACATCATTGGGTCCCGAGAAAAATGTATCTAAGACATTGTGATTCGGTTATGAGTCATTTGCACGGCTCGCACAAAACCAAGCCTCCACAATATCTGCAAAATACTATTTACAAGAGCACTACCTCTAATACCATGTAAAGAAAATTGTCGAGTAGCTACTAGGTTTGAATTGAGGAAACACAAAGTGTATGACCACGACAAAAACACAACAAAACAAACACAGATGTGTAAAATGCAAACCCTAAAAGTAAAACTCAAAACTCAAACACAGAAACAAACACAAGCAGAAGGAAAGAGAAAGAACACAATGTAAAGAAATGCCCTAACACAGAAACATAAACAGAAACCGTACGACAAAGCACAGACTGATAAAAGAACACATTTAGGGTTAGGGTAACTCAGAGACAATGAACACAGTGAATGAATGAAGTGATATAATTACTAAATATACGATGCTCATGCAACAAACACACTATATAGTGAATGAATACTGTACCTCGCACTCCTATATCTCAAGAATCAGGGTAGGAGTAATGAGCTGGAGAGTGTGTCGTACTCTAAACGGATCCCGAATCGCAGCAAGGTAGCCTCCGGATGTCGAACAGCAACAAACGCAGCAGTGAGAAGCTGGATCTAATACAGACAGCAGTGAGGTGAGAGAAATACTCAAAACGCAGGCAGCAGGACTGTGATGACGTGGCAAGCTGTACGGCAATAGGTCTGTACAAGAATAGCAGTCGCCTGGCTGGAATCAGCTCAACTGTGTAAAGAGGGCTGGAAATCAGGCGCCAACTGATGGAGACAGCAATGGATAGCTTCGACTGAGATGTCCTCCACAAACAGGGTGTGGGCAGCAAGCTGAAACACCTGAAATCTGCAAAAACAAGATTAGAGAAAAGTGGAAGATTGGCTGCCTATTTATAGAAAATTAGGATTCTCGATCTTCTCCCACTTAACTCTCTCAATCCGCTTCCCATTTTAGGATTTTGGCTGAAATAAGCCTAAAATAAGCATGTTTTGGGATTGTTTAAGTGGCTAAGTGCATTTCTTAGCACAACACCCCCTCTCAGGCCCAAAATAGGGCTAGAAAAGTAGGCCAACCTTAATTTTAATTTACCCCAAGGCGTCCCACCCCAAAGCAACCAGGGCATTGGACAAAGGGTGCACGTCGGCGGCCCAATGGCCTACCAAGACTACAAAGGCGATGGTTATCTTACCAAGGGAGCCCAAGTGATCACCCCAGAGAGGCCAGAGCATCGGACCAAGGGTGCTCGATGGCTGCCCAAGGGCCTACCAAGTCCTACAAAGGCGGATAGAAACAACAATGGACTCGTTTTTTTTTTTTTTTTTTTTTTTGGAAAGTATTTTGAAAATATATAAGTAATATAGGGACAGCAGCCGATTAAGTGACAGATAGAAAAAGATAAAGAGAGTTTTAAACCCAAGTCATTCATAAAACTAGCAAGCCAATCCCTCACACTGACTAGGATAAGTACCTAAGGATGATAAAATTGTGTGCGTGTGCCAATCATGTGGTGAATATGGGGAGAGGCAAAAAGGATGATGGTGGGCTTAGCAAGACAAGCAAAGCAAGCAAGCAAGGGTAGGGAAACTGTCTTTAGGAGAACTGCCATGTGTTATGCCACGAATATGGTGGATTCTAGAGTCGACCACTCCAAAAGACCGAAGAGGGATAAATGCGCACAGATGCATGTTTACATGAACAGAATGCCAATGCATGGGATAATGCAAAGGGAGAATCAAGATGTCATACTCATGCAATATGCTATATAACAGTGCCACTTGGACAGTGCCCTCGCAGGGGGATTGTTCACTTGTCCAAGTGTCCTTTTACAATCAAGTCATCCTGATAGTGCGAATGAAGTTACAAATGTCCATAATACAATATAAAAGAATGAATGAATGTAATGTCTAAAAACTGTAAGCATCATCACTCTCACGATCAAGAGTAGAAGCCGCCCCCTCTCAAACTGGAAGGGAAAGCAACAGGGAAGCACCCTCTCCCCGTCAAGCTAAAGAAGTAGAGGAGGGTGTACCCAAGCCGATCCTGGGTAGCAGGTACAAAAGAACCAGCCTGTTGACCGCCGCTTTGTTCAAAATGTCTGTAAAATTATCTGATAAAGACACAAACTCTAGGCGAATAGTGTCTAGCTCAACCTGCTCTCGAGAAAAGTGAAAGTGGACTCCCACATGCCGCGTCCGTGGTGTGATGATCGGAATGCTCGCAAGGGCAAGGGCAATGTCACTCTGGTTGTTGCAGTAGACAACCGTGGGAGAGACAAGGAAAATGAAGTGCCGCCAGTAAACTCCTCAGATAGATGGCCTCGATGGTGCCATCAAAGAGAGACCGGTACTCAGCCTCGGCTGAGGAAGCCGCCACCATTTCCTGCTTACGACTAGACCAAGAAATAGGAGCCGTACCCAAGGTAAAGAGATAGCCGCCATGAGAACGCCGGGTATCAGGATCTCCTGCCCAATCAGAATTAGTGTACCCCTGCAAACATAAACCAGAACCATATGTGAGGCCATAAGAATAAGTACACCGTACATAACGCAACACACGAAGACATGCAATCCAATGTGACATTCTAGATGTTGTGAAATACTGACTGAGTATGCTAACTGAGTAAGCTAAATCTGGCCTAGTGTGAATTAACCAAAAAACGGAGCGATGGGTATGTGCATGTGCCATTTCCATGACTGTCCAGTTCCTACGCTCTACGACTCCATTCTAAGAGGGGGAGTTGGTAGAGGTGAGCTGGCAGGAGATGCTATGCTTTTGTAGAAACTCGAAAAACTCGTGGGAGATGAACTCACCATCGATATCACTCCTCATGCAACCGACACGATGACCAATCTGGTTATGAACCAGCAGCACCCAAGCAGAAAAATATGTGAAAGCATCTAACTTATGCTTGAGAAAGTACACCCACATGTATTTGGAATGATCATCCACTATCAAAAAGAAGTACAGTGTGCCGTTCAAGGCGGCAGTGGATGTCGGCCCACAAAGATTAACATGAATCAATCTAAGAGACGACTCAACACGATGAGAGGTTTGCTGAGGGAATGGGATACGGTGCTACTTCCCAAGCTGACATGCTTTACAGACATCTCGAGCTAGCTTCAAGCGTGGAAGGCCCTTAACCAGCTCACGGCGGGACAACTCATAAAGAGAGTCATAACCAAGAGGCCCTAAGCGAAAATGCCAAAGACACTCATTGTTCGTAGGCTCCCAAGATGTGGCTAAGGCTTGGAAGCTATGGAACACGAAGCCCTCTGCTGTTGACTCGGTTAGAAAGTGTCATGTGGTATAGGCCATTAGGTTATGCCTCACCGCGAGCAATCATTAAACCAGCCTGAGAGTCAAGCATCTTGACTGTAGTCGTTGTAAAGAAAACCGCTCGCCCCAACCGGCAAAGCTACTGAACAGATAACAAGTTCACCCCAAGCTAAGGGACATGATATACATTGTCCAGCGTAGTCAGATCCAAACCCTTGTCAGTGGCAAAACTAACGCAACCTTGAGCCTGAATCTTTATCGAGGAGTTGTTTCCTATGTAGACCCGTCCGGCTGCAAGAGCTCGAGAACGGAAAATGTCCGCTATAGGAGTCATATGATGTGTAGCTCAACTGTCCACAATCCAAATAAGAGTTGAAGTGCTCGGCTATGACGAGTAGGCCTCTGCGGTAACCTCATCAGGAGGCAACTCACAGATGTGGACGAGACTCGCATCTAATGTCTCTATAGAGACGATGTGGGCCTCTGTAGACTAGTCAGACAAGCTCTCTGGCGTTGAAAACGTTGTCGACTGAGATGGCTGTGCGGTGGCAGTGTAAGTCTGACCTTTAAACTACCCCTTACCATCACCCTGCCTCCTCTACTGGGGGTTGTCCGACTAAGGGGTGGGGGTCTGAGACTTAGGTTTTGGTGTTGTGCCTCTTGCCTTTGATCGACACTCATTGTCAAAATGGCCATTCTTTTGACAATGTTAACAATACCTATTCTTCTTAGGAACATTCTGCCACCCAGGTTTGAGGGATGGAGATGTCCCTTGTGAGTCCCCGAATTGATTTTGCTTTTGAGTTTAATTTTGATTTTAAGTGGAGGTTTGGTTTTGTTTGCCTTTCCCTTGTTGCCCTTTCTGAGAATGAGCAACAAGAGCCCCCTCTGAAGAAGAATTCACATGAAACAGATCGAACAACCGTGCGTAACGCAACAACTGACACTTAAATTCATAGAATGTAGGCATGGTAGCTTTTGAAACTATGCCTTCCATAAAATTGAAGTATTTCCTGGGGAGTTTGTTTAGGAACAATGTGACCTGATCATCAGAGGACTTAGGAGTCCCTATAGTGGGGAATTCAGCGAGAAGATGCCAATACTCAACCAACTTGACTTTCAAGTCACCCCGGTCAGTGATTTTGAAAAGTTGAAGCTCATGGTCAAGATTAATACGATGGGTCCTATCCCGAGCCGCAAAGCGGTCAATCAAGTGTGCCCATCACTTTGACGCTAAGTCAAAATGCTAAAGCTGAGAATGAAACTCAAAAAGTAAGCCCTACATCAGCTCGACAATAGCGGAGGGATTCCTAGCCTTCCATGAGCGGACAACCTCATATGGAACAAGTGCGGAATCGGGTTGGGGTTCCAATCCCTGCACAAGATCCCATATGTTCTGGGAGTCAATGACATGTCTCATCAAGTTCGACCAAGTAGTAAAGTTTGACCCATTAAAACGAGTCTTGTCAGTAAATGCATGCTTGGCAAAAGATGAGATAGAACCATGAGGTGTTAAATAGGTAGGGTAAGATGGATATGGGGGATAAGATTGTGGAGGATAAGATGGTGGAGGTGGATGTGTCTGATAAGGAGGAGAGAGAAAAGAAGGGTAGGCAGAAGTAGGCTATGAGTGTCCAATGAGTGCCAATTGAGGCAGAGGCACTGGAATATGAATGTTTTCATAAGGTGCCGGTCTAGGTGAAGGCACTGGGACATGGAATCCCGGTCCAAAGTGAGGTTGGGACACAGCAGTATGACCAAAAGATCCACTAGGTAAAGCTATGGAGGCAAACTGTGGTGTCAACTGATCCACACTCGAGAGAGACTGGGGGGATACCCAGGCAAACTGTGGAACACCACCCAGCAGAGGTAAGGATGAGGTCCTAAAGGATGTGCCTATGTTTCCATAATCCCCCGTGTAATGTGTGGTGTGACATAAGGTGTCTAAAATGGAAAAGTGGATGGTGTGAATGGAAGTGGAAAAGCAACGGATGAATGTGGTGGGATGGGTGGGTTTTGAAAATGAGGTGTATGAGATGCAGATGCATTTTGTTCATTTTTATCATTTAATGATTGGAAATGAAAATGTGAAGATGATGAAGCACCATACAATGAAGAAAAAGGAACACCAAATTCATTCTGGTTTTGTGAAGTAGACGGAAAAGAAGAAAGGGTAGAAGAAGAGCTACCTGGCTTTTTCTTATAATCCCCACGACGTGTGTTAACATACAAGAATTGGTCCTCCAGAGGACCTTTTCCATAGTCAACAGACTGAACTCTTTCTTCCACACGATCTCTACCAGAATATTACAAAGCAAAAGAGGTAAAAAAAAGAAGGAACAAAAGACGAATTTGAAGTACCTTGCACTGGAGTGGACGGAAGAGAATGAAAAAAAGGATTCTCCAAGAGGGGGGCCCATCCCTAGTGGAGGTCTCGATGGCCCTACACACAACATCTGCAGAGAGAAATTCATGCATACCTTCATTTAGAAGCTTTTCTTGAAGGGCAATCCTTCGATCGAGTTCCTCAATCTTATTTCGTCTATAAGCTATGATCAGTTTATATTCTTCAGAGGTCAGCTTGCCTAGCTTTTCTTCCATGTAATCAGAAGTGTCTTCCACCATATCGGAACTTTGTGAAGCAAGCTGATCAGCCCATTCTCACTTGATTCTCGGCATAGTTGGTTTTGGAGACTGAATCGGTGTTGTTGTATTCGAAGTCATTTGAACCTACTGTAGTTCTTGCTTCTTGTGTAGAACTTTCAAATTAAAGGCCTAGGTTTCTCAAAGAGTACTAGGCTTTGATACCGTGTAAAGAAATGCCCTAACACAGAAACATAAATGAAAACCATACCACAAAGCATAGACTAATAAAAGAACACAGTTAGGGTTAGGATAACTCAGAGACAATGAACACACTAAATGAATGAAGTGATATGATTACTGAATATACGATGCTCATGTAGCAAACACACTATGCAGTGAATGAATACTGTACCTCGAACTCATGTATTTCAAGGATCAAGGCAGGGGTAATGAGCTAGAGAGTGTGTCGTACTCTAAACGGATCTCGAATCGCAGCAAGGCAACATCCAGATGTCGAACACCAACAAACGCAGCAATGAGAAGTTGGATCTGATGCAGACAACAGTGAGAGAGAAAGACTAAAAACACAGGCAACAGGTGAGCGAAAGACTAAAAACGCAAGCAGCAGGACTGTGATGACGTGGCAGGCTGTACGACAACAGGTCTACACAGGAACAGCAGTCACCTGGCTGGAATCAGCTCCAAACTGTGTAAAAAGGGCTAGAAATCAGACGCCAACTGATGGAGACAGCAATGGACAGCTTTGGCTAAGATATCCTCAGCGAACGGGGTGTGGGCAGCAAGCTGAAACACCTGAAATCTACAAAAACGAGATTAGAGAAGAGTGGAGGGCTAGCTGCCTATTTATAGAAAATTAGGGTTCTAGATCCTCTTCCACTTAACTCTCTCGATCCACTCCCCATTTTAGGGTTTTGGCTAAAATAAGCCTAAAACAAGCATGTTTTGGGGTTGTTTAAGTGGCTAAGTGCATTTCTTAGCACAACACACAGCTCTAAAGTGAATGAAAACTGTGAATGAATGAAGAGCGTACAGAGTGCCCAAGCACAAAGCAATAGTATCATAGAGTAATGTCCACCAGAGAGATCCCAAGTACTATAACCACCAGTCAAAGATGAGAGAGTGCTTAATAATGAAGAGCAACAAGCTGATCACCAAAACACAGTAGTCGAAGGCTGAAATCTGGTAAACATAGCAGTGTACCAGCAAAGAATACTAAAAACCGATCACCCAAAGCAAAGAATTGTCAAGCAACAATAGGAGAGATGTTTGTTGATGTAGGCAGCCTGGTGGATAGCAAAAACGTAGATACTACAACAAACACTTAGTGGGAGAGATAATAGCAGCCTGTTGCTTGGCACCAGATGCTAAAAATGCAAGCCGATCAAGTGCTAAGATAATGCAACAGATGGAGTCCTCGAAACAACAAGGTGATGGCTAGAAACAAGTCACCTAGAGCTAGAGAGTGATGGCTGCAGTTGAAGATGACTGGATAGTAGATGGTAGGTGGTTGATGGCTGAAATTTGCACAATAGAGTGAGAAACTTGCACAAAAGGATGAAGACTGACTGGAGGCAGCCTAGCTATTTATAGATGTGGATGGACCTGTTAGCGATCAGACCCTGTCGGAGTGTAGTCGAACTGCCACGTGGCAGTCCGACCTGTTTCTGGACAATCGGCTGCATTTAATGCAGCTGACCTGCTTTTACTGGGTGCCTATTCTGTGGCTATTTATAGCTGATATTCCAGCAGTCTTCTCCCACTTTTGATTGCAGATTTCTGGCTGGAGATTCGTGCAGATTTCATCTTTGTTTTTGCAGATTTCAGGTTGGAGATCTTGCAGACTGCAGCGGACTTCGAGGTGAACAGCAGGTTGCATCATCGAGGTGGAGACACGCAGTCCCGCGCACTGCGCCCGTGTACATATCTGCATATCTTTGTATACAGCAGATCTTCATCTTCCACTGTCTCTCTTCTCTCTGCGTTCTCTCTCTCTCAGTCTTGGTCCCACGCTTCCGCATCGCTGCACTCTGACATGGTATCAGAGCAGTGTAGAAGGGCTGACTGAGTGAAGAACCAACCTGAAGAAGAGTTTCCATCGTGACACAAGGCTGCGTTTCTAGCGTTTGAGGGTGAGCAGGAGGGCTGCGCCTCGGAACAAGGCTAAAGCGAGCGTGGGCGCGCTGGAAAGGAGTCCAGTTGGTGGATTTGCTGCTATTTGCTGCTGTTTGAAGAGGAGGAAGGCTGAGTTTTCAGTCTTCAAGTGCAGGTTTTGCTTTTTCATCGCCTCTGGCGGCGGGTGAAGAAGGTTCGGGACGCGGAAGAAACAGCCCTAGCAAGCTGCGTTTTCACAGTCAGAGGGGGCTGCTTTTGCGTTTGTGAAGGCATTACAGGTGAAGATGTCTACAGAGATTGAGTTGGAGTTCCAGACGATCATGGACTTACCAGCTCTTCCCGCAGATCAAAAGCTCGATGGCGACAATTACCGCATTTGGCACGTGATGATGTTGGCCATCCTTGAGTCCTACGATTTGGCGGAGCTTGTACAGGAGGAGATCGACCAGCCCTCGGTGAGAGATGAGTCCAAACTCTCTTCCGATGCTCGTGCGGAGTTGGCCAAGGCACAATCTCACTGGAACAAACTAAATGCCCGGATTCGTTCTTTTCTTTTTCTGTCTTGTACTACAGCCGTGATAGCCCACATCGAGCACTTGACGGTGGCTCGGGAGATATGGCTGGGACTTGATCAGATGTATAACCGGATGACCCTTATGAAGCGGGTTTCTTTGGAGGTGCAGATGCGGACCTTGTCCATGAACAAGTCTTCTTCATTATGGGAGCACATCAATAAGCTTAGACAGCTTCAGATGCAGGTTCAGAATGCAGGGAAGCCGATTTCCTCCGAAGACATGGCGATCACACTTTTGTCCCAGTTGCCGCCAGCTGGTTCCTATGGTCTTGGACCAAGAGGAACAACTGAAGGGACAGCATGCTTCCAAGTCAGAAGCCTTGACAGGTCAAGCCTCTCAGAAGAAGGGGAAGGACCAAAAGAAGAAGAAGGAGGACAACAAGTCAAAGAAGGACAAGGACAAAGAATCCACATGCCATATTTGTGGAAAGACTGGCCATTGAAAGAAGGATTGCCCTGACAAAGACAAGAAGGACACCAACAAGAAGGACACGAAGGATTCTGGAGCGGTGGCTGCACCCTCATCAGCTGCGTTTCTTTATCTAGCTATTATTGAGGACTCTACACCGAATGCTTCTAATGCTGCGATGACAGCTCCCCAGGCTCGAGAGTGGATCGTTGACACTGGTGCCTCCCGGCACATGACTCCTTCATCAGTTGTGGTGTTGCCCAATTGCAACCTTCGCGTGGGCAGATTCTCATTGGAGATAGCTCTTCGGTGTCTATAGCAGGACGGGGTGAGATGCAACTTATTCCAGATGGACGTGGTAGTACCCATACCTCAGAGGTCTTGCATGTGCCAGGTTTAGGGTATCATCTACTTTTGGTTCATAAGATTTGTTCCCTTGGACTTTTAGTGGAGTTTGACAGTGATTCGGTGCGAGTCCTTGATCGTGGGTCAAGGAAGGTTCTCTCATCAGGATATGAGGAGAACGGCATCTACAAATTGACGTCTTCTACCGCCCTTCCTACTCTTCTTCTTACCTCTCAGACACAGTCAGAGCTATGGCATGCTCGGTTTGGTCACATCAACTATGATTATCTTCGGAGGGCGTCACGTGGATAGCTTGTTCGAGGGTTGCCGGACATAGTGGTGAGCCAGCAGCCATGCGTCTCTTGCATTCGTGGGAAACAACATAGGGATGCCATTCCCAAACAAAGCTTCGGGGCGGTCTTCTTCACCGATGGAGCTTGTATCTACGGATCTTTGTGGCCCTATGAGGAACGAGTCCTTAAGAGGCAGCTCGTACTTCATGTTGATCGTAGATGACTACACCAGGATGACTTGGGCCTATTTCTTGGCGTTGAAATCGGAGGCCTTCTCCCACTTCAAGGATTGGCTTCTCTTTGAGAAGAACCGATCGGGCCGGTGATTGAAGACCTTGCGATCCGACAAGGGTGGTGAATTTGTTTCTAATGAGTTTGCTCGTTTCTGTGCAGATAAAGGTATTCACCAGGAGTTTGCTAACACCAACACTCCTCAAGAAAATGGCATTCTTGAACGGAAGAACGGAAGTGTGATCAAGATGGCGCGCACCATGATGGAGCACTGACAGACACCTTAGTTTCTGTGGGCCGAGGCTGTGGCTACTGCAGTCCACATCCTTAACCGATCCCCCACTTCGGCCGTTAATGGGATGACACCTTTTGAGGCTTACTTTGGGACTAAGCCCGATGTTTCTTATTTTAGGGTTTTTGGGTGTGATGCTTATGTTCACATTCCCAAGGCTCATCGTGATAAATTTGAAGCAACTTTCCGAAGACAGGTGTTTGTTGACTACAGCTCTCAGTCCCAAGGCTATCGTTTGTATGATCCCGTCAAGCGGGATGTGTACACCAGTCGAGATGTGCGGTTCGTGGAGGTTCCGGCCATAGCAGCGGGTGAGGAGCATCCCGTTCTTGGAGATCCAGGGGAGAGTTGGGCTCCCGAGACAGTTCCTTTGGAGCCCGTGCCTTTTGATTCCGATCATATTTCCGATACAGAGTCTACTGTTCCACCGGTCACCCCCGAGGAGTTACCACCGGTGGATATCCCAGAGTCTTCAGCTGATGGAGAGAGACGAGGGGCCTCCTCCTGTTTGGACCTGTGACACACTCCGTGATTCAACGATCGAGGGGGTCCCTGAGGAGTGGGGACCGCAGGATGGTCCGCGGCGGTCACAGAGGCACCAGGCACATTCTACGGAGCTTGTTTACTCGAACTATTGCTTGATGACCCGTGTTATGCAGGATCGAGAGCCCACCTCCGTGAAGGAGGCTTTACAATCCGCACCATGGAAGAAAGCTATGGAAGCCGAGTTGGAGGCTATTGAGAGGAATAGCACTTGGTATCTCGTGCCTCGCCCCCTGAATAAGAAGGTGATTGGCGTCAAATGGGTCTTCAAGACCAAGTACCTTAGCGATGGTTCTTTGGACAAGCACAAGGCTCGCCTTGTTGCTAAAGGTTTTGGACAGCGCCCAGGGATTGATCGTCATGACACTTTTGCCCCCACTACTCGTATGTCGACTATTCGAGCTGTTCTTGCCTTGGCTGGCCATAGGAGATGGCCTGTCTACCAGTTGGATGTGAAGTCGGCCTTCCTCAATGGTGATTTGAAGGAGGAGATCTATGTAGAGCAGCCACCTGGCTTTGGATCTTCAGATGGGAAAGTCCACAGGTTAAAGAAGGCCTTGTATGGCCTCAAGCAGACTCCGCGTGCATGGAACGAGAAGATTGATTCGTTCCTTCAGTCACAGTTGGGATATCGGCGTTCCAAGGCCGATCCGCAGCTTTATGTCCACACTTCCAAGGCTGGTTGTGTGCTTTTTGTGTTGTATGTTGATGATTTGATTGTCACAGGTGATCATGCACAGAAGATCAACGAGACGAAGGCAGCTTTACATCAGACTTTCGAGATGACGGATTTGGGTCTACTCCATTTCTTCTTGGGCCATGAGATTTATTAATCTCAAAGGGGGATTTTCATCTCTCAGTAGAAATATGTACAGGAGCTCTTGGTTTCTTTTGCGATGGAGGATTCTCAGACCATTTCTACTCCTATGGATCCGAACTGGAAGGCCACTTCACATTCAGCTTCTCCCATGGCGGATGCTTCCCGCTACCGTCAGTTGATTGGATCATTGATTTGGCTCCTCAACACTCGTGTTGATCTTTGTTTTGTTGTTGGGCTCTTGGCGGGGTTCATGAGTGAACCTCAAACGGTGCATTGGTAGGCTGCCCAGAGGATACTTTGGTATTTGAGGGGGACATCTGGTTTAGGGATTCATTATCCAACAGGCACAAGTGGTTCAGATCTTGTACTTGCAGGTTGGAGCGACTCGGATTGGGCTGGTGATGTGGACCACAGGCGGTCTACAACAGGTTACTGTTTTACCTTGGGTGCAGGTGTTATCTCATGGAGTAGCAAGAAGCAGCCCAGGGTAGCCCTTTCGTCTACTGAGGCAGAGTATTGGGCCGCGTCTTCCACCACGTGTGAGGCTGTGTGGCTTCGGAGATTGTTGGAGGAGCTTGGTTGCCCCCAAACTCGTCCTACTTTGTTGCAATGCGACAATGAGAGTTGCATTGCCTTGGCACGGAATCATGTTTTCCATGCCCGGACGAAGCACATAGAGATCCAGTACCACTTCATCAGAGAGAAGCTTCTGGATGAGACCATCGCTGTGGAGTACTGCAAGACGGAGGACAATCTTGCAGATTTGTTTACGAAGGCACTTCCCCAGGCTCTTCTTCGGAGACATGCCAGATCCCTCAGTCTTTTGCCCCGCCCAGGCTCTGAGAGGGGATGTTAGCGATCAGACCCTGTCGGAGTGCAGTCGGACTGCCACGTGGCAGTCCGACTTGTTTCCGGACAGTCGGCTGCATTCAATGCAGTCGACCTGCTTTTACTAGGCGCCTATTCTATGGCTATTTATAGCCAATATTCCAGCAGTCTTCTCCCACTTCTGATCGCAAGTTTCTGGCTGGAGATTCGTGCCGATTTCATCTCTGTTTGCAGATTTCAGGTTGGAGATCATGCAGACTGCAGCGGACTTTGAGGTGAACTGCTAGCAGGTTGCATCGTCGAGGTGGAGACACGCAGTCCCGCGCACTGCGCCCGTGTACATATCTACACATCTTTGTATACATCACACTTTATACAGCAGATCTTCATCTTCCACTGTCTCTCTTCTCTCTGCGTTCTCTCTCTCTCAGTCTTGGTCCCACGCTTCTGCATCACTGCACTCTGACAGGACCCTCGCAAATTAGGATATCACAGAAACTCTCTCGAACTGCGCATTATTTTTGCGTTTTTCATTTAATAAGCATGTTTTGGGGTTGTTTAAGAGGCTAATCAACATGTAATGCATTTCTTAGCTCAACACCATGGTGATAGCTTGATCACCCACCACTACTTGGGTATCCAAGGTCCTATCCTAGTGGTCTTTGTTATATGGACTATGACAAGTTATGATCATTGCATCATTGTATTGTATCAAATCACCCATGATCTAAGAGAGAGTGTTAGCAGATTAGTCAACTCAAGTGAGTCTATGCATGTGCATTTGTGGTCTGGGTACAACTCTTTATTTTAGGCATTTTTCTTGTGCTTCTTTGTATGGTTTCTCACATTTCTTCGCTGGCCAACTATATTTCTAGGCCATTATGAGTTGGTCGATCTAATGCATCTTAGGCATTTTTTAATACCTATTTATTTGTGGATCCCCTCAATTAACATTCACTTGTAGACTTTCAATGCAAGTTCTATTGGAGAGAGGGAGTCAGTGCCAGTGCCCACATACATGCGACTCATTTTAGTACACAACTATCTCGCGTTTTGTAAATGGATTTCATTTCTCGAGCATATCTCTGAGTTCTCTCGTTACGGTTTTCCTCTTTTTTTTTGTTTTCTCTTTTTCTCGTGTTGTGAAATCTAGAGAGCAATCTTCTACACTTCTATCACTACACCCGCTTTTGACATTTCTAACAACTCATTCACCTAACTCCTAATCTCTTGTGTTGGGTTGCACTTACTCTATAAGGTGGCTTATTTGGAGGACTATTGTCTGGGACCAAATCTATTGCATGATATCAGTATACATTTCTAGGAATGACATGCGAATCCATCTTAGTCACGCTCCCATCATGTGTATTATCATCTTTATCCTTAACAAAAGCCAAGTACATGAAAAGATGATTTTTCATTACTTGTGAAACAGTCAAGGCGGATGCAATAGAGATGGATTCCCCCATCAGGTTTACATCAAGGATGTGAATCTTACCCTTATGCTGATGTGGATCTCACCCTTATGCTGTAGAGTAATCATTTGTCATGGGAGTCAATAATTACATGCACTCTATGGGACCAAGCCATACCAAGAAATATATCACAACCCTCAAGCAATGCAATGAAAAACTCTTCACTATCCATATAGCCATTCCAATCTCTCCCATGGGTCCCATCTCATCCTCCTTGATACCTAGATGAGATGTCGTGTCCATGGAGATAAATTTGGCTCTTTCTCCATTATCAAAGAATATCAATGCATGCGGGTCCTTAATTTTCCCCCATGCTCTATAAAGCTTGGTAGCATCATCATTGGCTGATTACTGACCGCCTCAAGCACCAAACCAACTGACATTTTCAGCCTTAGTTGCTTGCTATTTAGTAGGACAACTATTTGCCATACATTGATCCTATACACAAATAAAGTACTTATTTGCACCCATGATTTCCCTACGCCAAGCAAAACTTTTCAAAGGTCTACCGTGCTGTTTTTGCTTCTTTTCAGCCTTATTTTTAGATCTGCCCCTTTTCTCAGCCTTTGAAAACTTCTTATTCAGCTTCTCATCAATGTTTTCAAAACCTGAATCTTCCTCACACAGCAAAGCATCAATTGTACTAGTTGTTTCTATGAGTTGTAACATGCTAGACATGGCAAACTTTATGCAAAAATCCCGAATTCCTTTTGGCAACCCACAAATATACTTCTCAACTTGCTCGTGAAGGGGAACTGGATGGTAATAAGGCATGCACAGTGAGGCATTCCAAAACTTCTTATTATACTGCTCCAAATTCTAGCTTATTCCAACCTATCATAATGTCCACATCAATAGTACTTTTCAACCAATTTGAAGTAAACATTTGCTCAAATTATAACCATGTTGGAAGCGTGGACAACCACTGCAATGCATTTCCTTTCAAGAAAGTGGCTGCCTTTCAAATCTTAGAGGATTCGGTGAAGTTGCCTCTCGGGTAAGCTGTTGAGAAACTCATTCATTAAGTTCATGTATTTTTCTTAATTCATTTTGGTTTTACACTTATAGCTCCAAAAAGGGCTGGGTGCCCACATTCTAGGGCACCATCCGAGACAAGCTAGTGCCTAGAAATAGGGCATAGACTCTCTTAATCTCATGCATTCTCTCACACACTTTCAATCATCTCTCCATCAGATCGACTCTTCCAATCAATCCTTCTCCATCTATAATACGCTTGGTGGATGGTTGTCACCCGACCTAGCACACTATCCAAGATTGCTGGCCACCTACATCTACATCATCAGCATCTACATTTGCACCTTCTGCTGCAATCTACATTTGCATTTGCTGTCTAGATTGGCCACCTTGCTCCTAGAGCTGCTGTTTTCATCATCAGCATTTGCACTTTTGCTGCCAGCAAGTCCTCATCATCAACCACATTAGCACTTTGCATCCCAGCAAGCCGCCCTACTATATGGCAATCATTCGGTCCAAATTCGGATTGCTACTGATCATCTTTCTTCACTCCGACAGCACCTGAGGATGCTTGAGGGACTGCATTTTGCTCTCTCCACTATGCAAATTCCCTATAGGTGCCGCCACCTAATCAGCAAGGATAGTGCAGTCATCTCAAAGCTTTGCTCCATTGTATCCACATGATTTATTCACCATGATCCAGTGTTCATCATTCTTCACTCTTCATTAAGTTTTCTTCTCTCGGTGTTTGCCATACACTCCATCACTCTCTGACTACTCTCATTGCTTTGCTTTTAAGCATTTTGTACAATCTTTCCATCATTTACAGCATTGATTCATTCACTTTAAAGTTCTCTTTCTTTTCTATTTGTGTTGCATTTTTGTGTTTTAATTTTGTGTTATGTGTTTTTGCATTATTTTCTGAGTTATTGTGTTTTAGGTGTATTCGTACATTTTATGTTTTCTCAATGTAAACCCTAGCATATCTTCACATACTCCTCTAAAGCCAAGCTTACCCTTTGTTCAATTCTCGTACACACAAGATCTTGGTATTCGATGATGTGCAAAATCTCGAGAGTATTTTCAACAATTCTCCCTTTACTATATCTACTGAGACAAATATGGTTTCTGGCCCCCTAACCCAACCTATAGAGTCTTTTGCTCTTAGCCCACCTCCTCCAAACCCATTGCCTCGTCAGTACCAATACCAACACCTCACCCAAGACTAGGGGCCCTTCTACCACACTCTATCCACAATGATCCTAGATGCTCTACTAGACTCGTGCCTACTCCATCATTTATATTGACTCTACGATAGATTATGTAGCACAATGTGAGCCGACAGTTGGCAATTGGCAAGAAGGTCTCAAGCATCCGGATTGGCATATTGCCAGGAAAAAGGAGCTCAATAGCATTCACCATAATGGGACTTGCCGTTGGTGGATCATCATAGTCACAAGAAAGTCCTAGGAACCAAGAGGATTTTTCACAAAAAGGTCAAAGCAAATGGGACCTTGGATAAGTACAAAGCTTTTTCTCACACTGTGCCCTTGACGTCCTTATAAGGTTGGAAAGGATATTGTTTCGGTTCTAAAAGATGGCTTTTTTGTGAGCACTATACATGAAAGCTGTGCGTACCTCGACTTTTGATGAGGGCCCGATTTCTAAGATTCGTCCTCTCTTGACGGCCATAGCTTCCGCTCGGGGAACGTCAGGATCGCCAGTGTATATTATACCACGACTGAATATCACATCTGCACCAACTGCAGGCGCGAAGTCTTATTTTTTGAATATCGATGGAGCAATTACTGGAAGGAAAAGCCAGAATACTTGCCTTGAGGCGAGAAGAAGCTTTGACGATACAAGTGGTAGCAGGCAATCGACAGACAGGAGGGGAACAGCACGTAGACGAGCAGCCATCGCAGTGAAGTACATAGCAAGCTCCTGGCCATGCCGTACGACTGATATATATATATTCAATTTGATAATAATTACAAGCTGTGCACGTAGAGTGCCTATAAGCCTTGCCCTCACGCTCCGGGTGGTAAAATATTATCGTTGCTTTTGGTGACACGATAACTCTACCTTTTGACCCACAATCATAAGTCGGGTTGAGAATGCAAATTATGTGGTTGAAAATATCCAAGTTAAACATGGAATTTTCATGTGCAAGTAAATCAGTCAAAGGAGGAACCTTTTTCTGAGTAGCCATGTATCCTATGTGCAACGCCTACATATGAGTTTGGTGTGGTATGTTTCTTAAGGCATAAGTTCTAAAAGGATCCTACAAAGAATTAACTATGACCAAAACACTTCATACATAATGTCAGGTTTCCAAAATACATTATTACAACACACGCATCAATTGTATACTATTATTAGTTTTCATTGACAACAATTGAACATATCATATAATGAGAGTGCCAATTTTGTGTGTGTGTGGGTGTGTGTGAGATGAGCTAAGGGGTAATCCTCATAGTCTGGCTATGCATACTATTCCCCTCAAGGAGGGTAGCTATCCAATCAATAGAATGTGAAGCTCTAGTGGAGCATCTGAAAACTGAATGAGGAGCCTATACAGCATGTCCTCTATGTCCAAGATCATGATCCTTTACAACAAGTGGGATCCTAGACCACTATATCATCGGCATCTGCAGCAAACTATCTCATTGGGATTGGTTGTACTTTAACAAGGGGCTCCTCCTAAAATATCACCTTATGTACCTCGATCACTTACTCTGGTCTCATATACATCTTTTTATCATGGAAGATAGCATCATGGTTATTGATAACCTTTTGAGCCTGTAGATCCTAAAGACGATAACCCATCTCACATGCATACACACACACACACACATATGTATCATACATGCATACATACACACACACACACACATATACATGTGTGTGTGTGTGTGTGTGTGTGTGTGTGTGTGCACACACACACACACACACATGTATATGTATGTATATATACATATATGCATACACACACATATTAAACATATAAAATTATATATTTATTTAATATATATATTGTAAAAATATAATTATATATATATGAAGGTATGAAAATATATATTATGAAGGTATAAGTGTACATGCGGTTACTAGGTGTAAATATGGTAAGCATAGATGAGCTGGCATAATGAATGTGTCACGACCAAGACTTGGACTACATGGGTGTAGTGACTGTATGGGTGTAGTCCAGTTGTAGAATCACTAGCATATCCTCCATGTTAGTCACCTAACATGCCAATGAGTAAAGTTCACCTACATCACCAAGCATATAGTGGATGTTTGCTCATGTAGAGCTTTTGACATCTCAATAACAAGCACATCCAACGGGCTAGCTAGGAAGCTACAATAGTCCATTACCCCAAGGTGTGGAGAGATATCTACATAGGACCTACAAATCTAGAAGTACTTCAATAAGCAACAAATTAATGAATAAGGTACATGTCAAGAAGTGAGAGATCCATGCAATAATTTTTCAAGGTTGTGGCTAGGGCCTCCTCACTAATTCCTGTGCAACCAAGACATAGATGAGTAGCACATTTTTCACTTATGGACATTCTAGTATAGTTTGCATCTAAAATCACATTATTAGGCTGAACACACAATAATCTGTACTATTGGGGGTAAAGGCCCCTCCGCCTAGCCGCCCGTGTATTACTACACCGACAGTACCTACCACTACACACTGCAGGTGGCGCAGGTGCCCGTCACAGTCACTTATTCTTTATTCTTTTAGTGACAGTTTGAATAAAGGAAGGCCCGGTCACACATTGTGGTTGTTGGAGTTCCCACTTTTGAGTCTCTCTCTCTCTTGGCTCTTGCTCTCCATTCGTCATAGCTCTCATTGCCAAGCTTCTTCCTCCTAGGTTCCACTTCCCTTTCAACTGGTATCAGAGCAAATGCATTGGAGCTTGCCTGGCATTCTCTTCAGCCCAAATTTGAAGAGCTTCAACCCGAGCTTCAATGGCAGCCATGGCACCTTCATTTGCAGGTACATTTTGATCTCCCGCCTCCTCCCCAAGCTTCCGAACCTTCATCGGCTTCTTCCTGGGCTGCATTGGAGCCAGCTTGACATCGCCAAGTGCCCCCGAGGGCTGAAGAAGATCCCCCAACCCCCAGGAATAGCTAGTGCAATTTTTGGCACATTTTTAGGGGGCTAGGCTGACCTGCTCCCCGGCATTTCCCTGCTCTTCCTCGGCTTCTCGGCACTCTTATCAACCTTCCCGCACTTGACTCCCCGGTACTGGTGCTTGACTCCCGATGATCGATTCGAGTGCTTTCCCCTTTGGCCCTTTGCTATATACAATCCCAGGACTGTCAAAACAAGGCAGCACTTGACATTTACTGTTTAATGCTTCTTGGCATTGCCCGTTTGATGCCTATTGATGTGTGGATGTTATGGGATGCTATGTCTATGCTTTGGGACTTATTTGGAGCAGATTTGAGCATCGTTTGAGCTTCATATAACAGTAAATTGCTTGATGTAATAGAGTGGGCTGAAGCTCATTTACTTGGTGTATGCATTGGTTCATGGATACGGGGTGCTTCTTACAGGTTTGAATGATCATACTGATGTACTTGGAGGTTGTCAAATGCTTCTTCTTGGTTCCGGAATGCTTTTGAGATTGTATTAATCTCCGACTTAGTTGTTCTTCACTGGCATTTGGCTTCAGTTGGCATGCTTTGGACCGGTCTATGCCTATTGTCACTGCTTGACATTTAGGCTTATTGCATTTATGCCTTGGTCAGAAATGGATGCCACTTGGTTTGCCCATGCTTGACAATTACTTAGAGCTTTATCTTCAGATGTATTTGAGCATGTTGAATCTACTGGGCATTACATTTGGTTGTCAGTTACATGCTGTTTGAATGCTTTCAGGCTTATGCTTTACAGGTGAGATAGCTTGGGATTTATGCTCCGGATGTACCCTACTCGGATTTGGCATGTCTAATGCTATGTATTTGATGTATTAGAGTGTTGCTTGCTCTCTTTGCATCTAACTTCACTTCCAGTGGGAGCCTCTTAATATATTCGGATGTACACAAAGTCTTATTTACAGACGAGCTTGAGCTTGTGGGACAGTTACATGCATTTGCTCTCTTGAGAGCTTATGCAGTTTGTCTGTAGTGGGCTGATTTGATATGCAAGTTGGGGTAGACACCTATCTCTGTGTCAAGTTTGTCAGTTTTGTATGCATCTTGGATGGTTATGTATTGAGCTTCTTGCTCTATCAGTTATGCTTGTGCTTGGTCTCTTCTCTTATCCCGAGACCCATTACATGCATGACTTCTGGACCTATGAGATGTCTCTTGCTTGATAGGTTATTGGTTTGACAGTTGTATTAGTGATTGCTTCTTTTTGGGACAGTTTTACACACTGCTGTCATTTATTGCAGCAAGCTAAAATCTATAGATTTTGAGCACTTCTATGAGGGTAATGCTTACTATTTGATGTTATCTTGGTCATAATTGCTGGACAGGTGCTTCTCTTGGTGAAATCCACTCTTTCAGCCAGCTTTAGCAGTGGTTTTAGTGCATTTTCTGCAAATTACAGCAACCTGCAATTTTGCTTTTTTGCATTGATTTGGGATAGTATGGTTGGTCATCTGAAAGACACAGCTCTCTTTAACATTCCCAAGTTGGATGGTACCAACTATGGGTATTGGAAGTCCCAAATATGACAAGTTTTGGTGCAGAAGTTGTAGATTAAACCCTTGCGTTTCAAGGGTGTCAAACCTAAGGATATGGATGATAATGTTTGGATGGAAGTTGATGAGCTATGTAAGTCTACCATTATTTTATCACTCTTAGAAGAGGTTCATCATAATGTTGTTGAAGATGAGAATCAGAGTGCATGGGATTTATGGAAGAAGATTCAGGAGCTCTATGCGCAGTAGAGTCTTATGTCACAAATGTATTGGCTAAAGCAGTTAATTGACCTTCGCATGAAGAAGGGGATCTCCCTTTCATCTCATTTCAGTCAGGTTCATGCTATCATGAAGAGTCTGTTGTCACAGGGTATTGAGTTCAAAGACAACTTGCACCTATTGTTTCTGCTTGGCACCTTGCCTGAATCATGGGATGTATTCCGTACTGCCATATGCACGAACAAGCTTGATGGGCTAAAAATCAAAGATGTTGAGAGTGGTTTATTGACTGAGGAAATCAACAGGAGAAACAATGATGCTTCCCACTCTTCACATGCATTGACCATTAGAGGTGGCAGAAATGGCAGGCATGATAATGATCATAAGGGCAGGGACTCTCAGAAGTCCAAGTCCAAGTCATGTGGTCATTGTAAGTCTCATGGACGGAAGTCTGATCTCACCTATCATTATTGTGGGAAAGCATGAGATATTAGGCCGCAGTGCCATAAAATATGCGATGATAAGCGCAAGGAAAAGGGAAAAGAAAAAGTGCAGGAAAAGTCTTCTGAGCATAGTATTGTATTTGCAAAGTCCAGTGTGAAGATAAAAGAGGTTAATGTCATGTAGGACACTGATTCAAATGATGATTGCATACTTGCAGCTTCTTTATGTGATGCCTTACAGACTTCTGAGATACATTCTATGTATGCGCAGTGCTAGCTCTTGGATTCGGATGCGTCCTTTCATGTGACACCCTCTCGCGATTGGTTTCATACCTATTGTACCATGTCTGGTTCTATGTGCCTTGGTGATGACAGGTCTCTTGACATTGTGGGCATTGGAGATGTTAGGTTGCAGTTTCTTTCTGGTAGTTCTTTTGTTTTGCATGATGTACACCATGTACCTGCGTTGACTCGCAGCCTTATGTCAGCTGCATAGCTTGATGATGCAGGGTATTTTGTGTCCTTTGGAGACTCTGCATGGAAGATTACTCGTGGTAGGCTTGTACTTGCAAGAGGTGCAAAGTCTGGCAGCCTCTATCCCTTACTTGTGTCTGGAGCTACATTGGATCATGTTTTGTTTGTGGGTTCTATTCCCTATGTATCCCTATGGCATGCTTGTTTGGGGCATATGTCTCTTAAAGTAATGAAAATGCTCCATGCTTTGCAATATATTCCGCCTTTTGACTCTTCGCATTTTGATTCTTGTGATCATTGTTTGTATGGCAGGAAGACTAGAAATACACATAAAAAGTCTAGTAAGAAACGCACGAGTGAGCCCTTGGCTCTTGTGCACTCAGATGTATGTTGGCCTATGGCTTGTCAGTCACTTGGTGGGGCAAAGTACTTTGTTACTTTCATAGATGATTACTATTCACGTAAGGTTTGGGCTTATCCCATAAAGAGAAAATCCGATGTTTTAGACACATTTCAGCGTTGGCTTGCATTGGTAGAGAACCAGTCTGGGAAAAGGCTCAAATGCCTAAGGTCAGATAATGGGGGTGAGTATGTATCACATGCTTTTGAGCAATTTTGTGATGAGCGGGGTATTAAGTGTTAGTTGACCGCCTGTTATACCCCACCCCAGAATGGTATGGCTGAATGCATGAATATGACCATTCATGAAAGGGTCCGTAGCGTGCTTAGCCAGGCTTGCTTAGAGCAGCAGTTTTGGGCTGAGGCAGTTACTACTGTAGTGCATCTCATTAACAAGTCGCTTAGCAATGGCATTGACTTTCAGGTTGCAGAGGAGGTATGGGCAGGCAAGCCCCCCTCTTATGATCATTTGTGTGTCTTTGGATGTGAAGCATTCTGCCATGTTCCCAAGAACAAAGATCTCATCTTTCATGAGGACAAAATGCATATGTAGCCTGAGAAAGTGGTTGAGGTACGCAGAGTTATCTTTCAAGAGGAGCCACCTGCTCCCGTTCAGCCCGCTCCACGGTCAACTAGATAGCATGCAGCATCACTTGATGCTCATGGCCCAGATGCTAGACATGCTGATGTTAGACAGGATATTGGTCAGGCAACAGAGCTTGGATTGAGGCGTTCTACTAGAGATAGACGACCTCTTGACCGTTTTGCGCCCTCTATGGATTATGTACTGGTTACAGATACAGGAGAGCCTCTCACTTATGATGAGGCTATGCGTAGGGGTGATTGTCACTCTTAGGAGAGGGCTATGCAGTTTGAGCTTGACTCATTGCATACGAATCAGACTTGGGATTTGGTTTCCTTGTCTCAGGTTAAGAAGGCTTTGCCATGCAAGTGGGTGTACAAGCTGAAAGGTATCCCTGGGCACCCCAAACCGGCATACAAGGCTCGATTGGTTGCTAAGGGTTTTAAGCAAGAGCATGGTGTTGACTTTGATGAAGTCTTTTCTCCTGTGGTCAAGAGGACCACCCTACGCTTAGTCTTGGCCTTGGTTGCACAGCTTGACCTGGACTTGTACCAGATGGATATCAAGACGGCTTTTCTACATGGGGACTTGCATGATGAGATTTACATGGAGCAGCCTAAGGGCTTTGCAGACCTTTGCAGGGAACACCTAGTGTGCAAGCTAAAGAAGAGTCTCTATGGCTTAAAGCTGTCCATTACCTTCTCATGTGAAGGTTTCACCGGCCGATTGTCCACAGATAGATGAGCAGAGGGCGGAGATGGCCAAGATTCCCTATGCATCAGCCATGGGCAGTCTCATGTATGCCATGATAGCCACCCATCTAGACATAGCTTTTGCAGTTGGGGTTGTGGCACATTATGTGGCTACACCTGGCAAGAAACATTGGGATACCGTGAAGAGTATCATGGGGTACCTGAAGGGCACAGCAAAGATGTGTTTTTGTTATGGCAGCTAGGATACAGGAGTTGTGGGATACACTGATGCTGATTATGCAGGACACACAGATAGTAGGAAGTCCACTTCTGCCTATGTCTTCACTTATGCTGGAGGGGCTATCTCTTGGATATCCAGGGCGCAAAAGTGTACGGCTCTTTCTACTACAGAGGCCGAGTATATTGCAGCCACAAAGGCTTGCAAGGAGGCTATCTGGTTAGGTCGTTTGATTGCTGACCTTGGTATGACGGATGCTATGCCTACACTGCATTTGAATTCTATGAGTGCCATTCAGTTGGCCAAGAATTCGGTCTTCCGTGCGAAGACGAAACATATTGAGGTGAGGTATCACTTCATTCACGAGGTCGTTGAGGACAGGTCTGTTGATCTTGTCAAGATTCTGACGAGCAGAATCCTGCACACTTGCTCACAAAAAGCCTCACTACCGAGCGCTTTGCTTTCCTTAGGAGATTGATAGGCATTGGATGAGATGATGTCTTTTTCCTCATCCTATTGTACATGTGTACATGTTGTACTGTCTTTTCTATTTTCTCTCTCATTGGTGCAGATGTGCCTTTAAGTGGGAGGTTGTTGGGGGTAAAGGCGCCTTTGCCTAGCCGCCCATGTAGTACTACACTGATAGTACCCGCCACTGTACACTGCAAGAGACGGACGCCCGTCACACTCACTTATTCTTTATTCTTTTAGTGACAGTTTGAATAAAGGAAGGCTCGGCCACACATTGTGGTTGTTGGAGTTCCCACTTTTGAGTCTCTCTCTCTCTTGGCTCTTGCTCTCCATCCACCATAGCTCTCACCACCAAGCTTCTTCCTCCTGGGTTCCACTTCCCTTTCAGACTTTTAACAGTCAGATAGTTTGATTCTAGAAATCAAATAGTCCAATTGCGATGGTAAAAATGTACACAGAATCCGGTGTAACCCTGTCAATGCTTCTTCTTAGTCTCTGGCAAGCTCCAAGATTAAAAAAACAAGGGGTCAACAACAAAACAACTCACTTGTAGCTTGCGAATGAGCTCAGTCGCACAAATGGAAGCTCTCATTGCCTCCCTACTGCCATGTAATACACTTATCGAGCTCTTTCTCTCTCAAGCCCTAAGGATAGAAATGAGATCTCCCTTGCTCTCTCTGCCTTCTAAACCCCTTCTCTTTCAGTCTTCCACTCCCCCCCCCCCCCTCTCTTTCCTCTCTTAATGCATTGAAGCTCCTTTTTCTCCCTATTTTATCCTATTTTACAACAATAATCCTATTGTTTATTTTCCTTAGTTTTTCCCACTTAAATCCATGCAAATCACAAGCAAACACTTAAGCTAATGCAACCTACATGCCTAAACCTTAGAAACCAAAAAACTTACTTGCAAAAGAGATCAAATGCCCTCCAACTCCCTCACTTCCTACCTATCTTAAGCATTGGTTTGAGGCAAACCCTTCTTTAATGCTCACTTTGGAGTATGCAAGCATTCAAAGCTTGAATCCATTGGTCTTTGTAATGGAACCAAAATGTGAGAGCCCTCACTCAACCACCAAGACCCACGAACCGCTTATTATTCCAAGCGTTTCAAGCCAAGTGTAATGGATACCTCTTACATAGCCATGCGCACTCACACTCGTGAGTCTAGTGAGCTTACCTTCATGCCCAATCGAGGTTCCTCCTCGCACGAGCTCTCTGGTAGCTCCACAATCCAAGGTGCAAGCTCAGGCAAGCTTAATTCTCAAGCTTCAAGCTACTAGCTCCATTGTTGCATGTGAGACAAGAGAAGAAGAAGAAGAAGAAGAGAGGAGAAGATGGGGAGCTTCTCCACCATAGTCCCTCACCCTCACACACTCACTCCCTCACACTCCCTTTCTCAAGGACAAGCTCTCATAGAGGTGCCAAATTTCTAATTTTATAAAATCATCTTGAAGAATTTCATGCACTCTTTTGAATCTTCTTATGTTTCCCTCTTTATACAAGCACAAGTAAGAAGAAGAAGAAGAAGAGAACTAGTTTTGGCCACACATAAGGATAAGCTTCTTCATTCACTTTTTGCCTTTTATAAATGCCCTACTCCTCTTTGGGCACCCATCCCTTTTTATATAACCAGCCATTTTAGCCTAGGTCCTCTTTCCCTATTCCCTTCCTATTTACATTGTTCCTTCGTCCATGCCCGTCTACCTTTATAAATTGCACAGTAGGGAGCCTGGTGCTATTTTACAAGGATTTAGGGTGCTCTTTTATATTTAAGTTGTGCCTTCTCCCCTTTTGCACTTGCCCTAGACTTTTAAATTTGATCCTTGCGCTTTTGGACCTTTTTCTCTTGTTTCTCCATTGGGACACCTTTTTCTGCTTTGTCATATGTCTTTTTGATTTTCTTTCACTTTCTTTGCACTGGGGTTAACACCTTTTAAGATCTCTTATGCACAATTGGCTTATGTACATACGACTATTTTGTTTAGGATTACATCTACGTATTTGACATTTTTCGGTTTGTAATCACATTTGGTACCTTGGTAGTTCTATGCTTTGTTTTTTTGCACTACTAGATGCATTGTATATCTTGATTGCTACCATGCTTGGTACTGGGTGCTTTGTATTTTGCTCTTTTGCCTATAGTTATATACTCATTTACTATAGTTTTATAGATAGCCATATAGAAATTCGATTTTGAGTAGTTCCTTTGAGAGCTGACAGTTGTATTGTGTACTCTAATGCTTCCTACTTATGAATAATAATGTATTGGCTCAGTCTTCCTCTTATTGTACATTTCCTGGTTCAGTTTTGGGACTGATTTACTCTTATTACAACAATTCATATTCTCTTTGGTTGGTAGATATAATGGTAGGTGTTTCAAATGCTTCCAATGATAGTGTTATCTTTAATATAGAGAAGTTAAATGGTAATAGCTTGCAATATTGGAAGAATTAGATTTGGCAAGTATTGGTGTAAAAGAAACGAGTGAGGCCATAGAAAACCAAGGGAATAAAGCTAGAAGATTGGAATAGAGATGATTGGAAAGAGCTTGATGAGGTATGCAAGTCTATCATTAGCTTGTCTTTGTCTAAGCAAGTTTACTTCAATGTTATTGCGATTGAAGGTAGTGCTCATGATTTATAGAAAAAGATATATAATTCTTATGACAAGCAAGGTCCTACTTCACAATTGTATTGGTGCTGAAGAAGCTTGTTGGCATTCGTATAAAGAAGGGCACTCCTACGTCCACTTATTTCAAGGAGTTCCACTCCATTTTTACCCAACTTATCTCATAGGGCATTTAGTTTGAGGATAACATTAAGTTTTTATTCTTACAAGTTGTTAGATTACTAGAGTCTTGGGATATATTTTGTAATATTATGAGTGCTAAAGATGACTTAAAATGCTCAGATGTAGAGAGCACCTTGCTTTATAGGAGAAGTGAAGAGAAATAACCTTGATGTGTTTGACACTTCTCATGTAGTTATAGTTAGAGGCAAACATAATGGTAAATGGAATAATGATTGCCGTGGTAGAGACTCACAATCCGATAGAGGTAAGTCTAAGTCTTGCAAATAGTCACATAGTGAATCTCGTACTCACGGATTAAATATTTACATAGTTACTTAAAATTTTCTATAATTAGGGTGCATCATCAATAAGTTAGCATGTTTATATTGATTTTTTATTACTCTTGGGCAAGTAAAAGGTAACCTAGAAGCCACTCAAAACCCCAACTTGCTTTTTAATTTTCTTAGTAGGTCCACTCGAAGTATGAGATAGCTTAGCAAGCTTCAAAATCTATAAAACTAGAGCCCAAGAAACGCGGAGGCTTCATTCTACTCTTTCTCTCTAGGCAATCTCTCTCCTCTCTCTCTCTCTCTCTCTCTCTCTCTCTCTCTCTCTCTCTCTCTCTCTCTCTCTCTCTCTCTCTCTCTCTCTCTCTCTCTCTCTCTCTCTCTCTCTCTCTCTTGCATTTTAAACATGAATATCAACTTTTTTAAATGTGAACACCAACTATACATGCAATCAATGTTCATTATTATGTAAAATTAAATGTTTTTATAAATGTTATATAATTGAGTTAATTTGATAAAAAAAAGAAATAATGCTCTTCTTTCTTGCTCTCGCTCGCTCTCTCTCTCTCTCTCTCTCTCAATAAGTTTTTAAACTCAATGTGGTATTTTTGTGGTTTATTCAAAATCAATTGAAAATAGAATTGAAAGTTATAGAAGGTCATTTCATACATTTGTATTTGTCGTTTCATGCACTTATTTTATTTTGTTGTAAACATTGTAAGAAATTTTTATCGTACTATACAACATGATAATAATTATAAGACATTGTTTTCATACTTATTCTTGTTTATTGTAGAAACTCAAGAGTTTGGAGTCACAAAGGTGGCATTGAATCTAACAAAAGCCCTATGCATTTTCTTAGTGTGAGATATCTTCTCAAGTAGAGATGACCATATGGTATTCATCCATAGCTACAAGATTGCACTTATAAACTTCTACAATGGGGCATATGCAAGCATGCACTCACTATTGCAGTAGTGTGGCCTCAATCACTTGGTTGATGAGGATATTAGGAACATTGAGAAGATTTTGCATTTATGCCACACATTTTTAGGAAATGCATCCAAGATGTTGGAGGACCTCAAGGAGGTGGCACCAGCATTAGTTTTAAGGGAGAAGTTGGCTCTTTGGGATGCAAAGTGGAAAGTGAAAGAGGCACACTTTAAGCATGCAAAAGACTTATCAAGGGCAACCTCTCTCCCCAAGTGTCTCAAGGTCTCCATAGGTGGTAGTTCATTCTTAAGTCCCAAGGATAAGCAATCGATGTATTAATGGCAAGTCCAATCATGTGTGTTCTTCAGAACCATCCATGTGCTCCAACCATCGATATCACATATGATGCTCTCAAGCACCAAAGCTCATAGGTTAATGTGCCTTCGAAAATGTGTCGAGGTCACCATGGAGGGCATCACCTACTTCCCTTCGAATAAAATGTATTGTGCCAATATGTACAAGGGCTCAGACAATACAAAGCTACAACAATACCAAAAGTAGAGCATGTAATGTAGAAGGTTAATGCATTGATTGTGCAATACATTGTTTCTTGGGTTGCTGCTTTCTCCTTGTTTAACAATGACACGTTGAGTGATATGTTCAAGTGGGCTCCATTCGACAAGTGTATATATAGAAGGATAATTGAGCACCCTCATAAGAACTGACTTGACAATTCTCCTGCAATCATCAACAATGCTAGCAAACCAAGATTTATCCTCTTTTTCATACCAGTCTTTCAATACTAAAGTAAGTGAGTGTGTGTTGCAATTAAAGGCTCTGTTGCGCAAAGCCGTGGAAAAAACCATTCAAGGCATCTCATAGAAAGGCATTGTTAAAATATGTTTAGAGGAGATGGATTGTAGCTCGTGCACCACTACTTAGTGTTACATACCTATTAGATCATGAGTATTGGGAACTAGATTTATGGAGCGATAGCAAAATGACTACAAATTTCTATACTATGATCAACATGTTCTATGATGAAGACAAGATAGAACGTAAAGAATGTGTCAAGGAGATTTCTAGATTCATGCTAAGAGAAGGTGCATTTTCAAATTCATTTGTGCAAGCGATGCCTAAGGAGCAATCAACATGGAAATGGTGGACTATGAATGCAAGGGATACTTGTCCACATATGAGACCCCTAGCTGTGTGAGTGCTTGTGTAGTGTGTTAGAAACTCTAGCTCAGAGTCAAAATTGGAGCACATATAAATATGTGCATAATACAATTCAGAACAAATTGTTAGTAGACAGGGTTGAGAAGTTGGCATACATGTATTGCAATGATAGGATCTTGTCGATTCTTGAGAACAGTGATTATGAGAGGCATACGCCCCTATGGATGTATGGATGTAATAACATTGAGATTGAGACCTCAAGGTCTGATGGGATCAAACAATCTGACACTAACAAAATCACGCCATTGCAACAGACATTAAGATTCAAATGAATCTAGAGGTAATAGATGGATATATTAATTTGCAAAAAAAAAGAGTGAAACACCACATAGAAGTTAAAGAATAGGACAACTCATAATCATGATTTCTTAGTGGTTGAACACTATGCACATGCTTGTGATGTCTTTGCATCAATGTTGGCTTATTTTTCAATAGAGAAGTTTGCGAGGGACTTCCAACTAGTTGAGTGGAGAACATATGATACACATGACAAATGATTGGCTTCATGCTAGCTAAGATATATGGATCTATTATGGAGCAAGCCTTGAGTGTTTGGGCTAAGATGCATGTGATGACACTAGCAAGTCAATCTACTTTTAGATAGGGATATACCACACTCGACCATATTTTCACACTAAGTGCTATTATTGAGAAGGGTTGAGCATGCAAGAAAAAATATTTTAATGCTCTGTGGATTTTTCTAAGGCACTTGATATGACAGCTTGTGCTAGACTCATAAGACTACACGATATTACCCTCCCCAAGGAGATACAATGGAGTATCTATGCTCTATATGTGACAATGGTAGTTAGAGTACGGGCACCAAGAGGAATGTTAGATTCATTCAATAATGCTATTGAAGTGAAATATGGATGCTCACTCTCACCCACTTTGTTTACACTCTATATAGATGAGGTCTTAGACTATATTGAAAGAGAAGGAGAGGTAGTTTAGCTAGAATCTTGGTGTCAATATTTCTCTATGCAGGTAACAATGTTCTTATATCCAACTCACTTGAGGGACTACAAAGCCATTTTGATGCAATATCAACTTTTTGCAAAGGTAGAGATATTCAGGCGAACCTTGAGAAAACCAAGGTTATGGTATTCAATGCCTTAGCCACTTGGGTGAAGACAAGATTTGAGCATCAATTTACTTTTGATGGAGAGTCAATGGAGTCTATTAGATAGAATGTATACTTGGGAACCACTTTTGAAGGGCCAACATTAGATGCTTGACTAGCACAAGCACATGCAAATTGGGTGTATTGGAGAGTACACATGTAAAGCAACATGAACCACACACCAAATTGTGGCTCTTTGATACATTGGTTACACCCACACTCCTCTAGATGATAGCCATTTAGGGCCCAAGAATCTATCACATAAGAAGAATAAAAACAAACTATGATGGACTAGAGAGAGAGAGAGTTTTATGATGGATGGGAGCATATGGAGTGACCATTGGTCATGGTGATATCACATTTGACATAAGCAAAGAGAATCCCACACAAGATCATTAGAACAAAGATGGGGCTAGCACCTATGGTGGTCGAGGCCCTACTCCAACTAGCAACTTTCTTATATAGGTAGATAGATAGACTATGGAAACTACCTCAAAATAGATACCCATAACTAGTATTGGCTTCATCTAGACAATTAGCAGTAGAGGGTAATAGACATTGCCAATATGCTCAAATGGGTACATGGATGAGTTTATATGGTCTACAATATGACCCCCCTATGATTACAACCTAGATTTCCCTACACTCGATTTCCCTAACCTCGAGCTTAGATTATCAAAGCTAAACCATGTGATCAGAGCAAACATATTAAGACTAGATAAAGAGTGGGCTTGGATTAGACCCCTTTTCCCATATGACACAAGGATGGCACATTATCATATCTATTTCCCTTTAGCTCTTTGAGGATTGTTTCATCACCTAACAATTGAGCTATATGGATATTGAGCTACTACCACATGGGTTAGGTACAATTATTGGGAAAAGTCATATCTCATTGCATCACTTTAAGGATTGAGACAAGCAAATTGGAGGGTATGGAAACTAAGGGTGGCATGTGCCAACTTTGTGCAAGGAGCTAGAGACCAAGGAGCACTACATCTATCAATATACAATATATTATGATGTTTGAGACAAATATCATTATCCGTTTCGAGAGGGCTTTGGATCTACAATATAGGTAATGCAATTTGAGGATGAGAGATGTTTGAATTTTTTTCTTTCGGAGCTTCAAATGTGCAGAGTTGCTAATCTATGGAATAGAAGTCCCCCATAGCCAAACCCAATTAGATAGAGGGTTGTCATTGACTTTATCCCTACCACATAGTTGAGCATGGGATTGGCCACCACAAGTGCTAAGATAGACAACCAACAAGGCTATGTCATAGAGGAGCTTCATATTCAAGGGATATCTACTTGGATAGTGCATTGTCACACTTGGTTGAATGAGACACCCACATCCACCCCGATGGAGGCTGAGATACCCATATTGTGGAAAAATTAGAGCTATCATTGAGCACCATAGGAGACAGATGCCAATGCATCTCAACCAGTAGATTGAGCTGCATTTTTACCTAAGGAAGATACTTCAATGAGGAAAAGAGTATTTCTATCTTTTTCTGCTTCTCTTCCTTGGTAGTGTCACTTACATATACACCATTGATATATTCTTACACATAATATTGCCTAATATCTAGTCTCATAGGCATGTCTTTTACCTTTCGTCTTTTAAAAGATGAGAGATACAATTCTTTGTATGTACTCATGTAGTCTCATAGGCCACATTGGCCTTTTAGAGATGTTAACTCTCTCTCTCTCTCTCTCTCTCTCTCTCTCTCTCTCTCTCTCTCTCTCTCTCTCTCTCTCTCTCTCTCTCTCTCTCTCTCTCTCTCTCTCTCTCTCTCTCTCTCTCTCTCTCTCTCTCTCTCTCTCTCTCTCTCTCTTTGTGAACAATGAGATGTACCCAAAGAATTTCTCATTGTTCTTAGTATTACTTCCCAAACCAAATTAAGAGATGAACCCATGGGAAGAATACTTACGTCAACAAGTTTGCAACTTGGAAGCAAATAATTTGGTTTTAAAGGACTCAATTGCCAAAGTGCTTACACCCATGGCAGAGTAGAGGGAATGCTAGCAACAAAGGCGTAGATACAACTAATAAGAAGGTTGAAGATAAAGTTGAGGAAATAACAAACAAAGTGCAAGAGGAAGTACAAAAGTGAATCAAAACAAGGAAGGAGGTAGATAAGCAAGGCAAGATAGACACTATCTTTTCACTAGTTAATGAAGCTCCATTGCAAAAGGAGATTACATTTCTTTGATGGGTGGCACAAAGAAACACACGAGAAAGTAGATGATGAGGACATACAAGGATATCCAAAAATATACATGCTAAGGTCAAACTAAGGTCAATTTGGGAATAAAAAGGGTTCAAATGGGTGATACCATGGAAAGTCATCAAGCAAGGAAAGAACCAAGCAAACTTAGAGCTTGGAAGCATGGAAGACAAAGTTGAAGTATTAAAGCAATCAAAATGTTTCAAGGGAACCAATATATGGATCACAAATGAACTTACACTAGCATTAAGCTCAAAGCATGACCAAGTGAATTTGCCAAGATGGAGGCAACTAGAAAGGATGGCAAATGGGTAGTTTATCGAGGTGGAAAAACCATCATAAAGGAGTTTAGAAAGCCTAAGCACTAAGTTAATTTGGAATCATGATGTATTTAATAACTATTATAGTTTTCATAGTTGGTTTTCTTTTGTGCTAGTGGTGCCATGAAGTGGGTTTTTTGTTGTGCTAGTGGCACCCCAAAGTGGGTTGTAGCTAAAACATTGATATATTTTTGTCCTATATGCCTTTGAGGAATCTAAGAGGATGTTACTACAACTTTCTTTCTCTCTCTCACTAAAGAGAAAAGATTTCACAAGAACAAGAATTGCAATACTTACAAAATGTGGAATTCAATTGTAGTATGAGGATTACGAGAACAAGAGCTATTATACTTCAAACCAAATAGGCATGAACCATCTCATTGATCGTCACAAGAGATTAAGGACTATGCAAACTCCTCACCAAGACAAAAGGATGAATAGCCATGTGAAGCATGAGTTATATACATTTAGACAACCCAAAGACGTCAGCTGGACAAGGGCCCAAAGGCCAGCATACTAGGATATACAAGAGAGATCGATTCATTGAGGCTAACAAGAGGGTGCTACTCTTAACTTTGCTTGATACATTGAATAACAACAAGACTTGGTGAATATAAGTAATAGAAGTGATATTCTTCTACCCATTGATGCACCCTAATTTTTTAAAACTCTTCAATCAAGAACTCAAAGTTTCTTTTGTGAATGTTGCAGTGTTAATTCCAACATGCATTGATTAGCCCATTTGAGGTTGTTCTAGACAAGCTTAAAGCTCCTTTTGAGAATGTTGCATTGTCACTCAAAGCTTGTTTTAAAAATGCTACATTGATGTTCCCAACAAGCTCAACCTCAAAACACAATAGGGGTGTGTGTGTGTGTGTGTGATCAAAATCAAAACTACTAGCATGCAAAACATTTGGTAACTTCTACATAAATTTCCATTAAATGGCAATTAGATCCACAACCCCTTGAAGGGAGGGTAATATATACAATGGATTTGAGATGACATTATACAAAAAGACTTGAATACAAGGTTACAAATCATAAGAGGCGTGCGTGGCGCATGCATGCGCACGTGTGTGACACATTTGGGGTATCTCATTGGAGCAGATGTCCTCCCTCGTTTGAGAATATTTATGTATTAGGAATCTCAAGGTTGGTCTTTGCATATACATCTCAAAGTCAACTAGAAAGTGATTATCAACATAATCTCTTTTTTTCGCATTTGTCATGTAGACATGGAAGTCTTTGTATGAATTGGTACAAAATACTACATACAAGCCATAAAAGAAACAAGGAAACTATACAAGCTAGGTTTGGATCTCTTGGCAACATGTCATTCACTTAAGTGCATGGACAAGACTTTACTAGATATATCTGACAACCATATGAATGCTTGAATGTAGGCCCTCCATGTGGAGCATCACTCTTTGGTAGATATTGCCAAGGCTTTTATTGAGGTTAGGCATCCCCATGGAGATGCATTTAACTATCATGGTGGGATATCTTGAATTTGATAAACATTGAATGCCTCACTTGATTGTTTTCTAACAAGAGACTTATATTCACTTTTTGGTCATACTCATTGGGATGCAGCAATGGACAAGGAGATGGCTGCATTAGAGGCCAATAAGACTTGGGATCTAGTATCATTGCCGAAGGGCAAGAAAGCTATTGGATGTAAGTGGGTTTATAAGATTAAGCCACATCACAAGATCTCCCATCAAAAATGTGATTTTTACACGTGATGAAACTCTTGCTCATTGTTTCATTCCTGCCCAAAGGCCAAGCTAGTGCGGAGCTGCATTTTCTAAGTGCGGACTTCTATTACAAGCTAGTGCACTACCAGCCATTTGTAGATCATGGGTAGAATGCCATAGACCTCCTGCTTATAGCCAGAACATCCCTATCTCTTTTACTTTTAACATTTGACTGGCCTTTGTTATATCTAGAGCACGAAATGCCTTCTATGTTTAATTCAGTTGCATGCATCCATGGTCAAATTGGTCATGTGCAGGCATTATTGTTGTGGCAAGTTGGTTCTATGGTTTTTGCTAGATTATGCTTCCAAAGGTTCCTTATCTGTTGTACTTCTATTCCGCCTCTGTAATGTGTGTTTCTTTTCTTAGAACCCTAGTGGCCTCTTAAGTGGGTGGTTTGCTGGCCACAAGGCCACTAGTATACGTGACCATTCAACCATCTTGACAAAAGAGAGAGGAAAATACATAGGATCACAGCATCCACCGCTTACTTGCCAGGCCTCCCATAGCCTATTCTTCATACACAATCTGCCCTGCAACAGCACAGCCTGTGCACCTCTCCAGGACACCAGATGTGTGGGCAAGCTGGAGCTACTGTGCCTCTTGCAGCATGAGGCTAGGGGCACTTAGCCTGATCAACTCTCACTCCATTAATCAAGACTGTAGAAGCCACCCAAGAAAGAGAGTGACAGTAGCCCCAAGAAAGAGAGTGAGGGTAGGCTTCCTAATAGATTTTATCTTTTAGCTGCCTGGATCTTGGACTGAAGATATTACTTTCTTGCATTAAAGAGCACATATAGAAGCTACAAAATGCTCCATAGAACCTTAGATACATGAGAAAAGGATCAAACAACCCATTGCTTAGACAAATTATTAAGCAACAGTTACCAATCATTAGTCCCACAAAGTGCTAATTTAGCTTAACCTTTCATGGCTTTGGCTAAATAAGGCGTGTGAAATTGCCTTTAGTGGCAGGACCAAAAACAGACTAATGCTTGCTTCACATCGTTTACTACAGGGGGGAACTGACTTTGATTTTAGAATTAAGTGTTACAGTTGAACACATTCAGTTAACTTCTGTGAGAGTATGTACAAACACGATGAGCAGATGCCCACATTCTAAAGCAGCATCCTGGAAAGCCAAGCCAGCATAGAGCTAAAGTACCTCTTGACAGTCTATATGCCTCTTCCTCTGCCTCAAGACAAGTAAGCATGCCCAAAGTGTGACAATAAGATCAAATATAAATAGTATTACAGCTAACAATCACGTTATCTGAACAAGGCAACCCCAGAATAGATGAGGTCACCAGAAATCCTGTGGATTTCCGAGCCTTTACCATATCAAGTACCAGCGCTTTCAAACCCCTTCCAACAACATACAAGGTTGTTCCCACAACAGCTATTCTGCAAGGTGTTCGTATAGACAAAGGAGAGATTCTTCCTATTGGGCACCAGCACTTATTAGCCTTGTCCAAAGCCAACAGTTTGACTCCAAAAGTCTGGTCCAACATGAAGGTTTCATCCCCCACAACTACTGCTGGTCCATACCATCTCCTTGTCATTTCATCGTCCAGCATTGTCCAAAACTTTTTAACTGGATCATAGGCTGCTGCATAGAAAGAAAGCCCATTCATGGGACTTACGTGCCTCACATAAATCCTTCCATCCATTACCAATGACTCTCCCAGGTCTGGGACAATGTTAGGATCATCATAAGAAGTCCACTGATTTGTCTCAGGATCATACATCTCCCATGATGTAAGGGCGCCCGAAGTCGTTCCCGTTCCGCCTATTGCATACAATCTGCCATTGAGGGCGCCACTGACAAAATAGCACCTGGGCGATTCCAGACAAGCTGCTGCTTTCCAATTGTTTTGTCTGCCATTGAGGGCGCCACTGACAAAATAGCACCTGGGCGATTCCAGACAAGCTGCTGCTTTCCAATTGTTTTGAAGAGCATCAAAAACTTGTACTTCATCTGTGGGATCCTCAAATTTTCCACAGCCACCAATAAGGTAGAGCTGACTATCGAGCACTTCACATGCCATGCCATATCTTCTTGAACAAACAGCTGGCATGCCTGGAAGTGCCATCCACCTTCGTTGGGATGGATCTAGCACATGCCAATGTAGACATTCTGTGTTGTCCCTGCTTAAGACATACACCCAGCCCTCTGAAAGCCCAAGGTTCTTGCGAAGCGTGAGAAATAACTGACTCTTCAAAAATGCTCTCCACTTTTTACAAACACCTTGAAGTATATGATGGAGCCTCCGCGGAATCCTCACAAGACACAGCATCGATAAGTCATCTGGCAAGCCAGGAATCAGTTGTGTGTCAAGGTAGTCCACTGCAGTTTCTGAAAATGTTTGGCTGCTCATGACTGTCCACAAAAGTTTCGTTGATTCACTTACCTGCCTGAGTCTGCTGCAAAAAAACAAGGGAACAAAAAACAATGAGAAGACTTCATACAGTCGGAGTGCATCTTAGGCCAACATATTTATTGTTCCAAGCTCCTTAGTTGAAAAACTCTGTGAGTTTGTCATATTTTCTGTTTTATAACCCAGATTACATTCATGTGGCTCATATTCCATATCAAAAGAGTATTTGTAGAGCCACCTATGTTTTATAATTAATGCTAAGTTACCAGACTAATGTAATAAGCAGTAAGTGAAGTAGAGTAGACTCTGCACGTTTGTCTTTTTATAGGATAAAACACACATATTGGTGCACTATTTAAAGGCAACCTATCAACACACATATTGGTGCACTATTTAAAGGCAACCTATCATAGGAACCAGAAATTAAATTCAGAATCTAAAAGAGAGAAAAACTAATGAAAGGCGAACTGCAATCGATGGAAGTTACATAGTAAAATATGAACAGAATCAGACCAACCCTTGCAGTGGCTTAACTGTAGATTGCTAAGAATAGATGATACAATATCTAATGTTGAGGGGTATGGTCACACAAATATTGCCAAAATTGCTGTAAACAACTGTCGTAAACACAGGCAGCTCCTCAAGATGTCTAAACCAGCAATGGACAAATAGAAACACCAAATATCTTCAAGTGTTGATGAAGATAACATGCTGTAGCAGGTCTATAAGGCAGCACAGCAGCTAAATATTAGGAACATGCACCAGCTGATGTTGTAGTTAAGAGTTCACTTGTCTCTTTTATTATGATATAACGATGAAGAAATGACATTTTTTACAGCCAAAGATCAGCTCAAGCAGACACCAAAATGCAAGCTGAGTTCCAAAACAAAATTTTTGAAAAATGGACTACATTTTGCAAAACAAAAGATGACATAATAACATGTCTTAGAGGGCCCAAAATAAGCCCAATCCAAAGCCAATGCCTCCTAGGTATGTGCAACACATGTGGCCCATGGCTTCCCAAGTGTTAAGCAACACAGGGTTAATTAACACTAATCACCCTTTTTCATCTCATTATACATGCCCAAAAATCAAATATTAAATGCACCTAAAGTGTCCAAGCGCCAATGTCCCAAGTGGCTCATGTGTCTATAAATAGGAGATTTGTCCAGCCACTCTGCATCCACACAGTTGCTGACAATCACCTTTCTCCTGCACCTTTTCCACCTCCTCGCAGCAGCTCCCCCTGCTGCCACATCACCCAAACTGCTGGTTGACGTGTTTTCTGCATAGCAAACTGCCCTATTGCCACCCAGCTGCCACATTATTATCTATCAGCTGGTGACCAGTTTTTAGCTGTCTGTCCAGCATTTCCAACACCCAACATAGCTGCATTTGCTGTTGCTCAAGCCACCCTGGCTGATTTCATCATCAATGACAGTCATTGTCATCAGATCTGCTGCTGCTCGACATCCCAGACTTCTCCTACAGCTATGTTTCCTTCTCAGGAGGCCACATTCCTTTTTATAGAAGGGTGGTGGAACCCTAACCTGCACTGATTTACAGCAAGCATAAATAAATAAAACAAAAGATAAGTCAAAAATAACACTTGAGCGCGTTAATCTTGGGACAACCAACATTTGATTGCCCCCAAAACTAGCACCTCTTGAGGTATTTTTTTAACTTGCATTGCTTTGAATCTGTAGTACACTGAGATGTAGGCTGATCTCTCTACACATTCTAATACTTTGGGTTGTCACAAATGACCAACAACATCAGGATCCAATTTGCCCCTTGATTTTGACACAATTTTGGAACAAGTTGAATCAAGAACACTTCCATGAAGGTCAATACAAATGTAGATCTGCAATCCCCTTCAGATCAGCTGTAATTTCTTCAATTGTAACTACTACCCTGACCATTGGGCGTCCAGTTAATGGGCAAGTTTCCTGAGGTGGCTGAGACACCCTAATTTTTGCAAGAATTTAGAGCTATATCAGCAAATTAGAGCTAATAAATATTAGATTTGCTGAGGAAGAAGAGATGAGCAACAAATTCAAGAAAATTCTCACTTAAAATGCTTCTGCTATTCCAACCCTGAAAGGGCTGTAGATTAGGTCTCTTTGCTGTCCCCAATGGCTCAATTATTCTCTCTCAACACACCACTCAATTCTCCACTCTCAGATTGGCCTCAAACAACCCAGAATGGGAGAAAAATAGACCGACATGGAAAATACACTTGCATGCAGCCAAAAACTGATCCAAACTTGACATTGGGCAAATTTCCATTTTCACTAGGGCCACCACATGCACAAAAGAGCTGCCTAGTTCTTTGGCTTTGCCCTCATTAAGATAACGTTAAATGGTGTCAACACTCAACTTTAAATCCCTACCTCTTTGAACTTGAGAGTGTTGAAACTTTCTACAAACCTTAGTTTAGAACATTAAATCATTTAAATCTCTAACCCCCGTGACACTAAAAGTTAATTCCAAGGGAAAATTTAATATCCCTAACTAGGACCTATCCTAGGTACCTCCTAGCACCTGTCCACAACTACTTCTACCAATGTCCCCCATTGTTGCTAGGATTGTTTGCCACTTTGACACATTCAAGTTAATCTCACATGTGCACAAGTTTAGTGTCCCAAGAGCATTAAGTTAAAAATCCACATCCTCGCAACAGTGCATTTGCTCCTAATCACTCTAGGGCTCCTATATAACCTTTGGCAATGCACTACTCAAGTGAAACTGGCCTTCCTCCTCGGATAGGGTGATACTAACCTGATTTAACACTAACTACAATAAACATAAAATTCACATAAATTGAAAATGCACACTTTACCGCTTTAGTCTTGGACAATGGACAACCGGTTGGTCCCAAAATCAGCACTCCTTGTGGTATTTCTTTAGCTTTTATTGTAAATGGATGGAGTATAACTCAAATTCTTTGATCTTCTCCACTAATCCAAGTGTCTCTTACTGTCAAAAAACTAGTACCACTACCTAAGTACCTTGGCTGCCCCATCATTGCATGCATGCCCTACTGTCCAAAAAGCATTGGATTGGCACTTCAAAGCTGGTCTTGCATATGCATCAATTGCCCCACTGGCATCATTTGCTTATGCTCGTTACCCACATTTGGAACATTATGCTACAGTATTGGCTTTTCCTTCAATGCATCTTGTTGTCCCAAAGCTCTTGAAGACAGTTTTGTCTTCTTGCCTTTTCTATCCTCCTTTAAAGGGTTCAAAAAGTGCATGAATTGAGGATTGTTTGGCAATGGAAAAAACATTTCAACTACTATCCTCAACTGTATGTTTAAAACTGGCCATCAAATTTCTCTTCCTCTTGCTAGTCATTATCTTTAAGAGACCTATAAGAATCCACATTTTGGTCTAAACAAACATTATTAGCTTGCTAACCATGCTACGAGCCTTGTCCAAGATCAAGCATTACATTTTCCCCAACACTTTGCTAATTTTCAAATTGAAATGCATCATCCCTACTTGATCCCATCTCACTATTTGAAGACATTCTTGCTATAATGCTCAACTGAATACAATTTCGGCACTAGAGCAAAGCTTCCAACCTTCAATCAGGTATCTCGAGCCCACCAGTTCAAGGGAATTGATGGTACCCCAACAATGGAACCTTGAAACCAGCCTTCCTCCTAGGATAGGGTGGTACTAACCTGATTTAACACTAATGTTAGCAAACACAAAATTCACATCAACTGAAAATGCACATTTTACCACTTTAATCTTGAACAATGGATAACCTGTTGGCCCCAAAACTAGCGTCCCTTGCAGTATTTATTTGGCTTTTATTGCAAATGGATGAAGTATAACTCAAATTCTCTGATCTTCTCGGCTAATCCAAGTGTCTATTACTGTCAAAACTGACCGGCAAGCCTTCAAACCAACTTGCCCCTTGGTTTGTTTGGGGATTGGCCTTCACCCTGCGCCTTGTTAGACAAAATTTAGCCCCAAACTAGCCTCTTGAATCTCCCTTATATTCTTTAGTTTTATCCGTTGGAATTCAAATCCTAGGCCCTCAATTTTGAGCACACATCTTGAGGTAGCTGTCAAATCCTAATTTTTTATGTAAATTAGGGTTTACAACAGAGATTTTCGAATATTGTAATGAATGAGGCTAAGAAGAGAGAGGAGAATGAGCAAAAGAGAGAGAAAGACAGGAAAAGGGGGAGAAGAAGGAAGAAAGCCATGGAAGTTGAAGGAGAAGGTTAAGAGTCAATTCTTAATTATGTCTTGATGCTCTAAACTAGGTCTCTTATACCTTTTATACCCCGGTCAGTGTGGCTGGGTATCTATGTTAGAGATCACAGCCAGGCAGGAGATTACAGCCTGGTGCAGTCGGACTGTATGCAGTCGGACTGCCTGCAGTCGGACTGCACGGTCGGACTGCCACGTGGCAGTCCGACCCACTGCAGGCAGCCGACTGGGCATTTCTAGCGCCCTATTTCCTGGCTGGTTCTGGCTATAAATAGCCGACATTCCCAACAGTCTTACACACTTCTCTGCTCGCAGATTACAGACCGGTGACACACGCAGATTCCGTCTCTGTTCGCAGATTTCAGACAGGAGACAGTGCAGACTGCAGTGGACTTCGAGGTGAACAGCAGGTTCCATCGTCGAGGTGGAGACACACAGTCCAGCGCACTGCGCCCGTGTATATATCTGCATATCTTTGTATTCAGCACACTTTATACAGCAGATCTTCATCTTCCACTATCTCTTTCTCTCTCTTCTCTCTCTGCGTTCTCTCTCTCTCAGTCCTACGCTTCCGCACCGCTGCACTCTGACATGGTATCAGAGCAGTGTTAGAGGGTTGACTGAGCGCAGAATCAACCTGAAGAGGAGTTTCCATCGCGACACAAATTTGTGTTTTTTGCGTTTAAGGGCAGACAGGAGGGCTGCGCCTTGGAACAAGGCTGAAACGAGTGTGGGCGCGCAGGAAAGGAGTCCAGGTGGTGGATTTGCTGCTGTTTACTGCTGTTTGACGCGGAGGAAGTTTGAGTTTTCAGCCTACAAGTGCAGGTTTTGCTTTTTCATCGCCTCCGGCGGGTGAAGAAGGTTCAGGACGCGGAAGAGCCTTAGCAGGCTGAGTTTACCCAGTCAGAGGGGGCTGCTTTTGCATTTGTGAAGGCATTACAGGTGAAGATGTCTACAGAGATTGACTTGGAGTTCCAGTCGATTATGGACCGGAAGGTGCCTGTCTTACCGGCTCTTCCTGCAGATCAGAAGCTCGACGGCAACAACTACCGCATTTGGCGCGTCATGATGTTGGCCATCCTCGAGTCCTATGATTTGGCGGAGCTGGTACAGGAGGAGATCGACCGGCCCTCGGTAAGAGATGAGTCCAAACTCTCTTCCGATGCTCGTGCGGAGTTGGCCAAGGCTCAGTCTCATTGGGACAAACTGAATGCTAGGATTCGTTCCTTTCTCTTTCTATCATGTACTACAGCCATGATCGCTCACATCGAGCACTTGACGGTGGCTCGGGAGATATGGCTGGAGCTTGATCAGATGTACAATCGGATGACCCTTATGAAGCGGGTTTCTTTGGAGGTACAGATGCGGACCTTGTCCGTAACACTAGCCGCGATGTACGGTTTGTGGAGGTTCCGGCCATCTCAGCGGGTGAGGAGCATCCCATTCTTGGAGATCCAGGGGAGAGTTGGGCTCCTTCTACAGTTCCATTGGAGCCCGTGCCTTTTGATTATGATTCTGTTTCTGACACAGAGTCTATTGTTCCACCGGTCACCTCAGAGGAGTTACCACCGGTGGATATTCCAGAGTCTTCTGCTGATGGAGAGAGACGAGGGGAGGTTCGGCCTCCTCCTCGCTGGACCCGTGACATACTCCGTGATTCAAGGATCGAGGGGGTTCCTGAGGAGTGGGGACCGCAGGATGGTCCGCGGCGGTCACGACGGCACCAGGCACATTCTACGGAGCTTGTTTGCTCTAACTATTGTTTGATGACCCGTGTTATGCAGGATTGAGAGCCCACCTCCGTGAAGGAGGCTTTACAGTCTACACCATGGATGAAAGCTATGGAAGCAGAGTTGGAGGCTATTGAGAGGAATGGCACTTGGTCACTCGTGCCCCGCCCCCCGAATAAGAAGGTGATTGGCGTCAAGTGGGTCTTTAAGACCAAATACCTTAGCGACGGTTCTTTGGATAAGCACAAGGCTCGCCTTGTTGCTAAAGGTTTTGCACAGCGCCCAGGGATTGACTGTCATGATACTTTTGCCCCCACAGCTCGTATGGCGACCATTAGAGCTGTTCTTGCTTTGGCTTGTCATAGGCAATGGCCTGTTTACCAGTTGGATGTGAAGTCGGCCTTCCTCAATGGTGATTTGAAGGAGGAGATCTATGTTGAGCAGCCTCCTGGCTTTGGATCTTCAGATGGGAAAGTCTACAGGTTGAAGAAGGCCTTGTATGGCGTCAAGCAGGCTCCGCGTGCATGGAACGAGAAGATTGATTCGTTTCTTCAGTCTCAGTTGGGATATCGGCGTTCCAAGGCCGAACCGCAGCTTTATGTTCATACTTCCGAGGATTGTGCTTTTTGTCTTATATGTTGATGATTTGATTGTCACAGGTGATGATGCACAGCAGGTCCAAGAGACGAAGTCAGCTTTACATCGGACGTTCGAGATGACGGACTTGGGTCTACTCCATTTTTTTTTGGGCCATGAGATTTATCAGTCTCAGAGGGGGATCTTCATCTCTCAACAGAGATATGTACAGGAGCTCTTGGTGTCTTTTGAGATGGAGGATTGTCGGGCCCTTTCTACTCCTATGGATCCGAACTGGAAGGCCACTTCCCATTCAGCTTCTCCTTTGGTGGATGCTTCCCGCTATCGTCAGTTGATTGGGTCCTTGATTTGGCTTCTCAACACTAGGGTTGATCTATGTTTTGCTGTTGGGCTCTTGGCCGGGTTCATGAGTAAACCTAAGACGGTGCATTGGCAGGCTGCTCAGAGGATACTTCGGTATTTGAGGGGGACATCTGCTTTAGGGATTCATTACCCCGCAGGGACAGATGGGTCAGATCTTGTACTTGCAGGTTGGAGCGACTCGGATTGGGCCGGTGATGTGGACGACAGGCGGTCTACTACAGGTTACTGTTTTACCTTGGGTGCAGGTGTTATCTCATGGAGTAGCAAGAAGCAGCCCACGGTAGCCCTTTCGTCTGCTGAGGCGGAGTATCGGGCTGCGTCTTCCACCACATGTGAGGCTGTGTGGCTTCGGAGATTATTGGAGGAGCTTGGGTGCCCCCAGACTCGTCCTACTTTGCTGCAATGTGACAATGAGAGTTGCATTGCCTTGGCACGGAACCCTGTTTTTCATGCCCGGACGAAGCACATAGAGATCCAGTACCACTTCATCCGAGAGAAGCTTCTGGATGAGACCATCACTGTGGAGTATTGCAAGACGGAGGACAATCTTGCGGATTTGTTTACGAAGGCACTTCCCCAGGCTCTACTTCGGAGACATTCCAGATTCCTCAGGCTTCTGCCCTGCCCCGGCTCTGAGAGGGGGTGTTAGAGATCACAGCCAGGCAGGAGATTACAGCCTGGTGCAGTCGGACTGCACAGTCGGACTGCCACGTGGCAGTCCGACCCACTGCAGGCAGTCGGCTGCATTAAACCGACTGGGCATTTCTGGCGCCCTATTTCCTGGCTGGTTCTGGCTATAAATAGCCGACATTCCCAGCAGTCTTACACACTTCTCTGCTCGCAGATTACAAACCGGTGACACGCGCAGATTCCGTCTCTGTTCGCAGATTTCAGACAGGAGACAGTGCAGACTGCAGCGGACTTCGAGGTGAACAGCAAGTTGCATCGTCGAGGTGGAGACACGCAGTCCAGCGCACTGCGCCCGTGTATATATCTGCATATCTTTGTATTCAGCACACTTTATACAGCAGATCTTCATCTTCCACTGTCTCTTTCTCTCTCTTCTCTCTGCGTTTTCTCTCTCTCAGTCCTACGCTTCCGCACCGCTGCACTCTGACAATCTAACCCTAGATCCCGTGTATCCCGCTCATTACAGTCCCCATCCTGACCCCAAAAGTTTTTGCCCTAAAAAAAAAAAGACAATTGGAGGGACTTGACAGAGTGGCTAGGAGTGGGATACAGAGTACTACTCTAATCCACATTATAGAAGATTCGGTGAAGACTGGACAACATGCTGTCCACTACAGGCCTGGTGAGGTAAATCTGCCATAACTTTTGATGGGCTAGTCCAAATGGAGCGTGCCGCATGTCGAGATGGAGCTTATGACAAGCACTTTCAACCGATGTAGGAAACACGTGGCTGTAATTGAGGCAAATACAAAACTATTCTAAAATAGTGTGCAATCTACAAGTAGTGTGGGGTCAAAAGGGGACATAACCAACTAGTCTTCACCTTGTTGGGCCTCTTGGAGATTAGAAAACTCATCCACAATAGTGGCTGGGCGCCATGAGGCTTCTTCCAAGGGTAGGCCTTGCCATTTGATGAAATATTCCTTGATGGATCGAGATCTCAAGCGTTTATCTCATTGCCCAACGATTGCCTCAAGGATATACTGAATGATGCCTTCTTCGTCTATGGGAGGTAGCTCTTCCACGTAATCCACTAAGGTGCCAATGAAAGACTTCAACTAGCTAACATGAAACACATTGTGAATCTTGGTGGTGGGGGGAAGCTCTAATCAATAAGCCAAGTCATCAACTCTCTTGAGGATTCAGGGCCATAGAAAAGTGGGCCAGCTTGTTACTGCTGCCCTCCTTGAGAGTGGAGTAATGGGACTTAGGCACTTTCAAAAGAACCAGCTCTCCCTCTTGGAATTCCAAATGCCTTCTTTTCTCATCAATGTAAAGCTTCATATGGTCTTGTGCCGTCTAAAGATTCACTTTGCATTGCTGAAGTAGGGCCTGCATGTGCTCCAACTCCTCTTTACTCTGGGAATTGATATTATCATTGAACAAGACCATAGGAAGGGGAACCTTATACCTGTATAAGGCCTCAAGGAGAAACCCCAATACTAGAGTGGATGGAGTTGTTATATGCAATTTAAACCAAGTGGAGCCACATATCCCAATTGTGTTGTACAACATGGCAAAAGTGCCGTAAGTAGGTCTTAAGCCAAGCTCGGAGCCAATAGATGTGAAAATTGCCTGCCAAAAGTTACTCATCAGCTTGATATCCTAATCATGCACTATGACTTGTAGTAACCCACACAGCTTAAATATATGCTCCATGAACTAAGTGGCCATCTAAGAGGAAGTGTATTGGGTCTTAGTTGGGATAAAGTGGGCAGCCTTGGTGAGGCGGTCAACTACCACATATATACTCAGTAACGGAGAGGTCATTATTGAAATCCATAGTGATATGTGTTTTCCTTCAAGAATAGGTAAAGACTATAAGAAACCAACGGGTCTAAGCGTGATGTCCTTGTTCTATTGGCATGGAACACAACTGGCCACAAAAACCTTGACATCCCTCCATAGGCCCTTCTAGTGAAAACTCTTGGTAATCCTATCATATGTTTTGAAAACACCCAAATGACCAACAATGGGGTAAGAATTCATCTCTTCCATGATCTTCTGTGTGAAGGGAGAAGTGTGGGGGATGACAACCTTGCCGTGGGATCAAATAAGGCCATGTTTAAGCTGATATTGGGAGTTTTCATCCATTATCCATGCTGTAATTTCTAAAGTATGTGGATGAAGTCCTCATCCAACAAATAGGCTTCCTGAAGTTCCTAGATCCAATCACTATGCAACTTTGAAATCGAAGACACTTTGCATGTCCACATCCGTGAGAGTGAATCAGCCACTATATTATCTTTGCCCCTAGTGTGAGAGATATCAAAATCATAATTTTGCAAAGTTGCCACCATCTCCTCTACTTAGGAGTCAAAGTAAACTGAGTCAGGAAATATTGGAGGACTTGATGGTCACTCTTCGCTCTAAATTGGCTGCCATATGGCTTACATGAGCAAACTACACTAACTTCTAATGTCCCACCGAGATGATCTCTTTGCAAACCCTAGTGGCATCTCCACTCAATTGGTGACCTAGTCTTCTTACTACATTTGGGTTCCTAGCAAGCCACCCTACTGTCCACCACATCCTCACTACAACAACTTTGCATTTTGCTAGATTGGTGGATTCATCAAGCAAATTGCAACCAATTTCAGCTAGTTTGCAAGTTTACACCTGCATTTGATGTCTAGGTGAATGCAACAGATGATGACATCATCCCCTACTCTCCAGCTAACCAAGATCTTCCACAACCTATCTACACTTGCATTTGCAGCCTAGAGACTCCCTTGACAGCTTGCATCATCATCCTTTGTAGACTTGATGATTTGCAGCCCTCCTACTGTTGTGTTTGGTAGATAGCTGATCTTGGCATCAAAGATCTTTGCGTTTTCCATAAAATAAAAGTTTTCCTTCCACCTAGATCCTAGAGTCAAAAGTTTAAAGCCTAAAACAAAAATATCCATTCCACTTGCTCATTTAGAAAATAGCATTCAATTATAAATGTCAAAATAGTGTGACTGAATAATATGCACTCATACCATATCAAAGAGACTATAGAGTTTGCAAGAAGAGACACAAGGTGTACGACAAACACTGAGAGAAGAAGAAGCTCAAAGAAAACACAGAAGAAGAAGAAGATAACTGATGAATCACTAAATCATGCTAAGTGAACCAAGCTGATATAGTGGAGCTGAAGTTCTAAAGATGACTGCATTGTCTTGTTTGATCAAGCAGCAACACATGTAGGGAATTTGTATTGTAGAGGGAGCGAAACGTAATCCTCCACGCAATAGGGTATAGAAGGTAATGTTAGATGAAGGACAGGTATCAAGGGAGCGGAACGTAGTCCTCTGAGGCCGCCAGAGTCAACGAAGAAGATCATCGATTGGGCTGACATGAACTCCAAAGGGTGAAAAAGGATAGTGCAGCCTACCAAATGCTCAAACGCAGCCTTAGAAGAGCCAGATGCCGCAAAATACAGCCTATAGAGATTGTTACGTGCCAACCAAGCTATCGTCGATGCTGGGAAGGATGCCAAACTACTAAACACAACCAAACAGTTGATGCTTGATGGAGAGGAAAGTCGCTGGATGAAGGCGCCACCAAACTGCTAAATGCAGCCCAATAGGTGACACCAGATACTAGGAGTCTAACGCCAAATGGAAGAATGCTACAAACACAAGACTCATGATAACACCAAGTGAAGATGGATACAAAAGCCATGAACCATAATAACTCCTCTTGGGGTGTGAACCACATCGAAGAGGATGGAGAAAGGAGAGAAGAATATGGAAGAGAGTGACAAAGTGTCAAAAGGAATGAATGTGTGGAATTGTCAAATGGGTGGAGTCAGTGCCATATTTATAGGCATATGCTCTCTCGAGTGGCACCCCAACTCTCTAAAGTGGTGCCCACTAAAGTCTCTTAGGTGGTGCAACGGCTCTCTCGGGTGGCACCTTACTCTAGGATAAGGCCCAAAAACTAGCTAATGATCCAAATAAAGCCTTTTTGGGGCTGTAAATGGAAACTAAAATAGGAATGGAGGAGAAGAAAGGTATTGAATGACTAGGTTTCTCAACAAGAAATCACAACACACAACATATGTATAATATATAATACAAAGTAAAAGTGAAAATTGAGCTTCATGAGTGAAATCCTTGTAGGGAATCCTTATGGGAAACCATATTTCACTCAAGGAGGTGGAGGCCCAAGGTAGAGGAAGAGGAGATGAAGGAGAAGTGTGTTGAAGAGGAGGAGGAGGAGGAGGAGGAGATGTGCAAGGAGAAGGTGATGGCATTAATGAGGGTGTGGAAAAAACATGAGATGCAAAGGAAAAACAACCTGCACATTCTCTTTTTTTTCTCTTCAAAAAATCATGTTTCAATAAAAAATTAGTTTTTCAACCCCATTCTATGTACAATGTGTTTGAGGGTTTATATTTCATCACGGCAAAACAGGTTTTTTGGTTACTATGGTGCCATGTGATTATCATCCTACACAACCAAGATCATTATGCATCAACTCTCGGTATTTTATACTCAAGATGGTAAGACATATATAATATGCACTAAGCCCTTGCGAGCAAAAGGAGGATCTCAAATCTCAAGAGGTGATAGGCCAACAAACCACCACAATGAGATACAAGGGTTTCCCCATAATATTTTCAAGTGCAGTAGTTTCCACAACCCTCAACTTCAAAGTCTGCTCCTCTAAGAGACAAAGTTGTAAACCACCACCTTTTCAGCAATCCCCTCCACTAAGAGACCAAGGTTGTTCAACTCCTTCGGCTTATTAGTCTACTCCATTGCAAGACAGTGGATGTTTGCCACCACCTTCGACTTCACAATCCCCTCCATTGGGAGACGGAGACTGTTGTCCGGCACCACTAGCTCCACAGGAGCTGTACATTCTCCCTCCCTTATATAGCTTAAAGATATGGGCTCTGATTAGGGTATCAAGATCATCATTTGTGATAGCCCTCATTCACTTTCTAAGTGGATCCTTGCTATCCCTCCCTTCCATCCCACTTCTACTCAATTTCAAGAGGCCACCTTAAGTCCTAGGAGCTATCTGGCCTTTGTTCCATCATAGCCTCAAGTACCTTCTTCAATACTACCAACTATTCTTCCCTCATCATCAAACACACCAAAGGCTGTGATTCATGAGTTTGAAGATTCCTCTCTTTTTTATTGCAATTTTTGTCAAAGTGCAACAAATGTGGAAGCATATGACCGGACTGAGAAATACATAAATATGGGGAGAGAGAGAGAGAGAGAGAGAGAGAGAGTAGAATGCTGAAGGCTGCAGAGTACAAATGCTGAATACTGAAGGAGATATGTTCAACGGGTTGTAGAAGTATCACCAGTTGGAGCTCTCTCTCACCTGCAAAAAAACTTAAGTGGATGTGACATCCAGGCAAGCCAGCCATAAATAGTCTAAGAAAATGAATAAAATAAGTCAGGACAATCCGGCCTGCATGTCTTGCCTGAAATCATGCTCAATCTGCTAGTGACTGCATAAATTGCTGCCTGACCTGCTCCAGAATATGATGCGACTGCATGGACTGCACTGAATGGCCATGTACATGCATGTACCCATCCTAGGGATGACCATATCTCTAACATCCCCTCTCACATCCTAGACACGGCATAAGGCTAAGCGATTTGGAATGCTGACGAAGAATGGCCTGAGGAAGTGCTTTGGTGAACAAGTCTACCACATTATTCGATGTCTTGCAATATTCCACATCAATGGTCCCATCCAAGATCTTCTCACAAATGTAGTGATATTGGATCTCTATGTGCTTCATCCTATCATGGAAAACGAGATTCCATGCCAAGGCTACGCAATTCTCACTGTTGCAAAAGTATAGTAGCTCCTATCTGTGAATAATCAAGCTACTCCAATAATCTCTAAAGCCAAATGGTCTCTAAAGCCAAACGGTCTCACAAGTCGTAGTACAAGCCATACTTGGCCTCTCTAGATGAAAGGGCAACTCTAAGCTGCTTCTTGCTGCTCCAAGAAATCGCACTTGTACCTAGAAGAAAATGATAGCCTATAGTCAATCTTCGTGTTCACTTCTTTCTTTCATTCCGGTTATATGCTTTGCATTTGCTTTCTTACTGCTCCAAGAAATCGCACCTATACCTAAAAGAAAGCAATAGCCTGTAGTCAATCTACTATGATCAACATCTCCGGCTCCCCAGTTTGTGTCCATCCAATCTCGTAACACCAAAGCTGAACCATCTACACCTACTGGACAAAATAGATCAAGGTCTGAGATCCTTCTCAAGAACCACAATATCCCTAAGGCAACTTGCCAATGAACCTTCTTAGATTCACTCATACAACCTACACCCAAACCAACTGGAAAGCACAAATCAATTCGAGTATTCAAAAGCCAAATCGACAACTCAATCAATTGTCTATAGTGGGAAGCATCCACCAACTGTGAATTTGTATGAGCTGTCGCCTTCCAATTCGGATCCTTGGGAGTAAAAATGGTCTGACACTCCTGCATCTCAAAAGTGGTCAAAAGTTCGTAGCCATCTCAATCATACTACCGTTCTTCCGCTCCGAAATGCCATTCTCTTGAGAAGTGTTAGTGTTAGCAAACTTCTGATGAATCCCTCGATTAGTATAAAACCAAGCTAGTTTATTGGAGACAAACTCTTTGCCCTTGTCGGATCTCACTATCTCAAGCTTCATGCCTAAACGGTTCTCATCAAAGATGAGCCAATCCTTAAAGTGTGAGAATTCTAATGCCTGAAAATATGCCCATGTCATCCTATTGTAATCATCCACAATCAAGATAAAGTAAAGACTCCCCTTTAGGGACTCCGTACACATTAGTCCACACGAACCTATAGAAACAAGCTCCAAGGGCTCCTTTGCCCGTCTTGAAGCCTTGCTATAGATCACGCCTCCACACCGTTTACAATGGATGCAAAATACACATGGTGGATGGCTTACCCCAACATCTAGAAATCCATGCACAAGTTGGTCATGAGCTGGTACTTGTAGTTGAGGTGGCCATACCAAGCATGCCATAGTCCTCAACTCTTCATTAACACGCTTTGATCAACCTTGGAAGTCTGAATTTTCTCTCTCTTCAGCACACTCTCATCCTCCAACCTATTCTCATCCTTCCTTTGCAATTTCCAGCAAAATTAGCCATTGGAGGTGGAGATTTTGACTAATCTCTACTATAAACCCTAGTTTATAGCAAAAATTAGGTTTTGACAACTACCTTAAGAAGCATGCTCAAAAATTGAAGGCCTAGAGACTTGAATTTCAATCATTGAAATTGGGGCAATTTTAAGAGATTCAAGTGATCATTCAGCCAGCAAACATTTGGGGGTAAATTCATCACCCAAGGAGCACAATTAAAGGCCAATCCCTGACTAAACCAAGGGACAAATTGGTTTGAAGGCTTGCTGGTCATTTATGACAGAAAGAGACAATTGGAGAGTGAAGAGATTCAAGGAATCTCATTATATCCCATCCAAATTGCAATTCAAGAAAAAAGAATACTACAAGGGTCGCTAGTTTTAGGGCCAACAGGCTGTCCATTGTCCAAGATAAGTGGTACCATTTGCATTTTCAGTTTGTGTGAATTATACTTGCTGTAATTGTTGATTGATTAGGTAATTAGCACCCTCTCTAAGAAGGAAGGCTAGTTTCATGGTTCCATTGCCAAGATGCCATCATTTCCCTTGACTTCTGGTGGGCCCAAGGCACCTAATTAACAGTCAGAAGCTTTGCTCTATAGTAGCTGAAACTATGTTCAGCTAAGCATTTACAACAAGTCTCTCTTCTTATAGTGAGATGGGATCAACTAGTGATGCATCTCATTCTGAAAATGCACATAATGAAAGGGAAAATGTAATGCCTTATCTTGGAATGAGCATGGACAGCAAGGAGAGAATGTGGTTGTTGACCAAGAAGGGTTATTCTAAGCCATAAGATACTAATGACCAGCAAGGAGGTGAAGAATATGATGACCAATTCAAGGCTCAGTTGAAGGCAAAAGCTGATATTTTTGTTCAATTGGCCAAAGATCCTTTTAGAGATTTTTGAATTCTTCCCAAAAGGACAGCGGAGGGCAAAAAGATGTCATCTTCAAAGAATGATTGATAATGACCAAAAGCTAATGGTACCTATACTTTGGTGATGGCATCATTTTTCATGCTATGGTGGGTCAAGGACTGCATAAGGGGATGTATGATACAATTCCTTATGGTATGCAACAACCAATGCATGGTATGCAAGGCCCAATGTCAAATCCCCCAAGGATCCAACTTGCACATGAGACATGACACAAGCCATATCCACAACAAGACCCAGATATCTGCATTTTGCTATAGCCCATCCATTCCACCACATCAACATTCAGGCGTTAGTCAATGGCCTGCATTTTGTTGTTCTGCACATGTATGATACAATTCCCTGTGGTATGCAAGAGCCAATGCATGGTATGCAAGGCCCAATGTGAAATGTCCCCCAAGGATCCAACTTGCACATGAGACATGACACAAGCCATATCCACAGCAAGACCCAGATATCTACATTTTGCTATAGCCTATCTGTTCTACCACATCAACATTCAGGCGTCAGTCAACGGCCTACATTTTGTTGTTTTGCACACTGCCTTGCATCAGCACACATCACTTTAATCTCCTATTGTCGCCGTGCTGTCTATAGATCTGATGACTAGTTTTCAGCCTTCGACACGTGGTACATTTTTTAGTGTAGGCGGCACATCTACAGACATTGTAGTTAATTGTCTTCTGTTTACCACACTGTTTCCATCAAAATGCAAACTATTGGTGGATTGCAAGATCGAAGATGTCTTATCAGTTTACAAGCTTTCAAGACTCCGAGGAGGAGCTTCTCTTAGGACACTCCTCTCAATGGAGACGCAATTATCACAATTATCATCAGCGGGAGGAGTCTCCCATTCGCACCCATCCCCCTTCTATTCATCTACCACAAAAGGCTCCATCCGAAGTGAAGATGTTGTCCTTGATAACCTCAATGCAAGTGCATGTCTTACCTTCATTACCCAAAGAAGATAAATTGGATGGTTCGAACTATTTGTTGTGGTGTAGTGGTGTAAGGTGGAGTGCATACTCCACATTTTCAATCTTTGGGACCTTGTTTCTGATTCTATCCCCCATCCTAAGGAGGATCCAACAGATTGGACTTCTATGGACCATGCAGCCTTGTGGGATCACCTCAACTCTTGAGTCAAATCCTTTATCTTTATGAGTTTGCAAGATTCTGTCCTTGTGCATGTTCGCAAGTTTAAGACCATCTGCCTATGTTAATCATGTCAATCTGCTGTCATCTCCTGGTTGTGAGCTCCTGTCAGAGTCTAGCGCAAACATAGGAGCTCTAGCAATTTTAGGTGCATTTCCTTCAATTGTCAGCTTTTTGTGTAAATTCCTAGTCCACTTTTTACTTTCTAGTGTCTGCCTCTACTTGTTGGACATTGTCCTTGCCATCCGGGATTTTTTTTGTAGACTTCCCCTATCTTTCTAGCATTTTCTTCAAAGAGACCGGCAAGCATTAACCGCTGGTCAGCCAACTTTTTTGGCACCTACTGGTGCAAGTCGGCCAATTTTGGGCATTTACAGCTATTTATAGCCAGTCCCCCTCGCTTGACAGACACACACTCTTCATTCTTCAGTCAGTTTTGTTGGGTGTAAAGTACCTTCGTCTCTATGTCAAGATATACGGGTGTGAACACGCCCTTATTTGTACCCTAACATATAAATACACTCTTTATTATTTGTATACCAACACAATCTAGTACACTCATTCTAGCATTCATTTTCTCTCACTCTCAACACTATTGCTCCACTTCTGACTCGCACTTCCATTGTACGCTCTTCCCTTCAAACTAGTATTAGAACTACGGCTAAGGTGTGTGCACTTCCCAAAGTCTGTGCATGTTAGCTTCGACTTGTCCACGTGAAGAAACGTCAATTCATGCCAGGTTGAGTATAGACAACAGCTTCAAGCACGTGTGTGTATTGGACAAACAAGAACCAGGTCAAAAACCCTAACTTTGTGCAAGCAACAATCTTTTCAGTCAGTTTTGACCCGGCGAGTGCATGAGACAACTCCCAGGTCACAAGCAACAATTCCCAAGTCAACATGAGTGCAGGCAACAACTCTCTGACCAAGCGACAGCTCACGTGATCAAGTGGCAGTCAATTTTGACCAATGGGACACAAGTGACAGCTCACGACCGGTCATGATAGGTCACGGCAGACAATTGACAATTTGTTTGACAATCTTGTGTGACTTGGCACATTTATACAAGCCTCGGTTCACACGCAAAAGCACAGTTAAGATTTTTTGATAATTTCATGTCCAAAATTTGGGGCTTTTTCTGTTAGCAAATTAGTCAGCTCATGGTTGAGTCTGGACTTGTGGTTCAGTAGCTGGCATCGGAGATTATTTAGGCATTTTATTTGCCATTGTTTATTGTGGATTGGCGTTATTTGCAGCCAATCGGCCAGAATTTCATATTGGCCAACCAGTCATATTTTAGGCATTTATTTTCGCCTATTTATTGTCAACCTCCCTCCTCCACATTTATTCATCACTTGACAGTTTCTAGGGAGGGGGAGCAGGTGCCAGTGCCTCCACAACCGGTGACTCACATTGCTTCTGTACTGTCTCGTGTTTTGGTATATGGATTCCATTTCTCGAGCATACATCTGAGTTCTCATCTGTATTGTGCTCTCTCTTTCTTTTCTTTTGTCATGTTTAGCAGTTTATTTCAGCACATGTTTATGCTTCCACTACTGCACCACTTCTGACATGGTACTAGATTTCAAGATTTGTGTTTCTGCTGTGTTTTCTTGATGATTTCAGGACTGTTTTCACTCTTACTAATCAGGCAACTGCTGCTCCAACCAAGCAACCTATTTTGCCGGCGTTTTTTGCTTACGTCAGCATCTGTACAGCCTCTGCATTCGTTTCAGCCTGCGTTTTGGTGTCCCGGCATCTCCTCCTGGCCAGGGATTGCATTATTAGGCCGTTTTTTGCTGTTTTTGACAGTTTTTTACTGAATTTTTGACTTCTTAACGCAGCTTTTGTCTTATTTTGATCAGATTTTGCGTTATCCTCTATATGTGAACTCTTGCTTTTTGCAGTCTGTGCTCGTGGTTTGGTTGTGTTCCCTCTCCCAATCCCTTCTTTTCTCTACTTCTTTTCTAAATCCTCTCTCCAGATGGCTCCTCCCTGCACAACCACTAATGACAAGCTACATGGACCTGATTATTACACTTGGAGTGGGGTGATGAAGGCCTGGTTTATCCAGAAGCGATTATGGTACGTGGTTGGTGAAGCTATGGCAGGTCCTCAACAACCTTCTCCTGTTCCATCTGATTTTGATGAAGACAACCATGAGGAGGCAATGCTTACATGGGATTCAGATGATGCCCCTGCTTATTCTGCCTTACTTCAGTGTATTTCCAAAGAAGTCCTACCGGCGGTCACCTCCTGTACGACAACTTCAGACGTATGGTCAAAGTTACAGTTGATGTACGAGGCTCCTTCCACCATGAGCGCTCTTACTCTCTATGGCCAGCTCCAACAACTAAAGTTTGAACCCAAAGATTCAATTCAATCATTTCTACTTCGAGTTACCCAACTCTAGGATCAGCTTCGCGCTGTGCAATCTGCCCTATCAGAGGCACATCTTGTTGGAACAGTACTCTACAAGCTTCCTTGGGAGTTTGATGGAGTGGCGAATGCTTTATGGGTGCAAACATCTATGACTCCTGTCAATTTTCTTCAGATGTCCTCAATGCTACTTGAGCATGAGGCTACTTTGCGACTACAGAGGAGGCTTCCGTCACATTATGGAGGTTCAGGTGAGGCTCTTGCAGCTTCAGAGAGAGGTTTGAAGATGAAGAATTCAAAGGCCAAGTGTTACCACTGTGGCAAGAAGGGTCATTTCAAGAAGGATTTCAAAGAGTAAGTGGCTTCCGGGAAGAAAAAGGAGCAGAAGACGAAGCGGGATCCAGACTCCTCCGACTAGTCATCCTCTGCCTCAGATTCCGATTTCGCTCCTCCGGCCAAGGCCCGGAAGGAATCCTCTTCTTTGGATCGTGGGAAGGGCTTAGTGGCCCCTTCCTCAGCTACTTTCTAGTGGTGGTGATACGGTCATCCCTCACAACTCTCCAGTGCCACAGAGGGAGTGTGAGAGGATGGTGAGATATCGCAACCGTGCCTCATCTATATTTCTATACAAATGCACAAGCTCCATAAAGGAACATCCCTGGCGCATCAACCGAAGTCTGGCAGGTACAAATTCTGAGCTAGGATTGACATCCAGGTTCATGATGGGCTGGTTACTTGATAGAGAGCAAGTGGCTTTCGTCTAGAGCTCACATGAGGGGACACTTTGGCGGTTTGGCCAAAGAAGGGGACTCCATGGTCATTTTTGCACTGCGGCATTGGTGACAAGATGGTCACGTATGCTACATCAGAGGCATTGTTGACAGACATTGAGAGTTGCTATGATATTCTCTATCTTCAGGAGCTGGTATGATCAACAACGAAATCAAGTTCTCTCTGAGGAGCCTTGGCGGCGGCTTGCGTACCCGCTACTTGGGTATCCATCGTTCTACTATGATGGACATTGTTGTGTGTACTATGATGCGACATTATCATTGTATATTGTATTGTATCAGATCACCCATGATCTGAGAGAGGGTGTTAGCAGATTAGTTAGCTCATGGTTGAGTCTGGACTTGTGCTTCAATAGGCTGGCATCAGAGATTATTTAGGTATTTTATTTGCCATTGTTTATTGTGAATTGGCATTATTTGCAGCCAATCGGCCAGCATTTAATACTAGCCGACCAGTCATATTTTAGGCATTTATTTTGGCCTATTTATTGTCAGCCTCTCTCCTCCACATTTATTCATCACTTGATAGTTTCTGGGGAGAGGGAGTAGGTGCCAGTGCCTCCACAACCGATGACTCACATTGCTTCTATACCGTCTCATGTTTTGGTATATGGATTCCATTTCCTGAGCATACATCTGAGTTCTCATCAGTATTGTGTTCTCTCTTTCTTTTCTTTTATCTTGTGTTCAGCAGTTTATTTCAGCACATGTTTATGCTTCCACTGCTGCACCACTTCTGACATGGTACCAGATTTCGGGATTTGTGTTTCTGCTGTGTTTTCTTGTTGATTTCAGGACTGTTTTCCCTCTTACTGATCAGGCAGTTGCTGCTCCAACCACGCGACCTGTTTTGCCTCCATTTTTTGCTGATGTCAGCATCCGTACAGCCTGTGCATTCATTTCAGCCTGCGTTTTGGTGTCTCAGCATCTCCTCCTGGCTGGGAATTGCATTATCAAGCCGTTTTTTGCTGTTTTTGACAGTTTTTTACTGATTTTTTGACTTCTTAATGCAGCTTTTGTCTTATTTTAATCAAATTTTGGGTTATACTCTGTGTGAACTCTTGCTTTTTGCAGTCTATGCTTGTGGTTTGGCTGTGTTCCCTCTCCCAATCCCTTCTTTTATCTACTTCTTTTCTAAATCCTCTCCAGATGGCTCCTCCCTGCACATCCACTGATGACAAGCTCCATAGACCTGATTATTACACTTGGAGTGCGGTGATGAAGGCCTGGTTTATCCAAAAGCGATTATGGTACGTGGTTGGCGAAGCTATGGCACGTCCTCAACAACCTTCTCCTGTTCCATCTCATTTTGAAGAAGACAACCATGAGGAGGCAGTGCTTACATGGGATTCGGATGATGCCCGTGCTTATTCGGCCTTACTTCGGTGTATTTCCAAAGAAGTCCTACCGGCGGTCACCTCCTGTACGACTGCTTCAAACGTTTGGTCAAAGTTGCAGTTGATGTACGAGGCTCCTTCCACCATGAGGGCGGTTACTCTCTATGGCCAGCTCCAGCAACTGAAGTTTGAACCCAAAGATACAATTCAATCATTCCTACTTCGAGTTATCCAATTCCAAGATCAGCTTCGCACTGTGCAATCTACCCTATCAAAGGCACATCTTGTTGGTACGGTACTCTACAAGCTTCCTCGGGAGTTTGATGGAGTAGCGAATGCTTTACGGGTGCAGACATATACAACTCCTGTTAGTTTTCTTCATATGTCCTCCATGCTACTTGAGCATGAGGCTACTTTGCAACTACAAGGGGAAGGCCCAATGTTACCACTGTGGCAAGAAGGGTCATTTCAGGAAGGACTGCAAAGAGTTAGCGGCTTCCAGGAAGAAAAAGAAGCAGAAGACGAAGCGGGTGATAGCTAAAATATGCATTACTTGCTGATTAGCCTCTTAAACACCCCCAAAACACACTAAAAATGCTCTTTTAGAGTAAAACCCTAAAACGGGGAGTGGTTTGAGAGAGTTTAGTGGAAACCCTAATTTTTGGGCCGCCCTTCCACAGCTATAAATAGACAGGCTGCCCCCATTCAGCCATTATCCTTGTTTGCAAGTTACACCAACCCACACACACTCTGCTGCTGTTGGCGCCCAGTTTCCAGCCTGCAGCCCACCTCCATGTGCTGTCCAGCCATCATCGACTACAGCCACATTATCTTGAGCCTGTCCATTGCTGTAGGCAACAGCTCTCAACTGCTATCGATTGTCCCAAACTGCTGTTCAGCCTGCTGTCCATCATCGCTAGGGTCAGCCAGCCTGCATTTTCAGCATTGCAGGCCTTGACACTCTCAAACACTGTTTCAGCTAGCTGTTTAGAACAGACTATGCACAATTTCCAGCCTCCGATTGGTGGTACACTGCTACGTTTACCAGTTTCCAGCCTCCAGACTGTTGCGTTTTGGTGACCAGCCTGCTGCCATTCACTATTCAGCACTCCTACACTCCGACTGGTGGTCACAAACTTGGGATCCGTCTTCGGTGGACGTCACACTCCGACATTGCTCTGCCCTTGAGCACACTATACACTCTTACATTCATTTACAGCATTCATTCACTTCAGAGTTGTGTTCTCTCTCTCCCTTTTTCTAATTTGTGTTTGAGTTTTTGTGTTTGAGTTTTGAGTTTTGCATTTAGGGTTTGAGTTTTTTCTTCTGTGTCTGTGTCTGTCTCTTTGTGTTTCTATCGTGGTCGTACTCTTTGTGTGTCCTTAGTGCAAACCCTAGCAGTTTCCTTCACATGGTATCAAAGCCGGTGCTCTTGTAAAGAGTATCCTGCAGATATTGTGGAGAGCCAGTCTTTGTGTAAGGCACATAATACGACTCGTAACCGAATCACAATGTCCCAGACACCTTCTTCTCCAGTTCCTATGATGTCTTATCAGGCTTCTCCATCATTGGAGGCCCTGAGACGGCATTATGGACTTGGTGAGGAGGACGACACTCCACCTTCACCAGATTTCACTAACATGACAAAGGACTTTAAGGAGTACTACCGCAACAAGTATGGTGATGTTTACACCCGTCCTACCAGTTTTACTACCATTTCTCCTGGGACAACTGTAATGGGCATCCCCCTCACTATCCCCAACTTCACATCGCCCATGACCACTCATACGCAAGGGTTTCCATCCTCAACTTATGATGCGTCTTCACACTCTCCTTGGGTTACACCTACGTAGGGATTCCCATCTTCTGCTCACCGTGTTCCCGTCCCGCTTCCATGGGTTCCTCATGTGGCTACCGTGCCCATGCCTAGTCAACCCATCCCTACCTATGGATCCACCTTGTACACTACACGCATGCCTAGTGGGCATTCTAGGGCCCATTCCCAAGTGTACTCCACTCCCCCATCCTACCCACACTACACTTTTTCACACTATCCATCTCTAACACTATCATTCCTGTTGCAACGGCCAAGAATACCTTCATGGATAAGACACGTTTTAACGGGTCAAATTTCACCACTTGGTCTAATTTCATGCAACAAGTACTTGAGTCTCAGGGTCTTTGGGACCTCGTCATTAGTCTAGAGCCTCTACCGGACCCTCGACTAGCTCACCTTGATTACATCCATCAATGGTGAGCCTGCAATGCCACAGTCAACGTTGAGCTGACGCAAGGATTGCTTCCTGAGTTTCACTCTCAGTTGCAGCACTTCCCGCTTGCGTCAGAGCGTTGGAGTCACCTTCTCGACCGCTATGCGGCTCATGATTGTACTCAACGCATCAATCTCGACTTTGAGCTTCAAGAGTTCTCTATTAAGGAAGGGGATGACCTGAAAGTCAAGCTGGCTGAATATAGGCGGTTACTTGCCGAGTTCGCCACTACTAGCTCTCCAAAGTCAAATGACGATCAGGTTACATTCTTCTTGAATAAGTTGCCCGACAAGTACTTCAATTTCATTCAACACATCATCTCCCAACCTCGATTGCCAACTTTCTACGAGTTTGAGTGCCAGTTCTTGCGTTACGCGAGGCTGTATGATCAAGTCCACAAAAAATCCTCATCACACCCTTATTCAAAGCAGAGGGGGTTGGTTGCCTCTTCTTCGGGAGGGACAACCACTAGTGGCAAGAACTCGCTAGATGCAAAGGCAAGCCAACCAAAGGGTGACTCCTCTTCCTCCAATGGAACCAAAGAATCTAGACCTATTTGGCAGCAACTCCCTAAGAAAAACCGGTTTTACACACATTACCAGAGAGCAGGCCATGTGAACAAGGAGTGTCGCTCCAAGGCCCAAGGTCTTTCACCTAAAAAGCCTCAGCAGACCGCTACGACTGCACAGTCCAGTGGGGCTACACCCTCCGCTCCTGCTTCATCTGCTTCTTCAGCACCCATTGTTGTTGCTGTTGGACATGTGGCTCGAGTATAACCTCAGCGGCCCATCTCTTTCACTGCCCCTGAGGAATTGGCTGATTGGTCTGCAGATTCCGATCCCGTTGCACTTCATGCATCCATCTCACCTTCCTCTCCACCTCGTCAGGCGTTCCCTTGACAAAGCCCTGCTACTGGACATCCGCGATGGTAGCCACCTTCTTCGACTCACATGCCTCTAGGTCCTTTGGGATACCCTAGGTTAGTCTAGCATTCATTTTTCGCACTCTTAGAGTCGAGCCCATAGGATTCATTATCCTTAGTTTTTTCATTTTTTTGTCTTCCACTACATTTACTCACACACATACACATTCATTGCATTTATTTTGAGTTAGATTTTCTTTATGTTCTGTTTTGCTTTGGAGCATCTCACCACTAGCCTCTGTGTTTGCAAATTCTCATCTCTTTTGCAGGGTTTTGTCTTTCAATGTAGGGCTAACTTGCAGATTGCTTTGGTTCTACCTGGGCTAGAGACGTGGAGATGCGCACCGTTCCTTTCATGATTTCATCATCCTAGGAGTGCTTGCTCTTCTTCCAACATGGCGGTTTCCCCTCCCGAGGCGAATCGTGCAGCATCTCTCTCGATGCTATCATGGCGGTGACTTCTACCTTGCTCTTCTAGCAGGGTGCTTCATCCACTTCATCTTCTTTCATTCCTTATGGTTCTCGGCACCATATGAAGACCGACATCAGGCTCCTCTTCCTTCTTTGGCATCTACATCCAGGTTGAGAGGGGGTTCCTACCCTTCTTGGTATTCTACAGGCTTCAGCACTTTGTCTTCAACATCGGCTTTTTCCCCCTGTTGTACCTTACCCTTTGCATTGCATGATTACATCATCCTTGTACTAGGGCGCTTGGGCAAGTGAACAATTTTCCCACCAGGGACACTATCCAAGTGGCACATGCTGCATGAGCATTCTTCAACATATAGCATACTTTGCATCTCATTGTGCAGAGCACCACTTGCGCAGATCCTAAGCTGTTTCCACCAGCAGCTGTTGTTACCACATCACCCTCCTTCATCACATGGATACCTCATTATCTATTTTTCCTCATCATCGACACCTTGAGTGGATGGGTTAGCTTGTTCTATTTTGTGATGTGTTGGGTGTACCCTCCCTACTCTCGTCTTCTGGGTCACTTTTACTCAATCGGCCACATCCCATCAAATTTACTTCATACATACATACATACATACATACATACATACATACATATATATATATATATATATATATATATATATATATATATCTCCATGTACTTCCATCCGCCTTTGTAGGGCTTGGTAGGCCACTGGGCAACCGACGGGCACCCTTTGTCCGATGCCCTTTCCTCTATCGGGTGACTACTTGGATTCCCTTGGTAAGAGAACCATCGCCTCTGTAGTCTTGGTAGGCCACTGGGCAACCGACGTGCACCCTTTGTCCAATGCCTTGGCTGCTTTGGGGTGGGACGCCTTGGGGTACATAAACATCACAATGGCTGGCCTAACCTTTTAGCTTAGTTTTGGGCTTGAGAGGGGTTATTGAGCTAAAATAGGTATTACTTGCTGATTAGCCTCTTAAACACCCCCAAAACACACTAAAAATGCTCTTTTAGAGTAAAATCCTAAAACGGGGAGCGGTTCAAGAGAGTTCAATGGAAACCCTAAAACAGGGAGCGGTTCGAGAGAGTTCAGTGGAAACCCTAATTTTTGGGACACCCTTCCACATCTATAAATAGACAGGCTGCCCCCATTCAGCCATTACCCTTATTTCCAAGTTACACTAGCGCACACACCCTCTGCTGCTGTTGGCGCCCAGTTTCCAGCCTGCAGCCCGCCTCCATCTATTGTCCAGCCATCATCGACTACAGCCACATTATCTTCAGCCTGTCCATTGCTGTAGGCCACAGCTCTCAGCTGCTGGTGACTGCTCCAAGCTCATGTTCAGCCAGCTGTCCATCATCTCCAAGGTCAGCCAGCCTGCGTTTTCACCATTGCAGACCCTGAAACTCTCAGACACTGTTTCAGCCTGCTGTTTACAGCAAACTGTGCACAATTTCCAACCTCCGATCAGTGGTACACTGCTGCGCTTACCAGTTTCCAGCCTCTAGACTGCTGCATTTTGGTGACCAGCCTGCTGCCATTCACTATTCAGCACTCCTACACTCCGATAGGTAGTCACAAACTTGGGATCCGTCTTTGGTGGACGTCACACTCCGACATTGCTCTGCCCTTGAGCACACTGTACACTCTTACATTCATTTACAGCATTCATTCACTTCAGAGTTGTGTTCTCTCTCTCCCTTCTTCTGTTTATATTTGAGTTTTTGTGTTTGAGTTTTAAGTTTTGTGTTTAGGGTTTGAGTTTTTGAGTTTTATGTTTAGGGTTTGAGTTTTGCCATCTATGTCTGTCTCTCTCTTTGAGTTTCTGTAGTGGTCGTACACTCTGTGTGTCTTCAATGTAAACCCTAGCAGTTTCCTTCACAGCAGGATGCGGACTCCTCTGACGAGTCATCCTTTGCTTTAGATTCTGATTCCGCTCCTCCGGCCAAGGTGCGGAAGGGATCCTCTTCTTTGGATCGTGGGAAGGGCTTAGTGGCCCCTTCCTCAGTTGCTTTCTAGTGGTGGTGATGCAATCATCCCTCACGACTCTCCAGTGCCAGAGAGGGAGTGTGAGAGGGTGGTGAGATGGGGCAGCCATGCCTCATCTATATTTCTATACGAATGCACAAGCTCTAGAAAGGGACATCCCTGACGCATCCACCGAAGTCTGGCAAGTACAAATCCTGAGCTAGGATTGACATCCAGGTTCATGATGGGATGGTTACTTGATAAAGAGTGGGTGGCTTTCGTCTGGAGCTCACATGAGGGGACACTTTGGCAATTTGGCCAAAGAAGGGGACTCCATGGTCATTTTTGCACTGCGGCATTAGTGACAGGATTCAGCAATTTATTTCAGCACATGTTTATGCTGCCACTGCTGCACCACTTCTAACATGGTACCAAATTTCAGGATTTGTGTTTCTGCTGTGTTTTCTTGCTGATTTAAGAACTATTTTTACTCTTACTAATCAGACAGTTGCTGCTCCAACGAGTTGCCTGTGTTTTTTGCTAACGTCAACATCCGTACAGCCTCTGCATTCGTTTCAGCCTGCGTTTTGGTGTCTCAGCATCTCCTCCTGGCTGGGGGATTGCATTATTAGGCCGTTTTTTGCTGTTTTTGACAGTTTTTTACTGATTTTTTGACTTCTTAACGCAGCTTTTGTATTATTTTGATCAGATTTTGGGTTGTACTCTATGTGAACTCTTGCTTTTTGCAATCTGTGCTCGTGGTTTGGCTGTGTTTCCTCTCCCAATCCCTTCTTTTCTCTACTTTTTTTCTAAATCCTCTCCAAATGGCTCCTCCCTGCACATCCACTGATGACAAGCTCCATGGGCCTGATTATTACACGTGGAGTGCAGTGATGAAGGCTTGGTTTATCCAAAAGCAATTATGGTACGTGGTTGGCGAAGCTATGGCAAGTCCTTAACAACCTTCTCCTGTTCCATCTGATTTTAATGAAGACAACCATGAGGAGGCAGAGCTTACATGAAATTCGGATGATGCATGTGCTTAATCGGCCTTACTTTGGTGCATTTCCAAAGATGTCCTACCGGCGGTCACCTGTATGTCAACTTCAAACGTATGGTTAAAGTTGCAGTTGATGTACAAGGCTCCTTCCACCATGAGGGCTATTACTCCCTATGGCCAGCACCAGCAACTGAAGTTTGAACCCAAAGATACGATTCAATCATTCCTACTTCGAGTTACCCAACTCCAGGATCAGCTTCGCACTATGCAATTTGCCCTATCACAGGCACATCTTGTTGATACGGTACTCTACAAGCTTCCTCCGAAGTTTGCTGGAGTGGCGAATGCTTTACGGGTGCAGACATCTAGGACTCTTGTCAGTTTTCTTCATATGTCCTTGATGCTACTTGAGCATGAAGCTACTTTGGGACTACAAGGGAGGCTTCCGTCATATTATGGAGGTTCAAGTGAGGCTCTTACAACTTCAAAGAGGGGTTCGAAGATGAAGAAGTCGAAGGCCTAGTGTTACCACTATGGCAAAAAGGGTCATTTCAAAAAGGATTGCAAAGAGTTAGCGGCTTCCAAGAAGAAAAAGGAGCAGAAGGCAAAGCGGGATGCAGACTCTTCCGACGAGTCATCCTTTACCTCAGATTCCGATTCCGCTCCTCCGCCCAAGGCACGGAAGGGATCCTCTTCTCCGGATTGCGGGAAGGGCTTAGTAGCCCCTTCCTCAGCTGCTTTCTAGTGGTGGTGATGCAGTCATCCCGCACGACTCTCTAGTGCCAGAGAGGGAGAGAGAGAGGGTGGCGAGATGGGGCAACCGTGCCTCATCTATGTTTCTATAGAAAGGGACACCTAAAGCATCGGCTGAAGTTTGGCAAGTACAAATCCTGAGCTAGCATTGACATCCAAGTTCATGATGGGATGGTTACTTGACAGAGAGCGGGTGGCTTTCGTCTAGAGCTCACATGAGGGGACGCTTCGGCGGTCTGGCCAAAGAAGGGGACTCCATGGTCATTTCTGCACTGCGGCATTGGTGACAGGATGGTCACGTATGCTACATCAGAGGCATTGTTGACAGACATTGAGAACTGCTATGATCTTCTCTATCTTCAGGAGTTGGTATGATCAACATCGACATCAAGTTCTCTCTAAGGCACCTTCATAGTGGCTTGTGCACCCACTACTTGGGTATCCATGGTTCTACTATGATGGACATTGTTGTGTGTACTATGATGCGACATTATCATTGTATATTGTATTGTATCAGATCACCCATGATCTGAGAGAGGGTGTTAACAGATTAATCAGCTCATGGTTGAGTCTAGACTTGTGGTTCAATAGGTTGGCATCATAGATTATTTAGGCATTTTATTTGCCATTTTTAATTTTGGATTGGCATTATTTGCAGCCAGTTGGCCAGCATTTAATGCTGGCCGACCAGTCATATTTTAGGCATTTATTTTGGCCTATTTATTGTCAATCTCCCTCCTCCACATTTATTTATCACTTGACAGTTTTTGGGGAGAGAAAGCAGGTGTGTTAGTGCCTCCACAGCCGGTGACTCACATTGCTTCTATACTGTCTCATGTTTTGGTATATGGATTCCATTTCCCAAGCATACATCTGAGTTCTCATCTATATTGTGTTCTCTCTTTCTTTTCTTTTGTCTTGTGTTTAGCAGTTTATTTCAGCACATGTTTATGCTTCCACTGTTACACCACTTCTGACCTTTTCCAGATTTAATGCAGTTTATGCATAACAGTGACATTTGACCCGGAAATTTCAAACATAGTGCGCATTGGCTCTAGGGGGAAAAATCTTTTGGGGCTTTTCATATATCAGTGAAATTTTGTTCAACTGAGCTAAATTTATTGACATTGGTGCACATTTGAACCTGAGAAATTGTGGCTTTTGGAAAATTTTGTGAAATTTTGCTAAATTTGCTCGTTTTATGCTCTCACGAACACGTATTAATGCAATTGGGGCAGATTGGTCAATGAAATCTTGGGGCTTTTGCTAAAATTTGTGGATTTTTGCAAAATTGATGCATGCAATGTATTTTGGGGACATTGTTGAAGCGATCTTGGTGATGTAAGCACTGTAATTTGAGTCTTTTATCTCACACTTGTGCGATTTTGGAGAAATTGCAGAGAATTTTTGGGTATTTTTTGTGTATCAGAAGTTGATTTGGACACATATGTATGAAATATACATGTCAGGCAGCTCCTATTGAGTTGATGTATTGCTGAATATTCATGGTGTTGTAGTCTTAGAGATCATTTGCAGATCTGGGATTGTTGCAAATGTAATTTTTGGTGACATTGCTGAAGTGGGAGTCACCTATATACATGTATGCTAAAATTTCAGTTATATTGTTGAAAGTCATTTCCTCTACTGCTGTACTTGTATTTGGGCACTGTCTATAATACAGTGACACTAAATCTTACTCTTATTTCCTGAAATTTTGGGCTGAAATTAACTGAATATTCAGCCTGTTGTTTGCTGTCATAAATTACAGCATTGGTACTTGGTACTTGGTACTTTGTTGACAAATGGCCACTAATGCTTCTAGCAGCAGTGACACTAAATCCCTCCTTGAAATCAAGAGGTTTGATAGCATTGGCTTTGATCTATGGAAGGACAGGTTACAAGGCATTTTGTTTCTCAAAGACTGGCTCTCTTGGAAACTAAGCCTGCAGCTATGGCAAATGAGGATTGAGCTAGACTGAACAAGAAATAATGGGGGTAAGTATGTTTCTAATAAGTTCAAAAAGTTTTGTGAGATGTATGGCATTAAGAGGGAGTTGACAGCCCCTTATAATCTTACATTGAATGGCGTGGCTAAGAGATATAATCACACACTTTGTGAGAGAGTCACATACATGCTATCCACAACTAATCTCCCACAATAGTTCTGAGGAGAGGCGCTTAAAATTGCAGTTCCCGTACGCAATCGCTCTCCAAATCATGCATTGGAAAATGGCGTTCCTGAAGAGATTTGGTCTGGCAAACTTGCTTCATATGACCATTTGCGTGTTTTTGGTTGTGATGCCTTTGTGCATATACCAGTAGATCAAAGGACCAAACTAGACATGAAATCCATCAAGGGTATCTTCATGGGATATGGAGATGAGGGAGAGATGGGTTATAGAGTTTGGCTTCCTCAGGGCACGAAGATAGTACACAGTCCAGACATAGTATTTAATGAGGCAAAGTTACTGAAACATGCTACACAAGGTGCCCTTGACAAAAAGAAGGTCAAATTTTAGCATGAACAGCAAACCATGCAACAGCCCTTAGCTGAAGATACTGTCCCTTTTGATGCTGAAAATGAGCAGCAACCCATTGTGCTATAGCCAGAAGATAATGGACAGCAAATAAATGCACAGAATGGAATAGGACAGAAAGAAGAACATGCTGGAAACAAGTTACAGCAGCATGAAAATGCTGAATATCAGCAACCTCGTGATGATATGCACCTATCCGAGGATGTAGGCCCATTGCCCGACAATACAGATCATTGGGTAAGAAGGTCTACACATGTCAAAAGGCAACCACAGAGGTTTCAGCCATCTTTGGATTGCATTTTGTTTGACTGATGAGGGTGAGCCTCTGACATTTAGAGAGGTACAGTCATGTGAAAACAAGAGAAAATGGGAGCTTGATATGCAGGAAGAGATCAAGTCTCTGTATGCAAATAACACTTGGGAGCTTGCACCTTTGCCCAAGGATAGGAAAGCTATCCCTAATAAATGGGTTTACACAGTGAAATGTATTGATGGGAAGCCCAAGTACAAGGCAAGGGTGGTTACTAAGGGCTATACACAAAAGGGAAGCATAGACTTTCAAGAGGTCTTTTCACCAATGGTCAAGATGACTATGCTCTGTGTTTTGACCTAGATGAAGAGCTGTACATGAAATAGCCAAAAGGTTTTGCCATTCCAAGGAAAGAGCATTTAGTTTGTAAGTTGAACGCAGCTTATATGGGCTGAAACAAGCCCCTAGACAATGGTACAAAAAGTTTGATACCTTCAAGCTCAACCATGAATTTAAACGCAGTCATGCAGATCACTGCTTGTACACTCAAAAGGCTAATGATGGAAGTCTTATTGTGCTGGTCTTATATGTGGATGACATACTGATTGTAGGAAAGCATAAGAGTACTTCGAATGCTCTTAAAAGACAGCTAGGTTTAGCCTTCTCTATGAAAGATTTGGGGGCAGTTGAATACATTTTGCACCTGCGCATTAAAAGAGATAGAGGGCAGCACTTGTTTCTCTCACAAGACAAGTACATTAGCAAAGTACTTGACAAGTTTAATATGGCTGATGCTAAGCTTCTTGGTGTGCCTTTATTGCCACATACAAAGTTTAGCAAATCTGATTGCCCAAAGGATACTACAATTGTTAGTGCTATGAAGGGCATACCTTATGCATCACCTTGTGGATCTTTGATGTATGCTATGGTTGCAACTCGCCCTAACATTGCTCATGCCATAGAAACACGGAACAGTTGTTCCGGCCTGTACGAACGGCCTAATGAGTTCCAAACCCTCTGAGGAGGTGAAATGGCTAGGCAACGTTCCCTGCCATTCCCTGTTTGGAACAGCCATTCCAAGCTTGCTAACCAAAAATTGACCTTTTTTCTAGTGTTTTCTTTTTGCTTGTGTCAATCAAGTCAATTTTGGGACATTTGGGTCTATTTGGAGCATTGAGGGGTATTGGGGCAATTAAAGGGACATTCGGAGCATTTTGGAATCTGTGGCATTTTTGAAGCATTGAGAGCAATTTGGGGAAATATTGGGGCATTTAAGGCAATTTGGGCGACTTGTAGCATTGGGGGGCTATTGAGACAATTTGGGGCATTTTGAGTCATGCAAGGCATATTTGGGGCACTTAAGACATGTGCCGTTCCCCCTGTTCCTGTTCCTTGACCTTGGACGTTCCCCCCATTCCAAGGGGTCCCCTTCCTGTTCCCCGTTCCAGGTAACTATGGTTCATGCAATGGGAGTTGTTAGTAGATTCATGTCTAATCCTGGCATGCCACAATGGGAAGCGGTGAAAAGTATCTTCAGATACTTAAAAGGTACACAAGAGAAGTGTATATGCTATGGAAAGGGTACACTAGAGTTGCAGGGATTCTATGATTCGGACATGGCAGGAGATCTTGACACTAGGAAATCTACCAGTGGGTATGTATTTACCTTGGCTGGTGGGGCTATCACTTGGTGTTTAAGGTTGCAAAAAATTGTGGCACTAAGTACTACAAAGACTAAATATATTTCAGCCACACAAGCTTCTAAGGAAGCTATTTGTCTTGGCCGTCCAGTCAAGAATTTTGGTCTTTCTTCACGTACCCCAGTGCTTGGTTGTGATAGCCAGAGTGCAATATGTCTAGCTAAGAATGCCATGTTCCATGCATGTACCAAACACATAGATATTCGATACCACTTTATTCGACAGGACTTGGATGATGGTCTTGATACACTCACTAAGATCAAAACCCAAGATAGCCCGACAGATGTTCTCACTAAGAGTTTTGCAAAGGCTCAACATGAGCATTGCATGCGATTAGTGGGAGTTGGTTAGCTTAAAGGTACCACTTCGGGCCTTTAAGTGGAAGGCTGTTGGGTGTATAGTCCCTTCGTCTCCATGTAAAGTTAGACGGTGTGAACACACCCTTATTTGTACCCTAACATATGAATACACTCTTTATTCTTTGTGTATCGATACAATTTGGTACATCCTCGCATTCACTCTCTCTTACACTCAACACTGCTACTCCACTTCTAACTCGCACTCCCATTGCACACTCTTCCCTTCACGTTCGCAAGTGCACACTCAGATACTCTATGCTTGGTGTTGCCATCATCATCAACCTAATTTGGTGCCCTCATTGATGTTGTGGCCTATGTGCAAGGACTAATTAGTCCATCCCTATTCTATCAACATTCTTCTTCAGTCAATGCAATATTCTTCCTTCATCTTCTGCTTCCTCTCCTTTCTCTCTCTCTCCTCTCTGTGTTTGTGTTTCTCTTCCATTGAGCACTCTCACATGGTATCATTGCCTAAGTGAGGACACAATCTGGAGATTTCTCGCAAAGGAGCAAGTGATCTTTGTAGAGAAGCAGCACAAATATCAAAACGCAGATTTCCAACCTGCATTTGCTACAAACGCAGCCCCTATTAGAGGTCCTATGCCCCGTCGATCATCTTGGCAGCTAGGCGACATCCCCTAGAGGCGGTAGTAGCATACAGGACAAGGCGACAACATACAGGCACCAAGCAGCCCCTCCTTCCTTGCATTTTGCTGAAAATGCAAGCAAACAGGTGGTGACAACAATTCTTTGCTATTGGCGATCTCCTTCTCGTGGCAAGCAACACCTTTTTTAAGTGCAAGCGGCACATCTACAGACATTGTAGCCGACTACCTTCTGTTTACCGTATTGCTTTCCTCAAAACACAGATTTTTGGGTGATTGCACGATTGAAGATGTCATATTAGTTTACAGGCTTTCATGACTTAGAGGAGGAGCTTCTCTTAGGACATCCTCTAAGTGGAGACGCAATTATCGCGATTATCTTCAGCGAGAGGAGTCTCCCATTCGCACCCACCCCCCTTCTATTCATCTGCCACAGAAGGCTCCATCCAAAGTGAAGATGCCGTCCTTGATACCCTTAGTGCAAGTGCATGCCTTACCTTCATTACCCAAAGAAGACAAATTGGATGGTTCGAACTATTTGTTGTGGTGGTGTAAGGTGGAGTGCATACTCGACACCTTAGATCTTTGGAACCTTGTTTCTAATTCTATCCCCCGTTCTAAGGAGGATCCAGCAAATGGGGCTTCTATGGACCATGCAACCTTGTGGGATCGGCTCAACTCTTAGAGTCAGATCCTTTAACTTTATGAGTTTGCAAGATTCTGTCCTTGTGCATGTTCACAAGTTAAAGACCATCTACCTATGTTAATCATGTCAATCTGTCATCTCCTAGTTGTGAGCTCCTATCAGAGTCTCATGCAGACATAGGAGATCTAGCAATTTTAGGTGCATTTCCTTCAATTGTTAGCTTTCTGTGTGCATTCCTAGTCCAGTTTCTGCTTTCTACAATCTGTCTCTACCTGTTGAACATTGTCCTTATCATCCGGGATTTTTTTGTGGTCCTTCCCTATTTTTCTAGCCTTTTCTTTAGAGTGACCAGCATTAAATGCTGGTCGGCCAGCTTTTTTGGCACCTACTGGTGCAAGTCGGCTAGTTTTGGGCATTTAGGGCTATTTATAGCCAGTCCCCCTCACTTGGCAGACACACACTCTTTAGTCTTCAATCCTCCATTTGCAAGTGCACACTCTAACACTCCGTGCTTGGTGCTACCATCATCATCAGCCTGATCTGGTGCACTCACTAGCACTATGGGCTGCACGCACACACTAATCAGTCCATTTCCATTGTATCAGCATTCTTCTTCAGCCAATGCAATATTCTTCCTTCATCTTCTACTCTCTCTCTCTCTCTCTCTCTCTCTCTCTCTCTGTGTGTGTGTGTGTGTGTGTGTGTGTGTGTGTGTGTGTGTTTCTCTTCCGTTGCACACTCTCACAGTTATAGCACTTGGGATCCATATCCGGTGGATGTCACACTCCAACTATATTCATTTGTTTGCCTTTGAGCATTCTATGCACTCTTTCCTTCATTTACAGCATTGATTCATTCGCTTCAGAGTTCTCTTTCTTCCTCTATTTGTGTTTGTGTTTGTGTTTTTGTATTTTGCATTTAGGGCTTTTGCATTATTGTCTGAGTTATTGTGTTTTAGTTGTGTTCATACGATCTATGTTTTCTCTGTGCAAACCCTCGCTTATCTTCACAACACATGCTTTAGATGCAATTGTAGTGAGGGCATTGGAATAGAGAAGGTGGGAAACATAAGAAGTAAATGATTGAAGTGATGTCGACCAACTGACCAGTGAGACATGTAAATTGGCAAGACTAACCTAAAAAATGTCTAGGACAGCATCCATGGATAAGGCCCAAAAACAAGGACAAAGGACAAAGTGACCAAATGAGTAGACCTGGAGGATCAAGCTCCTAATGGCCCCCATTAATACAATCTAGGGCTCATAACCATGACACAAACATAACCACTAGCAATTTCCCCTATTTCTACGAATCTCAAACTATCCACCAAGATCAATGGAAAGGGGCTCAACACTTGCAATGATAAAGGGGATCAAGAAATATGGCTTGTCTTGGCACAAACTATTAAAACCATATCCTCTTACACAAGAGGATTCAAACTAGGAACTCTCGCTTTGCTTGACACTAAAACTATTAGAACCATATTTTCTCTCAAACAAGAGTACGTTGACTAGGTTGATGTATACAAGATTGGTCCCTGTGACCCCATCACTCCCAAATAAAGGCATGATATTCATGCATGTAGGCAGTCAAACTTTGTCAAGTAGAAAAAGAAGCAAAGAGGGGAGGTATAGAATACCCAAGGAAACTGACAAAAATTCACCTTGGCAAAAGACATGGATGCTATATTTGCAGAGGAGAAATCACAATAGGGTCGCATGTTTTGCTTTGCTTGCTAACAAGGAACTTGTACAAAATCCACGTCAAGGAATGTTCTAAAGCTTATTTAGCATTTATGAAGCATACGATCAACTGTTTTTTGGTAATGCAGGAATGTGCACAGACTTTGGTTGAAAGTGCAAAGATGACTAAATAAAGCTGTCCCTCATGATAAAGTTAGTAGAAGAACATCTATTTTGGGCTTAAAGTGTAGAATATCTGCAAGCTTTGTTTCGTTTGGGCATATTTTCAAATGCACAATGTTTGCATTTGACCTGAGAAATCAAAAATAAAGCCATCAATTTGAATAGACGATAGAGTGGATTGAGAATTCCTAAGTTTGGAAACTCTTTTCAAGTGGATCATACTTAAGAGGGATGTACATATTCAAATAATAATGTCTCACTTCGTTCACATCATCAATGGCAATGATCTAAGGATTGATGCAACAATCGGTAAAAGTGTAAGCCACTTGGTTGTGGTCAACCCCAAACTTCCACAAAGTCCAAGGTCTTTTCCATGCAAAGAGAGTGACAAAAACCTATGTGTCCACCAAATATCCAAATGCTTTTAGACAAGCATACATCAAGAACTTTGTGGGATAGCAATCCCAGTGAGCTTATGAGGAAAACTTCTGATACTAGTACAGGGATGCACAATCCCACAGAGTACACATGACATTGTGTGCAGTTGTGACCAACATGGATTCTGAAAGTGCAGCCCTTGGAGTACTCCTCTCATGAAAATGCAGGGAATGTTTTGATTTTAGCAAAAACTGTGAGATTTCCCAAAAACAGAATGAAAAGTCGGGCTTTCAAAGAGAACTGAAAAAAAGAATAACACATGCACCATGCACAAACACCCATTTGGGATTATCCCATTTTCTCATAAACAAGACCTTACTAGAAATTGAAAATGGCCGAAATGGTTGGTTGCTGCAAATGAATCAAAAGCACAACTCAGCCTCAAAATGTGGTATGGAATACAAACCTGAGTGACCTCATGATCATAGGCATCAGGGTTAATAAGACTGCAGTCTGTAAATCAAACTCCCCACAGGGTTGTGCATCTTCAACCCTCAACTTGTCTCCATCTCTTTCATGCATCTATAGCTGTAATCCATTTCTGAATGATTGTGATATTCAGCCTCAAGTGCCCATTATTTTCCATGTTTTTGAAATGTTTAGTAACAAAACTAAGCAAATATTTCCATTGTTAAACTCCCCACAAGGTTGCACATCTTCAACCCTCAACTTTTCTCCATCTCTTTCATACGTCTATGGCTGTAATATTTCTGAATGATTGTAATATTCAGCCTCAAGGGTTCATTTTTTCCATATTTTTGAAATGTGTAGTCACAAAAATAAGCAAATAGTCTCATTGCTAAGCTGGACTCACATTCCTCTCATCTCTGGTTGTGAAGCTAGCACAAGAAGTTTTCTACATTTTCCCATGTGGGAAAAGGGGCTCTTTCTCTTATTTCCCCCTATAGTGTTCAACATCATGAGTCTCTCCTCAAGAGGCACTGCATACCTGGCCAGGTGCGGTTGGGGGCAGGGGGCTGCCAGCCTAAACCCGATGCCGGCAGCCCCCTGCCTGCAACCGCACCTAGCTAGGTATGTGGAACCTCCTTCGTTGAAGCTCATGATGTTGTCATAATTCACAATGTGGGAACCATAGTGGGAATTTGTCTTAAAATTCTCGTGTAATAGGCTCCCATTCCTTTGACATTCAAGAAATGCAATGGAACCTGGCAACATGACATCAATGTCCGGAAAAACAGATCACCCCTGCCAATTTTTTCTCAATGTGTTGCAGGATTCCGGTCCAAAAACGCACAAGAATGACCACTCGTTCTTGCAGTTGAATGACTTCGTGCTCTCTCAAATTTAGAGCGATCAGAAAGGGCGCAGGCATACCTTACGATAGAATCAATGGGGCGGTGCTGCGATGCAGAAATGGCGTACAACAGAGCTTCAAGAGCTTCTCTCTTTTGGAGAAACCGGTCTGATCAAGAGATCCCTTTACACTCAACCTTCATCATCTCACAGAAGCTTTCCCCTTCCCTTTCCAATGGGTGAATCATCGGACTAAGGAATATTGTTTTTTGGCCTCTTACATGGTAATGATTGGTTAATTGGATGGGGGGCCTTGGCACCTTTAAAAAATGTTATCTTAGAATGTTTAAAATGTTTGGTTAGTTAGATGTCAATGCTGAACATATTTAAGCGACTACTTGAGAGTATTTGATTGGGTTATCATCTTTTTGTCAAATGATGGGGTTATATATGCCCTTCGGTCGTGCTTATTAATGGGAATACCACCCATCTTTTTAACCCGAGGGTAGAGCACCCATAATAGTAAGCATCACAGAGCCGCCCAACCGTAGAGCACCAGTAAAAGTAAGCATCACAAAGCCGCCCAATCGTGGGTTTTCCACCTTTGACCTCCCACACACTCCCAACCACTTGGGCTGCCACTTGTCAGTATTGGTGATGATAGTGTACAGAAATTATACAAGCACAAACCTTGAAAAAGCCCACAACAATGGGCATAGAAATAGTAAATATTTCATGCTCAAAATTTTTTAAGCAAGCTTTTAGGAAATGAGCTACCTTGCTTTCTACTCAAGCCTTAGGCTTGCCAAAGCAAGTAGATATACCCTTCCTAAGGACTTTCCGCAATTGTCCATTATGTTTCCATTCCTAAGAACATGATACAAGAGGTTGCCCCACCAAGGGCATATATGCTCACCTATGCACGAGAACAAGCAAAATCAAATTTTGGAGATCAATCCCAAAAAATGTCTCAAACACTTCTCCGTAGAAAGTTAGAAAAACAATATTGGTATAGAAGTTTTTAAAATTTCCTACATATATATATATATATATTCTTTGGTTGTGTGTGGTTAAGGTGAGCCAAGAGTGGGAAACCAATAAGTTATGAAATTAAAGCATGTAGAAGCAATGAAACCAACACCTTGAAAATGGCCCGTACCTCTACTCTTACTTTTTCCGAAAGCTTGTAACCCATGTCTAGATTTGAAGTGCCATGGAGAGGCCTCTCTCTCTCTCTCTCTCTCTCTCTCTCTCTCTCTCTCTCTCTCTCTCTCTCTCTCTCTCTCTCTCTCTCTCTCTCTCTCTCTCTCTCTCTCTCTCTCTCTCTCTCTCTCTCTCTCTCTCTCTCTCTCTCTCTCTCTCTCTCTCTCTCTCTCTCTCTCTCTCTCTCTCTCTCTCTCTCTCTCTCTCTCTCTCTCTCTCTCTCTCTAATAAATTAAGTCCCCAAAGCTTCACAAAACTTTAAGTAGAGTGTAGATTTGACCTTTTTGAACCCCAAATAAGCTAGAAATGCTAAAAATTTGTAAAACTGCTATAAACGTGACACATTTTAGATTCTAAGCCTCCCGTTGGTTGGCCAAGTTTTGAGATACTAAACCATTTACAACCTCAAAACCCAAGGTCAATTATCATGCTTTTACATATATTAGGCATTTTGAGATCATTTTGGGGGTCAAAAAAGCTCATTTGCAATCTAAGTGAAATTTCCCTGAGGATCTAATGGTTGAATTTGTGAGAGAGAGGGAGAGAGGTCTCCCACAAGGGAGAAGTTGGGCCCATAATGGGTTGCCAATTTTTAGAGATAGGGGACATACACCATCCCTATTGCTAAAAAGTGGTCCCCTATAGGGAATTCTGAATCTTGACCATGTCATGTTTATGATATTCTGTTTGGGGCTTTTGAGCTGTGTTTTGGGGTCAAAAAATTCATATTTATGCAATTGTTGTTGAATGTAAGATTGTCCAAATGCAACCTTCTATCATATATACAACCATGGTAGCCTTTTCTGGTCCTAGAAGATTGCATATATCTTCTTACCCTCGTGCTTGATCAGGTTATTGAACGATTCAATTTCCAAATCATGATACTAAATAGGCTAATGAGAGGGGTTTAGGAGAAAGATTTGCATGTAGAGTAGGGCACTTTCAACACACCTTTACATATTATGGTTTAATGCCAGTTCCCTAAAAACTTCCTAAGTGGAATCACATTGTCCTAAAGTTCACCAAAAAAAAGACCGCTCATACATAAGGCTTATCTACATAACACTTGAAGTAATATATATCATCTTTCATCTCTTTTTTCCTTTAACGTGATTTATTTATTCATGTTGCTTTTGCTTATATTTTTACACATTGCTTTTTACCATGCATTATAGCTTTTCTTTGTATGAAATTAAGCTACTCTTTATTCCCTTCTTTCATAATATTTGGAAGGGCCATAACCAAAATCTATTTGATCTCTCTAAATTTTGGGCACAATAAATAACATGCAAATATTAGGAAAAAACTAACATTTGCAAATCATGGATGTAATGGGAGATTAAGATGAAGATAAAGAAATGTATTAAATGGCTAAGCCCCCCCCCCCCCCCCCCCAAACACACACACACACACACACACAAAAGAGTAAAGAACTAAGAACTTCAAATACATTATAGGAATGTCATCTAAACAATATACTTCTAAATTTTGGGCATAGGAAATAACATGCAAATATTAGTAGAAGAAGAAACATGGCAAATCATGAATGTGACTAGAGAGTAAGATGAAGATAAAGAAGTCTATTAAATGGTTAAGCCCTCTATATATAACAATTGTTTGCATCCATCCTATTGAGTGATTATTGCAACAAAAAAAAAAACTCTAAAACGACTTCGCAATCCAAACATATTAATTGCCATGTCACAACCAACCATTTAGTTTATTATTTGCATTTATCAACTAGTTTTTATTAGTCTTTTAAATACATTGGGCTAATATGGACTATGTTATGCATTTGTCCTAGCTTTTAGGTATGAAAAGAGAACCTAGAAATCTAGAAATGCTCTTACTTATGTCACAACCAACAACATCACTTTGTTAACCTTCGTGACTTTGGAAACTAAGGAGAGCCATTAGAACGTTCTCTTAGAACCTTACTGCATGTAGGGCTTCTGGACAATGAGAGACTAGGATAAACACACCATTATTGAAGTTATTATATTGAAGCACCAATTAGAGAAGATCAAATTTGATTACGAGTGAGTGTGTTTCATGAAATTTGGTGCTCGCTGAATGGGTAAGAAGTTATTTGGTCTGCTAGTCTATTGGAAAAATGTGATATCTTTTATGGAACTTCCCTTGTTTTTCAGAATTCCTACTACAGTATAATGTGATGTTTAGGGTTTGAAAGCCCCCCATTGGCACCAATTACAAATCACGTCTCAATCACATGTTCATGTATAATGATTGGTATATTGGTGGTTATATGCCATATTGATGAGCATATTCACCATGTTCATGAGTAGATATAGTTTCCCATCATTACCCTTAGCAACCTATTTGTGGCATCCAAGTCAAACTACACTTCAAACCAAGTAGTAGACACTGACTTCACACTTCAACAATGACAAAAGCACTTACAAATTATTATCATATTTGCGTTACACTTTAAGTAGGTGTGTCATGTAGCATTATGAAAATATAGTCCATTTCATGTAGCAAGTTGTCAAGCACTCATGTTCCATAAGCAAGATTGTGACCACCACCTTATCATGGTCCCAACCACAATCATAAAGAACTATATGTCATAGCTTGCCTTCTAATTGATCCACTTACTTGCACATCATAAATAGATTCTTTAGAGATATTTCACCTTAGGACAAAATTATTAACTCAAAATTGAAGAGGACACAATTTGCAGGAGAGAAGAGAATTGAGGAAATCAAGTACAATACAAGATTGGGTATAATCTCCTCCCATGCATGGATGAGCACCTCCCCCGTGTATGTATGTATGAAATTGTATTAAGCTTTTGTGCTAGAAAATATCATTGAAAAGAACCCCCTTTTCGGGCTCTTGCTTTCTTTACATGAATGGCTCACTTTTTGTTATGGTATCTTCTAATTCCTATTCTTATAAACATATTCTAAGATTTACAAAATAATAATCATGCCTTCCAAGCCTTAGAAAATAGGTGTATCCAAATAAATAAATTACAGGTAGACACATACAATGTCCTTGCGCTAATGAACCTCCAAAATTACAATAATTCCATGCTATGAAGCTTACAACCATAAATCATTTCTATATATTAGAATGCACTTCCTTTGAATATTTATTCTACATAACTCTATCTAATTCTAATGGTATTTTAACCACAATACAAAACACATTAGTATCCTTCCATCTATCTATGAGGCATAATGCAACTAGTGTTATATGTAGTGCTATGCATTACAAGTCACAAATCATGTGGCAAATAGGTAAAATCCACAAAATAAAAATTAACTTATTTTCATAGTAAGTTTCAACAGTTTCCATAACATTGCCTAGGGATTAAAAAGAAATTGTCCTCAATTGATAAAATAGAATTACATGGGCGATTAGCCACGTGGTAGTGCTATCTCATGCCATGAATCTGCACTACAGTTCCTATTACAATAGTTTAACTATGGATTTTCATGTAACCCTACCCTATGTGGCAAATTTGTGCCCATGGGACATTAATGTGAGTCTAAGTAACATGCAATTATTATGTAATCATAAGTAGAAGTCAGTATTGCTTTTAAAATCCATTGGGATTCTCTTAACATAATGATTTTGATATTTGACTAGATACCTATGATACTAATTTCCAATTCTAGTTGTGGCATGGTCATGGTCAAGAATGACTTCAAGTATTAAAATTTTAGTGCCTTCTTCTAATAATCTACAATTGGAGTCGCTGCTGGAGTTCCCTTAAAAGGCTTTAATAAGCTAATATGACATAAGTTATGAATTTACCAATGAGGGGGCATTAGGAAAAAACTAGGACGGAACAAAAACTTATTCAATAACTGAGTTACTTGTATTTGTATTTCTTTTGGATGCAAAAGACTATGTCTATAAGGAGCTTTATGTGGTGGAGTTACCCCAAGAAAAAGTTTTATCTTTTGGTCTAAGTCTCCATGAGATGGTGCTAATTTGAGTGGATAATCATTAGCAAAATAATATTTACATAGGAAATTTTCCTATATATGGGTCAATGCAGAAGATTTAAGAGATTCTACTTCAGTCATCATAAAAATCATGTACGCCTTTTGTTGTTTTGTCCGTACGCATTTAGCTTGTGTGGGACTAATCAGTGGAAACAATTTAATTTCAAGGTCACTACACAAAGAAATAGCTTGGTCTTGAAATTCAAAAGTGAGGGTGTAGGCATGATAATCAATGTTAGGATTATATTGGTGTCTAAATGGCATTCCTAGAATGATGTCTAATGATAGGAGAGGTGCAACTAGGAAGTCACATTTTCCTTTATATGTACCCATAGAAATTTCTAAATATTTAATTTCACATAATCCATTATATCTAATGCCTTGGAAAGTAGAACTTTGTATAAGGAAGGATGAAGCTCTAGTTGCAATCTCCTAACTAATTTGTTTGAAGTAAAATCATGAGAATCCCATCATTATTCTACAATAATAACATTAGAGTCTTGCATAAAACCCTTCATCTTAAGCAAAACATGTAAAGGAATACCCATACCTAGTTTTCTTTGGTTTGATACCCCTTGTTGCAATGTGTCCATTGTCTAATCAAGAGCACGGTTGGGTACTTCGTTGATGTTGTGTAGCTGGGCCATAGTCTCGTTGTTATTGGAGGGAAGTCGTACTAAACAATTTACTAAAAAATGACCCTATTTTTTGCATCAATGGCAAGTAAACTTGAACTTTTTGCATTGAGTATTAAGATTTGCAAATTGAGGCTTTATCTTGTTATTTCCACACTTTTGTTCAAAGTCACTTTTTGGTTGGAAGTTAGAAGTTTGGTTAGCTAGAAAAAAGTTAGAGCAATAAGAATTGAAAAGTTTCTTTGCAGTGCAATTGTTATTAAAAGGTTGGGGTGGATTAGATTGTTATCCATGAAGGATTTAGGCAACAGCTTGAAATCATTTCTCAACATCATAGTCATAGGAGATAGCATCATGAAGTGAAGTAGATTTATGAGAATTTTACTTAGCTTGGATGCCCAATTGAAGATTGTATTCATTTTTGTGTTGTAGCATGCTCTTAGGAACTTTCTCAAGCAGCATACGCAATAGTTAAAAGTTGTTAATAAAATCTTTTCGTGTAGGTAGGCACATTATTGTCTTCCTGCCACCACAAGAAATTCGCTCTTGCATAAAGAAAAGATTCTTTTACTTTTTCTTGAAGTTTATCCCACATCTTTTATCTATTGGTGCTATGGCAAAGGATGTTCCACCAAAGTGATGATTTATCCATCAAACAATGTGTAGTACACTTGATTTTGTATTTCTCTAAAAAATATTCCTCATCAAAATAATCATCCAATTGGCTCAACCAAGACGAGACAAGGTTTCCATCCTTTTTACCATGAATTTTCGAAAACTAAAAAGACATGATTGATTTTCTAATCCTTCTTCGTTGTTATACTTCGAAGATGCATTTTAGGATATGAGCAATGCATTCATTTTCATCTCGAGTGGATGGATTTTGTTGTTGTTTACATTCTCGAAGCACGTTTGTGACTTCATTCAAATTATGTTGAAGATGAACGATTTGTTGTTGCCAAGTAATCTAAGGAAGAGATGATTTCATATTCAATTCATCTATATTGGTCTCAACATCATTATAAATAATTTGTACGCAAGGACATGCCTTTAATAAATTCTGCAAGGTGAAATTCTTGCGTGTGAACATAATCTAGAAAGAATTTAATATTAGTAGAAGGACATCAATTTACTATGTGTATCTTGTGAAAATCCTTCCTTGGCGTTTTTTTTGTTGCCCTAGGAACAAAGGATATTAAGGTTTATTTTTAAGACCTTAGGGAAGTAAGTTTGTGTAATAGGAGAAACTATTAAATAATTCCCTTCCCCCTCCTTAGAAACAGCCTGTAAAAAAAATCAAGCTTAAGGAAAGCTTTACTAAGCTTAAGAATTAAGCTAATTTATCTCTTCTTCTCTTTTCAGTTAGTTTGTCAACTGACACATTCAGCATCCCCAGTAGCTTTGATGGTGGCCACCTTGTTTTGCATGGCATCAAAATGTTGAAGGCTATGGGATTGTCAATTACCTATTCGTATCTTGTTGTTACAATGGCTTAGTTAGCTTTACTTCATATTGCTATACCCCCAAAATTTTAGGTGTTGAAAATCTAATTCTATTAATGATAACTAGCTTAGCATAGTAGGTCAACAAATAAGCTTTTATATGAAATATTGACAAGTGAAAGCATGCTAAGGTGGACCACTTACTAAGCTATTTAGTTAGGTCATTTAAAAACTTGGGTGACTAGTGTACAAAATATCTAAATCTTTTGGAGGATAGCTTTTTAGATTATTCTCATCAAGACCTTTCCAATGATATATAGTATGATAGGGTATGCCATGGGATAAACATTAAAATGCCTGCTAGTAAAGAAGCTAGCTTAACTTGTCTCGATGACCTAGTTTTGGTACCACCTTACCATGCTTTCACCATGTTATCTTTGATAGCCTAAAGATAAAGCCTTTTAGCTTAAAGACCAATCTACATGTCAACTGTTTTGATAAATGTGATATTTTGGTGAATAAGGAAGGCCTATGGCCTTATAATGAGATCCTTTATCAGACTTGACATAGAGGGGAAAATATAAAAGGGTGCTAAATTGGATCTCTGTGTCTCCTAATTCGTGAAGAGGAGAGAGAAAACTTGGAAGCACTTTGCAAAGTTTTGATCCAACAAATAAAGGATTGATGCTTGTTGGTGCAATTGATGTAATCTTAAAGGATATATATATGCCCTCACTATGATTTTGATGCATTCTCGAATCACCTTGTTTGATACCAATGTTGAGATCCTTCATGGTACAACCAGAATTACTTAAAGTTGAAGAGAACACAATTTGCAAGAAATATGAGAATTGAGAAAAACAAGGACCACATTAGATTGGATACAATCTCCCCCCATGCATGTATTTATGAAATTCTATTAAGCTTATGTTTTCAAAAGTATCATTGAAAAGCATCCCGTTTTTACATGAATGCCTTGCTTTTGAATCTAATATTTTCTAAATACTATTCTAATAAACCTATTTTATGGTTTACAAAATAATAAACAAGCCTTCTAAGCTTTCTAAAATGGTTATATCCAAATAAATCAATTGTGAGTGGGCACATATAATGTTCTTATGCTAATGAGCATCCAAAAATACAATAATTCTATGCTATGACGCACAACCATAAATAATTCCTACACATGAGAATGCTCTTCCGTGGAATATTTATTCCACATATTCCATCTAATTCTAATGATTTGTTAGCTACAATGCAAAACACAATAGTATCCTTCCATCTATCTACCAAGTATAATGTGACTAGTGTCATATGAAGTGCTACACATTACAAGTCACAAATCATGCATCAAATAGACAAAATCAACAAAATAAACATACTCTTATTTTAATAGTAAGTTCCAACAATTTCCATAACACATCCTTGGTTGCTACATGTTATACAACTACTAGATATCATTTGTCATAATGAACCATAAATAAGAGAATACCACAAACTAACATCTTCATACCTTATTATCTTTTGTTTGAAGACTAGAGAACAGAAAGAAATAATGCATAGATGTCAAAGAAAAACAATGTTTAAATACTTATAATACTAGCAAAATCTCAAACATTGCTAATGAAAGTAGAAAGCTACAATTGATTGAAACTTATATGAGGAAGAATCAAGTATGCACTTTAGAAAGCTACAATTGATTAAAACTTATACGAGGAAGAATCAAGTATGCACTTTAGAAACTGTTGGCAAATGGTGCTTGTTACTATCATGAGGTGCACCGTGCAAGTAAACTCATGGACCATGGTTTAATGTAGAACAAGTTGGTATTAAGGACTCTTTATTATCTTTTTTGTACTAGCAAGCATGATAATGGCATCTTACGATGCAAAATTTGAGCTCTCATGACCTTTCTTAAAATTTTTGAATGGATAATCCAATCCTTGTTTCATATTTTTTTGCATCCAAGTTGGGAAGTCAAATGCATAACTTTGATGCTGACAATTTAAACGCATTTCTTTCATGTTTGTAAACTCTATAAGTGAGTTTTTTTGTCATGAAGAAGTTAGCCATTTAGCGTAAATGTTTATGGTTGAGTTCATGTAAAGCCACAAAGGTTAACAATGTTTAACGAAGAAGATTACCCCATAATGCATTATCAAGTAGTAAATTTCAAAGTGAAAAATGTGAATTTTTATACATGGGTGCTTTGAGATATAATTATATGCAATTTTTATGGGCTTAAACATGATAGAATCACTCACTCACTTGCTCACACACACACACACACACACACACACACACACACACACACACACACACACACACACACACACACACACACACACACTCACTCACTCACTCACTCACTCACTCACTCACTCACTCACTCACTCACTCACACACACACACACACACACACACACACACACACACACACACTCTCTCTCTCTCTCTCTCTCTCTCTCTCTCTCTCTCTCTCTCTCTCTCTCTCTCTCATTCTCATTCTCATTCACGGTCTTAAAAGCATGCATGCCTTTGTATGCGTATGTGAACACTAGCATAATTATCACTATCATTAACTAGCGTATTCTCAATTACTATTTAGAAAATGATAAACAGGCTTAGATATCTTGATATCATAGGGTTTCAAATTCAAAGTATGTCCCATTATGTAGATGATGAAATATTTTTACTCAAGGGGGACCACTAGGGTTTATTGGGAGAATAGTGGAGCCATGTTGATATCAATTACACAACTTCATTTGAATGTACATCATTTGATCATAAAAAGATGTAGAAACAAAAATTTATAAGGTAAAAATGTGGGAAGGGCCACCTACGATATTGATGGAACCAACCAGGATCCTATTAGTAAGGACTTAAGAAGACATGGGTCATATGTGTCTATGGGATTGCGTCGTTTTTATCCTAGTCACCCAACTCCACCTCATAATTTCCTAAACCTAGTAAAGCTCCTAGCTACCATGCACTCCTTTGCCTTGAATTTATAAGGTAAAATGTGGGAAGGGCCACCTATGGTGTTGATGAAACCAACCAGGAAATCGTTAGTAAGGACTTAAGAAGACATGGATCATATGTGTATGGGATTTCATAGTTTATTCCACCTTACATTTTTCGAAACCTAGTAAAGCTCCTAGCTACCATGCACTCCTTTGCTTTGAATGGATAGAAAGAGCAACCTCAAGGGATGAAGCAATTGAATGAAGAGTAAGGATGGTTTATGCCTTGAGAAATATAGAAGCATACATACATATGTATATGCATGTATACATGTACATATGTATGTATGTGTGTATATATGTATTCATGCATTTATGAGCACCAGTCATATTCCTAACTTGCAACAAGTTTCAGTGCATATAACTAAATAAGCTATTAAACAATGAATAGTAAGCCCGTTGCCTTAGATTATATGTAAAGCTAAATAAGCCCATCTCCTAGATTGTGTGTATATCTATATTAGCTATTGAACAATGAATAAAGCCCATCTCCTTAGATTATGTGTATAGCTAAATAAGGTATTAAACAATGAAGAAATGAACCCATCTAATCTTGATCTTTAAAAACTTTATTACTTATTGTAACCTTTAAGATTATTAGCTTGAGTCTAACTGTATGCAAAAGCATCAACTTACATAAATCCTCTTGGAGGCATATGCAAGTAATGCATACAATGGCTATTAAGAAAGGCATGCACACTTATTTGTGGTAGGAGCCTTTAGTAGTGAGCCAAGGAGTATTATTATTATTATTTAGATTTTGTATAAAGACTCTACGATATTCTTGACTACTTAAGATAGAGTTACAATAAGATCCAAAGAAAAAACTCCACCATTGACTACAATAATAGTAAAGTTGATTAACTAACTAGTTAAATATTCAAAAGACCATTAGTTTAGTTCAAGGAAAACCCAATTACTATTTTGTAAGCATATTAAAGCACAATCAAGGTAGCCTAAGAGAAAGTTGTTAGAAATATTATTACCAGAGCCATGTGTTTCTCCGAGAAGATATTGTTTGTGAGGTGTTTAGACAACTAGTAACTAAGGAAAACACTTCATTGTTCTACCAACCTTTAAGCTAGACATAGTGTAGCATGATTGGAAACACCATAATGGGCTTATAGTAGATCCAGGAGGATTATACTAGGAGATGGCTATAGTATCACTAGTGTTAAGATATTTTAGCATTGACATGTGTGTGAATACACGTATTAGGACCGTTGGGGGACTTTTTTCCCACTTTAGGAGGTTTTCTATTCCCAACCTTGTGTATATGCCTATTTACTTTAGGGCATACTTAGTCTTATAAATTTTCTTCTTCCACACCTCTCAATACACTTTGAGTTGTACTTTGTTAAGCTCCCTCTTCATCTAGATGTGTACTTGTGATCCTGTAACCCTACATCCAATAATTGATATCAGAGCGCGGGCTTCAACCTCTTGGGTAGAGTCATCAATATGCTCTTCTTGATTTCCTCGTACTGGGATGAGATTTGATGAGCATTCTCAGGTCAACATATACTCTTGGAGAGCCATGTAGGGCTTGGTATTGTCAAAATTTTTATTGTGGTTCATTTTAGCCTTCATTTGCACTACTAACAGTATTGTGCAAGTTATTCGTCCTTTTGTGCAAAAATTTTAACATTAATCAACTATGTAAAGTAAGAGTCCTTATAGTCTTCTTCATAGTATGCTTATAGCACAAGTTGGTTTTGTGCATATTTTTCTCTATACATGCAACTTTTGCATCAAGTATAATCAATGGCTATGGCTCACAACAATGATATATTTCGTATGTTGGTTGTTGAGGACAAGCTAGATGGAACCAACTATCCACTATGGGCTTATATGATTTGTCATATATTGGTTGCAAAGGGGCTTTGGAATATTGTACATGGAATTAAAAGACATCACGTTGCTATTTCAGAAGTTGCAAGTGTAAAAGAAACAATAGAAATAGATGTCTATTACAACATATAGATATCAACATTTCTGGCAACGCTTTTAGTATATGGAAACATTACTCATGTCGTCACTAAAAGCATCACCATAAACTATCGGTATTGAAATTGGTATCGATGCTGCTATATAACAATGCTAATCACGATGCCAATATTGACATTAATAGCAATGGTTGTAGTAAAATAGCAATGCTAATAGTGACAGTTGCAATAAAATTTGCAATACTAAATAATGGCAATTTCATATAAAAAGAAAAAGGGTGGTAGGGCTACCTATGGCCCTTCTAGCCACATGGACTCAATATTCTTCGACAATGCAAAATGGAAAAGCTACAATGATCTACTAAAACCACACTTTGCAAGTTTCCAAAGTACTCCATCTCATCCACTACAATATTTGGATTTGTGGCCCATTATCAATTTTCTCACTCAATATTCGCCATGGTACCACAATCTATTGTCGAGCACAATTTATCGATGTGCTCTACTTAAAAATGTCACCCATGTGACCATGCCATGCTGTAGACTTTGTATTGCACATTGAAACTTTAGGGCTAGTTGTCACTTACACTTGTTGGATACAAAAATGATGAAAGCATACATTTATCTTTGGACTACTCCCACTCCTCTCCTATGACTACCTCACCTTCATGTGATGCTCTTGTTCATGCGTTGTGGTTATTCTAGGTATGAATTGTAGCAACTTTTCCATGCCCTTGGGTATCGAACAAGTCATTCACATGTAGTATGTTGAAATTTTGATTGTGTTGCCTCTTGTTGCCTTTTAGCGATCCCGTACTTATGTAGCCACTTCTCCATGGATGCATGGTGCATCGTACAAAAAGGATTCACCTTCTCCTCCATGGTTTCATTCGTCGGCTTCTCTATCCCATTTCCAACTCCACTCAGATTGAGAGAGGGGGAGTATATATCTAAGGATTTTAATGCATATTTGGCAGAATGTAGGATAAAACACCAATGTACAATGTTGTATACACCACAAAAAAATGATGTAGCTAAGGGAAAAAACATATCCCTCATAGAGATGGCACGATGTATGATTAAGAGTAAACTTTGCTAAGTAATTTCTAGCTTGAGGTTGTTTTATCTGTAACTTATGTACTTAACAGGTGTCCCACTAAGGCTTTGTAGTTTATTACTTCGTATGAGGCTTGGCATGGCAAAAAGCCATATCTGGCTCACTTGTGTGTTTTTGGTTGCTCGGGTGACTTATGCTTTGGTTCTGATGCAACAATGCAAGAAGTTGGATGACAAGTCTGTAAAATGTATTTTCGTAGGGTATAGTAATGAAAGTAAATGTTACATGTTATGTCATCCACAAAGTAAGCATTTCTTGATTAGCCATGATATTGTATTTGTGGAAAATTTTGTTTAGCCTTGACATTCATGTATAAAAGAGATAGATGTGCATTCATAGGATATCTATTCTTAACCTCAGTTCAAGATGATGAAAAAATGAAGCAAAAAGCGGAAAAGAATAGAAAAAGAGCAAAGGCGCAAAGGCGGCTAAAAGACTAAGTTGAGGCAAAAGTGCAATTTTAAAGAGAAGACCTTAGTTCAAGATGACAGAAAAATGAAGCAAAAAACTGAAAAAGAATAGAAAAAGAGCAAAGGTGTAAAGGCAGCCCCTAAAAGACTAAGTTGGCGGCCCCTAAAAGACTAAGCTGAGGCGAAAGCACAATTTTAAAGAGAAGGCACCTCAAAAAACTCTAAAAACTCTTGTAAAAGAGCGCCAAGCTCCCTCTGGTGCCATTTGCAAAGGAATAGACGGGTGTAGGTTTAAGGCATGAGGCAAGAAAAGAGAAATAGGAGAAATGACCCTGCCACAAAGGCCGGTCATGTAAAAAGGATGGGTGCCCATGGAATTTTAGGGCTTGTATATAAAGTTCAAAAAGTGAATGGAAGCTGATTCTTGGGTGTGTGGCTAACGAGAGACCTCTCTTCTTTCCTTCTTCCCTTCTCTTTGTTGTGTGTGTGCTCTTGAGAGAGGGAGTGTGAGAGTGTGAGGGAGTGAGTGTGTGGGAGTGAGGGATCAAGAGGGAGAAGCTCTTCACCATCTCCACTTCTCTTCTTCTCCTCTCTTCTCTTTGCTCGTGTGTGCACGGCTATGGTGGATGGAGCTTGATGGAGGAGGCTTGAGGGTGCTTGAGTTAGCATCAAGGATGGTGGAGCTACTAGTATGTGCGAAGGAGGAGGCAACTCATTTTTGCATTGAGGTAAGCTCACTACATTCATAGGTTCGAAGGCGCATCGGCTATGTGAGAGGTAGCCATTAGAGCTCGCTTGGAACGTTTGAAGCAATAAGCGGTCCGTGGGTCCTGGCGGTTGAGCGAGAGCTCCCACATTTTGGTTCCGTTGTCGGGACCAATGGATTCAAGCTTGAGCACTTGAGCGCCTCATATCGAGCGCCGAAGTAAGGGATTCATCCCTGAACCAGAGCTTGAGATAAGTAGGAAGTTGGGGCTTTTGATCTTCAATACAAGTAAGTATTCTGGTTATTTTGGTTGTTTAATGATTGGGAAAGAAGGGGAGATCATTTCAATTATTTGCTTTTGCTTCTTGTTGCATTTAGCATAGGATAGGATTACGAAATCAAATTGGAGAAGCATAGGGTTTACTGATGTAAAACAGGGCAAAACAGGCACAGATCGGGGTAAATGGAGAAAAAGAGTTGTTGAAATGATAAATGCCGACAAGGGAGTGATTGGGGATGGCAAAACCCTGCTCGAGAAGAGGTTTAAGGGCCAGAGAACTATAGAGGATCTCATTTTTCACCCTAGTGAGAGAGAGAGAAAGAGAGAGTTTCCAGCATTCTTTGCACGATTCAGGTACATCAGAACCTTCTTGTTATGTATTTGTTGTGATCTAGAAGTCGGCGTGCTTGGTGCTTGCGTGGATCGTTGGATTCAACGAGATCATCCTCGGTGCGGTTGTCGTCGCGCACGATTCGGCTTGTTTGAGTGGATTGGGTTTGGGCCAAGTCCCAGAATAGGACCATTCGGCACTCAGACCACCCAATCCATTCGGCCCTCGGACCACTAGGATAACTCGGATTGCTTGACCCAGACACGTACCGCTCGGCCCATCCAAGTCAACCCTTCGGGCTACTTGGCCCTCGGACCACTCCGTCCACTTTTGCCACTCGACCCTCGGACCGCTTGGCCCACTTTTGTCACTCGGCCCTCGGACCACTCGGCCCACTTTTGTCACTCGGCTCTCGGACCACTCGGCCCTTGGATATATCTATTCAGTCGTTTGCACTGCAAGTTCGGCTGGTACCCTTATTCAACCATTCGACCCGTCTGAGTCTACCACTCGGCCTGTGCAATTTGGATGAGTTGGGCCGAGTCAGACTTTTGCAAATTTTGTGGAAGTTTACACTAGACCCAGCTAGATCTCAACAGCGCTAACCTTTGTGAGCCATCCTGACACCCAAGACTCGATTTTGGTGCAAGGAATAGGCAATTTCGCAAGACACGGCTGCTTAGTAGCTAGAGTAGGTTGTTGAGAGAGTCAACACCTTAACGACAGTCTCTCAACAACCTTAACGACAGCTAGTGGAGACATAGACAAACAATTGGAGCCCAGCATAGGACTAAGCAAATAGCAATAGGAAGGTGGCTCTACTCGACCTCCTTAAGCTTATCGACAGCTTAGTGGAGCAAGAGAACACAACCATGTTGGAGGAAAGCTCAGACCGTAGGGAGAACGAGGAATTTGACTTAGGAGCTTTTCCAGAAGCAATCCAGCAGTTGGTGAGTATCTATGACTCTCATGCTCTGTGTGAGCACCGTGGTAGAGCGGCAAAAGCATTATAGCTGACCTAGAGGAGGAAAGAAAACTAGCCCACAAAGCATTATGAGGCATAATGGAATACAACCGAGACCAACAGACTAGGAGCCTGAGGCAGAATGCAAAGATGCGAGAGATACAGCGAGTGCTAAACCTAGCAGGCAAAAATCAAACTGACCATGAGAGAGTGCTAGAAGGAGACTTGACGCTAAGTGAGCTTCTCACGAAGCGATTGCTAAACAACACAGCAGCAGAGCATAGCATTGCAGCACTGGCCACGTCACTACTAGCGGGGTTGGGGGTGAGCCAAGGCTCCAAGAGCCAGCCTAAGATACCAGTTGTCACAAAGCAACTCAATAAGTACCATCCCCAGGACGATCCGTATGGCTTTATAGAGCAATTTGAGCAGGTCTGCGAGGCCAACAGTCTCACCGACTTGACTTGACGCTCTCAAGCATTCGGGCTTTGCTTGGGAGACAAGGGTCGGACTTGCTATACAAGTCTAGATGCCACAAAGCGAGTAAACTTCAATGGATTGAAAAACCTCTTCATTAAGAGATTTTTCAAGCCCGGATACTTGGATAACCTTCCAGTACAACTTATGAACATCAAGCAGAAGGGAAAAGAGGACATCCATGACTATGTGACCCATGTAAGGAGTCTCTTCAAGAGAATCTCGACGGGCAAATAGCCGACTGAAAGAGCAGTGTCGACAGTATTTATCAGTGGGACGAAATGAGGAGCTTTATAAAGCCTTGGCGGGCAACTCGATCTTGCAGCGAGACACGCTAGCAAGGGTGTTCGAAGAGGCCATTTGGGTCGACGACCAATTGAAGGAGAGGAGCTCTAGGAACTTAAACTGAGACGAGACCCACTCAAGAAGTTCGGAGAGAGATTCAGCATCCAGCGAGCGATTAGGCACAAGCACCCAAGATAAGGGAAAGGCTGCAGACACCAACCAAGAATTGACTGACATGAAAATGGAAATAGCTAAGATGCAAGAAATGCTAAGACGACCAATGCGACCACATGTCCAATGCGTGTACTGTGGCGGGAACCACTTGCCGGCTGAGTGTCAAGACCTTAGGTCACGACCTTGTGCTAATTGCGGTAGGTTTGGTCACGATAGTGCGCATTGTAGATTGCCTAGAAGACTTCCGTACTCACAATCGTAAAGTCACCCGTACCTAGCAAGCATGCCGCAACAATTCTTCAGAAGGGGAGCGCCATCGGCCCTTCCCACGCCAAACGATGAGAAGTTGGATGTTCCTAAAATGGATATAAATCCTACTGGAATACCCAGACCACTTGGTGCCTATGTGACACATGCATCGAGTGACACTCCAATCCACTATATGGAAGAGCCAAATGAGGAGGAGCCTTACCTATACCCTTACGTCTCGCATGACGATGAGGGCAATGCAGTCCTTATGGACTATCAACCAGTACCAGTGATGGCGTTAGAAAGGGACGAGGTAGAGGCCTAGGAGGGCATACCTAGGAGCCAATCATGTGTTGGTGGACTTGCGGCCACCTGGGACACATCTCATCACGCTATCCCAAAAGAGAGCAACAAAGTAGAGACAAGGTTGACCTAAGGTGTCTTGAGTGCGGAATCACTCATCTCTTCACTGACTGTCCAAAGCGAAAAACACCCTCAAACTTAGCTAACATGCCATCCATCCCATTGGGGCTGTTTGGTGTCGAGAATTTGGATGGGTAAGCTACACCTATACCATTGCATGTCATGACCTGTGCACTAATGAAGCAGGCCGGCATATCACTACTAGGTCTTAGCAATCTTGACACAGCTTTGATAGGAAAGAAGAGCCATAGGCAGAGAAAGAAGAGACCCGAAGCTAAAATTGCACTGAAAATTGAGAGTGCCACAACGCTACCTGCTGGAAAGAAAGTCATTGATGCTGAAGCAGAGACATCAGCCCCTAAGACTCTTGAAAAGGGAAGTGCTAAGGTGGGGAAGGACCCCGAACCAAAGCACCAACTAGAGGCCATTGAGAAGATGAAGGAGTGGGTAAAGGAGGCTTAGGAACACCTGAAAGATGCAAAGCCCATCTTGGAGGACGAGATCGAGGATCTCTCTAGCATCAACATGCCACTCTCACCCCCTCCATTGAAACCAAGAGATGTGGCTGTGCCACAAGCAGTACCGCTTAGGCAAGGCCTTAACTCTACGGGCCAGCAACCCAGCCAGGGGTGCTGGCCAGGACAATCTGGAACAGGAGAACGACGAGCAGCCAACGACCTCCTTACCACTCTAGTGGCCACCCCGGTGATGGTAAACCTGGGAGATCTGCTTAGGCAACATCCGAGTCTATGGCAGGACTTGAAGCAGTGGGTTGAAGGGTCACAAGAGAAAGCTGCTGTAGACCTACAAGAACATGATGCAGAGACGCAAATACCGAGTTTGATGTTACACTCCATGCCCAAGTTCTTGCACATTAATGCTTTTTGGGAAGGCACCGAGAAGTACGCAATCTTACCGGTCTCAGCCCTAGGTGATACAACAAGGAAAGGGATTGTAGACACAGGGGCGGGAGTTAGTGTATTGAGCCATGCAATGCTCGTGACTTGGGGCAACCCACCTGTCGAGATGGCTAGGTTCAACATCACATTAGCTAACGGAATGAAAGTGAAGCCATTTGGGGTGCTAAAAAATTGGCCGCTAAAAATTGCTGGAATCCAATCCTCGGTTGACTTTATAGTCATGAAGGGATTGGACTACGATGTCCTATTGGGTCGACCTTGGATGCGCAATGCCAGAGTGATAGAAGATTGGGGGAATGGTCTCATCTTCCTAGGAAATAGAACAAAGGCTGTGAGGGTAGAGATGGACTCTTGGAAAACTGCACCAGTTGACCTCGACGCCATCTCCGCGGTGCTCAAGGGTGATACCCAAATCAGGAAATCATATGGGTCCCTAACTAAGTATATCCCATGTCCTGAAGACTAGCGAGACTGGATGCATGTCCTTGCTACCATCGACCTACCATTCTCAGACAATGAGGAGTACGAATAGGCCCTTAAGATGATTGGCAAGCCAAAGAGTGCACCCTTAGTACCAATCTGCATGATGGTAGGAAACCTTAGCGGAAGACCCAACCTTGTCACCTTCCAAGTGCCAACCAACTGGAGGGAGCTCCAGGGGGTTTTAGAGTATTTGGCTGGCAAGCTAGCAAGCAATCCAACAGAAAACTTCAAGCCACTTCAAGATCTCTTAAATGAACCAAAGTGGCAATGGGCTAGGGTGCATGACCTAAACCTCAAGCACAATTGGGCCCTGGTCCCCGATCAAACACACGAGACATACCAAGACCTACGAGACGACGAGTGGTCAGATGAAGATGCTTCCAATGACGAATGCAAGGACCGCCACTGCTTTAGTGAGACGAGGGTGAGGACGAGGTAGATACCATAGAATACGACACCGAAGGATGAGTGATAGAACATATACGAGCATACTCCAGGCTGAAGAGAAAGAACACCTTTAGGATACAACAAGGGGTCATGCATGTGGATTGTGACCGCGCTTGGTTGGAACGTGTAAGAGCCATAGATATGGAACAAGCAGGCCTAACCCAACCAGGTAACACACTAATGCTTAGAACAGAGTCACCCTCTAAGCTGCGACCACCAGGGGAGACTACCTCACCTAACAAAGATGGAGAATTCGATTTCGAGTTGGAAGTGAGCTCAGAAAGCGACTCAGAAATGCCGAGGCATCCCAAGACTAGATGTACCAAGGGGGACCTGCCCGTCCACTTGAGGCATAGACGCTTAAAAGAAGAAAGGGTAGACCAGTCTAAGGATGCAAGAGCATATGAACAAAGAAAACCACATGACCTCCCCAAGAGATTTACGAGATTCAAAAGGGACGATATGGTAGTGATCATGCTGGGTGCTAAATGGGCAAGCAAGTGGACCCATTGAGGGGCCCGCCAAGGGCTGAAGATACCCCCTTGGAAGTATCAACAACTTCAGTGCCCTCAGCCATGCGCAACACATAAGAATATGACAAGTTGGTAAAAGAACTTCAGAGCCAACTTGACAAGATGAAAAAAGAGAAAAATGCCGCACTTGTAGAGCTAGAAAAAGAAAAGAATGCATTTGTAACCTAGAGGCTAGAAAAAATGAGGATAATGACCATCATAAATAGAGAAATGATTGCATTAAAAGAGACCTTTAAAGGCAAGACCACAATACGATGGCCCATGAATCTCTTTCTCTCTCTTTCTCTCTCTCTCTCTCTCTCTCTCTCTCTCTCTCTCTCTTTGTGAGTCGACATGAAGGGGGGGTATTTTTTTCTTTCAAGCTTCAAAGCTTCAATGGATAAGAGAAGTAGATAAATTTTACTAGCAACAAGAGGTCTTCATTCTTGCCTTTTTTTGTGAAGAAGAGGGGGTGTCTTTATAAGCATAAGGGGGAGCATGCAGTCGACTCATTCTTTTGGCTACTTGTCAAGAGCTAATTGAGCTTTATTAAAAATTCATTTTGATTGCCTACTTGTTGGATGGTGGCATGGGGATGATTATTGTATTCTTTCTCTCCCTCCTCCAAGTGTCAAGAATGTCATGAATTTTGGCCTATTTTTTCAAAAACGTATTTTTTTCTTCAAAATGACTTCATCTAGTGGTTTTTGGCCAAGTTATCTCATGACTTATCTAGTTTCTAAAGTCCGTTTCATACTCTTTGATACTTAACTAACTCAATATCATGCTCGTTCTTATGCGTTCTTTGTCTACCGATTAAGGCTTTTGTGATTTGTATTGCAGTTATGAAATTAATGCGATCTTTGACGCATTAAATGGAATCAGAAATGCTAAATCAAATATAATGTGGGAAAAATTATGATCAAGCCGTCGTAATATTATTTACAAGGCATCTTGGCTTTTTGTTGGCTGGGAACATTGAGGCACCTTCTCATGTCGGATTGCGGAATTGATTTAATGCGAGACTCGAATCAAGAAAATTACATGTGGTCACTTGTGTGACAGCTCGACGATTAATTTTTAAAACACCTCAAGCCCGAATTCATTTCTTGATATGAAGTGCTGTGGCGGGAATATTACACTTCTCTTTCCTTGTTGATTCTTCTTTGAATCTCTTCTAGGTTTGCCTCGACATCTATTTGAGCATTGCCTACACTCAACCCCTCCATTGGTGCTTTCTCTTTGTGTTGATGTTCTTCCATCCCCTTAACATGTTGCTTAAGTAAGTTACACTTTTCAACATTACCCTGTGTAGAGATATCAAATTTAAAGCCAATTAAGTGGGTCATTTGATTTATCTTCAAATAGACTTTTGTTTCTACTTATCCACATATTCCACAAATATAGGCCTTTTAACCAATTTCAAATTGTAGGGATTATGCCATGGCATTCTCTTTGCAGAAGTTTTTTTCTATTTTAACATAGTGGGGTGAATTTTATGGATCATGCACTACAAGAAATTGAGAATATTTTGGTTGGCTTTGCAATTGATGAGAACATGTGGATAATTTCTATTTTCTGCTTATATTTGGGCACAACATAGAACCTAATCCTAACTTGGCTACTCTCTCATTGGTCCATAGTCTAATCCCATTGGTAGTGTGTTCAACATTTGGGAGTCCCAAACCCCTTCTTTTAAGGAAGAACATAAATAGACCAAGCTACTTTGGAGAACTATCCACGGCCCATAACAAGTTCATGGCTAGGTTTTCTAGTTGCTTAAGGCATGCTTCATGGATTATAGCATTTCAAATAATGTATGGAGGTAGGGATTGTGAGAGTATGCAATGGAATCATAAACATGGAGAGAGAAGGGAAGATAAAGAATGCAATGAAAGAAGAGAGTGAAGGAAGAAAATAAAGAAGAAAAAATGGCACTCAACTCCAAAAGAATGCTAAATACAAATAGGCCTTATCAATCCTTGTATGTAACCCAAAGTGCCAGTGAGGGCACCCAATGATATTGATGATGGAAGATAGCACTAGAAGACATATGAGAATCCTTGAATGTCAAACTATGCAACTAAAATTTGCAAAGTAGAAAACCTAAGAATGATGGCTACCACTAAATTGCCCTACTATATAAAGCAAAAACATTCAAATATGTCCGAGTTGGTCAAACAAGTTGCAAAAATATTGGTTGACCTCAATAAAATAATTGAGTATGTGTTATCACACCTAACTACTACATCAGGTGATTGCTTCATCCAAGGTATTGCAAACATTTTTCAAATCCACTAAAAAAGAAATATAGGAGTTGAAAACTAACCGGCTAGTGTGAACACATCCAAAACTGACTAAAAAAGGAATGGATTGTAATATATGCTCTAGGAAGAGCTACCTCCTTCATCAAAACACATGATAGACAAAATGTCAGAGCTCCTAATGTCCTTAAGGCTCACAAGTAGGAGATGAATGTGCAAATCACACATGATTGCTAACAAGGATAATTATGTGTTTGAGCACCATGGCCCTCCCAACCAAGTTACTTTGCATGCCTTTCCAATTATCTAATTTTTTCTTAATTTTATCCAAAAAGTAATTCCATATTTGTTTTTGAGTTACACCACAACCTGTAGGAATGCCCAAGAGTGAATATTTGATTTATGTCCTTATTCCTATTTTGATGGGATTTATTTTACTGAACTTAAAACTTTACAAAATATCTTGAGATAGTTCCAAAACGAGCTTGTAGAGAAGGGGCTACTCTTGATGTAACATTTGCATCATGGGTGAATTGGTTTAAAATCATGTGCCTATTACTAAGGAGCTAGATTCCTTGTATGTTGCTTTTTCATATTTTCTCCTCTAACAGCCAACCAAGGGCATAAACTGTTGATATTGCAAACATTAGAGGTGTTGATGGACAACAATGTCTAATAGATCTTCTTTAAAAAAAGGCTTCAATTAACTTCCCATTTACTACAATCTTGTCAATGTGTTACCAAATAATATCTCAACATATTTAATAAATCTCTTTCCTAGTCCCACGTAGTAGAGTTAGTTTGTCATAACCTTTATCAAAGTAAATCTTTAAAAATATGAATTCTTGGTTAGTTTCTGAGCATATTCAAAACTTTTCCACAAATTGATGATAGAGGCCAATATGTGCCTATCTTTGAACATTTTTGCACTTTCTTTTTTGAGCCATCCAAACGATTTGTTAGCCTTCTTCCTACAATTTTGGCGAGCCATCCAAAGGATTTGTTAGCCTCCTTGCTACAATTTTGGAAAATATTCTATAAACATATGTGAGATAGGTTATGTGGCACCAATTGTTTAAGTAGTCTTGAACATCGTGTTCATGGATGAATTTAATAAGTCCCTCATTAATTTCACTAGTATAACTTGTAGGGCATAGCAATGCCATTTTGTGTCGCATAAAAAGATGCAAAATGGTGTTGCTATTGCACTTCACTTAAGTGACATTAGAACTGATGTATTACATATGCAATGGTGAACACAGCATGAGCGCTACATAGGATTTGATATTACTTAAGTGACACTAATCAAATTTTCTTTAAACAATCAAGAGTGGCTCTTCTCTCACACTTTTACTTTTTCTATGTCCATTGCTCTCATTCCCTTCGTCTCTCTCTCACTTTCACACACACATACACACACACACACACACACACACACACACACACTCTCTCTCTCTCTCTCTCTCTCTCTCTGTGAGAAAAAACTTCATATTTACATATTTATTCTATTTATTGTGTGTGGTTCTTTACATTTTACATTCCATTTTATACCCTTTTTAAAGCCGTTCTGTAAAAGAAAAGTCTTCCCACGTGTGTTGGCTGAAGTAACAAAAGTTGCTTTGGACTCTCAAAATACGTGAAAGTCTTGAAATTCTATTTCAATTATGAAGGTTCCTTTGACAAAAGAGTGGTGGTGATTGAAGAGTGAAAATTCTATCCAATTGTGTGAAATGGGTAAATTGATCAATTAGGGCATTTTCTAGAACTTTGAGAAAAATCATATGAGGTTATGGTTTTTGCCCTCTTCATATCTTTAGAAATTAAAAATTTTTGGTTACTTGTAACTATTTTATGTCATTAGATTATTGTATTATCACTTTACTTTATTGGGCTAATTAAAATGAACTTTGAGATTTTGGCTTGCTTTAAATACTAGCCTTCAAGATTCTTTATAATGTTTCATCTTCTTACCAAAGATATTCAAGAATGTATTATCTACACCCGAAGCCGAGTTGTTGTTTGTCATACTGCCTCGACCAGTGTAATATTCCCGCCATAACACTTCATAAAACAAATTCAGGCTTGAAATGTTTTGAAAATTACTCGTTGAGTTATCACATAAGTGACCGCATGTAATATCAAATCTTCCATTAAATCAATTCTGCAATCCGACACGAGAAGATGCCTCAATGAACCTAGCCAACAAAAAAGCAAATATGCCTCGTAAATAATATTACAATGGCTTGATCATAATATTTCTCACATTATATTTGATTTAGCATTCCCGATTCCATTTAAAGCATCAAAGATCTCATTGATTTTGCAACGGCAAGACAAATCGCAAATGCCTTAATCGGTAGACAAAGAACGTGCAAGAACGAGCATGATATAGAGTAAGTTAAGTATCAAAGAGTATGGCATGACTTTATAAACTAGATAAGTCATGAGGTAACTTGGCCAAAAACTACCAGATGAAGTCGTTTTGATGAAAAAAAGACGTTTTTGAAAAAATAGGCAAAAAATCATGACGTTTTTGACGCCTGGAGGGAGAGAAAGCATTTTAAAATCATCCCCATGCCACCATCCAACAGGTAGGCAATCAAAAAACATTTTTTATCAAGCTTACTTAGCTCTTGATAAGTAGCCAAAAGAATGAGTGACTACATGCTTCCCCCTCATGGCTATAAATACAACCCCTCTCCTTCACAAAGAACGAAACTCATATACTCACATTCTAATCAATAAGTCCAAGAATGTAATCAAGACAAGTTAGTGATTACATGTTTTTAATTACAATTTGTGAGATTAAATCAAATAAAGAATAATATGAGATGAAACACTATTATCTTAATCATAAAAATATGTGTATGGAGATATTAGAGTAGCATGATAGATTAATGATAAATGGCCAAGCAACTAGCTAATGAATCAAAGTACGGCTTTAGGCCATGGCCAAGTGATCAAATCAAAGTACTGCTCAGGCAATGGCCAAATGATTAAGTAATGCATGAAAGCGTAACTTAGATTGTGTTGCCATTATTGTCATTTGAGTCATTACTTCCAACCTCTATATCCATTAATGAGTCAAAATGCTCAAAAGAATGGTCCTACTCTCTATAGGTGTACTTTCTCATCTTTGTATGTATAACCTAGCTAGGGATAGCCTCGGCCCACTTGTCAACTCGATGCCTACCCTTGACCTTCTCTTCAAAAATAGCCTCTACATTGCATGTCCCATGAATCTACTACACATTGGGGGACATCTATTAGTATAATACAAATTTCCTTAGAAATTGTAAAGTGGATTTATGCAGGAATACTTTATCTTGAATGAATTCTATGCATATATGGGTTTTGTTCTTCAAAAAGGGGTCTATGTCTTGTCCAAAATTGATTCATGTATGTTGTATAAGATCTTAATCAAAGACTATCCTATAACTGGGTTTCTAATATTTCTTATGTCTTTATTGTAGAATACTTTTTTCATTTCTAATTTTTTTCTCTCTCTTGTTTTGACTCTTCTTACTGAAATCTTGTTATTAAGGCCTTTTACATGAACCCTCCAAACCCGACGTGAAATGCCATCTTTTATAGGTTCTTCTGATGAAGTGGGACCATTATTGCAAACCTTTAATGTGTAGTTACAATAGTAGCAAAACAACATATAAAGCTTTGCAAGCATCTATAAATCATAAATCTATTGTCATTTAAAGCTTTGCACGTCGTTGAAAGCTAGTAAAATTTGTTTGATGGTTGGAATGTTTTGGCATGTCTAAAATTATACGCAAAAAATATGGGTTTTTTGAGATACCTACAATTAATCGAAGTCAATATTTTGTATGGTTCATAGTGCATGAACTGAAGCCACACATCACGAAGTTGTATATGAAAGATGTAGGCTATGATGAGTTTAAGAAAGCATTAAGGAAATAATGTTTTATTGAGGACACAAGTTTGGCTACTCATTGTACTTTCATAGAATTAATTACCAAGCCCAATAAAGGACTTGCAACTAAAAAGTTATTATGTGAGTTTGAGCACAAGTTTGATCAGTTGGACATTGTTGAGTAGTAGGCTCTAGAGATTGAAATGATAAAGTTATTTTTGCAAGCTGCAGATCGAGGTTTGCAACTGAGCTTCAAATAGCTCCTTGAAGATGAGACTAGTTAGTTGGGATTAAAAATAGAGTGGAAGGATGTTAAAGATGTCTCTTGGTTTGAATAAAAGGGCTGAAGTTGTGATAAAGACAAAGTACAAAACTATGGACAAGAAAGTTAAATTGGTTGCAATGCCACTGCTACCAGATAGTGAAGAAATGTATAATTTGGTGTCTAGATAGCCAAGCTTAAGGGATCCAAAGGGAATTAGTCACAAATTACTATGGATTCCCTTAAAGAGCTAAAGATTAGTTGTTATGGATTTCTCTTAACTGCAAAGAGAAAATGCTTTAAGGAGATGATATGTAGGCATGGTAAAGAATTTGCATTTCAATGTCTAAAATAGGTTGGACAGATCTAGGTATTGTGGCTTCTATGGTTATTTTTACAATCCCAATATACTATGAAACTTGTGATTGATACCTGTGAAGAAATGTTATTTACCTAAGCTCATGCAATGCATATGGGAAATTACTTTTTTGTGACCATTTCACCCAAGGGAAGGTTATCAAAAAAATGCTATGAGTGATGTACATATAGGTCACAAAGTATGTTACTATAGTTAGTAGTTTTTGGATAGTTTTAATGTTCTAAAATTGTTGTTAATTGGAAGCATTTGATAATGCACAACACATCCATGGTGTACTTTCACACCTAAGGAAAATCCCTACCAAGTTTGATATCCAACCAAGTATATCCGAGTACACACTTTGCAAAGTTGATGTTTGTGGTAGAATGCATACAGGAAAATAGGATAGCAAGCTATGAAAAGTTTTTTTGGGGTAGTAGTAGCTTATGGAATTTAACCCTAGTGTCATTAGGTAACTTATAATTTGAAATGATGTAGAGGGAGCTCATGCTCAACTCACCAAGACCCACATCTTGTTTATTGTTTCAAGTGTTTCAAGTGAGCAGCTCACCTAGCTGACGTTCCTTCGATCCTATTGGGGTGTAGTGAGCTTACCTTGATGCCCGAATGAGTAGCCTCCTCCCTCAAGCAAGCCACTAGCTCCACAAATTGTGATGTGAGCTCAAGCAACCTCAAGCCTCCTTTGAGCTCCATCCTCCATTGCTGTGCACGAGACAAGAGAAGAGAATAAAGAGAAAAAGAAGAGAGGAGATGATGGAGAGCTTCTTCTCCAAGATCCCTCACCCTCACACACTCACTCCCTCACACTTTCACACTCCCTCAAGCACACACAAGTAAGCAAGAAGGAGAGAAGAAGGGAAGAAGAAGATTTCACTTTAGCTACACACCAAAGAATGAGCTTCTCATTCACTTTTTGAGTTTATATACCAAACCCTTATCCCTTTGGGGACCGCACGGGGGATTCACTAGTAGAAATAAGAAGACGTCACTTGCCTGCAAGAAATGTATAAAAATACCCCTTATCTACCCCTATTTATGGAACCTTATCTTATAAAATGCACATTCCTTCCCTTAAATAACCCCTCTCCCTTACACTCACGTGGTACCATACGGTAAACCCTAGTGGATCCCTCGGGGGGCACCCATCCCCTTTTTTACATGACCGGCCATTGTGGTAAGGTCCTCTTTTCCCATTCCCTTCTAGTTGCCCTTTCTCTTTACCTATGCCTTTCTACCTTTTGCAATTTGCATAGGAGGGAGCCTGGACCTCTTTTACAAGAGTTTTAGGGGCACCTTACATTTAAAAAATGTGCATTTGCCTTTGACTTAGCTTTTGAGGCCATCCTTGCGCTTTTGGCCATTTCCCTTCTTGTTTCTTCCTTTGTGTCCACATTTGGAGTTTTCTTGGACTTAATTTTCTTTGCCTCAAACTGGGGTTAACATTACCCCCTCCTAGGTGAGTGCTAGTTCCATGGTACATGTGTGTACGTGTTGATGAGGGATCAATGATTTGAAGGATGGTTGGTGAGTTGAGGATGATGGGGCTTCTTGGGGATTAGTCGTTGGAGAGAAGCTGGTCAAAATGTTGAGGTGGTGGAGGCCGAGAATGTTGGAGTGGTTGACGAGGCCTCTGAAGTTGGTGGTTTGCAGCCTTTGTCTATACTTGAAAAGAAAAGAAGTGTGCTACCTAGGGGGGTGTCTACTTACCCTATGGTGCATTGTGCTTGTGCTAATAGAACTGGGAGCTAGGTCTGGCAAGCTTGGGTGTTGTCCCACACTTGAGGACCAAGTTCGTGCATAAGGAACGTGCGGTGAGTGCGGCATAGGGAGATAGGTCTAACCATAGTGTAACCTCCCTAGGTATGTCCTGCCCTTGATGTGCCCTAAGTGTGATGTGGAGAATCAAAATAGGCCAGTGGTTTAGGGATAGAGCCAGCCAATCGAAGCCAATGAATGCACTTAACTTGAGAAACCCTAGGTGCAGTGGTTGTGGCCTATGTGCAACGAGGTGATTTGATTGCTTTTTCTTGTGATTTCCTTCTTTTTTCTTTTCTTTTCCCTTTGTTTTTTGGTTTCTTTTTATTTTTTTTTCTTCTTCATTTTTTGAAAAAAGTACATAAATATAAGAAGAAGTTAGTCTTCGTCATTGAAGTCGTGAGGGGGTGGTTCTGGGAGCTTAAGAGTTTTTTCAAGGAATTTCCAACTCTGCATGTACCCCTTAAGGTTCAAACGTACTTGGAGAGTGGTGGAAAGAAATGGATGATGGTAGTGGGTGAAGCCGCTATCATTCATATCTTCTAAGAGGGCTAAGAAAAATGAGGAGAGTAGAGCAGCTCGCATCATTAATCTAGCCATAGCGCAATTGTCAATGCCATTGGGATAAAAAAAGAGTGTCGGGAGGCGATGTACTTGTGGTGTTGGATCATGCCTCAATAGTATCCTAAGCAATCTAAGGTAGTTACATGTTGTGATGAAAGCGGGATCGAGGCAAGAAGAGAATTCATCAATGAAGCGGACTATTGAGTCGTATAGGTCCTCTGACGTGAAGACTAGTGCTTCTTCCGATTTAGTAGTATTCGCATTATAGATCCATGGAAAGTCATATCTACCATGGATGCTTGGATTAAAATCCACTCCTACCCTTCTTGGATATGGGATGAAAGTCGAGTTATTTTTTCTAATGTCTACTTGAGTGATGTAGGTGAGAACATTGATGAGGAAGTCATTGGAGTCTATTCGATTGGCAATGTGTAACTCCTCCTTAGACAGAATTCAATCTAAATATGGGTGGGTCAGGAGGTGCTCTTCTAGGGGTCGGTTACAAATGGTGGTCAACACCCTATTGGAGGTTGGAGCTACATAAGTTGGGTCATAGTCTAAGGTTTTGATGGCATGGCATTGTTTAGCATTAGTCATGATTTGGTAGCCCTCTAGCTCCCATTGAAGTCGGAGAGCATACCATTTCCTCAAGAAAGAGGAATCATTATCAGCAAACCATTTCAACTTCTCCATTTCCTGGTTGGTGGAAAGGAGTGTACTCTTGTCATAAGACATAATGATGCGTTGTTTTTGTGCATGTTCTTGGGAAATCTTAGTGGCAATTAGTTCCTTAGTTGCATGGGGAGCTTTAACGAATATGGATTTGGATTCTTCCCATGAGCAAGGTAGTGTATGTACTTTCGTTTGTTAAAGGCTCATCCAAAAGATCGAGGTCTAGTTGATCATAGCTTTTAGCAAGTGTGGTAAATGTGGCATCCAACGTCGAAGGTAGGAAACCAAGTCATCCCCCGTATTTTCCACTAAATCTACAGCCAAAGTGAGAATTGATATTCTCTCGTAAGACTGTCTAAGGCCTGCAAAGTGGTTGGGGTTTGACTCAACTAGGTAATTCACTAGTAGCTAATTGTTGCAGCTTTGGTTACTCTCTTGAGGTGTGGTTGGGCCTTTTTGTGCAATAGGCTTAGTTGGAGTCACGGGTGTTGTGCTACTAGATGCTTGTGAGGTCTTAGGGGCACTGGTAGGACTAGGTTGAGGTAGTTTTTTAGTAGCAGGCTGCGATTTCGGTTGATGGATCTATTTAAGCTCGATTGGCCTATGCAATTGAGGCTTTATGGGTTGTGTAGAGCCTGAGTCGTTTGTGGCATTGGTGCTTTTTTTGTCACATGGCTTGGTGTGGTCAAGTTTGAGGGTGGCATTTGAGTAGTGCCCTTGGCTATCTTGGCTTTAGGTACTCAAATCCAGTTATTACCCTGGTAGTAGCCTTGCACTTGCAATAGGGTCTTGGGGACCCATCACATCTTGATCATTTATCAATGCCTATAGTTCCTTCTTTGCCTCCTAGGTTTTGAATACGAGTTCCTAGCCTTGTGGGGTCATGATTGTGTGCTTTTAGGTGGCGGCCCTTGATGTTTAGGCATCCATTTGAACTCTAGTGCATAGGCCTTAGCTTTGATTTCAACGGTTTGTTGGCTTTGAGATTTGGCAGGTTGTGACAAGTCACGACTCCCCTCCTTAGTCTTTATGGTGGGTTTCTCTATCGGTGGCTTTGGCGGACTTTGGTAGAGTCACATAGCCCTTTGTTAGAGTCACGTAGCCCTTGCTGAAACTGTGACTATGCGTACTTTGGCGGACTTTGGTAGAGTCACGCAGCCCTTGCTGAAACTGTGACTATGCGTACATTGTCGATGGCTAGATGAATGTGCTATGACTAGTAGTCGACATTGGACAATGCTTGCTTCTTAATTGTACATCCTAAAAGTGATTATGTACCCACATCCTTCGTATTTGACAACACATAAAAGATCATGGGTAGGCTTTTAGACTCGATAGACATAGCAACCTTGCACTTTCCCAAAATATGATTGGCCCCATATGGGCTGATTATAGCTCATGATCTATATTACCATAGCATCTGAGATACACAAAGATAACCAGTGTAGCACCCTGTGAGCTCTTTCCAACCAAGCTTGGTGTGCTCGTCTTTGATTAGCTATAGGATTCCTCTTTGGAATTTCAGGTTTAGCTTCAACACTTATCACCAAGTCCGAATATCCTTTTCCTATAAGAAAATTCTCCAAGCAAAACTTCCATATGGCAGAATTATTGCTATCAAGCTTTTCTCCCACTATCTGGGCTATGTTGTCGGTCCTATCCGCATTCGCCATATTGTACCAAAACCATCCACAAACATGTGGTATAACCCATAGGTATATCAATCAATACATAGACATGCAGTCTAAAATCTATATACTGTAAGTGACCACCAGCTGGATTCACAGCTAAATCTGAGATGTATACATGTCATGCATGCTTCAAAACTTCATAGACATTTGTTGGTACATGTAGTAGTCCAAATATGACTATATGGGCACAAATCAGTGTATAACCAATAAGTACAAGTGTCAAAACTCCTCTTCACAGATTATTGCAGTCAATAAATGCTTAGCAAAACAAGGTTTATCTAGCTGTAAAATGTCTTCAAATCACTTCATACATTTGCTTTAGGGTGTCGAGGTCAATACATGACCATACATACAACCACAGACACGCTGTCTTCAAGAAGCAATGTCATGGACTGCATTCCCTGCTTGTAACCAACCAAGACACTTTAAATGCATTTGTTTTTAGCTCTAGGTTTCAATTTTCAGTAGCATTGAATGCTTGTCCTAATGCTCCAAATGTTCCTAGACAAATCCCAAGCCATACATTTGATAGGGACCAATCAATGTCATGTAGTGCTTCACATGTAAACAATGCTTGCTATCCACAGTAAATGATAGTTTTTAGCATGTGAAATTTTTTTAGATCTGAGTATTTTAGCAAAAAATTCCAGCTCCAAGGCACAAAATCAAATCCATAAGTCCTCCTTGCATATATCTATGCTCCAATGATGCTTCTAGGTTAGAGAGCTCCAAGCTCATGTTAGAGATACATACATGTTGTATGTTGTCTGTATACATCAGTTAGTCTTAAATTTTAGACTTGTAACCAATTGTTCTAGTTCATATATCATCTCCAAACCAAGCATTTGCATGTTAGGACCTTCAAGTACCTTCCAAAGTGGATATGCAAGCTGTAGATCACTTGAGCAGTGATTGCTTTATTGATTTGCAGCCATGGGGAACAGTTTAGGCAGTAGGCACAATCACTTGATGCAGCCTGGAGGTATACAACGAATCTCGAGCCCAATAATGAACAATGCTCTCTCTATTGTGGCCAATGAAACCTCTAAATGCCAGACAGGACCTTGACACACTCCAATAGCAAAGAGAAACACAAATGACCTTATACTTACTCACTATGAGCAATGGCAGTCTGCTCCTCTTCACAGAGATCCTACCTCTTCAATCTTCAGGTCTTCTTCACTTGTTCAGTTTTGCAGAGAGCCCATCCAAGATGGCTGTGATACTATGTTAAAAGAGAGAAACAAAGAGAAGGGTTGGAGTAACAGAGAGGAGCCGTATGCGTTCTTGTTCTTTTTCTTCATATTCCATAACTCATATAACTAAAGTGAATACAACACACTAAGGTTTGTAAGACCATTCACACCAAGTATAGACTAAGTCTAAGATCACCGACTTATTTAATGTCCACATGTGGTACAATTGGACAAGCTAAGTGTCAGTTACACACAACCTAAAGATAGTAAAGTTGAGCTTGAAGTCTTAACAGTCCTTACCTTTCTTGTACAAAGCACCACCTAATAGGGTGTAGGGGGCTGATTCCAATAGAAGCTTCTTCTTCTCGTGGCTCGAGATATCGGGGGGCTAGTGTTGGATTGCCAGGAGGTTGGCTATTTCTGTGTACCATGGGGTAACTATTTTGACTAGAAATAAGAAAGCATCACCAAGGTTTGGATCATCTTACTCTTCTTCATCATCATTTTAAGGGATTTGCGAAAGATGATAAGCCAGGACATGAGAGTGACTGGGTTTGGTAACCACTTCAAAGTTGAACTCTTGAAACAGAAGGAGCCATCTCATCATTATTCCCTTCACATCAGCCTTGTTCATCAAGAAGGACATGGCTTCATGGTCCATATAGAATTTGAAGTGCGTTGACATCAGATAGTATCGGAACTTCTCCAAAGCAAACACCATTGCTAGGCACTCAAGCTCCATCACTGTGTAGTTTCGTTCTCTATGGGTTACTTTCCGACTTGTATAATAGATAGGTTGATCTAACTTTGAGGGGCCCTTTTGGCATAAGACTACACCTAGGTCTTCAACTGATGCATCAGTGTGCACATAAAACTCATTCGTCCAATCAGGAGGCTACAGGATAGGTGCTTCAATCAAACACTGCTTCAGGGTGTTGAATACCTCGCCACAATCATTGGTCCACCTGGATTCTGCATCTTTTCTTAGGAGTTTATGCAAAGGGGCTACCTTTGTTGCAAAGTGCTCAATGAATCTTCTATAGTAGCCCACATGACCAAGAAATCCCCTCAATTGTTTAAGGTTGCTTGGGGCTATTAAGGCATCAATCTTCTCAATCTTGGCAGGATCTATTGCTATCCCTTATGCACAAACAATGTGGCCTAGAAGAAATTTTGATGACGAAACGTCAAAGACACACTTGTTGGGGTTGATAGAAATCCCATACTCTCGACATTTGTCAAAGCACTGCTCTAGATGTCCCCAATGCTCACAGATCAGGCCATAGACATAGAAGTCATCAAGGTACACCTCAATAAAGTCATGCAGATGGTTCTAGAAGGTAGCCATCATCACTAGTTGAAAAGTAGCAGGGCCGTTACAGAGCCCAAATGGCATCACTCTATAAGCATAGGTTCCCCATTTTCTATTGTGAAGGTTGTTTTGGATTGATCCTCTTCTGTGATTTGGACTTGGTTATATCCATTGAATCCATCCAAGAGGGAATAGAGCTCATGACTTGCCACTGTGTCCAACAATTGGTTTGTGAAAGGGATAGGGAAATGATCCTTCTTCATCTTGGAATTTAGCTTTTGGAAGTCCACACATATTTGCAGCTTTCCATTCTTCTTGGGTACTATCACAATGGGTGAAACCCATTCACTATTGGCCATTGGATAGATAAACTCAGCTTCAAGGAGCTTCAGTAATTCGGCCTTCACTAGGGCATAATAATTTGGATTCATATGCCTCTATCTTTGCCTCATAGGCTTGGCATTAGTGACATGATATTGGCATACTATGGGATCAATCCCCTTTAGATCTTTGTACGACCATGCAAACACGTCTAAGTTCTCTTTCAGTAGGTCACGCACAACCAATAATTCGTCGTCTGCAAGATTGATACCAACCTTTAGGTGACGTTCAATCCCTTCAACATCCAAGAATGTTAGTTGCTTTTCTCCTTCCACTTCTCGAATGAATGTCCCACGGATTGCTTTTGGGTAGAGATTCAACTCCTTCAAGGGAGTGGTCTCCTCTTTTGATGATCCATTGGAACCAACTTGCTCTTTTAGTGGAGACTTAGCTTGCTTTTGGGAAGCTGAAAGAGTATTAGAGCGGTTCCAGGTTTGGTTTGGGAATGAGTTACTTCTTGGCACGAAGACTTATCCTCCGAGGACACATCCAAAAATGTCACATAACAGGAATCTTCTCCATTCCGTTTAAGCTGCTAGACGACTGGTAGTTGTTGGCAAGGTGCATTGCCATCATCTTCTCTTAAGAAGGGCAACTTTGGGTGACAAGAGCCACTACTGAAGGAAGGCCTATTCTTCTTAATCTATTTCTTATAGAGGATTTGCTCATGACGTGACTCATTAATCAGTCCAAAGGGTACCATAGTCATTCTGTGGAACAGAAAGGGACCTTCTACTTTTGAGGTTTCAGGAACTTCTTCCTCATCTCTACCTTCTGTGAGTAGGATAGACTCTTCTAGCTCGCTTTTATAATCTTCTTATGCATTATCACCTTCATTCTCTTCAGATTTTCTGCTTCTACCTCTGTGGGGGCTCTGTAAGAGAAGAACATAATCTATGTTATATCCTCTGCTTCTGCCTCTACCTTGGATTGTGCCCACATCCGCAAGGACGTAGACTCGTGCGAACACCTTGAGCTTAGCATCCAACTCAGCTAAGCATTCTACGACACTTCTATGTTCAACGAGGGCTTGCTCGGTTGCCATCTCATGCAAGGTTCTAGGAATTTGTCTAGGCTTTAGCGTAGCTGGGGGTTTAGTCCTAGATGAGCAAGATTGGTCAACGCTAGGATTGCTTATGCTCTCAGGGATTGTGCATTTTTCCTGAGGTTTTGCTGCTATTTTGTCATGGTTCTTCTCGAATGTGACTGGCATAGATTTGTCACCCTGTTGTGACAACGTTGTATCCACTCTTGATTGATCGATGTGAGTTCTATTGTCGGTGGATTGAGTGTTGAAAGCAACTGTTGATGGCAATGGCTGCTTTGATTTTTTAGAGCACACAGATGTGACTGAGGTTTCACTGCTATCAAGAGAGGCATCAGTGGGCTCATTGGTGGATGGACTTGATGCTTTATTCCTCAGCTCTCCAACACTCTTCGTCCCAATGTCCTTGGGGTCTGCAACCACCTGCAACTGTTGTTTTCTTCGCAGTTTCCTCCTCTTTTTCTTGGTCAGTGCAGGTGCATCTAATGTCTCAGGACCCTGGGCTATATCGATCGTTGATGTGCTTGGTCGGGCCTCAGCATTTCCCTTCTCTAGTGTGTCCTTATGGGACATGGCCATGGCCTGCTGAATAGCCTCGCTAGGTTGTGAGAGCACAACTACCTCCCTTTTCGGAGATTCTAGCTCTTCAGCCAACTGCCTTGTGTTTAACTCCTCCAGCCTAGGCTTTAGGTACTTTGAAAGTGCTGGAGTTGTCGAGGAATTTAGTTGCGACACCTCCTCCACAGGTAAACTACTAAGGACACGTTCCACAAGGGGCATTGTCACAGCTAAGGGCTGCGATTGCTGTGATCCCTGATTGGAAGTAGTAGCAGCTAGTTTAGTGGGCTCGCTACCCTTGGCGGATTGCAGTGCCAAGTCCCTAGAGCGATTAGAAGTGGTTGTGTCTTCTGTTGGCCTTTGAGCACTCATTTGTGTAGATCAAACATGAGTTGATCTAGTCACATTAGGTGGCTCAGGCATATCCTTGGGTCGAGAGCTACAGATGGCGTCATGTCCCACCTCTTGGACTATTGGAAGCTTAGATGGAGATAGAGATTGGAATTGAGCAGTCGCCCTTGACAACTGCTGTAGTGCTTCCTGTGTCTGTTTGGGAGAAGAGGGTGTAGGAGATCTAGGACTCATAGGTGGATGTGGCACTAGCTGAATGATTTTCTCAAGGCTATTAGATGATTGTGCCATTTGCTTTGTTGAGCGAGTAGCCTTGCCATGAGCAATGTTGTGCCTATGATGTTTGTTCTCCCCTTGGGAAATCAAAGGCTCTTTGGGCACTAACGATTTTTGTGCATGCTCGATGGCTACATATGACATCCGTCTATTTAGCATGGTAGGCTGATGCTCTTTCCTTCAAACAATCATGTCTAGTTTCTTGCCTCGAGACCTAGAGTTTCTCTTAGATTTCCTCCTGTGCTTCATTGCTTTTGATGCACTCTGGCCTTCAGCTGATAGAGACGGTTTAGCAGGGGATTTTGGTACCCAAATCCATCGGTTACCTGCGTAGTACCCTTGAGCACGTAGCAACGCTTTGGATATCCATCGCGGTGTTGTGCTGACCCTCCATCGATGCCTGCGTCTATAAGGCTTGGGCTTCTTTTGGGGTCTTCTGCGATATTTGTAAGTCCAAAGCCTGTCCTTGCCTCACTCACTGGTTCTCGTTGTTCGACCTGTGCTTGTATTAACTCTTCCAACAAGTCCTTGCTCTCGTCAGCAAGCTTGACTGTCATGTCAGCACCTTGCTTGCATTTCCCTTGAGGTTTGATGAGGTCACCCTTGCTAAAGGCTGTGACTATCCTCACACCGATAGTGTCAGGTGTATCCTCTGTGCTACATAGTCGGCCTCACACTTGGTCGCCCTTTTGAAGGGTCTTCCTAGGAGGGTTTCTTTCCTGCAGCTAGCACTATTTGGAGGAACATGAAATAGGATAGGCAAGCTTTTATTTTCAATTGTTGCAAGGATATTGCACTTCCCTATGAGTGCTTGTGGAGGTCCCCCATAAGGGCTAAGAGTTGCATTAGTTGGTGTCAGCTCTGGTTGGCCTAGTAGGGTCCATGATTCATAGATCAAGATGTTAAAATCTGCTCCTTCATCAATCAAAGCATCGATAGTATGCTCTCTTTTCGCGGTGAGTTTGACCCTAAGATAGGAAGGTGGTACTATGTCTTCATCTTTCGGGTCTTGGCTTGTAAATTTAAGCCTTTTGACAGATGCCTTTGAGTCCTTAATTGCACATTCGGACGTGGATTCGCTACTGAGGTCTTGGGTCGTTTGTGCAGCGTTGCTCAAGGTACATCTATCGTCAAGACTGTCATGTCTAGTCATCCTCCCGTTGATATCTTGATGATGTTGCATTCTGCTTTGACTAGACATCGTATGAACACAATGTCTTTGTGTTCTCGTGGTGTGGCCTTTTTGCCCTTGATGGCTAGATTGGCCCATTGAGGTTCTAGGGTCTCTGTTTCTCTCTGTTCGGGTATGGGCTTTTGGTTGCTCTTTTACAAGTGAGTATCCATGCTCGTGTAGAGCCATTACTACACTAGGGTCTAATTTGGAGGACCTGTCACGACGCACGTTTTCCCTCCAACCTACTTGTGGGAGGTGCGGAGGGGGTAGAGCCCCCCTCTGGGGGGGTCCGAGGGGGGGGGGCAGTCCCCCTTGGCCCACAGGGCTGTTATGATAAAAGCCATGCACAATTTGGAGGACCGTTTATAGCCAAATTTTGAACTACGTGCTCTAAATTTTAGCCCATTGATGGATCTGTGATGTGCCTTTAGCTCTACGTAGCCTTTGGGGTCAATTTCGGGGTTTAGATGTGTCAAATTTTGTGTTCTAGATACCTGTCCGATTTTGATGGTTTTTTGGTCCGATCTTTAGATGTCCGATTTTCAGGAGTCTGATTATCAGAATCAGACATCCGATTTTGGATGGTCCGACCGGCCCAGTGGTCCGATTTTGGTCACGTTCGATTCTGGGAGTCGGATCGAAAAAGTGGTCCGATTCTGGGAATCGGATTGGACAGGGTGGTCCGATTCTAGTAGTCCAATTCTGGACTGGTCCGATTTTGGACTAGTTCGATTCTGACTGGTCCGATTCGGACAGGGGTGGGTCTGATTTCCTCGATCGGATAGGTTGGTCCGAGTGGTCCGAGTCCGAGTGGTCCGATTTCCAAAATCGGACGGGTTGGTCCGAGTGGTCCGATCGAACGGTTGTCCGAGCGTCCGATTATGGACTGGTCCGAGTCCGAGTGTCCGAGTATGGACTGGTCCGATTCTGGGACTCGGACGGCCTGGTCCGACTACGTGGCCGACGGCCCGCGAGTTGCACGCGATGCCTTTAGACTGACGTCTACTACATTGAATCGTCTAGCGCCTTCCAGATAGGTGCAAGACACTACAAGGGAATGCCAGACATGCCTGGAACCACTGTGGTGCTCGAATCAAATGGCACTCCAAGGATCTGTGCCCCTATTTTCCTATTTTAGCATGTTATATAGCAATAGAAAACCCTATTGTTTGCTTCTTTTTCTTTGTTTTTTCCTATCCTAAATGCATCCAAGTCACAAAGTAAATACCTATGCTACTCCATCTCACAACATAAATCTCAAAAAATCAAAAAACCTACTTGCCAAGGAGATCGAATACCATCTTCAACCCCCCTTACTTCCTACCTATCTCAAGCACCGGTTTGGGGGAAACCCGCTTACTTTGATGCTCGATTTGAAGCGCGCAAGCGCTCAAGGCTTGAATCCGTTGGTTCCGGCAATGGAACCAAAATGTGGAAACTTTCACTCAACAGCCAAGACCTACGGACTACTTATTGTTTCAAGTGTTCTAAGCCGAGCACTAATGGCTACCTCTCACATAACCAACGCGCCATCCATATCTACCGGTGTAGTGAGCTTACCTCTGTGCCGTTTGAGTTACCTCCTCTCTTGCGCACTCCGGTAGCTCCACGATCCAAGTGCAAGCTTCAAGCAAGCTCCATCCTCAAGCTCGACGCTCCAAGCTCCATTGCCGCGAGCAAGAGAAGAGAAGAGAAGAGAAGAGAAGAAGAGAGGAGAAGATGGAGAGCTTCTCCTTCTCGGTCCCTCATCCTCACACACTCACTCCCTCACACTCTCACACTCCCTCTCTCAAGCACAAGCTCAAGCAAGCAAGCAAGAAGAAGAAGAAGAAGAAGAAGAAGAAGAAGAAGAAGAAGAAGAAGAAGAGGAGGAGAGCCACTTTTTGCCACACACAAGAATGAGCTTCTCATTCACTTTTCAACTTTATATACAAAACCCTAAATCCCTTTTGGGTGGTCATCCCCTTTTCCCCTTTGTTACATGGCCGGCCGTAGCCTAGGCCCTTTTTCCCATTGTCCTTCTATCTTCCTAGCTTCCTTTCCACCGCCCGTCTACATTTACAAATTGCACGGGTGAGAGCCCAGCACTCTTTTACAAGATTTTAGGGTGCGCATTTTTATTTTAAAATGCGCCTTTCCCCTTTTGCATTTGCCTTGGACTTTTAAGGTTGCCCTTGTGCTTTTGGCCTTTTCTCCTATTCTTTCTTCAATCGGGCTACCTTTTTTCTGCCTTTGCCCTGCGTCTTTTTTATTTCCTTTTGCTTTGCTTTCTTCATGTTGGGGTTAATAGCTTTGTACCAAAGTTACCGTTAGTTGGAAATTGTTACTATCACTTTTCTCATCCACGAATTTTGTCTTCAACATCATGGGCTAAAGAAATCGCATTCTCCAAAGTCTTTGGCTTGAACATGTTCACTTCCGCATAAAAGTGACTAAGCAAACTGGACAAATACTTATGCTTGTGGATCGCCTCTCAGGAATATCTTCAAGCATTCGAAGTTGTAGTAAAGCACTACTCTAGAAACACTCAGTGTATTACGGAATGGATTCATAATCTCTTTCTTGCAAAAGATCCCACTGTTTGATTGCTTTTTCATGGAGTTGAGGTGGAAGGAAATTTTGTAAAAATTTCTTTTGAAAGGCCTCCCAAGTAGAAGGACAATCAACACTCTTGCAGACAACAATCCACCATAATGATGCTTTGTCCACTAGATGGTTAGTGACGCATTTAAGTTTATCTTTTTCAGCATACTGCTCTTCATGGAAATAATCATCAAATTGACTGATAAAAGCAAGAATAGTTTTTCTGTCATGTTGCCCATTAAAAGTATGGAATTTGAAATTTCTTTTACTTATCTTGGCTTCTTTCCTAAGAGACCATGGTTCGAGTGTCGCGTCAATCATATGGTGAATAACATCTTCAGGTGCGCTCCATCTTGATCAACACTTGATCAACACTGGATTGTTGAAATGTAACCAGTTGTGCTTGTAAATTTTGATGTGCTCTTCATTCCTCTAGAAGTTGCATCATAATTAGGTCCAATTTTTTCTCCATAGTTAGTTTTGATAAATCATATTCGGCCATAAAATCTTCCATGTTTTGATCAAACATCCTGCAAAATCTCAAACAACCTCACATACTTGAAATCTCGTTAGAGGGATGAGGGTAGCTCAGATTTGGGTTTACAAGGCTTGTTTTTTTTAAAAAAAATATTGGTTTTTTTAAAATCTTGCTTCTTCACAGTTAGGGTATTTGATGTCAGTAGAAATAGACTGTGTGTGACAGTCTGCTTGCTGGAAGTTGACTCTATCAAACTGCATGTAGGAACAGAGGCTTGTTGAAGTTGCAGAGTGGGTTTGGGATTGGTTATATGTGAACTTCCACTATGGAAAAGATTGAAGATTGGAATCTTAAAACTTTAATAAAGCTTAGCTTTAAGCTTTATGTTAAAAAGATTAACAAATCGTAATTTTAACGTGCAGGATGAGAGGATGTTGACATGAGATTCAGTGCCGTTGAGAACATGCTGCCGTTGTTGACAATTGAATTTGGGAGCTTAATATTTTTATAAAGATTATTAAGCTTTATAAACTCCAACTAAAGAATCTTTCTTCTCTGTTGTCTGTTAACCAAAGATACTTATAAGGATCTTCAGAGGTGGTCCTCCGCTTCCTAGAAGTAGTCCTTCACGATTAGATAGCACAACAGGGGGTTCTTCACTGCCAGGAATATGTTGGTATTGATGGTTCATACCTATAGAGCCCGTTCGTTCTAGGAGCTTCATCTTCATGCGAGATGGGAAGCGATTGGAAGCCCTCGATCTCAGCTTTGCTGTGATACCACTAGCGCACAAATCGAATACTGTATGCGCACGTAGTGAATGTCAGAATGTCCCCAAGAACAAAAGAACTCTAAAAAAGCTCATAAAGTAAGAAAAAAGATTTGCACAACATGAGACAAGAAGACCAATTGGGTACAATCTCCCCCCATGCTTTGTGTGAGCACTCCATAAGGCATGTATTTATAAATTTATTAATCTCCAAGCTCAAATATAGCCCAATTTACAATTAGCATGCTTTGGATTTTGTGTTTGCTTTTGTCCAAATAAAGAATAAAGCGGTTGGGCATCCCAAAAATTGGGTTGTGCCCAAATATAATGTCCAATAATGAAATATTTAAATCGAGTGCCTATACGCATATAAAATAATAAATATTTGTCAAGAGATTTAATAAATAAGAGTGCCTAAATAAATATTAGTGCCAAGTCTTTAATGATAAGGTGTGCACCCATAAAAAATGATAATTTCTTTTAGGTAATTTGAATACATGCAATCGCCCAGTGCTTCCCAACGCCATCGCTGCCTGCTCTACACATCAACTGAAGCATTCATACTTGTTAGAAAATAATAAAATTAAACCAACAAAAGTGAATACCTAGCAGTCTTCAACTACACAATAAATAAATAGGTTGGAACTCTGCCCTAACCTTAATTTAATACGAGTGTACTCTAACTCATAAACGTCCTTTAATTTAAATATGTATTTTGCGGAATCACTTGCTGTGGAATCACCCACGTGCACATTAAATTAATCTAGCGCTTGAAAAGGACAGGTGTCCCCGTCAACTTCTTGAACAAGGAATCCACCTTGTGTACAAGCCCCGAAAAATAAATATAGTTTTACAGAATCCACTGCAAAACCTCACGGAATCCTCCATGGAATAAAAAGCTCACGGAATCCATCGTGGTCTCATGGAATCCAGTGTGGAATATGCCTCCTGGCATGACAAACAAATGTGCTTTCCTTTACAGATACATAACACCCGTCAAGGCTAAGATGACTTTGGATGAGGTATACACAAATCAAATGATACCTACTATATATTTAATAAATAATATATTACTTTACCTAACCACATTCATCTGTGCATGAGAATGTTCCAGCTATACATTCAAAACCACAGGAACACCCAATGCCCTATCAACAATCGTCCTGCATATATGTAGAATTGTAGGTATAACGACAAACCAAATGAGAATGGCAAACGTCGCTGGGCAAAAGCCATCAAGGTACATCAATGGCTTCGCAACATATAATGACCTCCAAAAACCGATGGCCACATGCACTCAAATTCTTAACAACGAATGACATCTCGCATCAGATAACAAGCTCACAACTGGTACACAATCTCCTAAAACTTCGCAATCTTAAATTTTACTACAAATAACAATGCTAACCCACATGCACTTAACATGCAAGATTCCTCAAATACATACTTGGCAGATTCAAACTTGAGTACAAAGACACGATTGACAATCCACTATGAACAAGCACAACCCAAGCACTACTAGACACAAGAAAAAATGGGATCGAAACGTCTCCGATTGAGCTACTGCAACAGATTTAACATCTCACTCAACCAATTGGTAGAAGTCACAAAAAAAGAAGGCTAGGACACACTAGAAGATTACGTGAGAAATAACCATTACAATCACGATCGTGACAATCCTGCAATAATGATCGAGAATGTCACATACCTATTGAGTAGAGAGGTCTACACATAGAAAAATGGTTCCAACTCGAATCCATTCAGTGACATAACCTACATAATAGGCAAGGTCTCAAACACGACTTCTTCTCAAACTTAAAAAAAAAAACTAACAATGCCAGCTTCTCTTGCAGAAATGCAGATAGAAGCAAACCAAGAAGAAACCAAACTTTTGCTAGTGCCAAACTTCCAGCCTCAACCACTACAAGTCTTGCCACCAACTCAAGTACTTCCATATTGTCCGGTATTGTCTGCAACCAAAACCCACGAGCTAGTTGAGGAGGGCCAACATAGAGATATAAAATCAAGTACTTTATCTACAACATAAGATGTAAGAAAAACGGAAAGGTGTACATAGGACACAATGGACATCGAGAAAAGAATCCAATAACAACGAAGAAATCCCATCAAGAAAATGAAGAAATACATAGAAACATTCGAGTCGTTTGAGGATAACTTCGAGGTTAACATAGAAGCAATGGTTGATATCAGAAGCAAAGCTAGGACTTTTGAGCACGCCACTATCCGTAAGAAAAATGCAACCATGACAGGATATAACAACCTATATAGGCACCCAGGAAGATGTAAAAAGTATTATTTTTTGAAGAGAAGAAACCTCATTTAACATACCAAAAGAAATGTGAATGTTCAAAATCGCGATCAATGACTCGAACGAGATATAAATACGTATTCTCCTTTCGATATCCTCCATATATTTAAACAACACAAAAACTTATCTACAAACGTACTTTACTTCGAAACACGATGCATGTCTAAACACCATCAATATATCTACTACATAACAAACATGCAAGAAATGCATATAGAATTTCATACTCCTTTATTGAGCTGCATTTGTCAACCTAGTTTCTTGCTTGCTAGTGCTAAGGATCTATGGTGTATGAACAAAGGTTGGAGGGGGGACTTATCCTGAAGGCCTCAAAGTAGCATTCAAGGTGAAGGCATGTGGAAGAAAAGAAGAACAGAAGGTAGCGGAGAGTTGTTGCAATTTGAGCGGGGGAACCTCGCAAGGGGGGGGCTTGGATGTCCGTGGAAAGGAGAGTTGGCAGACAACTGCAGTTTGAGAGAGGATGCTACATTAGTGATTATGGAGCTACATGTGCTCGAAGGATAGATTGTAGCATTGCACCATCTTGGCAACGCGAGAGGAGTAGTCAAGGAAGAGTGAAGGATCTCAAAACAAGAGAATGGCCATGGACTATTGCTGAGTAGGAAGGTAGGTCTTTGAAGGGAAGAGCTTGCATTTGGGAGATTTCTCACTGTGATCTAGCACGATTAGTTTGGGGCCCTTTTTGAGCAGTGATAAATGTGCCATAAAGCTCCATAAGGCAGATCATTCACCAGGTTGATTCCTGTAATGGATAAGTGTCTTAAATGGTGTGTTGCCATAGTTGAAGGTTGAAGAAGAACCTAGAACATAGTGCTCAAAACTACTTAAGTGAGAAGATTGTAGTAACACTATAGATTTGCTTCTATGAGTTTTTTCTATGTACTTTTATACTATAGCTATAGCATTGACTAAAGAGTGTGTCGTGTTGATCTGTTGCTCTTGGAGAAAGGCAAACATCTAGACTTAGTTGGGGTTGTATAGAGCTTTGTGCTTTCATTGAAGCACATTTTCTTAGATACACAACTTTGCAGCAAGTTAAAGCTTGTTGACATGAAACTATAAAGAAAAAAGAGAGATACTCAATTCTTTGTTTTGTCAAGTTGCTTAATATGAAAAGTTAAGAGGGAGTTTGCTTGCATGTTTTTCATCTAGAATTTGAACTATGTTTAAAAAATGTTAAAAACATAAGGACACTCAAGAGGGAACTACCATTTACATGGTATAACCTACATTTCTAACCATTTAAGTTATGATACCAAAATTAAGATAATATATTAGGACCTAAGACATAGGTTAATGAGTGAGAGAGAGAGAGAACTAAGCTAGTACAGCTATAAAGAGAGAGAACATTGGAGTCTAGAAAGTATAAGTTGGTTGTAGAGGAGCTAGAGTCACTAATCAAGATGTTAGAACATACTTATGCCCTAGGGATATGAATAAAAAGAGCTACATTGGTTTGGAAAAAAAGTAGCAAGATTCGAAGAGCAATAGATTGCAAATGAATGGGACATACAAGACTCTATTTGGTTGGTTTGTTGGCCTAGGTTTCAGACCCTAGGTTCAAGGCATAAGGAGTTGTATTTAGGAAGTAAAGGCAATCTTGAGTATTGTGATCCTTCATCTATCTTTGTCTTTTAGTGGCTTGTTGCGTGTTAGTGCCTTGGTAGAAAAGTCCACCTCAATGTGTAACCTACCCATTTCTTATCAGTCCTTTTCAAACATTATTTTATTACTTGAATAAGAAATGAGATTTCTACTTTATATATGACCATGCTTCTCTAACTTTAGTGGCCACATTAAGCCAAGCAAAATTTTCACATTTCAATTCTTAATAAAATTACAATGCACCATTAGCTAGAATTACATGTTGTTACCATTGTGTGCACTTTGCCTTATGTGAGTAATTGTGATTTTGATTCCACCTATTACATGGGTTGGATAATAATTGTAGGATTCTCAGGCCTTAACTTATTGAATCACCAAGTAGTCAAAACTAAGCGTCCACCTACAAGCATGAGTCTTTATTACAAAATTGTAAGTGGATTTCTCTCTACACTTGTGATTCCATATGGTATGGTCATTCTCATGTAATGTGAGATTACGACATTCCTAAAGTTGTGACTATTGCTATAGATTTATCCTTCAGTCCTGCAAATGTATGAGCCTTGGAAAGGAAATACGACGAAGATTGCATATGATAGCTAATAAATTTAATATATATGATTTATGGATTTCTTAATTTTGTTCATAATCCATGACAACATTAATGTATTAATTCATGAAAAGCAAGAAGTAACATTTTCTAATCATCATTGTTGACAGTAATATGCTGATTTTTAATGAGGAATTAAATATCTTAAGCAAGTGTAAATCCTATAGTTTTTTACATTTTTAAAAGAAAAATCTAAAACTTATTCAACTAATCTTGCATCCTTATCCCATGACTTTTTCCTAATCCAATACTTTTCAATAATATATTTGCATACAAAAAATTTAAAAAAAGATTGCAGCTAATAGTTTTGTACATTAATTAGAAGACTTTAGGTATATTCGTTTCCCTTTTCTAATAAAAGATATGTTGAACAATTAATGATGAAAAATACGTGGTTACTAGCATTTGACACATTTGTTTTTTTGACTATATTTGTTCCCACGTTAAAGGTCATTCAAGATGGGCTTGCCATGTGGAAAGGCCTTACTTTGTGCGATGGGCTTCTAGCCTCACCGGATGGTCTCGATTTGATGGATGGTCACTCCATGTGTGAAGCTTCTTATGGAAGGGAATCATGGTTAGGGAAAAGAAAAGGGTTGACAAGAGAAGAAGATGGATTAAAGATAGTTTCAAACATTCACTTTGGGATGCACATCATGATCAATGGCCCCGGGATGTGCTAGACCAAATGAGTTATGTCTTTGCCCTCTAACATTCACACTCTCACATACTTATTTTATTTACTCTTCCCATACTGGCATGGGTATGCTATTGTCCACCTCTCTTGTAATCTTAAAAACAAACTGCCCTTTATTTATAGTTGAAGGAAGGGAATGGGGCGGAGAGGATCACCAACTTGTGTCGTGGGAATAGTGACGTGTCATGTGGTAACCAAGGAAGAGGATTTTTTTTGGAGGTGCGACTAATGTGTCATTTGATTAGAATTTTTGTAATTTAAGGTTAACTAGTAAATTGCCATGTGTAGTAACATATCGTGATATTTTTAGGGGAATGGGGTCTGTTGGCGCAAGAAAAAAATCAGTGGATTATTATACCCAAGAGGAAGATGAAGAGTCCTTACATTCTCCAAAATTTTAAATGTCAAAAATTAGGGGAAGGGTTGACATGTGAGTTAAAGGTGGAGTATTCTTGGATATTTTTTTGTTGAAGAGGAGGAGAGGGCCATGTTGATACTCCCATTTTATAGAAAAAAGAGAGAACCAAGGGGGGAATACACTTGTAAGGGAGGGGGGTGAGTTTCCTATTTGCCCCCATTCATAAAAAAATCAAACTGAGATAATTGGTTTTCTTTTCATGTTGTTGGAGTTTGTTTTGTTAAGGTATGGCTAGAACTAAGGTGACTGTAAGGAAGTAGAAGGTTGATCCTAGGAAAATTGCTTAGAAGATCCATGAGTCCTTTAAGCCATCCAAGCCACCAAAGAAGCATAAAATGATATTTTCACAAGGTGTAAGATATCTTAGGAAAATAAGGAAGGCAACAAAAGCTCTTAATAATGTAGTTGCAAAGTTTCCATTCTAGAGAGTGGTCAGGGAGATACGTAATTTGGGATCCCTCAATAAACTTTTGTGGTCCAACTCCTATGGCTAGTTTTCCTTTTAGGTTCATGATGAAAGATTTGATAGAAAGTTGTATTTTCTCCTTATTTACTCTTATATAAGGAAAACCCTTTTGCACTTATGGTAATATGTAGGGAGTCCATGGCCATGATGTGCTTTCCATGGAGTCACTTCATGATAAGCATTGAATTTCACTATCTTTACTTTGTGTGCTTTCCATGGAGTCACTTCATGGTAAGCATTGACTTTGTGATCACACTAGGATTGATATTATTTACATCGAAATGGAAATCCATGGTCTTATTCAATTATCATTATTCTAGATACTATGGTGGTTCACGTTTTCGAAAGATTGTTATTTTGTTCTTTCCTTACCATGGCACACTTCATTGTAAGACCTTAAAAAGATATAAGTGTTGGATCTCAAAAAATTAGTTTTTTGGTGGGATATATTGAAGGAGAAATAGCTTTTGCTAAGTTGCTACACTCACAAATTGTATGTGTCTCATGAAGGGAGAGGACACTTTAATGACTAATCTAGAGCCTAACTGATAACATTATTCTTGTTTTGGATTGTTCTAGAGCTAAAAACCATGATTTTAGTTATGTCCATGCAAAATATACATTGCTATTCTTCTTGACATAGAGTTGGTTCTCACCCCAAGGGCTCCACCTAATAGAACATGTAAGACACCACATGAGTTCAAAAGAAAGGGCATCACATTTAGTAAAATTTATAGGAATATATTCACAAAAGGGATTTTTTAATTACAATGTGAAAAAAATCTATAAGTTTAGTAAAGTATAAGGGACCATTTTAAGGCAGGCTTGTAGCATGTAAAGAAAGGATATTTGTTAATATCCTTTGAACACATGTCATATAGATGATTTCTTATAGGTAGACTCCTCGGAGTTCTCACAAAGGTTTTGTAGTAAATTCTTTAGATGAACCTCATGTTTTCTTAGGGATTCGGAATACACCAACATGTCATCAAAGAATACTACCACAAAGTCATCTAGTTATGGTTAAGATCACCATTGCATTGTTTAAGCCAAATGGCATGACCAAGAATTTATAGTGTTCATATCTAGTGCTAAAGGAAATCTTTGAAATGTCTTTCTCTTTGATTTGGATTTGATTATATTTGAGCCTCCATTCTATCTTTGAGAAGATCTTGGCTCCATGTAATTAGTCAAATTTGTCAATCTTGGGTATGGGGTGCTTATTATTGACTATCACATAGTTTAGTCCCTTAAAAGTCAATATAGAGTTTGAGAGATTTGTAAAGAGTGAGATAGCATGGGAACCATGGGAAAATACCTAGTTAAACTGATAAGGTATAAATGGTATAAATAGACCAAGTTAGGACATCTAGAAATTATTAATCAACACTCTTTTCACCTTCTCCAAACTTCCATGGCTTCTCCTCCTTCTTTCTACCTCTTCTTCTCTTTCTCTCTCCTATTCTATCACTTTCTCTCTCCTATTCTCTCTCTTTCTCTCTCCTCTCTATAGTCTTCTATGTTGGGAAACACTTGCTCAATGTGTTTGGGATGTTTAAACATGCTCCTATTATTTGAGGAGCCTTGACCACTTAATTGGCAAGTACCTCTCACATAGCCTCTTGCACATGAACACAAGATCCATTTGTACTAAATGTACACCTTCAATGATGAAGGATGCTCGATGTAAAATCCATCATCCAAGATGCACCTCCTAGATTCTCAAGCCCTCTATGGCCTTTTTCATCCCAAAGAAGAACATGGTAAGACATGAGAGAGTGCGAGATCAATAGATGGAGGCTTCATTCTCTTGGTCACTCACTCTCACTCTCACTCACTTGTTCTCAACTCACCTCTCTCTCTCTCTCTCTCTCTCTCTCTCTCTCTCTCTCTCTCTCTCTCTCTCTCTCTCTCTCTCTCCCTCCCTCCCTCTCTCTCTCTCTCTCATTACAAAAGCAAGAAAGCAAGAATCAAAAGTTAGCACATAGAAGAATATCATTTTCCATTATTTTTAAACCCTTTTATACACATATTCTAGGATCAATAAAAATTTCCTTGCTGCCACTCAAAAGATTCTTCTCTCAAAACTACATCAACCAATCCTTAATAAACATACTACAAGTAAACCCTTGAAGCACACATAAGAAAACATACTCTCTCAATGTACTTTTTCTTTCAAAATCTCACAACACCATCATATGTCTTACAATGGAAAATGAGTTGTGCAGGACCATTTCAAAGTTTTTCAAAACAAAAAATCCTTACTTTTTAACTCAAAATCTTTAGAGTAAATCAAAAACCTTACTCTAAAGGTGAGTCAATTTACTTAAAATCTTGCCACCACTACCACCAAAACAACCTATGGCCTCCACTACAATCAAATGTTCTCTCTAGAGCTACTACCTTCAAACCAAAATTGCCACCATTCTCTAACAACACTACAAAGTCAATATCAACTACTCTTGTCAAAATGGCTGCAATACTATTGTCTCCAAATTCAACTACACTAGCTCCAGTATTACAATTGCTTCCACATATGAGATAGCTAACCACTCTATAACTCAATCTCATAGCTTACTAAGATCATGTTAAATTCACAACAAAAACTATAAAGGCTTCCTCCAAATATGTTGGGAAGAAGGGGTTCAAACAATTATCATGTGCTCTCATCTATCCAAGTCACATATTCTTCAGGATAATCATTCCACTGGACAAGGTATTCTCTTTAAAGGGTATACTCCTCAATTTTCTCTCCCTTTCATTAATGACTTTGTTAGATTGTAGCTCAAGGACTCGTTGGCTAGGTATTACAACTTGTTGATCATCAAGGATATGGTTAGGGTTATCTACGTATGCTTTCAATAAGCTAACATGAAATACATTGTGGATTTTTATATTCTCAAGGAGTTGTATCTTGTAAGCGCTTGGTCCTAAGCACTTAAGAACCTTATAGGGTAAAAAATATATTTGAAGATTCGTTATTGCCTTTTTAGATCAGCATATGTCTTTTGTCGGTCCTTGGTGACTTGAATATCTTGTTTGATAATCTTGATTTGATCATTCATTTATTCTAACATTTTTCTTGAAGCTTCTACCCTTAGAGTAGGATCGTAAAAATTAAGTGGCATATGGAAATCTTGACCATATAGTGCTTGAAATGGACTAATCTAAATACTTCAATGATAGGAGATATTATAAGTAAATTCCACTAAGGGTAGATACTAAATCCACCTTTTAGGTTCCTTTCTGCAATATGTGCGCAAAATATCCTCAATTACTTGATTAACTCATTCTATCTACCCATCAGTTTGTGGATGATAAGCAGTGCTGTGGGTTCCAATGGCTTCAAAATAAACTCTTCTAGAAGTGTGATGTGAAAAGAGAATCATGATCAGTGATGATCCTTTTAGGTAGCCCATGTAACCTAAAAATCTATTTTACAAAAATTCTTGTAAATATTTGAAGCTTTATAATTGGTTTTTGTTGGAATACGATGAGAGACCTTTGTTAGCATGTCTACCATTACCATTATTGAGTTATATCGTCCTTGTATAAAAGGTAACCCAACTACAAAGTCCATGCTAATAAACTCCCATTTCATCTGGGGAATGTCAAGTGGTTGGAGTTTTCTTGGTAACTTGACATGTTTAGATTTTACCCCTTGGAAATTTAGACATTTAGTGATATAATTAAGTACATTGCCCTTGAGTCTTTGCCAGTAATAGCTTTTCCTGACAACATTAAGAGTTTTTGCATACCCCAGGTGTCCTAAAAAAGGAGAGTCATGTGCTTCCCAAAGTATTCTTCTCTTGAGAGTCTGACTTGAAGGAATGCATAGTCTCATTCTAAAATAAACAAGTCCTTCATCTTCATATGTAGAGAACTTTGATGAATATCCTATATGATCCTATTAGACCTAGAAAACTTCTCACTTCTTTGATAGTGGTTGGGGGTAGCCAATCTTGAACATATTTGACCTTGGTGGGATCTACTGATATACCTTCACCAGACACTATGAATCCCAAGTATTCAATCTTCATTTTGACGAAGGCACACTTTTTCTTTTTGGCATACAACTTGTGTGTTCTCATTGTCTCCAAGACAATGCAAATATGTGGTTCATGATAATATTCCTCCTTAGAATAAGTTAGGATGTCATCAAAGAATACAAGAACAAAGTCATTGAGATGTGGTGTGAAAATGTCCTGTATTAACCTATTGAAGGTAGCTGGGGCATTTGTCAACCCAAATGACATCACGATGAATTCGAAATGACCGTATCTTGTGTTGAAGGTGGTCTTTGGAACATCTTCATTCTTGACTCTGATCTGGTAATATCTTGACCAAAGATAAATCTTATAAAAGATCTTTGCTCCTTGTAGATGATCAAGAAGCTCGTCTATCCTCGGGATCGGGTACTTATTCTTTACGATTACCTGGTTTAGCCCTTAGTAGTCGATACAAAGATGGAGAGTTCTATCTTTCTTCTTTTGGAATAATAATGGAGCTCCCCATGGTGAACTACTTGCCCGAATATTGTAATTGGAGCATCTCCTAGAACATTTTGTAATGTCTTTTTGCAACTGGAGCGGCTCTTGGAACAAGTTTGATTTCATGATCGACTTCTCTTTCCGAAGGTAACTTAGTTATCTCTTTAGGAAATATGTCGGTGTAATCTTTTAACCATGACGGTTCTTCTTCTATCTAACCATCTTGATTTACCTTGTTAAGCTTGATCAAGTAAACATGTAATCCTTTCTTCAAGCCTTACACAATTCGAGAAGCTTTTGCTAATTGAACTTTAGGTTTCCTTGTTTCACATTGTGTAGTTGCTATTTCACCGTTCAAATCCTAAAATGTGACTTGACCTTTTCCATAATGGATATGAGCATCATTGGGAATTAGCCAATCCATTCCTAGTAAACATTTATAAGCTCCTAAGTTCATTACTTTGAACCTCATACTTGAAAGGTTTTCTCCTATGTTAAACTCTACCTTAGCAGTTTGTTGTGTAGAAAGTATTTCCTTTCCATTTGCTAATTCTACAAAAGCAATTTTGATGCATTTACCAATATCTATTCCTAGCTTCTTAGCACACTTGGGTGAAATAAACGAGTGTGTACTTCCACAATCAATAAAAAATTTAAATGATTTACCTTGATGACTAGCTGATGTCTGTATTACCGAATATTGATGATTTGGACCTTTCTTGTGGAATGTAGCATGAACAGTTGCTTTTTCAATATCATCTTCCATAGTAGGGTCTTCCTCCTTATTAATCTCTTGTAGGGTAATATTTGACATTCTTCCTCTTCTCATAGCTACTTGATCATGACCTTGGGTAGCTTTTCCTTGACCTCAAAATTAGCCTTGGCGATGGTTTCCACCAAGCTTTGGACAATCTCTCCTGAAATGTCATGGCTCATTATAGTGAAAGCACCTAAGACCATCCTTGTTTCCCTGGGTAGGGATAAAATTTCCGATTGCATTGGATTTTACCTTTTTCTTCTGACCTTGGTAGAATTGGCCTTGGGTTCTCTTTGCTTGACCTTTGAATCCTCCTTTGCTCTAGTTATTGTAGCTACAAAACTTATTATTTTTAGGCTTTGATTGTACTTTCCACATAATAGGAGCAACTCAAATCAAAGCATCTTGGAGGTTTATTGGGTGCATTGATTCCAAATGAGTGTTCAGAGGACAATTTAGCCCATTGCAGAACATGGACACTTGTTGAGTAGTGTCCATGGAGGGTGCATATTTAAGAGGTGAAACAAACTTGGAGTAATATGCCTCCAAGGTTAGTCCCATTTACTTCAAATTAAAGAACTCATTCATCTTTTAGGTGCGATAAACAGGAGGTAAATATCTTCCTCTTATAGATTCTTTCAGCAAATCCCAAGTAATGGTATTTTCAGGGACACCTTGATCTTGCCACCATTGCTTCCACCAGAGTTGAGCTTTGCCAATTAATTTTAGCTTAGCTATCATGGCTTGGTTGACAGAACAATTCCAACAGTAGTAAAATAATCTTCCATGGATTCGATCTAAATTTCTGCATCAGCTTCCACATTCTCACCTTTCCCATAAAATTTTAGAGGTTTGACTTACTTCAAAAGATTCCTTTTCTCTTGGGCTTCGTTGGGAATTATTGTGGCTGTGAAATTTTGGGAAATTTTCAACAATTTCCAAGTTAAAATTTACAAAATTTATATAGAGTTAATATTAGAGTTTGATACTCAAATTATTTCTCGCTTGATTCATTAAAACAATTTCAATTAAAACTCTTTTCCCATTGCTAAAGTTAAACTACAATTTTAGAGGTTCCAAAGGAAACTAAGGTTTTATTATTTCTCTGATTGATAAGTATCAATCAATCTTTATTACAATAGATGTACAAGTAATCAGATAGCTCACATGTTCATCTTATTTTTTTCGGAAAAGGATTCCCTACTACAATCTAAACATGATACTTTGATACATCCTTTATGAAGTAACTTGAATTTTGAGAGTAGATATTTAGGAATCTATATTTTTGAGGGAGTTTAGAAAATCTATTCTTTTTATAGTTGCGGTGGCTAGAGTGACCTACGACTTTTATTCTGTCAGCTGGAAGGATCTTCGACATGAGCAGAGAGTTAGAGATACAATAGATGCAGCAGGTGTTACCACTCTTACTAGTGGTGAGGTACATGCAGTTCCCCATGATGATGCAATTGAGCATGTACTCCTATCATCTAGTTTCCCTACAACTTTCTTGCTCAGTGATATGGCCTACACCTCAGATTTGCTATTGGATTCTATGGCATCTTGTCATGTTACTCCACATAGAGCATGGTTCTCTACTTACACGGAGTTTGGGCCTTGAGCAGACTTATGCTATTCTTGGTATAGGGGACATACACCTAGCTTTGCCCGATGGGACTTCTCTTATGCTCCATGATATCTTACATGTTCCTATGCTCAGTAAGAGCTTGATGTCTATTCATCAGTTGCATGATGTAGGTTTTAGTGTCTCTCTTGCAGATCGATCTTGGAAGATCAGTCGTGGTTGCTTGATTTTGGCCAGAGGTTCTAGAGTTGGTTATCATTACCCAGTGCATGTCTCTCATGTGGGAGATTATATGGTTGCAATTATCCAGATACCACATGCATTGTTATGGCATTATCGCCTAGGCCATATGCACCACAGAGAGATGGAGATATTATCTCGTTTTCAGACTCATTGTTGCCTCCTATGTCACATGCACATCTTGATGCTTGCCCTGATTGTTCTTATAGTCCTTGCAGAGCCCCTTTGGCTCATGGTGATCGTGAGAGGCATGATCCTCTAGATCTTCTCCATTGTGCAATTTATGGACCTATGCCTACCCAGTCACTTAGTGAAGCTTCGCATTTTGTGACCTTCCTGGATCATGCTACCCACCGTGTTCAGGCTTTTCCCTTGGTACGAATTGAGGATGCCGCAGTTATGCTTGACAGGTTTATGGATTCTGCTGGTTGCAGGCCCAAGTGCTTGAAAATGGATTATGAGAGTCATATTATCTCTCCAAACTTTCAGTCCTATTGTTAGTAGTCTTGCATTGCCCATGATATTAAGGGATTGCTCATGGCATGTGCATGACTCTACAGGCAAAGGTTGCTTCTATCCTTACCACAGCTAGGTTATCTTATGGATTTTGGGCTGAGGCCCTTATGCAACAATCTACTTACTTAATAGGACGCCATGTTTGACTTTGGATGGTATTACACCACACAAGGCATGGAGTGGCATGAGACCCTCCTATGATTACTTGAGGATGTTTGGATGCCAGGCATTTGTATGTATGCCAGATATGCCTATATCACGCAGATGTATCCTCCTTGGTTATGGAGATGGTGACTTTTAGGCTTACATGTTATGGGATTTGGATGCTCAACAGGTTATACGAAGCCGTCATGCTGTCTTTTATGAGACACAGACATCTCTCAAGCCTCTTGATGCATGTTCAGTGTGCTATTTTTGTGATGCAAAAACCTAATTTTTTATTTTTATTTATTTTTTCTATTTATTTTTCAAAAATTATTGATAATTACTTATTTTTTGGTTTATATTGATTACTCTTATGGAAAATAATTTTCATAGAATGTTTCATTCCATAGGAACAACAAATGCATACCAAAAACCCAAAACCACATGTTTTTCCTTAAACTACCTAGTCTTGGGTTTTGCGTGTTTAGCATAAAATTGTTATACACTTGAGTTCTTATGAATCCTTCAACATAAATGATCAAACAGAGGATTGGCAATCACGTAAAAGCATTTCTAACCATTTTAAACAACAATTGATCATAAAACAATAAAATCTAGATTTTCCTCATAAAATCACTTATTATGATGAGCATTTTTTGACATTGGAGGCTGACGATTGATCCAACCTCGATTCACATCTCTTTCCACTCATGTATCATTGTTCGACCAAAAATGTCCATCTCAGCCCATCCCCCAGTCTCTTTTACATTGATCCATGAGAATAAATCGCAAGAGGAGAGAGGATAGAGAAATACTAAAATGAAATCTTGCTATAGAATGCATCAAATTCAATCATTTCTAAAGCAATAGTGGGTGAAGAATTGATGAAGCTTCTTGCCAATAACATTCCATGTGTAGTGCTCAGCCCAAAAATAACATTTTAAAATGATTTAGTCTCCCCCCACCCCCCCCTTGTTGCCAAAAATCGTGATGCCGCATAGCCATAAGCTTAAGTCAAGCTTAAAGTTTTTTTAAAAAAAGCCGGCCCAAGTTTTTATGTTCACACTGTGTGCCAAGTGGTTTTTTCGAGTTCAGAGGGGGAAACACACTCAGATTTGAGATCCGTCTAGACGACTGGCTTTGTGACATCGAAATCTATAAACCTAGCTACCATCACACACTTTCTGGCTTCCAGATCACATAGCTACTTCATAATAGGAAACCTTGTGAGGATTAAATGGGGGGTCAATTTGATCGATGAACCGAGACTTGCATTGGGTTCCTGGCATCAAACCATCTAGGAAACTCTAGCTCATCAATCTGGAACCATTTCATTTTGCATGGAAATTTGGTCTTTTATAGCTTGCTGGGATATTTTTTGCTTTAAGAATGGTCCTTAAAATTTGCTCTCACCTTCTATTGTTTTGGGAGGTATCCTTTTCATTCCATGTGTGTGTTGTGTGTGTGCGCGTGCGTGCGCACGTGCTTCTACAACTATGTGCTAATGGTGGAATGTTGTGACTAAGAGGAGGTATACTAGTGCACGTGTGCACTAGACTACATATGGAGTTAGAGTATCTATGTGCAACATTCAATGCGTGAAAGGTGAGAAGGATCGAAGCTTGCACACGAGCTATGGCAGGAGAGCAAGAGCAAGAAAGAGAGAGACAAGAAATGGGAACTCCAACAGTCACAATGTGTGACCGGGCCTTCCTTTATTTACTAGTCACTAAAAAATGAATGTAAAGAATAAAGTGACGTGACGGGCGCCCGCCACCTGTAGTGTGCAGTGGCGGGTATTGTCAGTGTAGTAATACATGGGGCAGCACGGCGGAGGCGCCTTTACCCCCAACAACCTACCACTTAAAGGCGAATCTGCCCCAGTGAGAGAGAAAGAAAAGAAAAAGACAGTACAACTGTACATAGGTACAAGGGATGAGGAAAGGCAACATCTCATCCAATGCCCATCAATCTCCTGAGGAAGGCAAAGCGCTCAATAGTGAGGCTTTTTGTGAGTAGATCTGCAGGATTCTCGTCAGTGGAGATCTTGACAAGGTCAACAGACTTGTCCTCCACGACACCACGTATGAAGTGATACCTCACCTCAATGTGTTTTGTCTTTGCATGGAAGACCGGATTCTTAGCCAACTGAATGGCACTCATAGAGTTCGAATGCAGTGTAGGTATAGCATCAATCCCAAGGTCAGCAACTAGACGGCCTAGCCATATGGCCTCCTTGCAAGCCACTTCTGAACCCTGGACATCCAAGAGACAGCACCTCTAGCATAGGTGAATACATAGCCAGAAGTGGACTTCCTACTATCTGCATGTCCTGCATAATCAGAGTCAGTGTACCCCACGACCCCTGTATCCTGGCTGCCATAGCAAATACACATATCTATTGTGCCCTTCAGGTACCTCATGATACCCTTCACGGCATCCCAATGTTTCCTACCAGGTGTAGCCATATAGCGTGCCACAACACCAACTGCAAAGGCAATATCTGGACGAGTGGCTATCGTGGCATACATCAAACTGCCCACGGCTGAAGCATAAGGGATCTGGGCCATCTCGGCCCTCTGCTCATCTGTCTGCGGACAATCGCCTGTGATACCTTCACATAAGAAGGCAATGGATAGCCAATAGGCTTTACGTCCTGCATGCGGAAGTGCTCAAGGACTTTATGAATATACTCCCTCTGTGACAAGTAGAGGAGTCCCTGATGCCTGTCATGTCTAATGCGCATACCAAGTATGTGAGAGGCCTATCCCAAATCCTTCATCTCAAAGCTCTTCTTCAGCTGATATTTAAGAGCATCTAGCTCATCATGAGCTTTCCCTGCTATCAGCATATCATCCACATAGAGTACCAAAATAAGCAATGAACCATCACGGGCTTTCTTCGTGTAAAGACACGGATCCATAGCACTCCTGCTGTAGCCCTGTGACTGCATAAAGGCATCAAACTTTTGATACCATTCCCTAGGTGCCTGCTTCAAGCCATAAAGACTTTTCTTCAACTTGCACACTAGGTGCTCCCTGCCAGGTTCTGCAAAGCCCTTAGGCTGCTCCATATAGATCTCATCATGCAAGTCCCCATGTAAGAAAGCCGTCTTGACATCCATCTGATATAGATCTAAGTCAAGCTGAGCAACCAAAGCCAAGACCAAGCGCAGGGTGGTCATCTTAACCACAAGACAAAAGACCTCATCAAAGTCTACACCATGCTCCTGCTTAAAACCCTTTGCTACCAATCTAGCCTTGTATGCCGGCTTGGGGTGTCCAGGGGTACTTTTCAGCTTGTACACCCACTTGCATGGCAAAGCCTTCTTGCCCTTAGGCAAGGCAACCAAATCCCAAGTCTCATTCTTATGCAAGGAGTTGATCTCAGACTGCATAGCCCTCTCCCAGGAGTGACTGTCACCCCTGCACATAGCCTCATCATAAGTGAAAGGCTCTCCTACATCTGTAACCAAAATATAATGCATAGAGGGCTGAAATCTATCAGGTGGACGTCTGTATCTAGTAGATCGTCTCACTACAGGCTCTGCTGCCTGCCCAGCTGCCTGTCCAACACCCTGACCATGAGCATCTGCTGCAGCTGTAGGCTGTCCAACTGGCTGTGCAGGAGCTCTAGGCTCCTCCTGAAAGATCACTCTGCAGATCTCAACCACTTTCTCAGGCTGCCTGTGCATCTTGTCTTCATGGAAGACTACATCATGGCTGCGTACTATTTTTCGTGTCTGCGGATCCCATAGGCGATAGCCCATCTCTCCTGAATCACCATAACCAAGAAAGATGCATTTAATGCTCTTTGGATCCAACTTACTCCTCTTGTCCTTGGGCACATGACAGAATGCCTCACATCCAAAGACACGGAGATGCGCATAAGAGGGTGGCTTACCAGCCCAAACTTCCTCTGCAACCTAGAAATCCAATCCACTAGAAGGTGATCGGTTTATGACATGCACTACCGTACTAACTGCCTCAGCCCGAAAGCTCTGTGGTAGGCCTGCATGGCTAAGCTCCTGAATAGTCCTGTTCATGCGCTTAGCCAAACCATTCTGGGCGGGGGTGTAAGGGGCGGTCAACTGACGCTCAATACCCCTGTCATCACAAAACTACTCAAAAGCACGTGAGACATATTCTCCCCCATTGTCAGTCCTAAGGCATTTCAGCCTATACCCAGTCTGGTTCTCAACAAGAGCAAGCCAACGCTGAAAGACTGCCAAGGCATTAGACTTTTGCTTTATGGGATAAGTCCACACTTTCCTAGAAAAATCATCAATGAAGGTAACAAAGTACTTCGCACCACCCATAGATATACACGGCATGGGCCCACAAACATCTGAATGCACCTAAGCCAAGGGCTCACTCATGCATGGCCTACCCGATTTCTTATGCGTAGACCTATTCTGCTTACCATAAAGAAAATGATCACACGAGTCAAAACGTACATAGTCCAAAGGCGGAAGATACTGCAAACCAGATAACATTTTCATTCCCTTCAAAGACATATGCCCCAAACGGGCATGCCAAAGTGATACATGTGGGATAGAACCCACTGCCAAAACATGGTCTATAGAAGACCCAGATACAACAAGAGGATAGAGGTTGCCAGCCTTGGCGCCTCTAGCAAGCACAAGTCTGCCTTTGGTAATCTTCCAGGCAGAATCCCCAAAACAGACATGAAACCCTGCATCATCCAACTGTCCTACAGACATAAGACTGCGCATAAGTGCAGGTACATGACGTACATCCCTGAGCAAAAAGGAACTGCCAGTGGAAATCTGTAATTGAATATCTCCACAGCCCACAATATCAAGAGACCTGTCATCTCCAAGTTTGACTGATCCAGATACAATACGGTAAGAGTGAAACCACTCACGGTAAGGCGTCACATGGAAGGACGCACCTGAATCCAGTAACCAGCACTGTGCATACATACTAGGTGTCTCAGTCAAGTGTGAAGCATCAGAAGAACTAGCTGCAAGTATGAACTCATCACTACCATCGGAATCCTCGGTCTGCATGATATTAATTTCTTTAATCTTGACGCTGGACTTCGCAGGTACTATGCTGCGATCAGAGGACTTCTCCTACACTTTCTCTTTGCCCTTATCCTTGCGCTTCTCATTGCGCAACTCATGACACTGTGGTCTGATATGGCCCTTTTTTCCACAATGATGACAAGTGATATTAGCGTTGCACCCGCGCGACTTACTACGCGACTTTCCACGAGATTTAGACCGACCCTTCTGAGAGTCACGGCCACGGCCATTCCCACGTTCATTCCTATCATTCTTGCCTCGAACTGTCAAAGCATGTGAAACACGAGAGGTATCCAAGTTTTTGCGATTAACCTCTTCCTGCAGAAGAGCACTCTCAACATCATTCAGTTTGAGAGTAGCACTAGAGGCATATAGGGCAGTGCGGAATACATCCCATGACTCATTCAGAGTCCCAAGCAAGAAAAGAGGAGTTACTTCCTCTCCAAAGGTGATATCCTGTGAAGTCAGGTTCTTCAGTATAGCATGGAACTGGCTCAAGTGAGCAGACATAGTCGCATTATCCTTCATGCGCAGATCCATAAGCTGCTTCAACCAGTACATCTGACTCGCCGGACTTTTCTTATCATAAAGATTCTTGATCTTATTCCATAGATCCCATGCACTCTGTGCTTCCTCAAATACATTATAATGTACCTGTTTAGTGAGAGACAATACAATCATGGACTTGCATAGCTCATCAAGTTCAAGCCAGTCGTCATTGTCCATAGTTTCAGGCTGCTCCCCACTCAATCGAAATGGCTTAATCTGAGATTTTTGCACCAAGACCTGCCAAATTTGATTCTTCCAATAAGAGTAGTTGGTACCATCCAACTTTGTGATGTTAAATATGGCATTATCAGTCGAAGAGGACGCCATAATGCAGGCTGGAAATGCACAGACAATGTAAAACTGCTGCCTTTTTTACTGCAGAAAATGCCCAAAATGCACTGAAATGAGCTCCAAATGGCGAGAAAAGTGTGCCAAAATATGCTTCCCACTTAGTACTAGGTGCGATACACCAAATCAGGATATTTCAGCATAAAAAATACTGCTCAATCCACCAATAAATGCTTGCTGTAATAAATTTCAGAATTGCAATAATGAGAGCAAACTGTCCCAAAACTGGATCTAATGTCAACTAAACAATGCTAGGTCCAAAGCCAGCATAAAGAGGACAAAGCAAAGCCAAATGACAGTGAAAATACATGAGCATAACACCAAGAGATGTCAAATAGCATCTGCCAGTAAGAGGCACACCCCAGACAATCTAGGCAAAATGTAGAACCAACTACCAAAACCTGACACAAATAGGTGTCTGCTCAAAAGAAAGCAGATCCAAAATTGAGACTCAGCTAATAAGCATCCTGGGAACCAAGACATATACTCAATGCAACATCCAATTTTCGGAGTATAATCCCAAAGTCTCAATACATCTATAACTGCTCAATGACATAGATTGCTCCAATAGCATGTAATCCGTGCTCAAGGTCAAGTAAGCATGCAAGATGCTCCCACTGGCACAAAAGGCGTACAATCGAGTTAAGGGCTCAAGCAACCCAAGACAAAGTACCAGTGACAAGTGACCAAGTCAATGCGTCATACGCTTCCCAAGAGCATGACATACATGAAGCAACTGATGTAGCAACCACTAAGCAAGACATAATCCCAATGGCAAGATCTCTGTCAAGTCAATACATCTAGTAGCAAGCCAAAGTCAATATCCCTGTGAGTCGGAAGTGCTCAAAACATCCAAATCGAAGCTCCAAAATATCTGTCAAGCATGGACGAACTAAGAGGCATCAACCATGGACCAAAGCATGTAATGCATAGAGCTTATCCGTCAAGTACAGACAATAGGCATATCGGCCCAAATGCCAATCAAGTCGACCAAACTGCCAATGACAAGCCAATAACAACGGAGCAAATGCGATGCTCAAAAGCATTCCGGAATCATGATCATGAGTTCGAAGTCGATCCCCAAAGTGTAATACATCATGACATAACCCATAGCATACATCCGGTATCGATAGAGAAGCAATACATGTGACAAATGAGCTTCAGCCCGCTGATGTATAGCAGCTCTAAACAGTCCAAAACAGTCAATTTCCAGCCCAAAAACAATGCCAAATCATGGGCAAATCGAATGCATACATTCCCAAGACATTAGGCATCATGTAGACCGCATACGGGCATCAAACAAGGTAACCGGAGTAGAGTATAAGCATCAAATGCCAATGCCAAGTGTGGCTGCCCTATTTTCAGCACTGTATAATAGTAAATGACAGTCCCAAATCAGCCAATATTTCAGGCCAAAATCATGGCATAATCATGTGCATACATTCCCAAGACATTCGGGCATTAAGTAGACCGCATACGGGCATCAAATAGCACAATCAGAACGGAGTGTAAGCAACAAATGCTAATGCCAATGTTGCTGCCCTGTTTTCAGCCTATTATGACAATTTATGACAGTCCCAAATTTGAAGAAAGCAGCCCCGAATGATCAAGACCAATGCCCAAATCTTGAATGACATCAAACATGAAGTCTAATAGCCCTCTTGATCAAGGTAGAGAGCAAGAAGCAATGACCAAGTGTGGAGCTGAAGTAGACGAGTGCTAACAGCCTGAAAAAAATGGTGCAATCTACCCTATTGGTGCTGAACTTGCTGCTGCTCCACATGGGCTGAAAAGGGGGTAATGGGGGGCTCAAGAAGGGCCTATCAAAGGCCTATGACAAGCCTCTTTGAGCCTTGATAGGTGTAAGGCACAATATGAGGGGAATAAGCTTCAAGGGTTTGAAGCCATGGCTGCCCTTGCTGTTTGCAACCTGTAGACTGAAATAAAACCCTGAAAGAATGATCAAATACCTTAGTACCAATGCCTTGAAGGTGCCTCAATAGGCCGGGAAGGTGCTCGGGAAGCCGGGGAGTGACGGGAGCTCGGGGAGATCGGATATGGCTGCCGGGATGGAGATCCAATGCGTGAAGGGAGTCGATGCGAAGGTAGAGAAGCACCGAGTCGAGCTCGAGCAAGAGAAAGCCAAGCTCTGATACCAGTTGAAAGGTGAGAAGGATCGAAGCTTGCACACGAGCTATAGCAGGAGAGCAAGAGCAAGAAAGAGAGAGACAAGAAATGGGAACTCCAACAGTCACAATGTGTGACCGGGCCTTCCTTTATTCACCAGTCATTAAAAAATGAATGTAAAGAATAAAGTGATGTGACGGGCGCCCGCCACCTGCAGTGTGCAGTGGCGGGTACTGTCAGTGTAGTAATACACGGGGCGGCACGGCGGAGGCGCCTTTACTCCAACAATGCGTAGTATATGCTAGGATGAGGAGATGGGGGTGGCACATGGTAAGGTGTGTCAATGCATGTGAGTATGAAGTGACATGTACTCATGCGTGTGCACTAGTGTGCATGCATGGCACATGTAGTGTACTTCAAGCTAGCTTATATGGATGCAATGTATGCGAGTTACATTAGTGCAAGTGTTTCTGGTGCACTAGGATGTTGTATCAGGGTGGTGTGACTATATGCATACTAGTGCAGTAGTGCACTAGTTCACTGAGATGGTTATCAAGTGCACTTGGCAAGATACCTCCTTCATTCTCAATACCCTATGAGCTCCCCCTTGCAAAGTAGATGAGAGTTAAGGGACTTGAGAGAAAAAGGCTTGTTGTTGTTGTTGTGATAAACCTATGTGCACTAAATAGATGTGTACAAGAGGTTCTTAAGCTACAGTTGTAGTGCATATGAGCACTAGGATAATGTGCTAAATAGATGTGTGAGAAGAAGTAAATCTACAAGAGGCACTGTAGTGCACATGTCCATTAGGGTAATGCATTGGGAATGTACACTAATGCAATATGATAGTGCACTAGAGTAATAGCATGGATGCAAGATTATGTAATGAAGCAAAGTGTCTTAAGTTATGTGCACTATGCTAGGTATAGTGTGCATGAGAGGTTATGTGTGCAAGGGTGGTACACCACAACACTAGTACATGTGCATATGTGCAAGGGCAATGCATTGTTGTAGTGGACTGTGGTTGTTCATGGGTTTCCTATTGTCACTAAGGTAAGAAAATATAGGTTGAGAAGGAGGGTGTACTAAGACACACTTTGGAACAAAGCTTAGTATGGTAGGTTAGTGCACAATACACATCCACTGTGCACAAGTGTTACTATATGCAACTACAATGTTATTTATGTCTAATGTGATGTGCATCTCTTAACTATGGTGCACGATGGTGGCCTATGTCCAACTACTAGTGCACATGTGAGTGTAAGTATACTTAAGCACGTACAAATGCTCTCAAGCACATGTAAGTGCACATAAGTGCATACAAGTGCATGCGTGTGTGAGAGATCGAGGGGTTACTCATGAATATATATATATATATATATATATATATCATGTGAGTTCAAAATAAGAGATTAAAAAAACACAATTTTTATACATTTTTAATATACAAAAGGATGCCATATAAAGGGGTTGCTTACATATTGAATAAAAAAGGGTTGTGTTTTATTCAAGAAAAATTCACAAATGAGGATATTTATAAAAAGGCCTTGAATGCACATGATATAGAGGATATGTATATTGTGAACGAGTGTGTGAGTATACCTAAGTGCAACTGAAAGTACTCTCAAGCACACACAAGCATTCTCACGTGTGCACGAGTGCATACAAGTGCACATTAGGTACCTTAGTACATATTTATATGTACTAGGTTTAAGGCAAGTAAGATGCACAAGTGCATGTGTATGTGTACATGCATGTGCTAGTCTTAGTGTCAATAAGTGCTAGTGTCAATGTTAGTGTTAGTGTCACTAAGTGCCATTGTCAATGTTAATGTTAGTGAAAGTGCACCTTAGTGCACTAATTGCACACAAGCACATATAAGGGTGCTAGGCGAGGCTGAATATAGGGTTTATGATTAGTGTGGATGAAAAATTGGTCAAGGTGTGGGCAAAAGCATACACAAGGATACACAAGTGCACATGTAGATGCTATGCATGTGACATTGCCAAATTCTTATTCTTTTATATTGTAGCACATATGGCATGTTTGAGACTTGAAAACAAGTTTGATCAGCATAGTATAGTATGATGATTGTGGTTATAGAGAGATATTTGGTGATCATATGTGGAAGAGTTGCAAGGAATCTCTTGTTGTAGCCAAAGGGCCAAAATCTAGTAGCTTGTATCCTTTGTGCATGTTTAGTGTTTAAGACAATCTCGAGTTGTCATTGAATAACCATTTGTCTCTTTATGGTATCAGCAGTCAGGGTATATATGAGTCACTGGAATAAAAGCTCTATGTCATTTAAACTATCTTCCCCGCCTAATTTTTTTAAATTTTTGCCTTTATGAGTATTGTCTCTTTAGAAAGCAAACAAAAAAGTCACATAAGAGAGATAGTGGGAGTAGAAGATGAGAGGCTAATGCGCATGATTTCATTGGGCAAAGCTTTTAATTTTATCATCTTTATAGATGATGCAAAAGGAAGATTCAAGCTTATCCTCTTTGTAAGAAGGGCGATGTATGTTGAGAATCATTTTACTATTGCAATACAGTATACAACCAACACTTATTTGGGATAGGTTATGCATAAAGTGGTTTTATGGCATTTGAGTAAGTCCATTGGATGTACTAATACCTTAGTTGTCATGTACACATATGGAGATGTTTATGGAATGCTTTGAGCTGCGAATCTAGGTTGCATTTGATATTTTGGATCTTGATTACATTTCTATTGGCTATGACAAGTACCTCTAGTTTGTGTCATTTTGAGTAGAAAATGCATGCTCATAGTGGACTTTCATATGTATGTACATGACTAATGGATGTGTATCATCACATATACATACATAGCCAAATTGATCTTAAATGTTTTGAGTAGTTGATGATTGTTGGAATCTTGATTGTGAAATAAATGTAGCTACAATTAGTAAACTATGATAAGTCTTTGTAAACTGTTGAAGGCATTGCTATCACCTTAGCAACAATTCACTTTACTGATCTGAATAGTTGACTGAAACATCATGGAAAATGCAACAAGTACAAAAAATATTACCTAGATTATGGGGGAGAAATCGGACAATAACATTTTTCCATTGTGGAAGTTCAAAATGTAAAATTTCTTATTGGAAGAGGTTATTGGGACTTATGTACTGGAGATAAGGTTGAACCAAAATTGAAATTAAAACCATTACTAATCATCTTGCTTCTATTGGATCAAAGGACAAGGATGATGATACAATTGCAGTTACCTTGAATAGTTTGGGTAAAGAGTACAAAACCTTTGACACATCTATTTTTCCTAATTGGGGTGAGTTGCTTGCATTGTTGCTACATGAAGAAGTTGAACTTGGGTTAAATATAGGTTTGAGCAAATATACTATCTTTTACTCTAGCTAGAGAGCTAGAGGAGCAAGGCTCAAGGAGCCTATTGAGGTCATGGTGATGCTCAAAATAACTACGGGTAGTAGCAAAAAATTCCTTGAAATAATCAAAATGCACAAGGTCAAAGAGGATCAGGATCTTTTAGAGGCAAGGGGACATCACCTAGAGATAGAGGTGGTCCTTGACATTAGTTGAATAGAGATAAATATTATTATTATTGTGGTAGGTATGGACATATAGCAAAAGGCTGTCATAAAAAATATATTGATATGAAAGTTAAGGGTAGATGACATATTAACTATGATAAGTTAGATAGGTTGTTTTTTATGACATATGTATCAAAGCATATGCCTAAGCAAGGAAAGGCTAATGAAAGATGGTACATTAACTCAGCTGACTCAAATCATATGACCCTGCATAGAGAGTGGTTTGATGAGATGATTGTATACTCTCATGGCTACGTATTTATATGTGATGATACACAGCATGTCATCAAGCATATAGGCATTGTACCATTAGTCATGTACCATGAGAAGAAAAAGAGTCTCTATGATGTTTTACATGCACTAAAAATTTATTTTATGTTGGATAAATTGCTGACAAGAATTTGTAGGTCAACTTCAATAGAGATGGTTATTTTATTAAAGAATGTAGAAATGGATGTAAGTTGATTGCAAAAGGAAATAAGGATGGCAGGATGTTTACCTTGGATGCTACTATTCCTGGAACTGAATGCAGCCATGTTTACTCATGACAGTGGAGCAATTAGAGATGTGGAAATATGGCATAAGTGCATTGGACATGTTAACATACAATGACTAAAAACCATGTAGCAACAGCCAAAATTCAAGTATATGCAGTTAGGCCATGTATGTTTTGCTTGCTAGTTTGGGAAGTAGGTGATATTTCTATTTGTTAGACAAGTTAGGAATATCATTAGACCATTATAGTTAGTGCTTTCAAATGTTTGGGATCTAGCATATAATGCACCATTTAGTGGTGCATGATATTATGTCTCTATTATTGATGATTTCTGCTGATATACTTGGTTTTATATTTTGAAGCACAAGGATGAAGTGCTACATATTTTCAAAAAGTTCAAAAACCATACTGAAAATGAGTCTAGGTGTTATATCTTATGCTTGAGATCTGATGGAGGAGGTGAGTATGTCTCTTATAAAATTGACATGTATGTGGCTCACTATGGCATTAATAGGCAACTTACATGCAACTATACATCGCCACAATTTTTTGTGGTAGAGAGGAAAAATAGAGTGCTTATGGAAGCTACATGAACTATGCTGAATGAGAAGAATGTCTTGTGGGCTAAAGAAGTTGTGATTGCAGTGTATGTCTTAAATAGGGCTCCTACAACTAGAATCCATGATCCTACAACGTATGAGAAATTGTATGGGCATAAACCAGATATTAGCTATTTAAAATTATTTGGATGTGTTGATTATATACATGTGCTAGATGAGAAGAGCAATAAGTTAGATCCGAAGGCTATTAAGTCTATCTTTATTGGTTATGCATAGGACAAAAAAGTATACAATTGCTACAATATGTCTACCCATGAGACATTAATTAGTAGAGATGTTGTATTTGATGAGTTAGCTTCATTATATGGAGGTCCAAATGTGGTTATTTCTAATGGACCAGCCAATAATACGCATACTACTATGATGGACCTACAAATGATATGTCTTCTATGGTTCAAGTTGCTTGTGCAGTCATGGTTCTATGTCAATTGACATGGATATGTCAGTGAGGGAGAGATTAGATAAAGGCAAATGAAAGATGCTTCAAGATATTATTGGGCCACTTACTTCTACATGTGAGTCACCTAGGAGTGATAGCTTTAGACAATGAACTTGGTATACCATGAGCTACTACACCTAGAGTTAGGCAAAATAAGTATGTTCTGCCTCATGAGAGGAAATCTCATAGTGCACCATAGTTGAGAAGGTTAGAGAGATTCAAAAAGCCTATTAATAGGGTGGCTTATAGTGGATATTGACCCAGATATTTTACTTACATGACTAAAGTGATGGGTCATAAAGATCCTACAAAGTTCAATGAAGTAGTTGGTGATGAAAATTGGTGTGCATCTATGGATGAAGAATATGATGCATTGGCTGAAAATGACAAGTCTTGGGATTTCATCAAATTGCTTGAAGGAAAAACACCCATTGGTTGCAAATGGGTTTACAAAGGGAAATGCAAAGTAGATGGATCTTTGGAGAGATACAAGGCACAACTAATTGCTAAAGGTTATGTGCAACATATGACCTTGATTATGAGGAAACTTTCATCCTCGTTACAAAAATGGAAACCATGAGAACTATCATTGCTTTGGTAGCATCTAAGGAATGAAAACTTTAGCAGATGTATGTCAAAAATGTATATCTGAATGGGGATCTGATTGAGGAAGTGTATATGCAACAACTCGAGGGTTATGTATATCTTGATTACCCTAATCATGTGTGTAGGATGAAAAAGGAACTTTAGGATTTGAACCAAGCACCAAGAGTATGGAATGCTCGAATCAACTTGTATTTATAGTAACTTGGATTTGAGATGGAAAATGCAGATCATAGTCGATTTACTAAGAAGATAGAGACATGTTACGTATTCTTAGTCATATATGTTGATGGCTTAATCATCACTAGGGATGATCATTCTGGTATTGCTAAAATTAAGTCTATGCTACAATTTGAATTCAAAGTAAAAGACTTCAGAGAGCTAAAGTATTTTCTTGGCATTAAGGTAGTGAATACACCTCAAGGGATTTGGCTGTTACAAAATATCGATTGCTAGACTATAAGACCATGGAAACATTGTTAGACTAGAATGTAGAGCTTGGAGTTGATGTTTCCAATGAGATAAAGAGTGTGACGATGTACTTAGTGGGGTTGATTAGTCATTTTATGCAGAAGTCGTGCAAGCTTCACTTGGATGTAGTCAAGAGGATTGTGCAGTATATTAAGGGTACTTTTGATTATGGGCTATTTTATGAGTATGGAAAGCCACTTGAGTTGATAGATATATAGATGTTGATTGGGTTAGTTGTGTACATGATGAAAAATCAAACCATGGTTATGCCTTTAGTGTTGGTAATAGTATGATTAGTTGAAGTAACAAAAAGTAGCCTATAGTTTCTCTCTCTAGCACAAAGGCTGAGTATAGAGGTGTAGCCCTTAGTTGCATGTGAAGCAATTTGGCTCTCAAAACTACTAGATGACTTGGGCATACCAATGGATAGATCAATCACATTGCATTGTGACAACATGAGTAGTGTGCTTCTTACTAACAATCCAATTTACCATGCCAGATCAAAGCACATTGAAGTACATTATCACTTTATAAGGAGATGATTCTTGGACGAAAGATAGACTTGATTCACATGAAGACTAAAGAACAGGTAGTTGATATCTTTTCCAAATCATTTAGTAGAGATAACTTCATCTACTTTAGAGAGTTACTTAAAGTGCAGCAATTGACTTGAGCTTGAGGGAGACTATTGAAAATCAATCTCAATCTTAGTGATCGGATCCTAAGTTGTCATCTATCATGTGTGGCATAATAAATGAGTCAGTTTGACTCAATTGTAGTTAATCTATGTTTTCAATTAGTGACCTATCTCTTCACTATATTGTGTGACCTGGTTGTTGTTGTATGTTATTCTGCACCTATGGAATAATGAGAGAATGAGGGTACACTGCTCTTTGTTCTAATGGCTCCATCCTATGTCTATCTCTCTCGCTCCCTCTCTTTGAGCAATGCATTGGATGTATTTTCAATGTTCTTGGCATTTGTAGAGAAGCATCCAAGCAAGAAGCGTAAGTGTTTAAGGGCTAATAATGGTAGAGAGTACACCTTGCATGCCTTTACAAACTTTTGTGCAAGCCATGTTATTAAGAGAGAGTTGATAGCTCCTGAGAATCTTACTCAAAATGGTGTGGCTAAGAATATAAATATGACCATTAGGAAAGGGTCCATAGTATGTCTCACTAACATATTTTGGGCTAAAATAGTAAAGACAATAATGCATTTGATCAACAGGTCTCCTAGCAACCCATTAGATGGAAACATACTAGAGTAGTTATTGTTTGTCAAGTGACCTAGTTATGATTACTTTGATTGTGAGGAATTTATACATATACCTAGGAACAAGTGGAGTGATCTTGATCTTAAGTCTAAGAAATGCATTTTTCTTAGCTATGGAGATTAAGATGAAATGGGCTATTGCTTGTGGGATCATGAATATAGAAGGGTAGTATGTAGCTATGATCTTATATTTAATGAGGATAAAATGCATAAGTAACCCATTAAAATAGTTGAGATCTATAGGGTAGTGTTTCAAGAGGATGGGTAGCCAACATATGACTAGATTGTATGACCTATTTCACATGATATAGGGCTTAGATAGCTAGCAAATGTTGAAGTGGGGGTTCCATGAGATGGTGGACATCCTCATGTTTTACAAGGTAGATAGATAGGATATCCAAAGACTCCTATTGGTCCATTTCACTGAGGTGTACAAGGGTTTCTAGACCAGTAGATAGATATACTCCATCTCTAGACTATATCATGGCCACAAATTGTGGTGATCCTTCTTGTGATGTAGATACTATGATTAGGGATGACACTCATAAGTGGAAGAATGTTATGTAGTTAGAGATGGATTCTTTAGAAAAGAATGCTACCTAGGAGTTGGTTTCTTTACCTAAGGGCAAACATGCATTGCCATGCAAGTAGGTCTTGAAGTTGCAGATATCTCCATTTTGATGCATTGCCTAAATACAAAATAAAAGGATTTAAGTAGTAGGAGAGATTGATTTTGATGAGATCTACTCACCAATAGTAAAGGTGACCACCCTTCCTATGGTTCTTACTTTGGTTTGTTAGGGAAGATATGGAGTTGGTTTAGATGGATGTAAAAACTGCTTTCTTGCATGAGGATATTTACATGTAACAACCTAAGGGGTTTTTTGTAAAAGTCAAGAAGTAGTTGGTGTATAAGTTACATAAGAGCTTATATGATTTTCTTGATAAAGAAGGCATAATGATATACATATATTTGTATAAATAGCAAGATATACCCAACTACAAGCTCAAAAATATTAGACCATCATAAAACTAATATTTAAGTACTCATAGAGGCATATGAATTTGTTACAATATTTCTAAAGTATTTTGGCTATTTTCTGAGCATAGCACCACCATGGAAGACAAATTATATGTAAATTATCTTCACAAATCCATTTCAATCTGTATAATATCTAAAAAAATGAGTATAAACAAGCATCATAAATCATTTACAATAATAATCTTTCAAAATCTATAATCTAGGAGTCTTCAAGTGTGAGATGTTATCCAAAAGTGTTCTTCAAATCATAATAATTTTATATTGTGTAAAATAAAAAATAAAAAATGCTTAGAATAAACTCTATGATTACACAAATATGTAGCTCTTCTTGCACTCTTCATTTCGTGCTATAAAACACATTAACAATATTGGATGCAAAAGTTATGGTCAAAATATTAAAGTACTATCAAGCTATCATAACTATCCAATGAATTCTCCCAAACACACCACTCTTCAAGGATGTGCAAGCTAGTTTTGGCCGGCTTGTAATACTTGACATCAATGGTATGCTATTAAAGGGTTATAAAAAAGAACCAAAAAGTATTTGGGAGTTGCTATTCATGAATGGCATTAGACCCTAGGGTGTACAAGTATCTCAATGGGCCTACTATGTTGTAAGCTCGATACAAAAGAGTTCATCCTACAACTAAGAAAGAAGGCTCTCTTCTTTTCTATCTTTCTAATCTTTCTCTCTCCTCATCACTCTTTCTCTATCTTATTTTCTCTCTCTTCTACTCTTTTTCTCTCACCTCTCAGTCCTCTACTTGAGAACTAGTATCAAAGCATTGGTCTTTGATCCATTTGGTACAATTCTTTCTTGGCTTTCCTTTCACAGTCTTGTTACTTCCTGGATACTTAAGGACAAGGTATCACTTGGAAAAATGATATAAGTGCAGTGACTAAGGAAACCAAGGACAGTTTGTCAAAGTTAAGTGGAGCACTTGAAGGCATATTTGGAGGCATCTTGGACAAAATGGTAGATCATGCATCAATAACATGCTATTTTGGAGGTAAAATAGTTAAAGACAAGGTGATTAGAGTTAGTCTTGGCTAGAAATTCAGTTACTTTTCAAGACATGCTTTCTCTTTTCTCTCTCTTTTAAGCTTTTCGCTGAAGCTTTTATGGTCGCTGCCAAGAAATCCTACTTCTTGCTCTCTAGTGGTCTTCTTTCAATCTCTGACCATGGGGCAAGGATCCTACACATCCAAAGTATCAAGTAGAGTACCAAATAGGTTGTATTTAGCTCTAGAGGATGGCCACAAGAGCAGATCTAAATTTTTTCAGTGCAAAATGCACTCCCTATCTTGATCAAATCCTTTATCTATAGATCTTGCCTCTCTTATTCTAGCTCCTACACAGTTTCTAGTAGTCATTACTAGCCCTTTGTAAGTGATCTTCAACCTTCCGCTTCATTATTTTGCCCAACGACCTCAATAAACCCTAATACATAGACCTAGAAGCTTCAATTTCTTCAATATTTGGCTCTTCCTGACCTTCAAGGCTTCTCTATCATCATTTTGGAGCAAGATAGACTTCAAGATTGAAGGCACTTCAAAGATTTTAGTATATGGAGCCTTTTGAAGCTCATATTGAAGGTTTATTTTGAGGCTTTTTTTCAAGAAGCTTGAATCTTTAACATTCAAGTATTCAAGCAAGCTCAGGCCCTTAATTCTTCATGGATTCAATCTTATTCAAGATTTATGAGTTGATTTTATGGATTCTTGGAGCTTCATGATGGATTCATGGTGGATTATGAAAGATTCTTTCAATAATTGGACTGAAGCTTGCATCAATCATCTTCTTCAAGCTTGATCAAGGTATTTCACTTGCTTAATCTTTGAAATCTCTCAATATCCACTTGCTTTAAGCTTTTCCACTTGTTGATGGGGATCATTGGTTATTCTATGAATTGATCAATATATCAAAGATTAGTACTCTTCTAATTGATCATAGCCTATTTCATAGAATTTTAGTATTATTTCAATCTTATTTCATCATAGATATTATTTACAATGTCTTGATGCATAACCTTGATTTGATTATTTGAGTTTTTTCTCCCAAGATTAAAATATTGTAAAGGGTAAGTACTAGCAATCAGTGAGTCACTGAATTGCATCAATAAGACCCTCAACCAATACTCATTTCTTCATTCCAACCTTTCATTGGTCAATCATGCATATCATCAAAGGCTAAAAGAAAATTTCAATCATGTATTTCATCCTTAATTGATTGATTAGAATTCCCACCGAGGAAAAAGGTGGATGCCATGGGAGATACTGGGACAATAGAGAGGTGACACTTCCCCACTATTGAAGATCCCAAAGTGGTGCAACCAACCAACCTGGGGGAAACTTTGCCCACCTCCTGATTATTTGAAGCCCGTGTAGGGAGCCTCTCATGCTGGTATATCCCTCACCATAGGTACCACGAGTGGAGTTCTTGAAGACATAAAGCTCTTAGCTAGATAACATTGTTTGGGACTCCATTGATTAGCCACAGGGATTATATAGGTTTGCTACAGGAGGAATTTTAGCCATTCTACTGCCTAGAGTAGGGGTAGATGCATTCATTGGAAAAGGGTATTTGGGCTTTCATTTCACTGAAGTTTTGATCATTCAAAGGTGTTACATGTTATTCTAGGCAGATTACAGGTTTTACACAAGGTATACTCAAACAGTGAATTGAGATCACTCTTGGAAGACTTTTACTTGGTTGTAGGTATTACAAAGTAATTCAGAGAATTTCCAAGACCTCTACAAGGTATTGCAAAGTGTATTTAGGTCCTAGAAGTCATACACATGATACCATAGGGTTGGAATACCTTATCTTTGACTTAGGAGAGGTGGATACACTAAAACAGTGTTTCTACAAGGTGCATGACTATTTTGGACAGCAATAAAAGAATATTCCCACCCCAAGGAGGCTAGATTCTTTACCAAGATTGATTTTAGGTCTAGATATCATCAAATTTGTATGCAAGAGGGTGATGAAGTGAAGACTATGTTTAGGATTGATCATTGGCTATATAATTTCCTAGTGATACCATTTGTGTTGAGAAATAAGGCATAGCCTAAGCCCTTATCCTAAACTTGTATTAAGTAAGTGTGTGAGAGGCTCTGCAAAGTGCCCTAAATGTCAAAGGGTCTATCTCTTTGTGAAAGACTTGGAAAAGTAGATTGTAGAGAAGATAGAATGAGAAGAACGAAGAAGAAGAGAACTTGAGCCTCCATATCCATGTCTCAACCACCTTTCGTTTTGCATCCCCATCGAATCTCTCATCTATTTTCAATTGGTATCAGAGCATTTAGGAGGGAGAGCTTCCCGTTTGAAACCGTCCCATTGATGCTTGCCTCCTTCATCACCATTAGCAATTCTGGTCACGTACTACATGCGGAGATATAGCAACTACAGACACTGCTAATGCATATATATATTGTTAGCGTGACAAGAGTTTTAGGGACATTTGCCAGTATTCTTGGAGTTCTTGAGCTTGGCATAGCAGGGACAACCCCATTGTCAAACAGACTGTACATGCATTGATTTATGAGCATGTCAAGCATTCAATAACAGAGCAACCACAAAAGGAAAGGAAGGACGATGGGGCACAGAGAGAATGAAGTGCCTATGCTTGGCGGTGTTTAGACAAGGCACACGTTTTTCCTACATCTAGCTGGTAGGAGCTCTTCTCCATCATCATCCTCATCCTCATCCTCATCATCACACATGTGCACACTAGTGCATGTTAGTGCACCTACACATATAGCTCCACACTAGTACATAATAGTACATTTTCGCCTTTGAACTCCCTTGCAAATAGGGTGGGTGTTGGGAATCAAGAGAGAAGAGATCCTTGCAAGCATACATAGGCATGGGATAGGGATGTGCACTTTTTTGTACATTAGAAGGTGCAGAATGGGGGCACAATGGGATCTAATGGGCACACAATAGTGCGTATGTGTAGTGCAAATGATCATGATATAAGGTTGTCCATATGGTGTAGTGTACTAAGAATAATGCACTAGAGACTGCAAAGTGAGGGCTTAATGCACAATAGTACACTAGGATCAAGAGTGGAATGCAAGTGATGGTGTGTTAGTGCTCTTGGGTGATGGGTTATGTACAAGTGCACATGCACTAGTGCAATGCATTAGGATCAAGCTAGTACACTATGGTGTGTGGGGATGTGTAATGGGTGAGTAATAAGTGCCAATGGGTGGGTTTGGCATATGTACACGATTATAGTACACACAAGTACCCACTAATGCATGTACCAGTTTGAGTGCCCATGGAGCATGTGTACCTATCCATGTGCAATGCATTAGGATCAAGCTAGTACACTATGGTGTGTGGGGATGTGTAATGGGTGAGTAATAAGTGCCAATGGGTGGGTTTGGCATATGTACACGATTATAGTACACACAAGTACCCACTAATGCATGTACCAGTTTGAGTGCCCATGGAGCATGTGTACCTATCCATGTGCTACTTTGTGTGCACTCATGCATACTAGTGCACTACGGTGTATACAATGGCACAAAGGTGTGCAGTTTGATGTAATAACTGCATAGAAGTGTAAACAGGTGTGTTAATGCAAGTGGCTATGTACTAGAGTGCATACAAGTGCACATGACTGCACTAGCCACACAAGAGTGCACACAAGTGTACATGAGTGTACTAGGTTGCAAGGATCTATGTGTTTCTTTACTATGAGTGTGAGACATCATATGAAAACTGTAAGGTGCCTTATTTCTTTTTCCTTCTCCTTGTTGGCCTCCCTTGTAAATAGGGGTGGTGCCTAGCCAAAGACAAAAAATGAGGGACTAGCCAAGAACACAATCCTTCATAAGCATGGAATGTAGTATATGTGCATTGTGCTATATGGTGGGGGTATTCAAGATTCAAGTGCTTATAGTACAATAGAAGAGCATAAGCACACGAATGCACATAGTGTATGTGTTAGTGCAAGTGTATATACATGTGTTAGTGCATGTGCATATGCATGTACCAATACACATGCTAGTGCACTAGCGTGAGATTGTGCATAGTAGTGCTCACAGAGGCAAAAATAAGGAATTCAAACTCAAGAAATATTTAGAGATGGGAAAATAACCATGTCTTGTCTTTAATAAATATAGTGCATGTAGTGCAACTCACCCACAAGTGTCAGGTAGCCTTATCCCCCCTGCCACAATCTCTTCCTTAAATGCAGTCAGCTTCCTTTGATAGAGAGATGAAAGAATTTATGCAAAAATTTTGAGTGAATACCTTATCTCTACAAGGGGTAAATATAGAGTCCCTTAGTTTTGCTCATTGTGGCTCTTCCTCTCCTATGGTGTGGTCTGTCATGTTTACTCCATGACTCCTTGTTCTTTTGAGCCACTGCTCCTCTCTCTCTCTCTCTCTCTCTCTCTCTCTCTCTCTCTCTCTCTCTCTCTCTCTCTCTCTCTCTCTCATATGTTGCATGTATGGAAACCCTTCCCTTGTAGTGGCTTTCTTGTTTTGGAGGATGAAACAAGAGGGGATGAGAGAGAAGGATAGGTACAATAGAGACACATGTGCACACCAGAAGATGATGCTAGTGTTGACCTTGATGTTGGTTATGACTGAGATGAATACAAGAAAGGATGTTGCTACTAGAAACAAGGTAGATGATGGCTCATGTGGTAGCATATAATTTATGGAAAAGAGAAAATAAACATGGATATTTCATTGGTGTTTGAAGCAATATATGGATAGTAGACAACCTGATGTAATCATGGATAGAAGAGTGAGGTGTGGTTTGTTTGCCTATTACACAAGAAACAATAAGAGTGGTTTGGTTATGCCCTATAGTAGACATTGATAGTATAGAATTTCTTCCTTTTGGCACCCTATCCAATCACAAACAACAAAGCAATCATGGCCTCTTTTGCACTTTGAGTAATTGTGGGAAATAGGAGATATGTTGTGGGCTATTTGTTTGTGCAATGGTGATCAATAGGAGCAATCATGGGATGCTTTGGTGCATGTTCAATGTGGGCATAGAGATGTTAACTATTGTTATCCTAATTCACGAGCAAAGGAGTCATCATAGATGACAGTAGAGACCTAGGCAATTGTGAGTTGCATTACACATGGATAACAACAAGGCGCCTTCTTTGAGGACGTCACTACTAGGGATGAGGAGATGAAGACAAAAAGTAGCATATCCATGATAATAATTAAAAAAAAAAGGGTCACTAGAAACAAAGCTAGCTGGAAAATCTAAGCTTTGAAGCTCCATGACCCATGAATATGCTCCTTTCATTCTTAACCCTCTACAACCATAGCATGTAAGGAAGAACCATGAGCATAGGCATGAGAGAGTACACAAGAGGAACAAGAGAAGCGCATGGATAAGGCATGGCATAGTACAGGAGTAGAGATGGTGGCTTTACTCTTAGTCCCTCATCCCATACACTCTCACTCTCACTCTCTTTCCCTCATTCTCAATATCTCTTCTCTCACTCTCTCTCCCACAAGACAAGAGCAAGAATGCAAGAGCCAAAAGTTAGCACACATAAAAATAACTTGTTTCATTTTTTGTCATTCTTCTTATATAAGTTTTTTGGGTTAGGTTCCCCCATCCTACTTGGATATTCCAGCCCTCTTTTTGGCTGAGTGATATTCCAGTCCTTAACTCAAGTGCTATTCTTTTATCAATACAATCATAGGGAGGGAGCCCGAATCTCTTTACAACTTTCAGTACAAGTTTAAACATAGTAGTTTGCAAAAAATTGTGGCCCTTCCAAGCTCTTTTCCTTCTTCATATCTTCATGTTGTTAATAGGTGATTTATGAAAATATCACATGCAATGTTTGCACTAGATTATTATTGGATCTGTGTGTGTGTGTGTGTGTGTGTGTGTGTGTGTGTGTGTGTGTGTGTGTGTGTGTGTGTGTGTGTGTGTGTGTGTGTGTGTGTGTGTGTGTGTGTGTGTGTGTGTGTGTGTGTGTGTGTGTGTGTGTGTGTGTGTGTGTGTGTGTGTGTGTGTGTGTGTGTGTGTGTGTGTAAAGACCTTGCTAATTAAGTCTAAATAGGACTAAATTAGGGTTCAATTAATAGCATGGATCGAAGCTAGTTCATGTTAAATTTGGTATAACATGCAAATGTACAATGGTATTTAGACATCCAATGTTTCATGGAAACATGGGCATACCACCACTATTATGGATGTATTTAGCATTAAAATAAATTCTTGGTTCTAACTAGATTGCAATTGGGGCAATTTTGTCAAGAGAAAATCTAAGATTAGTTAGAGCATTTATTGCCAAATGCATTAAAGAAAAATTAGAGGGAGCTTTATGAGCATGCATCAATGAGGATTTGGATTCCAATTAATGGCTCATTTCCTATAATATGTTTAAGGGAGCTTTATGTGAATGCATTGAGGATTTAGAGTCAAATTGATGGCTCATTTACTACCATAGTTTTAAGCATAAGGAAGCTAATTTAGGGATCGATTGTTTAAGGTATATAGAGTTGGTGGGTTAAAGTTAGTTCAAGTCCAACTATGATCTAAAATCCATTGGCTATCCATAACCTCAATCTACAACAAAATTTTAAGAGTGCAATTGTAATTTTTGTACACCAAATTGTTACCACTCTCCATAACCTAGATATATAACACAAGAGATGCCAAGGTAAGGGCCAATCGATGTATATGCCAATGCATACAAGCATTGTATGTGTGAATAATTTGTTTGCCAATAACTCTTGTGAATCAATATTGCTTGATAAGCTTATGTTTGACAAGATGTTTTACCAAACTCTAGTAATCTAGAATTTGAGTTCATAGATACTTTGTATCACCACACAAATTTAGTTCCTACTTCAAAAGTCTCTTATTTATAATCTTCATTAATAAAGATGGCCTTTTTCTAGTTAGCTTGTGAATAACCATGTACTTGGTATCCTTTGCATAGAGAATGCAAATTTTTTGGACTTTAACATGTATTTTTTGAAGCCACATGCTACATTTGCATGTTTATGATAGACTTGTTGAGTTCTTTATAGAAATACAAAGTGTCACATTAATTTTCATTCTAATGAAACTTAAGAAAAACCTAATAGCACAATGCAATTGTCAAATTAGTTTAAGTCATGATATTGTATTCAACATATCAAAATACTTTGCACAATATAATTGAGCAATCTTGCCATGCTTATTATGTAAGAAAAACTTCCTAGGATCAAGGCATGATGGCAAGGGTTAAGGTTCTAGAACTTGTTAGTTTACTCACAAAAGGATTGCATAATCCAAAGTCCTTGGTAAGACAAAAAACAACAAAGTGTGTAAACAGAAAAGGGAACCATAATTGGCTAGCTAAGGTAAAAGAGCTTGATGATGGAGTATCATCTTCTTTCACTTCTTTTGGTTTCCCATGTCTTCCAACCTTAGATCCTTTAGTTGACAAATCTGTGCCAAGATGTTCTATATCCTTAGTAGAGCTTCTAAGGTCGTCCATATTCTCGTCCACCTCCTTTCTTGTCTTTTGCAACTAGACCCATTTCAAATCTTAATAATCATAATAGAGAAAGATGTGAAATATCCATGAAATATTATTGAAATTTACCACATGAAGAAGAAGAATTGATATTCAATAACTCAAAATTGTGGGGAATAGTTTAAATATACCTTGTCAATAAGGGCCTCCATTTCGTCGGCACCTCTTTCCACCATCTTAGCAATCTCCTCAACTTCCTCAGCAGTCTCCTCAACCTTCCTTGCTATTGTTTTAACATATACAACTGCTTTATCCACTTCCTCTACATGTGAAAGAGGAAATCATAAGATTGTGGCTTTTTGTATATATACTAAACACATGACTGAATTTAGAACCAAACCATTATATTTAAAAGCTCCCCAAGATTTATAAGTTCCTTCTTCCATTAATTTATGAAGATTCTCTTAACTTGCCAGAGCATGTTAAAATAATTTATTCTTCTTTTTATCTACCATAGGACTATTCACCTTCCCCCTACTTGCATGGGGTGTCAAAATCTTAAATTGGAAAAGTAATCTATGGGTATATATTATTCCCATTTTTAGATTGTCTCCTAAGGAACCCTATATCATTACACATATGTGATTGATTGACTCTATTTTATTGGCATAAGAGTCAAATAGATAAGCATTAATCCAAACACTGAAGTTCTTTTATAGATTTTTTTGTTTACATTGATGGGAAAATGTTAGTCCTTATTAGCACTAGATCACACTTCTCTAAAATGAATATATTATATATACTCTATAGGAATTTTAAAAGCCTACATTTGTCTTGTAAAATTGGGATGTTATACATAAGGCAATCATCGTACTAACCCAAATTGAGGGTTTTCTAGGGTCAATATGTAGGTCATGAGGGGTCTTTTTTGTTCACAATTAGCAAAATAAAAGAGTAAAAAACCATGACAAGGTAATTTGGATGTTCACTTTCTTATTATCTTCTCTCTCCCTCCTTTTAGTTATAGGACCTAAGTTTTCACAAGTTATAAATTGCTCATTAAGAATCCTCTTAATTCCATTGAGTTTGAAAGTAGTTAGAGAGCATCCTATGTTGGATCATATAAAGGGCAGCCTTTAGCTCTTACTTTTCTAATTGTGCATCATTACAGAGGTAGTACAAATGCCAATCCTTAGCTTTTAGTTTTAGACACATGAAAGTTAAAAATGAAGAAGAAAGAGAGAGTAATGGGCACACCTTCCACCTGTTGGACAAGGATTTCCTTTCCTCTTATTGTGTTCCAAACTCTCCTAGGAATTCTCCAAATGCACTGCCCTATATTGGAGAGGCTACCACTCCACAATAGATAAAATATCATGCCAATGATGGAATAAGAACAACAATGTGGAATATATAAATTAAGTGATCAATGTGGGTACAAGAGGCTGTGGACTGATAATTTAGCAAAAATTTAAATAGACATGCCACTGTATATACATTTCACACACACACACACACACACACACACACACACACACACACACACACACACACACACACACACACACACACACACACACACACACACACACACACACACACACACACACACACACACACACACACACACACACACACACACACACACACACACACACACACACACACACACACACACACACACACACACACACACACACACACACACACACACACACACACACACACACACACACACACACACACACACACACACACACACACACACACACACACACACACACACACACACACACACACACACTCACTCACTCACTCACTCACTCTCTCTCTCTCTCTCTCTCACGAATTCTCCAAGTGCACTATCATATATTCAAGAGCCTGACACTCCATAATAGATAAAGTATCATGAGAATGGCCTCCCATGAATTCTCCAAATGCACTATCCTATAAACCAAAGCTTGAAGCGTTGCGGTCTCTTCTGGATGCCTGCACTGGGCATCTTCTACCTCGAGTCATCTCTCTCCTGTAATACCCTATCGCAGAAAGAGCGATGGACCGAGATATCAATATGCAGCACGTCGATATAAACCCTGAAGCATTCTGGGCGTGGAACAACAATCAGCCCTGTAAGGGCATGGCGGGATCACTTGGCAACCCATTATTCAATGGTTTATCAGCTCAATACACACATCAAAATCACCATAGCATCTGGGGAAGGAGTCAAAGTGGAGGTTTCGGAGGTGGAGAAGGCGAATGGGCCTTGGGAAATGGCCTAATCAACATGGGAGGCCCTTCGGACCCACTGGGAAGAAGCGGTGGAGGCAGCCCCTACCTCCAAAGGGAGAGTCTCAAAGAAGCTGAGAGGTCTGACAACCATGCAGCTTCTGGAGGTCAGCAGAGCTTTCCTCAACGAAGCGAACATCAGGCTGAGGGTGGACCACAAAAAGGGCAATCTGACACCAACGGCATCCCCAAAGCGGGCCAAACTCCTAGTAACTCAGAAACGGACTCCACAACCACAGCAGGTAACAAAGTACCTCTTTTGGTTCCAGCAAGTGAGTTAAAAAAATGCAATTTGTCGTATCAGTCTAGGGCTCTAATAGGATTATGTCATGGTGCCCGACCCCCAATGGAATTTCTAAGAACATGGGTGCGTACCAACTGGGAACCAATTGGGGCTAAACCAATAGTCATGCATTATCTCCCAAATAGTTATTTCTTCTTCTTGTTTGAGAATGAACAAGCTGCCCTAACCATCTTGAGCTATGGGCAATGGATGCTAAAAAGCTCACCGTTATCTCTGTTTAAATGGGCCCCGGAATTCGACCCTATAGGCCCAAAGCCTACTTGTATACCTGTGTGGGTAGAGTTTCCCAATCTCCCACTGAATTTGTACCCATTCCTTAAGATGTTATCATCCCCAATAGGCAGACTTCTGGGACAAAGACCGTACACGGACATCAATCCTAGATGGCACCCCCAGTTGTTGATAGAAGTAGATCTCAGTAAAAAACTTGTAGAATCTTTGTTAATCTCTGAATCGGAGGGAAATTTTATAAAGGACCAGCTAGCCCTCTATAAAAATCTCCCCAACGCATGTTTTAAATGTCTCAAAACAGGGCATTTTATTAGAAATTGCCCAGAATGGAAAAATAAGGAAAAGACAGAGCCCCAAAAGGAACAAACCCCTCCTCAAACTGAGAAAGCCTAGGATGATGGCTTTCAGACAGTAAATAAGAAGGGGAAAAACAAGAATCAGTCAGCCCATAAAAATAGTAACCCAACTAAGAGTAAAAACAATAATGCCAATAGATTTTCAACACTTCTAATGAATATAGAGGAGGAGCCCACTAGTACATTTGAGAAAGGAGAATCTAGTAAAGATAAGGAGGGTAAACCCACGGAATCTGATAATGATGATGTGATTATTGAAGAGACTCAAATGGAGGCCAATGATGAAGGAAAAAATAGGGGGAACCCCATCATAGACCTCAGCACTCAGGACGACACTGAACTGACTCAGGCGGAAGAGGAGGAGCTACCAGATGGGGGAGACATTCCCCTAAGTCCCCCTTTAGGGGAAAGCCCAAAAAAAGATGGAACTGGGGCACAAAACTCTAAAAGAAGATACTTGAGAGTAGGGAAGAGTGCTAATAATCCATTTGGTCAGGGTAAAGAAGCTAATAAGAAGGGAAAATCTAAAAAGAACTAGATTTACTATGATGATGGACAAACTGAAAATTATTTCTTATAACACAAAAGGGCTGACAGACCCTAAAAGGGCATTAATCATCAGGGAATGGCTTAAAACTGATGCCATTGCCCTTGATATAATATGCCTACAAGAGATTAAAGTCACTGAAACCCCCCTACTTAAGAACTTAGATAGAGTATCAAGAGAACACATATGGTTCTCAAACAAACACACCAATAGGAGAGGGGGAGCCTGCATTGGAATCTCATCAAAGCTGAATGACAAATTGCTCAAAGTCACTCATGATGATAATGCTAACTGGGTTGCAGTGCACTTCAAGGATAAAGATGAGTTTGCAATTGTGTCTATCTATGCACCCAATTCCTCTATGGAGAGAGCTAGAGTGTGGGATACCTTACAGGTAATCAGCTATCCCATCATTTTGGCTGGAGATTTCAACATGGTGGAAACCTCCAAAGATAGGTATTTGGAAAAAGGACATAGTATTTCAGGTAAGGAAAAATATAAATGGTTAATCACTAAAGCATTTCATGGTCTTACTGATGTTAGTGAGGATTTGGGGTTCACTTGGGGAAATAATCAAAGTGATTGTCACCTAAGAAAGGCTAGGCTCGACAGGTTTTATGTTTTAGCATGGCTGCTGGCCTCATATGTCAATTGTAGGTCCAAAGTCCTAGATAATATTGTGTTGTCAGACCATAAACCCATTCAACTTGTCCTTTCAAATTCTGGGCATACTATTAAGGCTGGGTGGTTTCATACAGACCCTAGGATTTTCAAGAACCAGGATGTAAGAGACACTCTTTGCATGATATGGTCTCTATCCTTTCTACAAGATTGGTCACCTGCCCAAGCCTAGACTAGAGCCGTTAGAGACACCCAACAATACCTTAAAGAGGTTAAGATATAGCAAGTTAAAAGTACAAGGATTAGTAGAGCAAGAAAATATGTTGAATGTCAAACACTTGAAATAAGGGTTGATCAAGGGGAAACATATATTCAGCCTCAGCTGCTAAGGGTTAAAAATGAACTGAGGTTAGCAGAAGAGAAAGAGGCCTCTAGTATTCAACTCTTTACGAGGCATTGGTGGGATGGAAAGGCTGACAGACCCACCAAGGAAATGTTTCAGATCCTTAAAAAGAAAAAAGACAAAGACACAATCCCCCTGCTTAGAAGAGAGGATGGAACTTATGCCCAGAACAATGGGGAGAACCTCCTTATGGCTAAGGAGTTCTTCTCCAAAATGTTTAGTACTCCTAGGGAGAGCAGTTTGGATGACACTGCAGCTAAAGCCAAGATAGCAAGGGTAAGGAAGAAGGTGGTACCTTCTAGTTTAGCTAGCATCCTAGAGGGGGACATCACAGAAATTGAACTAAAAGACACCATAGATTCTTTAGCAAATGGAAAGAGCCCAGGGCTTGAAGGTCTACCCAATGAATTCTTTAAAGAATTCAAAGACATCCTTATTCATCCTTTACTAAAATTCTAAAGAGAGTCTCTCAAATATGGGGCTTTGCCACATATTATAAATGAAGGAGTAGTAAAACTAATACATAAAAGAGATGATAAGGAAAGCCTAACTAATTGGAGACCCATTACCTGCTTGACCTCAGCTTATAAAGTATTTGCAAAAACTCTAGCTAGAAGATTATCAAACCATCTAGATAAGTGGATCAGAAAGGAACAAAAAGGTTTTATAAAAGGAAGATTTATACTTGATGCTATCATTGCCCTTTGGGAAGGCATTGAGCATGCTCAGAAAGAAAACCAGGATTTTTTCTTCTTCAAAATTGATTTTGATAAGGCATATGACAGGTTAGAATGGGATTTCATACTACAGTCCCTTCAAGATATGGGACTTGGTAAGAGGTTTATTAAATTTGTTAGCACCCTGTTTGGCAATGCATCCACAAGGATTGCAGTCAATGGACAAATGATAGAGTCTTTTCCTCTGAGAAGATCCATTAGGCAAGGCTGCCCCCTGGCGCCACTCCTGTTTGCCATTGCTGTAGACTCTCTAGGGTGGTTAATACAAGATGGAGTGGATAAAGGGAATATTCAAGGAATCAAACTTCCAAATAAAAAGGATATGGTACTTAATCAGTTTGCTGATGATACAAATAGCACGGTCAACAATGATCCTGCTTCCCTTGTTGCATTCTGGCAATGTCTACAAATTTTCTGTAGAGCTTCAGGGTTAGTCATAAATCCTCAAAAGACAGGAATTAAAACCTTGATAAGACCCTCTCCTAGGTGGCTGATAGAAGCTGGTTGCAAAGAAATAGAATCTGGTAAAGTTTTCAGGTTGCTAGGTATTCCTATGGGCTTTGATGTGACTATGAAGCAAAGGTGGGACTGGGTGATAGATAAGATAAGCAAAAAATTTGAGAAATGGAAGGGCTGTCAGCTCAATATGGAAGGAAGAGTGTTAGTGCTGAAACACATTCTTATCCCTTCAACAATATATTTTCTTGCATGCTGGAAACCCCCAAAGACAGGGATGAAACAACTTGAGAGGTTGGGCAGAAATTTCTTATGGAGTGGGGATGGGGATAAATTCAAGGTACCCAAAGTGTCTTGGAAGATATACACAACACCCAAAAAGTTGGGAGGGCTAGGTCTTCCTAATCTTCATAGCCTGGCTGAAAAGCTAGCGGCTAAGTGGATTGCAAGAAGCCTGAACAGAGAGGAGGAAGATTGGATAAACCTTCTACATGCTGCAACCAAACAATTCTTTGATGAGAGTTGAGAGGTAGGATAAGCAATTTTAAATTAATCAAGAAATTTTGTTTGCATTTTGCATGACGCACGATCACATGTAGACAGACTAGGCACAAATTCTTCAAATGCATACATTATTTTTGTGTGAGCATGGATTGATTGATTCCTAGGGAGTTTGAAAGATTGTGGAATCGATGGAGTTTAACATTGTTAGATTGTTCTCAACTAGCCAAAGGAATTTGGGAAGCCTGGTTTAAATACAAGGGTCTCCTTAGGCCTTCTTCCCAAATCAATCTCACACTCCCTTGGAGCTCTAGAGATTCTATCTGGTTCAACTTCTTTCATGGAGCAATAGAAGACCAACATGCTAATCTGGCCTACAAACTATATAAAAAGGGGATTAAAAAGTGGGGTGACATATGGGACTATAAAGACAAAAACCGGATTCAAGAGGAAAATATGGGTGAACTATTTAACCTCAAACAACATGAAATTGATTTTTTAAGGGGAAGGAAAATGTTATGGGACTAACATAGAGCAAAAGGAATAAATCTCAACCAACAATTCAACTACAGAGGAGTGTGTTTGCAAGGAGATAAGTCACTACTTCCACTGCCTGATCTTAAGATAAACAATGCTCTACTGTGCTACAAACTTAATGCTAGATGGCATATTAATTGGAATGTAGATCAATGGAACTACAGATTCAACTACATGTGGTCTGCCTCTATTCAGCCTAAAATTTCTTGTCTGATGTGGTTGATCACGATGAAAGGCCTCTGGACCAATGAGAGGGCTCTGAAAGTTGGCATAGGAAATGGAATATGCCAAAGGTGTGGTATCCAGGTAGAATCTATCCCTCATTTGTTTCTTAATTGCTCTCAGAATACTAACATATTTTGTTTACTGCAGGTTTTAATCTTGAAGTGGCACCCCACTAAGATCACTTGGAAAGAAGTATTGTTAGGGGAAATTTTTTGGTTATACCCCCCCCCCCCGCCCCCCGTCTGGAACTGGCTGAGAAGCCTCTATTTATGGAACATATGGATATGCAGGAATAAAATGGTTTTTGAAAAGCAATTTGCTGATCCTCTCCGGGGTTTTAAGTTTGATTTGTCTTTGCAGAATGAAAATGATGCAAAGAAGATCATTCAACAATGTGAAGACATCAAGAAAGAAGATCAGGAGATGGAGGTGGCAGCCATGCTGCAGAAATTAAAAAAAAGGCTGCAGAGTAGAATCATGAAGATTGAAGAGAAGACACCTTCTCTAGGGACTATAGGATTAGAGGAAATTAGTAGAAAAGCTCATGCTTTTTTTTGGACTAATTGTTCAAGGATAAAGATATAGTCTTTTTTGATCCAGGTTGCTCCCCTGTAATGGAGCCTGAACTACTACACATCTTGTAAACTTTCCTTTTAATACATACTTAAAGCTTCCTACCCAAAAAAAAAAAAACCAAAGCTTGACACTCCATAATAGATAAATTATCATGCGAATGGTGGAATTATAAGAACAACAATACGGAAGATAATTAAGTAATCAAGAGGTTATGGAGCAAGGAGCAAAGATTTAAATAGATAGGTCCTGTAATTATATCCACATACATATACACATTTCTCAGTCTCTCACTCTCACTCGTACACACAGACATACACACACATGTATCTGTACTACACAGCTATGCGTACATACACACATATGCATGTATTTGTATTTTATGCGCATGCGTGTGTGCCTGTTATTGAGAGAGAGAGAGAGAGAGAGAGAGAGAGAGAGGCTTGTACACTCTGATCATCCAAGAGAAGGCGATGATTTGAACGTATAAATTTGAGCAGCCGCGATCATCAGCATCATTCCTAGTACAGATCATATATTCATCGTGTGACAGCTTGGATCTCCTAGAACTTTGCTGCAGATATAAAGGATGGAAACGCAGGTGTTGATGAGGATCGTCGCTCCGATGATGGGCGTTCGTTATAAGACGAGGATTGCAGCGATATTCAGCTGGCCATCTCGAATAAAATTTCTTAGACGCCACCGATTGAGTACTGAGCAGATGGCGGTTGATTAAACCACTATAATTGCGCCTGCTAGAGCTTAAGAATAATATACTGGTGCTCTGGTTATGAAGATGATGATGATCAGCAGGCCGCCATATTCTCGAGTAGAGAATATCAGAGGGCACCGATTGAATCAGCCCCTGCGACTCTTGATAAGAAGGCGGTACCATGTCCTACACTGGTGCTCTGGTTATGAAGATGATGATGATGATCTGGTGCTCTGGTTTTGAAGATGATGATGATCAGCAGGCCGCCATCTCGAGTAAAGAATATCAGAGGTTATGAAGATGATGATGATCAGCAGGCCGCCATCTCGAGTAAAGAATATCAGAGGGCACCGATTGAATCAGCCCCTGCGACTCTTGATAAGAAGCCGGTACCATGTCCTACACCGCTTATCCTGCCAATCCAATGACTTCCCTCACACAACTGCTTACTTGTGTATTGAGAAAGACCATTATATCTGCAATTATCCAGAATGCTTTTATGACAAGCAAGGGCAAGGAGGCATTGCTTGCAGGCATGCTTCAACTTTTTGAGATTCTCCCTCTGCAACTGATGCATGACTTTCCAACAGAGTCCTTGCCTCCACATTCCTTTCCTCAACCCATCTCCCCCAACAAACATTGTGGGAGTTGGCAACAATGGTCATGAAAGACTTTATCCAATGGAGTAAAGGACAAGGTTGAAATATGCTTGATTAATGTGGGGGTTTTTGGGGGGGCGGGGGGATAAAGTATTAGCTGATCTTATAATAATAAAATGACCGGTCTTGTAATAATAAAATGCTCGATTTTTATCGAGACGAACTTGGCTTTTCATTGGTTTTCTGAAAATCTATCAAGGAAAAGTACATAGATGATGGTTCTCTATGAACATTGATTGGCAACAGACACCTTCAACCCCATTGATATATCTTTTAGCTTTCACTTGGCACAAGTTTGCTAACCATATATTAGTCGCTCTTTGGAGATTTGAAATCTTCCAATAATGCTTATAGGAACTTGTATGGAAATATTTTTGTAAGGTATGTCATGAGTGTGAACCAATTTAGAATATCCTTTCTTATGACAACTATAGAAAAACACTTCATGATTAAATCTTTTGTGATTTTTTAAAAACATCTCAAATTGCAAGCAATAGTAGGCTATATAAATACTTAATGTTGGAATAATTTTACTTTAATCACTCCTTGAAATTGGCATTTTAATTGTAGCTTGGCTAGCTCTTGTTAAACATGTCAATTACATCTAGTTTAAAATTTAAATATGGATGGATACATTTGTTATTAGATGATGAAAAATCCAAAGGTATTTTCTAAATAGCTTTTCCTCAACATAGCGTGAGAGTTTGCTATCCTTTTGGGTCTAATATAAGTCAAAGAGGAAGTGTAATGGCTATTAAAAAGAAACATTGCATCTATGATGCATTCGTGCAAAATCAACATCTTACATTTTCATGATTAGCTCTTTAGAGACACCCACTAGGGTCTTCCCATGCTTCCTTCTTGTATTTCATCACATGCAAGCATACATGTTAGTTTTGTTAACACTACAAGATATAGACCTTATAGCGATGTTTAAAGTGACGAAAATACAAACAACAAAATTTGCCCCCGTCGTCGCAAAAAGCGTCGTTATTGACGACGCCATAGAATCGTCGCTATATGCGTCGTAGCGACAGTTGCAGAGAATTTGCGACGCTCATAGCGATGCCAATAGCGACGCGTGCAGTAAATTTGCGACGCAAATAGCGATGGTAACATATATATATATTTTTGGTGGCAGGGCAGCAAGCTGCCCTGCCACATATAGCACTATGTGCTGTATGAGAGCCATACAAAATAGTTTCTGCACTGCTGCATACAAAGCGTTTGCAAACAAAAAGAATGTATACTGAAATCATAAAACTGATACATGAAATAAATACATGATCGCATAAAATGCGATTGGTACAATCATGAAACGATATCACTAATACATAGAAAATGTCTACATAGATCGGGCGACTAAAAACTAAAGGTGTGTGAGCTCTAAGGATCCAAAGGTGAGCTACAAATCCTCGTCCCCCGAAAGCTCGTCCCGCTGCAAAGGAGCATCAAACGGATTCTGCAGAAAAAGAAACAACATATCAATCCACCATACAATAATGCATTCAAGTATCTCATGGTAACTACGGACAAGAAAGATGAGTGACTTATAGGGCCACTGCGTCTATACAATCGGTCGATCAATGCCCTGAAACCGTGGCTCTCTGCATATCGAGTCTCAAGGCCTTGCGGATCGCGATTTGTAACAGAGTGCTGCAAAGAAAACAAAATGCTAACTGTTAGAAACATGATTGTCAATACAAAGAATATATCAAAAAAACAAATAAGCAAAACAAAAGAGAAACTTACAAAGTCCTCCAAATATGTCCTGTGGCCGCCACTCCCAAGATGATGCACCGATCCGGCCTCGATTCGTGCCCTCGCTGCCTCCCGCTGCTGACTCCAACGTCCTGGCGAATTTGTAGCCTCCTCCCTCAGTCGGCGCCAGTCGTCTGCATCTAACCACTCGGGCTTTGGAGCCCCACTCTTGATTGCCTTGCGTGCGTCGGATCGTCTATGTGACATGTATGCACGCATGCAATCCATCATCCAGCCCATAGAGAATCTATCCACTACGGCTGGCACTGGGAACTCCTCATGCAAGGATGCTACTATGTAGTCCTTGCTCCCCTCCGGTATGTTCCTCCAATGATCCAGGACGTTGTGCCGAAAAACTTGTTGGCACAACTCCCTCATGCGAGCCATCACCCTCCTCCCCTCATCATTCATGATGATGGCTCCTGACCTGCTATCCACTAGGTATCCATAACCCCTAGGAGTCTGCCTAAGATGGGTCCTCTCCCATCTCCGTCCACGCTCCTGGGCATATCCAGGAGACCCCTGTACATCCGGTGTACTGACGGGGATACCCTCTCCCGGAGTGCCACTCAAAGGGGTGTCACCAAAGGGGGTGCCACCAAAAGGAGTGCCACCAAAAGGCGTGCCATCTGCCGACGGTTGCGCAAAAGCCGGAGTAACTGGAGTGGACGTCCCCACAGGTGTGACAAATCCTAGAGGTGACGCAGCTCCAGCTGAACGAGACGAGACGAAGACACCACGTCCGTGTCTCCACAGCAACACCCCCCTGATCCTCCTGCAGTCGCAGTCCCTCCCTCTGGCCCAAGTCGCGAGCGTCGAGATCGTCTGCTCTAAGCTGAAGCATCTGATCGCGCTGAAGCTGATCTAGCTGAAGCTGATCTAGCAGAGCGCCCTGACGAAGAACGAGACAGCTCCTGATATGCCATCTCTCTGAATCTCGCGAGCTGATCTGGAGACATGCGTGCCATCATGTCCTGAAACTCCTCATCGCTCATCCCTCGACTCATCCTGAAAATGTCGATACCTGCACAGATAAAATATGATGTTAGAATAATCAATTTAAACTATACAAAGCACATTAATATAAATCATTTTTGAAAAATACCTCTTAAAATGCATATCTTATCTACCTTTATGGAAGATCTAAACAACGAATTGAGTAATACAATTCTCCAAGAATGAAGTATTCTATGGTCCCATGTTAATCTCCTGACACAACTCTGCATACACTGGAAGGTCGATAGACATGTCACCACAAAAGAACGAGTCTGCCTCGTTCTCAAAAAATTCTATGACTTTTGTATTTCCATCATTGTTAGCTGATGCGGGCTCCAAGCTTGCGATGGCCTCTACCCCTTGTAATATCGATCCCTCTATTTGCATATTTTCTTCATCTATGCCTGGAACATCGCTTAGATCATATACTCTCGCACCTCGAGGAGTTGAAGGTATAACATACCACCATCGAGGTTGTCGGGGGTTTGGATAGAAGATTACCTGTTCACAAGCACTTACAAAGTGAGTTCAAACCATTGTGACATAAACCATGTCGTATTACAATTAGCAAGCAAATGACTATTTGTACCTGTTCACAATGGGCCGGCAACACAAAGGTGTCGCGCAAATCCATCCATTTTTTTTCGGAATCTATTTCGAGAAATCCAGATGGACCTCGTTGAACTGTTGCTCCAGCTCCTCCAAGTACCACTTTGAACCACTGCACATCGAATAGTATCATGGAGAAGTTACGGTAATCCACCGTAATAATACTTTGCAAGTTCCCAAAATACTCCATCTCATCCACAACCATGTTCAGATCCGTTGCTCGTCGCCGGCTCTCTTGCTCAAACCTTGCCATGACACCACAGTCCATTGTGGAGCGCATTTTGTCAATATGCTCCACCCGAAAATGCCGTCCGCGCGACCACGCTGCACTATATATTTTGTACTACACATTGAAACACTCAAATTAGATGTAGCAAGCAAATTTAGATACGACACATTCTAAACCCCTCATTACCTTTGGACTACATCCCCTCGAGAACTCCCACTCCTCCATTGAGACCTCTGTCCCTTCGCTGGAGGTTGCGGTCAAGGCTCCATACAACCATCGTGTTGACATAAACCATGGCATCTCCTCCATGCCTTCGGGATATCGAATCGGTCAGTGACACGTACTGCGTCGGAATTCAGCTCGCGCTTCCTCTCGATCTTGCCTTGCAATCTGGTACTTGGTGAGCCACGTCTCCATGGAGGCATGGTGCAACATACAAAAGCGATTCACCTTCTCTTCCATTGAGGCATCCATTCTTTTTTCTACCCCATTTCCAACCACCACATCTCCAGTCAGCCTATTATCGTCCTTCAGTGTCCATAGCATTTCATTGTCTGGTTCCACTGTTGGTAGCCATTGTGAGATATGCACTAACGCCTCTGACACCAATCAACCTTCCGCCATGCTACCTTCCGAACGAGCTCGTTGTCGCACAAAGCCTTTCAGGGTTTTCATGAAGCGCTCCAGGAAGAACATCCATCGCGTATGGACAGGTCCAGCAATCTCCACTTCGTCCACAAGATGCACAAGAAGGTGAACTTGTATCGTGAGCATGCTAGTGGGCAGGTATTTCTCAAAGAGACAGACCATCTCAACTGCTCCCCGCCTTGCGGATTCAATAGAAGACGTCTTAATCTCTTTCTGTGAGATCCATTGCACCAAAGTCGACAACTTGTAAATGGCCCCGCGAATTTCTGGAGTTAGGCATCCCGCGATCGCGATCGATAGGACAAACTGCCACAAATGAGAAAGCATTAAGAATAATGGTCACTTTTCAAATTTCAAAATGTCCACGCTAATTAAAATCCATTCTGTTCACAAACCTGACATATCTTATGCCAATCATGGGATTTTAGCCCAGACATTTGGTCATCTTTAGAAAATGCGGACCTGAGAGAACGCATCATACCCGTCGGAGTGCGGATAGACTTGATTACTTGCTTCACAATGCGCTCTTCTTTGGTAGACAAAACCCAAGGAGCACGAGGAAGCTGCACTCCCCCTTCAGCACTCGACTGCGGCCAAAGCGCCTCCATCTTACCTACCTCCTTTAAATCCATTCGTGACCTTATAGTGTCTCTCTTTCCTGTGATGTGGTCCCATAGCAAGCTGCCCACATTTTTGAAAATATGCATGGGATCCAACAAGTGGTTGACCTGTAAGTGGGTCCAATATGGCAACTCGTAGAAAACTAAGAACCGTCGCATTCCATTTGGATGTGATTCCGGGTTTACCATTTTCAGCTCGTACCAGCTTGCAGCGTTCATACGTGCTGGAGGTCGTCCAAGAAAACCTTCCCTGAGTTCATGATCCTCTGGCAAGAAAGCGGCGTGTTCTTGATATACCATCTTCTTCATGGTTCGTGACCTTCGGGAGTCTAAGTGTGGCCCACACAATGGACATGCATGATAACCTGAGGTAACCAGACCTGCAAGGCGATCCACAACCTAGTGAATACTTGATTGAATGAAATAAAATATAGATATTACCAGCGAGAACAAAGGTCTGCTCACCTGAGCACTCTCCCAATCCCAGAAAGTCATGCATGGTCCACATGAGAATGGCTCGAATGTTGGCTGACCGCCGACCATCGTGCCTGCTCATATCTTGCACCGTGACCCCCTCCTCCCACAAAATCTTAAGCTCATCGACTAATGGACGAAGATACACGTCCATATTTTTTACTTTGTAGCGGCCCGGGACGAGCAAGCTAAGGATGAGATGTCATTTCTTCGTAGAAAGCCATGGAGGGATGTTGTAGTTGACAAGCACTATAGGCCACACACTGTAAGAAGTCGAGCGCAGACCGAATGGGTTCACACCATCCATGGCGAGACCGAGCCGAAGATTCCTTGGCTCTCGTGCAAAGCCTGGGAAGGTAGAGTCAATGTGGCTCCATGCGCGCGAATCTGCTAATATTCGTTGAACTCCATCCGTGGACCTATTCTGCACATGCCACGTTGTCAGGCTTGCCATGGCAAACGTGCGAAACATGTGGTTTATGCGGGGGATGAGCGAAAAGTGTCTGAGAACTTTTTGAGGGATGGTTTGCCCTTGCAAGTGCTGTCGATACCTGTGAGCACCACACTTTGGACATGTCTCCATAGTCTCATATTCATCTCGAAACAATATGCAGTCGTTGATACAGGCATGGATGTTATTGTAGTCCATGCCAAGCTTCCGTAAAACATGTCATGCATCATCACGAGACTCAGGCATGGTATTTGCAGGTGGCAATATATGATATTTCAATAACCTGAAAAAAATCATAAAACACCTTGAAAAAACATAAATGTTTGTAATAATACTGTTAAAAAAAAATCAATGAAGCCTGTGTGCAAGGTACCTGAATAACTCAATCACACTTGTATCGCTCCAACCGTATTTTGCTTGCACACTTAAGAGTGCAAGCAATGTCTTCAACCGAGATACTCGGCACCCATCATATAATGGTATGGATGCTTCCTCTCTAAGCGGGTCAGATGTCTCAACATCCATGGGAATCAATGCATCGATCATTGCCTCTATCTCAGGCTCCAAGATTGTAGGTTGGTCGGGAAGGTTGTTTGTCTCCTCTGGCATTGACGGTATAGATGGGCCTTGCGAGTGGTCGATTGGCTCTTGCAATCCATCCATCGCATGTCCACGAACTCTTCTAATTGGCCGCAAAGGGTGCACTCCCCCTTGGGTCGAGACATCACCCCCCTGAACACAAAATTTGCCAACAAGACCCAATCTTATTGTGTATGGTTTTCAATTAGCTTGAGAGTACAATGCATGAAAAATGCTAACTTCAAATTACCGTTTGCTGAAAATCCGCAATCGCCTGATCAATGATCTCAGATTGAAACTCGCCAAATCGTCGTACGTGTTCTATAGACAATCAACGTTTTCGTCTAATTGCCAACTTGCATTGAGAGCAAGGACATGGGACACGCTGATTAAGATACGTCTCGCGGTCTTGAACAATAAGACCTTCTTCGTTTGCCATCTTATCTACATTACAGCAAACGAGGCTTAAATGGATAGCTTTATGGAGATGTACGTCAAGTTGCAAGTTGACCATAAATCTTGCATTGTATATAGTAGTTGAGAGATTTTCCGATGTTATATCTCGGCCTTATATCATGCTCAACGATTTGTTTGTCCTGGTAGATAATTATTTGTTATATCTCAGCTTTGAGTATAAGTAATCCATTTTAAAATTAATGTACGTCATCTATGAAATTTTATAACTATAGTAATAAAATTTATTTTAATCAATTCTACTCATAGTCATAAGACCTGAGAGAAATTATCCTATACTCAATTTAAGGGTTTCTTCTTCTATAACAATACTTTTGGGTTCATTTTAATGAAGTATGTGGCCCATGGCAAAGCACATTGCATACCATTATCAATAAGTCTATTATCTTAAATTTCCTTCCCCTCCCTCTCCCTCTCTTTCTCTCTTTCTCTCACCCTCTCCCTCTCCCTCTCGTTCTCTTTCTCTCCCTCTCTCATTTCCTTCCCCTCCCTCTCCCTCTCCCTCTCCCTCTCTTTCTCTTTTTCTCCCTCTCCCTCTCTATCTCTCTTTCTCTCTCATTTCCTAAACAAGCAAAAAATAAAGTGATTTAAACATCCTCCAAGCAAAAGGGAGAGGGAGAGAAACAATGCACTCTCCCTCTCTTTCTCTTTCTATCCCTCTCTCATTTCCTTCCCCTCCCTCTCCCTCTCGCTCTCTTTCTCTCTCATTTCCTCTCCTAAACAAGCAAAAAATAAAGTGATTCAAACATTAAACAAGCAAAAGGGAGAGGGAGAGAGAGAATGCACTCTCCCTCCTTCTCCCTCTCTTTCTCTTTCTCTCCCTCCCTCATTTCCTCCCCCTCCCTCTCCCTCTCTTTCTCTTTCTCTTTCTTTCCCTCTCCCTCTCCCTCTCTTTCTCTCTTACTCTCTCGTTTCCTCTCCTAAACAAGCAAAAAATAAAGTAATTTAAACATTAAACAAGCAAAAGGGAGAGAGAGAGAGAGAATGCACTCTCCCTCTATTTCTCTCCCTCTCCCTCTCCCTCTCCCTCTCCCTCTCCCTCTCATTCTCTTTCATTTTCTCTCCTAAATAAGCAAAAGAGAACGATTTAAACCTTCAACAAGCAAAAGAAAGAGAGAGGGAGACTCACCAATGAGATATGGCGAGCGTGGGCGGCTTCTCTTTGCAACGAGGGCTCCTCCTCTCCTTCGCGAACAACGGCGGCGGCAAAGGCGGCGGCGGCGACATCAAGTCTCTTCCTCTTCTTCTCTCACAAAGCCTTCGCTCTCTCCCTCGCTCTCGCTCTCAAAAGGCGAAACAAAAGAAATGAAAACGGCGCTCGGGTTTCGGTCGCGTTTTTTTTCCTGCGGCGTCGCTATTGGCGTCGCTAAATAGCGACGCCGATATTCGCCACCGCTAATCGGCGTCGCTAATTGCCCAATTCCTTGTAGTGTAACTAGGTGTAGGCCTTTAAGGAGACATCTTACCAATGATAAGCATATGTAAGGAAAAACTTATGAAGTTTTGTTTCATACATACATACATATAGATTTGTATGCACACACACACACACACACACACACACACACACACACACACACACACACGTATATACATAGACACACACACATGCAAACATATTCACACCCAAGTGCATACATTAGGAGAAATATGGACTCTCTTTTTTGCCCCTTAAGGAGTGAATAAACAAATATAGGCCTAACCAATTATTTTTATTTTCTTATTTTTTAATGTTTCCCCCTCTTTCTTAGGCAAAACTCAAATTTATCATCTCTCTTTCCCCACTTGTTCTTTCCTGACGAAATCCTACAGCCTCATTGTTGCTTGCCCTATTTGTAACCCTATGAAATTTCATTTCCTCTACACAAACAAAGAGTAAGTTTCACATGTTTTATGTGACTAGAGCTTGTTTTACCAAAGCCCTAATATTTTCTTCACAAAACTTTATAGGTATATCATTCTCTTCCATGAATCTTCTATAGTAAAGTTTTATATTGTTTGGACAAAATCTGTGCAAGTTATGTGCATTCTCTGAAATGTAATTTCTTTTGTTTTGGTACTCTAGGAGTCTCTTGCAGTCAAGAACAATGATCTTTTGAAACTCAACTTTTTCTTCAACATCTTACGGCTTCTTTGTAAACAAAGTTACAAGTATGTTGTCTTTTTTTTTCTGTTCCATAGTTAAATTTTATCTCGTTTGGACAAAATGCATGCAAGCTATATGCATAATGAGTTTTCCTTTGTTTTTTTACTCCAAGAGTCTTCGAGGGTGGAGAACAATGATTTTTTAAAAACTTATCTTCTTCAACATCTTTGAGCTTCTTTGCAAAGAGAGCCACAGGTATATTATCACTTTTTTTTGTTGCTCCATGGGTAAGTTTCAACTCATTAGGACAAAGCCTATGTAAGTTATATGTATGCTTTGACCCGAGATTTCTTTTGTTTTTGTACTCTAGGAATTTGTCAATGAAGGAACAATGGTCTTGTTATAAGTCAACTTTTTGTTCAACATCTCTAGGCTTCTTTGTGAAAAGAATTACATGTACAATGTTTTTTAAATTTCTCCATTTAAATTTCATTTCATTTGGAGAGAACATTTGCAAATTATATACATGATGATAGATAACTTTTCTATTTGGTTATTATAGATGTCTTCATGGAGAAAAAACATCAGTAATATACTTGCAATGGAGGTCTTGAATAGGAAAGATAGTGGTAGTAATTGGATTTGTGATAAGTACCATAAGTTGGATTGGATTTTGATGCACCCAAGTACTCGAGTTTCAAGGTCAAGCGTAAGGATGTTGCAAACCCTAGCAAACATTGGAAAGGTAAAATTTTAGAGTTCAGTAAAGCGTTTAACGGAACAAGTACAGTAACAAAAGTGTTGATCCAATATGTTTATATGCACGAACAAATCTCTATACATGACAAGAACTACATTGCAAATTATAAACAAAACAGTAAGTTTTTAGATTTTATCATTGTTTATTCTTTTGCATCAGAGTTGTTTTTAAAAATCTTTGTAGTATTCTAATTCAATCTTGTTTTACTGACAGCTCTATATCCATCAACTTTGCATGAATCGAAAAATGTGGAATGTTTGAGTGGTAAGATACATATTTGGTATGAAGACATAGGTTCTTTGATCTATGATAATAACTCTGCAAGTCAACTTACAACTCAAAATATCTTTTTTTATAATTCATTGTACGTAGTAGAAAGCTAGAGATTGCAGCATGTTCCATTGCTGCCACTATCTAGTGGTGGTGAATGGTTGATTGGTAGCTTGGAGTTATCATGAGCATGTAAGTCCAAGATAAAATCTGACATCAATAGTGCTATGAAACCCACCATAGGCTCCAAAGATGTGCATCTTAGATGGTTTATTTCATTCTTATTGTTTGCACATTTGTTTGGTTCATGTGATGTTTTGAAGAAAACAAAGATTACTTATCAATGCAAGTGTCTATCCGAGGAATGGATGAGTCGCCTATTGGGTGAGTCTTGGCAAGTCAAAACAACACATTTTGATGAGACGATTGAGTGCAGGGACAACCAATTTGATCTCACATTCAAGCAAATTTTTTTTACTACTTTGAGTGCATTGATTTAATTGACATAGGTCTTGCTTAGATGAATTTTTGTATTAGTTGCATTTACTTACCATTATTTTTGTTTTTATTACAGGTATTTTATCGCCAGAAAAACTCTGTGCATTCACTTTTGATATAGAAGATGGCGACTTTTGCGAGGGGAATGGATTAACTTGGATGAAGATACCCAAGATGAGACACATACAACTCTCATAGATATGGTTATCTTATGGAATGGTCATAATCCTTTTGTGGTCAGCACAAAGAGCCATTGGCCCATTTCTTTTCTGAGACAAGAAATCCAATTAATGTCCAATGAGCCCCTCTGCAACTTCTATTTCAAGTTAGATAATAGAAAAGTCAGGATTCATAGCTAGTGAGCAATCCATGACATGTAAACAATGTGCTTCTCCACATATCCTTGAGATAGTGGGATCCTTATAACTTTTTTTTTTATAAAGAACGAATATTAAAAAATTTTAAACTTTTGAGTACTTTCAATTTAGATCACCTTAGTTTACTATGATCCAAGCGTGTGATAATACATACTATAATTGGTCAATTGTGCTAGTTAAAATCATAATTAAATTGTAGACTTGAGTTCTATAATCTATGCAATATTGTCTTTGCATAATGATATATTGTAGCTCATCTCTTCTATTCATTTCTTAAATTTAAATATTAAATTAGATCCTAGGAATTTTGAAGGTCTTTAGATTTCTTTTTTTTTAAATTTTACATATTTTCTCTAGTTGGACTTGAATATACTCAGTGATCCAAGTATATTCGAGGATATAATAATGTAGAATGAAACATTTGTCTATATAAGTAATTTTAATGGTGACTTTAAAGTATTGAAATAAAGAAACTAAGGTAAGAGTTTTAATTTGAAACTTTAGGGTTAAAAAAGAACCTTTATTTAAAACCCTAGATACATAAAAGCTATAACTCCAAACTCATTTTCACTTTCATTCTCTACTTCCCTACACTTGTGCTCTCCTTCCTTCTCTCTTTGTGTGCCATGGCTACCACTCCCGTCTTCGTTGCATGGATTAGCTCCACACGCTATGCACACAACAAGAGACCAAATATACCCTAGGTTTTGCATGACCTTGAGTCTAAAGAGATCGCTTTTCGCCGTAGACCCTAGCTCTAGTATAGTGGCATCGTTTTGTGATGTAGCAAACCCTCTCACCTACTCTATTCTGGACTCTGCTCTCAGATGGGCCCCCATAGATTTCTTATATAGTTTAAGTGTTGGATCGAGCCATGAAAAGGTGATTAATCAAGCCCTCATGCATGTGGGGCAACATCTCCGCGCCATAGTAGTGCCCACCTCATCCCAAGACCACGCCACGATGGATCTCATCGAGTGCAATGCAGCAGTTGCCATATATATTTTGTGAGCTGAGGTGCAAGAGGATAGTGATGAAGAGATCAATGCACCCTCTTGGTGACAACTAGAGTATTTGGAGATGGAGCCTGAAGAGATAACACTTGATCTGAGCGTAGAGGCAGCACAAAGCTTATCCATTGTGCACCCATCTCCTTGCCCTGATGAGACGCTGACAAGCGATGAGCCACCCCTCGCTTCTCTCCATACTACCATCATTGAGGGGGTGGAATATCTACTCATGCATGATGTACTAGAAATTTTGGAGCTAAGATAAGAAGAACTATATTGTATCATGGTGTGTGATGCACCTGATGATTTTATAGATTTTGATATACAAGATGCCCCAGCACATATTGATGAGGTGGCTCGATATGATGGCATGAGTGTCGATGACATCTCTACCATTGTGAGCATCCAAGAGCACATTGAGGATGCAGTGCCACAATATGATATCTTAGATGAGGAGTTTGAGCGGTTACAAGAAAGCATTTTTGGACCGGACTACACAGTACCTTCCCAAGAGAGAGACGAGGGTGGCCCAATTCCAGGAGTAGACTTGGATGCTCCATTACAGCAGCACATAGATGATGTAGAGAAGGTAATGTTATCGAATGCACTCGCAAATTTACTAGTAGGGCCTCTAGGGCATCGGGACCATTGGGATTAATTTTTGCTAGGATCAGGCCCCTAGAGAATCCCTGGCCGAAATGTATAGTTCAAGCTCCCAAATGCAAGCCTTCGGCTAGGGCTTCTTTGGGGGCCCAATCCCAACAAAAATTAATCCCAATGGTCCCGATGCCCTAGAGGCCTACTGGTAAATTTGCATGCAACTCTGATGTATATATTGTTCAAAGAGGAGAGAGAGACAGGGAAAACACCATATCCATGAGCCTTCAGGCTCTCAAGCTCATTCCTTCATGTTTCACACTTTTAACTGAAAAGCACACACAATACAAAGATAAAGTGACCTAGTGTAAATGTAGACTAGATAGACTAACTCTAGTCAGGTCACTAACTGACTACCAACCCGACTTATTTAATGTAGTCACATGTAGACAGCTGCACACACTAGCTGTCATAGATGTCGGTCATAGATAAAGACACAATGACGGTGAGCTTGATTTCTAACACTCCCCCTCAAGCTCAAAAACAAAACTCAAATCATCTGCATCACTCCAAGTAGCTGTCTAAAGTGAATGAACTTATCTTTACCAAGTGATTTGGTAAAGATGTCTGCTACCTGGTCTTCAGTCTTCACATGCTCCAAGTCAATCTGATCTGCTAAAACCATTTCCCTGATGAAATGGTAGTGAACCTCAATGTGTTTTGATCTTGCATGATAAATAGGATTGCTTGCTAACATAACACTGCTCAAATTGTCACAGTACAGCTTGACTTTGCTGCCCAAGTGTACTCCCAAGTCATTCAGCAACTTCTGTAACCACTTAGCTTCATAGGCCGCTAAGGCCTCACCACGATACTCTACTTCCGTACTAGATAATGCAACTATAGGCTGTTTCTTACTTTGCCAACTGATCATGCTACTACCCAATCCAAATGCATAGCCGCTGGTTGACCTCCTGTCATACGTGCAACCAGCCTAGTCAGCATCAGTGTACCCCATCAAGTCAAGGGGTTCCCCATATGTATAAAACAACCCATGATCTATGGTACTCTTTACATATCTCAGAATTCTTCTGACTGCATCCAAGTGTGGTTTCCGAGGCTTCTGCATGAACTGACTGATCAGCCCCACAGCATAACTCAAGTCAGGTCTAGTGATCGTGAGATAGATCAAGCTGCCTACCATCTGTCTGTACATAGTAACATTCTCAATCTCTGTCCCAACATCAATCTGCAGCTTGCTCCAAAGGCGTATCCATAGGCTTGCAATCAGCCATACCATATTTCTGTAACATGTCATGAGCATACTGCTTCTGTAGCAGCCATATGCCTTGAGGTGTAGAAACAACCTCAATCCCCAAAAAATATTTCAGCTCTCCAAGATCCTTGACCTTAAACTCAGCCTGTAAACATGTCTTTATTTCTGCAATCCCATTTTCATCATCTCCTGTAATGATTAAGTCATCAACATAGACAACTAGGAAAACATAGCCACTATCTGTCTTCTTCACAAACAGACTATGATCAGCATCTCCCAATCGGAAACCATGTTGCTGTAAATAACTGCTGATGCGAGCATCCCATGCTCTAGGTGCCTGTTTCAGCCCATATAGTGCCTTTTTCAGCTGACATACATGTGCTGGAAATTCTGGATGTACATAGCCTTCAGGCTGTTCCATGTAAACCTCTTCCTGTAATTCTCCATTGAGAAATGCATTCTTTACGTCCATCTGCCATAGTTTCCAGCCTCTAGCTGCTCCCAAAGCAATCACAATTCTAACTGTAGCCATCTTTGCTACAGGGCTAAAAGTCTCCTCATAATCAAGACCATACTGCTGCGCATACCCTTTTGCAACCAGCATGGCCTTATATCTTTCCAATGATCCATCTGATTTACATTTTACCTTATACACTCACTTACATCCAATAGGTGTTTTGCCCTCAGGCAACTGTACCAAATCCCATGTACCATTTTCAGCCAAAGCTGAATATTCCTCATCCATAGCAGCACGCCAATTCTCATTCGCAACTGCCTCATCAAACTTACTTGGTTCTCTAAAACCTGTTACTTTCGTCATATAAGCATAATGACGAGCTGAATATCTAGTGTAAGTATACCTGTCAACAGGTCGTCTAACCCTCTCTGATCTCCTGAGCTGTGGCTCACTGTGAGCTTGCCTCTCATGAGGTGGCACATAACGGCTCTGCCTAGCACCTGGCGTCATAACAGACGGAATCCCCAATTCACTGTCTAAGCTGTCACTACTAGATGAATCATAACCTGCAGTGAGTGGACCTGTTACATCTTCAAAAATCTTTTCTTTTCCCTTATCTGTTATCCCCCTCACTAACATATCTGTGTCAGTGGATGCAGTAGTGCGACTCCGTAATCGTCTTGTCCAAGGACTCACTGTAGATGATATATCACCTGTCTGACCACTCATGGAAGTACTCTCTGCAGGAGTATTTTCAGCATGACTCATACTGGGTGAGCCATCAGTAGGCACTGCAATAGGATTCCCATACCAGGATGCTAACTCATCAAATACCACATCTCTGCTTATGAGTGTCTCATGCGTAGAAGGTACATAACACTTATAAGCTTTCCATTCTTGTGCATATCCTATAAACACACTTTTCACTGCCTTAGGATCCAATTTCTTCCTCTTCTCATCTGGTATATGCACATATGCAATGCTGCCAAATACCTTCAAGTGTGAAATATCAGGTTTATGACCATACAGCCGTTCATACAGAGTGACATCATGAATCCCTGCTGTAGGGGTTCGATTCAGCACATAGACAGCAGTCACCACTGCTTCAGCCTAATAACCATTTGGCAGAAATTTTTCATTCAGCATAGCTCTAGCTGACTCTATCAAAACCCTGCTTTTCCTCTCTGCAACACCGTTTTGCTGTGGTGTATAACTACATGTGAGCTGTCTTCTGATCCCATGTTTAGCAAGATACCTATCAAAGTAGTTTGAGACATATTCACCTCCTCCATCTGATCTCAAGCATGATATGTAACACCCCAATTCATTTTCAGCATGTTTCTTGAAGTCTTTGAATGCATCAAACACATCATCCTTATGCTTCAAAATATAAAGCCAAGTGTACTTGCTGAAATCATCAATAAATGAGACATAATACCATGCACCGCCAAAAGAAGCATTATGTGAAGGACCCCACACATCAGAGTGCACCAACTGTAAAGGCCTAGTGCTGGTTTTTACATGTCTCATGAAAGGAAACCGTGCCTGCTTCCCAAACTGACATGCAGGGCATACATGACCAAAATCATTATACTTGAATTTAGGTAATCCAAGTACTACTTCTTTCTGCTGCATAGATTTCAGCTTTTGTATATTGACATGTCCAATCCGCTTGTGCCAAATCTCTACATCCCGAATGGTACTCTCATCATGAGCAAACATGGCTGCCTTGAGTCCCTGAATGGTCACATCCAATGTAAACATCCTGCCATCCCTTCTGCCCTTGGCAATTAACTTGCAGCCATTTCCATACTCCTCAATGAAACACCCATCTTTGTTGAACCTCACTTGCAAATTCTGTTCTGCCATTTGACCCACAGACAACAGATTCTTTGTTATGGTTGGTACATTTAATACATCATGCAGGCCTTTCTTCTTGCCATCAGGCATCATAAGAGGAACAATCCCTTTATGCTTTATGTCATGTTGGGTGTCATCCCCAGTACATACATGACCATGTGTACCTGCAACCATCTCATCAAACCACTCTCCATGCGGTGTCATGTGATTTGATGCTCCAAAGTCAATGTACCATCCGTCATCTCTATTATGTCTCGATGCATTTTTAGATACATGCTGCATGGCAAAGAGTCTATCAACTGGCTCATCATGAGCACCACTGGAAGATGCATAGTGCCCATGCTGTCTGCCCTTTGCCTTCATATCTCCCTGCTTCTTGTAACAATCCTTTGCAATATGCCCATACTGGCCACAATAATGGCAGTCCTTGTCCCTATTGGACTGATCAGATGACTGCCATGAACCAGATCCACCACCTCTACCTCGGGGTGATCTCCCCTTGCCTCTAAACCCACCAGATCCACGCTGGCCTTGTGTATTTGCACCATGCCAATTACTCCTGCTGCTGCTGTCCATAAGCATTACGAGTGTCACCACGACCTCGAAATGAACCATGACCTCTAGATCCTCTGCCACGCTGGCTAGAGTATAACACAGTGTCTCTACTCTGAGATGTACTGGAACCTGTATTCAAACCAAGTTTGACTTCCTCATGCAGCAACAAGGCAACTAGCTCTTCCTAGCTAGGGGGCTCTTCTCTGACAGAAATGGAAGTGTCAAAAGCTTTGTACTCTTTGCCTAAGCCATTCAAAGCAACAGCAATCATATCATCTTCTGATACACTTGAGCCAATAGTAGCAAGTTGATCAGCTATGGTCTTAATCTCCGTGGTATACGCTTGAATGCTCTTGCCATTCCTAGACATGTTGTTGAATTGCTGTTTCAACTGGATCTTCCTTGCATGCGTCATGGTTCCATAATTTTTCATCAGTATGTCCCAAGCATCCTTCGGAGTCTCACATCCAGTGATTTGAATTACCATAGCATCATATATACATAAAGAAAACCAATGCAGCACCTTGCATGCTCTTTCATTCCATAGCCTGTAGGCTCTTTTCTGTTCATTTGTTGGATTGTGTGCAGGCAACTCAGGAGCAACTTCATCTCCTGTACATAGATCCCAATAACCTCTGCCAACCAGAAAGTTTTTCATTCTGAATTTCCATAATGCAAAGTTCTTGTTATCCAACTTCTCTCCAACTATCTGAGTGATATTGTCAGTCCCATGTGCATTAGCCATGATGCAATAGACTGTCTATCAAGTGCCTGACTCCCTGCAGAACAATAAGGATGACTGACCAAGTTCAGTCCGTAACAGTTTATGACAGTTTTCTGCACTAAATTGCAGACAAAAACAGGGTATTTCAGCCCACTGACACCCCAAAACAACCCACAAACAAGTGGTCTCAACTGTAGATATAACTGTCAATACATAAGCTATGTGTTTGCTTCAGCTTAAGCTTCTGTAACCTCACTACCAGGGTACATACATGCAGTCTGAAAACTGTAAACTGTGAGTAACCAGCAGCAATTTCAAGTCGAAAACTGAGTGATAATCATGTCATACATGTTCCAAAATCTCCCAGGTAGCTGCTAGTACATTTGACAGTCAAGACATGAGCATAGAGGCACAGAACAGTGCATAACCAGCACATACAAGTGTCAACAAATTTAGTTGCAGGTTGTAGTCAACCAAAATTCAGCATACCAAGCTCCAAGTAGCTCCAAAATGTCTTTCGACCATGTCATACATTTACTTTGTAGTGGCAAGTTTAATACATGAGCATCTGAGTAGGCATAGACAACCTGTCTTCATTGACCCCAATGGCATAAATTTCATGAGCTGTTTGTAATTAACCAAGACAGTGTGACTGCATTTACTTCAGCTTCAAAATTCAATTTTCAATGATGCTCATTGCTTGCTTCAATCCTCCATACATTCAGCATGTATAGGTTAGTTCATATAGATGATGGAACCCCCAAGATGACATGTATTGCTTCAGTAATACACAATGCTTGTCATGGACTGTGTATGACAGTTTTCAGCCTGTCAATGATTTTTAGATGTGAGTATTCTGAGCAAGAAATCTCAGCTCCAAGACATTTGATCCAATGTATACATGCTTTGACACATTCTTGTGCTCCAAGGATGCCTTCTGAGTGTAGTACAAGGCTCCTGTATGTCAATAATGACTGAATGCATGCTGTCCATTCATGTTTACAGAAGTTCAAAATTGATTACAGGTCTGTGCCTGTTACTCCAGCTCATAACATAGCTCCCACACAAGCATTTACCTCTTGTACACTTCAGATACCTTCAAGAGTGAGCATACATGCCCTATGAGTCTTGTCCAAGTGCCCCACTGAAGTTTGACAGGTTGCAGTCCACCCAGATCAACAGGCACAGTTCACACAGATTTCTAGACCTTGTTGACAGCTGGTCCTCCTCATCATGAGGCTCAATGACCACTTACATATGCTCAAAGATGCCTACCAAGGCTCCCAGAAAGGCCTCAACCACTGTGATAAAGCATGGAGTCCAAAATGAGCAAATGCATACCTTGACAGAGTAATGGCAGCCTATTCTTGTTTTCAGAAAACCTTGTTCTTCAGCTCCTTCAAGTCTTCTTGACTTGCTCCTGCTCCAGAGAGCTCAACCTGGCAAAGCTCTGATACCATGTTCAAAGAGGAGAGAGAGACATGAAAAACACCATATCCATGAGCCTTCAGGCTCTCAAGCTCATTCCTTCATATTCCACACACTTAATTGAAAAGCACACACAATACAAAGATAAAGTGACCTAGTGTAAATGTAGACTAGACAGACTAACTCTAGTCAGGTCACTAACTGACTACTAACCCGACTTATTTAATGTAGTCACATGTAGACAGCTGCACACTAGCTGTCATAGATGTCGGTCATAGATAAAGACACACTGACGGTGAGCTTGATTTCTAACATATATCTTTAGCACACTCCATGCATACTGAGTCTAATACTAAACTTGTGTGATGCAAGACATTGTCTATATAGATGAATTTTCATCTAGACAAGGTGGCCAATCTAGTAGCCAAGTAAGGGTGCAAGACTCGGCATTGAAGAAGTATATTGACGGCCAGCTTGTGAAGCGACATTATTATATTTCATAAGACATGCTCTCTAGCTTTTGCTGAGAACTTCCTGAAGTTGAGGGCACTAATGAAGGTTGGGCCCTTCAAGACTATCCCAACGAACTCTAGCTTGGAGACAGTAATGTTGCTTCAAAGTTCGAAGCTCCTCTACTTATTCTCTAGTAGTAGGTCTAGGCCACTTTTTTCCATGGTGGCCCATGGCATCATTGCTCGTGTTCAAGACCCCAATGTCATTAGGCAGGAACTACTAGGACAAAATGTGTTACTGCCTATGATCAAGAATAGCTCTGACCATGGGGAGTGTAGCTCGAAGAAGCCTAGGAGAGAGTAGATGTACTTATTGCCAAATGATATCTCATCACCAATGTATTGCACTTTGTAATCTTCTCTTGAAGTAATGAAAACAAATATTTGTTTGATTTGTGTGCAATGTAGTTTATCATACGTGTCATTTATTATTGTTTTTTACTTGAATGCTATGTTTATTTATCGAATTTATATGCAACACGATTCGTACCCTAAATTTAATACATAGTGCTTTATCAAGTTCATGTGCAACATGTATTCGTTAGAACGCATGTAATGATAACTCAAAGACATAAATAAAACAAATAACAAACGAATAAAAAAAATAAGATGCGCCAAAATATCTGTATTCATATTCATAACATTTTATATGGGATCCATTACAACTAGGGTTTTACAAAATCTCTTTGGAAGCTACAACTCTGTATATGCTTTAGTAGTACACTCCTATAATTGTTAATCTCCGCAAGGATGTCGGAAGAACCTCCCTATCGATAACAGTGACTCTCCTTGCATGCATTACTGCATAGACCGAGTCTCCAAATAAGTCAATGAGGTAAGCTTTAGTAGCTTCTTGTAGTACAAGCAGTCCAGCGATCGGATTGTTGCAAGTGTAATCCATTTGGGAAGTGCCTCCTACTGTTCTTAATCAGTATGTCATTCATAATCTCCCACACTAGCTTCTGGAATGGAGCCTTTGGAATTAGGAGGTGCATGGTCTTCCGGTAATGGCGGATCTCATGAAGAGCTAACATGCCTGGCCTACATCGATGCTTGCGATGCTGGCATGGTGGTGATGGTGGTGGTGGTGGTGGTGGTAGTGGTGGTGGAGCTGGGGGAGATGGGCTGTACATGGCATTTCTAGGGGAGTGTCTCATGCCGCTTGCTTGGTGCGTGCCATGTCTTCTAGGAAAGAAAACTCAAAACTCAAAAGTGAAATGTGTAAAATGAGGTGAAACTTTAAACTTATAGCAAAAATTTTCAAAAAACCTTAAACTTAAATTAATGTATCTAGGCTTTGGAAAAATATGACCAGTGATCTAATTGACGTGAAATTTTACGTATGGACTTCTCTACAACACATTAACTACCCAAAAAAAAAGGCCTCCTTAGAAGTCTCTAGATTCAGGGCCCTAAACGTGAGCCTCCAAACAACGTGTGTCCCAAAGACTTCTGATGGGGCCAAATTTTTAATATCCATGAGCTTTTATGATGCCCAGCATGTGGGTGAATTTTCACAAGATTTCAATTTATAAAATTGATGAATCAATCATTTTTTGAAAATGTATTAACTAGATTATACTTCACTGATAACTGAAAAACTCACCAGCGAGTGTGCACAACTGCATATTAAGTGTGTTGTCAACCAAACTATGTGAAATATTGAAAACTTAAAGATTCACAAAAAATAAATCATAGGTCAGATGGAATATCGCATATCGGATATAGTGTTGCCAAACCGCTAAATACTATAAAGATATAGTGCATTGGCCTATGTACAACTGATCACTGATGTGTGTGTGATTGTGCATTGAATTTATCCTCAATGAAACTACTTTGAAAATTAAAAACTTGAAAATACACACAATGCAAATCATGGAAAAATAGAAGATCAAATATCTGATTTGGCATTACAAAACCATGAAATACACGGTAGATAGTGCATCGCACTAAGTACAACTAGAGCTAGGTAAAATTTAGCTCCATTCTGCAGGTCATTGCTATCAAATATTTGAAGATTTATTGAAAAGATAACCCAAAACAAAGCTCCTTACAATCTACAACCAAACTTGAGCTAAAAACATAGATTCAATTACAAGGTAGCTTCTCAAAGCATATTGTTGACATTAAGATTAAATGCATCCTTGTTGTTGTAGATCCTACGAAACAAGAACCATACCTTCCTAGAGAATGGTGCCTTAGGAATAATCAAGTTGGCACTCTTCTGGAATTTCCTTATCTCATGTAGTGCAGCTGTACCTGGTCTCCATCTTCACTTCTTATGTGTTGGAGGATGTGTATTACCAACTCGAGTAGTAGTGGGAGGTGGAGCAACTCGAGCATGTGGACCACCATTTCTGGACAATGGAAAACCATCATTATTGACCACACTAGGGCCACCATTTTTGGACACAGTAACGCCACCATTATTAGTTGCAGTATGGCCACCGTTGTCGGCCACCAGGGGACCTTTGTTACTCACAGTACGCTCACTAGTTTCCAAAGAGTGTTGAGCTCTTGCTCTTGCATATGCCTTCTTGATAGGAAGCTTGGAACATGCCATGGTTGTGATGATGAAGGATAGAAAGATGGAGAGTAGAAAAAAGTGAAGAGTAATGGGAAAAAATGAGAGAGACTTGACTTAAGTATGAAACTTTTAAACTTATCGTGGTGTAAATGAACTTTAAAGTTATCATTTTATTTCATTTCTCCACCCCATCCTTCTCTCTCTCTCTCTCTCTCTCTCTCTCTCTCTCTCTCTCTCTCTCTCTCTCTCTCTCTCTCTCACCACCCCCTTATGCCCCTCTCTGTCTAGGCAGTGAATGTTCCAAGGTTTGGAATTTTCATATCTTTGTCTTAGGATTTCGAAATCAACTTTTCATAATTAAAAAACATAGTTCAAAATCAAATTTAATAAACATAGTGACAAACCTTCAAATTTTTAAACAAAATTTGCAAGACATCTCATATTGAAGGTAGGAGTATTGATGTGTCATATCCTTAGTACATGTGCTCTCTTGTGGACTCTAAATGCATCAAAAGTATTATCTTTATCTAGGTCTCCATTTCTTGCCATCTCTCTCTTGGGTTGCCAACCATTCTATGTGGCTTTGTCTAGCTATGCTATTTTCATATCTTGCTTTTCTCACTTCATATATTGCCCTACTTATAAATTCTCCTTGAGAGGTTTTAGACTTTCTTTCTTTTTCCTCGTATCGTATCTCTAATCTCCTATACCACCATTGTAATAATTGCCTCATAGAATTGGAATCATTGATGCCACCTCCATGATCAATTGCCTTTTGAAAAGCACAACGAGCTTGCCAATGAGATCGTTCCATGCCTTGAGTTGACCATACTGCCAAACTTCCTTGATCTGCAAAGTATGGACCATGCGCTTCAAGTATATGCTGCACAAGAAGAGAGATTAGAAACACAAACTAATTAGACATGATGATATTTTTTTGTAATGGTGGCAACATTGACCATGTAGTGTGTTATGTTGTTTGTAGTCCATGCCTCCACCATGGACTTATGAAATTTAGCAATTGTCTCTTTAAATGTATTGGCATCGCCATCCCTAAACCTCAAATTTTCTAAGAGAGCTACTAGCCTATCTAAGTGTATCCACACTTCTGCCTTTGCAATCCTCATTCATGCCCCGTTGCTCCAATCCAAAACAGCAAGGTGCAACTTTTTTCATGCTTCATACCTCTCTGGTTGTTTTACAAGTACATTGCCTTCCTCATCTTAAGGTGGAGATATCAACTTCCTAGCCTTGGGTCTGCCAAAGCATGGTTTACAAGGGATATTTCCACTCTTTCCCGATTTTTTCTTGTCCTTTTTTATTTATGCTTGGCCCCCGTGAAATCCAACTTTAGAGAGGACTTGTAGCATTAGCTTATGACATAAGCTGCATCTTGTATGCAAAGCATATATATTCATATACTAGCTTCTCAATAATTCTAACCAAACAATGCAATGTGCAAAAGTGAACCCTTGTTAGTGGTATTTCCAAAATGGGGCGCCAGTTTGGATCCAATGGAACTAGAATTCAAATTCTCATGAATTTTTGATCACGTGTTGGAGCACCTTGTTGTCCTGCCTTGGCAAGCCATTCTTTCTTTCTATCTTTTCCTTTCTTCCTAGTTTCCATGCAGTATATGCACGGAAATTTTGCATTCACTGCATTTGATAAACCAAACATAGACTTCAATGTTTTCAAATCAACTGCAAGATGCCATTCAACTTGATAGTCCCCAAACCCTTCGATATGTAAAATTGCTTTATTATTTTGCTGTTGAATACTAGGTATATTAGTGAGGTTTAAAAAAACTTTAAGTACTTCATGGTCCTCCTTTGGTACTTCAAATGCTGCAAGCCACCATATTTCATTCTCCGATTGTACACTGAAGTATAAAGGATGGTTTTCATCGATGTTGGGATCCAATGGTCGATTCATAAGTATTATATTCACACGTTCAAGTTTTTGCCCCTTAATAATCTCACTCTCATCAAGTTTGAGGACAAACTTCAGCTTTGCCTCTACATTCTTCCATAGACATATTGTAAAACTTGACCATAGCAATCTGAACCCTACATATATCCAATACAAAGTTGTTGGATGCATTCAATACAAATGCAACTTCTTTGGAACCATACTTCAATATGTGTGTATTTTCCAAATGTATTGGCTCACCAATTAGTTCTAAAACTTTCTCATTTAGTTGTTTTTGAGCCTTCTTCATGTGAAATGGTTTTGGCAGAGGCATTACTTGCTTAGTTTTGAAGACTTGCTTAAAACCTATATCCAATTGTTGATAGAGCATACTATATGACTCAGAACTCATTCCCACCTTGTCACATAATCCATGATCATATGTAGCAATAAACAAATTGTTCACATCCCTAAGATGTTCACTTGCGATACCATCTACAATGTCCCTGAATTTATGATTTTCCAATGCATTTTTGACCATATCCTTGCTTAAGACTTTGGCAATAGTATCATTCTCTGTATAAGGGAACATATTTCTCATTGTAGCAGATTGAGCATATATCCGTCTATGATATTGTCCACTTCCTTCGGTTAATTGGTGAATTGGTTTAACTAATCGGATGAGCCGACATACTTCTTTGGTTTTTAAAGTGGGCCCAATCTCCAAAGTTTTTGTGACCTTCCTCTTTATGTTTCGATTCTCATTCTCCAAGTCCATAACTTTAGACAATAACTCCATATTCTGCACGTGTGTAGCATGCATAGCATCTTCAATGACATACATTGCTTGTTATAGGCTTTGGTTCTCCCTATCCTTCTCAGCCAATAATCTATCCTTTTCCATCAAAGTCTGCATATTCCCTTGTAATCTTGTCTGCATATTTGTTAAGGCTTGATGAACCCCTGCTAATCCTTGTGTGGCAAGTCTGCATGTGTATCCATACAATCCTTCATTGCCTACACCAAAAAACTTTACAAATGATGTAAGCCCTTCAAATTGTGGTAGCCTTTTAGTGACTTGATCGGGTGGATAAATGCACCCATCAACCCAAAGGTCCACAATTTTTTTCCTTCATTCCTTTCTTATTGCATCATTGTCTTATTGATCATCCCTTTTCACAGTTCTTTTGAACATTGATGCATATTCATCCTCCAATTGGAAGTGAATATCTATCTTTCTCTTGGTATGTCATGCACTTGCATCCTATAATGAAAAATATATGCCAAATTTAACTTGGATTTAATAATCAAATCACACAATTACACCCCTTTGATTCACTATATCTGTGTTATTTTTTACCAAGTTGGATCTTGTCTCTTTCTCTTGATTTCAATCATGATAGACTCTGATCAACCACTAATCTACGTGTAATCTTAGCTTTTAATCTACCTCTAGTTAGTACCCAATCTTATTTTATGTTCTATCCAAAATTCTCTCTCTCTCTCTCTCTCTCTCTGAAAATTGATCAAAGATATTTAAATACATTTATATAGAAGCTTGGCTAGTGGAGAACAATAACATCATCTTATCTTATACCCTAATTTACTCTCTGTCACTCTATCACTTATTTTCTTAGTTCATCTCACACAGTCCTCTCTCTCTCTCTCTCTCTCTCTCTCTCTCTCTCTCTCTCTCTCTCTCTCTCTGAATTGACACTTAAGGATTAAACAACAACTACGAAGAATAATAACATCATAGAGATTTAAAAAATAAAGATACCTCCATTATCACTTAATTGCTTGTAGTATAGAGTGTTGAAGAGGAAGATATCTTATAACATAGTACTGAAGAGGGAGATTGCTTGTAGTAAGGTAGAGAGTGTTGTAGATAGAGATTATTTGATTTTAGCAAATGCTATCAAAATCACTCCTGAGATTGCTTGTAGTAGGGTAGAGAGTATTGTAGATAGTACATAGTGTTGTTTCAGAAGAATTCGTATGTAAGAAATCATACTTTGGAGGGAAGGAGAAGAGTACACAAATTTTTGGACAAAACTAAAGCTTTGAGAGGGAATGAAAAAAGCCTAGAAATAGACATATACTTGTCCAAAAATGATAAAAATTTACAAGAAAACTCTCGAGTCAAAAAGGTGTCTCTGGGTAAAAAATAATCTTAAAATATGATGTGTAAGTTATTTTATATCATTTTTTAAGTTTCGCTATTTTAAGAAGCAAGAATGAGAATGATTCTAATATATTTTCACGTTGAAAAGTCATGAGGGCATTAAAGAGTCATATATTAATGATTGGCTCCATTTTTAGAAAAAATAGAATTGTTATTTTTTAGTTATGAGGATTTTGAGAAAAAGTAACCTTGTCCTACAATTTGGAAATAAAATAATAGGTGAAATCTATTGAAAATACAAATACGAGATTTGCTTGATTGTAAAATATCTCTTATTATAATATTATTTTGGAATCTCTTTTTAGAGAGAGAGAGGTGAGAGAAACCCTTTAAGGGGCAAAAAAGAGAGTCCATATTTCTCCTAATGTACATTTCTACTAAGTCTTTTATTATAATTGACACACACTTAGGTGATCACAAAAAGCACATTGAGCCCCTTAATATTTCTTCTCATAGGAAATCATAGTACTAAGATTGCAATGTTTATGCAATACACTTTCTTATAAGTTTTTTAAACAATAAGGTTAATATTTGAATAGAAAACACATACATACGCGTTTTAATATTTGAGTGTGTGGATCCTATCAAAGAATATGACTTGGTCAAAGACCTAGACACTTTTAAACCAAACTTAACATTCTGATAGTTACTGATGTTGTCTCCTAGCTATCAAAAGAAATTTAAAAGCATACTGACAAGAAGAAGAGGCCTAAGAATTGCTCCCTCCGTGGTAACCAAGTCCAACAAAACCTCAGAACCCGTGAAGAAAGTAGATGCAGCTAATGCCTTGCTAGATCTGAGAACCCCACTAATTGGCATATGGATCGAAAGATGCTTTATAGCAAATGCATTGATTGATGGAGGCTCACCACATTAAACATAATGACATATGTGACAATGAAGGATCTATGCTTGCAAGAAATGCACCCTTCATAGTGGATTATCTGATTGGTAGACCAAAGTAGAATCAAGCCTTTCATACGTAAAGACAACCCTCGCAAGAAGAGACTATTGACATATCTGGTGGTCAAACCAATTCCTATGGGACCTCATACCCTCTGTTGTTGGGAAGACCTTGGCTTTTTGAGCAAGAGCAAGGACGGATTGGTTCAAAGGAACCCTAACCCTAGGCAGAGGGCCCAAAAAAGTGGTGTTGAAGTTGTATGGATTGAAAAAAGGCAATGGATATACGTCCATCGAAGTTGTGACAGACTTCTCCAATGAAATAACAGATGGTACATCAGGAGACAAAGAGGCCATCAAATAGATATTTCCCAAGAAAACAGAGGCACAATCTCTAACAGTGGGCACTATAAGACAAATATCAAATGAAGAAAAGTCTTTGTCCATGGGAGAATACCTCTTGCCTAAATTTGAATTGACTTTTGAAATCACCTCTGACAACAAGATAGAAGCATGGATGTATTGTTCTCCCTATTATATTGCAGTCGCCGTAGACACAAAGCCAGAGGCAGAGACATAGCCTGTTCTTCTCTTACAGAGCCCCCATAGAAGCAAAAACAAAATCTGAAGAGGACAAAAGTGATAATGTAGACAAGATTATGAAAGCAAGCTAGAAGAGTCTATTCTACTAGCAGAAGGTAGAGATGGGGAAGAAGTTCATGAAGCCGTAGAAGTAGAATATCTCTTTCTGTTAGACAGAATGATTATAGTACCCTTTGGGCTGATTAATGAGTCACGTCATAAGCAAAGCTTCTATAAGAAATGGATTAAGAAGATAGGCTTTCCTTCAACACAGTGGCTCTTGTCGCCCAAAGTTACCCTTTTTAAGAGAAGGTGATGACGATACACCTTGCCAACAACCATCAGTTTGGCAATTCAAACAAAACACAGAAGGTTCATGTTATGTGACATTATTGGATGCATCCTCAGAAGACGGATCCTCGAGCCAAGAAGTAACTCATCCCCAACCCAAACCCAAAACTGCAATGATATCCTTTCAGCTTCCCAAAGAGCAAGCTAAACCTCCATTAAAAGAGGACATCAGTTCTAGTGAATTATCAGAAGAGGAGACCAATCCCTTGAAGGAGTCGAATCTCTACCCAGAAGTAGTCCGTGGGACATTCATCCGCGAAGTGGAAGGTGAAAAGCAATTGACGTTCGTGGATGTTGACGGTACTGAACTTCTTCATTACTGATAGCCCATTCAGACTGTGCTTGTATACATACCCCTACTAGGTATTTCTTTTTCTATTTCTTTTGTTTTTTGTTTTTCCAAAACCATGATTAATTCCTAAAAATAACTTTAATCCACACACATTTTCACGCGCATCAGCGCTAAATGCACATATTTCTAAATTAAAAATAAACCCACTGCTCACTTAGCATGTGCTTCGTGTGCTATAGACACATTTAATTTTATTTAAAAATAAACCCACCATCACAAGTGTACGTACTAAATAAAAAAGTGCTAAACATACACTTAATTTTTAATCAATGAATTTGCATTTAGAGACCAAAGTCAAGGTTCGTCGAAGTCGAGGTTACGATTTTTAAAAAAACATCGTTTTACACTTAATAATTTTTAACTAAAGGATAAGAAAGAACCATCATTTTTTTAAAGGTTTATAACCTAATAAAATATCACCTATTATTAATAATTTTATTAACATAAATCCTTCATTATATTTAATTCCCTTACACTACACATTTCCTTTTTAATAAACATGATTCGTGGGGATGGGTCACGATAGAGTCTTATCTAGAGTATGTTGTCGTTTTAATGGTGGTTAATATTTCTAGTGTCATATCAACATGATTAGTTTTTTTTTTAGATTTTTCTTCTTGTCTTGGTTATATGGACGTGTTAGGGCTACGGTATGTCTTGTTTTTTTTTTTCTGCCTGATATGGGGATCCAGAGTGTCTGATTGTATTGTATCACATGAAGCTTTCTGTTGCATGTGTGTAGATGTCATGCCGATTTTTTTCTAGGATGTGGATTGCTTGGGGTGGCCAGTTAGTCGGTCAAGTCTATGTTAGTTTCTTCAGATTGATGTCTTATTCCTATCTTGTTGTTTTGCACGCATTCATTGTGATTGTTTGTGTGTGTGTGGTGTCTGTGTAATCCATCTGAATGGCGCCTCATACTCCTCCTCCAGTTCAGTACTTTCCATTGGTGTCTCATGACTATTTTTTATAATTGGATTCTGATCTTATCAGCAAAGTGGGCTTAGCCAAGTTCATAGCACTCTTTTTTCCACTTATTCCGGAGGATACGGATACTTGTGATCTGTTTCTAGCCTCTTACAGTAAGAGGTCTGGTTCTATAAGATGAACATTTATCCAATTAATGCCTAAAAAGCTTGGGCAAAGGCTCTATCTTTACCCTATCGAGGAGACTCTTTCCCTACTTCTCGACAATTATTCTCGAACAAGGATATGCTTAAGTTGTTGCAAAAGTAGACACAAGATGTGTTGGACCCCAGTAAGGTTCTTACTACAAGCATCAATGTCTCCATGATCTCTAATAATGTATGGAAGCAGCTACGTTAATTTCTTCAGGACGGGTTTATGCCTACCAAGACACCCTCCAATTACCTTTCAAAGGAGTTGTTTACAACTTCTAGAATGAATGGTGTTGAAAGGCATAACTATTGATTGGAGTTCCTACCTTTTGTCAAAGATGGATCAACACTTTGTTAGAGTCACACGGGGTAATGTAACTAATGTTACATTTGGTTCCTACCTTTCTATCTTCTTAGCATATACGGCCCCTCCTACCTTGATAGTTGATCCACCAAAATATCCTCCTTCTACTAAACACATTGATGTTGTCATTGAGGATCTTGATCCTATCCCCCCTGTGGTAGTTCAGAGGAAACACCTTAAACGAGTGGCTGAATCAACCCCAGATCCTCTAGTCTTTTATGCAACATATCCCAATTGGGTTCTAATTTACCAAGAAATAGCTCACGACGAGCATCATAGTACAACACCAACTCACCCTTTGCAAATGTATATTTCTTAGCCCAAAGGTCATGAAGTGCTTTCATTCTCTTCTTCCCTATCTCTTGATGTAATAAAGCCTACAATCAAATTTCATCAAGATGTACAAGAGAAATAAATCTTTCCTACAATGCTTCTGCCTCACCCATCAAATGATTGAGAGCAAAGTGCACAGTGGGCAACTCTATTTCTAATGGCAAGACACACTCTTCTCCATATACTAGCTTGAATGAGGTGTGGCTTGTAGCTCTCTTGAATATCATATTGTAAGCCCAAACCACCACATACAATTTCTTATCCCAATCTTGCTTATTTCAAACACTATCTTGGATAAGATTCCTATAAGATGTTTATTTGTACTCTCAACTTGACCATTTGCTTATAGATTATATGAGGTAGTTTTATTGTGGTTAATCTTTAGAGCTTCCGTCAAGGCTACTATAACCTTATTTAGGAAGTGTGTCCCTCGATCAGACACACTAACTCCTCAGGTGAACCAAAATGACAAACAATTTGCTCCACAATGAAACTAGTCATCTCCTTAGTGTTATCCTTCATCGTTGCTTAAGCTTCAGACCACTTCGTAAAGTAGTACGTTGCTACAATAATATAACTCTTCCACATAGTCTATGAAGGGTATATTGGTCCCGCAAAATCAACATCCCATTTTTTGAAGGGTAATGTAACTAAAATAGGATTTAGTAGTCGCTTACGATTCTTCTTGGCATCATGTCTTTGGTAGACATCACAACACTTAATATAACTGAAAGCATCCTAGAAAATCAATGGCCACCAATATCCATCACGTAGAGCTTTATGGGCAGTGAGTCATCCAACAAAATGTCTCCCACATGTTGAATCATGGCCATCCTCAAGAATAAATGATACCTCATGAGGTACTACTCATCAATGATAAATGTTGTCCACTCCTTTCCGATATAAGACACTCGCTATAATTGAAAAGCATAGTGCTTGCTACTTAATCTTTCTCTTCTCCAAATTTGATAAAGTAGCCCCAACCTCTCTTGTAGATAGATAATGCATTATAGTTGCATACCAAGAAGGGATGGAAGCTGTATCGATTTTGAATAGACCTTCAATATCACTTCCTTCAGACAACCTTTCCTTTGGCTCCCTGAAATCCACAAGACATTCCACAATACCCTACAGTTTTGGTGGCTTACTCCTAATCTCATAATCGAACTTCTACAAAGTGATTAACCACTTTGCTAAACTCTCAACAACAGGCATGGTTGCAACTTGTTCATCAACAATCTAGGTCATTCTACCTTCATAAAAAATATCACCTTCTCATAGAGATTATAGTGTCTAATTTCCTTTATCGCAAAAACCATTCCAAGGCACAATTTCTCCATATAAGTATAGTTACCTTCAAATGTTCCCAATTTATGGCTAGCAAAGGCTATTGGATGATAATTTCTCTTCCCAAATTTGGGCTAAATAACAGCTAATACTATGCATTGTTGTTGCTGAGAATATTTGAAAGACCTCACCTCTTTTGGGTGCTTTTAGGATCGGCATTTTTAGTAGTTCTTGTTTCACATCCTCAAAAGATACCCAACAAGCTTCACTGCAATGAAACACACAGTTAAAAGATAACAAGTTCATCAATGGCGACATTCTTTTTGCTAATGCATTGATAAATCTCCGATTATATCCCACTGATGATGTAAAGCTATGTACCTTTTTTGGAGTGCATGGTGGACTCATAGTGACTATAACCTTTATCTTTTCAGGGTCAGTCGTGATACCAACTGAGCTAACCACATTAACAACCCATAGGGCACATGCATTGATAAATCTCCGATTATATCCTACTAATGACATAAAGATATGTACCTTTTTTGGAGTGCATGGTAAGCTCATAGTGACTATAACCTTTATCTTTTCAGGGTCAGTCATGATACCAACTGAGTTAACCACATTAACAACCCATAGGGCACCCCAAAGACACACTTTCGTGGATTGAAAGAGCAATGCAAAACTGTCTACAACACTCAAAACATTTTCTTAAAATTATCAGTTGTCTTTTCCTTGTGGTGATTGCCCCCAAATCATCGATGAAGACTTTTAACTATTCTAGGGAAATGTCACCAAAAGTCTTGTCAGCTATACGTTACCAAGAACTAGGTGCATCGCATAATGCAAAGGCCATCACATGATATGCAAAGGTACCAAAGACAATGATAAACATTGTTTTTAGCTTATCTTTCTCTGCAATAGTCATTTGGTTCTATCTAGCAAAGCAATCCATAAATGAATAGATTTTTCTACCCACTAATTGATCTAAGATCTAATCAATGAATGGTAATAGATAGTAATCTTGAACTATCTACTTATTAAGCTCTCTGAAGTCTATGCAAAGACAAATTTGATTATTTTTCTTCTTCCTGATAACAATTGGTGAACACCATTCTATGTGTTATACCGAAAATATCAGGCCATCTTTTCATAGTTTTGTCAACTCCTCAAATAGACCGACTATTCGTTCAAAAGGCATATGCCTTATTTTTTATCGCACAAGGTGGCTACCTTCCTTTAGGGGAATGGTATGAATAGCCAAGTTGGGAGGAATACCTCTAAGTTCTTCATTACTCCAAGCAAAGATGTCATGAAATTCCTAAATCAAGGACACATAGTCCTTCCTTTCTTCCAAACTAAGCATGAACTCTAATTTGATTGGTTGCAAATCATTCATCGTCCCAAGGTCTAACTCAATTATGTATGTACCTCTTATCGTATCCTAAGCCTCCATTGGCTCATTCAAAGTTACTTGATATTCTCTATAGTGGACCCCTCATTGGATTGGCCACTTGATGATGTCTCACTACTAGCTACATCCTCCAATGTATCTATCTTTGTAGAGGATAAAGGAACTCTCTCACTTTGAGCAGATTCAGGGTAGGCATCTACTACTACACATCTGACACCTCTACCAAAGATCAACCAACCAACGGGTATATCAACCTAACATTTCACTTGTAAGATCCATGGCATGCCTAGCAATACTTGATAGCTAGGCCACCCTGCGAACCTGATAACCCTGAATTCTAGGATGCATTCTACATTGGCAACAACCACATGGACTTTAGTAACACACCCTTCAAGTTGTCTTAAACTATCATCAACCATTCGGAGAATCATGGAGGTATCTTTTTTTATTTCTAGCCCTAGCCTCTCCATCAATTTCGAACTCATAATGTTGATGAAGGATCGTGTGTCCACAATAACACAGTTTACTAATATACCATCAACATATACTACTACCCTTGGACAATGCTTTTTAGCATGCTCAAACCAATCATCTCCTACCCATTCTATTCCCAAGGTCTCCACAATATACTGAGTGCAAAGAATATTCTTAAATTCCTTACGTACTCCTAGTGACAACTTGATCAACTACATGAGGTTTACATCTGGCTTAACTTCACAAAGAAAACTCACTAAAAATTCATGATAGCTAGCAATAGCTCTCTTTTCTCGGTAGACCCTTCTCTCCTTTGATCTTTGAATAGAATTTGGTGCCTCTTTCTTGGCTTTTACCTTCTTCTTTGGCAATTCCTTATCTTTCTTGGGTTGGTTTTACCATCAACAACTTTTAGAGGTCTACCTTCCATGTCAAGATTAAGGACTTGCATCCCCTTATCATCTTGCTTAGGATTTCCCTCGATAGATTTTACCTTGTTTTTGTCACCTTCTCTACCGTTTTGACATCTTGTAATGACCCATAGGTTAGAAGCTTTAGTGCCATTGACACAAACAACTTCAATAAGGCTGACTCCATTGCCACTAGGCAATTCCCCTACAATAGCTTTCCCTCTTTGCAATATTTATTTCGGTCCCTCATCTTGCAGGAGATTATTCCCTTTCACTCATCGATGGTTGACTAGACATGGCTATTTACTTCCTTGCTGGAGAGAGCTAATGTTGCTCTAACAAGTACTAGTTAAGTGGCCAGACTTTTCGCATATGTCACATTTAACATTTGGATCATTCCTAGGGAAATGTTGGCCACCACACCACTTATAGCTAAATTTTGAGGGGCACCCTCTTTAGGGTGTTGACTCCCTATTAACTTCTAGTGCTTCTTAAGAAAATTGACATCAACAACTTTTTGCATGTATTGTTCGATGATCATGCTAGTATAGCGCTTCATCGTATCTTTAACCTCGCCAAGGACATTCGAGGCACTTGACTCATAGTCGCAATCGTCTACATGTCGTTCCATTGGCCTAATCGCTTGATTAGAAATTGGCTATTGATTCCCTTGAACAACATTAGGATTTATTGTTTGGCCTCCAACACTTGGTGGAGCCATGTAACTAGCCATAGGCATGGTCACACTAGAAGGAGCTGGCAACATGGGCACATTTTGAATTATGCTTCCTCTCCTATTGGTGGAAGTACTCATGGGCATCCCTTGTCCTCCATTCAATCATCAATGCCAAAGTATTTCCAACACCTAGACTCAGATTCCAATTTGCCCTAGAGGTATAGGCCACTTCTAATCGCAACTCTACCTCCTCTACTCGTGTAATAGCCATATTAATGTCAACAAGAACAACACTGCTCAATTGCACTTGAATGTTAAAGTCAAGCCCATGCAAAAAGTATTGCAATTGAGCAACAACTAGAATAGGAATATAAGTCTACAACTTACGAAATACTTTCTTCAATTTCTTGGCATAGCCTTGAATATTCTCTTAAGGTTCTTAACGTGTTACATTGAGAACATGTAGCCAATATTGACCTCCCCTTTCAAGGGAAAAATCTCTTCGAAAGGTCGCAAAAATTTCTTTTTATTGTAGTTATGGTTCCAACCTCTAGGCTATGATACCATACTATAGCTCATTCTTTCAAAATCATATTAAAGAACATCATCAAGTGTCCATCTTGGATTCGATAGTTGAACATTAACTTTTGGAATTCATTAATATGAAGTTCTACATCTTCCTTTCCTAACCCATTAAAAATGGGTAGAGAAAATCCCAAGGCTGGCAAGTTCGGTGTTCCTACTGGGATTGCAATGGGTTGTGCCATGACAATAACCAGATTTGCTAAAGGAGTTTGAATGATGGAAACTATCACCCCACTCGAAGTGGACTGACTAACTGGGAGAGGCAAAGTACTAGAACTTCTTCTTCCTCCTAACAAACTATGTGTAGAATTAGGGTTACTAAGACCCTACCTTGTAGGGGTATCGGACCACTCTATTGAGGAGAATGTCTCCTAATAATTTCAGCCCTTTCTTGCTTCTTAAGCTCAACTTGATGGTCTTTTGGATCTATTTCACTACCTTTTGGCATACACTAATAAATTGGTCCTTATCGATCAAGATTTAGAGACTGCCACTTATTAGCAACTCCCCACAAATGCACCACTTTTCAAGACCTAAAACAGGCCCAACATTGGCTCTACGGCACTAGCCAGGCCTCTACTATGCACCCAAATTACCCCTTATGGCCTCCCAGCTAGGAGTGTCAAAGGAATATGCCACCCTAACCTCGAATACAAAACTTTGCATTTGTATAGATTGTAATCCAATGGATAACCCTTTCCACATTCCTTAGAGGGATTCCCTAACATATTGGTGTAATACACTATGTAAGTACAAACAAATGGAGTACACTACGTAAGTACACTATATTAATACACTATGTAATCCTGGATTGAACATTAACTCCTGGATATTTATAAATAGGCCATGAACGCACGTTATATAGAGAATATATATATAGTGAACCCCCTGAGACTGATTGCCACAGTCCCACTATGGCTCTCCTACACCCCGGGGATTGATGATGCACTGAACACGTAAAGCACGTACAAAACATTCTCCTCTCTTTCAATTGATCAATCCAGGAGATAATAGATAGTCCTCACTGAATATTCCCCAAAGAACGAACCACTAACCCTACAACTTAGGGTACCTCACCTCCTCAATGTAGGTCATTGTTCATAAAAACAATTGTTATAGTGCTCAAACAAATTTTCCACCAACAACCAACATTGTGAAGGTGCAAAAATATGTCTTTTCATGCCTTTACTCTAAATCGAGATTGTTGTGTTGCTTGGGGCTAGCACTGAGCATTCTCGTGTTACTGGACCCCTCTTAATTTTAAACCACACGTATCCTATATGCCATACATCTAAAAAATTTACAATTGAGCATATTATAAGCACTCAACACCCCCTTCTCCCTATCGCTTAAGATTGTGTATTCGGTGGTAGGTTTAGGGCATATTTTTTATGTATTTTTTCTTCATGAAAGCAATAAAAACCCACTTTAATATAGAGATACGACTGAATTGAGGCTAGACCTCACGCCTTAGTCTTACTATACATTCACAACTACAAATATATTTTTCTATTTTTTAAATGTAAAAAATCTATTTTTTTTATTTTTTTCCTATTTATTTATTGATAATTATCAATATTTTTTATTTATTGATTTAGACTAATTGATCTTACTGAGAATTATTTTCTATCACATTCCATCCCATAGGAACACCATATGTACAACAAAACCCAAAAATGCATGATTTCCCTTAAAATCGTAATATTGCATGTTTACAAAGAAGTTATTAGATGATTGATTTTCTTGATTTCTTTAATATTTATGATAAATCAAAGCATTGACAACCAAATGCAACCATTTTCAACCAAATTTTATCATAAAACAATTAATCCTACTTCTTACTCATAAAATCATGTCTTATGTTGCTGATGATTCTTCCAACCTTGATATATGCTCCAAGATCATCCCACAATCAAAATCTTTTATCTCAACCTTCATAGAAACAACCATGGAAACACACAATAAGAGGAGAGAGGAGAGAGAAAAGAGAAAGACTAAAAATTGATCTCTTGATAGAATGCATCATTTTTCTGAATAGTTTCTCACGATGGAAAGCTTGGAAATTCTCTATTCTTACTGCCTTCTTCCATTTCCCTAATGCCAAGGGTTGTAGAAATCACTTTTTTAATCAAGGAGGAGGTTCCAAAAAAACTAGCACCCCCTCCCCTCCCCTCCCCCCCTCCCCAACCCCCCACGATTCATGTTTTGAATTTTAGGCCTTTAGTTGAGCTATTAAGGTTTTAAACAAAAAACTAGTTCAAGTTTAGAGTTTTTATACTGGCGGCAAGTGGATCTTTGCATTTTGGCAAGGAAAACGAACTCAAATTCGAGATCCAACTAGACAGGCAGCTTCATGGCATTGAAATCTATAAAGCTAGCTTCCATCATGCACTTTTCAGCTCCCGAATCACATAGTTGCTTTATAATATGAAACCTTGCGGGGATTAAATGGGGGGGTCAAACAGACTCCGATCGATGAACCAAGACTTGCATTGCATTCTTGGCATCAAACTCCATCTAGGAAAACTCCAGCTCATCAATCTACAACCATTTCATTTTGGAAGAAAAAATGGTCTTTTATGCCTCCCGAGCCACTTTTTCGCTTAAAAAATGGGTCCAAAATCCATCTCTCAGCACTAGGCGTACAAGTGTGTGATCCCACACTCAAGGCATCTCAAGTCAGCCTTGTCTTGATTACCTTGCTCCCTTTTGGGGCATCGAGATGAAATGTGTCCTGGGTGGCCACAAGTGGTGTCAAGATTGTGGGAGAGAAGGAAGGAATCTCACTTGTAGCTTTCTTGCTTGCACAATGGGGGAATACACACAAGGGTGGAGGCTGAAAACAGTTTTCCTCTTCTTAGTTGTGTAAGCCAAAAGAACTCTAGTACATAGAAATAGAAAAACCCTATATATGGGTCTCAAACCAAACTCAACTAACTATGGTGGCATACTAACTGAGCCACGAACTAGAGTAGATAAGGATAGCTGTCATCTAGCTATTATTCATGGGCAGTGTACCAACTGCATCTGCAACAACTGACAAGTCGGTGACATAAATGCACAACGGTCACCCTGGCATATCACGAGTGGAGCTCGATATCTCAACACTCCCCCTCGAGCTCAATCCCAATTCCTACACACCAAGCAGGTCTCTGAACTTGCGCAGCTTCTCTGCGCCCAATGCCTTCGTGAATATGTCAGCTACCTGATCCTCTGTGCTGACATAAACTAGATCAATAAGTCCTAGTAAAACCCTCTCCCGCACATAGTGATAATGCACCTCAATGTGCTTTGTTCTAGCATGATAGACTGGGTTATTTTCCAAGTGTATACTGCTCATGTTGTCACAATAAATGACAACTGGCCCATCTGTAGGCTGATGCATATCATAAAGTAGCTTATGCAACTAAGCTACCTCACATGCAGCCATTGCTGCACCCCAGTACTCAGCCTCTATGCTCGACAAGGCAACTGTAGGCTGTTTCTTGCTGCTCCAAGTGACTGCAGCACTCCCAAAAGAGAACACATATCCATTGGTAGATCATCTATCAGAAATACTCCCAGCCCAATCAGCATCAGTGTATCCATGCAACTGTATATGAACCCCAGTCTCATAAAGTAGTCCATACTGCAATGTGGACTTCACATACCTGAGTATGCGTCTAGCCGCATCTAAATGCGGTTTCCTTGGAGCCTGCATAAACTGACTTACCAATCCAATAGCATAGCTCAAATCTGGCCTGGTAATAGTCATATAAATCAAACTTCCTACTATGCCTCTGTACATAGTAGGGTCTTCCAGAAGCTCACTTGTATCTGCGCTCAGCTTCACATTCTGCTCCAAAGGAACTGAAATAGGCTTACAGCCTGTCATCCCATATTTGGACAGCATGTCCAATCCATACTGCCTCTGTAAGAGCCATATCCCACTTGGTGATCTAATCACCTCAATGCCCAAGAAATAATGCAGCTCTCCCAAATCCTTCATCTCAAACTTCTGCTTCAATAGCATTTTCACATGAAGGATATCTTCATCACTGTCACCTGTGATAATCAAATCATCAACATAAATGACAAGCAGCATAATACATTTCTCTGTTTTTCTCACATAAAGTGAGAAATCTGCCTTGGAAATCTGAAAACCAATAGTGACAAGATACTGTCCTATCTTGTCAGACCATGCTCTAGGTGCTTGCTTCAAGCCATACAAGGCTTTCTTCAACCTGCAAACAAACTCAGGATGAACAGCATGCACATAACCTGGTGGCTACTCCATATAGACCTCTTCTTGCAAATCACCATGCAAGAAGGCATTCTTTACATCCATCTGATGTAAAGACCATCCCTTTGATGCAGCCATAGCAATGACTGCTCTTACGGTTGCCATCCTTGCAACCGGACTAAATGTTTCTTCATAGTTAATGCCATATATTTGTGCATACCCCTTGACTATTAATCTTGCCTTGTATCTTCTCACAGAACCATCTGCATTGTGCTTCACCTTATAAACCCACTTACAGTCAATTGCATTCTTACCTTTAGGCAAAGGTACCAACTCCCATGTAGCATTTGCTTCCAAGGCATCCATTTCTTCATCCATGGCTTTCTCCCATTTTTCTTTTCCCATGGCTTGCTCAAAAGAAGTGGGTTCTGGTTCCTGTATCACTTTGACCATATATGCATAGTGAATGGTTGTAAATCCATCATATTTCAGCCTATCCACAGGATACCTAGGTTTGGTAGACCTGCACAAAGTATGTTCACTCCCAGATGCTCTCAAAACATCCCTGCTCTTCCTTACTCCACATGTAACAATAGAAGGAATACCCAACTCATCATCAATGCTATGTTCTGAGCCACTGGATTCACCATCCACATAAGAGTGACCTGCATTCATATCAAACATGGGCTGATCTACCTTCTCTTTTCCTTTTCGTGATACCTGAATACTACTATCTGCATTGCTTTGAGAAGATTCTCCTGATCTCAATCTGCCTGTCCATGGCGAAGAATGTGAACCACTACTAGAGGACGCTCCAGGTCCATTAATATTTTGTGACTACTGCTGTGAATTCTGTGCAGCATTACCATTTTGTGCATCTACATCATCAATCACATTTACTGGTTTATACCAGCTACTCATCTCATCAAAAACAACATCTCTGCTCACTGTAAACTTACGAGTAGAAGGGTTATAGCATCTATACCCTTTCTGTTGCAAAGAGTAACCAATAAAGATGCACTTCTCAGCTTTTGGATCCAACTTGGATCTCAACTCATTTGGCACATGAACATAGGCAATGCAACCAAAATTTTTCAAATGGGAAATATCTGGTTTCCTACCAGTATACCTCTCCTCTGGAGTCATCCCATGTATTGCTGCAGTGGGAATCCTGTTCATTATGTAGACTGTTGTAGCAACTGCCTCAGCCCAATAAAAATCTGGCAGGTCTTTTTCATTGAGCATGGCACGAGATACCTCTCTAATATGCATGTTTTTTCTTTCTGCAATTCCATTTTGTTGTGGGATATGACTGCATGAATATTGCTGCTTTATGCCATGCTCCTGCAGGAACCTTGCAAACTCATTTGAGAGGTACTCTCCCCCTCCATCTGACCTTAGGCATTTTATTTGCAGGCCTGTTTCTTTTTCAACCATAGCTTTAAGAGTTTTGAAATGCCCAAAAGCTTCACTTTTCTTTTTCATAAAATACACCCAAACTTTTCTGCTATAGTCATCAATAAAAGTAACAAAATAATGACAGCCTCCAAGAGATGCAGCTTTAGTAGTCCACACATCAGAGTGGATTAATTCCAATGGCTTCTTACTCTTTTGAACATGTCTAGGAAATGGTTTCCTTGCCTCTTTTCCAAATTGGCAGGCTTCACATACCTTATGCATTTCTGCAACCTTGAATTTAGGCAATCCTGCAACAATATTTTGGGCTTGCATTGATTTAAGTCGTTGTACATTAACATGACCAATGCGTTTATGCCAGATATCAATATCTGCAACTACACCGGTCCCATGTGCAAACATTGCTGCACTCAATTCAGGCATGTCTGCATCCAACGTAAACATTCTGCCCTTCTTCTTTCCTTTTGCTATCAAGCGACCTTTATTTTTCATATCCTCAACAAAGCATCATGAGGATTAAATCTGACCTGCAAGCCCTGTTCAACCATTTGACCAACAAAAACCAAATTCTTGGTGATATTTGGGACATGAAATACATCGGACAGGTATTTCCTTTTCCCATCCTACATAGACAAAGGAATTTTTTCAATCTGCACAATAGGATGTGCAATATCATCACCAGTCTCCATAAATCTTGGTTTTTCCATTTTCCTTGCATCTTCCATCCATTCTGCATGACCTATCATGTGGTTTGATGCACTTGAGTCAACATACCATACATCGTTGCTTTCTTCTGCACTTGTCATAGAATTGTTCATGTGCTGCACCATAAACAAATGCTCATTTCTGTCATCACTCTATCTACTAGAAGATGCATAATTCCCTTGTTGCAGTTTTCCATTCATGATGTCATTCTGCTTTTATAGCAGTCTTTAGCCATATGACCCATTTTACCACAGTAGTAGCATTCAACATTACTATTTGCATTTTGGCCTCTTTGCCATCCACCACGACCTCTTTGGCTCCCCCTGCCTCTAGAGTTACCACGTCCTCCTCCATAGGATTGGTTTTCTTGAGTTTGCTGCATATTCTAATTTCTTCCAAGGCCTTCAGATCGGCCTCCTCTACCTCTGCCTCTACCTCTTCCAGCATTTGAGTAGAAGACAGCTTCTTTTGAAGTTCCTCCTGAAGAAGATGCACCACCATTTCTCTGCTCCTCAGAAATTAGAAGAGCAATCAACTCCTAAAAATCAGGAAATCTTTCACGGATGGAAATGGATGTTCGGAACTGTGCATAATCCTTTCCTAGACCATTCAAGGTCACAGAAACTAAATCATCATCTTCCACTGGCGATCCAATGGAAGCAAGTGCATTTGCAATCTTCTTCACCTTCATGTGGTAGTCATTGATGCTCATATTTTCTCTTTGCACATTGTGCAACTCTTGCTTGAGCTGCATTTTCCTGGCTTGTGTATTTGTGCTATACATTTTTGACAGAGTATCCCATGCCTCCTTTGGCATACTTGCATCCTGAATATGCACAATCATAGAGTCTGAAATGTTGATAGACAGCCAGTACATAACTTTCTTGGCTCTCTCATGCCATGCTTTAAATGCCTGCATTTGCTGTTGATTGGGAACATTAGGAAGAATTGGTTCTTCTTCATTTCCTGCAACAAATTCCCAATATCCTTTTCCCATAAGGAAATTCGTCATTCTGAACTTCCATGCTTGGAAGTTGTTCTTGTCAAGCTTTTTAGTGATAATCTGTGAAAGAGAATCAGACATCATTACAGAACACTGCAAAAAATTCTGTCACTGCAAAGAACACAGCTTCAGCCTCACAAGGGCAAATCTGCAAACCTGACGAAAGTGGTATTTGACCACACAGTCACTTCCTAGTGACGATTTTGCATCAACAGGCAACAAGGATGATTCTGTAACTCCCAATGTCTCTACGCACAAGCATACGATGCAATTTCTACAGTAACTTTTCACCGACCTGTAGAATAGTGGTCATACAGCATAAAACAAGGCCTTTTCCTGAGTGTGTGCAAAAAACTTCCGCCTCCAAAACAGGCCCCGAAATGGCCTCAAATAAAAAAAAAGGGTCACCAAGGGCTAAAGCTATCTCCCGCAGCATATACTGCCCTCTTGCTTCACCGCGAAGGGCGTCTCAACCTGAGACAATGCACTCTTGCACTTTATGGCTGTGCTACCTGCAGAGACTTGCTCCCAAAACAGAAGAATGAAAGCAACACTGGTCCTCTTACCAGAACACCGCGAACTTGGCTTACTTTCTTGAGCTCCTTACCACGAACAAGGCTCTGATACCATGTCAAGATTGTGGGAGAGAAGGAAGGAGCCTCACTTGTAGCTTTCTTGCTTGCACAATGGGGGGAATACACACAAGGGTGGAGGCTAAAAACAGTTTTCCTCTTCTTAGTTGTGTAAGCCAAAAGAACTCTAGTACATAGAAATAGAAGAACCCTATATATGGGTCTCAAACCAAACTCAACTAACTAAGGTGGCATACTAACTGAGGCACGAACTAGAGTAGATAAGGATAGCTGTCATGTAGCTATTATCACGAGTGGAGCTCGATATCTCAACAAGTGGAGCATCATGCGATGGGTTCCTAGTTCTGTTCTCTTAAACCTCTACCTCTTACCTTGTGCCCAATGCCATCATTGGTACTGGTCTGAAATCCATCAAGATGAAATTTCTCTCTTCATTATATGATATGTAAGGGTTTACATATGCTTCATCCTCATTCGACTTCTCTAGGTAATGTATAGGAGCATCACTCGATGGATGGGTCACAATTGGTCCAAGTGGTCTAGGTATCCCTGTGGGGTTGATATCCATCCTAGGGACAATTGGCTTTGAATCATTGGGTATTGGGTGAAAGGAAGCGACGGATCGAAGGTTGGACTTGAGAGCTATGGCAGGAGAGCAAGAGCAAGAAAGGGAGGGACTAGAAATGGGAACTCCAACAGTCACAATGTGTGACCGGGCCTTCTTTCGGGCCTTCTTTTATTCAAACTGCCACTAAAAGAATAAAGAATAAAGTGACGGTGATGGGCGCCCGCCACTTGCAGTGTGGAGTGGCAGTGACTGTCAGTGTAGTAATACACGGGCAACTAGGCAGAGGCACCTTTACCCCCAACAACCTCCCACTTAAAGGCGAATCTGCCCCAGGGAGGAGTGAAAAGAAAAAGAAAAAAGACAGTACAACATCATCCCATGCCTATCAACCTCCTGAGGAAGGCAAAGCACTCTGTAGAGAGGCTTTTCGTGAGTAGATCTGTAGGATTCTAGTCAGTCAAGATCTTGACAAGATCAATAGACTTGTCCTCAACGACCCCACGCCCATCAACCTCCTGAGGAAGGCAAAGCGCTCTGTAGAGAGGCTTTTCGTGAGTAGATCTGCAGGATTCACATCAGTCGAGATCTTGACAAGATCAATAGACTTGTCCTCAACGACCCCACGTATGAAGTGATACCTCACGTCAATGTGTTTCGTCTTCGCATGGAAGACCGGATTCTTGGATTCTTGGCTAACTAAATAGCACTCATATAATCCGAATGCAGTGTAGGGATAGCATCAATACCAAGGTCAGCAACTAAATGACCCAACCAAATGGCCTCCTTGCAAGCCTCAGTGGGGCTGCAACATACTCGGCCTCTGTAGTAGAAAAGGCCGTGCATTTCTACACCTTGGACATCCAAGAAACAGCACCTCTAGCATAGGTGAATACATAGCCAGAATTGGACTTCCTACTATCTACATGTCCTGCATAATCAGAGTCAGTGTACCCCATGACTCCTGTATCCTGGCTACCATAGCATATGCACATATTTGTAGTGTCCTTCAGGTACCTCATGATACCCTTCACAGCATCCCAATGCTTCTTGCCAGGTGTAGCCATATAGCGTGCCACAACACCAACTGCAAAGGCAATATCTGGACGAGTGGCTATTATGGCATATATAAGACTGCCCACTGCGGATGCATAGGGAATCTTGGCCATCTCGGCCCTCTGCTCATCTGTCTGCGGACAATCAGCCTGTGATACTTCACATAAGAAGGCATTGGACAGCCAATAGGCTTTACATTCTGCTTGTGGAAGCGCTCAAGGACTTTATGAATGTACTCCCTCTGTGACAAGTAGAGGAGTCCCTAATGCTTGTCGCGTCTAATGTGCATACCAAATATGTGAGCGGCATGTCCCAGATCTTTCATCTCAAAGCTCTTCTTGAGCTGAGCCTTAAGAGCATCTAGCTCATCATGAGCTTTCCTTGCTATCAGCATATCATCCACATAGAGTACCAAAATCAATAAAGAATCATCATGGGCTTTCTTCGTGTAAAGACACAGATCCATAGCACTCCGAGTGTAGCCCTGTGACTGCATAAAGGCATCAAACTTATGATATCACTCCCTAGGCGTCTGTTTCAAGCCATAAAGACTTTTCTTCAATTTGCACACTAGGTGTTGCCTGCCAGGTTCTACAAAGCCCTTAGGATGCTCCATATAAATCTCATCATGCAAGTCCCCATGTAAGAAAGTTGTCTTGACATCCATCTAGTATAAATCCAAGTCAAGCTGAGCAACTAAAGCCAAGACTAAGCGTAGGGTGGTTATCTTAACCACAAGAGAAAAGACCTCGTCAAAGTCCACACCATGCTCCTGCTTAAAACCCTTTGCTACCAATCTAGCCTTGTATGCTAGCTTGGGGTGTCCAGGGGTACTTTTTAGCTTGTACACCCACTTGCATGGCAAAGCCTTCTTTCCCGTAGGCAAGGAAACCAAATCCCAAGTGTCATTCTTATGTAGGGAGTCTATCTCAGACTGCATAGCCCTTTCCCAAGAGTGACTGTCACCCCTGCGCATAGCCTCATCATAGGTGAAAGGCTCTCCTATGTCTGTAACCAAGACATAATGCATCAAGGGCTGAAATCTATCAGGTGGACGTCTGTCTCTAGTAGACCGTCTCACGGCAGGCTCTGTTGCCTGCCCAGTTGCCTGTCCAACACCCTGACATGAGCATTTGTTGCAGCTGTAGGCTGTCCAACTGGCTGTGCGGGAGCTCTTGGCTCCTCCTGAAATATGACCCTACGGATCTCAATAACTCTCTCAGGCTGCCTATGCATTTTGTCTTCATGGAAGACTACATCATGACTGCGGATGACTTTCCACGCCTGCGGATCCCAGAGACGGTAACCCATCTCGCCTGCATCCCCATAACCAAGGAAAATGCATTTGACACTCTTGGGATCCATCTTACTTCTCTTGTCCCTGGGCACATGGCAAAATGCCTCACATCCAAAGACACAGAGATGCGCATAAGAGGGAGGTTTTCTAATCCATACCTCCTCTGCAACCTGGAAATCCAAACCACTTGAGGGTGATCTGTTTATGACATGCACAGCTGTACTAACTGCCTCAGCCCAAAAGCTTTGTGGTAGGCCTGCATGGCTAAGCATATTGCATACACGCTCCTGGATGGTTCTATTCATCCGCTCAGCCAAACCATTCTGGGGGGTGTAGGGGGTGGTCAACTGACGCTTAATACCCCTCTCATCACATAACTACTCAAAAGCACGTGAGACATACTCACCCCCATTATCTGTCCTTAGGCATGTTAGCTTATACCTAGACTGGTTCTCAACCAATGCAAGCCATCTCTGAAACACAGCCAAGACATCGGATTTCAACTTAATGGGATAAGCCCAAACTTTCCGTGAAAAATCATCTATAAACATAACAAAATACTTTGCACCACCCATAGACTGATAAGGCATGGGCCCACAGACATCCGAATGTACCAATGCCAAGGGCTCACTCATGCGTGGCCTACCAGACTTCTTATGCGTAGACCTAGTCTACCTGCCATAAAGACAATGCTCACATGAATCAAAACATGCATAATCAAGGGGCGATAAGTACTGCAAACCAGAAAGCATTTTCATTCCCTTCAAAGACATATGGCCCAAACGGGCATGCCAAAGAGATACATGTGGGATAGAACCCACAAACAAAACATGATCAAGGGAAGAAGCTAATACAATCAAGGGGTAGAGACTGCCAGCCTTGGCACCTCTCGCAATCACAAGTCTGCCACGAGTGATCTTCCATGCAGAGTCTCCAAAACATACATGATATCCTGCATCATCAAGCTGTCCAGCTGACATGAGACTGCGTGTCAAAGCAAGTACATGACGTACATCCTGCATAACAAAACTGCTGCCAGAAGGAAACTGCAGCCTAACATCACCAATGCCCACAATATCAAGAGAATTATCATCACCCAAGCGCACAGAACCCAAAACAATACGGTATGAATGAAACCACTCTCGATAAGGTGTCACATGAAAGGACGCATCTGAGTCCAAGAGCCAACATTGTGCATACATAGAGTGTATCTCGTTCATCTGCGAAGCACTAGAAGAAGCTGCTAGGATATAATCATCATCATCAATATTCTCAGGTTGCATAACATGATCTCTTCAATTTTAACACTGGACTTTGCAAGTACTATGCTGCGATCAGAAGACTTATCCTGCACTTTGTCTTTCCCCTTATATTTGCGCCTTTCATTGCGCAATTCATGGCATTGTGGCCTAATATGGCCCTTTTTCCCACAATGGTGACAAGTAACATCTGCATTTCTTTTACGGGATTTGCTACGTGACTTCCCAAAAGACTTAGACCGAGATTTCTGAGAATCTCGTCCACGGCCACTACCACTGCCATGCTTTCCATATCCATCATTCCTGCCTCTAACTGTCATAGCATGAGACACATGAGAGGCATCCAAATTCTTACGGTTAACCTCTTCCTGCAGAAGAGCACTCTCAACATCAGATAATTTCAAAGTAGCAGTAGAGGCACATAATGCAGTGATTGCGGAATACATCCTATGACTCATTAAGAGTACCAAGCAAGAAAAGAGGAGTGACATCCTCTGCAAAAGTGATGTCCTGCAAAGTCAAGTTCTTGAGTATAGCATGGAACTCGCTCAAGTGAGCAGACATAGTCACATTCTCCTTCATGCACAGATCCATAAGCTGCTTCAGCCAATACATCTGACTCGCTGGTTTTTTCTTGTCATAGAGATTTTTAATCTTTTCCCACAACTACCATGCACTCTATTCTTCCTCAAAGACGTTATAGTGAACCTTTTCTGTGAGAGACAATACAATAGTGGACTTGCATAACTCATCAAGCTCAAGCCATTCCTCATCTGGCATAGTTGCAGGCGGATGTCTGCTTAACCTCAAAGGTTTGATCTGCAATTTCTGCACCAACACCTGCCAAATCTGGCTCTTCCAATAAGAGTAATTCGTACCATCAAGCTTAGTGATGTTGAAAATAGCATGATCAATGGACGAACTTGCCATAATGCAGGCTAGAAGACTGTAGACAGTTCAAAACTGCTTGCTGTTTACTACAGAAAATGACAAAAAAATCACCAAAATCGAGGAAAAATGGCAAAGAAAGTGGAATCAAAGTTGCTACCCACCAAGTACTAGTGAAAGTACATCATTTCAGAGTGTTTCAGCATGAAAAATCCATGTCAGTCCATACATATACGCTTGCTGTAATAAATTTCAGATTTCAGTAAAAGAGAGCTAATAGTGCCAAAATCGGATCCCAAGGCAATTAGATATTGCCAAGTCCAAAGCCGGCATCATGCAGGCATAGCATAAGCATATGACGGTCGATAAGCATGAATCCAACACCCAAGTATGTCAAACAAACATCTGCCAGTGAGTAGGCACACCCCCCAGGCAATGGGGCAAAGTGTTCCTGCTACTACCAAAACTTCACACAATTAGGTGTCGGTTCACAAAGATACGAATCCAAAATTGAGACTTAGCTCATAAGCATACAGTGAACCAAGACATATGATGTATCATCCCAAAAGGTAAGAAGTCCCAAAGTCTCAAGTGTCTGTAACTGCTCAATAGCATGTAACGGCTCAATGCATAAAAGTACCACTTGCTCAATGTCTAATAAGCATTCAAGAATGCTCCCATTGGCACAAAAGCTGTATGTATGAGCTCAAGAGCTCAAGACAAGGCAAGACACAATGCCAATGACATAAGTCCAAGACAATACATCAATAGTACATCCCGAACATGTAGGCAGTAGAGCATCCATATGTAGCATCCATAAGAATGTAAGACATCAAGTACATCCCAAGATATTGTTGAGAAATAGACAAATGATGTTTGCTCCAAGAGGAGCTGTCCTGAATCCCATATGCACAGTTAGGAGAGTGGAACAACTCAAAGCCTATAAAGCATTGTACTTGACTATGAAATGAACACAATATCATGATGCTTTGTACTTTCAGTTAAGTGTCTGTCATTGTCAATTCTACACAAGATTGTGTTTATGAGTCCAATCTAATCTATCTTGGAACCTAATTCACTTGTGTAATAGTTTGTCTCTACTTGTCCATGTCATTATGAACTTGGTTTACATCTTTGATCCACGATAGCTTGTGTCATGTCCTAGATCCACATCATTTAACATGGTATCAGAGCCCAGTTGGGCATGGCACAGCTCACACTCTGAATCTCTAGTCTCCTTCATCTCAGGTGATCTCTAACCAGCCCACATTCAGCTCATATCTTCAGTTTCAACTTCAAATCTCAGTTGGACCTTGTGGCAGCCATAGCCAGCAGCACCCTGCCATCTTGAAGCTCCTGTATCTCACTCCACATACCAAATCTCTCTGAGCCTCCTTCTGGAAAGTTGTTCTCCACCTCACAAAGCTTCCATGTATCACATCAATTCATGACATTTGGCTATCTGGACCCCAGCTTTGTCACTATTCTCAGTTGCTGCCATAGCCCCAGTTTGTGGCCTGCAGGACATACCTCACTTTGAGCTCTCATATCTCTCAAATCAGGCAATATTTCAGTGTGCTTTCTTCAGAAGGATTGTTCTTCTACTCAAGGAGCTTCTGCCTATCACATCTAAGCCTGGCATTGGATACCTACAAGCCTGGCATTGCTGAAATTCGACGTCGCTGCCATAACTGCACCTGGTTATGTTTTGTTGATCTGCGTGCATACTGCTGTACCCGATCTTGACGATTATCATGGGGCTCTTGTAGAGCATGGAGTAAGCTACATTTCCATAAAAAAAGTTTTCAAAATGATCAACTCTAGCTCTAGATATCTGGAAAAAACCAGGCCTGGGTCAAAACCCTAATCCAGGAAGCCATAGCCATCAAGGTGCAAGCTCATTTTTTCTTCAATTTCTCATTCCCTTCAACTTAGGGCACACACTGCCACTCTTATCTGAGTTTGAACTCACTTCCCAGCAAGATTAACACTTCAAATCAACAAGCAAGAAGAAGATCAAGCACCGACATTCAATACTAAGCTCAAGAATAGTATCTATTGATACTCAACTAGTGTCAGTTGACACTAACCTCCTTGTGACACTTCACAAATCCCCCTTGCTGGTCTTTTCTCAGTTAATTGGAGCTACTCAACATGGCAGAACTTGAGCAAATAGTAAAGTTGAGTGGAGAAGGCTTCCATGCCTGGAAGGAAAAGACCATGTACCACCTGATGTGAAAGGACTTATGGGACTTGTTTGAAGATGATGCAGATAACAAGAAGGAAGATGATGAAGACGGGTTTGTTGAAGAAGACCAATTCAAATCCAAAGAATGGAAGAAGATGAATAATAAGGCACTAGGCATCATTGCTTGGGGATTAAGTGATGATGTGCTACATCATATATCTGGCATTAGAAATGCTAAAACTGCCTGGGAGGAACTTGATAAAATATTTGGTACTCAAGCAAAGAATTCAAAGGTAAAACTTCTCATGCAGTTTTATAAACTGGATATCAAAGACAATGCTTCTATGACCATACACATTAATAAGTTTAAGAGTTTAAAAACTCAAATTGCATCTCTTAAAAAGAATATTGAGGAAGATGAAGCAATAGCGGTACTGCTTGCAAGTGTAAACAAGGATCCATATGAAAATATTGTGTCCACTTTGAGTAATGTTCCAAGCCTCACACTTAAAGATATTGAGCACTCACTACTCGATGAAGAAGGCAAAGTAAAAACCAAGAATGCAAAAGACAATGTCTCATCATCTAGGGACAATCTTTTGTACACCAAAGGAGCTGCTGGACCTAAAGGAAGAGGTCGAGGATTCATCAACAACAATAACAAGGATCGGATTACATGTCACTATTGTGGTAAGACTGGCCATGTAGCCAGTGAATGTTTCCACAAGAAGAGAGCCCAACAATTGCAAAGTGATCATCACCAGAACCAATTCATGGAAGAAGCAGAAGAAGAAGAATATGCTTCCGCTACCATCAACAACTCTGACAGATTGTTTTGAAGAACTTTCATTGTATCTTTCATATGTTTTTCCCATAGTGGATCTTTCTTTTCCTTAGTGGATTTGATTTGTACAACCCTTGCCAAGATGTAAAGTCTCAAGCTTTAACTTGACTAGGCTGCCTATGAGCTAGTCTTCCGGGCCATGTTATCATGAAGGGGGGGCAAAAGCCAGCAAGTGTAGGGACTCATCATTTGAGGGGGGGTGTTGAGAAATAGACAAGTGATGTATGCTCCAAGAGGAGCTATCCTGAATCCCATATGCACAGTGAGGAGAGTGGAACAACTCAAAGCCTATAAAGCATTGTACTTGACTATGAAATGAACACAATATCATGATGCTTTGTACTTTCAGTTAAGTGTCTGTCATTGTCAATTCTACACAAGATTGTGGTTATGAGTCCAAGCTAATCTATCTTGGAACCTAATTCACTTGTGTAATAGTTTGTCTCTACTTGTCCATGTCATTATGAACTTGGTTTACATCTTTGATCCACCATAGCTTGTGTCATGTCCTAGATCCACATCATTTAACAGATACAACTCGGGCAAGCCAATAAATAGCTCAAGTAAGCTCCGAGAATCCAAGGTCAAGCCAAGACCGAGCTCCAGTAGCAATAGGCTCCAAACAATGTAACTAGCATGTAGTAATGGCATAGGCTAAGCATGTCAAGACGACCTGTCAGACATAAGCAACATACATGCCATAAGTACATCCAAGATAGAGCATCCAAATGCTTTGCAAAGTGAGCTCAAGCTCAACCAATTATCCCAAATCAAAACCAAGCTCTATGTCGAGCCCCAAGTGTCAATACATCACCATATATGCCTGAAACATAGCCCGAAAAGCATAGGCATAAGTATACAGGAGTAAAATGACTTCAGTCCAACTGTGTACAAAGTGATTTACTCTTCAAAACTGAGAATTTTAGCACCAAAATTAGCTCCAAATGGTTTCCAAACACAAACGGGACCAACCGGGCATCAAATGACAATGCCAAACAAGCTGTAGCATCAAATGTCAGTGTAACACTGTCATAAACTTCCTGTGGACTATTATGATAGCCCCAAAACAGTGTTAAATCAGTCCAAATGCTATGCCAACACATCAACCATCAAAACCAAGCATCAAAGCATGTTCATATGCCCGAAATGGAGCCTTTCCAAGTGCCAATGGAGGGGGAGAGCTGATGTTGTGACTGTCAATGCTGAAGACACATATGGAAACTTCCTGTGGACTATTATGATAGTCCCAAAACAATGTTAAATCAGTCCAAATGCTATGCCAACACATCAACCATCAAAACCAAGCATCAAAGCATGTTCATATGCCCGAAATGGAGCCTTTCCAAGTGCCAATGGAGGGGGAGAGCTGCTGTTGTGACTATCAATGCTGAAGACACATATGGGAGGGCTGCGTGATTTTGCCAACTGTAAATGCTGGTCCTGGGGCTACAAAAAATGGTGGCCAAGCTTCAGAGGGGTCCGGTTAAAGCCAAGGAAGGCCTCAAACAAGCTCCAGCAAGTCTTGTTCAAAGGCAAGTGAGATATGAAGCAAGGGAGCTTCAATGGTGGCTGCCCCAATCTTGTTTACAGCCTGTGAGACCTGAGAACTGAAGCAAACCCTAAAGAAAATGATCAAATGCCTCTAATGTAATGCCCTGAAGGTGCCCAACAATGCCCGGAAGGTGCTCGGGAAGCCAAGGAGTGACAGGAGCCCGAAGGAGTCGAATATGGCTGCCGAGAAGGAGACCCAATGCAAGTAGGGAGTCGATGGGATGCTGAGAATGCCATGAACCAAGCTCAAGAGTCGAAAAGCAAAGCTCTAATGTCAATTGAAAGGGAGCAACAGATCGAAGGTTGGACTCGAGAGCTATGGCGGGAGAGCAAGAGCAAGAAAGTGAGAGACTAGAAATGGGAAGTCCAACAGTCACAATGTGTGACCAGGCCTTCCTTTATTCAAACTGTCACTAAAAGAATAAAGAATAAAGTGATGGTGACGGGCGCCCGCCACCTGTAGTGTGCAGTGGCGATGACTGTCAATGTAGTAATACACGGGCGGCTAGGCAGAGGCGCCTTTACCCCCAACATTGCTAGTGGAGCTCCCCTTCCGAAATTTTGTGGTCTATTCCCTAGGTAGTAAGGCTAATTGTATGGTTGTGAGTATGAAAATCATCTCAGTAATCAACAATGCATTGCATCATGGCCAAAACTACCACAATTGGCACAAGGTCTGGATCTAGGATCCATACACTCAGTTAGAAGGTGGTTTCCTCCACAATGCATGCATTGCATGTAAGGTCGTACAGGTCTTCTCATAATCTCTTGCAACCTAGCCAACTCTAGCTTTGCATTTGCCAACTCTTAGCTCTCATCAACATTCTTTCCCTTGTCTTGGGTGCTCTAGTTAGATCTTTCATTAACGATCGTAGCTCTTTCTGATATTCTAGAGGCATTGCTACCTCGAATTGTGGGTCTTGAGCTCCTCACCTTGAGTAGATTATCCACTCCTATAGCTTCTTCAAAGGCCCTAGCTAGCACATCCCTTTACAAGGTTGAGTTGCTCACCAAGGCCTTGTAAAGCCCTTCATTTCAGATCCTGCTTATGAACACGATGGAGACCGCTTGTTCACTAGGTTGCTCTATGGTGGTTGGAATTCTCTTAAAGAGACTCCACACATGGGTGACATAATCTCGAATATCCCCCTTGTCCTTTTGATTGACGTTCATCAATCTAACAATGAGGTTGTTAGAGTATCCCACCTCAAAGAATCTCTTGATGAAGAGACTCTTGAGGGTATTAAACTCATTGCATTTGGCATTGTCTAGACTAATGTACCACATCCATCCTTTGTCTATTAGGCAAACTCCAAAAGCTTTGTATGTTGAGCAAGGTCCGAGAGACCATTAGCCTTGCATACTTACTCGAACTACTCCACAAATCTATATGGGTCATTGTTGGGATGTAGGACTAGCCACTCAAATTGGAGGTGATTCCTAGTACTACTAGCCACTCCACTCCACAATTGTGATGTCTAAGAGTCACTTTGTAAGAAGCTCGCTCAGTGTGAGGTTGGCTTCTAGTGCTCTCTCCCTCTCAGCATTTGGTCTTGTCCTAGTTCTATTGGCGAGATATAAGATGTGTTGGACCTCGCATATTTCTATGTCTAGCCTCAGCTTTTAAGCTCTCTACTCTTGGTTGTAGGAAACCATACCCTACAGTGCTTTCCTTGCCAACCTCCACTCTTCCTGGAGATTGGCTATGATGTCCTCAGCCGGTCTACTATGATGCTCCATTTTGATTTGCAGGTCATACTAGATCATCAAAATTGTTGGATTTCAATTGGGAATTCTCCTGTCAAGCTCGTCATTTTGCAAGTTGGTGATGCTGGCTCCTAATATATTGCTGACTTCTTGAGCAACTCGAGCATCAATCAGATTGATCAAGTTGGGTAGAGTAGCATTCCTAATCGTGCGTGTTATTGTTGCTCCCTAAGTGGCTCAACGATTCAAGTCTCTCAATATTCGGTGATTGGGATCCTTGGCCACTATTCAATGTCTAGGGTCTCTCCTCCTACTGGTGGGTTCATTCAACTTAGATTATCTTGTATGATTTTCTAGCTATTCAAAACAATCATCAATGTTACATGCACTCAGATGCTAGTGGTGTGCTTCTCAAAGTGCATTATGTAAAATTAGACTATCAGCTTTTCTGGTGTACATCAAATGCTCAATTGATACAACGTGCGAATCCAATGAAAAAAATACAGTGCAGCATACAATTTTCCTGATTCCTTCATGCATTTAACGACCACTATAACTAGATCATTCCAATCTCAATATCGTCCTAGACATGTGGTCTGAGGGGTAGCAGGTTTGGTCTGAGTTTGGTGGCCCTATAAGCCATTCTACACATTTGGAGGTCTACGAGAGTGTTGTCTAGATTGGGCTTAGCCTTTACATGCCTTGGGATGGATCTAATTCGCCAAAATTTGGGTTCTGCATAGCTCGTCTGAGTGACAATGTCTGAGTTTCAGACTCAGAGTTCTGAGTTGGGTCAGAGTCTGAGTGGACCATCCGAGTCCAAGTATCCTGTCCGAGTCCAAGTGTCTTGATGAATGGGCACTCAACCATCTGAGGCTGAATATGTTAGCGTCTGAGTGGATGATTTTGGGGCATTTGAATTTGGCCATCTGAGGAGCTTGATCCAGGGTCTAAGTGATGTTGTCCAAGTATGAGTTTGGGACTCTGATGATTTTGTGGTTGTCCAAGTGGACTTGTGACTCAGACTGTCCGAGTGGTAGCAAGACTTAGAGTGTGGAATCCATCCAAGTGCAGTGGCTAGGGGTCTAGAACAATAAAAATATTGCCAAAACTCACACGTGCCTAGATCAATCTTCCATCTATGATCATGGGAGCAATCATCCAACACAAAGGCACACTAAGAGCTTACCTATGGGGCTCAAAGGTAAGGTGGTGAAGATTGCCAAGCATGAAATGGTTTACAGTCCTATAGCTCTCTCTCTCTTTGTCAAGCTCTCTCCCTCAAGTCTAAAATGACAAATGGGATCTCCCCCTGCCCTCTTGGCTTCCTAAACCCTTTCTCTCTTACCCTGTTACTTCCCTCTTCTCTATCTTTGCTATCCTAATGCCTTGAAGCTCTCATTTTCCTATTTTTTTTCTATTTTGGGCTTGCTATTACAACAGAAACTGTACTTTGTATTTCCCCATTTTTCTTAAATTTTCCTTACCTAAATGCATCCAAATCTCAAGCAACCACTTACACTATTGCAATCTACTTACCTAAATCCAAAAAGCAAAAAAATTTACTTGCAAAGGAGATCGAATACCTCTTCAATTCTCTCGCTTCCTACCTATCTCAAGCACCAGTTCGGGGCAAACCCTACTTCAATGCTCAATTCGGAGCACACAAGCACTCAAATCTTGAATCCATTTGTCCCGACAATGGAACCAAAATGTGGGAGCTTCTCACTCAACTGCCGAGACCCACGGACTAGTTATTGTTTCAAGCCAAGTGCAATGTCTACCTCTCACATAGTTGTATGCACTCTCACACCTATGAGTGTAGTGAGCTTACCTCCATGCTTGATCAAGTTGCCTCCTCCCTCAAACACTCTAGTAACTCCATGATCCAAGATGCAAGCTCAAGCAAGCTCGATCCCCAAGCTCCAAGCTTCATGCTCCATTGCCGTGCATAAGACAAGAGAAGAGAAGAGAAGAAATAAGAGAGGAGAAGATGGAGAGCTTCTTCACCATGGTCCCTCACCCATCACTCTCATACACTCACTCCCTCACACTTCCTCTCTCAAGCACAAGCTCAAGCAAGCAAGCAAGAAGAAGAAGAAGAAGAGAATAGCTATTTTTGGCCACACACAAGAATAAGCTTCTTCTTTCACTTTTTGCCTTTTATACAAAACGCTAATCCCCTTTGGGCACCCATTTCTTTTTTACATGCCCGGTCATTTTAGCCGAGGTCATCTTTTCCTATTCCCTTCCTATTTGCATTGTGCCTTCACCCATGCTCATCTACATTTACAAATTGCACATGAGGGAGCCTGGCACTCTTTTACAAGGATTTAGAGTGTGGTTTTATATTTAAAATGTGCTTTTCCTCTTTTGTGCTTGCCCTGAACTTCTAAGGTTGTCCTTGCGCTTTTGGCCTTTTTTCCTCATATTTCTTCAGCCACAGGTTGACTTTTTCTACTTTGTCTCGTGTCTTTTTAATTTTTTTTTCTTTGCATTGGGGTTAACATCTCTCTCTCTCTCTCTCTCTCTCTCTCTCTCTCTCTCTCTCTCTCTCTCTCTCTCTCTCTCTCTCTCTCTCTCTCTCTCTCTCTCTCTCATAGACACACACAAATTGCATTTGGAACCCAGTGGTGTGTATCCATGAATTGGTATAAATTATTTTTCCATGCTACTTTGCCTCTCCCAAAGACCCACGAATAGAGATCTCAATAGAAAATGGAAGTAATTCTATTAGTACATGCCTATGTAATGGCTCACTTTAGTGCAACTCATGCAAAATATCTCTAGTCAAGGAGTATGAAGCAAAGAGGAAATAGAAATATTGTGCAAAGCTGAAGCCTAGGAATGCTGTGATTACACAAGCTAGGCTAAGTGACTCTAAGTGTCACAAAATCTATTCTAAGATTCTAAATTGTTTCGTGTGTTGCACAAAGGATCTTGGCAAGTTGGAGAAGTTGGAGATCTCCTCAAAAGGTTTCTTAAAAATTAAAAGTTGAGAGGCTTGTAAATTCAATGTAACAAATCAGAGGTTTCCAATGTTGAGCAAAGTCTTTTTGTGAATGGGTTGCATAACACACTCAAGGCATTGAAGAAACCAAAAAGCCCAAAAGAGGTATTATGGAAATGGACAAGTATCATGATATTGTTAAATTCTACAAACTAGATAAGGAAACTAAATTTAGCAATTGCATTATGGCTTCTTAATATACATCAAAGAAATCTCTATGTAGCTAGATCTCAATTGCAACACAAGGAAACAATGCTATCATTGTATTTGTGTGACCGATAGCCACACAGAGAAGTGTAATTATAGAGGAAGTAAACGACATAGTGGTGATCTTTTGCTATTAGGAGAAAAGTGTATACATGACACCCAATGCATCTTCTTAAGAAACCTTAGGTCTGTTTTCTTCATTCTAGCATCGGTTCTATGATTAGCTTCATTATTCTTCAAATACCTATAGTTGCACATTGAGTTTGATACACAATTCCATTGTCTATCACACATTCTTGTAGCATATTACAAGATTCCTACCACACTAGTTCAACTACCATTCCATTACAACCTAACGCTCAACTATTACCAAAGCATTGTTAGCTAGTAGTCCACTATTAGCTCCCACTCTACTACCAAACTATAGCTAGTACCTTGTCGTCAAGAACACACGAGGTACTATTCTAATATCACCTACCACCCGTGACATGTTGAAAGCTAAGATACTACCAAGAAACAAAGGTTTGGGAGATTATAAATTGTCATCTATCATCCTCTTATCACATTGATTGATTGTTAACTACCATATTGCTACCATGCTTAAGGTCTAGGAGATTACTATCTGAGAGTTGCCACTCTACTACTAGCATGGGAGATTATAGGATGGAATGTACCATTCCACTTTAAGCCCCTTTTAGTCTAGCTTTGGGGTGCTACTTTTTGGCAAGTAGGCTCTACTAGGATCCTTCTATGATACTACAAATGCACTATCAAATTAGTAGGTTGGAGCTACGATTTTATTCCCAATGTTATACCATTGTGCTACTTTTAGTATGCTATCAATTTTCTATGAGATTGGTAGCTTGGGTGCTACCATTTTATTCTTGACTTTACATCAATTTCTTATTCCTACTATGCTACAAAAGTGCTACTTGTGAGCTGCTTTTAGGCTACTATTAGTGTCCTACTAGATTGGGAGCATAGGAGCTACCAATGTACTCTCATGTTGATATTAGTATACTATTTTTGGTATGCTATTAGTCTATTATCACTATGTTACTAGATTGGTAGGTTGGGAGCTACCATTTGGTTTTCAAGTTGATATTGATCTACCACTTCCAAAAATTACATATCTCACACCTTTATACCTATAATGTAAATGTGACAAGATGTTATTAATAACTCTCTCACTAATACATGTCTTGTCAGCTTCTTACAATCCATCCCTGCCCAAAGTTTTTTTCCTATAAAAACAAATTTACGATGGCAAAGAAGGATGGATAAAACATAGTACTACTTTGATTTTAGCTATACAAAAGATGAGAAGTGGATTATGTAATGAAGAGTTTGTTAGATATGCTCAATGCCCCACCCTTGTAAGGTACCACCAATGATCCATGGTGCTCTAAGTTGTCATGCCTCCACCATGAGGAGAAGTCATGTGTGAGCATGGACATTTGGTGGGTCCTGACTTGTATGTTAGATGAGGTCTATGTGACCAGATGGCAAAAAGGTGACCTTTGTGGCTCTAGCCTTTAGGTTAGATAGAGCAGTTATGCTAGTAGAAACTTGAGGTACAATGCATAGAGTTGCAAAATATGGGAGTTATCATGAGCCCCTATTTTGGGGTCCAGGGGCCGAGGAAGTGGCCTATAGCCTAGGGGGCCTCAAGGCTACCAACGGCCCGTCTAATGGGGGTTTCAGGCCACTGCCCTCAGCCCAATGGTAAATGAAATATTTCCTAGAATATTCCCTAGCTGACTAGGGAAGATTTATAATATGGTCAAACATGCCTTCTAGATTATCTTCCCGAGCTATAAAAGGAGTACCCCTCTAAAGCCATCGCCAATATATCTTTCACTGGCCAGTTAGAGTCCTTCCACAAGTACCCTTAAGCTCTTCACCTATTATCTATCTAGATTTCCATCTAAGCTCCACAGCAGAAGCACATAGGTGGGCAAAGCCATCTTTGTATTGATTCATTTGAAATTAAAGTAGTCTTTGTTCTTCTCATATTTAATATGTATTCTCTAGTCCTTACTTAGACTGTCCACTATGCCATGTAATTCTTACAGAATTATTTGCTAAAATGAAGACATAAAGGAAAGTCTCTACTATATACATAATTTGAATATCTTAAAAAGGAACTGGAGCCTTAAAATATTCAAGAAATAGACTTTGTAAAGAATAGACGGCTTGTTGTAAAAAACAGGCCATGTTAAAGAAAACTACCACAACTTCTGATAGAAGTATCCAAATAGGACATACCACATATCAACACATAGCTATTGAAGAGTAGTTTGACCCTATGTAGGTGGTAGGTTTTTAAAAATTAGACAGAGTAAAATATGTTCTAAAATAGACTCTTGTCCAAACCTTGTTTAGAGTACAACTGGCTCCCATGTGACTATGTCTCAACCACTAATATATCCTATAGATATGGAAATTCATCCAAAATAGAAGCTAGCCTCTAAGAAGCTTTCTCAAGTGATAAACCGAGCATACTAAAATAGAAGCAAAAGTAAAGAATTTCTTTAACTCATTGAAGCTACTATCTATTAGTGCATCTTAAAAGATAATTTTCTTCTTCAACAAGTCTGTCAAAGGAGCTATTACAACCACATAATGCTTAATGAATTTGTAATAGAATGAAGATAGACCAAGACACCCTCTGAATGAAGTAGTGATGGTAGGTATTGGCCAATATCTAACACACTCTTAAAGGGTAATGAAGTAGGTATTTCAAACAAGCCTCTCTAGTCCTCAAGTAGAGCTTTCAAAGATGGATGCTTTGCTGAATTCTTGGACTGATCTTCTACCTCTTTGTTTAGGTGTAAAAAGAAAAACTATGAGCGCTTCTTGTACTCCTTGATTTGTTTAATTGTGATAAGTTGAAAATCATATTTACTAGGGATTCCCTATAGATGGTTAGGTTTCCCATCAATGGTTAAATCCATATACAATTGCAAAAAATCCATAGTAGTTTTTCCTAAAGTCATTAGCCAATCACAACCACGTAAAATATCTATAGATCCCATTTCCAAAGAAATTAGGTTCGCTTGTACCTCATAATTTTCAACTAACTATATGGAAACCTACAAGCACATTTGACTGCTGATTTTCTCTTCACCATTAGCTACTTGTATCCTTATGGGTTGCTCTAAATCAATGGAAAATAATTGTAATCTATCCACAAACTGAGTTATTCACAAAATTATGTGTAATGCCACCGTTTATCAAGATAAACACATCCTTTTTATAAATGGTACCCTTCATACGAAGTGTATTAGGGCTCTTTGAACATGTCCAAGTATCCATGGAAATAGAACAAAGCGTAGTGGCAATAAGAGGTAAGTTTTTCCCCACAAGATCAAAGAGGATATGCCTACTAGGGTTAAATAGAAATCCAACCGTAATCTCTTAAGACTGATCGGGATAAATATTCTCATCATGCTCTTCAAATTCATCTTGTGCACTTACTATTGGTTCATCAATAACCTCATCATCCGAATCCTCAAGTACTATCATATTGTAATTCTTAGCTATGGTATTCTTGAAAGTGCGCTTAAATGCATGATCAGCCGTATATTTTTCACCACATTTGAAACATAGACCCTTTTCTTTGCTTTCCTTGTTGAAAAGATCCATGGGTATGAACTTGCCATTGTTTGCTAAATTATTTTGGGGTCTATTATCACCTCACCTAAGCTTCACTTTATGGATGATTACTAGCTTTGAAGCACTTTGTTGTCTTGAAGCTTTGAAAGTAGGGTATATAGGGACTTTGGGACTACTAAATGAAGTATTGGATACTCTATAATTATCACCAAAGTTTCCCTATTTAGCAACAGCCCTTTACTATCTAAAAGAAGTCTGCATAGGAATATCCCTTCTATACTTATGAGCATACCTCTCTACTAGCTCAATGCATGAAATAGTGTGGCAGGTTCTTGGGCCATAATATCAGTTAACAAATTTGACCCTAGACCATAAATATGCTTATGCAACTTGGCATCATCCCTCACACTCTTTAAATACATAGTAAGATTCAAAAACTAATTTGTATACTCTCTAAAACTGATAGGCTTCTTTGGTCCAACTAATACCATCTTCTAGCCAACTTTTCTTTCTCAATGGGAGATACAAACACCTAAGCCATCTTTGATTTGATTTCCTCCAAACTATCTACCTACTAATTTTCCTTCTTTATGTACCTCTACCATTTATGAGCAAAGCCCTCAAGGTGAAGTGTAACAAAATGAATCTTTTGGTCATCTAACACCTAGGGAAAATATCAAAGTAGGACAAAAACTTTGAAGTCCAAATTAGTTTCGATGAATGATGAATGACCAGCATATTTGATTAATGAAATCTTATCACAGAGTTCCCTCTCAATAAAGTGTTGCGGTCCATTAGTTTCTTGGGGTTGCATATCCATGTAACTACCATTGGGGTTTGAAATATTAGAGGCACTCTTATGATAGTTAGTTTAAAACTTGCTTGGAGGAATAGGTAGCTAGCTTCTAGTGGTTTGAGGAGGATTTGACCCATGAATCCTTAAAATAGGCTCATCAACTCTAAAAGAAGTCTCCCCAATCTCATAATTGTTGTGGATACAATGATGTTTTTTTCCATGGTCATTTAGATAGATAAGTGAGCATGGGCTATCTTGTGAGTGAGGGAAACTCCAAGATAGCATGTCACTATTGTCGAAAGGTTGTTAGTTGTATAGCCATTTGCGGATGCTCTATCTATTATGTGTTGCCATTAGACCCTACAATGACACGGTTAGTGATCCATTTTGGGGAGCATGCTCATGATGTTAAATAACATGGCACAAAGAGGACAACCATAGAAAAGGTACAGAGCCTTGTCAACACGGTCCTAAAAAGATTGAAAAGGGAGGCCCACAAAAAATACAGATGCTAGTTTCTCGACAGATGTTGTTTGAATCTTTCACAAAAGAAGATGAATTAGAGGTGACTGAGGTGGATCTTAATCATTTTTTAGAAGAAATGATGCCACTGGTGCATAATAAAGGGTAAGCGTGTGTATCATTTATTTGTACTAATGTTGTATGCCTTGCATTTGAAATAACCATCTAGCAAACACACAGGTTCAAACGTATTGTTTCACAAGAGAGGGCTAATCAAGTTTAGGTCATTGGTGATGGGTATGACAACATACTTATTTTTCAAAGACGTTGTGTCTTTCCATTTTTCCATGGAAGTAGATTTCCTGGGCAAGGTGATGCCAAGGAGAAGTGCTTCTTGTTTAAAATTTCCACTAAGGGACCAGCATCAGGGGTGGACTTAGTGAATCGTATGAGGGGAACATGAACCAGAGATCTACGAAGTGCATGGGTGCACTTCGATCACACCCGTAGGGTTGATGGATGGGCAACAATGTCTTGTTCTGTTTATGATCCTGGGTATGTGATAACATTATTATAACTTACATTAAAATTGAATTGTTGCCAGCAAATACTATGCTAATGTATCAATCATCAACTAGCATGAGAGCATTGCAGTGATTGCAATATGTGAATTTAAAGAAGAGGATGAAGAGTCTCAAGTCTTGTTTTGGGAAAATCTGAATTTCGTCATGGTTCAATGTGGTCATGATCCTCCTGACTTTGCTAGCCAATGAGGCAAGTGAAAATTGGTTGGCAATAAGGGTTTCATACAATGGAAGATCATATAACATAATGGAAGGGAGAGAGCACTCTTGTCTTTTTCATTGGGAGAAAATTTTACAAAGGCATACCAAGAAATTAGTCACTATAGATAAAAAAATGCATCACATTGAAATGTGTGAAGCATGGAGGCTAGCAACGACAAGTCAACAGGCATCGCTTCATGCCTCTACTATCCCATATTGGTGGGCACAAAATGTAAACAAGGATAACATTAAGGCTTATTGCCCATTGGGGAGGAATTGCATCTCGTGTAGGTCTACTATTTTTCTTAGCTCATTAAAAGAATTGCTACACAATGTACTAATGGAGAGAGATACTAACTTTGTTCTTAGATTTGACTCTATAGGATAACAAAAGTCCCTAGGAAGATGCTCAGATTCCAAGCATAAACTTTTCCGAAAGCATCCATTCTAGTTGGTTAGCAGGTGAAGGTGGAAAATGAAATATATCACTCTATGATGCATGTGTTATTGATGTTTTGAATGCATATATCCAATGTGCAAAGAGGTTGGGCTATATCATGGGTAGGTATATTGGATCTAGGCCTTCAATGGACTCTTTAATGGCTAATGCTAGCAAAAGGAAATCCCCAAAGCATGCCTCTGCTGTGCGTGCATCGCAAGGTGTTGTAGCTGGCAGTGCTTTATATGAGGAGCCCACAATGCAAGGTGATAAGGATACTGCGCACAGAAAAAAATAAGGGAATTGGAGTAGTTGCAAGTTCCCACAAGCCAAGATACGTGATTGAGTCAAGGCAATGTAAAAATAGGGGCAAATCACGAAGTATGCAGTTTAATGATAGTGAGGTGGAAGAGATATATATTCAAGATGTTGAGGAGAATGAAGAGATACCAGTCAAGCCGGTGGAAAGTGGAGTAAAGGTGCCAAATGCAAGAACATCAACTTATGTAGAAGAGGTAGAAGCGGCACAGGAGGAATGGGCTTTACGAAGGATGCCACCTAATTGTGTGAGAAACTTTTTTGGTATGGAGGGTAGAAAGAGTTGTAGCAACAAGTTACAAAGTTGGCAAGTGGGGCTAGTGGCACCATGCTTTTGGTCCGAGAGAGCCTATAAGGACAAGACCATTGCACAATGGATATGGTTTTGCAATCATGACGCCACACATACAAATGTTGTGTAGAAACAAATGATAGTATCACCAATAGTTCTTTTTTTGTGGCCAGTTAATATAGGGACAAATATAACAAAGGAAGATTGTAGCAGTCTTTAACATGTTGATTTCAAGTTTGCCTGCTTTGCAACACCATCAAAGAATGAGAAGAGAAAACCTCTTACTTCTGCAGAGGGTGGTTCAAATGGAAGGAGACACAAGTGGAGGCATGGAATTTCCAAAGACACACAAAAGAGAATAGAGGTAGCTACTTGCATGGTTGCAACCTTATTAGAGGAGATAGGGAAACTTGAGAGGCAACGTTCAATATTTCGAGTCTTGAGACAGAGAGTTCTTATGATGTGCACATCAAAGAAGAGCCTAGGTGCACTTGTCCTAATTTTCAAAGAAGAGAATCTACCCAAAAGGCATTTCTTGCTTGCAAACATACGCATTATGTGTATGTGCACATATTTGGCCTTCGACCTAAGGAGCACATGGTTATACATCAGCCTACACTAACTCCCACTAACCTTGCCTTTGTGTTAGGGCAATCACGTAAGATATGCCCTGTCATGTGGAAAGCCCAAAAATAAGCATAACTCATTCATTGTTTTGGGCCACTCGTCATCATGCTCACATTAGTAGGGTGTGGCATGTCCTTTTTTATTGCAAAAAGATTAGGGTGTAGCAATCTTGGAAAATTTCTAGATATTGTACTCTTTTTGGGAGATATAGAAGTTCTCCATTGCTCACTGGAGGAAGGTTGCCCATACTCTTTCTAGATATTGCACTCTTTTTAGGTGATGTAGAAGTTTTGGTTGTGGCAAACTTGGAAAATTTCTAGAATTTTGTACTGTAGCTTCCTCGATTTTGGATACTATACGTCTTGTTGCAAGCTTGAAAAAGCTTGAAAATCAATTTCAATTACAAAAGCATGAAATCAAAAGTTCACAAAAATAACATGAGAGAGAGAGAGACCCTCCTCCTTATTAATTGAGGAGGGAGAAAAAGTGGGGGGGGAAATATAGAAAAATAGAGAGAAAAAGAGAAGGTGTTAGGGGGGCGATGAGAGGTTACTATGTGACATCCTCAAGACATTCTAATAATAAGTTACATGTATGTATGTATAACACACACACATTCATATGTGTGTGTGTGTGTGTGCGTGTGTGTGTGTGTGTGATACATACACATACACACTTTTTTTTTCTTTTTCCATCTTCTTGTTTTTTCTAAGTTGTGTGTGTGTGTGTGTGTGTGTGTGTGTGTGTGTGTGTGTGTGTGTGTGTGTGTGTGTGTGTGTGTGTGTACATATGTATGTATATGTTTAATACATGTGTGTCTATTTATGGAGTCTCACAAATATATGCTCTCTTACTCTCATTATTTTTATTTGCTCTTGTTTCTTTTTTGTCCTCTTGTCTCTCATCTTTCTTCATCTCATATGTATGCATATTGTATACACGTGTATGTGCATTGCATGTATATGTTTGTGTGTGGATGTGTGTCTAGATATGTGTATGTACATGTTTGTAAGTGTGTATCCATTCTCTCTCTCTCTCTCTCTCTCTCTCTCTCTCTCTCTCTCTCTCTCTCTCTCTCTCTCATTCATATGTGTTTATGACTGTATGAGCATGTATATATATTACATACATATGCATATGTGTTTGCATGTATGTGTGCATGTATTGTTCATGTGTTTTTATAGTCTATGTGTACTTGTGTATAGTTTTGGAGTATGTATACATTGGATGAACATATATATATGTATGTATATACATACATACATACATACATACATAATCATACCATATGTTCAATTAAAAAAGACAAAGAGAGGGCGAGAGTGTGTACTTGTGTTGAGTTGTGTGTGTGTGTGTGTGTGTGTGTGTGTGTGATTATAGAAAATAAATATACCTCCACTCACCCTTCAAGAAAAACCCTCTTTACTTCTTGAATATCAAACTTCTTGTCCTTGTGTCACATAAGCTTGGGAGATTTTTGGTTTGGTCATTATTGCCAAGACAAAGCTATAAATAATATATAGAATAGATAACAGAAATAAATAGTACTAGTATTACAAAATATTTTTATATTATGTGTTTTATTTATAATGAGAGAATGGTCTTTAAAAAATATAAATAGTAATAATATATAAAAATAAATAATAATCTACCAAAAATAACTAAAATAAATAATATTATAAAATATACCTAACATCATAATAATATATAACAAAGATATAAATAAGATATATTATAACAACCATTAATAAATAAGAGGGAGAGCATGATGGCATAACAATATACACTAAATATATATAATATAATGTAAGAACAATTAAAAATAAGTTAAGAGAAGAAATAAAATATAATGTAATAAGAATATAAATGATATTTTGAAAAAAATGATAAAATATAATATAATATAAAAATAACTTAAATATTTTTGGATGGGAGAGAGAGAGAATGTACCATCACAGAGGACAGATGTGAGGACTACCACCATGCCAACATTCCTTATAAGGGCATAGAGAGAGAGGATTGAGAGATGCCCACATGTCAAGGTATCGGATGCATGCAAGCTATCATCCTACATGTCAAGGCACTAGGATGCAAATAGGTCATAGAACATAGGTAGGTGGGTCATGTAGATTGTAGGTTAGGGTCGTGTGAATTGCGGGTGAGTCAAAGAACGTGGTCAAGCAAGTTGTGCAAAGCTTTGGGTGGGTAAGTCAGGGTCACACGAGTGGGCACCACATGGCACCCAACCTATAAAGCATGAGAGGGGTTGATAGGTGGCCCGCGTCCTCAACCTATGAAAAATAGTTATAGAGATTCCCATTTCATCTTACCACTATGAATGAAATTGGTATGTATTTGATTTCATGCCCTCAAAGTGCAAGAACTGCTTGAATATATCTAATTGCTCTTTCCATTGTATTTCATGTAAATGGCATGATTAAAGTAATTCCTAGAAATTGAATTTGTACACTGTGTTGATGTGCATACCTATTTGCATTTCAATATCAATATTTGTGTTTGTTTACAAAGTATAAACATCTCTTAATGCTATGTTGATTTGTATGCCATATTGGTGATTACTAGTTGGACCTAAGATACTTACTTTGAGTGGATGAATTTTGTTGCAGTCATGCTCTTGAAGCACTTTTGTAACCTCCTTCAAATTATTTTGAAGAACATCAATTTGTTGTTGCAAAGTAATCTTGAGAAGAGGCGATTCCATATTTACTTCGTTTGTATTTCAAGGTCCCAACATAGTTGCAAATAATCTACACATAAGAATATGCCTTTAAGAGATCTTGCAAAGTGAAGTTTTGTATATGTGAATAGATTCTTGAAAATTTTAACACTAAAATAGTATCTTTGGGTTCTCTACATATAAACAGAGGATTGAAAATAATCATTGTCCTTGGTGTATAGGAACATACTTGATAAAACTTTTTTGGCTTTGTGGTATTTCAAACTTTAGAAGAGGGAGAAGGATGTGTATAATGAGGAACACCTCATTCTCCACTTAAATAAATAAATAATTCCTATTTATGTTTCTTTAAAAAAAGATTTAGACTAAGCTTTTAAATCTTAAAGATTTAAAGCTTTAGCTTTGAAAATTTATAAAATGAAATAAGTTAGGATAGCACTGTATCATTAGTGAATATTTCTCATATAGCCATTGATGGTGGAGCAAAACCAATGAAGAATAGAGAAGGTGGTTTTATAATCACCTCTCAACACTGATTAAGCCTGTCATGGCTCATCAACACTATAAGATATATGCCATATATTGACGTCTAAAGCAACAAAAATATTTGTAAAAATATTTGCCCCCATTATCTTACTAAAATCATTGGTATATATGTCTCTACAAATACGTCGCTATATGTGTTGCTTTTTGTGATGCAAATAGCAATGCTTTTTGCCACATTTATCGATGGGAATAACTTGTGCAAATATATTTGTGCTGCTAATAGTGATTATTGCAAAGAAAAAAAATAGGTGGCAAGGCATGCTGCCCTACCACCTTCCATCCCCATATGTTTAATAATGTTCCATAAAGCATTTATAGATTGAGTACACAATTGTCATCAAAACACATACCTCGTGAGATGCTGGGAAGAAAGAGTAGTTGATTCAATATTCAAATAGGTACAATATCGATGATGATATCTCATAGAACTACATGGAACAATAGAGGGGAGAGTCAAAACAAATAGGGAAATGTATCTATAAATATCACAAAATGCAAGTACATATACAGGATGAGAAATATATTTGAGGAAAGCTACATAGAAAGAGCCTACATGTATCGTAAGGCCAAAAAAGGAAAGGATGTACGCTCCACAAATCCAAGTGACTGTTATAGCTCCTCATTGTCGAGAGCTTGTCTTGATGCAATGGAGCATCGAAAGGACTCTATAATATAAGCAACCAGATATTTATCCATAATACATGATGCAATTTAAAAAAAAACTAATAACTTAGAACAAGAAAGAGGCATGGCTTACTAGGCCGCCGTGCACATATAATATATCGATGAGTGTAGCAAGACCATGTCTCTTTGTATATTGAGTCTCCAAACCTATAGAATCGTGGTTTGTGATCAAGTGCTACAAGAAAAATAAAGTAGCATTGTTAGAAATAAGGTTACTAGTCCATAATACATGATGCAATTTAAAAAAAAAACTAATAACTTAGAACAAGAAAGAGGCATGGCTTACTAGGCTGCCGTGCACATATAATCTATCGATGAGTGTAGCGAGACCATGTCTCTTTGTATACTGAGTCTCCAAACCTATAGAATCATGGTTTGTGATCGAGTGCTACAAGAAAAATAAAGTAGCATTTTTAGAAATAAGGCTATTAGTACAAGCAGTATACCAAATTAAAAAATGAACACAACCTAAATAAAACTTACAAATATTAGGAAAGCCATACATCACAATAATGAGAATGGAAACTAAAGTGCTTGATGAGGGTTCTATATATGCTTGCATCATAAGTAGAGATGGTGAAAGAGCAATACAATTTTTGACCTTGAGTGTCAATCATGTATGAAAATAGAGGTACTCTCAGGGATTATCAATGTAGTCGAATGTAAAGAAATAAAAGGGTTTTTAGAAGGCACCACTATAATGGGAGACTATGATAGTGTTGCCTAGCAGATGCTCTTGCCTCTTAGTGAAGGGAAAACTATACTTACAGTTGATTTTCATGTATGGACAACAAATAATTTAGGAAGATATAGGAGGATTGAAGTCATGTGCAGGACTAAAAGGATGTATCTAGTGAAGTTTGAAAAAGAGCTTTAAAAATATGATGTTGTGGTTGAAGATGAATGCATTTCACGGTCGCTTGATGGGCTGATCTTTGTAGATACTATGGCTGAAATTATAGCAACAATTAATACAAAAAATATGGCTAAAATTTATGTCCTTCAGGGGTGCACCCTGGATATGTTTGAAGTCATAAAAGAATTTACTTGTGGATGATTATCTTTATCGGTTATTGAGGAAAGGGCAAAAGTTTCATTGGGGAAAGAAGAAGAATAAAGCTATGAGGAAGTTGAAGAGGTTACTAAATTTTACACTAGCTTTGAGGAAGGTGGACTATTCACAAGAAAAATCTGTTATCCTTACAGTTGATACAAGCCTACTTGGCATTGGATGGGGCTAATTGGATAGGATGACAAAGAGAGTAATAGGTATACTATCAGATTTGGTGCAAAGGTGCTAAAGGAGAGGCAAAAGAAGATACCCACAAGTGAAGAGAGAGTTATGGGGGATTGCCATGGCACTCAAGTGTGATCAAGAGTACTTCATTGGTGCACCTATGGTTATAGAACTAGATTTCTTACTGTTGTTGGGGATGATTGCTAATCATACAACTCTAGATATTAATATGCTATAGTGGATTAGTTACACAAAGTCACATGATCTTGAGTTGCAGCACATTGTAGGGAGTAGTAATCTAGTTGCTAACATGTTATCAAGAGTACGCTTTGAGGATGAAGAGGGGATGATGGAAGTTTATGACAGCAGTTTAGAAAATCAGCATAGTGTTTTCAAATGAGCATTTGGGATTCGTCCCATAAAAGATTTACACTATTACTTGCAATGCATGCTTTGATCATGAATTGATGTACATGTCATCAATCAAAGGGCTTTGTTTTGGCTTCAAACAATGTATTTAGATTCTAGAATTTCATAAATTAATTCAGCTTTTTAAGATTTTCTATTATTACTCTCAGCAACCTTTACCTAAACCTATGTGGTTAAGGCCTTCTTCCTCATATGCCTCAACATTGTATTGATTGCTTGGTTCCAAGTGAAGTTGGATCATGAGCAAGGGATTAATATTGGCTAGAGGCTTGAATGTACTACTTAGTCTCATGAGAAAGAGGGGCTTTGGATAGACTTTCATATGCAGAGTGAGCGGGTGGCTAGGATATTGTAGGTGGTGCAATAATTGAGGAGAGCAAGGTGAGAAAGTAGGGAGCTAGTGGTGAGCGATAAAGAAGAAGGATGTGTACCCAATCATTCTAATGGTTCTATGCCACATACAATCTACCACACAAAGTCTAGTAGTTGGCAGAGGAGAAGAATAGGAACTAGAAGGAGGAGGCAAATGAATATTTATTAATTACATGGGCTAGGAAAGGATTGTTGATCACCTATATTATCCAAACTATCCAAAGTACTAGCACTTAGACAATTATACAACACCTTGTCTAGACTAATAGTAAGCATATTTTGCCTCATTTTCGTGATAGCTTTAGCTCAACTTGCCTAGCCATTCAAATCTTCTTTGAGTCTTCTTCAACTAGATGCACTCTAAAAATCCAATCATTTCCTTCTTGGTCCAATAAATAATGTCATGCATTTTCTGCATATTGACTTTATATGTGGCTATAGCACTTGCTGTATAGTTACCAATTCAGATGAATATATGCCACTAATTGTACCCAAATCTATAGGTGCAAGTTCTAAGCAAGTGCATTTTAATGATGTTTGTGATCATGGATATTCTTATTATCATTATGAAAACACTACTAAATCAATGCCATTTTGTGGTAGCTGATGGAACCTAGAACGGGCCGGCACTGGCTCGTGCACTAGCCGGGCCTCTATCTCACGCGCTCAACAACCCCACGGCCTCGCGGCCAGGAGTGTTGATGACACATACATTGCCTTCCTAGACATCTTGCATTTGTATTATGTCGTTTGTAGTCCACTCTTCCCTCACCCACTACTCCTCGGAGGGAGTCCCTTACACATTGCCTAATGGCACGAAGCACAGACATAGGCGGTCCTCCAACGGCTGAATGCCGCCACCCCTCTGCGACTCTCCTACACCTTGGGGATTGGCCCCTTGGTGCGTCACTCAACATATAAACATTTCGCACAAAATCCACTCAAGGTACCATTTAATCATATACAGGAAGGTACCATTGTCCTTACCTCTCTTTCCCCTAGACCCCACGACTAGCCTATGGCTTAGGGTGTCCTGTCTCTCACTCAACGTGGGTCAAGGTCCTAATGAAAGCAATTGCTGTGCATCCAGGATTTCTGATACCTTTAAATATTTCCATGATTTATGCATATTGTGGATGCTAAGTGCTCAAATAATTATGAAATCAATATTGTGCACATGTGGAAAACATCCTTTCAATGATTTCCAACTACCGTTCTTATGCGGCGTTGCACGAACCTAGCACCGAGGAAACCCTCGTGCTACTAGGCCCTTATTTTATAATTATTCACCGATCTATATGGCATGCAAACAAAAAACCAGCAATCTTTTCATCATTTTACTCCACATTGAGACACATTTTAACCACTCTACCCTCCCATCGATCGAATGTTGCATTGTTGCATAGATTTATAGGGCATTTTGCCATCATTTTATGTGTAAAGAGCGGGTAAAACACACTAGACCAAGAAGGTGGGGTTGAACTGAGGCAAATCCTCATGCTTCAGTCCCCACAAACATTCACAAACATTGTTCTTAATTTTCATTAATTTTTCGCACCCAAAATGCATTTTTCCCCTATTTTTTGTGGTTTTCCTCTATTTTCCTTGTATTTTCCCTTATTTTCTGCATTATTTTATTACTAAAAATTCAAAATAGGTTATGGGTTGTGGCCCTTAGTTCCTTCTTGCAACAAAAATGAAAATTTAGTTGATGTTCCTATTTATTCTTCCATTTTTATGCCCAAAAAACATCATTTTCCCTTGATTTTCCATATTTTACGTGTTTTAGTGTATTATTTTGAGTCACAAGATGCATGTTTTTCTGATTTTCTGATTATGAACAGCAAGTACTCATGGAAAACAGCAACATAAACAATTTTTAGCCCACATGAACAACATTTTATCAATCAAAAGCCATGAAATCTCAAATTTCCTTTGAAAAAATTGAATTACCGCTTATTTGCATGTTTCGGGTTTCATGTCCATGGCTGCAAATCTGAAAATCAGTAGCACTTCATGCTCATGACGGTCACAAGTCACCATTTCCAGCCCGTGGAGCAATCCGATCGATGCCGGACAAGCCTCCACCATTCTTTCTTCTTCTTTTCTCTTCCCACATGAACCTGCCTTTAGAGGAGAGAGAGGGAGGAGAGAGAAATACTGATTTTCTCTCTCCCTCTATAGGCTGCCATTCCTCGCGCGAAGCGGAGCGATAGGGAGTAGAGAATGAGTGCGGTTGCCTTCTGCAATTGGTTTCAGGGCTTGCTTGTGAGCCACCATCTCCATTTTTTTGGGGGGGGGGGGGGGGGGCGCCGTTTTTTTCGACAGCCTGCTACAGCACGCCGCCCCCCTCCTAAATCTCATTTTTTCATGAAGGGGCGGGTGCCCCTTCACAAAGGCACCCCTTCACTTCTCTTTTTTGGGCACCTCCCAAATTTTTGACCGGCCTTTTGGTCCTTTTCCCGTCTCTCTCGCATACGGTGTCCGAATCGCGATCTAAAAATTTCTGTGAGCTCGTCTCGTATCTCGCACTAACTAATAGATCCATTGACCACCACAGGTGCATGGAAAAATTACTAAAAATTCTCAAGTATTGCTCGAGCGTCCTTAGAGCACTTTGACGCTTAAAATCGTCCTAGGTCGAGCCGCCGCCTTTGACATTGGATATTTTTCCCTTGATATTCATAATTTTTAGCTATTTTTAAGCACTTTTCGGCACCAAAATTCCGCTCTCATTGGCGACCACAGGATAGGGCGACTCAGCCCGTCGAATCCATGAACATATCTGCACATAAACAACCAAACAAATATATATTAAAACTCAGCACAATGCTCCCCCTACCCCTGGACAGAACCTAGGCATGACATCCATAAGGAGTAGGCCTAGCATCATCTAATAGAAGATCCGAAGTGAGTCGCTAACCAACTGCTCCAACACAGCCAAACTAAAAAACCTATCAAAGAGGTTGCCCTAAGTGGTAGTTTGAACTACTTACCAACTAAAGACAACACAACTAGGAGCTCCTACGAGGCGAGGACTCCTATAGCCTGATCAAGGAGTATTTCCTTTCAGTACATTTCTTCTTTTAGGGTTTTTATTTTATTAACATACTTGGGCATGTAAACAGGAGGGAGCTGAGCGTAGTGACCCAAGGAGAACAGGGCATCAGCCTCAGGACTTGTCTCGGCACCCAAGAACCTACCAAGCCCTCGCAAGGTGACACTTAATCCTTTTCTAACGCTCACTTTTATTTTTGCTCCAATCTTCCTTATTTTGTCATTCATTTTTCAACAAGAAGCCACCCCTAGGAAGACAAGGCATCGGCCCCGGGTCTGACCCGTCCCCAGGAACCTACCAGGCCTTCGCAAGGCGATGATCAACTGCCTATACATTTTCATTTCTTTTCTTTTCTTTGATAGGGGTTAGAACCCCTTTTTACATACCTTCGTGTTTAGATTCATCCTTTAGGATGTTCAGGGTTTCGTAGCATCATCATTATTATCTTCTGGCAGGCTTCTCTAAGTGCCTCACTACTAACAAGAACTCCTAGAACGGCTGCCTAGCAGGGTAGCAGAACAGGGCCACTAAGACATCCTTCTAAAACAGATCTTTCGATGCCTGACAATGTCTTTACAGGAGGCAATGACTACTCCGACCTCCCTCAAACATACTTAGCCTAAACATGGGACTTCATGCCTTAGTTGCCGGTCCCCAACAAAAATATATCCCCTCGACAAGTACAAATACACATACAACAGGAAAGAAAGGTACTCGTAAAGGAGAGGTATCACCTGGATTGGCCACAAGAAGCTTCCATCTCAACAAAGGCTCCTCCAGGCTCCACCAAATTCCACGAACCATGAAATCTGTCTAGCACAACACTTAAAACAAAAACCCAATTAAACACACCCGCACTAGACAGGAAAATGGCCCTCTTGGCCTAATGAAATAAAACATGACTTTGCCAATAGATTGGCCCTCTTGGCCTAATGAAATCAAACAATACTACGCATAACATCCTCCTGGAAACAACTATGATAGACATCAAAGCATACCATTCCCAGGGGAACAGAGGCTCGTAGCCCTAAACTAGGTGCATTAAATTATGACCCATCCCTCCTGCGTATATCGCAAGAAGTGTTCGCATCACATGTCATCTAATCAGTCTGTGGGTCCAAGATAATAAAGGCAGATGAGTCTCGCTTACCCTCTGCATCACCCAGATCAACCATCGTCTGCCAAAGAGGGCATGTTCAGAAAGCATACCCCACAAACGACCAGGTCCTGTCTCACCATCAATAGATATATCGGGACAAAGGCCACAATTAAAGAAGAGGTCTTCTTCATACGCAAAATTAGCCAATGAATCGGCAAACTGATTCCAATTTCGTGGAATCAGCTGAAAAGACACTCTATCAAATTCGTCTAGCAGGGCTATGGCAGTATGATGGTACATGCAAAGGATGGGGTTTCGTACCATGTACGTCCCATTGAGTTGATTTAAAACCAACTGAGAGTCCCCTTTCACCAATAGCTGGCGGATACCACCCTTCTTTGCAATATTCAAACCCATAATCAGGGCTTTGTATTCTGCCATATTATTGGTAAAATTCACCCCGAGATAAGCAGCTAACTTTACGACAATGCGTCGTCGGGGGTCTCGGATGACAACTCCTACACTTCCTTTTTTGCATGCACCCCTGGACGGCCCATCAAAGTACAAGGTGTATGTCCATAAAGGGTTTACATATCCCGCCATCCGGAACTCTACTCGTAATTATGGTAATCGAAATTCAGCATATTCAACGGGTGGACTGTAGGCTCCATCCCTCCATCATCATTTAATTCAACAGGGATGCTCGTCAAAATTTGTAGGCAGTGATAGCAAAAGACCTTGATCTCCCAAATAAATGTCCCGCCTTCTTGCTCAGTCACCTTATATCCTTTGCTCCACCAAATGAGCTTTCCCTGATGAAACCTCTGTTCTAAATATGGGTGTTCTAAATAAGGGATCAGACGACCCATCAACCTCTATCACGATTTCCTTGCAGATATTTGATTGATCTTGCCTAGACCTGCAAGGCAGTCATAGTATTAGTGCAATCAGAAATAATAAGGTTTAATCTTATTAAGATTAACCTTATTTTTAAATTCCATCCCCTCAAGGTCAGCTAACAAGACTGTGGATTTATTATTTCCTATTCTAACGATCCTATAGGGCCCGTCCCATTTGGGCTCTAGCTTTCCTGGAAATAATTCACGTCGTGCATCATAATACAGAACAAGCTGTCCTTTCTTGAAGGTGTATTTCTTGGCTTTAAGGTCGTGCAACTCCTTCATTCGACGCTTCGCCACTTCTTGGTGCAATAAGCTCTGCAGCTTAAGCTCATCTAAATGTGCCAGTGTCGTCAAGCGCTCAAAAAGTGCGTCTTCATCACTCAAAGAATGATTGATGGCAAACCGAATAGTCGGCAGCTCAATCTCTAAAGGCAAGACACACTCCTCCCCATATACTAACTTGAATGGGGTATGGCCAGTGGCTCGTTTGAAGGTCGTATTATAGGCCCACACTGCCACGTATAACTTTTTATCCCAATCCTGTTTCTTTTCCGACACAATTTTGGACAGGATGCCCACAAGCTGCTTGTTGGTGCTTTCAACTTGCCCATTGGCTTGCGGGTTATATGGGGTTGTCTTGTTATGCTTGATTTGCCAAGTCTCTGTCAAAATTTTGATCACCTTATTCAGGAAATGGGTTCCGCGGTCTGACACTAATTCTTTCAGCAGACCAAAACGGCATATTATCTGCTCTAAAAGGAAACTAGCAGTTTCTTTAGCATCATCTTTCCTTGTTGCACATGCTTCTGGCCACTTTGTGAAGTAGTCAATTGCTACAATGATATACCTCTTTTGCACAGTCGACGACGGAGTAATAGGACCCACAAAGTCTATTCCCCACTTCTCAAATGGAAGTATCACCATAATAGGGGTGAGTGGTCGTTTCCTATTCTCTCGACTATCATGTCGTTGACAAATATCGCATCTCTTAACATACGCAAACGCATCCTGGAAGATGGCAGGCCACCAATAACCTGCTCTTAAAGCCTTTTGTGCTGTAAGCCGTCCAGCAAAATGGCTGCCACAAGCAGAATCATGGCACTCTTCCAAAATGAATGGCACCTCGTCAGGCATCACATATCGGCGATAGATGTCATCAACCCCTTGCCGATATAATGTACCTGCGATCAAGGCAAACTTTAACTTTAACGCTTGCTGCCTAATTTTTCGTTTCTCAGATTTAGATAATTCGGATCCCGCCTCCCCCGTCGATAAATAATGCGTTATTGCAGCGTACCAGGAGGGAATAAATGCCGTATCTATTTTAAATAACAACTCCATGTCACTACCTTCAGCCACAGATTCTTTCGGCTCCCCAAAGTCCACAAGACATTCCACGATGCCTTGCAACCTTGGTGGCTTACTCCTGATTTCATAATCAAATTCCTGCAAAGCGATTAATCACTTCGCTAGACAATCAGGCGGCTGTAGCTTATTCATCAATAATCGAAGCCCCTCCACCTTCGTATAAAGCACGACTTTCTCATAGAGAATATAATGCCTGAATTTCTTGATCCCAAAGACCATCGCTAGACACAACTTCTCCATGTAGGTATAATTGATTTCGGATACCCCCAGCTTCCGGCTAGCAAAAGCAATTGGGTGGTACCACTTTTCTTCCCAAATTTGGGCTAAACAGCAGCTGATACTATATATGGTGGCTGCTGAGAATATATAGAAGACCTCACCTCTTTTAGGTGCTTTTAAAACGGGCGCTCTTGCTAGCTCTTGTTTCACATCCTCGAATGCTACCTTACAAGGGTCACCCCATACAAACAACCAACTAAAGGACAATAAATTTGTAAGCGGCAACGTTCTTTCTGCCAAGGCGTTTATGAATCTACGGTAATAACCAACCGAAGATAGAAAGCTATGAACTTCTTTCGGAGTGTGTGGTGGACCCATGGTGGCAACTATTACTTTGACCTTCTTGGGGTCTGTCGCAATTCCTACCGAACTGACCACATGACCCAGTAATAGCCCATAAGGTACTCCAAAAACACACTTCCGTGGGTTTAGGGCGATACAAAATTGTCTACAGCACTCAAAATATTTTCTTAAAATGATCAACTGCCTTCCTCTCATGGTGGCAGCCCCTAAGTCATCAATAAACACCTTCAACTCTTTAGGGGATATGTCACCGAATGTCTTATCTGCTGTTCGTTGCCACGAACCAGGTGCATTGCATAAACCAAAGGCCATCACATGGTACGCAAAAGTACCAAATACAGTAATAAAAGCTGTTTTCAACTTGTCCTCTTCTGCAATTGCCATCTGGTTATATCCTGCAAAGCAATCCATAAACGAATATATTTCCCTACCCGCTAATTTATCCAAAATCTGGTCAATAAATGGCAACGGGTAGTAGTCCTTAACTGTCTGCTTATTCAGCTCTCTAAAGTCTACACATAATCGGATTTGATTATTCTTCTTCTTTCTGATCACAACTGGCGAACATCATTCCGTGTGTTGCACAGGAAAAATCAAACCCGCTTTTCGAAGCTTCTGTAACTCTTCAAACAGCCCGTCCCTCAGTTCGAAAGGCATACGCCTTACTTTCTGTCGCACGGGACGACTGCCCTCTTTCAACGGAATTGTATGAACAGCAAGACTAGGAGGAATGCCTCTCAGCTCATCATAACTCCAGGCAAAGATATCACGAAATTCCTGAATCAAGGCCACATAGTCCTTCCTTTCTGTTGTGCTGAGCATAAAACCTAATTTGATTGGCCGCGAATCATCAGGCGTACCAAGGTCTAGCTCGATAACATCTGCATCTCTTATACGATCTTGGCCCTCTATCAACTCGTTCAAAGTGATCTGATAGATGTCTTCCATGGTGGATCCCTCTTTGGACTCATCACTCGACGATGTCTCACTGGCAGATAAATCTTCTAATGTCTCCAATTCTGTAGAAGATAGAGGAGCTCTCTCACTCTGCAGGGACTCAGGATAAGCATCAACCACCACACGCTGGGCACCTCTGCCAAATATCAGCCGACCGGCGGGTATATCCACTTGGCAGTCCACTTGCAAGATCCAAGGTCGTCTGAGTAATACTTGGTAACTTGGACGCCCTGCAAAACGAATCACCCTAAAGTCCAACAGGCATTCTACATTTGCAAGCCTTCCAGCTGTCTCAAACTATCATCTGCCATTCTGAGAATTGTGGAGGTATCTTTCTGGATCGCAAGACCCAACCTTTCCATCAGTTCAGAACTCATAATGTTAACAGATGATCCCGTGTCGACAATGGCATAATCTACTAATATCCCATCGACATAGGCTGCAACCCTTGGGCAATGCTTCTCAGCATGCTCGAACCAGTCATCACCAACTCGCACAATACCCAAAGGTTCTACGATATACCCGGTACGTAGGATCTTCCTAAATTCCTTGCGTACTCCTGGGGAAAGCTTAATCAGCTACAGAAGATTCACATCCGGCTTGACTTCGCAAAGAGAGCTCGCCAAATCGAATTCATGATAGTTCGATAGAGCTCGCTTTTCACGCCAAACCATCTGCTCTTTGGGTCGCTGAACCGGCTTTATTGCCTCTTTTTTAACTTTCACCTTCTTCTTTGGTGGTTCCTTATCGGCTTTACTCTCCACGTGCTTCAAAGGTCCCCCCTCCATGGCAGGATCCAAAACTTGCATTCCTTTGTCGCCTTGTTTAGGGTTTCCGTCGACAGGCTTATCCTTGTCGGCTTCTCTACCCTTTTGACCTCTTGTAAGAACAGATCGCAGATTAGAGGTTTCAGCATCATTAACGCGTACAGCCTCAATCAAACTAGCCCCACTCCCACTGGGTAGCTCCTCCACTGTAGTCTTTGGTCATTGAAGTATTTGTTTAGGCCCGTCTTCTCGCTGGGAATCATTTCTTTGCACACGATGATTAAAAGGCCCTGGTTGCCAACTACCTCGCTGGAGGGAACTGATCTTACTCCAGCAAGTAGCTGCTAAATGGCTGGATTTTCCACAGATGTCGCACTTAAGATTTGGGCAATTTCTTGGATAGTGTTGCCCACCACACCATTTGCAACTAAACCTCGAAGGTGCACCCTCATCTGGGTATCTACTTCCTATCAAATTTTGTTGTTTTTTAAGGAAGTTGACATCAACGGCTATTTGCCGATATTGCTCCGTAATCATATCGGTATAATGCTTCATCATGTCCTTAACCTCGCCAAGAACATTGGAAGCACTCGACTCATAGCCTTGGTCATGACCATGTCGTTCCATCGGCCTAACTATTCGATTAGGCACTGGTTCTTGAGCCACAAGCATGGTATTAGAATTGACCGCCTGGCCTCCACCATTTGGAGCCATTTGACTGCCCGTAGGCATCGACATGCTAGGGGGAGCCGATAATAAAGGGACATTCTGCATCATGTTCCCTCTCCCATTAGGGTTAGCCATCGCTATCCCTTGGCCACTACTGCCATTGGCCATCGCCACATTGTTTCCCAATACTAAACCCATATTCGAATTTCCTCGAGAAGCATAGGCTGCTTGTAGTCGGGATTCCATCTCTTGTGCTTGTGTAATGGCAGTATCTATATCCCCCAAGGGGACACTACTCAACTGCAATTGGATGTTAAAGTCCAAACCATGTAGAAAATATTGCAATTGGGCAGCTGCGGGGATAGGAATAGAGGTGTCCAACTTACGGAAAACCTCTTTTATTTTCTTCACATAAGCACGAATATCCTCGTGTGGTTCTTGGCGGGTCACGTTGAGTACACGCAACCAATATTGCCCACCCCTTTCTGGGGCAAACTCCCTTCGCAAAGCTCCAATAAAATGAATCAATATTCAATATGGTTCCGGCTTCTAAACCATGATACCATATAGCGGCTCTTCCTTTGAGAGTCATGTTGAAGAACATCATTAAATGTCCTTCTTCTTGGATGCGACAGTTAAACATCAGCTTTTGAAACTCCCTAATGTGGAGTTCCGCATCTTCCTCAACTAGCCCATTAAAAATGGGTAGCGGGTAACCTAGCGCCGGCAAATCCATCGTTTCTACTAGAATTGCAATAGGCTGCGCCATGACGAGGATTGGATTTGCACTAGGAATAAGGGACGGTGAGGTTACACCTCCCGCACTTGATGTAAACTGGCTTATGGAAGAAAGGGGAGCACTAGAGCTTCCACCTTCTCCTAACTTACTACTTGTGGCCCCAAGACCACTAGATCCACTCCCTCGTAAGGGTTCAGCACCGCTACGCTTAGGGGAATATCTCCTAAAAATTTCAGCACGTCGCCTAGCTCTTTCGTCTCTCTCTTGCTTTGGATTTCTGCTAGACGATGCTTATTGATAAATAATGGATCAATCACAGTATCCTTTGGCATAAACTGCTAGTTGGTCCCTAGACAACCAGGATTCAAGGACCGCCACTTTTAAGCTGCTCCCGGCAGACGCACCACTAATGGAACCTAGAACGGGCCGGCACTGGCTCGTGCACTAGCCGAGCCTCTATCTCACGCGCTCAACAACCCCACGGCCTCGCGGCCAGGAGTGTTGATGACACATACATTGCCTTCCTAGACATCTTGCGTTTGTATTACGTCGTTTGTAGTCCACTCTTTCCTCACCCACTACTCCTCGGAGGGAGTCCCTTACACATTGCCTAATGGCATGAAGCACAGACATAGGGGGTCCTCCAATGACTGAATGCCGCCACCCCTCTGCGACTCTCCTACACCTTGGGGATTGGCCCCTCGGTGCATCGCTCAACATATAAACATTTCGCACAAAATCCACTCAAGGTACCATTTAATCGTATACAGGAAGGTACCATTGTCCTTACCTCTCTTTCCCCTAGACCCCACGACTAGCCTATGGCTTAGGATGTCCTGTCTCTCACTTAACGTGGGTCAAGGTCCTAATGAAAGCAATTGCTGTGCATCCAGGATTTCTAATACCTTTAAATATTTCCATGATTTATGCATATTGTGGATGCTAAGTGCTCAAACAATTATGAAATCAATATTGTTCACATGTGGAAAACATCCTTTCAATGATTTCCAACTACCGTTCTTATGCGGCGTTGCACGAACCTAGCACCAAGGAAACCCTCGTGCTACTAGGCCCTTATTTTATAATTATTCACCGATCTATATGGCATGCAAACAAAAAACCAGCAATCTTTTCATCATTTTACTCCACATTGAGACACATTTTAACCACTCTACCCTCCTATCGATCGAATGTTGCATTGTTGCATAGATTTATAAGGCATTTTGCCATCATTTTATGTGTAAAGAGCGGGTAAAACACACTAGACCAAGAAGGTGGGGTTGAACTGAGGCAAATCCTCATGCTTCAGTCCCCACAAACATTCACAAACATTGTTCTTAATTTTCATTAATTTTTCGCACCCAAAATGCATTTTTTCCCTATTTTTTGTGGTTTTCCTCTATTTTCCTTGTATTTTCCCTTATTTTCTGCATTATTTTATTACTAAAAATTTTAAATAGGTTATGGGCTGTGGCCCTTAGTTCCTTCTTGCAACAAAAATGAAAATTTAGTTGGTGTTCTTATTTATTCTTCCATTTTTATGCCCAAAAAACATCATTTTCCCTTGATTTTCCATATTTTACGTGTTTTAGTGTATTATTTTGAGTCACAAGATGCATGTTTTTCTGATTTTCTAATTATGAACAGAAAGTACTCATGGAAAACAGCAACATAAACAATTTTTAGCCCACTTGAACAACATTTTATCAATCAAAAGCCATGAAATCTCAAATTTCCTTTGAAAAAATTGAATTACCGCTTATTTGCGTGTTTCGGGTTTCATGTCCATGGCTGCAAATCTGAAAATCAGCAGCACTTCATGCTCATGACGGTCACAAGTCACCATTTCCAGCCCATGGAGCAATCCGATCGATGTCAGACAAGCCTCCACCATTCTTTCTTCTTCTTTTCTCTTCCCACATGAACCTGCCTTTAGAGGAGAGAGAGGGAGGAGAGAGAAAGACTGATTTTCTCTCTCCCTCTACAGGCTGCCATTCCTCGCGCGGAGCGGAGCGATAAGGAGCAGAGGATGAGTGCGGTTGCCTTCTGCAATTGGTTTCAGGGCTTGCTTGTGAGCCACCATCTCCATTTTGGGCGGGGGGGGGGGGGGGGGGGGGGGGGGGGGCGGGGGGGGTTGGGCGCCGTTTTTTTCGGCGGTCTGCTGCAGCATGCTGCCCCCCTCCTAAATCTCGTTTTTTCATGAAGGGGAGGGTGCCCCTTCACAAAGGCACCCCTTCACTTCTCTTTTTTGGGCACCTCCCAAATTTTTGACCGGCCTTTTGGCCCTTTTCCCGTCTCTCTCGCATACGGTGTCCGAATTGCAATCTGAAAATTTCTGTGAGCTCGTCTCGGCATCCCGCACCACTGATAGCTCCACTGACCGCCACAGGCACATGGAAAAATTACTAAAAATCTACAAGTGTTGCCCGGGCGTCCTTAGAGCACTTTGACGCTTAAAATCGTTCTAGGTCGAGCCGCCGCCTTTGACATTGGATATGTTTCCCTTGATATTCATAATTTTTAGCTATTTTTAAGCACTTTCCGACACCAAAATTCCGCTCTCAGTAGCCTTCTAATCATGATTATATCCTTTACAATCATGGAGGAAACACAATCATCACTCTACTAAGCATCAAGTCTGATCTTGACAGATGTAAATGCCATGAGACCAACTATAAGGAACTCTTTATGCTAGAAAGACATGTTAAGTGCCACAAGGAACACACACTTTTTTATTCAGTGAGGGTGTTAAGAACAAATTTGTAAGTCACCTATTTGGGAGGTAGTGAATTAGTATGCCAATGCTTTATGAGTTTGAGAAGATGCAAAGGTGGCGATCCCTTTGTAATGGTGTGCAATACAATGACAAACTTGCAAAACATACCGTGTGTATCCACACAATGAAAAACTTGACAAACATCAATGGCACTTTTTGATGGGATGCCTCGATGCTTAGATAGATGTGACTAAATTAGTTCTTCACAAGATTGGTGAATTTTATAAGATTGAGGTTCAATCTTTGCATTTTTGACACATTCATCATGTGTTTCAACATTTCAATGCGTTGCTAATCAACTCTTTGAATCAATAGTTTTTCTTTCATACTGTTGGTGGACTATGTTGGTTAGCTCAAGTGGTTCTCAACTGTCTATATTTTGATGGATGGACAACATGAACTATGATGAGACTATCACACAAGCTCAAGTGTCCATATATTGAGTTCAAGTGGTTCTCATTTGTTGTTGGAATGTGTTGGTGCTCAAGTGTCCATATTTTGAGCATGATGTTCTTAAAAGCATTTTGAATTTGACTAGTCCTCAAGGCATTTTGAATTTGATTGGTTCTTAGGTAAGGATTTTCTTAATGCATTTTGGGAAAATGAAAAACTACTGCCTTGATGTGGTACAAATATTATGCTTTGCCTCCATTCTTAGAAGCACTAGTACTTGGGAGGAAAATTGTGCTATTAAACTCCTACAAGTAGTGCCAATATGTCTGAGATATATGTGTAAGAGTCCATATGAAAGTATGTGTTGTAGTCCCTTTGAGAAATCATGAAGCTTGGCAAAGTAGGATGACATTCTCTTGATTGAGTTGTGATGAAATCTAGATCTCATGGTCAAGGCCTCTTGCAAGTTTTAGCATGGCTCTTGGCATGTTGCACCTTGTAGATGAGCTTGTCCATCTCTTTTTCTTAGCTTGGTCATCTTGGATATCTTTTGAGGATGAAGTTTGGTAGGTGTTGAGTCAACTAGCCTTTTCCATATGGGAAGCAAAATGGAGTAGACTCTATAAATTACTCTATTCTGACTATGCTCCGTTTTCTTATCCTTCATTCCTTTTTTGTATGAGAGAGAGAATAGATATATTATCCATGGTTTGAAAGGTATTGGTTGAGGGTATTGAAGGACCATTATGTTTGTTGGATACTTTGCATGCCTTCATTGGTTGTTTGTACAAATATGATACTCTTGCATGTTGTTTGAAGTTGTTAGTCATTGATTAACTAATTGTTGTTTTCATTTAGGTTGAATTCAATTGCGCTTACGTGAAAGAGACAAGCAAGGAAGTAATTATAATTGGAAGAAGTGATGGTAAGTGTGTTGTCAAAAGCAAAAATGGCATTATTTTTCATTTCTTTGATTTGTGGATTTATTTCAACCAAGAGTCCATGCTCAAGAGCAAAGTGGATCTAGCCTTTTTTTTTCTCAATGATGATATTGATTATTTGATGATCATCTAGGTAAAAGCTAAGTGAATCTAGCACTTTCATGAGAGGAATACATGTTTTAATCCTGATCATATTTGTGGTACTTTGTGTCTTGCATCTAACACTTCTCCTTCATGGATTGAGACCCATGCTTTAGATATAGAGATTATGTGTAGGTTTGTTGTGGGGAACATTGTTCATATAGGGGAGATAATTGTTGATTGTGTCTCCATTCAAGTGATTTTCTATTGTACGGTGCCTTTAATATTTTGTACTTTTATCATCACATGGCTATGTTTGAGTATTTGATGTTTGTGTTGGTATTCCATGGTATATGGATGTGTTCCTTATCTAATCAATGTTGTGGAGGCCTAGCTTTAGCATGGCTTGTTGAGTCCTCAACATTTACATTGAGATAGGGTGTGGACTTTGAGTGACATCTTCTTCAATACTACACATCGCACATGAGTAGGATGATGGAGCTTGGCAAGGGATCCTAGCTTAAAGCATTTGTGCAATGTGGTGTTAGGTTTGTATAGTGTCTTTTTGAATGCATGCATGGCTTTTGGGCATCCATGCTACTTATTTGATTTTGATCTTGATGCTGTCGACTACATTGTGCAGATCTTCATGGAGAGACCTCTTTTGAATCCTAAGGATGACTATGAGGAGGACAATATGGAGAGGGATTATGAGGATCACGATTATGGGTGTCTTTTCTATTAGTATGAGTCATCTTTTAGAATGCTTATTTTGCTCATGTAGTGTTTGCTGGTTAATGTTGTTTATGTAACACACATGATAGTTATTTGATATGTACATGACATTTCTTGCTTACATTGCATTTTTTCTTAGTTTGGAAAGTATCGTCTCATCTCTAGATATTGAGGATGGCTAAAGCAAAGTATAAACTAACTACGACTACCTTTAATGATACTAGACCTTTCTGAATATGATATATATTTCTAGATATAAATTACTATGTAAGCCTTATTGCTAAATTATTGATCCATATGTGCTAGAAACTTTCATATGGAGATCTCATGTCTCATTACTTCCATTTAGTTGCCGTATTAGTTTGTTGTCTTATGACATCATGGGAGTTGTATCAATATTATGAACAATGGGATATCACCACAATTTGTTTTTATCAAAATAAAGGTGTGCTATTACTTTTTTCAATTAACATAATCACATAATATGAAATTTGTATAAATAGTGAATTTTTTAGCATGTAGATGAGCCTCACATCCTACGTAATCTTTAATATTGCAATAGATCATGCCATTTATGAACTTGTGACTAGACCGCCATTGTCACACATATACAATACACCAAACTAAAATTAATAGAAAAGCAATGACCAAGAATGTCATGCAGATTACACTTTCTTGTATTCCATAAATTCAAAATTGGAGATGTAGATATTCTATAATTTATTGGTACAATACGTTCTCTTTGTATTTTTTAGCAAAAAAGTTGGTATCTTGCCAGCATTTGATGATGCTTGCTAACTATGCATTGTAGAATTTTCTAGCTTGTAAAGCTAACAAGGCTTGCTAACTATGCATTGCACAATTGTCTAGCTTGTAAAGCTAGCAAGGCTTCATCTATCTCACTTCAGGTCCTTCGTGAGTGAAAAGAGGGGAGCAATTAGCAAGTGTCAATGAAGTGGAAGTAGCCATGCAATATTACCCACAAAAGATAGCATAGTTTCTCCCCTTTTGGCTCACAAAAATAGAAAGTGCCAAGCTCCAATTGTCACAATTCTATATGCAATCAAATGCATAGTATCATTGTCAATGCAATTGTTCATTACATAGTTTTGCAACCAAAAGTGAAGTTATACGTGTATTTTGTTCAAACAACATCATGAAACAATAGGATATCATCATATAACTATGTCATACTAATGTGACACCATTAGATAAAAAGTTAATCAAACAATAGTCTTGGCATATCTGTTAGCTTTTTTTTAAATCAAACTTCTCTCCCCCCGTATCTCTCATACAAATACTTAATTTATCAACAAGTATAAAGTGTTTCCTTGCTTGCATTGTCAAGTTAACAATTATCAATTGTTATACTAATGTATACATAAAAACATGATATATTTATGCATGTTCTTCCAAAAGTTTGATGCTTCTACGAGATGCATGCACAATCATTGGATTTCTCCTATGGTTGAGATTTTGAGGTTCCCTTTGAGTTTGTTTCCCTTCATACATCATATGCATGCATATCCCACCTAGATTCTTGCCCCCTCCTGTGCAACACACACACACACACACACAATGTAGCATATTTTAACTTGCATTCTCACCCAATATTTAGACTTCTCCAAGGTTGTAAATCTAAGGTCGCCTTTTCCCTCCTTCATGCACCATGTGCATAGCTAGATGAGTTGGTTGGTGTCAAAGGTTCTAAAGTCAAGGTTACTCTTCTTCCTTTACTTGTAAATTGCTATGGAAAAATGTGCTTTATGCATGATTTTAGATATCTTTTTGAAAGATGTTTCAATATAAGGGCATCCAAGTACGTAAACATCATTTAGGCACAACACAAAAGCACACACACATGAATGTATGTAGATATATGTAATAAACTAGTTGGATGGATCCAAGGGTTGTGAATTCATGATCATCTTTCTCTCTCCCCCATCATGCAATACATGCCACATGCTCATCAATGGAAGTGATAATTGTATTTTCCCTCACTCACACATCCCATGCGTGAAAACGTCTATGCATTCTATTTGGATAACTACAAATCTTACAATGAAAATTTAAATAAAATATTTTCTATTTATTTTTATGCATATGTGAGGGTGGTATGGTTAGTGTTTATTTCGATTTGCATATGAGTGGTATGGTTAATCTTTGTGGGTGCATATGTTTCAAGAGTGTATTTGTGCATTTGGATGTTTAGGCATGGATTCAATTACATGTCTAGGAAGGCATGAATGTATGTACACTTGTGCTTATGCATATGTAAGAGTGTGGGGGAAGATAACCCCCAATCCCCCACAAAAATTGTGTCATGCCTACAATGGGAAGGGGGAGTGGGATTCTACTAGCCCTATGATTACCCCCACAAACCCTTGTGAAAAGGGAGTTTTAACAAAGAGTTAGTGAGGTTTTCAGTGAGTGTTGGCTCTCATTTGTGAGTCTAGACCTTGATATAGTTGAGTGCATTGATGCGATCGAGTGCAGTGGGCATGGGAGTGTGGTTTTGCTAGCCCTCCACTACCCCTGCAAACTCTTGTGAAGAGGGGAGTTTTAACAAAGGGTTAAGTGGGCTTTGCAGTGAGTGTCAACTCTCGTTCATCATTCTAGATGTTAGTGCAATCAAATGCCAATAAGAAAGAAATGAATCTTTTCTATCAACCATTAACATTCAAGATTTTGCTCTTAGATGGTTTCCCTTCTCCCTAGGGTGACTATAGGGAAGTGAGGGTGTAATGAAACTTGGCTTTACATTGTAAGAGTTGACGCAATCTAGTTCTAAGTATCCTTCAAAAAAAGAATTGTGTATTCTAGTGATACGTCTCATTATAGGGAGAGGGAATAGTTTGAGTTCTTTTAATTTCATGCATGTATATCAATTTTCTCTGTGTGTGTGTGTGTGCGTGTGCGCGCGCGTGCGCGTGTGCGTGCGTGTGCGTGTGTGCGCGCACTCATGGTATCATGTAGGTGAGTGGGTTCAATGTACAAAATGCACCAATGCATTAGAAGCAAACCTTAGAAAAGAATAATTATTGCTTATCAATACCATTGCCAAAACATTATAAAGGCTTCAAATGTCCAAATCAACCTCCAACTATCACATTCAAAAGAATCACAAAATAACAAAGACTCTCTTATCATGTAATAAGAAGATAGTCAAGGAGATTAATTCACACATAATTTGGCAACAAATTAAAGTTTGTACATAAAAGGCTTGGAGGGGAATTGAACCTCATGCACTACCAAAGGTTGTACCCATGAGAGATCCCACCTAGAAGATGAGACAAAAAGCAAACATAATGCATCTTCATTAAGGTTACATCCACGAATAATAAATACTATCATGAATAACAATATAGAGATAAAGCAAACCATTCTACAAAGCGTTCCTCAAATACATGGTCTAGTAAGAATGTTTTTCCTCCTCAACACACCTCCCTTTTATTCCTTGCCATGCACCACCACATTAATATCTCAACCTCCCCCTTGCAACAATGTTGACAACAAAGCCCTTGTGCACATCACACACCATGCAAGTCCCACATCAAGCTTAGACTCCTTAGTTTTTGTAATACAAAAGAAGGTGCCTTGTGTCAATGATTACATCTTGCATTCTTATCATATTTCAATTATGGGGAGTGCATTCCACTACAACACAATTAGAGGGACAATCAATATTGAGAGAGATGATTGTTGTAGGGCTTGGAAGAGACTATATGTCCTATTGGCTATGGGGATTGGAGAGGGAGATTTGCACCATACATCACAAAGGATGGAGAGAGAGAGAGAGAGAGAGAGAGAGAGAGAGAGAGAGAGAGAGAGAGAGAGAGAGAGAGAAGCAACAAAACATCCCATTAATTGTAAGGTATTGCATCATACTGAGCTGAAACTAGAGTGATTTGAACCTTTTATCATATACAACTATATCCATTAGTAATAAATGGTAACACATACCAATTTCCACCACCAAGAACCCTCATATGTTCATAGGCTACACAAGTGAGGGAGACTAATGTGACCAAAGACATAGCCTTGCTATTCACAACATGTAGGACCCATGGGGATTAAGTGAGTAGTGATGCCTAAGATAAATGCATGTGTGTGAGTTAAAATTGGATATTAAGGACACTTTTGAGAAAATGATTGTTAGTATGCATACTAATAATAAGTGCAAAGACACAATCTTCATCATAGTAGTAGTGACTAATAATGCCAATTAGCATAATGTAAACTATTTGTGATGCAACTTTATAGTCATCTTATGGCCCATATTTTGGACATATCCTACAAGATCATACCAACCTAAAACAAAAGTGAATTAGTAGGTTATAAGTACTCAATCTTTGTTAAATTTCTTGTAGTCTAAGCATGCAATAATACACTAAACATTGAGTATCTTGCTAACATAAGAGCAAAATGGGGCTTCATGTAGGTGATAATGCTTATTTAGCTAGCATTTTATGCGATGTGTCTAAACTAGTGAAACTAGGTCCCTCATTGTACCACTAGTTTGAATTGCTATCATTAGCATATTCAAAGTTCCTAAGCATCTCTAGAACACTCTAACTATAGTATTTGACTATCCAAAAAAACACTAAGATATAGTTTGACCATCAAAGGAAAGAAAAACATGCCCAAATGCAAATAGGACTTGGAACATTATATATTTTGTATAATTTCGAACATCCACAAGTCAAAGAGTTTAGCATCATGTTGTAACTATGTTGTTGTTATGGTCTACAAGAGTTGATCTAAGCTCGATATTGACATTTTATTCATGAGAAAGGCCTACTAGATATGAAAAGGAAGATGCGGTAGGTGATTGTATAACTCTTGCTCCAGCTAGTTACTGAGCTAGAGTCACGGCTAGTAGCTAAATGCTACGACTATAGAGAAAATCAAAAAGCAATTGAGAGATATTATGGAAGCAAATAGAATGAAAATTTATTGAGGATATGGGGTTGATTCTAAACCATTGATGTGAGAATTGGGGCTAAGTAACTTTTTGTGTGTGTGTGTGTGTGTGTGTGTCCCTCAAAAGAACTCTACTAAAGCTCAAACAAGAAGAAAGATTTGCATGACATGAAAAAAAGAGACTAATTGGGTACCATCTTTCCCTCCCCTCATGCCTTGTGTGAGTGCTTCACAAGGCATGTATTTATAAATTTATTCATCTCAAAGCTCAAAAATAGCCCAATTTTACAATTAGCATGCTTTAGCTTTTGTATTTGCTTTTATCCAAATAAAGAATAAAGCGGTGGGGCGGTCGGGCTGTGCCCAAATACAATGTCCAATAATGAAATATTTAAACCAAGCGTCCATATGCATACAAAATAATAAATATTTGTCAAGCACTTCAATAAATAAATGTGCTTAAATAAATATTAGCCCACGCCTTTGATGATAAGGTACGCGCCTATCAAAAATGATAATTTCTTCTAGGTAATTTGAATACATGCTATCGCCCAGTGCTTCCCAATGCCACCACTGAAGCATTCGCAATTGTTAGAAAATAATAAAATTAAACCGACAAAAGTAAATACCTAGTAGTCTTCAGCTACAAAATAAATAAATAGGTTGAAACTCTGTCCTAACCTTAATTTAATATTAGTGCACTCTAAACTCATAAACATCCATCAATTTAAATATGTATTTTTCAAAATTGCCCGCCATGGAATCACCCACGTACACATTAAATTAACATGATGCCTGAAAAGGACAGGCGTCCCCATCAACTTCTCACACAAGGAATCCACCTTGTGTACGAGCCCCGACAAATAAATATAATTTTATGGAATCCACCACAAAACCTCACGGAATCCACCGTGGAATAAAAAACTCACGAAATCCACCGTGGTCTCACGAAATCCACCATGGAATATGCCTCTTGGCATCATACCCCCAGGGTGGGATAGCAATTGTTCTCAATTGCTATTAGCTCAATGTGGAGTGAGCAATGAGGGGTAAGCACTTAGGTCGCAGGCGTGCATCCATTGGGCCTCTTCAACAGGATGATTTTTAAACTTAACCAAATATCTAGAGTATCTACGACTAGTTCTAGTGGTCATAAAGTCAATGTCTAGAACAGTTTCAGATTCAATGATTTCAATTTCTTCTTCTAACAAAGGAGGGTTTCATAGACAAGATGAACATGTAATTTGTCTCTAAAAGGTCGTAACAAACTGATATGAAAAGTATGTGGATTTTCTAGTGTTGGGGTAGTTCTAATTTAAATGCATTGTCATTGATTTTGTGAATGATCTTGAAAGGTCCATAAAATCTAGGGGCTAACTTAACAACAGGGTGTTTCTCAACACTTTGTAATCTTCTCTTTTCAATGCGTAACCAAACGTAATCATCAACTTTGAAACTCATAGCTTTTCTTTTCTTGTTAGCTTGTTTAGTGTATGATTGCTGGGCTTTCGCAATCATGACTTCGACTTCAGCAAAAATAGTAGCATGCATATTGGCACTATTGTCAGCAGCTTTAACTTTGTTTAATAATGATGTAACAGGTGTAGGCAATCTATGTCCATAAATTATTTCAAAGGGTGCTTTTTGTGTAGTTGTATGTGGTGTATTATTGTAGGCAAACTGAAGTAAATGCAAGTGTGTATCCCATGTTTGTGGTTTTGAAATTGTGTATGCACACAAAAGATCTAATATCGTACTGTTAGTATCTTCTGTTTACCCATTAGTTTCAGGATGAAATGCAGATGAGAAATCAATCTTAGTACCTAAATTAGCAAACAAACTAGTCCAAAAATTATTGCAAAATCTAGAATCACGATAAAAAATAATAACTTTGGCAAACCATGGTTAGTGAAAATAGTCTTCAAAAATAATTGTGCAACTTGAGATGTAGTTAATGTTTTCTTGCATGGAATGGAATATACTTGTTTGCTAAATCGATTTACAATAGTCCAAATCATATCATGATTAGCTTGGGTGTTAGGCAAAACCAGTTATAAAATCCATTGAAATATGTTCCCATGGTTGTTCAAGAATTGGTAAAGGTATTAACAAACCATATTTCTTACCGTGGTGTCGCTTAACTCTTTGACAAATTAAACACTCATACAAAGTTAGAAACATCAAATTCCATCTGTGGCCAGTAAAAATCTTCAATCAACGTATGTAAAGTAGACATAGTACCTCTATGGACTTGATATGGGAGACAATGAATTTCGTGCAACACAAATGATCTAAATGGAATAGTTACACACAACCTTTTCTTATAAAACATAAATCCATCAGAATAAGACAATGAATCTATTGGAATCCAATTACTAGCAACTAATTTATTCCAATCAGCTTGAAAACTGGGGTCTTGGTCATAGGTATCTTTCATAGGGATAAGAGAATCAAAAGATATAACAGAAATATTATGGATACTTGGTCTTCTACTTAAGGTATCGGCAACAACATTCTCTTTTCCGGGTTGATATTGGATAAGTGGATGAAAACTTTGAATAAAAGCATCCCATTTGATATGACAGTCAGAGATTTGTGGCTGACTAAGGAGATGGTTGATACTTTGTTAGTCAGTTTTGATCATGAATTTAGGTCCCATTAAATAGTGTTTCCATTGACGTAAGACATGTACTACAACTAGCAATTGCTTATCATAGGTAGAATACTTCAGTTTAGAGGGTTTAAGTTTGCAGCTAGAATAGGCTATATGATGTGAATCTTGCATAAGGACAGCTCCTATTCTTGATCCGCTAACATCAGTTGATGACTACTAGAAAGAATGGTCTATTAAAGTTAGGTAATTGCAGAACAGGGGCATGGGTTAAAGCATGTTTTAGTAAATCAAAATACTTTTGCTGATTATCAGACCAATGATATACAATACTTTTCTTTAATAATTTCATTAAAGGTAATGCAAGCAATGAAAAATTTCTCACAAATTTTCTGTAAAAGCTAGCAAGACCTAAGAAAGAACGTAACTCATGCACACTTTTAGGGATCGGTCAATTCAAAATTGCTTCTATCTTTTTAGGATCAACGTTAATACCATCAGAAGAAACAATATGCCCTAAATATTCAATGTGGGTTTGGAAAATTTCACTCTTTTCAAGGTTAGCATATAATTGATTCTCTTTCAATAATTTGAAAACCAAAGATAAAATTTCATAATGCTCGTTCTCATTCTTACTGAAAACCAATATGTCATCAAAGAAAACAATCACATAATGCTGATGCTTCAAAAATATGTCATTCATCATATGACTGAATGTGGCTGGTGCATTAGTTAAACCAAAAGGCATAATAAGGAATTCATAGTGACCAAATTGAGTTCTAAATGCAGTTTTAAAAATATTAGGTGTATCCAATCGTACTTGATGATATCCAGATTTAAGATCTATCTTGCTAAATATTGTGGCCCCTTGTAGTTTATCCATGAGTCGTCTACCCTAGGAATCAGATATCTATTCTTGATAGTGATCTTGTTTAGGACACGATAATCAATGCACATCCTATAGGTATTATTTTTCTTGTTCATTAATAGAACATGTGCACCAAAATGAGAACTATTGGGCCTAATGAGTCCTCGGATTAACAATTCTTCAACTTGGGCTTGGATTTCTTTCTGTTCAATTTGATTGTGTCTATAAGGTGCTTTACATGGTGGTTCTGAACTAGGAATTAAATCTATTTTATGATCTTCAAGACGTGTGGATGGTAAACCACATGGTAAGTCAGCAGCAAAACAATCTTTAAATTATGAAAGAAATTGTGCGTGCCTAGGATGCATCTAATTTTCCTTAGCTTCAATTTTATTTATCCATACTAAATATGATTTGCTACCTTTTCTCAATGCACGTTCAGCCTGTGTGTAACTAAGCAATGGAAAATTATCTAAGGTGTGCGTACCATGTAATGTGATTTGTTTTCTATTAGAATGAATTTTCATTGAATGTGTGGAATAATCTATATCAGGATTGTATTTATGACGCCAAGGCATTTCTAAAATAATATCACTAGATTGCAAAGGCACAACCAAGAAATTTCTGTGCTCAACATAATCACCAATTTTTATTTCTAAATCATGAACTTCTTGTGTACCATTGTATCTAGTGCCTAAGAATGTAGCTTTTATGCGATAATGAGTTGGAACAGTATGTAAATTCAATTCTTTTACCAATTTTGCAGAAATAAAATCATGTGTGCTCCCATCATCATGCAAAACACAAGACATTTCATCATTAATAATGAATGAGGATTTTGCATACTTAGTAAAATATCTGAAGTAGTACCAATATCGTCATCATCTTCCGTGAAATTTGGAATTTCTTCATGGTCTTCATCTTCAATCACTCTCAAGTAGTTGATGTGAACAATTAGCTTTTTGGATTGATAGTTCACCGTTAGATATCCAAGTTAGTGGCACTTCTAGCAAACTATAGGCTTGGCTTTGGAAACATTATTGGTAATGGCTGGAAGTTTAGGTATGTTGGAATTTGGCTGGAAAGATGGCTTAGGATTTGAATTTGTGTTTGATGGTAAAGTAGGGGGTTGTGTCCAAGATTTACAGAAAGAAGGAGCAAAGTGATTTTGATTAAATCTTCGAAAGTTAGAATTGAATTGCTTTGTATCGAGGTTACCGTTAGTTGGAAATTGTTGTGATCACTTTTCTCATCCATGAATTTTGTCTTCAGCATCATGGGCCAAAGAAATTGCATCCTCTAGATCCATTGGCTTGAACATGTTCACATCTGCATAGAAGTGACCAAGCAAACCAGACATATACTTGCGCTTGTGCATCACCTCAGGTACATCTTCAAGCATTCAAAGTTGCAATAAGGCCTTCCAAAAATGCTTAGTGTATTGCGGAATAGGCTCACGATCTCTTTGTTGCAGAAGATCCCACTATTTGATTGCTTTTTCATGGAATTGAGATGGAAGAAAATTCTACAAAAATTCATTTTGAAAAGCCTCCCAAATACTAGGAAAATCAATACTTTTGCAGACAACAATCCACCATAATGATGCTCTGTCTACTAAATGATTAGTGACACACTTGGGTTTGTCTTTTTTGGCATACTGTTCTTCATGGAAATAATCATCAAACTGACTGATAAAAGTGAGAATTGTTTTTCCATCACATAGCCCATTAAAAGTACAAAATTTGAAATTTCTTTTACTTATCTTAGCTTCTTTCCTGATGGATTGTACTTCGAGTGTTGCATCGATCATAAGTCGTATAACATCTTCGAGTTGCGGTCCATCTTGATCGACAGTGGATCGTTGAAGAGTAGCCAGTTGAGCTTGTAAAGTTTGACATGCTCTACATTCCTCTTGAAGATCCATCATAATTAGGTCCAATTTTTGCTCCACCGTTGGTTCTGGTAAATCATCTTCGGCCATAAAATCTTCCATAGTTTGATCGGGCATCTTGCAAAATTTCAAACAACCTCACCTAAAGCTCATAAAATAATAAGGAAGATTTGCACGACATGAAGAAAAGAGACCAATTGGGTATAATCTCCCCCCATGCCTTGTGTGAGCGTTTCACAAGGTATGCATTTATAAACTTATTCATCTCAAAGCTTAAAAATTGCCCAATTTTACAATTAGAATGCTTTAGCTTTTGTGTTTGCTTTTGTCCAAATAAAGAATAAAGCAATTAGGCGGCTCGAGAGTCGAGCTATGCCCAAATACAATATCCAATAATGAAATATTTAAACCGAGCACCCATGCGCATTCAAAATAATAAATATTTGTCAAGTGCTTCAATAAATAAGTGCACCTAAATAATTTTTAGCACCACGCCTTTGATTATAAGCCGCGCGTTTATCAAAAATGATAATTTTTTCTATGTAATTTGAATACACGATATCGCCCAGTGCTTCCCAACGCCACTACTGCCTACTCTACACATTAACTAAAGCATTCATAATTGTTAGAAAATAATAAATTAAACTGACAAAAGTGAATACCTAACACTCTTCAGCTATAAAATAAATAAATAGGTTGGAACTCTATTCTAACCTATTTATTTAATATGAGTGTACTCTAAACTCATAAACGTCCATTAATTTAAATATGTATTTTGTGGAATCACCCACCATGGAATCACCCACAGGCACATTAAATTAACATGACACCCGAAAAGGACATGCATCCCCGTCAACTTCTCGCACAAGGAATCCACCTTGTGTACGAGCCTCGGAAAATAAATATAATTTTACAAAATCCACCACAAAACCTCACGAAATCCACCATGAAATAAAAAACTCATGGAATTCACCATGGTCTCATAGAATCCACTGTGGAATATGCCTCCTGGCATCAAGGGATTTCTAGATATACTCCTTTTGTGACAAATAAAAGAGCCCCTTAGAGCGATCACACGTGATGTGCATCCCAAGAATATAGGAGGCATGTCCCCTCAGGGGGGTTCACTGTATATACATTCTCTATATAACGTGCGTTCATGGCCTATCTATAAATATCCTAATCTGTGATTTTTTCTTGAATAAAACACAACCCTTTTCTATTCAATCTGTAAGTAATCCCTTTATATGACACCCTTGTGTATGTAAAAAATGTATAAAAATGGTGTTTTAAAAACCCCTTATTTTGAACTCACGTTATATATACATATATTCATGAGTGACCCCCCCCCCCCCCCCCCCCGAGCATGTCCCATGTCCTTCATCCCAAAGCTCTTCTTGAGATGAGTTTTCAAGGCATCTAGATCATCGTGAAAAGTACTCCCATGTCCTTCATCTCAAAGCTCTTTTTGAGCTGAGTTTTCAAGGCATCTAGCTCATCATGTGCACTCCCAATAATAAGCATATCATCTAAATAGAGTACCAAAATCATAAGGCTTCCATCACAAGCCTCCTTTTTATATAAACATGGATCCATAACACTACAAGTATATCCTTATGAATGCGTAAAAGCATCAAACTTGTGTACCATTCCCTATGTACCTGATTAAGGCCATAAAGGCTATTTCTTAACTTGCACATCAGGTGTTCTTTGCATTTTTTTTCAAAGCCCTTAGGCTGATATATATAGATCTCGTCGTGCAAGTCCCCATGTGAAAAATTCATATTTATATCCATCTAATAAAAGTTCAAATCTAGCTAAGCAACCAATGCTAGTACCAAGTCTAGGGTTATCATTTTGACCACACGAGGAAAGACTTTATTGAAGTCAACACTATATTCTTACTTGAAACCCTTAGCTACCAATCTAGCCTTGTAAGTGGACTTGGGGCGTCCAATGATACTTTTTAACTTGTATATCCACTTGCATAGAAATACCTTCTTACCACTAGGCAAAGAAACCAAATCCCATGTATCGTTAGTTTGTAAGGAGTCAAACTTCAATGACATAGCCCTATCCCATGAGTGACTATCACCTCTTTGCATGGCATCACCATAAGAGAGAGGGTCACCTAAATTTGTCACCATATACATAATCCATGGAGGGCGTAAAGCACTCAAGTGGCTCTAGTAGAGTGTCTCAAAATGGACTAATCCTACACAACAAGTGGGGCTTGGACCACTAGGGCATCAACTACTATAGGCTATCTAGCTAGCTATATGGGAGTAGGAGGCTCCTCCTAAAAGATCACCCTATGTACCTCAACCACTTGCTCAGGTTGCTTATACATCTTTTCCTCATGGAAAACGACATTATGGTTGTGGATAACTTTGTGAGCCTATGGATCCCATAAGCAATAACCCATCTCACCTACATCCCCATAACCAAGAAAGATGCATTTCACAAACTTAGGATTCAACTTATTGCGCTTGTTTTTGGGAACATGGCAGATAATCAAATATATGATAGTAGTAACTGTCTTAGCCCAAAAGTACTGTGGTAAGCCTGCGTGGCTAAGACTCTCTCCTAAATCGTCCTGTTCATACATTCGACAATACCATTCTGGGGATGAGTGTAAGGGACAGTCAATCAATGCTTAATACCCTGCTCATCGCAAAACTATTCAAAAACTTTCAAGACATACTCAACCCCATTATTTGACCTTAGGTATTTCAACCTATATCTAGACTGGTTCTCCAAACAAGGGAAAGCCAATGTTGAAAGGTAGATAAGACATCTGGTTTTTGCTTAATAGGGTAAGCCCAGACCTTATGTGAGTAATCATCAATGAATGTGACAAAGTACTTTGCACCACCTAATAATTGACATGGCATGGAACCACATACATTTGAACAAACAAGAGGCAAAGGCTCACCCATGCGCTTCGTGCCAAACTTCTTATGCATACTATGTGTCTGCTAGCCATATAAACAATGATTACAAGACTCAAAGCACTTATAGTCTAGGAGTAGATGATACTACAAACTGGTAAGCATTTTTATTCCATTCAAAGAGATGTGCCCAAGGTCATGATGCTAAAGAGATACATGTGGAATTGTAGCCACAACCAAAACATGATCAATTGACCCAGATACAAGCGCAAAGGATAGAGGGTACTAGACTTAGCACCACGTGCAATAACAATATTCCCACGAGAAATCTTCCATGAGAAATTACCAAAAGAGACAACATAACCTGCATCATCTAAGGTGCTAGCAAAGATAAGGCTCTTCGTGAGAGTCAATACGACATGACGTCCATCATGAAGAGTGAATATATTACTTGAACCAAAACACAGCTGGACATCACCAATACCGACGATCTCCAATGCCAAGTCATTTCCCAAATAGACAGATCTAGTCATAATGCGATAGGAGTGAAACTACTCTCTATGAGTAGTCACATGAAAGGAAGTCCTTGAATCTATCAACCAACACTGAGTATATCCCAACAAAGCATCAATTAGTTATGAAGTATCCAAAGAAGAAGTAGCCAAGATAGGATCATCAGATACCTCATGCTGCACCACATTAATCTTCTCAATCTTGACACTAGACTTGCTACACAATGCTAAGATTATCATTCTTGTTTTGCACTTTACCCTTTCCCTTTTCCTTGTGCTTGTCTTCACACATTTTATAGCACTATGATTGAATATGACATGATTTTTCACAATAATGTCAAGTGAGACCGGTGGACTTATGGCAATCTTTTGTCGAGAGTGCAATCTCAACATCCTACAATTTCAATCCATCCTTAGCATAGAGAGCCATATGGAAAGTGTCCCACAACTCAGGTAGAGTACAAGCTGAAATAAAGGATGCAAAGTATCCTTGAACTCAATCTCTCATGAAGCTAAATGATTGATGATGGAGTGAAACTCATTCAAGTGTGTATACATAGAAGTCCCTTCCTTCATGTGAAAGTCCATCAACTATTTTAGCTAATATATTTGAGATATAGGACTTTGCTTGTCATAAAGATTCTTAATATGTGTCCAAAGATCATATGCAATCTAATTTCTAGTTACAACATTGTAGTGAACTTGCTTAGAGAGTGATAAAATGATTGTGGACTTGCATAGCCCATCCAATTCATCCCAATCCTTGGCTATAATGTTTTTGAGTATGGCACCCCCATTTTTGAGTAAGATAGCACCGTTGTGAGAAAATTAGCCATAAGGAGACCAAGCAAGTACACAGAAGGGCAAGATAGGGGTTCATGTAATACCCTACAAATCAACCCCAAAACCATTGCTAGATATTTAGTCGTGTTGTTGAGCCTAATGCACCAACAAAAACTAGATGGACTTCTATTGTTTCAGAAGCTGCAATACACTTTGGTGACAATCTCTCACCTTGTCTCTCAATACTCCACTCTAACTAGCCAAGCATCCTCTCCAACCCAAGAAAGCAAGAACACAAGACTAGCTCGAGTTGTAGTGAACTCACCTAACTTATATTCTTGCATTTGATGACTCAAAGGCTCGAAGATGGTTCCACTACCACAATCAACATGATCCAATGCCGCCACTCCTTCGCATCCACTACCAAGCACACCAACAAGTCAAAGAGCTAGTAGAGAAGATGAGAAAAGGAAGACGATGGCGAAGAGCTTCACCTTCCCTCATTCCCTTGCTCAACACACCTCTCAACCTCTCCCTCTCACTCATTCTCAACACAATGGAAGAAAGATAATAGACAAGAAAGATTGAATAGAAAGCTTGAGTAATCAATAGAGCTTTCGCAACATGGATGTGTCAAAAGGGTGAATACAACTGAGACCTCCCACCCTTATATAGACCAAGCATTAGGGTTAGGGTTAGGGTTTGCACCCCTTTTGTGTTTAGGGTTTGCGTGCTTTTTGTGTTTAGGGTTTCCACAATTGTGATTTAGGGTTTGCACCCTCTTTTGGGCATCCTACCCATTTTGTGGACTCTAGGCTAGTCAATCATCATTGCATGCTTCAACCTTAGCCTCATTAGACCAAGCCTAAGATATTCTAATCACAAATATATGTGTGCAACCCACGCAATACTTGCGAGTGTGACAAATATAATTGTGGGTGGTGAATACAATGTGCACGAGAGAGCCCAACTCTCACAAAGTAATGCATCCATGATAATGTGGTGATGTTCATAAAGTACTAGTCCAAGTGCCCAAAAAATAAGGCACTGACGCTCACAAAAATAATATCCACCAAAAAGTAGTAGCCGGCACTTCCACTTTTGTAGTCTTCTCAAAACATCGTTAACATTATTTCCCCCCTAGACAAGTGCCAATCCCATGGCACTTATGTCATAGGTAGCATGCTGTAGCTTGCATCAAAGATGTGGAATGCTAGGAACAGTCGATTGAAGAAGTAGTCCTTATAAGGAGAAATGAATGTTGCTAATGAAGAATTTGTTGTTGTTGAAGAGGATGATTTTTTTGCTGCAAGGGGTACAGATGATGTTGCTCATATTGTGGTAGATGGTGATTAATGTTATTACTAGTGACAAATCCTGTAGAAGTTGACTATACTAAAGATATACTTGGCTAACGGTCCTTCTAATGGAGAAAACTTGAATGGCACTAGGAGTTGAATGGGAGATTCAATATTGATGTAGAAGTGATGAGTCATGATCCTCCATGAACTATTCTACCTACAAAGTAAATCTCAAATGCAATCACTTCCTAGTGGAAAGTGCTTGTCTCTTGTTCATGCATAGGATATATGATTTTCTCGATTTGGGAGATGGGTCAAATTCCAAGAAAGCTTGAAGTGTTATCCCACATGTGAAGAACCACAACTGTGAATAGGTTATTATGCAAATACTATAGTGAGTGCGTGTGCATACATAGTCTAATACATAGTTAGAAGACTGCTTCATGGATTCTGCAAAAGTAATGATTGGTACTTGATGAAGCAAGGGATCTTGATCTAACGAAGATGGAAAGTATTATGGGTGTTGAGGAAAAAGATAGTTATTGATGAAGATGCTAGGGAAACACCAATGTGGGATAGATAGGAGCAAGTGTTCAATCCAATAAGCTCTTGAAGAACATGGGTCTCTACGGGATCAACTACACATGGTAGTCGATGCAATTGTTGGCTTTATGTTGAAGAATCTTTTCCATCTTTCTTATAAGTAAGGATTGATGAAACAAGATGAATCAAATGAAGGGATGAAATGTGCAAGTGACTCAAGGAGACAAGTCAACCAAGGCAAGCCAAGACTCCATAGGTATGTCCTAACAGTGATGTGCCCTAAGTAAGGGTGTGGAAAAATGGGAAAAGGGCTAGGGGGTTAGAGACAGAGCTAGCCAACTTAGGGTCATTGGACTCATCCAACTTGAGGACCCCTAGGTGCGGTGCAATGTACCTGCATGCATAATCCTTATTCTTTTCCTCTTTTTTCCCCTTTTTTCTCTCTTTTTTTTTCTTTTTCTTTTTCTTTAGCAAGTCAAGTAACAACAATTATATACAATAAGGCATGTTGCCTTACAAGGAGAAATGGAAGTATGACATCATAAGGTTGACTACAAACAATAAAACTTGGCGCATAAGATGATTGGTGCACTAGGTGCGTACAATGAAGATTTGAACATTGAAGCTGGACATTGAAGCATCACATTATTGATGAAGCTATTGTTGAAGAAGAACCTGAACTCGTCAATGAATACTGGTATGCTCATTGATGAAACAATTTGCAATTGTTCATTCCAAGCTAGGATGATAGAACGCAATGAAGTGGTCTTACAGTAAGTTGGGTCAACTTGAAGTGTACTGATTGTATGACATTGCTCAGCTATGGTCATAAGATGACTACCATCATAAGAAATCTCAAGTTGATGAGAAAACCACTTCTGCAATGACGGACTTGAGGAATGACAATTTTGCTCAAGCTCATCAAGTACTGATTGGTCTTGGATTTTGGTCACAGAAGCATAAGAAGGAATAAATCGGCATGATAACAATTGCTCCTGAGGGAGAGCCCTGACATATTCCCTTTGAAACAAGAGGCTTTTATTGAAAATATTTTGTTGTTGTCCTCCCATGTAAAATGCCATTTAGAAGCAACCTGAACTACCTCATCATCAATAAGGCCTAGATCAATCATTGCAAACAACTTGGCATAAGTAGTGTATGTGGCCTCAAATTGGAATAGGCATTCTGTTTCAAAGCAGCCATGGTACTCAATGGTTGACATACTAGCAAAGGCTTGATGCCAAAAGGAGGGTCAAGTTTAGTAGGGCTGATCTGTAGATGTGTCTCAGCAACCTCCTCTGGAGCATCCCAGGTGACTCAACCGGGACTAACTTGTGGGGTGAGTTAGTAGGGACATTAGTGGCATTGTGCCTAGGATTTGGAGTTGCAAGCATACCTCTTCTAGCCCACTATGTTTGGGTTAGTAGAAGGTTTATGTACATCACTCTGCTTCACATCATTTGATGAAGATTCAATCATTGTAGTACTAGAAGCAGAGGTAAGATTTGGTGTTGTGTCACTCAACCTTGGAATAAACCATTCATAGATATTAGGATTGTACTCTAATGAAGCATGGCCATCAAGAAGTTGTGGGTCATGGGTGAGACAAAAGATATATCTAGTGACATCAATCATCATGTCTCATTGTCCTTATCAACTTGCAATGTGTAGCTCTTCATATGAAAGAAGTTTGTCACATTAGGGATCAAGTTTATCCAATTTAGAAATGTTGACACGACACAGACAAGTGCAAGGACTGGGAGAGATGTAGTAGCAACATATGTAGGATCATGTATTGAAGTTCAAAGTGCATTTCTTTGCTCAACAATAGTCATTAGGCGACTACCATATCGTGCAGCTAACCCTTGACTAGAATATCATTTCCGTTCAAACTTCTTTGTCCTTTTGCTTTCTTGGAGAATGTTGCAACATCTTCCCAACTTGCTATGTGCTTCCTAGGGTAGAACACAAGAATTAAGTGATGCTTCTCTTACTCTACCTTGGTTATTTTCTTTATAACTTCTCCATGACTAGCTGGGTAAATCCAACAAATTTGTGATTGCTTTGACCATGTCAAAGGCTTTCTTAAGAGTTCCTGATGCTCAATAGTCTGAATTCCAAGGTCAGCATACGCACGAGCAAGTGAAGTCAAGAGTGTTTCATCTAGTTCCTAAGAACTCGTAGCTTCTAATTGATCTATATGTTGGCCCCTCTTTTCTAACATCCCCATGATAGATCATTTAGTTGGTTTCAAGTGTATTGGAGCTTTTGGTCGAGAAGAACATGACTTGCGAAGCAATGGATTGATTATGTTCTCTGCACTAGATTCTATATCCTTGTATGAGACTGAAGTACTAGAGGTTTGTTCTTCAGTTGAAGTGACAATCTTGGTCATAGCCAAGGGCTATGATTGTATGGGTTCCATCTCAAAATTGGAAGTAGTAGCCTCTGATTAAGTGGAGTGGATTGTGATAGTCAAAGATGATTGTGCACTTGGATCCTCGGACCGAGTGGAAGTATTCATGGTCTTGGTAGTTCTAGATTTATTTGTGACAATGCTCATAGAGGGAGGTCGTCGCTCTTTTGATGTTTTTGTAGCTATCCCTTGTGGATCCTTTTCCTTAGATTGAGCAGCTACACTAGGCTGCCGCTATTAGATTTTTTGTCTTGGTTTGGGTGACAAAGGTTATTGTTTTTAAAGAGACTTTGGTTGTTTTGAAGAACCAAATGGGGTAGTTTCTTATCAACACTTGAGGGCTTTATCTCATCTATCCTTGGACTTTTCATTTTAGCTTAAGTAGCCTCACATGGAAGTGGTTGCTTGGACTCTAGCTTTTCCTCCTTGCTCGATGACTTTTTAGACACTACTAGTTCCTTGTGTGGATTAGAAGCAACTTCAAGTGGTTGCTCTTTTGGAATTATGGGCTCTAGTGTTAGAAGAACTAGCTCATTAGCCACTAGCTTATCTAGTGTTGTCTCCTCAAGCATCTTAGTCCATGACCTAGATCTGTGTGTGGGTCTCTTTCACTCTCTCTTGGATTTGGATGGAACTTGGTCTATGGTCATTGGAGATGGCTTTGTGGGTGGTTTTGGTAACCAAATCCAACAATTTCCCACATAAAACCCTTGAGCACAAAGCAACGATTTGGGCACCCATCGCGGCCTTGTGCTAACTCTCCATTGGCGTTTCCAATTAGTTACCCTAGATCTCTTCCCCCTTCTAGATGCAATTCTATTCTGAACAACTTGAGAAGCTGTGGTGGTGTTTCTAGGAGCTGTGGTCCTTCCTTTGGTTCTAGGAGAGTTCCTACTGAATGGTTTTCTCTTATTCTCGTGTGCCTTGAGTAGTTCATTAAGAACTTTTTGGCTATCCTCTCTAGGTGTTTGATCTAACTCTGAGACAAGCTTCTTGCCCTTCTCTAGAGAAAAGACAAGGTCCCCTTTGTTGAAAGTAGTGACTATCTCCATGTCTAGTAAGCTTAGGTGTATATGGTGTGCTTCGTAGTCCACAATGCATGTGGTTACATGCTTGAAAGGTCTTCCAAGAAAGACTTCATTTCCCATATCTTATTGATTTGGAAGCACATACAACACTATGGGCATGCTTTCAATCTCAACAGTTAAGAGAAGTTTACATTGTCTTAAGAGAGAATAGGCTGATCCTCTATACAGCTTGATAGCTGCATTGGTCAGAATGAGTTCAAGTTGTATGTACCTCATAGGTCAAGACGTTGTAATCTAAACCTTCGTTTATGAGAGCGTCAATGATGAGCTCTTGCTTGGTAGTTAATTTGACCCTAAGATATGCATGAGGGATTAGCTCTTCATCTTTTGGGTTAGTGTATGTGGCTTGGACCTTTCAGATATTAGGCATGGTAGACCTAGTTAGTGTACTACATGAAACCTTGCGTGTTGGATAGTCATGATACATGTGAGTGATGCTGCACTCAATGCAACTAAGGTCATCCCTTGGAAATTTATCTATCACTATCCAGTCTACTAGCTATGGCCTAGGCTCTTATGTTGCTAGCTATGGGAATATGTGAATGGATAGATGGATGGGAATGATTACTCATTTGTGTTGACTTAGTAGGTTTTAGGACTTTGAGACCTAAGGTCGAGTCCACTATGAGGCACATCAATAAAGTGTAAGGCTCTTAATAACCTGACAAACTCTGCAATTCTTCTTGCAATGGTATTGTGTGGTTCTTGGTCTAGGTGTTCATATTCAACTCTCTAGGCTTGTCAATTCTTCTTGGATTTTGCAAATTTGTTTCTTGGAGTTCCTATCCTTAAAATTTGTCTCTCGTTGGTCAATTGGTCTTGTGAACTTGCACAGTGCAAGTGGTGAGATTATGGGTTGAGTGGCTGACTTCTCCTCTCAATTATTGCGGTATTGGCACTTTCTTTGAATGGGGTTTAAAATGATTCAAAGGGGGCTTAGGACTTATGGTAGCTTGGTCGACAATATTTTACTCATCGAGCCCTTGTAATGATTGGAATGGAGCATATGATAATGGCGACTTGGTTGGATGAGTTCCCCCCTAATGACTTGTAGTGTGTCCTATATGTAGATGTGAAAGTGATTGCTATGGTTGTGCACTATGATCCTAAATGACCTAAGGTAATGTTAGCCCAATGTGTGTTCTCGAGGTTGCCTAGGTACTATGTGTAATGTGTGCCAAGTCCTTGCAATATGACAAGGTGGTTACTTAGTTTAACAAGCTCCTTGTTGAGTTCTTAAGTCATTAAGATATTTACTTCAAAACCTACAAGTTATCAAGGGACTTTGCAACACTTTGATTCAAAAACTCGCAAGAGTGAAGTGTGCAAAATCAGGCTTTCTTCCTTTCCAATGCAATGTGCATGGGTGCAAGCAATTACTTAAAGTATCACAACCATATCATGCTAACAATATGGCAAGTAAGGACGGCACTTTGATGCAAATACGTAAAGCATGAGGTTCAAAATGAGTAAGACAAGTATGAGTGAGCCTTGAGGCATAGTGTGTGTGTAAGTAGGAGTGTGACTGATTGTGTGAGTAGTTGGTTAGTATGAGTGAGTGAGTATGAGTGAGGGATAAGTGAGGTGTAAGTGTTAATGAAGGATAAGTGAGACGCAAGTATTATCGGTATGAGTGAGTGAGTATAGGTATGAGGGTGAGTGAGTGTGTGAATGAAAATGAGTGAGTGGGCATGAGTGAGGGATGAGTATGAGAGAATGAGTGAGTGTGAGTGAGGGATGAGTGATGAGGGATGAGTATGAGAGAATAAGTGAGCGTGAGTGAGAGATTAGTGGGTAGGGATGAGAGAGTGAGAGTATGAGTGAGGTAGGTATGAGTGAGTGAGGGATGATTGAGTGTTGGGTGTGTGTTAATTAAAAGTGTGTGTTTTTGAGTGAGGTGGTGTGAATGAGCGGTGCAAGTGAGAGGTGGGAGTCAGTGTGAGTTTTAGGGTTTGAGTATGTGTGAGAGTGAGAGTTTGATGTTGGGGATGTGTGGGAGTGAGTATGGAGATCGTGTGTGGGAGTGAAAGAAGATAATGTGTGGGAGCGAAAGAAGTTGATGTATGTGTGGGGGTGGGAGAATGAGGAATGTTTGGGAGTGGGTATTATGTGTAGTGAATGTGAACATATGTAAATAGGTATGGAAGGGGGGTGTGTAACTTCTATTGTGGGTTAGGTATGGAAAGTTGGGTATGTTAGATTGCATGTAGGTATGGATATAGGGGGTGTACTAGGTTTGTGGAGGGGAAAGTGGGTAGGGTGTATGATTGAAGTAATGGTACCTCTATCTCTTCTTCTTCTTTCTTGTTCTTCTCCTCCTATCTCTTCTTCCTTCACCCCTTCTTTTCTACCTTCTTCTAATGCTTCTTCCACCATTAGACAAATTGCAAGCTTTCCAAGAAGACACAAAAATTAATAGCATATGTGCAACCTTGCCACACAAGTCCAACAAGGAGAGTATGAGTTTGTGTTTTGTGTTTGAGATTTGAGTTTTGAGTTTTTTGTGTGTTTTTTTAAAAGTTTGTGTTTTGTGTTTTTTTCCTACCCCAACAATGCCTATCTTCACAATCTCAATCCAATGAACTAGTTCCTTCCAATTCAGCCTTCCTAACCTAGCTGTATGGGTTTCGGAATGCTAGCAACAAAAGCGAACAATCGGAACTCCATCGATCCCATCCATGCCCATGCACAATCCTCCTATTCTGCCACATGGTAGGAGTGTGAGAACCTCGGTAGTTGCACCATCCTAGATCCTGACAACAAAACTAAAATGTTGAGCCTAATGCACCAACGATCAAGACTTTGGATAGACTTCTATTGTTTCAGAAGTTGCAACTCACTTCAACGACAATCTCTCACCTTATAACTTAATAGTCCACTCTAACTAACCAAGCATCCTCCTCTCCAACCCAAGAAAGAAAGAACGCAAGATTAGCTCAAGTTGTAGCAAACTCACCTAGCTTACCTTCTTTTGTTTGATGACTCGAAGGCTTAAAGATGGTTCCACGATCACGATCAACAGGATCCAATGCCGTCACTCCTTCACATCCACTACCAAGCACACCAACGAGTCGAAGAGCTAGTAGAGAATACGAGAAAAGCAAGATGATGACAAAGAGCTTTACCTTCCCTTAGTCCCTTGCTCAACATGCCTCTCACTCTCAGTCATTCTCAACACAATGGAAGCAAGATGATAGACAAGAAAGATTGAATAGAAAGCTTGAGTAGTCACACTAATAGAGCTTCCATAGCATGGATGTGCCAAAAGGGTGAGTACAATTGAGACCTCCCACACTTATATAAACCAAGAATAAGGGTTAGGTTTATGGTTTGCACCCTTGTTGCATTTACGGTTTGCGTGCCTTTTGTGTTTAGGGTTTCCATAATTGTGAATTAGGGTTTGCACCCTCTTTTGGGCATCCTACCCATTTTGTGGGCTCTAGGCTAGTCAATCATCATTGCACGTTTCAACCTTAGCCCAATTAGACAAAGCCTAAGAAATTCTAATCACAAATACATGTGTGCAACATATGCCACACTTGTGGGTGTGAAAAATACAACTGCGGATGATAAATACAATGTGCATAACTGCGGATGATAAATACAATGTGCACAGGAGTGAGCCCATGGTTCTCACAAAATAATATATCCATGATAATGTGGTGATGTCCATAAAGTACAAATATGACACTCCACAAAAATAATATCTACCAAAAGATAGTAGCCGACACTTCTGCTTTTGCAGTCTTCTTAGAACACCATCAGTACCTTGTATTTTAGCAATGAAATCTATGAGAAAACTAAGCCAAATGTGTGCTCAAATCATCCCAAAGCATAACCATACCATCTAGGCACCAAAATAGCATCCATTCAACATGAATTATAGTATTTACTAATTTTTGTCCAAACCAAAATAGTTCTATTATGTGTGAAATAGAGAATAAAACTTGCATAGAATCAACTCTATGAGTGTCCAGATTTGTAGATCTCATCGTGTTTTTTATTTCTAGCTATAGAAATTCTAAATCGAATACCATATGCAAAAGTTATAGGCAAAATACGATAGTGCTGTCAAGTTGCCATAGGTATCCATGACTTCTATAGTATGTTCTCTATCCACTTAAAAATAGATAAAGTGACTGCTCCTTAGCTCAATAAGCACTCAACAAGGCTCAGCTAAGCCTTTGGAAGCTCCTCAATATGTGTGAAGTAAGCTAGAACGTCAGAAGAAAAAAAGACTCAATGCATACCTCAAGAGAAAGAAACAATGGCTGCCATCAAACCTTGAGTTGAAGCTTTGAATTTGAGCTAAAGCAAAGGATGAAGAAGCTCCTCGAATGGTTGATAATAGTTGAAGGGAGTGAGTCCAGAGTGGAAGTAAGAGCTATGGTAAAAGGAGCAAGAGTAAGAGAGAGAGACACACAAGATGTGGAAACTCCAACAATCACGAACTTCCCTTTATTCAAATGTCACTGAAAGAATAAAGAATGAAGTGACAGTGATGGGCACCCGCCACCTGCAGTGTACAAGTGTGTGTGTATTATGAGTGTAGTAGTACATGGGAGGCTAGGCACAAGTGCCTTTACCTCCAACACATTTTGCTTATATTACAAATTATCTATAAAAGTTGCGGAGAAAGGGATATAAATTCTATTGGGACAAGAAACACACAAATGCCATGAAAAAATTGAAGAAGTTATTGAGGATTGCACCTACTTTAAGGAAAGTAGATTACATAGGTAGTAGACCTATTATCATTACTATTGGTACTAGTCCAATCGGCATCAGTTCGGCTATTGGAGAGGATGATAATGAGGGTGACACGTATGGAGTCAAGTTTGGAATAAACATATTGACTAAGAGACAAAGAAGATACCTACAAATAAAGAGAGAGTTGTGGGGAGTTGTGACAACCCTAAAGTGTGATAAATAATATTTAATTAGGCACCAATAATCATGGAGATGGATTGTTTGTCCTCTATAAGGGATGATAACTACTTGTTTGACTACATACATAGCTATGCTAAGATGAATTGCATACATCAAGTCAATGAATCTCGAGTTTCAACAAATTGTAGAAAAAGAGAATCTAGTGTAGACATGTTATTTAGAGCCAAGTATGAGGATGAAGAAAGTTTATTAGCAGGTGATGATGAGGTTGAAATTTCAGCCACTTCAATTGATCATGAGTGTCATGCATCTTCAATGAAAGATCTTTGCAAAAGAATTGTATGAAGGTGAATGGTTATAGATCAAACAATATTTGAAAACTTTGGCAAAAAGACATGATTGGATAGATGTAGAATTTAAAAGAATTAGAAGGAAAGCATATGGCTACTCTCTAGACTAGGGAATTAAATTGTCATTGACATTAGGATATAATCTAGAAGAAAATGGTAAAAGTGAAAGAGGGCATCCTCCCATTGTCAAAGCTTTAGCAAAGGCATGCAAAGGAAGAGTATGAGAGTGTTCACATTTTCTTCCTTATGCTATATGGGCTAATCAGACTACACACAAGTCTACTACTACATGATACATGCCAACAGAGCTTATGTATGGACAAAAGTTGATTATGCCTATAGAGATAGTGGCTATTTCATGAAGTGTTTTACCATAGGAGGAAGGAATGATTAGGGAAGAGTTGTTAGCTCTTAGAATCTACCAATTAGAGACAGTGGCTATTTCATGGAGTGTTTTACCATAGGAGGAAGGAATGATTAGGGAAGAGTTGTTAGCTTATGTATGGACAAAAATTGATTATGCCTATAGAGACAATGGCTATTTCATGGAGTGTTTTACCATAGGAGGAAGGAATGATTAGGGAAGAGGTGTTAGCTCTTAGAATCTACCAAGTAGAAAGAAGACTTAAAGACATAGAGATTGCAGTGCAAAGATCAAAAGAGGCTAGCCTTTGCACAATAAAGAGAGCTTTGATGGAAGATGGCACAGATTCAGACCGAGAGCCATTGAGGAAGATGAATGGGTACTAGTGTATGATAGCAATCCTGATAATCAACACAAAACCATTAGAAAGGTTTCCAAAGGATAGTTTGGACCATATGTTGTGAAGCAGGCTTATGATAATGCTACATATGCTCTATGTGAATTGGATAGAAAAGTTTTGAAGGTACCTATTGCAGGGAAGAGGATCAAGTTAACCAAGAGAAGAGAGTTAGATAGCTATGAGGAGGAGGAGCTTGAAAAATAGTCTACACAAGAAAGGATGGAAGAATATGAGGATGATTATATTGTGGAAGATGAGAAAGTCATTGAGCCTACATAAGAGTAAGACACGATGGTAGATAATGGAGTATGTGCAGGTTTAGATAATGGAGTATGTATGCTAGGAGTTTTAAAAGTCATTTCACATGTCAATTGAAACCAAATATATCATGTATTCCTTGTCGGGTGGCCATTTTAATGTAAAGGACCAAAGTTTAAGTGAAGAATGATGTGACCATTGTCTTCAGGCTTGCCCCTACAATTTTCAATGCAAAAAATGGGCATGTCCTAACACCTAGAGTTAGGGCAAAACTCATAGCAAGAACTCTAGCTTTTGATATGTTTTTGGTGAGAACTCAAACACAGGAAAAGAAGGGAATGCATGGAAAAACATAGGGGAGAGATTCTATATATGGGTGGATGCATGTATGCTATAGATCTAGGGGAGATTTGGGACTGTTATACTATTGTTACATAGAGATTTGTAGGGCTAAAGTGTTGTGATTAGAGTTTGTAGGGGATTTTGCCTTGATACAAGTGCTACCACTTGCATGTTGAGTACCCAAAAAGGGGAATTTTGTGGATAGATTTGGATCTCTCCTTTCCTACCACTATAGGTGAAAGAATGCGGGATTTAAAAATACAAGGGATTTTATGCTGAAAATATAAGGGATGTTTTGATTCACATGTATATTAGGGTTATATTGGGCTTGTTTTAAGGTCCTACATACATTGTTTATGTGGAGATTGATCTATTGCAATTAGTAAACCTTTTAGATTATTGAAGTGTTTGGGTTTGAGCTATCACCTTAGAAGTGTTACTTGACTAAGCTATCATCTTGGTCATAGGGTTGTAAGTCTAAAAGTGATAGTGAAGGTATATAGAGATTGAAGCTAAGGTTCTTTGCAAGTAATATAGGTTACAATTTGATATCTTTCTTGGATACTTCTATTGCCTATAGTTTCTTTAGTCTCTCATCTATTAAATCATTTCCTAAAGATCCCAGTGGTTTTAGGCTTGATACCTTTACCTGTGATTGTCTGTCCAATCTTATTCATCTTACTAGTTTGATTGATAGGGTATATATGACCTCTATATGTTATGACACTATTAGAGATGGGATATCATTCCTATATGTTGAGAACCATGAGCATTAATTCAAGCTCATCTAGACCTTACTTTAGCCATATCTCATTTCCCAATACATTGTCCACAACCAAAACTAGAAAACACTCCACCAAGTTGGTACTCCAAGCCAATGATGTACTTCCATGTCAACATAAATGCTAAAAACCATGAGCAAATCTACATCATGGACAAGTTATTGAGCAACATCAAAAGTAATGTTTGCATATTGGAACATGTTAAAACAATAGTAAAATGCAAATATGTTTACATGTATAAAATGGTTTGGAAGGTACATTGTGTGCTTACCATCATGAAAGTTGATTATTTGGATTACCTTAATGCCTTGAAAGTATTAGCATGGATCATGTGCCAATCTTTGTCAAGAGCTATATGTCAGTCAAGGTTCTCCAATGAGATAGGAGAGAACAAGATAGAACACACTTGCAAATTGATGGATGACAAGATAGCTATATATGTAGCCCAATGTGTGTATCTCACTCTCACACACACACACACACACACACACACACACACACACACACACACACACACACACACACACACACACACACACACACACACACACACACACACACACACACACACACACACACACACACACACACACACACACACACACACACACACACACACACACACACACACACACACACACACACACACACACACACACACACACACACACACACACACACACACACACACACACACACACACACACACACACACACACACACACACACACACACACACACACACACACACACACACACACACACACACACACACACACACACACACACACACACACACACACACACACACACACACACACACACACACACACACACACACACACAGAGTGCATCAAGTTATTTATAGCAATTGTGAATAGGCTAGTGTTTGTGCCATAGTATCAATGAAAATAAAAAGGTGTTGTGTTAGATCTAGATAATAAACATTGCATTTTAAAACTTTTTTTTGGGATGCTAAGCATCGGCCTTAGATGCTACACATCAATTTTGAAAAGTTGATGCTCTACATCTTGTTGTTAGCATTGCTTCTCCCTCCCCCTATTTCACCTCTTGATTTGCTACCTAGACAATATGGCAAATGTAGTAATGAGAAGTAGCTTATCTAGGCCTTAACAAGCAAAGGGTCCATGTATTACTTACATAAATACAAAAGAAGAAGCTTAGAACCTTACAACTAATGTGTATTGCATGATTAAATAGGAACCCAATAGTTATCCATGTCTCTCCTCCTCATAGCCTAACAAAACCCTATCCAAAGGGCTAATAATATTGGCTTTTGTTTTACAAACATACAATCATAGCAATGGAGTTTCTTGTACATACCAGTTGGGTTTATTCTATACAAAAGTAATACTTGCCAAGTATCAACATGGTTAACTATAGTAAGGGGATACTTGTTCATAACAACTAGGGTATCTTAACATCAAGGGGTTTGTAAATAACAACTTGTGAACAATTGAGATTATTAGGGCTTAAAGGTAGGTTCTTTTCAACATATATTAGCTATTAAGTGATGGCATTGTCTCTTAATTAATCTTCTCCCAATCACAATGACAATAAAGGTTTACTTTAAAAAGCCTTGTTCTAGTGACTAATCAATTAGATGTTTTAGTATCCAAAACCATGTACTTACCCAAATAGGTTTACTTTTGTACCATATGAAAAATTACTCCATGCACACAAGTAACATGATGGAAGTAAGTACTTGGCCATAGGTAAAAGATTTGGTGCTTCCAATAATTGTATGTAGGCCAACAACCAATACCATGCAGTATACATTTTTAAACCTAGGATATGGTACTCTATGTGTTATAATTCCCAAATTTGTGGGCTAGTAATATTTGCTAAGTATCCCACCAAAGAATGATAAGTATGCAAATCAAGAGAGGTTCAATAGTATTAGTGTGTTTGCAAGAGTTTCAACTTAACTAGCTTGGTGGGATAACATCTAAACCGAAAAATGATGTTTACAAATGACAACGTCCGCTTGACTTGCCAATCATGAAGCTTGAAATATTGAAGTGTGTTTGCAAGAGTTTCATATTAACTAGCTAGGTGGGATAGCATATAAACCAAAGATGATGTTTACAAAGGACAACATCCACTTGGCAAGCCAATCATGAATCTTGAAATGCTCTCGTACAATCAATCACGCATCCCAAATATCTTATCACCCTTATTATAAGTAAGCTATAAGTTAACACTCATTGGCACATTTTTAATGCTCATGGACCATGGTGCAGAGCCATCTATTATAGTAATAGGATTATGAGCTTCATAGAGGGTCCAAGTTGTACAATCCTTATCATTGCCATCACAAAACATCCTATGGTCATATGCTACCAATTGTAGCCTATACAAACCGAATAGTTAATGGAAGCATGCATAATGGTCTACATCATGAGCTAGTCATTCATCATAATCTAGAGATGAATAAATATACATGGTTAGCATCAATTATGTAAATTGGTACGAATCAATCATGCAATGGTGAGGTAATGAGTTTATGCTTTTGGCAAGGAGGTGGCATAGCCTCTCTTTCAATAAGGATACACTGCTACTTATGGATTTCTTTGTCCTCGTGTGATACACATGAGAGGGGGTTTGTAGTATGTTTTACCTGTCTATATTTGGGACACTTTGACAAGAAGGCTTTTGCTTCTTTGTTAGTACCATGCTCATGGTTCTCTATGGAAGAAGTGACAATTTGTGTGCACATGCATGCACATACACAGACACACATGTATGTGTATGTAAGAGAGAGAGAGAGAGAGAGAGAGAGAGAGAGAGAGAGAGAGAGAGAGAGAGAGAGAGAGAGAGAGAGAGAGAGAGAGAGAGAGAGAGAGAGAGAGAGAGATTATTGCTTCAACAAGTCACATAATACATTTGAATAATAAGAACATTCACATTGATGCTTGGCATATCAACACACGAAGAAACTTGGCACACAATTAGAGCAAGGTCTTGTAAACCATGTAAGGAGGAAGAGGCATATGGAGGTGAGAAGAGCTCGATATGAGAGAGTTTTCACACACACACACACACACACACACACACACACACACACACACACACACACACACACACACACACACACACACACACACACACACACACACACACACACACACACACACACACACACACACACACACACACACACACACACACACACACACACACACACACACACACACACACACACACACACACACACACACACACACACACAACATGTGTGGTAGATCCATGCACACTCTAATATTGTGTGTGTGTGTGTTCTAAATTTTGAAAAATCTAGGAGGTTTGGAATCATTCTACTGTTGCCATGTAAGAGTGGGTATTAGTTATGGTAGATCCTTGCATTTTAATATAGCATAGAAGTGGGACCTTAAGACTTACTCTCATACATGGTAGTAGCCATTATAGTGTGTCCCTTTTCGATCTCTCTATCCTATTTTCCACTTGTTTTTAATCATTTCAAAGGAGCCCTATCTATTAAGAATCATGATAAATGGTTCAACAAATCAAGTAATGCTTTGCTTTATATTGAATTTCAAGGTCTATTAAATTCCTTGCAAAGCCATTGCTCTCGGGGCACACTCCTCCCTAAGTTAGTGTAAGTGGAGGGGGTCTTCCAATTCAAATCGGCATCTCTATGGGATAATATAAAGGGACCCTTTTGGCCTAGTTCCAAAGAATTTGTATAAATATTAAGCCCCCCTTATGCCTTCTTTGAGTTGTTTATAACCTTCATGTCTATCTCCACTAACAAGATTTCATGAACACAAAGTAAGATGTTCTATTAAGGCCCTTCTCATTGACAATGCACACACCTGGATCGCTTATCTTGATGGTGTGGCATTTATTCTCTCAGCCCATCATTCTATCTTGATAAGCGGTCCCTATTATCTTTCCTTCTGACTTGGATGGTTATGATCTTTCATGTCAATAGGTGAAGAACATTCACAATGTATTCTTTTATATGCACAATATATAGGCAACATTGACAATTTTGGATGTTGAGAAGGCCGAGTGTAAAGCAAAGAGCTAAGGTTTGAGTTAGAAGCATCATGTCACAATTATTCACTTTCATGTACATCTTTTCAATCGTTTTGTATTTTCCAACTTTTCAAGTGTTGGTTACAGTTGTCACAATGTGTCAGAGTAGTTTAAAGTCATGTAGAATTGCCAGATATTGTACATCTTATGCTTTGATTGATGGGCATCTCTTTTGAGTGACATCTTTTGACTACATGTATGACCTTTGAGCATTCATGAATTTCTAACTTCTTAGTACATGAGAAAAATATGATTATTTTTTTTTGGCAATAAGGCTAAATTCTTTTGTTCAAAACCTAGTCTATAGAAGGAAAAAATTACATATTTAGGCCAAATATTCGGCCTAAAGCTGTCAAAAATCAAGCTTTTTAGAAGAAACAATTATTAATATTTAATTAAAAGTGCTTGTTGCCAAGTTTCATGTATGATATTTGAAAATTCATATATTCACGTATATTGGCCAATCAAATTTCATGTATGATATTTTAGTTATTATCTTTAGTATGATATCTGAACTTTTGTATCGACAAATCAAATGTTTATTGTTATGGTGCTTTTCCTATATTTTGTTATTGTTATGGGATATTCATGTATATAATTTTGATTATGGCGCAATGATATGAATATGAGTGAATATATTCTTGTATATTGACCAATCAATTTTAATTATGTTGCAATTTTATATTCATAATATATTGACTGATTTTATGGTGGAATGATATATTGGTATCTAATACATACACATATACATAGACCAATAAAATTTTAATTATAGTGCAATGATCAATCATATATATATATATATATATATATATATATATATATATATATATATAGACCAATAAATAAAATTTAATTATGGTGAAATTATATTAATATTAAGACAATGTTTTGGCCCTAAAAAACATTAATGCTAAGAGGAATCGAACGAATCGATTCTCAAGCAATTATTTGTTTGCTTTTTCCCGACTAAAAGACGTGTTTGCGCGTCTCTCTCTCTCTCTCACCCACCAGACTGCCACCTATATAAAGAGAAGCGTGACAGACTCCTTGTCATATCGCAGAATCCCTAATTTTGTCTGTGTTGCCCTCCTTCATCTTCGTCTTCGTCTCGCTCTCTTGCTCTCTGCGTTCGTCTGTTCGTCGTCCCTATCTCACCTCCACAATCTTGCCTGTTCTTCTTTTTTTCGCATCAGTCAGGGAGCGGATCGCCGTTCGCGAATGACGCTGTGATGGATTCTGGTAGCCCCGATTCTGATTCGTCTTCGTCCTCGTTGCTGTCTTCCTCGTCGGCTCCTTCCTTCTCTGCACCCTTGGCCTCGTCCTCCGGAATCTCTAGCTCTCAACCGCACGACCAGACCTCTGTCTACGGCATCGAGGACGTGAGGCCGCACGGTGGAATACCAAAGTTTCAGTCTGCTGCATACTCCAACGTAAGTCGTGCTCGTATTTCTTGCAGTAGCTTAATTCTTGCGGTTAAAATATGTATGGCATTGTTAGGGCGATGCCTCTGTAGTTTTGTGGACTATCAGAATTTAATTGTCTATGGCACGGCATTTCAAGTTTCTGCTCCTGGATTGTTCTGTATTTGAAAATGTTGTCCTTACATCTATAGAACCTGACATCTATGCAATGTTTGCAGTGCCTGAAGAAACCATCCTGACATCGACAATTGGGGATTGTTTTAAGTGCGGGCTCTGTACTTCTGCTGTTGCTGTGAAATTCACAAATAGCAGTTTGCAAGCTCAACTAAAGTGATCTTGGTTCAGCCATGACACCCACTGGGTTTGAGGGTTTTGAAAAGCGGTTAGAAATTGAGTTCTTTACACCTTCGCCATTCTCTGATCCAGAGGGAAGGGGACTTCGGAATCTCTCACGGATGGAGCTGGATGTTCTCCTCCATGCTGCGGAATGCACCATTGTGTCACAGCTGAGCAATGACCATTTTGATTCCTATGTGCTCTCTGAGTCCAGCCTCTTTGTGTACCCCTACAAAATCATCCTGAAGACATGTGGTACTACAAAGCTGTTGAGATGTATTCCTATTCTTCTGGAATATGTGTCCAATTTCTCCTTGAAGGTTTATGGCTGCAAGTATACACGGGGGGCATTCATCTTCCCCCAGGAGCAGCATTTTCCACATGGAAGTTTCATGGATGAGGTATCCTATCTTGATCAGTTTTTTAGCCATCTTGGATCAGGCAGCAAGGCATATGTTCTGGGTGACCACTCTAAGACGCACAAATGGCACATCTACACAGCATTTGCTACTGATAAAGGCTTATCTTCTGACCCTGTCTACACTCTCGAAATGTGCATGACTGAGTTAGACAAGTCCTGTGCTGCAAAGTTCTTCAAAGAGAATTCTGCAACTGCCTCAGAGATGACCTCAAGCTCTGGGATTTCTACCCTGCTTCCCTTTTCTCGCATATGTGATCATGCCTTTGATCCTTGCGGTTACTCAATGAATAGCCTAGAAGGCAGTGCTTTCTCCACCATCCACGTGACTCCTGAAGATGGTTTTAGCTATGCGAGTTTTGAGGCTATGGGGTACGATTCCAAAAGTGTAAATCTTTCAGCACTCATCGATAATGTTCTTACTTGCTTCAAGCCAAAAGTATTCTCATGTGCACTATATGCCAATGGTCCTGTGATGGGATCTCTTGGTTCCTGGGAGCTGGCTTTCTGCCCTCAAGATTATATTTGTGATGGTACCAGCACAGAGGTCATTCCTGGTGGCCGCAGAATTGTATATCACACTTTCAAGGTGAGTGGTTGTTATCAGGCTCAAGTATCCCCGCTTCCCCTGGTTCCATTGCTTGGAAGGTGGGAAAATTTCATGGATATTTCAAGCAGCTGCGAGATGATTGGAGACGAGTGTGAAGCATTTGGATGTAGAGCACCAGGTTTCAAAATGCATGCTTCTCTGGGAGAAGCAGCTCTTTTTTAACAGTAGTCAGTTCACTTATTAAATTAGCACTGTCCGTAGTGGGGTTAGGATTCTTTATCTGAGTGAGAGAGCTTGGGGAGATAAACTTGTTGGTATCATATGTTCTTAGGGACAATCTGAATAAGCTTTCACACTAGTCAGTGGGCTTCCCCAAACATTACAATTATGAAATAAGCTGCCACTCTAGTCAGTGGACTTTCCCCATCTATTACAATTGTCAAATCTTATTACAACTTTGCAAAAGATTCTCTGAAGTTACATTTGCAGTATTTTTAAACTCTCAAGGTAATGTTGTCTCTAAGAGATGTGACTTTACTGTCTGGTACAAGATTGTTCCCTGTATTGAACATTGGGACATTGTAATCCTGGTTTGGAACATTTTAATCCTTGTTCGAACTGTTGTAATCCTGGTTGTACTTTTGGGGATTAGTGATAATTTCTGCGGTTGTCTGATTGTGTTTGTCTGTCACTAGCTGTTCCTTTGTTTTCCCTATCACTAGTTGGTGCAGTGAGTTGTCTGAATGCTTCAATCTGTCAACAGGGGTTTGTGCATGCAGTCTCCTATGTTGTTACTCATGTTTTGTAACCGTATTTTCTGTGGCAAGGTTTTGTGACGGGCTAGACTGCTTAAGTGAGAATGTCGGCAGTTTTTGAGAAGTGCCTTGATTGGATACTGTGCAATCGGATGACAGCTACTAGAGGGCATCTTTTACGGTGTCTCAGCTTCTCTCAAAAATTTGTTGTGAAGCATCCTTTTTGTTTTCTGGATGTGACATGCTACAGTTTTGAAAGCGTGTCATGTTGATTAGTATGAATGACATTTTGCATGTGTTGTCCAAGAATTGCAGGACGGTCTCTCTGTGTTAACAGGCACACTAAATTGTCAGTAATGGAAAACTGAAGGGCGTTTGAGGGTGTCAATTCTCAAAATATAGAAGTACAGAGCATTGCCTCTTAAGTAATTTGTTCTCCTAGGGTGGAAGGTAAATTGACTTAAATATGTTTTCTACATTTTCGTGTACTTTACTACGCATGAGGAAATCCAGTGCATCAAGCTTGTCCTGTATCGTAATATGTTGATTTTTCAACTTCAGAAAAGAGTACTTGGTTTTGGTTGGAAGCCTTTGTATTGTGAACCTGCAGTATTATTAATTTCAACTATGAACTTTCTGATCTTGTTTAGAAGTCCATAATATTGTGTGTCAAGATTAATGGGGTTACATGTACTTGAGTAGGTAGGACGTGTTTTCTTAGGCTGGTTAACATGCTTCGATGGAACATGCAAAAGGAAGGAACGTTGAGTTGTGTACATGGATGATTGGCTTTGTAAAATTTGCATGATGGTTTGGATTGGTGAGGTTTGGATTGGTGATTCTTTGTAAAAGGGTGAAATCTGTGCTCAAGTAAGAAAATGTTTATGGGATCTCTTTGAGGTAGGCGAAACTAGTGATGAAAGATGAGGATGAAGAAAACTCCATGGAAATGGGTGCTGGGACAGACCCAAGCACTAGATAAGATTTGAATGCTTAAATAGCATCCTCAAACAAAAAATGAACACTCATTGAAAGTTTTTTGACTTTGATATCCCCCGTTTTTCAATTTGCATTCCATGCAATTGGCAAGCGCAGTCATCATTGCTATGTTTTTGCTTGGTTAGGATAACAATATAACAAGGAAACTTGATTTTTGGCCAATGTAACCTAAAAGTGATATTGATTAGCTTATAATCATGTTAGCAAACGACGCTTGATGAACAACAAAAATCATGCTATTCTTGTGGGTTTAAAGTAAAGCAATTTACACTTTAGTAGCTACAGTCTAGTTGGCAAGCAAGCGAGGAGGTAGAAGGTAGAACTTGCATTGCTCTTTCTAGCAAGAAGGCATAAGCGTGTAGTCCCTCTTTCAAAATGCTGTTCCTTGCTATCAAAAGGTAGTCGGAGGGCTTGTACCACCCTCATTTGGAAACCTTTGAGATGCGCAAATCTGTAGGTAAGCATAAAGGATAAACGTAAGTCATTAGCTTTTACTAAGAATTGTAAGTGGAGGTGAGACTCAACCTACTAAAGAGTAAGACCTTGGACACGAAGCTACTAAAAAAGTTGCAACTTTACAAATGGGGGGTTTATTGTCAATATATTGGAAAATTCCTATCCTATTTCTAACTCATTATTCTCAAGGAGAATTATATCTATAGGTATTTTATCTATTTTTGCATATAAATTTGTTGTGCTCTTGGTACTGTAGTCGTGGGAGCGACAATTCGATACTCGTCGTCCTATTTGCACCTATAAGTTACGAACTTGCTATTGTGGCTTGTCAATACTCGGCCATTTTATGGCTCAATTAGTAATGGTACCTCGCAATTACAAAGTCTTTCTACGGCGCTGCTCAAAGCACACTTCTCTAGGAGATTTCAAAAAACTTTACTGCCCTAACACACTTGAGCTACATCATCGCTACAAAACCAATGAAATAGGCACTTATAAATGTTAATAAAGTTACATCGAAAAGGCCAACGTTGTTGATACTACTATCAAACCGATTATCATCGAGAATGGGCAGCATCCACCTGTTAGGTAGGGGAAGGGCCTTCTCAAGTAGCAGTCGATAATCTTTGTTTTTTAAGGTGCTGAGTTATGTTGCATGGTATTTTTTCCGACTTTGAAAAAACACAAAGTAAGTTCTCGGGATTAGATATCCCAGTAGTCCATGCCGTAAACGATGCCTTCCATAGTGGTAGAGGCAACTAAGCTGTCGAGTAGGCCTCGTAGAACAGACAGTGGATTTCTATTGGTCTCTTGCCTAATTTGCCTCATATTTGGTAGCAACTAAACTCTTTTCTTTTATGGTCAATAAATTTTAAGAAATTCTTATCAATTCTTTCTTCTCTACTTTTACTGTATACGAAGAGCTGAAATCTGACTTCACTAGACCCACAGGTTTTGATGAAATGCTTTTGCTGCATGAGCAGTTTCGACGTGCCCAGAGGCTAACGGCGAATTCGTTCATAGTCCATTAGACCGACTTCTCCTCCATCGAAGAGCATAACAAACATATAGGCTCCTTTCCTTATACCTGGCCTTTATCAAGTGCTTTCCCATGGTTTTACTTTTTCTAAAGCTCTAGGGTTTTATGGATTTTATGTTATTATAGGGACCATTTTATAAACAATATGAAGTATTGCTTCCTCCTGAATATGAAGTTAGTTGCAACAGGTTGTTGGAGCCATAAATGTGTGAAGTCTATATCATGGTAAAGATAACGTTGTGATACATATAAAATTATTGGAACCGAAAAAACAATGCAAAGAAGAGAGAAAATAATAAGGGATTGAATCATTCTAGGAGGACTATGTGCCCTGAAATATGCACAAGAGTATTGTTTTGAACGGACTGGCTCAATAGCAAACCCTGGCAAGAATCAGGATAGAGAGATCGGATTCAATGCTAAAAGATGGATTGAACCGAACTTTTAGGGGTTTTTAGTAATAAGGCAACCAACTTGACAAGGATTCTTTCGCATATTGTCCCTTCCTTTTCTTGTCCACCCTATGATCGGCCTGTTGGGGTCCCGGTCCTTATCTTTTGACCGGCTAACTCAATATCTGAAATGTAAGATGATTCGCCTTGCAATTGCTTGGTATTGGCATTTCGTGGACTTAGCTAGTATATGGCATAAGAAAGACAACACAAACTTTGAAGTTTGTTGACAACCAATTGAGCTCCTTTCATACAAAGCTGTACTTCGGAAACAAAGTAAGGGAAAGCTGCTCTATAGTTTTAGTGAGGTAGCTATATGCCAAGGGGTTTTGCGGGGAGACTTGCAAGTACAATTTGGAGGACGTTATTGCAACATCCAAACCAAAAGAGATTCGAACAAATCGGGCATGATAGTTTCCTTCCACTCGGCTCACTCACCTAAGCTCCTGTCGCCATGAGTTTAGATATCTGCCAAGCAGTTGCTTCAAAACCGAAGTGATGTGAGGGGATCGGTAATCGGCCAGTCATACCCAAACAATAATATTCCAAAAGAGAATAAGCCTTGTAATAGGAAACACAAGTAAATTAAGGTCAATGATCTCTCATGATAAATTTCCATTTTATGCAATGTCGAGAATACGTTACATGGCTTTACGTAAAAACCGATGTGCGTGTTCGAATATTATTAAAGCTTATTTCATGAAGGTTTCTTAAGAAAAAAATCACATAATGTCTCCTAAGCTATCTCATTATAGCCAAGTGATTTAGCCATATTTGATGGATTTTAGCCCTTGCACAGAAGTACATTGCTCATGTAGTCACTCTCTATGTTCTATTGGATCAATGTAGATGATGCAATCAAGCACTAGGAGTGGTATGCAAGTTAATGAGGTGATTATAATAACTTCTTGAGTCAATCATGGTGATGCAATGGCCACATTTAGTGCATTTAATGTCCATGTCTTGTCATATTCGATTGGAATAGGGTCTAGTATTTGTATGATTTGCATATAGTTCCTAATGTGAAAGAAGACTTTGAATGCTACATACCACTTGAGGTGAATCTTGGCTTCCAAAATAATGTGTAGTTGAAGTCATTTAGAGTATGGATGTGATCGCTAGGAGTTGTAGGCAATCCCTATTGGCCTACCACCAAACCCTAGATCAATTGATTAGTTAGGCTACGTAATCCATTAGAGATATTGATCTATAACTAAGTTGTAGCTTACCAATAAAGAATATAGCATGTATTAGTCCATAGTCAAGCATGCATCAAAACGAAGTGATCATTTGGACACATGATGGTTCCAGATTGAGGCTATGGATGAAAAATAAGGGTAAGATGTAGTGCAAATGAAGTGGTCAAATCAACCAAGGTGGTTTGGGCATAATTGAGGTGACTTTAACATAGCTCCAGGTAATCATGGAGTAGTGGAAAAGATGTAGTTGATGGAAAAGTAAGCAATCCAATTCAATCCCAACTGAATCTTGTTTTTGAATTCAATTTCTCTATTAAATTCCAAAATCAGAAGCATACCTAGTCATAGGAGAAGATATTGTGAAGACTTGTACATGTGGATGTTGTAGATAGGATGATCTCTAGGTCATGACTTGCCAAGTATTGATTTGTAGCTCTCCCAAATGTAGTTGACTTGATTTGGCCTCTTGCTGCACTTGATGTGATCTATATGGATATGCCTTGATTGAGGATGTTAGTTACTTTTTATGCATGCTTTTATAGTTTTATGCTTGCATTTATAGTTGTGGTGTCTTATAGTCTCTTTGTGCACGCATGATTTACTTTTTTGAGTCTTTAGTTTTTATGATTTTCTAGTCAAAGTGATGTGTAAAGGAGTAGAGTTAATTCTTGATAGCTTTTGTTCACCTTTTGGTCCATTTGTAGGATGGGCTCAATAATAAGATGTAATACTAGGCTTTGTCTTTACCACTAGATCTTTTAGATTTTATGCATTAGAGGTGATGTTGAGTCCTCTAGATGACAAATTTAACCCTTTTTGAGGAGTTAAGGTGACTTTTCACATTTTAAACACCTGGATGCCATTCAATACCTTCTAGATGGTGGTCCTCACCTTTAGGATGGTGCATAATGGATGGAGTCAAGGTGATGTTTGTGGGTTATAGAGGTGTTTGGATGCATTAGAGCTGATGGGATATAGGTGAAGGATGATCACCTTGAACATAAGAGGCTCAATCAAGGTGATCCTACTTGAGGTAATGCATATCACCTTGAGTGAAAGTGATGTATTCCAACAATATAATGTACACCTTGAGTGGAGATGATGGATCAATGGTTGTTGGTGATGAGTATCTACCTCTTGGATGTTAGTATTCACTTTCTAGATGGCTATGAGAAAACAACCAGGTGATGACCACTTTGAGTGAAACTGATGTGTTTTCACCTTGATTATAAGTCATCTGATAAAGGGGGTGGAAGTCAATACATGTGATGATCACCTTGAGTGGCTATGATCTAGTTGGGGTAGTGGATGCAAGCTAAATGATGTTTACCTGGAGTGGAGCTGATTTAGCCAAGGTGATGGATGTCACTCAATTTAGAGATAAGTGGTGAGTGATGATCACGTTGAGTGGAGGTGGTTGAGTCAAGGTGATGGGATTTAGTGGAGGTGAAGGGTTCCCACGAAAATGAACATCATCTTGAGTGAAATTGGAGTCAATCAAGGTGAAGATCCAACCAAGATGATGGAAAGATCAATCAAGGCAGTCAAGATGATAGTGGGTTCCATCAAGGTAGTTAATATATTTGAGTTTAAAATGGCCAATTTGACCTTAAAAGCTCTCATTTGATCAACAATGCCTAGAGTGTGCTTTCTTTGTATATCCCTTCCTATTTGTACGATAACAAGATTTTAGGCCCCAAATTGGTAGGCAAGGTGATTAGAGGATGTAATCAAGGTGAGAGCATGTAGTTTCTACTAAAAACTCAATAGTCAAACAATGCTTTCGATGGATGCATAGTATATAGAACTTCCTAGAGATATCCCCAAGTGTATTCTCAACCTCGAACATGTAAGGTGGTTTTTTAAAGTCAAAAGGAAAAAAACCAAGGTGATGGATGCTACTTGTCAAAGTGGTTGCAAAACTTCTTGAATTAGTACAAAATGACAATATTTGACATGATAGTGTGATACAATCCTTAGATGATCAATTTCAGTGCTACCAATGTGATATGCGCATGTACTTGAGGTGATCATGTTGGGTCACAATTGAGGATCCTAGATAGTGTTTGCCAAGCCTAATGCTACCAAAGTTTGTGACCCTTATCCCATTGACTTCAACTTTTAGGGTGATGCAAAATTCGATTGAGGTGGTCATGATCACAATTAAAAAAAGAAACCTTAATTGTGTCTAACAATTGTGATGCCTAGATTTAAAAAATGATGCATTTAAGCATAAAATGTAGCAATTGTTGTGATGAAGACACGCAATCAAGGTGATGCTAAATGCCTTTCAACTTTAATCACACAAACTCACAAATCATCTAGATGAGTCTAATCCCATTGTACAAATTTATACTTGATATGAAGCGATTTTTCTATGACTTTGGTACTCAAAAGAAGCATAAAACAAGGTATGCAATGATGCTCCAATTTGTCATGCTTTGTCTATGCTCTTCAAGTAAGATATGGCATGTAGTTCTGATATAAGTACATAAAAGCAGTGGATGTATTCATCATTCCTAGCTTGACATGAGATTGAGATAAGTCTTTTTTTTATTTTTGGAAAATTTTTAGATTAAAAAAACAAGAGAACAAGATGCTATCTAGTCTCTAGTTATTTAAAAAACAAGAGAACAAGATGCTATCTACTCTTAGTTATTAATGTCAAGTTGGTCCCATTCTGACTTGGAGTTCTTATCTAATCCAAGTGTGTTTTCGAGCAGAAGAGCTTCCTCTAATCTAAGAGCAGAAGGATCAAAGGTTCTCAACATTCTAATATACTAGTTGTCCTAAAATTATGCATGTTTTGGATGAGACATGCCTCCTTTAATTGCAAACTAAAATAGCTCAATCCTTTTGGGCACTCATGGTCTTCTATCTCTACACATGGTTAGAGTATGAGAAATCAAACAAGTAAGGATTCACTAAATTCCAAAAATGGAACTAAAAAACTTAGGATTAGATGCAATAGATGGGAATATGGTGGACTCTTGTCTTTCAAGAGTATGTTTCTAAAATGCCTTAAGGCTTCATCTCACATAGCCAACTCGTGCTCAAACTCCAATCCATCTACCTTGAGCTCTTAAATGAATAATTCACAAATTGATCTACTACTTTCCAATGCCACCAAGGAATGAGAGAAGCTTCTCCCTATTGGTCCCATCCTCTCTCTTGTACTCTTTCTTTCTCATTCGAGCAATCAATGGAGTTGTCTATCTTACTATTCCATAGGGCTGCTTATCTATATATAAAGCCTAATTAGGCTTTCAACCTTATATAACATCATCTTTCCCTTCACATACCCAAATAACTCTACTATGTATCCTCATGGACTCTAACAAGATAAACTTGCCTCATGAGGGTGACTAAGATAGCAACTGAATACTGCTCTTGACACTACAATGTAGGATTGATTATCTAAATTCTTTAGAGTTGATGCAAGCCAAGAGGCCTTGCACAAAGATGGAAAGTAAGAGAAGTATATCATAGTGAGAGAAGCAAATCAACATATCCTAAGGCCAACAAGTTCGAATGCCAACTATTGTGCTACATGAATAGTTCATAGCATATTAGTTAGAAAGGGCAAACCAAACTATATAATTAAAGAAGATAGCCACTAGGGTAATATCTTCATGTTGTTTCAACAAAGCAAATTAAATTACACTACATCTACATCTTGTAATCATCATGCTTGGTTTGTACTTACCCTTGTTGCCCCCATTCCCACAAAAATGTATGGAGGAAAACATTGTAGCAACAAAAAAGAAGTTCTCCTCGGATTTTGAGGGAACATCCTCCTCCTCCAAAACCATCATTGTCAATGGTCAAATAAGCATGTCCATGTTGGAGGAAAATAGATATCCGTCTACATAGGGGATATGTACATCTAAAAAAACCAATAAACATGATACAAAGTTCCTTTATGGGGTGTTCAAATGTATCGACCCTTGTACAAAAGCGGCTTATGAAGCTGTTAAGGTATCTTTAGTATTTGCATCTTATAGAGACATGGTCCTTAATCTTGCCAAAAATCTCATTGTTTCTAAGGGTGGGTCCAATTGCTTGGAAACAAGAAGCATGAAGGGATAAAACTTATTGAAATGTGTTTTAATTCACCCAAAATAGAACAAGGTAGAAATAGTATCCCATCGCGGTTCGAAGCTCCAATGTTACCTTTAGGTGCAGTAGGTATCCCAAGGACACCACAAACTTGAAAACTTTGGCGATAGATCCACTACATTTTGTGCTCAAGCTTCTAATAGAACTACTTCACAAAGTCTCAAAAGAAATGTTATCCACCTCAATGATTGTAGCTCTACTATAAAGAGACTACTTTGAGACTATTTCTCAACCATAGCAAGAAAGTGTTGAAATGTAGGCATAACTTTTGACTTCTGCTTTATAGGATAGGACCATATCTTGTGTGAATAATCATCAATAAATGTAACAAAATACTTAGCACCACCTAATGACTAAAAATACATGGGACCACAAACATTTGAATGCACAAGAGTTAATAACTCACCCATGGGCATAGAACCAGGCTTTTTATGTGTTACGAGTTTGCTTGCCATATAAACATAATCATATGAATCAAAACATGAGTAATTAAGAGGTGGTAAATACTCCAAATGAGTCAAGACTTTCATTTATTTAAGGGACAAATGCCCAAGATGGTGATGCCAAAGAGATACATGTGGAAGATGGGTCATGGCCAAAACATGATCAATAGATGCAGATACATATAAGAGATACATGCTGCTACCTTGGCACCTCTAGCAAAAGTGAGTTTGCCACATGCAATCTTCCATGTAGAGTCACCAAAGGATATATATTGCCTATCATCATCCAAGTGTCCAGATTAGATAAGGCTTTTAGTTAAAGCTAGGGCATGATGTACATCATGCAACCAAATGAAGTACTGGTACTAAACTATAGTCTCACATCACCTATGCCAACAATATCACATATCTAATCATTACCTAGTCTAATTGAACTTGTAATAGTGTGGTAGGTATAAAACCGATGACGATGTGGAGTAACATGAAAGGAAGCTCTTGAATCAAGAAGCCAATACTATGAGGAACTAGATTGAACATCAATCAATTGAGTACATGTAGACTCCAAGGCTCTTAACATCATAGTACTCATACAATAATGATATTTCAAATATTCTTTTCTATATAACTAAATAATATGAACATATAGAACACCACACTTGTAATGGAATTACAAAGGTAAAACTTATCATTCTATTGAGAGGTGATGAAATTAACTACTAATTGGGTAAACAACATTAATATGAAGAACCTCTTTGTTTTATGAAAGTGTTAACATAAATATAAATGGAACACATATTTTCATCCCTTTATAAGGTAAAACTCATCATTCTGTTCAAAAGCGATGTGAATGTATACTAATTGGATATATATTAATACAAAGCATTTGTCTATTTTATGATTGTGTTAAAGTTAAAGTTAACGTAAATATAAATGAAATAAGTAGTAGTATTAGTCTACTTTGAAATTGAAAAATTTATTGTGATTGATTTTTTCTTACTCTAAATATTATAAATAAACTTGAAAATTTATTTGATTAATATAAAAGTAGGACCATATTCATTAGAAGATGGACTTGTCAAAAGGGAAATTGGTAAACTCTAAATGAAGATTTGATGAGGACCTATAAGATTGGCTAAATCAATCAAGCTATAGTATGATAAGTTCTTAAATACTTTATAACAACTAAGTCAATCTCTCGCTACTATTTAACACCAAAATCAACCAGCCATTATCTACCTTGATATGCTAAAACATGTGATAAATATAAATATAAATATATGGAATTGGCCTCTTACATTAAGTCAAAGAGTTAGTCTCATTTCCATAGGGGGGCCCTCCACATCGAGCTTGTATGAGAAAGGACACCTAATAGATGTCTCTAACATTAGTTGCTTAATTTGCAAGCTCTTAGTCCAACCTCCCGAGGGCTTGATCAAAGGCTTCTTGTTAAAGGGTGTAGAGGTGATGCTAAAGAAATGCCATTCGAACTTTGTGATTTGTGAGAAGCTCAGAAAGTGCAAGTAGCAGTAAATTAATGCATAGTATTCAAGGCCTAGAATCATGCACTCATTAAGCATATCATATGTTATCATCTCTTAGGTTGTGTCATATCATACAAATGATTCAACATTTGTCATTAACGAGTTTATTACATATCAATTTGTGTGTATCATTAATGATTCACCTCAAACATATTTTAAAGTTGGCTAGATCTTGTGATTCTTGATTTGGTCTTATCATAACTACAATACCCTTTGATTTTGAGATTAAACTAAACCAATCTCTTTCCCAACTTTAGTATTTTATCTCAAGCAAAACCTTCCATTTTGTTGAACATTGGTGTGTTTGTTTTTTGGTGATTTGTGGTTGCATCTTTTTGTTCTTTGCCATGGCTAGGTGTAAATGTTTGTCAAAAGACATTGACCCAATTCCACTCATGATTTGCTTTAATTTAGATTTAGGATAGCCACAAATATAGGGGGAATGAAAAAGGGCCTTTAATACATTGTATAATTTTTATAATTGCATCAAAAAGAGATTCTTACATTTTCAAGCTTCATTGTTTTCCAATCGTAGATAATTATTAGCTCTAATGAAGGATTTAAAAAGGCAAAAATCAATCTATAAATTCTACATGCAACCTCTCGTGAATAGCCTACCCTTGTTGTAGAAACTTAAACCAAAATTTTTGGACATGAATTTCAAATCTTCTTCTTCATATTCATTTATTAAAGAATTGTTTTACATTGCTTCATATCAAAGTTTTATAGGTATGTCCACATTATTCTATTATTAATATGCATGTATTAAAAATATATATATTCATCAAAGGAGTAGCCATGCTAGCTCAATTGACCAAAATGTTTCATGAGTCTGATCCATAGCCTTATGATTGAAAGGACTATGTTGAGTAATGTGCATTAGAAGAGCAACTTACAATAGTATACACATGATTGATTGACCTTGATCAACAAGATTCTACACTAGCTTGAGCTCCATGGCATCAAAGTCTAGAATCCTAAGCAATGAGATTGGAGCATACGGAGAAACCAGTCCACCATGAAGAGGAGGATGGGAGCACTGAATAAGTGGACACTCTAGACAAAGTGGTACATGAAAAATACCACAAACACAATGTAGAGGTGGTGTGCACACCATAGAATACTTGCGATATCATCTCCTTCGAAAGAAGGCAAGTGCTGTCATCCACATGACTAGGCCAACTATCAAGGCTACAACCCTTGCTAGTATTGTACACTCCTCGCCTTTTGCATCCCATTCCACTATCTGCATATATTAAGAAGTACCATAACTATTAATATTAGAAGGAGTTATTTTAATAGGTACATTTTATACTACAAAACTCATACGTTGAACTTGGTGATCTGTTTCTCAATTTGCATTCCATATACTAACATTGAGTAATGAATAACTTTTAGGATAAAGACATGCACTAAACTACCTAATTAGTTGATGTTAGAACTATGTATTTGTACCTTATGAGGTTGGTGTGAGAGGCCATAGTACACCATGTATCTCGCCCCATGGAAGGTCAGCATTGACACAATTAGCATAGATAGCCATATGTGATATTTTACCATGTGCTCAAATGGAAACTTGATCAAGCGAAGGAATGGGGATCCCCTTGAAATAGGGATCCAAAGCAGTGAGAAGGGGATATTTGCAAACTTGATCATGTGTTTAGAGGCTCACTCCCACTTGGTAAGAGACCTACAAAAATTGTTCAATATAATGATTACAAATTAGCATCACACCTAGTAAGTTTATTAAAATCTTGTAGTAAAAAATTAAGCTATGAAGTTTCTTTTGCATATAGGTTTATATATACAGATCTGGCAAGCTAATGATCCTTAAGTATTGAGAGTTTAGTTACAAAGATTTTTTTTTGAATTTCTTGGGGTTGGCTCAAAATTGATTATCATAGTTGTCAAAATACAAGTAGGTGAGCCTACCTAAGCTATAGGCCACCAATAAGAGGATTGCTAGAATGAATAGCACCTTTGCTCCCGTGAGTATGCCTAAGGGGTTCCTTGCCCACATAGATAGGTATGTGACAATGATGGGTCATGCGCTCCTTCTCGTGCTGACCTGAAGAAGGTAGGGATTGTTCACTTACATTTGCCAAATTTATCTACAAAGGTATAATCATACACATTTCATCCTAATTTTTGTACTACTTACGTGTTGTTGCTCATGTTGCAAGTAGCTCTATTAATCATTTTTCTTAATTCAACCACAACAAAGTTGAATTAGGCCCCCACAATGAAAGGAACTCCTTAGTAGATCAAGATTGACCTTGCATTGGATGTGATAAGGCTGAGTATTGTATAAATTTCATCGATATTCATAAATAAGGATAATTAATTGAAAATATTAGAAATATAAAGTCTCTCTCAAAGTCATGTGGAATCTCCTTTTTATGTTATTAAGTATTTATTTGTTTTTTTGTATTTTATAATGGATTTAATACACAAAAAATAATAACTACCAATTTTCATGAAAAATTAAAATTTTAATTAAAAATAGATTCTAAACTCCTTATGTAAAATAATGAGAATTTATGAGAACAATTTAGAAATCATTTCTTGTTTTCTTGATCTTTCAAGACTTTTTTCTAATTGGGAACAAGAATTCATGAGAATGTGAATTTATGTTCTTATTCTTTTGCAAAATATCAAATAATTGAGAATCATTTATACTTGTAAATTTCTATGCATACTAAGAAATAATTTCCATATTTAAACGATTGGTTTGGTAGCACAAGGGTGAGCCTTAGTGCCGATTTAGGATTAAATAGACTCAACTTTTTTGTGTAAATTGGATTTTATATGTGTGAGAGATGAGTGGGGGGGTAATTTATAATCTAGGGGATACATGGATTTAAAAAGAATTTTATTATGTACAAAATGAGAGTTTGTGAGTAATTGTTTGATTGATTTAATATACTTGCCATTTGTTTAGTTGAAAGGAGCAATAATGTCAAATATCTTCATTGTAAGATATATGAACTTGTAATCACTAATGAGTTATGATGCAAGCACAATATGATGTTTAATAAGATGGGATCACGAAAATAAAAGGATTAACTTATGTGAAATTTTTTTGGACATTAATATGGTTGACTTGAATGTTTTTTGTTTAATATTATGAAAAGAATCTAGTGGTTATATCTAGATTGATTGATCTAATTCCCTTGAAACCAAACATTTCAAAGTTCAATATTAAACAAAATCCTAGATGAATTGTTGTTAAGCAACAAGAGAATTTAATGAGGAGTGTCCCTAAGAGATGCACAGAATCCATAGCTAGCATAGGGTACTTTTCCTAGTTCCTATTTGAGACCTAGCTATGTATGATTGTCAAAAGTAAAAGTGAATGTGGACTCATTGAACCCTATGGATTTGACTAATTAGATTGATAAAAGTTTAAGAATTAGTGCTCGTTGGGCTATTGTAAGTGGTTTCTACATTGCACTTGGAATTTGAGTAAAAGAGTATACATATTAACACAACTCCACCTAATCTAGTGCAACAACCTTCAATGATTGGCTTCCTACTTGGCCAAAGGTGGTTTAGCCTTGGGCTACTCAGTTTGCCATCGAGTACATCCTCAAGATTAGGTACATAAGGCTTGAGTAGGCTTTTTTAGATCTTACCCTAGGAAAACCATGTTGCCTTCCTATGAATCCTTGTTCAATCAGTTACCTCAGTTACTCCTTAAGCTTGATGGCTTTAGATATGGATAGCTTGTATGGTCTTTTGGATATCAATTTGACCTAGTCAAACTTTATAGTACTAGCTATTCCAAGAATTGTCAACTATGCCTAAAGTAAGAAGCAATTGGGAATTGACAATGCTTGATATATCAAGTTTCAAATGATTTTGACAAGGAGAAGCCGTAGCATGTCCCCCATGGTTGGAAAGTGAAAGAGAGAGACAACCCTAAGTCAAGGGGTCATTATAAAGGAAAAGTCACTCCCAAGTAAATTCACACTAATCTAGGGTTAGGGTTTGGTTAGGCTATGCATAGAATAACCATTATAGAGGAAAATGGGTTCAAAAGTGCATTCACACCAATCTAGTGTAAGGGTTTTGTAGGTCATGCATTGAACAACCATTAGGCTAGCCTTGAGCATCAATTTAAATTTGCATGTGAACAAATTCATAGAGAGATTGCCGCCTTTTGGAGAGAAGATGTTACCATCATCACCTTTATATGAGAAATGCAGTAAGCATAAGAAACTAAACAAATGTATGAGTTTTTTGAAAATTTTTGCAAATTGTATTGAGGGAAAAATGATTGACTTCCACATAATTGAGATATCGTGAGATAGTCCAACAAGACTAAGGGTTTATAAATGCTAATATTAATTATGTGGTCATTATCAACAAGAACAATGAAATTTGCCCAATTTTATTTACTATGAATGCTAGTTTACTAAGCTTGTTGGTGGATACCACAAGGCTTAGCAGAAGAATGACCTTGTTATTCCAAGGTTATCATACATTAAGTATACATGTTCATCATTTTTAAAGTAATAGAGCTTAAATATCAGTATTTACTACATCAAACTACTAATGTAACCTACCATCAACCCATACCATTTGGGGATATGAGCAGTTGATGGTACACTAACAGACCACCACCCACCCATCATAGTAGTGGTCCTAAAGTATCCTACCCAATTAAATATAAGTGCATTCTCAACTAGATCAAATCTAACTTTAAGAGGGGTAGTTTGGTTTTCACATACATGGAACTTAAATGCCATAGTCAAGCTTTTTCAAAGACACTGTGATTAAATCTTTGCACAAGTAGCCAAAGTTGGCCATGTGCATTATGAGCTGAATTGTTGGAATAAAAAATTGGCCTAACTTAGGAGAGAATGACCTTTTGAGACTTGTGATGGATCTTCAAAGCATTGCTACATGCTCAAGGGTGCTATTATGTAGGAAATTGATGGATTTGGTTGCCTAAATTGCTGGCACCACCATCTCCACTAAATCTCACCAAAAGCAATGAGACGCAAAGGAAAATATTGAAACATAGATCAAAATCTAAGACCAAATATTCAAAAGATACTGAGCCAATCAAGTTGTTATAGATCACCGAGCCAAATCTTACCAGTTCACAAAACACGTTTGAGCCTACCTTGACTAGGGTGAAACAATCTAAGGTAGTTGATAGACTACAAGAGAAGTCAATGGCCTTTTGAAAGGCCATCAACACAATTAGAGCTTGTGAAGTAGCCTTCTTTCACCGATGCTGCTTGAACTAGAAAGGAAAGTCCAAGGAAGGAGATAAGCAATCTAGCTAGCATTACCAAGAAACAACCTAATGAAGTTATCACTACTTCTCAGTGTTTGAAGTCTCTCAAAGTGTATTCCCCTTTATTATTTAAGAAGGAACAAGAAAATCACCAATAGTAGCCCAATGGAGTGACTCAACTTGATGAAATAGGTGTAGAAAAGACAACAAATAACACTACTATGAATCAACAATCTCTCTTTAAGGGAAATAATGAGGTGACATTAGAAGCTTGTGAGAGGCCATCTCCTCAAATGAAGGCCCAAAACTTCTAGGTCCTAGCAAGACAACTCACTGTACTCAAAGGGACAATGAGATGATAGAAACATCGAAGGTAGACAAAGTAATTGCCAATCACAACTAGTAGTTTAACCAAATCATAGAAGTTTCCTAAGTCCATAATAACCTCATTATTTCAATATAGATATTCTTTTCTCTCATGTAAAATTCATCTTAGACACATCAAATTACCTTACCTTCTTTGGTTTCCCACAATTGGTTGAGCTCGTCGACTTCCTTTTGGCTTTGCATGATTATTTTTCTCCGATTGTGAGTGATCGACGAATGAGGAATAATTTTCATAAGATTGTACGTGAGCTAGGCATATATAAAAGAATTATATAAGATGTAAATCTTATAAAAGAAAGAAGGGGGGGTGTTTGTTCTCGTGCTGTCAAAATGGGCCCTAATAATGATTATTTTTAAAATATTAATGATTAAATCAAACTCTCCTCTCTCCTCTCCCCTCTGTCACACCTCTCTCTTCTACCCCCACATCATTGTCAGATCCCCAAGTTTTTTAAAATATAAATAAATAATTAAGTAATTAAACATCCTCTTTGATAGCTCGACATTCACCCCCCCATTTTTCTATGTCGCACACATGCGCACACACACACACACGCACACACACACACACACCAAATGTGTTTCACCCCCCTCTCTATTAAACGTGTTTTACCCTGAGTCCTTTTGTTCTCTAAATTGAAAAAAGAGAGAAGAAGAGAGAGATATGAAACCCTCCTCGCCCCATTGTTTGACTAACATGTCAACCCCCTTTTTCCATTTTTGCCAATTAAAAAAATTGAAAATACAAACCACTCTTCCTCTCCCCCATGGATTTAAAAATAATATTTCCCCCCTTATGCCAACATACTCTTACTCCCTAAAATATCCATAATATTTGTTAACACTTGGAATTTCCTAGTTAACACAAAAAGTAGAAAATTTCTAGTAAGTTGACACATAAGCCCTCTACAAAAATATATTCTCTCCCCCTTGCCATTGCAAGACACCACCTCAAAATCCCATGACATAGGCAAGAGATCCCTCCCCTGCCCCCCTTGTCCACCTTCAAGTGTGAAGAGTAGGGCATGAGAGGTAGGTGATGGTAGACTTATGCTAGATAGAGGGAAATGAATAGAAAATTAAAACAATGTGCTAGAGTGATAGTGTGAAGAGGGCGAAGTTGAAGACTCTTCAACCTAGCATGTCCCCAAGGTGAATAACCATAGCTCACTACCAAACCCATTCTCTTTTTCTTATTCAGCCCTTTTCTCTTTCTCTACCTACGATGCCCCCCACGAAAGAAGCTCCACATGGCAAGACTATCCAATGAAATGGGACCTTTGAATTTGACTAGTCCATCAAATGAAGCAGGGTCTTCCCATGTGTTAGGCCCATCTTTAATGACTCTTAACATGGGGATGAATGTGGCCAATGATACTAACACATCAAACAATTGTGACCATGTATTTTTCTTTCATTATCATGTTGACACAATCTCAATTTAAGGAAAAGAGAAATAAATAATTCCTAATAATACAAAAAAAGAATAGCTACATGCCTTATAATAAATTCTAGATTATCTTTGAGGATTTAGTCTATCCTAGTTAGCGCCAATCTGCACCACATAGGAATAATCGCATATTGGTCTAACTCTAACATCATTCTAGTGCTTAGTCTCAGGATGATCACTTTGTAATCCATTGAGATTAAGAGCAAGTCAATCACCACACTTGGTTCATAATGAGTGAGAGATGAGTTGAACTCTACCCTTCTGCTCGTAAGGCCAAATCTCTTCTCCGTTCCTCTAAACAAGGCGTGATTGGGTTCTAAGATTGGATCCTACGAAAAGTTAGTGACGATTTCTTGTTCTAAATTTTCCATATCACAAAAGCACATGCCTTATTGGATCCACCCATCCATTGACTATTTTCCATTGGGAAAGACAATCACTTGCTGCCTATTTGAACATGGTTTTCTAAACATAGGATACTAACATGCTATTTGACATTTAAAAGCAACTTCCTTAATTATCCTTATTATTGAGTTCATTTCATGTCTTCTTAAAGCACAACATAAAGACAATAAAGATCATCCTTTCAAAACATTTATGTTAATATTTACAAAATTTACATTGGATTTATGTTCATAGTGCCAAATACAAAAGCCTACTCTCTTCTTCAAAAGAGTGATATCTACCACATATTTTTTAGCTCTCGATGCTTGCCGAATTATATATATACAAATTTCTTCTCCATGACCAACTACGCAATTATCCTTTCTGACCGAAGCCTCCCTAGTTTTATGCCGCCATATGTAGGAACATTCTGTAGTTGCAAGACCTTTCTACCTAGATGTTGGTCAAACACTCATAGGTGGAATAAGACTAGCTCAAACTAAGCCCTAGCTATTGCCCTTGCATGAGTGCAAACTACTCATACATGCTCGTTATTTGGCCATGAGCAAATTTTTTTAATCAAATTCTAGGCATAAACTACAATTCAATTTAAAATCCAAGGTAGCAACTAATTTATCCTTCTCAAATTTTCAATGAAAGAAACCAAGATCTTAAATCTAGCAAAAAAAAAAGGTGATGCCAAAATCCTACAAGAAATACTAAAATCTAACTGCCAATAGATTGATATCCCTAGAATTGATCCTAGAAGGAATCCAGAATGTGCACTTTCACAAGAGCAATTCTATATGCATGACTAGGGTTTAAGGGAAAGATTGTGGAAATAATAGGTCAAGGATAAATGATTGACAATTAAAAACTTATTTATTAGCCTTGTATTAGGAAATTTCAAAAGAATTATATTGCTCAATGTGGGAAGTATGTGCAGGTGGAACTATGGCAATTCTAAGAGCTATTGCCTACAGTCTATCAAGTAGGAAATTAGTGTAATATCTTCTTGAGGGAGAAATCTTTTTGCACTATGGAAAATATTTTTACCCCTCGAGGTTATCAGTTCGACTTTGAACATTTGACCTTATACCAAGGGTGGGGATAGTCACCAACTTATTTCTCCATTTGTGCCAAACCTACACAAGTGGTCTATAATATAATTTATGGAGGATGCATTTGGTAGAGATGCTTTGTTTAGTTAGACTTTACATGTTTCATAGAAGCAGTCGAACCCTTCAATATACATTGAAGTTGAAACAATGACCCTAAATCAATGGGTTTATATCATTGTATCACCAAGATCGTCTAACCAAATCATATCATTATGTCTTGCCGATCTTGCATATATAATTATAAGATTGAAAAACTCCCCAACCTTCTTGGTAGTTATATGGTCCTAGATATGTACAAGGAACCTCCTACTTACATTACTTGAACTTTATCTCAAATCCACAATTGAGGTTATGTAGCTATCCAAGAAAAAAATTACATATAGAAAATTGAAATATTGTACAACTTCCTTTTGACCTTATGTGAGAAGCCTTGTATTAAAAAATCTATACAACCTATAGCATAAGAATAATATGAATATACATCTCTCTTTTTTGGCAAAATTTTTGCTATGCTAGAAATATGAGGCTATTTTGAAATAAATAAAATTGTTGATATGCATAACGAAGCCCTACATAAAAAGCAAACACTTTTGATTCGGTCATGAATTATCTTACTCTTGATGCTACAATCTTCCAATATATATGCATTACTAATTATGAAAAATCGTGAATGGTATTGAGATAATGAGAAATGTATTAAAAGTTTTCAAGTTCCTTCAAGCAAAATACCCTCATAGTAGTAGCAACAACTCTAGTTGTCACTAACCCAGTTGATGAGAAAGAGAGAGAGAGAGTTCTTGCTCAAACTAGTCAAGTTGCCTAAGTTTAATGGTGAAGGAATGAAGTTTAGATAAGCACTCAAACCTAGGTTTAGTAGATGGAAGATTACTTCTCTACTGCTACTCTTGGAACCAACTTGAAAAACCAAGTAATGATTGCATGTTTGAGGCTTACAAGAGAAGGAGACTTTGGTATGGAAACAATGGTGCCTTAGCAAGGCTATCTCTGAGTCTATTATGTTGTGGAGCCAAATTAAGAAAGTAGTCCAAAGCCAATACTTGTCACTTGCCTAGCAAACTCTAAAAATGAATGAGTTTTTCACCCTTAGAAGGGTATTATTCTTGCTTTTTAATGATGTAGAAATATGCGCCCCACATGTCCATGTGTCGACAAGTGGTGCTGCATTTCTATCAAGGCTTGAAACCACCTCTTAATGGTTAGTTGGAAGTAATGAGACCTACTAAGCTGGAAGATGCCTTGATGAGGGTACAAGTGCTAGTGGCCTCTTCCCAAGCAATACAATAGGTTCATTAGGTTTCATTATGGTAAAAGAGCTTGTCTAAATTACCAGCATGGAAATTATAACCAAGGTCATGCTAATATTGTCAATACTTCCCAAAACCATAGCAATCATAACAATAACAACAAGAATTAGAATAATGAGCCATGTTTCTTCAAGTGCAATCAACCAGCCCACTTCTATGCTCAATGTCCAAATAGGGAAATGAATGCCTATGCTAATGCTCCTCATAATTCTCAAAGAGAGGGAAACTTCAATTATTGTGGAACGATATGCGCAGGGCTAAGAGTTGGATAAAGAGCAATATGTGGAGCTGGAGCTTGTGTTTATACTGTTGCAATGGATGAATTAGATCCATCTCTAGAAGAGGAAGTTGAAAGAGGCTCTATTCATACATTAGTCAAAAAAATCAAAGCAACGGGTGTGACAGTTCTTTGTCATCCAAATTTCTACTGAACATCAAGGTATTTCTTTCCAAATCCTGATTGATTGTGGAGCTACTTGTTTATTTACTTTTCCTATGTGTGAAAAAAAGAAAAAGTTAAATCCTTAACCGTCTAGGAAACTCATTGTAGAACTAGCAAATGGGAGGGAAACATTGTCAACCCAATCTATTAGTAATGCCTAGTTTCAATAAGAGCTAGAGATCATTACAACAAATTCTCGAGTCATGTCATTAGGAGTTTATGATTGTATGTTAGGAATGGATTGGTTAGAACACAATCATGCTAACATACATTGTGGGGAGGGAAAAGTCATATTGAAAAATCTATTTGGAAAAATGGTCCAATCATAAGGAAAAGCAAGCAATCCTAAGATTCAGTTAGCCAAAGCTAGTCTAATCTTGGGATTGAAAAGTATTTTCTATCTACATAGTCAAACTCAAAAAAGTCAAGAATACAAAGGATAAGTACAAGTCTTCATGGTTAAGTGAGTTTATTGATGTCTTTTTGGAGGAACTAACAAAATTACCTATTGAAAGGGATGTGGACCATGAGATCAAGTTAGTCCTTGGAATTGAACTTGTCGTAGGAACTACAAAATGACCATTGTTGAGGTAATCAAACTGAAGAAGCACTTAAAGCAACTGCTAGACCAAGGGTTTATTCATCTTAGCAACTTTTCCTTAGGTGTTCTTGTTCTATTCTAAAAGAAGAAGGACGGAACCCTTTGATTGTGTATCAATTATAGGGGGTTAAATCAAGTCACCATTAAGAATACCTATCTCATTCCCCAATCGATGAGCTACTAGATTGGTTACTAGAAAGAATAGATATGGATGTGCAATAGAAGGAATAATGGCACAAGATATAGAGGCTCAAGCAATCTTCTTCCTCCTCATCTTCATTTTTCTCTCACTCTCACTATCAATTGAGTATACACAAAGTATCTCTCAAAAGTGAGACATCTTTTGACCTTTAATTTTCTTCACACACAACCTCTACTTTATTTATGCATACAAAAGATATAGACTTAGCCTATATCTATTTCTCAACACTCTCCCTCAATATCAAAAGAACGAGTTTCCAGATACAATACCCTAAGTAAACTTCTAAAGTACTCAAACTTAGCTTTACCTAATGCTTTGGTAAAGACATCTATGACTTGGTCATTGGCTTTGATATGTACCAAGTCTATCTCTCCATCCATAACTTTATCTTTGATGAAATGGTAGTGCACTTCAATATGCTTCATCTTTGCATGGTAGACTAGATTCTTTGCCAACATAATATTGCTAATGTTATCACAATACATGATAACTCTACCATCTATCTCAATCCTTATATCACATAATAGAAATCTCAACCATGTTAGCTCAAATGCTGCCAATGCTATACCTCTATACTCATCTTTTTTTGAGAACTGAAAAATGATGTATGCTCTAGGAAGAGATGCCCTGAATCCCATATGCACAGTGAGGAGAGTGGAACGACCCAACTTCTATAAAGCATTGTACTTGACTATCACTTTCATAATGATGAATGCAATATCATGATGCTTTCCTCTTTCAGTTAGTGTCATTGTCATTGTTAGTACAATACACAAGATTGTATTTATGAGTCCAAGCATCCATCTTGGAACCTAATTCACTTGTGTAACAGTTGCTTACTCATTGGCCATGTCAACATGAATTTAGTCTTCACATTCCAACCTCCATAGCTCCCGCCATGCTCTAGATCCGACATTCTCACATGGTATCAGAGCTCAGCTAAGCATGGTTAGCTCCTCACTCTACTTCTCCAGCTCCCTTTCACTTCTACCCAGCTTGATATCAACTCAAGACTTTATTTCCTACTCCAGCTTCAGCTTCACCTTCACTGGAGCTTTCATGGCTGCCATAGTCAATAACATCTTGTCTGCTTGGAGGCCCTGGATCTAGCCAAAGAAGAAGAGATAGCTCATGCCTTGAACTAAGAAAATCTTCTCCTACTTAGGATGCTTCAAGCTAGCACATCAAACCACGACATTGTCCTCTTCCCTACTCGAGATTACGCATTTCCCAAGTCACTGCTCAGAATTGTGTTGATTCCAGTCCTACACAGATTCTTCTCCTACGCTATGCAATTTACCCTGTGAGTATAGGGATTTGGAAGCTCACTATGTAAGCCTACTCCCCATGCAATATCTCTTGCACTAGTCAACTCGTGAAGTTGCACGAGCTAAAAAGACAGCCGCCTGTCAAAACCCTAAAAGAAAAAGCCATAGCCATTGACCTTCAAGGTCATAAACACTTAATTTTTCCACTTCATTCCAACACACTGAAGCCTCAAACACTTAGGACTAATAAGTTTCCAACAATAGAAATTCTCAATAAGAATATTTGGAACATCTAGCATTAACTATCAAGCTCAACATTGAGTCTTCAAGGCACAATCAAGGCAGCATAGAATCTCTTAATACTCCATTAGTGCTTCTGAGCACTTGGATCATAAGCTCACTCAAGAAAAACTCATTTTTGATCCCATCTCAGCAACAGCTGCTTGGATCAAATCTCTTGTAAGTCTTAACCCCCTTGTAAAAGGACAGCCCCACTGCCTGAGTATACTCATGGTAAGACCTCCTTCAAAATGAGTGAACTTTAGCAAATAGCTAAATTAAATGGTGAAGGATTTCATGCCTAGAAGGAAAATTCCGTGTACCACATCACAAGGAAAGACCTCTAGGATCTCTTTGAAGATGATGAAGGTGATGTAGATGGTGGGAAAGAAGATTCAAAAAGTGGGATCCTTGCAATAGCTCCACCAAAAACCAAAGAATGGAAGAATATGAATAACAAGGCACTAGGGATCATTGCTTGGGGACCAAGTGATGATATGCTACATCATATCTCTGGTATCAAAGATGCTAGTGGGAGGAACTTGACAGGATTTTTGGTACCCAAGCAAAGAATTCAAAGGTAAAAATCCTCATGCATTTTTATAAAATGGATATAAAAGATAATACTTCCATGACCATACACATTAACTAGTTCAAGAGCCTAAAAACCCAGCTTCCAAATCTTAAGAAGAATATTGATGAAGATGAAGCAATAGCCGTACTACTTGCAAGTGTAAATAAGGATCCATATGAGAATCTTGTGTCCACCCTAAGTAATGTTCCAAGTTTCTCACTTAAAGATATTGAGCACTTACTTCTTGATGGAGAAAGCAAAGTTAAAAGCAAGGATACAAAGGAACACACCACCAACAACAGTCTCTTGTACACCAAGGGCACTTATGGAGCAAAAGGCCGTGGTCGAGGAATCAACACCAACAACAACAAGGATTGGATTATATGTCATTACTATGGCAAGACTGGCCATATATCCAATGAATGTTTCCACAAGAAAAGAGCACGATAGACGTAGAATGATCACCACCAGAACCATTTCATGAATGAAGAAGAAGAAGATGCTTCTGCTACCATCAACGACTCTAAAAGATTGTTCTAAAGAATTTTTATTGTATCTTTCATATGTTTTTCCCATAGTGGATCTCCATTTTCTTCCTTAGTGGATTGGCTTTGCAAAAACTCTTGCCAAAGATGTAAAGTTTCAAGCTTTAACTTGACTAGGATGCCTATGAGCTAGTTTCCCGGGCCATGACCATGTGGGAGGGCAAAATCCAACAAGTGTAGGGACTCATCATTTGAGGGGGGTGTTGAGAAATGAAAAATGATGTATGATCCAGGAAGAGATGTCTTGAATCCCATATGCATAGTGAGGAGGTTGGAACAACCCAACTTCTATAAAGCATTGTACTTGACTATCACTTTCATAATGATGAATGCAATATCATGATGCTTTCTTCTTTCAGTTAGTCTCATTGTCATTCTCAGTCCAATACACAAGATTGTCTCTATGAGTCCAAGCTTCCATCTTGGAACCATATTCACTTGTGTAACAATTGCCTACTCATTGTCCATGTCAACATGAATTTAGTCTTCACCTTCCAACCTCCATAGCTCCCGCCATGCTCTAGATCTGACATTCTCACAACTTTCATACTAGATAAATAAAATGTGGGTTACTTTTCTCTGCTCCAACTCACCGTGGTTGAACGAAATGAAAAAGCAGAACCACTAGTAAATCTCCTATCCATGATACTTCATGCTACCTAGTCTACATTTGTGCATCCAAACAAAGTACTTGCATGGTTTTTGCATGAATTAACTAATCACTCCCACGGAATAATTGAAGTTTGGTCTTATAATAATTAGGTAGACTAGGCTACCAACCATATTTTTGAATAAGAACATCCTCCACATACTATCCATCATCCACCATCTTTCTCTTTTGATCCAATGGTGTTGAGTATTACCTTTGCATTAACCTAACTCCATTATCAATCAACTCAATACTAGGATAGTATCTCAATAAACCAAGGTCTAATGTATTTGTGTAGCCCATGCTTTACTTCAGCAATCTCTCTTTCAAGAGTACATGTAATGATAATATCATCAACATAGATGACCATAACAACCATTCCATGCTACATAAAGGACTTGGTGATCCTCTCATACCAAGCTCTAGGGGCTTGCTTCAATCCATAAAATGCCTTTCTCAACTTGCACATATAATGCAGATATTTAGAGTGTATGTACCCTTTTGGTTGAACCATATATACTTCCTTGTCCAATCTACCATTCAAGAAATAATTCTTCACATCCCTTGATATAATTTCCAACCATAGATAGAAGCTAATGGGATCATTGATCTCATAGTAGTAATCTTAGCCCACTAGACTAAATGTTTCCTCATAGTCTAATCCATACGTCTATGCATAACCCTTTGCAAATAACCTTTCTTTGCATCTCTCCAATGAGCCATTTAATTTGCACTTGACTTTATATACCCATTTGTCTTATTCTTTCTCAATACATCCATTCCTCATCCATGGCATTCTTCCAATCTTTGCTTCCAACCACCTCTTGAAAGCAAGTAGGCTCTACATATAACACATATGCATAATCATGCATCTTCATGAAGCCATTATATGTCAATTTTTCCAATCGATGCCTCAATCTATCCAATCTCCTCAATTGAGGTGTAGTAGATAGTGTCTCAACTCTTCTTACATGTGGTGAAACATACTTTCCTACACATTTTATCCATGGAGTTCTATGTGGTATGCCAAACTCATTGTAACGTGCCTGCCTATTGCCTGTCCAAGCATGTTTTAGCGGTCCATCGAGAAATGAATCTAAGCGTCGCCACCTGGTACTCCCAGGGAATGTTTCGGGGCTTTTTGCCTAGGGTTTCCCGAGTCTGCCTCGCAACGGAAGGTTCATAGCCAAACCGACTAGGACCGACCTGAAATCCAAGTTCCTAGGACCAAGGTTTCCTAGTAGCATTTTAGCGTCAGGTCATTGACATCCTACTTTCCATAGAGATACCCAATCCGAAGCAGATCCATACCTCATTTGGTTCAAAGAGAATGGGAAATGAGAGGGATGCGCCGCTCAAAGAGAATCGGGTTCTAACTTAACAATACCTAAAGTCGAATGGCGATAAATCCTTGTGAGAAGCCTCCCAGTTCTCTGGGACCACCCTGTCGTAGGACAAACCTGTCAGGGATTCTGCCCACCCACTTCCCTTGATAGCTTTAGTTTTCTAATTAGATCCTACCATATTTATGTGTGACATTTAAAATCAGCTTCATTAATTAAGCCTTTAGGGAATAGGGTTCATTAGTTAGGCCTTTAGGGAACAGAGCAAGTTGACATTTTGACAAACAAGTTCCTTAATTTATCTTCAAGTTAATCTTTGTCTCTTGCCCATACAGGAGAATTATGTATCCCTTCTGTCCAATAGAAGTACCTGGTCCAAATCACATGGCACCATAATTTCCATCCTTTATCTAGAATAGGATCTTCCAATATCCCAGACATTGAGCTCATGGCAGTCTATAACTCCGTTTTGGACTCAGTAGGTGTTCAGAGCTCCACTGACCCCAAGCAACCTAGGAGTGAGACACACTTTTCATGGTTGGCCTTTTCACCACTCGACCTTCGGCCCGTGAATCGAGCAGTGCCCTCTCGAGGTAATCCATGGTGCGATCTTGGAGATGATCCACCTGTGCAAGTATCATTTCTTAATTAATCCAATTAAGAATAAAGCACAATCAAGGCAATTAGCCTAATATCATCTTCGAGGAACCACATTCCTTTATTCCCATGGCCATGCTTGCATGAATTAAGTAAATAAAAGGTGTATAAAAATTATTAATGTGGAAAATAATGTGTATATATAGCAAATAATCTTTCAATATTTTCACATGGACATGTAGACCACCTAGCTTTAAGTGTTAAGAGTAAACTACCACTTTTGTGTGTGTTAAAATTGCTCTTACTTTAAGGGATACATGACTAGTATGGTCTAAGGAGTATTTGCAAAAAATTTCTATGCATCTCCTTAACCGTTCTTCATGCTGCTCTCATTGGATTTGAGTGATCTCTAGCCTACATTCACATTCTTGACTTCATAACTCTCTCTCTGCTTTTAGGCCAAGAGGTATGCACTTAAGAACTAAGTCTTAGGCCCTTATGGAAATCCTAAAGGCTCCTAGTAAAACTCACCACCTGTTAGGACCTAAAATGGACCCATCAAGGGCTCTTTCATACTCTCACCTCACTGTATTGGACCTCACACAATCAACCCCCACGATCCTATGACCATGAGTGACTATAGATAAAAGAACTCTCTATGAACACTAATGTGCTATGCTTATAGTCCAGTATCTACCTACCTATCCTGAACTCCAAGTAGAAGTGCTCAATATAAGGTGTCTAACACAACACATAAATGTAATACATGCTCCTCCTCGATTGATTCATGTGGCCTCTAATTATGATGGTATTGACTTGGTTATGGATTGGTTCGTTGGTCCTCATCTTTTTGGACAAATTGTAATACTTACTCAACTCAACCTCACTTAGAGCCCCTTGAACCCTTGTATTTAGATTGCTTGAGTTTTCTCACACACTCAATTAATATGAAGATAAGTGCTATGTGTTGATGTGTGCAGAATAATGCTTGTGTGCATGAAGAAAATAAAAGGTGTACAAAGTGTTATCATTGTGGAAAACAATGTGTATATATCAAATAATCTTTCAATATTTTTTTATGGATAAGCTCTAGTGATATGCAATGTTGCTACACACACTTGCAAACATTGAGTATCCCAACTCATGCTACCATCGAGTATATAATCATCCTATATATGATACACATCAAAATTTAATCCATTTCAATGATATTTATTAGAATTTTAACCACTTGCTACACTTAAAATACAATGGATGGCATTGGAGCCAATCCTGTACTACCAAACCACCATATTTGAACATAAAAACCATTATTTTTTGATATTTTAATAATTAATGTGGGATATTTTTACATTTTATGATTTTTTAGATACTTTTTAGCATGTTACTAATTATTGGTAAATTTAATTTTATATAATTTTATCAATTTTATAATAAACAAAAATGAAAAACAAATGTGAAGTACTGAAAATTAAGTTTAAGCCTTTCTTTATCCACTACCAAAATAGTTTTCTATTTGGATTTCCTTTCCTATGAAAATTAAGCCACTTACACTTAGACCGCTTCCACCATCATGACTTGCATGTTGCCTCATGTAAAGGCCAAGGCCACTAATGCACTTGAAAGCCTTCCTATGTGCTCCAATGATACTCCATAATTAATATTCACCACACTCCATCCATCTCTGCCTCTCTTGCACCGAGCCCCCTTCCTCTCATAGGAAATTGCATTATGTGCATAGAAAGGAAAAATAGAGAAAGACTAAAAACTAGCATTCTTATATCTTTGATTTGGCTTACAAAATTGGTATCATGGGAGAGAGGATAAAGAGAGGAATCCATTTCTCACATTCTATGGGACAAATAGTAAAGGGCTCATCCATAGTTAATCAAAAGAAGCTAAGAAACATGGTGTCATTTTTCCTGCATCCTATCCTCTCTCTTTCCGCAAAATTTTTCTTATTTTCATGTCTTGATTGGTATTTTTTGAACCTTTGACCCATGCCCCCTCAAAAATCAGTCTGCCTCTTCAAATCTTAGCCCTTTTTTGATATTCTTGGCTACCCAAACCATGTTGCTCTATAAATTAAGGTCTGTCAACATGAAATTGTGCCTCAAAAATGTGAAATTAATGTCCAAATGATGGTTGAATGTTTCTTCCTTACTTGTAGACTCAACTCTATAGTCTACTTCACCTCTAGCTTTAAAATGACCGATAGCATGCACCTCAAACACTTTGCACAAATAACCCCTTTGAGGCTTTAAATCTTCTTTTTTCACTAAAAACGCCTTGGAAATATGCCAAAAATTCTTTCAAAATCCACCAAAGTGTGCCTTAAAATCCACTTGTGGAAAGACAAGGAGGCCTAGTGACTTGGAAGATGCATTGATGAGGGCACAACTTGGTAGTCAATCTTGCTTGTATGTGAGAGAGAGAGAGAGAGAGAGAGAGAGAGAGAGAGAGAGTGTGTGTGTGTGAGGTAGAGTGAGGATCGATTGGAGTAGTACTTGCTTCCTCTTCTTCTTTGCAGAGCTTGTGCGACAGTCAAAGAAAAGAACATGGAGTTTGTTTGACACATGTTGCAAGGATTGTGGAGCCATCGGGGAGCCTTTCATGGATAGACTACAACAAGATAAATCAATGAGTTCACCACATGTGTTTAAAGAACTTCCAATGGCTATGTGAGAGGTAGCCATAGCCACATTGCTCAAAATACTTACAATAATAAGCAGTCCATAAGCTTGGTGGTCTAGCTCACAAGATCGACATCATTTTGGTTTCATTTCCACAACCAATGGATTTGAGCAACTAGGCATGTGCATTCTAGGCCAAGTAATGGAATAGGGGCTTGTACTCTAAAACGTTGGATAGATTAGTGTAGGATGATGAGTTAAGAGGCTATTGACTTGGATTTGTGTGTTGGGATTGGTGATCATTATTGCATGATTGATTTGTTGTGGAGTGTGGGTAGAATTAGATTTGTGTGTAAAGGTAGAAGCGTTAAAAACCAAGGTTAGAAAAAGCTTTAAAATTTTCAAAAATATAAAAGTCTTAGTCTCTCACAAAAAACCATTAGCAAAGCAGTTACAAGCGAGGGGCTTGAGAATTATGTAGGGGGATTTTCTTTTAGCTTTTTGAGATTGAATATGTGCATGGTGCTTTTTCTTTTGGAATTCACATTTGCATTTGGCTTTTGCGTTAGTGCTTTTGGGGCAAGGGGTAATTAAGGGGATTGCAGTAGAAGAGATGGAGTGGGAAGAGACAAACAAGGCAAGAGGACTCAACCACAACCTTGTGTGCATCCATCGAGGCAAGCAAAGGAAAAAGAGGAGATTGCAATTGTGACAAAGGTCGAGACGACTCCACCTTTATCCTAGCAAGAACTTGTAGATATGACTCACATGGGTTTTAAAGGTTGATGTTACTTTCTTCCTACATTAGTTCAAGCTATTCCTGCTTCATTATGTTCTCTTCTATATTCGATCTAGCCTTCTTGAGTACTCATGCGAGAGGAGAGGCGCATGATTGATTGGGACAAAGGTGTGGAGGATGTGTGTGTTAGTAGGCCATAAGGCCTTTTTCAAACCATGGGATGACCACAAAACTATAATTCATAACCCTAACAAGGCTTGGCACACTGAGACAACCATAACCCAAGATCGGACGACCAATTAGGCCTTGGCCTCAACTCACACATAGCTCATGGGCCTTCCAGCCAATTGGAGGATGTTTTAAGTCATGACCTATAATGCATTAATCACGGGCCCCATATGCCTATTTGGATGCCATTCAAGGTCATGAATTTAGACAAAAGGTGATCATGACAAGATGACATAATCGGATGAGAGGCTCTTGGTGGCTTGATCGCACAATCAAACGAGAGCCAAAGTGAATAACATTCATGACAAGATTGGTTAATCGTGATCACATAATCAAAGGCTTGACCACATAATTTGATGAGAGAGGAGAGACAAAGGGAGTAATCCAACGAGGTTTATAATCGGACATCGAGTTTGAAAAGATTTAGGCTTAGAGATCTTTAGTTCCCACTTGACCCCTTTTCATGCATAGCGCCCCACTTGGCAATTTGCCTAACTACATCCTCTTATATTGATTCAATTTCAAAGGAGAGACCTTGGGATCCAGGTGCATCAATGGGCCAATTTGGCTCTATGCTGGGTTTTGCCTACAAGCCTTAGCAACCCAATCTCATCAAGAACACATTGAGACTTAGGACACTCCCTCACATACATGCACTAGGGATAATTTTCGTAGGATTCAACATGGGCACTTGCACACACATGGTACCATACACTTAGCTTGCAAATTAGAGTCATGACTCAATCCCACTACATCCTATCGACAACCACACATTGCAACCTAGAAGCCAAGCAATGATAATCCTTATTTGACATCTGGGGTCAACTACTGACTTGTCATGCTACATTGCACCACAAACTAAGACCTTGGTAATTGGTGATGGACATGCAAATTCTCAATATCATTTCAAGAATAATTTTTCTTCCTAGAGGAGAGTAGCATTGAGCTTGAGGGCAAGGAAGAGGAGTCTTCAAGGAATCATGCTTGGCATGGAGGGAAATTTGCACTAGTCCACTATCCGCACTTGGTTCTATGCAAAAGCAAAGGTTCCCACACTCATGGTAGCTTCCCATTTAACCCTGGGCTCATGCAAAGGCACTTTCACAATAGGTTTAACTTGCCAAGTCCATTCACTAGGTGACACATTGCATAGAAGCCCGATTCTCTCCATTCACATTCACCCCACTAAACCTAGGGTTTGCCATATCACTTGCTAGCACTAAACCATCACTAACTCACACACAAATACACCAACCTTTAGAACACACCATCACTCTAGTTATACACTACCACATTGATCACACACTCTCACCCAACTCTACATTGTACTTGCTTGATCTCCTCTTTAAGCACACACACTTAGGCACATCCAACCAAGAGCACCTCAATGAAGCCAACTAATTCTTAGTGTCTTGACTCTTCCAAAATATGATAGATTTAGGTGCATGACACTTGTTTAGATCATAGCGAGTGGCCTTAAGCTAGACTATTGGACACCTAAGGAAGTTCTTGCGCCCTCTAGAACAAGAGGACTTCACATAACACCATTTGGGAGCCTCGTAATATGACCCATGATCATAAAGTTCTTGCCCATAGTCAAATTCCTAAGGTGGCACTCAATCACACCATATCATCTTATCTAATTTCTTTCATTCATTAGGAGGAGTGGTTCTTCTTCAAAACTATGAGAGCAACTTAGGGCCTTGGAATCCTAGTTGGAACCAACAAATGTAAGTCAAGGGAATAGACTACATTTTTCTTGGAAAATCTTGAGATTCCACTCGAGCAAACACATTTAATCACCATCTAAGAAACTTTGAAGACTTGAACTAAGAGTTAAGGAAAGAAAACCACAGAGCCAATCCTCAAGGGTGTGAAACTAACATTTAAATTGAAAGGGGTTTATAATTCCTAGACCTACGATAAGCTCAAGCACCTTGATTGTGGAAGTTGATATCAAATTTTGAGTACTTCTTTGATGATTGTGCTAAGTTTAAAATGTAAACATGAACTACATAACAATTGATTGAAAAGTTGGATTGAGAATGCTTGACAAGAAAAACTACATCACATCCATTCACTTTTCTTGAGAAAGAGTTGAAAGTTTGGTTGTGCACCATTCACAAATTAACTACATTGCGTAAGAAAGGGAATGTCTGTTGTTATAAGAAGCATGTGTACTTGTCAATCATTCAAAAAGAGAGAGAGAGAAACCAACCAATAATAATAGACTAGGTGGAAAAATGAAACTCAAAAACCACATAAAATTGAACCATCCTACTATTGACATAAGGGAGAAAAGACTACAAAACAACTCGTGGATTATAGAGCTCAAAGTGATCCTAGTATGACAAGCAACTAGATTAAGTGTCTTTCATAGGGAGTCTACTACTCTATGGGACCTAATCAGTATCATTTGATAAACTTTAGTTGCACAAGAATAAAAAGTGACCATGTCTCCATCAAGATCAAGTGTTGATGACTTAGGAATTGACCCTCAAGAGTTTCCATCTAAAATCCAATAGCTCTTGGTACAATACGAGAAAAAATAAAAAATAATGCATGCAACTAGACCAACACATCAAATCATAACTAAAATAGGGAAAGAAAAAAGGTTGGGGAAGGACCTGCTCCTGGAACAAGTCGTGAGACTAGGTGCTTAAGCAAAAGTGTGGGGTAAAGTTGATGTATAGTTGAAGCAACTACAGAGTGTGGCTCACCTATGTGTAGCTTGCTGTTTCTATGTGTGATTTCTATTTCCATTTCCACTCTTTGGGTTGCCTTTTTGTTTGTACATCCTTGTCTATTGTTTCTTTCTTATCTCTTGTCTCCTTCTTCTTCTTCTTCCTATTTTTTTTGGGTATCCAAGTTACATAGTCATGATAGAAGTTTAGTCTTCGTCATTAGAGTGAGGTGGAGAAGAGACTTAATAGATATGTTAAGGAATTGGTGGCTTTGGAGATACCCTTTGAGGTTTAGGAAAACTTAAAGGGTGGTGGTGGAGAGGAATGGATGATTGCAGCCAGCGCGGGTGAAGCACCTATCATTCATATCCTCTAGAAGAGCTAAGAAAAATGAAGGTAGTAGAGTAGCTTGCATCATTAATCGAGCCATCACACAACTATCTATAGCGTTAGGAAAAAAATGGAGGACTGGGAGGCCACGCTCCTGTGGAGTGTGGTTTTTCCTAAGGAGTATCCTAAGCAGTCTAAGGTAATTACAAGTAGTAATAAAGGTGGGATCATGGCATGAAGAGAATTCGTTGGTGAAGTGGATTAGGGTATCATAGAAATTTTTTGATATGAAGATGAAGGCATTTTCATATGTAGTACAATGTGGATTATAAATGATTGGGAAATCATAGCAGTCGTGGACATTGGAGTCAAAATCCACTCCCACCCTTCGAGGGTAGGGCATAAAGATTGGGTCATTGTGCAAAATCCAAGTGTCCATCTTGGTGTCGCAGACCCTTCTTCTCCATGTGGGTTGGCATTCGTAGCTAGGCACATACCTTAGCACTTAAAAGACTTTATTCTACCAAAATTTAGCATCTTTAGTGGCCCATAATGTGGGGTTTTGCTCTCTCTCCTCCAGCCATTTCTGTCTGAGCCGGTGGCCTCTGATGTTAATCACCTCCTCCACCACCTTGATGGGAAAAATCCTACGCAAGGTGGTGGGGAATTGGAAGGTAAAGTCAAAGGGGCTCCTGGCCATTTCTTGCCTCTCCTAGATTACGAGGTCGATGTGGAAGCTTGCTAGGGCATTGTCCTCACGTGGTGGGATAGGCGCCTGGGGTGCCTTCACTCCCTTGGCATTCCATTTTCTTCTTGTTTCCTCCACCGTTTATTTTCTTCTTTCCTTCAGCGCTGCCTTTCTTTCTGCAGAGGTGTCTGTGCATTGCTGCTCTTCATGTCATAGGGAAGGAGCCGGTGGGACAATCTCTTCCTCATGTGGTCCCATTTCAAAGTTCATATCCACCTCCCTCTCCTACCTTGGCTCCTCTTGCTCTTCTTCGATGAATCCAAGTGCATCCACTTCCTGTGGGGTTAGGTCTGCCAATAGGACATTGTCCAACTCCCCTAGGTTGTGGCGACATTTGTAGGCCTACTCTCAACGCTCTATGAGCCATTCTCAATTTCTTCTTCATGGCCTCTATGGACTCTCCCTCCTCTGCCTGTGTGACGTCCAATAGGGTATTCAAGAAGGTGCATTGCTGCGTTTGGAAGCTCACCTAGGCAGCCTCTACTATGCTTTTCGCAAGTGTTTTGTCTTTCTCTACTTGAGCCAAGCGGCATGCCAGGGTTCTCACTCTCCCTTCATTGTGGGTTGCCCACTCTTCGGCTCTCTTCATCATCTCCTCAGAGCTCTCCCCCTGCCTGCATGGTAGGGATGTTATGATTGACTCTTGTTCTTTCCCCTTGTGGGTGAGTTCCTCCTTCTCTTTTTCCAAGTGTTCAATCTCTCTCTCCAACCTCTTCTACTCATCTATTTCTAGAAATACTCTGACTACAAGGTCTTTGACCTCTTGGTGATGCTCCTTCTATTCCTATTTCCTTTCTACTTCTCTTTCAGCCAACTCTTCCATGCATGATTGGATTATTTGCAGTTGTGAGCTTCCAGGTCATCCTGGTGCTGTAGTATCAAGGTTTTATATTCTCATTCTAGTGCCGCTAGCTCCTACTTCTTGTCTTCGAGCTACTATCTCTAGGTTTTCTCCTTTTCCTCCTTGGCATTGAGCTTGGCCTTTAGCTCACTAATTTCTTTTTGGTACATGGTGACCTGCCGAGTTTTCTCCAGTTAGAAGGCCATCACCGACTCAGCTTCCAACTCAACCATCGCTATTCTTTTTTCTTCCTTGGACTTCTTCTGTTGGGAAAGGAGCTCTGCAATGTAGTCGTTGTAGTTAGCAGGTGGAGTCACAGTTGTGGGGATGGGAGTCGTGGAGGCCCCCACATTTTGCTACTTGGGGCCTTGCCTTGGCTGGGCATCTGCTACTTGTTTCTGGTCTCTTTTTCCCTACAATTGGGGCTTTTATGCTCTTTTCTTAAGCTAGCTCTTTGTTAACAAAATATTGTACCCAAACCATAAGATTAGTGGCGTCAACCATGGCTGGGGTGCTCTGTGTGGGTGTTGTTGTTATGGGGGTAGGCACCATGAGGGGTGGGATGGAATCAATATGGGCTTTGCCCTTGCCCTCTTGTGCCATGGTCAGCTTGCCTTCAGGTACCTGAATGCTTGGTCTTGGGCCCTCCTCTCTCCCTGGGTTCAAGGTGTCCATCTCGCCTTGTTCGCCCTGCTGCTCCATGGATCTTTGTTTAGCTAGCTCAATGTCTTCCTCTTCCTTCTTCCTCAACTTCTCCTCTTATTCTACAGCTTTTCTCCTCCTCTCTTCCCTCAGCTCTTCTTGACTCATTCTTGGCTTTTTGCAAGTCTACTTCCTCCTTTTTCTTCCTCTCTTCCTCCTGTTTTTTTTGCATAGTCTTCTTCATAGGCGTCCTTGCCCTCCCCTTGCTAGATTGAGCTTCTTGCTCTCCCTCCTCCTTGCTAACCATCCTCTCACTTGATTGTTCTTTGTCCTGCCAAGGAGCTGACCTATCAGGTGTTTCATCTACTCCCTCTTCTCTGTCTTGTGCCTCTTTTATTGCTTCTTGGATAAGGGTGGTCAAGACTCCTCTATACCCTACAAATGAGGCTTTGGCTGAGGGCTTCCTATCAGTTCCTTTTGATGCTGAGGATTCTCCATGCATCATCGGTCTGCTTCCAAGGGCTAGTGCTCTGGCTAATTGGTCTATGGTCTTCTTGACGTAGATGTTCCAATCTACCTCATCCAGCAAATGAGTCGCCATGCTCTCCAGCATGGGCACGCTGGTCCTATGCATGAGTGATTTGTATCTTTGGCTGAAGAAGAGGAAGCGGATCACCTTGGCTTGCAACCTGACCTTTGCGTTGGGAATGTCCTGGATGCTTATGTCATTGTTCATCAAGACACTCTCCTTCCTCATCCCCAGCATGGCATAGAGGTCTCTTTTCTGCCTCTTCTCCACCTTTGGTTCCAATCCCAATGCCTTTTCTACCAAGGCTCTGTTAAGCAGAACATGTACCTGCTTGATTCCTTCTATGCTTGCCTAGTGTATGGCATTTTCTTCCTCCGTCACCGACTCTTCTTTCCAACTGAGGTTGCGTCAAGCTTGCTAGGACCTCGCAATGATATGCTAGCATGCTTCATTTGCACATAGGTCATGACATGCAATGGAGGCGTGGTCTCCCCATCGAGTGTTTTGACACCAAAAAATCCCAATGGAACCAATGGCTCGTTTGCCCGAACTAGAGGATGGCCTCCATCTAGGGAAATTGACAAAGAAATGAGTGATTCCACACTCAGTGCATCTCAGGTTAGCCTTATATCTTTTTTGCTTGCTCCCTCTCGGGGCAGTGCGAAGAAATGTGTCCTCGGTGACTGCAAGTCCAATACACGATTGGCTCTTAGGTCTCTGCTCCTAGGCCTCTGCCTCTCCCTCTACCTAATGCCATCACTGACATTGGTCGGTAGTCCATAAGGACTGCGTTGCCTTCCTCATTGTATGATACGTATGGGTTTACATAAGGCTCATCCCCACTAGGCTCATCCACATAGTGGACTGGAGTATCACTCGATGGATGGGTTGCATAGGGTCTAGGTGGTCTAGGTGGTCTAGGGATACTTGTAGGATTTATCTCCATTCTAGGGATGGATAGCTTAGCATCATTAGGCATAGGGAAGGCCAATGGGACTCCCTTCCAAAGAAGTTCGGTGGTCTATTTGCAAGGTAGAGTTGATCGTAAGGCTATGGGTATGGGAATCTCTGAGGTTGTCAACAATGCATGGCGTCATGGCCCAACCTACCACAATTAGCGCAAGGTCATGACCTAGGGTCTTGACACTTGGCTGGAAAGTGGTTTCCACCACAATGTGTGCATTGGATGTGTGGGCATGTTGGTTGTCTCATCATCTCTTGTAGTTTGGTTATGTCCATCCTAATCTCTACTAGCTCTTGTCCTGAATTAGTGCCCTTCCCTTTGTCATGTGTGCTTAGGCCTGCTCTCACTCGGAACGGATGCCCTCTTGGAAATCTTGGCACTAGACTCTTATTGATTTGAGCCTCTGGAGCTTCTTTCCTTGAGTTGGTTATCCACTGTAATAGCTTCTTCAAAGACCCTTGCCAGTGCGTCTCACTACAAGCTTGAGTTGTTGGCCAAGGCTTTGTAGAGCTCTTCACTTCATATTCCGTTGATGAATACTGTGGATACCGCTCTTTCAGTTGGTCTCTCATCCATAGGGATTCTCTTGAAGAGGCTCTTCACATGGATCACATAATCTCAAATATCCCCTTTCTCTCTTTGCTTGACGTTCATGAGTTGCACTAGTAGGTTATTGGAGTACCTAGGTTCGAAAAATCTCTTAATGAAGAGATTTCTCAAGCCATTGAAATTGTCACGCTCTGTAGCATCCAAACTTGTGTACCAGGTCCGGGTCCTTGTCACCTAAGCACAGTCTAAAAGCTTGGGAGAATTGAGTAGGATTGGTGAGGCCGTTGGCCTCGTAGACCTGCTCAAACTGTTCCACAAAGTTGTACGGGTCGTTGTTTGCTTGCTGCTTCACACCACATAAATTTTTGATTGGCTCTTAGAGCCTTAGTTGAATCCTAACCCCGCTATCAATGATGTTGCCAATGCTTGATCGCTTTGCTCTATTGCCGTGTTATCTAGCAGCCACTTCATTAGAAGCTCATAAGCTCTCTCAGTGTGAGATCTCCTTCTAGTGCTCTCTCACTCTCCGATCGATTCTTGCCTGCTAGGGCTAGCACTCTTTAGATCTCTCGCATTTCCATGTTTTGGCGCAAGCTCCTAGTTTGTTGGTCCTGGTTGTACATGGCTAGGCCTTGCAAAGCCCAACGTGCCAACTTCCTCTCCTCCTCAAGATCTGCTATGATGTCCTCTACAGGTCTACCGCGGTGTTCTAGCTGGGTTTGACCATTGTATTTATTCACTAATTGCTGGACCGCCTCAAGAAAGTCTCCTAGATCAAGTTCCTTGTTGCTTCTACGGCTTGAGCTGCCCTCTTCCATGTCTAAGACTTTCTGTTGCACCAAGTTGTCGATTAGGTTTATGAGGTTGTGTAGATCCACTTCCCCGATAGTGTCCTCACTGTGTCTGACTCTTTGGTTACGTTTCTCGCCTAGTCCTACTTTTAGGGATTTGATTACCCATCTATTTCTTGGAATTTTCTCTTACTAGTGGGTTCCTTCAAGTTCTTATGTCTAGGTGAGTTCCTTGTTAATTACAACCAATTCTCAACTTAGCCTCACTCTATGCATGTGTGTGCGTGTGTTCTCTTTTTTGTGCACTATGCGAAATCAGGTTTTTAGCTCTTCTCAAGTGTGTTTCGAGGATTGGAAATTAGAGTGAGTGAGAAAACAAAGTGTCTAGGCAACTGTAGCACTCTCATCATGGGTTTATCCTGATAGGCTTGTATGCTCCATTCAATCAAGATTCATTTAGGCTCTACGACTCTACTTGATGTTGCTAGTAGACAAAATCGTTGAATGGTCGACTAATATCGCTTCTACATCTATGTCTCATCGATTCCTTTGTTCCTTGTGCAAAAAAGGCATCTCAAGCGTTTATATGGTCTTCGAGTGTTCGTATGACTGGTCCAAACTTTTAAAAATCCTGGGAAAATCAAACTTGGTCCAACAGGTTTGAATTGCAAGGGCCAAGTGACTAACTTAAACGAATTGAGTGGCTAAGTGAAACTGGGCCAAATTGGGTGTCGGGGCGAATAACATGAGGCTCAAGTAGCTGAGGCTAAATATGAAATTTAGACTGGCCAAGTGGCCAAAGGCCGAGTACCTAATCTGGCCGAGTGGATGACTTAGATGGCGGGCCAAGTCTGGGTGGGCCGAGTGCTGAGTGTTCGAATGTGCCTAGGCCGAGGGCCAAATTTTCACGTGTCCGAGTAGGATGGGTCGAGTGATTGAATATGAGAGGGACAAGTTCCAATTCTGGGACTTAGCCCAAAATCGCCATCACTCGGATGGGCTGAACGCGATGTGTTTTTTCCAAAACGACAAAAAATTTATCAAACCGAGTGATTATGGGCTTCACACTTACCTAGCACTTCTAGATTCTACCTATGCATGAAGGAGAAGGTGTGGGTATACTTGTAGCGGGCAACAAACTTGTCAGTGGCACGATTGAAGTGGATCCACACAATGGAGCTCTCTCTCTCTCTCTCTCTCTCTCTCTCTCTCTCTCTCTCTCTCTCTCTCTCTCTCTCTCTCTCTCTCTCAACTAGGGTTTCAAATGAGCTCTCCCTTGGCCTCTTGGCTATTGAATCCCTTCCTTGCAAGGTTCTTGCCGGTCCTTCCCCCTCTCTCGTTGACCTCAACCCCCTTAAGCACTCTTTCTTCCCATTTTTCTTGATTTGTGCCCTATTCGGGCCTATTTTACAACAACAAACCCTATGCTTTTCCAATCGATCTCTTTACCTCAACCTACTCTAAATGCAACGAGAATCGAAAGTAAAGTACTAAACTGATTCCTCCTACTCTCCTATTCATCCAACCATAAAAATAACCAAAATACTTGTTTGTGAAGATTTAAGACCCCAAACTTCCTATCTATCTCAAGCTTTGGTTTGGGGATGAAACCCTTACTTCAATGCTTCATTTGAAGCGTGCAAGCGCTCAAGCTTGAATCTGTCATGCTTGGCAATGAAACCAAAATGTAGAGATGACTTGACCACCAAGACCCATGGACCACTTATTGTTCAAGCATTTCAAGCAAGCACTAATAGCTACCTCTCACATAGCCAATGTGCTATCCCTCTCTACGAGTCTAGTGAGCTTACCTTGATGCCCGATTGAGTTGCTTCCTCTCTCAAACACTCCAATAGCTCCACAATTCATGATGCAAGCTCAAGCATCCTCAAGCCTCTTCCTCCAAGCTCCATCCTCCATAGCCATGCACGAGACGAGAGAAGAGAAGAGAAGAAGAAGAGAGGAGATGGTGGAGGGCTTCACCTCCATGATCCCTCACCCTCACACACTCTCTCTCTCACTCACTCACACTCCCTCCCTCAAGCACTCACAAGCAAGCAAGCAAGAGAAGAGAAGAAGAGAAGAAGAAAAGTCCACTTTGCCACACCAAAGAATAATCTCTCTTTCACTTTTTGAACTTTATATGCATGCCCTAAAATCCCATGGGGATGCATCCCCTTTTTACATGCTCGGTCATGGCCTAGGCCCTTTTTTCCATTGTCCTCCTATCTTCCTAGCTTCCTTCCTACCGCCCATCTACCTTTACAATTTGCATGGGTGAGAGCTCGATGCTCTTAAAATAAGTCATGATGTGCCTTGCACTCTTTTACAAAACTATTGACTTCCGCTTTTTCTTGTGTGTCTTTCTCATTGATTTAGGACTTTTCTACGCTTCTTGTATTTCCATATTTTTCTTAGCGTGCCTTCGTCTTCCGTTTCACTTTTTCCTTAGCCTTGTCTTCTACTTTAGATTTTTCAAAATTTCCTCCTTGTTCATCTGAGGAGTTAATATCAAGGCGCACACTTCATTAATAAAGTGATTGCTCACCTCTTGTCGACCTTTTTGATCATCTGTCAAAAATCCTCACCGTATTACCCTCAAGCGAATGGCCAAGTTGAGTCTACTAATGTGAATGTCCTGACCAAAGTAATATTTTCCTTATGTAGTGATTGGGACAACAAATTGATGGTAGCCTTATGGGCCTATCGAAGAGCCTATAAAATGGTGGTGGGACAAACTCCCTTCAAGTTAACCTACGGACTGAAGTTATTCTACATGTAGAGTTCTTTGTCCCTCCTAAGCCGCCTAAGAGTAGCCATCCAAGAGAGATGGGATGGAAAGGAGGCATGGATGGAATGCCTGATTGAACTAGAATGTTTATCAGATACTCGACTCCTAGCCACCCATGTGCTAATTTACGAAAAGTCATGACACAAGAGCTAGTTTGACAAGCATGTCAAGCAGCGAGAATTTGAGCAGGTTGACTTAGTGTTGCTATACTCAGTAAAAGGCCATAAATAGAAGATGAAGTATAGGGAATTAGGGCCCTTTCGAGTTCACACTATCAACTGAACCGGAAATTAGAGCTCGAGAACCTAGATGGGGAGGGCATGGGCTTCTTTAATGGTAGCCGCATAAAGAAGTACTACCCTCCACACATCCAATGCACGAGCCTCGCATTCTAGAGTCCCTTGTGAAGGTTCGAGTTGCCACAATAACAAAAATTCATGAGGAGGATGAAGAGGAAGTAGCACTTGCTTATTTGTGCTTAATGGTCTCACTGCTCAACAAACACATGCCTTTGATGAATTGATTGATGAGGGAGATGATTTTAATATCTTAACTCACGATCGTTGAACTTAAATTGGCCACCCAAAATTGTAACCCACCAATACTAACTTAGCCCATTGGGGGGCTGATTGTATATGCACTTTTAGGAAAGTGCAAAGTCGTAGTCTCTATCGAGTTTGAGATCATACCCGTACTTTTCTATGTGTTGCTGAATACAAAAGATGTTGGTAAGGAATTGCTATTAGGATTCTCATTTAAAAAGCAAGCGCATTGTAATGTTAACTACGAGTCTTAGTGTATTCACCTTGCTATCGACAATGTATGAATAGATGGCTTTCATCAACAAGGGAAACGCATGGCTCCATCAAAGCCACTAGTAGAGAGACCCATCACCAAGCCAAAGGAGGGGGATCATGACTTGTCACAAACCCCCAAGCCACACCACCCTAGCAAACTGGTGAGATCAAAGCTAAGGCCTTGCAAGCCTAGGAACTCATACTTGAAACCTAGGAGGCAAAGAAGAAACTATATGCACTGACGAACTATCAAGTTGGAATGGGTCCCCAAGACCTTATTGCAAGCGCAAGGCTATTATGAGGGCAATGCCTAGATATGGGTACCTAAAGCCAAGATGGCTATTGAAAATATTCAAACACCACCCTCAAACTTGACCACACAAAGCCCCACAACAGATCAAGTATTAAAGCCACAAAAGACTCAAGCTACAAAGCCCATAGAGCCCAACATCGTTAAGCTTGCTATAGAGCCTCAATGGGTCTATCGACCAAAACCGTAGCTTGCTGACCATGAACTGAATCAAGCTAGCACAGCTTGTACCCCTAAAGCCTCATAAACATTTGGAAACGCAATGTTAGAATCAAAAACCATGCTTAGAGCACAAGAGGCTAAACTGCACACTCAGGAGCATCCGCAACTGCAGATATCATAGCTGTTGAGCTATCAAGTCTAGTCCAACCCTAGCCTCCGACAAGCCTTAAACTCTCCTACAAATGACGATTGATTCTTACCTTGGCCTTAGCCTTAGCTGAAAATACGAGGGATGACTTGGTTGTTTGCCTTCGGCACTTGGATGCCACATTTCCACACTTGCTAAAAGCTATGACCGATTAGGCCAAGGTCTTTTAGATGAGCCTTTAGCAACAAAGATACACACATTGTCTTGCTCATGGGAAGAATCAGAATTTGTATTTGTTAAGGCTCCCCAAGCAATCGAGGAACTAACTGCCACTAAGATTTTCCATGAATAAGCACGTACACGCAATGCCTCATTACATCTTATGACAAGGGCACAATCCTTGCCACCGACCAAGAAATTGAGGAGTTGAAACATCTTGCTAACAACAACTCCTCTTTCTTGCAAAAATGGTATGCTCTCAGATTTCAATGGGGGCAAGAGGGCCACCAAATCATGACCAACGCTAAGCAGAGACATGCCATTAATACCTTTGGAATACGACCCAACTTATGTCACTCCCTCCCATAGGGTGTTGACCACCATTCACAATTGGCCCCTAAGAGAGCACATCATGACTCACCCCTACTTAGATTGCATTTTGATAGAGGAGGAGCTACGCATTACCAACAGAATAGACTCTCGTGATTTCCTAATGGATGTTCTCACCTATATTACTCATATAGGTGAGAATGGATGTTCTCACCTATATTACTCATGTAGGCATCCAACCTTTTGACATGGACCACTATGCTAATATGGAGTACAACTTGGACTTCTACTCTTGGCTCATGCGAAAGTGAAGCACTGTGTGAGCATTGCTAAGAATGCCCTTAACCCTTCAAATCCTAGGAAGGATTCTTCTTATCTCCCAAGGGGGGAGGGGATAAAGTGTGCAACATAAAAAAAGCCTAGTAGAAAAGAATGGATAAAAAACAACTTGGGATTAAGGAATAGATTCATAAAATTGGTTGGAATGCATGGATTGCTTGAAGGAAAAATCTCTTTTTGTACTTAAGCAATTCAATTTTCCATAAGCACACAACCACTTTCTACCTGTATTTCTATAAGAAATTGTTTTAAAGAATACTAATGGTGAGTTGTGGCTTCATGACAGGCACCTACAATGGTAGGACAGGAAAAAACCAACAAATTGATGTTCTCGAAGAAAGAGCATGAAAAGTTTAACACCTTAGTGGAGATATGATGGCCTACAACCAGGCCTACAACCAATTCAAGTTTAGGCACATCCTGAATTTGGAGGACGTGGTCATGGAGGAGCATGCCATCTAGCAGATTGTGAACCAATGCAAGTTGCAGAAGTATGTGGAAAAGGTTGGCCAGGTCATCATTATGAAAAGTGCACGAAGTTCCTCCAAGACAAGAAAGACGTCATCCTCCAAGGCCTCGACCATAGGATTTGGTAGAGTCTTGAATGGCCATCATCAGGGAGGCATTGGGGGACCCAAGATGGAGAAGAAGTTGATGAAATACCCATGTCACCACCTCATTGTGAGCAAGAGCAATCTAGTGAGAGAATGGGGAGTGACGAAGAAGAAGAGTAGGAAGCACAATCTAGCTGTGGAGGGGCCAAGAAGTTAAAGAAAAAGATTCCACAGGAGAAGGCCGAAGAAGAGAGCAAGAAGAAAGAGAAAGTAGACCTACAAAGATCCCAAAGAGAGTCCAAAGACACTAAAGAGAAAAGAAAAGGAAGAGTCAAAGAGGAAAGCAGATGAAGAAGCTGAGGAGCTCAAGAGGAGAGAAGAAGAAGACATAGCCCTAGCTGTTCGCCTATTGGTAGAGCAACCATCCAAAGAGGAGGAGCTGGCTACCATGAGCCCCCATGAAGAAGAATTCCTTGGGATGAGCTCCTAGGTACCCAAAAGCATGCTGCCCCTAGTGGCAAAGGGCAAAGGCAAGGGCCTAATTGATCCCATCCCACCTATCCTAATGCCCACCACCCCAATCTTTGCACACACTCAAGGCACTTCTACCACAGTGGATGCCAGTAACCTTGTTGCTTGGGTGCAATTTCTAGTCAATAAAGAGATAACTCAAGGTGCAAGTGGAGGGACCCCAATGACTAGAGCAAAAATATCAATAGTTGCGGATGCAGAATCCAGACAAGATCCCAAGAGACAAAAGATAGAACCATCCACAATGACTACTCCTACAGCACTACCGTCCTTTCAATTATGATGATTATGTCAAAGAACTCCTTTGACAGCTGGAAAGAGCGAAAAGGAGGAAAAGAAGGTGGCCATTGTTGAGCTAGAAGCTGAAAAAGACACATTAGTAGCCTTTCAACTTGAGAAACCCCGCCAAGTGGCCTTGTATCAAAAAGAGATAAGTGAGCTTAGAGTCGAGCTCAAGGCCAAGGAAGGAGAAGAAGACAAATGGCAAGCAAGGCTCATTGAAGAGACACAAAACCTCATGATCCTACAGTGACATTATGACAAGCCAGTAGTGCTATATAAAGACATGCAAGGGGAGATGAAAAAAATTAGGATACTGTGGAGCAACTAGCAGTAGTAGAAGAAGAGAGGGGCCAAAGGCACCAAAAGCACATAGAAAATTTAGAGAAGATAGTAGTTGTAGAGCTAGAAGAGTAGAAATGATTAGAAAGAGAAATTGAGGAACGAGAGCAGAGGCTAATGATCCTAGCTCAAAGGCAGGGTGAAGGCGTGGAAGAGATGAACAAGCGAGCATATGAATGGGTGGGTAGAAGAAAAAGAAGAGTCAAAGACCTAGCATGCCGTCTAGCTCCTCTCATGCAGAAGATGACAAGGTGCTAGCAAAGAGAAGAGCAGAGGCCACACAAGTAAGCTTAGAAGCCCAACAATGCACCTTTCTTAGCACTATCATGGACGTCACCAACTAGAGGAGGAGGCTCTTGAGCCATTAGAAAGAAAGTTGGGAGTCGCCCACAGCAGGGCTCTGAGACAAGTGCTGCATATGCCACCACATGCATCATAGACCAACTATTTGCTAATGGCAGGCTTGACCGTACAAAAATTGGATACCCTAGGATTCATCAAAGGAGCTCCATAGGAACATAAAGAAGAGAAAGGAGTAGGACTGAGTTATGAGATGGGACAACAAGATGATGAGCTAACTCCACCGCCTCCATCTCCACATAGCACCTGAAGTGTAACAAGAGGTGGACACCTCTACCTAGAGGAAAGAAAAGCTCAAAAATAAGAGAAGGAGAATGCTAGAACAGGCATGGAAAAGGCTACAAGCTCAACCAGTAATGGTTCCAGCTGCTCTAATCCCGCCAAGAGAAGATCCCAATGAGCTGGAATGCATAACTCATAGTCTGGGACCAGTAGGAGAATGGTCGCGAACCATTTGACTTTAATTTTTTATTCTCCACCACATTGAGCAGAGTGTTATCAATCAAGGTGGTGGAATAGGTGATTAATGTCGAAAGGAGGTCGGGAGAGACAGATGGACCTCTGAGAGAGAAAACAATCCTACCCTATGGGGAACAAAGGCTCCTAACTACTGGGAGAACAAGGTCCTAGAAGTGCTTAGAATAGTAAAAGGTTGTGAGTGCCATCCATGATGGAGGAGGAGGATGTGGAATGACAACATGGATGCCTAGATGTCATTTTGCAACACCCTACCATTCGAGAGAAATAACGCTACCTACATGCCATATCATAGAAGGGTGAGGGTGGAATACAATCTAGACATCCACGACAGATATGATTTCTCAAAAATATACAATGTAAATACCACCAAGCTGAAAGATGCCTTGACCTTCAACAAGAATGACTTATATGTTTCTATTTATCATTTCTTAGCAAGTTATCCTCTTGCCTAGACCCTGCCTTCCTTGTAATTATCTTAAACTCAAGGTACTACTAGAGCAAGATCCTACCTTGCTAGAGTATTGCCTCCCATTGCTCTTTTTTAATCTTAATGCCGCCATAGATAGCTATGTCATGACTAGATTGATGATGCAAGCTGCTCTCTTACCATCCTTTTGCATGGCCCTCTTAGAGGACATGAATGATAGCCTATTCACTCAATGTAACCACCCCTTCCTATCCACCACTCCTCTTAATGCTCGATTAGGCCTAAAAGGATACATCCAAAGTAGACAATTTCTTAGCAAATCCATTAAGCCTCCAACTTCTCCCTCACACGACCATGATGACAAATATAAGTTCATCATTATAATCCCCAAAAAAAGGAGAAAAGAAAACAAAAAAAAAGACAAAGGAAAAAAGAAATGAGAAAAAGAGAAGAAAAGGATAAGAGAACAAGAGAAGAAAATAATAAGAGAAAGAAAATGAATCACCTCACTACATGTAGGCCACAATCACTGCACCTACGGATCCTCAAGTTAGGTGTGCCCAATGGCCCCATTCGGCCGGCTCTACCCCTAATTTCCTAGCCCTTTTTTTATTCCCTACTTCACGCTTAGGACACATCAAGGGCAGGACATACCTAGGGGAGGTCACCCTTTCTTATGGTTAGAACTGTCTCCCTAAGCTACACCCACCACACCTCCCTTATGCAGCACGAACTGGGTCCTCAAGTGTGGGACAACACCCATGCTCCTATGGCCTAGTCCCACTAGCATGACCACAATGCACTGCACGCTAAGTAGACCACCCCCTAGGTAGTGCATCCTTTTTACTTTTCAAGTAAATACAAATGCTACAAACGACCAACTTCAAAGGCCTCGATGTCCACTCAATTCGCTCTCAGCCTCCATCACCTCACTCATTTAATCAATTTCTCACCATGACCAATCCCCACGAGGCCCAATCATCATCGACTCACAAGGCCACCTTTTAGGGCCTGCAAGTGCCATGGGACTCTCACTCATCTAGGAGGGAGGTAATGTTAACCCCAATATAAGATGAAAAAATAAAAAAGCAAAAATATGGAATAATGCGAAAAAAGATAGCCATGTAAAGGAATAAAGAAGGAAATGCCAAAAGTGCAAGGGTGACTGCAAAGGTCAAGTTGAAGGTAAAGGCGCATTTTATAATGCAAAGGCACCACTAAAATTTTGTAAAAGAGCACAAGGCTCCCTCCTGTGTGAATTGTAAAACATAGACGAACATAGGTGAATGGATAAGGTAACTAGGAGGGAATAGGCAAAGAGGACCTTAACAAGATATTTTGTCATGTAAAAAATGGGATCGATGCCCAAGGGATTTAGGGCTTGTATATAAACTCAAAAAGTGCATGAGAAGCTCATTCTTTTGTGTATGGCTAAAGTGGTCTCTTCTTCTCTCCTTCTTGCTTGCTTGTGTGTGGTTGAGAGAGGGAGTGTGAGAGTGGGAGAGAGTGAGTGTGTGAGGGTGAGGGACCGAGGTAGAGAATCTCTCCATCATCTCATCTCGTTCTCTTCCTCTTCCTCTTCCTCTTCCTCTCCTCTCCTCTCCTCTCCTCTCCTCTCCTCTCCTCTCCTCTCGCACGCGGCTATGGAGGATGGAGCTCAAAGGGGGAGGCTTGAGGTTGCTTGAGCTCACATCTCAAATCGTGGAGCTACATGCTTGCTTGAGGGAGGGGGCTACTCATTCGGGCATCAAGGTAAGCTCACTACACCCCCGTAGGATCAAAGGCATGTCAGCTAAGTGAGAGATAGCCATTTGTGCTCACTTGAAACTCTTGAACAATAAGCGGTGTGTGGACCTTGGCAGTTGAGCATGAGCTCCCACTTTAACCTTCAAAACCTGCTTCACAAAGCATCCCCCGAAAATGACCTACCTCTCCAAAGGCCTCAAGAACCATTTTCACACCGACCTTAAACATGTTTAACCCATACCATTAAGTGTCATAGGACTGGCACTCAGCTAGGAGGGGGGTTATGTTAACCCTCGGAAGACCAAGATGGAAAATCCAAAAAATCAGAAGTGGAAGACAGTCCCAATGCAGGAGGAAGATGGATGACAAAGGTGCAATAAGGAAAATTTGAAGACACGAAAAATCACATGAAAAAGTCTAAATGCAAGAGGAAGGTGCACAAGAATAAGCACACCTTAATATTTTTGCAAAAAGAGCACCAAACACCTTGTAATTTATCTTGTAAAAGAGCACCGGGCTTTCTCCTTGTGCAAGTTGTAAAGAATGAGAAGCATGGGTTAAGGTCAAAGCTAATAGGAAGAGGAGGAAAGAAAGTGGAGGAATGGACAAAGCCTGGACCAAAAATGAGATGGCCACCAAAGGAGGAGATAGGGCATGTATGAAAGTCAAAAAATAAATGAAGCTCATCTCTAGTGTGTGGCCAAACTTGCTCTCTTCTTGTTTCTTACTTCTTACTTCATTCTTGTGTATGAGAGAGGGAGAGTGAGAGAGTGTGAGAGAGGGAGAGTGTGTGTGAGAGAGATTGAGGGACCTTGGAGAAGTTCTTCTCCTTCTTCTCTTCTCTTTTCTCACATGTGTGGCTATGAAGCTTGACGCTTGGAGCTTGGAGATGGAGCTTGCTTGAAAGCATATCTTGGATCTTGGAGCTATCATTGATGGATTCGTGGGTGGAGGCAACTCGATCGGGATCAAAGGTAAGCTCACTACACTTGTGTGTGTGAGAGTGTGCATGGCTATGTGAGAGGTAGCCATAGCTCTCAGCTTGAAATGCTTGAAGTAATAAGCAGTTAGTGGGTCTTGGCAGTGTGCTCATGAGAGTGATGATAGCCTCTACTCCTTGCAAGTCAATTGGATACTTTGGTACTTTTCGAATGGAAGCCTGAAGAACTTGGAGCATTCTATCAAAGCACTCTTAGGCCTCACTTGATTAGTGGTGGTTCTTGAGACTCTATCTTACCTCCTTCCTCCGGTTCATCAAAGTCTTGAGGATCCACATAATTAGATGGGGTGATATGACTTCAAGAGGCTCTACAATAATAGATGCATTAGCAAATTAATCATGATGGATGTCACTAGGCTTCAAGGATTTTGGGAGCACCATTCCTACATCTTTGAGTTCTTGATCACCATAGCCCACATCACATAAGTGATCAATCAATTGGGATTTGGTTGGATATGAGGTCAATAATATAATCTCTCTTCCTTGGTCCAAAGTGGCAAAGGTACTTGTCACCAAACTTAACTATGCTTTTGGAATATACAATATAAATGGCCTATTGATAGAGCCCCTATTGTAATAATAGTGCATGCTTATAGGCTACCCCATGAAGATTGAACTAGTGTTCCTTGTGAAGGGAGTCTGCTAAGTTAGTAAGTAGTTGTTGCAACATGCCCTTATAAGCTATGTTAGCTCTCTTCTCAGTGTAGTTAATTGTACTAGTCATACTCATCCTAGTTGTGGCTTGTAGTCCTGTGAAGGCTACCTTAATTCATGCATGAGTTTGATGAGATTCTGCCAATTCTCGGGTGAAAACTACTATCCTTGCCTTTTCTTTCTCTAGCTAGACCACAAGATCTGCAATTTGAGCATGGGTAATATCTTCCCTTTTCCTCAGATCCTCAACTTCTTGGAACATATCTATCAACCCCTCCATCTCTTTCTTTTTCTTCGCAATCTGGGTCTATAGGTCATGCAATTGTTGGGTTAAGTGCCTCAAAAATTCCTAATAAGTTTTTCTCTCTTCTTTATACTTCTTTTGCATTTCTATCCTCTCTCAAATTGCTTGTTCCTTGTCATGTTTTAACTTCTCACACAAGATGTGTCAAGGCCACCCAGATTTATTAATGTTTTTCATGTGCATTCTTTTGAACTAGTTGAAGCCTCAACATGTCATTGCTTTTCTATATTGGAGGTGATTGTGGCATCATCATTTTGTTTACCCCTTTCTAGCTCATTGATCTTGGCCTACATGGTTTGAAAAGTGATCATGAGCACCTGGAAATCTTTGTGACCAATCACAATTGCTCTTCAATGGCCTTCTTATTTTCTTTACCCAAGTCTCCTGTCTTCCTAGCAATTTCTTCCTCATCTCTCTTTACATTAGAGATATCCTTGTTCTTCAATAACCTTCGCCTTTTCTTTGGTCAAGTCTCCTATCCTCCTAGCAGTTTCTTCCTCATCTCTCTCTACATTAAACACATCCTTCATGTGTTGTCCATCCTTCATAGAGTCCTTTATGGCTATGCAAAGCTCTTTTTGATCTCTTCCTTTCTTGCTAGATTTTTGGCTCATTTTCTTGCGTGTTTTATCAGTACTTGGCTCTTGTTCTTCTCGTGGTCTTTTATCCTTTATTTGAACCACCTCTACTACTATTTTTGGGGGCTACTTGGGATGGCTTTCAAAGTTTTAAGGCTATAGTGATGATCTTAGTAAGAGCACCATCATATCTGATCATACACAACTTAGCCTCAACACTTGTGAGCTTTTTGTCAAGAGCTTTGGAAAGAGCCCTCTATGCCCTATAAGAGACTCACAGAATTGATCCAACCAAAAATGATTCAGATCCTCCTTAGATAGCCTGTCAAATAGGAGATTCTCCATGAAGCCCTTGGGTATCCAGCATGTATGATGCTCAATTTTTTGTAATTAAAGAAGTAGTGGAAGACATGTCATGGCCCTAAGATCCTACTCCTCAATGGTTGAGAACATTAATCCATATGCTATAATAAATGAACTATCCCTCCATCTTTGGTCAAACATGGAGGTTTTGAATAGTTTTCCATACTTTCCTAACCGACCCTTTTTGAATACCTAAAGCTTGCTCCACTAGTTTAGGGGCGAGAGTGATCTGACCAAATCTCTGCTCCATACAACACCTGACTGAGCCTGTCCAAATTTCAAGCTTATATTTTTGAATGAAATTGAAGCATATGTAAAAATTGATGGGATCATTACATGCATTAATATAGGATTCAAGTCCACACTTAGCCACTAGCTCCTTGGTCCTGGGATACTTATAAATGAAACTCTCCAAGTTGGTTAGCTACCATAATCTCAAAGCTCCAGCTCCACATGCTAGCTTCTAGACCACACTCTTTGCACTTATCCAAAGTAAAACACACCTGTTATTGTGGTGAAAATTCTTGTAGACACTAGTCCATGCCTATAAACTAGTTCCACTCATGAAATTTTTGTCATTGCCATCTACACATTCAAACAAGAAGACAATAACTTGAGAAATATTTAGTTGACCAAACAACAAAAAGTTCAATAAAATACAAACCATACCTTCACCTATTATCAAAAAACGCCAAAATTGATTGGCCCTAATCCCTTACAAAAAGTGAAAGTGAGTAAGCTTCTAAGCTTGCAAGTGTAACAAGCAAAGGACAAGGAGGGATGCTAGTGGAACATATAAAACAAATGAAAAAGAAAAATTATGTTCAAAGAAAATCTAAAGATAACTAGACCAAAGGGGAAGAAGAGGGGAGTTGGATAGTCCCCCACTAGGTGTAAAATTTGGGATTATACTCCAATTTATCAAATGCATTGAGGTCTCATGGTTGCATAGCTAAGCCACACAAATAAGTGGCAATGTTTATGAGTAGACAAGGGATTGGCAAAGCGACTAGATATATGCGGTTCCTCCTCTCAATAAGAATCTTGTTGAATGATGGATGGTGTTACAAATTGGATGGCAAGTCTAGCTTATGATTGAGAATGGCAGCATGGAGCAAGACATTGAAGTAATAGGTAGGGTCAACCTGAAGGGTACTAATGGTCCACCTTGCTTAGTGGTGGTATCATTAGATGATTGCCGATATGAGTGATCTCAAGCTAATGGCCATACCATTGACATAAAAAAGGACTAGAAGTGGTTCTTTTGGCCTTTAGCTCTACACTCAGAGTATCATCATCACATTTATTCATAAAAGGATAAGAAGAGATAAAATGGGAGGACTAGAGACACTTTTGTGGAAGGGGCTTGACATATTCAGTTTGCACAAGGAGACTCATGCAGAAGAGATGTTTAGTCTCCTCCCAAGTGGGATTCCATCGAATGGCAAGTTCAAGGGACTCATCCTCATTGGCAATGACCATATTAATCATAGTTATTATTTTGGCAAAATTGGTAAACATATACTCAAATTGCATTAACTAAATAAAGTCGATTGGGTGTGAATGACACAGTAGAATCCTTGGAAATTGGTTATTTAAGTTGGGCAGAAGAGTATTGTAGAGCCAACTTTGATTGAGACAATTTGGCTGGTGGCAAGGATTTGTAAAAACATTACTAATATGAAGCTCGATGCTTGGAATTGCCTAGAGCAGCCATAGGGAAAGCTTGAGATGAAGTGATGGATGGGCAATTATATCATTTTGGGATCCAAATGTAGGGAGTACCCTTGTAGTAGCCTTGTGCCCATAAGAGAGGTCTTACCACCTAGCACAAGGAAATTTTAGGCTTTTGAGGAGACTTGCTACACTGGATTGGCTTTTGGCACAATAGTTGGGAGGGTTGAGAAGGTGGAGGTGAGACTAGTATTGGAGTGTGAGATCGCATTGAAAATTAAAAGACTTTCCAAGTTTGGTTTTTGAGGCTTGACTAATAGTAGGGGTTTGATTAGGGTGGGATGGTATTTGCCATGTAGAAAGATCCTTTTTACACTAAAATCATAAATGATTTGGGTAGGAGGGAACTGCAAGGTAATGTACTAATCGACATAGTTGATATTCCTAGAAACCTGATATTTATAGGGTTGGCCCAAGAGAAGTTCCTTCGCACATCTTCTTCGTTTAGAATAACATAAAAAAGAAGAGAAATGCTTTCCATTGCAAAAACAAGAGCTTACATTGTGAATAGGGTTGGGCACCATAGGGATTAGATTTAGTGTGTGGGTGTCATTGTATTGGCCCAACTACATCTTGAGGCTATATGGAAGTGTGTTATAATCAGAACCTGTATCAATGAGTGCATCAGTTATAGTGACTTGCCTAGTAGTAGTTAGTTGGATTTGAATAAAGGTCATAGGAATGATAGGGTCATCCTCATGGTCCACTAAAGAAATAGAAATGGCTTGAATATTAAAGAATGAATAGGATTTTGGCATGAGTCTTAGTGAAAACTTATAAGTATTAGACTTTTACTCGAGTTGCTCATACCATGTTTATTTAGCCCCCATGATCATGCTGACAGGAATGACATGAGGATGCATGGGGCATTCATGCAAGTAGTGGCTTTGGGGATAATACTTTAATATGGCTACCATTGAAGTATCCAATGTCTTCCCACTTTAGGGTCTCAAGTTCAACAATGCTTGTCCTACTGATTTGATGAGCACAATAGGATCCTAGGTTGTAGAGTTTCAATTTTTGATTATGGCCTTTAAGAGAGTACAAGAGCACCATGTCACATTTGTCAAATGATTGTTGTTGTGTATGTATATCAAACCAATCCTTACATCAAGCCTTTTCAATCAAGAGGGCATGTCTGACCAAAAGACAAATTTAAGTGAGGTGTTCCAACTCCACAAGGGAGTTGGTCCAAGCATGCCTTCCCAATGCTTCTACACTGCAATGCAAAGGTTGGGGATTAATATATCTATTGACCTAATAGCATTAGTGCCATAGGTGAGTTGGAATAAAGTTTGGCTAGTTGTAGACTTGAAAGATATTTGATAGGCCTACAGGGCTACCATAAGCTTATTATCCCACTTTGAATGTGAGTTAGAGATAGTCTTAGCAAAATATTAAACCAAATATTATTGGTGGACTCAACCTTGCTAATGGCCTAAGGATAGTAAGGAGATGACTTGTGGTGGATAATAAAAAAGGTGGAGATCAAATGCTTAATGACCTCATTCAAAAAGTGAGTCCCTTGATCACTAACCAAATCAATAGGGTAGGTAAAGTGAGAAATATCTTGCTCCCACCAGAACTTAGATATGGTATGGGGGTCATTCTAGCATGTGGCTCATGCCTCAAACCTTTTAGTCGTATAATTAGTTATGATGTACATGCTTGTGAGTACTGGGTAGCTAGAGTCATAGGACCTACAAAGTCAATTTCCCACTTTTCAAAGGGTTTCCTTGCAATCACTGATGATAGCTCCATCTTGTCCTTTCAGATTAGAAGTTTGGTACATTGAGACTCGTCACAATGCTTAACAAAGTGTATTACATCCTTCAATAAGGTGGGTCACTAGAATTGGGATTGTAAAACCTTACAAGTTGTAGCTTGGTCATCAAAATATCCACAAAAAGTGCTCCATGGCTTCTTGAAGCATACCCTCAATCTCATGTTTACACATGCATCCTCAAAGGAGACCATCCTACCCTAATCGATAAAGTTAGTCTATAATCATCTAGTAGAGTTGGGTCTTAATCAAGAAGTGAGTGAGGTGAGCCTTCTTAATGGGGCATTCAGGTAAAAAAAGCATGAGGTGTGAGATCAGCCTTGATCAATTGGGCCTCTTGTTGAGGTCTAAATATATAGGTATCGGGTAAGTTGTCATCTATGCATATGGCCTTTTCTCCACTTGTTAGGCGAGACATGCGATTGGCCATGTAATGCGACTTTTCATTGCACACAACCATAGAGAAATAAAACTCAAGCAAAAACAATAGCCATTTGGAAATTTGTCCTGTAGTGCATGGCATGTTCACAAGATAAAGTAGAGCTTGATGATTAACAAAAAGCATGAAGGGATGGTAAGCAACTAATGTTGAAACTTCTTAATGGCATAAACCATTGCTAAACCTTCCCGTTTGGTGGTGGAATAGTTCATCTTAGTCTCAATGAGTTGCTTGCTTGAAAACCTCATCAGAAAGTCCATGTTATATTCACCAGGTTGGCACAAATAGCTCCAATGGCAATTTTGGATGCATCAATATGAATATCGAATGTGATTATCCAAATTTGAGGCTAGTAAAATGGATGCAAAAACAAGAGCCTTCTTTAGGGCCTCATAGGCTTCTTGCCATTCATCAATCCATTCCCATACAATCAAAAGTTTGTACAAGGGCCTAAAAATAATATCATAGTTCAAAACAAAGTGGTGATAATAGCCAATATGTGCAAGAAAGCATTGAATGCCTTTTGGATTGGTGGGTGGTGGGAGATTGATGATAATCTTAATCTTGGCTATATCAATCTGCAATACCATTCTAGGAGACAACGTGTCCTAGAATAATGCCATGCTTTACCCAAAGTTGTCATTTACATGGATTAAGGGATAATTGATATTGTTGACATTGTTCAAAGATAAGATGAAGCTTGGCTAAGTGCTCTTTCCAACTAGTATGAACACACAAATAATTAATATAAGATTCTAACCCCTTACATAAAATGTCTTTAAAGACGGTACACATCAATTGTTGAAAAATGGTAGATGCATTAGTAGGCCAAATGGCATGACAATAGTGCCGCACTTAGTTGTCATTCGGGTGAACCCAAACCTAATTTTATTTGAATAATCTATCCAAAAATCTATAAGCCTTCTTTTTGACCACCCTCTTAATCATGTGATGTGTATGGTAGTGGATATTGTTTCCGTTTAGTCATTGCATTGATCTTTTTGTACTTGATGCATACTATGATTTTTTCCATCTTTCTTGAGTACCATGAGTACAACTTAGTCAATATACTCAATCTCATAAATGAATCTTGAATTTTTCAATTTATCAAGTTTCTCCTTTACATGTTGAGCATAGTGAGGATTCAGGGGATAGGGACAATGCTTGACAAGTTTAGCATTTGGCCACAAAGAAATGTTGTGAGTAAGTACTTGAGGTGGCACTCCTGTTGGAAGAGAGGGAGAGAGAAAAAGTGGAGCAAAAGATGAGCCTCAATTCATTGTTGTTCTTCTTCCATTACTCTTCCATCATACTAATTGAAAGAGACTTACACACATAGGTATGACTAACCAAGGCTAACTGTGGTTAAAAGTCACTGACTACACCGACTTATTGAATGTCACACACGTGTACAACTGTATCCAGCTAATGTCGGTCACACACATAAAGATAGATTGACTGAAGAGTAATAGGAGATTGATATTCTAACACTCCCCCTCAAGCTCAAACCATCTGATAAGCTCCAAGTAGTTGTCTGAAGTATATGAACTTTTCTTTACCAAGAGACTAGGTAAATATATATGCTACTTGGTCTTCAGTCTTCGCATGAATCAAGTCAATCTACCCTGTAAGAACCATTTCTCTGATGAAATGGTAGTGAACCTCAATATGTTTGGACCTAGCATGGTAGACAGGATTGCTAGCCAACATAACACTGCTGAGGTTATCGCAATGCAATCTCACTATGCTTTCCAGTTGTATTCCCAAGTCTTTCAACAGTTTCATCAACCAAACTCCTTCGCAAGCCACTAAGGTAGCTCCTCTGTACTCAGCTTCTGTACTTGACAATGCAATAGTAGGCTGTTTCTTACTCTGCCAACTAATCATACTATTGCCCAATCCAAATGCATAACCACTAGTTGACCTCTTGTCATAGGCACAACCAGCCCAATCAGCATGATTAAACCCTGTCAAGTCAAGAGATTTTCCATATGCATAAAACAGCCCATAATCTGTAGTATCCTTTACATATCTCATGATCCTCCTGACTGCATCTAAATGTGGTTTGCAAGGCTTCTGCATGAACTAACTAATCAGTGCCACTACATAACATAAGTCAGGATGGGTAATAGTCAAGTATATTAAGTTGCCCACCATCTGATGATACATGGTCACATTCTCTATGTCATTCCCAACATCAATCTATAGCTTGACATTCTAATCAAGAGGTGTCTCTATAAGCTTGCATTCAGCCATACCATACTTCTGTAACATGTTATGAGCATACGGCTTCAGTAGCAGCCATATACCTTGAGGCGTAGAGACTACTCAATCCTAAGAAAATACTTTAGTTCACTAAGGTCTTTGACTCTAAATTCAGCTTGTAAATATGATTTAATTTCAACAATGCCATCTTCATCATCTCCAATTATGGTAAGATCATCTACATAAACCACTAGAAACACATATCCATGATCTGTCTTCTTCGTGAGCAGACTGTGATCTGCATCACCCAATCTAAATCCATGTTGCGGTAAATAATTGCTAATCCGAGCATTCCATGCTCTAGGTGCCTATTTCAGTCCATATAAAGCATTTTTAGCTTACATACATGTGTAGGAAAGTCCGAGTGAACATAGCCTTCACGCTGCTCCATATCAACCAAATCACCATTCAAGAAAGCATTCTTGATGTCCATTTATCATAATTTTCAGCCTTTGCATGCTACCAAAGCAATGACAGTTCTGAGTGTTGTCATTTTAGCCACCGGACTAAAATTCTCCTCATAGTCAAGGCCATATTGCTTTGCATACCCTTTTGCAACCATCCTGGCCTTCTAGCGTTCTAATGAACCATCAGACTTGCACTTAACCTTGTACACCCATTTGCAGCCAATGGGGACTTTGCCTTCACGAAACTCAACCAATTTCCATGTCTCATTTTCAGCCAGGTTTGCATACTCCTCATCCATGGCAACACACCAGTTATCATCCGTAAAACTACATAATCAAACTTTGTAGGTTCTTTGTAACCTATCACACTAGTCATATATGCATAATGGCAGGCTGAATAACCAGTGTATGTAAACATGTCAACTAGTTTTCTGACTCTCTCAAATCTTCGTAGCTATGGCTCACTCTAAGCTTGCCTCTCATGAGGCGATACATAACGACTCTGCCTTGCTCCAAGTGTCATAATAGACAGAATGCCCAACTCACTATCCAAACTGTCATTGTTAGATGACTCATGACCTGCTGTAAGTGAACATGTCACATCCTCAAGCATTTTTTCTTTTCCCTTATCCAATCTCCCCCTCACTGACATATTTGTGCTAATGGACGTACGAGTACGACTCCACAAGTGTCCTGACCAAGGACTTACTATAGGTGACCCATCACCTATAGGACCACTCATAGATGTACTCATTGTAGGTGTATTTTTAGCATTATTGGTGCCGACTGATCCATCAGCAGCAACTGCAATAGGATTACCATACCATGATGCCAGCTCATCAAAAACAACATCTCTACTAATCAATGTCTCATGTGTAGCCTTGGTACATAACACTTGTAAGATTTCCGGTCTTGTGCATAACCAAGGAACACACTCTTAATAGCTTTAGGATCCAATTTCTTCCTCTTTTCATCAGGAACATGCACATGTGCAATGCTTCCAAATACCTTCAAGTGTGAAATGTCAAGCTTATGAGCATACAACCTCTCATATGGAGTTACATCATGAATCCCTACTGTAGGGGTTCTATTCAGCACATAGATAGCAGTCACTACTGCTTCAACCCAATAACCATTTGGCAAAAACTTCTCATTCAGCATAGCTCTTGTCAATTCCATCAGTACCCTATTTTTCCTTTCTGCTACACCATTTTGCTGTGGTGTATAGCTACAAGTTAACTGTCTTCTGATCCCATGCTTAGCAAGGTACCTGTTAAAGTAATTAGAGACATATTCTCCACCTCCATCTGATCTAAGACATGAAATTTTACAACTCAACTCATTTTCAGCATGCTTCTTGAAGTCCTTGAATACATCAAACACATCATCCTTATGTTTTAGTATGTAAAGCCAACTGTACTTGTTGAAATCATCAATGAAGGATACATAGTAATGAGCACCACCAAACGAAGCATTATGAGATGGACCCGTACATGTCTCATAAATGGAAACCATGCTTGCTTTCTAAATTGACATGCATCACATATATGTCTAAAGTCATGATACTTGAACTTAGGCAATCCAAGCACAATCCTCTTCTGTTGCATAGATTTTAGATTTTGTACATTCACATGGCCAATCCACTTATGCCATATCTCAACATCCCATATAGCACCATCATCATGTGCAAACATAGGTGCTTTCAATTCTGTAATTGACACATCAAGAGTAAACATTCTGCCATCTCTTCGGCCTCTAGAAATCAATTTGTAGCCATTACCATATTCTTTAACAAAGCATCCATCTCTATTAAATCTCACTTGCAGATTATGTTCTGCCATTTGTCCAACTGACAAAAGATTCTTGGTTATTGTAGGTACATGTAGTACATCATGCAAGCTCTTTTTCTTGCCGTTAGGCATCAACAATGGAACAATTTTTGTGTGTTGAATGTCATGTTGGGTGTCAACCCCAATACGCACATAACCATGTGAACCTAAAACCATCTCATCAAACCATTCTCCATGGGGTGTAATATGATTTGAAGCCCCTGAATCAATGTACCATCTCTCATCTCTATTCTTCCTAGATGCATTCAGACACATGCTGCATGGCAAATAATATGTCAACCTGCTCATCATGAGCACTACTAGAAGATGCATAGTGCCCATGTTGTTTGCCCTTTGCCTTGATATCTCCCTGTTTCTTGTAACAATCCTTTGCAATGTGTCCATATCTGCCGCAATAATGACAGTCCTTATCTCTGTTTGACTGATCATTTGACTGCCATGAATTAGATCTCGAGTAAGTTGCTCATGAATATATGTGTGCATCACATGAGTTCAAAAAAACGTATTTTTAAAATACCATTATTATACATTTTTTACTTACATAAGGGTGTAATATAAAGGTGTTATTTATAGATTGAATAGAAAAGGTTTATGCTTTATTCATAAAAAAATCATAGATAAGGATATTTATAAATAGGCCTTGAACGCACGTGATGTAGAGGATATACATATAGTAACTACCTTGAGAACCAGATCCACCACCTCTACCATGGGGTGATCTCCCCTGCCTCTAAAGTTGCTAGATACACAATGGCTCTATGTATTTGTGCCATGCCACGCATTCTGCTGATGCTGTCCATAAGTGTTTCGAGTGTCTCCTCGACCTCGAAAAGAGCCACGACCTCTACCACGCTAGCTAGAGTAAAGAACAGTGTCTCTACTTTGAGACATACTAGAACATGTATTCAACCCAATCTTAACTTCCTCATGCAGTAGCAAAGCAGTCAGCTCATCCCAATCAGGGGATTCAGCTCTCACAAAAATAGATGTATCAAATATTTTATACTCTTTGCCAAGTCCATTCAATGTCACTACAATCATATCATCCTCGGACAATGAAGATCCAATGGTGGCAAGCTAATCTGCTATGTTCTTGATCTATGTAGTGTAGGCCTGAATGCTTCTGCCATTCCTAGACATGTTATCAAACTGTTGCTTTAGTTGAATCTTTCTTGCATGTGTTACTTTTCCATAATTCTTCATGAGTATGTCCCATGCATCCTTTGGAGAACTTCATCCAGTAATCTGTATAACCATAACATCTGATATACATAAGGAAAAACAATGTAACACCTTGCATGCTCTTTCAATCCATATCTTATGAGCCCTTCTTTGATCATATGTCGGATTCCTTTCATGTATTTCAGGTTCAGCCTCATCACATGTACATAAGTCCTAATAACCTCTACCAACCAAAAAATTCTTCATACGGAACTTCCATAAAGCAAAATTTTTGTTGTCTAGCTTTTCTCCCACAATTTGAGTGATATTGTCAATGCCTTGAGCATTTGCTATAGTTGCAGCTTAGGTATTCAGTGATGTATACAACCTGTAAGTATCTGACTCCTTTTCCTACAGTTCAAGACTAGTTTCTTACTATTCATGACAATTTTTTGCAATTCAAGACAATTTTCCTGACAACCTACTTGCTGTAAACTGTATTCCAACAATGAAAAAACACATTCAATTGAGCATAAACCAAGCTCAAATCAATTCAAAACATTCTATGGTAGTGGCAAAACATCCCAGCAACAAACTATGTCCATACAAGTATCAATGTTTGTACTGTATGCAAGTAGTAGTACCAAATATAGCCATCCCACTGCTATAACAAACAGTATTTTCTCTATTAAAACAAGAGTAGTGAGACCTCAAAACAGCCCCAAAACATCTCATTCAATTGCCACTCTATGCAGGAGTTGATACATATCCAACCGGTCAGAATATATTGTATGTATGTCAAGTGAAGATGATAGGTATCCTTCCTGCAGACAGTAACTAGTCAATACCGTGGTATAACAGTCCAAACTTTGGACTTTCAGTACTCACAATATCCCAAAAAGCATCTACCACTCAACTGGTATGATCCAAGCATTTGCCACTAGCAAATAAGCATCACAGATACTTCAACCCTGTAGGTATATTGTTTCCAAATTCAGGACAGCAACCAGTTCACTATTTCCAACCTGCAAATAAGCTCCAAAATTGAGCATTTAACACTCCAATATCTTGCTCAAATGCATGATAATAAGGGCATATACATTTTCTATAGAAAGATATAGCTTCTGCAAAAAAATATGCTGCAAGCATAGTCTCCTTTGATGACGTTCTCTTGAGATCTGATGTCTTGATGTCAAATGGCCACTGCCAAGCCTTCAGGCTTCAGGCATTCAGGCTCTAATACCATGTTGGAAGAGAGGGAGAGAGACAGAGTGGAGCAGAAGATGAGCCTCAGCTCATTGTTGTTCTTCTTCCATTATTCTTACATCATACTAACTGAAAGAGACTTACACACATAGGTATGACTAACCAAGACTAAGTCACTGACTACACCGAATTAATGAATGTCACACACGTGTACAACTGTATCCAGCTAATGTCAGTCACACACATAAAGATAGACTGACTGAAGAGTAACAGGAGCTTGATATTCTAACAACTCCTTTGAGGTTTATGTAATTCTAGGCAAATAGGTGGTTGAACTCCTTGAGTAACCATATGAGTGCCTCCTCATCTTTCTTACTTAGATTCTCTTGTGTGGCAAATACAAGTTTAGGTGTTTCCTCCTCCTTGTGACAAAGTTGACTTATTTTGCTTTTGCTAGGCCTTCAATAGATTCATTAGTTGTGCACTGTCATTTGGCATAAGCATAATGAGAATCCAATCCTTGAGAGCATGCATTGGAGTCAAGGTTCCTCTCGGAGCTTTCTTAAGATGCTTCCTTCTCAAGTGAATGGCCAAGTTCATCTTAGAGTGTGGAGTAGGGGTGGATTGAGGTAGCATTTGAATTTGGATCAGACTCCTTTGATGTTAGTGAGGCATAAAAGGGGAGATCTTTTGAGGGTTTAGTAGTGAACATATCAAGGTTGGAAGGTGGGTCACATGTGTGGGATTCTGGTTGATCGTACTCCTTGGTTTCAAGTATTTCAACCATTCTAATTTTGACTTGACATAGAAAAGTATTGCATTGATGAACAATGAGTCACACATCAAAGGCTTTCAATCACTTGTTATGTGCTCAATGGCTCTTCCATTAGGGTCATAATCCTCATTAGAATCTGTGTCACTTTCATACTTGATTGATTCATTGTCAAACTTAGTTTCCTTATTTGTATTAGATTTGTCAAGGGCCATCATGGAGACAATGAGATTATTGTAATAATCGAATATGAGTTGGTGTAGTTTAAACTAGTGCAATGTGGAGCTATTTAAGATATCTTCAAGTGTTATTAGGTTACCATCATGCAAGTTCTTGAAGGCTAGTCTCCATAGTGAGAGGAGTTTACATAGTTCAAGTCTACGTATATATGCATGGAAACCTTTTCGTTTAGATGTTCTTGAAGGGCCTATAGTCAAATCAACAATGGTGGAGAATGGAGGTCTTTTAAGGCATCAAACATATTGACAGGGGCTCCACTTATGTCTTGTGAACTCAAGCATTCAGTGGCTTCTTTGTACTCTTGTTATTCTATGACCAACAACTCTAAGGTGGCAAGAATATTAAGCTAGCCTTGTTCATCCTAGGGGCATGGAACACATTTATTCAATGGATTTTTTGTTGCAAGTGAGGGTAAGTCACCACTCAAAAAGCTAGAAATAGCATCTAGGTTGATTGAGGTAGTCTTCCAACTATTCATTCAACATGCATAGCCTTAGTTTGATTTCCCAAAAATACTAGATCATTGCCCCAATATTCAATGAGTTGTGCATTATGCATTGAGGGTTGGCCAATCAATAGATCATAGTTGACTCCCTTCATGACCACAAGTGTTATGAAGAACTTGACACTAGTGATCTTCATCGACTAGCCCTTCACACCCAAGGATGCACCTTAGATCCATCAGCAATAGGGAGATTCAAATGGATAGGCTCAATTGCAAGGTTGCCCCATGTCTTAAGCACTACCTCGTTCATGATGCTGACACCTACTCTTGCATCTATAATGTGTTGCATGGAGTTTCCAAGGGTTTCTATAGGTACAATCCCATGTTGTTCAGTGCCCTCCTAGAATGTGGCAATGCCTAGAGCGCTAAGGATTGGGCTAGGTGGGGAACTCGGTATAGGACTTTGTGTATTCTCCTCATTGGGCTAGGTCTCGTCACTTCCATCAACCTGTGTCTTGAAATTTTTCCAAATGGAGGGGGGTTTCTTTTAAAGATTATACCCAATGGTATTGAAACACTTGTAAAGGCTAAGGTAACTAAAAACCCTAGGTCTATCTCTTGATACTACAACTTCCTTAGCTGACCTTGAGCATGCAATTGTGCTCCTAGTGGATCTTCCAAAAGTGCTAGCACTGATTGTTGAGGTCAAAGGGAGTGTGTTATTTACACCATGTGATTGCAACTTGTCCTTATCTTCTTAAGCCCTAATTTTAGCTTCTACCTCTTCCACCTAGTTCTTCACCTTACTAATCAACTGAAGTTGATGTTCTGGGTCAAAGTATTCACCTAGTTTGGTTGAGATAGCCATTTTAGTGAGGGAGCAAATGTAGCTTGCTCACCACTTGAAGCAAAAGTGGGGACCAAGATTGAGTCTTCACTCTTGAGCTTGAGAGCAAAGCACATAGCTTTCTTCTTGGAACTCTTCTTTCCAATGAGGGAGCCAATCGCTAGAGATGGGCTAGGGATATTGACTCCTCCATACTTTGCTTGTGCTCTAATAATGGCATTGTAGAATGGGTATCATCATCTTTCAGTGCCTCAACCATAAAAAGACTCAAGGGCATAGTGGTTACAATGGCTTTGCTACTAGTACTAGCTTTTGTCTTTAAGCAATTGAGGTACATGTGGGTGAATCCACATTCAAGACACCTTTGATCAATGTCATTATCCTTTGATTGTTCTTGTTTCTTAGGGCAATAGGTGGAGATGTGATTGGGTTGCCACAAGTCCAACAACATGAGTCTCTTGAGGCTGCATCATGCTTCACCCTTTACCTCTCCCTAACGTCATGATTGAGACTTGTTTGTAATCCATGAACACCATATTTCCTTCCTCATCATAAGAGATACACAGGTTGGTGTATTTTCTTCCTCGGTGAGCTCTTCAATGCAATGAATTGGGGCATCACTAAATGGGTGCATATTGATTAGCCTCGAATGTATTGGATGTCAAATGGGTTGCCATCACGTCTAGGAGTTGCATGTCTCTAATCTGGGGGAGTATGTAGAGCCATTTGCAATGGTCTTGGGAATGGGAGCCCTCAAGTTGGATATGGTGCAACATAGGGTCATTGGCCCCAAAGACCAACCAGTTATGCAAGATAGTTAGGTGTAGCTAGAAACCCTACAAGACAATCAATAGGTAGAAACAAGTGTTGAGCTAATCATTGACTAGAATGTTGTCACTACCAAAAAACATAGCCTCCAAATGATGGTCATGAGTTGTAGGTCACCCTTAGTGCTCATAACCCCTTTATTCGTTTGATCTTCCAATCACACACAAAGGCTAATCTTAGTTGATGGGCCCTTTTGGTGGACTTACCATCTTCACTTTTGACAAGACCAATCTTCATGCCTTAACCTTTCTTTCCTATAGGCTACAACCTAATCTTCATCAAACACGCATCCAAGCAAAGTGTTTATCCAAGTGTAGGTTATGTGTTTGCCCTCCAAAAATCTATCTTTGTGTTTATTGTGTTATGTTTTAAGCTTCACTTTCATGGTTTGCCATCTTTTTCCTTCCCTTAATGCTCATATGATTGATTGTTTATAACTCTGTCTTAAAGTCCCTAGAGATTGACCACTATGTCTTTTAATTGTTTTCTAAGAAATCTAGTGTCATGGCTTAAACTTGGTTTGTGGCTAGAAGCCTACTACACCCTATCTTTGAAGGGTGTTGTAAATATTCCTACCTTTATTGAAATAGAACCTCGCATTGCAAAAAATGCTTGTAAAACTCAAAATTCAATTAGCTAAAATTGGTTTGGAGGTTTATAAAAGTGGGAGGCTTGGGAGAAGCTATGAACCAATAGTCTTCTAGCAATTAAGAATCAATTAATGAGGGAAAAAAACGTTCTTTGAAGAAAAGCTCTTAGTGACTTCCTATATCTATTGAGAACAATGTTTAAACAACCATCCCTCTACTCAAAATTATTTTGAGAGATCACATATTTGAAGTTTTCACTTTCAAGTGCATTGCCTAGTTTTCTAGACACAATCCTTGAGAGATTTAAGCAACTAAGCCTTTCTTTATTTTAGCATTAACAAAACATAGGTTTTTCAATATATCATTTTCTCAAAAGCAAAAATAATAGGTCAATAATCTTAAGGTCTATTTTCCAATCTCCATGCTACATTAGTCTTGAGCCCTCATTCTAAATTGCACACTCGAATGTTCTAAGGATGAACTAAGACTTTTGTGGCTTATCCTTCATGATTTTATGCTTTTTCAACTCTTTAATTTTGCTAGGTTAGACTTTATGCATTTTTCCCTAAACCATTTAGAAAAAGGTCAAGTGCATGCAAAATGGAAATGATTAATCACCTAAGTGAAAATGGTTAGAGGATGCCCAACTTAGGTAGGTAACCTTAAAGTCAAACTTTATGTATGAAATGTGAAAATTTGAATAGAAAGCTCATTTAAGCTTAGTTAGGGTAATTTCTTTGAACGTAGAGAATTTACTTTGGGTCAAGAGTTAAGCTCTTATGGTAAGTGAAAGCATCTGTCCCTTTGGCAATATTTAATAAATTTTCTAACACCTTTTGAAGTATGGTTTTTCTCTAATGCTAGAGGAACCTTCATTGGAAACATCATTTTAACATGCTTCTTAAATGTGAGGGTTAAAAGTCCATTAAAAGTGATCATGATCTACCTATGGATTTCTAATTGTGCAAGATAATCATTAAATTGTGAGACCATAATAGAGATATAATATAGAAAACATGATAAAGAGTAATGCTTCGAAGCTTAGTATCCTAAAGGTCTAATACAATCCTTTTGTAATTTTAATAGCTTAGTGAGTTTGAAATGTTTAGTCCTTCAATCTCTAACTTCTAGTTCTTTTTATCCTTAGTTTAGTTCTTTGTTTCACTTAACGCCATTTTCAATCATGATTAAGAGTCATAGAGGAATCCTAGAATTGATTAAGCACCCATTGCTTAATTCTCACTTAAATATCATACCTTAGAGTCCTAACTTCAAATCCTAGATGCTATAATTCCCATAATGAGTTGTATGTTGTTTTATATGTGTCTAGTCTTACAATTTCTTTAATGTTTTAAAAGATCTTTAAAGTCCTAACTTCAAATCCTAGATGCTATAATTTACATAATGAGTTGTATGTTGTTGCATATGTGTCTAGTCTTACAACTTCTTTAATGTTTTAGGAGAATTTGATGTATAAGGGTCTAGCACTTAATTTTATTAGTTTCCTTTCCCAATATTCTACAGTTGTCATTAAAATAATCCTACTCGTAATCTATTGACCATTTGACATCTAACTAATCCACTTGTTAATGAGCCTAATTAATCACTTAGAGGTGAAAGCGCACTTGGACTCTTGGGTGATGTGAGGGTCCAATGAGGCTCCCTTGTTGGTAGTCAACCTCAGACGGTGACATCCAAACATCTATGTGGGGCCATAGTGAACTCCTAAGCTCTAGCAATCATGAGTCATTAAGTCATGCCTCTTAGCTCATCACATTGATTGAAGATATGCTTGTATGAGTGGGAAGTAAGATGACATTAGAGGGGTACTTTTGATGGTCGAATAGCTTAAAGGGTGTTGACTAGCACATGTAAGTGTAGGCCAAAGGAGTGGTGGCCACACTACCTTGACATAATCTTAGTTTGGGCCACTATAATGATGCTAGTAAGATTCTACAACTCAACCTTGCACAGTTGAACATTTGGCCATGTCCTAACAAAATTTTGATAGGGAAGAACCCTTGACTAATTAGGTCCACCCATTTGTAAGATAACATCATCATGATGGCTATCCACCCACTTTCCAATCATGCACACATTATTTTTAGTTTTAAAATTAATATCCTAGCATGCTATGAGGACACATAAAATTAAGTTAATTAATTATCCCATTACACAAGGTTTATTGAATATAATTTAGATACAACGTTAAAATTTTTTAATTTTTTTTTCCAAATAGGTTCTTAGATTAATTTTCATTTGGTAATCTTAATTAGGCTCAATCCAAGATTGAGGACATGCACCAACCCATCCTAAGTTTTATCCTCAATTTTAGCATTCATGTCCCATCAATGGGTATTTTGACCCATTCTTGAGTGTATTGATATCGAATGATGGGATATCTAATCATATCCCATCATTGGATAGTCCAAACCCTTATCGAGTCCCTCACCTTTATTCCCTCTATAGTCACAGCCTTTCTAGTACCCATACATTGTGCATGATGAGGATTTCTTCTCTTGTCCTAGGCAAGTGAGGTTTAATGCTACTGCAACTAGATCCCCATTAGGCCCCATGTCGTTGTAGGAGGGAACCTTCCTCACATGCTTGACGGCATTGTCTAGGTGGTGATCTCATACTATAGCTTGTAATATTTGATATTGATGGATATAAAATAATAAATATAGATAGAAGATAGAATATACATATAATAATAATAATAAAATAATAACAATAGTATAGTTAATAGTTTATTATTATTACTATTAGTTATTATATTATTATATTTTATAGTTATAGTTATTAGTTATTAGATATAATAATATAATTATAGTTAATAGTTAGTTAATTAGTTATTATATATATTATTATATAGTTATTATTGTTATATTATATTATATTATTATTATTAAATTATTATTGTATTATTTTAATATATATTTAAATAGTTTAATTAATTATTATATGTAGTTATAGTTAATAGTTAAATTGTTAGTTGTATTGTATTTGTAGGTATTATTAGTTATTTGGTTATGTTATTATTGTTTTATTATTTTATTATTTTTTATTTTAATTTATTTAGTTTTTATTAATTTTATTTTTATTTATTTAGTTGTTATTTAGTTTATTATTTTATTATTGTTGTTATTCTATTTTTTACGGTGTTATTTTATTTGAATATTGTTAATTGTATTGTATTATTATTATTATTATTATTATTATTATTATTATTATTATTATATATAGTTATATATTATTATTATTATTATATTGGTTATATAGTTTTGTTATTAGTTAATTAGTTTAGTTGTTATTTGGTTTATTATTAGTTGTTATTTTAATTTTGTTATTGACTTTATTTTATTATGATGTTAGTTGTATGTGTTATTTTTATTAGTTATATTATATTTGTTATTATTATTTTAATTGTACTTTTCATTGGTTTAGTTTTTATTGTTATTTTTGTTATTGTTATTAGTTTAGTTAATGTTACATTAATGTGGTATTATTTTATTTAGATATTGTTAGTTGTATTTGTTATTTTTTATTAGTTATATTATATTTGTTATTATTATTTTAATTTTACTTTTCATTGGTTTAGTTGTTATTGTTATTTTATTATTGCTATTATTTTAGTTATTGTTTAATTTATTATTAGTTTATTGTGGTATTGTTATTTTAATTGGTTTAGTTCTTATTTTATTTTAATTTATTTAATTTAGTGGTTATTATTAATTTAATTAATTACTTTAGTTGTTTTTTGATTTATTATTATTTTATTAGTATAGATATATAAAAAGATAATATAAAGATAATTATTTGTTATTGTTTTATTAGTAGAGATATATAAAAATAATATGATGTTAATTTAATTTTAATTATTCATTAATAATAATAATAATATAATTAGTTATATAGTTATTAATAGTTAATAGTTAATAGTTAGTTATAGTTGTAGTAAATAGTTATTAATAGTTAATAATTAATTAGTGTTGTTGTTTTGTTTTTTTAATTAGTTTACTTGTTAGTTAGATATTGTTAGTTGTATGTATTATTATTATTATTATTATTATAGTTATTTGTTATTGTTATTAGTTTAGTTATTGTTCAATTTATTGTTAGTAATAGTTGTTTTGTTATTTTAATTAATTACTTTAGTTGTTATTTTTTAAAAAAATTTAGTATAGATAAGATATATGTTTTATTTTTTATTTTATTGTTGTTGTTATTGTTATTATTATTATTATTATTATTATATTATATAGATATAGATATAGATATAAAAGATTAGATTAGATGGATATAGATATTAGTTTATTGTTATTGTTATTTTATTTTATTATTGTTATTATTTTACTAATAAACGTTTTAGAATATGTGTTTTAAGACATGGAGTGGAAGGTAACTTTAAGATATGTATTATATTGTCGATCCTTAAAGGTGCCAGAGTGGAGCTAGATTATAATACTACTACTACTATATTACAAATGACTTTCATTATTGATAGATAGAACTATACTTTGCCTCATTGATTGCGATTCGTGGGGCATTATTAAAAGCTTATATTGACGCTTTTAAACTTAGAAAGTTGTTTAGTGTGTGAGCTATAATTGGCAGGAGTGGGAAGTGTTGCATCGTTCTAGGACATGATTTTCTAAGAAAGGATATTGTATGGTGTGCATCATACAAACTTAGGTACACCAATTAAAAAGCCAACCCACTGGTCTAATACACGTGTATTTTATGGAGTGGAAGATTGTGTAGTAACTTTATAAGATATATATGTATTATATTATATTACTATTTATTTATTCATGGTCATGACTTTCATTATTGAGAGGTACAACTATCCTTTGCCTTGCTCATTGCAATTCGTGGGGTTGGCATGGATATAATAACCCTTCATAGCATTAAAAATCTGTTATTAACATTTTTAAACTTAGGAGGTTGTTTAGTGTGTGAACTATAGTTTTAGTGGCAGGAGTGGGAAATGTTGCATTGTCCTAGGGCATGATTTTCTAAGAAAGGATATTGTATGGTGTGCACCATGCAACGTTAGGTACACCACTTAAAATACCAACTCACTGGTCATTATGGCGTTGGGTTCGATCCTTGACTTTGCTCATTACGCAAGGGGGGTTTTGCATCATGAAATGGATACATCCATTGTGACAAAAAGTCTAATCTCTCACCTAGGGAGCCATGGGAATTTGCTTGAAATAATCCAAATGCACCTTGAAGACCCACTTGAGTCCTATGTGTGGGATAAACAAATTGAAACCTCACTCTAGATGCTACTTATTATAGCAAATTCTATTGTAGTCAATCATATGGTCTAATGCACATATGTTTTAAATTTAATGCTTTGGAAGTTAATCTAATGCCATCTAGGATTTTCCACTGTTTCTAATCTTTAAGATAAGATAAGAATAGTTGATATGCACCTCGATATTAACGCATGTGTTTTGTGTAGCATGGAGGACAAAATTTTGTCTCTAGAAAATGTTGTGCAGTGCACTCCCAATTTGCAAATGAATATGTGCAAAGGGAAAGATGTTATAAGGAAGAAGGCAATTCATCATGCACTCAAGTATGTTGGAGGATATAAAAGTTCTGTTAGTTTCTTGAGAGTCATTCATGGCTTGGATGGGCTTGAGAAGCAAGTGAAGGAACTATTTCGATGTCACTGGGCTTCGGTTTCTCTTGGTGAGAGCATTGATAGTCGTCTACAGAGGATTGAGAGAATTTTGGAGGAGAAATACGAAGGAAACCTTTGTGATGGGGTGAGGATACAGGATGAGTTGGAAGCAATCAAGGGTTACATAGGGGAGATATATGACTATGTCCGAAAATATTGGCCACGTATTGAATCCTTGGATGATCATTATGAGAAGATGAAAGATCTTATTAACAGTGCTGGTCATATAGAGGATGGCGTATGTGAGTTAATTGCTCACAAGAATGAGAATGTTTCCCTTGATGTACAACTTACTTCTTTGAAAGTTTCTCTTAATAGGTTTTCGGCAATGTTAACCCAGATGAATCGCCGTGTGGGGTCATCCCCTTACACTCAAGAACATTACCCTTGATGTGCAACTTGCTTCTTTCAAAGTTTATCTAGATAGGTTTTTGGCAATGTTAACTTGGATGAGTCGTCGTTGCATAAGCACATCCTTGAAAATCTCCATTTTGAAAAACATTGTTTATCTCTTCTAAATTGAAAATTGCCACATAATTGATATATATAATCTCTACAAGACTTTTTAAATGAGTTGTGTTTTATTCGATTGATGAAAATCTCCATTTTGAAAAACATTGTCTATCTCTTCTAAATTATTAAGATTTTTTGAACTCATTTTAATAGTTTATTTTTTCGTATTTTCACCTTGGTATTCATTCATCTTTGAGCGTCGAACACCTTTGGATCACATTCGAGCCTTTGGTAAGACCTATGTATGAATCTAGACGAATGAACATACATTAGTAGGGCAGAGAGAGAGAGAGAGAGAGAGAGAGAGAGAGAGAGAGAGAGAGAGAGAGAGAGAGAGAGGAGGAGAGGAGGGAGGTTAGACAATACTTAGCCGACCTTTGTTGAGCGATGTGTGCATGTAATAAGGCATGGCCATATATGCATTTGGTTATGCGTGTTGGGCTTAATACGTGTGTATTCTTTCCCTTTCGAGTCTAGGATATCCTCAAGACTAACATATCTTCAAGTTTGAGTGATGCTTGCTGGGCCTTTGGTGAGTGTCATGTGCACATGTGGATGAATGGACATCCATTGGAGAGGGGAATCATTAATTGGCTTTTGGCGAGCACTGTGTATATGTATGTGCTCATGCATGATTATTTACACATGTGTCCATGCATGACTATTCTTTTGTCTTTGAGTCCAATACACTTTCGATTTAGGGTTTTCAGTTGGAAATGTGTTTGTCTTCAATGGCTTTGAGATTTCTCTATTGGGACTCTTATACTCTATTGAACGTCTCGTGTAGTCATCATGGAACAAAGCAAAGCTATGGACGATGTTCCAGACAAAGTGCATTCGACTCCATTGAATGCAATTAATTTGGTTGAATCAAAGAAAACAGCCACAACATCATCTCTTCGACGCTTGCCTGCTTGGAGCCGTTTGCGTGAGTATGGGAGATAGTTATTCTAATTGTATTTTCATCAAGATATTGTGTTCTTTTTGGGGAGATAGTCATTTGTGTATTTTGTTGTAGCCAAAATGTGGAGTTTCATAGAGTGAATAAAGTTAATGTGCGAAAGATGAAAGAAGTGGCGAGGCAACAGGGAGGGCATGTTAGTAAATCCACAAGGACATCAACGATTTGAAGAAACACAAAGGCTACTTCAAGTTCTTTGGAGTTTAAATGCCTCGAGGCCAAGATGAATGAGTTGATGGAATTGCAAATGAGTTTATCCACACGTGTTGATCATGCACTTGCCATTTACTTTGTGCAGAGTTGCATGAACAAGCTAAAGGTTTGTACGATGTTGTGTGTGAGACAAAGCACACCCATAGTGTTCTTCAACAAGTCTCGAGTGGTTTGGGTGGTGAAGTGAGGGAACTTTCGGCAATTGTCTCTGAGACAAGCAGGTTGATGAATTTGTTGTTGAATGATATGTGAGCATCATTTTGGGGGCTTGGAGATGACCACGAGCCTATGATTTTCCAGAGGGGTTGTCGACTACCGTTCTTGCAGTTTCAAATGAATGTTAATAGGTTCAATGCCTTGCTACAGCAATTGAGTTGTCAAATGAACGGTCCCAATTGAGGAGGACTTGCTTGGATGAGGCTTATGATCTATTATTGTCTCGCTTATATCTTATTTGAAGGTGCTTGGACCAATGCTTTTTTTGTGATGATGTGTGCTTCCTTTTTGTGAAGCTTATATTGGTTTTAATGTAACGATGTGATACCTCTTTCTTAAGGTTTGATCTACATAAAGAATTATCATGTCTTGCAATGTGCATACAACTTTTTTCTTTTTGTAGTGTAGTGCATGCAAGAGTAATATTCTCTAAGTGTATGGTCTAATTGTAATTGTAATGTTTGAATATTCACCTCTCTCTCTCTCTCTCTCTCTCTCTCTCCAATATTTGGATGAAGGTTATGATCTATTTTTGTCTCGCTTATGAAGATATTGAAGTGCTTGGGCCACTGCTTTTTTTGTGATAATGTGTGCTTTCTTTTTTTGTAACGAGACTAAATTGAGTAAAATGTATTGGGTATCTACAATGTGGTGTGATGTCTCTTTCTTGACGTTTCATTTGTACAAAGAATTATTATTATCATGTCAAACAACATGGATATATAAATTTATTCATTTTTTCGATGTAATGCATGTGAGTAATATCCTCTAATTGTATGGTCTAATTGTAATGTTTGAATATTCATCTCTCTCTCTCTCTCTCTCTCTCTCTCTCTCTCTCTCTCTCTCTCTCTCTCTCTCTCTCTCTCTCTCTCTCTCTCTCTCTCTCTAGTGTTTGGTTCAATTTATTGGGGAGCTTCAATCTATGATGCATTCTTCTCTCTTTTAAAGAGTTTGTAAACATTGATCGCATTTATAATTCTATGTATGTGTCTATTGTCTCTTTGTTGAGGTTTGATCTATAGTTTATAGATAGAATTATTATGTCTTGCAATCTAGAGAGAAAACTTCATTGATTTTTGCAATGTATAAGTACGTATCAAAGAGTAATATTCTCTATAGAATACTTGGATATGGACTTCTCTCTCTCTCTCTCTCTCTCTCTCTCTCTCTCTCTCTCTCTCTCTCTCTCTCTCTCTCTCTCTCTCTCTCTCTCTCTCTCTCTCTCTCTCTCTCTCTCCAATATTAGTTTCAATATCTAGGAACTTGCTATGGATTGGAATAATAATGTGTATTCTTTCTCTTTTGAAGAGTTTGTAAATATTAAATACATTTTTATTTTTAAGTATATTCCCTATTTCTTGAGGTTTGATCTATAGAAACACTTATTATGTCTTGCAATCTACAGAGAAGAGTTCATTGATTTAAGAATCCTAACGTTTTATAGTTTATTGCACATTCATGTTGAAGAGTGATGTTTGGGTTTGAGTTATAGGCTTTGGGGGATCTATTGCTGGTCAGATATAGTTTTTTTTCGTTTGTCTTTGGATTAGATATCTAATTGTATAGAACACATAAAAATATATGATGATTCTAATTTTGACTACTATTATTCCTTGCACGTAGGAGGATTGTGCTGATTTAAATTGCTATAGTATTTTGGATTATGTGATTCTAGATTGATACTACTTTTAAGTTTTTTGGAAAATACTAATCTCAATCAAGTCTCTCCTTGAAAGAATGCATGTTTTCTCTTGATGTGTAGGCTTTGTGAGAATCCAAACAATATGGGATTTTCGTATCAGAGAACTAGCATGGATTATGTGTTATGTATTCATAGGCATAGACTCAACTCTACACGATATAGATGATGACAAGTTGCTAGGCTTAGGGCTCAAATTGCAAAACATGACCGGAGGGGGTACAAAGAGATGTGTTCTACTATAGTTGAGTGTCAAACGTTTTGCAAGGAGGGTCTCTAAATCATGGTAGCTTGATTCGTGAGGAACCTCACATTTTGATTGAGCAGCAATTTGCTAATGATTATAATTGTGATTAATCACCAAAACCTAGGAAATCCTGTGATTAATGAGTCATTGTCAATAATGCTCCAACCTTTAGTCCTCGAAATGGAGGTTTTTGCTCCATTTTACATGCTTTGCCTGCAATGGATATTCATCCTGCAACTACAATATTGCTATTTCAAGACCCGATTGTGTATTCCATGGGGAGTCTGTCTGAGATATGTGAGCAGTGTTCGACTAAATTGTGGAGATGTGAGGCTCAAGTGCAGGGGTCAGTTTTGTTTGGTAAACATTGTTGTCGAAATGGAAAAGTAATGTTGCTACAGTTGCAATATCCACCATAGCTATTGCATGATTTGTTGCATGATATGCATCCTCAAAGTAGAGTATTTAAAAATAATATACGAGCATATAATAGTGCTCTTGCATTTGTGTCACTTGGCACCAATGTTGATGAGCTTTTGTCTATTGTGGGAAATTCTTATACCTTTATAGTGCATGGCTCCATTTATCATCGTATAGGCCCTTTGATTCCTAATGTGCAACAACAGGAAAGGCCAAGATTTACACAACTTTATGTTTATGATACTGAGCATGAGTTATCTAATCAGTTGGATGTTATGCCTAATTTATTGCCAAATTTTCTTGGGGAGCTTTAGTCTATGATGCATCAACACAATGCATATGCAAAAGCTTTTAGATCCGTGGGTATGCAATTGCAAAACAATCCCTTGCATGATTTGAGAATGACTATTTTTGGGGTTCAACATGCTAATAGACAATACTTAGCTCCAATGGCAAGGGTCACTGACTCATTACTTATTGTATTCAGGTTGTTACACCTATTTACCGTTGGCATAGTTATAGCGCGAGTCGACGGATCCCTAGGGATGAGTCAGACCCAAAGCCGATGCCTTGTCTTCCTAGGGATAGCAGCTAGCCAGAATAAAGTATAAGGAATGTTAGAGCGAAAATAAAAGTGAGCGAAACAAAAAAGGATTAAGTGTTGCCTCATGAGAGCTTGGTAGGTTCTTGGGTACTGAGTTAGGACCTAATGCTAATGTCCTATTCTCCTTGGGTCACTCTATGCTGGTCCCGATGGGTTTGGAAAGACATTTCTTTACAAGTGTTTGCTTGCTAGGTTGCACAATGATCGTCATATAGCATTAGCAACAGCATCATCTGGCATTGCTGCTTTGCTTCTACAGGGCGGTCGTACTGCTCACTCGAGGTTTAAAATTCCATTGGATCTATGTAATCGATCCACCTGTAATATTCCTATTCAAAGCGAACTTGCTCAACTATTCAGACAGTCGAGCCTTATTTTGTGGGATGAGGCTCCCATGGTGCACATGTTTGCATTTGAAGCTGTTGATAGAACTTTAAGAGATATTATGAGCTGTGATAAACCATTTGGTGGAAAGGTTACTTTGCTTGGGGGGTGATTTTAGGCAAATCCTGCCCGTTGTGATGAAGGGCTCCCATGAAGATATTGTTAATGCGGCACTACGTTACTCTCATTTATGGCAGTATGTTAAGGTGCTAAGGTTGTTTGGGAATATGAGGATGTCAACTGCTAGTGGTATAATGGATAATGGATTTGTTGGTTAGATTCAAGGGATAGGGAATGGAGTGGGTATTGCAGAGAATTGTGATAAGTTACATATTTCATCTAGCATGGTATTGAAAGGGCGCTCTATTGAAACCTTGGTTAATAGTGTGTACAGTGAAGTGTCCACTGTGAGAGACTTTGGAGCATATTTCAGTGAGTGTGCTATACTTGCAGCGCGGAATATAGAGGTGGATTCTTTAAATCATTGTGCATTGCAATCGATGCCAGGAGAAGTTATACAGTACTATAGTGTGGATTCAATTGCAGAGATAGGTGATAGCTCATTTTTATAATCTATAGAGTATTTAAATACACTAGATCTTGGAGGTGGATTTCCTCCCCATCTATTGCTGCTAAAGATGAATGCACCTATTATTCTGCTTAGGAACTTAAATCCAGTAAAAGGTTTATGTAATGGTACACGGTTGATATGTAAGCATTCAATAAAAAGGTGATAGATGCTGAGATAATAACAGGGACAAATATAGGGAGACGAGTTTTTTTTTCCTAGGATCACTTTTATTCCTAGCACCTTGCAATTTTCGTTTGCTATGAGGCGGAGGCAATTTCCTATTCGACTGGCATTTGCTATGACGATCAATAAGTCGCAAGGCTAGACATTGTCTGTTGTTGGTCTTTACTTAAAGATGCCAATATTTACACATGGACAGTTGTATGTTGCATTTTCAAGGGTGAAATCCTCATGCGGTGTGAGGGTCTTATTGGATGAGGATGGAAGCACTGTGAATGTCACGACGAACATTATGTACAAGGATGTACTGCAAAATATGCAATAAGGTGCATTGCTTTTTTACATAGATGAATTTTTTAGAGGGTGGAATGATATGCTTGCATTTTTATAGAGATGTATCTACTAAATTTTGATGGCTTTGTGGCCTCTGCTCGGTGTATATGTGAAATGGCCTTTATGGCTGTATTCGGTTAGCATATACTCAATGGTAATTGAGTATATATTTCCTACACTGTATATAAGTGTTTGCTTGACTTTTAGAGATGCCTACTCCAAGCTGGGGTTATTATTCAACTTCTGAGTATCAGAAGGAACTGCAGTGTATATTGCGCACAGTGACAACGCATGATATTATAAGAAGAATGCTTGCAAGGGTCATTGAGCATTTATATGATGATGTCAACATAGAGATTTTACTTCCAGTTTTTATTGAGGTGGTGCATTGTGGGTATACTTAGTGTTTTCGAGTGCATATGGGTGAAGCTGAGCAAGAAAAGAGTTTTGGTGATCTCACGCTGATAGAATACCAAGGGGGTGGCTAGCGTATGAATTGAAGGACCTCAGTTGTTTTGTGACGCTACATCAAGCTGTGACAATGCCTGCCGAGTGGTTTGCAAATGTTAAGCCAGGTATTGTTATTCCAATGTTAAGTGATCTTTGTCAATTGTTAGATGTGTTCACGTTTACATTGTGGGATTTTAAAATTTTAGGCGCAAGAAAGAGAGGAAAGACTATCATGTCCCCTGTACCATCACCCGGATGAAAAGTGGCAATGGGACTTGCTTCACCTAGGCTTGCTACGTTGGAGAATGGAATTTTTCCCAATGATTCCTCAAAGAAAAGAAAGCTTCATTTTGGTTAGGCCCCATGGAAAGTTTCAACATTTTTGTAGTGTTTGGATGTAGATGCATAGGTGTAATCAAGAAGTGAGGGAGGAAGTGAGGATGATAGATGTGAGAAAGAGATATGGGTAACAAATATACGAGAGAAGAGTCGCAAATGGAGGGGGGGTGAAGATAGGTAGGGAGAGGGAGGAAGAGGCAAAAAATGGTGAGAGAGATTCGGGATAGAGAGAATATGGTAAGCAAGCATATAGTTTCTTGCACTCAAGAATACAAAATATGCATTTTGTATGTCTTTTGTTTATGGTTTGGTGCAATGCTATTTCCAATTGCAACATCCAAGGATCGTATCGAGCTACTTCTAGATATCATGCAAAGTACGTATGGGAAAATTTGACGAGTTTGGTGTATAAAAGGTGTTGCATACATATGTGAGTCTCTATACACCTAGATGCAAATGCATATCTATCCTTTTATGCATGTGTACATGAGAGAGAGAGAGAGAGAGAGAGAGAGAGAGAGAGAGAGAGAGAGAGAGAGAGAGAGAGAGAGAGAGAGTGTGTGTGTGTGTGTGTGTGTGTGTGAGTGAAAAGATAGGGAGAGATGTAAAAATTGTGTGGGAGAGGGGTCGCAAACAAAGGAGAGGCATAGACTAGGGGAGGGAGGAATACATTGTGGATATACTCAGTGTTTTTAAGTGCATATGGGTGAAGCTGAATAGGATAAGAGGTTTTGAAGATCTCACACTGATAGAGTACCAAGAGAGTAGGTGATATATGAATCTAAAGACCTCGGTTGTTTTGTGACCCTGCATCAAGCTATGACAAAGCCTACCGAGTGGTTTGCAAATGTTAGGCTAGGTATTTTTGTTTTAATGTTAAGTACTCTTTGTTGATTGTTAGATGTGCTTACATTTACGTTGTGGGCTTCTAAAATTTTAGGTGCAAGAAAGAGAGGAAATACTATCATGTCCCCTGTACCATCAACAAGATGAAGAGTGGCGATCGGACTTGCTTTGCCTAACCATCCTATATTGGAGAGTGAAAATTTTCCTAGTTATTTCTCAACGAAAAGAAAGCTTCGTTTTGGTTAGACCCTATGGGAAGTTTCAAAAATTTGTAACATTTGGATGTAAATGCATAGGCACAATCAAGGAGTGACACTTTGTGGTTTGTTGATACTTGAAATTGTGGTGCAAGGTTATTGGCGCAATCTCTAGAAGAAACTTTGGTTTCAGGCTTTGCTTCACCTATGCGGATTATTAATATTGAGAGTTTGCATGTAATGATTGGATAAACTTAAACTTTGTGGTGTGGTTCATACATATTTAATTTGTGGTTCATTTCACCATAGCAATGTTATTTCTCATTATAGCATCCAAGGATCACCTAGAGCTACTTCTAATTGTTGAGTAGAGCAAGTATAGATACAAGTTTACAAGTTTGGTGCATGGTCATTGCATGTATATATGAGTCTATGTACTCCTTGATGAAAATGCATATTTGGCATTTTATACATGTGTGTAAGAGAGAGAGAGAGAGAGAGAGAGAGAGAGAGAGAGAGAGAGAGAGAGAGAGGGGGGGGACGAGAGAGTGATTGAGTGAGTGAGTGTGGATACAGAGGGGGGAGGTGTAAATGGGGTGAGAGATAGAGGGGTTGTGAGTAGAGGAGAGTAAAGCATGTGATGTTTTTGTGATAGCATTACCCACTATGCAATAGGGAAGTGAAGTTGCCATGTGATAGCATGGCAGCTTCATTTCCCTTGCACCCCCCTTCGCGGCAGCGTTCCTTGCATGTGAAGAACGCAAGGAACACTAGTGAAACATTGTGGATGTACAAGCAATGATTACTTGATATCGAAAATGAACATGTGCATTAAAAATTGTGGACATATTGACAAATATTGTAGACAGTACCTTGTGAAAGAGTGATTATTGTGCTAATGAGGCCCATGTTTGGAAATAGATATTACCAGTTATTGGTCACACTCGAGACAAAGTGATAACATATGAGGTTATATGGAATTAGATACTAGGGTTGCCAGTTATCGGTCACACTCGAGAGAAAGTAATAACATATGATGATATATATTAATCAATTCTATAAAGAAGATTCATCAATTGAAGTTGCGAATGATAGTAATTTGACTATGAGTAAACAAGTTTTGTAAACCACATTTAATTAATAAAGGGAATCCTTGGTATTTTGTGAGAACTTATGAGAAGACAAAAGAAATTGGCTTTTTGGGGAGAAGGCACACAATAAAGCTAAACTCAATTTAGAGTGATAAATAAAAGAGAAAAAAGGGAAAAGCCATGTTAGGCTCTCTCTTCTCTTTCTCTTCTGAATGATAACAATTCACCTATGAGTCAATAATTTTTGTAAACCACATTTAATTAATAAAGGGAATCCCTAGTATTTGGTGAGAAATTATGGGGGGTAAAATAAATTAGCTTTTTAGGGAGAAGGCACACTTAGTAAAGCTAAACCCAAATAAGAGTGATAAGTAAAAGAGAGAAAAGAGAAAAAGCTTGCCATTCTCTCTCTTCTCTTTCTCTCCCAAACATCGACATAAACCTTTCTCTTTGGGCAAATAACAATGGATTGTCAATATCAAGGAGAAAGAACAAATTGATGGAGGTGCCTAACCTTGAGGATGTGATATTCTCATGGTATAGATAGATCATGATGGATTTTCGATGTCATGAAGAGAGAACAAGTTGATAACGGTGCCTGATCTTGAGGATGTGAGATTCTCATGGTACATATAGATCGTTATGAAGTGCCTTGTGCTAATCGTAGCATGCTTTAGCATCCTAGGATATTTGTGATTTCTTTTTGTTGACCACTCTTTCACATCTAGTAGACAACTTATGGTGTACCTCTCCTAAAGTTTGTTTACACCAAATCTTTCTTCCTAGCCACTTATTCTAGACCCTATTTCTAACAATAAAGTGTGAGAGGTGATTCAAGTTGAAATGACTTTGAATTGTCTTTTTTTTTTGCAAGTGTTTTTTGTCTTTGGTTTGCTACGAGAAATAATAGATCCAAGTTTGGAGATCATTCATATGTGTTCAAAAATTTGCATCTTGAAGACTATTTTTAATGGCTTCAAAGAGACATAGGGAGAACACTTGTGCTCCCATTTTCAATTATCCCATCACTAAACTTGGGGCTTCTTCCAAAGTTGAAGCACGACCTGATGAGGCCTTGGGACCCATGTAATCCAAAATAGCGATGGTCGCATGCCAACCTAAAGACACAATGGTTCCATGCAATGATGAATGGCTAAACGAGGATAACTAAGTTTAGGTAAAATATGCTTACTTAATTTTACTTAAAAGTCCTATTTAAAATTGTTAATTTTTCTTTCTCAATCCATATGGATGATCATGTGCATGATATCGAGATTTATAAAAATAAAGCTAAGATGGTTAAAGAAGGCATGTAGAATATCTATTTTGACTTTAAAAATAAGGATAGTTTCACGCATGACATGGTTAAATAGTTTTTAAAAGCATTGTTTCTAGTTGTTGTGTGACTATTTTAGTATTTCAAATGTCATGGTTATCTTACCCTAGAGATATGTGCCTGTAACAATTGCAAGGAAAAGAGATTATGGTGATTTAGGCCAATGGGATCCCCATACAAGCATGCCTTATCGTCTTACCACATGCTTGAAAAATTCACCTTACAAGGTGAGGATCCTATGCACTTGCAATAGCTAGTTGTTTTTTATATTTAATCACTTGAGCTCCTTAAAGAAAAAAGGGATGGGTGGTAAGTGTCCCCATTATGTAGGATGGATCAAAGGCTCAATGAATCTTAGTGGGATTCTCATCTTATAAATTTGTTATGATCCACAAAAGGAGTGCAATCACATATAGCTTGACCTTGTAGGCCCTAGAGTGATGGTCTTTGTAAGCTTTATAAATTAATAATTTCTAAAGCATTTATCATGTGCTAAGGCTATGTTTATAAACCCTATGTAATATATTGATAAAATAAAGTTGTTTTATATATTCAAACAATATGGTAATATACCTTGCTTAATCAGACAACTACAATAAACTTGCCAAGGAAAGTGGGAGGCCTTGGTCCTAGCAATTGATTAAGCTTTAGCTAGGTAGACCCGATAAGTCAAGTAACTTTCCTAAAAGAATAGATTGAGATGCTAGAATGCAACCCCCCAATTCATAACATAGAGCCATCTTAACACCATTTTTAGGAATCAAAGTACAATTGAGTACATGTCCAAATGGCCATGTAATTTTAAAAGAGAGCTCCGTTCTCTTTAAAATTAGTGCAATGCTAGCTCAATCTCACCTTTTTTTTATTATGAATTGTAAGAGGGAGCAAAAAGAGAGAAATAGAGTGTGTAAGAGAGAAAGATGAGAGAAAAATACTAGAACTAGAGAGAGAAATGGAGAAGGAGAGAAGAAGCTATGAAACCTTGATAAGAACATTGAAGAAGATGAAAATACTAATTTATATTATGTTATGGTGAAAAATGAAACTAGTTTCTTACATCTTCATATACTAGGCTAGTGTAGCACCAAATATTTATGAAATATTCCTAAAAAGTACATGTACAATAATCCTTATTATAATCCATCCCTACCAACATGTTTTTATTCTAAAAACAAAATAAAACTTACTACAAAATAACTCCCGATAGAAATAAAACATGCTACTCTATGTAGACATAAAAAAGGAGCTTATAATCTTTAAAGACCTTTAAAAGAAATGATGTATTTGGAGCTAAAGCAAGGCTTTGGATGCACATATTTTTATTAAATATAAGGTGATTAAGCTTAAATAATTTCCATGTCATCACTTTTGCAAGTAAACCACCAAGACCCATGGATGGCTTATTGCTTCAAGCATTTCCAGCTAAGAGCTATGGCTACTTCTCACATAGCTATGTGCACTCTTCCTCACACCAATGTAGTAAGGTTACCTTTGAATCCAATCAAGTACCTTCTCCCATGAATCCCCCAATAGCTCGACAATTCAAGATATGCCCTCAAGTAAGCTTTATCTCCAAGCTCTGAGCTCCGACCTCCATAGCTATGCACGCAAGAAGGGGAAAGAGAGAAGATGATGATGACAAGAGGAGAAGAAGAGCTTCTCCATAGTCCCTCACACACACACACACACACACACACATTTTTCCTCTCTCCTTCTCTCATGCACAAGAAGGTAGTAAGAACATGAAGTAAGAATAGAGCAAGTTTCACACAAGAATGATCTTCTTCATTCATTTCTTGACTTTTATACGTACCCTTCCCCTCCTTGGGTGGCCATCCACTTTTTTGTCTTTCCTCCACTCTCTTTTCTTCTTCTTCCTATTAGCATAGGTCTCAACTTGTACATCTCATTCTTTACAATTTGCACGGGAGACAGCTCGGGAGAGAGCTCGACACTCTTTTACAAAATGAGTTGCAATTGTGCCTGGCACTTTTCTTGCTAGCATGTCATGGTGCACTTATTATTGTGTAATTCCTTTTACATTCAAGGCTTTTTCTTACACTTCATGTCTTCAAATTTTGTCTAAGTGTACCTTTCTCCTCCACTTTCCTCTTAACAAATTTGTAAAGGATATAAGAGGTTCTTCTTCAGTGTTCCATCATAGGCTTGCCATCCACCATCACCATCAATAGTTGAAAAGAGAGCACTCGAACAAATTATTCAACCAGCACGAACTCATCACATACAAATTATTACAATACACACACAAACATCTGAATGAAACCTCCAAATAGATATATATATCATTAAGAATCATCCAAAATACATTGCAAAGGCATCAATGAAGGTGATCCCTTTTGAAGGCTTGGTGATTACGAAAGCGATCCATGGAGAAGGACTCATCCACAAATGTCTTTGGAGGATTTTGAAAGAACTGAAGGCAACGGTCTGCATCTGAATAGAGCCGTTAGGATTGATAGCAAGTACCTTCTATGGGCCCATCCACCATTGCTGAAGCTTGCCAGGAAACTTACCAAATCTCAAATCATAGGCCAGGACAAGATCACCTTCTTTTAACTCATTGTGCTTGATGAAACTATCATGATAGGCCTTGTGTCGCGCTTGAGTGGTTTCCGTACACTGTAGGGCCATCCGCCGTATCTCGTCCAAGCATTCCAAGTGCAAGAGATGGCGTTGCAGTGACTCCTCATCTCCCAAGCATTCTTTAACTGCCACTCGCAAAGAGGGCAATTCCAGCTCAATAGGGAAGACGGCTTCTGTACCATACACTAGCTGGAAAGGGGTCTGTCCTGTAGCTGCCTTATGGGAGGTTCTGTATGCCCAGAGGGCCTCTATAAGTCGATCGTCCCAGTCGCGACGATATGCAGCAATCATTATTGTCAGAATCAAGAAAAGGATGCGATTGGTGACTTCAACTTGGCCATTGGCTCTAGGCTAGTAGGGAGTGGACTTGCGATGGCAGATCTTATACAGCTTGGTCAGCTCCTCCATGATTTTGTTAAGGAAATGAGTATCTCTGTCACTTATCAGCTCGAGGGGATTGCCAAAACGAGTGATAATATTCTCGTACATGAACAGGGCTACATTGTTACCATCGTCCCGCTTCAGCGCTTTAGCTTCACACCACTTTGTGGCATAATCCGTACATACTAAGATGTATCTATTCTGCTTCCGTCTGGTGGGTGGATCAATGGGACCCACAAAATCAATCCCCCACTTCTCTAATGGCTTTAGGGGAAGAATAGGTTGCAGTGGCATGGCACTTGTTTTGGTGGGTTTTTCCATTCGCTGACAAGCATCACATCTCTTACAGTAATCATATGCATCTTTGTGGAGGGTCGGCCACCAGTATCCTGCTAATAGAGCCTTCCTGGCTATCACTTCTCCTGTGAAGTTTCCACCACATGGTTTATCATGGCATGCTTTCAATACTATGCCGATTTCATCCCCTACAACACATCTTCGCAATACTTCATCTTTGCCTCTCTTGTACAGTGCACCGCCTAGCAAAGTGTAGGGGGCTAATTCTAATAGAAGCTTCTTCTTCTCACGGCTTGAAATACTAGGAGGATATTGTTGAGTTGCCAGGAGGTTGGCTATGTATACATACCAAGGAGTAACTGTTTCAACTAGAAACAAAGAAGCATTAGGAAGGTCGGGATCATCCTATGCCTCTTCTTCAGTTTGAGGAATCCGTGATAGATGATCGGCTAGGACATGGGAAAGGCCAGGCTTAGTGACCACTTCAAAATCAAACTCCTGGAATAGGAGCAACCATCTCATCATTCATCCTTTAACATCTACTTTGTTCATTAGGAAGGACAGGGCTTCATGATCCACATAGAACTTGGAATGCATTGACAATAAATAGTGTCGAAACTTCTCCAGTGCAAATACCATTGCCAAGCACTCAAGATTTGTTCAATGTGTAGTTTCGTTCCCTATCAATGACCTTTCGGCTTGCATAATATATTGGTTGATCTAATTTAGAGGGGCCCTTTTGACATAGAACAGCACCTAGCCCTTCAACTGATGCATCTATGTGCACATGAAACTCCTTCGTCCAATCAGGAGGCTGTAAGATAGGTGCTTAGATAAGGCATTGTTTTAAGATATTAAAGGCTTCTTCATAGCCATCAGTCCAAAGAAAATCCACATCTTTCCTTAGGATCTTGTGCAGAGAGACTGCCTTGGTTGCAAAATGTGCAATAAATATTTTATAGTAGCCCACATGGCCAAGAAATCCTAGCAGTTGCTTTAGGTTTGTTGGTGCTATCAAGGCGGAAATCTTCTCAATCTTTGCCAGGTCTATTACAATCCCTTGTGCAGAGACAATATGACCCAGAAGAACTCCTGATGAGACGCCAAAGACACATTTGTCAGGGTTGAGAGAAATCCCATACTCTCGACATCTGTCAAAACATTGCTTTAGGTGTCCCCAGTGCTCACGGATTAAACTATAAACATAAAAGTCATCAAGATACACCTCAATGAAATCATGAAGATGATTTTGGAAGGCAGCCATCATTACTCGTTGGAAGGTGGCAGGAGCATTACAGAGCCCAAATGGCATCACTCTATAGGCATAGGTCCCCCATTCTGTGGTGAAGGTTGTTTTGATTGGTCCTCTTCTACAATTTGGACTTGGTTATATCCGTTGAATCCATCCAAGAGGGAATGCAGCTCATGACCGGCCACTATGTCCAACAGTTGGTCTATAAAAGGGATAGGGAAATGATCCTTCTTCGTCTTTGAATTGAGCTTTCAAAAGTCAACACATATTCTAAGTTTCCCGTTCTTCTTGGGTACTACCACAATGGGCGAAACCCTTTCACTGTTAGCCACAAGATAAATGAACTCAGCTTCAAAAAGTTTCAATAATTCAGCCTTCACCATAGCAGAATAATTAGGATTCATACGCCTTTGTCTTTGCCTTACAGGTTTGGCATCGGGCTCTAGGTCAATGTGATGTTGGCATACTGTGGGATCAATCCCCTTTAGGTCTTTATACGACCAAGCAAACACGTCTAACTTCTCCTTTAATAAGTCTTGCATGACCATTAGTTCTTCTACTGGAAGATTGAGACCCACTTTCAGGTGACGTTCAGTACCATCAGTATCTAGGAACGTTACTTGCCTTTCACCTTCCACTTCGCGGATGAATGTCCCACGGATTGCTTCTCGATAGAGGTCTGACTCTTTCAAGGGAGTAGTGTCCTCCTCTGTTGTTCCACTAGAACCAGTGCCCTCCTTCTGAACAGATGACTCATTTGTTTGTTTAGATTGCTGGAAGGGTATCAGACCTTTGTTTGCTTCTGTGTGAGTGGTGATTTCTTCTGGACTTAGGGATTCATCTTCAGAGAATGCGTCCAGGAATGTCACATAGCACGGACCTTCTAGAAGCCGAGGCATTGATAGCTCTGGCTTCTGTTGGCAGGGGGCATCATCATCATCTTTTCTCCAGAATGAATGGTCAGGGCAACAGGAGCCACTAGTGAACTTAATTTTTATGCTTGTAATCCATTGTTTATACAGATTCTGCATTCTTTGTGGTCCATTGGTCAACCCAAATGGAACCATGGTTATTCCATCGAGCACCCTGAGATCTTCGGCCTCTGAGGTCTCTGTAGGGACATCAACAAGATTATCTGCTATCAGAGGAAATTCTTCATCTGCACTTTCATAATCTGCTTCGTTTTCTTCCTCATCATTTTCATCCTCTTCCTCTAGAGGCTCCTGTCTCTGCTTCTGTAAATGCTCTGTAGGAGAAGAACAAATATTCTACCTCTACGTCTGCTTCTACTTCTGTTACAGTCACTGTCTCTATGACTATCTCTGGTTCTGTCTATGCTCTGTATCTACTCTATCTCTGTTCTGTCTCTGCGACTATCATGTAACAAGGAGAACAATACATCCATGCTTCTATTTCACTGTCAGAGGTGATTTTAGAAGTCAATTCAAGTTGAGGCAGGAGGTATTCTCCCATGGACAAGGACTTTACTTCCCTTGGTAGTTGGCTTATAGTGTCCACTGTTAGGGACCATGCCTCTATTTTCTTAGGAAAGATCTGCTTATTAACAGCCTCTTTGTCTCCTGATGTACCATCTGTTACCTCATTGGAGGAGTTAGTTATAACTTCGATAGATATGGATCCATTGCCTTTTTGTGATCCATACAACTTCAACACTACTTTGTTGGATCCTCTACCTAGAGTCAGGGTTCCTTTGAACCAGTCTGTCTTAGCTCTTGCTTTAAAAAGCCAAGGTCTTCCCAACAACAGAGGGTATGAGGTCCCATAAGAATTTGGTTTGACCACCAAATATGTCAGCCAATAATCTCTTCCTGCAAGGGTTGTTTTTACGTATGGGAGAATGCCCAACGGTTTAATTATGCTTTGGTCTACCAATCTGATAAGCCACTATGTAGGTTGAATTTCTTACAACCCTAAGTCCTTCATTGTCACATCTGTCATTATGTTTACTAATGAGTCTCCATCAATCAATGCATCTGAGATAAAGCATCCTTCAATCCATACACTAATCTCTGGGGTTCCAGGATCTAGTGTGGGAGCTTTCGCTCAACCGCCAAGACCCATGGACCGCTTATTGTTTCAAGCGTTCCAAGCCGAGTACTAATGGCTATTTCTCACACAGCCGACATGCCATCCATGTCTACGGGTGTAGTGAGCTTACCTCCATGCCGTTCGAGTTACCTCCTCTCCCGCACGCTCCAGTAGCTCCACGATCCAAGTGCAAGCTTCAAGCAAGCTCCATCCTCAAGCTCCACGCTCCAAGCTCCATCACCGCGAGCAAGGGAAGAGAAGAGAAGAGAAGAGAAGAGAAGAGAAGAGAAGAAGAGAGGAGAAGATGGAGAGCTTCTCCACCCCACGGTCCCTCACCCTCACACTCTCACACTCCCTCTCTCAAGCACAAGCTCAAGCAAGCAAAAACAAGAAGAAGAAGAAGAAGAAGAAGAAGAAGAAGAAGAAGAAGAAGAAGAAGAAGAGAGCCACTTTTTGCCACACACAAGAATGAGCTTCTCATTCACTTTTCAACTTTATATACAAAACCCTAAATCCCTTTTGGGCGGTCATCCCCTTTTCCCCTTTTTTACATGGCCGGCCGTAGCCTAGGCCCTTTTTCCCATTACCCTTCTATCTTCCTAGCTTCCTTCCTACCGCCCATCTACCTTTACAAATTGCATGAGTGAGAGCTCGGCGCTCCTTGAATTAAACCATGATGCGCTTGCGCTTTTCCTTGTGCGCTTTTGTCTTCCGTTTCTCTTTGCCTTGGCCTTTGTCTTTGTCTTCTGCTTTATCTTTCTAGATTTTCCATCGCCTGGCACTCTTTTACAAGATTTCAGGGTGCGCCTTTGTATTTTAAAATGCACCTTTCCCCTTTTGCATTTGCCTTGGACTTTTTAAGGTTGCCCTTGTGCTTTTGGCCTTTTCTCCTCTTCTTTCTTCAGTCGGGCTACCTTTTTTCTGCCTTTGCCCTGTGTCTTTTTTATTTCCTTTTGCTCTCTTTGTGTTGGGGTTAACATCTAGGAAGGCATTAGCCACATCTACTTCCTTTACAGGCTCCGAGGCCTTATTGGTCTTGGTCGCTGTTGAAAAAGCGATCCTTAGTCCACGTCTTCTTCTCAAGATGCTTTTGAATTTCTTTTGGCAACTGGGAGATAGCATCAGTAACTGTCGGAATGTTAAGTTTGGTTTAAAAGTGTCTAGGTCTTTTACCAAGTCATAACCTTTGATAGGATCCACAGGCTTCTCTAGCCTGCTGGGGAATGGGGCTACACCCATTTTCATCTTTCCTTTTTCTTCTAGTAATGGAAGCATCGGCACTTCTTCTGTTTCTGGAGGTGCTTCTACATCATCTATCCCCTGGACCTCTGGTCCTGTTTCTGGGACTGTCTCTATAACTCTCTGTGGCACTATAGTGCTCTGTAGTACTGCACTGTTCTATCCTGTACTACTCTGTCCCTCTTTTGACAGGTTGAACTTCATAGTCTTGGCAGGAGATTTATTTTAGCTTTGAACAATTGGTTCCTTCTTCTTGGCGTGCATGACAACGGCAACTTTCAACTCTACCAAATTGGAGACAGGCTCTTGTACCTTCTGTTGGCTATCAGTGCCATTGGCCTTTACAGGGGCTGGACTTGGATAGTCCTTTGCAGTGTGGCCTTCACCTTTGCATCGACTGCATAAGGGTTTGTAATCCATAGATCGTCTAGGGTTTGGATAATTCGGGGAGATATGACCATTTTCTCCACACCTATAACATTCCACCTCTAATCTCTAACCACTACCAGACTGTCATCATCTATAACTTTGAGAGTGAAACCTCCTTGGACCAAAATTAGGATCAAATTCCCTAGGCTTTGGCCCAATATCTTGTGTTGTCATTTTGGATTCTAGCAAGTTGAATCTTGCATTTTCATCTTTTTGTCTTCGTTTGTGCATCTCTTTCAAAGAGAAAATATCCTCTGTATGGTTCTTCCTCAAATAGTAGGAACAGAAGGCTCCAGGAATGGTTGGTTTTCGGGCACATTCCGTGGCTAAATGTCCCCCTTGATGACTTGAAAATTCAGCCATACCAGTTGATAGCCGGCCAACTCTACAGGTTGGGACAAGACGGTTTCTTATGCTCTCCCAACTCCCGTAGGGGTGGATATATTGGCGGTATTCACCTTCAGCATCTGTAACTACTCTGTAATCACATCCATAAGCTCTTTCTTGATACTTGCAACTGAGTTGGATAAGTAGTCCTTCAAATTTTCACCTCCTGAAGTACTTGTAGTAGGGTTTTGGGAAGCTTCTGTAATTACTACATGCACTGGTTGGGTTGATCTAGAAGGTCCTCTGTTCTGGTTCTGATTCATAGCTCCTATTGAGACATGGGGTTATTGATTCCAATTGGTAGGGTTCCATTATTGTTGAGTCGCCATTGGAGGAGCTATTTGAGGCCACTACTGTTGTGGTTGAACCATCATTTGAGGCATTGTCGTTTGTGATGACCACATTGGATTAGGTGTATTATACTGCGGCACTATTTGCATTTAGGGATAGGGGTAGGGAACCGTCCCTGGGACTGCATTTGGTGGGTATACCATTCCTGGCATGGGAGGAGGTAAGACTCCTTTTTCTGGAGTCATTGACAACCTTGCTTCAACTTCGTCATACAACCTTGTAGATTGACTGGTCTTCTCAATTCCACGAACTTGCGAACTTCTGGTTGTAGACCTCTGAGAAACACTCCTTTCTGAATACCTTCATCCAAATGATGGTTAGTCCATCTCTTCACGATGGATTCCATTCGCGAGACATAAGCTTCTACTCTTTCTCCAGAGGGCCAACTTAGGTTCATGAACTCCTCTCGCATCCGCTCTTCAAACCCTTCATGCCTGAATTTAATGAGGAAGGCTAACTTCAGGTCGTCCCATGTGCTAAAAGTTCCTACTGCTTGTTTCTCATACCATTGAAATGCCGCACCCTTGAAAGTGGCATGGAATATTGCTAACCAATGCTCAGGGATTCTGGCATTGTTAGTCACACATGCTACCATAAACTCTGCTACATGAAGATCAGGGTCTTCATTGTACTCTCCCTTAAAAATTGGCAATGGGACTACATTTGCTGGCCTTCATCAATATTTCCAAGATGAATCTGACTAGGAAGGAGACCTTGAGTCTCCATGAGGACTTCTATAAAGAGTGCTTTTAGGGCATCAAAGGAAGCTTCTGTTGCGAGCTCGTTCTCAGCTTTGGTTTTCGCCTTCTCTCTTCTCCTATACCTCTGGACTCGTTCTAACGCTTGCCTCTTGATTGCGTCATTCATCAGGGGCTTGGCTCCAACCAGTTGATCTGTACTCAACAGGATAGTATCAGAGAGGGCTTTAGTCTCTCTAGGGGATTCTCTAGCCAACATCTCCTCTACTTCCTTCTTTTCAACATCTCTGAATTTGGCTTTCAAACCACTACAGAGGGGGAGATATTCCGTTTTGAAAGTATCAAAACTCATTCTTCTTAGGATCGTTGTTGTGCCATCATAATAATACCAGCTTCTGAGGGTTTCAACACTGTATGTTGTGAAAAACACTCTGCCTACCAACTTCTAGTGGGTTGCTAATTGGACAAATAGAAGATTTTCAATGCACCAAGCATCCCATGTATCCTGCTATTGAGCATCCACGAACAAATTCCAACTCTTTTCCTTATTGTTTTTGTGAACCTCCATAGACCACGACTCCTGAAGCTTCTTCACAATCTCCCACTTGATGATATCTGGAAACTTCTCAATGAATACCAAATCTTCCATGGATAGTCATTCTCTCTGATTCTGCTCTTCAGTTTATTCCCAAACAATTTGCCACCAAGATGCAAGTTTCTGCTGCTTCAATAGGAAGAGGAAACAGTCCACCACATAGAGCATCCATCATGATGGTAATATGTTTCTGCCATTGTGGGATGAACTTCTTGTGAAAAGTGGCTCTGATAATGAGAATCTCTAACTCTTCAGTGGAAGAAGAAACTTTGCAAGCATCCTTTGAATTCTCCCCTTCTTAGCAATGCCATTTCCCTCATTTTCAGCCTCTTTTGATGCTTGTTGATGGCAAGTTTCCTCGGCTGCGCACCAAAAACATGGAGCCCCAAAACGAACACCAAGGAAAAGGGGATTCTACTGCAAGAAAATCTATCTTGTAACATCAACAAGCTTTTATTTCATTCTTTTGATGACCAAAACAAAGAAAACAACAATTCTTCACGCAGCATCATAGTAGATATCTCCCACGGATTCGATAGAATCAACCATAATCTTCAACATCTTCATAGAATCCATCAATAGAACAAAGAATATAAAAGAATACACCATTTTTAAATGGAAATCAATCACATAGTATTCATCTTCAATGTCTTCATAGTTCTCTCTCTCAATCTCTCATATGCAGTTACACTGTTTTGATAGAATTGACTATCTCTGGCTCTCTCTCTCTCTCTCTCTCTCTCTCTCTCTCTCTCTCTCTCTCTCTCTCTCTCTCTATCAATAGTACATCATCTCCTCACTACAATACTCTAATAATGACTCTCAATAATCCTTATTAGGTCTTGGATACACCTCCCAAGAGGTATGTCTGATGTGAAGAGGCACCAGAGCTACTATAGTGTCTCTTCATAGCTCACTATTGTCATTGTCACTCAGTCTTCTCTTCAGCAGCTACTTCTTCCATTTATTTTAGCTCTTTTGAACTTAGATTCATCCTTTCCAAACGTTAGAAAAATTTCCCAAAAGTCACACATATATTCTAAAGAACACTTACAGAAGATCTACAAAACACTACAGAACAGGAACAGAGCAGATACAGAATAGAGACAGAGGCTCTACAAAAGGTTCACAGAGGGTTACAAAAGGTCATCAAAGAACATCAAATCCTTATAATTTATACTAAAACCATTCCAAACTATCAAAAAATATTCAATAAGCTTTCAAAATCTCAATATCATCCAAAACACTCTCAAAAACTTCCATTAACAACCATACATCACTCTAAATCCATTAAAAATCAATCATTCAGACGTCAAAAACAACAAAAATCAGTCAAAATTTCAGTCTTTTTCCACTCTCAACACAACAGAACCAAAATGTTGGGTGTTCGTGTTCAACTACCAAGACCCACAAACCGCTTATTGTTTCAAGTGTTTCAAGAGAGCACTAATGGCTACCTCTCACATAGCCAATGCGCTATCCCTCTCTACGAGTGTAGTTCACTTACCTTAATGCCTGATTAAGTTGCCTTCTCTCTCAAGCACTCTGATAGCTCCATGATTCGTGATGCAAGCTCAAGCATCCTCAAACCTCTTCCTCTAAGCTCCATCCTCCATAGCCATGTGCGAGACGAGAGAAGAGAAGAGAAGAGAAGAGAAGAAGAAGAAGAGAGGAGATGGTGGAGGGATTCACCTCCAAGATCCCTCGCTTTTACACACTCCCTCCCTCCCTCTAGCACTCACAAGCAAGCAAGCAAGAGAAGAGAAGAATAGAAGAAGAAGAGTCTCTTTTTGCCACACACCAAAGAATGAGCTCTCATTCACTTTTTGAACATTATATACATCCCCTAAAATCCCATGGGCACCCATCCCCTTTTTTACATGACCAACCATTGTGGCAAGATCCTTTTTTCCATTTCCTTCTACTTGGCCTATTTCTTTAGTTTATACATGTCTACCCTTTTACAATTTGCACAAGAGGGAGCCTATCGCTCTTTTACAAAAAATTTGGGGTGCCTTTCACTTAAAGATGCTCTTTTTTCTTTAGCTTGATTTTAGAGACCATCATTGCCCCTTGCTTGTTCTTCGTCCTGCTTCTTCCATTGCCTCCATATTTTACTTCTTTTTCTTCTGTCTCAAGCTAGGGTTGGCAAGGGAAAGGTCTATAATTACCTTGACTTTAGAGAAGTCTGTGGGTATCCCATTCCTCAACACCACGTGCCCTAAAATACAATCGTGAGATTCACCCAAAACTGGCACTTTAAGGGGTTCAATGAGAGACCTTATTATCAACACCATTCAAAGACTATTTGCAGCTTTTCCAAGTGCTCTTCCCAATTGGTGTGGATGCATAGGTCATTGAAAAAGAATTCCATACTTTGCCTATTTCTTTGTCTCCTCCTTTAGCCTCATGCACCTTATGTGGACTAGAAGATCCCCCTTGGTGTATTAGATCCCAGGTGGTTGAGGTATTTTGGGCTCACTATCAGACCTTTGACTTGGAGTTGTACTCATCATCCTCACACTAGAAGAGGTTTTCTCCCCTAGTGGTCACAACTTTAAAGTTGACTCCACTTCAAATAATGGTGTGGTACAAGACTGAACTAATCCTGTTCGCTCATAACCTACCATCTCTAGGCATTCTAGCCAAGCTTGATTGCAATCTACCTTGGCAACTCCTTTGCTCACTTGAAACATTACCTCTTGGGGTTTAGTGTCTGCTTTGATTTGCTCAATCACTTTTCCATCCATGTCATATTCTATGGTCTCTACTTCCTCTTTGCTCTCCTCAATCACTGATTGAACAATAGTCTTCGTACGTATCATCAAAATCCTCATATTTGGACTATGCATCACTTTTGTAGGGTTCCTATTCTCATGCTTTATCTCGCTTGTCACGAGAGTCCAATTATATGACAGATTTGAGTTGTGCACCTTAGTCCATTTCCACTCTTTTTGTTCCATAAGTTAGGTTAGAAGTGATAGCATTGTTAGGTTTGCTAACTAAATTTATAGCTTGTCTATATTCATCCTCATCCTCTGATAATGGGAGATCAATGGTTGCCAATACATGCATCCAGTCATGCTCATCCTCAAGGCAAGGGATGTATCTTGTTAGAGGTCCATAATCACTTCTAGCCCTTGAGTCGCCCTCTAGTAGGGTAGAAATGGCATCTAGGTCCATTGGTGAGGTTTTCCAAGTGTCCATCTCTACTCCAATTTCCTTTGATCTAATGCTCAAAAATATCAATCCATTACCCCAGTCCTCTATCACTCTAGCATTCCTCATCCAAGGCATGCCTAGCAGGATATCATAATCCACTCCCTTCATAATTATGAAGTTCACGAAGAATTGGATTCTCGCTATTTGCTAGAGTGACATTGAACCGTGTGGTTTCCTCTAGTGGGTTTCCCCAAGCTTGTAGGATTGGATGACTAAGTACACTAACCCTTGCTTTTGTGTCTACTATCCCCTTTCACATAGTATCTCCTAGGGAAATGATAGGTAAGACTCTGTGCATCTTAGTGCCTTTCCAACAAGCATTAACTTGTGGGGACTTAGACATTGGATTCAACATTAGGCTTGGTATTTATGTCACGGCATCATGATCCAAGAAGTCTTACCATTTATGTTCATTATTGTGTTCTACCCATTGCTTCAAATTTTTCCATAGTGTGGAGTTTTGCCTAAGAAATTCTCCCAATGATAAGGTCATAGGAGTTGTTGTTAGTGTAGTTAGCAATTTTCCATCCATCGTTTCTTCCTCAGCTTCATGGGCTCCCTACCAATGCTCTTGAGAGCCCTTTTCCTATTCATGGCATCTTCATTCTGCCTATCTAGTTGTTCATGTGATGGTGTTGCCTCTCCTGCTCTCAAGTATGTGGTGGGAGAGATTGGTGGGGCTTGTGGTTGAGAGTTCATTGATCCCATCCTCAATTATAGGTTCAGCTTCTCATAAGTGATCTTGTGCTTCCTTTATCCCTTCCTTGAACTTATCCATAAACATTTGTTGCTAGTTGGGGTTAGGGTACTCTCCAACCTTAACACTTCCCTTCTTTCTCATCATAGGAGCAAATGTTTTTGTTTTAGCATCAGTGACCTATTTTACTTTTGTTAACGGGTCTCACTCTCTATCTTGAGCATTATTTTCACCTCAGTCCTCTTATTCCTCCTTTGCTAGCTCTTCTTCCCTATAGAGGATGCATCCAGGTTGCTAGGTCCAAGTAATGAGATACTGGCTTGCTTTGTTTGAGATCGTGTCATAACATTTATGGTGATAGGTGTGGGATTGCATTGTTAGGTGACTTCACACAAAAGAGTCCAAGCAGCATAGATTGGTATGATTATCGAGCTCATGGAGGATTTTCGCCTAGGGCAATCAACAAATAGATGTGTGACTCCACATTTGGGACACCTCAACTCGGCCTGCTCTTTGCTCCTTTTCATGGTAGTGAGATGAGATATACCTTGGATGGCCACATGTGCAATATGTTATGGGCTCCTGATTCTAAGCTCCTCCTAGGCCTTTATCTCTCCCTCTGTCCTAGAGCCATGACCAGCACAAGTCTATAGTCCATCAATATAGAATTATCCTCTTCATCATAAGAGACATAAGGGTTCATGTATGAGTCATCCTCCAGTGGTTCCTCCACAAAGGGCACTGCAGCATTGCTTGGTGGATGGGTCACAATAGGTCCTGGTGGTCTAGGGATTCTCATTGGGTTGATGCCTATCCTTGGAGTGGCTCCCTTTTTTGAATCATTAGGTGTGGGTATAGCCAAAGGGGCTCCCCTTCCAAAATATGGTTGCCTAATTCCTAGATAGTATGGCTGAGTGTAAGGTTGTTAGTAAGACAATCATCTTGGCAACTCGTAGTGCATGGCATCATGCCTGAATCTTCTGTAATTGGCACAAGGCCTTGATCTGGGATTGGGACATTCAGATGGTAGGTGGTTCCCTCCATAGTGCACACGCTGCATGTGAGGTCGTACTGGCCTTTGTATCGACTCTTGTAGTCTGGCCAACTATGATTTTAGATAGCTATAGCTTGGGTCTTATCACACTCTTTCATTTTTCTTGTTCACTAGGGGTTTCTTGTTCACTAGTTGCTGCAGTTCTCTCAGTGTTTCTAAATGTAGTGCTCCCTTGCTATGTAGCCTAAGATCTTCTCTCCTTGAGCAAATCGTTCACTTGTATGGCCTTCTCAAAGACTCTTGCAAGCATATCCCTTTGCATGTTCAAGTTTCTCACTAGGGCCTTGTAGAGTTCTTTGTTGCGGATCACATTAATGAATACGGTAGAGACCACTCTCTCATTGGGTCACTCAGTTGTTGCAAGTATCCTTTTGTAGAGACTTCTCACATGTGAGGTAGTCTTGTATATGCTCTTTGTCTTTTTGGTTGACATTCATAAGCTTAACAATGAGGTTATCAGAGTATCCTACCTCTGAGAATCTGTTGATGAAGAGATCATTCAACTGAGTGAAGTTATTGTGTTTGGCATTGTCTAGACTAGTAAGCCAAGTCTACGTCCCTTGTCTCTCTAGACTAGTAAACCAAGTCTGCGTCCCTTGTCTCTCACAAGCAAAGACTGAATGCTTGTGCTTGTTGGGTGGGGTTCGTGACATTGTTAGTCTCGCACACCTACTCAAATTGCTCAATGAAGATATAGGGTCATTACTAGCTTGGTATTTGTCGAGTTGCTTTGCAACTATGGGTATTTTCATTTGGCTCCCGGTATTTGGGGTAACCCCCAGCCCGATTAGCAATGATGCTACCAAGGCTGCCCCACTTTGCTTAGCATTGGTATTGTTTAGTAATCTTTTCATGAGTAGCTTGCTCACTATAAGGTCGGCTTCTAGGGCTCTCTCCCTATCGGCATTGCCTCCCATTCTATTCCTACCTGAGATGGCTAGGATCGTGTGAACTTCGTTGAGCTCTCTCTCCTAACGCAATCTCTGAGCCCTTTGATCCTTTCTAGTCTCCTGTCCTCATCAAGGTCAGCTATGATATTGGTTGTTGGTCTTCCATGATGTGTTATTCTTGTCTGCTAGTTTTACTATGTAATAAGTCACCAGTTGTCATCTGGGTATTTTTTTACATTAAGGTCAAGCTCAAGGTCGAGATTGTTCTCATTCGAGCTGGTGCTTGCCATAGTGGTTGTCTCTTGACCCACTAGTGCTTCTATGAGGTCAACTAGGCCGGCCAAAGATGTCTCCCTAATCTTGGCTAGTCTTTCCTTCCCTCAGTGGTCTAATGGGTATGTCTCCTTTAGGTCTTTGTTTTTGGTGCCTTGGGTCACTCATCTAATTCTCGAGGTTGTACTCCTATTGGTGGGTTCATTTTTAGCTTAATCCCCCTTAGTGTGTTCCTTGTTAATACAACATTTTGCAAATGTACAACACTTATATGCTGACAGTCCAACTCGATGTGAGCTGTGTAAAATCAAGCTTTCTAGCTTTCACATGTGCTTAAATGTCTACAATACAAAGTTTAATCTTTGTTGAAGTCAAATTCATCCAATCAGTTTCATGCCATTGTTACTTTTAGAGTGGGTTTTGATTACTCCTAAAAGCTGACTTTGGGTCCTTCATGGATTGTGATAGTAGGTGGTTTGTTTAGCTAAGTGGGTCAACTTAGGTCTCTATCTGAGGTAGAAGCGAATGGTCAGCTCTTTCAATCACTCCTGGATTGCTAGGCCAAGGTTTTTGAGTGCAAGCAGTTCTATGGTTTCACCTACTAGTCTCGATTTCAACATGGTTTGTTTTGGTGGTAAGCCGTAATAAGTCTCAAAGTGGCCAAAAAAAGTCAAAAATAGGGTTTTGGACAACTTGTCTGAGTCCCAAACTAGATCTTTTGAGTAAAAAATATGGCCATCCAAGTGGGCTCCCAAAGGTAAACGGTTGTCCAAGTGGGTAGACTCAAACTCGAACGAGGGGTAGACTCGGACTCGGATGAGGGCTACCCATCCAAGTATTCGAGTGGTTGTTTGAGGCCCAAGATTCAGCCATCTGAGGCCCAAATTTGGTCTGAGTCCAAGTGGTTAGATTCTTGTTCGAGTTGGACATCCAAGTGGGTCAACTTAAGTGGCTCAAATGTTCGAGCCCCAGTTGTCCAAGACCTACTATCATTGTCTAAGCAGCGCACAAAAACATGCCAAATGGCACAAATATCCACTTTAATATATTGATAAGCAATACCCAATGCACCTAGGGTTCTAGAGAAATGCAACAATGCAACAATTAGCAATAAGGATTTATAGCATACATGGAAGGCCTAGATGTGTCAATGGAAAAGATTATAGGTGCTACTGCATGTGGACCTATCATTTCCTGTCTTTCTCTCAATAGCTCTCTCTCAACCTCACTAAGTGCAAATGATCTCTCTCTCTTTCCCTTTTTCGCCTTTTGTGTTCTCTCTTTCTTCTCTCACACTCTGTTTTCCTTCCTGGACATAAAAAACCTCTTTCCTTTTTTCCCATGTTTCCTAGTTATACAAAGAGTTATCTTTTTCTTCTTTTTTCTTATTTCCCAAACATTAATGTCTCAAATTTGATCAAAGTACACTTCTCCTACTCTAAAAAATGCACAAAAATCTTCCTAACTAATCCACAAAAGAGATTGAATGGCCTCCGACTCCCTTGCTTCCTATCTAAAACTAAGTGTGGTTTTGGAGATGAACTCTTACTTCGTCACCCAATTTGGAGCGTGCAAGTACTCAAGTTTGAATCTTTTTGTCTCGACGACAATAAAACCAAAATGTCATCACTCTCATGAGAAAATTGCCAAGACCCATGGACCGATTATTGCATCAAGTGTTTCAAGCCATCGGTCAAGATCTATGGCTACCTCTCACATAGCCATGCATACTCTTCCACACACCAATGTAGCGAGCTTACCTTTGAATCTAGTTGAGTACCTCCTCCCACAAATCCATTGATAACTCCACAATTCAAGATGTGCTCTCAAGCAAGCTCCATCTCCAAGCTTTGAGCTCTAACCTCCATAGTCGTGTGTGCAAGAAGGGGGAAGAGAGAAGAAGAAGATGAAGAGAGGAGAAGAAAAGCTTCTCCACAGTCTCTCACTCTCTTATATACACTTTCTCTCTCCCTCACACTCCCTCTCTCATGTACAATAAGGTTGTAAGAACAAGCAGCAAGAAGAGAGTAAGTTTGACCACACACAAGAATGATCTTCTTCATTCATCTATTGACTTTTATATATGCCCTTATCCCCTCCTTGGGTGGCCATCCCCTTTTTCGTCTACTGGCCTTTGTCCATTCCTCTACTCTCTTTTCTTCTCCTTCCTATTAGGGTAGGCCTCAACCTATGTCTCTCATGCTTTATAATTTGCATGAGAGAGAGCCTGAAACTCTTTCACAAAATGAATTGCAATGTGCCCGATGTTTTTCTTGCTAGCATATTACAGTGCACTTATTATTGTGTGCTTCCTTTTACATTCGATACTTTTTCCTGCACCATATCTTCAGATTTTTTCTAAGTATGCCTTTCTACTTTTCTTTTCTCTTGCCTTAGGACTATCTTCCATTTGTGATTTTTTGGTTTTTTGGACTTGGTCTTCCAAGGGTCTCTAACATTCCCCCAATAGGGTTATTTTGCAAACGAGATAATGAGAGTAACCCACACCTCTTGAGATTACACAAAATGAAGTCTCCTATAACATGCCTGGGTCACGACAAATTTTAGTAGTACATTGAGAGTCTGATCTAAAAGACACTGCCTAGCACTCCCACGAAATGTCATAGGGTTTGTCGGATAGCGAATCCCAAGTCTACTCCGCAATGAAGCACATCGGCCAACCTTGTTAGGATCAACCTGAATCCTCTTGGGTTTCTAATGGTCAAGTCAATCTATTGCCTTCTATCGACGGATCTACTTTGCGCAAAGCATCTAAATCAAAGAATACTCATATCCCACTTGGTTCAAAGAGAATTGGAAATGAGAGGGATGCATCACTTGATCTCTCTACCCGTAGGGTAAAGTCCCATTTCGGTCCCCTAAAACGATATAAACCAAGGTTCTACCCTACATTATCTAAGGTCAAGACGTCATCACAATTTGAATGTTGAGAAGCCTTCTAGTTCTCTGGGACCACCCTGCCGTAGGAAGGGGACCCATTGGGGGCTCCACCCACCCGCTTCCCTTAATAGCTTTAGTTTCCTACTTACCTAAGGGCACTTTTGTAGTAACACACACAAGCAGTTTCCTTAATTATCCCATTAGTCACATGTTCCTCTACGTAATTTTATGCACTAACACGAAAATTGTTCAAACAAATTTCTTGAAAATAAATTTTATATAAAAATATCAACTGAGATACACATCCCATCTGAAGGATGATTCCCGCAATCCGTAAGGATGCGTCTTATTTTCCTCCAAGTTTTTTCCCTTGCACTAGTAGCAGGGCCTCGAGATTCCTTCCTGAGTCACATAGACCATCTGAGTAGGACCTAGATAGGCAAGGGATTTATAGGCACTAGTAACAGGGCCTCGAGATTCCTTCCTAAGTCACATAGACCATCTGAGTAGGACCCGGATAGGCAAGGGATTTATAGCCAGAGTCCCCCCTTGTCACCTGAGCATCCTCTTACGAACAGACGTTTCTACGAAGAGACCTCTCACGACGGGTTTGGTCCACATTCCCGATGTGGCTATCAAAAACCCCCTTGGATAGGGTTGGCAGCTAGCTGGGGGTGCTTAACACACCTTTCCCACATGCTTCAACCTGAATCCAATTTGAAAGATCTTCTTATCAATTCCTTTGTTAGATGACTCATTTTCCAAATAGGTATTCCCAAGAACAAACACAAGCAAAAGTGCAAAATGTGTACTAGACAACTCTTTGCTCTCTCCCGATTTGATGCAATAGCATCTAGTCTTGGCTTTATCCCCATTATCGCCTAAGACTTCTCGAGATAACCTAGTTTAATTTTCTCATTTCTTTGAATGAAGGATTTTCCTTGCAATGTTGATTGCAACTTGGGACATTGGCTTCCCTACAACAAAATCCTATCCATCCCTTGAATTAGGGTTTGTCGTGTAACTCATAAATTTACTTAAGGGTCTTGAATTCCTTTTAGCTTCTCAGGCAAGATAGGGCTTGAAAGAAATCCTTTACTCCTAACATTTTAGGGTTTGTAATCCTCTCAACTTCCTAGGAGACTTACGTTGGCGTTTTTCCATACCAAACACCCTTCCTGATTTCGTAGTAGAAATCGTGGCAAACTTGAGGCTTAGTAAGGACAACTTAAATACAATCCGCGCATCTTTATCAGAAGTTATGTGGGTCATGTTATATTGGCCAACACAACTAGTACTAGTAGTTTTGCTCACGAGGAAAAGAATCTGATGATTCTCAATCATCGATTAATAGTTATCTACTATTGTATGGTGTGGAACCTAGGTTTAAATCTAAGCATAGTAACCCCTATTCCAATTATTCAATTGACTAGTAAGTTTATTTTACCATAATTTACACATAACTTTAAGGCTAAAATATTCTAAGTTTTGATTAGCTCACGTACTTGTGGGATATGCATTCATCTTTTTTTCTTTTTCATGGATACAGCTTCACAAGCACATTCTATCTAATGCATTATATAAGTGCAATTTAAAGGAGTTATCAAAAAGCCTTCAAGCTATTGTATACTTTCCAATGCAAAAAGTCTATTTTCCATTTTCTAATGCAAGTGCTTAAATCATATCTTCATGAATTTATTTGATGCAAATGCACTAACCCCATACGTACTCTAACACAAGTTCAATCTATATTCTACGAGATGTAGTGAGGTTTCCTAATAATTCAACCAAGATGCGGATGCATAAAATCTATTTGGCTTATTTGTGGTTTCTTGAAACTTTTCGTGCAACTATCTCAAAACATGCTCAATTTCTTTTCCTAATATAATGGGGTGCACCTGATTTATAAGAGATATGTTTCACGTAGTTGCAGCCCCTTGGTTCGCGGTCTCGTTGGTTGTGGTAGGAGTTTGAGCGTTTGGAGAGATCTTTCACTTGGGGCCATTATCTGCAAGTGGATTCGAGAGATCAAGAAGGAGGAATGGATTTGAGATGGGAGAGCACGAGAGAAGATGGCTTAGTTGAAGATTGAGATAGGGGGAATTGAGCTAACTCTCTCCCTCGCAACCTCTTGGGATAACTCCTCTCTCTCTCTCTCTCTCTCTCTCTCTCTCTCTCTCTCTCTCTCTCTCTCTCTCTCTCTCTCTCTCTCTCTCTCTCTCTCTCTCTCTCTCTCTCTCTCTCTCTCTCTCTCTCTCTCTCTCTCTCTCTCTCTCTCTCTCTCTCTCTCTCTCTCTCTCTCTCTCTCTCTCTCTCTCTCTGTGTCAAACTCCTTCTCGCATCCTCTCGGGATCTCCTTTGCGTCTCTCTAAACTACTCCCCATGCCTCTTATTTATAGTGAATTAGAGAAGAGGGGTTGTGGGTGGCTGAGAAGAAGAGCTCTTTGTGGAGGGGATCCTGGAAAAATCAATGATCTAATGCTCAAACCATAAATCTGATGGTTCCATTGGCTCCGAAAGGGGGGTAAAATGCGAAGACACCTGGTTAGAAATCTTCTAGATCACTCCTTCTTCTCCCTATTCCAAGTGTCTGTAATCTGTGATTGCGCGCACGCGATTTCGCCAATCTCTCTTTTTTCCTTTTTTTTTGTATAAAATCTCTAAAACTAGCTAAAACATCACTTGCTTTTTTTTTAAATATAACATCGAGTTCTAAAAATTTTCGTATCTTTTTTATAATATTTACAATAATATTAAAATATCTAAAATATGATGTAAACATGCTAGTTTTGTCCAAAAATCTAATGTTTTTGGACCATCCATACTATAAACATTGAATTAATGGCTAATATCGCTAATAACTCTTGTTCACGTGATAACTTTTGTGATGGGTGGCTACAATCCTTGTCAATTTGGAGAAAATGTCACTTTATGACTCTCGATTTTTTAAAAAATAATTTTAAATAAAAATTATTAGTTATTAATGTGAGTTAGTTTTTACTTTAGTTAGTCTTTAGTCAATAATCTTACTAACTTATTAATTGACTAACTAACTTTTAAACTAACCAACTAACTTTTAATTATGTGGAAATATTACATCCTCCTCCCCGTGGAGAAATCGAGATGTCCTCATCTCAAGAGGAACCTTGGATATTGTTGATAAAGAGCATTCTCATCTATCTATGTGGCATCTTCTTCAAGATAATCCCTCCACTGGACAATGTATTCTATAAGGGTTCTACTTCTCAATTGTCTCTCCCTAGTATCTAGGATTTTATTTGGCTGCAGCTCAAGGACTCCTTGGCTAGGCATTACAACTTGTTGATCACTCAGTACATGGTTAGGATTAGGCACATATTCCTTTAGTAGACAAACATGAAATACGTTGTGAACTTTTACATTTTCAAGGAGTTGAAGTTTGTAAGCATTAGGTCCTAGGCTTTTGAGGATCATGTAAGGCCCGCAATACCTTGGGCTAATCTTTTTAAATTATCCCAAGGATAAGGAGCTCTTCTTGGGTCATACACGAATGAAAACCATATCCCCCTCCTTGAAGAGCCATTCTTGCATGTTCAAATCCGCATAAACCTTCTGTCTATCCTTGGCGGCTTTGATGTCTTGCCTATTGGCCTTAACTTGTTCATCCATTTCTTCTAGCATCTTCTTGGAAGCCTCTATCCTTAGGGTAGGGTCTGAGAAATTTAATGGAGAATGGCAATCATACCCATACAATGCTTGGAAAGGTATCATTTGAATGCTTTGCTGGAAGGAAGCATTGTAGGCGAACTCCACCAAGGGTAGATATTGGATCCACTTCTTAGGTTCGTGACAGCAATATGCTCTAAGCATATCTTCAATCACTTGATTGACTCTTTCTGTTTGGCCATCAATTTGAGGATGATAGGCCATACCAAAACAGAGTTGAGTTCCAATAGCTTCAAATATCCCTCTCCAAAAATGATACGTGAAAAGGGAGTCTCAATCACTAATGATCCTTTTAGGTAAGACCATGGAGTTTGAATATCTCCTTAATGAACAGCCTGGCAATATCTGAAGCCTTATAATTTGTCTTTACTAGGATGAGATGCACAACCTTGGTAAGCATATCTATTACAACCATAATTGAGTTGTATCCACTTGGAACTGGAGGTAACCCAACAATAAAGTCCATGCTGATAAATACCCACTTCATCTAAGGGATGTCGAGGAGTTGCAGCTTTCCAAGCATCTTGACATACTCTGCCTTGATGCGTTGGTAAGATAAACACTGAGTGATATATTTGAGTACATCTCCCATAAGTCTTTCCCAATGATAGCTCTTCTTGACCATGTTAAGAGTCTTGGCATATCTTGGATGACCAACAAAAGGTAATCATGTGCTTCCTAGAGTATCCATTGTTTAAGTCCTTGGCTTGAAGGAATACATAGTCTTGTCCTGAAGTAGACTAGGCCTTCATAGACAGAGTACTCTTGGTATTTAACTTTGAGTTTGGAACTTTGGTCCTTTTCTAGGATATCCTTTATCATTTTTTGATATTGTGGGTCATATTTAGAGTCTTACCTAGCCAAATCAAGTATAGGGTTGCTTGGCATTGACACCATGGTGGCTAGTGAATCGACTGTCGAAGGTTCCTCCATAATGAGAGAGATAGCCAACAAATCCAAGTCATAAGTAGCATAATTTTTCTCATGGGTTTTTAACTTCCTTGAGGAATATGCCACGAGATGACCCTCTTGCATTAGTACACAGTCTAGTGCAAGTGAGTTGGCATCTATAACAACTTCAAACTCCTTGCTCAAGTCTCAGAGCTTCAAAATTGGTGCTATCACTAAGATATGTTTGAGTTGGTCGAAGATCGCTTGTTCAGTGGTTGTCCACACTATGGCAACCTGCTTCTTTAGTAGATCTATGAGGGGTGCCGCAACTAAGGTGTAATCTTTGATGAAGATTCTATACCATCCTGTTAGACAAGAAAACTAAGCACTTCCTTAATAGTGGTTGGTGGGGGCCATTCTTCTACATCCTTAACCTTTGCGGGATCCATAGGGATTCCCTCTTCTGATACAATGAAGCCTAGATACTCAATCTGTTGCTTGGAGAAGGCACACTTCTTCTTTTTGGCATAAAGCTTGTGTATCCTCATGATTTAAGGACAATGCAAAGTTGAGGTTCATGGTCTTCTTCTTCCTTGGAGTAGACCAGGGTTTCATCAAAGAAAACAAGTACAAACTCATCAAGATATAGTCTAAAGACATCCTGCATTACCCTATTGAATGTAGCATTAGCATTGGTTAATCCAAAGGACATTACTGTGAACTCAAAATGACCATATCTAGTGTTGAAAGCTGTCTTTGGAATATCCTCATCCTTTATGTAGATTTGGTAATAACTTGACCTTAAGTCAATTTTTGAGAAGATTTTTTCCCCTTGTAGGTGATCAAGTAGCTCTTCTATCCTTGGGATAGAATATTTATTCTCGATGGTTACTTGATTCAGCCCTCTGTAGAGTCAATGCATAGTTTGAGTGTTCCATCCTTCTTCTTCTTAAATAACACAGGAGCTCCCCATGGCAAACTACTAGGCCTGATCTAAAAGTTGTTTGAGCTACTCCTTTAATTCAATAGCTTCAAGAATAGACATTTTGCAAGGTATTTTTGCAACTAGAGCAGCGCCTTGATCTTATGATCAATCTCCCTTGGGGGCGCTAGCTCCGTCAAGTCTTCGGTGAACACATGTGCAGACTCCTTCAGCCATGAAGGTTCTTCTTCAGACTCCTTACTTTGCTCTAGATTATTCAACTTGATCAAGTAGATGGGTAAACCCTTCAGCATTCCCTTAATTATATGTGATGCCTTTTCTAATTGGATTTTGGGTTTACCAGCCTCCCCTTGAGTCGTGACTAGTTCCCCTTCAGAACTTCCAAAGAAAATTTGGCCCCTTCCACAATGATTGTGGGCATTGTTGGGTATTAACCAATGGGTATTAACCAATCCATGCCAAGTAAACATTCATGAGCCCCTAAGTTCATTACTCTGAATTTTATAATTGTTGGCAAGTAGGAATCTCACTTTGGCAGTTTGTCTAGTACAAGTGATTTCACGCCCATTTGCTAATTCCACAAGTAAAGTGGGTGCAACTATTGTGGTTATTCCTAGCTTTCTTGCATAAGTAGGAGAAATAAAAGAATGCATACTTCCATAATCAAACAAGGTTTTGAAATTCTTACCTTGGTAGCATGAAGGGGTTTGGATCACCAAGAATTGGTGATTCATTCCCTTTTTATGGAGAGCAACATGGACTGTTGCCTTTTCAATCTCTGCTTCCATAGTTGGTTCTTCCTCTTCATTTACTTCCTTGCTGGTGATATTGGAAGTCCTTGCCCTCCCCATTACTACTTGACCCCGACCACGCACAGGTCTAGTTTGCCCATGGAATCGTCCTTGGCGGTGGTCCTCACCAAGTTTGGGACACTCTCTTTTGAAGTCCATGGGTTCCTTGTAGTTTAAGTATCGCAGGTTTTGGTCATTTCTTTGTGTAGGAACAAAATCGCTGACTGCATTTGCCCTAGGTTTCTTCCGATGTCCTTGATCTTGTCCTTGTACTCTTTTAAATCAGGGGCTTTTGTTGTTCCCTAGTTTTGGTCTTTGTAAGACCAAGATCTATTATTCCTGGATTTGGGCTAAACTTCTTGGGCAATGGAACCTACTCTTATCAATGCATCTTGTAAATCTATAGGACGCACAGATTCCGATCGGGTATTCATTGGTGGATCTAACCTATCGCAAAATTTGGAAACCTATTGGGATATGCTCATAGTCTGGGCGTACTTTAGCAACGAGACAAATTTTGAGTAGTATGCCTCCAGAGATAGACCAAATTGCTTTAACTTAAAGAACTCGTTCATCTTCTGAGTCCTATATGCAAGTGGCTTACATCTCCCTTGCACTACCTCTTTGAGTTCATCCCAAGTTACTGATCTTTTAGCTACTGCTTGGTCCTTGCACCACTGCTTCCACCTAGCTTCGCCGGCGGTCAGCTTGAGCTTGGCAATCATAGCCTATTTTGCAGGTGTTGTTTTTGCTACACTGAAGTAATCCTCCATGGATTCAATCTATATTTCAGCATCAACTTCAATAGTCTTCCCTTTCCCATCAAATTCTGATGGTTTGATTTGTTTGAGAAGAAACTTCTTCTCTTGTGCCTCTACTGGGCTTGGTGCTCGAGCATGATCTTAATTTTGTGTTTAGGGTTGTGTTTGATTTGATTAGAATTTCCATGTTAAGATTGCATTTACACATCTCTTCACAACTTGTATCAATGCACCAATTTTGATTAAATCACACATACTTCAACACTATGCAACAAGTCAGGTAATCATAAAATTCTCATTTATTCAAAAGAGGTTTAAGCCTCAAGTACAATTATTCAAGAATAGATAGAGATAGGCTAGATAACTATTCAAAAAATATATATCAGTGCCAGGAGAACAATTCCTTATTGGATTCTTCTACATGGACAAAGTAGTAATATGGATTTGGGAAATGGATTCTCAGCAAGTGATAAGACATGGGAAGTTCAGGAAATCTTAGCTTCTAATAGGCATGGCGTAGGTTTCGTCCCATTACTTTAATTCTATCTGCCAGCGTCCGATGTGCAGGATCAAGTTCATAAGTGCCTCATGGAAGATGAATAACTTGATAAGTTCAAGTCCTCCAACCATTTTAGCCTCTTCAGATTTTTTTGAACATAAGCAAACCAGTTGGCATCTATGTAGCAATAACATGCACTCCAAGTCCAACGTGTTTCCACAAACAGTGATGAAGGGTTGTAGAGGCAATCCACGATCTCTACCATGTCGATTCTTTGGTGATAGCTTGAGGAGCTCATAGCAATCCCGAACATGTTATGAAATATGAGGAATATTCTCCACACCTCATAGCAACAACAATCCTCACGTGAGTAATTAAAAAAATGTATTCTAGTGAAAACATTACTTCACTCTACCTGATTTACTCTTATCTTGCTTATGTTGTTTGTTGGTTTGCTCTACTACCAACTGTAATGTGCTTGGGTCGCGACACATTTTAGTAGTCAATTGGGAGTCTGATCTAAAAGACACTGCTTGGCACTGCCACAGAATGTCACAGGGTTTTTTGGATAGCGAATCCCAAGTTTACTCCACAACAAAGCATATCGGTCAACCCTATAAGGATACCTAAATTCTCCAGGGTTTCTAATGGTCAAGTCATTCTACTGCCTTCTAGCATCGTCTACTTTGCACAGAGCATCTAAACTGAGGCGGACTCATATCGCACTTGGTTCAAAGAGAATGGGAAACGAGAGGGATGCATCACTCGACCTCTCTACCCATAGGGTAAAGTCCCATTCCGATCCCCTAAAACGATATGAGCCAGGGTTCTACCCTACATTATCTAAGGTCAAGATGTCATCATGATTTGAATGTTGAGAAGCCTCCAAGTTCTTTGGGACCACCTTGTCGTAGGATAGGACCTGTCGGGCGTTCCACCCACCCGCTTCCCTTGATAGCTTTAGTTTCCTACTTACCTAAAGGCACATTAATAGTAACACATACAAGCAGCTTCCTTAATTAACCTGTTAGTCACATGTTCCTTTACGTAATTTATGCACTGACATGAAAACAATTCAAACAAATTCCTTGAAAATAAATTTTATATAAAAAAATTAACTGAGATACAAATCTCGTCCATAGGATGATTCTCGCAATCCATAAGGATGCATCTTATTTTCCTCCAAGTTTCTGCCCTTGCACTAGTAATAGGCCCTCGAGATTCCTTCCCGAGTCACATAGACCATCTGAGTAGGACCCGGAGGTAGGGGATTTACAGAGCCAGAATCCCCTAGCACCCAAGCATCCTGCTATGCGAACAGATGTTTCTACGGAGAGATCTCTCACGACGGGTTCGATCCACATTCCCGATGTGGCTATAAAAAAACCCCTTGGATAGGGTTGGTAGCTAGCTGGGGGTGCTCAACATGCCTTTCCCACATGCGTCAACCTAAATCCAATTTCAAATATCTTCTTCTTATCAATTCCTTTGTTAGATGACTCCTTTTCCAAATAGGTGTTCCTAGGTACAAACATAAGCAAAAGTGCACAATGTGTACTAGATAACTCTTTGTTCTCTCTGCCAAAGGAAATTCCTATTTGATGCGATAGCATCTAGTCTCGGCTTTATCCCCATTATCGCCTGAGATTTCTCGAGATAACCTAGTTTAGTTTCCTCATTTCTTTGAATGAAGGAGTTTCCTTGCAATGTTGATTGCAATTTGGGACATTGGCTTCCCTACAACAAAATCCTATCTATCCCTTGAATTAGGGTTTGTTGCGTAACTCATAAAATTACTTAAGAGTTTTGAATTTCTTTCAGCTTTAGGCAAGATAGGGCTTGAAAGAAATCCTTTACTCCTAACATTTTAGGGTTTGTAATCCTCTCAACTTCCTAGGATACTTACATTGGGGTTTGTCCATACCAAACATCCTTCTTGATTTTGTAGTAGAAATCATGGCAAACTTGAGGCTTAGTAAGGAAAACTTGAATACAATCCGTGCATCTTTATCAAAAGTTACATGGGTCGTGTGATATTGGCCAACACGACTAGTACTAGCAGTTTTGCTCAAAGAATCTAATGATTCTCAATCATCGATTAATAGTTATCTACTATTGTATGGTGTGGAACCTAGGTTTAAATCTAAACATAGTAACCCCTATTCCAATTATTCAATTGACTAGTAAGTTTATTTTACCATAGTTTACACATAACTTTAAGGATAAAATATTCTAAGTTTTGATTAGCTCACCTACTTGTGGGATATGCATTCATCTTCTTTTCTTTTTCATGGATGCAACTTCACAAGCGCATTCTATCTAATGCATAATATAAGTGCAATTTAAAGGAGTTATCAAAAAGCCTTCAAGCTATTGTATACTTTCCAATGCAAAAAGTCTATTTTCCATTTTCTAATGCAAGTGCTTAAATCATATCTTCATGAATTTATTTGATGCAAACGCACTAACCCCATACGTACTCTAACACAAGTTCAATCTATATTCTACGAGATGTGGTGAGGTTTCCTATTAATTCAACCAAGATGCAGATGCATAAAATCTATTTAGCTTATTTGTAGTTTCTTGAAACTTTTCATGCTTGCTACCTCAAAACATGCTCAATTTCTTTTCCTAGTATAACAGGGTACACCTGATTTATAAGAGATACGTTTCTCGTAGTTGCAGTCCCTTGGTTCGCGGTCCCATTGGTTGTGGTGGGAGTTTCAGCATTTGGAGAGATCTTTCGCTTGGGGGCCATTGTCCACAATTGGATTCAAGAGATCAAGCCGAAGGAATGGATTTGAGATGGGAGAGCAAAAGAGAAGATGGCTTAGTCAAAGACTGAGATAGGGGGAATTGAGCTAACTCTCTCCCTCATAGCCTCTCGAGATAACTCCTCCTCTCTCTCTCTCTCTCTCTCTCTCTCTCTCTCTCTCTCTCTCAAACTCCTTCTCGCAACCTCTCGGGGTCTCCTTTGAGTCTCTCTAAACTGCTCCCCATGCCTCTTATTATAGTGAATTAGAGAAGAGAGGTTGTGGCTAAGAAGAAGAGCTCTTTGTGGATGGGATCTTAGAAAAATCAGTGATCTGATGCTCAAATCATAAATCTGATGGTTCCATTGGCTCCGAAAGGGGAATAAAATGCGAAGACACCTGGTTAGAAATCTTCTAGATCACTCCTTCTTCTTCTCCCTGTTCGAAGTGTTTGTAATCTGCGATCGTGCGCACGCGATTCTGCCAATCTCTCTTTTTTCCTTTTTTGTATAAAATCTCTAAAACTAGCTAAAACATCACTTGCTTTTTTTTTAATATAACATCGAGTTCTAGAAATTTTCGTATCTTTTTTAGGATATTTATAATAATATTTAAATATCTAAAATATGTAGTTTTGTCCAAAAATCTAATATTTTTGGACTATCCATACTATAAACACTGAATTAATGGCTAATATCGCTAATAACTCTTGTTCACGTGATAACTTTTGTGATGGGTGGCTACAATCCTTGTCAATTTGGAGAAAATGTCGGTTTACAACTCTCAATTTTTTTAAATAGTTTTAAATAAAAATTATTAGTTATTAACGTTAGTTAGCTTTTACTTTAGTTAGTCTTTAGTTAGGAATCTTACTAACTTATTAATTGACTAACTAACTTTTAAACTAACTAACTAACTTTTAATTGCACGAACATATTACATCTCCATGGAAGAAACTAAAAATTTGGTTTTCCAAGATGGATTGAATGGTGTAATCTCTTTTTAGGTAACATTTTCTAGTGACAAGGGTAATCTTGACAAGAAATCATTTTTAGGGCTTGATCTTTGCAAGTGAAATTAGATTGTAGATGAGGAAAAATACTTCACTTTATATGAATTCACGTTAGAAAATAATGAGGTGTGGAACCCTCCTTGTGTCAAAATTTTAGTGGTATGGATTGATGATTTAGCAATAACATACACATATGTTATCTACATTGAAAACTATGTCGTCAGAGGGGTTTTAGTCAAAAGGTCGTATCCACTGGGGATCAAAGAGAGAAGAAAGTAGAGAATAGGAGATAGAATAGAAGAAAAAGAATAAGCAAGGGATTCAAATTTGCCAAAGCCTTTACATAATATAAATACAAAGCTTAATGATTCAAAGCATTATGTATTGATAGAACCTGAGATGGTAAACAAAATCCTTATCTAAGACTACTCGAAAGCAATCTCCAAGCATTAGATCTCTTGAAGCTCCCTAGTAGACCAAAAATGTGCACCAAATACTAGCTTCTTCTCTACTACTCAGATGGAAAATTTGATGGTTTGGTTTGCTCTAAAAGGGAGTAAAACACTAGGACACCTGGTTAGAATTCTCCCAATTTGCTCTTTCTTCTTCCTCCTAGTTTGGAGTGATGTTTGCTGCCTTGAAACTTGCAATCACGTATTGTGTGAATTTGAAAGCCCCTTTTTTTCTATATGAGATCTCCCAAACTGGTTGAAAAGCAACTTGCTTTTTGCATGACACCCTATTCTAGAAGTTTTCTACACCTTTTTAGAATATTTACAAGTAATAATATCCAAAATATCAAAAATAGGCTAAAATTATCCAAAAGCCCATATTTTTGAACCATCCATACTATGGACACTAACACTAATGAATAATATGACATTGACTCTCTAGATTAATAAGAAAGTCGAATGATGATGCACTCCAGGATTTTTTACACTGTCCTTGTAATGACATGACATCCACCCCCTCTCTCTGGACCCGCACATCCTTCAAAATGTGCCACCAATGCACCACTCGGGTCAAACACCCATAGCATCAACTTATCACTCATCATGCACTTAAGAAGACATCCCCCCGAATCGTAGAGCAAAATGACTAGCATTTGCACAACTCTAACACCATACCATTCACTCAAGGGTCATCAAGCCTTGGGTGCACATCATATATTGGAGATTGTTGAATCTCCCTATACATGCTATCAATGTACCCATTAATAAATACATAGCAACATGCCTGCTCTTTCAGAGTCTAGCGCATGGAAATCTACTTATACTAACAATTGTGTACTGCATCAAACATAAATTGAGCCTCACCTACATCTAACACATCTTGACCATCACCCAAAATAGTGAAGCATTCCATAACTTGAAGTATCTTTGAATTGTCTATCAAGGACTTTGACAAAGCATCTGAAACATTCTCCATTTGCGGAGCATCACATCTATTATTCTCTAAAGGCATATCCTCAAGCCCATGAACTCTCTCAAAAGCGATAGATGTATCCTACAAGTCATGTGCATCCAACAATTTACCAATCTCCCTTTGAGTTTCTACATCAAGTGAAACATGAGCTTCTTTAGATGCATTAAGAAAATCTTCATATGCAATGGTTGACACTTCCACTATAGGTAGTCTGATCCTCTAACAAATCATCAAGCTTCTCTTGAAGCTTAGGATTTGTCACTTATAGAAACAATTCAATTTTTTGACTTGATCTTGCTATTCTACAAGATCTAATTGCTCAAACCAACTTTCAAATTCCCTTGATAACTCTGTAGCCACAAAACCCTTATTGGATTGTAGAACCCACTCCTAGAAAGTCTTACGGGTAATCAAACTAGTGTCTTCAATGTAAAATTATTCCCTGAATGTCTTCTTGAAAGCTTCCCAGTTAGCATCCTACATGTACAATTCAGTAACTCGGTCTTTTAATTTATGTACAATTATCCGTATAAAATACCCGCTCCATGCAAGTTGAGCCACCCCAAAGAACACCATCTTTTGAGCATAGTATGCAAATAAGTAGATACATTCTTGCCATTAAACAACTTCATCTCATGCTCTACTATCTACAGAGCATTCATCACAATAGTTTTTGTTTGAGCAGAAGCCTACATCATGTATTGTTATTGTTGTACCTGCATAAGCATGTTCATATTCTACAGAGATTCTACACTAACTGTTGCAAAACATTACTAGAAATTGTGCTTGAAGGTTTTCCCATCTTGTCTTTCCTTCCAATGACCTTTTATATCGAGTTCACTAATGTCGGAGGGGTTTTAGTCGAAAGGTTATATCCACCATGGATTAGAGAGAGAAGAAAGTAGAGAATAGGAGATAGACGAGAAGAAAAAGAATAGGCAAGGGATTCAAGTCTACCAAAGCCTTTACACAATATAAAGACAAAGCTCAATGATTCAAAGCACTATGTATTGATAGAACCTGAGATGATAAACAAAAGTCTTGTCTGGGACTACTAGAAGCAGTCTCCAAGAATTAGATCTCTTGGAGCTCCTTGTTAGACCAAAAACACACACCAAATACTAGCTTCTTCTCTACTGCTCCGATGGAAAATTTGATGGTTCCGTTGGCTTCAAAAGGGGGGTAAAATTCTAGGACACTTAATCATAATTCTCCTAGATCGCTCCCTCTTCTTCCTTCCAATCTGAAGTGTTATTTGCTACCTGAAACCTGCAATCACGCACTGCACGAATTCAGAAGCCCTTCTTTTTCTGTATGAGGTATCCCAAACTGGTTTTTGAAAAGCATCTTGCTTTTTGTATAACACCCTATTCTAGAAGTTTTCCACATCCTTTTAGGATATCTACAAGTAAGGGGGAGGGGAGGGTGTGCCATCTCTCCTTTCACTCTATCCAATATAGCACAACATATTTCTCCTCTCCAACACAACACGACACGACACGACATGATGTGACGTGCCCCCTCCCCCTTCCCCCAACATAATGTGACATCCCCCCCTCCCCCCAACACAGCACGATACGACGTGATGTGATACACCCCCTTTCCAGCCTCCTCCCTCAAGCAAGATGATAGCTCCATAATTCGAGTTGCGAGCTCAAGCAACCTCAAGCCTCCCCCTTTGAGCTTATCCTCCATAGTCGCGCGCGAGACAAAAGAAGAGAAGAGAAGAGGAAGAGAGGAGATGATGGAGAGCTTCTCCACCATGGTCCCTCACCCTCATACACTCACTCCCTCACACTCTCACACTTCCTCTCTCAAGCATACACAAGCAAGCAAGAAGGAGAGAAGAAAAGAATAAGAAGAGACCACTTTATCCACACACCAAAGAATGAGCTTCTCATTCACTTTTTAAGTTTATATACAAGCCCTAAATCCCTTGGGCACCCATCTTCTTTGTTACATAACCAGGCATCTTGCCAAGGTCCTCTTTGCCTATCCCCTCCTAGTTACCTTATCCCTTCACATATTCCCGTTTATGTTTTACAATTCACACAAGAGGGAGCCTGGGACTCTTTTACAAAATTTTAGTGGCGCCTTTACATTATAAAATGTGCCTTTGCCTTCGACTTGATCTTTACAATCGCCCTTGCATTTTTGGCATTTCCTCTTTTATTCCTTTTCTTGGTTGCCTTTTTTCACATTATTCTATATTTTTGCATTTTCTTTTTTCTATCTTGTATTGGGGTTAACAAAGGTTGTCAATGTTGAAGATAGATAGTTGATCGAAGAAGGCCTACGTAGTTATTGGCTTAGTGTACCGTTGCACAATGTGCCTGAGAAGAAGAAGAGTTCACTTCATAGAGGTGGGTGTATCTCCCTTACTGTGCAATGTGCTATCCAAGTGATGGTGGAACTAAAAGATGGGTCGAACCAAGCGTAAGGTGTTGTCCCACACTTGAGGACTCACTCTGTGTAAAGGAAGGTTCTATGAGTGACTTAAGGAGACAGATCTATCAAAATGTCCTACCTTTGATGTGCCCTAAGTTGTGAAGTGGGGGGCGGCTAGGGTGGTCACTAGGTGTAGTGATTATGATGCTCATAGAGTACAAATGGATGGATTTCATTTTTCTTTCCTTTTCTTTTCCACTTCTTTATCTTCTTTTCTTTTTCTTTTTTTGTTTCTCTTCTTTTTCTTTTCTCTCTTTTTTTTTAATACAAGGGAGCACATTAAGTGGCATTCCATTCATGGATAGGGCCAAGTCTGCGGGGAGGCGTAAGGGCTTTGCTTAGGAAGTCTCTAGTTTGTATATAGCCCTTCAAGTTGACTCTTACATTGAGGAGCATAGATGACAAAAATGGGTGGTTGTACCTAGTGAACCTACTTTCACTCATATCTTCTTATAGCTCATACAAAATGTTGGCAAGAGGGTGGCTCTTATCATGAGGCAGGCCATTACGCAGCTATCTATCCCTACATTAATGTCAAAAAAGAGGAGCGGTGACCACTCTTCCTCTACAGTAGGCTTTTATTTTAGTAGTATCAAAAGGTGGAGATAATTACATGTGGTAATGAAAGCAAAATATGCGCAAGAGGAGAATTCTTTGAGAAAGCATGTTATTGATGGACAGAGGTCCCTTTCAGTGAAGGTTAAGCATTCTTCAAAGATGTAGCACTAACATTGTAGATCATAGGGAAGTCATTAACATGTAGCTCCTAGTTGAAATCAACTCCAACCCTCCGTGGGTAGGGCATGTAGGTAGAATCATCCCTCTCATATGGTAGGGAGTCCGAGATGTTTCTTCACCACTTAGGTTGTGCCACATACCCTTCCACTTTCCTGGGCACCTCCACCACCTTGTCTTCCCAATAATCCACAAGCTCCTGTTGCCACCTCGTGGGGTGTCTCATTCTCTCCTCCAACCATCTCTTCCCCAGCCTCGCCAGCCGAGAGCTTTATTACGTCCTCCATTACCCTTGGAGATAATACCCTATCCAACACTTAAAGGAGGATGGAGGAGAATTCAAAGGGGCAGCTGTGATTTTTCCACTGCTCCCATACTGCAAGTTCCTGGCTCTGGTTTATAGGATCACACTCCTCTCCTTGAGGGATGGCCATATGTGGAACTCATAATGGCTTGTTGGCTTGGAGATTTCTACATGCTAGTTCTACATACTCTCTTCATTTGTGCCTCATTTTCACCATTCTTTCAAGTGGTATGGCTTCCTCCCCTTGCTCTTCTAGTTATGCTTGTGTTTGTAGAGGGGGGCTTGGTTCATGCGATTGCTCTTCTTCAATGTGGTCATGCCCAAAGTCTAGCCCCTCTTCATGGATTGGCTCTCTTGGCTCTTTAGGGAGGGGTTGTGCTCATTGCTCCGACTCCCCTAACCCTAGCAATTCAATTTCTTGCATAGTTAATCCAACTATGATCAAATGGGCACTTTGTTCCTCCACTCCTAAGCTAGTGCTAGATTTAGGTGCCTTGTTCTATGTTTAAGCACTTTCCTTGCTAACTCTAATTTCTTTTCAATTTCTCAATTATCTCTTCCTCTCTTGATTGAGTGACATTTAGTATTGTGTTTAAAAAGGATTTTTTTTGCTTCAGTATCCCTATCTCTACCATATAGCTTTACTTTCCGCATGATACGCTCACTCTCTGAATGGGCCAATCAGTAAGCTAAGTCTTTAATTCTATCCTCATTCTTGGATGCCCATTGTTCTACCTTCTCTTTCATCTGCTCTAACCCTTAGTTCTTGTATTGGGCTAGGGTGGTGATGACTTGCTCTTGCCCTCACCATAATACATTCATTTGTTCTTTTTCTTGGTTTCGACATTCCATTTATTCCTTTAAGATTGCCTACTCATGGAGAGCTGCTTGAAGTTGGTTATGCAATTCCACCAACTTCTTCATGGCCTCTTCCTCTTTTTGCATTTTTGCCCATGCAGCTCTGTTCTTACCTCCTCTCTTTGCCTTTTCAACTCCTCGCTTTCCAACTCTAGGCATCTATTTTCCCTAGAGTTGAAGGCATACATTTTCTCTAGAGACATATGGTTCTCCCTTTTTCATCATCAGGTCTTTTAGGCTTTCTTCACCTTGCATTGCCTTTAAGGCCTCTTTTGATGTGATCATTTCCCTGTTTATTATGGTCATCACCCTTATTTTTTCTAGCATGTAGGTTTCAAAGGTGTTCTTTTCTTCTTCCAACTCTAGAAGTGCGGCCCTTTTTTCTTCAGTCATCTTCTCAAGTTGGCTCTGAAGTTCTTTTACCAACTTGTCATACTCTTTTGTGTTGCACATGGTTGGGGGCACCGATGTAATTGATACTTCCAAGCGAGGTACCTTCAGCCCTTGTTGGCATGATTCAACATCAATTAGCCTTTTAGCTCCTGCAAGTGGAGCTTCTTCACTTAGTGCAAGTGCAAGTTCTTGCACTTTGCTCACAAGGTTTTGCACCCAAGTAATGACACTACTTTCATTGACTACCCCTTTGGTGGTTTCTTGCATTATTGGAGTGATTGTTGGGGTGACCATGACTAGTGGGATTTCGTGCAAAGGATCCTTTCCCTTGCCTTCTACCACCATTGATCTTTGTCCCACCTCTTCTACGGGCTGCACTTGTGCTTGGCACGTCCTCCCGTGTGGGGCTCATCATAGCTAACTATTGAGATTAGGAGGGTTACTCCATTGATCTTCTAATGGCCAATGCTATTATTCACTCCTCCTCCTCTTATCTCAAACTTTCTTCCTCTTCCTCTTGTTTCTTCTTGTGCTCCGCTTCAAGTTTCCTGGATTCCTCTTCCACCCTCTACAATTCTTTGTTTTCTTTTGTGGTGGACCTAGTTCTCCTGATAGGGATTTTCAACATGATCCTTCTTCTTTCTCCTTGGCTTGACAACTCTAAGCCCTATTGTTCAATGTGATTGTTCTATCACTTGAGGCTTCTTTGCTACTAAGTGGGGCAATTGGCTTCCTTCTCATTAGCAACTTGTTCCATCTTCTCCTATTAATCTCTATTGAATTCTTACCCCCCCTCATTCCCTATTGAGAATGAAGTTGGAGGGTTCACTAGATTTGGGGGAGCGATGCTCCTCTTGGATCAGTGATTGTTTAAGGGTTTCCTCTACTACTTCTCTTTGCATCTCCCCTAGGGCTTTCTAAATCAAAGTTATCAACACTATCCAAACCCTATGGTTGATGCCTTTATCGCTAGTTTTTTCCTTTCTGACTCCGCTGCTATAGCCGGAGACTCTTCCCCTACTGCCCTTGGTATTGTTGTTATCACATTTGTTGATGTCTAGATTGTTTGTCAAATGTAGGCATTCTAATTCACCTCATCCAATGCATTTGCTGCTGCAAGGCTTTCAAGCAAGGGCACTCATATTTTGTTCATGAGGGTACTATACCTTTGACTTGAGAAGAGGATGTGGACCACCTTCGCTTGCAGTCTGATTGTGGGCTTGGGGATTTCAGGCAAGCTAATTCCATCATTTGTGTAGACTTTCTTCTTGTCCATTCCTAGCATCCCATAGACATCTCTCTTCAATCTCTTCTTTGACTTTTCCACTAGCCCCAAGGCCTTCTCCACAATTTCTGGGCTAAGTTCAACTTTCACCATTCTAGTGGCATCTCCCTATCTAATTGTTATCATGCCACTATTCTTTTGGGTATCAAAGGTCTTTAGGAACTCCGTGAATTTGCTATGGTCAATGTCCTGCCCCACCTTCTCCAAGTACTTGGCAAGATTGCATTGTTCTTTAATTAGCCTGACTACCTCTTCTGATGTCATCAACTCCCCTAGGTTGTGGATGTTGTAGTATTTTAGTTTTTTAATTACGTATCTCCAGTCAATATATACGTCAAGAGGTCAGTCGAGTTGATTCAGCTTGTAATGTGGAGTTCCTCCTCTGTTAAGATCCTATCTAAGTATGGATGTAGCTATCATCTAATGACCGATTTCTTGTCATACGCTAATACCCTAATTGAAGTTGGGACCACATATGTCTGGTCATACTCAAAAGTCTTGATGGCCCGTCATTGCTCCACATTGGTCATGATTTGATAACCCTCTTAAGCCCATGAAATGCGCAAAGTATACCATTTGCGTAAGAAATTGGGCGTAGACTCAACTAATCATTGTAGCTCAGCAAGTTCCTACAATGGTATGAGATTTTTGCTCTTATTACAGGATGTAATTAAGCATTGTCTTAAGGCCTATTCTCATGAGATTTCATTGGCAATAATACGTTCTACTATGGTGGAGGTATTAATGAAGATAAATTTTTATTCTTCCTAAGAAGACAACAAGGAATATACCTCGTTTGCTATGGGTTCTTGCTATGGGTTCGTCAAGTAGACCTAGGTCTAAGTGTTCGTAACTTCTAGCAAACAATGTGAAAGTCGAGTTCAATCATTGGATGCACGTTACTAAGTTGTCTCCTATATTGATAGCCATGTTGGAAGCCACTTCAAGAATGGATTGTCATTACTGTGACAGCTTAAGGCATGCTGGGGGTTTTGGTTTAGTTGGACAGGATAAGTTGGTACATGGTATTTCCACTGCTTTGGAATTCTCATTGGGCTTGATGAGCATGGTTGATGCTTTGTCATGAGATTTTGGAGTGGTGATCACATCAAATTTATTAGGCATGAACTCATTGATTATTGGTTGCGCTCCTAGTTGATAGACCATTTGAGCACTCATGGATTGAGCACCCTTGCTCTAGGTTTTTCTCTTACCCTATTTGGGTCATACATGTTACTTGTGGATTTAGGCAGCCACACAAAGGTGGTACCTTCATCGTAACCTTGGGCACGCAATAGGGCTTTTGGAACCTAGCATGGCCTAGTCACTTGTGAACTATAGAAGTACCAACTCCTCTAATTAATTCTAGAGTGTCAGGCATGGGAACTATGAGTTCCAAGTGATGGGCGTTTGTGAGGTGATGGTTTATGCTTGGGAATCCACTTGAGTGTTTGGTTCATAGCTTTGGTTGTGGTCTCTAGATGCTAGTGGGACTTCACTATGGGTATACATTGTGGTGCACTACCCCCTCCTTAGGGTTGACATTAGGCTTAACTATCGATGGCACTATAGGCTTGTGGATGGCTATGGTGCCCTTGCTGAAAACCGTTACTATTCTAACATTGCCTACGACAAGGTGGATGCACTGGGAGTCATAGTCAATATTACATTGAACTTTTTTTTTTAAAATGAGAATCAATAATGATTCCAACACTTTGGTTGTTAAGCAGCATGTGAAAGATGATGGGTAGGCTTTGAGTCTCGATAAAAAACCATTAGTTTACATTTTCCCAAGATTGGATAGAACTACCCCCAAATAGGCTAAGTTTCGCATTGGTTGGTTGCAATTGGGGTTGAACCATGGTGGCCCAATGATCATACGTTAAAATATTTAAGTCAACTCCCTCATCAATTATTGCATCAAAAGTGTATGCCTTTTGAGTGGTCATTGTATTTGCAGGTAGGCTGATGCTATTGCTTCCTCATCCTCTTCTTCTATATCAGTGATAGTTGCAACTCTCACATTCATTAATTGTTCTATCATCACAAGTTCATGGAGTGGATGTGATGGAGGGTAATATTTTTTTATGCAACTTCCATTGAAAAAACCTATGCCCTCCCCCTCTAGGGTTTTGAGTTTTTGATATTGCTTATTCTACTAACATTACAAACCTTGAAAGGTCCCAATCCCGTGAATTTCATCTTTTGCTTGTGCCCCTTAAAAGAGTACATCAAGACTAGGTCTCCTTGCTCACAGTGTCGTTGTTTAATGTGTTTGTCAAACCAATCCTTGTGTCATGCTTTCTCACAAAGTAGGACATGGGCTGTAATGAGACGAGTCTCAAATCGGCATTCTAGCTCTACCAACCGGTAAGTCCATGCTTCCTTGCCCTTCCATCTCTCTTGGATTGCTATTCTCAAGCTTGGGAGGACAAAGAACTCTATTGGTAGAAGCGCTTCGGTTCCATAGTCAATTTGAATGGGGTCTATCCTATGGACGTTTTGTAGGCCGTCCTATATGCCTATAAAGCTACCATGAGCTTGTTATCCTAGTCACTATGTGAAGCATAGACTACCTTTGTTAGGACATTCACCAAGATCTTATTCATGGATTTGGCTTGATCGTTAGCTTGAACATAGTATGGTGAGGATTTTTATGGATTATCAAGAAGGTGGATAATAAGTGAGCAATCACTTCATTGATGAAGTGTGTGTCTTGCTTACCAACTTTATGGAATAGCCAAACCGTGAGATTGCTCGCTCCCAAAGGAACTTGGTTGTGGTCCTAGCATCATTTTTGCGAGTTGCTTGAGCTTTCACCCACTTTATAAGATAGTTTGTGGCAACAATGATATACTTAGCTTGTGAGTATTGTGCTCTAGGGCTAATTGGATCAATGAAATCAATTCTCCATTTCTCGAACGGTGGCGTGCAATCACTAGGATCAACTCCATTTTATCCTTATAAATTAAGCATTAGGGGAGTTTTGAGGTCTCAAAAATGCCTTTTAGGAGATAGAGAGAGAGTGCTCTAGACTAATAGAAGCATAGCCTCCGTAATGGAATTTCTATTTAAAAAATACCAAAATTCATATATATATATGTGTGTGTGTGTGTGTGTCTGTGTGTCTGTGTGTGTGTGGGTGTGTATGTACATATATGTACACACACACACACAATATATATATATATATATATATATATATATATATATATATATATATATATATATATATATATATATATATATGCATGCATGCATGCATGTGTGTGTGTGTGTGTGTGTGTGTGTGTGTGTGTGTGTGTGTGTGTGTATATAAAATAGGACTTTGTATTATCAATATCTATTTTTAGCCTCTTATATTCGTAATTATGATATTCTTTACATTAATAATATACAATTTCCACCACTTTTATTTAATGATATGTCTAGATTAATGATAATTACATGTTTAATCTAAATTCAAATTAATAAAGAGCTTGGCACTTATTTTTTCTCCTCCTTTCTTTTATCCCTCTCATGTTTTTCCCTCCTTTCTTGTGGTAGCTTAGTCCTCTCTCTCTCTCTCTCTCTCTCTCTCTCTCTCTCTCTCTCTCTCTCTTATGGATATAGAAATTTGACCTTCAACAAGGCATCCAAGCTCCAAAATCACATCCATATCAATGTTTAACTCATTCCAAAAAGATGGAAGATGGATTCCTACAATCATTAGCAAAGGCAGTTGAATCACCATGCAATAGGCAAAACGTGGGAAAAGGCAAAGATATGAGAGCTCGTTCATCTCTGCTTGAAGGGTAGAATCCGAGATTTCAAGCTTGGAGTAAATAAGAATAGCATAAAAGAGGTTTTGGTGCAACATGTATTTATGCATAGAACGGTATATTAGAAACCTAGAAGTTCAAATCTTGCAATGCATAAACCAAATTGTAAGGATTTGATTCTTAAAGTCTTTCTTTTCTTGAACTTGGTTTAAGGTTTTCCATTATAACATGTGTTCATTTGTCTTGTATATGTCTATCCCTCTAATCTTTAGGAATGGCAACCAGTCGAGTCTATTGTTGAAGTGATTGATGTGATGCATGGCTTGATTAGATAAGAGATATACAAAGGTAGAAAGAAGACAAAGCTTGCAAATAATGGAATATTCTTCTATGACCATTCTTATATTGTCCCCATGCAATGTAGCCAATGGGGATCAATATCCCCCCTTCCTTTGCCAGATTTTTCAAGCTTTGAGTGGCCTTTGCCAAGTCCAACTACTAGTCAGGGCTATAGATGTAAAATATTTTCTGAGATATAGAGAGCATTAAAACCTAGTATCTCAAGTAGGCTAAGCAAAGTTACTTTGTTCATGCCATTTAATATATTTGTTGACTTCTTTTCTAATGCTGAGATAAAAAATCAAAGGCTATGCTTTCAGTGAAGAGACTAACATATGATCATGTTATACAATTTGTTGATGAGGGATGGGACACTAGGACAGAAGGAAAAATTATATGTAAGATAGATCAAGACTCTATAACTTCTACTTTGACATATGATTTTTTATGCCGAGAAGTACTTAAAAATAGCCAAAATTTCCAAATTTCAAGGAAAAAATAGACTTTGTCGAAGGCAGCGGTGGCAATCAGTACGATTTCAAGCAGTAATGCCCGGAAAAGGCTTAAAAGACCCACTTGACGACAATTGATGAATTTTTATAATTATTTAGCATATCAGATGAGACCCTGGGAGATGCCCAGTAGTGGAGAACTTCAAGACAGATGCCCATGATTTTCCAGACTTCAAATCGGGTACCAGACACGGAAGAGGGAGTGCCCGAGAGACCAAGTTCAAAGTCAAGTGTGAATGGGACTCATCTTGCTAATCATTGAGATGGATCATGGGGGCTGTAAGCAAACCCCCCAACCGATTACATGCCTGCTCTACCCTTGATCTTCGCTCTCCACCACTCCTCAAATGGTTGTCCGGTTGTGGAGATCAGATTTCAGTCTTTCTCTCTTCTCCCTCTCTCTCTTGCAAGGGGCAGTTCCTATGTGTGAAGAAGAATGATGAATGCTCATCCGGCGTGGTACCGGATTGCTTCTAAACCAAAGGTGGACTGAAGATGGCAGTGTGGAGGTAAGTTGAGCATTAAACGGGCCCTGATTTGTAGACCCGCAACAAGTTTCAAAACCCAAAATAATAAAAAATACACGGTAATGATATTTTTACAAAGAAAATGGCTCTTTTTTCCCATTTGATGAGGTTAGCAATGTTCATGTGGGCTGAAAAATGATGGGCATGTTGTTTACTATTGGTTTTAGTCTTCCATAATTAAAAAATCAGAAAATATACACTTAAAGTGTGGAAAATAAATGGAAAAAATTCGAAAAGCTTGGTTTCTAGAGTAAAAATGGAGTTTTTGGGCTTAAAATTGGAAAAACATGAAACAAAACACCAATCAAATCTACATATTTGCTATCCAAGGACTCAAGAGCCACAGCTCTAAAATAATGCTAATTTTCTTTCATTTTTAATGATTAAAAATAAAGAAAAATATGGAAAAATAGGAAAAATGCTCTTTAAAAGGGAAAAAAATAGAAAATGGACTATGAAAATTATGGATGTGTCTATGAGTGTATAAGGAAGATAAAGCATGAGGGTTTGCCTTAGGCTATCCCCATTTATGTGTTTTTGTGAGTATTTACTACTTATTTTGTGCGAAATACACATGAAATCACCCCTTTACCTATGCAACGAGGCAAAACCTTAAACGGTAGGGGAGGAGGGAAGTTTGAGTGCTAAAACATAATTTAAATTCTGATGTATTTGCTGCATTATTCATATAGGATAGCGTTAAGTTAAATAAAGGGAAGTACAGCACGAGTATAAGGCTCGGTGTCTTCTCTCATTGCAGCAATTACACGTTAGTGTATGGAAACATGAAAAGAATGGATTTGCACAATGCACGAGGCTGTTTTTTCAATTGTTTGAGCACTTAAGCATATACACATTGGTATCAGGCATCGTTAAATGGTATCAATTACAAGCTCTTGGATGCATAGCACTTGGTTTCTTTCGGACTTGACCCACGTAGAAAGAGTGAGCAACCCGGCTGTAGGTCTAGACAGTGGGTCAAAGGGGATGGATAAGTAAGGATAAGTGCATTCCTGGAACGTTAAATATATTGGCACTAAGAGGGGAGTTTGTTTCGAATGTGTCTATGTGTGGAAGTAGCGCATCGAGGGGTCAATCCCCAAGATGTAGGAGAGCTGCAGTAGGGCCATGACAATCAGCCAGTGGGGTGCCCCTGTGTGTGTAATATGTGGCATTTAATGCCGATATATGTATAATCTCCCTCTGAGGAGACGGGGAAAGGGAACATTCTTTGGATTACAAACTATAAACGCACAATGATTAGTATCTAGGATAGTGTATCCCTCGACAAACGCTCCTGGCCCGCGAGGCCATATGGTGTGGTGGGGTTGCCTATTGAGGGCATGAGATCCAGCTAGTGACTTAGCCAATGCCAGCCCATTTTAGGTCCCATTAGTGGTGCATTTGCCTGGAGCCGCCAACAAGTGGTGGTTCTCAAATCTAGGGTCTCTAGGAACCAAATAGTTGATTTATGTCATGTGACAAGGACCGTCAAGCCGAAATACAAAAAGTAGAACGTGCTAAGAGGGCTAGACGGCGGTTGGAGATCGTAAGTCGTTATTCTCCTCAAAGGAGCAGCATGTTGCGCATAAGAGGTAGTGGTTCTAGTAACCTAAGTGCTATGAGTAGCTCTTCGAGTGCAAGTGGAAGTCCTAGTACTTCCCTACTTCTAGTTAATCAACCCACAACAAGTGGAGGTGTAGTTTTACCTATACAAACTCTTGTTGTCAATCCGATTGTAGCCATGGCACAACCTATCACAATTCCAACAGGGACACCAGATTTGCCGGCCTTAGGAGCATCGTTACCCATTTTCCATGGGTTAGCAGAAGAAGATGGAGAGCTCCACATTAAGGAGTTTCAAACACTCATGTTCAATTATCTAATCCAAGACGAAGGACACCTAATGATGTTCTTCAACATGACATTAAAAGGAAGAGCAGCAGTATGGTACCACGGTCTCGAAGCCAGAACCATAACTAGCAATGCCCAATTCCTTATGGCTTTCCGCAGAGAGTTTGCCCTTGAGAAGGGTGGACAATATTGGTTGTGTGTCTTGAATGTAACACGCCAAGAGCCAAATGAGAATGTCCGGGCCTATGCCAAGAAATTAAAGCAAGTTCTTTGTAAACTAAATACTTATATCCCCATTCCAATGGCTACCCAATTACAATATTTCCTACATGGATTGGATTTTAATATCCAGGTGTAGCTAAGTAGCGTTGCTTTGGCCGACATTGACACTACTATTACCCAAGCAGAGGAGTAGAGTCGCGCTTACAAGCGGCTTATGCAGCAAGGATAAATTGGAATGGTAATAACTTGGCCTTGACCAATGGGAGTCAAGGGGATCCCATGTCAAACGCGAATGGAGAGGAGGTATCATGCCGAATTTTCCTATGTTACCAGCTCCTCCTAGCATGACTATGCCTATGGCTAGTCAGGCGGCCTCACTAAATAGTGGGGGCCAAACAATGAATCCTAATGTTATCCTAGTAGGTCAACGACCAATCCCTAATCAAGTGGTTAGGCCCATGGGACGACAAACTGACGATCACGGCTATGAGTCGAGTGCCTCTAATGTCCTTGGTGAAGTTAAGGACATGATGAAGTACTACACCAATATGATCTCTGAACAATATCGACAAATAGCTATGGATGTCAATTTCCTTAAGAAGCAACAGAATTTTATAGGGGATCGACGCCTTGAAGAGGGTGGCCCCTCAAGATTCAGCTATAAGTGGTGTGGTGGCCAACATTTTCCTAAGAATTGCCCAAATGGCAAATGTGATATTTGTGAAAAGTCTAGCCACTTAGTTGCTACCTGTTGGAGTAAGATCAGTTCTCTCCAACAAGGAAGTAAGCAACCTGGTCCAGTTAATCATCGCACACAAGGGAATAATCTCTAACAAGATGAGGGACCAAGACAAATACTGCAACGAGGAAAGGTTGTTGTAGAGGAGTTGCCTCATGGCAGTGGAGTCAACCTTATTGAGGCTGTACGTGTCAATGATGCTGAAACTTCTAATCTACGAGCCATAACAAGAGAGCAAAAGATTAAAGAGGGTGATAAAGGAACTGTAAAACCTGGAAGGGAAACCATAAGCAGGATGATAGGGAAAAGTGAGTCTTGAATCCGAATATGGAAGGTGGACCTCTAAGGCCTATTGACGGTAAAGTAGATCCCGAGAAGGATAGAGAGATTCCATGAAAGAAGACAAAATTCAAAAAAGAGGCACTAAAGCTGGCGGTCCAATGACCAAAGGAAAGAATGGTTTGGTACAAGAAGAGAACTTTGGCTAACTACCATGACTTTGACCTAGCAAGTTCTCTTTGCGAAGTCAAACCAGATGTGAATCTCCTGCAATTAATTAAAATTTCTCCAGGAGTACACAAGGAATTCAAGAAAATCCTACATATCGGGTATACAGTAGAACCTTTGGGCATAGCTAGAGTGGGAGAAGATTGGTTTGATCATGCTGAAAAGCATTGCCCTAGGGTTCTAGTGTATGTGGATGGAATATTAGTGGAACACACTATCGTGGACACTGGATCCTCTGTCAATATCATAAGTTCAGACTTGATGGAGCGGCTAGGTCTCAAAATTCAAAAAGACGGCTCCACGCTTCTTAGGATGGTAGATGATAGTCTAAGACAACCAAAAGGTTGCATCACTAAAGTCCACGTTACTATTGCAAGCGCGGAATGCTATCTGGACTTTAGGGTGACAAGGTTTGCAGAACGTCCTAGCTATCGAGTTTTGCTAGGAAGGCCCTGGATTTTACGAGCAAACTGTCAAGTCGATATACCCGTTCGTCGAGTGATTCTAGGTTTAGGTGCCCATTGTGTAATAGTGGATGCTTACCTTGAGTCTCCTCAGAGTGAGAGAGCTCCTTTATCCTCCACTAAACTAGAAATAGTAGATGATCCATCTAATAGTGAGACATCATCGAGCGATGGATCTAAGGAAGGGTCTACTACAGAGGATATTTATTAGATAGCCTTGAATGAGCCGATAGAGCCTCATGATCGAATAAGAGATGCGGATGTTATTGAGCTAGACCTTGGTACACCTAATGATTTTCAGCCAATCAAATTGGGTTCTATGCTTAGTTTGGAAGAGAGAGAGGACTATGTGTCCCTGATTCAGGAACTCCATGGCATCTTTGCTTCGAACTTAGGGGTATTCCTCCTAGTCTAGCTGTGCATACTATTCCTGTAAAGGAAGGTACCCGCCCTGTACATTAGAAAGTAAGGCGTATGCCTTTTGAATTAAGGGATGGGTTGTTCGAGGAACTATAGAAGTTGCGAAAAGCGGGTTTGATTTTCTTTGTTCAGTGTACTGAATGGTGCTCACCAGTTGTGATCAACATGAAGAAGAATAATCAGATCCGGCTTTGCGTAATTTTAGAGAGTTGAACAAGCAAACTATTAAAGATTGCTACCGGTTGCCGACGAGCTTGCCAAAGCACCTGTTTCAAAAGCACCAAAAATGAGTAAAATATTCTATATATTTGAGCAGCAACTATGCATAGTATCAGCTGCTATTTGGCCCAAATTTGGGAGAAAAAGTGGTACCATCCAATAGCTTTTGCAAGTCCGAAATATGGAGAAGTTGTGCCTTGCAATGGTATCTGCGACCAAGAAGTTTAGGTACTACATTATTTATGAGAGGGTGGTTTTTTATACAAAGGCGGAAGGACTTCGATTATTGTTGAATAAGTTATAGCCACCTGATCATTTAGCAAAGTGGTTAATCACTTTGCAGGAGTTTGATTATGAGATTAAGAGCAAGCCGCCAAAGCTTCAGGGCATTGTCAAGTGTCTTGTGGATTTTGGAGAGCCAAAAGAGGTCATGGCTAAAGGAAGGATATGGAAACATTGTTTAAGATTGATACGATGTCTATTCCCTCTTGGTATGCTGCTATAATGCACTATCTTTCTACGAGAGAGACTGGAGATACTCTATCAAAACCCAAGAAGAGGAAGATTAAACAGCAGGCATTGAAATTTTCCTTGATCGCAAGGACATTATATCAACAAGGTGTTGATGATATCTATCGCCGATGTGTGATGCCTGACGAGGTTTCCTTTATTTTGGAAGAGTGCCATGACTCCACTTGTGGAGGGCACTTTGCTGGGTGGTTGACGGTATAGAAGGCTTTACGAGCTGGTTATTGGTGGCCATCCATCTTCCAGGATTCATTTGACTATGTTAAGAGATATGATACATGTCAAAGACATGACAATCGAGAGAATAGGAAGCGTCCACTTACGCCTATTATGGCTATCCTTCCATTCGAGAAGTGGGGCATAGATTTTGTGGGACCTATTACCCCATCATCTACTACTCAAAAAAGATGCATTATAGTAGCAACTGATTACTTTACAAAGTGGTCAAAAGCACGGGTGACAAGGCATGATAATGCAAAAGAGACTGCCAGTTTCCTACTTGAGCAGATCATCTGCCGTTTTGGTCCCCCAAAGGAAATAGTATCGGACCATGGAACTCATTTTTTGAATAAGGTAATTAGAAGTCTGACTGAAGCATGGAGCATTAAGCATAACAAGATGACCTCCTATAATCCGCAAGCAAATGGACAGGTTGAAAGTACCAATAAGCAGCTTGTGGGTATCCTATCCAAGATAATCTCTGAAAAGAAATGGGACTGGGATACAAAATTATATGTGCAGTTTGGGCGTATAATACGACATTTAAATGAGCCACTGGCCACACCCCATTCAAATTAGTTTATGGGGAGGAGTGTGTCTTGCCCTTAGAAATTGAGTTGCTGACCATAAGATTCGCAATCAATTGTTCTTTGGGTGGTGAAGATGCCTTATTTGAGCGGTTTACGACTATAGCCCACTTGGATGAGCTCAAATTCCAAAGTTTGTTGCACTAGGAGGTAGCTAAACGTCGGATGAAGCGGTTGCATGATCTAAAGGCGAAGAAGTATACCTTTAAAAAAGGGTAATTAGTTATGTATCATGATGCACGTACATAGGGAGTTATTTCCAGGAAAGCTGGAACCTCATTGGGATGGCCCTTACAAGATAGTTCGGATAGGTAAAAATAAGTCCACGGTTTTATTAGTTGATCTACAAGGAGTGGAATTTAAGAATAAGGTTAATCTTAATAAGATTAAACCTTGTTATTTCTAAATATGCTAACGCACCAAATGCATTGCAGATCCATGCTGGGGTTGATTTGAGACCTACAGGAGAGCTTAAACTGGTCGATGGGACAATTAACCCCTTATTTGGAGCACCCATATCTAGAGCAAAGATATCATCAAGGGAGGCTTATCTGATGGAGCAAGGGATACAAAGTGGTTGAGCAAGAAGACGATACCTTTTTGTGGGAGATTAAAGTTTTCTGCCATCACTATTTACAAATCTTGACAAGCATACCTGTTGAGTTTAATGAAGAAGGTGGGATGGAGCCGTCAGTTCATCCTCTAAATATGTTGAATTTTGATTATCATACTTATGAATAGAGGAGTTCATGATGGCTGGCTATGTAAACACGTTGTGGACGTACACATTATACTTTGATGGAGTGTCCAGGGGGCCTCATAGAAAAGGGAGTGTTGGAGTAGTTATTTGAGATCCCCGACGTAGAGTTACAATGAAATTAGCTACTTATCTTGGGGTGGGATTCACTAACAACATGGTGGAGTAGAAAGCCTTGATTACGAGATTGAATATCGACAAGAAAGGTGGTATTAGGCAATTGTTAGTAAAAGGGGATTCCCATCTCATCTTAAATCAACTTAATGGGACATATACAGTCCGGAATCCTATCCTTCGTATGTATCATCGAACTGCTATAACCCTACTTGATGAATTTGAAAGCATATCTCTTTAGCTCATTCCACGTTGTTGAAATCAGTTTGCAGATTCATTAGTCAATTTTGCTTATGAGGACCTCTTTTTCAAGTGTGGTCCTAGTCCGGATGTTGTTATTGATAATGAGACGGGACCTAGTTGCTTGTGGGGAATGTTATCAGACCATGCATTATATGGCAGGCGATGGTTGATATGGGTAATGAGGAGAGTAGTCAAAACCCATCTACCACTCTTATCTTGGACCCATAGGTTGATTCGACAACATATTATGCGTACGCCTCTTGTTGTATACGCAGGAGGTATGGGTAATAACTTGATGCATTTAGTTTAGGGCTGAGCGCCCTATCTTTCCCCTTGGAGTGGAGCGTGTGTTTGTATATCTACCTTCTTCCAAGGAGGGATCTACTAAGCATGTTGGCTTGATTTCTTTAGGCCAAGAGGGCCAGCTGCTTTAAAAGTTGATCATGTGTGCTTTCTTTAGGCCAAGAGGACTAGCTAGTTTGCAATGAAATGTGCTATTTCTTTAGGCCAAGAGGGCCATTCGTCTGTTTGGTGTGGGTACAGCTAATGGTTTTTTGTTGTAGTGATTGCATCATACAGGTTAACGAAGTCACTAGAGGGAGCCTTTGAGCAAAGGAGCTTCTTGTGGCCATTCCAGGTGGTTTCGTCCCCTTTCTGAGTCTTTTCCCTTAAGAAATTAATGATATATATACGTGTAAGGGTTACTTTCTTTTGTTTGTTGGGGACCGGCAATCAAGACATGAAGTCACAAGATTAGGCTCTATGTGTCTGGGGGGAGGTCTGAGTAGTCATTGCCTTCTGCAAGGCATTATCAAGCATTGTAAGACCTGTTTTAGATGGGACTTCTAGTGACCATGTTCTGCTGACTTGCTAGGCGGTCATTCTAGGAGTTCCTGTTAGTTGTGAGGCAGTTAGAGAAGCCTACTAAAATAATGATGGAAAGAGAAAAAACCCTAAATATCTGAAAGACAATATATGAATATACAGAGGTGTGTAAAAAGGGATTCTAACCTCTATAAAAATAGAAATGGAAAGAAAGAAAAATCTTTGACCTGTTGTTTATCACCATGCGAAGGCCTGGTAGGTTTCTAGGGATGAGTTAGACCCAAGGCCGATGCCTTGTCTTCCTAGGGGTGGCATCTAGCTAAAAAAACAAAGAATAAAAAATGGTTGGAGTGAAAATAAAAGTGAGCATTAGAAAATGATTAAGTGTCGCCTTGCACGGGCTTAGTAGGCTCTTGGGTACTGAGACAGGACCTAAGGCTAATGCCTTGTTCTCCTTGGGTCACTATGCTCAGCTCCCTCCTTTTTATATGCCCGAGTATGGAAAATAAGAGGCTAAAGACCCAATGTGCTAAATGACAATATTTGTTGATCAGGCTATAGGAGTCCTTGCCCAGTAGGAGCTCCTAGTTGCGTTGTCCTTAGTTAGGTAGGTAGTTCAGACCACCACTTAGGATGACCCCTTTGATGGTTCTTTTTAGCTTGACTGTGTTGGAGCAGTTGGTTAGTGACTAGCTTTTGACTTTCTGTCCAGTTATGCTGGGCCTACTCCTCGTGGATTTCATGCCTTGGTTTTGACATTGGGGTAGGGTGAGAGCTGTGTTGTATTTTATTATGTATCTATTTTGTATCAGCTTAATGCTCTTTGTGGTTGTGGTTATGTGCAGATTTGTTCGTGGGATTCGACAGGCTGAGTCGCCCTATCTTGTGGTCGCCAACGACAGATGATTTTTTATGCCGAGAAGTACTTAAAAATAGCCAAAAAATTCGAATTTCAAGGGAAAAATAGACTTCGTCAAAGGCGGCAGTGGCAATCACTACGATTTTAAGCGGCAATGCCCAAAAAAGGCTTAAAAGATCCACTTGACGACAGTTGATGAATTTTCATAATTATTTAGCATGTCAGATGAGACCCTCGGAGATGCCCGACAGTGGAGGACTTCAAGACAGACTCCCAAGATTTTTTGGACTTCAAATCAGGTACCGAACGCGGAAGAGGGAGTGCCCGGGAGGCCAAGTTCAAAGTCAAGTGTGAATGGGACTTGATAAGTCCCAAAAGGCATGACCCTTGGGGGCCCCTTTTAAAAAATGATTTTGAGGGGGGGGAGGTGGGGGGGCACCTTTTTTTTTTTGCGAGCATAGCTAAGGATGTGATTAGAAGATTGGATTGAAAAAGTATGCGAATTAGAAACAAGAAGGAAAACGAAGAAGAAACTAGTAAGGATGGGAAAGAAACAAGAGAGTGAGAATGAAAGGAAGTAATCAAACGTCGAGCAAAATTCAAATTGAATATTAGTTTTCACTTTAATGAGGATGAGTAAGATCTTCATTATGACAATCTTTGTCACCTTTATGGCGACCTAAATTTCTAGGTTTGATGTGACCATGAGAATATCACGACAATGACTTAATAATAATTTTTTATATATTTACTTACCAAAATATAAAAGTTCTTAAAATATTTTTAAAAATTTATTTTCTAAATATTTTCTCTCTCTAGGATTGCTTACAATGCATTTTTGAGACCTCAAAACTCCCCTAATGGACTTTGGTCTATTGGAACTTATCACAGTGCTTCACAAACATAGCTACATCGTGGGATAGAGTTGGCCACCATAATTGAGACTGGAGCACCTTGCATGATGTGGTGTCTCCACTAAAATGTCCTCCAACAATCCCCCATGTGCTTTTGTGAGCACATTGTGCATTTCGTGTTCACAGACACATCTCCTTAAGAATCCATCCTATCCTAACTAATACAATCAACCGGCAATCAACTGATAGGGTTAGATCTTCAAGATTAGTCTTCTTAACCTAGTTTTTTCTATGGGTTGTTCAAGCAATCCATTCTCTAGTATGCAAACTATATCATTAGGATAGGATTATGCTAGGGGTTGGCTCCTAGCATATGCTTACCCTATTTCTAGACTATGCCTAGATTTTTCATAAACATAGGATAGCATTAGCCTCTTCCTAGAATATGCTTAGACTATGTATAAGCATAGGCTTGGCTTATGGTTTGCCTAGTTGTTGCCTAACTTGCCATATGTGTACCCTATGCCTAGCCCTTGTGTATCTTAGACATACCTATGCATGGCCACTCTGTAGCATATATTAGTCTATCTATATGAGTAGCCTATGCATATACCTTGCCTATACCACTAATTCAATCTAAACCTAATCCTAAGCTTAAGCTCCATCATACTACGAGCCTAGCCCTTACACTAACATTTAGTGTATTCTAAGCCTAGTATATATTGAGTCTAATTCTAATCTAAGGTAAAGAATATAGAGAGCAATGGGAAAAAACATGGCCTATTTGTCTCCCTTGGCTATAGGCTGAGGTGCACATGGCATCTCCCCTATATCATAAGTACCTACATGAGTCTCACCTTGTAGCATGTTTACACGCTATCAATATTGTATGGGTATATATTTGCATCAACCATGGCTATGCATGAGCATTCACTACATTGGTTTTATGGTGTGAAATCTACTCTAAATAAGTCTCATTCACTAAACAATCTTAAAAAATGTGTATCTGGTAGATCATCAATGATGCCCTATCCGACTTCTTCACCTGTGGGTATGTGGGACATATAATCTACCATATAGTGTTGTTTACCCTTGTGTACTACCATAGAGAATTCAAATTCCAACAGCAGAAGTAACCATCAAGCAATGCATCTTGTTACGCAGGGTTTGTTCACAAGATAAAGCAATGCTTAATGATCCACAAAGAAGGTAAAGGATGTCACTAGAAGATAGTGTCTAAACTTCTTTACAACAAAAGTACCATGGTTAACCCTTTCCTCTTCGTTGTGTGGAATAGTTTATTTTTGTATCAGTGAGTTGTCTATTAGCAAAGCTCACTGGATAATCAAGGTTATACTCACCAGGTTGGCACAACACCGCCCCCACCACAACAAACTTTGATGCATCACTGTGCACATAAAAGGTAATTGACCAATCTAGGGCTCTTAAGATAGGAGCTAAAGTTAGAGCCTATTTAAGCCTTTTATAGACTTGCTAATACTTTTCAACCCACTCGAATACTATCAATAACTTATATAAAGGTCTTGCAATCAATGCATAGTTCAACACAAACTGCCAATAGTATACTATGTGGCCTAAGAAGCATTGAACTCCCTTGAAGTTGGTCAAAGGGGAAAGGTCTAGAATTACCCTGACTTTCTTGGAGTCAGTGGCTATCCCATTCCTAGACACAACGTGCCCTAAAATACAACTGTGCTTAATCCAAAACTGGCACTTTAAGGGGTTCAATGAGAGACTATATTTCCTACATCGTTCAAAGACTATTTGTAGCTTTTTTTAAGTGCTCTTCCTAGTTGGTGTGGATGTAGAAGTCATCGAAGAATACTTCAAATCATTTTCTGAGCATGTCCTTAAAGATAGTGCACATGAGGTGCTAGAAGGTAACAGGGGTATTGATTAGCCCAAATGGCATGACTATATAGGCAAACACCTTCCATTTGGTGGCAAATGCCATCTTATGCATGTCATCCAGATGGACTTGCACTTGGTTATAGCCTAAGAAGCCATCCATGAAACTATAGGCTTCCTTTCTTGCTACTCTCTCTAGCATGTGCTCAATTTATGGTGATGGGTAGTTTTCTCTCTTTGTAGTTACATGGATCATTTTATAGTTCACGCATACTCAAATCTTTCCATTCCTTTTCATGAATATGACTATGGGTGATACCCAATCTGTGTGCTCTATCTCATAAATGAATCTTTCATTTAGTAGCTTATCAATCTCTTCCTTCACTACATGTGCATGCTTAGGATTCATTGTATATGGTCGTTACTTAGCTAGTACTATATCAAGGGTCATGGAAATATTATGAGTCATGATACTTAGATCTATTCCCTTTTTCTCATCTAAGGACCATGCAAACACGTTAGAGAACTCTCTTAAGATATTTATGAGATCATTTTCTTCCTCCTTAATTAGGTCATTTGTGCTATGTACATGGGTCAAGGCTTGTTCCCTTCCCTTGCCAAGGTGACTTCCTTACCTTTGGCTAGTCCTTCAATGGGTTCACTAGCCTTCCCTTTCTGCTTGGCTCCTACCAACACCACGATTTGATCATCCTTCTTAAACTTCGTGAAGCACTTGGGCATGTCCTAGGGTTTCTTCTGTCGGTCAGTTTCTACGTAACCTCTAAGCCCTTTGCTCTTGGCTATAGTTCGCTATGCACTATAGTGCTATCCTTCCTAGTTACCTCTCCTCCTCAAGGTTAGCTATGATATCAATTGTAAGTCTTTTATGATGTGCTATCCTTGTCTATTGGTCATACTGCATGATAAGTTGCTAGATGTCATCCGACTACCCTACCATGTTAAGGTCAAGGTCAAGGTCATTCTCTTTGAGCTGGTACCTACCATGGTGGTTGTCTCCTAACCCACAAGTATTTTTATGAGGTCGATTAGGCCGACTAAAGATGTGCCTCTAATCCTAGCCAGTCCTTCCTTCCCTCAACGATCTAATGTTTTGTCTTTCCCTAGGTATTTGTCTCTGGTGTCTTGGGTCACTTGTTCAAATTTTTACGTTTTATTCCTATTGGCGAGTTCATTTTTAGCTTAATCCCCTTTAGTGTGTTCCCTGTCAATCCAATCAATCTAGAAATGTACACACACTTACATGCTTAAGCGGTGCAACTCAATGTGAGCTATGTGAAATCAAGCTTTCCAGTGCGCTTGTCTATAATGCAAAGTGTAACCTTTGATGTAGTCAATCACATCCAAATTTGATGTAGTTGCAACTCTTTCACATGGATCATGATTACTCCTAACATTTGATTTTGGATCCTTCACGTGTTGTGATAGGTGGGCTGATGTGTGATTGGCCCAAGCAATCAAATCGAGTCTCTATCAAGGTAAGCGGTCAGTGGTTGGTAATTTCAATCACTCTTAGACCATTAGGTCAAGGTTGTGGATACAATAGCTATATGGACTCATATGTAGGTTTGGGTTCCAACTTGGGTTGTTGCGGAACAACTAGCTATAGGTCATAATAGGTATTGGAATTATAAAAAATGGTCAAAATTGGTGTTATGGACAACTTTTCCGAGTCCTGTCCGAGTCCCAGATTCGGATGTCCGAGTGATCTCTCAAGAAAAATGTCTATCCAAGTGTCCAAGTCAACCGTTTAAGGCCTAAGGGTCGGTTGGCCAAGGCCTGAGGATGGCCCAAAGTCCGAGTTAACTATTATCCGAGTCCGATATTCGATGGACTATGACATTCGAGTCTGAGGATAATTCAATAGTCTAAGGCCTAAGGATGGTCCGAGTCCAAGTTGACTATTGTCGAAGTTGGACATCCGAGTGGACTAAAGGTACTTGAACATTCGAGTTCGAGGAAAATTTGACCATTCAAGGCTTGTAGTCACCGTTTGAGTGAGGAAGGAAAAATGCCAAATGGCACAAAATTGATTCAAATGATTCAATGCACTACTTGCTACTACATCCAGGGTTTTGGCTTAATGCAACAAACATCAATGAAGACCCTGAGGCATACCTAGAACACTCGAATTCGAGGATACCACAATTTACCACTATGATGTCTCTTGACCTATAGCTCTCTATCTCTCTCACAATAGATGTTTCTCTTAATCTCTCAGTGTGCAAATGAGTTCACTCTCTTCCTCCTTTCTCACCTTTTGTTTCTCTCTTTCTTCCCTTACTCTCTATTTTCCTTTCCAGGAATCAAAAATATTTTTTCTTTCTTTCTTTGTTTCCTTGTTTCCTGGTTATACAGAGACTTATCTTTTCCTTCTTTTTTCCTTGTTTTCCAAACCTTAATGTCTCAATCCAGATCAAAATAAACTTCTCCTCCTCAATCAAAGCACACAAAACTTCCTAAACTTGAACCAATCCACAAGAGAGATTGAATGGCGGCCTCTGACTACCTCGCTTCCTACCTAAAACCAAGCACAGTTTCGAAGACAAACTCCTACTCTATCACTTGATTTGGAGCGCACAAGGACTCAAGCTTGAATCTATTGGTCCTTGACAATGAAACCAAAATGTCATCGCTCTTGCAAACACACCACCAAGAACCATCGAGTGCTTATTGATTCAAGCATTTCAAGCCAAGAGCTATGGCTACCTCTCACTTAGCCATGTGCACTCTCTCACACATAAGTGTAGTGAGCTTACCTTTAAATCCAATCGAGTTGCCTCCTCCCACAAATCCACCGATAGCTTCACAATCCAAGATGCACTTTTAAGAAAGCTCTAAGTGTCAAGCTCCATAGCCATGCATGTGAAAAAAGAGAAGAGAAGAAGGAGAAGATGAAAATAAGAGAAGAATAACTTCCCCAAGGTCCCTCACTCTCTTGCACACACCCTCAACCTCACACTCCCTCTCTCCCTCTTTCATACACAAGAATGGAGAAAGAAGCAAGAAATAAGAAGAGAGCAAGTTTGACCACACACTAGAGATGAGCCTCTTCATTCACTTTTTGACTTTTATACATGCCCTATCTCCTCCTTGGGTGGCCATCCCTTTTTTTGTCTGGACTTTGTCCATTCCTCCACTCTCTTTCCTCCTCCTTCCTATTAGCTTCCGTGCATCTCAGTCTTTACAACTTGTACAAGAGAGAGCCCGATGCTCTTTTAAAATATAAATTACTAGTGCTCTTTTTGTAAAAATATTAAGCTGTGCTTATTCTTGTGTGCCTGATCTTGTATTTAGACTTTTTTCTTGCACTTTGTGTCTTCAAATTTTCCTTATTGCACCTTTGTTCTACGTCTTCCTCTTGCCTTGGGACTATCTTCCACTTTTGATTTTTTAGATTTTTTGTCTTGGCCTTCGAAAGGTTAACAAAAGCACAAAGAGAAGATCTAGATGAGTCCATCTCAAGAAGTATGATGAGAAGTAGAAGAAAGAAGAGAACATGAATTTTATTTCAATATCCATGAGGAAGCCAATCTCAAAAAGCTCTTACCAGTCATCAACACAGTCCAAAAGCTCATTAAAGTGGGAGAGAACATAGATAAGAAATGGTTGGTGAAACAAGATAGCTAGGAAGCGTTTGGCAAGAACATAGCCAAGAAACTATTGGCAAAACAAGATAGATCATCCCTAAAGACAGCTTACAAGGTTCCAAAGGAGAAGAATTGAAAAGAGTATCAATATAGATTCTCCCTAAAGGTAGCTTGTAAGGTTCCACAGTAGAAGAATTGAAAATAGTATCTCACTCACATGCCATGAGAGGTGTGGAAGCTCAACCTAGAATGGAGATATCCTATCCTCAAAGTAGATGAGCTAGCCTATTCTGCCTTTTGCTACTCCAATCAAAGGGAAAATGCACTTTATTGCCCTTATCCAAGAAGGCATGGATGTGACTACGATATTAATGAGATATAATTTTTCTAATATGCCTGATAGGATAGCAACTTTGTTCAATATACATAACCCTTCTATCTAGAGTCACCCATTAACACCATATTAGAGAATTTAAAAAATTTCCAAGTCTCAATTTCAAATAACTTATAAAGATTTGACCACATGGCTAAATCTTGATCCATATTTGAAAGTGGGATTTGGGAAGGTAGCTTATATAATATTTAAGGTAGACTCCATCTTTAAGTAAGACAACAAGATTTGGCCATATGGTCAAATAATAAAGGTATTGGGGATTCCCAAAGTGCATGGAAATTCCCAAATTCCCTAATATAGTGTTCATTCAGCTCTGAGAATTTCTCAAGACATATTCACTCCTTGATAAGGAGTGAATCCTTCATATCATTCATGCAAAAGAAAGCAAGAAAAAGAAAACCAAAAAATCAAGGGAAAAAACAAACAAAAGTGAATTAAAAAAAGAGAGAATAAGAAAATAAAAGAGAAGAAAAGAGAGCAAAAGCTCCAGGATTAACCCCGTCTCCCTTTCCTCACACCACACAATCTCAGGGTGCATCAAGGGCAGGACACCCTGGGCTTACTCGAATGACTTGTTATCCTAAGCTTTGCATCGTACAATAACTCTTCACCAATTGGGTCCTGAAGTGTAAGAAACCACTTCATGCTTAGACCCAAATTCTCCCAATTGCACTTGTACCTGCACAAATCGCTACACACACATCCCTTAGGGAGAGTACATGTAGACTTGTAGGTTTATTGCGAATGACCATTTGAAGACCCATCAACATTGATGGTCTCTACATTTCCATCATTCTAAGATCTGTTATCACCATTACCATAAGTGATCCTTCATGCAACTACTATCAGCTTCCATTAGCAAGCCACGTCTTTTGGAGATCATCTTCTACATCAACAAGAACATTACATTCTTCAATACCAATTCTTCATCAGCAAGCATTTCACTCATCATCTATGATTCTTCATAAGCAACAATTACTTCCCTCCATCAAAACTACTTCTTACTTGGCTATTCCTTTTAAGATGGCAAGCTCAACACAAGTAAACATTGATGATAGATCGCATGGTTAGATAGGTTTGTATATTTACACTTAGCACATTGGTGGTCATTATGATCCTCACATGGCTACTAACTTATCACGTATTAATTTTGGTTAGTTACATCTACCTACAGCTAGCATAATTATAGTGCTAATCGATTAGTATAGTTAATTATGTACTATTTGACTTAGTAGGCTAGTTTTTTTATGTTATAACTTATCTATACATTGTATGCATTGTATTAAGAAAGGAAGAACGAAGAAAAACTAGCAAAAAAACATTTTGGCCTCCATCTCTCTTTTTGGATTCTTAAGTGAGCTTCCTTTTGTGTGTATTGTGTGTTGTTAATGCAATAGCTCAAGCAAGCGACCACACGGTTCTTGACATGGTATCAAAGTGGCACCACTAAGAGCTAGTTTTGAAGGTTGAAATGATGAAGAAGGAGCAATGATTCAAGCAAGTAAGCAAGCAATAAGAAGCTCTCCCATTCTCTCTCTCTCTCTCTCTCTCTCTCTCTCTCTCTCTCTCTCTCTCTCTCTCTCTCTCTCTCTCTCTCTCTCTCTCTCTCTCTCTGTGTGTGCCTGAGATAGTGCTTGTGGAGGCACCAAATGTAGGGCAGAGTAAAAATCTTAGATTGTTGTAAGATTTTGTATGCAAGTAGAATGGTGTATATTCTACAAAATAGCTCTAGGCATTCCCATTGTGCTTTTGGCCATTTGAGGTTATTTCGGACCCCATTTTAGCTCCACATGGTTGAGAACAACAAATTTAGGACATCTTGTAATTTCGATTATGTCGGCTATTCTTCGATGCACAAGTTACAATTTTCAAATCTATAAGTTCTAAGGCATTTGTCAACAAGCAAATACCAAGTTTATCTACAAATAGGTTATAGATAGTATGTATCATTAAGTAGTTAATGAAAAAGGCTACCCAATACACATTTTTTGAAAGGTTGCAAAAGACATACTTGTTGTCTAGTATTCAATCTTGTAATAATGGCTAAGAACTGTGGAAATCCTATTATCAAGAAGCTAGACAAGGACAATTACCTATCATGGAAGTTCCATGTGACAAACTTCCTTATAAGAAAATGTCTCTACGAGTTCATTTCAAGTGAAGAAAAGGAACTAGAGCTAAGTAATCCTATAAGTACAAATAAATTAAAGACATGGAAAGAATGGAATGTAAAAGACAAAAAGATAAATGGGGTATATTAGAAATACAAAAACTTCACATAAAGCTTAGACAACCTTCAAGAATATGTTTTTAATAAAGACAAATGTATGAAATATTCAACTCAAGGGAGAGTTGAATACCTTGAAGAAAGAAAAGATATCTATAATATATTTTGAAGGTGAGAAGTACTACACATGCCTTAGTAGCTATTGATGTAGCGTCTAATGATGATGATTTGGTTTTATCTACTTTGGGGAGTCTTAATATTAGAAGGTCTAGAAATAGTTTATTACTTCTATGTATGTATAGAATCCATTTCCTGATTTTGATTAGTTGTTCTCTCTTATGATCATTGAAAAAATCAATATGCAAGGTGAATCATCTAAAATAAGTGATGAATAGCTCCAAGTATTTACTTAAGTTCAAGAAGTGTACATAGCACATCCTCTTCAAGAGGCCATGGTATGGATCATACTAATAGTAATTAATAAAACATGTTAAATCAATAGTTTAGTGACATGTAGATTTTAGGAGGCAATGATAATTCTAGAGGCAAGGGGAGCTTTAGAGAAAGAGATGGACAACAGAATAGAGATTCTAGCAATTCTAGTATTCTCTATTATTACTATGGAAGAATAGGTCATATTGCAACCCATTGTTTTGATAGTGCAGTAAGAAAATTATGCATAATCTTTAAGACAAAATGATGACAAAAATGAGAGTTTGTTCATCATGCATCATATGATGAATGCTACTACAACAATAGGGGCATGTGATGATGTATGGTATGCTTATTCACATACATCTAATCATATAACCATCCATGTTGAATGGTTTAGAGAGATGTAAGACCTACAAAGTCCAAGCTATATAGAGATAGGTGATGATTTGTATCATCCAATTTCACATATTGGAAAAGTTTCTTTGTCCTTGCATCATGGTCAAACAAAGTCTTTGTCAAATGTTTTACATGTGCCACCATCACAAAGTATTTAATATCGGTTGATCAAATGGCAGAGTAAGGGTTGTAGGTTAGATTTAATGTGAAGGGTTGTTTTATTAGAGACTTCAATAATAAGTACAAGTTGATTGCAAAAGAACGCAAAGTTGGCCACGTGTTTACTTTGGATGTTGGAATTCCTACTATATATACTATTATGTATGCTAAAGGAAAAATATACTAGAAACATATTGGACATACAAATCTACAAATTCTAAAATTAATCCAATCAAAAGGATTGGTTATAAATTTGCCTACAATCAAAGTTATAGGATTACATAAAGTCTATAAAGCATGTCATTTTGGAAGCAAGCAAGGCAACCCAATTTGCATGAAGAGATGTAAGTAAGGATATACTTGATGTGATGCATATAGATGTTTATGGACCTACCCAAAATGTATCCCTTAGTGGCAATAAGTATTTTATTACTTTTATTAATGATTACTTTAGGAAACTCTAGGAATATCTTATGAAGGAAAAGTGTAAGTGTTTGAGCACTTTAAAACTTTCAAGGCAAAAACGTGCTTAAAAGTTAAGTGTTTGAGGTCAAATGGACAAGCAAAATACCTCTCTAATGAATTTAGTGATTTTTTGAGAACTCGTGGGATAAAGTGACAATTTATATGTAGGTATACCTTATAACAAAATGGGGTTGTAGAAAGGTCAGAGAATTTATCAAGAAATATTTTTAAAGCAAAAAATAGACATGTTGCAAAAGTTGCACATAGTTGAAAAGAATATATCCATGCATTTTTCGTTTGAGACTATTCATACTATTGTCTACATTATAAACTCCCACAGACTTAGTTCATAGTATAACTCTTGAAGAATGTTTTATAAGCAAGGAACCTAATGTGTCACACTTGAAAGTGATTAGTTGTATTACATATGTTTATGTGCCTAATGAGTTAAGGAAGAAATTGGAGCGAAAAGCTAAATAATGTATTTTCATTGGATGCTCTATTGAGCAAAAAGGGTATTATTGTTAAAACCCTATTAGTAGTAGTGAGTTTCAAGTGAGTAGGAATATCATTTTTCATGAGATGAGCAGTTGATATGCATCTAGTGGTGGATGCATCATCACTGTAAATAAAAAAGCAAGAATCATAGACTCTTAGTGGACCAAATATATCATATGGTAGTTTGGGAGACTAAGGAGGAGTCCCACATATTTAGGTGCACCTATTAGTGTAGCAAGTAATGACAAAGGAAAGAAAAAAGTGTCAAATGGTGATAATGCATCCACTAGTCATGTGGTTCTTAATAGAGACTCTAGTAGATTAGGGAGTTTGGATAATGAGCTTGGTATTCCTTTAGTCACGACACCAAATGTATAGAGAGCACATGGCAATGTAAAGACTACATTGAGTGATCCAATGGTATACAAGTCTAGCAAGGTGAGATGTCTTGTTAGAAGATCTGGTTTTGAGATTATGAATCTTACCATTATGAAGATCTAGTTTTGAGATTATGAAGCTTACCATTATGCTTATACGGTAAAGATAGTTGAGTATATTGAACCCACTTATTTTGAGAATATTGTTAGTCATGCTCGTTGGGATGCAATAATGGATGAGGAGATGGTTGCATTAGAGGCCAACATGACTTGGGATCTAGTACCATTGCCTGAATGCAAGAAAGCTCTTGGGTGGTTGTGAGTGGGTCTATAAAATAGAGCACAATGCAAATGGCACTATTACCAGGTATATGGCCAAGTTGGTTGCAAAAGTCTATGCATAGACCAATGGATAGATTATGAAGAGATATTCAATCTCATTGCTAGGATGGTAATTGTTGATATATGATTGCTTTAGCAAGAGCCGAAGGTTAGAGTTTACAACAAATGGATGTGAAGAATGCCTTCTTGCATGGTGACTTGCAAGAAGAGGTGTATATGGAGTAGGCAACAAGTTATAAGGATTTAGAACATCTCACATATGTATGTAGGTTAAGAAAGGTGCTGTATGGGCTAAAACAAGCACCTAAAGCATAGTCTGATAAGATCAAAGAGTATCTTGTCAACATTGGCTTTTACATTTCAAATGTAGATCACTCACTTTATGTGAGGGAGTGTGATACAAGTTAGGTTATCATAGTTATCTATGTGGATGGCTTGATTATTATAAGCGATAGTGACAATGGGATTGCTAAGGTGAAGGTCATTTTGAAACAAAAGTTTGAGGCGAAGGATCTGTGTGACTTTAGATAATTCCTTGGTACTAAGATCATCAAATGTGTTGATGGTAAATGGCTATCCCAAAGACAATATGGCTTGGATATATTATCCAAGTATAATATGATGGCATGTAAGCTTCTTTTAGTGCCATTAGAGAAAGAAGTTAAGTACTAATATTGGGGATGAGATAGAAAATCCTATTATATTCAAGAAGATAGTAGGGAGTTTGATCTAGATGAGCATCGCAAGGCTAGACTCAAGATATGCCTTTGGACTTGTGAATCAGTTTATGCAAGTACTTAGAAAGACTCATTTGGATGACACATATTGATGTATGTGAAATCCACCTTACATTATGGACTTTTTTATGAGGTAGATAAGGATATACATATGTTTGGGTACACTAATGCAAATTGGGCAAGTAGCAAGTCCAATAGAAAGTCTACCAGCAAACAACAATTGCTTTATCCAATACAAAGGCTAAGTATAGAGGTGTTGCTATGGTAGCATGTAAGGTGGTATGACTATAAAAGTTATTAGGTATTTTGAATGTGTAGGGAGATGGTCTAGTTATCATTCAATGTGACAGCATGAGTAGTATATAGTTGGCTAGGAACCCAAGTTCCATGCTATGACAAAACACATTGAGGTGTAATGCATTGCTATGTTGTGAGAGAGAAGGTACTTGTCGCAAGAGAGATTGACTTGGTATATGTTAGTACACAAGTTCAAATGGTTGAAATTTTCACAAAGGCATTGGTTGCAAAGAAGCTTCGAAATTTTCAAAGCTTACTTAGAATTACAAATATGCATTTGAGCTTAAGGGGGAGTGTTGAGATGGCAAGCTCAACACGTGCGAACATTGATGATAAACCACCTGGTTAGATAGGTCTGTGCATCTAGACTTAACATGTCGATGGTCATTATGATCCTCACATGTCCACTAACTTATCACTTATTATATTTGATTAGTTACACCTACCTATAGCTAGCATAGTTATAGCGTCAGTCAATTAGTATAGGTAGTTATGCACTATTTGACTTAGTAGATAGCTTTCCTTTGTATTGGATCTTATCAATAATTTGTATACGTATTGTATTGAGAGAGGAAGAGAAAGAAAAATGAGTAAGAAAATGTTTTGGCCTCCATCTCTCTTCTTGTGTTCTTAAGTGAGCTTCCTCTTTTGTGCCTTCAGCACAATAGCTCAAGCATGTCTCTCTACCATACAATTTGTGGCAGTTTTCATCATTCCACATCTATCTATGATGTGAGTGCCATGGGATTGGCACTTGTCTCAGAGGGATATAATGTTTATAGTATTCCGTGAAGGCTAAAGTCGAGAAATATTTAAGCAAAGTCAAAAGCACAAGTACATGACAAATTTTTTGCAAGGATATTACTTTTTGGAGCTACTATATATTACTTTTGAAAAATTATATTATTTATTGTACTTCATCAATATCACGTTATCATGAATGTATTATTTTATGAGAGCTAGCCATGCATATTGTATTATCACTAGCATTTGTATTTGTCATAGCCACAACTATTATGTTGATGCATAGTGCACATGGATTTGTAATCAAAATAGTGTTACATGCTAGGTCTAATTAGGCTAAGGTACAAGCGTGCTTTAAGGACTGACTAGCCTAGAGTCCACAAAGTGAGTAAGACATCCAAAAGAGGATGCAAATCCTAATTCACAATTGTGAAAATCCTAAAATGCAAATAGGGTGCCACCCTAGAAAGGTGACTTGAACCTAACCCTAATTCTTGGTGTATATAAACTGGGA